>NC_079497.1:83232768-85732768 GCF_030052815.1 Hevea brasiliensis | reverse complement strand
CTATATTTAGGCCATATTTGGACCAGTTTATTATGGTGTTCATTGATGATATTTTGGTGTACTGAAAGAATGTAGAGGAACACGACAAGCACTTGAGGATAGTATTGCAAACTTTGAGGG
Organism: Hevea brasiliensis; assembly: GCF_030052815.1. Lineage (NCBI taxonomy): Eukaryota > Viridiplantae > Streptophyta > Magnoliopsida > Malpighiales > Euphorbiaceae > Hevea > Hevea brasiliensis. Next base: position 85,732,648 of record NC_079497.1, on the reverse strand, counting down.
AGAAGCAGTTGTATGCCAAACTGTCGAAATGTAAGTTTTGGCTAAAGGAGATTACATTTTTTGGGCATATTGTATCTGCAGAGGGAATCCAGGTGGATCCTACCAAAGTAGAAGCCATTCTTAATTGGAAGCCACCTAGAAATGTCATGGAAGTTCGGAGTTTCCTTGGTTTAGCCGGGTATTACCAAAGGTTTGTGAAGGGATTCTCTATGCTAGCATCTCCACTGACCAAGCTACTTAGGAAGGATGTAAAATTTCAGTGGACTGATTGATGCCAGGAAAGTATTTATGAGTTAAAGAGGCGTTTAACTAAAGCTCTAGTCTTAACCTTGCCCACTTTGGGTAAGGAGTATACCATATATAGTGATGCTTCTCATAACGGATTAGGCTGTGTGTTGATGCAAGATAGATATGTCATTGCCTATGCTCCACGCCAGCTTAAGCTGCATGAGAGGAATTAACCTATACATGACTTGGAGCTAGCAACCATTGTTTTTTCCTTGAAGATCTGGAGACATTACTTGTATGGAGAGAGATGTTATATATACACAGATCATAAAAGTTTGAAATACTTGGGCACACAGAAGGAGTTAAATTTGAGGCAGAGGAGATGGTTAGAGCTGATAAAAGATTATGATTGCTTGATAGACTATCAGCCTAGAAAGGCAAATGTTGTAGCTGATGCTTTTAGTCGCAAGACTATGGCTGGTTTGAGGGTTTCTCCTTAGTCCATGGTGCATGAATTAAGGGTATTGCATGCTAATTTGGAGATTAATGAAGATGGGCAGATGGTAGCTACTTGGCAAGTGAAGCCAATGCTGGCAGAACAAATTAAAGCAGTTGCACAGAAGGATGATAAGTATGTGAAGTTGATGGAAGAGGCTCGAGATGGCAAGAAATAAGAATTATCTGTAAATGATGAGAGCTTGTTGTTATATAAGGGCAAAATGTGCATTCCTAAGAATGTTGAATTGAGGCAGACCTATAACACCCCTAAGTTCGATAGTGCGTTCTACTATTCCGGTGACCAGAGTTATCCGGACAGTTAGGATGCCTAGAACTACACTTAGATATAAGTTAGGAGACATAAAATAATGAAATGAAAGAAAATGCGAGAAAAACAAAGAAAAAATCATAGCAATGAAATATAACCCAGTTAAACGAGCCGAGAACCCTAGCGATGGGTGACCGCACCGGGAAGTCGCGGTGTGGACCGTTGACTAGCCCTGGACCGCAGGGAACCCTGAAAAAAATTTTTAGGACTTCAATAAATGTCTATTGAAGTATAAATTGTTAGTAGTCTGCCCTAGAGCATATCATTTAGTATGTATCTTGTACATATTTTTATTAACAAAAGGCATTTCCACTTTTCCGTTTACATAATATATTTATGTGTAATAGAAAAGGTCCATTGATATTTTGTTAGAAATATTATTCTTAAGTTGTTTAGAATATGAGTGATAATATTTCTAGCACAAAGTATCATAAATAGGTTCACAATCAAGGATACTTCATAATAAGGGCATGACTTATCCAGAAAGATTGTATTCATGTTTGTTCCCAAGTTATTTATATGAGATACAAATAAGATGGAATGGTGAGTCTCATGCCATATAACAAACATGATAGGCACTTACAAATGATAAGTAGGCCGAACCAGTGACACTTATGACAAGCACATGGAGTTTACTCTTGTCAATGTTTTGTCATAAATCATATCAGTGCATATAATCTTTAGAACTGAGATAGCACAGTTATCTTGTATATAGGTAGTTTGAGTTTGATACCGCTTTCATACTTGTACTATGTATGGGTATATGGGCATGTGTTGGCTCCTACTAGTTATATATGGAGGTAGGTGTTGATCAAGATGGAATCTGTTCCTCTAAGTAAATAGAGATAAAATCCTATGTTCATTTAATTGTTCTTGATGTTTCAAGTTCCTGGCCAGGACAGATAGATTTCAACAGAAAAGAGTTTCTGATGCGAAAATCTTTTTAATCAAGAACTGGAATTTAAAGAGAACATAATATTCATAGCAAATGGAGTTTAACATAAACAATGACTCCAGCTTGAGTTGGGATTTTGTAACAGAGAGATTCTAGTACATGGTAACATATGAATATAGGTTCATTTAAGGTAAACCTTATTACTATTTGGGTGGCCATGGCATGCTATGCTAGGTGTTAACTATGGTGTATGAGGTTTATAAAATGATTTAGAGAAATCTTTTATGGTAAGAAAGAGTTCTGATAATATTAAGAGTTGATATTATGTCTCATTGCCAATTAGTGATGAGCCTAGTAAGTCACACACATACACAAGTTATCACCTATTTAAATATGATTTAGTTAATTAATTAATTAAAGAGTTTAATTGATTAATTAAATAGGTTTGGTTTGCAAATAAATTACAAAGTCCCTAGCATGACTTGAAACCAAATCTAGATTATTGGATGCATAGTATAAGTTAAATTTATATTTAAAGTGTTTAAATATGAATTTAATTAATGAGAAATTAATTAATAGAGATTAATTAATTAATTTATATTTGATATAAATTAGAAGAAGAAAAATAATTATTTTGGGCTAAGAACTCAAAATTGAGACACAGGGGCATTTTGGTCATTTCACAGTCTGACACGTGGCACCATGAGATGGTGACACATGGGATTACACATAAGCTTGCCAAATGTTTTTTAATCATGCAAGATGATTAAAATGAAGATTAAATATAGGTTTGACACTTGGCACAATGTGATTGGGTCACTTAAACCTAGAGCTAATCAAAGAGTGACATGTGGCAAGGGTTTAATGTGTTAACCTAGCTATATAGGTGTTGTTATGAAAAAGAAAAATAACCAGCAGCCACTCCTCTCCTTTGTCACGCCACTTTGAGGCTTTTCACCTATTCTTCTTCATCTCTCATCAATTCAAAGAGATTAGCCATCAATCTCTTGAATTAAGAACACTAGAAATTGTTTCTAGTATCCTGTTTACATCTCTAATCTCTTAAAAGGCAGAACTTGAATTTCTAATTAATAGAAAAAGCTTTAGAAGCTGTTCAAGGGCTGCCATAGATATTCTTTGTGTGGACAAGCTAGAGGGACAACATCTGGTGTCCTGAAGATGAATCTCAAAGGCGCAGACACGCTGCAGTGCATCAAGAGGTTAGTGTAATCGTTCTTGATTTAATCTAGGGTTCTAAAATTAATCTGATTAATTTTAAAATCTTAAATGGCAAATATAGATCCAAAAACATATTAAAAGAGTTTTAATATGTTGTTTATCATTGAAATCAAATAGATAAAATAAATCTTGCATGATGCATGTGACCCTAGGTGAAAATTTTTGAATTCAATGGTATAAACTTGTGTTTTTCACGCTTCCGTTCCTTCAATTGGTATCAGAGCCACTATATTTGCCATTTAGATTGTTGATTATATGATTTAATTGTGTGATTTGATCATGAGATGATTGATCCATTGCTGGTTGCAATGGATGTGTGGCGGCACACATGGTGAAGCCACCATTGGTGGTGGCAACAAAGGTTCTTCAAGGTGGCGCAAGGTTTGCTTTTTAATTTACAATTGTTGTATGATCTAAAAGCTCATCCTATGTCTAATTAAATTGTTTAATTAGAATTTTAATCACACAATTAAATTATGATTCAAATCAGAATTTAAAAAAATTGTTTGAATGTGGTTCAAATCTGAATTTTAAAAGTTATTTGAATGTGATTCAAATATGAATTTTTAAAGTTGTTTGAATCATATTTAAATCTGATTTTTTAAAATTGATTGAATAAAATTCAGATCTGATTTTTTAAAAAATGTTTGAATGTGATTCAAATCTGATTTTTAAAAAATATTTGAATGTGATTCAAATCTGAATTTTTAAAGTTGTTTGAATGTGATTCAAATCTGAATTTTTAAATTTTTTTGAATGAGATTCAAATCTGAATTTTTAAATTTATTTGAATCATATTCAAATCAGGATTTTTAAGTTGAATATGAGATATTCAATTTAATTTAAGTAAGTATGTTTTATTTAATTGTTAAATAGTGATATGCATAATGGATGATCATGGACTATAAAAGACCAATGTGATTGGATTTATTTCTTTATGTTTCTTTGGGATTGTAAATTAATTAATTTATTTTAATTTATTTTGGGCAGGTATTATTAAGTTTGTAATAATTTTTGGGTTGTAATTTCATTTATTTAAGTTCTTGTAAATTCGCCTTGGTATGCCAAGGATTACCATGTAATATTGGATTGCAAGAAGTTCAAGGAGGTCAAGAGCATTGGTGGGACCAGTGGGAGGAATTCAAGATCAAGTGTTGATTATGTACTCCTTCAGCAACTCTTGTAAAATGAATGAATGAATGAAATGCACCTAGGAATGCCCTGATTCAATTCTTGGTGGCTCAAAATTGAATCCCTTAGAAAGTCCATGATCATACCATATTTATTGCTTATCCATGAATGCATGAGATGTATGGGAATGTATGCTATTATATGATATATGCATGCTAATTGGATAATGTGCAAAGTGAGACCTTAATAGTAATTAGAATGACCATAAAATTTTTCAAACAAATGATTAAGTTGGAAATGCTATAATTAAAGTAATTATAACATAGGCCTCCATTGGGGCAATTATTTTAAGAATTTTTAAATAGTTGCATAAGATGTAATTAATTTAAGAGATTTTCTTAAGAATAATTGTTAAGTATGAGATGTTGTTAATATGTAAATAGTTTGGTGGCCAATATTGGATGTACCTGAGGACATTAAAATTATTTGCATAATTACTGGCTCAGTGAGATCAACTTAACTAATGCAAGATAAGTCAATAATGGATGTACCTGAGATTTTGAGCATTAGGGGCTAGTTAAAGGATTGAACCTCACATGAGATGTGATAGTCAAGGAGTTGCTCATTTATAGTTTATTGTAATTCCAATAATGGATGTACCTGAGGATGATCAATAGAATTATAAGAATTCAATCACCCACTAAAAATCCATCCAACTAGGATTTCCGTTTTCTACTTTGGAAGTGTAGGATTCGCTAAGTTAGTGGGAGGACCAATTTGATTAAAAGACCATAATCGTTTTGGTTAATTACTTGATACATTTACTAATCAATCTGGCTATTTTCTGCAAATAATTTTCTAATAATAATGAGCACAGAACAACCACCACCATCCAATATCCTTGCAAGCATACTTGATCGCAATAGGTTGACAGGACCTAATCTCTCTGATTGGCTAAAAAATTTGAAACTTGTCCTGATCCTTGAACATATAGGATATGTTCTAGATTCAAATGTTCCTGGTCCCTTACCTCCAGAGGCCACTCAAGAGGAACATGAAACTTTGGACAAAGTGGAAGGAGCATGATATGAGAGCTAAGTGTTACATGCTTGCTTCCATGAGTAATGAGTTACAGAAGCAACATGAGAACATGCAGAGTGCGAGTGAGATCCTCCTTCACCTACAAGAGTTGTATGGTGAGCACAGTAGGAATGCTAGGTATGAGATATCTAGGCAGCTGTTCCACATGAAGATGTCTAAGGGACAGAATTTTGGGGATCATGTCCACAAGATGATTCGGCTGCTTGAGCAGTTGGAACATCTTGACTTCAACATGGATTTCCAACTGCAGATGGATTTGATCCTTCAGTCCCTTCCTAAGTCATTTGGGAATTTTGTAACAAATTTCTATATGACTAAACAGGAATGCACCTTAGCTGGTTTTACTCAACATGCTGGTTATTGCCCAAAAGAATATGCCGGGCAATAAAGGAAAAGAGGTAGCTTTGATTGCATCTTCTTTTATTGGAAAGTCCAACTAGAAGAAGGGCAATAAGAAAAAGAAACCTCAGATTCCTAGTCCTTCCAAAAAGATAGCCAAACAGAGAAAACAAAAAAACAAAGATCAAAGGAAGACTAAAGCTGATGGAGGCAAAGGAAAGTGTTTCCAGTGCCAAAAAGATGGGCACTGGAAAAGGAACTGCCCAGAGTATCTTGCTTCTCTGAAGGACAAGAAGGATACACCTTCAGAAGGTATATCCATATCTTGTTATTTAGATTTTGATGATACTCATAGTTCATCTATAGCTTGGGTTTTAGATACTGGTGCCAGTTCTCACATTTCTAATGATATGTAGGAACTAGCAAATAGTAGCAGCTTGCGTTCTCAAGATATTAGAGTTCGGATTGGCAATGGCTCAACTGTTGAAGCTTTAGCCATAGGATCTAAATCTTTTTACATGTTTGGACATGTTTTGTGTTTGGATAATATTTTATATGTACCTGATGCTTTTAAGAACATCATTTCTATATCTAGTTTGACTAGAAATGGCTATGAATTTCAGTTCACAGATGATGTTTGCCATATTTATTTTGGAAATAAATATATTGGTTCGGGTTATATGAATGATGGTCTTTATTATTTCGATAATAATGACAAACACAAATTGAATGCAAGTGATCTAAAAGAATGCAATGCCATGGTGAAAACCAACTCAAGGTCAAAATATATTTGGCACTTAAGGTTATGTCATGTTGCAGAAGATAGGATTGCAAAACTGGAGAAAATGGGGATTCTATCCTCATTGGGCTCTGAGCCTACTCCAACTTGTGAATCTTGCCTTCAGGGCAAAATGACTAGATCACCCTTTGTTGGACAAGGGCTAAGAGCTGAAAATATTTTGGAGCTAATACATAGTGATGTATGTGGTCCATTTAAAGAAATGGCTAGAGGGGGTTTTCATTATTTTATTACCTTTACTGATGATAAATCCAGGTTTGGGTATTTGTATTTGATGAAATACAAACATGAATCTTCTGAAAAGTTCAAAGAATTTAAATCTGAAGTAGAAAATCAAACAGGAAAGAGTATTAAAGCTCTTCGATCAGATCGTGGAGGTGAATATTTGAGTACTGAATTTGATGAATACTTGAGAGAGCATGGCATTGTTTCTCAGCTGACTCCTCCAGGAACGCCACAACTGAATGGTGTATCTAAAAGGAGAAATCGTATCCTATTGGATATGGTACGTAGTATGATGAGCTATACTGATATGCCAATCTTCTTTTGGGGATTTGCATTAGAATCAGCTTTGTATATTCTGAATAGGATTCCATCAAAATCAGTTTCTTCCACACCTTATGAGATATGGCATGGAAGAAAACCAAGTCTTAAGCATGTTAAGATTTGGGGTTGTCCAGCTTATATCAAAAAGCTGAACACTGATAAATTGGATACCAGATCAGAAAAAGGTCGATTTGTTGGATATCCAAAAGATAGTTTTGGATATTATTTTTATTTGCCTACTTCACAAAAGGTTGTGATAAGTAGAGATGCCACATTTCTTGAACAACAGTTTGTTCAAGAAGGAGGCAAAGGAAGGCAAATAGAGTTAGAATTGGAGAATTCTGACCAACCAACAGATCAGATGGATATAGATCCATCTAGTCAACCTATACCCGTTGATGAAACATCTACAGCTGTTCCTCGTAGAACAACCAGGGTATCTCACCCACCAGTGAGATATGGTTTTCTTCATGAAGAAGAACAAGAGTTGTCTACTCATGAAGAATTAGATCATGGAGATGATCCACTTACTTATGAAGAAGCTATATCAGATATAGACTCTTCAAAATGGATTGATGCTATGAAATCCGAGATTGATTCCATGTATAAGAATCAAGTTTGGGATCTTGTTAACCCACCTGAAGGTATTGTACCTATAGGGAACAAATGGGTTTTCAAGAAGAAAACTGGTTCTGATGGAAAGGTAGAGACCTATAAGGCAAGGCTAGTACCGAAAGGATTTCGCCAAAGGCAAGGAATCGACTATGAGGAAACTTTCTCGCCTGTTGCCATGCTTAAATCAATTAGGATTTTATTAGCAATAGCTGCATACTATGATTATGAGATTTGGCAGATGAATATCAAAACAGCTTTTCTCAATGGATACATTGAAGAAAACATTTTCATGGAACAACCTAGGGGTTTTGAATCCCAAGATGGTTCCAAGGTATGCAAGCTAAAGCGATCCATTTATGGGTTGAAATAAGCTTCGAGGAGTTGGAACATCCGTTTTGATGAAGCCATTCAATCCTTTGGTTTTATAAAAAATGAGGATGAGCCATGTGTATATAAGAAGGTTAGTGATAGTGCTATCACTTTCCTTGTCTTATATATGGATGACATACTCTTGATGGGTAATGACACAGGTATGTTGATGACTATAATGGTATGGTTGTCAAATACATTCTCCATGAAAGATTTAGGGGTGGCAACCTATATTCTTGGGATTCGCATCTATAGAGATAGAGCGAAAAGAATAATTGGTTTATCCCAAAGTCTATACTTGGAAAAGGTGTTAAAGAGGTTTAGCATGCTTGATTCCAAGAGAGGATTGTTACCAGTGAGACATGGTATCCATCTTTCTAAAGAGATGTCTCCAAAGACACCTGAAGAAAGAGATAAGATGGCCAGGATTCCATATGCTTCGGCTATTGGAAGTTTAATGTATGCAATGTTGTGTACTAGGCCGGATATCGCATATGCTGTTAGTTTGACTAGCAGGTATCAATCCAATCCAGGTTTGGAACATTGGATAGCTGTCAAAAATATCCTTAAGTACTTGAGAAGAACTAAGGATGTATTATTGATTTATAGAGTTGGAGACTTGCAATTGGATGGTTATACTGATTCTGATTTCCAATCAGATATCGATGATAGAAAGTCTACCTCTAGATATGTGTTCATTTGTAATGGAGGTGCAGTCAGTTTGAAGAGTTCCAAACAGAGCACGACTACAGATTCCACTACAGAGGCTGAGTATATTGCTGCATCAGATGCTGCAAAGGAAGCTGTTTGGATAAAGAAGTTCGTGACAGAACTTACAGTAGTTCCTTCCATTGAGTCAGCAGTTCCATTACACTGTGACAACAATGGAGCAGTCATACAGGCTAAGGAACCAAGGTCTCACCAGAAATCTAAACACATAGAAAGGCGCTACCACATTATCAGAGAAATAGTTGGGCGAGGCGATGTAGCCATGCAAAAAATAGCATCAGCTGAAAATCCAGCTGATCCATTCACTAAGCCTATGTCACAGACTCAGTTAGACCGACATCTTGAGAAGATAAGTCTAAGGTATTGTAATGAATGGCTCTAGTGCTAGTGAGAGATTGTTAGTAGTATGCCCTAGAGCATATCATTTAGTATGTATCTTGTACATATTTTTATTAATAAAAGGCATTTCCACTTTTCTGTTTACATAATATATTTATGTGTAATAGAAAAGGTCCATTGATATTTTGTTAGAAATATTATTCTTAAGTTGTTAAGAATATGAGTGCCAATATTTCTAGCACAAAGTATCATAAATAGGTTCACAATCGAGGATACTTCATAATAAAGGCATTACTTATCCAGAAAGATTGTATTCATGTTTGTTCCCAAGTTATTCATATGAGATATAAATAAGATGGAATGGTGAGTCTCATGCCATATAACAAACATGATAGGCACTTATAAATAATAAGTAAGCCGAACCAGTGACACTTATGACAAGCACATGGAGTTTACTCTTGTCAATATTTTGTCATAAATCATATCAGTGCATATAATTTTTAGACCTGAGATAGCACAGTTATAGGTAGTTTGAGTTTGATACTGCTTTCATACTTGTATTATGAATGGGTATATGGGCATGTGTTGGCTCCTACTAGTTATATATGGAGGTAGGTGTTGATCAAGATGGAATCTATTCCTCTAAGTAAATAGAGAAAAAATCCTATGTTCATTTAATTGTTCTTGATGTTTCAAGTTCCTGGCCAGGACAGATAGATTTATACAGAAAAGAGTTTCTGATGAGAAAATCTTTTTAATCAAGAACTGGAATTAAAAGAGAACATAATATTCATAGCAAATGGAGTTTGACATAAACCATGACTCCAGGTTGAGTTGGGATTTTGTAACGGAGAGATTCTAGTGCATGGTAACATATGATTATAGGTTCATTTAAGGTAAACCTTATTACTATTTGGGTGGCCATGGCATGCTATGCTAGGTGTTAACCATGGTCTATGAGCTTCATAAAATGATTTAGAGAAATCGTTTATGGTAAGAAAGAGTTCTGATGATATTAAGAGTTGATATTATGTCTCATTGCCAATTAGTGATGAGTCTAGTAAGTCACACACATACACAAGTTATCACCTATTTAAATATGATTTAATTAATTAATTAAAGAGTTTAATTGATTAATTAAATAGGTTTGGTTTGCAAATAAATTGCAAAGTCCCTAGTATGACTTGAAACCAAATCTAGATTATTGGATGCATAATATAAGTTAAATTTATATTTAAAGTGTTTAAATATGAATTTAATTAATGAGAAATTAATTAATAGAGATTAATTAATTAATTTATATTTGATATAAATTAGAAGAAGAAAAATAATTATTTTGGGTTAAGAACTCAAAATTAAGACACAGGGGCATTTTGGTCATTTCACATTGTGACACATGGCACCATGAGATGGTGATGCATGGGATTACACATAAGCTTGCCAAATGTTTTTTAATCATGTAAGATGATTAAAATGAAGATTAAATATAGGTTTAACACTTGGCACAATGTGATTGGGTCACTTAAACCTAGAGCTAGTCAAAGGGTGACATGTGGTAAGGGTTTAATGTGTTAACCTAGCTATATAAGTGTTGTTATGGAAAAGAAAAATAACCAGCAGCCACTCCTCTCCTTTGTCACTCCACTTTGAGGCTTTTCATCTATTCTTCTTCATCTCTCATTAATTCAAAGAGATTAGCCATCAATCTCTTGAATTAAGAACACTAGAAATTGTTTCTAGTGTCCTGTTTATATCTCTAATCTCTTAAAAGGCAGAAATTGAATTTCTAATTAATAGAAAAAGCTTTAGAAGCTTTTCAAGGGCTGTCATAGGTGTTCTTGGTGTGGACAAGCTAGAGGTACAACATCTGGTATCCTGAAGATGAATCTCAAAGGCGCAGACACGCTGCAGTGTATCAAGAGGTTAGTGTAATCGTCCTTGATTTAATCTAGGGTTCTAAAATTAATCTGATTTATTTTAAAATCTTAAATGGCAAATACAGATCCAAAAACATATTAAAAGAGTTTTAATATGTTGTTTATCATTGAAATCAAATAGATAAAATAAATCTTGCATGATGCATGTGACCCTAGGTGAAAATTTTTGAATTCAATGGTATAAACTTGTGTTTTTCACGCTTCCGTTCCTTCATAAATACCATTAGAAATATCAAAGAAAAATTAATTATTCAGCACAAAGAAAAAGTGAGAAATCGAAAAATGGACAAAACTCGGTGTTACCATAAAATCGAGAATGCAACCCAAACAGCGGTATTGTGGTCATTTGATATCCTTAGTTGTCTTTTGACCTAAATGTCCATTAAAAATAAATGATATTACACTTGGGAAATGTCCAAGAAAAAAATTAGTAAGTCAGTACGAACGGAAAATAAAAATTAAAGAAATCGGCGGTACAAGGAGTAAATCAGTAGCATCGAAAAAGTCTGAATTTGACTCGAAGAGGGGCATTTTGGTCATTTGACATCTAAAGTTGTCTTTTGACCTAAATATCCATTAAAAATAAGTAGTATTAAATTTTGGGAACCCCATGAAAAAGGATATTAAATATGTAATGAAAATAAGAGAAATTAAGGGGTATGAACTAGAATAATTAAAAGTTGATTAATTAAATAATTAACTTTGAGTTAGTGGAGATTAGTGGGACATATAAATAGATATAAGTGGACTGAATTTTCCACTAACCACTTCATCTCCTTCATTCCTCCATTGATGGCCGAAATGAAGCTCCCAAAAACACCATAGCCAAATTGCATGCAAACTCCCATTTCACCACCTTCAAGCCATGATCTTCACAAGTTGTCCTCATTAGTTAATCCTCACACCATGGGCAGTAGATAGGTAGTAAGAAGATCAAGTTTTGGTGAAGTTTTGAAGAGTTTCCAAAGTGGTAAGTATGTGTTTTTGATTATTGCTTCATTAAAGTTTGTGAGGATGTTATGGGTACTTGAATTGTGGAAAGAATTTTGGAGTTTGATGTTCTAAGGGAGATGTTTATTTTTGGCAACCATGGAAACTCCTTAAGGACAGTTTATTCTTGCTTGTAAATGGTAGATTAAAGGGTTGATTAAGTGCTTATGTGTGTAGAAATAAATTGGGTGATATATATAAGATGTATATGTGAATGTACACTTGATTTTGGAGGCTTGGAAATTTGTTCAAGGAGAGGTATGAATCGTCAGCTTGAATGGTGAACCATAAAAATGTTATTTCATGTTTGGTTTATGGAATATTAATGTTGAATTGTGGTACTTGTTATGGCAACTTGTGTATATGTATGATGGTGTGAGGTTGGACATATAAATGAGCTAGGTTAAGTGATTGAATTGTTGTAATTTAAGCTTGAAAAATTCTGTACTATATGGTGCATATTGAGTGTGATTATAAGCTGCCAAAATGACCAACAATGTGTTGTGAAATGTGTTTGTGTTATGGTACAAAACAGAAATGGCATGAATGTGCAACTTGGTAAGTGTTAAAAGTGTATTTGGTATGTAATGAAGAGTGTTGCTATAAGGCAGTGAGCATTTTGGCCTAGAACCTTAAGTGTGAAGCTCCAATTGGTATGAAACCAATTGGAGGTGAAACTAGGCACAAAATGTGCCAACTTTCTTGAAGGAAGCTTACCAAAATTCTGCTTGTAAGGTAACTTGAAAGTTGACCAAATCCGGATTAGTGCAATTAAGGCCTGAAAATTGACCATTTGGGCAACAGATAGTGTTTAGGCCATAACTCACTCAAAACAGGTCCAATTGACCTGAAATTTTTAGCATCAATAGTTGAGACATATACCTACAAGTATTATGAAGACACCAAAGCCCAGAAATGACCATAAGCAAGTCAAACAGCTTGCACAAGTTTGGGGCCAAAAACTGGCCGAACCTAAAATGACCTAAAGTGACCAATTTTGATGCACCTTGACCAGCAATAGTAAAATGACCATAACTTGGTCTACATAACTCAGAATAACCTGAAATTTTGCCCCGCGTGCAATAAGATATAGATCTACAAGTTTGTAGTTTTGATCAAAACCAAAAAACCGAGGGAACTAGGTCATCCGGCTAGGTCAAACTAGTATCCTGGAATCTAGCAAATTGCAAGAAAATGCAATATACATGGAAATGAATTGGGTAACATGTACCAACCCTAAAAGGCTACAAATGTGACATATTAGTAACATTAAAACCTAATTTAACTAGAATGGATCGGGGGTCGACATATTAGGTTGACTAAGCAAATAATAGAATTCAGTGAATTAATTATCAAGCATTATCATTAGAGACAGTTTAAATGAGTATTGAAACACTTCAAATTGTGTTTCTCAGTTAGCAAAGACTCAGGGAAAGGGAAGGAAACACTGAGTCAAGGCCAGGAGACAGTTATCAGAGGTTTGTGCACAATAGTTATTTCTTTTGAATTTTTCAATTGAAATAAATTATGATTAATTGTATGTTATTGTTTTAAATTGTGTTTGTGTACAATAGTTATTTCTTTTGAATTTTTCAATTGAAAAAAATTATGATTAATTATCTGTTATTGTTTTAAATTGTGTTTGTGCACAATAATTTTGATTTCTTATTTTCTACTTAAAAATTTATTTGAACATTATATTTTTAAATTGTGTCTGTGCATAATACTTTTATATTCACTGCTTTTATTAGCAAATTTATTTGGAGAAATGAGTTATGAATAATTTTTTATTGTTTTGGCTTTGAGAATCTTATTTGGAAATTATTGTGTTGCCTACTTTGCAAATGGAAATTTTGAGATAAAATATGATTGTGGTTTGTATGAAATATTTAAATATTGTGATTTGAAATTGTTTTGATTCACACTTGGCATGACACTGTTACTATGTTCCTCCTCCATTTATGGGGTGAGTGTGATTATATTCCTCCCTCTTTGACTTCTCAGTCTGGGGTGAGTGTGATTATTTTCCTCCCTCTCTGGTTTACCAGTTGAGGTTGTAGATCGGATGAGTACTCATTAGCTAGCTAGCCACCTCCCTCATTGATTTCGATTAGTGGGGTTGTAGATTGCTTTGTCATGGTGTACAACACGGCATTGATCGGAAATTTTGTGTCATGGCTTAAGTTGTGTATGAATTGGCAACACTGTGTTTATTAAATTATTTGACTCCAAATTTTTCTATAATGAGCTTTGATAATTTGTGAAATGTAATTGTGCAGCATTTAAATTGTGTTATTGATTTGTAAAATGGTATTATTCAGTTATTTGATCAAATGGTATTATTGATTGGCAAAACTGTATTACTCTGCTATTTGATCAAATTGTGTTATTGATTGGCAAAACTGTATTATTCAGTTATTTGATCCAATGGTATTATTGATTGGCAAAACTATATTATTTAGTTATTTGATCAAATTTGTGTTATATGAACTTTGTAAATTGTGAAATGGAATTGTGAACTATTTGATTTGTGAATTGTCAATAAAAGATTTATGTATCGCATTTCAAATTGTTATTGTGCACCACTGAGTAAATTTTACTCAGAGATAGCTTTTCATTGCTATCGTAGGTAGACAGACTGACAGGGCAGTAGACTAGGCTGCTAGTGCTTCAGTGAGAGATCATCGGGTATATTGAGTATACCATATTTTTCATTTTGTATTGTAATGTATGTTCACTGTATGTATATAATGTTCTTGGTTTTAAGCAGTTATAAATTAAAATTGTACATTGAAGTTGTAAAATAAATTATAAATTATTTTGGTTTGTAAATATTGTGATATATTTCTTTTATCTCAGCCTTTGAAAATACTGAAAAATTTTTGTGGATTTGAGTTGAGAAACACATTGTGTTAATTAAATGTTAGAGTCTGAGATTGAGAAATATATTTGAAGTGCTTTTTTGTAGGTTTTTGAAGAACTGCTTTATTCAAAATACAAATGGCACCTACTAAAAATTTTACAGAAATTATTATTTCTTCAAATGTGTTAGCTGTTTCACTTCAATTCAAAAAAAAAAAATTTTAACACCTGTAAATAGCGCTCACCACTGTAAAAAGAAGTAAAAAAGGTTTTAATATCCCTTATAGTATATTTAATGGGTTATTAGTAGACGAAGTTGGTAATTCATTACGTATACTATGGGATCATGTTATGCCTTACAGAGGGCTAGGTGTGATATGTTTTTAGTGGTATCAGAGCAAAGTTTTTAAATTCTGTTTTCACCTATAATTTGAATATTCTTTCTTCATAGTACAACTGCTCAATGTCATTGTTTGATACATACAATACATTACATTATAAATATGCACTAACGGGAGGAAATCTCCTTGTGTTTTTTGTTCAGGAGGTCTAAGATCCTCGAATTGACTATGGAAGAGGGTGATCGTTTAGTTGATCAATCGATAGAGGCTGAGGTACAAGTTGAGGCCCCAGCTCCACAAAGTGTCGAAGGCCCGACTGTACCAGTTTTATCAGTACAAATTACTGCACAAATGGCTAAGCAAATGGCTACTTTCTTTCAACAAATGGCTGATAATCCATCAGCCTAAGCCCAAGTACAGACCCAACCCCCACAAGGGCAATATGAAATAGAGAAGAGGGAGAAACCTATGGGTCAGAGCTCAAGTAGTAATTTGAGGAAGAGAAAAGAATTTGAGGAGCCCCAAGCTCAGGGATATAATAGAGGTGGATCACCAAGGCAGAGACCACCAAGGTCCAGTCATCGAGCAACTAGAAGTTCCTACCCTCCCTGGCAATGTGAAACTTGTGGTAGAAATCATGGTGGGGTATGCTACAAGGCCATAGGAGCCTGTTATAACTGTGGAGGCATAGGACACTTTGCCAAGGACTGCACCAGTACTAGCAGAGTTGGACCACCTCCTACTACTGTAAAAGGGTCAGTTCAGAGCCCTGTCACCAGAAGTTCACAACCACCCAGCAAAGGTAGAGGCAGGGGTGGAGGTAACCCAGCAGGCAGCCAAGGCATAGTGAAACAATCAGAGCAAGACAGTGCTCCAGTTAGAGTCTACGCAATGAGATAGAAAGAAGAAGCCGAGACATCTAATGTTGTGGCTGGTACCTTCTCAACTTTTAATCAAGATGTGTTTGTGTTATTTGATCCGGGTTCTACCCATTCTTATGTGAGTTCTAGCATCATTGATTGCATTACTGTTTCATGTACAAAAATGGACTTTGAGGTGCTAGTAACAGGTCTGTTAGGACAAGAGGTCAGGGTTAATAGAATGTATAGGGATTGTCCTTTGGTGATCCAAGGACATACTTTTCTATCTGATCTCATTGAAATGCCCTTCAGAGATTATGATATCATATTGGACATGGATTGGTTAGCCAAGCATCACGCCATGATTGACTGTAGACTGAAGACAGTCACTTTTGGTCTCCCTCAGTACAGTGATGTCGTAATACATGGGGAGAGGCAGCTATTGCCATCAAACATCATTT
Source organism: Hevea brasiliensis (assembly GCF_030052815.1). Taxonomy (NCBI): domain Eukaryota; kingdom Viridiplantae; phylum Streptophyta; class Magnoliopsida; order Malpighiales; family Euphorbiaceae; genus Hevea; species Hevea brasiliensis. Next base: position 85,716,041 of record NC_079497.1, on the reverse strand, counting down.
CAGCTGCACTAGCCAGAAAAATGATTAGAAAGGGGTGTGAAGCATACTTGGCACATATGGTAGACACCCAAGTGGGGAGTCCAGCATTGAGGGACATCCCTACAGTATATAACTTTCCAAATGTGTTTCCTGATGACTTGCCAGGATTACCTCCAAAAAGAGAGGTGCAGTTTGAAATTAATGTTATGCCTGGTGTGGATCCAATCTCCATAACACTATGTAGAATGGCACCAGCAGAGTTGAAGGAGTTGAAGATACAGTTGCAAGAACTACTTGAAAAGGGCTTCATTCGCCCTAGTGTGTCACCATGGGGAGCGCCAGTATTGTTTGTTAAGAAGAAGGATGGCACTCTTCGTTTATGTATTGTTTGACCTAGGGTCTGCATACTTTTATGTTAGTGTTAGAACTATATGTTCTGTTGTTATTCCTTTACAGGGGAATAAATTTTGATGCATTAGTGATTAGTCCTTTAAGATAAGGATTGTGATAATAAGTGAAATAGGTTTTGAAAGAGTTTGTCGGTGAAAAGTATTTTCTAACACACCATAAATTATTAAGCTAATTGGCAAGCCTACTTAATGTAAGGCAAGAGGGCGTAAAAGTAAGTTACAGTAATAGAATTGCTCTAGTTAAGGGCAAGGATATTACTGTTAGTAATTGTTAAATAGATATTGTAATCAGAATAAGATTCAAATATCAGTAAATTCGAAAAGGATAAAATATCGGAAAAATTGATCTATTGGGATGTATCGTAGTAACTATGCAATGTTCTGGAGGTTTATACTGTAAGCTGCAGATTACAGTACTAACTTGAGATTATTGTGTAGAGCTACGTACTACTCGATAGTACACCTAGATGAGAATAGTTGCCAACGGCATCTGTTTTGGTATAGTTATGCCAGGACAAAATTTAATTGTTAGAAATAAGTTTGAAAATCCTACTTATGGATCTAAAACTCAAAAGTTAGAATATCGAAAGGTTATAGTTCAGTACAAAAGGAAGTAAGTTATAGAATATTGATAGAAAAAAAGAGTTATGGATGTAAAAATTTGAACAGTTGGTTCAGATATAACAAAGAAATGTTATGAATGTGAGGAAGACTATTGACTAGAATAGTCAAAGGACCAATGACTAGATAAATCATTCTAACATAATCTCAAGGTTCATTCAAGAAGGAACATGAACCGAAATATTAAACAGCACAATAGTAAGAGGAGATTGGTGTTATACAAACAAATTAAATGTTGTGTTAGATTGTTAAAAGTCTTTTACAAATTCGAGGGAAAGAAGATTATACGATTATATAGAAAGGAGAAAATAAACGTATGACTATTGTAAGATGGCTATTGGGTAAAATTTCTTGGACGAAATTTATTTTAAGGGGGGGAGAATTATAACACCCCTAAGTTCGGTAGTGCGTTCTACTGTTCTGGTGACCAGTGTTGTCCGGATAGTTAGGATGCCTAGAACTACACTTAGATATGAGTGAGGAGACATAAAATAATGAAATAAAAGAAAAGAAAATACAAGAAAAACAAAGAAAAAATCATAGCAACGAAATATAACCCAATTAAACGAGCCGAGAACCCTAGCGATGGGTGACCGCACCGGGAAGTCGCGGCGTGGACCATTGACTAGCCCTGGACCACGAGGAACCCTAGAAAATATTTTTAGGACTTAAATAAATGTCTATTGAAGTATAAATACCAATAGAAATATAAAAGAAATTTAATTAATTAGCACAAAGAAAAAAGTGAGAAATCGACAAATGGACAAAACTCGGTGTTACTGAAAAATCGAGAATGCAACCCGAACAGGGGCATTGTGGTCATTTGATACCCCGAGTTGTCTTTTGACCTAAATGTCCATTAAAAATAAATGATATTACACTTGGGAAATGTCCAAGAAAAAAATTAGTAAGTCAGTATAAACGGAAAATAAAAATTAAAGAAATCGGCGGTACAAGGAGTAAATCAGTAGCACCGAAAAAGTCCGAATTTGACCCGAAGAGGGGCATTTTGGTCATTTGACATCTAAAGTTCTCTTTTGACCAAAATATCCATTGAAAATAAGTAGTATTAAATTTTGGGAACCCCATGAAAAAGGAAATTAAATATGTAATGAAAATAAGAGAAATTAAGGGGTATGAGTTAGAATAATTAAAAGTTGATTAATTAAATAATTACCTTTGAGTTAGTGGAGATTAGTGGGACATATAAATAGATATAAGTGGACTGAATTTTCCACTAACCACTTCATCTCCTTCACTCCTCCCTTGATGGCCAAAATGAAACTCCCAAAAACACCATAGCCAAATTGCATGCAAACTCCCATTTCACCACCTTCAAGCCATGAGCTTCATAAGTTGTCTTCATTAGTTAATCCTCACACCATGGGCAGTAGATTGGCAGCAAGAAGAACAAGTTTTGGTGAAGTTTTGAAGAGTTTCCAAAGTGGTAAGTATGTGTTTTCCATTATTGCTTCATTAAAGTTTATGAGGATGTTATGGGTACTTGAATTGTGGAAAGAATTTTGGAGTTTGATGTTCTAAGGGAGATGTTTATTTTTGGCTGCCATGGAAACTACTTAAGGACAGTTTATTCTTGCTTGTAAATGGTAGATTAAAGGGTTGATTAAGTGTTTATGTGCATAGAAATAAATTGGGTGATGTATATAAGATGTATATGTGAATGTACACTTGATTTTGGAGGCTTGGAAATTTGTTCAAGGAGAGGTATGAATCGGCAGCTTGAATGGTGAACCATAAAAATGTTATTTCATGTTTGGTTTATGGAATATTAATGTTGAATTGTGGTACTTGTTATGGCAGCTTGTGTATATGTATGATGGTGTGAGGTTGGACATATAAATGAGCTAGGTTAGGTGATTGAATTGTTGTAATTTGAGCTTGAAAAATTCTGTACTATATGGTGCATATTGAGTGTGATTATAAGCTGTCAAAATGACCAACAATGTTTTGTGAAATATGTTTGTGTTATGGTACAAAACAGAAATGGCATGAATGTGCAACTTGGTAAGTGTTAAAAGTGTATTTGGTATGTAATGAAGAGTATTGCTATAGGGTAGTGTGCATTTTGGCCTAGAACCTTAAGTGTGTAGCTCCAATTGGTATGAGACCAATTGGAGGTGAAACTAGGCACAAAATGTGCCAACTTTCATGAAGGAAGCTTACCAAAATTCTTCTTGTAAGGTAACTTGGAAAATGACCAAATCCAAATTAGTGCAATTAAGGCCTGAAAATTGACCATTTGGGCAGCAGTTAGTGTTTATGCCATAACTCACTCAAAACAGGTCCAATTGACTTGAAATGTTTACCATCAATAGTTAAGACACATATCTACAAGTCTTATGAAGACACCAAAGCCCAGAAATGACCATAAGCAAGTCAAACAACTTGCACAAGTTTGGATCCAAAAACTGGCCGAACCTAAAATGACCAAAAGTAACCAATTTTAATGCACTTTGACCAGCAATAGTAAAATGACCATAACTTGGTCTACATAACTCAGAATGACCTAAATTTTTCCCCACGTACAATAAGACATAGATCTACAAGTTTGTAGTTTTGACCAAAACCCGAAAACCGAGGGAACTAGGTCATTCGGCTAGGTCAAACTAGTATCCCGGAATCCAGCAAATTGTAAGAAAACGCAATATACATGGAAATGAATTGGGTAATATGTACCAACCCTAAAAGGCTACAAATGTGACATATTAGTAACATTAAAACCTAATTTACCTAGAATGGATCGAGGGTCGACATATTAGGTTGACTAAGCAAATAATAGAATTTAGTGAATTAATTATCAAGCATTATCATTAGAGACAGTTTAAATGAGTACTGAAACACTTCAAATTGTGTTTCTCAGTTAGCAAAGACTCAGGGAAAGGGAAGGAAACACTGAGTCAAGGCCAGGAGACAGTTATCAGAGGTTTGTGCACAATAGTTATTTCTTTGAAATTTTCAATTGAAATAAATTATGATTAATCATATGTTATTGTTTTAAATTGTGTTTGTGCACAATAGTTATTTCTTTTGAATTTTTCAATTGAAATAAATTATGATTAATTATATGTTATTATTTTAAATTGTGTTTGTGCACAATAATTTTGATTTCTTATTTTCTACTTAAAAATTTATTTGAACATTATATTTTTAAATTGTGTCTGTGCACAATACTTTTATATTCACTACTTTTACTAGCAAATTTATTTGGATAAATGAGTTATGAATAATTTTTTATTGTTTTGGCTTTGAGAATCTTATTTGGAAATTATTGTGTTTCCTACTTTGCAAATGAAAATTTTGAGAAAAAATATGATTGTGGTTTGTATGAAATATTTAAATATTATGATTTAGAATTGTTTTGATTCACACTTGGTATGACACTGTTACTATGTTCCTCCTCTATTTATGGGGTGAGTGTGATTATATTCCTCCCTTTTTAACTTATCAGTCTGGGGTGAGTGTGATTATTTTCCTCCCTCTCTAGTTTACCAGTTGAGGTTGTAGATCGGATGAGTACTCATTAGCTAGCTAGCTGCCTCCCTCATTGATTTCGATTAGTGGGGTTGTAGATTGCTTTATCGTAGTGTACAACACGGCATGGATTGGAAATTTTGTGTCATGGCTTAAGTTGTGTATGAATTGGCAACACTGTGTTTATTAAATTATTTGACTCCAAATTTTTCTATAATGAGCTTTGATAATTTGTGAAATGTAATTGTGCAGCATTTAAATTGTGCTATTGATTTGCAAAACGGTATTATTCTGTTATTTGATCAAATGGTATTATTGATTGGCAAAATTATATTATTCAGTTATTTGATCAAATTGTGTTATTAATTGGCAAAACTATATTATTTAGTTATTTGATCAAATGGTATTATTGATTGGAAAAACTGTATTATTCAATTATTTGATCAAATTTGTGTTATATGAACTTTGTAAATTGTGAAATGGAATTGTGAACTATTTGATTTGTGAATTGTCAATAAAATATTTATGTATCACATTTCAAATTGTTATTGTGCACCACTGAGTAAATTTTACTCAGCGATAGCTTTTCATTGCTATTGCAGGTCGACAGACTGATAGGGTAGTAGACTAGGTTGCTAGTGCTTCAGTGAGAGATCATCGAGTATATTGAGTATACCATATTTTGCATTTTGTATTGTAATGTATGTTTACTGTATGTATATAATGTTCTTGGTTTTGAGCAGTTGTAAGTTAAAATTGTACATTGAAGTTCTAAAATAAATTATAAATTATTTTGGTTTGTAAATATTGTGATATATTTCTTTTATCTCAACCTTTGAAAATACTGAAAATTTTTTATGGATTTGAGTTGAGAAACACATTGTGTTAATTAAATGTTAGAGTCTGAGATTGAGAAATATATTTGAGGTGCTTTTTTATAGGTTTTTGAAGAACTGCTTTATTCAAAATACAAATGGCACTCTGCCAAAAATTTTACAGAAATTATTATTTCTTCAAATGTGTTAGCTGTTTCACTTCAATTAAAAAAAAAAAATTTAACACTTGTAAATAGTGCTCAACACTGTAAAAAGAAGTAAGAAAAGTTTTAAAATCCCTTGTAGTATATTTAATGGGTTATTAGTAGACGAAGTTGGTAATTCATTAGGTATACTACGGGATCATGTTATGCCTTATAGAGGGGTAGGGTGTGACAAGACCATTTTAAAGGAAGCACATGATTCACCTTTTACAATGCACCCCGGTGGAACAAAAATGTACAGAAGTGTGAAAGAGCACTATTGGTAGAGAGGAATGAAGAAGGACATTGTAGAATATGTTGCCAAATGCCTAAATTATCAGCAAGTAAAGGCAGAACACCAAGTGCCTGTAGGGTTGCTATAACCATTGCCAATTCCCGAGTGAAAATGGGAAAGAATCATTATGGATTTCGTGACAGGACTTCCACGTACACAAAAGAATCATGATGCAGTTTGGATTATTATTGATAGATTCACCAAGTCTGCACACTTTTTGCCAGTGAGGATGGATTATAGCCTAGAAAGATTGGCCAAACTGTACATTGATGATATTGTGAGGTTACATGGAGTGCCAGTGTCTATTGTGTCGGACAGAGACCCAAGGTTCACTTCTAGATTCTGGGGTAGTCTCCAAAAAGCCCTAGGAACTAGATTGAACTTCAGTACAGCATTCCATCCACAGACAGACAACCTGTAACATCCTCCCGATAGCAATTCCATACGATCTCTTATTAGGTGACGGTGTCGGTCGGGACTAGAACTTCTGGAAAAATATTTAAACTAAAGTGAGGAACCAAAATTTACTCAAATATTAATAAGAAAAATTTAGTAAAAATTTTAGAAATAAAATACAACCAAGTCAAATGAGCCGGTGCCCAAGCGAAGGGTAACCAGAGGGAAGTTGCGGTTCTCGCAACGAGGAGCCCTAGACCCGGGAAAAATTTCATAAAATAATTTTTGGGACTCCAGAGAAGAGTCATTGAGGTTCCTATGGCATTAGAATGCCAAGAAAATATTTAGAAAAATTTTTCAATCGATACAGACAATTTTGACCCGTTAAGCCAAACGGAGGGCATTTTGGTCATTTCGCCTGCAGAGGTGATTTTTGGCCGATTTGTCCAATTAAGTAAATAATTATTATGACATAAAATATGAATTAATATTGTTGAAAATTGAATTGAAAATGATTAGAAAAGAAAAATCAATAAAATGCCAAATATGACATCATTATGATGTCATTTAAAAGCTCCACCAATCACATGCAAGCAATCCATTTAATTAACTAATGAAAGAGACCAAGAAGACCAAAAAAAATTCTCCTGCTCTTCTTCTTCGTCCTCAAGACGTTTTTCTCTTCTCCATAGCCCTCCATAGAAATTTCTTTCATTACTCCCATTTCCCATGAATTTCCACTACTAAAACCCTAAGTCCCTTCACTAAAAACTTGTCTCTACCTCTTGGGAAGTGTTTGGCAGCCTAGAAAGAGAAAGAAAGTGAAGATTAATCTTGGAAAATTCTTCCATTAAAGAGGTTAGTGCTTAATTATGCATGTATATCTCTTGTTCCATGTTAAGGACTTAAAAATGAGTATGAAATTGTGGATTAAATGAATGAAACTTATGGATATGTATGCCATGGATTTTGGCTGCCCTAAGGAAGGAACAATATTGAGTGTTTTGATGGACTTGGAGTGCACTAGAGATTATGTTTAAAGTGTATGAACATAAGGATAATGAAGTAGTTGGTTAATTAAGGTAAATTGTGTAAATTTTGAATTTAAGCTAGGGTTTTGGGAGTGAAAATTTGATTTGGCTTATGGAATGATTAGTGGACATTCTAATGGTCAATTAGTGACCATTTAAGGCAAGTAAATCATAATTTGAAGTGAGCTAATGCATGGTAAACTGAAATGGGGAGGCTGCCAAGAGACAGCAGAAATGAGGCTGTGAGTCCAGCATGTTTGGACTGCCATATCCTTGGCTGTGTAGGTCTAATTGGTGTTTGGCCAATTGGACATGAAACTAGGCTTATAATGGCACATTTTTGCTGAAGAAACCATGCCCAAAAGACCAAAGCAAGAGGACCAAAACTTGGCCCCAATCCGGACACCTTGCAACAGCCCCTGCAGAAATGACCAAATGAACAGTAACTGTTCATTTGGCCATAACTCACTGTAGATTTGGTCAATTGACCTGAAATTGTTACAGCAACAAGTTAAGACATAGACAAACAACTTTCATGAAGAAACCTACCCCAAATTATAACCAGAACCTAACCCAAATGGCAGTCACAGTTACTGTTCAAACCTGCAACTCTGCAAATTTTCATTTGAGCAGCAATGTTTGGAGGACTATAACTCTCTCTAGAAAACTCAGATTTAGGCGATTCTTGAACCGATGGAAACCTAAGGCATAGTAGAACATTTCATATGAAGAAAGTTAGACCAAATTATGAACTTAACTTGGTCAAATTACTGACCAAAGTTGGACCAAAATCTGCCAAAACCCAAAATCTCAGTAGGAACAGTACACGTGAACAGTAAACTTATTTTGGCCATAACTTGAGCTACAAAACTCCAAATGGAGTGATTCAAAAAAATAAATTCAACTAGACAAAATAAGGAACATTTTCTATCAAGGAAGTTTTGTCAAATTCCAACAGTAAATCGACCAATGAAATAGTGCAACTTCGGAGCACCAAAACCGAAAATTGGCAATTTTGCCAAAATGACCTAAGCTTTGAGAAAGTGACCAAAACTAACAAGTTTTGAATACAAAATGTGGTATGTTGGGAGTATTAAAACCAATGTACCTATTGTTTATGCAAAAGTCAACCTTTTAGTTGACTAATGAAATGAATAGTGACATGAAAACTTGAAATTCAAAAATTGTGAAACTTAAAAATGCAAAATGCCCTAGTAGGCCTAATGTGATTGGTTTGGATAGTTTGGCATGCCAATAGGGTATTGTTTTAGCAGTACTGCGAAAGGAAAGGCTTTATGCCTGTATTCATGGCTTTATGCCCATATTCATGGCTTTTATGCCCGTATTCATGGCTTTTATGCCGATTATGTGATATCATGGCTTTTTAGCCATACTGACTGCATACGTGGTTGACGTTTTGCGTCCCATGGTATGACAGCCCGAGGCACCGCGGTGTCCAGTGCCAACGACCCGTTATCCAGTCCAGTCGTCCAGTATAGGTTACTTGGGCATGGAAAAGTATAACTGTGATTGAACTGATCATTAAAGAAAATACGAAAATTAAGTATCAGGAATGATTACAAAAGTACAAAGAAACTCAAGATCATGAAGAAAATAATTAACAAAATACATGAAGAAGTTAATATCATAAAACGTAATTAGCCCTCAACTAACCATTAAGTTGGTAATTATTCAGTTCTTATGAACACAATGGCTAAGAAATTATGATTTTTATTTGCATATTATTTCTTTCTATATTATTATTTGCACCACTAAGCTTTATGCTTAGCGCGTCGCTTTTGCAACGCGTAGGTACTGAAGATTGGACAGAGGGCCCAGTAGACCATAGATTCGGTAAGGCAGTTCACAGTTCTGCATAGTGTCTGTGTCACCTCACTGTTTGCAGTGCATTGGTAGGACGCTAGATGTCATTTTGGTATTTTGTAATTGATTTTATTTTCTCATATGTATTTGAAACTTATGTAATGTATTTTGATATTCATGTAAATAATGAAAAGTGTGGTTGTAAATGGAAAAGTGAATGTTTATCTATGATTTATGCATGGTATCATATGAGATGGATGAATGAGAACTGAGATTGAACATTGTTGAGACTTTGTTGATAATTGGAGTTGGGATCGATTGAATATGAACATAGGAAGTGTTTTTCACAGGTTCTGAAGAACTATTTTCTCCATTTTTAGCCGGTACTCTGCCGGATTTTCTATAAAATTTTCGGAACCTCAAATAAATTACAATTTCAATAAATGAATTATATTTCACAAGTTATTCTCAAAACTATGATAAAAATGAATTAAGATAAAATAGAGTGCTCCGGCACACTGAGTGGCATAACTTGCTCGGCTACACTGTAGTCGGGTAAGGGGTGTCACACAACCAATATGAAAGGATCACTCAGATTTTGGAGGATATGCTTGGGGCTTGTGTGATTGAGTTTGAAGGGAGTTGGGACACACACTTGCCTTTAATTGAATTTGCCAACAATAACAGTTATCAGTCAAGAATCGGGATGCCTCCATACGAAGCACTTTATAGCAGAAAGTGTAGAACTCCCTTGTGTTGGGATGAAGTGGGCGAGAGGAAGTTGATTGGCCCAAAATTAGTGCAGCAGACGGAAGGAAAGGTTAAACTCATTAGAGACAGACTCAAAGTTGCAACGGATAGACAGAAGTCCTACATTGACCTAAACAAAAGAGATATTCGGTACAGTGTGGGTGACAAGGTGTTCTTGAAAGTTTCCCCATGGAAGAGGATCATGAGGTTTGGTAGAAAGGGAAAACTAAGTCCTCACTTCATTGGGCTATATGAGGTTATGGAAAGAGTGGGTCCTTTGGCATATAGAATTGCATTGCCTTCGGAGTTAGAAAAGATTCATAATGTCTTCCATGTCTCCATGTTGAGGAGGTATAGATCAGACCCCTCTCACATTTTGCCAGTAGAGGAGATTAAGGTGAATCCAGACCTTACATATGATGAAGAGCCCATAAAGATCTTAGCACATAAGGTGAAGCAGTTGAGGAACAAGCAAATACCTCTGGTGAAAGTGTTGTGGAACCATCATTCAGGCCAGGAGGCTACATGGGAGTTTGAGGAGGACATGAGGAGACAGCACCCATAGCTATTTAGAGACTAAGACTAGGTAAATTTCGAGGACGAAATTTATTTTTAAGGAGGGGATAATTGTAACACCCCGAACCTCCGAGTTATGAATAGTACCATTTTTGGTCCATGACTAGTACTATTCAAAGACACCTTGAGGACCAAAAATAAATAGAAAATTAATTGAGATAGACACAATAAAAATTCAAGTGACCCAAAATTATAAGGATTCACCAGGTACATTGTAAAAGAGGGATTATGATCCGATAAGGGGCATGTTAGTCAATTCACTTTAAGAGTTGATTTTTTTGACCAAAAGATCAATTTAATTAAATAAAAATAAATTATTGAATTATGAAGAAATATTGAGGAAAATTTAGTGTAAATATAGAAAGAAAAGAAAGGAAATAAAATTGTAAGTTTTATGACATTTTTGACACAATTAAAATTTTTAATTGAAATAAACTAATTTTGGAAATAAATATATATAAAAGATAAGACAAATTAAAAAGCCATTTCTTCCCTTTCTTTCCCATTTAGTTATTACCCACTCTCTCTCCTTCTCTCTTTCTTTCTTTCTTTCTTCTTCTTTCTTTCTCCATTGACACCCATTCTCAAAACTCAATTCCTTGCTTTTCCTCCATGGGTTTTCCTTCTAAATGGTAGAGAACATCAAATTAGTCTTTGATTTAGAGATTAAAAGCAAGGGGAAACAAGAGATTAGAAGAGGAACAAGATTTGGAAGAGATTAGAAGTGGGAAAAATCATCAAGTGAGGTAAGCTCTCTCTTTCATGCTTGAATTATCAAGTATGCTTTAAATCACGTTTGGGTGTGATGAAATAACATGAGAAATTGAACGGAAACATGTATGAAAATCTAAACTAGGGTTTTAGCCAACTTAGGAAAAATTAGGGTTTTTATGTATTTTAGTTAAATTGATCATAAATCTAAGTTAAATTGAAGTCGTATGCATGATTGGGAGTAGTAAGATTTCATGGGATTACATAAATTGAATTATGGAATATTAGGGTTCATGGGGAAATCAGGTTTCAGTGCTAGAGAGTGAAATTGGTGTGTGTGGTGTTAAATTATGATCATTTGAGGTTTATTTAGTTTGAATTGACATTGGGTTGATGAATAGAAGTAATGAAATGGTAGGATTAGGGAAAATTGCAAACTTTGGTGTTTAAAAATTATGGGGTTTGTGCTAGGAAGTGCCATTGATGTGTCAATGCTAAATTATAGTCATTTTGGAAAAATTAAATGTGAATTGAAATTGGTTAATGGAAGTAATTCAGGAAATGAAAAATTGAACTTAGGGCTGAATTTTGCACACTGAATTCAGTGTGTTTGGAAGCCCATAACTTAAGCTACACAACTCCAATTGGTGTGAAACCAATTGGAAACAAAACTTAAGACATAGGGATAGAATTTTTGTGAAGATACCCTGCCTCGAAAATGACCTTAAGCTATCCGAAATGAGCCTTGAACTTAGAGACAAATTTCTGGAACCTGTAGAATTTAACCATATGAACAGTAAATATTGCATGGCTATAACTCTCTCTAGAAAACTCCAATTTAGGCGATTCTTGAATCGATGAAAAGCTAAGATATAGTAGAACATTTCATATGAAGAACTTGAGGCCAAATTATGGACTTAACCCAATCAAATTGCTGAGCAAAATTGAATCACTGAATCTATAGAAATCTGGAAATCTGCAGATTTGCCATAAGAATAGTAAAATTTGCATGGCCATAAATCTCTCTAGAAAACTCCGATTTAGGCGATTCTTGATCCAATGGAAACCTAAGACATAGTAGAACATTTCATATGAAGAACATTAGACCAAATTATGGACTTAACTTGATCAAATTGCTAAACGAAGTTGGATCAATAAATCTGCCAGAACTAAATCTGTAGGATGAATAGTGATGTGAACAGTAACCGTGTTTTGATCATAACTTGAGGTACACAGCTCCGAATTAGGCTATTCAAAAAGAAAAATAAATTTAAGACCTAAATGAATAATTTTTATGAAGAACACCTCACCAAATTATGATCGAAACTAGGTAAAAATTGGGTTCAAAGATTGGGGCACCAAGCTATCCGAAAACCAAAATATTCTAAAATTTTCAAAGCTAACCTGGGATGCATTAGACATTCATGTAATGAGTTCAAGGCAGCAATTGAGATTAGTATTGAGGTATTCTATTTATGTATTTTCAGTGGAAAAAGAAGTTGAAATGGACAAGGAGAAATAGGTAACAAGGAAGGAGAGCATTGAAGGTTTGTGCACAACTAACCTTTTTCTTTGTTTTAGCTTCATAAATTGATTTGAATGAGTTGATTTGAATGAGTTTCATTTGAAATGAGTTTATTTTCAATGAGGTATGGTTTTTCTCTTGCATTGGAAAAATTTGTGTGTTGCCACCTTTTATGGGTTTTGTGATGATTTGAATATGTTATTGTTATGCAAACGTGATTATTGATTTATAAACTCTTAAAAGTTGTTTTGAAACCACAGTTAGCATGACAGTCCCTTCAGAACTCCACAGTAGTAACGGCTACTTGGGGTTTGATCTTTGATATGATTATGTCTCCCATTAATAACGGTTAGTGGGGTAAGACTACATAAGTACTCATTAGCTAGCTAGCCCTTCCCTCATTAATAACAGTTAGTGAGGTTGAGATTGCTTTATCGTGGTGTACAATATGGCACTGATCATGAAATTTTGTGTCATGGCCTAAACTGTGTGTTGATGTTGGCAACACTAATGCTTTGTGAATTGTGATTTATGAGGTGTGATTTTTCATTTGAAATGTTATTCTATTAAATTGCTCTTAAGGAGTTAGAACTATTGTGAAGTTTTCATGCTTAAGAAAAATGTGATTTATTATGCTTTGACAAATTATATTTTACTTTAAGTTTTAAAGTTATTAGTTGTGCACCACTGAGTGATATACTCAGCGATAGCTTATTTATGCTGTCGCAGGAAAGGGAAAGGAGAAGGCTGCTGAGTGAGAGACTTTGAAGCAGCATTTTGGTTTTGATTATGGGTATATGTCATAGGTATACCCTTATAATTTCCTTTGTATGTATTTTGTACCTATATGTATAGATGTACGGACATTGAGCAGTTTGTATTTAAAAGCATTGCATTGCTATCACATTTTGAGTTTGTAACTATTTTGTATTTTACTTTGAGACTTATCAAAATGTAACTTTTGCAATATTTAGTCTATCATTATTTCCAATGAATGTTTACATGGAATTTTAACTATTCTCATGCAGTTTTCCGCAAAAGAATTGATAAGATAAGATGCTATGATTTATTTTAAAATCCTTTGTAGCATAACTAATGGGTTATCGGTAGGTGGAGTTAGGTAATTCATTAGATATGCTACGGGAACATGTCATGCCTTACTAGGGATAAGGTGTGACAGAGTGTGCAGTCTCTCTTCTGTAAGAGAATGCGTATCAATGGTGGGATATGGTATCCAAGGTAGTGCAGCCTATAACAATGACCTGGGAGTATTTCTTGGCTAAGTTCAAAAGGAAGTATATTAGTCATATATACTTGGAAGCCAAAAGGATAGAATTCATTAATTTGAGGCAGAGGCAGCTCATAGTGTCAGAGTATGAATGGAAATTTGTGCGGTTAAGCTGCTATGCCCTTGAGATTATGCCTACAGAGGGGTATAGGTGCAGGAGATTTGAAGAAGGATTGAATGATAACATCAAGTTGCACATTACAGCTTTGAGGATACCAGATTTTTCCTAGTTAGTAATGGCAGCTTTAAGTGTTGAAAGGGTTAGAATCAGTGAGCAAAGCCACAGAGATAGATAATATAAGAGAGGTCAGGGTTAGGCAAGTTCTTCAGCCACATCTAGTTAGAAGCCTAAAGGACCTTAGAACCAGAATCAGAGTCAAGGTCAGTCATAGAGGCCCAAATCATAATTTACGTCGAGGAGAGGTCAGTTGACTTTTTCAGTGGGCAGTTTTCTAGGAACGGTGGATAAGGGAACAGCCCCAACAGCAGCATGCCCACATTGTGGTAAGTGGCACAGAGGGCAGTATTGGCGGTTGACTGGGGGTAGTTCAGCTGCTCTAGCCCAAGTTGATAGACTTGCCCCCACAGCTCAGAGGGGTATAAGACGAGGCAAAGTAGAGGTAGCGGGAAGTTCACAAAGGGTTACATCTGAAGCTATAGAGAAGCCAAAAGCAAGGGCACCAGCACATGCATATGCCATGAGGGCACAGGAGGAACAAGATTCTTCGGATGTGATTAAGGGTATATTCTCAATCTATGACATGTCTGTTCATGCATTGGTTTTCACACCCTACCCCACAGTAAGATGTAATATGATCCCATAGTACATCTAATGAATTACCATACTTCGCCAACTGGTAACCCATTAAATATACTATAAGGGATTTTAAAACAATTTTCTTACTTTTTGAAGGTGGCGAGCACTTTTGGTAGGAATTAAAAATATTTACTTAAAGTTTAAAGACTAGCAAAAATTTTTGTACATTTTTATTTTTATGCAAATTTTGAAAAATTTTCAGCAGAGTGCCGTCTATATTTAGGAAAAATAGTTCTTAAAACACCTGTAAAAACACTTCCAATAATTTATTTCATCAAAATCAACTACAACCACAACACAAATCAACATCATTTCTCCCAACTCCATAATTCAAAATAATTCCCAATTCAATTGTCTTCAGAAATAATATTAAATAACTTCATTCATATTCCACTAAAGAAAAATTAATTTACATTCATTACAAAACTAAAAAATAAGTTTGAACATTACAATAATTTGCACTCCCATTACACACCCAAAATAACATTTCAAAAGTTTTATACATCTGCTCAAATAATTTACACATATATATTTACATGCATAATCAAAATCTAATATACAAGGGTATAACTAAATACCCATACAAAAACCTAAGTGTAGTCCCAACAATCAGCAGCTCACTCTACTGCCTTTTTCCATGTTTCTATCTGCAACAGCAAAGAAAGCTATCGCTGAGTATAAAAACACTCAGTAGTGCACAATAAAATATCAAATGAATGATATAAAACATTTATTATTAATTCACAGCTCAAATATTTCACAATCACATTTATCACAAATCACAATTTGAATATTTCACAATTTTTAAAGCTTAATATGATACAATTTCATCAAACAATTTAATAAACACAGTATTGCCAATCAATAACACAACTAAGGCCATGACACAAAATTTCCTAATATGCCGTGTGTACATCACGACAAGGCATACTCACCCCACTAATTGAAATCAATGAGGGAGATGGCTAGCTAGCTAATGAGTACTCATCCAAACTCACCTCAGACTGGCAAGCCAGAAAGGGAGGAATATAGTCATACTCACCCTATAAATGGAGGAGGAACATAGTGATATTGCCATGCCAAGTGTGAATAAAAAATAATTTAAATCAAGTTATTCAAATATTTCATGCAAAACACAAATCAATTTCCAATTCAAATTTCCATTCATAAAATGGCAACACAGTATTTCTCGAAACCCATAATTAGTACAACTAATTCACAATGCATAGCTAAATAAGTTTTCAATTAGAAAATGATAAATTAAAGTTTACTGTGCACAAGCCTCTTTTGTTGACTAAATTTACTCAAACTTTTGTTTATCCTTTGAAGATCCTTTTCCATCTGAAACACATAAATTTAAATTGCTTCAGTATCCATTTCTAATACTTAAATTCCAATAATTTCTTTACAAACTTATCCTTCTTATTATGGTTTATAAATTTTGGGTCTTTTACATTTTTGTGTTTGATGGCATTATTCATGTCAAAACATTGACTTATCTGTACTTAATAGGTTTATTAGTTCTAATTGCACCCATATACCACATTTTGGGTGTCAATTTTATTGGCATGATTGCCAATTCAATTTCTAAGTCTCTTAAGAGAAATTATAATTTTTAAGTTTTGGTCTCCTGCAATTTACTGTTCTATTGGTCTGGTTACTGTGGGAATTTGGCCAAGTGTCCTTCATCAAAGTTGTTCCTTATTGTCTTAGCTTTAATTGCCTTTTTGAATCACTCCATTTGGAGTTTTGTAGCCTAAGTTATGGCCATTTGAACATGGCTGGCCAGATTTGGTGTCACCCAAAATTCTGGGCATTTACTGGATAATGGTAGTTTTTGTACACTGACTGCTAGTGAATTTTTGGACAGGTTATGGCCAAAATTTGAGTTTATTTTCTTCATGAAAGTTGTAGGGCTATCTCTCAGATTTCCATGGTATAAAATTGAGGTCATTTGGACCTTTCTAGACCAAGTTATGGTCATTTACGTAACTACTATTCATTTGGTCATTTTTGTAGAGGTCAGTGTGCCCAATTCTGGATTTGGCCTAGTTGTTCACTAAGTTATGGTCATTTTCTGGAGATGATTCCTAAATGAAAAATGGTTCATTTTGTGTCTAGTTTCATTTCCAATTTACCTCATGCCAATTGGGTTGGTAAATTTTCAGTTTTGGTCCCTAAAAAGGACCTAGGTCTAGCTGTCTGCAGATTAACCTTAACCAATCCGAATTGAAACTTATTTTTAATAATTCACACATACCACAAATGGTCACAATTGACCATTTTTCAGCTCAAGTAAGATCATTTGCATCCATTGACCATTTTCTACAATTTTTCTCCCAAACCATAAGTGCCAAGAACCCTAATTCTCTAATTGTTACATCTCACTAAATCAAAGTATATAAACATTACCAATCAACTTATTCAAGTTCATGTACACCTTTAATTCAATCAAACTCAATCAATTCCTACCACATCTCAAGTTGGATGAAATTCCATGGAATTCTATACATGTTATTTTTGTTTCATTTTTTCACAATTTTTAGTGTAATTCAACTACTTAATTATGAATTTAAACATAAAATTAAAAACTAACCACTAACCTGTTTTGTTGAATTTCTCCCTCTTGAAATCTCCTTTCTTTCCTCTTCTTTTTGTTGTCAATAGTTTTATCAAGCTTCGAAAACAAGGTTTAATGAAGGAAGTTGTGGAATTTATGGTTAATTTTGGGGTTTAAGAAGCTTGAGAGTAAGCTTCCATGAAGGTGTATAGTGAGAGAATTGGGAAAGGGAGTGGTGCCGGCTACATGAGGAAGAAGAAATGAAAATTTGATTTTTAATTCTTTTGTTTTTATCCCCTCAATTGACCTAGTCAAAATTTAATTAAATGAAAATTAATCATAAGGTCATTACTTAGGTCATTTTGGGTGAGGCCATAATTCAAATTATATTTTCTTTTCTTTTTCCTTTATTTTTTCATAGTTCTTTAATTTAAATATATACTTCAAAATTTTAATTTCTCAGATTTTATTGGACAGTTAGGCCATGAGTTACCTCTAGGGGTGAATTAACCAAATTGCCCCTCACTGGTTTAATCCGGTTTGCAAGTTATTCGATATTTCTTCCGGATCTCTGATCTAATTATTTGACCTACTTAACAACTCTTTTTCGTGATTTTCTCTTTTCCACTGTGCTCGCAATAGTCCTAAGGACCGCAACGTCACATTTTCTGATTCAGAATGTGGGTTACGATTGACCTCGCAGTCATTTCCTGGGAAGGTCACTCATCGTGTCTCTCGACTCATTTAACTTTTTATGCTTGTTTTTCTTTTTTATAGTTAACTATTTAGTAATTACTAATTATTTATATTCATGGCTTATCTAGATGTCTTAGATGTGGCTCTAATTCTCTTAATTGTCCGGACCGACGCCGATCACTAGAACAGTATAATTTACCAGGCTATGCTAATAGGGGTGTTACAATTCTCCCCCCCTTAAAATAAATTTCATCCTCGAAATTGTGTCCACTATTTGTCTTCAAATAGTCATATGTGTTATTTTCTCATATTTTTCTCACATTTTTATGTAGCTTCATAGTCGGAATAATGGTCTATAGCACTTTAACCAATATTATTTACTAATCGATTACTCACCTCGTAGGCCAAGTTTCTTATGTGCTTCTGTCATAAGTTAATTTTGAATTCATTTCAATTCTAGGGGTAAGCAAATCAGTGTGCTAATGGATCCACTCTTCCTAGGACCTCGTATAATCCTATGGGTGAGAACTTAGTTTTATTCTTTTCTTATCAAATCTCTTGATCATTTCATGCAACCTTTAGTTTAGTTTGGAATATTTTATTCTTTTCTTGCTGTTGTTTTAGCAATTATTTTCCTTTGTAGTCTTTTTTTTTTCAATTGACCTTGTTGGTCATATATGAACTGCTTATCTCTTTATTGGCCATAGGTCCATAACCATTATCTTACTATCTCCATTTCTAACTAAGGCCTATGTGCCATTTTACACTATCTTATTTGCTTTTTTTAACTTATTTCTTTCTTGATAAAATAGTTCGGGTTATCGTTACGCGTCTTAAGTAGGTGGTTTGCCCTGGTGGCAATTCCTCATCTAGTGTTTTTCTCATTTCTTAGTGTTCTATAAGTTTCCTCTTATCATCCCTAATAAATCTGCTATACTTCAATATTACTTGATTTGGTCCTCTGACCATTCTAGTCACACTTTAACTAGTATTCATAACATTTCTTTATTACATTTGAACCAACTATTCTAATTTCTACTTCCACAACTCTTTTATCTATCGATATTTTATAGCTTATTTTGCACTGATGTGTAGTCATTACTTCCTTTTGTACTGAACTATAACCTTTTGATATTCTAATTTTAGATTTTTAAATCCTGGGTTAGGATTTTCAAACTCTCTTCCATTAATAAAATTCTGTCCCGACAGAATTTTACCAAAATAGATGCCGTTTGCAACTATTCTTATCTTAGTACACTATCGGGTAGTACGTAGCTCTACACAATAAATCCCAAGTCAGTACTGTAATCTGCAGCTTACAGCACAAACATCAAGAATATTGCATAGTTACTACGATACATCCAAATAGATCAAACGTCCCTATATCTTATTTCTTCAAAATCCACTAATATCTTAAACTTATTTTGATTATGGTATCCACTGACATCTATCAGCAGTAATACCCTTACCCGCATCTAAGGTAGCTATATTACTATAACTTACTTTTAGGTCCTCTTGCCTTACCTAATTAGGCTTACTAATTAACTTTATAATTTATCGTAGTCTAGGAAATGTCTCTCATTAGAAACTTTTCTAAAATTAATTCCAATTACGCTTATTATCGTAATTCTTATCCTAAAAGACTAATCACCAACACATCAAAATTTATCTCCATGCATGAGAATAGCTGTAGAACATATAATTTTAGCATTAGCATATGAATAAGTAGAGCCGAAATCAAATAGTACATAGTTATTCCTTTTAAAAGTTAAGAATGTACCAGCAACTATATCTGAAGTCTTTGCTTCTTCCCCTCGATGCATGGCATTCCATCTTTCTAGTGTATTCCTTTGCTCGGGTTGGTCCATTGTGCTAGGATTACCCAAAGTGTTGTCTCTACTTCTGCCTCTGCCCCTACTAACTATTAATGAGCCTCTAAAATCAGAACCTTGGACTGATTCCTCTGGTGTAGTATGTGGCATAAATCAATGTGCACTAGTTCAATCTCGGGTATAATGCCCGACTCCACCACAATTGAAGCAGGCTCCAGTAACCTTATAGCAAATATCCCCATGTAGCTTGCCACATACCTTACAAACACGGATAGGGTATGAACTTCAAATTCTCTGCCGACGGGTTCTCGATTGCTTCCACCTTGAAGATCCGCCTCTATCATATCTATAAGTTCGGGGTTTCTCAAATTCTTTTCTTTTCCCCAATTGACTATTCGAGTTCTGACCCATTGATTTCTCACTCTTTTCTATTTCATACTACCCTTGTGGGGGTTCAGTCTGTACTTGGGCTTGAGCTTGAGTTTGAGCTTGGGCTGACAAACTATCAGCCATTTATTAGAAGGAGGTGGCCATTTGCTATGCCACTTGTGCGGTGATTTGTACCCGTGGAAATGGTATAGTCGAGCCTTTGATGCTCCAAGGAACTGAGACCTCCTCTTGTGCCTCAAGCGTATCTGATTGTTCTACTAGTTTATTCCCCTCTTCCATTTCTATTCAAAAAATTTTCTTTTCTCGGGACAACCTACACGAGGAGATTTCTCTCCATTAATTCATATTCATGATGCAATTGTACTATATGTATCAAATATTTGAGCAGTTGTATGTATCGATAAAATATTTCAAATTCACAGTTCAAAATTTAATTTAAAACCTTTGCTCTGATACCACTAAACATGTCACAACCCACCCTACAGTAAGATGTAACATGATCCCATAGCACATCCAATGAATTACCGTACTTCGCCTACCGGTAACCCATTAAACATACTACAAGGGATTTTAAAACAATTTTCTTACTTTCTGAACATGGTGAGCACTTTTGGTAGGAATTAAAAACATTTACTTCAAGTTTAAAGAATAGCTAAAATTTTTGTACATTTTTATTTTTACGCAAATTTTGAAAAATTTTTGGCAGAGTGCCATTTATATTTAGGAAAAATAGTTCTTCAAACACCTATAAAAACATTTCCAATAATTTATTTCATCAAAATCAACTACAACCACAGCACAAATCAACATCATTTCTCTCAACTCCATAATTCAAAATAATTCTCAATTCAATTGATTTCAGAAATAATATTAAATAACTTCATTCATATTCCACTAAAGAAAAATTAATTTACATTCATTACAAAACTCAAAAATAAGTTTGAACATTACAATAATTTGCACTCCCATTACACACCCAAAATAACATTTCAAAAGTTTTATACATCTGCTCAAATAATTTACACACATATATTTACATGCATAATCAAAATCTAATATACAAGGGTATAACTAAATACTTGTACAAAAAACTCAGTGTAGTCCTAACAATCAGTAGCTCACTCGGTTGCCTTTTTCCTTGTTTCTATCTGCAACAGCAAAGAAAGCTATCGCTGAGTATAAAAATACTCAATGGTGCATAATAAAATATCAAATGCACAATATAAAGAATTTGTTATTAATTCACAGTTCAAATATTTCACTATCACATTTTAATTTTCAAATCACATTTATCACAAATCACAATTTGAATATTTCACAATTTTTAAAGCTTAATATAATACATGTCACACCCTACCCCTCTGTAAGGCATAACATGATCCCGTAGTATACCTAATGAATTATCAAACTTCATCTACTGATAACCTATTAAATACACTACAAGGGATTTTAAACCTTCTCTTTTTTCTCTTTACAGTGGTGAGCACTTTTGACAGGTGTTAAAATATTTTTAACTGAAGTGAAACCAAATAACAAATCTGAAGTAGCAATAGTTTCTGTAAAAATTTTGGCAGAGTACCATTTGTATTTTTAATAAAATAGTTCTTTAAAAACCTATAAAAAGCACTTCTAATATATCTCTTCAATCCCAAACTCCAATAATAGTTTAACACAATAAATTTCTCAACATTTGTCAACTCAATTCAACATCAATTTTCCAGTGTTTCTAAAAGCTGAGACAAGAGAAATATGTCACAATATTTTTATAGGCCAAAATAGTTTACAATTTTAGTCTATAACTACTCAAGACCAAGTACAATATATACATACAGTGCACATATATTACAACAAAAATTACAGAATATGGCATACTCAATATACCTGGCGAAATCTCAAAATGTAGCACAAGTAGCCTACTCTGCTGCTCTGTTCATCTGTCTACCTATGACAACAATGAAAAAGCTATCACTGAGCCAATGTTTTAGTGGTGCACAACATTAAGAAAATACAATTTAAAACTATAAGCCATAAATCATATAAACTGTGGATACTTAAAATCATAGTTAAATTCAAAAGACAGTGAATGTCATAAAGAATTAAACTCCATTTCACAGTATCACAATAAATATTAATAAATCACACACACAGCTTAATCATGAATCCAAAGTCCAATTAGTCCCAAAAGCTGATGGCTAGTGAGGAATAACATAGCTAGCTAGCAATTATATAAGTACTCATCCTATTCGTCCTTAACTGGCACACACCTCAACACTTCAGCCAGAGAGGGAATTCAAAGCCAATTCGTCCCACTATACAAGATGGTGAGGAATTCAATCAAATATATATGATAGCTATGGTTTCAAACCATTTGCAATATTTTTCAAGCAATAAGTATCCGTCAAATTTCATTCAAACAAATTTTTCATAATTTAAGCAATAACATAAAATTGTCATAATTTATTTCAATTGAAAATTCAAAAGAAATAACTATTGTGCACAAACCTCTGAAGAGTAACCTCTTGGCCCTGACTCACTATTTCTTTCCCCTTCCCTGAGTCTTTGCTAACTGAAACACACAATTTAAAGTGTTTCAGAACTTTTTTAAATTGTTTCTAATAATAAAGTTCAAATATTAAATTTATTTAATACTATTGCTTTCCTTAGTCAACCTATAATGTTGACCTTTGATGCACTCTAGGGGAATAAATTTTAATGTTACCAATATGTCACATTTTATAGTCCTTTAGTGTTGGTACATGTTACCAAATTCATTTTCAAGTGTGTTGCATTTTATTGCAATTTATCGGATTTCGGTATGCTATTTTGACCTAACCGGATGACCTAGTTCCCTCAGTTTTCGATTTCTGATCCGACTTACAAACTTGTAGGTCTATCTCTTAGTGAACTTTTGCCACAAATTTTAGGTCATTTGGAGTTTACTAGACCAAGTTATGGTCATTTTACTATTGCTGGTTAGATTGCACTAAAATGGCAAACTTAGGTCATTTTTAGGTCATTTTCTGTTCTGGCAGTTTTTATACCCGAACTTGTGAAAGCATTTTGACTTGCTTATGGTCATTTATGGGTTTTGGTGTCTTCATAAGAGTTGTATCTCTATGTCTAAGCTATTCATGGTATAAATTTCAGGTCAATTGGACCTGTTTTGAGTGAGTTATGGCCAAAACACTGAATGCTGTCCAAATGGTAAATTTTCAGGTTTGCAAAGTCACTAATCCGGATTTGGTCAATTCTCATGTCACTTTTTGAACAGAATTTAGGTAGGCTTTCTTCATGAAAGTTGGCACATTTTGTGCCTAGTTTCACCTCCAATTGGCCTCATACCAATTGGAGTCACACACTTAGGGTTATAGCCTCATTTGCACACTGCCTTCTACATGCCTCTCAAACACCAAATCAAACACACATTCACTAACTATATCTTCACTTCCCCATACCATTCTACATTCGGGACTAACCATAACCATTCATTACTTTATATTATAGGTCAACTTGGAAAGAATATAACAACTTTACAATATACCAAATGCAATCATAATTCACAAAGTCCAAACCCAACAATATATACACATAATTACTCCTAATTATTACACATAATTCCATCATCAATTTACATACCTTATCACTACCATTTCATATCCATATGCTGCCATCTTTTGTACCATACTTCAACAATATTTCATGAAATTAAACATTACCAATTTTCATTATGAGGCTGCCCAAGTAACACATTCACATCAAACTTCCATTTTCACTTTTCAAGTGCACCATTCAAACTTTATACATGGAAATCAACTTCAACACATTTAAACACTTAAATCAATACCCCAAATCACCAAATACATGAAGAAAACAATTTAACATATTGAACTTCCATGGCTTCCGAAATGGAGCATCAATCTAACTCATCAAAACTTCAACTTTTCTTCCATAAATCAACTCACCATAACCTTAGTTACAATTTTAATGAAATAAGAAATGAAAACACCCACTTACCTCTTTTGAAGCTTCTTAAAAACTCACCAAAACTTATCTTTCTTGCTCCCTAATTGCTGCCCAAGGTGTGTAGACAACTTTTAATGAAGAGAACTTGCAAGAACTTTGGCTTAATCATTGAGATGGGAGCATGCAAATGGGGCGGCCATGGATGAGAGCTTGGGGGACAATTTCTGCAGTTTTGGAAATAAGAGGTTGAAGATGAGTTTCTGCCCACCATTGTGATATTTTAATGTCCACTAACTTCACTTAGTGGAGCAATAAGTTTGGTTAAAGATTTAATAATCCAAAGTTTCACAATTCACACATTTTACCTCACTTCTTTTAATATTCTTATAATGTACCACAATTTTAATTTTCATGACATTTTCAAAGTTTAATATCATTTATTTTTAATGGACATTTAGGTTGAAAGGCAACTCGGGGTGTCAATTGACCATAATGCCCCTATTCGGGTTATATTCTTAATTTTTCGGTAACACCGATTTTTGTCGGTTTCTCGATTTCTCGTTTTTTTATACTAATTAATTAATTAATTTTTCTTTGACATTTCTAATGTCATTTATAATTCAATAGATGTTTATTTAAGTATTAAAAATATTTCCTAGGGTTCCCTGTGGTCAAGGGCTAGTCAACGGTCCTTGCTGCAACTTTCCGGTGCTGTCACCCGTCACTATGGTTTTTGGCTCGTTTAACTTATTTACATTTCATTGCTATTACTTTTCCTTTGTTTTTCTTGTATTTTCCTCTATTGTATTTCATTATTTTGTGTCTCTTCACGAACATCTAAGTGTAGTTCCAGGCATCCTAGCAGTCCGGATAGACACTAGTCACAGAAACAATACAACGCACTACCAAACATAGGGGTGTTACAATTCCCCCCCCCCCCCCCTTAAAATAAATTTCGTCTCAAAATTTTACCTGGCATCAGTCTCTGAACAGCTGTGGGTGTTGTCTCCTCATGTCCTCTTCACGTTCCCAAGTAGCTTTCTGCCCTGAATGATGGTTCCATAGCACTTTAACCAGGGGTATCTGTTTGATCCTCAGCTGCTTCACCTCATATGCCAGAATTTCTATAGGTTCTTCCTCATATGAGAGGTCTAGATTTACCTCAATCTCCTTAACTGATAGAATATGAGATGGGTCAAATCTGTACCTCCTTAACATAGACACATGGAAGACACTGTGTATCCTTTCTAGCCCTGAAGGTAATGCCAACCGATATGCTAAAGGACCCGCTCTTTCCAGAACCTCATGGTTTGATAAAGCAAGGACTCAGTTTCCCCTTTCTGCTAAATCTCATAATCCTCTTCCGAGGAGAAACATTGAGTAATACCTTATCACCCACTGCATATTCAATATCTCTTCTCTTTAGATCAATATAGGACTTCTAATGGTCTGATACAGCCTTGAGTCGATCTCTGATCAATCTAAACTTTTCCTCTGTCTACTGAATAATTTCTGGCCCAATCATCTTTTTTTCACCTACTTCATTCCAATAAAGGGGAGTTCTGTACTTTCTGCCATGCAAAGCTTCATATGGAGGCATCCCAATGCTTGATTTGTAGCTGTTGTTATAAGCAAACTCAATCAAAGGCAAGTGTGTATCCCAACTACCTTCAAACTCAATCACACAAGCTCGTAGCATATCCTCTAAGATCGGAATTACTCTCTCAGACTGGCTATCTATCTGTGGGTGGAATGCTGTGCTGAAGTTCAATCTAGTTCCTAGGGCTTTCTAAAAACTACCCTAGAATCTAGAAGTGAACCTAGGATCTCTGTCAGATACAATCGATAATGGCTCTCCATGCAGTCTTACAATCTCATTTATGTACATTCTAGCCAATCTTTTCAGGCTATAGTCCATTCGGACTGGCAAAAGGTGAGTAGACTTGGTCAGTCTGTCAACTATAACCCATACTGCATCATAACTATTTTGTGTCGTTAGAAGTCCCATCACAAATCCATAGTTATCCATTCCCATTTCCAATCTGTTACTGGCAATGGATGTAACAAACCTGCTGGTACTTAATGTTCTGCCTTTACTTACTTACAAGTTAGGTATTTGGAGACAAAATTAGCTACATCCCTCTTCATATCCATCCACCAGTAATGCTCTTTTAGCCCTCTGTACATTTTAGTTCCACTAGGGTGTATAGCAAAAGGAGACTCATGTGTTTCCTTCATAATGATTCGTCTCAATTCCACATCATTAGGAATGCACATTCTGCCTAATGTAGTAATAAACCATCATTTCTCACAGAAAATTCAAGTTTCTTGCCCAACTGGACTTCTTTCAGAGCTTCTGATATTTTTCATCATTCTGAGCAGCCATTCTGATCTGATCAATCAACATTGGCTGTACATGCCATGCAACTACTGTCTATCCCTCATCATCAGTCTCCAAACTAGCATGCTGTGCTCTCAACTCATGTACCATGGACAAAGGAGAAACTCTGAGACTTGCCATAGTCTTATGACTTAAGGCGTCAGTCACCACATTTGCTTTCCCTAGCTGATAGTCTATTAAGCAATCATGGTCTTTAATCAGTTCTAACCATCTCCTCTGCCTCAAATTCAATTCCTTCTAGGTGCCCAGGTACTTCAAGCTTTTGTGATCTGTGTAAATGTAGCATTTCTCTCCATACAAGTAGTGTTTCCAGATCTTCAGAGCAAAAACAATTGCTGCTAGCTCCAAGTCATGTGTCAGATAGTTCCTCTTGTGTGGTTTCAGCTAGCGTGATGCATAAGCAATGACATTCCAATCTTGCATCAGTACACAGCCTAACCCATTATGAGAAGCATCACTATAAATTGTGTATTCTTTACCCGGTGTAGGTAAAGTAAGGACTGGAGCTTTAGTCAAACACCTATTCAACTCATCAAAACTCTGCTGGCATTTATCCATCCACTAAAATTTTACATTTTTCCAAAGCAGCTTGGTCAATGGAGAAGCTAACATAGAAAACCCTTTCACAAATCGACGGTAATATCCAGCTAAACCTAGAAAACTGCAAATTTCTGTAATATTCCTGGGTGGCTTCCAATTAAGGATAGCTTCTACCTTACTGGAATCTACCTTGATCCCTTCATCTGACACAACATATCCCAAGAAAGAGATTTCTTTCAGCCAAAATTCACATTTCAACAATTTGGCGTATAGCTGTTTCTCCCTTAAGGTCTGTAGTATAATCCGTAGATGTCTGTCATGCTCTTCTTCATTCCTCGAATATATCAAAATATCATAAAAAAACACCACCACAAACTGGTCGAGATATGGTCTGAAGATAGTGTTCATCAGATCCATAAAAGCAGTTGGAGCATTAGTTAACCCGAATGGCATTACCAGAAACTTATAGTGGCCATATCGAGTTTTGAAAGTAGTTTTTGGAATACTCTGCTCTTGCACTTTCAACTGATAATAACTAGATCGCAAACCAATTTTGGAGAACACAGTTGCACCCTTCAACTGATCAAACGGATCATCAATGCGAGGCAATGGATATCTGTTCTTTATTGTCACCTTATTCAACTGCCGGTAGTTAATACATAAGCGGAGAGTGCCATATTTCTTCTTAACAAACAATACTGGCGCTCCCCAAGGTAGCACACTAGGGTGGATGAAGCCATTTTCAAGTAGTTCTTGCAACTGTACCTTCAACTCCTTCAACTCTGCTGGTGCCATTCTGTGTTGTGGAGATTGGATCCACACAATGCATAACATCAATCTCAAACTACACTTCTCTTTCCAGAGGGAATCCTGCCAATTCATCAGGAAACACATCTGGAAAGTCATATAATATAGGGATGTCCCTCAATGCTAGGCTCCCCACTTGGGTGTCTAGCACATGTGCCAAGTATGCTTCACACCCCTTTCTGATCATTTTTCTGGCTAGTGCAGCAGAAATGATGTTTGATGGCAATAGCTGCCTCTCCCCATGTATTACCACATCACTGTACTGAGGGAGACCAAAAGTGATAAACCATTCATTACTTTACGTTATAGGCTAACTTGGACAGAATATAACAATTTCATAACATACCAAATGCAATCATAATTCACAAAGTCCAAACCCAACAATATATACACATAATTACTCCTAATTGTTACACATATTTCCATCATCAATTTACATACCATATCACTACTATTTCATATCCATATGCTGCCATTTTTTGTACCATACTTTAACAACATTTCATGAACATAAACATTATCAATCTTCATTCTGAGGCTGCCCAAGTAACACATTCACATCAAACTTCCATGTTCACTTTTCAAGCTTACCATTCAAACTTTATACATGGAAATCAACTTCAATACATTTAAACACTTAAATCAATACCCCAAATCACCAAATACATGAAGAAAACAATTTAACATATCGAACTTCCATGGCTGCTGAAATGGAGCATCAATCTAACTCATCAAAACTTCAACTTTTCTTCCATAAATCAACTCACCATAACCTTAGTTACAATTTTAATGAAACAAGAAATGAAAACACCCACTTACCTCTTTTGAAGCTTCTTAAAAACTCACCAAAACTTATCTTTCTTTCTCCCTAATTGTTGCCCAAGGTGTGTAGACAACTTTTAATGAAGACAAGTTGCAAGAACTTTGGCTTAATCATTGAGATGGGAGCATGCAAATGGGGCGGCCATGAATTCAGCTTGGGAGAGAATTTCGGCTGTTTTGGAAATAAGAGGTTGAAGATGAAGTTTCTGTCCACCATTGTGATATTTTAATGTCCACTAACTTCACTTAGTAGATCACTAAGTTTGGTTAAAGATTTAATAATCCAAAGTTTCACAATTCACACATTTTACCTTAATTCTTTTACTATTCCTATAATGTACCACAATTTTAATTTTAATGACATTTTCAAAGTTTAATATAATTTATTTTTAATGTACATTTAGGTCAAAGGCAACTCGGGGTGTGAATTGACCACAATGCTCCTATTCGGGTTGTATTCCCAATTTTTCGGTAACATCGATTTTTGTCAGTTTTTCAATTTCTCATTTTTCTTTGTACTAATTAATTAATTTTTTTTGACATTTCTAATGTCATTTACACTTCAATAGATATTTATTTAAGTCTTAAAAATATTTCCTAGGGTTCCTCACAGTCTAGGGCTAGTCAACGGTCCTCGCCGCAACTTCCCAGTGCGATCACCCATCACTACGGTTTTTGGCTCATTTAACATAGTTACATTTCATTGCTATTATTTTTCCTTTGTTTTTCTTGTATTTTCCTCTATTGTATTTCATTATTTTATGTCTCCTCACTAACATCTAAGTGTAGTTCCAGGCATCCTAGCTGTCCGGACAGACACTGGTCACCGGAACAGTAGAATGCACTACCGAACATAGGGGTGTTACAATACAATTTGATCAAACAATTTAACAAACACAGTATTTCCAATCAATAACATAACTTAGGCCATGGCAAAAAATTTTTGAACATGCCGTGTGTACATCACGATAAGGCATACTCACCCCACTAATCAAAATCAATGAGGGAGGTGGCTAGCTAGCTAATGAGTACTCATCCAAACTCACCTTAGACTGGCAAGCCAAAGAGGGAGGAATATAGTCATACTCATCCCATAAATGGAGGAGGAACATAGTAATATTGCCATGCTGAGTATGAATTAAAAACAATTTAAATCAAATTATTCAAACATTTCACACAAAACACAAATTAATTTCCAATTCAAATTTTCATTCAAAAAATGGCAACATAGCATTTCTCAAGACCCATAATTAGTACAACTAATTCACAATGCATAGCTAAATAAATTTTCAATTAGAAAAAGATAAATTAAAGTTTATTGTGCACAAACCTCTTTTGTTGACTCAGTTTACTCAAACTTTCATTTCTCCTTTGAAGATCCCTTTCCAACTGAGACACATAAATTTAAAGTGCTTTAGTATCCATTTCTAATACTTAAATTTCAACAATTTCTTTACAAACTTATCCTTCTTATTACGGTTTATAAATTTCTGGTCTTTCACATTTTTGTGTTTAGAGGCACTATTCATGTCAAAACATTGACTTTTCTATACTTAATAGGTTTATTAGTTCTAATTGTACCCATATACTACATTTTGGGTGTCAATTTTATTGGCATTGATTGCCAATTCAATTTCTAAGTCTCCTAAGAGAAATTACAATTTTTCAGTTTTGGTCCTCTGTTTTCTACTATTCCATTGGTCTAGTTACTGTGGGAATTTGACTAAGTGTCCTTCATCAAAGTTATTCCTTATTGTCTTAGCTTTAATTCCATTTTTGAATCACTCAATTTGGAATTTTATAGCCTAAGATATAGCCATTTGAACATAGCTGGCCAGATTTGGTGTTACCTAGAATTCTGGGCATTTACTGGATAATGGCAATTTTTGTACACTGACTGCAGGTGAGTTTTTGGATAGGTTATGGTCAAAATTTGGGTTTGTTTTCTTCATGAAAGTTGTAGGGCTATGTCTCAGATTTTCATCGGTATAAAATTTAGGTCATTTGGACCTTCTTAGACCAAGTTATGGTCATTTACGTACCTATTATTCATTTGGTCATTTTTGTACAGGTCAATGTGCCCAATTCCGGATTTGGCCTAGTTGTTCACTAAGTTATGGTCATTTTCTGGACATGATTCCTCAATGAAAAATGGTCCATTTTGTGTCTAGTTTAATTCCCAATTGACCTCACACCAATTGGGTTGGTAAATTTTCAGTTTTTGTCCTTGAAAGGAACCTCGGTCTAGCTGTCTGCATATTGACCTTAACCAATCCAAATTGAAACTTATTTCTAACAATTCACACACACCACAAATGGTCACAATTGACCAGTTTTCAACTTAAGTAAGGTCATTTGCATCCATTGACTATTTTCTATAATTTTTCTCCCAAACCCTAAGTGCCAAGAACCCTAATTCACTAATTATTACATCTCACTAAATCAAAGTATATAAACATTACCAATCAACTTATTTAAGTTCATGTACACCTTTAATTTAATCAAACTCAATCAATTCCTACCACATCTCGAGTTGGAAATTCCATGGAATTCTATACATGTTATTTTTGTTTCATTTTTTCATAATTTCTAGTGTAATTCAACTACTTAATTATAAATTTAAACATAAAATTGAAAACTAACCACTAACCTTTTTTGTTGAATTTCTCCCTCTGCAAATCTCCTTTCTTTCCTCTTCTTTTTATTGACAATAGTTTTACCAAGTTTCAAAAACAAGGTTTAATGAAGGAATTTGTGGAATTTATGGTTAATTTTGGGGTTTAAGAAGCTTAAGAGTAAGCTTCCATTAAGGTGTATAGTGAGAGAATTGGGAGAGGGAATGGTATCGGCTACATGAGGAAGAAGAAATGAAAATTTGATTTTTAATTCTTTTGTTTTTATCCCCTCAATTGACTTAGTCAAAATTTAATTAAATGAAAATTAATTATGAGGTGATTGCTTAGGTCATTTTGGGTGAGGTCATAATTCAAATTTTCTTTTCTTTTCTTTTTCCTTTCTTTTTCTATAGTTCTTTAATTTAAATCTATACTTCAAAATTTTAATTCCTCATATTTTTTTGGACAGTTAGGCCATGAGTCACCTCTAGGGGTGAATTGATCAAATTGCCCCTCGCTGGTTCAATCCGGTTTGCAAGTTATTCGATATTTCTTCCGGATCCCTGATCTAATTATTTGACCTGCTTAACAACTCTTTTTCATGATTTTCTCTTTTCCATTGTGTTCACAATAGTCCTAAGAACCATGGCATCATATTTTCCTATTCAGAATTCGGGTTACAATCGACCTCGTAGTCATTTCCCGAAAAGGTCACCCATCGATGTGACTCCCGGCTCATTTAACTTTCTATGCTTGTTTTTCTTCTTTACACTTAACTATTTGGTAATTACTAATTATTTATATTTAGGGCTTAGCTAGATGTCTTAGATGTGATTCTAATTCTCTTAATTGTCCGGACTGACACGGTCACCAGAATAGTATAATTTACCAGGCTATGCAAATAGCGGTGTTACATTGGTAGACTCAGGTTCCACACATTCCTACATCTACATTAATTTCCCTGTGGAAAAGTGTACTCAAGTAGAGAAAAGTGTCTAAGATATTCTAGTCACTAATCCGTTAGGCCGTAGTGTAGTGGTAAATAAGGCCTATAGAAGTTGCACTTTGAGGATTCAAGAGCAATAATTCTTGGCAGACCTTATTGAATTACCTTTCCATGAATTTGATGTAATCTTGGGGATGGACTGATTGTCACATCACTAAGTAATAGTCGATTGTAGATTGAAAAAAATTACATTGAAAACTCTTGAAAATGAAGAAATCATAGTTGTAGGTGAAAGGACAGATTTCCTGTCTAATATCATATCAGCTACTGCTACAAGGAGACTGATAAGGAAGGGTTGTAAAGCCTACCTGGCGCATCTTGTTGATACCAGGAAGGCTGGGTCTAGTCTCCAGGCGATACCCATAGTATGTGACTTTCTGAATGTGTTTCTAGAAGAATTACCTAGTTTACCACCGAAAAGAGAGGTAGAATTTTCTATAAAAGTGATGTCAGGTAAAGCACCGATATCAATTGCTCCTTATAAGATGGCACCCACTGAATTGAAGGAGCTGAAAATCCAGTTGCTAGAAATGCTGGATAAGGGGTTTATATGCCCCAATGTGTCACCATGTGGAGCACTTGTGTTGTTTGTGAAGAAGAAGGATGGGACATTGAGTTTGTGCATAGATTACGGGCAGTTGAATAAAGTAATAGTGAATAACAAGTATCCGTTGCCCTGAATATACGATCTGTTTGATCACTTGAAGGGAGCAAGTGTTTTCTCCAAGATTGATCTCAGATTAGGATATCATTAGTTGAGGGTAAAGGATGCAGATGTGCCTAAGACTACATTCAGGACCCGGTATAGGTATTATGAGTTTCTGGTGATGCCATTTAGGTTGACAAATGTACCAGCAGCATTTATGGACCTTATAAATCGTATATTCCATCCTTACCCATATCGGTTTGTAGTGGTCTTCATTGATGACATATTGGTGTATTCCAAGAATAGAGAGGAGCATGATGAGCATCTGAGGATTATTCTACAGACTCTGAGAGAGAAGAAGCTGTATGCTAAATTGTCTAAGTGTGAATTCTGGCTGAATGAGAATTCCTTCCTTGGACATATAGTATCAGCTAATGGGATTAGAGTGGATCCCAAGAAGATTGAAGCTATAATGGAATGGAAACATCCTAAGAATGTTGTCACACCCTACCCCTCCGTAAGATATAACATGATCCCGTAGTACACCTAATGAATTACCGTACTTCGCCTACTGATAACCCATTAAATATACTATAAGGGATTTTAAACCAATTCTCGTGAAATTTAAATCATCGATTAAAATCTAGTGTTATAAAATTTTTTTAAAATTTCGACAGAGTGCCGACTGTATTTTGAGAAAATAGTTCTTTAAACCTGAAAAGGAAAACACTCTCAACATGATTTCTCAAATGCAACCCCAATAAACTTCATTTCATCTCACAATTGAAATCGCAATAATCAAATCAATTCATTTTCAAAACAACCTCATCATAAAAGAAACCTTTCATTGATTACAAGACTCAAAATTTAATATTACAAAACTATACAGGTAAATGAAATCTCAAATTTACATTACAATAATTTGCACTTAATTACATATAAAAATATTTTATAAGAGTTTTTATATAACTGCTTAAATAATTTATATACACATTATTACATGCATACATCAAAACCTATGTACATGGGTATACCTATGATATACCTGGAGCTGATCTAAATGTGCCTTCAAAGAAGCTTACTCAACTGCTCTATGCTCTTTTCACTTGCGACAGCATACAAAGCTATCGCTGAGTGCTGAACTCAGTGGTGCACAACTATAATTTAAAATATAGTATAATATACATTGAAAAATTCTAACAATTAATTTGAAAGTCTCGAAGTTCAATAAAATTCCAAAAGTCAAAATCTTCATTGCCAATAAAATAAATCATTAGTTAAAATGACTTTGAGCAAGAAATTCAATTTATCAAATCACAACTGGACATTTAAAGTAATTCCAAAAATCATGGAAATAAAGATTAATTCCAACAAAATCAATTATACATAAATCATAATTGAAATCACAATTCTTTTTTATTCAAAAACCATTCTTTATCTCACTAACTATGCAAGACTAATCCGTAAGGGCCATCTTCAGGGTGATTCTAACTCCCTATGGTTGAGGAGGTCGAATCGGATTCTAACTCCTTATGGTTGGGGAGGTCAAGTCATCATGAACAGTACACACCACAATAATGAAACTTCCGAAAGGGCCATAACAAAAAACGTAGATCTAACCTCTAATAAGAGGAGAATCTAAGTCTGTGCACGTACCATGGTAATCAAAACAAAGCTAACTCCATTGTCTCCTCAACAAATGAAAGAGATGGGTAATAACCTAGTCAAGCATCTATAGTGAGATATTAAACAATATCGTAAATCTCTTTATCCTTTTTGTGAGCATAAATCACAACACAATTCAATTCAATGTTAATTCCAATATTTAATAATTTTTATGCTCATCACAATTCAAAACATATTCTATCAAAATTTTTCAAAACATAATTTATTCAATCCACAATAATTCTTATACTTGTTGAAATACCATTTCATAAAGCTAAATTTATACATATTATAATAATTTCAATAATCATTGAATTAAATCCAATACTTGATAAACATAATACATAAAGAAAATAACTTCATTTAATCATATGAAATATTTATAACAAAATTAATTAAAAACTAGTTGTCCACAAACCTCTGATGAGTCGCCTCTTGGCCTTGACTCAATGTTCTTTATGCTTTTCAATATCCTTTTCAATTGAAACACGCAATTTAAAGTGTTTCAATACTCAATTAAATTGTTTTTTATAATAAAATCCAATATCTAAATTTTCTTGGTACTATTCCCTTTAATTCATTTCATTAGTCAACTTATAATGTTGACCTTTGATGCACTTTAAGTGAGTCAATTTTAATGTTCCCAATTTGCCACATTTTATAGTCCCTAAGTGTTGGTATATGTTACCAATTTCATTTTAAAGCTTATTGCATTTTATTGCCATTTTCCAGACTTCATGGCCAATGTTTACTATCTATTAGACCAGGCTATAGTGTAAATTTAATAGATTTCTCTTCATTAAATTGTTTCTCATTGTGTCTTCTTTAATTTCCTTTTTGAATCACTCCATTTGGAGTTATATAGCTCAAGTTATGGTCAATTAACCATAAATAGGTCAAATCTAAATTTTAGTTTCCTTTTTAGGCATTTTCGGTTCTAAATTTACTAATTTATTTTGACTGTTTGTAATCACATTGAGATCTAACATTCTTCATAAGTATTGTTGCCCTATGTCTTGGGCACAACCAAAAATTTTGCTTCCCATTTTTCAAGTCTTATAGAATTCTTTATAGACAAATTGTTAACTTGGACTCAAAGGTCCTATATTGGCATGGTCTTCAATTAGGTCAATGGCTTAACCTTAAATTCTGACCTTATATATTTATAATTTGAGAAAGTTATCTAAAACAATGTTTAGGTCTCTTTCTTAGCTTTCCAGATTGGTATGGCTCATTTAAATTGGACACTTTTGATGGGAGATATGCTTATTTGAATTTTTTGGAATTTATGGTCAATTATGCTAATTCTAAATTTAGTGTGCCAATTTAATCAAGTTAGTTGACCTAGTTCCCTTGATTTCTAGGTTTTAATCAAATTACCAATATTGTAGATCTATGTCTTATTGAAATTTTGGGACTGATTTCATGTCATTTGGAGTTCTATGGACCAAGTTATGGTCATTTTACTATTGCTGGTCAAGTTGCACTTATATTGCAAAGTTTAGGTCAATTTTAGGTCAAAGTCAATTTGGCTAGTTTTTGTAACCCACATTGTGCAAGCATTTTGACTTGGTTCTGGTCATTTATGGCTTTGATGTCTTCATAAGAGTTGTAGCTCTATGTCTATTCTTTCTATGATATAAATTTCAGGTCATTTGGACCTGTTTTGAGTGAGTTATGGCCAAAATACTAACTGCTGTTCAAATGGTTAGTTTTCAGGTTTGCAATGTCACTAATCCAAATTTAGTCAATTCTCATGTCACTTTCTGGACAGAATTTAGGTAGGCTTTCTTCATGAAAGTTGGCACATTTTGTGCCTAGTTTCACCTCCAATTGGTCTCATACTAATTGGAGTCACACAATTCCACTTATAGCCTAAAACACATACTGCCCTTAACACATTTTTGAAGCATTAACCATTCACACATTCAACTAACCATACTTCACTTCCCAAACCTAATTCTGCATTTGGTACTAACCATAACCATTCATTATTTTACATTATATAACTTTGGGCAGAATATAACCAATTTACAATGCACCAATTACACTTCCAATTCACAATATCCAATTCTAAACAATACATACACATGAATGCTCCTAACCACTATATATAACTTCCATCCTCAATCATACAAACTACCCTTACATCATCACCACCAGAATTCATCAATAAGTTTTATGATATCACACATAATTTCATGGGTTTAAAGGCTGCCCAAAAATGGTAGTTTACTTAGATATTGAATTTCCTTTATAAACCCTTAATATCAATTGCTCAATTCACACATAGATATACAATACATTGGCTAAAACATCTTATGGCCTTAACCAACATGATTTTCCATCAATTCTATGTAAAAGCAAGCTAAGTACTTTGAACTTCCATGGCTACCAAAAATGGAACACCACCCTAACTCATCAAAACCTCAACATTTCTTCATAAATCCACTCATCACAACACCAACACAAACTTTAACAAAGAAAGGAAGAAGAAATGGACATGTACCTCAAGTGGAACTTATCAAACCTCATCAAATCTCTCCCTTTTTACTCCCAAAATGTTGCCCAAGATGTGTACTCTAACTTTAGTGAAGACAACTTGCAATAACTATGGCTTGATCATGGAGATTGGGGCATGTAAATGTGGCGGCCATGGATGAGCTTTTGGAAAGAATTTGGTACGGCAATGGTGAAGGTTAAATGGAGAAGATGGATGAAGAAAATTAGTGGAGAATTTCTGTCCACTTAAGCTTTAAGGTGTCCCAAATCTGCCTTAGTGGAGCACTAAATGAATTTTAA
This sequence comes from Hevea brasiliensis, assembly GCF_030052815.1. Lineage (NCBI taxonomy): Eukaryota > Viridiplantae > Streptophyta > Magnoliopsida > Malpighiales > Euphorbiaceae > Hevea > Hevea brasiliensis. The sequence goes on along the minus strand of NC_079497.1, from coordinate 85,678,563 downwards.
ATATTTATTTATTCAAACTTTCTCAAATTTGCAAATTTGCCACCATTCTTCCACTATTTTCATTATGTACCACAATTTTAATTTTCATGATATTTTTAAAGTTTAATATCATTTATTTTTAATGGATATTTAGGTCAAAAGGCAACTCGGGGTGTCAATTGACCAAAATGCCCCTATTCGGATTGTATTCCCGATTTTTCAGTAACACCGATTTTTGTCGGTCTCTCGATTTCTCGTTTTTCTTTGTACTAATTAATCAATTTTTCTTTGACATTTTCAATGTCATTTATACTTCAATAGATGTTTATTTAAGTCTTAAAAATATTTCCTAGGATTCCCTGTGGTCCAGGGCTAGTCAAAGGTCTTCACCGTAACTTCCCAGTGCGGTCACCCATCGCTACGGTGCCGGCTCGTTTAACCTAGTTTCATTTTCTCTCTTTTATTTTTCCTTAATTTTTCTTGTTTTTTCTTTTCATTTATTTCATCATTTTATGCCTCCTCACTATCAATGAAGTGTAGTCCCATACATCCTGACTTGTCCAAACAGACATTAGGTCACAGAAGCAGTCGAATGTACGGACTACGTAAAGTGAGGGTATTACAAATGTGACAGAAGTAAGAAGCTTCTTGGGGTTAGCTGGATATTATAAGATATTTTTGAAGGGAATCTCCCTTATAGCATCCCCACTGACCAAATTGTTATACAAGAATGTGAAGTTTGACTGGAATGACAAGTGTCAAAACAATTTTGAGAAACTGAAGGCTATACTGACAGAGGCACCAGTGTTGACACAGCCAGTATCAGGGAAAGACTTTGTGGTCTATAGTGATGCCTCTCACAATGGCCTTGGGTGTGTTTTGATGCAGGAAGGGAAAGTGGTTGCTTATGCTTCTAGGCAGCTAAAACCACATGAAAAGAACTACCCTACCCATGATCTTGAACTTGCAGACATTGTGTTTGCATTGAAAATATGGAGGCATTGTTTATAAGATGAAAAGTGCTACATATATACGTATCACTAAAGTCTGAAGTATTTGCCAACCTAGAAAGATCTCAACTTGAGACAGAGGTGATGGATTGAGTTCTTGAAAGGCTATGATTGTGTAATTAATTATCACCCTAGGATTATCATCCTGGGAAGCCAAATATGGTAGCAAATGCTCTGAGTAGAAAGTCCATAGCAACTTTGAGATCTTTGAATGCTTGTCTATCTTTAGCACAAGATGGTGCTATTTTGGCTGAGTTGCAAGTAAAGTCAAATATGCTACAGCAGGTACAAGAGGGGCAGAAACAATATGAGAAGTTGATGACCATTGTGGGCAAAATCAAAGAGGGGAAGGAGACTGGATATGAAATGAAAGAAGATGGGTACTTGTACTATAAAGGGAGAGTCTGTGTACCGGATGATGAAGTATTAAAGAAGAATATCCTGAAAGAGGCACACAGTAGTTTTCATGCTATGCACCCAGGGAGTACTAAGATGTACCATGATCTGAAGTCACAGTATTGGTGGTCTGGTATGAAGAAATATATTGCTGACTATATAACTAGATGTCTGACATGCAAGCAAGTAAAAGCAAAGCATCAAGTTTCATCAGGTTTGTTACAGCCTATAACTATACATGAATGGAAGTGGGATCGCATCACAATGGATTTTGTCAGTGGTCTACCTCTCACACAGAAGAAGCATGATGCAGTGTGGGTAATATTGGACAGGTTGACAAAGTCAACTTATTTTCTGCCAGTTAGAACTGATTACTCACTAGAGAAGTTAGCAGAACTATACATCGGTGAGATAGTTCGACTACATAGAGTTCCAGTTTCTATTATATTAGACAAATATTTGAGGTTCACCTTCAGATTTTAGAAGAAGTTGCAGGTAGCCTTGGGTACACAACTACTTTATAGCACAGCTTTTCATCCTCAAACAGATGGACAGTTAGAACGGGTAATCCAGATACTAAAAGATATGCTGAGGAGTTGTGTTATAGAATTCGAGGAAAGTTAGGATAGATATCTTCCACTGGCAGAGTTTGCATATAATAATTGTTATCAAGCCAGTATTCAGATGGCTCCTTATGAAGCCCTATATGGGAGGAAGTGTAGAACACCATTGTGTTGGACAGAACTGGGTGAAGAGAAGATTATAGGGCCAGACTTGGTGAAGCAGACTGAGGAAAAGGTGAAAATGATCAAAGCTAATCTGAAAGCTTCCTCAGACAGACAAAAGTCATATGCAGACCTAAAAAGGAATGATATAGAATATGAAGTTGGAGATAAAGTGTTTCTTAAAGTATCACCATGAAAGAAAGTATTGGGATTTGGGAAGAAGGGTAAGTTAAGCCCTAGGTTCATTGGCCCATATGAAGTCATTGAACGTGTGGGACCAGTAGCCTACAGACTAACTTTACCACCAAAGCTAGATAAGATCCATAATGTATTCCATGTCTCGATGCTAAGGAGATACAGATAAGACCTTTCACATGTCATACCAGTACAGAAGATTGAGGTGCAACAAGATTTGACATATGAAGAGGAACCAGTGAGGGTCCTAGCTTGGGAAGTCAAGGAACTGCGAAACAAGCAGATTCCATTGGTGAAAGTACTTTGGAGACATCATATTACTGAAAAGGCTACTTCAGAGAGTGAAAAAACAATGAGGCAGCGATTCCCTCAACTGTTTTCATCAGGTAAATTTCGAAGATGAAATTCTCTTAAGAGGGGAAGATCGTAACGTCTTAAATTTCTAAGCTCTGAACAGTACTATTTTCAATCCATGAATTGTACTATTCAAAGTTAGTTTGAGGACTAAAAATGAAATGAAAATAAATTGAAATAAGCAGTATAAAAATTAAAGTAACCATCGAGTTACGGACTTAAATGTCATTATCGAAAAAGATAGACTATAACCCAATGAGGGGCGTTTTAGTCATTTGACACCCATAGTGGACTTTTGACCTAAATGTCTATTAAAATGAGTGACATTAAAATGTTGAAAATGAAATAAAAATATGAGATATAGATGGAAAATGAAAAAGGACACAATTAGAATTAATGGAAAAGTTATAAATATAATTATATTAATTAATTGTAATTAAAATTAAGACTAATAATACTTAGCCACCTACACATATAAGAGACAAATAAATTAAAAATAAAAAGAAAAGCCTTCATCTTCCTTATCTCCCCCCTTTGGCCGAATCCCATTCTCTCTCCCTCCTCCATTTTTCTTCAATCTTCAAGCTTGATTTCCCAAGCATTCTTACCACATTTCCTCAAGTCCCCAACACTAAAACTTGTTCTTGAACCTTGTTAAGGTGTTTGGTAGCAAAGAAAGTGGAAGAAAGTTGAAGTTGGCAAGCTTTGAAAATTGGTAAATGAGGTTAGTGCACAATCAACCTTTTTTTTCTTCTTTTATCCTTGAAATTAAGTCTAAGTATGATGGAATTGATTGAGAATTGATGAAAATGATGTGTGTTTGAAAGACCTAAAATTCGGCCAGCTTATGCACATGAAGTGTTTGATGTGTTTAATTGGATTTAAACTTGAATTCTAAATTGAATTAAGTGATATACATGATGTATATGGTGAAGATGCATGAAAGTGATGTGAATTGAGATTGTGAAGTTTGGGTTTGAAGGGAAATTTAGGGGTTTTGTGATATGATATATAATTAAAGTGTTTGAAGTTAAATATTGACCAATTGATGTGAATTGGTTGATAAATGAAGTTAGTTGTTGAGTTGAATTGAAGAATTGGAAGTGTGACTTTTGTGCAGGAATTTTTAACCTCTGAGTCCAGTGGGTTTATGTGGCTATAAGTAGAGCTACATTGCTCCAATTGGTGTAAGGAAAATTGGAGATGAAACATAAGACATAATTCTAGAAATGTCATGAAGGAAGCTTGCCTAGAAACTAACCACAAGTTGCACTAAGTTAGGCTTGAATCTGGAATTGATGTTTTGGACTGGTCAGAAATGACTATATGAATAGTCTTTAGTCATTTAAGCATAACTCACTCTAGGAAACTCCAAATGACCTGATTCTTAAACCTATGGAATTATGAGACATAGGAGAACATTTCTCATGAAGATCAAAAAACCTAGTTTTGACCCTAACTCAACCAAATTGCTAGGCAAATTTAATCCATCAAACCTGCCCTGGACCAAACCTTACTTGGAAATCTTGAACTTTAGGGTAGCCGACTAGTTGTGGCAAAAATGCCAAAACTCAGTCTACAAAACTGAAAATGTTGTGATTTCAATGCCAAAATGCTCATTACACATAAAAATACAATTTTTGTGTTTTGACTAGAACCCAAATCCTAAAGAAACTTAGAGAAATTGTTAGGAGAAGTCAGGAATTCCCAATCTGGAATTCCTGCACTGGAACTATTTTGGCCATTTGACCCCAGGACAGTAATTAGACCATAAAGTCTACTAAAAAATTTCAATTAGGATGAATCAAAATGATCTGAAAACCTAAGATTTAAGGTTACAACTTTGGTTTAGAAACCTTACCAAATTTTGGGTGTAAGACCCTTAAATATTATTTGTAAGACAGACCTAAAACCTGAAATCCTGAAGTTACAAAATCCCAGAGTCTGGGTTGGTTAATTAGCCATAACTTACACTACACAACTTCAAATTTAGTGATTCTTCAGCCTGTATGACCATGAGACACAGGAGAACAACTTATATGCAGAACACCAAGCTAAATTATGAGTGTAACTTGTTTAAATAGCTTGCTAAAATTGAGTTCCAGAATCTGCCCTATTCTAGAAAAGTATTGGTCATTATACTAGTACCTAGTAAAATGACCATAACTAGAGCTACACAACTTCAAATTGGATGATTCAAAAAGGAAATTAAAGCTAAGATAGTAAGGAACAACTTTTATGAAGAAAGTGTGGGCACATTTGTAACGACCTCACCGTAGGTAGTCCGTACATTTTACTGTTCCGACGATTAATGTCTGTTCGGACAGTTAGGATGTCTGGAACTACACTTAAGCTATAGTGAGGAGGCATAAATTAATGAAATAAATATTAAAAAAAATATAGGAAAAATTTTGAGAAATAAAATAAAATTTAAAGAAGTTATTAATTGGTATAAAAAAAAATAAAATAAAAATAACCCGATGAGCACCATGAAAGGCATTTTGGTCATTTTACCCCTAGAGGTGAATTTTGACTTAAATGTCAAATTAAAATTTGGAAATAGAATAATTAACATAAATTAATTTTATGAATTTGAATTTGGAAAATGGAAAGAGCAAGAAAAGAAAAGGAAAGAAAAGAAAGAAAGGAAAATAAAAAGACTTATGGCATTTAAAGAAAAGAAAAATAAGCTTATGAAAATTTAAAATAAAATTAAGTACAATAAAAAAATAAATATATAAAGCACAAGAGACAAAACCCACCTACTTTTCTCTCCATCTTCTTCCCCACTCTCCCTCTCTCTTGCCGTCCACCCTTGTGCTCCCTCTCCACCATTTTTGTCAAGCTTTCAAGCTTGATTTTCCAAGCTTCCACACACCAAAACTCATAGCTCCCTTTACAAAAAATACTCCCTACACCCTAAGGAAGCTTTAGATACCCATTTGAAGAAGAGAAATTGAAGTTTGGTAAGACACCCAAAAAGGTTAGTGCACTAATCCCTCTTCTTCTCTTTATTACACATGAAAAGCATGTTTAGCTAAGCATGAATACCATTAAAACAAAAAGAAAATCTAGAGGAAAGAACCCTTGAATTTTTGGCAGCCATGGAACTTGAAATTTATTGCTTTTAAGTGATGAAAAATGGTTCTATGAGAATGTGTAATTAGTTGAAATGTTTGGGTGTTTGATTGTGTAGTGTTTGTGTAAATTTGAAACTTTGAAAACTAGGGTTTGTGTAAATGTTGAGAACTTTGTGTAAAATGTTGAAATTGATCTATTGGGATGAGATTGTTGCTTATAGAAGTGTATTGCATGCAAATTGAAGTAAGGAAGTTGGAGGAGATTGAGTTTTGGAAGTGTCAATTTTCTGCAGGTTGTGTTTGTTGAGGGCAGTGTACATTTTAGGCCATAAATAAAATTGTGTGACCCCAATTGGTATGAGGCCAATTGGAGGTGAAACTAGACCCAAAATAGCCCATTTTCCATGAAGAAACCATGCCCAAATTCTGTCCAAAACTTGACCTAAATACTGCCCAAATTCGGATTTCCCTGCAACCCAACCCAGAAAATGACCAAATGAACACTACGTGTTCATTTGGTCATAACTCTCTCTATACTGGTCCAAATGACCTAAAATTTTAACCATGGAAAGTTTAGATATAGGGCTACACTTTTCATGAAGACTACTTAACCTAGTTTTGCCTTTAACCAATTCAAATCGTTAGCACAAATTGGGTCACTGAAACTGCCAACCCAGAAAATGACCAAATGAACAGTACGTGTTCATTTGGTTATAACTCTCTCTATACTGGTCCAAATGATCTAAAATTTTACCCATGGAAAGTTTAGACATAGAGCTACACTTTTCATGAGGACCACTTAACCCAGTTTAGCCTTTAACCAATTCAAATTATTAGCACAAGTTGGGTCACTGAAACTGCCAACCCAGAAAATGACCAAATGAACAGTACATATTCATTTGGTCATAACTCTCTCTATATTGGTCCAAATGACCTAAAAGTTTAGCCATGGAAAGTTTAGACATAGGGCTACACTTTTCATGAAGACCACTTAACCCAGTTTTTCCTTTAACCAATTCAAATTGTTAGCATAAGTTGGGTCACTGAAACTGCCAACCCAGAAAATGTCCCAAAATACTGTTCCTTTGGTATGCTTGACCAGTTTTGGCAAAAATGCCATAACTTGGTCTTCAAAGCTGCAAATTGAGTGAAACTAGTGCCAAAAGTTTTATAAGGCATAGCACTACAATTTTTATGTTTTTACCAAGCTCTAGAAACCATTGCATCCTAGGGAAAATATTAGCCAAAGTTAGGAATTGAAATCTAGAAAATGTTAAGTTGAACCCAGAATGCCATTTGATACCTGTGTGTTCATTTGGTCATAACTCTCACTAGGAAATTCCATTTGAGATTTGCCAATATGATCTAGAAACATGATACTTAGGGCTACAACATTGATTTAGACAGCTTTGCCAAATTCTAAGTGTAAAGACCCTAAAAAGAGGGTCAAACATACTGCCCTGAAGTTGATTTTTGCCCTTATAGGATTGAGAGTCTAGGTTAATACATTGACCATAACTCACTATACCAAACTTGAAAAATTATGAAATTGTACCTGGGAGTCCCTAAGACATAGAGGAACATATCTTGTGAAGGAACCTAAGTCTAAAAATGACAATAAAATGATCAAATGACTGGTCAAAGTTTATTGACTAGAAATTGTAAATTCTGGACAGCTTAGAGGCAAAGGGACCAGTTATGGTATTTTAACCATAACTTGAGTTCTATAACTCCAAATTCAGTGATTCAAAAACTGAAATTCAAGTTTAAACATAGAGGAACAATTGTTATGAAGGAAGTGTGACTAAATAGACATCCTAACCTAGTCAAATTCCTAGATAAAGATAACACATCAACATGAACCTAAAGAAAGGTTCATGGGAAAAATGCTATATATGATAATTAAAATACTCATAAGGATAATTAAATATTAAAAATGATATGAATATGTAAATTGGGACTAATGTCTCATTAATATGAAATTAATGGTACTAATGAACAGTACTAGAAAATAGTAACAGTGAATAGTGCTAAAATAATTAAAAATGTTTAATTGCCCATAGTATACCTAGACTTATTTATTTAGTTTGGATAAATTGGTATACCAATTAGGGACCACAGATAGCGATCGCTTCTGAGCAAATCATGAACTGACAATATATGTCTGATATGATTGTTCTACAGGCTATATGCCTACTTACTGGCTATTGTGCCTACTTTATTTCTGGCTTTACAAGCCCGATAATGTCTCGTGCTGACGGTGGCCTCGTGCACGACAGGATGTATCTGAGGGTAGACATATGGCTGTCTAACCCATATACTCCCGTGTATCCAGCTTTTATAATTTGTTATAGGTTTCTTGGGCATTGATAATAATTAATTAATACTGAATATACAATAAGTAAATAGGAAAGATCTCAATAATTTTAATTGATTCCAAAGCGTAATAAAAAAAAATGTAAAAGACCCAAAATTTATGATTTGTAAATATTAATTCAATTGTTTAATTATTGTTATTATAAATTATGCACCACTAAGCGTTATGCTTAACGCGTTGGTTTTCCATCGCGTAGGTACTGAAGATCAGCAGCCGCCACAGTAGTATTCGGACAGAGTTCACCGGATCGCTGCCGATCGAGTCACCTCACCAGTCTTTTGTATTTTGGTAGGGCCCATGTATAGACTAGTATTTTGGTTCATTATGTTTAGTCATGATGTATTTCATTTTAGACCTGTAATTAAACTTTGAGATTGAAATGAAAACTTGTAATTTATTATCTATGAATTTCTATATGAATGCAATAGATAATACTTCATTTTGAGATCTCATAAATAATTGTAAATGATATGATACATGAGAATATGATATGGAAATGTGTAAAATGAATATGAACATGTTAACAGGTGATTAGTGGAATCCGCCAGATGCTAATAAAATAAGGGAGGCTCTGTCCGGGTCTCCACAGAAATAAGATATAAAAAAAAAAAAAATTTCTACACATAGAATACATGTTTTAAATGACATAAAAAGTTTACAATAGATATAATAAAACAAGATAGGGTGCTCCGGCACCGAATGTGACACTTCTTGCTCGGCTATATGGTAGACGGGTAAGGGGCGTCACAACATTACTATTGTAGCTTGGCCTAATATAAGAGTAAATTAAAGATTGAAATTTTGGAATTTATGATTTACTCCTAAAATGACTTGAAATATGATTGGTAATTAATACCAATGACTCATTGAACATGGTTGTGATGTAAATGTGTATTTGGAACTTATATTTCTTAACTTGATTGGAACAAAAGTGTTATGAAGTATAAATACTAATTTTCCATATATGCCTAAACATGTGTGTGTGGGTTGGATAGATTGGCATGCCAAGAAAAGTTGTGTTTTGCAGTTCTGCTTATGGCTTTGTGCCATTTTGCGATTATGGCTTTTGAGCCATTCTATTCATTATAGCTTTTAGCCATTTTGTTGCATTATGATATACATGGCTTTATGCTTGATTTGCTATTATGGCTTTTTAGCCATTCCGTTGCATACCTTATTGACATTATGTGTCTCATGGTATGATGGCCCGAGGCACAGATGTGTCAAGTGCTAGTGATACCCGCTTATCTAGTCCAGTCAGTCTATTATAGGTTACCTAGGCATTGAAATGAGTTAGGAAAACTTGATGATAAACAATTGAACCAATGATTTCTAAAGATCACCAACATAAGCATAACTCAAATATTTATAAAAAAAAATGGATCACATGTGATCATAGTACCTTGAATTAATTATTTCTAATTGTTTAGTTTATTTTTGTATTATTATTGCACCACTAAGCGTTATACTTAGCGCATTGATTTTCCCATACGTAGGTACTATAAAAAAAGTCCAATAGTGGCATTGGACTGAGATTGGAGGTTAGATCTGCAGAAGTAATGTGTCACCTCACCATCACATTTTGGTAGGGCCCACGAGCCATATTAGTGTATTTTTGTACATTGTACTTAAACATTAAAGTTGTAATGTAAATTATAAATTTGTATAATTAATTTGTATATGATGTAAATTAATAAATTTGTAAATTTCATGAATGATATGGGTTTGAAATTTGACATGAGCTAAGATGAATATGGTATAAATGATGATGATGATTGATTTGAAATTATTGGAAATATTGGATTTGATATGAGATTTTAAAACAGGAAACTGATTAAACAGGGCAAATGTTAAGAAAACAAGGGAAACTCCGTCAGTTTCTCTACTTAAAATATTGAGTGTTTAAATTAAAGTGGCATTAAAATTAATAATGAATAAAGTTAGATAAGATAAGATAAGGTACTCCGGCATTGAATATAGCATTCTTTGCTTGGCTACACTGTAGATCGGGTAAGGAGTGTTAACAATTTTCTCCCAAGTTTGACCAAGACAACACGGTCAAACTTTAACACAAATTCAAACTTTGACAAGTCAAAGTTCACCTTTTATCTTATGTTAATTTTCAAGTTTATATTTAAACACTTTAAATATTAACTTGAATACTTTCATTAATAAATTTAGTTTCAAGTCATGGTAGGGACTTTGCAATCTAATTGCAAACTAAATTAATTAATTCAATTAAACAATTAAGCACTTTAATAAATTAATTAAATTAATTTTGCTTTAATCAATTTACTCTTATGTGTATGACTTACTAGGTTCATCACTAATTGGCAATGAGAATAATATTAACTGCTTAATATTATTTGAACCGTTGCAAACTCAAAATTAAATTTCCCTTTTCATTCAAGTTCTCATAAGTCATAGTTAACATCTAGCATTATGTGTTATGACTACCTAATTAGTTATGAATTAGTTCTCCAATTCTTGAACCTTAGATCATATACACCATGCACTAGAATCTCTCCATTACAAAATCCCAATTCAAGATAGAGTCATAGTTTATGTCAAACTCCAATTATATTAATTCATATGTTCTTTTTTTATTCTAATTCTTGATTAATAAGGCTTACTTGTCAAAAACTCTTTTCTGACCAAGTCTATCTATCCTGGCCTGGAACTCGACTCATCAAGAACAATCAAATGAACATAGGATTTTATCCCTATTTACTTAGGGTAAAGGATCCCAGCTTGACTAACACTTATCTCCATATATAACTAGTCGAAGCCAACACATGCCTATATACTCATAACTAGTACAAGTATGAAAGCAATATTAAACTCAAACCACCTATATACAAGATAACTGTGTTATCTCAGGTCAAGAGATTATATGCACTATTATAATTTAGATGACTTTCTATTGACAAGAGTAAACTCCATTTATGAGTCATTTTATGTCACTGGTTTGGCCTATTTATCATATAAGTGCTCAATATGCTTGTCATAGGGTATGAGATTCACCATTTTATCCTATTAGTACCTCATACTAATCTATGGAAACAAATACAAGTGACAATCTTTTTGGATAAGTCATGCCCAATGAAGTATCCTAGATTATGAACTAAATTTATAATACTTATATTAGATAGTTCTATCACTCATATTCTCAACAACTTAAGAATAGAACATCTAACAAGATATCAAAGGGCCTTTTCAAATTAAATTCAAACCATTTGAACATAAATGAAAAGAATAACTGCCATTAAATGAGAATAATTATTTGCGTGATATAGTACAATGATATGCTCTAGGGCATATTACTAACATATCTCATAGACATTCATAAATATACATATCTCATACATACATTCATCAATAGTAATGTAAAAGGCATGATCACGGACAATATTCTATGGGAATCCAATCTTAGCCACAAGGATTAGATTCAAGGGCATCCTAGGTTATTATTCATCTATTTGAAGTTGTTTTTGACAATATTCAACTAATGAAGTCTTGAGCTCCCACTGATCTCCATCAATGATTTAAGCTCCTTTTATTCTTGTAGTCTCCACTAAAGCCAATTACATAATGTACCCTTGGCATACAAAGGTGAAAAATACAAAAGAATTGAGCATAGAAGCCCAAATAAATAAATTTACAACGTATAACTAATCATAATAACTTTATGATACATCCCTTTGTAAATAATAAAATAATTATTATAATCCCATAAAATAAAATAAGAAATCAATCACATTAGTCTCCTAAGTCCATGATCATCCATCATGCAATTTCACACATCCATCTCTTGAATATGAAATTTAATTCTAAATATGCAATATTAAAAATTAAATTAATTTCTCATAAATCTCATTCATAAACATGCTATATTTATGTTGGGACTTTGATTAAACATTTTAACCATCAAGAAAAACAAGAAAATCCATAAAAACAAAATTGATCAAACACCTTCACAAGGTTAGCCGAATAGAGGCTGGTTTCAAAATCAATAATTTTTTCTTAAATTTTTCTTACTTCATCTTACATCTCATGCAATTTCTAGAGTCCCAAACATGATATAACATGTATTAAAGTTCTTAATGGCAAATTAGGGTGGGTCTGATACCAATTGAAAGAAAAATGCACCTAAGGGTGCAAAGTTAACAATTTTGAAATTTTTATGTCTAGGGTTTGATGCAATATACAAACAATTTATACTCTTTCATAAAAACATAAAAACACATATTTTTTGTCATAAAAAATTATTTTTCAATTGTTAACAAGCTTAATTGCCATTAGGAAACTAAAACCCTAAAATTAATAAGTTAAAGTTTAGGTAAATTTACCCCTTAGGCGCAGAATCAAATTCTAGCACTAATCCAGAGAGTAAAGACTATCAATTATTGATCTCTAGCTTGTCTACACAAACAAAAAGACCAAAGCTTTCTTAAATGAACCAAAAACCCTTGGATCCTTTCCTTTTAATTCGGTCAATGGTAGGAGAAGGAGATTTTGGGCTTTTAGGTTTTAGCTCAATGGAAGTGAAGAGAAACACTTTCTTAACTTTTAATTCAAGAATTATAACATTTAATCTCTCTTGAGTTAAGAAGGTGATTTGGTCAACTTGAGAGAGAGGAAGAAGATAATCACTTTTTTTTTTCATATAATTTTATTTATTTTAATTTTCCTTAATTGTTTTTACCTTCCAAGTGTCCACACTTAAATCAAAGATTAAATGTGTTTTCTAATCTTAATTAATCTACTTGTCAAGTTAAGATAGTTGAAGAAATTAAAATTTCAATTAATTAGTATAAAAAATAATAATTAATTATGCACTTTCTCTCCCCTTTGACCAAGTCAACTAAGCCAAATTGCCCAAAATTAATTTTCTACCTTATGCTTAATTAATCAAGTTTATATTTAAACACTTTAAATATTAACTTGATTACTTTCATTGATAAATTTAGTTTCAAGTCATGTTAGGGACTTTATAATCTAATTGCAAACTAAATTAGTCAATTCAATTAATTAATTAAACTAATTAATTAATTAATTAATTAAATTAAATTTGCTTTGATTAAATTACTCTTATGTGTGTGACTTACTAGGTTCATCACTAATTGGCAATGAGAATAATATTTACTGTTTAATATTGTTAGAACCATTTTATACTTAAAATGAAATTTCCCTTTTCATTCAAGTTCTCATAAATCATGATTGATATCTAGCATAATGTACCATGACTATCTAATTAGTTATGAATTATTCCCTAATTCATGAACCTTGATCATACATACCATGTAGTAAAATCTCTCTGTTACAAAATCTCGATTCTAGCTAAAGTCATGGTTTATGTTAAACTCTTAATGCTTAGAATCATATGTCCTTATTTTAATTCTAATTCTTGATTAATAAGACTTTTCAGTTAAAAACTCTTTTCTGACTAAGTCTATCTATCATAGCCAGGAACTTGACTTGTCAAGAACAATTTAAATGGACATAGGATTTTATCCCTATTTATTTAGGGCAATAGATCCCATCTTGACTAACACCTATCTCCATATATAACTAGTCAAACCCAACACACATCCGTATACCCATACCTAGTACGAGTATGTAAGTGATATTAAACTCAAACCACCTATATATGAGATAACCATGTCATCTCAGGTCAAGAGATTATATGCACTATTATGATCATATGACAATGTATTGACAAGAGTAAACTCCATGTGCATGTCATATTCGTGTTACTGATTCAGCCTACTTATCTCATAAGTGCCCACCATGTTTGTCATATGGCATGAGACTCACCATTTCATCTAATTAGTATCTCATACTAATCCATGGAAACAAATAAGGGTGACAATCTATCCAGATAAATCATGCTCAATGAGATATCTAGATTGCGAACCAAAATTTATAACACTTATATTAAAATGTTCCGTCACTCATTTTCTTAATGCCTTAAGAATGGAACATCTAACAAGCTTTCAAAGGATGTTTTCAATTAAATATAAACAATTTAAATTTAAAAGAAAAGGATACATGCCATTAAAAAAATAAAATTTATAAGATACAAATTTCATGATGTTCTAGGGCATACTACTAACAACCTCAAGTCCTCTCTCAAGGCACTCAAGTTTTATTTTAATCAACTTAAGTCATACTTTGATGGTTATTAAATTAATTAAAACTCTTTAAGATCTTTGGCTAATTATAAACTCCATATAAAATATCAGCTTATCTCTAGGTCAAAGACCCTAAGTTTGAAATCTTGATTATCCAATATTAATCTTCACTTTTTAGTCCTTCAATTAATGTCTAGAATCAATACTCAGTGGAGCTCAACACATAACATGCATTAAAAACACAAGAAATTGAATCAAAGAATGAAATCACAAATTAATTAAACAAAATCAAATAAAATCCATAACTGAATTAATAGTGCTTGATCCCTAATTATAGAACAAAGAAAATTGCTTACTCATGGTGTGTTCTGCAATCAAACTTAAAATAATAAAGTATGAAAAACACATTAAAAGAAATAGGATAAAGAAACCTAGAATGAGGATTTTGTAGCTTTAAACTTTTTAAAACTTCAGCTGAGAATCTCTTTCAAAGATCTCATTAATGATCTTTCCCGAGGTGAAATTGTGTTGCTTGAATATAAAAGAGTCAATCCCTAACTTGTTTTTAACTTTTTATATTTATATCTGAAGTAAATAAAGTCATTTTAGAGTCCTAAAGGCCTTAAAAGTATTTTTGAGTTGAGCAAATAGGAGGAAAAGTGGAATTAGGAGTCTCTGCTAGTGCATAGTACACGGTTCGTGTAGCACTACACAGGGCCGTGTAACTTTCTAGCCATCTGAAACTTGCATCTTATGGAGGCACAAAGCATTACATGAGGTGAAGGTTATTGCACAGGTCTTGGTACATGGCACATGCACTGGTTCTCTCCCTAAGCTATGCTGCACAGGTCCCTTCTCTAGCATTGCATGGCTTGTGTAGTTCTTCCAACATTCTAAATTGAAACTTTTTGACTTCCAAACTCTTCTAAATTTGTTCTAGGTCTTAGGATTGCATCAAATTACCTTTTACAATACAAAAATCAAGAAATTAAGCTAGTTTAACTCAAAATCCTAAAACATAATTAAACTAATTAAAAATCATGCAATTAATAAACAAAATATGGATGAAATGCAGCAAATATCACCTTTAAATACCTATATAATTCAAGTTCATTAAATACCCCCAAACTCAAACAATTACTTATCCTCGAGCAAAATGAAACTAAAAAACTCATAAGGGTTTCTTATCTCATAGAATCACAAGATAAATCCTTTAGCTCCCAATTGGACTCTCGTTCTTCAAAATTCTATTGTTTTCTCTTAAGGCACAAGGAGAGTAATGGTCACTTGAAAAATTCATCTCCCCAATGAAAATTCAACTAATCATTCTAATCATAAAAATTATTAGCAAGTCACAAGTGATATGTCCTGCTTAGATAGATTCAAAGAAACAATTACCATTTTAAAGTGCCCTTACTATAGTGAGTGTAAGAAGGATGCAAGAATGTACTTCCAACCCCATCAACATACCTCAATTTTTTATCTGCACTAGTATAACATACACTATCAAAAGATCAAAAGGACATTTAGAAGGGTTGTGACAGTGTTAAAGGATAATAATGTGACAATCAAATAAAAAAGGATATAAGGTAACCAAAATATTAGAAGAAATATAATGTATAAGATCAATTCACACTAGATGTTATGTTGATCATTCATTTTTTATAAACATAGAGATAAGAGATTTTCTACAAATTTCCTTTTTTGTGCTTTGGTATGCTTTCCTTGATTATCAAATAGGGACTTATTGCATTTAATCAACGTACGTAAGGTTTTTGTGCCATTTTGGTGTCCACCCCCAAACTCATTCCTTTTATTAGTTGAGAAGACTTTGTTATTTTACATACATTGCACTTTCTGTGTTTCTACTTCTTCTCCATATTTCTTTTCCCTTTTCTTTCTCATAAACTTAGTGTGTTTTCCACTCTTTACATTTTAGTTCTTCTCACAAGGTTAGGATTATAGTTTGAGCTAAAGGCTAGGTAAATGATGTTAGTAGTATGCCCTCGAGTATATCAAATAATTTTTATCTTATAATTATTAATTCCTCTTTAATGGAGAATTTTTTTTCTTTTAATTGAAATTGTTTAAATTTAATTAAAAATATCCTTTAATAGCTTATTAGATGTTTCATTCTTAAGGTGTTAAGAATATGAGTGAGGGAACTTTCTAGTACAAGTGTTATAAATTTTGGTTTATGTGAAGAATACCTCATTAGGTATGATTTGTCCGTGTAGACTATCACCACTATTTGTTTTTGTTGATTAATATGAGATATTGATAAGATGTGGTGAGTCTTATGCCATATAATAAACATGGTGGGCACTTATAAGATAAGTAGGCTAAACCAGTGACATTAAGATGATATGTACATGGAGTTTACTCTTGTCAATGCATATCATGTAGATCATAATAGTGCATATATTCTCTTAACTTGAGATGGCACAGTTATCTTGTTTATAGATGGTTTGATTTTGATACCACTTACATACTTGTATTGGGTATGAGTATAAGGGTGTGTATTGGCTTTGACTAGTTATATATGGAGAAAGGCGTTAAGTCAAGATGAAATCCGTTGCCCTAAGTAAAAAGGGATAAAATCCTATGTCTATCTAAATTATTCTTTATAAATAAAGTTCTTAGCTAGGACAGATAGACTTATTTAGAAAGGTGTTTCTGATTGTAAAGTCTTATTAATCAAGAATTAGAATTAAGATGAAGACATATGATTTTAAGCAATTAGGGTTTGACATAAATCATGACCCTAGCTAGAATTGAGATTATGTAACGAAGAGATTTTAGTGCATGGTATGTATGATCACGGTTCATGAGTTAAATAAATTAATTCATCACTAGTTGGGTAGTCATGATACACTATGCTAGGTGTCAATCATGATTTATGAGAACTAAGAGTGATAAGGGAATTTCACTCCAAGTATGGAATAGTTTCAATAATGTTAAAGAGTAATATTATTCTCATTGCCAATTAATAATAAATCTAGAAAGTCACACACAATAAAAATAATTTGATCAAAGCATAATTAATTTGATTAATTAATTAATTAAATTAATGTTTTTAGTTTGCAATAAGATTGCAAAGTCTCTAGCATTATTTGAAAATAAATTCATCAATGGAAGTATTCAAGTTTATGTTTAAAGTATTTAAATATAAACATGATTAATTAATTACAAGGTAAGAGATTTTAGTTTGATTAAAATGACTTGGGAAGTCATGAAAGAGAGAAAATTATAACTAATTAGTATTTTACATAATGCTAATTAATTAAGGTTTTAATTCCTTAAATTACCTTAACTTGACAAGTGGCCAAATCAAAATGAGGAAAAACATCTAATTGGAGAAATTAGATGTGGACACTTGTAAAAGTGGTAATGATTAGTGGTCAACTGCTAATTGACCTTATGGGAATTAAATATCTCTTAGAGTTAGAGATAAAAAGATAACTTTTGATTAAAGGTGTTAATCTCTTTTTCTTCTCCATTTTTCTCTCAAGCCAAGCATTACACTCTTCTTCCTTGTGTTTAATTCAAGAGAAATTTGAAGTTGTCACTCTTGAATTAAAGATAGGGAAATAGTTTCTCTACATATCCATTAGATTAAAACCAAGATAAACCCTAAACTTCATCTTTGTGCAAGCTTGGTCAAGACAAGGAGAGGAAGCTTAAAAGTTTTGGTTAAGTCTTGGTGCTTTGGTCATTTGGTTCATGTGGACGAACTAGAGAATCGACCTTTGGAGATCTAAGCTCCCCAGATAAGGTGTTGAGTGTGATTCTGCACCTAAACGGGTAAATGTTGCTTGCATTTTATATCATTATTTAGTTATTATTTCTGTCAGCATGTGCTACACCAAGCCACTAAGGGTACTTGTGACACCCCTTACCCGACTACAGTGTAGCCGAGCAAGCAATGCCACTCAGTGTGCCGGAGCACTCTATTTTATCTTAATTCATTTTTATCATAGTTTTGAAAATAACTTGCAAAATATAATTCATTTATTGAAATTGTAATTTATTTGAGGTTCCGAAAATTTTAAAGAAAATCCGGCGGAGTACCGGCTAAAAATGGAGAAAACAGTTCTTCGGAACCTGTGAAAAACACTTCCAATATTCATATATTCGTATTCAATTACTCTCAAACTCCAATAATCATCATCTCAACATTTGTCAACCATTCATTTCTCAATTTCAATTTTCAATCATTCATCTCATTTAATAGTCATGTAACAATCATAGATCAATATTCACTTTTCCATTTACAAACACAAATTTGCATTATTTACATGAAAATCAAAATACATTACATAAGTTTCATTACATATGAGAAAATCAAAATTTATTACAGAAGAATGCCAAAATGACACCTAGTGTCCTACCAATGCACTGTAGCCTGTGAGGTGACACGGACACTATGCAGAACTGTGAACTGCCTTACCGAATCTGTGGTCTACTGGGCCCTCTGTCCAAATCTTCAGTACCTACGCGTTGCAAAAGCGACGCGCTAAGCATAAAGCTTAGTGGTGCCAATAATACAAGAAAATACAATATGCAAATAAAAATAATAATTTCCTTGCTATTGTGTTCATAAGAAATGAATAATTACTAACTTATTGTTTAGTCGAGGGCTAATCATGTTTCATGATATTAACTTCTTCATGCATTTCGTTAATTATTTTCTTCATGATATTGAGCTTCTTTGTATTTTTGTAATCATTCCTGATACTTAATTTTTGTATTTTCTTTAATAATCAGTTCAATCACAGTTATACTTTTCCATGCCCAAGTAACCTATACAAATTGACCAGACTGGATAAACGGGTAAACTAGCACTGGGTACCAGGTACCTCGGGCCGTCACACCATCGGTCACAATGTGTCTCCCGGTGTGCAAACAGAATGGCTAATAAGCTATATAAGCAATAAGGCATAAAGCCAAGTAAAACATCATAATCAGTATAGCCATAGGCTATCACATCATAGAATGGCAATGAAGCCATACATCATACGCAGTACTGCTATCAGAACCCTATTGGCATGCCAACCTATCCAAACCAATCACATTAGGCCTACTAGGGCATTTTGCACTTTTAAGTTTCACAAATTTTGAATTTTAAGTTTTCATGTCACTATTCATTTCATTAGTCAACTAAAATGTTGACTTTTGCATAAACAATAGGTACATTGGTTTTAGTACTCCCAACATACCACATTTTGTATTCAAAACTTGTTGGTTTTAGTCACTTTCTCAAAGCTTAGGTCATTTTGGCAAAATTGCCAATTTTTGGTTTTGGTGTCACTATTCACCTCATTGATCAACAAAAATGTTGACTTTTGGATAGAAAATAGGTTTATTGGTTTTAACACCCCAAACATACCACATTTTGTATTTAAAACTTGTTGGAAGTGATTACCATTACCATTTCTAGGCTTAAACCAAGGGAAACAAAATTTTCGGTTTTTGAAGCTTAACTTTACTATTCCATTAAGCACTGTTACAGTGGGAATTTGAAGAAATGGTAAACATGAAAGTTGTTCCTTATTTTGTCTAGTTGAATTTATTTTTTTGAATCACTCCATTTGGAGTTTTGTAGCTTAAGTTATGGCCAAAATAAGTTTACTGTTCACGCAATCGCTTCATCTTTGAGATTTTGGGTCCGCGATTTTTGGTCCAACTTTGGTCAGTAATTTGATCAAGTTAAGTTCATAATTTGGTCTAACTTTCTTCATATGAAATGTTCTACTATGCCTTAGGTTTCCATCGTTTCAAGAATCGCCTAAATCCGAGTTTTTTAGAGAGAGTTATAGTCCTCCAAACATTGCTGCTCAAATGAAAATCTGCAGAGTTGCAGGTTTGAACAGTAACTGTGACTGCCATTTGGGTTAGGTTCTGGTCATAATTTGGGGTAGGTTTCTTCATGAAAGTTGTTTTTCTATGTCTTAACTTGTTTCTGTAAAAATTTCAGGTCAATTGACCAAATCTACAGTGAGTTATGGCCAAATGAACAGTTACTGTTCATTTGGTCATTTCGCAGTGTTGCGAGGATCTGGATTGGGGCCAAGTTTTGGTCCTCTTGCTTTGGTCTTTTGGGCATGTTTTCTTCAGCAAAAAATGTGCCATTATAAGCCTAGTTTCATGTCCAATTGGCCAAACATCAATTGGACCTACACAGCCAAAGTTATGGCAGTTCAAGTGGGTGAATTTTGGTCCCTCTGCTATCCTAGGGCACCTACAACTTCACTTTGCAATCCTATTTTTCAGTCCATAATATGGTCAACTTACCTAAAATGGTCACTAATTGACCATTAAAATGTGCTCTAACAATTTCATAAGCCAAATCAAATTTTCACTTCTCAAAACCCTAATGTCCAATTCAATTTGCCCATAAACCTCAATTAGCACACTAGTTCAACATCCATGCATATTCATACCTTAAACATCATTTCTATCCACTCTAAATTCATTAAAACAATCAAACTCATCCTTCCTTAGGGCTGCGAAAAATTCAAGGGATGCATACACTTAACTTTTATTCATTTAATTTACAATTTCTCACTTATTTCAAGCTTCTAACATGGAATCAAAGAAGTATATATATAAGTAGGCACTAACCTCACTTTAACCTCTTGTAGGGCAGATTTCTCCAAGTTAAATCTTCATTTTCTTGTACTCTCTTGGCTGCCAAACACTTCCTCTAGGTCCAAGGATTCATTTTAGTGTTGGGGTCT
Organism: Hevea brasiliensis; assembly: GCF_030052815.1. Taxonomy (NCBI): domain Eukaryota; kingdom Viridiplantae; phylum Streptophyta; class Magnoliopsida; order Malpighiales; family Euphorbiaceae; genus Hevea; species Hevea brasiliensis. Next base: position 85,657,573 of record NC_079497.1, on the reverse strand, counting down.
TGAGGAAATATGGTGAGGAAGCATGAGAAATGAAGCTTTTGTTTGAAAATCAATGGAGGGAGAAGAGGGAGAGATTCACGTTTTGGCTGAAGAAGAAGAAGGAAACAGCAGAATTTTGAGTCCATTTGTCTCTTTTAATTGTTTAAAAAAAAGACTTATTGAATGGTGATTGGTGGAGGGTATGTAAATGACATCATGTGATGTCATTATCCCTAATTTCCTTCATTTTTCTTTTCTTTTCTTTTCTACCACATTTCAATTTAATTTTTAGCAATATTTCTTCATATTTTATGTCATATTAATTATTTACTTAACTGGACAAGTCGGCCAAAAATCACCTCTGAAGGCAAAATGACCAAAATGCCCTTCGTTTGGCTTAACGGGTCAAAATTGTCTGTACCGATTGAAAAATTTTTCTAAATATTTTCTTGGCATTCTAATGCCATAGGAACCTCAATGACCCTTCTCTGGAGTCCCAAAAATTATTTTATGAATTTTTCCCCGGGTCTAGGGCTCCTAGTTGCGAGAACCGCAACTTCCCTCTGGTTACCCATTGCTTGGGCACCGGCTCATTTGACTTGGTTGTATTTTATTTCTAAAATTTTTACTAAATTTTTCTTATTAATATTTGAGTTAATTATGGTTCATGACTTTAGTTTAAATATTTTTCCGGACGTTCTAGCTGTCCGGACCGATACCGGTCACCGGAACAGTAGACTGTGCGGAATTGCTACAGTGAGGGTGTTACAGTACTGATAAGAATGTGTTTAGAGGGATGATCACACCAATTGTACACTATTTTGGTTTTGACCTTTAAATTAATTAGTGTGTCGCTATCACAACTGGGTTGTTATTTTTGGATGGACCTCACTTAGATAACCAAAAATTTTGTGTTAAGAATGAAACTGCTCAACTTTGTGAGATTTCAACTCAAGCAGCATCACCACCACATTCCCCTACTGTAATTAGTTCACCATCACTACTTACCGTACTAGTTCCCTTGCACCATCTATACAACCTTCTGCATGACCCACAGCATAGCCTTCACACCAAGCTCCACCATAAGCACAACCTTCTGCATCAATAGCTTTTGGTCCTACCAACTCAACCCTTCTAACATTCATGGAAAAATATCAATGATGAGATATATGCCTTCTACTAAATGATAGATAAGTCTTTTCAGACATTAAGAGATCTCATAGATATTTAATTATATCGGAGTGCTAAAATGAAAGATGAGTTACAAGTTATGCGTGCTAAGTTAGAGTAGATAGAGACTAACCAAGCACTTAATCTAAGCATTATTTCCCCACAATAGCCACCAACAACACCACCACCTCCACCAGATGGCAAAGGAAAGGAGTTGTCATTTTTAGCTAGATAGCTTTTAGTTACATCATTTATGTTCATGTCTTTATTTAGTGGCTTATTTAGTTCATTCTTTTAGTTACTTATTTAGTTAGCTTTATGCTTTCATAACATTGTCATACTGTGTAGCCTGTTTAGTCAGTAATTTGCTTGTGCTTTTATTTGAGATAGTTGTTTATTTAGTATTTTTACTTGCTTATAAGTACTTTTATTTGAGATAGTTACTTATTTAGTTTCTTTTTATTTTGCATCTTTAATGCTTTACTCACTTGTTTTTAATATGCTTATTTGGAATTTCACTTGTTGAATGGCTATCTCATGGTTACATTCTTAACCTCCACATTTCATTTTGACCTTAATTGATTTCATGGATTCCATTTCCCTGTTTCTTTTTGCAAAGTGTGCAGCAGTTGTTCAAAATTTTCTTTAATTAAATTGGTTGCATCTTCACTGAGGTAACACTTTTTATCTCAGCTTGTGTTATTTATAGCACAAGTTATGCTATTACTTATGTTGCAAGGTAACATCTATCCACATTCTTTTAAGTTCATTAGGCTTACTTATCCAATCCTTGTGCACATTTTAGTCATATATTCTCTCTACACAGTATTTAAGTGAGCCTATTGAATTTATTTTCTAGTTAAATCATCCCATTCCTCCCATTCTTTTTGACATTGAGCACAATGTCCAATCTGAGTATGGGGGAGTCGGTAAATTTTTGTAAAATTATTTTTCCTTTTCATTTGCATATAGTTATATAATCATTCATTAATTTTCACTTATACATATTCATACATATTCACTGCATATAGTTTAATATATACACACTTAGTTGCATATAGTTTAATGTAAAATTCATGCATTTCATTTAAAATTTTTGGATTTAAACTAGTCTTTGGTGTAACACCCTCACTGTAGCAATTCCATATATTCTACTGTTCCGGTGACCGGCGTCGGTCCGGACAGCAAGAACATTTGAAAAAAAATATTTAAACTAAAGAGAAGAGTCATAAATGACTCAAATAATAATAAGAAAAATTTAGGAAAAATTTTAGAAATAAAATACAACCAAGTTAAATGAGCCGGTGCCCTAGCGATGGGTAACCCAGTGGGAAGTTGGGGTCCTCGCAGCTAGGAGCCTTAAACCCGGGAGAAAATTCATGAAATAATTTTTGGGGCTCCAGAGAAGAGTCATTGAGTTTCGATGGCATTAGAATGCCAAGAAAAGGTTTAGAAATTTTTTTCGATTGGTACAGACAGTTTTGGCACCTTAAGCCAAAATGGAGGGCATTTTGGTCATTTCATCTTTGGAGATGATTTTTGACTGACTTGTCCAGTTAAGTAAATAATTATTATAACATAAAATGTGAATAAATATTGTTAAAAATTGAATTGAAAATGAATAGAAAGAAAAGAAAGGAAAAATGAAGAATGGGACTTTTGACATTAAATGATGTCATTACAACCTTCCACTAATCATATTGCAACACACACCTTATAAACTAATTAAAAAGAGATAAAACTTACAAGAAAATCAATTATCTTCCTCCTCCCATCAGCTGGCCAAACCCACTTATTTTCTTCCTCCATTGATTTCTTCATTCAAAGCTTTGATTCCCACACCATTTCACCATAAAATCTCTTACTACCTTCACAAAAACTCATCCTCATACTTAGAGCAAACTTTGGAAAGCAAAAAGAAAGGAAGAAAGTGAAGTTTTAAAGTCTTGGAAAGTGACTAAGTCAAGGTTAGTGCTAATTTTCTTGTTTTCACTCTTTTCTAAGCATGAATTTAAGTTGAGTTAAGTTGAAAATTTGAAGAAAAATGAATTAAAGATGCATGAACTTGCCCCATGAAATTTCAAGAGCCAAGAGAGGGTGAGGGTTTTGATGATTTACTTACAGTTAAACTTGTGTATTGATATTAATTGATGTATATATATGGATTGGAGTTGGGGATTTTAGGAGTTGCATGAGATTGAGACTTTGATTAATTAAGGTTTGTGATGAATTAAGGGTTATTGTATTGTAATGTTAAGTGGAGTTCTAATGGTCAATTAGTGACCATTTGGCTGAGTATAATGAAGAATTGAAGTGAATTGTAGCATTTGATTTGAGGTTGGGTGTGCTACCTTGAGTGCCCTGCAGGTCTGGATGTGAGTCCAGCAAGTTTGGGCAGCTATAACTTGAGTTGTGTAGGTTCAATTGGTGCAAAGCCAATTGGACATAAAATTAGACACATAATGGCACAACTTTGATGTCGGTAACCTATCCAGAAAACAAACTTAGGATGCCCTAAAAATTGACCAAATCCATTGTAGAATGGCCTAATGGAACAGTGAACTCTAGCACCTAAAGGGACCTTTAAAGGCAAATCCCACATCTACAAAGCACGGAGATGGTATTGGGTTCAAAAAGTAATGATATATAAAATGGAGGAACTAATCACTAAATGGCCTGGAGAGTTGGAAGAACTCCAGGGTTAAGTGTGCTCGCTTGAGAGAAATCCTAGGATGGGTGACCTCCTGAGAAGTTCTCCATTCCACCTATGGGACAAAACCGTGAGGCTTATGGCCAAAGCGGACAATTCCTCTAGTGGTTGGAGCCCGATTGTTATATTTTCTTTCCCTTAGCTTAGTTTTCCATTTCTTCTTCATTTCTGTGACGTCCATCATGTCACACCCTACCCCTCAATAAGATGTAACATGATCTCGTAGTACATCTAATGAATCACCGTACTTCTCCTACTAGTAACTCATTAAAGATACTATAAGGGATTTTAAAACAATTTTCTTACTTTTTGAAGGTGGCAAGCACTTTTGGTAGGAATTAAAAACATTTAATTGAAGTTGAAAAGCTATGTAAAATTATTGACCAATTTTATTTTTCCATAAATTCAAGAAAAATTTTGGCAGAGTGCCGTATATAATTGGGAAAACCAGTTCTTTAAAACCTGCGAAAAACACTTGCAAATAATTCATTTCAACCCAATTGCAACCACCAAAACTCAAACCCTTACAAATCCAACCAATCTCTATAATTTATGACAATTGCAAAACATTTAAGTAAATCCATTCTCATTGCATTGAAAATATTTGATTTCACTCACAATATAGTTCACAGCCATAACAAGCCAAAAGATCATATATTTTTACATATGACTGTACAACTGCTCAATTACAAAATATGTATATGTATATATATATATATATATATATATATATATATATATATATATATATATATATATATATATATATATATATATATATATATAACTATAACATTATTTACATCAACTAATTACAAGGGTATAACTAAATACCCTTACAAAAGCCTCAGTGTAGTCCCAACAATCAGCAGCTCACTCTGCTGCTTTTTCCATGTTTCTATCTGCGACAGCAAAGAAAGCTATCACTGAGTATAAAAATACTCAGTGGTGCACAATAAAATATAAAATGCAAAATATTAAACATTTGTCATTAATTTACAGTTCAAATATTTCATAATCACATTTCAATTTTCAAATCACATTTATCACAAATCACAATTTAAATATTTCACAATTTTCAAAGCTTAATATAACACAAATTTGATTAAACAATTTAATAAACACAATGCTGCCAATCAATAACACAACTCAGGCCATGGCACAAAATTTCCAAACATGCCGTATTGTACACCATGACAAGGCAAACTCACCCCACTAATCGAAAATCAATGAGGGAGGTGGCTAGCTAGCTAATGAGTACTTATCCAAACTTGCCTCAGACTGGTAAGCCAACGAGGGAGGAATATAGTCATACTCACCCCATAAATAGAGGAGGAACATAGTGATATTGCCATGCCAAGTGCAAATAAAAAACAATTTAAATCAAGTTATTCAAACATTTTATGCAAAACACAAATCAATTTCCAATTCAAATTTCCATTCATAAAATGGCAACACAGCATTTCTCAAAACCCATAATTAGTACAACTAATTCACAATGCATAGCTAAATAAATCAAAGTTTATTGTGCACAAACCTGATGTGAGTCGCCTCAATGCCTTGCCTCAGTTTGCCCTATCCTTTTTCAGGTCTTTTTCAGTTGAAACACACAATTTATAGTGTTTTAGTATTTTATCTCGCAATAAATCAAATAATTAATTCATATATACTTAATTCTATCCCCAATATGCTTAAACGAATGTTCATGGAAATTTTCATTTCGGAATTACTGTTCACGATACTATTCAAGTCAATTTGTTGACTTTCTTATGCTTAATAGGTATAGGGATTTCAATTTCACCCAAATACCACATTTTTGTTACCAATTTTGTTGGTTTTAGTTGCTCCTTAGATTTTTAGATTTCCTAGGCACAATTTCAAATTTTCCAGATTTGGTGTTCTAGTTTTTACTGTTCCATTGGTTATGTTGCTATTAGAATTTGGCAAAGTTTTTCTTCATAGAAGTTGTTCCTTATTGCCTTAGCTCTAATTCCATTTTTAAATCACTCCATTTGGAGTTTTGTAGCTCAAGATATAACTATTTGAATGGGGTTGGCCGGATTTGGTGTTACTCAAAATTATGGGCATTTTTTAGATATTGGCAGATTTTGGTGTATTGACTGCAGGTGGTATTTCAGATAGGTTATGATCAAAATTTGAATTTGTTTTCTTCATGAAAGTTGTAGGGCTATGTCTCAGCTTTCCATTATAAAATTCAGGTCATTTGGACCTTCTTAGACCAAGTTATGGTCATTTAAGTAACTACTGTTCATTTGGTCATTTTTGTACAAGGCAGTGTGTCCTAATCCAGATTTAGCCTGATTGTTCACTAAGTTATGGTCATTTTCTGGGCATGATTCCTGAATAAAAAATAGTCCATTTTGTGTCTAGTTTCATTCTCAATTGGCTTCAAGCTAATTGGGTTTGTGACACCCCTTACTCGGATACAGTGTAGCCGAGCAAGTTATGCCACTCAGTGTGCCGAAGCACTCTATTTTATCTTAATTCATTTTTATCATAGTTTTAAACATAACTTGTGAAATATAATTCATTTTAAACCATTTATCGAAATTATTATTTATTTGAGGTTCCGAAAATTTTAAAGAAAATCCAGCAGAGTACCTGCTAAAAATGAAGAAAACAGTTCTTCGAAACCTGTGAAAAACACTTCCAACATTCATGTCTTATCATCTCAAACTCCAATTATTGAAAATCTCAACATTTTTCAACCATTCATTTCTCAATTTCAGTTCTCAACAACCTTTTCATTTCTCAAACATCCATTTCTCATAATACTCATATACAAACAATAAATAAATGCTCAAATTTGCAATCATGACCATAACTTTCATTATTTACATGAACATCAAAATACATTACATAGATCCAAATACATATGAGAAAATAAAAATTTAGTTACAAAATGCCAAAATGACACCTAGTGTCCTACCAATGCACTGCAGAAGTTGAGGTGACACGGACACTATGTAGAACTGTGAACTGCCTTACCGAATCTGTGGTCTACTGGGCCCTCTGTCCAAATCTTCAGTACCTACGCATTGCAAAAGCGACGCGCTAAGCATAAAGCTTAGTGGTGCCAATAATACAAGAAAATATAATATGCTAATAAAAATCATAATTTCTTAGCCATTGTGTTCATAAGAACTGAATAATTACCAACTTAATGTTTAGTCGAGGGCTAATTACGTTTTATGATATTAACTTCTTCATGCATTTTGTTAATTATTTTCTTCATGATCTTGAGTTTCTTTGTATTCTATCATAATCATTCCTGATATTTAATTTTTGTATTTTCTTTAACAATCAGTTCAATTACAACTATACTTTTCCATGCCCAAGTAACCTATACTGAACGACTGGACTGGATAACGGGTCGTTGGCACTGGACACCGTGGTGCCTCGGGCCGTCATACCATGGGACGCAGAACGTCAACCACGTATGCAGTCAGTATGGCTAAAAAGCCATGATATCACATAATCGGCATAAAAGCCATGAATACGGGCATAAAAGCCATGAATACGGGCATAAAGCCATGAATACAGGCATAAAGCCTTTCGTAGTACTGCTAAAACAATACCCTATTGGCATGCCAAACTATCCAAACCAATCACATTAGGCCTACTAGGGCATTTTGCATTTTTAAGTTTCACATTTTTGAATTTCAAGTTTTGGTGTTACTATTCATTTCATTGGTCAACAAGAAAGTTTACTTTTGCATAGAGAATATGTACACTGACTTTGGCACTTCAAACATACCACATTTTTCATTTAAAACTTGTTGGCATTAAGCATTAATACCATTTCTAAGCTTTAACCAAGGGAAACAAAATTTTCAGTTTTTGAAACTTAACTTTACTATTCCATTAAGCACTGTTGCAGTGGGAATTTGAGGAAATGGTAAACATGAAAGTTGTTCCTTATTTTGTCTAGTTGAATTTCCTTTTTTGAATCACTCCATTTGGAGTTTTGTAGCTCAACTTATGGCCAAAATAAGTTTACTGTTCACGTTCATCATGCCGAGATTTTGGAGTCCGCAGATTTTTGGTCCAACTTTGGTCAGTAATTTGATCAAGTTAAGTTCATAATTTGGTCTAACTTTCTTCTTATGAAATTTTCTACCATACCTTAGGTTTCCATCGGTTCAAGAATTGCCTAAATCTGAGTTTTCTAGAGAGAGTTATAGCCATCCAAACATTACTGCTCAAGTGAAAATCTGCAGAGTTGCAGGTTTGATAACTTAACTTTGCCCAATAATGTGAATGGGTTAATGGCATAATTTGGGGTAATGTTCTTCATGAAAGTTGTTTGTCTATATCCTATCTTGTTTCTGTAAAAATTTCAGGTCAATTTGACCATTCTACAGTGAGTTATGGCCAAATGAACAGTTACTATTCATTTGGTCATTTCTGCAGGTGCTGGTTGCAGGGTATCCGGATTGAGGTCAAATTTTGGTCCTCTTGCTTTGGTCTTTTGGGCATGGTTTCTTCAGCAAAAATGTGCCATTATAAGCCTAGTTTCATGTCCAATTAGCCAAACACCAATTGGACTAACACAGCCAAGGATATGGCAGTCCAAGTGGACTGAAATCTCAGCCATCATGCTGCTGTCTTTAGGCAGCCTACCATTCCACTTTGCCATGCCTTTTTTCAGTCCAATTTATGGTCAACATACCTCAAATGGTCACTAATTGACCATTAGAATGTTCTTTAACCAATTCATAAGCCAAGTCAAATTTTCATTCCTAAACCCTAGCTAAATTTCAAAGTTTTCACAATTTCCCTAATTTCAAATTTCAAAACTTAATCAATTAAATTCCTATCACTTCTCATGCATATAACCTCATCAATCATCATCACTAATCATGTATATATGCAGGAATTCATCAAACCCCATAAGGTTCCCAAGGTTGCTGAATTAGGGATGTTTAATTCCTTAACTAATTCTTTTAATTTCTTGAATTTCCCACTTAATTTGGCATGCATACTACACCTAAAATTGAAAGAAAAAGTTTTAGTGCACTAACCTTTAAGTGGCAGAATTTCTCCAAGCTTAACTTCACTTTCCTTGTACTCTCTTGGCTGCCAAACACTTCTTCTAGGTCCAAGGATTCATTTTAGTGTTGGGGTCTTGAGGAAATATGGTGAGGAAGCATGAGAAATGAAGCTTTTGTTTGAAAATCAATGGAGGGAGAAGAGGGAGAGATTCACGTCTTGAGGAAGAAGAAGAAGAAGAGCAGCTGGTTTTTAATTCCTTTAGCCTTCATTTTGTCTCTTTTATTTGTTAATTTGATAGTTGTTTAAATGTAATTGGTTAGAGCTCTTAATGACATCATCAAGATGTCATAAATGAGCCTTTCTTTGATTTTTCTTTTCTTTTCATCACTACTCAATTTCAATTTAATTTTTAGTAATATTTATTCATATTTTAAATCATAATAATTATTTACTCAAGTGGACAAGTCAGTCAAAAATCACTTCTGAAGGCGAAATGACCAAAATGCCCTCCATTTGGCTTAACGGGTCAAAATTGTCTGTACCGATTGAAAAATTTTTCTAAATATTTTCTTGGCATTCTAATGCCATAAGAACCTCAATGACCCTTCTCTGGAGTCTCAAAAATTATTTTATAATTTTTCCCCCGGGTCTAGGGCTCCTCGTTGCGAGAACCGCAACTTCCCTCTGGTTACCCATCGCTTGGGCACCGGCTCGTTTAACTTGGTTGTATTTTATTTCTAAAATTTTTCCTAAATTTTTCTTATTAATATTTGAGTTAATTATGGTTCCTCACTTTAGTTTAAATATTTTTCCGGACGTTCTAGCTGTCCGGACCGACACCGGTCACCGGAACAGTAGACTGTACGGAGTTGCTACCGGGAGGATGTTACAGGGTTGGTAAATTTTTAGTTTTGGTCCCTGAAAGGGACTTAGGTCTAGCTGTCTGCATATTGACCTTAACCAATCCGAATTGAAACTTGGTTCTAGCAATTCACACAAACCACAAATGGTCACAATTGACCATTTCTCAACTCAAATAAGGTCAATTACATCAATTGACCAATTCTCAACTTTTTCTTTAATTTTTCACATGCTCAAAATCCTAATTACATAGAGTTCAAATCTAATATATTCAAAACATATATCCATACTTCACATGCACACCTCAAACTAAACAACCATTCAAACACCTCAAAATCATTCATATAGAACCCTAACTAAGGCTGGCCAAAATTTCCTTTTTGGTCCCCCAACAATTGTTTTATTTTGATTTTACGTTAATTTCTAAGTTACTTACACCAAGAACACAAGTAATAAACTAAAATTTTCAATTTAACTCACTAACCTTAACTTTGAAGTTCCATCTTCACTTTCTTCCTTTTCTTCTTTTCTTTCCTTCTTCTAAAGCTTCCTCAAGTTGATCTAACAAGTTTTTATGGATTAGTTTCGGGTCAAAATGGGTTTAAGTGGCTAAAATCTAGCATGGATGCAATTTTTCAATTGAGTAACAATGGTGGCTTTAGAGAGAGAGGTGGGGTGGCAACTAGGGAAGAATAAGAAAGGAAATAATTTTTTTTTCAATTTTGTGTTGATTTTATGTGTTTTAGTCTTATTTGTCTTGGTCAATTATGGTAGGAAAATTAAAATAAGTTTTGACATCATGATGATGTCATAAAAGCGATGTAAGGTGATGTAATAAACTTTTTCCTTTTTCTTTTTCTTTTGCATTTATTTTTCCATTAGTTCTTTAATTTAATTCTCAATTCCCAATGTAACACCCCTATGTTCGGTAGTGCGTTCTACTGTTCCAGTGACAGTGTCTGTCCGGACAGCTAGGATGCCTAGAACTACACTTAGATATGGTTGAGGAGACATAAAATAATGAAATACAAGAAAAGAAAATACAAGAAAAACAAAGGAAAAATAATAGCAGTGAAATGTAACCAAGTTAAACGAGTTGAGAACCATAGCGATGGGTGACCACACCGGGAAGTTGCGGTGTGGACCGTTGACTAGCCCTGGACGGCGGGGAACCCTAGAAAATATTTTTAGGAGTTAAATAAATGTCTATTGAAGTATAAATATCATTATAAATATCAAAAAAAATTAATTAATTAGTACAAAGAAAAACGAGAAATCGAGAAAACGACAAAACTACGTGTTACCGAAAAATCTGGAATGCAATCCGAATAGGGGCATTGTGATCATTTGACACCCCGAGTTGCCTTTTGACCTAAATTTCCATTAAAAATAAATGATATTACACTTTGAAAATGTCATGAAAAATTAAAATGGTGGTACATAATCTAAATAGTAAAAGAAAAGAGGTTAAATGTGGGAAATTAGAAATTTTGGATTAAATAAATCATAAACTCACTTAGTGCTCCACTAACTTCAGCATTTGGACACCTAAAGGGACACTTGGGAGGTGCAGCACTCATCTTCAACCTTAGGAAGAGAACCAGCCAAACCAAACCTTGGGAGAAAACTCCATGGCCGTCCACACTCCAAGCTCAAGTTCACCATGTTCTAGTCACTTTTTCCACTAGGTTCCTTCATTAACTTTGCTCCTCACCTTACAAGGAAGAGTTTGATAGCAATTTTAAGAAGTTTAGTGAGGTTTTGATCAAGCTTCAAAAGTGGTAAGTGAGTGTTTTTAATTCTAGTTTCATTAAAAGTGTAACCAAGGTTGTGGGTAGTTGATTTATGGAAGAATTTTTTATGTTGATGATTGAATGGTGATACACCATTTTGGTAGCCATGGAAACACACTATTGTAGCTTGTTTTTACTTGTTTATGGCTGTTTAAGATGTTGGTATAAGTATTTATGTATATAGAAATAATTTGGATAATGTATACTAAGTGTATGTGTGATAGTGCACTTGATTTGTAAGCTTGGAAAAGTGAAAATGGAAGTTGATGGGCATGTGTAAACTTGTGGCAGCCTTATGAAGAAGATTGAAGTGTTTAAGTTCATGAAATTATTATTGAATTATGTTGTTATTGATGGCAGCATGTATATATGTATAATGGTTTGAAATTGGGTATGTAAATGGGGTATGTTCATGTGGTTAAATGTTGTAAATGGACTTTGGAAAATTCTGTGTTATAGTGTGCATATTGAGAATGGTTACAAGCTGCCCAAAATGACCTAAATGTGTTGTTAAATGTGTTAATGGTAAGGTACAAACCAGAATTGGCATGAAGGAAGTAATTTGGTAAGTGTTGAATATGTAATTGGTAAGTGATGAGGAGTGTGTAGTTGGGCAGTGTTTCTTTTAGCTTAGAACCTTAAGTGTGTGACTGCAATTGGTATGAGACCAATTGGAGATGAAACTAGGCACAAAATGTGCCAACTTTCATTGAGGAAGCTTACCTAAATTCTGCCTAGAAGGTGACTAGAAAAATGACCAAATCTAGATTAGTGACTTGAAAGCCTGAAAATTGACCATTTGTGTAGTAGTTAGTTTTTTAACCATAACATACTCAAAACAGGTCCAATTGACCTGAAATTTTTACCATGAATAGTTTAGACATAGATCTACAATTCTTATGCAGACACCAAAGCCCATAAATGGCCAGAAGCAAGTCAAATAACTTGCACAAGTTCAGGTACCAAAACTGGCTGAACCAAAAGTGACCTAAAAATGACCTAAGCCTACCATTTTGGTGTATTCTGTCCAGCATTGGTCAATTGACCATAACTTGGTCTACACAACTCAGAATGACCTGAAATTTTGCCCCGCATGCAATAAGACATAGACCTACAAGTTTGTAGTTTGGACCGAAACCCGAAAATTGAGGGAACTAGGTCATCCGGCTAGGTCAAATTAGTATACCGAAATCCGGCAAATTACAATAAAATGCAATATACTTGAAAATGAATTTGGTAACATGTACCAACTCTAAAGGGTTATAAAATGTGACATATTGGTAAACCTAATTCACCTAGAGTGCATCGAGGGCCAACATTTTAGGTTGATTAAGGAAAATAATAAAATTCAATAAATTAATTATTAAGCCTTATTGTTAGAGACAGTTTAAATGAGTACTGAAACACTTCAAATTATGTGTTTCAGTTAGCAAAGACTTAGGAAAGGGGAAGAAAACACTGAGTCAGGACCAAGAGACATTTATTAGAGGTTTGTGCACAACAGTTATTTCTTTTGAATTTTCAATTGAAATGAATTATGACAATTTGTTTTTTATTATTTAAATTGTGAAAATTGGTTTGAATGATATTTGATGGATACTTATTGCTTGAAAAACATTGTAAATGGTTTGAAACCATAGCTATCATGTATATTAATTGAATTCCTCGCTAGCTTGTCTAGTGGAACGAATTGACTTTGAATTCCCTCTCTGGCTGAAGTGTTGAGGTGTGTGCCTGTTGAGGATGAATAGAATGAGTACTCATATTATTGCTAGCTAGCTATGCTATTCCTCACTAGCCATCGGCTTTTGGGACGAATTGAACTTTGGAACATGATTAAGCTGTGTGTGTGATTTATTGATATTTATTGTGATATTGTGAAATGGAGTTTAAATTCTTTATGACATTCACTGTCTTTGAATTTAACTATTGTTTTAAGTATCCACTATTTATACGACTTATGATTTATGATTTAAAGTTGCATTTTGTTATTGTTGTAGACCACTGAGACATTGGCTCAGCGATAGCTTTTCATTGCTATCGTAGGTAGACAGACTGACAGGGCAGCAGACTAGGCTGCTATTGCTACATTCATAGTTCATTGGGTATATTGAGTATACCATATTTTGCATTTTGTATTGCAATGTATGTTCACTATATGTATATATTGTTCTTGGTTTTGAGCAGTTATAAATTAAAATTGTACATTAAAGTTCTAAACTAAATTTATAAATTATTTTGGCTTGTAAATATTGTGTTATATTTCTTTTATCTCAGCTTTTGAAAACACTGAAAAATTATTGTGGATTTGAGTTGACAAATGTTGAGACACTTATTGTGTTGATTAGATATTGGAGTTTGGGGATTGAACAAAATATTGGAAGTGCTTTTTACAACTTTTTGAAGAACTGTTTTATTCAAAATACAGATGGCACTCTGCCAAAATTTTTACAGAAATTATTAATTCTTCAAATGTGTTATCTAGTTTCACTTCAATTAAAAAAATTTTAACACCTGTAAATAGTGCTCACCATTGTAAAAAGAAGTAAGAAAAGATTTAAAATCCCTTGTAGTGTATTTAATGGGTTACCAGCAGACGAAGTTTGGTAATTCATTAGGTATGCTACGGGATCATGTTATGCCTTACAGAGGGGTAGGATGTGACACCTAAAGATTTGTTTCTCCAATTTTATTGGACGGTTAGGTCAGGAGTCAGCTGTAAGGGTGAATTGACCAAATCGCCCCTCGCCGGTTCAATCCGGTTTGCAAGTTATTTGATATTTCTGCTAGATCCCTGACCTAATTATTTGACTTAATTAACAACTCTTTTTCATGATTTTCTCTTTTTCACTGTGTTCCTAATAGTCCTAAGGACTACAGCGTCACATTTTCAGGTTCGAAATTTGAGTTTAGACTGACCTCGCAATCATTTTCCGAGAAGGTCACCCATCGCTGTGACTCCCAGCTCATTTAACTTCGTGTGCTTTGTTTTTCTTCTTTATACTTAACTATTTGGTAATTACTAATTATTTACATTCAGGGCTTGTCTAGGTGTCTTAAATGTGATTCTAGTCCCCTTAATTGTTCGGACCGACACGGGTCACCGGAACAGTATAATTTACCAGGTTATGCAAATAGGGGTGTTATAATTCTCCCCCCCCCCCCCTTAAAAGAAATTTCATCCTCGAAATTATGTCTACTATCTGTCTTCAAATAGTCATACGTGTTGTTTTCTCATGTTTTTCTCACATTTCTACGTAGCTTCATAGTCTAAATAATAGTCCATAACACTTTAGCCAATACTATTTACCTAATCATTGGTCTTCTGGCCATTCTAGTCAATAATCTTGATAATATTCGTAATATTTTTTTATTATATCTGAACTAACTATTCAACTTTTTACTTTCATAACTCTTTTATCTATCAATATTCTATAGCTTATTTTGCACTGATGTGTAGTCATTACTTCCTTTTGTATTGTACTATAACCTTTCGATATTTTAAATTTAGAGTTTTAAATCCCAGGTTAGGATTTTCAAACTCCCTTCCAATAATAAAATTCTGTCCTGGCAGAATTTTACCAAAATAGATGTTGTTTGCAACTATTCTTATCTTGGTACACTATCGAGTAGTACGTAGCCCTACACAATAAATCCCAAGTCTGTACTGTAATCTGCAGCTTATAGCACAAACATAAAAAATATTGCATAGTTACTACGATACATTCCAATAGATCAAACTTTCCTATATCTTATTTCTTTCAAATCCACTAATATCTTGAACTTATTTTGATTATGGTACCCACTGACATCTATCTGTAGTAATACCCTTACCCGCATCTAAGGTAGCTATATTACTATAACTTACTTTTAGGTCCTCTTGCCTTACCTAATTTGGCTTACTAATTAACTTTATAATTTATCGTACTCTAGGATATGTCTTTCACTAGAAACTTTTCCAAAAATAATTCCAATCACACTTATTATCGTAATTCTTATCCTAAAAGACTAATCACTAATACATCAAAATTTATCTCCATGCACGGGAATAGCAGTAGAACATATAATTTTAGCATTAGCATATAAATAAGTAGTGTCGAAATCAAATAGTACATAATTACTCCTTTCAAAAGTTAATAACGTACTGGCAACTACATCTAAAGTCTTTGCTTCTTCCCCTCGATGCATGGCGTTCCATCTTTCTAGTGTATTCCTCTGCTCGAGTTGGTCCATTGTGCTAGGATTACTTGAAGTGCTATCTCTACTTCTGCCTCTGCCCCTACTGATCATTAATGAGCCTTTAAAATCAGAACCTTGGACTGATTCCTCTGGTGTAGTATGTGGCATAAGTTGACGTGCGATAGCTCAACCTCGGGCATAATGCCCGATTCCACCACAATTAAAGCAGGCTCTAGTAACCTTATAGCAAATACCCCAGTATAACTTACCACATACTTCACAGACACGGATAGGGTAGGAACTTCGAATTCTTTGCCAACGGGTTCTCGATTGCTTCCACCTTGAAGATTTGCCTCTGTCATATCTATAAATTTGGGGTTCCTCAAATTCTTTTCTTTTCCCCAATTGCTTATTCGAGTTCTGACCCATAGATTTCTCACTCTTTTCTATTTCATACTGCCCTTATGGGGGTTGAGTCTGCACTTGGGCTTGAGCTTGGGTTTGAGCTTGGGCTGACAAACTATCAGCCATTTGTTGGAAGAAGGTGGCCATTTGCTGTGCCACTTGTGTGGTGATTTGTACCGGTGGAATTGGTGCAATCGAGCCTTCGACACTCCGAGGAGCTGAGGCCTCCTCTTGTGCCTCAACCTTATTTGATTGTTCTACTGGTTTATTCCCCTTTTTCATTTTTATTCAGAAAAATTTCTTTTCTCAGGATAACCTACACAAGGAGATCTCTCTCCATTAATTCATATTTATGATGCAAATATGTCATATGTATCAATTTAGGACACTTGAGCAGTTGTACCTATTAAAGGAAATATGTACATACACAATCAAAATTCATTTCAAACCATGCTCTGATACCACTAAAACAAGTCACACCTTACCCCTCAGTAAGATGTAACATGATCCCGTAGTACATCTAATGAATCACCATACTTCACCTACCGATAACCCATTAAATATACTACAAGGAATTTTAAAACAATTTTCTTACTTTTTGAAGATGGCGGGCACTTTTGGTAGGAATTAAAAACATTTAATTGAAGTTGAAATGCTATGTAAAATTTTTAATCAATTTTATTTTTCTGCAAATTCTGGAAAAATTTTGGCAAAGTGCCGTCTATAATTGGGAAAATCAGTTCTTCAAAACCTGTGAAAAACACTTCCAAATAATTCATTCCAATCCAATTGCAACCACCAAAGCTCAAATCATCATAAATCCAACCAATCTCCATAATTTATGACAATTGCAAAACATTTAAGTAAATCCATTTTCATTGCATTAAAAATATTTGATTTCATTAACAATATAGTTCACAGCTATAAGAAGCCAAAAGATAATATCTTTACATAAGACTATACAACTACTTAATTACAAAAAAATAAAAATAAAAAATATATATATATGACTATAACATTATTTATATCAACTAATTATAAGGGTATAACTAAATACCCGTACAAAAGCCTCAGTGTAGTCCCAACAATCAGCAGCTCACTCTGTTGCTTTTTCCTTGTTTCTATCTGCGACAGCAAAGAAAGTTATCACTGAGTATAAAAAAACTAAGCAGTGCACAATAGAATATAAAATGAAAAATATAAAACATTTGTCATTAATTTAAAGTTCAAATATTTCACAATCACATTTCAATTTTGAAATCATATTTATCACAAATCACAATTTAAATATTTCACAATTTTCATATAACACAAATTTGATCAAACAATTTAATAAACACAATGTTGCCAATGAATAACACAACTCAGGCCATGACACAAAATTTCCAAACATACCGTGTTGTACACCACGACAAGGCAAACTCTCCCCACTAATCGAAATCAATGGGGGAGGTGGCTAGCTAGCTAATGAGTACTCATCCAAACTCGCCTCAGACTGGCAAGCCAGAGAGGGAGGAATATAGTTATACTCACCCCATAAATGGAGGAGGAACATAGTGATATTGCCATGCCAAGTGTGAATAAAAAACAATTTAAATCGAGTTATTTAAATATTTCACGCAAAGCATAAATCAATTTCCAATTCAAATTTCCATTCATAAAATGGCAACACAACATTTCTTGAAACTCATAATTAGTACAACTAATTCACAATGCATAGCTAAATAAGTTTTCAATTAGAAAATGATAAATCAAAGTTTATTGTGCACAAACCTGATGTGAGTCGCCTCAAGGCCTTGGCTCAGTTTGCCCTATCCTTTTCCAGGTCTTTTTTAGCTAAAACACATAATTTATAGTGTTTCAGTATCTTATCTCACAATAAATCCAATAATTAATTCATATATACTTAATTCTATCCCCAATATGCTTAAACTAACGTTCTTATAAATTTTCATTTTGGAGTTACTATTCACGACACTATTCAAGTCAATTTGTTGACTTTCTTATGCTTAATAGGTATAGGGATTTCAATTTCACCCACATACCACATTTTGGTTATCAATTTTATTGGTTTTAGTTGCTCCTTAGATTTTTAGGCTTCCTAGGCACAATTTCAAATTTTCTAGATTTGGTGTCCTGTTTTGTACTGTTCCATTGGTCATGTTGCTATTAGAATTTGGCAAAGTTTTCATCATAAAAGTTGTTCCTTATTTTCTTAGCTTTAATTCCCTTTTTGTATCATTCCATTTGGAGTTATGTAGCCCAAGATATAACTATTTGAATTGGGCTGGCCGGATTTGGTGTTACCTAGAATTCTGGGCATTTTCTAGATATTGGCAGTTTTTGGTGTGTTGGTTGCAGGTAGTCTTTCAGATAGGTTATGGTCAAAATTTGGATTTGTTTTCTTCATGAAAGTTGTAGGGCTATGTCTCAGATTTCCATCGGTATAAAATTCAGGTCATTTAAGTAACTACTGTTCATTTGGTCATTTTTGTACAGGGCAGTGTGCCCTAATTCGGATTTGGCCGAATTGTTCACTAAGTTATGGTCATTTTCTAGGCATGATTCCTAATTAAAAAATGGTCCATTTTTTAATTAGTTTCATTTCCAATTAACCTCACACCAATTGGGTTGGTAAATTTTCAGTTTTGATCCCTGAAAGGGACCTAGGTCTAGCTATCTGCATATTAAGCTTAACCAATCCGAATTAAAACTTGGTTCTAGCAATTCACACACACCAAAACTGGTCACAATTGACCATTTTTGAACTCAAATAAAGTCATTTACATCAATTTTCTAGTTCACAAATTTTTCTCTAATTTTTCACATGCTCAAAACCCTAATTACATAGAGTTTAAATCTAATACATTCAAAACATATATCCATACTTCACATGCACACCTCAACCTAAACAACCATTCAAACACCTCAAAATCATTCACATCGAACCCTAAGTAAGGCTGGCCAAAATTTCCTTTTTGGTCCCCCAACAATTGTTTTCTTTTGATTTTAAGTTAATTTCTAAGTTACTTACACCAAGAACACAAGTAATAAACTAAAATTTTCAATTTAACTCACTAACCTTAACTTTGAAGTTCAATATTCACTTTCTTCCTTTTCTTCTTTTCTTTCCTTCTTTTAAAGCTTCCTCAAATTGATCTAACAAGTTTTTATAGATTAGTTTGGGGTCCAAGTGGGTTTAAGTGGTTGAAATCAAGCTTGGATGCAAGCTTTCAAACGAGTAACAGTGGTGGTTTTAGAGAGAGAGGTGGGGCGGCAACTAGGGAAGAAGAAGAAAGGAAATAATTTTTTTTTTCAATTTTGTGTTGATTTTATGTGTTTTAGTCTTATTTGACTTGGTTAATTATGGTAGGGAAATTAAAATGAGTTTTGACATCATGATGATGTCATAAAAGTGATGTAAGGTGATGTAATAAACTTTTTACTTTTTCTTTTTCTTTTGCATTTATTTTTTCATTAGTTCTTTAATTTAATTCTTGATTCCCAAAGATTTGTTTCTCTGATTTTATTGGACAGTTAGGTTAGGAGTCAGCTCTAGATCCCTCGCTGATTCAATCCAGTTTGCAAGTTATTCGATATTTCTTCTAGATCCCTGACCTAATTATTTGACCTGCTTAATAACTTTTTTTCGTGATTTTCTCTTTTCCACTGTGTTGGTGATAGTTCTAAGGACCGCGGCATCACATTTTCCGGTTCAAGATTTAAGTTTAGACTGACTTCGCAGTCATTTCCCGAGAAGGTCACCCATCACTGTGACTCCCGGCTCATTTAAATTCTTGTGCTTTATTTTTCTTCTTTATACTTAACTATTTGGCAATTACTAATTATTTACATTTAGGGCTTGTCTAGGTGTCTTATATGTGTTTCTAATCCCCTTAATTGTCCGAACCGATACCGGTCATCTGAACAGTATAATTTACCAGGCTAATGCAAATGGGACTGTTACACATCACCCATCTACAATGTAGCCAAGCAAGGCATGTCACACTCAGTGCCAGAGCACCCTATCTTATCTTACTTTATTCCCTTAATAATTTGTTCTTGTTATATTTTAAAATCAATTATATTTCTTTCAAAGAAACTAACGAAGTTTCCCCTATTTTATTTCTAGTTGGCGTGTTTCACTATTCACCTATTTTAAAAAAAATTTCAACAATATATTTTCATACAATAATTTCATTCATACCTTCATCATAACCATCTCATCATTTCCAGTATCATATAAGTATTTCAATTCCCATATTCATTTCCATACATTTCCATTTATGTCCAATTCATGTATAAAAATTCTTAAATCTCATTTATTTACATTATTTATACACTAATTATATAAATTCATAATTTACATGATATACAAATTAATTATATATGAAAGAGCCAGTTTATTAATTTACATCACATACATATTAATTATAATTTTATAATTTACATTTCAATATAATAACTAATTATAATGTACAAAATACATAATATGACTTATATGGGCCCTATCTACATGCATTGCTGAAGAGGTGAGAACCTTGGACACTTCTACAGATTCGAACTCCAAAATCTCAATATAATATCCACTGGGCTTTATCTTCAGTACCTATGCGAGGAAACAATCCATCGCGCTAAGCATTTTTACTTAGTGGTGCAATAATACAACAAAGAATACTATACAAATAAAGATAAAAATGAAGCATAATTTGCATAATTAAAAATTAATTATATTTCATATGAAATTTAATATATTAATTATCTTCTATCCTAATTTGTTCCTCTTTGAAAGTGCTTAGTTCATAAATTTACAGTAATAATATACAATATACAAATAAACTAAAAATATTAAATTTATGCTTATATTATTATGAAAGATGTATTTGTACTATTATTTAAGTTATATTTATTTAGCTAAGCCCCCTTTTTTTTATATCACTTCACTCAATACTTTCTAGGTGTTTTAGATCATTTCATATTAATTAAATTTTTTTTAAATCTAATCTAGTTTCTTTCTTATTCATTTATTTAATTCCTATTATTCTTAACAAATTTCACTGCCTAAGTAACTTATGACAGGTTGACTAAACTGGATAAGTGGGTCCTTGACACTGGACATTGTGGTGTCTCAGGCCGTCATACCATGGGACGCAAAACGTCAACCATGTATGCAATCAATATAGTTGGAACTAGGCACCACAGTGCCTCAGGCCGTCATACCATGAGAAGTAAAATGCAAAATGTCAACCACGTATGTAATCAATATGGCTAAGAAGCCATGATAATAAATAGTTGGGCATACAAGCCATAAATGCAGGCATAAAGCCATAAATACAGGCATAAAGCCTTACTCAGTACTGCTCAAATAATCCCCAATTGGTATGCTAATCTATCCAGTCTGACACACGTGTCTAGGCAATACATGGGCACATCAGTATCATTAAATATTAATATGTTTTATTATTTCATAATATTTTTTATTTATATATTTTGTAGCATTTTAATTCTATTCCTAGTGAAAATACAATGTCCAACTCATTTTCACCCAATGCATGTATTCATAAATTTCATTTACATGGATTACAATTTATCAATCACATCATCTCACATGTCACTTAGATTCAAGCATTTTCATTTTTACTCATAATGGGAACATAAGTCCCAAATAATATTTGCACATCAAGTATACCTTTCACATTTCATTTATAGTAATTACAATTCACATTTCAAGTTATGTTGGCAATGTTTCATAAGTTCTATTTGTGATGGGAATACAAGTTCCAACTACCTACTTAAATGATTTAGGTGTTCATTAAGTCATTTAAGTGGAGTACCATTCATATCCCAAGTTGTCCATGAAATTTCATGGATTTCAGATTTTATATCCTAATTTCCTTTAGCAATTTGGCCAAGATGCATGGTCCATTTGGCCATACTTCCTTCATGCAAGTTGTTTCTTTATGTGTTAACTTAAATTTCCCACTTGAATCATTCAATTTGAAGTGGTATAACTCTAGTTATGGTTTAATGATTGTCTAGGGTGCTGAACCCTATAAGACTACTAGTTTCAAGATTCTCCATCCTTTTTGTCATACATTTCCAAGTACTTAGGCTTAGAATTGGTCTAGATCCCTAGAACAAAGTTTTATGCCTTCATCTTATCTTTTCAAATCATTTTGGATCATGTCAATTGAAGTTTTCTAGAGAAAGTTATGGTCTTTTAACCATCCAGGGGTCAAATGGCCAAATACCTCAAATTCAGAAATTTAGGATTGGAAGTACTAACTTATCCTAGCAAATTGTCTATGTTCCACTAGGTTCTAGGTTTTAGTCAAAACACCAAAGTTGTAGTTCTAGTCCTTATAGAGATTTTTGCTTTTGTTTCACTGTATTTACAGTTTTGTGGACCAAGTTATGGCATTTTTGCCAAAACTGGTCGCGTAGGTCCAAGTCTAAAATTTCAAGTCAATGTTGGTTCTTTGCATTTAATGTCAATGTGGTTACTATTCACATTATTATTCATACAAATTTTTTACTATTTCATAAATAATAAGAATACAAATTCTAAATTTATGGTAGTATCACATTTTGGATAATAAACTTGTTAGCATTAGTTGCCAATTACAATTTAAGTATTTCTATAAGTATTTCCAAAATTTGATTTTTTATCACCTAAGTTTACTGTTCCGTTGGACCAATCTATAATAGAAATTTGGCTAACTTTTCTTCATTAAAGTTGTTTCTTAATGTGTCTACTTTAATTTCCTTTTTGAATCAATCCATTTGGAGTTTTGTAGCTCACATTATGGCATTTTTACCATAACTGGCCAGATTGGTCAATGTCCAGAATTTCTGGGCAAATTTTGGTTCTAGCAATTTTGATGAGTTAATTTTGGTTAGCAATTGGAGTAGGTTATAGTCAGAATTTGGGTTTATGTTCTTCATGAAAGTTGTTCTACTATGTCTAAGCTTTCCATGGGTTAAAGAATCAGGTCATTTGGACTTTTATACACAAAGTTATAGCCATTTGAATAATCACTATTCATATGATCATTTTTCCAGGTCTAGATTTTGGTTACTTGGATTCAAGTAGATTTTAGGTCAGGTTAAGGTCAGTTTTTAGGCATGGTCTCTTCATTAAAAATGTGAAAAATTGTCCTAGGTTTTATCTCCAATTGGCCTTACACAAATTAGAGCAACCTAACTCTACTTATGGCTTTAAAACCACACTGGACTTAAGGTCTAGAATTTCCTTCATGAACACAACACTCCCAATACCACCATTCTACACTACTACCAACCTCAAATCACATTCCATGCACTTCAAATAGTCCATAATTGATATCAAAAATATCAATTCAACAACAATTTAACAAATTCCCAATTTTCTCCTTAAAACCCTAGCTCCCAATTCAAGATTCACACAACACATACCAATTAAGTATACTAAGCATACTTATCATCATACTTAAACAAATTATTAAGCTTATATGCAATAAAACACTTCAAATCCTACTCCCACATAAGCTGCCCAAAATTCTTGTCTAGCATACATCCATCAAATTCATCTTTTATCATGAAATTCTATTATATATCACTTTGTTTTCACCATTAGAAGAAAAATAAACAACTGTTTAGCACTAACCTTAATAGCGCAGAATTTTCTCTTAGCTAAACTTCAAATTTTCTTCACTTTCTTGCTATCCAATCACCTTAGCAAGGTTCTAGGGTAATTTTTAGTGTTGGGACTTACGAAAAATATGGTGAGAATTCAAGGTGATTGAAGCTTGAAGGAAGAAACAATGGTAGAAGATGGACTTCCATTGAGTTCGGCCAAGGCTAGGCTAAACGAAGAAGATAAATTTTCCAAATTTTAACTCTTTATCTCTTATTTTGTCCCTTTTATAATTGTTTATCTAATTTCTAATGGTTGGAAATTTTAATTACATAATTATTATGCCATAATTAGATTTTAATTTTCATTTGATTTTTATTTTCTTTTCTTCTTTCTTTTATCATTTTTAATTAAATTTTTAGCAATATTTATTCATATTTTAGGACATGGATCTCACTTACTTAAATGAACAAGTTGGTAAAAAATCATCTCTGAAGGTGAAATGACCAAAATGCCCTTCGTTTTGTTTAATGAGCTAAAATTGTCTATAATGATTTACCTAAATTTTCTTGTGTTTTCTTGGCATTCTATTATCATCGAAACATCAATAATCCTTCACTCTAGTCCTAAATAATTATTTTACAAGGTTTCCCACTAGTCTAGGTTGTCAACTGCCTTCATAGTCACTTCTCGTTAGGGTCACCCCATCGCTGTAGCTTCGGCTCATTTAACTTCTTTGCATTTCATTTCTTAAATTTTTCCTTAATTTTTCTTGTCATTATTTAGGTGATTTATGACTCCTTACACTAGTTTAAATATAGTTTTAGATATTCTGGCTGTCCAGACAGACATTGGTCACCGAAATAGTAGAACATACGGACTACCTAAAGTGAGGATGTCACAATTTCTCTACTTGGGTTTGTCTTGAAACCATGTTTACTGAGCAGAGCTTTGAGATTCTAGAGATGGGTATGTAAATATTGCCTTGTAATGTGGTTTCTAAACCAATTTAGCTATTTAAATGAGATTTGCTATATTTTTTTAGTTATTACTTGTGAGCTTATTGTCTTGCTTGATGGAAGGCCCTCATTAAGTTAAGTTTTAATTCGTTACAGATGGGGTGAAAAGTGAATGTTTGAGATAGATAATCTTGCAATGAACTTGATTTTCTTGGTGTTAGAAAAAAGCTAAAAGTTTAAGAGGACTTTTAAAATCAATTAGAGCTTTAAATGTGTCACATCCTACTCCTCGTAAGATGTAACATGCTCCCATAGTACACCTAATGAATTATCGTACTTCGCTTACCGATAACCCATTAAATATACTACAAGGGATTTTAAAACAATTTTCGTTCATTTTTAAATTGGTGGGTAAATTTTTTTTTTTTCAGATTTTAAAAACCTTTATTTAAAGTCCAAACATAAACTAAATTGTTAGATATTTAAAATCTCCGCAATTTTTACAAAAATTTCGGCAGAGTGCCGTTTGTATTTTGAGAAAACAGTTCTTAAAAATCTAAAAATAAAGACACTCCCAATATTTTTCTCAATCACAACTCCATTATTCAATCTCATTTAACAAATCAACATAAGCAACTCAATACACAGTTTAAATTAAATCAAACATTGAAACCTCTCGTTAAGGTAACAAAATTAATATTTACATTCATGGGATCATTAAAAATTTAGTAGTGTAAAACTTTATAAATACATAAAATCTCAAGATAACCTTATAATAATTTGTATTTAATTACAATCCAAAAATATATTACAAAAGAGTTTGTACAACTGCTCAAAGGAAATTTCATACATACAATTACAAAATTACATCAAAATCTAAAGTACAATGGTATACCTATGATATACCCAAATATAGTCTCACTATGTCATTCAGAAATCTTGCTCAGCTGCTTTATTATTCCTTTCACCTGCGACAACATACAAAGCTATCACTGAGTGGTGAACTTAGTGGTGCACAAACTAATAATTTAAAACTTAATACAAGTTATGCTTGACAATTCATAACAGATAAAAATTTAAAATTTCTAAAATTCTTCAAAATTCATAACATTCTGAAATCAATATTTTTATTGGTGCAAATTATTCATTTGAATAACATTTTGATCAAATAATAACTATTTATCTACATTTCTTTTAAATCCCGAAACAATACAAAAATATTTTGAATCACTGACAAATTATTTATTTCAACCACAATTTATCAAACTATGCATAATTTAAAGTGCATTGCCAACAATTCACACAGTTGAACCCATGATCCAAAATTGAAATAGATGTCGTGTTGTACACCACGACATTTCACACTCTCCCAATAACCGAGGCTAAAAGGGAGAAATAAAGACTAGCTAGTATATATGAGTACTCATTCAAACTCTTCCCAACTTGCAAGCCAGAGAGGAAGGAACTCGCCCCATCTAGTGGAGGAGATATCTCACTAGACAAGCCAATGAGAATTCACAACATATTTTGCCATGTCAACTGTGGTTTCAAATCATATTCAAAATAATTTCTATTTACAAAGTATTTACAAATCACTAACATATTTAATCATCATAAATTCATGCTCAAGGTTGGCAACACATCAAACTTAAAATTTACAATCCTCAAAACCATGCAATAAATTCTTAAATGCATAAGAAAATTTATATTTAATTTATACAATTTCATTCAACAAATTAAAATCCTCAACATAACAAAATTATAAATCATAAAATAAACTTGTTCAAGTCAATTTTGAAGTGAAAAGTAACAAAATAGTTAGCTGTGCACAAACCTTAAGCGAGTCGCCTCTTGGCCTTAACTCGATTCCTCGGGTTCTTTCCCGATGTTCTTTTCAACTGAAACACACAGTTTCACAGTGTTTCAGTATCATAACTCATCATAAATCCAAAAATAAATTCAAATTCACTTATACCAAGCTTTAATATGCTAAACTTGGCGTTCTTTAAATTTTATATTTTGAGGTTACTATTTATGATACTATTCAAGTCAATTTATTGACTTTCTAAGGATTAATAGGTATGAGAATTCCAACTTCACCCACATACCACATTTTGGTTACTAAATTTGTTGATTTTGGTTATTTACTCAAATTCTAAGTCTTTTAGGCAAATTTGCAAATTTTTCAGTTTTGGTGTCCTATGTTGTACTGTTCCATTGGTCATGTTTCTGTTACAATTTGGCTAACATTTCTTCATGGGAATTGTTCCTTATTGTCTTAAGTTTATTCTCCTTTTTGAATCACTCCAATTGGAGTTTTTTAGCTCAAGTTATAGCCATTTGAATCATGGCTGCCGGATTGGACTTAACCCAGATTTCTGGGCACCAAACTGGTTCTGGCAGTTTTAGGTCACCAACTTTGGGTGGCCAAATGACTTGGTTAAGGGCATAATTTGGGTTTGTGTTCTTCATGAAAGTTTTAGTTCTATATCTCAGCTTTCCACTGGTAAAAGTTCAGGTTATTTAGACCTACCTAGCCCAAGTTATGGCCAAATGAACAAGCATTATTCATTGGTCATTTTTGTACAGGTGAGATTGCCTAAGTTCGGATTTGGTCAATTTGTTCACTAGGTTTTGGTCACTTTTTGGGCATGATTCCTAAATGAAAATTGTGTGATTTTGTGTCTAGTTTCATTCCCAATTGGAATTGTAAATTTTTAGTTTTGGTCCCTCAAAGGGACCTTAGTCCTGTTGCCTGCAGCATGACCCTAAGCAACCCGAATTTGCATTTGGTTCCAATACTTCTACCATACTACAATTAGTCACAAATGACCATTTCTCACCTCAAACCAAGTCCAACACACCATTTAACACATTCCCACATTTTTGTCTTCTAAACCCTATGTACCAAACCCTAATTCACCAATATGTTACATTTAACTACTACAATGCATCCAAACATCAGTTCCATGCTCATACCCACTTACCTACACTTTGAATTTAATCAAATTCATGCACATACACATCAAAACCCTAGATGGCCAAAATTTCCTCTTGTCCTCCAACAATTATTTTCTTTTAATTTTAAGTTAAAATCTACGCTATTTGAACCAAAAACATAGAAATTAAACTAAGAAATGGAAGTTTGCTTACTAACCTTACTTTGAATTTTCACCTCTTCAAAACCACTTCCTTTCTTCTTCTTTTTATTGACAAATTCTCTATCAAAGGTTGAAATCAAGATTTAATGATGGAAGTTTAACTTTCTATGGTGAGATTTAAGGTTTGATCAAGCTCAAAATGTGCTTCCATGGAGTTTTGGTGAGGGAGAGGTGAGAGAGATGGTTCACGTTTTTGAAGAAGATGAAGACTTTTTTTTTTTCATTTTCTTTTATGAATTTATCCTTTAGGAAGACCATAAATTAAATTAATTACATTTTAATTACAATATTTATTACATCATGTATGAGGTCATGCATGATGTCATCACTTTTTACTTTTTCTTTTTTTCTTTTTTTTATTTATTTTTCTATTAGTTCTTTAATTTAATTCTTGATTCTGAAATTTTCTTTTTTCCAATTTTATTTGAGAGTTAGGTCTGGAGTCAGCTCTCGGGGTCAATTGACCAAATTGCCCCTTGCCGGTTCAACCCGCTTTGCAAATAATTCAATATTTCTTCCGGCTCCTTGACCTAATTATTTGACTTGCTTAATAATTCTTTTTCGTGATTTTATCTTTTCCACTGTGTTCGCAATAGTCCTAAGGACCGCGGCGTCATATTTTACGGTTTAAAATTTGAGTTTAAATCGACTTCGTAGTCATTCCCGAGAAGGTCACCCATCACTGTGACTCTCAGCTCATTTAACTTCTTATGTTCTGTTTTTCTTATTTATACTTAATTAATTGACAATTACTAATTATTTGCGTTCAAGTCTTATCTAGTTGTCTTAAGTGTGGTTCTAATCCCCTTAATTGTCCGGACCAACACCGGTCACCGGAATAGTGAAATATACCAGGCTATACAAATAAGGGTGTTACAAAATGGGTTTATCAAGTTTGAAATATCGTAAAAATAGGGTTTAATTTGATGAAACCACCTTTGAAATACTTAAGAAAGGTTTCAAAGAACTAAGAATTAATTTCCTTCAAAATTACAATTCTCAAGTGTTTGGCTAAATTAGGGATAAACCACATATAAGCAATCTTGAAAAGGCCTTATCTCTAAAATCACTTTAATTTTATTGAAGTTAGATTTACATCATCCCAAATCCATAATTTGTAATTTTAGCTTAAGTTGTAGTCATCTAGCTAAATTGTTTAATTAATCATTTGATTTAGTTTAAATTCCTCAAATATAAATTTCAAACTCAATTTCATTTTAATATCTTTAAATTTAGGCATTCTGTAACACCCCTATGTTCGGTAGTGCGTTCTACTGTTTCAGTGACCAGTGTTGTCCGGACAGCTAGGATGCCTAGAACTACACTTCGTTATGAGTGAGAAGACATAAAATAGTGAAATATAAGAAAACAAAATACAAGAAAAAAAGGAAAAATAAAAGTAAAGAAATGCAACTAAGTTAAGCGAGCCGAGAACCTTAACGATGGGTGACCCCACCGGGAAGTGACGGCATGGACCGTTGACTAGCCCTGGACTGCGGGGAACCCTGGAAAATATTTTAGGACTTAAAAAGACCCCTATTGAAGTATAAATATCATTAGAAATGTCAAAGAAAAATTAAATAATTAGTACAAAGAAAAGTGAGAAATCGAAAAATAGACAAAACCCGGTGTTACCGAAAAATCGGGAATGTAACCCAAACAGGGCCATTATGGTCATTTGACATCCCGAAGTGTCTTTTGACCTAAATTTCCATTAAAAATAAATAATATTACACTTGGAAAATATAATGAAAAATTAAATTGGTGGTACCTAAAGTAAATAACAAAAATTAAGGGTTTAATGTGGAAAAAATGAGAGTTAAACATATTATATGATTAATTTGAGTAAGTGGACCACTAAGAATTATAA
The DNA here is from genome assembly GCF_030052815.1 of Hevea brasiliensis. Classification (NCBI taxonomy): domain Eukaryota; kingdom Viridiplantae; phylum Streptophyta; class Magnoliopsida; order Malpighiales; family Euphorbiaceae; genus Hevea; species Hevea brasiliensis. The sequence continues at coordinate 85,627,855 of NC_079497.1, read as the reverse complement.
TATGGATTAAATATAATCATAAGTGGGCAGATTACTCCCATTCAAACTTCATCTTCCTCAATTATTCATCCATTGCCGTAAAGAAGAATTCCTAAAGCCCTTCCATGGCCACCCCATTTGCATGGCTTCATTTCACCCATTTTCAAGCTAGATTTTGATTACTTTTCTTCATTAAAGATTACCTCCACATCATAAGGAAGAGTTTGATACCAAAATCAAGAAGTTTAGTGAAGGTTTAGCAAGTCCCAACCATAGGTAAGTTTGTATTTTTGAATATTGCTTTGTTAAACTTTGTATACATATTATGGGTGTTTGATTTGTGAAGAAAATTTTCAAGTTTGAGGAGTTCTTGATATGTCCAATTTTGGACAGCCATGGAGTTCTATATTTGATGAAGTATTCTTACATATATTTGATGTGGATTCATGTTGAGTAGGGTGATTTAATGTCCTAGTAAGTTATTTTCCATATGTAATGGTAATGGTGCATTTGAAATTGAAGTTGAGGAAATTATGTGAAACTTTGGCAAGGTGGAGCATTTCGGCAGCCTTGAGACTCCATGATGAATGTATGAATTCATGAAGATATTGGCAGAATTATGACATTGAGGATTGATGGATATGTATATAAATTAGTTGTGGAAATTGTATGAAATAATGAGTAGTGTTTATGTGTATTTGTGGTTGTATTTGGACTTTATGAATTAGAGTTTTATTTGGTGTGTTAAGGATGTTTGTAATCTGCCCAAAGTGACTTTAAAGTGAAGTGGTATATGGTTTTGGTAATGTACCAAAACAGAATGGGGTTGAGAGGTGGATTTGTAGCAAGGCAAATGTGTAATTGATACATGTTTATGCAATGTATTTAAGGGCAGTGTGCATTTTAGCCTATAACTCTAAATATGTAAATCCAATTGGTATGAGACCAATTGGAGGTGAAACTAGGTACAAAATATGCCAACTTTCATTGAGAAAGCATACCAAAATTCTGCTTGCAAGGTAGCATGAAAAATGACCAATTCGGATTAAGTGTAAGTAAGGCCTGAAAATTGACCATTGGGGCAGCAGTTAGTGTTTAGGCCATAACTCACTCAAAACAGGTCCAATTGACCTGAAATTTTAACCATGAATAGTTAAGACCAATACCTACAAGTCTTACGAAGACACCAAAGCCCAGAAATGACCATAAGTAAGTCAAACAACTTGCACAAGTTCGGGTCCAAAAACTGGCCGAACCAAAGTTGACCAAAGTTGACCTAAAATGACCTAATTTGATGCCATTTGACCAGCAATAGTAAAATGACCATAACTTGGCCTACATAACTCAGAATGACCTAAAATTTTTCCCCGCGTTCCATAAGACATAGATCTACAAGTTTGTAGTTTTGACCAAAACCCAAAAACCGAGGGAACTAGGTCTTCCGACTAGGTCAAACTAGTATCCCGGAATCCAGCAAGTTGCAATAAAATGCACTAAACAAGGAAATGAAATTGGTAACATGTACCAACCCTAAAAGACTATCGAATATGACATATTAGTGACACTAAAACCTAATTTACCTAGAACGCATCGAGAGTCGATATATTAGGTGATTAAGTAGATAATAGCTTTCAGTGAATTACTTATCAAGCATTATCGATAGAGACAATTTAATTTAGTACTGAAACACTTCAAATTGTGTTTCTCAGTTACCAAAGACTCAGGAAAAGGGAAGGAAACACTGAGTCCAGACCAAGAGACAGTTATCAGAGGTTTGTGCACAACAACTATTTCATTTGAATTGTTCAATTGAAATGAATTATGACTATTTGTACATTATTGTTTTAAATTGTGGAAATGTGTTTGAATGGATATTTATTGCTTGAAAAGCATTGTAAATGATTTGAAAACTGTGAGAAATTATTTGAATGATATTGATGTATACTTATTGATTGAAAAGTATTGGAAATGGTTTGAAGCCACAGCTATCATGTATATTGATTGTATTCCTCGCTAGCTTGTCTAGTGGGACGAATTGAATTCTCTCTCTGGCTGAAGTGTTGAGGTGTGTGCCTGTTGAGGACGAATTGGATGAGTACTCATATTTTTGCTAGCTAGCTATGTTATTCCTCATTAGTCATCGACTTTTGGGACGAATTGAATACCTCATTAGCCATTGGCTTTTGGGACGAATTGAACTTTGGAACATGATTAAGCTGTGTGTGATTTATTGATATGTATTGTGAGATTGTGAAATGAATTTAAACTCTTATTGACATATACTGTCTTTTGAATTCAACCATGATCTGACTTATTAAAATTTATTGTGATATTGAGAAATGGAGTTTAAATTCTTGTTGACAATTACTGTCTTGAAATTAACTATGATTTTAAGTATCCACTATTTATATGATTTATGAATTGTGATTTAAATTGTATTTGGTTAATGTTGTGCACCACTGAGACATTGTCTCAGCGATAGCTTTTTATTGCTGTCGTAGGTAGACAGACAGACAGAGCAGCAGACTAGGCTGCTAGTACCTCCAACGAGAGATTACCGGGTATAATGAGTATACCACATTTTGCATTTTGTACTGTAATGTATGACCACTGTATGTACATATTGTTTTTGGTTTTGAGCAGTTGTAAATTAAAATTGTACATTGAAGTTGTAAAGTAAATTATGAGTTTTTTGACTTGTAAAAATTGTATTATATTTCTTTTATCTCAGTCTTTGAAAAATCACTATGGAATTGAGTTGATAAATATGTTGTGTTGAGAAATATGTTGAAGTTGAGATTTGGAAAAATATTGAAGTGCTTTTTACAAGTTTTCTGAAGAACTGTTTTACCCAAAATACAGATGGCACTCTGCCAAAATTTTTACAGAAATTCCAAATAATTCAAATGTGTTAGTTCTATCACTTCAGTTCAAAAAGGTTTTTAATACCTGTAAATAGTGCTCACCACTGTAAAAGAAGTAAGAAAAGTTTTTTTAAAATCCCTTGTAGTGTATTTAATGGGTTATAAGTAGACGGAGTTGGTAATTCATTAGGTATACTACGGGATCATGTTATGCCTTACAGAGGGGTAAGGTGTGACATGTTTTAATGGTATCAGAGCAAAGTTTTTAAATTCTGTTTTCACCTGTTATTTGAATATTCTTTCTTCATAGTACAACTGCTCAATTTCATTGTTTGATACATATAGTACATTACATTATAAATATGCACTAACGGGAGGAAATCTCCTTGTGTGATTTGTTCAGGAGATCTAAAATCCTCGCATTGACTATGGAAGAGGGTGATCATTCAGTCGATCAATCTATTGAGGCTGAGGTGCAAGGGGATGCCCCAGGCCTACATAATGTTAGTGGTTCAGCTGCACCACCGCAGCACTACGCTTTCTCGCTCGGCCACAAGATATGGCTGCAATGTTCCAACAAATGGCTGGTAATGTGCCTAGTCAAGTCCAAATACAGACACCAGTGGTACAACCACAATCTCCTACTAGGCAGTATGACAAATTGATGAAGTATGGGGCTACAGAGTTTAAGGGAACAGTAGATCCTCTAGAAGCTGAACAATGGTTAGAAAGGATGGATAGGGTATTCAAGAAATTGCATTGCATGGAGGAGCTCATATTCGAATACTCTGTATCTTTGTTACAGGGGGATGCTTATGACTGGTGGAAAACCATTCCCCACATTCTAGTAGAACCTGCAGTGCTAACATGGAATGACTTCCTCAGGGAATTCAGACAAAAATATGTCCCTGATGCTTATGTAGACCAGAAGTTACAAGAGTTCCTAAGTCTGAAACAGGGGAGCAGATCAGTGGCTGAGTATGAAAGAGAATTTTCCCTCCTGAGCCATTATGCAGTAAGTTTACTTGCTACCAGCAGGGAGAGATGCAAGAGGTTTAAAACTGGCTTGAAGCCCAGTATCAGATTACAAGTAGTCGACTTCAAACACACTAACTTCTCTGAACTTATTTCTCAAGCTCTAGAGTTAGAAAGAATTGAGTCTGAAGCTGCTCCTGAGAAAAAGAAATCAGAGAAGACAGAGAAAGAGGGAAAATCTGTATAACAGAGTTCCAGTGGTCCTACTGGAAAGAGAAAGAACTATGGGGGACATGGCAGAGGTGGCAAGAAATCTAGTAGGGGAAGATATTTAGGACAGAAGCCTCCCCTATCTGGTCAGCAGAGTACCAGAGGTTCCTACCCTCCTCGCCAATGTGAAACATGTGGAAGAAATCATGGTGAGATCTGCTACAAGGCTATTGGAGCCTATTATAACTGTGGAGGCACAGGACACTTTGCCAAGGACTACACCAGTAGTCACAGAGTTGGACCACCTCCTACTACTGCAGAAGGGTCAATTCAGAGCCCTGTCATTAGAAGTTCACAACTACCCAGCAGAGGTAGAGGCAGGGGTAGGGGTAGCCCAGCAGGCAGCCAAGGCACAGTGAAACAATCAGAGCAAGACAGTGCTCCAATCAGAATGTATGCAATGAGACAGAGGGAAGAGGCAGAGACATCTGATGTTGTTACCTTCTCAACTTTTAACCAAGATGTGTTTGTGTTATTTGATCCGAGTTCTACCCATTCTTATGTGAGTGCTAGCATCATTGATTGCATTGCTGTTCCATGTACAAAAATGGACTTTGAGGTGCTAGTAACAAGTCCGTTAGGACAGGAAGTCAGGGTTAATAGAATGTATAGAGATTGTCCTTTGGTGATCCAAGGACACACTTTCCTGTCTGATTTCATTGAAATGCCCTTTAGAGATTATGATATCATCTTGGGCATGGATTGGTTAGCTAGGCATCATGCCATGATTGACTGTAGGCTGAAGATAGTCACTTTTGGTCTCCCTCAGTACAGTGATGTGGTAATACATGGGGAAAGGCAGTTATTGCCATCAAACATCATTTCGGCTGCACTAGCCAGAAAAATGATCAGAAAGGGGTGTGAAGCCTACTTGGCACATGTGGTAGACACCCAAGTGGGGAGTCCAGCATTGAAGGACATCCCTATAGTACATGACTTTCCAGATGTGTTTCCTGATGAATTGCCAGGATTACCTCCGGAAAGAGAAGTGCAGTTTGAAATTAATGTTATGCCTGGTGTGGAACCAATCTCCATAACGCCATACAGAATGGCACCAGCAGAGTTGAAGGAGTTGAAGATACAATTGCAAGAATTACTTGAAAAGGGCTTCATCCGCCCTAGTGTGTCACCTTGGGAGCACCGGTGTTGTTTGTTAAGAAGAAGGATGGTACTCTCGCTATGCATTAACTACCGGTTGAATAAGGTGACAATAAAGAATGATATCCATTGCCTCGCATTGATGATCCGTTTGATCGATTGAAGGGTGCATTTGTATTCTCCAAAATTGATTTGCGATCCGGTTATTATCGATTGAAGGTGCAAGAGCAGAGTATTCCAAAATCGCTTTGAACTCGGTATGGCCACTATGAGTTTCTAGTAATGCCATTCGGTTAACAAATGCTCCACCGCTTTTATGGATCCGATGAACACTATCTTCGACCATATCTTAATCAATTTGTGGTGGTGTTTATTGATGACATTTTGATATATTCAAGGAATGCAAAGGAGCATGATGGACATCCGCAGTTGTAATGCAGACTTTAAGGGAGAAACAACTATACGCCAAATTGTCGAAATATGAATTTTGGTGAAAGAAATCTCCTTTTGGGACATGTTGTGTCACCTGAAGGGATCAAGGTAGATTCCAAAGAAGGTAGAAGCTATCCTTAATTGGAAGCTGCCAGAACATCACGTAAATTCACGCTCGGTCTAGCTGGATATTACCGTCGGTTTGTGAAGGGGTTTTCTATGTTATCTTCTCCACTGATCAAACTGCTTCGGAAAGATGTAAAATTTCAGTGGACTGATAAATGCCAGCAAAGTTTTGATGAGTTGAAGAGGTGTTTGACAGAAGCTCCAGTTCTCACTTTACCTACTCCGGGTAAAGAATACACAGTTTATAGTGATGCTTCTCACAATGGGCTAGGCTGTGTGTTGATGCAAGATCGGAATGTCATTGCTTATGTATCACGCCAGCTGAAACCGCATGAGAGGAATTACCCAACACATGATCTGGAGTTAGCAGCTATTGTTTTTGCTCTGAAGATCTGGAGACACTATTTGTATGGGGAGAAATGCTACATTTGCACAGATCACAAGAGCTTGAAGTACTTGGGCACCCAGAAGGAATTAAATTTGAGGCAGAGGAGATGGTTAGAACTCATTAAAGACTATGATTGCTTAATAGATTATCAGCCAGGGAAAGAAAATGTGGTGGCTGGTGCCTTAAGTCGCAAGACTATGGCAAGTCTCAGAGTTTCTCCTTTGTCCATAGCATGTGAATTGAAAGCACAGCATGCCAGTTTAGAGATTGATGATGAGGGACAGACAGTAGTTGCATGGCATGTACAGCCAGTGTTGATTGATCAAATCAGAATGGCTGCTCAGAGTGATGAAAAATATCAGAAGCTACTGAAAGAAGTCCAGCAGGGCAAGAAACCTGAATTCTCAGTGAGAAATGATGGTTTATTGCTACATCAGGGCAGAATGTACGTTCCTAGTGATGTGGAATTGAGACAAATCATTATGAAGGAAGCACATGAGTCTCCTTTTGCTATGCACCCTGGTGGAACTAAAATGTACAGAGGGCTGAAAGAGCATTACTGGTGGATGGGCATGAAGAGGGATATAGCTGAGTTTGTTTCCAAATGCCTAACTTGTCAGCAAGTAAAGGCAGAACATCAAGTTCCAGCTGGTTTGTTACATCCTTTGTCAGTACTAGAGTGGAAATGGGAACGGATAACTATGGATTTTGTTACAGGACTTCCAAGGACACAGAGTAGTCATGATGCAGTATGGGTTATAGTTGACAGATTGATTAAGTCTGCTCACTTTTTGCCAGTACGGATGGACTATAGCCTGGAAAGATTGGCCAAATTGTACATATATGAGATTGTAAAATTGCATGGAGTGCCAGTATCAATTGTATCTGACAGAGATCCTAGGTTCACTTATAGATTCTGGGGTAGTCTTCATAGAGCCCTAGGAACTAGATTGAACTTCAGCATAGCATTCCACCCACAGACAGATGGCCAGTCTGAGAGGGTTATTCAAATATTGGAGGATATGCTACGGGCTTGTGTGATTGAATTTGAAGGTAGTTGGGATACACACTTGCCTTTGATTGAGTTTGCTTATAACAACAGCTACCAATCAAGCATTGGAATGCCTCCATATGAAGCATTGTATGGCAGGAAGTGCAGAACTCCCTTATGTTGGGATGAAGTAGGTGAAAGGAAGATGATTGGGCCAGAAATTGTTCAGCAGACAGAGGAAAAGATTAGATTGATTAGAGATAGACTCAAGGCTGCATCAGACCGTCAGAAGTCCTATGTTGATTTGAAAAGAAGAGATATTGAATATGCAGTGGGTGATAAGGTATTCCTCAAAGTTTCTCCTTGGAAGAGGATTATGAGATTTGGCAGAAAGGGGAAACTGAGTCCTCGTTTCATCGGACCATATGAAGTTCTGGAAAGAGTGGGTCCTTTGGCATATCGGTTGGCATTACCTCCAGAGCTAGCAAGGATACACAGTGTCTTCCATGTGTCCATGTTAAGGAGGTACAGATCTGACCTATCTCATGTACTATCAGTTGAAGAGATTGAGGTAAATCCAGACCTCTCATATGAGGAAGAACCCATAAAAATTTTGGCTTATGAGGTGAAGCAGCTGAGTAACAAACAGATACACTTGTTTAAAGTGCTATGGAACCATCATTCAGGCCAAGAAGCTACTTGGGAACGTGAGGAGGATATGAGGAGACAGTACCCACAGTTGTTCAGAGACTAATACCAGGTAAAATTTCGAGACGAAATTTATTTAAGGGGGGGAGAATTGTAACACCCCTATGTTCGGTAGTGCATTCTACTGTTCCAGTGACCAGTGTTGTCCAGACAGCTAGGATGCCTAGAACTACAGTTCGTTATGAGTGAGGAGACATAAAATAGTGAAATACAAGAAAAGAAAATACAAGAAAAACAAAGGAAAAAATAAAAGTAAAGAAATGCAACTAAGTTAAGCGAGCCGAGAACCCTAGCGTTGGGTGACCGCATCGGGAAGTCACAGCATGGACCGTTGACTAGCCCTGGACTGCGGGGAACCCTGGAAAATATTTTAGGACTTAAAGAGACCCCTATTGAAGTATAAATATCATTAGAAATGTCAAAGAAAAATTAAATAATTAGTACAAAGAAAAGTGAGAAATCGAAAAACAGACAAAACCCGGTGTTACCGAAAAATCGGGAATGTAACACGAACAGGGGCATTATGGTCATTTGACATCCCGAAGTGTCTTTTGACCTAAATTTCCATTAAAAATAAATAATATTACACTTGGAAAATATAATGAAAAATTAAATTGGTGGTACCTAAAGTAAATAACAAAAATTAAGGGTTTAATGTGGAATAAATGGGAGTTAAACATATTATATTATTAATTTGAGTAAGTGGACCACTAAGAATTATAATATGGATTAAATATAATCATAAGTGGGCAGATTACTCCCACTCAAACTTCATCTTCCTCAATTATTCATCCATTGCCGTAAGGAAGAACTCCGAAAGCCCTTCCATGGCCACCCCATTTGCATGGCTTCATTTCACCCATTTTCAAGCTAGATTTTGATTACTTTTCTTGATTAAAGATTAGCTCCACATCATAAGGAAGAGTTTGATACCAAAATCAAGAAGTTTAGTGAAGGTTTAGCAAGTCCCAACCATAGGTAAGTTTGTATTTTTGAATATTGCTTTGTTAAACTTTATATACATATTATGGGTGTTTAATTTGTGAAGAAAATTTTCAAGTTTGAGGAGTTCTTGATATGTCCAATTTTGGACAGCCATGGAGTTCTATATTTGATGAAGTATTCTTACATATATTTGATGTGGATTCATGTTGAGTAGGGTGATTTAATTTCCTAGTAAGTTATTTTCCATATGTAATGGTAATGGTGCATTAGAAATTGAAGTTGAGGAAATTATGTGAAACTTTGGCAAGGTGGAGCATTTCAGCAGCCTTGAGACTCCATGATGAATGTATGAATTCATGAAGATATTGGCAGAATTATGACATTGAGGATTGATGGATATGTATATAAATTAGTTGTGGAAATTGTATGAAATAATGAGTAGTGTTTATGTGTATTTGTGGTTGTATTTGGACTTTATGAATTAGAGTTTTATTTGGTGTGTTAAGGATGTTTGTAATCTGCCCAAAGTGACTTTAAAGTGAAGTGGTATATGGTTTTGGTAATGTACCAAAACAGAATGGGGTTGAGAGGTGGATTTGTAGCAAGGCAAATGTGTAATTGATACATGTTTATGCAATGTATTTAAGGGCAGTGTGCATTTTAGCCTATAACTCTAAATATGTAACTCCAATTGGTATGTGACCAATTGGAGGTGAAACTAGGCACAAAATGTGCCAACTTTCATTGAGAAAGCATACCAAAATTCTGCTTGCAAGGTAGCATGAAAAATGACCAATTCGGATTAAGTGCAAGTAAGGCCTGAAAATTGACCATTTGGGCAGCAGTTAGTTTTTAGGCCATAACTCACTCAAAACAGGTCCAATTGACCTGAAATTTTAACCATGAATAGCTAAGACCAATACCTACAAGTCTTATGAAGACACCAAAGACCAGAAATGACCATAAGCAAGTCAAACAACTTGCACAATTCGGGTCCAAAAACTGACCGAACCAAAGTTGACCAAAGTTGACCTAAAATGACCTAATTTGATGCCATTTGACCAGCAATAGTAAAATGACCATAACTTGGTCTACATAACTCAGAATGACCTATAATTTTCCCCCGCGTTCCATAAGACATAGATTTACAAGTTTGTAGTTTTGACCGAAACCCGAAAACCGAGGGAACTAGGTCTTCCGGCTAGGTCAAACTAGTTTCCCGGAATCCAGCAAGTTGCAATAAAATGCACTAAACAAGGAAATGAAATTAGTAACATGTACCAACCCTAAAAGACTATCGAATGTGACATATTAGTGACACTAAAACCTAATTTACCTAGAACGCATCGAGGGTCGATATATTAAGTGATTAAGCAGATAATAGCTTTCAGTGAATTACTTATCAAACATTATCGATAGACACAATTTAATTTAGTACTGAAACGCATCAAATTGTGTTTCTCAGTTACCAAAGACTCAGGAAAAGGGAAGGAAACAATGAGTCTAGACCAAGAGACAGTTATCAGAGGTTTGTGCACAACAACTATTTCATTTGAATTTTTCAATTGAAATGAATTATGACTATTTGTACATTATTGTTTTAAATCGTGGAAATGTGTTTGAATGGATATTTATTGCTTGAAAACATTGTAAATGATTTGAAAACTGTGAGAAATTATTTGAATGATATTGATGTATACTTATTGATTGAAAAGTATTGGAAATGGTTTGAAACCACAGCTATCATGTATATTGATTGTATTCCTCGCTAGCTTGTCTAGTGCGACGAATTGAATTCCCTCTCTGGCTGAAGTGTTGAGGTGTGTGCCTGTTGAGGACGAATTGGATGAGTACTCATATTTTTGCTAGCTAGCTATGTTATTCCTCATTAGTCATCGACTTTTGGGACGAATTGAATACCTCATTAGCCATCGGCTTTTGGGACGAATTGAACTTTGGAACATGATTAAGCTGTGTGTGATTTATTGATATGTATTGTGAGATTGTGAAATTAATTTAAACTCTTATTGACATATACTGTCTTTTGAATTCAACCATGATCTGACTTATTAAAATTTATTGTGATATTGAGAAATGGAGTTTAAATTCTTGTTGACAATTACTGTCTTGAAATTAACTATGGTTTTAAGTATCCACTATTTATATGATTTATGAATTGTGATTTAAATTGTATTTGGTTAATGTTGTGCACCACTGAGACATTGTCTCAGCGATAGCTTTATTCTTTGTCGCAGTAGACAGACAAACAGCGATAGACTAATTTGCTAGTACCTCCAATGACAATTCTGGGTATAATGAGTATACAACATTTTGCATTTTGTACTGTAATGTATGACCACTGTATGTACATATTGTTTTTAGTTTTGAGAAGTTGTAAATTAAAATTGTACATTGAAGTTGTAAAGTAAATTATGAGTTTTAGACTTGTAAAAATTGTATTATATTTCTTTTATCTTAGTCTTTGAAAAATCACTGTGGAATTGAGTTGATAAATATGTTGTGTTGAGAAATATGTTGAAGTTGAGATTTGAAAAAATATTGAAGTGCTTTTTACAGGTTTTCTGAAGAACTATTTTACCCAAAATACAGATGGCACTCTGCCAAAATTTTTACAGAAATTCCAAATAATTCAAATGTGTTAGTTCTATCACTTCAGTTCAAAAAGGTTTTTAATACCTGTAAATAGTGCTCACCACTGTAAAAGAAGTAAGAAAAGTTTTTTTAAAATCCCTTGTAGTGTATTTAATGGGTTATCAGTAGACGGAGTTGGTAATTCATTAGGTATACTACGGGATCATGTTATGCCTTACAGAGGGGTAAGGTGTGACACATTCTAATTGGCTTATTCCTTTAATTCCAATTTAAGCATAATTCTCTATGGGAACAAATTTTTAAATCTATACTACAGTGACCCGTGCACTTGCAGAAGCTATTTTACTGCACATCAGTAAACTCCTTAATTTTGTCTTAATGATTTTAAGGTTTTAAGTTTCCTAATGGCTAATAGGCTTTTTAATAATTGAGTTACAAGTGTTGTAACCAAAATATGTGTTTTTGCAATAGAATAAAGTATTTACATGTTACATGACACATTAGGGTTTAAATATTTTAAATTGCTAATTTTGCACCCTTGATGCTATTTTTCTTTCAAATCATGCAGATAACAAGGAAAAATTCGTGGGATTAATATATGCTCAAGTTGGATACAAGGGATATATTTTAACTAACGGTGGCTTAAAGCTATAATGAGGTTATAATCAAAGAATGCCTAATGTTAATAGTATGCCCCATAGCATATCATTGTATTGTTTCATGTTAATATTTATTCCCATTAAATGGCAATTATTCTTTTCACATAAATTTGAATGGTTTGAATTTAATTTAAAAAGTCCTTTAAATTCTTATTAGATGTTCTATTCCTAAGCTATTAAGAATATGAGTGTTAGAACATTCTAGTACAAGTATTATAAATTTGGTTGCAATCTAGAATACTTCATTGGGCATGACTTATCTGGAAAAATTGTCACTTATGTTTGTTTTCATAGATTAGTATGAGATACTAATGGGAAGGAATTGTGAGTCTTATGCCATATAACAAATATGGTGGGCACTTATATGCCAAGTAGGTCAAACCACTAACACAAGATAACTTGTACATGGAGTTACTCTTATCAATGCAAAGTCATGTAGATCATAATAACGCATATAATCTCTTAACCTAAGATAACACAATTATCTTGTATATAGGTGGCTTGAGTTTGATATTACTTTTATACTTGTACTATGTATGGGTATATGGGTATCTGTTGGCTTCGACTAGTTATATATGGAGATAGGTGTTAGTCAAGATGTGATCAATTACCCTAAGTAAATAGTGATATAATTCTATATCCATTTAATTATTCTTGATGAATTCAAGTTCCTAGCTAGGACAGATAGACTTAGTTAGAAAAGAGTTTCTAACAGAAAAGTCTTATTAATCAAGAATTAGAATTAAAAGAGGACATATGATTCTAAGCAAAAGAGTTTGACATGAAACTATAACTCTAGCTAGAATCGGGATTTTGTAACAGAGAGATTTTAGTGCATGGCACATATGATCAAGGTTCATCAATTGAGGAATTAATTCAGAACTAATTTGGTAGGCATGGTACATTATGCTAGATGTCAACTATAATTTATGAGAACTTAAATGAAAAGGGAATTTCATTTTAGTATGGAATGGTTCCAATAATAATATGGTGTTAATATTATTCTCATTATCAATTAGTAATGAACTTAGTAAGTCACACACATAAGAGCAACTTGATCAAAGCAAGATTAATTTGATTAATTAATTAATTAAATTAAATTAATAAATTTAGTTTGTAATTAGATTACAAAGTCTCTAGCATGAATTGAAACTAAATTTGCCTATGGAAGAATTCAAGTTAATATTTAAAGTATTTAAATATAAACCTAAAGAATTAAAATTAAGAAAGAAAATGATTATGGACTTGTTCAAAATTTTACGCAAGTTTGACTTGTCAAATTTTGATAATTTGACTATTTGACTTGGTAAAAAATAGGAGGAAAAATCTTATTAATTAATTGTTAATTAATTAGCTTAATTAGTATTTAAAATACTAATTAATTAAGTTTAATTTTCTTAATTAAGATTAAGGAATGACAAATGGACCAATCAAAGTTTGAAAACTCATTCAAGAGTTGAATGAGACTTTGACATTTGTCATCTTCTTCCATATCTTGCTGCCTCACCATTCTCTCCCATAGACAAAATATTCTCTTATCTTCCTTATTCAATTCAAGAGTATTAAGTGTTAATAAACTTAAATTAATCCTTGTGAAAGTGTTTCTCTCTATTTCCAAAGAAAGAGAGCAAAAAAAAAAAAAAAAAAAAACTCCTCACTTCCTCTCTAAGTTGGTCAAATGACAAGGGAGGTCTAAGGAGGATTTTTGGCTTGATCAAGCAGCTTATGTAGACAAATTAGAGAGCCAACACTTGGTAGCTTCACTACTCAGATTGGAGGTAGAATTTTGATTCTGTGCCTATTTGGGTGAGTTTTCCCTAAAACCCTAACTTATAGGAATTTAGGGATTTTGTTTCCTAATGGCTGATTAGGCATATTAGCAATTGATTATGACCAAAACTATGTGTTTCTGCAATAGTATAAAGTGTTTATGCATGTTGCATGAAACCTAGGGTTATAAATTAGAAAAAAAGAATTGCTAACTTTGCACCTTAAGGTTTGTTTTGATGCATTTCTTAATCAAGTGTACACTAGGATTTCACCTTGATAGATTAAAGAGGTTTTTTCTAGGGTTGATGAGACATGCCTTAGTTGTTTCAAGGTTCAAAAATTTTCTCTAAGCTATCAAAATTCATTCATGACATGATAATAACTATGAATAGGTTTAATTAGTTTTATCGCATTAAGAAGATTAAATTTTTATAAACAAACCATCTAAGACTTTGTGTCTGTTTAGAGTATTCAATTTTTTTGGACAAGTTAAAACAATTGTTTGATATTAGAATTTTTAATAATGGTTCAAGAGATAAGAATAAAACTTAATACTTTATGTAAAGCAAAATTTGGTGTAAAAGGTATAACAAAAAAATTATGCACAAGAATCGATAAAGCAAATGAATATAAAGTAATAAGAAAAAAAACGTAAAAAAAAGCAAAACTTTGCTATACCCCTAAACTCATTCTTGACATTGTCCTCAATGGAAACTATAGGTATATGCATGATTGTAATTAAAAAGATTAGAAACATTAAAAGTCAAAAGCACTGCATTTCTATTAATGTTTGCAAAGGGTGAAATGGACAAAATAGAACTTAGGCTATGCTACTAAAGATCAAAAAGCGAAAGCCTAAATCTAGAAGTCTTTAAAGGGGGAGGATGGTCCACTATCTCCAAAAGCATATCCAATTTGTTATGCTATTCTTGGAGGCTATCCTCAAGTATTCTAAACCTCTGTGCAAAGGTTGTCTCCTTGCGCTGTAAGTATGTGAGGATAGGATCTTTAAGTGTTGGTATAACTAGTGGAACATGAGCTGGCGAATACCGTAGGATGAGGTCTACCTCATCGTGCTCTTTCTCTCTAGGTTATTAGGATGTTTCTCCTTGCTATGGTGGATGGGACGGCTCTCCTTACTGTTGTGGTCTTCTTTTTGGTATAATTTCGCCATTTTCATCCACCAAGAAGCACTAGTCTCCTACCCTTCTGCATAATCCCATTGATATGACAATGGTTGCATCTATCCTTATTATCTCTATAATGGGGCGTAACCTTACATGGGAAAGTACAAAGCCAAAGTGGATGGCAATAGCAGTAATAAGGCCTCCATTAATAATGTGTCTTATTGTTTGGTGGGAGATGCGTCTAAAGTGTTAGCATCGAAAGAATCCTATGTTGCAACTTTTATTATTTAGCATGCACTAAAGGAAGAATAATTCGTTGGTGTTTACACCACTCTGTTTACGGCGATTTCTTAGAATCCCTTGCTATTAAAACAAAAAATGGCATTGAACTCATCCATGCTCATTGCCTGGTCTACCCCCATTAATCTAAACTCTATTTATCCCCTTTCTTCTCTATTTCTCAGCTAAAGAGTGGTCTTAAAATTCCCTAAGAACTCTAATGTAAGGTCTCTATAGGTTGGGAATAAGAGTGTGGCAAACATAGCCCACCCAATTTTGTCTAAATATTATTAGTTACAGCCTTAGAGCATATCATTTAGTATGTATCTTGTACATGCTTTTATTAATAAAAGGCATTTTCACTTTTCCATTTACATAATATATTTATGTGTAATAGAAAAGGTCCATTGATATTTTGTTAGAAATTCTATTCTTAAGTTGTTAAGAATATGAGTTACAGTATTTC
Source organism: Hevea brasiliensis (assembly GCF_030052815.1). Lineage (NCBI taxonomy): Eukaryota > Viridiplantae > Streptophyta > Magnoliopsida > Malpighiales > Euphorbiaceae > Hevea > Hevea brasiliensis. Next base: position 85,612,165 of record NC_079497.1, on the reverse strand, counting down.
TAGTACAAAGTATCATAAATAGGTTCACAATCGAGGATACTTCCTAATAAAGACATGACTTATCCAGAAAGATTGTATTCATGTTTGTTTCCAAGTTATTTATATGAGATATAAATAAGATGGAATAGTGAGTCTCATACCATATAACAAACATGATAGGCACTTATACATGATAAGTAGGTAGAACCAGTTACACTTATGACAAGCACATGGAGTTTATGCATTGTCATAAATTATATGAGTACATATAATTTTTAGACCTGAGATAGCACAGTTATCTTGTATATAGGTGGTTTGAGTTTGATACTGCTTTCATACTTGTACTATGTATGGGTATATGGGCATGTATTGGTTCCTAGTAGTTATATATGGAGGTAGGTGTTGATCAAGATCGAATCTGTTCCTCTAAGTAAATAGAGATAAAGTCCTATGTTCATTTAATTGTTCTTGATGTTTCAAGTTCTTGGCCAGGATAGATAGATTTATTCAGAAAGAGTTTCTGATGAGAAAATCTTTTTAATCAAGAACTGGAATTAAAAGAGAACATAATATTCATAGCAAATGGAGTTTGACATAAACCATGACTTCAGCTTGAGTTGGGATTTTGTAACAGAGAGATTCTAGTGCATGGTAATAATTGATTATAGGTTCATTTAAGGTAAACCTTATTACTGATTGGGTAGCCATGGCATGCTATGCTAGGTGTTAACCATTGTCTATGAGGTGCATAAAATGATTTAGAGAAATCATTTATGGTAAGAAAAAGTTCTGATGATATTAAGAGTTGATATCATATCTCACTGCCAATTAGTGACGGGCCTAGTAAGTCACACACATATACAAGTTATCACCTAATTAAATATGATTTAATTAATTAATTAAAGAGTTTACTTGATTAATTAAATAGGTTTAGTTTGCAATTAGATTGCAAAGTCTCTAGCATAACTTGAAACCAAATCTAGGTTATTGGATGTACAGTATAAGTTAAATTTATATTTAAAGTGTTTAAATATGAATTTAATTAATGAGAAATTGATTAATAAAGATTAATTAATTGATTTATATTTTATATAAATTTATTAGAAGAAGAGAAATAATTATTTTAGATTTAGAACTCAAAATTAAGACACAAGGGCATTTTGGTCATTTCACTGGGTGACATGTGGCACCATGAGATGGTGACACATGGCACTACACATAAGCTTGCCAAATGTTTTTAATCATGTAAGATGATTAAAATTAAAATTAAATATAGGTTTGACACTTGACACAAAGTGATTGGGTCAATTAAACCTAGAACCAATCAGAGGGTGACATGTAGCAAGGGTTTAATGTGTTGACCTAGCTATATAGGTGTTGTTATGAAAATAAAACAACACAACTAGCAGCTATTTTCTTTGGTGCCACCACCCAAGAGGTTCTCCCTTATCTTCATCTTCTTCTCTCATCTATTCCAAGAGATTAGCAAACAATCTCTTGAATTAAAATACTAGAAATCGTTTCTAGTGTCCTGTTTACATCTTTAATCTCTTAAAAGGCAAAACTTGATTTTCTAATTTATAGAAAAAGCTTTAGAAGCTATTCAAGGGCTGCCATAGGTGAACTTGGTGTGGACTAGCTAGATAGACAACATCTGGTGTCCTGAAGACGCATCCGAAAGGCACAAATACAATGCAGTGCATCAAGAGGTTAGTGTATTTGTTTTTGATCTAATCTAGGATTTTAAAATTAATTTGATTAATTTTAAAATCTTAAATGATAAATACAGATCCAAAAACATATTAAAAGTGTTTTAATATGTTGTTTATCATTGAAACCAAATAGATAAAAATAAATCTTGCGTGATCCATGTGACCCTAGGTGAAAATTTTTGAATTCAATAGTATAAACTTGTGTTTTTCATGCTTTCGCTCCTCCAAATATTGATTTATTTATGCCCTTAACCCTAATTGGTCCAATAACTCTTCATCAAGATACTTGGTGGAGATTACCTTTCTCTAAGAGAGTTGAATGCATGAAGTTTTATGGGCGGCATCATGAAATGACCATGCGAACACCAAATCTTGGTCTTAAGGTGGTTGTTGTTGGGCAGCTGTGGATCAGGTTTGGGGAGAAACTTCCTCTTTTTGAGAATGGCAAGTTCTTTGTCTTCTTGGGGGAGAAGGAGTTGGTCCCATTACCCTTGATATGAAGGAACGGAAGCGTGAAAAACACAAGTTTATACCATTGAATTAAAAAATTTTCACCTAGGGTCACATGCATCATGCAAGATTTATTTTTATCTATTTGATTTCAATGATAAAAAACATATTAAAACTCTTTTAATATGTTTTTGGATCTGTATTTATTATTTAAGATTTTAAAATTAATCAGATTAATTTTAGAACCCTAGATTAAATCAAGAACGACTATACTAACCTCTTGATGCACTGCAGCGCATCTGCGCCTTTGAGATTTATCTTCAGGACACCAAATGTTGTCCCTCTAGATTGTCCACACCAAGAACACCTTTGGCAGCCCTTGAACAGCTTCTAAAGCTTTTTCTATTAATTAGAAATTCAAGTTCTACCTTTTAAGAGATTAGAGATGTAAACAGGACACTAGAAATAATTTCTAGTGTTCTTAATTCAAGAGATTGATGGCTAATCTCTTTGAATTGATGAGAGATGAAGAAGAATAGATGGAGAGCCTCAAAATGGCGTGACAAAGGAGAGGAGTGGCTGTTGGTTGTTCTCCTTTTTCATAACAACACTTATATAGCTAGGTTAACACATTAAACCCTTGCCACATGTCACCCTTTGATTAGCTCTAGGTTTAAGTGATCCAATCACATTGTGCCAAGTGTCAAACCCATATTTAATCTTGATTTTAATCATCTTACATAATTAAAAAAAAAACATTTGGCAAGCTTATGTGTAATCCCATGTGTCACCATCTCATGGTAAAGGAACGGAAGCGTGAAAAACACAAGTTTATACCATTGAATTCAAAAATTTTCACCTAGGGTCACATGCATCATGCAAGATTTATTTTTATCTATTTGATTTCAATGATAAACAACATATTAAAACTCTTTTAATATGTTTTTGGATCTGTATTTGCCATTTAAGATTTTAAAATTAATCATATTAATTTTAGAACCCTAGATTAAATCAAGAACAATTACACTAACCTCTTGATGACTGCAGCGTGTCTGCGCCTATGAGATTCGTCTTTAGGACACCAAATGTTGTCCCTCTAGCTTGTCCACACCAAGAACACCTATGGCAGCCCTTGAACAGCCTCTAAAGTTTTTTCTATTAATTAGAAATTCAAATTCTGCCTTTTAAGAGATTAGAGATGTAAACAGGACACTAGAAACAATTTCTAGTGTTCTTAATTCAAGAGATTGATGGCTAATCTCTTTGAATTGATGAGAGATGAAGAGAAATAGCTGGAGAGGATTAAAGTGGCGTGACAAATGAGAGGAGAGGCTGCTGATTATTTTTTCTTTTCATAACCACACTTAAATAGCTAGGTTAACACATTAAACCCTAGCCACATGTCACCTTTTGATTAGCTCTAGGTTTAAGTGACCCAATCACATTGTGCCAAGTGTCAAACCTATATTTAATCTTGATTTTAATCATCTTACATGATTAAAAAAAAACATTTGGCAAGCTTATGTGTAATCCTATGTGTCACCATCTCATGGTGCCACGTGTCACACTGCGAAATGACCAAAATGCCCCGTGTCTTAATTTTGAGTTCTTAACCCAAAATAATTATTTTCTTCTTCTAATTAATTTATATCAAATATAAATTAATTAATTAATATCTATTAATTAATTTCTCATCAATTAAATTCATATTTAAACACTTTAAATATAAATTTAATTTATACTACACATCCAACAATCTAGATTTGGTTACAAGTCATGCTAGGGACTTTGCAATTTAATTGCAAACCAAACCTATTTAATTAATCAATTAAACTCTTTAATTAATTAATTAAATCATATTTAAATAGGTGATAACTTGTGTATGTGTGTGACTTACTAGGCTCATCACTAATTGGCAATGAGACATGATATCAACTCTTAATATCATCAGAACACTTTCTTACCATAAATGATTTCTCTAAATCATTTTATGAACTTCATAGACCATGGTTAACACCTAGCATAGTATGCCATGGCCACCCAATTAGTAATAAGGTTTACCTTAAATGAACCTATAATCATATGTTACCATGCACTAGAATCTCTCTGTTACAAAATCCCAACTCAAGCTGGAGTCATGGTTTATGTCAAACTCCATTTGCTATGAATATTATGTTCTCTTTTAATTCCAGTTCTTGATTAAAAGATTTTTCTCATCAGAAACTCTTTTCTGAATAAATCTATCTGTCCTGGCCAGGAACTTGAAACATCAAGAACAATTAAATGAACATAGGATTTTATCTCTATTTACTTAGAGGAACAGATTCCATCTTGATCAACACCTACCTCCATATATAACTAGTAGGAGCCAACACATGCCCATATACCCATACACAGTACAAGTATGAAAGCAGTATCAAACTCAAACTACCTATATACAAGATAACTGTGCTATCTCAGGTCTAAAGATTATATGCACTGATATGATTTATGACAAAACATTGACAAGAGTAAACTCCATGTGCTTGTCATAAGTGTCACTGGTTCGGCCTACTTATCATTTATAAGTGCCTATCATGTTTGTTATATGGCATGAGACTCACCATTCCATCTTATTTATATCTCATATAAATAACTTGGGAACAAACATGAATACAATCTTTCTGGATAAGTCATTTCCTTATTATGAAGTATCCTCGATTGTGAACCTATTTATGATACTTTGTGCTAGAAATATTGTCACTCATATTCTTAACAACTTAAGAATAATATTTCTAACAAAATATCAATGGACCTTTTCTATTACACATAAATATATTATGTAAACGGAAAAGTGGAAATGCCTTTTATTAATAAAAATATGTACAAGATACATACTAAATGATATGCTCTAGGGCATACTACTAACAATCTCCCACTAGCACTAGAGCCATTCATTACAATATCTTAGACCTATCTTCTCAAGATGTCGGTCTAACTGAGCTTGTGACATAGGCTTAGTGAATGGATCAGCTGGATTTTCAGCTGATGCTATTTTCTACATGGCTACATCGCCTCGCCCAACTATTTCTCTGATAATGTGGTAGCGCCTTTCTATGTGTTTGGATTTTGGGTGAGACCTTAGTTCCTTAGCCTGTATGACTGCTCCATTGTTGTCACAGTGTAATGGGCTGGCGACTCAATGGAAGGAACTCATGTAAGTTACATCACGAACTTTTTATCCAAAGCGACTTCCTTTGCAAAGACTGATGCAGCAATATACTCAGCCTCTGTAGTGGAATCTGCAGTCGTGCTCTGTTTGGAACTCTTCCAACTGACTGCACCTCCATTACAAATGAACACATATCCAGAGGTAGACTTTCTATCATCGATATCTGATTAGAAATCAGAATCAGTGTAACCATCCAATTGCAAGTCTTCCACCTCCATAAATCAAAAATAAATCCTTAGTTCTTCTCAAGTACTTAAGGATATTCTTGACAGCTATCCAGTGTTCCAAACCTGGATTGGATTGATACCTACTAGTCAAACTAACAACATATGCGATATCCGGCCTAGTACACAATATTGCATACATTAAACTTCTAATAGCCAAAGCATATGGAATCCTGGCCATCTTATCTCTTTCTTCAGGTGTTTTTGGAGACATCTCTTTAGAAAGATGGATACCATGTCTCACTGGTAACAATCCTCTCTTGGAATCAAGCATGTTAAACCTCTCTACCACCTTTTCCAAGTATAGACTTTGGGATAAACCAATTATTCTTTTCGCTCTATCTCTATAGATGCGAATCCCAAGAATATAGGTTGCCTCCCCTAAGTCTTTCATGGAGAATGTATTTGACAACAATACCTTTATAGTCGTCAACATACCTGTGTCATTACCCATCAACAGTATGTCATCCACATATAAGACAAGGAAAGTGATAGCACTGTCACTAATCTTCTTATATACACATGGCTCATTCTCATTTTTGATAAAACCAAAGGATTTAATGGCTTCATCAAAACGGATGTTCTAACTCCTCGAAGCTTGTTTCAACCCATAAATGGATCGCTTTAGCTTGCATACCTTAGAACCATCTTGGGATTCAAATCCCTTAGGTTGTTCCATGAAAATGTTTTCTTCAATGTATCCATTGAGAAAAGCTGTTTTGACATCCATCTGCCAAATCTCATAATCATAGTACGCAGCTATTGCTAATAAAATCCTAATTGATTTAAGCATGGCAACAGGCGAGAAAGTCTCCTCATAGTCGATTCCTTGCCTTTGGCGTAACCCTTTCGCTACTAGCCTTGCTTTATAGGTCTCTACCTTTCCATCAGAACCAATTTTCTTCTTGAAAACCCATTTGTTCCCTATAGGTACAATACCTTCAGGTGGGTCAACAAGATCCCAAACTTGATTCTTATACATGGAATCAATCTTAGATTTCATAGCATCAATCCATTTTGAAGATTCTATATCTGATATAGCTTCTTCATAGGTAAGTGGATCATCACCATGATCTAGTTCTTCATGAGTAGACAACTCTTGTTCTTCTTCATGAAGAAAACCATATCTCATTGGTGGGTGACATACTTTGGTTATTCTACGAGGAACAGCTGTAGGTGTTTCATCAACGAGTATAGGTTGACTAGATGGTGGATCTATATCCATCTGGTCTGTTGGTTGGTCAGAATTCTCCAATTCTAACTCTATTTGCCTTCCTTTGCCTCCTTATTGAACAAACTGTTGCTCAAGAAATATGGCATCTCTACTTATCACAATCTTCTGTGAAGTAGGCAAATAAAAATAATATCCAAAACTGTCTTTTGGATATCCAACAAATTGACCTTTTTCTGATCTGGTCTCCAATTTATCAGTGTTCAGCTTTTTGATATAAGCTGGACAACCCCAAATCTTAACATGCTTAAGACTTGGTTTTCTTCCATGCCATATCTCATAAGGTGTGGAAGAAACTGATTTTGATGGAATCCTATTCAGAATATACAAAGCTGATTCTAATGCAAATCCCCAAAAGGAGATTGGCATATCAGTATAGCTCATCATACTACGTACCATATCCAATAGGGTACGATTTCTCCTTTCAGATACACCATTCAACTGTGGCGTTCCTGAAGGAGTCAGCTGAGAAACAATGCCATGCTCTCTCAAGTATTCATCAAATTCAGTACTCAAATATTCACCTCCATGATCTGATCGAAGAGCTTTAATACTTTTTCCTGTTTGATTTTCTACTTCAGATTTAAATTCCTTAAACTTTTCAAAGGATTCATGTTTGTATTTCATCAAATACAAATACCCAAACCTTGATTTATCATCAGTAAAGGTAATAAAATAACGAAAACCCCCTCTAGCCATTTCTTTAAATGGACCACATACATCACTATGTATTAGCTCCAAAATATTTTCAGCTCTTAGGCCTTGTCCAACAAAGGGTGATCTAGTCATTTTGCCCTGAAGGCAAGATTCACAAGTTGGAGTAGGCTCAGAGCCTAATGAGGATAGAATCCCCATTTTCTCCAGTTTTGCAATCCTATCTTCTGCAACATGACATAACCTTAAGTGCCAAATATATTTTGAACTTGAGTTGGTTTTCACCATGGCATTGCATTCTTTTAGATTACTATACTCTGGCCAGTGGAAACACTTTCTTACTGGCAATGGAAACACTTTCCTGTTGGTAATGGAAACACTTTCCTGTTGGTAATGGAAACACTTTCCTGTTGGCAGTGGAGACACTTTCCTTTGCCTTTATCAGCTTTAGTCTTCCTTTTCTGTTTAGCTATTTTCTTGGAAGGACCAGGAATCTGAGGTTTCTTTTTCCTATTGCCCTTCTTCTTGTTGGACTTTCCAGTAGAAGAAGATGCAACCAAAGCTACCTCTTTTCCTTTATTGCCTGGCATATTCTTTTGGGCAATAACCAGCATGTTGAGTAAACCAGCTAAGGTGCATTCCTATTTAGTCATATGGAAATTTTTCATAAAATTTCCAAAAGACTCATGAAGGGACTGAAGGATCAAATCCGTCTGTAGTTGGAAATCCATGTTGAAGTCAAGATGTTCCAACTGCTCAATCAGCCGAATCATCTTGTGGACATGATCCCCAACATTCTGTCCCTCAGACATCCTCATATGGAATAGCCGCTCTAGATATCTCATACCTAGCATTCTCGCTTTGTGCTCACCATACAACTCTTGTAGGTGAAGGAGGATCTCACTCACACTCTGCATGTTCTCATGTTGCTTCTGTAACTCATTACTCATGGAAGCAAGCATGTAACACTTAGCTCTCATATCATGCTCCTTCCACTTGTCCAAAGTTTCATGTTCCTCTTGTGTGGCCTCTGGAGGTAAGGGACCAGGAACATTTGAATCTAGAACATATCCTATTTGTTCAAGGTTCAGGACAAGTTTCAAATTTCTTAGCCAATCAGAGAGATTAGGTCCTGTCAACCTATTGTGATTAAGTATGCTTGCAAGGATATTGGATGGTGGTGGTTGTTCTGTGCTCATTATTATCAGAAATTAATTGCAGAAATAACCAGATTAATTAGTAAATGTATCATGTAATTAACCAAATATGATTATGGTCTTTTAATCAAATTGGTCCTCCCACTAACTTAGCGAATCCTACACTTCCAAAGTAGAAAACGGAAATCCTAGTTGGATGGATTTCTAGTGGGTGATTGAATTCTTATAATTCTATTGATCATCCTCAGGTACATCCATTATTGGAATTACAATAAACTATAAGTGAGCAACTCCTTGCCCATCACATCTCATGTGAGGTTCAATCCTTTACCTAGCCCCTAATGCTCAATATGTTCGGTACATCCCTTATTGACTTATCTTGCATTAGTTAAGTTGATCCCATTGAGCCAGTAATTATGCAAATAATTTTAATGTCCTCAGGTACATCCAATATTGGCCACCAAACCATTTACATATTTACAACATCTCATGCTTAACAATTATTCTTAAGAAAATCTCTTAAATTAATTGCATCTCATGTAACTATTTAAAATTTCTTAAAATAATTGCCCCAATGGAGGGCCTATGTTATAATTACTTTAATTATAGCATTTCCAACTTAATCATTTGTTTGGAAGATTTTATGGTCATTCTATTTACTATTAAGGTCTCACTTTGCACGTTATCCATTTAGCATGCATATATCATATAATTGCATACATTCCCATACATCTCATGCATTCATGGATAAGCAGTAAATATGGTATGATCATGGACTTTCTAAGGGATTCAATTCTGAGCCACCAAGAATTGAATCAGGGCATTCCTAGGTGCATTTCATTCATTCATTTTACAAGAGGTTCTGAAGGAGTACATAATCAACACTTGATATTGAATTCCTCCCACTGGTCCCACCAATGCTCTTGACCTCCTTGAACTTCTTGCAATCCAATATTACATAGTAATCCTTGGCATACCAAGGCGAATATACAAGAACTTAAATAAATGAAATTACAACCCAAAAATATTACAAACTTAATAATACATGCCCAAAATAAATTAAAATAAATTAATTAATTTACAATCCCAAAGAAACATAAAAGAAATAAATCCAATCACATTGGTCTTTTATAGTCCATGATCATCCATCATGCATATCACTATTTAACAATTAAATAAAACATACATACTTAAATTAAATTGAATATCTCATATTCAACTTAAAAATCCAGATTTGAATATGATTCAAATAAATTTAAAAATTCAGATTTGAATCTCATTCAAACAACTTTAAAAATTCAGATTTGAATCACATTCAAACATTTTTTAAAAAATCAGATTTGAATCACATTCAAATATTTTTTAAAAAATCAGATCTGAATTTTATTCAATCAAATTTAAAAAATCAGATTTAAATATGATTCAAACAACTTTAAAAATTCAGATTTGAATCACATTCAAACAACTTTTAAAATTCAGATTTGAATCACATTCAAACAATTTTTAAAATTATGATTTGAATCATAATTTAATTGTGTGGTTAAAACTACTAATTAAACACTTTAATTAGTCAAAGAATAGGCCTTAGATCATACAACAATTGCAGAATTAAAAGCCAAACCTTGAACCACCCATGGTAGCCAAACCATGCGCACCATTGATGGTATTTTTTCAAGTATGCCGCCAACTTGCTTTGCAACCAGCAATGAACTTTTGATCTCATGATCAAACACACAATTAAATCATATAATCAACAATCTAAATGGCAAATATAGTGGCTCTGATACCAATTGAAGGAACGGAAGCGTGAAAAACACAAGTTTATACCATTGAATTCAAAAATTTTCACCTAGGGTCACATGCATCATGCAAGATTTATTTTTATCTATTTGATTTCAATGATAAACAACATATTAAAACTCTTTTAATATGTTTTTGGATCTGTATTTTCCATTTAAGATTTTAAAATTAATCAGATTAATTTTAGAACCCTAGATTAAATCAAGAACGATTACACTAACCTCTTGATGCAATCGCAATGTCTGCGCCTTTGAGATTCGTCTTTAGGACACCAAATGTTGTCCCTCTAGCTTGTCCACACCAAGAACACCTATGGCAGCCCTTGAACAGCCTCTAAAGTTTTTCTATTAATTAGAAATTCAATTTCTGCCTTTTAAGAGATTAGAGATGTAAACAGGACACTAGAAACAATTTCTAGTGTTCTTAATTCAAGAGATTGATGGCTAATCTCTTTGAATTGATGAGAGATGAAGAGAAATAGCTGGAGAGGATCAAAGTGGCGTGACAAATGAGAGGAGAGGCTGCTGGTTATTTTTTCTTTTCATAACCACACTTAAATAGCTAGGTTAACACATTAAACCCTAGCCACATGTCACCTTTTGATTAGCTCTAGGTTTAAGTGACCCAATCACATTGTGCCAAGTGTCAAACCTATATTTAATCTTGATTTTAATCATCTTAAATGATTAAAAAAAACATTTGGCAAGCTTATGTGTAATCCCATGTGTCACCATCTCATGGTGCAACGTGTCACACTGCGAAATGACCAAAATGCCCCTGTGTCTTAATTTTGAGTTCTTAACCCAAAATAATTATTTTCTTCTTCTAATTAATTTATATCAAATATAAATTAATTAATTAATATCTATTAATTAATTTCTCATCAATTAAATTCATATTTAAACACTTTAAATATAAATTTAATTTATACTATACATCCAATAATCTAGATTTGGTTTCAAGTCATGCTAGGGACTTTGCAATTTATTTGCAAACCAAACCTATTTAATTAATCAATTAAACTCTTTAATTAATTAATTAAATCATATTTAAATATGTGATAACTTGTGTATGTGTGTGACTTACTAGGCTCATCACTAATTGGCAATGAGACATGATATCAACTCTTAATATCATCAGAACACTTTCTTACCATAAATGATTTCTCTAAATCATTTTATGAACCTCATAGACCATAGTTAACACCTAGCATAGCATGCCATGGCCACCCAATTAGTAATAAGGTTTACCTTAAATGAACCTATAATCATATGTTACCATGCACTAGAATCTCTCTCATTACAAAATCCCAACTCAAGCCGAGTCATGGTTTATGTCAAACTCCATTTGCTATGAATATTATGTTCTCTTTTAATTCCAGTTCTTGATTAAAAGATTTTTCTCATCGTAAACTCTTTTACGAATAAATCTATCTGTCTGGCCAGAACTTGAAACATCAAGAACAATTAAATGAACATAGGATTTTATCTCTATTTACTTAGAGGAACAGATTCCATCTTGATCAACACCTACCTCCATATATAACTAGTAGGAGCCAACACATGCCCATATACCCATACACAAGACAAGTATGAAAGCAGATCAAACTCAAACTACCTATATACAAGATAAGGTGCTATCTCAGGTCTAAAGATTATATGCATCGATATGATTTATGACAAAACATTGACAAGAGTAAACTCCATGTGCTTGTCATAAGTGTCACTGGTTCGGCCTACTTATCATTTATAAGTGCCTATCATGTTTGTTATATGGCATGAGACTCACCATTCCATCTTATTTATATCTCATATAAATAACTTGGGAACAAACATGAATACAATCTTTCTGGATAAGTCATGTCCTTATTATGAAGTATCCTCGATTGTGAACTTATTTATGATACTTTGTGCTAGAAATATTGTCACTCATATTCTTAACAACTTAAGAATAATATTTCTAACAAAATATCAATGGACCTTTTCTATTACACATAAATATATTATGTAAACGGAAAAGTGGAAATGCCTTTTATTAATAAAAATATGTATAAGATACATACTAAATGATATGCTCTAGGGCATACTACTAACACATGGTGCCATGTGTCACACTGTGAAATGACCAAAGTGCCCCTGTGTCTTAATTTTGAGTTCTTCACCCAAAATAATTATTTTTCTTCTTCTAATCAATTTATATCAAACATAAATTAATTAATTAATATCTATTAATTAATTTCTCATTAATTAAATTCATATTTAAACACTTTAAATATAAATTTAACTTATACTACACATCCAATAAACTAGATTTGGTTTCAAGTCATGCTAGGGAGTTTGCAATTTAATTGCAAACCAAACCTATTTAATTAATCAATTAAACTCTTTAATTAATTAATTAAATCATATTTAAATAGGTGATAACTTGTGTATGTGTGTGACTTACTAGGCTCATCACTAATTGACAATGAGACATGATATCAACTCTTAATATCATTAGAACTCTTTCTTACCATAAATGATTTCTCTAAATCATTTTATGAACCTCATAGACCATGGTTAACGCCTAGCATAGCATGCCATGGCCACCCAATTTGTAATAAAGTTTACTTCAAATGAACCTATAATCATATATTACCATGCATTAAAATCTCACTGTTACAAAATCTCAACTCAAGCTGGAGTCATGGTTTATGTCAAACTCCATTTGCTATGAATATTATGTTCTCTTTTAATTCCAATTCTTGATTAAAATGATTTTCTCATTAGAAACTCTTTTCTTATTACTTAGAGGAATAGATTCTATCTTGATCAACACCTACCTCCATATATAACTAGTGGGAGCCAACACATGCCCATATACCCATACACAGTACAACTATGAAAGCAGTATCAAACTCAAACTACCTATATACAAGATAGATGTGCTATCTTAGGTCTAAAGATTATATGCACTGATATGATTTATGACAAAACATTGATAAGAGTGAACTCCATGTGCTTGTCATAAGTGTCACTGGTTCGGCCTACTTATCATTTATAAGTGCCTATCATGTTTGTCATATGGCATGAGACTCACCATTCCATCTTATTTATATCTCATATAACTAACTTGGTAACAAACATGAATAAAATCTTTCTGGAGAAGTCATGTCCTTATTATGAAGTATCCTCGATTGTGAACCTATTTATGATACTTTGTACTAGAAATACTGTCACTCATATTCTTAACAACTTGAAAATAGAATTTCTAACAAAATATCAATGGACCTTTTCTATTACACATAAATATATTATGTAAACAGAAAAGTGGAAATGCCTTTTATTAATAAAAATATGTACAAGATACATACTAAATGATATACTCTAGGGCATACTACTAACAATCTCCCACTAGCACTAGAGCCATTCATTACAATATCTTAGACCTATCTTCTCAAGATGCCGGTCTAACTGAGTCTGTGACATAGGCTTAGTGAATGGATCAGCTGGATTTTCAGCTGATGTTATTTTCTGCATGGTTACATTGCCTCGCCCAACTATTTCTCTGATAATGTGGTAGAGCCTTTCTATGTGTTTGGATTTCTGGTGAGACCTTGGTTCGTTAGCCTGTATGACTGCTTCATTATTGTCACAGTGTAGTGGAACTGCTGACTTAATGGAAGGAACTACTATAAGTTCTGTCACGAACTTCTTTATCCAAACAGCTTCCTTTGCAGCATCTGATGTAGTAATATACTCAGCCTCTGTAGTGGAATCTGCATTCGTGCTCTGTTTGGAACTCTTCCAACTGACTGCACCTCCATTACAAATGAACACATATCCAGAGGTAGACTTTCTATCATCGATATCTGATTGGAAATCAGAATCAGTATAACCATCCAATTGCAAGTCTCCACCTCCATAAATCGAGAATAAATCCTTAGTTCTGCTCAAGTACTTAAGGATATTCTTAACAGCTATCCAGTGTTCCAAACCTGGATTGGATTTATACTTGCTAGTCAAACTAACAGCATATGCGATATCCGGCCTTGTACACAACATTACATACATTAAACTTCCAATAGCCAAAGCATATGGAATCTTGACCATCTTATCTCTTTCTTCAGGTGTCTTTGGAGACATCTCTTTAGAAAGGTGGATACCATGTCTCACTGGTAACAATCCTCTCTTGGAATCAAGCATGTTAAACCTCTTTAACACCTTTTCCAAGTACAGACTTTGGGATAAACCAATTATTCTTTTCGCTCTATCTCTATATATGCGAATCCCAAGAATATAGGTTGCCTCCCCTAAGTCTTTCATGGAGAATGTATTTGACAACCATACCTTTATAGTTGTAAACATACCTGTGTCATTACCCATCAACAGTATGTCATCCACATATAAGACAAGGAAAGTGATAGCATTGTCACTAACCTTCTTATATACACATGGCTCATCCTCATTTTTGATAAAACCAAAGGATTTAATGGCTTCATCAAAATGGATATTCCAACTCCTCGAAGCTTGTTTCAACCCATAAATGGATCGCTTTAGCTTGCATACCTTGGAACCATCTTGGGATTCAAGACCCCTAGGTTGTTCTATGAAAATGTTTTCTTCAATGTATCCATTGAGAAAAGCTGTTTTGACATCCATCTACGAAATCTCATAATCATAGTATGCAGCTATTGTTAATAAAATCCTAATTGATTTAAGCATGGCAACAGGCGAGAAAGTCTCCTCATAGTCGACTCCTTGCCTTTGGAGAAAGCCTTTCGCTACTAGCATTGCCTTATAGGTCTCTACCTTTCCATCAGAAGCAATTTTCTTCTTAAAAACCCATTTGTTCCCTATAGGTACAATACCTTCAGGTGGGTCAATAAGATCCCAAACTTGATTCTTATACATGGAATCAATCTCAGATTTCATAGCATCAATCCATTTTGAAGAGTCTATATCTGATATAGCTTCTTCATAGGTAAGTGGATCATCTCCATGATCTACTTCTTCATGAGTAGACAACTCTTGTTCTTCTTCATGAAGAAAACCATATCTCACTGGTGGGTGAGATACCCTGGTTATTCTACGAGCAACAGCTGTAGATGTTTCATCAACGGGTATAGTTTGACTAGATGGATCTATATCCATCTGATCTGTTGGTTGGTCTGAAGGAATGGAAGCGTAAAAAACACAAGATTATCCCATTGAAATTCAAAAAATTTCACCTAGGGTCACATGCACCATGCAAGATTTATTTTTTTTCTATTTGATTTCAATGATAAACAACATATTAAAACTTTTTAATATGTTTTTGGATATGTATTTGCCATTTAAGATTTTAAAATTAATCAGATTAATTTTAGAACCCTAGATTAAATCAAGAACGATTACACTAACCTCTTGATGTGCCGCAATATGTTCGCGCTTTGAGATTCATCTTCGTGACACGGATGTTGTCCTCTAGCTTGTCCACACCAAGAACACCTATGGCAGCCCTTGAACAGCTTCTAAAGCCTTTTCTATTAATTAGAAATTCAAGTTCTGCCTTTTAAGAGATTAGAGATGTAAACAGGACACTAGAAATAATTTCTAGCGTTCTTAATTCAAGAGATTGATGGCTAATCTCTTTGAATTGATGAGAGATGAAGAGAAATAGCTGGAGAGGCTCAAAGTGGCGTGACAATTGAGTGGAGAGGCTGCTAGTTATGTTTTTCTTTTCATAACCACAATTAAATAGCTAGGTTAACACATTAAACCCTAGCCACATGTTACCTTTTGATTAGCTCTAGGTTTAAGTGACCCAATCACATTGTGCCAAGTGTCAAACCTATATTTAATCTTGATTTTAATCATCTTACATGATTAAAAAACATTTGGCAAGCTTATGTGTTATGCCATGTGTCACCATCTCATGGTGTCACGTGTCACACTGTGAAATGACCAAAATGCCCCTGTGTCTTAATTTTGAGTTCTTAACCCAAAATAATAATTTTCTTCTTCTAATTAATTTATATCAAATATAAATTAATTAATTAATCTCTATTAATTAATTTATCATCAATTAAATTCATATTTAAACACTTTAAATATAAATTTAATTTATACTACACATCCAATAATCTAGATTTGGTTTCAAGTCATGCTAGGGACTTTGCAATTTAATTGCAAACCAAATCTATTTAATTAATCAATTAAACTCTTTAATTAATTAATTAAATCATATTTAAATAGGTGATAACTTGTGTATGTGTGTGACTTACTAGGCTCATCACTAATTGGCAATGAGACATGATATCAACTCTTGATATCATCAGAACTCTTTCTTACCATAAATGATTTCTCTAAATCATTTTATGAACCTCATAGACCATGGTTAACACCTAGCATAGCATGCCATGGCCACCCAATTAGTAATAAGATTTACCTTAAATGAACCTATAATCATATGTTACCATGCACTAGAATCTCTCTGTTATAAAATCCCAACTCAAGCTGGAGTCATGGTTTATGTCAAACTCCATTTGCTATGAATATTATGTTCTCTTTTAATTCCAATTCTTCATTAAAAGATTTTTCTCATCAGAAACTCTTTTCTGAATAAATCTATCTGTCTCCGCCAGAACTTGAAACATCAAGAACAATTAAATGAACATAGGATTTTATCTCTATTTACTTAGAGGAACAGATTCCTTCTTGATCAACACCTACCTCCATATATAACTAGCAGAAGCCAACACATGCCCATATACCCATACATAGTACAAGTATGAAAGCAGTATCAAACTCAAACTACCTATATACAAGATAATCTGGCTATCTCGTGTCTAAAGATTATATGCACTGATATGATTTATGACAAAACATTGACAAGAGTAAACTCCATGTGCTTGTCATAAGTGTCACTGGTTTGGCCTATTTATCATTTATAAGTGCCTATCAAGTTTGTTATATGGCATGAGACTCACCATTCCATCTTATTTATATCTCATATAAATAACTTGGGAACAAACATGAATACAATCTTTCTGGATAAGTCATGTCCTTATTATGAAGTATCCTCGATTGTGAACCTATTTATGATACTTTGTGCTAGAAATATTGTCACTCATATTCTTAACAACTTAAGAATAATATTTCTAACAAAATATCAATGGACCTTTTCTATTACACATAAATATATTATGTAAACGGAAAAGTGGAAATGCCTTTTATTATTAAAAATATGTACAAGATACATACTAAATGATATGCTCTAGGGTATACTACTAACATTCTCCCACTAGCACTAGAGCCATTCATTACAATATCTTAGACCTATCTTCTCAAGATGTCGGTCTAACTGAGTCTGTGACATAGGCTTAGTGAATGGATCACCGGATTTTCACCGATGCTATTTTCTGCATGGCTACATCGCCGCCCAACTATTTCTCTGATAATGTGGTAGCGCCTTTCTATGTGTTTGGATTTCTGGTGAGACCTTGGTTCCTTAGCCTGTATGACTGCTCCATTGTTGTCACAGTGTAATGGAACTACTGACTCAATGGAAGGAACTATGTAAGTTTTGTCACGAACTTCTTCATCCAAACAGCTTCTTTTGCAAAGATTCGATGCAAAGAATATACTCACCTCGTGAGTGGAATCTGCAATGCGTGCTCGCTTGGAACTCTTCCAACCGATCGCACCTCCATTACAAATTAACACATATCCAGAGGTAGACTTTCTATCATCGATATCCGATTGGAAATCGTAATCGTGATAACCATCCAATTACAAGTCTCCACCTCCATAAATCAAGAATAAATCCTTAGTTCTTCTCAAGTACTTAAGGATATTCTTGACGACTATCCATGTTCCAAACCCGATTGGATTGATACCGCTAGTAAAACTAACAAAGATATGCGATATTTGGCCTAGTACACAACATTGCATACATTAAACTTCCAATAGCCAAGCAAATGGAATCCTGCCATCTTATCTCTTTCTTCGTGTGTCTTTGGAGACATCTCTTTAGAAAGGTGGATACCATGTCTCACTGGTAACAATCCTCTCTTGGAATCAAGCATGTTAAACCTCTTTAACACCTTTTCCAAGTATAGACTTTGGGATAAACCAATTATTCTTTCGCTCTATCTCTATAGATGCGAATCCCAAGAATATAGGTTGCCTCCCTAAGTCTTTCATGGAGAATGTATTTGACAACCATACCTTTATAGTCAACATACCCGTATCATTACCCATCAACGAGATGTCATCCACATATAAGACAAGGAAAGTGATAGCACTGTCACTAACCTTCTTATATACACATGGCTCATCCTCATTTTTATAAAACCAAAAGATTTAATGGCTTCATCAAAACGGATGTTCCAACTCCTCAAGCTTGTTTCAACCCATAAATGGATCGCTTTAGCTTGCATACCTTGGAACCATCTTGGGATTCAAATCCCTTAGGTTGTTCCATGAAAATGTTTTCTTCAATGTATCCATTGAGAAAAGCATTTTGACATCCATCCGCCAAATCTCATAATCATAGTATGCACTATTGCTAATAAAATCCTAATTGATTTAAGCATGGCAACAAAGCAGAAAGTCTCCTCATAGTCTATTCCTTGCCTTTGGCGAAACCCTTTCGCTACTAGCCTTGCCTTATAGGTCTCTACCTTTCCATCGTAACCAATTTTCTTCTTGAAAACCCATTTGTTCCCTATAGGTATAATACCTTGGTGGGTCAACAAGATCCCAAACTTGATTCTTATACATGGAATCAATCTCGATTTCATAGCATCAATCCATTTTGAAGAGTCTATATCCGATATAGCTTCTTCATAGGTAAGTGGATCATCTCCATGATCTACTTCTTCATGAGTAGACAACTCTTGTTCTTCTTCATGAAGAAAACCATATCTCACCGTGGGTGAGATACCCTCGTTGTTCTACGAGGAACAAATTGTAGATGTTTCATCAATGGGTATAGGTTGACTAGATGGATCTATATCCATCCGATGCATTGGTTGGTCGAATTCTCCAATTCTAACTCTATTTGCCTTCCTTTGCCTCCTTCTTGAACAAACCGTTGTTCAAGAAATGTGGCATCTCTACTTATCACAACCTTTGCAAGTAGGCAAATAAAAATAATATCTAAAACTATCTTTTGGATATCCAACAAATCGACCTCTTTCTCGATCCGGTCTCCAATTTATCGTTGTTCACTTTTTGATATAAGTCGACAACCCCAAATCTTAACATGCTTAAGACTTGGTTTTCTTCCATGCCATATCTCATAAGGTGTGGAAGAAACTGATTTTGATGGAATCCTATTCGAATATATAAAGTCGATTCTAATGCAAATCCCCAAAAGGAGATTGGCATATCAAGATAGCTCATCATACTACGTACCATATCCAATAGGGTACGATTTCTCCTTCAGATACACCATTCACCGTATGGCGTTCTGGAGGAGTCACCGAGAAACAATGCCATGCTCTCTCAAGTATTCATCAAATTCAAGACTCAAATATTCACCTCCACGATCCGATCAAGAGCTTTAATACTTTTTCCGTTTGATTTTCTACTTGATTTAAATTCCTTAAACTTTTCAAAGGATTCATGTTTGTATTTCATCAAATACAAATACCCAAACCTTGATTTATCATCAGTAAAGGTAATAAAATAATGAAAGCCCCCTCTAGCCATTTCTTTAAATGGACCACATACATCACTATGTATTAGCTCCAAAATATTTTCAGCTCTTAGGCCTTGTCCAACAAAGGGTGATCTAGTCATTTTGCCTTGAAGGCAAGATTCACAAGTTGGAGTAGGCTCAGAGCCCAATGAGGATAGAATCCCCATTTTCTCCAATTTTGCAATCCTATCTTCTGCAACATGACATAACCTTAAGTGCCAAATATATTTTGAACTTGAGTTGGTTTTCACCATGGCATTGTATTCTTTTAGATCACTTGCATTCAATTTGTGTTTGTCATTATTATCCAAATAATAAAGACCATTATTCATATAACCCGAACCAACATATTTATTTCCAAAATAAATATTGCAAACATCATCTGTGAACTGAAATTCATAGCCATTTCTAGTCAAACTAGATATAGAAATGATGTTCTTAAAAGCATCAGGTACATATAAAATATTATCCAAACACAAAAAATGTCCAAACCTATAAAAAGATTTAGATCCTATTGCTAAAGCTTCAACAGTTGAGCCATTGCCAATCCGGACTCTAATATCTTGAGAACACAAGTTGCTACTGTTTGCTAGTTCCTGCATATCATTAGAAATGTGAGAACTGGCACCAGTATCTAAAACCCAAGCTGTAGATGAACTATAAGTATCATCAGAATCTAAATAACAAGATATGGACATACCTTCCGAAGGTGTATCCTTCTTGTCCTTCAGAGAAGCAAGATACTCAGGCGGTTCCTTTTCCAAAGGCCCATCCTTTTGGCAGTGGAAACACTTTCCTTTGCCTCCATCAGCTTTAGTCTTCCTTTTCTGTTTAGCTATTTTCCAGGAAGGACCAAGAATCTGAGGTTTCTTTTTCTTATTGCCCTTCTTCTCGTTGGACTTTCCAGCAGAAGAAGATGCAACCAAAGCTACCTCTTTTCCTTTATTGCCTGGCATATTCTTTTGGGCAATAACCAGCATGTTGAGTAATTCAGCTAAGGTGCATTCCTGTTTAGTCATATGGAAATTTGTCACAAAATTCCCAAAAGACTCGTGAAGGATCAAGGATCAAATCCGTTTGTAGTTGGAAATCCATGTTGAAGTCAAGATGTTCCAACTGCTCAATCACCGAATCATCTTGTGGACATGATCCCCAACATTCTCGTCTGTCAGACATCCTCATACTGAAGAGCTGTCTAGATATCTCATACCTAGCATTCCTGCTGTGCTCACCATACAACTCTTGTAGGTGAAGGAGGATCTCACTCGCACTCTGCATGTTCTCATGTTGCTTCTGTAACTCATTACTCATAGAAGCAAGCATGTAACACTTAGCTCTCATATCATGCTCCTTCCACTTGTCCAAAGTTTCATGTTCCTCTTGTGTGGCCTCTGGAGGTAAGGGACCAGGAACATTTGAATCTAGAACATATCCTATATGTTCAAGGTTTAGGACAAGTTTCAAATTTCTTAGCCAATCGCATGATTAGGTCCTGTCAACCTGTTGTGATCAAGTATGCTTGCAAGGATATTGGATGGTGGTGGTTGTTTTGTGCTCATTTTTATCAGAAAATTAACTGCAGAAAATAACCAGATTAATTAGTAAATGTATCATGTAATTAACCCAAATGATTATGGTCTTTTAATCAAATTGGTCCTCCCACTAACTTAGCGAATCCTACACTTCCAAAGTAGAAAACGGAAATCCTAGTTGGATGGATTTCTAGTGGGTGATTGAATTCTTATAATTCTATTTATCATCCTCAGGTACATCCATTATTGGAATTACAACTATAACTGAGCAACTCCTTGCCCATCACATCTCATGTGAGGTTCAATCCTTTACCTAGCCCCTAATGCTCAAAATCTCAGGTACATCCATTATTGACTTATCTTGCATTAGTTAAGTTGATCCCATTGAGCCAGTAATTATGCAAATAATTTTAATATCCTCAGGTACATCCAATATTGGCCACCAAACCATTTACATATTTACAACATCTCATGCTTAACAATTATTCTTAAGAAAATCTCTTAAATTAATTGCATCTCATGCAACTATTTAAAATTTCTTAAAATAATTGCCCCAATGGAGGGCTTATGTTATAATTACTTTAATTATAGCATTTCCAACTTAATCATTTGTTTGGAAGATTTTATAGCCATCCTAATTACTATTAAGGTCTCACTTTGCACATTATCCATTTAGCATGCATATATCATATAATTGCATACATTCCCATACATCTCATGCATTCATGGATAAGCAGTAAATATGGTATGATCATGGACTTTCTAAGGGATTCAATTCTGAGCCACCAAGAATTGAATCAGGGCATTCCTAGGTGCATTTCATTCATTCATTTTACAAGAGTTGCTGAAGGAGTACTTGTTAGTAGTATGCCCTAGAGCATATCATTTAGTATGTATCTTGTATATACTTTATTAATAAAAGGCATTTCCACTTTTCCGTTTACATAATATATTTATGTGTAATAGAAAAGGTCCATTGATATTTTGTTAGAAATATTATTCTTAAGTTGTTAAGAATATGAGTGACAATATTTCTAGCACAAAGTATCATAAATAGGTTCACAATCGAGGATACTTCATAATAAGGACATGACTTATCCAGAAAGATTGTATTCATGTTTGTTCCCAAGTTATTTATATGAGATATAAATAAGATGGAATGGTGAGTCTCATGCCATATAACAAACATGAGAGGCACTTATAAATGATAAGTAGGCCGAACCAGTGACACTTATGACAAGCACATGGAGTTTACTCTTGTCAATGTTTTGTCATAAATCATATCGATGCATATAATCTTTAGACTGAGATAGCACAGCTTATCTTGTATATAGGTAGTTTGAGTTTGATCTCGCTTTCATACTTGTACGTGTATGGGTATATGGGCATTTGTTTGCTACTACTAGTTTTTTATGGATGTAGGTGTTGATCATGTTGGAATCTGGTCCTCGAAGTAAATAGAGTTAAAATCCTATGTTCATTTAATTGTTCTTGATGTTTCAAGTTCCTGGCCAGGACAGATAGATTTATTCAGAAAAGAGTTTCTGATGAGAAAAATCTTTTTAATCAAGAACTGGAATTAAAAGAGAACATAATATTCATAGCAAATGGAGTTTGACATAAACCATGACTCAAATTGAGTTGGGATTTTGTAATGAGAGATTCTAGTGCATGGTAACATATGATTATAGGTTCATTTAAGGTAAATCTTATTACTAATTGGGTGGCCATGGCATGCTATGCTAGGTGTTAACCATGGTCTATGAGGTTCATAAAATGATTTAGAGAAATCATTTATGGTAAGAAAGAGTTCTGATGATATTAAGAGTTGATATCATGTCTCATTGCCAATTAGTGATGAGCCTAGTAAGTCACACACATACACAAGTTATCACCTATTTAAATATGATTTAATTAATTAATTAAAGAGTTTAATTGATTAATTAAATAGATTTGGTTTGCAATTAAATTGCAAAGTCCCTAGCATGACTTGAAACCAAATCTAGATTATTGGATGTGTAGTATAAATTAAATTTATATTTAAAGTGTTTAAATATGAATTTAATTGATGAGAAATTAATTAATAGAGATTAATTAATTAATTTATATTTGATATAAATTAATTAGAAGAAGAAAATAATTATTTTGGGCTAAGAACTCAAAATTAAGACACAGGGGCATTTTGGTCATTTTGCAGTGTGACACGTGGCACCATGAGATGGTGACACATGGCATAACACATAAGCTTGCCAAATATTTTTAATCATGTAAGATGATTAAAATCAAGATTAAATATAGGTTTGACACTTGGCACAATGTGATTGGGTCACTTAAACCTAGAGCTAATCAAAAGGTGACATGTGGCTAGGGTTTAATGTGTTAACCTAGCTATTTAAGTGGGGTTATGAAAAGAAAACATAACCAGCAGCCTCTCCTCTCAATTGTCACGCCACTTTGAGCCTCTCCAGCTATTTCTCTTCATCTCTCATCAATTCAAAGAGATTAGCCATCAATCTCTTGAATTAAGAACACTAGAAATTGTTTCTAGTGTCCTGTTTACATCTCTAATCTCTTAAAAGGCAGAACTTGAATTTCTAATTAATAGAAAAGGCTTTAGAAGCTATTCAAGGGCTGCCATAGGTGTTCTTGGTGTGGACAAGCTAGAGGGACAACATCTGGTGTCCTGAAGACGAATCTCAAAGGCGCAGACACGCTGCAGCACATCAAGAGGTTAGTGTAATCGTTCTTGATTTAATCTAGGGTTCTAAAATTAATCTGATTAATTTTAAAATCTTAAATGGCAAATACAGATCCAAAAACATATTAAAAGAGTTTTAATATATTGTTTATCATTGAAATCAAATAGATAAAAGTAAATCTTGCATGGTGCTTGTGACCCTAGGTGAAAATTTTTGAATTCAATAGTATAATCTTGTGTTTTTCACGCTTCCGTTCATTCAATTGGTATCAGAGCCACTATATTTGCCATTTAGATTGTTGATTATATAATTTAATTGTGTGTTTGATCATGAGATCAAGAGATTCATTGCTGGTTGGATCATGAGGTGTGGCGGCACACATGGTGGAGCCACCATTGGTGGCAGCAACAATGGTTCCATGGGTGGTTCAAGGTTTGGCTTTTAATTCTGCAATTGTTGTATGATCTAAGGCCTATTCTTTGATAATTAAAGTGTTTAATTAGTTGTTTTAATCACACAATTAAATTATGATTCAAATCAGAATTTTAAAAAATTATTTGAATGTGATTCAAATCTGAATTTTAAAAGTTGTTTGAATGTGATTCAAATCTGAATTTTTAAAGTTGTTTGAATCATATTTAAATCTGATTTTTTAAAATTGAATCAATAAAATTCAGATCTGATTTTTTTAAAAATATTTGAATGTGATTCAAATCTGATTTTTTAAAAAATGTTTGAATGTGATTCAAATCTGAATTTTTGAAGTTGTTTGAATGTGATTCAAATCTGAATTTTTAAATTTGTTTGAATGAGATTCAAATCTGAGTTTTTAAATTTATTTGAATCATATTCAAATCTGGATTTTTAAGTTGAATATGAGATATTCAATTTAATTTAAGTATGTATGTTTTATTTAATTGTTAAATAGTGATATGCATGATGGATGATCATGGACTATAAAAGACCAATGTGATTGGATTTATTTCTTTTATGTTTCTTTGGGATTGTAAATTAATTAATTTATTTTAATTTATTTTGGGCATGTATTATTAAGTTTATAATATTTTTGGGTTGTAATTTCATTTATTTAAGTTCTTGTAAATTCGCCTTGGTATGCCAAGGATTACTATGTAATATTGGATTGCAAGAAGTTCAAGGACGTCAAGAGCATTGGTGGGACCAGTGGGAGGAATTCAAGATCAAGTGTTGATTATGTACTCCTTCAGCAACTCTTGTAAAATGAATGAATGAAATGCACCTAGGAATGCCCTGATTCAATTCTTGGTGGCTCAGAATTGAATCCCTTAGAAAGTCCATGATCATACCATATTTACTGCTTATCCATGAATGCATGAGATGTATGGGAATGTATGCAATTATATGATATATGCATGCTAAATGGATAATGTGCAAAGTGAGACCTTAATAGTAATTAGGATGACCATAAAATCTTCCAAACAAATGATTAAGTTGGAAATGCTATAATTAAAGTAATTATAACATAGGCCCTCCATTGGGGCAATTATTTTAAGAAATTTTAAATAGTTGCATAAGATGCAATTTATTTAAGAGATTTTCTTAAGAATAATTGTTAAGCATGAGATGTTGTAAATATGTAAATGGTTTAGTGGCCAATATTGGATGTACCTGAGGACATTAAAATTATTTGCATAATTACTGGCTCAATGGGATCAACTTAACTAATGCAAGATAATTCCAATAATGGATGTACCTGAGATTTTGAGCATTAGGGGCTAGCAAAAGGATTGAACCTCACATGAGATGTGATGGGCAAGGAGTTGCTCACTTATAGTTTATTGTAATTCCAATAATGGATGTACCTGAGGATGATCAATAGAATTATAAGAATTCAATCACCCACTAGAAATCCATCCAACTAGGATTTCCGTTTTCTACTTTGGAAGTGTAGGATTCGCTAAGTTAGTGGGAGGACCAATTTGATTAAAAGACCATAATCATTTTGGTTAATTACATGATATATTTACTAATTAATCTGGTTATTTTCTCAGCTTAATTTTACGATAAAAATGAGCACAAAACAACCACCACCATCCAATATCCTTGCAAGCATACTTGATCACAACAGTTGACAGACCTAACTGTCGATTGGCTAAGAAATTTGAAACTTGTCTTGAACCTTGAACATATAGGATATGTTCTAGATTCAAATGTTCTGGTCCCTTACCTCCAGAGGCCACTTAAGAGGAACATGAAACTTTGGACAAGTGGAAGGAGCATGATATGAGAGCTAAGTGTTAAATGTTTGCTTCCATGAGTAATGAGTTACGTATAACATGAAAACTTGCAGAGTGCAAGTGAGATCCTCCTTCACCTACAAGAGTTGTATGGTGAGCACAAAGAGAATGCTAGGTATGAGATATCTAGACCTATTCCGTATGAGGATGTCCGAGGGATGAATGTTGGGGATCATGTCCACAAGATGATTGGTGATTGAGCAGTTGGAACATCTTGACTTCAACATGGGTTTCCAACTACAAACGGATTTAATCCTTCAGTCCCTTTCTTAGTCTTTTGGGAATTTTGTAACAAATTTCCATATGACTAAACAGGAATGCACTTTAGCTGAATTACTCAACATGCTGGTTATTGCCCACAAGAATATGCTGCAATAAAGGAAAAGAGGTAGCTTTGTTGCATCTTCTTCTCACTGGAAAGTCCAACAAGAAGAAGGGCAATAAGAAAAAGAAACTTGATTCTGGTCATTCCAAGAAAATAGCTAAAAAAAAAAGTAAGACAAAAGCTGAAAAAGGCAAAGGAAAGTGTTTCCATTGCTAACAGAAAAGTGTTTCCATTGCCAGTAAGAAAGTGTTTCCACTAGCCAGAGTATAGCAATCTAAATGAATGCAATGCCATGGTGAAAACCAACTCAAGTTCAAAATATATTTGGCACTTAAGGTTATGTCATGTTGTAGAAGATAGGATTACAAAATTGGAGAAAATGGGGATTTTATCCTCATTGGGTTCTGAGCCTACTCCAACTTGTGAATCTTGCCTTCAAGGCAAAATGACTAGATCACCCTTTGTTGGACAAGGGCTAAGAGCTGAAAATATTTTGGAACTAATACATAGTGATGTATGTGGTCCGTTTAAAGAAATGGCTAGAGGGGGCTTTCATTATTTTATTACCTTTACTGATGATAAATCAAGGTTTGGGTATTTGTATTTGATCAAATACAAACATGAATCCTTTGAAAAGTTTAAAGAATTTAAATCTGAAGTAGAAAATCAAAAAGGAAAAAATATTAAAGCTCTTCGATCAGATCGTGGAGGTGAATATTTGAGTACTGAATTTGATGAATACTTGAGAGAGCATGGCATTGTTTCTCCGACTCTCCAGAACGCCACACCTGAATGGTATATCCGAAGGAGAAATCGTACCCTATTGGATATGGTACGTAGTATGATGAGCTATACCGATATGCCAATCTCCTTTGGGGATTTGCATTAGAATCACTTTATATATTCGAATAGGATTCCATCAAAATCGCTTTCTTCCACACCTTATGAGATATGGCATGGAAGAAAACCAAGTCTTAAGCATGTTAAGATTTGGGGTTGTCCAAATTTATATCAAAAAGCTGAACACTGATAAATTGGAGACCAGATCAGAAAGAGGTCAATTTGTTGGATATCCAAAAGATAGTTTTGGATATTATTTTTATTTGCCTACTTCACAAAAGGTTGTGATATGTAGAGATGCCACATTTCTTGAACAACAGTTTGTTCAAGAAGGAGGCAAAGGAAGGCAAATATAGTTAGAATTGGAGAATTCTGACCAACCAACAGATCAGATGGATATAGATCCATCTAGTCAACCTATACCCATGTATGAAACATCTAAAGCTGTTCCTCGTAGAACAACTGCAGGTATCTCACCCACTGTGAGATATGGTTTTCTTCATGAAGAAGAACAAGAGTTGTCTACTCATGAAGAAGTAGATCATGGAGATGATCCACTTACCTATGAAGAAGCTATATCAGATATAGACTCTTCAAAATGGATTGATGCTATGAAATCCGAGATTGATTCCATGTATAAGAATCAAGTTTGGGATCTTGTTGACCCACCTGAAGGTATTGTACCTATAGGAAACAAATGGGTTTTCAAGAAGAAAATTGGTTCTGATGGAAAGGTAGAGACCTATAAGGCAAGGCTAGTAGCGAAAGGGTTTCGCCAAAGGCAAGGACTAGATTATGAGGAGACTTTCTACTTTGTTGCCATGCTTAAATCAATTAGGATTTTATTAGCAATAGCTGCATACTATGATTATGAAATTTGGCAGATGGATGTCAAAATAGCTTTTCTCAATGGATACATTGAAGAAAACATTTTCATGGAACAACCTAAGGGATTTGAATCCCAAGATGGTTCCAAGGTATGCAAGCTAAAGCGATCCATTTATGGGTTGAAAAAGCTTCGAGGAGTTGGAACATTCGTTTTGATGAAGCCATTAAATCTTTTGGTTTTATAAAAAATGAGGATGAGCCATGTGTATATAAGAAGGTTAGTGACAGTGCTATCACTTTCCTTGTCTTATATGTGGATGACATCGTTGATGGGTAATGATACATGTATGTTGATGACTATAAAGGTATGGTTGTCAAATACATTCTCCATGAAAGACTTAGGGGAGCCAACCTATATTCTTGGGATTCGCATCTATAGAGATAGAGCGAAAAGAATAATTGGTTTATTCCAAAGTCTATACTTGGAAAAGGTGTTAAAGAGGTTTAACATGCTTGATTCCAAGAGAGGATTGTTACCAGTGAGACATGGTATCCACCTTTCTAAAGAGATGTCTCCAAAGACACCGAAGAAAGAGATAAGATGGCCAGATTCCATATGCTTCGGCTATTGGAAGTTTAATGTATGCAATGTTGTGTACTAGGCCTGATATCGCATATCTCGTTAGTTTGACTAGCGGTATCAATCCAATCCGGTTTGGAACATCGATAGTCACAAGAATATTCTTAAGTACTTGAGAAGAACTAAGGATTTATTCTTGATTTATGGAGGTGAGACTTGCAATTGGATGGTTATACTGATTCGATTTCCAATCGATATCGATGATAGAAAGTCTACCTCTGGATATGTGTTCATTTGTAATGGAGGTGCGATCGGTTGGAAGAGTTCCAAACAGAGCACGCATCGCAGATTCCACCATCGAGGTCGAGTATATTCTCGCATCGATGTCGCAAAAGAAGTCGCTTTGGATGAAGAAGTTCGTGATGTAACTTACAAGAGTTCCTTCCATTGAGTCGCAGTTCCATTACATCGTGACAACAATGGAGCGATCATATAGGCTAAGTAACTAAGTAATCACCAAAATCCAAACACATAGAAATGCACTACCATATAATCAGAGATATCGTAGGGAAAGGCAATATAGCCATGCGTAAAATAGCATCGATTGAAAATCCGGTGATTCATTCACTAAGCCTTTGTCACAAGCTCAGTTAGACCGACATCTTGAGAAGATGGGTCTAAGGTATTGTAATGAATGGCTCTAGTGCTAGTGGGAGATTGTTAGTAGTATGTCCTAGAGCATATCATTTAGTGTGTATCTTGTATATATTTTATTAATAAAAGGCATTTCCACTTTTCCGTTTACATAATATATTTATGTGTAATAGAAAAGGTCCATTGATATTTTGTTAGAAATATTATTCTTAAGTTGTTAAGAATATGAGTGACAATATTTCTAGCACAAAGTATCATAAATAGGTTCACAATCGAGGATACTTCATAATAAGGACATGACTTATCCAGAAAGATTGTATTCATGTTTGTTCCCAAGTTATTTATATGAGATATAAATAAGATGGAATGGTGAGTCTCATGCCATATAACAAACATGATAGGCACTTATAAATGATAAGTAGGCCAAACCAGTGACACTTATGACAAGCACATGGAGTTTACTCTTGTCAATGTTTTGTCATAAATCATATCGATGCATATAATCTTTAGACACGAGATAGCACAGCTTATCTTGTATATAGGTAGTTTGAGTTTGATCTCGCTTTCATACTTGTACCGTGTATGGGTATATGGGCATCTGTTGGCTCCTACTAGTTATATATGGAGGTAGGTGTTGATCAAGATGGAATATGTTCCTCTAAGTAAATAGAGTTAAAATCCTATGTTCATTTAATTGTTCTTGATGTTTCAAGTTCCTGCCAGACAGATAGATTTATTCGTAAAAGAGTTTCGATGAGAAAAATCTTTTAATCAAGAACTGAATTAAAAGAGAACATAATATTCATAGCAAATGGAGTTTGACATAAACCATGACTCCACTTGAGTTGGGATTTTGTAATGAGAGATTCTAGTGCATGGTAACATATGATTATAGGTTCATTTAAGGTAAATCTTATTACTAATTGGGTGGCCATGGCATGCTATGCTAGGTGTTAACCATGGTCTATGAGGTTCATAAAATGATTTAGAGAAATCATTTATGGTAAGAAAGAGTTCTGATGATATTAAGAGTTGATATCATGTCTCATTGCCAATTAGTGATGAGCCTAGTAAGTCACACACATACACAAGTTATCACCTATTTAAATATGATTTAATTAATTAATTAAAGAGTTTAATTGATTAATTAAATAGGTTTGGTTTGCAAATAAATTGCAAAGTCCCTAGCATGACTTGAAACCAAATCTAGATTATTGGATGTGTAGTATAAATTAAATTTATATTTAAAGTGTTTAAATATGAATTTAATTGATGAGAAATTAATTAATAGAGATTAATTAATTAATTTATATTTGATATAAATTAATTAGAAGAAGAAAATAATTATTTTGGGTTAAGAACTCAAAATTAAGACACGAGGCATTTTGGTCATTTTGCAGTGTGACACGTGGCACCATGAGATGGTGACACATGGCATAACACATAAGCTTGCCAAATATTTTTAATCATGTAAGATGATTAAAATCAAGATTAAATATAGGTTTGACACTTGGCACAATGTGATTGGGTCACTTAAACCTAGAGCTAATCAAAAGGTGACATGTGGCTAGGGTTTAATGTGTTAACCTAGCTATTTAAGTGGGGTTATGAAAAGAAAACATAACCAGCAGCCTCTCCTCTCAATTGTCACGCCACTTTGAGCCTCTCCAGCTATTTCTCTTCATCTCTCATCAATTCAAAGAGATTAGCCATCAATCTCTTGAATTAAGAACACTAGAAATTGTTTCTAGTGTCCTGTTTACATCTCTAATCTCTTAAAAGGCAGAACTTGAATTTCTAATTAATAGAAAAGGCTTTAGAAGCTATTCAAGGGCTGCCATATGTGTTCTTGGTGTGGACAAGCTAGAGGGACAACATCTGGTGTCCTGAAGACGAATCTCAAAGGCGCAGACACGCTGCAGCACATCAAGAGGTTAGTGTAATCGTTCTTGATTTAATCTAGGGTTCTAAAATTAATCTGATTAATTTTAAAATCTTAAATGGCAAATACAGATCCAAAAACATATTAAAAGAGTTTTAATATGTTGTTTATCATTGAAATCAAATAGATAAAAATAAATCTTGCATGGTGCTTGTGACCCTAGGTGAAAATTTTTGAATTCAATAGTATAATCTTGTGTTTTTCACGCTTCCGTTCCTTCAATACATAATCAACACTTGATATTGAATTCCTCCCACTGGTCCCACCAATGCTTTTGACCTCCTTGAACTTCTTGCAATCCAATATTACATAGTAATCCTTGGCATACCAAGGCGAATATACAAGAACTTAAATAAATGAAATTACAACCCAAAAATATTACAAACTTAATAATACATGCCCAAAATAAATTAAAATAAATTAATTAATTTACAATCCCAAAGAAACATAAAAGAAATAAATCCAATCACATTGGTCTTTTATAGTCCATGATCATCCATCATGCATATCACTATTTAACAATTAAATAAAACATACATACTTAAATTAAATTGAATATCTCATATTCAACTTAAAAATCCAGATTTGAATATGATTCAAATAAATTTAAAAATTTAGATTTGAATCTCATTCAAACAAATTTAAAAATTCAGATTTGAATCACATTCAAACAACTTAAAAAATTCAGATTTGAATCACATTCAAACATTTTTTAAAAAATCAGATTTGAATCACATTCAAATATTTTTTAAAAAATCAGATCTGAATTTTTATTGAATCAATTTTAAAAAATCAGATTTAAATATGATTCAAACAACTTTAAAAATTTAGATTTGAATCACATTCAAACAACTTTTAAAATTCAGATTTGAATCACATTCAAACAATTTTTAAAATTCTGATTTGAATCATAATTTAATTGTGTGATTAAAACAACTAATTAAACACTTTAATTAGTCAAAGAATAGGCCTTAGATCATACAACAATTGCAGAATTAAAAGCCAAACCTTGAACCACCCAAGGAACCATTGTTGCCGCCACCAATGGTGGCTTCACCATGTGTGCCGCCACACCTCATGATCCAACCAGCAATGAATCTCTTGATCTCATGATCAAACACACAATTAAATTATATAATCAACAATCTAAATGATAAATATAGTGGCTCTGATACCAATTGAAGGAACGGAAGCGTGAAAAACACAAGATTATCCCATTGAAATTCAAAAAATTTCACCTAGGGTCACATGCACCATGCAGGATTTATTTTTATCTATTTGATTTCAATGATAAACAACATATTAAAACTTTTTAATATGTTTTTGGATATGTATTTGCCATTTAAGATTTTAAAATTAATCAGATTAATTTTAGAACCCTAGATTAAATCAAGAACGATTACACTAACCTCTTGATGTGCTGCAAATGTCCGCGCTTTGAGATTCGTCTTCAGGACACCAGATGTTGTCCCTCTAGCTTGTCCACACCAAGAACACCTATGAAAGCCCTTGAACAGCTTCTAAAGCCTTTTCTATTAATTAGAAATTCAAGTTCTGCCTTTTAAGAGATTAGAGATGTAAACAAGACACTAGAAACAATTTCTAGCGTTCTTAATTCAAGAGATTGATGGCTAATCTCTTTGAATTGATGAGAGATGAAGAGAAATAGCTGGAGAGGCTCAAAGTGGCGTGACAATTGAGAGGAGAGGCTGCTGGTTATGTTTTCTTTTCATAACCACACTTAAATAGCTAGGTTAACACATTAAACCCTAGCCACATGTTACCTTTTGATTAGCTCTAGGTTTAAGTGACCCAATCACATTGTGCCAAGTGTCAAACCTATATTTAATCTTGATTTTAATCATCTTACATGATTAAAAAACATTTGGGAAGCTTATGTGTTATGCCATGTGTCACCATCTCATGGTGCCACGTGTCACACTGTGAAATGACCAAAATGCCCCTGTGTCTTAATTTTGAGTTCTTAACCCAAAATAATAATTTTCTTCTTCTAATTAATTTATATCAAATATAAATTAATTAATTAATCTCTATTAATTAATTTCTCATCAATTAAATTCATATTTAAACACTTTAAATATAAATTTATTTTATACTACACATCCAATAATCTAGATTTGGTTTCAAGTCATGCTAGGGACTTTGCAATTTAATTGCAAACCAAATCTATTTAATTAATCAATTAAACTCTTTAATTAATTAATTAAATCATATTTAAATAGGTGATAACTTGTGTATGTGTGTGACTTACTAGGCTCATCACTAATTGGCAATGAGACATGATATCAACTCTTAATATCATCAGAACTCTTTCTTACCATAAATGATTTCTCTAAATCATTTTATGAACCTCATAGACCATGGTTAACACCTAGCATAGCATGCCATGGCCACCCAATTAGTAATAAGATTTACCTTAAATGAACCTATAATCATATGTTACCATGCACTAGAATCTCTCTGTTACAAAATCCCAACTCAAGCTGGAGTCATGGTTTATGTCAAACTCCATTTGCTATGAATATTATGTTCTCTTTTAATTCCAATTCTTGATTAAAAGATTTTTCTCATCAGAAACTCTTTTACGAATAAATCTATCTGTCTCCGCCAGAACTTGAAACATCAAGAACAATTAAATGAACATAGGATTTTATCTCTATTTACTTAGAGGAACAGATTCCTTCTTGATCAACACCTACCTCCATATATAACTAGCAGGAGCCAACACATGCCCATATACCCATACATAGTACAAGTATGAAAGCAGTATCAAACTCAAACTACCTATATACAAGATAATCTGTGCTATCTCAGTCTAAAGATTATATGCAATCGATATGATTTATGACAAAACATTGACAAGAGTAAACTCCATGTGCTTGTCATAAGTGTCACTGGTTCGGCCTACTTATCATTTATAAGTGCCTATCAAGTTTGTTATATGGCATGAGACTCACCATTCCATCTTATTTATATCTCATATAAATAACTTGGGAACAAACATGAATACAATCTTTCTGGATAAGTCATGTCCTTATTATGAAGTATCCCCGATTGTGAACCTATTTATGATACTTTGTGCTAGAAATATTGTCACTCATATTCTTAACAACTTAAGAATAATATTTCTAACAAAATATCAATGGACCTTTTCTATTACACATAAATATATTATGTAAACGGACAAGCGGAAATGCCTTTTATTATTAAAAATATGTACAAGATACATACTAAATGATATGCTCTAGGGCATACTACTAACATGGTCAGAATTCTACAATTCTAACTCTATTTGCCTTCCTTTGCCTCCTTCTTGAATAAACTATTGTTCAAGAAATGTGGCATCTCTACTTATCACAACCTTTTGTGAAGTAGGCAAATAAAAATAATATCCAAAACTATCTTTTAGATATCCAACAAATCGACCTTTTTCTGATCTGGTCTCCAATTTATTAGTGTTTAGCTTTTTGATATAAGCTGGACAACCCCAAATCTTAACATGCTTAAGACTTGGTTTTCTTCCATGCCATATCTCATAAGGTGTGGAAGAAACTGATTTTGATGGAATCCTATTCAGAATATACAAAGCTGATTCTAATGCAAATCCCCAAAAGGAGATTGGCATATCAGTATAGCTTATCATACTACGTACCATATCCAATGGGGTACGATTTCTCCTTTCAGATACACCATTTAGCTGCGGCGTTCCTGGAGGAGTCAGCTGGGAAATAATGCCATGCTCTCTCAAGTTTTCATCAAATTCAATACTCAAATATTCACCTCCACGATCTGATAGAAGAGCTTTAATACTCTTTCCTGTTTGATTTTCTACTTCAGATTTAAATTCTTTGAACTTTTCAAAGGATTCATGTTTGTATTTCATCAAATACAAATTCCCAAACCTTGATTTATCATCAATAAAGGTAATAATGAAAACCCCCTCTAGCCATATCTTTAAATGGATCACATACATCACTATGTATCAGCTCCAAAATATTTTTAGCTCTTAGCTCTTATCCAACAAAAGGTGATCTAGTCATTTTGCCCTGAAGACAAGATTCACAAGTTAGAGTAGGCTTAGAGCCCAATGAAGATAGAATATCCATATTTTCCAATTTTGTAATCCTATCTTCTGCAACATGACATAACCTTAAGTGCTAAATATATTTTGAACTTGAGTTGGTTTTCACCATGGCATTGCATTCATTTAGATTGCTATACTCTGGCCAGTGGAAACACTTTCTTACTGGCAATGGAAACACTTTCCTGTTGGCAATGGAAACACTTTCCTATTGACAGTGGAAACATTTTCCTTTGCCATTGTTAGCTTTGGTTTTCTTTTTCTGTTTAGCTATTTTCTTAGAAGGACCAGGAATCTGAGATTTCTTTTTCTTATTGCCCTTCTTCTTGTTGGACTTTCCAGCAGAAGAAGAAACAATCAAAGCTACCTCTTTTCCTTTATTGCCCGGCATATTCTTTTAGGCAATAACCGGCATGTTGAGTAAACCAGCTAAGGTGCATTCCTGTTTAGTCATATGGAAATTTGTCACAAAATTCCCAAAAAGACTCAGGAAGGGACTGAAGGATCAAATCTGTCTGTAGTTGGAAATCCATGTTGAAGTTAAGATGTTCCAACTGGTCAATCAGCCGAATCATCTTGTGGACATGATCCCCAACTTTCTATCCCTCAAACATCCTCATGCGGACCAGCTGCCTAGATATCTCATACCTAGCATTCCTGCTATGCTCACCATATAACTCTTGTAGGTGAAGGAGGATCTCACTCGCACTCTGCATGTTTTCATGCTACTTATGTAACTCATTACTCATGGAAGCAAGCATGTAACACTTAGCTCTCATATCATGCTCCTTCCACTTGACCAAAGTTTCATGTTCCTCTTGAGTGGCCTCTGGAGGTAAGGGACCAGGAACATTTGAATCTAGAACATATCCTATATGTTCAAGGTTCAGGACAAGTTTCAAATTTATTAGCCAATCAGAGGGATTAGGTCCTGTCAACCTATTACGATCAAGTATGCTTTCAATGATATTGGATGGTGGTGGTTGTTCTGTGCTCATTATTATCAGAAAATTAATTGCAGAAATAACCAGATTAATTAGTAAATGTATCATGTAATTAACCAAAATGATTATGGTCTTTTAATCAAATTGCTCCTCCCACTAACTTAGCGAATCCTACACTTCCAAAGTAGAAAACGGAAATCCTAGTTGGATGGATTTCTAGTGGGTGATTGAATTCTTATAATTCTATTGATCATCCTCAGGTACATCCATTATTGGAATTACAATAAACTATAAGTGAGCAACTCCTTGCCCATCACATCTCATGTGAGGTTCAATCCTTTACCAAGCCCCTAATGCTCAAAATCTCAAGTACATCCATTATTGACTTATCTTGCATTAGTTAAGTTGATCCCATTGAGCCAATAATTATGCAAATAATTTTAATGTCCTCGGGTACATCCAATATTGGCCACCAAACTATTTACATATTTACAACATCTCATGATTAACAATTATTCTTAAGAAAATCTCTTAAATTAATTACATCTTATGCAACTATTTAAAATTTCTTAAAATAATTGCCCCAATGAAGGGCCTGTGTTATAATTACTTTAATTATAGCATTTCCAACTTAATCATTTGTATGGAAGATTTTATAGTCATCCTAATTACTATTTAGGTCTCACTTTGCACATAATCCATTTAGCATGCATATATCATATAATAGCATACATTCCCATACATCTCATGCATTCATGGATAAGCAATAAATATGGTATGATCATGGACTTTCTAAGGGATTCAATTCTGAGCCACCAAGAATTGAATCAGGGCATTCCTAGGTGCATTTCGTTCATTCATTTTACAAGAGTTGCTGAAGGAGTACATAATCAACACTTGATCTTGAATTCCTCCCACTTGTCCCACCAATACTCTTGAGCCCCTTGAACTTCTTGCAATCCAATATTACATAGTAATCCTTGGCATACCAAGACGAATTTATAAGAACTTAAATAAATGAAATTATAACCCAAAAATTATTACAAACTTAATAATACATGCCCAAAATAAATTAAAATAAATAAATTAATTTACAATCCCAAAGAAACATAAAAGAAATAAATCCAATCACATTGGTCTTTTATAGTCCATGATCATCCATCATGCATATCACTATTTAACAATTAAATAAAACATACATACTTAAATTAAATTGAATATCTCATATTCAACTTAAAAATCTAGATTTGAATATGATTCAAATAAATTTAAAAATTCATATTTGAATCTCATTCAAACAAATTTAAAAATTCAGATTTAAATCATATTCAAACAACTTTAAAAATTCTGATTTGAATCACATTTAAACATTTTTTAAAAAATCAGATCTGAATTTTATTCAATCAATTTTAAAAAATCAGATTTAAATATGATTCAAACAACTTTAAAAATTCAGATTTGAATCACATTCAAACAACTTTTAAAATTCATATTTGAATCACTTTCAAACAAATTTTAAAATTTTGATTTGAATCATAATTTAATTGTGTTATAAAAATTCTAATTAAACAATTTAATTAGACATAAAATGGATCTTAGATCATACAACAATTGCACATTCACCATCCATTTACATTTGTACACCATTGTGGTGCATCAACCATACGCACCATGGTGTTCATCATTTGTGCTGCCACCTTGGCTTTGCAACCAGCAATTAACTTTTGATCTCATGATCAAACACACAATTAAATCATGTAAACATCAATCTAAATGGCAAATATAGTGGCTCTGATACCAATTGAAGGAATGGAAGCGTGAAAAACATAAGTTTATACCATTGAATTCAAAAATTTTCACCTAGGGTCACATGCATCATGCAAGATTTATTTTTATCTATTTGATTTCAATGATAAACAACATATTAAAACTCTTTTAATATGTTTTTGGATCTGTATTTGCCATTTAAGATTTTAAAATTAATCAGATTAATTTTAGAACCCTAGATTAAATCAAGAACGATTACACTAACCTCTTGATGCACTGCAGCGTATCTGCGCCTTTGAGATTTGTCTTCAGGACACCAAATGTTGTCCCTCAAGATTGTCCACACCAAGAACACCTATGGCAGCCTTTGAACAGCTTCTAAAGCTTTTTCTATTAATTAGAAATTCAAGTTCTGCCTTCTAAGAGATTAGAGATGTAAACAGGACACTAGAAACAATTTCTGGTGTTCTTAATTCAAGAGATTGATGACTAATCTCTTTGAATTGATGAGAGATGAAGAAGAATAGATGGGGAGCCTTAAAATGGCGTGAAAAAGGAGAGGAGTGGCTGCTGGTTGTTTTTCTTTTTCATAACAACACTTAAATAGCTAGGTTAACACATTAAACCCTTGCTACATGCCACCCTTTGATTAGCTCTAGGTTTAAGTGACCCAATCACATTGTGCCAAGTGTCAAACCTATATTTAATCTTGATTTTAATCATCTTACATGATTAAAAAAAAATACATTTGGCAAGCTTATGTGTAATCCCATGTGTCACCATCTCATGGTGCCACATGTCACACTGTGAAATGACCAAAATGCCCCTGTGTCTTAATTTTGAGTTCTTAACCCAAAATAATTATTTTTCTTCTTCTAATCAATTTATATCAAATATAAATTAATTAATTAATCTCTATTAATTAATTTCTCATTAATTAAATTCATATTTAAACACTTTAAATATAAATTTAACTTATACTACACATCCAATAATCTAGATTTCATTTCAAGTCATGCTAAGGACTTTGCAATTTAATTGCAAACCAAACCTATTTAATTAATCAATTAAACTCTTTAATTAATTAATTAAATCATATTTAAATAGGTGATAACTTGTGTATGTGTGTGACTTACTAGGCTCATCACTAATTGGCAATGAGACATGATATCAACTCTTAATATCATCAGTACTATTTCTTACTATAAATGATTTCTCTAAATCATTTTATGAACCTCATAGACCATGGTTAACAACTAGCATAGCATGCCATGGCCACCCAATTAGTAATAAGGTTTACCTCAAATAAACCTATAATCATATGTTACCATGCACTATAATCTCTCTGTTACGAAATCCCAACTCAAGCTGGAGTCATGGTTTATGTCAAACTCCATTTGCTATGAATATTATGTTCTCTTTTAATTCTAGTTCTTGATTAAAAAGATTTTCTCATCAGAAACTATTTTCTGAATAAATCTATCTGTCCTGGCTAGGAACTTGAAACATCAAGAACAATTAAATGAACATAGGATTTTATCTCTATTTACTTAGAGAAACAGATTCCATCTTGATCAACACCTACCTCCATATATAACTAGTAGGAGCCAACATATGCCCATATACCCATACACAGTATAAGTATGAAAGCAGTATCAAACTCAAACTACCTATATATAAGATAACTGTGCTATCTCAGGTCTAAAGATTTATGCACTGATATGATTTATGACAAAACATTGATAAGAGTAAACTCCATATGCTTGTCATAGGTGTCACTGGTTCGGCCTACTTATCATTTATAAGTGCCTATCATGTTTGTCATATGGCATGAGACTCACCATTCCATCTTATTTATATCTCATATAAATAACTTGGTAACAAACATGAATACAATCTTTCTGGAGAAGTCATCTCCTTATTATGAAGTATCCTCGATTGTGAACCTATTTATGATACTTTGTACTATAAATACTGTCACATATTCTTAACAACTTAAGAATAGAATTTCTAACAAAATATCAATGGACCTTTTCTATTACACATAAATATATTATGTAAACGGACAAGTGGAAATGCCTTTTATTAATAAAAATATGTACAAGATACATACTAAATGATATGCTATAGGGCATACTACAAACATGATAATGATGCATGGCTTGTTAAACTTTTGGTAAGTGTTATTGTTGAGAGATAAGTGATTTTTAGGGTTAAGGTTTGGAGAGATTTGAGTAAGGGAAGGAGAAAATATATGTTTTTAAGAGAAAAGAGTTGTGTATTTGGGTGAGAAGAAGCATGTTTTGCATTTAAATAAGGAAAGAGAGCCATTTTAGGATGGGGTACAACATTGCGAGTGAAGGGGGGCTTTCAAATTATCAATGTGCATAAAATTACACAGGGTCGTGTAGCAGTGCACGTGTCACCCCATGTAATACTCTACCTGAAATTAGCTTCCCTCTTTTAATTGCTTTGTAAGTCACATAAGCCATGCAATGTTTCATGGGTCACCCCGTGTAATGTTCTATAGCCACTTTTGATTTTGTGCACTTTGATTCAGTCACATAGGTAGTGCAATCTTGTATGGGTCACCTCATGTAACTTGTTATAACTACTTTTCTTTTAGGCTTAGGGATTTCCTTCCTGCACGACCCATACTATTTTCTCACTTTTTGCATTTTAAGTGATTCCTCATTACCTATCTTAAGAAAATTCATTATTCTAGCAATTAAAATGTACAATGGTACCCCCTTATGACTCTATTCCTATTTTGATGTACATCCTAAAAATGTTTGCTAATTTTACATGTGATGCACATTTAATGGACTAACACTTATAAAAACAATATAGAAGGATAAATATATCAAGTAAAGTTAAGGGAGCGTCCTTGTTTGGAGTTTGATGCCCTTGTGTGGTTTTGCCTGATTGTCCATTCCCTTACTCTTCTTTTTGCATTTTACCTTTTCACTTAAAATAATTGAAGCTTAGAGTTTGGGTGATATAACAAAGTGAAATTTAAAGTAAAATTTACAAAATTAGAAAAGGAATGGTTGGGTAGCCTCCTAAGTAGCACCTATTTATAGTATAACGCCCTCACTCTAGGTAGTCCGTACATCCTACTGTTCCGACGACTAACTTCTATTTGAACAGTTGGAAGGGTGGGAACTACATTTAAATGATAGGGAGGAGACATAGAATGATGGTATACATGATAAGAGAATGCAAGAAAAATTTAGAAAAAATAAAAGACATCAAATGCAATTAGGTTAAAAGAGCCGTATCCCAGACCCGCGAGGAACCCTAGGAAAAAAAATTTACTAGAGTTTAATTAAAAATTTATCGAGGTGTAAACGACATTAAAAATATCAAAGAAAGTTTAATTAACTAGTAAAAGTGAAAATAAAAAATAAAAATAGACAGTGTAAGAAAGTTAAGGAAATGTCCGATCGGTAATTCCAAAAAAGAGGGACTTTAACCGAAGAGGGGCATTTTAGTCATTTGACACTTAAAGTTGACTTTTAACCAAAAAGTCCATTAAAAATGAGTGGCATTAAATTGTTAAAAATCCCATAAAAATCCCATGAAAATATAAAATTACATGTAGTGCAATTAAGGGAAGTTAAGTGGGGTTAAGTAGAATTTCCAAAACCCTTGATTATTATATTATAAATTAAAGTTAGTGGAGGGGGGTATAAAAGGAAAAAATGGGCAAAATTCTCCACTCAAAGCTCTCTTCCTCCTCACTCTCTCTAAGTGCTGAACCCTTAACCCCATTTCCCTCCATAGCTTTGTCTTGCATGAAAGCTAAATCTCCCTATTTTACCACCCAAAATCACAAATTTCTTCAATTAAATTTAGTCCTCACACCTTGGGAAGTTTGTAGGCAGCAAAAGAGAGGATAAATTGTGAAGTTTTACAAGCTTGAAAAGTTCTTGGAACAAGGTTAGTGCATAATTTCTTACCTTCCTTCTTTTAATTCTTGAATGGAGGGTTAATTGACTTAGTGTGATAGAAAATTTAAGGGGAATGATGGGTAATTAGGAAACCCCAATTCGGCAGCCATGGGAAGTTTGGGAATTAAATTTATTCTTACATGAAAATGGTGATTAGTAATGTTAATTAAGGTAATTACATGAATTAGGATAAAATTGTATGTGGGTGTTTGAGGTTTCATTATGAATTAGG
The DNA here is from genome assembly GCF_030052815.1 of Hevea brasiliensis. NCBI lineage: Eukaryota > Viridiplantae > Streptophyta > Magnoliopsida > Malpighiales > Euphorbiaceae > Hevea > Hevea brasiliensis. Next base: position 85,569,407 of record NC_079497.1, on the reverse strand, counting down.
GTTTGTAACCATGAATTTTGGGATTTTGTTTTAAGCTTGAAACTGTTCAGGTGGCAGCCTTGATAAGCATAGTTATTGATCAATTTATACATATCAATGGTGATTTATAATGTTGATTAAGGTGACTAAGAGTATAAGAATTTAATTGCATGTATATTATTGACTTTGACACTTTAACTTAGGGCTTTGAACCAATTATGAGTGACTAGTGAAACTGCCCAAATTCAACAGCCTTGAGGATCTTAGGAGATAGGTAATTTCATGAATTTAATGGTGAATTATGGTGTTCATAGATATGTGGAAGTAAATTAGGCTTTGATGGTTAAAATTTCATGTACTAGCCAATTGTTTCAAGTGCATATTGTTGACCTTGACCAATTGAATTTAGGGTTTTGACAGGTGTTAAAAAAATTTTTAACTGAAGTGAAACAACTAACACATTTGAATAATTAACAATTTCCGCAAAAATTTTGGTAGAGTGCCATTTGTATTTTGAATAAAACAGTTCTTCAAAAACCTGTAAAAAGCACTTTAAATATATAATTCCTCAATCCCAAACTCCAACAATTTGTTGAACACAATAAATTTCTCAAACATTATCAACACAGTTCAATAACCAATTTCCTAGTGTTTCCAAAAACTAAGATAAAAGAAATATATCACAATATTTGTGACACCCCTTACTCGTGTACAAAATATCCGAGTAAGCAATGTCACACGGTGTATCGGCGCACTCTATTTTACCTTAATCAATTTTTGTCATAGTTTTGAATATAGTTTATGAAATATAATTTATTTAAGCCATTTATCGAAATTATTATTTATTTGAGGTTCCTAAAATTTTAAAGAAAATCCGGCAGAGTACCGGCTAAAAATGGAGAAAACAGTTCTTCGGAACCTGTGAAAAACACTTCCAATATTCGTATCTCATCACTCTCAAACTCCAATATCAAAATCTCAACATTTTCAATTTCATTTCTCAATCATTCATCTAATGTGATAATCAAGTACAATTCACAGATAGATATTCACATTTTCCATTCACCAACACAATTTTCATTATTTACATGAACATCAAAATACATTACATAAATCCAAATACATATAAGAAAATAAAAAAAAACAAATTAGTTACAAAATACCAAAATGAAACCTAGTGCCCTACCAATGCACTGTGGAGGGTGAGGTGACACAGACACTATGAAGAGCTGCAGGATGGACTCACCCAGTCTGCGGTCTACTGGGCTCACGATCAGTATCTCCAGAACCTACGCGTGGCAAAAGCAACGCGCTAAGCAATGATGCCTAGTGGTGCAATAATAAAATAAAAGAAAATAGCAAAAAATAAATATCTATTGAATGTATATGTCTTATTTGTTTTGTATTTGTTATATTCATTTATTTCTTTAACTTTGTCAATTTTCATTCATTTGGTTGCCCAAGTAACCTATACTGGACGACTGGACTGGATAAACGGGTAAACTGGCACTGGGTATCAAGTACCTCGAGCCGTCACACCATAGGTCACATATGTATCTCCCGGTGTGCAACAGAACAACTAACAAGCTGTAAATAATATTAGGCACGAGGCCAAGTCTCAACACAATATCAAAATGGCTAAAAGCCATAAAATCACAGAATGGCATAATGCCATGTGCAGTACTGCTAACTGAACCCTATTGGCATGCCAAACTATCCAAACCAATCTTGTTAGGTATACTAGGCCATTTAATACTTTAAAATTCTTCAATTTGTGAATTTCAAGTTTTGTTGTCACTATTCACTTCATTAGTCAACAAAAATGTTGACTTTTGGATATAAAATAGGTGTATTGGTTTTAACAATCCCAATGTACCACATTTTGCATTTAAAACTTGTTGGAATTAATCACCAAATCCATTTCCAAACTTAGCAGTAAGGGGCAGAATTTTCAGTTTTTGTACCATAAATTTACTGTTCCATTAGGGACTGTTACAGTGGAAATTTGAGGAAATAGTAAATATGAAAGTTGTTCCTTATTTTGTCTAGTTGAATTTCTCTTTTTGAATCACTCCATTTGGAGTTTTGTAGCTCCAGATATGGTCCAAAAACCACAGCTGGCTGGATTGGAAAACTGTAGAATTTATCAAATCTACAGTACAATGAACAGTGACAGTGAGTGCCTTGTTGGATAGGTTCTGGTCATAATTTGGGGTAGGTTTCTTCATGAAAGTTGTTTTTCTATATCTTATCTTGTTGCTGTAAAAATTTCAGGTCAAATGGACCATTTTACAGTGAGTTATGGCCAAATTAACAGTTGAACAGTTACTGTTCATTTGGTCATTCTGCAGAATCTGCTTGCAGGGTATCCGGATTGGGGCCAACTTTTGGTCCACTTACTTTGGTCTTTTGGGCATGGTTTCTTCAGAAAAATTGTGCCATTATATGTCTAGTTTCATGTCCAATTGGCCAAACACCAATTGAACCTACACAGCCAAAGATATGGCAGTCCAAACAGGCTGGACTCACAGCCTCCCTGCTACTGTCACTAGGCAGCCTACCCATTTCAGTTTGCCATGCAATAGTTCACTCCAAATTATGGTCAACTTACCTCAAATGGTCACTAATTGACCATTAGAATGTTCTTTAACAATTTCATAAGCAAAGTCCAATTTTTCTCCCAAAACCCTAATTCCCATTATGAGTTTTCACCACATACCTTAATTAACTAACTAATTCATTATTCTTATAATTACATGCTTTAAACATAATCTCTAGTTCACTACAAGTCCATAAAAAACACTCAATCTTGTTCCTTCCTTAGGGCTGCCGAAATTCATGGTATACATACACATAAATTCCATTCATTTAATTCACAAATCCTTACTCACTTTAAGTCTTTAACATGGAATAAGGGGGATTTAGGTATAGATAGGCACTAACCTCTTGTAGAGCAGAATTTTCCAAGTTTAAACTTCACTTTCCTTCCTTTTCTAGGCTGCCAAACACTTCCCAAGAGGTATAGACAAGTTTTTAGTGAAAGGTGTCTAGGGTTTATGGTGAAATGAAGAGGGAAATGGAGCTTGATGAAGTGTTAATGGAGGTTTAGGTCAAGGCATGGATTTCGGCTGGTTTGGGGAGGAAGAAGGCTGATGGTATTTTTAATTTCTTTAGTCTCATTTATCTCTTTTTATTAGTTAATGAAATGGTTGTTTAATTATAATTGATGGAAACTTTTAAATGACATCATAATGATGTCATATTTGGCATTTTATTGTAATTTCTTTTCTACTAACTTCAAATTAATTGTTCATCAACATTAATTCATATTTTATGTCATAATAATTATTTACTCAACTGGACAAGTCGATTAAAAATCGTCTCTGAAGGCGAAATGACCGAAATGACCAAAATGCCCTCCGTTTGGCTTAACGGGTCAAAATTGTCTGTACCGATTGAAAAATTTTTCTAAATATTTTCTTGGCATTCTAATGCCATAGGAACCTCAATGACCCTTCTCTAGAGTCCCAAAAATTATTTTATGAATTTTTCCCCTGGTCTAGTGCTCCTAGTTGCGAGAACCGCAACTTCCCTCTGGGTTACCCATAGCTTGGGCACCGACTCATTTAACTTGGTTGTATTTTATTTCTAAAATTTTTACTAAATTTTTCTTATTAATATTTGAGTTAATTATGGTTCCTGACTTTAGTTTAATTATTTTTTCGGACGTTCTAGCTGTCAGGATCGACACCGGTCACCGGAACAGTAGAATATACGGAGTTGCTACCGGGAGGGTGTTACAACTCTTCCCCTCTAATTTAAATTTCATCCTCGAAATTTACCTGATGCAAACAGTTGAGGGAACTGTTGCCTCATCGTTTCTTCACTTTCCCAAGTTGCCTCCTTGGTGTTGTGGTGCCTCTAAAGCACTTTCACCAGTGGAATCTGCTTATTCCTCAACTCTTTTACTTCCCGAGCTAGGATCCGTAGAGGTTCTTCTTCATATGTCAAATCCGGTTGTATTTCAATTTCTTCCCTGGAGATGACATGTGAAGGATCTGAGCGGTATCTTCTGAGCATGGACACATGGAACACATTGTGGATCTTGTCCACTACAGTGGTAAAGCTAGCCTATAGGCCACTGGACCCACACGTTCAATGACTTCATATGGGCCAATGAACCTAGGGCTTAACTTACCTTTTCTTCCAAACCTCAGTACCTTTTTCCACAGTGACACCTTGAGGAACACTTTGTCACCAACCGCATATTCTATTTCTTTTCTCTTCAGGTCGGCATAAGATTTTTGTCTGTCTGAGGCAACCTTCAGGTTGGTTTTGATTAGTTTCACTTTCTCCTCAGTCTTTTTCACCAGGTCTGGCCCTACCAGTTTGTCTTTGCCTTATTCAGTCCAGCACACTGGAGTTCTACATTTTCTCCCATACAGTGCTTTATACGGGGCCATTTGGATACTAGCTTGGTAGCTATTGTTGTATGCAAATTCTGCCAGTGGGAGGTATCTATCCCAGCTTCCCTCAAACTCAATGACACAACTCCTCAGCATATCCTCAAGGACCTGACATATATTTCATGTTATTGTTATCATTTTAGTTCAATAGTTGTATTAATTCAATTGGTTCAATTGTTTACCTGGATTACTCTTTCGGATTGCCCATCCGTCTGAGGATGGAATGCTGTGCTGAAGTGGAGTTGTGTACCCATGGACTCATGTAACTTCTTCCAAAATCTCGATGTAAACCTTGGGTCTCGATTAGATATGATGGAAAGTGGAATTCCATGTAGTCTAACTATCTCACTGATATATAATTCTGCTAACTTCTCCAGTGAGTAGTCAGTCCTAACTGGCAGAAAGTGTGCTGACTTTGTCAATCTATCAACTATCACCCATACTGCATCATGTTTCTTCTGGGTGAGAGGTAGACCACTTACAAAATCCATGGTGACCCGATCCCATTTTCATTCAGGTATGCGTATAGGCTGTAGCAACCCTGATGGAACTTGATGTTCTGCCTTGACTTGCTGACATGTCAAGCATTTAGTCACATAGTCAGCTATGTCCTTCTTCATACCAGGCGACCAATACTGAAGCTTTAGATCATGATATATCTTTGTACTTCCTGGGTGCATAGCATAAACACTAGTGTGTGCCTCTTTTAGAGTACTGGCCTTTAATTCCCCATCATCTGGTACACACAGTCTTCCTTTGTAATACAGACACCCATCTGCTTTCACCCCATAGTCAGTTGCTTTTCCTTCTAAGATTTTGCTCATAATAGCCATTAGCTTCTCATCTACCTTCTGCCCATTTAAAATCTGCTGTAGCAGGTTTGGCCTCACTTGCAACTCAGCCAAAATAGCTCCATCTCGAACCAAAGATAGACGGGCATTCAATGATCTCAAGGCTGTCATGGATTTTCTACTCAAAGTATCAGCAACAACATTTGCCTTCCCAGGATGATAGTCAATCACACAATCATAGTCCTTCAGGAACTCAATCCATCGCCTTTGTCTAAGGTTGAGCTCCTTCTGAGTTGGCAAATATTTTAGACTTTTGTGGTCTGTGTAAATGTAGCACTTTTCACCATATAAGTAATGCCTCCATATCTTCAGTGCGAAGATAATTGCTGCAAGCTCTATATCATAGGTAGGGTAATTTTGTTCATGTGGCCTTAGCTGCCTGGAAGCATAAGCGACCACCTTTCCCTCTTGCATCAATACACACCCTAACCCATTATGAGAGGCATCACTGTAGACCACAAAGTCCTTTCTTGACACTGGCTATGTTAACACTGGTGCCTCCATCAACATAGCCTTCAACTTCTCAAAACTGCTCTGACACTTGTCATTTCAGTCAAATCTGACATTCTTGTGTAACAACTTGGTCATTGGAGCAGCTATTAAGGAAAATCCCTTCACAAATCTCCTGTAATACTCAGCTAGCCCCAAGAAACTTCTGACCTCAGTTGCATTCCTGGGAGGCTTCCATTCCATTACTGCTTCTATTTTCTTGGGATCCACTCTAATCCCATCAGCTGACACTATGTGTCCAAGGAATGCAATCTCATTTAACCAGAAGTCACACTTAGACAACTTAGCATACAGCTTCTTTTCTCTCAGGTTTTGCAGAACAATCCTCAAATGCTCATCATGTTCTTCCCTGGTCTTGGAATACACCAAAATATCATCAATAAAGACCACTACGAACCGATCTAAGTGTGGATGGAAGATACGGTTCATAAGGTCCATGAATGCTGCTGGTGCATTTGTTAGGCCAAAGGGCATCACCAGAAACTCATAATGCCCATATCGGGTCCTGAATGCAGTCTTTGGCACATCTACATCCTCCACCCTCAACTGATGATACCCTGATCTGAGATCAATCTTAGAAAATACTCTTGCTCCCTTCAACTGATCAAACAGATCATCAATTCTAGGCAACGGATATTTGTTCTTCACAGTCACTTTATTCAACTGCCGGTAATCAATGCAAAGCCTCAAAGTCCCATCCTTCTTCTTCACAAACAGCACTGGAGCTCCCCATGGTGACACACTGGGGCGTATGAACCCCTTATCAAGCAACTCTTGCAACTGAGTTTTCAACTCCCTCAATTCAGCGGGTGCCATCCTATAAGGAGCAATGGAAATGGGTGCTGTACCCGGCAGTGTCTCAATAGCAAATTCGACTTCCCTTTCTGGTGGCAAACCAGGCAATTCTTCAGGAAATACATATGGGAAGTCTCTTACTATGGGTATGTCACACAGATCTGGCTTAGCCTGCCTAGTATCCACCACATGTGCTAGGTAGGCTTCACAGCCTTTTCTCATCATTCTTCTTGCAACTGTGGCTGAGATGACATTGGACGAGAAATCTGTCCTTTCCCCCACAACTGTGATCTCATTAGCCTCTGAAGTTTTCAGAGAAATTCTCTTCAATTTGCAATCAACTATTGCCTGATGACGTGACAACCAGTCCATTCCCAAAATCAGGTCAAACTCATGGAAAGGCAACTCAATCAGGTCTGCCAAGAATTCATACCCCTGAATCCTTAACGGGCAACCCTTGTATACTTTGTTCACCACTACACTGTGGCCCAATGGATTAGTGACCAGAATGTCTTGGTCACTCTCCCCTACTAGTATCCCCCTTTCTACGGGTAGGTTGATGCAGATGTATGAATGAGTGGATCCTAGATCCACCAATGCATGCACAGATGTATTGTAGAGGGAGAACGTACCCCTGATGACGTCCGGGGCATCTTGCTCCTCCTGAGCTCTCATGGCATAAGCTCTGGTAGGTGGTCTGTTATCAGGCCTCTCTGCTGGCTCAGATGCAGGCCTCTGTGATGGTCCCACTGCGTCAGATTTGCCAGATTTCCTACCCCTTTGTGGTGCAGGAGTAGGTCTGTCTGCTTGTGTTGGAGCAGTGGTAGTAGTTCTGCGTGGACAATTCTTCAATTGATGCTCTGTTGACCCACACCTTAAGCAGGCACCGGTCACTCTCCAACACTCCACCTTATGCCATTTCAAACAATGTGGACACGTAGAAGATGCTGGGGCTGGTCCCCTGAACCCCATCCCTAGAGAGCTGCCCACTGATGGTGTGGACTAACCTCTCCTAGGGGTAAACTGTGGCCTAGGCCCCTGAGACTGACCCTGACATTGTGGTTGACCTGAACTCTGTGCAGGTGGACCCTTGAACTTCTTCCCAAATGCAGAAGATGAACTAGACTGACCTGGGCCCCTCTTCTGCTGTCTTTCCCTTCTAGTCTGCTCACTGATTCTTACTTTTTTAACCTTTGTTGCAGCTTCCACTAGCTTGGTAAAGTCTGCGATTCCCAAGGCAGTGATCATGATCTTTATGTTGTCATTTATTCCCTCTTCAAATCTCTTGCACCTTTCAGCTTCATTAGGGACTATCTCCCTTCCATAGCGGCTCAATCTAATGAATTCCTTCTCATACTCGGCCACTGACAGCTGCCTCTGCCTCAGGTTAATGAACTCTCTTCTTCTCTCTTCCAGGTATACACTACCCACATATTTCTTCTTAAATTCGGAGAGGAAGAAGTCCCAAGTTACTATTTCTAGCTGTACTTCACTGGACACAGTATCCCACCATTCATATGCGTCGTCTTGCAGCAGAGATACAGCAGCTTCTAGATTTTGCTCTGGAGTGCAGTGGAGTTGTTTTAGAACTCTGCCTGTTCTGTTCAACCAATTTTCGGTTGCAACAGAATCATCTTCTCTCTTGCCAAAGAAGTCCACTGCTCCAAACTTTCTCAATTTTTCCAGGTGTGATTTTGGTTGTGGAGGTGGTGGTGGTGGTGGTATTACCCCAGCCATTTGTTTGAAAAATTCGGCCATTTGCTGGAACATGGCCAGTGGAGGCTGAGCAGGCTCTGCTTGAGCTAGCGGAGTAGGTTCTCCCATACCCCCAGTCTCAGCTGCTGCAGGTGAAGCATGACTCTCCACTTCCTCCTCAACTGCCCTCTGTGATGTAGGGTCCATATCCTATTCAAAATAAGAAAGACAAACAGATATGCATTAGTGTCACCTCGACTCTTACAAATGCAATGCATGGTATAGACTCAATCTAGGCCCAGAAACGCCTAAACCGTGCTCTGATACCACTAAATGTGACACCCCTTACCCGTGTACAGAATATCCGAGTAAGCAATGTCACATGGTGTATCGGCACACTCTATTTTACCTTAATCAATTTTTGTCATAGTTTTGAATATAGTTTACGAAATATAATTTATTTAAGCCATTTATCAAAATTATTATTTATTTGAGGTTCCGAAAATTTTAAAGAAAATCCGGCAGAGTATCGGCTAAAAATGGAGAAAACAATTCTTCGGAACCTGTGAAAAACACTTCCAATATTCGTATCTCATCACTCTCAAACTCCAATATCAAAATCTCAACATTTTCAATTTCATTTCTCAATCATTCATCTAATGTGATAATCAAGTACAATTCACAGATAGATATTCACATTTTCCATTCACCAACACAATTTTCATTATTTACATGAACATCAAAATACATTACATAAATCCAAAAAAAAAATAAAAAATAAAAAAAAATTAGTTACAAAATACCAAAATGAAACCTAGTGCCCTACCAATGCACTGTGGAGGGTGAGGTGACACGGACACTATGCAGAGCTGCAGGATGGACTCACCTAGTCTACGGTCTACTGGGCTCACGATCAGTATCTCCAGAACCTACGCGTGGCAAAAGCAACGCGCTAAGCAATGATGCTTAGTGGTGCAATAATAAAATAAAAGAAAATAGCAGAAAATAAATATGCATTGAATGTATATGTCTTATTTGTTTTGTATTTGTTATATTCATTTATTTCTTTAACTTTGTCCATTTTCATTCATTTGGTTGCCCAAGTAACCTATACTGGACGACTAGACTGGATAAATGGGTAAACTGGAAATGGGTATCAAGTACCTCGGGCCGTCACACCATCGGTCACATATGTATCTCCCGGTGTGCAACAGAACAGCTAACAATCTGTAAATAATATTAGGCACGAGGCCAAGTCTCAACACAATATCAAAATGGCTAAAAGCCATAAAATCACAGAATGGCATAATGCCATGTGCGATCGCTAATCGAACCCTATTGGCATGCCAAACTATCCAAACCAATCTTGTTAGGTATACTAAGCCATTTAATACTTTAAAATTCTTCAATTTGTGAATTTCAAGTTTTGGTGTCACTATTCACTTCATTAGTCAACAAAAATGTTGACTTTTGGATAGAAAATAGGTGTATTGGTTTTAAAACTCCCAATGTACCACATTTTGCATTTAAAACTTGTTGGAATTAATCACCAAATCCATTTCCAAACTTAGCAGTAAGGGGCAGAATTTTCAGTTTTTGTACCATAAATTTACTGTTCCATTAGGGACTGTTACAATGGAAATTTGAGGAAATGGTAAACATGAAAGTTGTTCCTTATTTTGTCTAGTTGAATTTCTTTTTCTGAATCACTCCATTTGGAGTTTTGTAGCTCCAGATATGGTCCAAAAACCACAGCTGGCCGGATTGGAAAACTGCAGAATTTACAAAATCTACAGTACAATGAATAGTGACTGTGAGTGCCTTGTTGGATAGGTTCTGGTCATAATTTGGGGTAGGTTTCTTCATGAAAGTTGTTTGTCTATATCTTATCTTGTTGCTATAAAACTTTTAGGTCAAATGGACCATTTTGCAGTGAGTTATGGCCAAATGAACAGTTACTGTTCATTTGGTCATTCTGCAGAATCTGCTTGCAGGGTATCCGGATTGGGGCCAACTTTTGGTCCACTTACTTTGGTCTTTTGGGCATGGTTTCTTGACCAAAATTGTGCCATTATATGTCTCGTTTCATGTCCAATTGGCCAAATACCAATTGAACCTACACAGCCAAAGATATGGTAGTCCAAACAGGCTGGACTCACAGCCTCCCTGCTGCTGTCACTAGGCAGCCTACCCATTTCAGTTTGCCATGCAATAGTTCACTCCAAATTATGGTCAACTTACCTCAAATGGTCACTAATTGACCATTAGAATGTTCTTTAACAATTTCATAAGCAAAGTCCAATTTTTCTCCCAAAACCCTAATTCCCATTATGAGTTTTCTCCACATACCTTAATTAACTAACTAATTCATTATTCTTATAATTACATACTTTAAACATAATCTCTAGTTCACTACAAGTCCATCAAAAACACTCAATCTTGTTCCTTAGGACTGCCGAAATTCATGGTATACATACACATAAATTCCATTCATTTAATTCATAAATCCTTACTCACTTTAAGTCTTTAACATGTAATAAGAGGGATTTAGGTATAGATAGGCACTAACCTCTTGTAGGGCAGAATTTTCCAAGTTTAAACTTCACTTTCCTTCCTTTTCTAGGCTGCCAAACACTTCCCAAGAGGTATAGACAAGTTTTTAGTGAAAGGTGTCTAGGGTTTATGGTGAAATGAAGAGGGAAATGGAGCTTGATGGAGTGTTAATGGAGGTTTAGGTCAAGGCATGGATTTCGGCTGGTTTGGGGAGGAAGAAGGCTGATAGTATTTTTAATTTCTTTAGTCTCATTTATCTCTTTTTATTAGTTAATGAAATGGTTGTTTAATTATAATTGGTGGAAACTTTTAAATGACATCATAATGATGTCATATTTGGCATTTTATTGTAATTTCTTTTCTACTAACTTCAAATTAATTGTTCATCAACATTAATTCATATTTTATGTCATAATAATTATTTACTCAACTGGACAAGTCGGTCAAAAATCGTCTCTGAAGGCAAAATGACCAAAATGCCCTCCGTTTGGCTTAACGGGTCAAAATTGTCTGTACCGATTGAAAAATTTTTCTAAATATTTTCTTGGCATTCTAATGTCATAGGAACCTCAATGACCCTTCTCTGGAGTCCCAAAAATTATTTTATGAATTTTTCCCTGGGTCTAGTGCTCCTAGTTGCGAGAATCGCAACTTCCCTCTGGGTTACCCATCGCTTGGGCACCAATTCATTTAACTTGGTTGTATTTTATTTCTAAAATTTTTACTAAATTTTTCTTATTAATATTTGAGTTAATTATGGTTCCTGACTTTAGTTTAAATATTTTTCCGGATGTCCTAGCTGTCAGGACCGACACCGGTCACCGGAACAGTAGAATGTACGGAGTTGCTACCGGGAGGGTGTTACAATATTTACAAGCCAAAATAATTTACAAATTTAGTTTACAATTTTAATGTACAATTTTAATTTACAACTGCTCAAAACCAAGAACAATATATACATACAGTGAACATACATTATAATACAAAATGCAAAAATATGGTATATTCAATATACCCGATGAAATCTCAATATAGCATTAGTAGCCTAGTCTGGTGCCCTTTCAGTCTGTCTACCTGCGACAGCAATGAAAAGCTATCGCTGAGTAAAATTTACTCAGTGGTGCACAATAACAATTTGAAATGCATTATATAAATCTTTTATTTACAATTCACAAATCAAATAATTCACAATTTACAAAGTTCATATAACACAAATTTGATCAAATAACTGAATAACACAGTTTTGCTAATCAATAACACAGTTTTGCTAATCAATAACACAATTTGATCAAATAACTAAATAACACAGTTTTTCCCATTAATAGCACAATTTGATCAAATAACAGAATAACACAGTGTTGCCAATTGATAACACAATTTAGGCCATGACATAATTTTTCCGCACATGCCATGTTGTACACCACGATAAGACACACTCACCCCAATAATCGAAATCAATGAGGGAGGAAGTTAGCTAAATAATGAGTACTCATCCACACTCACCTCAGACTAACAAGTCAAAGAGGGAGGAACATAATCACACTTACCCCAAAATGATAAGTCAAAAATGGAGGAATATAATAACAGTGTCATGCCAAGTGTGAGTCAAAATAATTCCTAATCACAATATTTCATACAAACCACAAATCACATTTTATCTCAAAATTTCCATTTGTAAAGTAGGCAACACAATATTTTCCAAATAATATTCCAAAGCCGAAACAATAAAAAACTATTCATAACTCATTTCTCCAAATAAATTTTCTAGTAAAAGCAGTGAATATAAAAAGTATTGTGCACAGACACAATTTAATACTGTAATGTTCAATTAAAATTTTAAGTAGAAAATGAGAAATCAAAATTATTATGCACAAACACAATTTAAAACAATAATATATAAATAATCATAATTTATTACAATTGAAAAATTCAAAAGAAATAACTATTGTGCACAAACCTCTAATATATGCCTTTTGGCCCTGACTCAGTGTTCCTTATGCTTCTCAATATCCTTTTTAACTGAAACACACAATTTAAAGTGTTTCAGTACTCAATGAATTTTTTTCTAACAATAAAATCTAATATCTAAATTTTCTTGATACTATTCCCTTCAATTCATTTCATTAGTCAACCTATAATATTGACCCTTGATTCACTCTATGTGAGTCAATTTTAATGTTATCAATATGTCACATTTAATAGCCTTTTAGTATTGGTACATGTTACCAAATTTATTTTCAAGTATATTGCATTTTATTGCAATTTACCGGATTTCGGTATAATAATTTGACCTAGCCGGATAACCTAGTTCCCTCAGTTTTTAGATTTCAGTCCTAACTACAAACTTGTAGGTCTATCTCTTATTGCATGCGGGGCAAAATTTCAAGTCATTCTAAGTTATGTAGACCAAGTTATGGTCAATCTCCCAATACTGGTCAGAATGCATTAAAATGGTCACTTTAGGTCATTTTTAGGTCACTTTTGGTTCAACCAGTTTTTTGACCTGAACTTATGCAAGCTATTTGACTTGCTTATGGTCATTTCTGGGCTTTCGTGTCTTCATAAGAATTGTATATATGTCTTAACTATTCATGGTAAAAATTTTAGGTCAATTGGACCTTTTTTGAGTGAGTTATGGCTAAAACATCAACTGCTGCCCAAATGGTCAATTTTCAGTCCTTAAATGCACTAATCCAGATTTGGTCATTTTTCAAGTTACCTTCCAAACAGAATTTTGGTAAGCTTCCTTCATGAAAGTTGGCACATTTTGTGCCTAGTTTCACTTCCAATTGGTCTCATACCAATTGGAGTCATACACTTAAGGTTCTAAGCCCAAAACTTACACTGCCCTATTGTACATTATTCACCACTCATCAATTACACATTTAACACTTACCAAATCATTTCCTTCATGCCATTTCTGGTTTGGACCATAACATAAACACATTTTACTTCACATTGTTGGTCATCTTGGCAGCTTGTAACCACACTCAATATGCACATTATAGTAGAAAATTTTCCAAGTTCAAATTACAAACAATTTAACCACATGACAAGCTCATTTACATGTTCAAACTCAAACCTTTATACACATATACAAGCTGCCATAACAAGCACCATAATTCAACCATATAATTCCATAAACCAAACCATAAAATAACATATTTTGGTCAACACTTCAAGTCTGCCAAATTGTACGTGTCTTTCAATTACTTCAAAGCTTCCAAAATCAAGTGATCAATCACACACACATTTAGTATACATTATCCAATTTATTCCTACACACATAAACACTTCATCAACACTTTAATCTACCATTTACATGCAAGGATAAACTGCCCTTATTGAAGTTTCATGGCTGCCAAAAATATACCTCTCCCTTAACTCATCAAACTTCAAAAATCCTTCTACAATTCAACTACCCATAACATCCTCACAAGGTTTAATGAAACAATTATAAAAAAATATATACTTACCACTCTTGAAAATCTTCAAAACTTCACCAAAACTTGATTTTCTTGCTGCCTATCTACTGCCCAAGTGGTGTAGAATAATTTTAGTGAAGGAATCAAGTGGAAAAATGGCTTGGATCATGGGAAATTGAAGCTTGCCTGAATTCAGCCATGGAGGAATTCCTTTCTTCCATTTTCGGCTGGTTTTTGTAATGTTGAAGAAGGTGAGTTTCTGCTGTCCAAAATGAAGGTTAATGGTCCACTTTAGGTGTTAGTGGACCACTAAGTGGTGAATTAATGTTTGTTTATTCTTAAATTTCCAAATTCTCATATTAAGCTCCAATCTTTTGCTAATTGAATTAGGTACCACCAATTTAATTTTTCATGAGATTTTCCAAGAGTAATATCATGTATTTTTAATGGACATTTAGGTCAAAAGACAACTCAGGGTGTCAAATGACCACAATGCCCCTGTTCGGGTTGCATTCCCAATTTTTCGGTAACAATGAGTTTTGTCGTTTTCTCGATTTCTCGTTTTTCTTTGTACTGATTAATTAGTTTTTCTTTGATATTTATAATGATATTTATACTTCAATAGATATTTATTTAAGTCCTACAAATATTTTCCAGGGTTCTTCGCGGTCCAAGGCTGGTCAACGGTCCACGCTGTAACTTCCCGGTGCGGTCACCCATCGCTATGGTTCTCAGCTCGTTTAACTTGGTTACATTTCATTGCTATTATTTTTCCTTTGTTTTTTCTTGTCTTTTATTTTCTTGTATTTCATTATTCTATGTCTCCTCACTAATATTTAAATATAGTTCTAGGCATTCTAACTGTCCGGACAAACACTGGTCACCGGAGCTGTAGAATGCACTACCGAACATAGGGGTGTTACGATTCTCCCCCCCCCCCCCCTAAAATAAATTTCGTCCGCAAAATTTTATCCTATAGCCATCTTAAAATAGTCATACGTTTATTTTCTCCTTTCTATATGATCGTATAATCTTCTTTCCCTCAAATTTGTATAAGACTTTTAACAATCTAATACAATATTTAATTTGTTTGTATAACAGCAATCTTCTCTTACTATTATGCTATTTAATATTTCAGTTCATGTTCCTTTTTGAATGACCCTTGAGGTCATGTTAGAATGATTTATCTAGTCATTGGTCGTCTGACCATTCTAGTCAATAGTCTTCCTCACATTCGTAACATTTCTTTGTTATATCTGAGCCAACTGTTCAAATTTTTACTTCCACAATTCTTTTTATCTATTAATATTCTATAACTTACTTCCTTTTGTACTAAACTATAACCTTTCGATTTTCTAACTTTTAAGTTTTAAATCCCTAAGTAGGATTTTCAAACCTATTTTTAACAATTAAATTCTGTCCTGGCATAACTATACCAAAACAGATGCCGTAGGCAACTATTCTCATCTCGGTGTACTATCTAGTAGTACGTAGCTCTACACAATAATCTCAAGTCAGTACTGTAATCTGCAGCTTACAGTATAAACATCAAGAACATTGCATAGTTACTAAGATACATTCCAATAGATCAAAATTTCCTATCTTTTATCCTTTTCCAATTCACTAATATCCGAGACTTATTCTGATTACAATATCCATTGACAATTACTAACTGTAACATCTTTGCCCTCATCTAGAACATTTCCATTACTATAACTTACTTTTAGGTAACTAACAAATTTTTTTTTTTCATATGAGGGACAGCAGTAAGGCAAACAATTCTGGTACTAACATAAAAGTATGCAGACCCCAGGTCAAACAATACATATATATATTAGTTACTAGTTTAGGGAGTACTAGCAATGATGTCAAAAGTCTCAGCCTCTTCCCTCTGTTGTATAACATATACTCTAGCTGAAGCATCACTCTGTTCTAGCTGATTCACAGTACTCTGACTTCTAGGTGTACTACCCCTACCTCTACCTCTGCTTCTACTAACTGAGGGTGAACTATTTGGGGTAGAAACTTGGGTTAACCCCTCTGGTGTAGTAAATGATTCATAACGGCATGGATTTATACAATCCCTAGCAAAATGACCAATCTTTCCACAATTAAAATAAGCTCCTATGGCTCTATAACATAACCCACTATGTGGTTTACAACAAGTTTCACAAAGTCGATCTGATAGCGCATTTCTGGGTTTCTGTTGAGTTTGCTGATCGGATCGAGGTGGTTTCTGTCCAGAAGATCTATCTCTACTGGACTTCTTACCACTTCTGTTGTGTCCCCCAAAATTTTTCCTCTTTCCAGTAGGACCACTGGAACTCTGTTCTACTGACTTTCCCTCTTTTTCTGTCTTCTGTGATTTCTTTTTCTCACGGGCCGCTTCAAATTCAATTCTTTCTAATTCTAGTGCTTGGGAAATAAGCTCAGAGAAGTTGTTATGTTTGAATCTGACCACTTGTAATCTGATACTAGCCGGTTTCAAACCTCTTACATCTCTCCCTACTGGTAGAAAGTAGACTTACTGCATAATGGCTCAGGCGGGAAAATTCCCTTTCATATTTAGCCATTGATCTACTCCCCTGTTTCAGACTTAGGAACTCTTACAGCTTCTGGTCCACATAAGCATCAGGGACATATTTTTGTCTGAATTTCCATAGAAAATCATTCCATGTTAGCACTGAAGGTTTTACCAGACAATGGGGAATGGTTTTCCACCAGTCATATGCATCCCCCTGTAGCAGAGACACTGAATATTCAAATCTGAGCTCCTCTGTGAAGTGCAGTTTCTTGAACACCCTATCCATTCTCTCTAACCACTGTTCTGCCTCAAGACGATCTACTGTCCCCTTGAACTCAATAGCCCCATATTTCATCAATTTGTCATACTGCCTAGCAGAAGACTGTGGTGTACACTGGTGTCTGTAGTGGGACTTGAGTAGGCATGTTACCAGCCATCTGTTAGAATATTGCAACCATCTGCTAAGCGAACTGAGTAGGAAACTGCGGTACTAAGGGGGCTAGTGCGGCTGATCCACTGACATTGTGAAGGGTTGGGGCATCCCCTTGTACCTCAGCCTCTATCGATTGATCGACTGAATGATCACCCTCTTCCATAGTCAATTCGAGGATCTTAGACCTCCTGAACAAATAACACAAGGAGATTTCCTCCCGTTAGTGCATATTTATAATGTAATGTACTATATGTATCAAACAATGACATTAAGCAGTTGTACTATGAAGAAAGAATATTCAAATTATAGGCGAAAACAGAATTTAAAAACTTTGCTCTGATACCACTAAAACATGTCACACCCTACCCCTCCGTAAGGCATAACATGATCCCATAATATAACTAATGAATTGCCAACTTCGTCTACTGATAACCCATTAAATATACTACAAGGGATTTTAAAAATTTTCTTACTTCTTTTTACAGTGGTGAGCACTATTGACAGGTGTTAAAAAAATTTTTAACTGAAGTGAAACAACTAACATATTTGAATAATTAACAATTTCTGCAAAAATTTTGGCAGAGTGCCATTTGTATTTTGAATAAAATAGTTCTTCAAAAACCTGTAAAAAGCACTTCAAATATATAATTCCTCAATCCCAAACTCCAACAATTTGTTAAACACAATAAATTTCTCAAACATTATCAACACAGTTCAATAACCAATTTCCCAGTGTTTCCAAAAACTAAGATAAAATAAATATATCACAATATTTACAAGCTAAAATAATTTACAAATGTAGTTTACAATTTTAATGTATAATTTTAATTTACAACTGCTCAAAACCAAGAACAATATATACATACAGTGAACATATATTACAATACAAAATGGAAAAATATGGTATACTCAATATACCCGATGAACTCTCACTATAGCATTAGTAGCCTAGTCTACTGCCCTGTCAGTCTGTCTACCTGCGACAGCAATGAAAAGCTATCGCTGAGTAAAATTTACTTAGTGGTGCACAATAACAATTTGAAATGCGATATATAAATCTTTTATTGACAATTAACAAATCAAATAATTCACAATCTACAAAGTTCATATAACACAAATTTGATCAAATAACTGAATAACATAGTTTTGCCCATCAATAACACAATTTGATCAAATAACTGAATAACACAGTGTTGCCAATTGATAACACAATTTAGGCCATGAGATAATTTTTTCGCACATGCCGTGTTGTACACCACGACAAGACACACTCACCCCAATAATCGAAATCATTGAGGGAGGAAGCTAGCTCAATAATGAGTACTCATCCACACTCACCTCAGACTAACAAGTCAAAGAGGGAGGAACATAATCACACTTACCCCAAAATGATAAGTCAAAAATGGAGGAATATAATAACAGTGTCATGCTAAGTGTGAGTCAAAATAATTCCTAATCACAATATTTCATACAAACCACAAATCACATTTTATCTCAAAATTTCCATTTGTAAAGTAGGCAACACAATATTTTCCAAATAATATTCCAAAGCCGAAACAATAAAAAACTATTCATAACTCATTTCTCCAAATAAATTTTCTAGTAAAAGCAGTGAATATAAAAAGTATTGTGCACAGACACAATTTAAAACTATAATATTCAATTAAATTTTTAAGTAGAAAATGAGAAATCAAAATTATTATGCACAAACACAATTTAAAACAATAATATACAAATAATCATAATTTATTTCCATTGAAAAATTCAAAAGAAATAACTATTGTGCACAAACCTCTGATATATGCCTTTTGGCACTGACTCAGTGTTCCTTATGCTTCTCAATATTCTTTTCAATTGAAACACACAATTTAAAGTGTTTCAGTACTCAATAAATTTGTTTCTAATAATAAAATCCAATATTTAAATTTTCTTGGTACTATTCCCTTCAATTAATTTCATTAGTTAACCTATAATATTGACCCTTGATGCACTCTAAGTAATTCAATTCTAATGTTACCAATATGTCACATTTAATAGCCTTTTAGTGTTGGTACATGTTACCAAATTCATTTTCAAGTATATTGCAATTTATTGCAATTTGCCGGATTTTTGTATACAAATATGACCTAGTCGGATAACCTAGTTCCCTCGGTTTTCAGGTTTCGGTCCAAACTACAAACTTATAGGTCTTTGTCTTATTGAATGCGGGGCAAAATTTCAGGTCATTCTGAGTTATATAGACCAAGTTATGGTCAATCTACCAATGCTGGTCAGAATGCATTAAAATGGTCACTTTAGGTCATTTTTAGGTCACTTTTGGTTCGGCTTGTTTTTGGACCTGAACTTGTGCAAGCTATTTGACTTGCTTATATTCATTTCTGGGCTTTAGTGTCTTCATAAGAATTGTAGATATATGTCTTAACTATTCATGGTAAAAATTTCAGGTCAATTGGACCTGTTTTGAGTGAGTTATGGCCAAAACATCAACTACTACCCATATGGTCAATTTTCAGGCCTTAAATGCACTAATCCGGATTTGGTCATTTTTCAAGTTACCTTCCAAGCAGAATTTTGGTAAGCTTCCTTCATGAAAGTTGGCACATTTTGTGCCTAGTTTCACCTTCAATTTGTCTCATACCAATTGGAGTCACAAACTTAAGGTTCTAAGCCCAAAACATACACTGCCCTATTGTACATTATTCACCACTCATCAATTACACATTTAACACTTACCAATTCATTTCCTTCATGCCATTTCTGGTTTGTACCATAACATAAACACATTTTACTTCACATTGTTGGTCATCTTGGCAGCTTGTAACCACACTCAATATGTACATTATAGTACAGAATTTTCCAAGTTCAAATTTTAAACAATTTAACCACATGACAAGCTCATTTACATGTTCAAATTCAAACCTTTATACACATATACAAGCTGCTATAACAAGCACCATAATTCAACCATATAATTCCATAAACCAAACCATGAAATAACATATTTTTGTCCACACTTCAAGTTTGCCGAATTGTACATCTCTTTCAATTACTTCAAAGCTTCCAAACTCATACATTACTTTAAGTGTACAATCACACATACATTTAGTATACATTATCCAATTTATTCCTACACACATAAACACTTCATCAACACTTTAATCTACCATTTACATGCAAGGATAAACTTCCCTTATTGAAGTTCCATGGCTGCTAAAAATATACCTCTCCCTTAACTCATCAAACTTCAAAAATCCTTCCACAATTCAACTACCCATAACATCCTCACAAGGTTTAATGAAACAATAATAAAAAATATATATTTACCACTTTTGAAACTCTTCAAAACTTCATCAAAACTTGATTTTCTTGCTGCCTATCTACTGCCCAAGTTGTGTAGAACAATTTTAGTGAAGGAATCAAGTGGAAAAATGGCTTGGATCATGGGAAATGGAAGATTGCATGAATTTGGCCATGGAGGAATTCCTTTCTTCCATTTTTGGCTGGTTTTTGTAATGTTGAAGAAGGTGAGTTTCTGCTATCCAAAATGAAGGTTAATGGTCCACTTTAGGTGTTAGTGGACCACTAAGTGGAGATTTAATATTTGTTTATTCTTAAATTTCCAAATTCTCACATTAAGCTCCTATCTTTTGCTAATTGAATTAGGTACCACCAATTTAATTTTTCATGAGATTTTTCAAGTGTAATATCATGTATTTTAAATGGAAATTTAGGTCAAAAGACGACTCGGGGTGTCAAATGACCACAATGCCCCTGTTCGGGTTGCATTCCCGATTTTTCGGTAACACCGAGTTTTATCGTTTTCTCGATTTCTCATTTTTTTGTACTAATTAATTAATTTTTCTTTGATATTTCTAATGATATTTATACTTCAATAGACATTTATTTAAGTCCTAAAAATATTTTCCAGAGTTTCCCGTGGTCCAGGGCTAGTCAACAGTCCATGCCGCAACTTCCCGGTGCGATCACCCATCATTATGGTTTTCGGCTCGTTTAACTTGGTTATATTTCATTGCTATTATTTTTCCTTTGTTTTTTTCTTGTATTTTCTTTTCTTTTATTTCATTATTCTATGTCTCCTCACTAATATTTAAATGTAGTTCTAGGCATTCTAATTGTCCGGATAGGCACTGGTCACCGGAGCAGTAGAACGCACTACCGAACATAGGGGTGTTACACGCCTGAAATTGCTAAATAAAGACTGCTTAACCAGTTTTGAAAAGAAGCCATAATGTGGTCCAAAGAACTCCAAATGCCCTGAAACTAGTGCTAAAATTTCAATAAGACATAGGCCTATAATAATGGTATTTTGACTAGAGCCCAGAAATTAAGGGAACTAAGTGAATTAACTTGATTAAGTTGGCATACCAAATCTGAGTGAGCCATACCATTTTGGAAAGCTAAGAAACAGACCTCCAACTTTGGTTTATACATTTTCCTCAGCTTATGGATGTAAGGAGCTTAAATATTGGGTCAAAGTTATTGACCTAATTGAAATCCTATTACTACATGACAATTAAGTTTAGGTCAATAATTTGACTATAAATAATCCTACAAGACTTAAAAAATCACAAAAAACAATTCTGAGTGACCTGAGACATAGGGCAACATATCCTATGTCTATTGAAGAGGCAAGAGACTAGAGTAGCACCCCGTGATTTTACTATGAGGGCCTAAGAGGAGCTAGAACCAATAAATGTCATTAGAGGTACATTTTCACTTTATGATATGTTAGTATGTGCACTGTCCCGGCTCCACGCATTCATATGTGTGCATCGCACCGCCAGTTGATTGAGGGATACAGATAGAGGAGCTAGAGGACGACATACAAGTTACAAACCCTTTAGGCCATAGTGTCATGGTGAAGAAGGTCTACAATGGTTGTCCTCTGAAAATACAAGGGTGTGAGTTTCCAGCTGAACTAATTGAACTACCATTCCATGAGTTCGATCTGATACTGGGTATGGATTGGTTATCATGTCACCGGGCGATGGTAGATTATCGGTTGAAGAGGATTTCATTACAGACAGTAGATGGGGATGAGATTATAGTTGTGGGTGAAGGAACGAGTTGTCTTTTTGCTATCATATCAGCCATAGCAGCAAGAAGAATGATAAGGAAGGGCTGTGAGGGTTTCTTAACACATATAGTTGACACTAGGAAGACTAGCCCGAGCATGCAGGAGATCCCCACAGCACGTGAATTTCCGAATATGTTTCTGGAAGAGTTGCCGGGTTTGCCACCAGATAGAGAAGTGGAGTTTGCTATAGAGGTTATGTCGGTTAGCGCACCGAATTCTATTACTCCATATAGGATGGCACCCACTGAACTGAGAGAGTTAAAAGTTTAGTTACAGGAGCTACTAGATAAGGGTTTCATAGTCCTAGTATGTCTCCTTAGGGAGCATCGGTGTTATTTGTAAAGAAGAAAGATGGTACACTATGGCTTTGTATAGACTACCGGCGGCCGAATAAGGTGACTGTGAAAAACAAATAACCTTTGCCATGGATAGATGACTTGTTTGATCAACTGAAGGGAGCTAGTGTGTT
The DNA here is from genome assembly GCF_030052815.1 of Hevea brasiliensis. NCBI lineage: Eukaryota > Viridiplantae > Streptophyta > Magnoliopsida > Malpighiales > Euphorbiaceae > Hevea > Hevea brasiliensis. The sequence continues at coordinate 85,546,609 of NC_079497.1, read as the reverse complement.
TTCAAAGATAGATCTCAGATCAAGTTATCACCATCTGAAAGTAAAGGAGAAAAAAGTGCCTAAAATTGCTTTTAGGACCCGGTATGGACACTATGAGTTTCTAGTGATGTCATTTGGGCTGACAAATGCACCAGCAGCTTTTATGGACCAAATGAACCGAATCTTTCATCCCTAATTTGATCGATTTATTTTGGTCTTTATAGATGATATTCTGGTGTATTCTAAGAACCGAGAGGAGCATGATGAACACCTGAGAGTAGTATTACAGACACTGCGGGAAAAGCAGTTATATGGCAAGCTGTCCAAGTGTGACTTCTAGTTGGATGAGATACCCTTTCTTGGACACATTGTATCAGCAGATGGGATCAGGATAGATCCAAAGAAAATTGAAGCAATAGTAGAATGGTAGCCTCCTAGAAATAAAACAGAAGTCATAAACTTTTTGGGGTTAGCAGGATACTACAGGAGATTTGTGAAGGGATTCTCCCTTATACCAGCCCCATTAACTAAGTTGCTACACAAGAATGTCAAGTTTGACTGGAATGACAAATGTCAAGCCATTTTTCAGAAGCTAAGGGCTATGCTCATAGAAGCTCCAGTGCTGACATGACCAGAGTCTGGGAAAGACTATGTGATCTTTTGTAATGCCTCTCATAATGGGCTTGGGTGTGTTCTAATGCAAGAAGGTAAAGTAGTTGCCTACGCTTCTAGACAGCTAAGGCCACATGAAAATAACTACCCAACACATGATCTGGAATTGGCTGCAATAATATTTGCACTGAAGATATGGAGGCATTACCTATATGGTGAGAAGTGCTATATCTACACTGATCACAAGAGTCTGGAGTATTTGCCAACCCAGAAGGAACTAAATCTGAGACCGAGGAGATGGATTGAATTCCTTAAGGATTATGACTGTGTGATCGACTATCACCCAGGATAGGAGAATGTAGTGGCTAACGCACTGAGCAGAAAGTCCATGATGGCTTTAAGGGCATTGAATGCTCAATTGTCTGTAGCACAGGATGAAGTACTTTTGGCTGACTTACATGTAAAGCTAATTTTGCTATAGCAAATACAAGAAGCACAGCTAAGGGATGAAAAGTTAGTAACTATAATGGGCAGAGTTAAAGAGGGGAAGGAGACTGACTATGAGTTGAAAGGAGATGGATGCCTATATTATAAAGGCAGAATTTGTGTACCAGAAGATGAGGAACTGAAGAAGAGTGTCCTGAAAGAGGCACACAGTAGCTTCCATGCTATGCACCCAGGAAGTACTAAGATGTATCATGACCTGAAGGCATAGTACTAGTGGCCTAGAATGAAAAAGGAGATTGATGATTTTGTGACCAGATGTTTGACATGCTAGCAGGTCAAAGCTGAGCATCAGGTTCTATCAGGGTTGTTGTAACCTATATCCATAATAGAGTGGAAATGGGATTGCATCACCATAGATTTTGTGACTGGGCTACCATTGACACAAAAGAAGCATGATACCATTTGGGTAATTGTGGACAGATTAACAAAGTCAGCACACTTCCTACTTATTAAAATTGACTATTCACTAGAGAGATTAGCAGAGATCTACATAGCTGAGATAGTACAGTTACATGGATTTCCAATATCGATCATATCTGACGGAGACCCAAGGTTTACCTCAAGATTTTGGAAGAAGCTACAGGACTCATTAGGCATTCAACTGAACTTCAGTACGACTTTTCATCCATAGACGAATTGTAACACCCTCACTGTATCCATTCCATACATTCTACTGTTCCAGTGATCGGTGTCGGTCCGGACAGTTAGAACGTCTGAAAAAATATTTAGACTAAAATGAGGAGCCATAATTAACACAAATATTAATAAGAAAAATTTATAAAAAATTTTAGAAATAAAATACAACCAAGTTAAGTGAGCCGGTGCCCTAGCGATGGGTAACCCAGTGGGAATTTACACTGGTTTGGATAATGTGATTGGTTTGAATAGGTTGGCATGCCAATACGGTTCTGATAGCAGTACTGCGTATAATGTATGGCTTCATGCCATTCTGTGATGTGAAAGCCTATGGCTATATTGATTATAACGTTAACTTGGCTTTTATGCCTTATTGCTTTTATGGCTTATTAGCCATTATGTTTGCACACCAGGAGACCATTGTGACCGATGGTGTGATGGCCCAAGGTACCTAGTACCCAGTGCTAGTTTACCCATTTATCCAGTCTAATCAATTTGTATAGGTTACTTGGGCATGGAAAGTATAATTGTAATTGAATTGATTATTGAAGAAAATAAGAAAATTAAATATTAAAATAAAGAACAAGAATGATTACAATAAAATAAAGAATCTAAAAATCATAAAAAAAAATGATCAATAAATGTAAGAAAGAGTTAATATCATAAAATGTAATTAGCCTTCGACTAAACAATAAGTTAGTAATTATTCATTTCTTATAAGAACAATAACTAGAAAATTTTTTTTACTTTTATTTGCATACTATATTTTCTTGTATTATTGGCACCGCTAAACCACTAAGCTTTATGCTTAGGGCGTTGCTTTTGCAACACTAAGTACTGAAGATTTGGACAGAGAGCCCAGTAGACCACAGACTACGTGAAGCTGTTCACAGTTCTGCATAGTATCCGTGTCACCTCACAGACTACAGTGCATTGGTAGGACACTAGGTCCCATTTTGTATTTTGTGATTTTTGTAAGTTTTGTAATTAAACTCTTATTTTATCATGTATATTTGAAACCTATGTAATATAATTTTGTATAGTATTTGTAACTTTGTATTTATAAATAACATATGAGAATTTATTTGTGATTTGAGCCTGATGATGATGTGAAATGAATGAATGACAAATGGAGGAATTGTTATGAAATTGATGTAATTTGATGTGATACAAATGAAGTTTGAGAATGATTGGAAATTATTGGAAGTGTTTTTCACAGGTTCCCAAGAACTGTTTTCTCCATTTTTAACCGGCACTCTGCCAGATTTTTTATAAAATTTTCGAAGCCACAAATTAATTTATAATTTCAATAAATGATCTAAATGAGATCAATTTCATAACTTTCACTTAATAACTATAATAAATAAATTAAGAATTGATAAATATCAATGAGATAAGTTATGGTGTTTCGGTACACTGTGTGGTATTCTAGCTCGACTACACTGTAGACGGGTAGGGGGCATCACATTTAGTGGTATTAGAGCACGGTTTAGGCGTTTCTGGGTCTAGATCGAGTCCATACCATGCATTGCATTAAGAGTCGAGGTGACACTAATGCAGATCTGTTTGTCTTTCTTATTTTGATTAGGATATGGACCCCATGTCACAGAGAGCACTAGATGAGGAAGGGGAGAGTCATGCTCCACCTGCAACTGAGACTGGGGGCCAGGGAGAACTTGCTCCACCGGCACCAGTAGTGCCTGCACAGCCTCCTCCGGCTATGTTTTAGCAAATGGCTGAATTCTTCAGACAGATGGCTGGGGTTATGCCATCACCACCACCTCCACAACAGAAATCCCATCTAGAAAAATTGAGAAAATTTGGGGCTGTGGACTTCATTGGTAAGAAAGAAGATGACTCAGTGGCAGCTGAGAATTGGCTAGATCGTACCATAAGGGTATTGAAGCAACTGCATTATACCCCAGAGCAAAACTTGGAGGGTACCGTGTCCCTACTTCAAGATGATGCCTATCAGTGGTGGGACACTATATCTAGTAAGGTCCAGCCAGAGTTGATAACTTGGGATTTCTTCCTCGCTGAATTTAAGAAGAAGTATGTGGGAAGTGTGTACCTGGAAGACAAGAGAATAGAATTTATTAGTCTGAGGCAGAGGCAGTTATCGGTAGCAGAGCATGAGAAGGAGTTTGTCAGACTAAGCCGCTACTGAAGAGAGATAGTCCCCACAGAAGCAGAGAGATGCAGAAGGTTTGAAGAGGGGCTAAATGACAACATTAAAATAATGATCACTGCCTTAGGGATTACGAACTTCACAAAATTAGTTGAAGCCGCATTAAAAGTGGAAAGGGTCAGAGTAAGTGAACAGAGTAGGAAAGACAGGCAACGTAAGAGGGAATTTGGACTAGGACAGTTAAGTATACCGACTGATAGTAAGAAGTTTAAGGGTTCTGGTTCACAAGATCAAACATAGGGCCAGAGAGGCCAAATTAGAATATCTATAGCTAGCTCCCCGGACACAATAACAAGGGGATCAGCCCCAGTGCCTGAATGTATGCACTGTGGTAAGAGACACAGAGGGGAGTGTCGACTGTTAACTGGAGAGTGTTTTAAGTATGGGGCTACGGATCATTTCATAAGAGATTGCCCTTAGAAAAGTGGATTAGTAGCTCCAGTACAAGTTGATAGATCTGCCCCAACAGTTCAAAGGGGTAAAAGATCGGGTGGAGTAGAGATGGCTGACATTTCACAGAAGATTATTTATGAGACAATTAAAAGGCCCGAAGCCAGGGTGGCACCGCAGGTATATGCTATGGAAGCTCAGGAAGAGCCAAACCCGGGAAGTGAAGAAAGAAGGAGGTAGCAACTCCACGATTACTCAAGTTAGGTAAATTTCGAGGATGAAATTAAAATTAGAGGGGAAGAGTTGTAACACCCTCACTATATCCATTCCGTACATTTTACTGTTCTGGTGACCGGTGTCTGTTCAGACAGTTAGAACTTCTGGAAAAGTATTTAGACTAAAGTGAGGAGCCATAATTAACACAAATATTAATAAGAAAAATTTAGAAAAAACTTTAGAAATAAAATACAACCAAGTTAAGTGAGCCGGTGCCCTAACGATGGGTAACCCAGTGGGAAGTTGCACTGGTTTGGATAATGTGATTGGTTTGGATAGGTTGGCATGCCAATAGTGTTTTGATAGCAGTACTGCGTATGATGTATGGCTTCATGCCATTATGTGATGTGATAGCCTATGGCTATACTGATTATGACGTTAACTTGGCTTTATGCCTTATTACTTTTATGGCTTATTAGCCATTCTGTTTGCACACCGGGAGATACATTGCGACCGATGGTGTGACGGCCCGAGGTACCTGGTACCTATTGCTAGTTTACCCATTTATCCAGTCCGGTCAATTTGTATAGGTTACTTGGGCATGGAAAAGTATAATTGTAATTGAATTGATTATTAAAGAAAATAAGAAAATTAAATATTAAAATAAAGAACAAGAATGATTACAATAAAATAAAGAAGCTCAAAATCATCAAAAAAATGATCAATAAATGCAAGAAAGAGTTAATATCATAAAATTTAATTAGCCTTCGACTAAACAATAAGTTAGTAAATATTCATTTCTTATAAGAACAATAACTAGAAAAATTTTTTTACTTTTATTTGCATACTATATTTTCTTGTATTATTGGCACCGCTAAACCACTAAGCTTTATGCTAAGCGCGTCGCTTTTGCAATGCGTAGGTACTAAAGATTTGGACAGAGAGCCCAGTAGACCACAGACTGTGTGAAGCCGTTCACAGTTCTGCATAGTGTCCGTGTCACCTCACAGACTACAGTGCATTGGTAGGACACTAGGTCCCATTTTGTATTTTGTGATTTTTGTAAGTTTTGTAATTAAACTCTTATTTTATCATGTATATTTGAAACCTATGTAATTTAGTTTTGTATAGTATTTGTAACTTTGTATTTATAAATAACATATGAGAATTTATTTATGATGTGAAATGAATGAATGACAAATGGAGGAATTGTTATGAAATTGTTGTAAATTCATGTGATACAAATAGAGTTTGAGAATGATTGGAAATTATTGGAAGTATTTTTCACAGGTTCCGAAGAACTATTTTCTCCATTTTTAGTCGGCACTCTGCTAGATTTTCTATAAAATTTTCGAAGCCGCAAATTAATTTATAATTTTAATAAATGATCTAAATGAGATCAATTTGATAAATTTCACTTAATAACTATAATAAAAAAATTAAGAACTGATAAATATCAATGAGATAAGTTATGGTGTTCTGGTACACTGTGTGGCATATCTTGCTCGACTACACTGTAGACGGGTAAGGGGTGTCACACAGATGGAGTCTGAAAGGGTGATTCAGGTAACCCTTAGAACTTAGTAAATAATATAAATGTTAAAAGATTGATAATAATGACATGACATGAATGACATGATAGGTATTGGAAGATATGCTTCGGAGCTGCATTATTGACTTTGTAGGAAGTTGGGAGAAGTATCTTCTTTTGGTAGAGTTTGCTTATAACAACAACTACCAAACCAGCATAAAAATGGCCCCTTATGAAGCATTATATTGGAGGAGATGCAGGACTCCCTTGTGCTGGACAGAAATGGGTGAGGAGAAAGTAGTGGGCCCGGACCTGGTGAGACAGACAGAAGAAAAAGTGAAGCTAATCAGAGACAACCTGAAAGCCACCTCAGACAGATAGAAGTCATATGTTGACCTGAGGAGAAAGGATTTAGAGTATGAGGTTGGTGATAAGGTGTTTCTCAAGGTATCACCTTGGAAGAAAGTGCTAAGATTTGGTAAGAAGGGTAAGTTAAGCCCTAGGTTTATTGGTCTATACTGTGACACCCCTTACCCGACTACAGTGTAGCCGAGCAAGTTATGCCACTCAGTGTGCCGGAGCACTCTATTTTATCTGATTTCATTACAGTCCTTGATTTATTTATTCAAAAACTTTATTGAAGATTTAGGCTATTTTTACTTTTATGAAAATCTAACTAAGTTGGAAATTTCAAAAATTTTAATGATAATCCGACAAAGTATCGGCTGTAATTTGGACTAACAGTTCTTCTGAACCTGCCAAAGACAATTTCAATATATACTCAATTTCTCAAACTTAATAGTCTCAAAAATTTTCAAACATAATGCATCTCAATGCAGTATCCAGATTTCTCAGAAATCTCATTAGATTTTCAATATCTCAATATTCACAAGTATAATCTCATTATAACTCAAATTCAATTCACATACTAAAATACTTACTTTGAATAGCTTCCATAATTCATAGGTTAATTACATGAGTTTATTTTGTACAAGATATACAAATAATTTACAATGTGCTAGGAATGAACAATATACATAACATGTATAAAATGAGCCCTATCTACATGCATTGCTGAGGAGGTGACAATCTTGAACTCTTCTGACACTTCTGCAGATCTGGACTCCAAAAATCTCAATGATACCCATCTGGTTTTACCTTGCACTGCGCGAGGAAGCAATTCAATCGCGCTAAGCATTTCGCTTAGTGGTGCAATAATATAACTAAAATAATATATACAAGTAAAGAAAGAAATAAATGATAATTCAGATACTCAGAGTCAATTTAATTTGGTATGGTATTTCTAGTATCAACGATCTTATATACTAGTTTGTTCCTCTTTGGAAGTGCTTAGTTTATAACTTTTCAGTAATACTAGCAGGTATATAATTTATTCTATTTGTATTGTATTTCAAGTCTGTACGGTTCTGCAATTTATATTTTTGTTATGTTTCTTTTGCTAATCTCTTTTGCTTATTCATTCAATACTTAATTTAATTGTACTGGATTTTCATTATACTTAACTTAACTTAGTTGCCTGAATTGAATAATACTTTAATTGATCGCCAAGTAACCTATACTAGACGATCGGATCGGATAACGGGTCGTTGGCACTGGACACCGCGGTGCCTCGGGCCGTCATACCATGGGACGCAGAACGTCAACCATGTATGCAGTCAGTATGGCTAAAAAGCCATGATATCACATAATCGGCATAAAAGCCATGAATACGGGCATAAAAGCCATGAATACGGGCATAAAGCCATGAATACAGGCATAAAGCCTTTCGCAGTACTGCTAAAACAATACCCTATTGGCATGCCAAACTATCCAAACCAATCTTGTTAGGTATACTAGGGCATTTGATACTTTAAAATATTAATATATTGTGCTTTATGACTTCATTTCATGATAAATTTCAATCATAATTCATACATTCATTTGATCATTTATATGATCACAATTCACATCAATTATCCTTTTATACCATTATACTCAAAATACTTCTCCTCTTTACAATAATGAGAACTAATATCTCATTCATACATTAATATGGTTTATTTATCCATTCATTATGTTATTCATATTGATCCCAATTCTAAACAATGGTTCACATGTACCATTGTATTCAAAACATTTTTCCTTTCTCATTTATACATTTAAGAGTCTACTTATATAATTACAAATTTTATATTTCAAGTTGAGTTACTAATATTTTATGAATTCCATTTGTGATGGGCATATATGCCCTAACTATCTATTCACATCAATTAGGTGACTTATTTTTCATGTTACAAGTAATCCATGAATATTTCATGGATTTCAAATTTATGGCCTAAATTTCTTTTTAACAATTTTGACTAGGATGCATAGTCCATATTTGTCATACAATTCTAAGCATTTAAGCTTAGAATTGGTTCTAGGTCTTCATCTTAATTCACTAATCATTTTGATTACTATTCACCATACTAGTCAACCAAAATGTTGACCTTTTTATACTTAATGGATATATTAATTCTAATTACACCAAGATCCCACATTTTGAGTTTTACATTTACTAGTATTAATTGCCAATTGCAATTTAAAGTCCCCTAGATGCATTTCTAATTTCAAATTTTGAATTTCAAGTTTTGGTGTCACTATTTACCTCATTGGTCAACAAAAATGTTGACTTTTGCATAGACAATAGGTACATTGGTTTTAACACTCCCGATGTACCACATTTTGCATTTAAAACTTGTTGGAATCAATTACCAAATCCATTTCCAAGCTTATTTCAAGTTTTCATGTCACTATTCACTTCATTAGTCAACTAAAATGTTGACTTTTACATAGAAAATATGTACATTGACTTTGGCACTTCCAACATACTACATTTTTCATTTAAAACTTGTTGGTTTTGGTCACTTTCTCAAAGCTTAGGTCATTTTGGCAAAATTGCCAATTTTCGGTTTTGGTGCTCAAGGTTGCACTGTTTCATTGGTCGATTTACTGTTGGAATTTGACAAAACTTCCTTCATAGAAAATGTTCCTTATTTTGTCTAGTTGAATTTCTTTTTTTGAATCACTCCATTTGGAGTTTTGTAGCTCAAGTTATAGCCAAAATAAGTTTACTGTTCACGTGTACTGTTCCTGCTGAAATTTTGGTTTTTGGCAGATTTTGGTCCAATTTTGGTCAGTAATTTGACTAAGTTAAGTTCATAATTTGATCTAACTTTCTTCATATGAAATGTTCTACCATGCCTTAGGTTTCCATCGGTTCAAGAATCGCCTAAATCCGAGTTTTTTAGAGAGAGTTATAGCCATCCAAACCTTACTGTTCAAATGTAAATCTGCAGAGTTGCAAGTTTGATAACTCAACTTTGTTCAATAATTTGAATGGGTTAATGGCATAATTTGGGGTAGGTTTCTTCATGAAAGTTGTTTGTCTATATCCTATCTTGTTGCTGTAAATATTTCAGGTCAATTTGACCACTCTACAGTGAGTTATGCCCAAATGAACAGTTACTGTTCATTTGGTCATTCTGCAGGGGCTGTTTGCAGGGTATCTGGATTGGGGCCAACTTTTGGTCCTCTTGCTTTGGTCTTTTGGGCATGGTTTCTTCAGCAAAAATGTGCCATTATAAGCCTAGTTTCATGTCTAATTGGCCAAACACCAATTGGACCAACACAGCCCAAGCTATGGTAGTCCAAGTGGACTGAAATTTCAGTCACCCTGCTGCACTCACAAGGCAGCATACTCATTCACTTGCCATGCTACATTTCAGTCCAATTTATGGTTAACTTACCTAAAATGGTCACTAATTGACCATTAAAATGTTTTCTAACAATTTCCTAAGTCAATTCAAATTTTCACTTCTCAAAACCCTAATTCCCATCTCCATTTCACACTAGTTACCCTAGTTAACTAGTTAAGTCATTATCCACATAATTATGTACTTCAAATATGATCTCTAGTCCTCTTTAAGTCCATCAAAACTATCAAACCCACTCCTCCTATAGGGCTGCCAAAATCCCTAGTATGTATACACATAATTTTTGTTCATTTAAGTTACAATTTCTTACTCAATTTAAGTTGCTAACATGGAAAATAAAAGTTTGAAGTAGATAGGTGCACTAACCTCTTTGTAGGGCTGCCAACCAGATTTTCTTTTCACCTTTCTTCCCACTTTCCTTGGGTTTTATGGCTGGCTATGGAGGTTTATCAAGGCTGCCAACTATTTTTGTGAAGGAAAGTAATGATTTGGAAGCTTGAAATGGTGTTTTAATGATAGGAAAATGAAAGAATTTGAGAGGAAATGGAGAAAGTGAGGGTTGGACGGGAGAATGCTGGAGAAGAAGATGGAATTTTCATTTTTTTTTTGACTCATTTATCTCATTTTTATTTGTTTATTAAATGGTTGTCTCATGGTGATTGGTGGAGAGCTTTTAAATGACATCACCTTATGTCATAACTAAGCATTTTCCTTCATTTTCTTTTCTTCTTTTCTCTACTCATTTTCAATTCAATTTTTAGTGATGTTTATTCATATTTTATGTCATAATAATTATTTACTCAAGTGGACAAGTCGGCCAAAAATCACCTCTGAAGGCGAAATGACCAAAATGCCCTCCGTTTGGCTTAACGGGTCAAAATTGTCTGTACCGATTGGAAATTTTTTCTAAATATCTTCTTGGCATTCTAATGCCATAGGAACCTCAATGACCCTTCTCTGGAGTCCCAAAAATTATTTTATGAATTTTTTCCCGGGTCTAGGGCTCCTCGTTGCGAGAACCGCAACTTACCTCTGGTTACCCATCGCTTGGGCACCGGCTCATTTGACTTAGTTGCATTTTATTTCTAAAATTTTTACTAAATTTTTCTTATTAATATTTGAGTTAATTATGATTCCTGACTTTAGTTTAAATATTTTTCGACGTTCTATGTCCGACCGACACCGGTCACCGAATAAGAGATCAGATTTGAGTGGCTAATGGAGGGTGTTACAACTCTTCCCCTCTAATTTAAATTTCGTCCTCGAAATTTACCTGAATTAAGTAATCGGGGAGTTGCTACCTCCTTGTTTCTTCACCTTTCCGTGTTATCCTACTTCACTTTCTCCTTAGTCTCCATCCTATCCTCAAACAGTTATGTACTCATCCTTTTTCATCTTAAATACAGTCTCCTTCTCATCGCCATTCGCTATCTCATTGTCTCTTCACTCTCTTATTCCATAACTTAACCTAAAATAAACAGGAAATACAGATCTGCAATAGTGTCACCTCGACTCTTATGAATGCAATGCATGATATGCAATCTATCTAGGTCCAGAAACGCCTAAACCGTGCTCTGATACCACTAAATGTGACACCCCTTACCCGACTACAGTGTAGCCGAGCAAGTTATGCCACTCAGTGTGTCGGAGCACTCTATTTTATCTGATTTCATTACAGTCCTTGATTTATTTATTCAAAAACTTTATTGAAGATTTAGGCTATTTTTACTTTTATCAAAATCTAACTAAGTTGGAAATTTCAAAAATTTTAACGATAATCCGACAAAGTGTCGGCTGTAATTTGGATTAACAGTTCTTCTGAACCTGCCAAAGACAATTTCAATATATACTCAATTTCTCAAACTTAATAGTCTCAAAAATTTTCAAACATAATGTATCTCAATGCAGTATCCAGATTTCTCAGAAATCTCATTAGATTTTCAATATCTCAATATTCACAAGTATAATCTCATTATAACTCAAATTCAATTCACATACTAAAATACTTACTTTGAATAGCTTCCATAATTCATAGGTTAATTACATGAGTTTATTTTGTACAAGATATACAAATAATTTACAATGTGCTAGGAATGAACAATATACATAACATGTATAAAATGAGCCCTATCTACATGCATTGCTGAGGAGGTGACAATCTTGAACTCTTCTGACACTTCGCAGATCCGACTCCAAAAATCTCGATCGACCATCTTTGGTTTTACCTTGGTACTGCGAGGAAGCAATTCCATCGCGCTAAGCATTTCTGCTTAGTGGTGCAATAATATAACCAGAAATAATATATACAAGTAAAGAAAGAAATAAATGATAATTCAGATACTCAAGAGTCAATTTAATTTGGTATGGTATTTCTAGTATCAACGATTTTATATACTAGTTTGTTCCTCTTTGGAAGTGCTTAGTTTATAACTTTTCAGTAATACTAACAGGTATATAATTTATTCTATCTGTATTGTATTTCAAGTCTGTACGGTTCTGCAATTTATATTTTTGTTATGTTTCTTTTGCTAATCTCTTTTGCTTATTCATTCAATACTTAATTTAATTGTACTGGATTTTCATTATACTTAACTTAACTTAGTTGCCTGAATTGAATAATACTTTAATTGACTGCCCAAGTAACCTATACTAGACGATCGGATCGATAACGGGTCGTTGGCACCGACACCGCTGCCTCGGGCCATCATACCATGGGACGCAGTAACGCCAACCATGTATGCAATCGATGGCTAAAAAGCCATGATATCACATAATCGGCATAAAAGCCATGAATACGGGCATAAAAGCCATGAATACGGGCATAAAGCCATGAATACAGGCATAAAGCCATGAATACAGGCATAAAGCCTTTCGCAGTACTGCTAAAACAATACCCTATTGGCATGCCAAACTATCCAAACCAATCTTGTTAGGTATACTAGGGCATTTGATACTTTAAAATATTAATATATTGTGCTTTATGACTTCATTATTTCATGATAAATTTCAATCATAATTCATACATTCATTTGATCATTTATATGATCACAATTCACATCAATTATCCTTTTATACCATTGTACTCAAAATACTTCTCCTCTTTACAATAATGAGAACTAATGTCTCATTCATACATTAATATGGTTTATTTATCCATTCATTATGTTATTCATATTGATCCCAATTCTAAACAATGGTTCACATGTACCATTGTATTCAAAACATTTTTCCTTTCTCATTTATACATTCAAAAGTCTACTTATATAATTACAAATTTTATATTACAAGTTGAGTTACTAATATTTTATGAATTCCATTTGTGATGGGCATATATGCCCTAACTATCTATTCACATCAATTAGGTGACTTATTTTTCATGTTTCAACTAATCCATGAATATTTCATGGATTTCAAATTTATGGCCTAAGTTTCTTTTTAACAATTTTGACTAGGATGCATAGTCCATATTTGTCATACAATTCTAATCATTTAAGCTTAGAATTGGTTCTAGGTCTTCATCTTAATTCACTAATCATTTTGATTACTATTCACCATACTAGTCAACCAAAATGTTGACCTTTTTATACTTAATGGATATATTAATTCTAATTACACCAAGATCCCACATTTTGAGTTTTACATTTACTAGTATTAATTGCCAATTGCAATTTAAAGTCCCCTAGATGCATTTCTAATTTCAAATTTTGAATTTCAAGTTTTGGTGTCACTATTCACCTCATTGGTCAACAAAAATGTTGACTTTTGCATAGACAATAGGTACATTGGTTTTAACACTCCCGATGTACCACATTTTGCATTTAAAACTTGTTGGAATCAATTACCAAATCCATTTCCAAGCTTATTTCAAGTTTTCATGTCACTATTCACTTCATTAGTCAACTAAAATGTTGACTTTTGCATAGAAAATATGTACATTGACTTTGGCACTTCCAACATACTATATTTTTCATTTAAAACTTGTTGGTTTTGGTCACTTTCTCAAAGCTTAGGTCATTTTGGCAAATTTGCCAATTTTCGGTTTTGGTGCTCTGAAGTTGCACTGTTTCATTGGTCGATTTACTGTTGGAATTTGACAAAACTTCCTTCATAGAAAATGTTCCTTATTTTGTCTAGTTGAATTTCTTTTTTTGAATCACTCCATTTGGAGTTTTGTAGCTCAAGTTATGGCCAAAATAAGTTTACTGTTCACGTGTACTGTTCCTGCTGAAATTTTGGGTTTTGGCAGATTTTGGTCCAACTTTGGTCAGTAATTTGACCAAGTTAAGTTCATAATTTGGTCTAACTTTCTTCATATGAAATGTTCTGCCATGCCTTAGGTTTCCATCGGTTCAAGAATCGCCTAAATCCGAGTTTTCTAGAGAGAGTTATAGCTATCCAAACATTACTGTTCAAATGTAAATCTGAAGAGTTGCAGGTTTGATAACTCAACTTTGTTCAATAATTTGAATGGGTTAATGGAATAATTTGGGGTAGGTTTCTTCATGAAAGTTGTTTGTCTATATCCTATCTTGTTGCTGTAAAAATTTCAGGTCAATTTGACCACTCTACAGTGAGTTATGGCCAAATGAACAGTTACTATTCATTTGGTCATTCTGCAGGGGCCGTTTGCAGGGTATCCGGATTGGGGCCAACTTTTGGTCCTCTTGCTTTGGTCTTTTGGGCATGGTTTCTTCAGCAAAAATGTGCCATTATAAGCCTAGTTTCATGTCCAATTGGCCAAACACCAATTGGACCAACACAGCCCAAGCTATGGCAGTCCAAGTGGACTGAAATTTCAGTCACCCTGCTGCACTCATAAGGCAGCATACTCATTCACTTGCCATGCTACATTTCAGTCCAATTTATGGTTAACTTACCTAAAATGGTCACTAATTGACCATTAAAATGTTTTCTAACAATTTCCTAAGTCAATTCAAATTTTCACTTCTCAAAACCCTAATTCCCATCTCCATTTCACACTAGTTACCCTAGTTAACTAGTTAAGTCTTTATCCACATAATTATGTACTTCAAATATGATCTTTTGTCCTCTTTAAGTCCATCAAAACTATCAAACCCACTCCTCCCATAGGGCTGCCAAAATCCCTAGTATGTATACACATAATTTTTGTTCATTTAAGTTACAATTTCTTACTCAATTTAAGTTGCTAACATGGAAAATAAAAGTTTGAAGTAGATAGGTGCACTAACCTCTTTGTAGGGCTGCCAACCAGATTTTCTTTTCACCTTTCTTCCCACTTTCCTTGGGTTTTATGGCTGGCTATGGAGGTTTATCAAGGCTGCCAACTATTTTTGTGAAGGAAAGTAATGATTTGGAAGCTTGAAATGGTGTTTTAATGATAGGAAAATGAAAGAATTTGAGAGGAAATGGAGAAAGTTAGGGTTGGACGGGAGAATGCTGGAGAAGAAGATGGACTTTTCATTTTTTTTTTTGACTCATTTATCTCATTTTTATTTGTTTATTAAATGGTTGTCTCATGGTGATTGGTGGAGAGCTTTTAAATGACATCACCTTATGTCATAACTAAGCATTTTCCTTCATTTTCTTTTCTTCTTTTCTCTACTCATTTTCAATTCAATTTTTAGTGATGTTTATTCATATTTTATGTCATAATAATTATTTACTCAACTGGACAAGTCGGCCAAAAATCACCTCTGAAGGCGAAATGACCAAAATGCCCTCCGTTTGGCTTAACGGGTCAAAATTGTCTGTACCGATTGGAAATTTTTTCTAAATATTTTCTTGGCATTCTAATGCCGTAGGAACCTCAATGACCCTTCTCTGGAGTCCCAAAAATTATTTTATGAATTTTTTCCTGTGTCTAGGGCTCTCGCTATAGAACCGTAACTTACCTCTGGTTACCCATCGCTTGGGCACCGGCTCATTTGACTTAGTTGCATTTTATTTCTAAAATTTTTACTAAATTTTTCTTATTAATATTTGAGTTAATTATGATTCCTGACTTTAGTTTAAATATTTTTTCGGACGTTCTAGCTGTCCGAACCGATACCGGTCACCGGAACAGTAGACTGTACGGAGTGGCTACCGGGAGGGTGTTACATATACAATGTCATTGAATGTGTGGGTCCAGTAGCTTATAGGCTAGCTTTGCCACCTAAGCTAGACAGTATTCACAATGTATTCCATGTGTCGATGCTCAGGAGATACAGATCAGATCTTTCACATGTCATTTCAGCAGAAGAGATAATTGTGCAACCTGACTTGACATATTAAGAAAGGCCGATCAGAATCTTGGCACGGGAAGTAAAGGAGCTCAGAAATAAGAGAATTTCATTGGTGAAAGTTCTATGGAGACACCATAACATAGAAGAGGCAACTTGGGAGAGCGAGGACATAATGAGGTAGCAGTTCCCTCTTCTCTTCATATCAGGTAAATTTCGAGGGCGAAATTTTATTTAAAGGGAAAGAATTGTAATGCCCTCACCGTAGGTAGTCTTTACATCCTACTATTCCGACGACTAACATCTGTTTGGACAATTGGAATGCCGAGAACTACATTTAAATGATAGTGAGGAGACATAAAATGATGGTATACATGATAAGAGAATGCAAGAAAATTTTGGGAAAAATAAAAGACATGAAATGCAATTAGGTTGAAAGAGCCGTGTTTCGGACCCACGAGGAACCCTAGGAAAAAAAAATTTTTACCAGAGTTTAATTAAAAATTTACCGATGTGTAAATGACATTAAAAATGTCAAAGAAAGTTTAATTAATTGGTAAAAGTGAAAATAAAAAATAAAATAGACAGTGTAAAATATTTAAGGAAATGTCCGATCAGTAATTCCGAAAAAGAGGGACTTTAACCGAAGAGGGGCATTTTAGTCATTTGGCACTTAAAGTTGACTTTTGACCAAATAGTCCATTAAAAATGAGTGGCATTAAATTGTTAAAAATCCCATGAAAATATGAAATTATATGTAGTGCAATTAAGGGAAGCTAAGTGGGGTTAAGTAGAATTTCCAAAACCCTCGATTATTATATTATAAATGAAAGTTAGTGGAGGGGGGGGGGGGTATAAAAGGCTAAAATAGGTAGAATTCTCCACTCAAAGCTCTCTTTTTCCTCACTCTCTCAAAGTGCCGAACCCTCAACCCCATTTCCCACAATAGTTTTTTCTTGCATGCAAGCTTAATCTCCCCATTTTACCTCCCAAAATCACAAATTTCTTCAATTAAAGTTAGTCCTCACACCTTAGGGAGTTTGTAGGCAGTGAAAGGGAGGATAAATTTTGAAGTTTTACAAGCTTGAAAAGTTCTTGGAACAAGGTTAGTGCATAATTTCTTACCTCCCCTCTTTTAATTCTTGAATGGAGGGTTAATTGAGTTAGTGTGATAGAAAATTTGAAGGAAATAATGGGTGATTGGGAAACCCCAACTCAGCAACCATGGGAAGTTTGGGGATTAAATTTATTCTTACATGAAAATGGTGATTAGTAATATTAATTAATGTAATTACTTGAATTAGGATAAAATTGTATGTGGGTGTTTGAGGTTTGATTATGAATTAGGGTTTGTAACCATGAATTTGGGGATTTTGTTTTAGGCTTGAAACTGTTCAATTGGCAGCCTTGATAAGCATGGTTATTGATCAATTTATACATATAATTGGTGATTTATAATGTTGATTAAGGTGACTAACAGTATAAGAATTTAATTGCATGTATATTATTGACTTTGAGACTTTAACATAGGGCTTTGAACCAATTATGAGTGATTAGTGAAACTACCCAAATTTGGCAGCCTTGAGGAGCTTAGGAGATAGGTAATTTCATGAATTAAATAGTGAATTATGGTGTCCATGGATACGTGGAAGTAAATTAGGCATTGATAGTTAAATTTTCATGTACTAGCCAATTGTTTCATGCGCATATTGTTGACCTTGACCAATTGAATTTAGGGTTTTGAATTGATTACTATAGACTTGTGTATACTGCTGGAAATTGATTGAATTGATATGAATGGGTGTTATTAGAAGTGCCATGAATGCATATTTGAAGTTTGGGAGATGGTGAAATGAATATTGGGAGTGTAATTTCTTTGCAGGTTGAGTACTTATTGATGGCAGTGTGTGTTTTAGGCCATAAGTGAAATTTTGTGACCCCAATTGGTATGAGGCCAATTGGAGGTAAAACTAGACCTAAAATGCATCAACTTTTATGGAGAAACCATGTCCAAAATCTGCCAAAAAAGTGACCAAAAGCCTGCCCTAATCCGGATCGCCATTTAGTGAACCTAGAAATTGACCAAATGAACAGTGTTCATTCATTTGGCCATATCTCTCTGTAAACAAGTCCAAATGACCTGAAATTTATACCATTGGAAAGATTATACATAGGGCCATAACTTTTTTGAAGACACCAAAACCCAAAAATGCCATTAATCAAGTCAAATGGCTTGCCTAATTAGGGATACTAAAACTATCCAGAATTGAAATTGCCCAGAATTGCTAAATAAAGACTACTTGACTAGTTTTTGTAAAGAAGCCATAACTTGGTCCATAGAACTCCAAATTCCCCGAACTAGTGCCAAACTTTCAATAAGGCATAGGCCTACAATAATGGTATTTTGACCAGAACCCAGAAATTAAGGGAACTGAGTCAATTAACTTGATTAAGTTGGCATACCAAATCTATAAATGGTATAAATGATAATTAACTCCAGAACAGTGTTTTAAGCATAACTCCCACTAGAAGTCTTCATTTAAAATGAGCCATACCATTCTGAAAAGCTAAGAAACAGACCTCCAACTTTGTTTTAGACATTTTCCTCAGCTTATGAATGTAAGGGGCTTAAATATTGAGTCAAAGTTGCTGACATAATTGAATCCTGTTACTATAAGACACTTGAGTTTATATCAATAATTTGACTATGAATAATCCTACAAAACTTGAAAAATCACAATAAAAAATTTTGAGTGACCATGAGACATAGGGAAACATATCCTATGAAGAATAGTAGACCTGAATATGGCAGTAACCTACTCAAATAAAATTGGCAAAGTATAATATCAAAACTGCCAAGTAAGGGAACCAAGATTCAGAATTAACCTAGTTATGGTTATTTGACCATAACTTGAGTTATACAAATCCAAATGACATGATTCAAAAAGGAAAATAAAGACAAGACATAGAGGAACAACTTCCATTGAGGAAATATGTCCAAATAGTAGCCATAAACCACTCAAATTGATATGCGAAGTTAAGATATTGGAATTGAGCCTAAAGAAAGATTCTAGGGATAAATTATTGACTTATTCCTAATAAGTCACTACTTGCTAAATTGCATGAAATAGATATTTGGGACACTCTCCCACTACAAATTGATATGAAAAGTCTAATAAGATATTAATAATGCTTAATTGCCCAAAGTAAGCCTAGGCTTATGTATATTGTATGGATAGATTGGTATACCAATTAGGGACTACATATAGCAGCACTGCCTACAAGAATAATCATTGATCGAAAAAGTATGTCTGACATGATTGTTCTACAGGCTATATGCCTTCCCGTTGGCCATTGTGCCTAATTATACTCTGGCTTTAAAAGCCTGCCCGTTAGCCTGGTGCCTGACATGACAGTTGTATACAGGCTAGACATATGGCTGTCTAACCAGTATACTCCCGTGTATCCAGCATTTATAGTCTGTTATAGGATACTTGGGCACTGTTAAAATTTAATTGAGATTGAAAATATAAGAAATGACCAGAAAAGATACTATTAAATTAAATCGTTTCCAAAGTGTAGAAAATTCATAAATAACTTAGAATTTGTGGAGCTTCGCATAGAATAATTATTTTAATTATTTAATTTATATTTCTCTTAAATTATGCACCACTAAGCAAATTACTCAACGCGTTGGTTTTTCCATCGCGTAGGTACTGGAGATCAGCAGTCACCACAGTAGTATCCTGACCACAGTTGACCAGATCTGCATACAATCTAGAGTTCACCTCATCAGTGTTTTGTATTTTGGTTGGGCCCATGTATAGACTAGTATTTTTGTTCATTGTGTATAAGCATGATGTAATTACTAGTTGGTATGTAAATAAAGATTGTAATTATATATTTTGGATTGTAAATAAAGTTATGAATTTTTGTATATGAATTTCTATGTGAATGAATGAATGAACTTGAAATTGTATAAGCAAAAATAATTTGATTTGACATGTAGATATGTGAGATAAACATGAAATTGTTAATAAAAGGTAACTAATGGAATCTGCCAGATGTTAATTAAACAAAGGAGGTTCTGCCCGGGTATCCACAGAAATTAAATTGTGAAAAAAAAGGTAAAAAAAAAAAATTTCACCACATGTTATCTATAAGTTTAAAATTAACAATGAATAGGACGGTATAAGATAGGGTGCTCTGGCACCGAATGTGACACTCCTCGCTTGGCTACACTGTAGAAGGGTGAGGTGTATCAAATTTTAGTGGCGTCAGAGTAGAGGTTTAGGCAGTCCTAGACCTAGATAGATATAAATAGATAGAGTGCATCACATGCATGGGCCTTTAAAATAGAGTTGAGGTGACACTAATGCAGATATGTTCTTTGTCTATTTTATAGGATCGATGGCATATGATCCTTCAGAGCACGGGCCTCCTAAACCGATAGAGGAGGAGGTATAGAGTCACGCACCTGCACCTACTCCTAGTAGGGAGCGAAGCAGCAGAGTAGAGTCATCACATGGTACTGTAGGGAGAGCATAGTAGGCCTTCCTGGAACAGATAACTCAGCTGCTCCATCAGGTCACCAGAGCCATTCCACAACCATAGCCACCTCTACCTCCACAACCACAGCCACCGCCACCACCACCACTACCTGTACAGCCACCACCACCCCCACAACTGTAACCTGTACATAGATCCCCATTAGAGAGACTAAAGAAGTATGGGGTAGTTGACTTCAAGGGCAAGAAGGAGGACGATCTAGCCATAGCAGAGTATTGGCTAGAACGGACAGAGAGGGCTTTGTAGTAGCTACACTACACCCCAGAGCAGCAGTTGGAGTGTGCTCTATCCCTATTATAGGAGGAAGCATATAGATGGTAGGTGACTGTATTGAGAGTGGTACAACCTGCATAGATCACCTAGGAGTTCTTTCTGGCTAAATTCAGAAAGAAATATATTAGCCATGTGTACTTGGAGGCTAGAAGGAGAGAATTCCTAGCATTGAGACAGAGGCAGCTTACAGTCTCCAAATATGAGCGGGAATTCGTGAGACTTAGTGGATATGCATTGGAAATCATGCCTACAGAGGTTGATAAGTGTAAAAGGTTTGAGGATGGACTAAATGACAAAATTTGACTGATAGTTACATCTCACCACTTCACAGATTTCTCTTTGTTAGTAGCATCAACCCTGGATGTGGAGAGAGTCAGAAATGAGGAGTAGTCTAAGAAAGACAGGCAATGTAAGAGGGGTTCTAGATCTGGTCAGTCTTGGTTCAGTAGCCACTGGTAGTAAGAAACCTAAGGAGTCTCAGGGCCAGACTCAAGGTCGAGGTAAGAGGCAAAAATCTTGGTTTGCTCCTAGGAGAGGATGACAGTCTGGTGCATCAGTGGGAAGTTCACCTGGTGCAGTTACACAGGGATTAGCCCCGATGCTAGTTTGTGCACATTGTGGGAGGCCCCACCAAAGAGAGTGCAGACTGTTGACTAGTGGATGTTTCAGATGTGGGTCTACGGATCACTTCTTGAAGGATTGTCCATAGAGGAGTGCTAATGTTCCCACTGCTCCACACCAGATAGTGAGACCTAGCCCGGTAGCACAGAGGGGTAGAAGACCTGCGAGGCCTAATACAGCTGGTACATCACAGAGGCCTACTGCAGAGATAGCTCAGAGGCAAGAGACTAGAGTAGCACTCCTATGCTTATGCTATGAGGGCCTGAGAGGAGCCAGAACTAGCAGAAGTCATTAGAGTTACATTTTCTCTTTATGATATGTTAGTATGTGCACTGATTGATCCCAGCTCCACACATTCATATGTGTGCATCACACTGCCAATTGATAGAGGGGTACAGATAGAGGACTTAAAAGAGGACATAGAAGTTACAAACCCTTTAGGCCATAGTGTCATGGTGAAGAAGGTCTACAAGGGTTGTCCTCTGAAAATATAAAGGTGTGAGTTTCCAACTGACCTAATTGAACTACCATTCCATGAGTTCAATGTGATACTGTGTATGGATTGGTTATCACATCACTAGGCAATGGTAGATTATCAGTTGAAGAGGATTTCATTACAGATAATAGATAGGGATGAGATTATAGTTGTGGGTGAAGGAACGGGTTATCTTTCTACTATCATATCAGCCACAGCAGCCAGAAGACTGATAAGGAAGGCCTGTGACGCTTTCTTAGCACATGTAGTTGACACTAGGAAGACTAGCCCAAGCAGGCAGGAGATCCCCACAGTACGTGAATTTTCGAATGTGTTTCTAGAAGAGTTACCAGGTTTGCCACCTGATAGAGAAGTGAAGTTTGTTATAGTGGTTATGCCCGGTACTGCACCGATTTCTATTGCTCCGTATAGGATGTCACCCACTGAATTAAGAGAGTTTAAAGTTTAGTTACAGGAGCTACTAGATAAGGGTTTCATAAACCTTAGTATGTCACCCTGGGGAGCACCGGTGTTGTTTGTAAAGAAGAAAGATGGTACACTGCAGCTTTGTATAGACTACCGGTAGCTGAATAAGGTGACTGTGAAAAACAAATATCCTTTGCCATGGATAGATGACTTGTTTGATCAACTGAAGGGAGCCAGTGTGTTTTCCAAGATAGATCTCAGATTAGGCTATCACTAGCTAAAAATGAAGGAGGCAGATATGCCTAAAACAGCTTTCAGGACCCGGTATGGACACTATGAGTTTCTAGTGATGCCATTTAGGCTGATAAATGCACCAGTTGCTTTTATGGACTTAATGAACCGCATCTTTCATCCCTACTTAGATCGGTTTGTTGTGGTCTTTATAGATGATATTCTAGTGTATTCTAAGAATTGGGAGGAGCATGATGAACACCTGAGAGTAGTACTACAGACACTGCGAGAAAAGCAGTTATATGCCAAGCTGTCCAAGTGTGACTTCTGGTTGGATGAGATATCCTTCCTTGGACACATTGTATCAGCAGATGGGACCAAGATAGATCCAAAGAAAATTAAAGCAATAGTGGAATGGAAGCCTCCCAGAAATACAATAGAAGTCAGAAGCTTTTTGGGGTTAGCAGGACACTACAGGAGATTTGTGAAGGGATTCTCCCTTATAGCAGCCCCATTGACTAAGTTGCTACACAAGAATGTCAAGTTTGACTAGAATGACAAATGTCAAGCCAGTTTTGAGAAGCTAAGGACTATGCTCACAGAAGCTCCAGTGCTGACACAGCCAGAGTCTAGAAAAGACTATGTGATCTTCAGTGATGCCTCTCAAAATGGGCTTGGGTGTGTTCTGATGCAAGAAGATAAAGTAGTTGCCTATGCTTCCAAATAGCTAAGGCCACATGAAAAGAAATACCCAACACATGATCTGGAAGTGGCTGCAATAATATTTGCACTGAAGATACGGAGGCATTACCTGTATGGTGAGAAGTGTTATAACTACACTGATCACAAGAGTCTGAAGTATTTGCCAACCTAGAAGGAACTCAATCTAAGACAGAGGAGATGGATTGAATTCCTTAAGGATTATGATTGTGTGATCGACTATCAGCTAGGAAAGGCGAATGTAGTGGCTGACGCACTGAGTAGAAAGTCCATGATGGCTTTAAGGGCATTGAATGCTCAGTTGTCTGTAGCACAGGATGTGGTACTTTTGGTGGAGTTGCATGTAAAGCCAATTTTGATATAGCAAATACAAGAAGCACAGTTAAGCGATGAAAAGTTAGTAACTGTAATGGGCAGAGTTAAAGAGGGGAAGGAGACTAACTATAAGTTGAAAAGAGATGGATGCCTATATTATAAAGGCACAATCTATGTACTAAGAGATGAGGAACTGAAGAAGAATATCCTGAAAGAGGCACAAAGTAGCTTCCATGCTATGCATCCCAAAAGTACTAAGATGTATCATGACCTGAAGGCACAGTACTACTGGCCTAGAATGAAGAAAGAGATTGGTGATTTTGTGACTAGATGTCTGACATGCCAGTAGGTCAAAGCTAAGCATCAGGTTCCATCAGGGTTGTTGCAACCTATATCCATACCAGAGTGGAAATGGGACCACATCACCATGGATTTTGTGACTGGGCTACCATTGACACATATGGGTAATTATGGACAGATTAACAAAGTCAGCCCACTTCCTACCTATTAGAACTGACTATTCACTAGAAAGACTAGCAGAGATCTACATAGCTGAGATAGTACGGTTACTTGGAGTTCCAACATCGATCATATCTGATCGAGAACCTAGGTTTACCTCGAGGTTTTGGAAGAAGCTACAACAATCATTAAGCACTCAACTGCACTTTAGTACAGCTTTTCATCCTCAGACAGATGGACTAGTTGAAAGGGTGATTCAGGTAACCCTTAGAACTTAGTAAATAATATAAATGTTAAAAGATTGATAATAATGACATGACATAAATTACATGA
Organism: Hevea brasiliensis; assembly: GCF_030052815.1. NCBI lineage: Eukaryota > Viridiplantae > Streptophyta > Magnoliopsida > Malpighiales > Euphorbiaceae > Hevea > Hevea brasiliensis. Next base: position 85,522,170 of record NC_079497.1, on the reverse strand, counting down.
TAGGTATTGGAAGATATGCTTTGGAGCTGCATTATTGACTTTGAAGGAAGTTGGGAGAATTATCTTCCCTTGGTAGAGTTTGCTTATGATAACAGCTACCAAATCAGTATAAAAATGGCTCCTTATGAAGCATTGTTTTGGAGGGGATGCAGGACTCCCTTGTGCTGGATAAAAATAGGTAAGGAGAAAGTAGTGGGCTCGGATCTAGTGAGATAGACAGAAGAAAAAGTAAAGCTAATCAAAGATAACCTGAAAGCCACCTCAGACAGAAAGAAGTCATATGTTGACCTGAGGAGAAAGGATATAGAGTATATGTAACACCCCTATGTTCGGTAGTGCGTTCTACTGTTCCGGTGACCAGTATTGTCCGGACAGCTAGGATGCCTAGAACTACACTTAGATATGAGTGAGGAGACATAAAATAATGAAATACAAGAAAATAAAATACAAGAAAAACAAAGAAAAAATAATAGCAATGAAATGTAACCAAGTTAAACGAGCCGAGAACCTTAGCAATGGCTAACCGCACCAGAAAGTTGCGGCGTGGACTTTTGACTAGCCCTGGACTGCGGGGAACCTTGGAAAATATTTTTAAGACTTAAATAGACATCTATTGAAGTATAAATGTCATTAGAAATATCAAAGAAAAATTAATTAACTAGTATAAAGAAAAAGTGAGAAATCAAAAAACGGACAAAACTCAGTGTTACCAAAAACTCGGGAATGCAACCCAAACAGGGGCATTGTGGCTATTTAACACCCCAAGTTGTCTTTTTACCTAAATTTCCATTAAAAATAAATAATATTACACTTGGAAAATGTCATGAAAAATTAAATTGGTGGTACATAAATTAAATAGCAAAAGTAAGGAGTTAAATGTGGAATTTGGAAATTTTAGAATAAATAAATAATAAATCTTCACTTAGTGGTCCACTAACTCCACTTAAGTGGACCATTAACCTTCATTTGGACAGAAAAACTTCATCTTCTTCAACCTCTCAAATACCAACCAAAATGCTCCCAAAGAAATTCCTCCATGGCCAAATTCATGCAAGCTTCATTCTCCCATGATCCAAGCCTATTTTCTTGCATTTTCCTTCACTAAAGTTGTTCTACACAACTTGGGCAGTAGATAGACAGCAAGAAAATTAAGTTTTGGTGAGGTTTTGAAGAGTTTCAAAAGTGGTAAGTATGTATTTTTTAATATTGTTTCATTAAAACTTGAATAGATGTTATGGGTAGTTGAATTATGGAAAGATTTTTGAAGTTTGATGAGTTAAGGGAGAGGTATATTTTTGGTAGCCATGGAACTTCAATGAGAGCAATTTATCCTTGCATGTAAATGGTAGATTAAAGTGTTGATGTAAGTGTTTATGTGTGTAGGAATAAATTGGGTGATGTATACTAAATGTATATGTGAAAGTACACTTGATTTTGAAAGCTTGGAAGCTAATTGGAGAGATGTACAATTCGGCAAACTTGAAGTGTAGACCAAAAAAATGTTGTTTCATGGTTTGGTTTATGGAATTTTATTATTGAATTATGGTGCTTGTTATGGCAGCATGCATATGTGTATAGAGGTTTGAGTTTGGACATGTAAATGAGCTTGTCATGTGGTTAAATTGTTTGTAACTTGTACTTGGAAAATTTTGTACTATAATGTGCATATTGAGTGTGGTTAAAAGCTGCTAAGATGACCAACAATGTGAAGTAAAATGTGTTAATGTTATGGTACAAACTAGAATTGGCATGGATGTGTAACTTGGTAAATGTTGAATGTGTCCTTTGGTATGTGATAAAGAGTGTGCAGCAGGGCAGTGTGTGTTTTGGCTTAGAACCCTAAGTGTGTGACTCTGATTGGTATGAGAGCAATTGGGGGTGAAACTAGGCACAAAAAGTGCCAACTTTCATGAAGGAAGCTTACCAAAATTCTGCCTAAAAGGTGACTTGAAAAATGACCAAATCCGGATTAGTGCATTGAAAGCCTGAAAATTGACCATTTGGGCAGCAATTAGTATTTTAGTCATAACTCACTCAAAAGAGGTCCAATTGACCTGAAATTTTTATCATGAATAGTTGAGTCATATTCTACAACTCTTATGAAGACACCAATACCCATAACTGGCCGAACCAAAAGTGACCTAAAAATGACTAAAGTAACCATTTTGGTACATTCTGTCCAGCATTGGTAGATTGACCATAACTTAGTCTACGTTACTCAGAATGACCTGAAATTTTGCCCCACGTGCAATAAGACATAGACCTACAAGTTTGTACTTTAGATCGAAGCCCAAAAATCGAGGGAACTAGGTCATCCAGCTAGGTCAAATTAGTATACTGGAATCCAACAAATTGTAACAAAATGCAACATACTTGGAAATGAATTTGGTAATATGTACCAATACTAAAAGGCTACTAATGTGACATATTGGTAACATTATAACCTAATTCACCTAGGCTACAGGGTCAACATCTTAGGTTGACTAAGGAAATAATAGAATTCAATAAATTACGTATTAAGTTTTATTCTTAGAGACAGTTTAAATAAGTACTGAAACACTTCAAATTGTGTGTTTCAGTTAGCAAAGACTCAGAGAAGGGGAAGGAAACACTGAGTCAGAGCTAAGAGACAGTTATCAGAGATTTGTGCACAAAAGTTATTTCTTTTGAAATTATTTATTGAAATAAATTATGACTATTTGTATATTATTGTTTTAAATTATGAAAAATTATTTGAATGATATTTGATGGACACTTATTGATTGAAAAGCATTGTATATGGTTTGAAACCACAACTATCATGTATATTGATTGAATTCCTCGCTAGCTTGTCTAATGGGACGAATTGAATTCTCTCTCTGGCTGAAGTGTTGAGGTGTGTGCCTGTTGAGGACGAATAGAATGAGTACTCATATTATTGCTAGCTAGCTATGTTATTCCTCATTAGCCATCGGCTTTTGGGACGAATTGAATTCCTCACTAGCCATCGGCTTTTGGGACGAATTAAACTTTAGATCATGATTAAGCTGTGTGAGTGTGATTTATGGATATTCATTGTGATATTGTGAAAAGGGAGTTTAAATTTTTATTGACATTCACTGTCTTTTGAATTTAACTACGTTTTGATTTATTGAGATTTATTATGATATTGTGAAATGGAGTTTAAATTCTTATTGACATTCACTGTCTTTGAATTTAACTATGGTTTTAAGTATCCACTATTTATGATTAGTGAATTAAAGTTGTATTTGGTAAATGTTGTGCACCCCTGATACATTGTCTTAGCGATAGCTTTTCATTGCTATCGTAGGTAGACAGACTGACAGGGCAGCAGACTAGGCTGCTAGTACTACACTGAGAGATCATCGGGTATATTGAGTATACCATATTTTGCATTTTGTATTGTAATGTATGTTCACTGTATGTATATAGTGTTCTTGGTTTTGAGCAGTTGTAAATTAAAATTGCACATTGAAGTTGTAAAATAAATTGTACAAATGTTGAGAAACATATTGTGTTGATTAAATGTTGGAGTTTGAGATTGAGAAATATAATTGAAGTGCTTTTTATAGGTTTTTAAAGAACTATTTTATTCAAAATACAGATGGCACTCCTCCAAAATTTTTACAGAAATTAATAATAATTCAAATGTGTTAGCTGTTTCACTTCAGTTCAAAAAAAAAAAATTTTAACACCTGTAAATAGTGCTCACCCCTGTAAAAAGAAGTAAGAAAAGTTTTAAAATCCCTTGTAGTGTATTTAATGGATTGTCAGTAGATGAAGTTGGTAATTCATTAGGTATACTATGGTATCATGTTATGCCTTACAGAGGGGTAGGGTGTGACATGTTTTAAGGGTATCAGAGCTAGTTTTAAAATTCTATTTTCGCCTGTAATTTGAATACTCTTTCTTCATAGTACAACTGCTCAATGTCATTGTTTGATACATGCAGTACATTACATTATAAATATGCAATAACGGGAGGAAATCTCCTTGTGTTATTTGTTCAGGAGGTCTAAGATCCTCGCGTTGACTATGGAAGAGGGTGATTGTTCAGTCGATCAATCTATAGAGGCTGAGGTACAAAGGGACACCCCATCCCTACACAATGTGAGTGCTAGCATCATTGATTGTATTGCTGTTCCTTGTAGAAAAATGGACTTTGAGGTGCTAGTAACAACTCCGCTAGGACAAGAGGTCAGGGTCAATAAAATGTATAAGGATTGTCTTTTGGTGATCCAAAGACACACTTTTCTATCTGATCTCATTGAATTGCCCTTCAGAGATTATGATATCATCTTGGGTATGGATTGGTTAGCTAGGCATCACGCCATGATTGACTGTAGGTTGAAGATAGTCACTTTTGGTCTCCTTCAGTACAGTGATGTGATAATACATGGGGAGAGGCAGTTATTACCATCAAACATCATTTCGGCTGTACTAGCCAGAAAAATGATCAGAAAGGGGTGTGAAGCGTACTTGGCACATGTGGTAGACACCCAAGTGGGGAGTCCAGTATTGAGGGACATTCCTACAGTATATGACTTTCCAGATGTGTTTCCTGATGAATTGCTAGGATTACCTCCAGAAAGAGAGATGCAGTTTGAAATTAATGTTATGCCTGGTGTGGATCCAATCTCCATAACACCATACAGAATGGCACTAGCAGAGTTGAAGGAGTTGAAGGTACAGTTGCAAGAACTACTTGAAAAGGGCTTCATCCACCCTAGTGTGTCACCTTGGGGAGCGCCAGTATTGTTTGTTAAGAAGAAAGATGGCACTCTTTGCTTATGTATTGACTACTGGCAGTTGAATAAGGTGACAATAAAGAACAGATATTCATTGCCTCGCATTGATGATCTGTTTGATCAGTTGAAGGGTGCAGCTGTATTCTCCAAAATTGATTTACGATCTGGTTATTATCAGTTGAAGATGCAAGAGTAGAGTATTCCAAAAACTACTTTCAGAACTAGATATGGCCACTATGAGTTTCTAGTGATGCCATTCGGGTTAACAAATGCTCCAGTTGTTTTTATGGATCTGATGAACACTATCTTCAAACCATATATGGACCAATTTGTGATGGTGTTTATTAATAACATTTTGATTTATTCGAGGAATGCAGAGGAGCATGACAGACATCTGCGGATTGTACTGCAGACTTTAAGGGAGAAACAACTATACGCTAAATTATCGAAATGTGAATTTTGGCTGAAAGAAATCTCCTTCTTAGGACATGTTGTGTCAGCTTAAGGGATCAAGGTAGATTCCAGCAAGGTAGAAGCTATCCTTAATTGGAAGTTGCCCAGGAATATCATAGAAATTCACAGTTTTTTGGGTTTAGCTGGATATTACCGTCGATTTCTAAAAGGGTTTTCTATGTTATCTTCTCCACTGACCAAGCTACTTTGGAAAGATGTAAAATTTCAGTGGACAGATAAATGCCAGCAGAGTTTTGATGAGTTGAAGAGGTGTTTGACTGAAGCTCCAGTCCTTACTTTACCAACACCGGGTAAAGAATACACAGTTTCTAACGATGCTTCTCACAATGGGTTAGGCTGTGTACTGATGCAAGATCGAAATGTCATTGCTTATGGATCACGCCAGCTGAAACTGCATGAGAGGAACTATCCAATACATGATTTGGAGCTAGCAGCTATTGTTTTTGCTCTAAAGATCTAGAGACGCTATTTGTATGGGGAGAAATGTTACATTTACACAGATCACAAGAGCTTGAAGTATTTTGGCACTCAGAAGGAATTGAATTTGAGGCAGAAGAGATGATTAGAACTCATTAAAGACTATGATTGTTTAATAGACTATCAGCTAGGGAAAGCAAATGTGGTGGCTGACGCCTTTAGTCGCAAGACTATGGCAAGTCTCAGAGTTTCTCCTTTGTCCATGGTATATGAATTGAAAGCACAGCATGCCAGTTTAGAAATTGATGATGAGGGACAGACAGTAGTTGCATGGCATGTACAGCCAGTGTTGATTGATCATATCAGAATGGCTGCTCAGAATGATGAAAAATATCAGAAGCTACTGAAAGAAGTCCAGTAGGGCAAGAAACCTGAATTCTCTGTGAGAGATGATGGTTTACTACTACATTAGGGCTGAATGTGCATTCCTAATGATGTGGAATTGAGACAGATCATTATGAAGGAAGCACATGAGTCTCCTTTTGCTATGTACCCTGGTGAAACTAAAATGTACAGAGAGCTGAAAGAGCATTACTGGTGGATGGGTATGAAGAGGGATATAGCTGAATTTGTTTCCAAATGCCTAACTTGTCAGCAAGTCAAGGCAGAACATCATGTTCTAGCTGGTTTGTTACATCTATTGCCAGTACCAGAGTGGAAATGGGAACGGATAACTATGGATTTTGTGATGGGACTTCCAAGGACACAGAATAGTCATGATGCAGTATGGGTTATAGTTGACAGACTCACCAAGTCTGCTCACTTTTTGCCAATTCGGATGGACTATAGCCTGGAGAGATTGGCCAGATTGTACCTAAATGAGATTGTAAAATTGCATGGAGTGTCAGTATCGATTGTATCTGACAGAGATCCTAGGTTCACTTCTAGATTCTTGAGTAGTATTCAGAGAGCCCTAGGAACTAGATTGGACTTCAGCACAGCATTCCACCCACAGACAGATGGCCAGTCTGAGAGGGTAATTCAGATACTGGAGGATATGCTACGGGCTTGTGTGATTGAGTTTGAAGGTAGTTAGGATACACACTTACCTTTGATTGAGTTTGCTTATGACAACAGCTACCAATCAAGCATTGGGATACCTCCATATGAAGCTTTGTATGGCAGAAAGTGCAGAACTCTCCTATGTTGGGATGAAGTTGGTGAAAGAAAGATGATTGGGCCAGAAATTGTTCAGCAGATAAAGGAAAAGATCAGATTGATCAGAGATCGACTCAAGGCTGCATCAAACCATCAGAAGTCCTATGTTGATCTGAAGAGAAGAGATATTGAATATGCAGTGGGTGATATGGTATTCCTTAAAGTTTCTCCTGGGAAGAGGATTATGAGATTTGCCAGAAAGGGGAAACTGAGTCCTCATTTCATCGGACCATGAGGTTCTGGAAAGAGTGGGTCCTTTGGCATATCGGCTAGCATTACCTCCAGAGCTAGAAAGAATACACAGTGCCTTCCATGTGTCCATGTTAAGGAGGTACAGATCTGACCCATCTCATGTATTATCAGTTGAAGAGATTGAAGCAAATCCAGAACTCTCATATGAGGAAGAACTCATAGAAATTCTGGCTTATGAGGTGAAGTAGCTGAGGAATAAATAGATACACCTGGTTAAAGTGTTGTGGAATCATCATTCAGGCCAGGAAGCTACTTGGGAACATGAAGAGGATATGAGGAGACAAAGACCACAAATTTGTTCAAAAGCGATGCTGTAAAATTTCGAGATGAAATTTATTTTAAGGGGGGGAGAATTGTAACACCCCTATGTTCGGTAGTGCGTTCTACTATTCTGGTGACCAGTGTTGTCCGGACAGCTAGGATGCCTAGAATTACACTTAGATATGAGTGAGGATACATAAAATAATGAAATACAAGAAAAGAAAATACAAGAAAAATAAAGGAAAAATAATAGCAATGAAATGTAACCAAGTTAAATGAGCTGAGAACCTTAGCGATGGGTGACCGCACTGGGAAGTTGTAGCGTGGACCGTTGACTAGCCCTGGACTGCAGGGAACCCTGAAAAATATTTTTAAAACTTAAATAGACATCTATTGAAGTATAAATATCATTAGAAATAACAAAGAAAAATTAATTAATTAGTAGAAAGAAAAAGTGAGAAATCAAAAAACGGACAAAACTCGGTATTACCGAAAAATCGGGAATGCAACCCGAACAGGGGCATTGTGGTCATTTGACACCCCGAGTTATCTTTCGACCTAAATTTCCATTAAAAATAAATGATATTATACTTGGAAAATGTCATGAAAAATTAAATTGGTGGTACATAAATTAAATAGCAAAAGTAAGGAGTTAAAAGTGGAATTTGGAAATTTTAGAACAAATAAACAATAAATCTTCACTTAGTGGTCCACTAACTCCACTTAAGTGGACCATTAACCTTCATTTTGACAAAAAAAACTTCATCTTCTTCAACCTCTCAAAGACCAGCCAAAATGCTCCCAAAGAAATTCCTCCATGGCCGAATTCATGCAAGCTTCATTCTCCCATGATCCATGCCTATTTCCTTGCATTTTCCTTCACTAAAGTTGTTCTACACAACTTGGGCAGTAGATAGGCAGCAAGAGAATCAAGTTTTGGTGAGGTTTTGAAGAGTTTCAAAAGTGGTAAGTATGTATTTTTTATTATTGTTTCATTAAAACTTGAATAGATGTTATGGGTAGTTGAATTGTGGAAAGATTTTTGAAGTTTGATGAGTTAAGGGAGAGGTATATTTTTGGAAGCCATGGAACTTCAATGAGAGGAATTTATCCTTGCATGTAAATGGTAGATTAAAGTATTGATGTAAGTGTTTATGTGTGTAGGAATAAATTGGGTGATGTATACTAAATGTATATATGAAAGTACACTTGATTTTGGAAGCTTGGAAGCTAATTGGAGAGATGTACAATTCGAAAAACTAGAAGTGTATACCAAAAAAATGTTGTTTCATGGTTTGGTTTATGGAATTTTATTGTTGAATTATGGTGCTTGTTATGGCAGCATGTATATGTGTATAGAGGTTTGAGTTTGGACATGTAAATGAGCTTGTCATGTGGTTAAATCATTTGTAACTTGGACTTGGAAAATTCTATACTATAATGTGCATATTGAGTGTTGTTACAAGCTGCCAAGATGACCAACAATGTGAATTAAAATGTGTTTATGTTATGGTACAAACCAGAATTGGCATGGATGTGTAACTTGGTAAGTGTTAAATGTGTCCTTTGGTATGTGATGAAGAGTGTGTAGCAGGGCAGTGTGTGTTTTGGCTTAGAACCCTAAGTGTGTGACTCCAATTGTTATGAGACCAATTGGAGGTTAAACTAGGCACAAAAAGTGCCAACTTTCATGAAGGATGCTTACCAAAATTTTGCCTAAAAGGTGACTTGAAAAATGACCAAATCCAGATTAGTGCATTGAAAGCCTGAAAATTGACCATTTGGACAGCAGTTAGTGTTTTGGCCATAACTCATTCAAAACAGGTCCAATTGACCTGAAATTTTTACCATGAATAGTTGAGACATATATCTACAACTCTTATGAACACCAATACCCAAAAATGACTATAAGCAAGTCAAATAGCTTGCACAATTTTAGGTCCAAAAATTGGCCGAACCAAAAGTGACCTAAAATTGACCTAAGGTGATCATTTTGGTACATTCTATCCAGCATTGGTAGATTGACCATAACTTGGTCTACATAACTCAGAATGACCTAAAATTTTGCCCCACGTGCAATAAGACATAGACCTACAAGTTTATAGTTTTGATCGAAACCCAAAAATCGAGGGAACTAGGTCGTCTGGCTAGGACAAATTAGTATACTAGAATCCGACAAATTGCAAGAAAATGCAACATACTTGGAAATGAATTTGGTAACATTTACCAATACTAAAAGGATACAAATGTGACATATTGGTAACATTAAAACCTAATTCACCTAGGCTGCATTGATGGTCAACATCTTAGGTTGACTAAGAAAATAATAGAATTCAATAAATTAAGTATTAAGCTTTATTCATAGAGACAGTTTAAATAAGTACTGAAATACTTCAAATTGTGTGTTTTAATTAGCGAAGACTCAGGGAAGGGGAAGGAAACACTGAGTCAGAGCCAAGAGACAGTTATCAGAGGTTTGTGCACAACAGTTATTTCTTTTGAAATTTTCAATTGAAATAAATTATGACTATTTGTATCTTATTGTTTTAAATTATGAAAATTTGTTTGAATGATATTTGATGGATACTTAATGATTGAAAAGCATTGTAAATGGTTTGAAATCACAACTATCATGTATATTGATTGAATTCCTCTCTAGCTTGTCCAGTGGGACGAATTGAATTCCCTCTCAGGCTGAAGTGTTGAGGTGTGTGCCTGTTGAGGACGAATAGAATGAATACTATATTATTGCTAGGTAGCTATGTTATTCCTCATTAGCAATCGGATTTTGGGACGAATTGATTTCCTTACTAGCCATCGGCTTTTGGGACGAATTGAACTTTGGAACATGATTAAACTGTGTGTGTGTGATTTATGGATATTCATTGTGATATTGTGAAAAGGGAGTTTAAATTCTTATTGACATTCACTGTCTTTTGAATTTAACTATGTTTTGATTTATTGAGATTTATTGTGATATTGTGACATGGAGTTTAAATTCTTATTGACATTCACTGTCTTTGAACTTAACTATGGTTTTAAGTATCCACTATTTATATGACTTATGATTTGTGATTTAAAGTTGTATTTGGTTAATGTTGTGTACCACTGAGACATTGTCTCAACGATAGCTTTTCATTGCTGCCGCTGGTAGACTGACTGACAAGGCAGCAGATTAGGCTGCTAGTACTACACTGAGAGATCATCGGGTATATTGAGTATACCATATTTTGCATTTTGTGTTGTAATGTATGTTCACTGTATGTATATAGTGTTCTTGGTTTTGAGTAGTTCTAAATTAAAATTGTACATTGAAGTTGTAAAATAAATTGTAAATTATTTTAGTTTGTAAATATTGTGATATATTTCTTTTATCTTAGCCTTGGAAAACACTGAAAAAAAATTTATTGTGGATTTGAGTTGACAAATATTCAGAAACATATTATGTTGATTAAATGTTGGAGTTTGAGATTGAGAAATATAATTGAAATGCTTTTTACAGGTTTTTGAAGAACTGTTTTATTCAAAATACAGATGGCACTCTGCCAAAAGTTTTACAGAAATTACTAATAATTCAAATGTGTTAGCTGTTTCACTTCAGTTCAAAAAAAGATTTTAACACCTGTAAATAGTGCTCACCACTGTAAAAAGAAGTAAGAAAAGTTTTAAAATCCCTTATAGTGTATTTAATGGGTTATCAGTAGACGAAGTTGGTAATTTATTAGGTATACTACGGGATCATGTTATGCCTTACAGAGGGGTAGGGTGTAACAGTATAAGGTTGGTGATAAGGTGTTTCTCAAGGTATCATCTTGGAAGAAAGTGCTAAGATTTGGTAAGAATGGTAAGTTAAGCCCTAGGTTTATTGGTCCATACGATGTCATTGAACGTGTGGGTCCAGTAGCCTACAGGCTAGCTTTACCACCTGAGCTGGATAAGTTTCACAATGTATTCCATGTGTTGATGCACAGAAGAGGCAACTTGGGAGAGCAAGGACACAATGAGGCAGCAGTTTCCTCAGCTCTTCACATCAGGTAAATTTTGAGGATAAAATTTTATTTAGAGAGGAAGAATTATAATGCCCTCACCGTAGGTAGTCCGTACATCCTACTGTTCCAGTGACTAACGTCTGTTTGGACAGTCGAAATGTCAGAAACTACATTTAAATGATAGTGAGGGGACATAAAATGATGGTTTATATGATAAGAGAATGCAAGAAAAATTAAGGAAAAATAAAAAAGATGAAATTCAATTAGGTTAAAAGAACCGCGTCCCAGACCTGCGAGGAACCCCAGGAGAAAAAAAATTACTGGAGTTTAATTAAAAATTTACCGAGGTGTAAACGACATTAAAATGTCAAAGAAAGTTTAATTAATTAGTAAAAGTGAAAATAAAAAATAAAAATACACAGTGTAAAAAATTTAAGGAAATGTCCAATGGGTAATTCCGAAAAAAGAGGGATCAGAAACCTCATCAGAGCAATTTCGCACATTCTCATCGCTCGTGACCTGGTCGGTCCGACAGCTAGAATGTCTGGAAAAATATTTAGACTAGAGTGACGAGTCATAAATAACTCAAATAAGTATAAGAAAAATTAAGGAAAAATTTTAGAAATAAAATACAACCAAGTTAAATGAGTCGGTGCCCCAGCGATGGGCAACCCAGTGGGAAGTTGCGATTCTCGCAACTAGGAGCCCTAGACCCAGGAAAAAATTCATAAAATAATTTTTGGGACTCCAGAGAAGGGTCATTGAGGTTCCTATGGCATTAGAATGCCAAAAAAATACTTAGAAAAATTTTTCAATCGGTATAGACAATTTTAGTCTGTCAAGCCAAACGGAGGGCATTTTGGTCATTTCGTCTTCGGAGATGATTTTTGACCAACTTTTCCAATTAAGTAAATAATTATTATGACATAAAATAGGAATAAATATTGATGAAAATTAAATTAAAAATGAGTAAAAGAAAGAAGAAAGAAAGATAAACCGACAACTCGGTAAGAGCAAAATTTGGTCAATTAAATTTGAGGGTCCAATATTGACAAAAAATGATGATTATTAATTTAATGAAGCTAAATTAATTTAATTAATTGAAATTATGAAAATTAAAAATAATTATTGAAAAGTCATATTATAATGATTATAAACTTCAAAATAATTTCAAATTTGCCATTCTACTTATTTACCATATTGCCATTAAATATTTAATTATTATATAGGCTAATTATTGAACATGTGTGTCAGATTGGATAGTTTAGCATGCCAATAGGGTATTGTTTTAGCAGTACTGCGAAAGGCTTTATGCCTGTATTCATGGCTTTATGCCTGTATTCGTGGCTTTATGCCCGTATTCATGGCTTTATGCCAACATTCATGGCTTTTATGCCCCATTATGTGTTATCATGGCTTTTTAGCCATACTGACTGCATACGTGGTTGACGTTCTGCGTCCCATGGTATGACGGCCCGAGGCACCGCGGTGTCCAGTGCCAACGACCCGTTATCCAGTTTAGTCAGCCTGTCATAGGTTACTTGGGCAGTGAAATTTATTGAGATAAGTTAAGAATATTAGCAATTAAAAATATTATAAATTAAATAAAATAAATGAGTAAGATGACCTAAAATAAATTATGATATTTATTTATTAGAAAGAATCGAAATGAACTGGACAGATATTAAAATTTACTTATTATGAGATAATCTGAGACAACCTAGCAAGTATAGAGAAAATGCTAAAAGATTAGCAAAGAAAATTATAACATAAATAAATATTGCAAATGTGACTTATATAATAATATAAGCATAAATTTATTATTTTCAGATCATTTTTCTTTGTACATTATTACTGTACATTAGCGAAGTAAACACTTTCAAAGAAGACTAAATTAGGATAAAACATATTAAATTTTAGAAACCGCATGTGAAGTATAAATAAATCTTAATTATTTGAATTATGTTTTATTTCTATCTTTATTTGTATATTATTTCCTTATTATAATATTGCACTACTAAGCAGCAATGCTTAGCGCGATGGAATTGTTTCCTTCGCGCAAGTACTGAAGCTAAAACCCAATGGACGTTTGACCGGAAATTTTGGGAGTTTTGATATGCAGAGTGTCAAAGCTTGTCACCTCCTCAGCAATGCATATAGATAGGGCCCATATAGATCATATTTTGTATTTTGTATAAAATGCCAGATATTGTATTATAATGTAGATTATGAACAGGTAATTAATAGGAATGCGATGTAAATTAATTAATTAGCTTTTTCATATGTAATTAATTTATATATTATGTAAATTATGAAATTTTGTAATTATTTTGTAAATTATGTAAATTAAGGAAATTTGAAAATTCGGCTTATGTAATTTGAGAATGTTTACACATGAATTGAGTATGAATGGAAATGTATGGAAATGATTATGAAATTGAAATGCATGGATGAGATTTGAAATATGAGAAAATTATGAGAATGATTGATGAGATAAGTATGATTAGCATGGATAAGATTTTATTTTGAAAATATTATTGAATTTCAAACAGGTGAATATTGAAATATGCCAAAAGATAATAAAATAGGAGAAACTCCGCTGGTTTCTCCGTCGAAAAATAATTAATGTTAAATTAAACGAATTCAAAATTATTAAAAAAGATAAAATAAGATAAGTTAGGGTGCTCCGGCACCGATTGTAGCACGCCTTGCTCGGCTACACTGTAGTCGGGTGAGGGGTGTTACATTTATTGGTATCAGAGCACGGTTTAGGTGTTCTTAGGCAGAGATAGATAGAATGAGATAGTGTGCATAACATGCATTGCATTCATATGAGTTGAGGTGACACTAATGCATATCTGTTTTCTTGGTTATTTTAGGTTAAGGTATGGACTCAGAATCGCAGAGGGCAGTGGAAGAAGAAGTAGTAAGTCGTATCCCGACTGGGAGTGATATTGGAAATCGGGGAGATCCTACTTTACCAGTGCAAGAGGTGCTTGTACAACCCCAACCGGCCTTGTTTGAGCAGATAACTGAATTCTTTCGACAGATGACTGGGGTTATTCCACCTCCGCCTCAACGAAAATCACCTCTAGGAAAAATTAGGAAATATGGAGCTGTAGATTTCAATGGTAGAAAGGAAGATGATTCTTCAGCGGCTGAGTATTGGTTAGAAAGGACTGAAAGAGTCCTGCAGCAGCTCCATTGCACACCAGAACAGAGTTTGGAGTGTGCAGTTTCATTGTTACAAGAAGCTGCATATCGATGGTGGGATGTCGTAACCAAGGTAGTGCCACCAGCCGACGTAACTTGGGAATTCTTTCTGATAGAGTTCAGAAAGAAATATATTAGCTGTGTTCATGAAGAGGAACAGAAGAGGAGTGGTGATCAGCAAAAGAAGAAATTTGGACAGTCTAGTAACAAGAGGCCAAGAGAGCAGTTAAGTCAGACATTTGATCAAAGTAAGAGATCCAGACCCAGGCCTATACCCAGAAGAGATCAACTAGAAATACTAGTAGTGAGTGCTCCAGGATTAGCAAGAAAATGTGGCCATTGTAACAAGTGGCATAAAGGTGAATGTAGGGGATTGACTAGAGCCAGTTATAGATGTGGAGCCATAGACCATCATCTGAAAGATTGTCCTAAAAGGAATTTACCACGGACCTAGACAGAGGTTGTGGAAGGACCAAGTATAACAGTAACACCACTTCCAAATGTCACCCAAGCCGGAGAGGAGCAAAAATGTGACACCCCTTACCCGTGTACAGAATATCCGAGTAAGCAATGTCACACGGTGTATCGGCACACTCTATTTTACCTTAATCAATTTTTGTTATAGTTTGAATATAGTTTATGAAATATAATTTATTTAAGCCATTTATCGAAATTATTATTTATTTGAGGTTCCGAAAATTTTATAGAAAATCCGGCAAAGTACCGGCTAAAAATGGAGAAAACAGTTCTTCGGAACCTGTGAAAAACACTTCCAATATTCATATCTCATCACTCTCAAATTCCAAGATCAAAATCTCAACATTTTTCAATTTCATTTCTCAATCATTCATCTAATGTGATAATCAAGTACAATTCACAGATAAATATTCACATTTTTCATTCACCAACACAATTTTCATTATTTACATGAACATCAACATACATTAGATAAATCCAAATACATATGAGAAAATAAAAAAAAAAATTTAGTTACAAAATACAAAAATGAAACCTAGTGTCCTACCAATGCACTGTGGAGGGTGAGGTGACACGGACACTATGCAGAGCTGCAGGATGGACTCACCCAGTCTGCGGTCTACTGGGCTCACGATCAGTATCTCCAGAACCTAAGCGTGGCAAAGGCAACGCGCTAAGCAATGATGCTTAGTGTTCAATAATAAAATAAAAGAAAATAGCAGAAAATAAATATGTATTGAATGTATATGTCTTATTTGTTTTGTATTTGTTATATTCATTTATTTCTTTAACTTTGTCCATTTTCATTCATTTGGTTGCCCAAGTAACCTATACTGGACGACTGGACTGGATAAACGGGTAAACTGGCACTGGGTATCAAGTACCTCGGGCCATCACACCATCGGTCACATATGTATCTCCCTGTGTGCAACAGAACAGCTAACAAGCTGTAAATAATATAAGGCACGAGGCCAAGTCTCAACACAATATCAAAATGGCTAAAAGCCATAAAATCACAGAATGGCATAATGCCATGTGCATTACTGCTAACTGAACCCTATTGGCATGCCAAACTATCCAAACCAATCTTGTTAGGTATACTAGGGCATTTGATACTTTAAAATTCTTCAATTTGTGAATTTCAAGATTTGGTGTCACTATTCACTTCATTAGTCAACAAAAATGTTGACTTTTGGATAGAAAATAGGTGTATTGGTTTTAACACTCCCAATGTACCACATTTTTCATTTAAAACTTGTTGGAATTAACCACGAAATCCATTTCCAAACTTAGCACTAAGGGGCTGAATTTTCAGTTTTTGTACCATAAATTTACTGTTCCATTAGGGACTGTTACAGTCGAAATTTGAGGAAATGGTAAACATGAAAGTTGTTTCTTATTTTGTCTAGTTGAATTTCGTTTTTTGAATCACTCCATTTGGAGTTTTGTAGCTCCAGATATGGTCCAAAAACCACAGCTGGCCGGATTGGAAAACTGCAGAATTTACCAAATCTACAGTACAATAAACAGTGATTGTGAGTGCCTTGTTGGACAGGTTATGGTCATAATTTGGGGTAGGTTTCTTCATGAAAGTTGTTTGTCTATATCTTATCTTGTTTCTGTAAAACTTTCAGGTCAAATGGACCATTTTACAGTGATTTATGGCCAAATGAACAGCTACTGTTCATTTGGTCATTCTGCAGAATCTGCTTGCAGGGTATCCGGATTGGGGCCAACTTTTGGTCCACTTGCTTTGGTCTTTTGGGCATAGTTTCTTCAGCAAAATTGTGCCATTATATGTCTAGTTTCATGTCCAATTAGCCAAACACCAATTGAACCTACACAGCCAAAGATATGGCAGTCCAAACAGGCTGGACTCACAGCCTCCCCTACTGCCCTCACTAGGCAGCATGCCAATTCAGTTTGTAATACTCTAATTCACTTCAAATTATGGTCAACTTACCTCAAATGGTCACTAATTGACCATTAGAATGTTCACTCACCATTTCATAAGCAAAGTCCAAGTTTCACTCCCAAAACCCTAACCCTAATTGACCAAGCCTCCAATTCATGCATCCCACTCCTAATTTGCTATACTAATCATATAATTTATAAGAGGGGTAGCAATATGTCACTTTAAACCAAAGATTTCTCCTAACCCTCACTCATGTCAAGGCTGCCAAAACTTCATGGAATATAACCATGCTTCATTAATTCAATTTTTGTCAAATTTTTAACTTAACTTAGCTCAAATTCATGATTAGAAAGATGTAAAAGCAAAGGTTATGGCACTAACCTCTTTGGTGATTTTCTAAGCTTGTTCACACCTCACTTTCTTCCACTTTCTTTTGTTTTCTTGGCTGCCAAACACTTCTCCTTGATGTGGGTATAATTTTTTGTGAAGGGAGGATAAGGTTTTGAGGTGAATTGAAGTGGGAAATGAAGCTTAAGGGAGCTTTAATGGTGGTTTGGGTGGAAGGGAAAATGGGTTACGGGAAATGGAAGAGAATTGCAGAAATTGTGTTTATTATTTTACTTCATTTTAGTTATATTTATCTCATTTTAATTGGCTTGTCAATTTCTAATTGGCGGGAAGCTTTTTAATGATGTCATCCTATGTCATAAATCTAATTTAATTCCATTTTCTTTTTCTTTTCTTTTCTACTAACTTTAAATTAATTTTTTATCAATATTAATTCATATTTTATGTCATAATAATTATTTACTCAACTGGACAAGTCGGCCAAAAATCACCTCTGAAGGCGAAATGACCAAAATGCCCTCCGTTTGACTTAACGGGTCAAAATTGTCTGTACCGATTGAAAAATTTTTCTAAATATTTTCTTGGCATTCTAATTCCATGGGAACCTCAATGACCCTTCTCTGGAGTCCCAAAAATTATTTTATGAATTTTTCCCCGGGTCTAGGGCTCCTAGTTGCGAGAACCGCAACTTCCCTCTGGGTTACCCATCGTTTGCGCACCGGCTCATTTGACTTAGTTGTATTTTATTTCTAAAATTTTTCCTAAATTTTTCTTATTAATATTTGAGTTAATTATGCTTCCTCACTTTAGTTTAAATATTTTTCCGGACGTTCTAGCTGTCCGGACTGACACTGGTCACCGGAACAGTAGAATGTACGGAGTTGCTGTAACACCCCCGGTTGCATAGCCTGGTAGATTCCACTGTTCTGGTGATCGGTGTCGGTCCGGACAATTAAGGGGATTAGGACCACACTTAAGACAACTTAAGAAGCCATAAACACAAATAAGACAACTTAAGAAGCCATAAACACAAATAATTAGTAATGTTTAATTAGTTGACTATAAATAAGAAAAACAGAACATAAGAAGTTAAACGAGCCGAGAGTCATAGCGATGAGTGACCTCCTCGGGAACGACTGCGAAGTCATTTTAAACTCAAATTTCGAACCATAAAAAGTGACACTGCGGTCCTTAGGACCCTTATGAACACAGTGGAAAAAAGAAAATCACGAAAAAGAACTGTTAAGCCAGTCAAATAATTAGGTCAAGGAGCCGGAAGAAATATGGAATTATTTGCAAACCGGGATGAACCGGTGAGGGGCAATTTGGTCAATTGACCCCGAGAGCTGACTCCTGACCTAACTGTCAAACAAAATCGGAGAAAAGAAAATTTTAGAATCGAGAATTAAATTAAAGAACTAATAGAAAAAAAAAAGAAAAAAAAGAAAAAAAGAAAGAAGATGGAAAAGTCAAAGTGATGACATCATGTATGATGTCATAAAGGCTTAACTGATTTATTTTATTAATTTGGGGATTTTTGGTCTTCAAAAAGGGGATAAGATTAAAGAAAAGAAAAGAAAAAAAAATTAAAACACAAATCTTCTTCTTCCAAAACGTCACTCTCTCTCCCTCACCCTCTCCCTCTCCACAAACTCCATTAAAGCTCAATTTTGAGCTTGAAAATCATAAGTTTTCACCATAGAAAAATTAGCCACCATAGTTAAAGCTTATCTAGGCAACTTGAGAAGAGGATTGATCAAGAAAGAAAAAAGGAAAATTTGAAGGAAAGGAGGAAGAAAATTGCTACACAAAGGTTAGTATGCTAAACTCTTTATTTATCCATTTAAATGCATATGTGATGGTTGAAAGTGAGCTTAGAACTTGATTAAATGAAACAAACATGTGAGAATGACCATTGCTGAAATTTGGCCTGGTTGGGAGGAGTATGGTTTGCATGAATATGATGCAATTGAATGAGTTTAGAAACTTTACATAGTTAAATGATTAACAATTAAACCATTATAAGAAGTTAAAGGCATGAAAATGATGAGTTAGGGTTTTCAATGCTAGGGTTTATGAACCATGTAACACCCCCGTTATATAGCCTGGTATATTTCACTGTTCCGGAGACCGGTGTCGGTCCGGACAATTAATGGGATTAGGGCCACACTTAAGACAACTTGAGAAGCCATAAACACAAATAATTAGTAATGTTTAATTAGTTAACTATAAATAAGAAAAACAAAACATAAGAGGTTAAACGAGCCGAGAGTCACAGCGATGAGTGACCTCCTCGGGAACGACTGCGAAGTCGTTTTAAACTCAAATTTTGAACCGTAAAAAGTGACGCTGCGGTCCTTAGGACCCTTATGAACACAGTGGAAAAGAGAAAATCATGAAA
Organism: Hevea brasiliensis; assembly: GCF_030052815.1. Taxonomy (NCBI): domain Eukaryota; kingdom Viridiplantae; phylum Streptophyta; class Magnoliopsida; order Malpighiales; family Euphorbiaceae; genus Hevea; species Hevea brasiliensis. Next base: position 85,502,457 of record NC_079497.1, on the reverse strand, counting down.
AAGAACTGTTAAGTCAGTCAAATAATTAGGTCAGGGAGCCGGAAGAAATATTGGATTATTTGCAAACCGGGATGAACAGGCGAGGGGCAATTTGGTCAATTGACCCCGAGAGCTGACTCCTGACCTAACTGTCAAATAAAATCGGAGAAAAGAAAATTTCGGAATTGAGAATTAAATTAAAGAACTAATAGAAAAAAAAAAGAGAAAAAGAGATGAAAATGAAAAAGTCAAAAGTTATGACATCATGCATGATGTCATAACTAAAGTAATAAATTGAATTATTTAATTTGGGAATTAGGGGTCTTCCATAAGCCAAAAAAAAAAAAAAAACGTGTAAAGGAAACCAAAGGAAAAAAATTAGGATTTTCTTCTTCCTTGCCACCCCACTTTCCTCCCAAATTCCTCCATGAATGGTCCTCCATTTAAGCTTACATTTAAGCTTAATTTTCTTCACTTAATCCAAATAACTCTCTTAAAAACCACCCTAGAGCTTGTTATTGCAACTTAAGAAGGAGATTACAAGAAGAAAGAAGAATTAAAGATAGGGTTTTGAAGCTTTAACAAAAGGTTAGTATGTTAAATTGTTACTTTTCCATTCAAATGCATGTTTAGGTAATTAAGTGAGCTAATAACTTGATTTAAATGAAACAAATATGGGGAAAGAATTAAATTGAAATTTTGGGCAGCTTGAGAGGAGTGTGGTTTGCATGAATATGATGCAATTGAGTGAGTTTAGAAGCTTTACTTAGTGAAATGATTAACATTAAAATTATTAGAAGTAGTTAAATGCAAGAGTTAGTGAGATTAAGGTTTCAATGCTAGGGTTTATGGACCAAAATTTGGAGAAGTGCATAAATGGCATGTTTAACCTATTGTGAAATGAAATAATGGTCAATTATGACCAAATAAGTTGTGTGGGAATGATAGGAATGAAAACTAAATTCGGAGGTTAATGGTCATGCTGCTGGCAGCATGACCAAACCCACTTTGAAGGACCAAAACTCAAATTTTACAAGCCCAATTGATATGCCACCAATTGGAGATGAAAATAGACATAAAAGAGCACAATTTTCATTAAGGAACCATGGCCAAAAACTGACCAAAACTTGGTGAAACAATTGACCAAAGTGAGTTGATTGCAGGCTGCCACTGCACAAAACTGACCAAATGAACAGTAACTGTTCATTTGGTCATAACTCGAGCTAGGTAGGTCAAATTGACCTGAAATTTTGCCAGCAATTAGATATGATATAGACCTAAAACTTTCATGAAGAACACCAACCCAAATTAGGCCATTAACTCATTCAAATCATTGAGCAAAGTTAAAATTACTGTACTGAAATTCTGCAGAATTTTCATTGAGCAGCAATGTTTGGAGGGCTATAACTCTCTCCAGAAAACTCGGATTTAGGCGATTCTTGAATCGATGGAAACCTAAGACATAGTACAACATTTCATATGAAGAAAGTGAGACCGAATTATGAACTTAACTTGATCAAACAATTGACCAAAGTTGGACCAAAAATCTGCCAGCACCTAAATTGCAGTATGAACAGTGCACGTGAACAGTAAACTTATTTTGGCCATAACTTGAGCTACAAAACTCCGATTGAGGTGATCCAAAAATGAGAATACACTTAAGACAATAAGGAACATTTTCTATGAAGGAAGTTTTGTCAAATTCCAACAGTAGATCGACCAATGGAATAGTGCAACTTCGGAAAACCAAAACCGAAAATTGGCAATTTTGCCAAAATGACCTAAGCTTTAAACAAATGACCAAAACCAACAAGTTTGGTGACCAAAATGTGGTATGTGGGTGAAGTTGGAGTTCCCATACCCATTAAGCCTTAGAAAGTCAATAATTTGACTTGAATAGTGCAGTGAATAGTAACCCGAAACACAAAATTTCGAGAATGTCGAATTTAACACGTTAGAGCTAGCTAAATGTGAAGTTAAGTTTATTTTGGATTTATTTTAAGTTCTAGTACTGAAACATTGTAAAATTGTGTGTTTCAGTTGAAAAGAATATCGGGAAGGAACCCGAGGAACCGAGTCGAGGCTAAAGGACGACTCGTTTGAGGTTTGTGCACAACATATACTTTTATAATCATCTTTTGCATATCGTTTTAAATAATGTGAAATATTGGATTATGACATTCTTATGATGTTGATCTAAATTGTTGAAAGTTATTATGTATATTTGAAAAGAAAATGTTTAGCAAATTGTTAAGATAAGTTTTGAAACCACAGTGTCATGACCACATATTTGAACACCTCACTAGCACGACTAGTGGGGGTAATTAGTTTCGAATTTTGATTCCTTCTCTGGAGAAGTGTTGAGGTGTGCCAGTAGAAGAGGATGTGAATGGATATCCATATATTTGAGCTAGCTAGCCTTGTGATGTGATTTCTCTTTAGCCTCTGGCTATTGAGATTCTATTTGTTTCGAATGGCATGATTTAACTGTGGGTTTTATGAAATGTGTTTTGATACTTTGAAATAAACTTGGTTTACATGTAAAATCTTACAATGCATGATTGTATTTAATTTTCATGTTTAATCAAATTTTTGAATGAATGTGCTTTAAGTTTTGCATAAAGATTATTTTAGTATATTGTGCACCACTGAGTCTTAGTACTCAGCGATAGCTTGTATTCTTTGCGCAGAATCTGAGATTAGAGGAAGCAGATGAGTTCTTGAGGTGTGTGAAGTCATCAGTTTGAAGCCTTCGGGTATAATTTATACCCTAACTGTAAATACTTCTTTTGATGTATATATTGCACATAAATGTATGGACATGTAAAAATGGGTCTTGAGCAGCTTGTACACAAATTTGTATGAAGTTTGTAATAAAGTTTAGTTTGTGTTTCTTTTGATATAAATTTGTAAGGTTATGTATAAATTATTTTGTTTTTAATGAAATATGAATGATATTGATTGACAGTATTTTGAGAATTATTGAACTTGTGAATTTTGATAAATTGATTGAGTTTGATTGTGAAACCGAAGTAGTGGTTGAGAAAATCTTTTAGAAGTGCTTTTTACAGGTATTCGAAGAACGGTTTTCTCAAAATACAGAGGAAACTCTGTCAAAATTTTTATCAAATTTGCGGAAAACTAAAATGGCCAAAAATATTAATTAGTTTTAATTTCAACTAAATGTTTTAAATACTCATTAGAAATGCTCACCACTTGTCAAAGATAAGAAAATTGTTTTAAAATCCCTTGTAGGGTACTTAATGAGTTATCGGTAGGTGAAGTTCGGTAGTTCATTAGGTATTCTACGGGATCATGTTATGCCTTACAGAGGGGTAAGGTGTGACAAACCAAAATTTGGAGAAATGCATAAATGGCATGTGTGACCTATTGTAAAATGAAATAATGGTCAATTATAACCAAATAGGTTGTGTGGAAATTGTTAGAAAGAAAACCAAATTCGTAGGTCAATTGGTCATCTTCTTGGCACATGACCAAACCCACTGAAGGACCAAAACTCAAATTTTACAAGTCCAATTGATATGCCACCAATTGGAGATGAAAATAGACATAAAAGAGCACAATTTTCATTAAGGAACCATGGCCAAAAACTGACCAAAACTTGGTGAAACAATTGACCAAAGTGAAATGATAGCAGGCTGCCACTGCACTAAACTTACCAAAATGAACAGTAACTGTTCATTTGGTCATAACTCGAGTTAGACAGGTCAAATTGACCTGAAATTTGGCCACGGGTTAGAAGGCATATAGATCTAAAACTTTCATGAAGAACATCACCCCAAATTATGCCATTAACCCATTCAAATTATTGAGCAAAGTTAGGTTACTAAACCTGCAACTATGCAGAATTTTCAGTGAGCAGCAATGTTTGGATGGCTATAATTCCCTCTAGAAAACTCGGATTTAGGCGATTCTTGAACCGATGGAAACCTAAGACATAGTAGAACATTTCATATGAAGAAAGTGAGACCAAATTATGAATTTAACTTGATCAAATTATTGACCAAATTTGGATTAAAATCTGCCAGAATCCAAAATACCAGTATGAACAATACACGTAAACAATAAACTTATTTTGGCCATAACTTGAGCTACAAAACTCCGATTGAGGTGATCCAAAAAATGAGAATACACTTAAGACAATAAGGAACATTTTCTATGAAGGAAGTTTTGTCAAATTACAACAGTAGACCGACCAATGAAACAGTGCAACTTCGGAGCACCAAAACCGAAAATTGGCAATTTTGCCAAAATGACCTAAGCTTTGAGAAAATGGCCAAAACCAACAAGTTTAATGACCAAAATGTGGTATGTGGGTGAAGATGGAGTTCCCATACCTATTAAGCCTTAGAAAGTCAATAATTTGACTTGAATAGTGCAGTGAATAGTAACCCGAAACATAAAATTTCGAGAACATCGAATTTAACACGTTAGAGCTAGGTAAATGTGAAGTTAAGTTTATTTTGGATTTATTTTAAGTTTTAGTACTGAAACATTGGAAAATTTTGTGTTTCAGTGGAAAAGAATATCGGGACAGAACCCGAGGAGTCGAGTCAAGGCCAACAGGCGACTCGTTTGAGGTTTGTGCACAACATATACTTTTATAATCATCTTTTGCATATCATTTTGAATAATATGAAATATCGGATTATGGCATTCTTATGATGTTTGATCTAAATTGTTGAAAGTTATTATGTATATTTGAAAAGACAATGTTTAGCAAATTGTTAAGATAAGTTTTGAAACCATAGTGTCATGACCACATATTTGAACACCTCACTAGCACGACTAGTGGGGGTAATTAGTTTTGAATTTTGATTCCTTCTCTGGAGAAGTGTTGAGGTGTGCCAGTAGAAGAGGATGTGAATGGATATCCATATATTTGAGCTAGCTAGCCTTGTGATGTGATTTCTCTTTAGCCTCTGGCTATTGAGATTCATGTGATTTCTCTTTAGCCTCTGGCTATTGAGATTCTATTTGTTTCGAATGGCGTGATCTAACTGTGGGTTTTATGAAATGTGTTTTGATACTTTGAAATGAACTTGGTTTACATATAAAATCTCACAATGCATGATTGTATTTAATTTTCATGTTTAGCCAAATTTTTGAATGAATGTGCTTTAAGCTTTGCATAAAGATTATTTTAGTATATTGTGCACCACTGAGTCCTAGTACTCAGCGATAGCTTTATTCTTTGCCGCAGAATCTGAGAAACTAGAGGAGCAAATTTCGAGTGAAGTGTGTGAAGTCATCAGCTTGAAGCCTTCGGGTATAATTTATACCCTAACTGTAAATACTTCTTTTGATGTATATATTGCACATAAATGTATGGACATGTAAAAATGGGTCTTGAGCAGCTTTTACACAAATTTGTATGAAGTTTGTAATAAAGTTTAGTTTATGTTTCTTTTGATATAAATTTGTAAGGTTGTGTATAAATTATTTTGTTTTTAATGAAATATGAATAATATTGATTGACAGTATTTTGAGAACTATTGAACTTGTGAATTTTGAGAAATTGACTGAGTTTGATTGTGAAACCGAAGTAGTGGTTGAGAAAAACTTTTAGAAGTGATTTTTACAGGTATTCGAAGAACGGTTTTCTCAAAATACAGAGGAAACTCTGTCAAAATTTTTATAAAATTTGCAGAAAACTAAAATGGCCAAAAATATTAATTAGTTTTAATTTCAACTAAATGTTTTTAATACTTATTAGAAATGCTCACCACTTGTCAAAGATAAGAAAATTGTTTTAAAATCCCTTGTAGGGTACTTAATGAATTATCGGTAGGTGAAGTTCGGTAGTTCATTAGGTATTCTACGAGATCATATTATGCCTTACAGAGGGGTAAGGTGTGATAGTTGCTACCGAAAGGGTGTTACAACTCTTCCCCTCTAATTTAAATTTCGTCCTCGAAATTTACCTGATGCAAACAGTTGAGGGAACTGTTGCCTCATCGTCTCTTCACTTTCCCAAGTTGCCTCCTCGGTGTTGTGGTGCCTCCAAAGCACTTTCACCAGTGGAATCTGCTTATTTCTCAACTCTTTGACTTCCCGAGCCAGGATCCATAGAGGTTCTTCTTCATATGTCAAATCCGGCTGTATTTCAATTTCTTCCCTGGAGATGACATGTGAAGGATCTGAGCGGTATCTTCTTAACATAGATACGTGAAACACATTGTGAATCTTGTCCAGCTCTGGAGGTAAAGCTAGCCTATAGGCCACTGGATCCACACGTTCAATGACTTCATATGGGCCAATGAACCTAGGGCTTAACTTACCTTTCCTTCCAAAACTCAATACCTTCTTCCACGGTGACACCTTGAGGAACACTTTGTCGCCAACCGCATATTCTATTTCTTTTCTCTTCAGGTCGGCATAAGATTTACATGCTGCGAGGCAACCTTGATTGGCTTTGATTAGTTTCACTTTCTCCTCGATCTGTTTCACCGTGTCCGCCCCACCAGCTTGTCTTCGCCAATTCACCCAAAGACACCGAGTTCTACATTTACTCCCATACAGTGCTTCATATGGGGCCATTTGGATACTAGCTTGGTAGTTATTGTTGTATGCAAATTCTGCCAGTGGGAGTTATCTATCCCAACTTTCCTTAAACTCAATGACACAACTGCTCAGCATATCCTCAAGGACCTGACATATATTTCATGTTATTGTTATTATTTTAGTTCAATAGTTGTAGTAATTCAATTGGTTCAATTGTTTACCTGGATTACTCTTTCGGATTTCCCATCCGTCTGAGGATGGAATGCTGTGCTGAAGTGGAGTTGTGTACCCAAGGACTCATGCAACTTCTTCCAAAATCTTGATGTAAACCTTGGGTCTCGATCAGATATGATGGAAAGTGAAATTCCATGCAGTCTAACTATCTCACTGATATACAATTCTGCTAACTTCTCCAGTGAGTAGTCAGTCCTAACTGGCAGAAAGTGTGCTGACATTGTCAATCTATCCACTATCACCCATACTGCATCATATTTCTTCTGGGTGAGAGGTAGACCACTTACAAAATCCATGGTGACCCGATCCCATTTCCATTCAGGTATGCGTATAGGTCAGAGCAAACCCGATGGAACTTGATGTTCTCGCTTGACTTGCCGACATGTCAAGCATTTATTCACATAGTCGGCTATGTCCTTCTTCATACTGTGCCACCAATATCAAGCTTGGGATCATGATACATCTTTGTACTTCCTGGGTGCATAGCATATGCACTGGTGTGTGCCTCTTTTAGAATACTGGCCTTCAATTCCCCATCATCTGGTACACACAATCTTCCTTTGTGATACAGACACCCATCTGCTTCCACCCCATAGTCAGTTGCTTTTCCCTCTGAGATTTTGCTCATAATAGCCATTAACTTTTCATCTGCGTTTTGAACATCTAAAATCTGCAGAGTGTGTTTGGCCTCACTTGCAACTCAGCCAAAATAGCTCCATCTCGAATCAAAGTTAGATGGGAATTCAATGATCTCAAAGCTGTGATGGACTTTCTGCTCAAAGCATCAGCAACTACATTTGCCTTCCCAGGATGGTAGTCAATTTCACAATCATAGTCCTTCAGGAACTCAATCCATCGCCTCTGTCTAAGGTTGAGCTCCTTCTGAGTTGGCAAGTATTTCAGGCTTTTGTGGTCCGTGTAAATGTAACACTTTTCACCATACAAGTAATGCCTCCATATCTTCAGTGCAAAGATAATTGCTGCAAGCTCTAGATCATGGGTAGGGTAATTTTGTTCATGTGGCCTTAGCTGCTTGGAAGCATAAGCGACCACCTTCCCCTCTTGCATCAATACACACCTTAACCCATTATGAGAGGCATCACTGTAGACCACAAAGTCCTTTCACGACATCCGTGTTAACACTGGTGCCTCTGTCAACATAGCCTTCAACTTCTCAAAACTGGTCTCACACTTGCTATTCCAGTCAAATCTGACATTCTTGTGTAACAACTTGGTCATTGGAGCAGCTATTAAGGAAAATCCCTTCACAAATCTTCTGTAATACCCAGCTAGCCCCAAGAAGCTTCTGACCTCAGTTGTATTCCTGGGAGGCTTCCATTCCATCACTGCTTCTATTTTCTTGGGATCCACTCTAATCCCATCAGCTGACACTATGTGTCCAACGAATGCAATCTCATTCAACCAAAAGTCACACTTGGACAACTTAGCATACAGCTTCTTTTCTCTCAGGGTTTGCAGAACAATCCTCAAATGCTCATTATGTTCTTCCCTGGTCTTGGAATACACCAAAATATCATCAATAAAGACCACTACGAACCGATCTATGTGTGGATGGAAGATATGGTTCATAAGGTCCATGAATGCCGCTGGTCCAAAGGGCATCACTAGAAACTCATAATGCCCATATCGGGTTCTGAATGCAGTCTTTGGCACATCTGCATCCTTCACCCTCAACTGATGATACCCTGATCTGAGATCAATCTTAGAAAATACTCCTGCTCCCTTCAACTGATCAAACAGATCATCAATTCTAGGCAACGGATATTTGTTCTTCACAGTCACTTTATTCAATTGCCGGTAATCAATGCATAGCCTCAAAGTCCCATCCTTTTTCTTTACAAACAGCACTGGAGCTCCCCATGGTGACACACTAGGGCGTATGAACCCCTTATAAAGCAACTCTTGCAACTGAGTTTTCAACTCCCTCAATTCAGTGGGTGCCATCCTATAAGGAGCAATGGAAATGGGTGTCAGATCTTGCAGTTGTCTCAATAGCAAATACAACTTCCCTTTCTGGTGGCAAACCAGGTAACTCTTCAGGAAATACCTTTGGGAAGTCTCTTACTGTGGGTATATCACTCAGGTTTGACTTAGCCTGCCTAGTATCCACCACATGTGCTAGGTAGGCTTCGCAGCCTTTTCTCATCATTCGTCTTGCAACTGTGGCTGAGATGACATTGGACAAGAAATCATCCTTTCCCCACAACCGTGATCTCATTACCCTCGTAAGTTTTCAGAGAAATTCTCTTCAATTTGCAATCAACTATTGCACGATGATGTGACAACCACCCATTCCCAAAATCACGTCAAACTCGTGGAAGGGCAACTCAATCAGTGCGCCAAGAATTCATACCTCAATCCTTAACGCAACCCTTGTATACTTTGTTCACCACTACATCGTGGGCCCAATGGATTAGTGACCGTAATGTCTTGGTCACTCTCCCTACTAGTATCCCCTTTCTACGGGTAGGTTGATGCAGATGTATGAATGAGTGGATCTGGATCCACCAATGCATGCACAGATGTATTGTAGAGGGAGAACGTGCCCCTGATGGCGTCTGGGGCATCTTGCTCCTCCTGAGCTCTCAGGGCATAAGCTCCGCAGTGGTCCGTTATCCGCCTCTCTGCCGCTCGATGCAGCCTCGTGATGGTCCTATCGCCTCAGATTTGCGATTTCCTACCCTTTGTGGTGCAGAGCAGTGCATGCGCTTGTGTTGGAGCAAATTGTAGTAGTTTTGCGTGGACAGCTTCTTCAATCGATGCTCTATTGACCCACACCTTAGCAGGCACCGCCACTCTCCAACACTCCTTATGCCACTTCGCATGCTGTGGACAATCGAAGATGCCGGGCTGGTCCTCGAACCCCATCCTCGAGAGCGCCCACGATGGTGTGGACCGACCTCTCCTAGGGGTAAATCGTGGCACGGGCCCCAGACCGACTCGACCGTGTGGCTGATCCGAACTCTGCGTGTGGACCCTTGAACCTCTTCCTGCATGCAGAGCCGAACTAGACCGACTGGGCCCCTCTTCTGTCTTTCCCTTCTAGTCTGCTCACTGATTCTAACCTTTTCAACCTTTATTGCAGCTTCCACTAGCTTGGTAAAGTCTGTGATTCCCAAGGCAGTGATCATGATCTTTATGTTGTCATTTAGTCCCTCTTCAAATCTCTTGCACCTTTCAGCTTCATTAGGGACTATCTCCCTTCCATAGCGGCTCAATCTAACGAATTCCTTCTCATACTCGGCCACTGACAGCTGCCTCTGCCTCAGGTTAATGAACTCTCTTCTTCTCTCTTCCAGGTATACACTACCCACATATTTCTTCTTAAATTCGGAGAGGAAGAAGTCCCAAGTTACTATTTCTGGCTGTACTTCACTGGACACAGTATCCCACCATTCATATGCGTCGTTTTGTAGCAGAGATACAACAGCTTCTAGATTTTGCCCTGGAGTGCAGTGGAGTTGTTTTAGAACTCTGCCTGTTCTGTTCAACCAATTTTCGGCTGCAACATAATCATCTTCTCTCTTGCCAAAGAAGTCCACTGCTCCAAACTTTCTCAATCTTTCCAGGTGTGATTTCGGTTATGGAGGTGGTGGTGGTGGTGGCGGCATTACCCCAGCCATTTGTTTAAAGAATTCGGCCATTTAGAGGCTGTGGAGGCTGAGCAGGCTCTGCTTAAGCTGGCGGAGCAGGTTCTCCCGTAACCCCAGTCTCAGCTGCTGCAGGTGCAGCATGACTCTCCACTTCCTCCTCAGCTGCTCTCTGTGACGTAGGGTCCATATCCTATTCAAAATAACAAAGACAAACAGATCTGCATTAGTGTCACCTCGACTCTTACAAATGCAATGCATGGTATGGACTCAATCTAGGCCCAGAAACGCTTAAACCGTGCTCTGATACCACTAAATGTGACACCCCTTACCCGTGTACAGAATATCCGAGTAAGCAATGTCACACGGTGTATCGGCACACTCTATTTTACCTTAATCAATTTTTGTTATAGTTTGAATATAGTTTATGAAATATAATTTATTTAAGCCATTTATCGAAATTATTATTTATTTGAGGTTCCGAAAATTTTATAGAAAATCTGGCAGAGTACCGGCTAAAAATGGAGAAAACAGTTCTTCGGAACCTGTGAAAAACACTTCCAATATTCATATCTCATCACTCTCAAATTCCAATATCAAAATCTCAACATTTTCAATTTCATTTCTCAATTATTCATCTAATGTGATAATCAATTACAATTCATAGATAAATATTCACATTTTCCATTCACCAACACATTTTCATTATTTACATGAACATCAAAATACATTACATAAATCCAAATACATATGAGAAAATAGAAAAAATTTAGTTACAAAATACCAAAATGAAACCTAGTGTCCTACCAATGCACTGTGGAGGGTGAGGTGACACGGACACTATGCAGAGCTGCAGGATGGACTCACCCAGTCTGCGGTTACTGGGCTCACGATCAGTATCTCCAGAACCTACGCGTGGCAAAAGCAACGTGCTAAGCAATGATGCTTAGTGGTGCAATAATAAAATAAAAGAAAATAGCAGAAAATAAATATGTATTGAATGTATATGTCTTATTTGTTTTGTATTTGTTATATTCATTTATTTCTTTAACTTTATCCATTTTCATTCATTTGGTTGCCCAAGTAACCTATCCGATGACTGGATCGATAAACGGTAAACCGCACTGGGTATCAAGTACCTCGGGCCACACCATCGGTCACATATGTATCTCCGGGCAAATGCAAGCTAACAAGTCAGAATAATATAAGGCACGAGGCCAAGTCTCAACACAATATCAAAATGGCTAAAAGCCATAAAATCACAGAATGGCATAATGCCATGTGCATTACTGCTAACTGAACCATATTGGCATGCCAAACTATCCAAACCAATCTTGTTAGGTATACTAGGGCATTTGATACTTTAAAATTCTTCAATTTGTGAATTTCAAGATTTGGTGTCACTATTCACTTCATTAGTCAACAAAAATGTTGACTTTTGGATAGAAAATAGGTGTATTGGTTTTAACACTCCCAATGTACCACATTTTTCATTTAAAACTTGTTGGAATTAATCACCAAATCCATTTCCAAACTTATCACTAAGGGGCAGAATTTTCAGTTTTTGTACCATAAATTTATTGTTCCATTAGGGACTGTTACAGTGGAAATTTGAGGAAATGGTAAACATGAAAGTTGTTCCTTATTTTGTCTAGCTGAATTTCGTTTTTTGAATCACTCCATTTGGAGTTTTGTAGCTACAGATATGGTCCAAAAACCACAGCTGGCCGGATTGGAAAACTGCAGAATTTACCAAATCTACAGTACAATGAACAGTGACTGTGAGTGCCTTTTTGAACAGGTTCTGGTCATAATTTGGGGTAGGTTTCTTCATGAAAGTTGTTTGTCTATATCTTATCTTGTTGCTGCAAAATTTTCAGGTCAAATGGACCATTTAATAGTGAGTTATGGCCAAATATTCTTCATTTGGTCATTCTGTAGAATCTGCTTGCAGGGTATCTGGATTGGGGCCAACTTTTGGTCCACTTGCTTTGGTCTTTTGGGCATGATTTCTTCAGCAAAATTGTGCCGTTATATGTCTAGTTTCATGTCCAATTGGCCAAATACCAATTGAAACTACACAGCCAAAGATATGGCAGTCCAAACAGGCTGGACTCACAGCCTCCCCTGCTGCCCTCACTAGGCAGCATACCAATTCAGTTTGTAATACTCTAATTCACTTCAAATTATGGTCAACTTACCTCAAATGGTCACTAATTGACCATTAGAATTTTCACTCACCATTTCATAAGCAAAGTCCAAGTTTCACTCCCAAAACCCTAACCCTAATTGACCAAGCCTCCAATTCATGCATCCCACTCCTAATTTGCTATACTAATCATATAATTTATAAGAGGGGCAGCAATATGTCACTTTAAACCAAAGATTTCTCCTAAACCTAACTCATGTCAAGGCTGCCAAAACTTCATGGAATATAACCATGCTTCATTAATTCAATTTTTGTCAATTTTTTAACTTAACTTAGCTCAAATTCATGATTAGAAAGATGTAAAAGCAAAGGTTATGGCACTAACCTCTTTGGTGATTTTCTAAGCTTTTTCTCACCTCACTTTCTTCCACTTTCTTTTGTTTTCTTGGCTGCCAAACACTTCTCCTTGATGTGGGTATAATTTTTTGTGAAGGGAGGATAAGGTTTTGAGGTGAATTGAAGTGGGAAATGAAGCTTAAGGGAGCTTTAATGGTGGTTTGGGTGGAAGGGAAAATGGGTTACGGGAAATGGAAGAGAATTGCAGAAATTGTGTTTATTTTTTTACTTCATTTTAGTTATATTTATCTCATTTTAATTGGCTTGTCAATTTCTAATTGGTGGGAAGCTTTTTAATGATGTCATCCTATGTCATAAATCTAATTTAATTCCATTTTCTTTTTCTTTTCTTTTCTACTAACTTTAAATTAATTTTTCATCAACATTAATTCATATTTTATGTCATAATAATTATTTACTCAACTGGACAAGCCGGCCAAAAATCGCCTCTGAAGGCGAAATGACCAAAATGCCCTTCGTTTGGCTTAACGGGTCAAAATTATGCAGACGATTGAAAACTTTTTCTAAATATTTTCTTGGCATTCTAATGCCATGGGAACCTCAATGACCCTTCTCTGGAGTCCCAAAAATTATTTTATGAATTTTTTCGAGAACCGCATCTTCTTCAGGTTACCCATCGCTAGCACCGCTCATTTGACTTGTATTTTATTTCTAAAATTTTTCCTAAATTTTTCTTATTAATATTTGAGTTAATTATGGTTCCTCACTTTAGTTTAAATATTTTTCCGGACGTTCTAGCTGTCCGGACCGACACTGGTCACCGGAACAGTAGAATGTACGGAGTTGCTACCGGGAGGGTGTTACAAAAAAGCCCCAGATGTGAATTTGAGGTAAAGTATTTCCTTTATGATATGCCTAAGTGTATAATGATAGATTCGAAAAGACTAAATAGTACCATATATATATATATATATATATATAAAAGAAGTACACAGAGGGAGCAATAGAAAGGTAAAGAAATTATCTCAGATACCTACACCCAGTAAATTTCGAGGACGAAATTTTTGTTAGAGGGGAAGAATTGTAACACCCTCACTGTAGCAATTCCGCATATTCTACTGTTCTGGTGATCGGTGTCGGTCTGGACAACTAGAATGTTTGGAAAATTATTTAGACTAGAGTGAGGAGTCATAAATAACTCAAATAAGTATAAGAAAAATTAAGGAAAAATTTTAGAAATAAAATACAACCAAGTTAAATGAGCGTGCCCCAAATGATGGTAACTCAGGCGGTTAAGTTGCTTCGCAACTAGGAGCCCTAGACCTGGGAGAAAATTCATAAAATAATTTTTGGGACTCCAGAGAAGGGTCATTGAGGTTTCTATGGCATTAGAATGCCAAGAAAATACTTAGAAAAAATTTTCAATCGGTACAGACAATTTTAGTCTGTTAAGCCAAACGTAGGGCATTTTGGTCATTTCGTCTTCAGAGATGATTTGTGACCAACTTGTCCAATTAAGTAAATAATTATTATGACATAAAATAGGAATAAATATTGATGAAAATTAAATTAAAAATGAGTAAAAGAAAGAAGAAAGAAAGATAAACCGACAACTCGGTAAGAGCAAAATTTGGTCAATTAAATTTGAGGGTCCAATATTGACCAAAAATGATGATTATTAATTTAATGAAGCTAAATTAATTTAATTAATTGAAATTATGAAAATTAAAAATAATTATTGAAAAGTCAAATTATAATGATTATAAACTTCAAAATAATTTCAAATTTGCCATTCTACTTATTTACCATATTGCCATTAAATATTTAATTATTATATAGGTTAATTATTGAACAAAAATCTGCATTTTTTCCCTTCTTCTTCCTGTCCACTTCTTCCCTTCTTCTCTAAAATTCTCCATTAAAACCCAAAATCCAAACCTTAAAACCCTAAGTCTCAACCAAATTTTTTTCTTGGAAAAATTATAGCCCACCCTAAACTAAAGCCTAATTAGTAGAAAGAACTCAAGAACACCAAAAAAAAAATTGAGTTTGGGGCAAAAGGAATTTCAGCCAAGGTGGACCAAGAAGGAGCTTCAAGTTTTTGATTGATTAGAAGGTTGAATTGAAGTTGAGTGAAGCTAAGGAATAAGGTTAGTGCTAGAAATTCTCTTGGAATTTAAAATTATTGCAAGTTGATTTAGGGTTTACTCAAATATGGAATCTTGTGTTGTGACTTGAATTTGATGATGTTGAGGTTGATTATTGACTATTAGAAGTGTTATAAATGTGAATTGAAGTTTGGAAGTTGGGTGAAATTGAAAATTGGGAGTGCTTCTCTTATGCAGGAAATTTGGACCTATGAGTCCAGGGTATTTTTTGACCTCTAACTGAGGTTGTGTGACTCCAATTGGTATGAGGCCAATTGGAGGTGAAACTAGACACATAATGGCACAACTTTGGTGAAGAAACCATGCCCAGAAAACCAAACCAACGTGACCAAAAGTTTGCCCTAATCCGGGTGACCTGCAATATGCCTAGGCAAAATGACTAAATGAACAGTATTTGGTCATTTGGCC
This sequence comes from Hevea brasiliensis, assembly GCF_030052815.1. NCBI lineage: Eukaryota > Viridiplantae > Streptophyta > Magnoliopsida > Malpighiales > Euphorbiaceae > Hevea > Hevea brasiliensis. The sequence continues at coordinate 85,487,026 of NC_079497.1, read as the reverse complement.
ATAACTCAATGTAGCAAGGTCCAATTAATCTGAAATTTTACCAGAAACAAGTTGAGATATAGACCAACAACTTTCAAGAAGAGACATGACCCAAATTATGGCCATAACCTAGTCAAATTGCCAACCAAACTTGAGTTACCAAATCTGGCAGAAACAATTTTACCCAGAATTTTGGGTTCTGCCCAATCCGGCCAGTCATGGTTTTTATGCCATAACTTGAGCTACAAAACTCCAAATGGAGTGACTCAAAGAAGAAAATTCAACTAGACAAAATAAGAAACAACTTTCATGTTGAACATTTTTCCAAATTCCCACTGTAAAAGTGACAAATGGAACAGTAAAAACAAAGCATGAAAACTGAAAATTCTGCCCAATTAACATTAAGCTTGGAAATGGTATTGGCAACCAATACCAACAAATCTTGAATGCAAAATGTGGTATCTTGGAGAATTTAGGTTCAATAAATTTATTATGTATTAAAAATTCAACAATTTGAGTGAATATTAATGTGGATAGTAGTACAAAGTCACAAATTATAATAACTAAATTGGTGGAGGAAATTAAGGTATGAAATTTAGAATCCATAAAACACTCATGGATTACTTGGAATAGAAATAGTAATTCACCTAGATGACTTAATGAATATTTAAGTTATGTGAGTATATAGTTAAGAATTGTATTCCCATTACTAGTAGGTCTAATAAAACATGAGTGATACCACTTGAATATGAAATGAAATTAACCTAGATGGGTTGTTGAGTATAAATGGGATGAGGTTTACATTAGGATTTATGTTTCCATTACAAATAAGATAATAACACCTTGTACGAGTTATGAATCCATATAAATATTTTAATGAATAAATGAATCACATAAAAATATGAATGGAACATTAGTTTCCTTTATAAGAGAAAGGAAGAACGTTTTGAGTACAATGGTATATGAACACAATTGTTATGAATTGTGATCAATATGAATGATATAAGGAATGTATGAATATTATGATGAATGTATAAATTATGAAATTTATCACGAAATAATAAACTCATAAAACACAATATATTAATATTTAATGATATTATGTGCCCTTGTATTGCCTAGACATGTGTGTCAGATTGGATAGTTTGACATGCCAATAGGGTATTGTTTTAGCAGTACTGTGAAAGGCTTTATGCCTGTATTCATGGCTTTATGCCCGTATTCATGGCTTTATGCCAACATTCATGGCTTTTATGCCCCATTATTTGTTATCATGGCTTTTTAGCCATACTGACTGCATAAGTGGTTGACGTTCTGCGTCCCATGGTATGACGGCCCGAGGCAATCATGTCGGTCCAACGACCCGTTATCCAGTTTAGTCAGCCTGTCATAGGTTACTTGGGCAGTGAAATTTATTGAGATAAGTTAAGAATATTAGCAATTAAGAATATTAGAAATTAAATAAAATAAATGAGTAAGATGACCTAAAATAAATTATGATATTTATTTATTAGAAAGAATCGAAATGAGCTGGACAGATATTAAAATTTACTTATTATGAGATAATCTGAGACAACCTAGCAAGTATAGAGAAAATGCTAAAAGATTAGCAAAGAAAATTATAACATAAATAAATATTGCAAATGTGACTTATATAATAATATAAGCTTAAATTTATTATTTTCAGATCATTTTTCTTTGTACATTATTACTGTATATTAGCGAAATAAACACTTTCAAAGAAGACTAAATTAGGATAAAACATATTAAATTTTAGAAACCGCATGTGAAGTATAAATAAATCTTAATTATTTAAATTATGTTTTATTTCTATCTTTATTTGTATATTATTTCCTTGTTATATTATTGCACCACTAAGCAATAATGCTTAGCACGATGGAATTATTTCCTTCGCGCAGGTACTGAAGATAGAACCCAATGGACGTTTGACTGGGAATTTTGGGAGTTTTGATCTGCAGAGTGTCAAAGCTTGTCACCTCCTCAGCAATGCATGTAGATAGGGCCCATATAGAACATATTTTGTATTTTGTATAAAATGCCAGATATTGTATTATAATGTAGATTATGAACAGGTAATTAATAGGAATGCGATGTAAATTAATTAATTATCTTTTTCATATGTAATTAATTTATATATTATGTAAATTATGAAATTTTGTAATTATTTTGTAAATTATGTAAATTAAGGAAATTTGAAAATTTGGCTTATGTAATTTGAGAATGTTTACACATGAATTGAGTATGAATGGAAATGTATGGAAATGACTATGAAATTGAAATGCATGATTGAGATTTGAAATATGAGAAAATTATGAGAATGATTGATGAGATAAGTATGATTAGCATGGATAAGATTTTATTTTGAAAATATTATTGAATTTCAAACAGGTGAATATTGAAATATGCCAAAAGATAATAAAATAGGAGAAACTCCGCTGGTTTCTCCGTCGAAAAATAATTGATGTTAAATTAAACGAATTCAATATTATTAAAAAAAATAAAGTAAGATAAGTTAGGGTGCTCCGGCACCGATTGTAGCACGCCTTGCTCGGCTACACTGTAGTCGGGTGAGGGGTGTTACAGGGACTTTATTTGAAGAGGGGCATTTTGGTTATTTGACACTTAAAGTTAACTTTTGGCCAAAAAGTCCATTAAAATGAGTGGCATTAAATTATTAAAAATCCCATAAAAATCCCATGAAAATATGAAATTACATGTAGTGTAATTAAGGGAAGTTAAGTGGGGTTAAGTAGAATTTCCAAAACTCTTGATTATTGTATTATAAATTAAAGTTAGTGGAGGGGGGTATAAAAGGCTAAAATGGGCAGAATTCTCCACTCAAAGCTCTCTTCTTACTCACTCTCTCAAAGTGTCGAACCCTCAACCCCATTAGCTAAATCTCCCCATTTTACCACCCAAAATCACAAATTTCTTCAATTAAAGTTAGTCTTCACACCTTAGGGAGTTTGTAGGAAGCAAAAGGGAGGATAAATTGTGAAGTTTTACAAGCTTGAAAAGCTCTTGGAACATGGTTAGTGCATAATTTCTTACCTCCCTTCTTTTAATTCTTGAATGGAGGGTTAATTGAGTTAGTCTGATAGAAAATTTAAAGGAAATGATGGGTAATTGGGAAACCCTAATTCAGCAGCCATGGGAAGTTTGGGAATTAAATTTATTCTTACATGAAAATGGTGATTAGTAATATTAATTAAGGTAATTACATGAATTAGGATAAAATTGTATGTGGGTGTTTGAGGTTTGATTATGAATTAGGGTTTGTAACCATGAATTTGGGCATTTTGTTTTAGGCTTGAAACTGTTCAATTGGCAGCCTTGATAAGCATGATTATTGATCAATTTATACATATAATTGGTGATTTATAATGTTGATTAAGGTGACTAATAGTATAAGAATTTAATTGCAAGTATATTATTGACTTTCACACTTTAACTTAGGGCTTTGAACCAATTATGAGTGACTAGTGAAACTACCCGAATTTGGCAGGCTTGAGGAGCTTATGAGATATGTAATTTCATGAATTAAATGGTGAATTATGGTGTCCATGGATATGTGGAAGTAAATTAGGCATTGATATTTAAAATTTCATATACTAACCAATTGTTTCATGTGCATATTGTTGACCTTGATCAATTGAATTTAGGGTTTTGAATTCATTATTATAGACTTATGTGTACTTCTAGAAATTAATTGAATTGAGATGAATGGGTGTTATTAGAAGCACCATGAATGCATATTTGAAGTTTGGGAGATGGAGAAATGAATATTGGGAGTGTAATTTCTTTGCAGGTTGAGTACTTATTGATGGCAGTATGTGTTTTAGGCCATAAGTGAAATTGTGTAATCCCAATTTGTATGAGGCTAATTGTAGGTAAAAATAGACCTAAAATGCACCAATTTTCATGGAGAAACCATGTCCATAATCCGCCTAAAAAGTGACAAAAGCCTACCCTAATCCGGATTGTCACTTAGTGAACCCAGAAATTGATCAAATGAACAGTGCTCATTCATTTGGTCATATCTCACTGTAGACAGGTCCAAATGACCTAAAATTTATACCATTGGAAAGCTTATTCATAGAGCCATAACTCTTGTGAAGACAACAAAACCCAAAAATGATGTTAACTAAGTCCAATGGCTTGCCTAAGTAAGGGTACCAAAACTGTCCAAAATTGAAACTGCCTAGAATTTCTAAATAAAGACTACTTGACCAGTTTTGGAAAAGAAGCCATAACTTGGTCCATAGAACTCCAAATGCCCTGAAATAAGTGCCAAAATTTCAATAGGACATAGGCTTACAATAATGGTATTTTGACTAGAACCCAGAAATTAAGGGAACTAAGTCAATTAACTTGATTAATTTGGCATACCAAATATGGAAATTGTATAAATGACCATTAACTCTAGAATAGTTTTTTAAGCATAACTCCCACTAGAAGTCTTCAATTACAATGAGCCATACCATTTTGAAAAGCTAAGAAACAGACCTCCAACTTTGTTTTAGACATTTTCCTCAGTTTATGAATGTAAGGAGCTTAAATATTGTGTCAAAGTTACTGACCTAATTGAAATCCTGTTACTACAAGACACTTGAGTCTAGGTTAACAACTTGACTATAAATAATCCTACAGGACTTGAAAAATCACAATAAAAAATTTGGAGTGACCATGAGACATAGGGCAACATATCCTATGGAGAATAGTAGACCTAAATATGGCAGCAACCTACTCAAATAAAATTGGTAAAGCATAATATCAAAACTGCCTAGTAAGGGAACCAAGATTCAGAATTGACCTAGTTATGGTTATTTGACCATAACTTGAGTTATACAAATCCAAATGACATGATTCAAAAAGGAAAATAAAGACAAGACATAGAGGAACAACTTCCAATGAGGAAATATGTCCAAACAGTAGCCATAAATTACTTAAATTGATATGCAAAGTTAAGATATTGGAATTGAACTTAAAGAAAGGTTCTAGGAATAAATTATTGACTTATTCCTAATTAGTCACTACTTGCTAAATTGCATGAAATAGACATGTGGGACACACTCTCCCACTACAAAATGACATGAAAAGTCTAATAAGATATTAATAATGCTCAATCACCCAAAGTAAACCTAGGCTTATGTGTATTATATGAATCAATTGGTGTACCAATTAGGGACTACAGATAGCAGTACTGCCTATAGGAATAATCATTGATCAACAAAGTATGTCTGACATGATTATTCTATAGGCTATATGCCTGCCCGTTGGTCATTGTGCCTAATTATACTATAGCTTTAAAAGCCTGCCCGCTGGCCAAGTGCCTGACATGATAGTTGTATACAGGCTAGACATATGGCTGTCTAACCAGTATGCTCCCTTGTATCCAGCACTTATAGTCTGTTATAGGTTACTTGGGCACTGTTATAATTTAATTGAGATTGAAAATATAAGAAATGATATGAAAATATACTATTAAATTAAATTATTTTCAAAGTGCAGAAATTTCATAAATAACTTAGAATTTGTGGAACTTCGCATAGAATAATTATTTTAATTATTTAATTTACATTTCTTTTAAATTATGCACCACTAAGCAAATTGCTTAACGCATTAGTTTTTCCATCGCGTAGGTACTGGAGATCAACAGCCGCCACAGTAGTGCCCTGACCGCAGTTGACCAGATCTGCATCCAGTCCAGAGTTCACCTCATCAGTCTTTTATATTTTGGTAGGGCCCATGTATAGACTAGTATTTTGGTTCATTATGTGTAAGTATGATGTAATTACTTGTTGGTGATGTAAATAACGATTGTAATTATATATTTTAGATTGTAAATAAAGTTATGAATTTTTGTATATGAATTTCTATATGAATGAATGAATGAACTTGAAATTATATAAGCAGAAATGACATGATATGGCATGTAGATATGTGGGATAAACAGTAATTGTTATTAACAGGTAACTAGTGGAACCCACCAGATGTTAATTAAACAGAGGAGGTTCTGCCCTAGTATCCACATAAATTAAATTATGGAAAAAAAAAAGATAAAAAAAATTTCATCACATATTATCTCTAAGTTTAAAATTAACAATGAATAGGATGGCATAAGATAGGGTGCTCTGGCACCGAATGTGGCACTCCTCGCTCGGCTACACTATAGACAGGTGAGGGGTATCACATTTAGCCTTTAACTTGACTGTACTACTTGATTATCGTGGAGTAGGTGGATCTATAAAGAAGTTTGTTGTTCCATTTTCAATAGGTTCTTTAAAGATGTACGGCTTTAAGTGCTAAGCATTAACCTTGAATGCTTTTGATCATTCACTCTATACTTCTACTATGCTATGAGGGAATACTTGCAAGACTTTAAAGGGTTCAGACCACCTAAACCTTAAGGCAAAAGGATGAGGTTTTAGTTCAACCTATGGTGCTTATTCCTTGTTAGTTAGAGCTGACATGGTTGGACTGTGTTTCAACTCTTCCACTTATAGTACTTAGGCTAGTGGTAGTGGTAGGCTAGCTTCCAATAGGTGTGCACATGCTGTTATCTCTTTGTTTTCATCTTTAATGGTATCACTATGCAAAATACAGGCTTCTAAAGGATCTTCTAGATATTTCTTTTTAAACTCCTATTCTAGTAGGTCATCAATAATATTTACCCTTAAGCATTCATCCATGTCTGGCTTTTTATAGCTTGAAATATGTTGAACTCTACTTTTTCTTCTCCTACTTTGAGAGACAACTACCCATTTTTAACATTAATGATGGCTCTTATAGTTACTAAGAAGGGTCTTCCCAAGATTATGGGAATTCAACACCTTCTTCCATCTATAAAATAACAAAGTCAACAAGGAAGAAAAATTTGCCCACCTTTATTGGAATGTTTTCCAAAATTTCAATTAGGCACTTAACAGATCTTTCTAGTAATTAAAGGGAGGCAGCGGTTAGCTTCAGCTCTCTAACATTCAGCTTCTAACAGATGAATAAGGGCATAAGACTGATACTTACTCCCAAATCACAAAGGGCTTTATCAATGTTACCTATGAGACAAGGTATGGAGAAACTTCTAAGATCATTTAGTTTCAAAGGCAATTTGTTTTGCAATATTGCACTACATTCTTTAGTGAGGGCCATTGTCTTGTAGTCATCTAGTTTCCTTTTATTAGAGAGTATCTTCTTTAAAAACTTGGTATAAGATGGCATTTGAGATAGGGCTTCAGTGAATGGGATGTTGATATAGCATTTCTGCAAAACCTCTAAAAATTTCCAAACTGCTTATTAGTTTAGCTTTCTAGAATCTTTAGGGAAAAGGCAATAGTGGCTAATAAGGCTTTGGTAGTTTCTTCTTCTCTACTTTGTTTTCCTCTTGCTTCTTTATACCCTTATCAACATACGCTTCTTTCTCCTTTGCTTAAGCTTCATTCTCACTATAAGTTTCATTAAGTTATTCTCACTTATCCATTAGTTTTTTATTTTCCAACATCTTACTGCTTCTCAAAGTGATTGCCTTGCATTATTACTTTGGATTTATCTTATGCCGACTAGGTAATTCACCAATGGCTTTGTTTGAAAAACTAGCAAGCTAAGTAATTTGGCTTTCAAGCATTTTATTATAAGTGACTAGGTGGTCCATTTTGGAAGTAAGCTACTTGTTCATCTCACTTTGTTATTGTTGTGCTGCTACAAAGCTTTCCATCATGGATTCCATAATCATCTTTAGTAGTTGAGGAGGTTGTGGCAATTGAGGCTAGTTCTGATTTTTATTCAAAAAGCCTAGTGATGTTGGTCTTTATCCTTGTTATCTGTTGATTGGCTAATTTTATTGGCTCTGTTGATTGGACTATGAGAAATTTGGGTGGTTCCTCCATTCACTTTCTGGTTGAAGTTCCCATTGTTATTCACATAGTTCACCTGTTTTGTAGAGGGCTCTGAAAGATTAATGCAACTAAGGGTGAAAAGTTAGCAATTTTACAATTTTTCAAACTTAGGGTTTCATCCAATATGGAACCACTTATACTATTGTAAAACCACATAATTTGATCATAAAAAATTATATTTCAATTGCTAACATGTCTAATTGCCATTAGGAAAAAAAAAAAACCCCAATTTTAATAAGGTAAAGTTTAGGGAAATTTACCCCTTAGGCACAAAATCAATTCAAACACCAATCCAGGGAGTGAAGACCACCAACTGTTGATCTTCTAGCTTGTCCACACAAACAAGAAGACCAAGGCTTCCTTGAATCAACCAAAACCCTTCCTTATTCTTTCCTTTAATTCGGTCAACTTGGAAACAAGGTGAGGTTTAGGTTTTCTAGGTTTCACCTGTATGGAAGTATGGAGAAACACTTTCTCAACTTTTAATTTAAGAGTTTTAACCTTTAATTCCTCTTGAATCAACAAGAAAATGAAAAAGAAATTTTGGCTATGGAGGACAAGATGGTTCAGCCAAGAAAAAGGAAGAAAAAGATAACTTTTATATTTTCTATTCTCTTTTTATTTATTTTAATTTCCTTTAATCATGATTAAGCTTACAAGTGTCCAAATTTGATTTAATCATAAAATGAGTTTTCTAACTTTAATTTGACCACTTGTCAAACTTAGATAATTAAAGGAATTAAAATTTCAATAAATTAGTATATGAAATACTGATTAAATAAGCATTTTCTCTCTCCTTTGACCAAGTCGAACTAAGCCAAATTAATCAAAATTAAGTTCTTGCCTTCTGCTTAATTAATAAAGTTTATATTAAACACTTAAAATATTAGCTATAATACTTTCACAAATAAATTTAGTTTCAAGTCATGCTAGGGACTTTGTAATCTAATTGCAAACTAAATATATTAATTTGATTAATTAATTAAATCATTTAATCAATTTAATCAAATTAATTTTGCTTTGGTCAAATTATTCGTATGTGTGTGACTTACTTAGTTCATTATTAATTAGTAATGAGAATAATATTAAATCTTTAATATTATTTGAACTATTTCATGCTTAAAATGAAATTCCCCTTTTCATTTGAGTTCTCATAAATCATGGTTGACATCTAACATAATGTACCATTACTATCGAATTAGTTATGAAGTATTCTCTAATTCATGAACCTTGATCGTACATACCATGCACTAAAGTCTCTTTTTTACAGAATTCTGATTCTAGCTAGAGTTATGGTTCATGTCAAACTCTTATTACTTAGAATCATGTCCTTATTTTAATTTTGATTTTTAATTAATAAGACTTTTTAGTCAGAAACTCATTTTTGACTAAGTATATCTGATCTGGCCAAGAACTTGATTTATCAAGAACAATTCAAATGGACATAGGATTTTATCCCTATTTACTTAGGGTAATGGATCCCATCTTAACTAGCATCTATCTCCATATATAACTAGTCAAAGCCAACACATGCCCATATACTGATATGAAGTACAAGCATGAAAGCAGTATCAAACTCAAATCATCTATACACAAGATAACTATGTTATCTCAGGTCAAGGGATTATATGCATTACTATGATCTATATGACAATGTATTGATAAGAGTAAACTCTATGTACATGTCATATTCGTGTCACTGGTTCAACCTACTTATCTCATAAGTGCCCACCATATTTGTCATATGGCATCAGACTCACTATTTCATCCCATTAGTATCTCATACTAATCCATGAAAACAAACAAAGATGACAATCTATACTGATAAATCATACCCAATGAGATATCTTAGATTGTGAACCAAAATTTGTAACACTTATACTAGAATATTCCATTACTCATATTCTTAACATCTTAAGAATAGAACATCTAACAAGTTATTAAAGGACATTTTCAATTAAATTTAAATCATTTAAATTTAAAAGCAACAGATATATGCCATTAAAAAGAAATAAATATATACAAAATATAATATCATGATATGTTTTAGGGCATACTACTAACCACCTCTCGCTTACACCAGAGCCAACCATTACAAAATCTTAGGCCCATCTGTTAGTAGTATTCCCTAGAGCATATCATTTTGTATGCATCTTGTACATGTTTTATTCATAAAAGGTAATTTCACTTTTTCGTTTATATAATGTATTTATGGGCAATAGAAAAGGTCCATTGATATTTTGTTAGAAATTATATTCTTAAGTTGTTAAGAATATGAGTGATAGTATTTTTAGTACAAAATATCATAAATTAGTTCACAATAGAGGATACTTCACAAAGGACATGACTTATTCAAAAAGATTGTAATCATGTTTGTTCCAAAGGTATTTATATGAGATATAAATAAGATGGAGTGGTGAGTCTTAAGGCACATAACAAACATGATAAGCACTTATACATGATAAGTAGGCCGAACCAGTGACGCATATGACAAGCACATGGAGTTTACTCTTGTCAATGCATTGTCATATATCATATCAGTGCATATAATCTTTAGACCTGGGATAACACAATTATCTTATATACAGGTGGTTTGAGTTTGATACTGCTTTCATACTTATACTGTATATGAGTATATGGGCATGTGTTGGCTCCTACTAGTTATATATGGAGATAGGTGTTGATTAAGATGGAATCTGTTACCCTAACTAAATAGGGATAAAATCCTATGTTCATTTAATTATTCTTTATGTTTCAAGTTCCTAGCCAAGACAGACAGATTTAGTCAGAAAAGAGTTTCTGACAAGAAAATCTAATTAATCAAGAACTGGAATTAAAAGAGAACATAATGTTCATAGCAAATGGGGTTTGACATTAACCATGACTCCAGCTTGAATTGGGATTTTGTAACAGAGAGATTCTAGTGCATGGTAACATATGATTATAGGTTCATTTAAGGTATTCCTTGTAACTGATTGGGTGGCCATGGCATGCTATTCTAGGTGTTAACCATGGTCTATGAGATGCCTAAAATGATTTAGAGAAATCATTTATGGTAAGAAAGAGTTCTGATGATTTTAAGGGTTAATATCATATCTCATTGCCAATTAGTGATGAGCCTAGTGAGTCACACACATACACAAGTTAATCACCAAGTTAAATGTGATTTAATTGATTAATTAAAGAGTTTAATTGATTAATTAAATAGATTTAGTTTGCAATAAGATTGTAAAGTCCCTAGCTTGGCTTGAAACCAAATCTAGGTTATTAGATGTATAGTATAAGTTAAATTTATATTTAAATTGTTTAAATATGAATTTAATTGTAAGAAATTAATTAATGGAGATTAATTAATTAATTTATATTTGATATAAATTGATTAGAAGAGGAGAAATAATGATTTTGGGTTGAGAACTCAAAATTAGAATAAAAGGGTAAATTGGTCATTTCACATGGTGAAATGTGGCACCATGAGATGGTGACACATGGCATCATATAAGTTTTCCATTTGTCTTCCTATCATGTAAGGTGATCAAAGTCAAGATTAAGTCTAGCTTTGACACTTGGCTTAATGTGCTTAAGTCAATTAAAAATAAGATGCAATGTGGTGGTGACATGTGGCAAAGGGTTTAAATGATTATTTGACCTAATTATAAAAAGGGAAAAGAAAAGAAGAAACAAATACAACTCTCTCTTGTCTCTTAAGTGTGGCGGCACATTGCTCTCTTACTCTTCTCTCAAATTTTTAACAATTCAAAGAGAAATCATCCATTCCGTTTGAATTAAAATTTCTAGGAATTGTTTTTAGTGTCTTATATACACATACAACCTCTCTAAAAGCAAAATCCCAAATTATAATTGGTTGGCAAGGCTTAAGAAGCAAAGTTGGGGGCTACCCATTAGTGATCTTAGTGTGGACAAGCTAGAGGGACAACACTTGGGGTCCTAGGAGCTTCCTAAAGGTGCCAATTGCATCCATAGTGCATCAAAGAGGTTAGTACTGAAATTCCTCTTTCAAACTAGGGTTTAATTGAATTAATTTGTTAATCCACAATCTTGACTGGCAAATGAAGATCCTAATACATATTGAAAGTGTTTTAATATGCAATTGAGCATTGAAATTAATTAGGCACATAAGAGATGTGGCATGATGCATGTAACCCTAGAAGAAAATTTTTGAAATTCAATGCTCCAATGAACCATTTTTGAAATATAGTGGCTTCAATTGGTATTAGAGCCACTATATTTGCCATTAAGATTGTAAATGAGGTTTATTTGTGTGAATTGATCAAATTAAATGATCTAAATCTATTTGGATGCATTAAGAGGTGGCGGCATGAAAGTGATTCACACCCTAAGGGTGTGTTTCTCCTATGGGCATGGTTTATGGGCTAATGATGCAATTGTTGTATATTTTAAGGCTCATAATTAGTCCTATACCTAATTAAATTGTTTAATTAGGAATTTTAATCACACAACTAATTATTGAAAAATGTTTTCGAGGCATTAAATTTGAAAAGAGTTTCTAAATTTAAATTTGTTTGAATGAGATTTAAATATGAATTTTTTAGTTGAATATGTAATATTCAATTTAATTTTTAGTATGTATATTTTATTTAATTGTTAAATTTTAATATGCATGATGGATGATCATGGACAATAAAAGACCAATGCGATTGGATTTATTTCTTTTATTTTTTCTTTAGGTTGTAAAATAATTAATTTTATTTTTATGGCATGTATTATAAGTGTTGTAATAATTTGGGTTGTAATTTCATTTATTTGAGGACTTTAAAGTCCATATTCTTGTAAATTCGCCTTAGTATGCGAAGGATTATAATGTAATTGGATTGCAAGAAGATCAAGGAGGTCAAGAGCACTGGTGGGACCAGTGGGAGGAAATCAAGATCAAGTGTTGATTATGTACTTCTTTAGCAACTCTTGTAAAATGAATGAATGAAATATACCTAGGAATGCCCTGATTCAATTCTTGGTGGCTTAGAATTAAATCTCGTAGAAAGTCCATGATCATGCCATATTATTTGTTTATCCATGTATGCATGAGATGTATGGGAATGTGTGCAAGTACATGATATATGCATGCTAATTGGATAATGTGCAAAGTGAGACCATAATAGTAATTAAGCTGACCACTAAATCTTCCAAAGAAATGATTAAGTTGGAAATTATATCATGGGCTCTCCATTGAGGTAATTATTTTAAAAAATTTTAAATACTTGCATGTGATGCATTTAATTTAAGAGATTTTCTTAAGAATAATTGTTAAGTATGAGATGTTGTAAATATATAAATAGTTGATGGCCAATAACGGATGTGCCTGAGGACATTAAAATTATTTGCATGTTTACTGGCTCAATGGGATCAACTTAACTAATTTAAGATAAATCTATAATGGATGTGCCTGAGATTTTGAGCATTAGGGGCTAGATAAATGATTGAACCTCACATGAGATGTGATGGGCAAGGAGTTGCTCACTTATAGTTTATTGTAATTCCAATAATAGATGTGCCTGAGAATAATCAATAAGATTATAAGAATTCAATCACCTACTAGAAATCCATCCAATTAGGATTTCCGTTTCCTACTTTGGAAATGTAGGATTCGCCAAGTTAGTGGGAGGACCAATTTGATTAAAAGACCATAATCATATTGGTTAATTAATTGATACATTTACTAATTAATCTAGTTATCTTTTACAGTTAATTTTCTAATAATAATGTGCACACAACAACCACCACCATCCAATATCCTTACAAGCATACTTGATCATAATAGGTTGACAGGACCTAATCTTTCTGATTGGCTTAGAAATTTAAAACTTGTCCTGAACCTATAACGTATTGGATATGTTATAGACTCAAAGGTTCCTAGTCCCTTACCTCCAGAGGCCACTAAAGAGGAACAAGATACTTTGGACAAGTGGAAGGATTATGATATGAGAGCCAAATATTACATGGTTACTTCTATGAGTAATGAGTTACAGAAGCAACATTAAAATATACAGAATGCAAGGGAGATCCTCCTTCACCTGCAAGAGTTGTGTGGTGAGCACAACATGAATACTAGGTATGAGATATCTAGACAGCTATTCTGCATGAGGATGTCTGAGGGACAAAATGTAGGTGATCATGTCCATAAGATGATTCGGCTTATTGAGCAGCTGGAACATCTTAACTTTCACATGGATTTCCAACTACAGATGGATTTGATCCTTCAGTCCTTGCCTGAGTCATTTGGGAATTTTGTGACAAATTTCCATATGACAAAGCAAGAGTGTACTTTGGCTGGGTTGCTTAACATGCTGGTTATTGCCCACAAGAAAATGGCGAGCAATAAAGGAAAAGGGGTGGCTTTGATTGCATCTTCTTCTTATGTTGGAAAGTCCAAAAAGAAGAAGGGCAATGAGAATAAGAAACCTCAAATTCCTGGACCTTCCAAGAAGATAGCCAAATAGAAGGGTAAGACCAAATCTGACAAAGGCAAGGGAAAGTGTTTCCACTGCCAGAAGGATGGGCACTGGAAAAGGAACTGCTCAGAGTATCTTGCTTCTCTAAAGGATAAAAAGGATAGACCTTCAGAAGGTATGTCTATGTCTTGTTATTTAGATTCTGATGATACTCATAGTTCATCTACAGCTTGGGTTTTACATACTGGTGTTAGTTCTCACATTTCTTATGATATGCAGGAACTAGCAAACAGTAGTAGCTTGCATGCTTGAGATGTTAGACTCCAGATTGGCGATGGCTCAACTGTTGAAGCTTTAGCCATAGGATCTAAATCTTTTTACATGTGTGGACATGTTTTGTGTTTAAATAATATTTTGTATGTACCTGATGCTTTTAAGAACATCATTTCTATATCTGTTTGACTAGAAATGGTTATGAATTTTAGTTCGCACAGGATGTTTACAATATTTATTTTGGAAATAAATATGTTGGCTCAGATTATATGCATGATGTCTTTATTATTTGGATAATAATGATAAACACAAATTGAATGCAAGCAATCTAAATGAATTCAATGCCATGATGAAAATAAACTCATGTTCAAAATATATTTGACACTTAAGGTTAGGTCATGTTGCAGAAGATAGGATTGCAAAGCTGGAGAAAATGGAGATTTCATCCTCATTAGGTTCTGAACCTACTCCAACTTATGAATCCTGCCTTCAAGGCAAAATGACTAGATCACCCTTTGTTGGATAAGGACTGAGAGCTGAAAATATTTTGGAGCTAATGCTGTTAGTAGTATGCCCTAGAGCATATCATTTAGTATGTATCTTGTACATATTTTATTAATAAAAGGCAATTTCACTTTTCCATTTACATAATGTATTTATGTGTAATAGAAAAGGTCCATTGATATTTTGTTAGAAATTCTATTCTTAAGTTGTTAAGAATATGATTAACATTATTTCTAGCACAAAGTATCAAAAATTGGTTCACAATCGAGGATACTTCATAATAAGGACATGACTTATCCAGAAATATTGTAATCATGTTTGTTCCCAAGGTATTTATATGAGATATAAATAAGATGGAATGGTGAGTCTCATGCCATATAACAAACATGTTAGGCACTCATACATGATAAGTAGGCTGAATCAATGACGCATATGATAAGCACATGGAGTTTACTCTTGTCAATGCATTGTCATATATCATATCAGTGCATATAATCTTTAGACCTGAGATAACACAGTTATCTTATATATAGGTGGTTTGAGTTTGATACTGTTTTCATACTTGTACTGTGTATGGGTATATGGGCATGTGTTGGCTTCTAGTAGTTATATATGGAGGTAGGTGTGGATCTAGATGGAATCTGTTACCCTAAGTAAATAGGGATAAAATCCTACGTTCATTTAATTGTTCTTGATGTTTCAAGTTCCTGGCCAGGACAGATAGATTTAGTCAGAAAAGATTTTCTGGCAAGAAAATCAAATTAATCAAGAACTAGAATTAAAAGAGAATATAATATTCATAGCAAATGAGGTTTGACATAAGCCATGACTCCAGCTCAAATTGGGATTTTGTAAGAGAGAGATTCTAGTGCATGGTAACATATGATTAAAGATTCATTTAAGGTATTCCTTATTACTAATTGGGTGGCCATACCACGCTATACTAGGTGTCAACCATAGTCTATGAGATGCCTAAAATGATTTAGAGAAATCATTTATGGTAAGAAAGAGTTCTGATGATATTAAGAGTTAATGTCATATCTCATTGCCAATTAGTGATGAGCTTAGTGAGTCACACACATACACAAGATAATCACCAATTAAAATGTGATTTAATTGATTAATTAAAGAGTTTAATTGATTAATTAAATAGGTTTGGTCTGTAAAAAGATTGCAATGTCTCTAGCATTACTTGAAACCAAATCTAGGTTATTGGATGTATAATATAAGTTAAATTTATATTTCAAGTGTTTAAATATGAATTTAATTGTGAGAAATTAATTAATGGAGATTAATTATTTAATTTATATTTGATATAAATTGATTTGAAGAGGAGAAATAATGATTTTGGGATGAGAACTCAAAATTACAGCATAAGGGTAATTTGGTCATTTCACATGATGACATGTGGCGCTATGAGATGATGACACATGGCATCATAGTTTGTCATTTATCTTCCTATCATGCAAGTTGATCAAAGTCAAGATTAAGTCTAGCTTTGACACTTGGCTTAATGTGATTTAGTCAATTAAAAATAAGATGCAATGTAGTGGTGACATGTGGCATAGGGTTTAAGTGATTACTTGACCTAATTATATAAAGTGATGTTATAAGAAAATAAAATCAACCAACTGTTAGTAGTATGCCCTAGAGCATATCATTTAGTATGTATCTTGTATATATTTTATTAATAAAAAGACATTTTCACTTTTTCGATTACATAATATATTTATGTGCAATAGAAAAGGTCCATTGATATTTTGTTAGAAATTATATTCTTAAGTTGTTAAGAATATGAGTGACAGTATTTCTAGCACAAAGTATCATAAATTGGTTCACATTATAGGATACTTTATAATAAGGACATGGCTTATTCAAAAAGATTGTAATTATGTTTGTTCCCAAGTTATTTACATGAGATGTAAATAAGATGGAATTGTGAGTCTTATGCCATATAACAAACATGATAGGCACTTATACATGATAAATAGGTCGAACCAGTGACACTTATGACAAGCATATGGAGTTTACTCTTGTCAATGTATTGTCATAAATCATATCAGTGTATATAATCTTTAGACCTAAGATAGCACAATTACCTTGTATATAGGTGGTTTGAGTTTGATACTGCTTTCACACTTATACTGTGTATGGGTATATGGGCATGTGTTCTCTCCTACTAGTTATATATGGAGGTAGGTGTTGATCAAGATGGAATCTGTTACCCTAAGTAAATAGGGATAAAATCCTATGTTCATTTAATTATTCTTGATGTTTCAAGTTCCTAACCAAGACAGATAGATTTAATCAGAAAAGTGTTTCTGATGAGAAAATCTTTTTAATCAAGAACTGGAATTAAAAGAGAACATAATATTCATAGCAAATGGGGTTTGACATAAACCATGACTCCAGCTCGAATTGGGATTTTGTAATAGAGATATTCTAGTGCATGGCAACATATGATTATAGGTTCATTTAAGGTAAACCTTATTATTGATTGGGTGGCTATGGCATGTTATGCTAGGTATTAACCATAGTCTATGAGCTACATAAAATGATTTAGAGAAATCATTTATGGTAAGAAAGAGTTCTGATGATATTAAGAGTTGATATTATGTCTCATTGCCAATTAGTGATGAGCCTAGTAAGTCACACACATACACAAGTAATCATCAAATTAAATATGATTTAATTAATTAATTGAAGAATTTAATTGATTAATTAAATAGGTTTGGATTGCAATTAGATTGCAAAGTCCCTAACATGGCTTGAATCAAATCTAGGTTATTGGATGTATAATATAAGTTAAATTCATATTTAAAGTGTTTAAATATGAATTTAATTAATGAGAAATTAAATAATAGAGATTAATTAATTAATTTATATTTAATATAAATTGATTAGAAGAAGAGAAATAATTATTTTGGGTTGAGAACTCAAAATTAAAACACAGGGGTATTTTAGTCATTTCACAGGGTGACATGTGGCACCATGAGATAGCGACACATGGCACTACACATAAGCTTGGCATATGTCTTTTAATTATGTTAGATGATCAAAGTCAAGATTAAATATGGGTTTGACACTTGGCACAATGTGATTGGGTCAATTAAACCTAGAGCCAATCAAAATGTGACATGTGATAAGGGTTTTAAGTGGTGACCTAGCTATATAAGTATAAAGATGAAAGAAAGAAAATACAAGTTGTTGTACTCTCTTGGTGCCACCACCCTTGGCTGCCTCTCCCTCTCTTCTTCTTCATCTGTCAACAATTCAAAGAGATTAGCCAACAATCTCTTGAATTAAAAATACTAGAAATAGTTTCTAGTGTCCTATTTACATATGTAATCTCTCAAAAGGTGCCAACTTGATTTTCTAATTAATTGGAAAAGCTTTAGAAGCTGTTCAAAGGCTGCCATTGGTGATCTTAGTGTGGACAAGCTAGAGGGACAATATCTGGTGTCCTAGGCGCATCCCAAAGGTGCCAAACACACTGTAGTGCATCAAAAAGGTTAGTGCACTTGTTCTTGATCTAATCTAGAGTTCCAAAGATTTAATCTGTTAATTTTAAAATCTTAAATGGAAAATTTAGATCCAAAAATATATTAAAAGAGTTTTAATATGCTATTTATCATTGAAATCAGATAGATAAAAAATGAATCTTGCATGATGCAAATGACCCTTGATGAAAAATTTTGAATTTCAATGATCTAAACTTGTGTTTTTCATGCTATAATTGGTATCAAAGCCACTATATTTTCCATTTAGATTGTTGATTATATGACTTAATTGTGTGGTTTGATTATGAGATGATTGATCCATTGCTGGTTGCAAAGGAAAGGTGGCGGCATGGTGATGAACACCAATGGTGCGCACACTTTATGGTCTCCAATGGTGTGCGCAAGGTTTGGGTTTTTGAATCTACAATTGTTGTATGATCTAAAAGCTCATCCTATGACTAATTAAAATATTTAATTAGGAGTTTTAATCACACAATGAAATTTTGATTCAAATCTGAATTTTTAAAGTTGTTTGAATGTGATTCAAATCTGAATTTTTAAAATTGTTTAAATGTGATTCAAATCTAAATTTTAAAAGTTATTTGAATGTGATTCAAATCTGAATTTTTAAAGTTGTTTGAATGTGATTCAAATATGAATTTTTAAATTTGTTTGAATGTGATTCAAATATGAATTTTTAAATTTGTTTGAATGTGATTCAAATCTGAATTTTTATATTTGTTTGAATCATATTCAAATCTGGATTTTTAAGTTGAATATGAGATATTCAATTTAATTTAAGTATGTATATTTTATTTAATTGTTAAATAGTGATATGCATGATGGATGATCATGGACTATAAAAGTCCAATGTGATTGAATTTATTTCTTTTATGTTTCTTTGGGTTGTAAATTAATTAATTTATTTTAATTTATTTTGGGCATGTATTATTAAGGTTGTAATAATTTTGGGTTGTAATTTCATTTATTTAGTTCTTGTAAATTTGACTTGGTATGCCAAGGATTGCTATGTAATATTGGATTGCAAGAAGATCAAGGAGGTCAAGAGCATTGGTGGGACTTGTGGGAGGAATTCAATATCAAGTGTTGATTATGTACTCCTTTAGCAACTCTTGTAATATGAATGAATGAAATGCACCTAAGAATACCCTGATTTAATTCTTGGTGGCTCAGAATTCAATCCCTTAGAAAGTCCATAATCAGTCCATATTTATTATCCATCAATGCATGAGATGTATGGGAATATATGCAAGTATATGATATATGCATGCTAATTGGTTAATGTGCAAAGTGATACCTTAATAGTAATTAGGACGACCAAAAAATCTTCCAAACAAATGATTAAGTTGGAAATGCTATAATTAAAGTAATTAAAACATGGGCCCTCTATTGGGGCAATTATTTTAAGAAATTTTAAATAGTTGCATATGATGCAATTAATTTAAGAGATTTTCTTAAGAATAATTATTAAGCATGAGATGTTATAAATATGTAAATGGTTTGGCGGCCAATATTGGATGTACCTGAGGACATTAAAATTATTTACATAATTACTGGCTCAATTGAATCAACTTAACTAATGCAAGATAAGTCAATAATAGATGTACCTGAGATTTTGAGTATTAGGGGGTAGGTAAAGGATTGAACCTCACATTAGATGTGATGGGCAAGGAGTTGCTCACTTATAGTTTATTGTAATTCTAATAATGTATGTACTTGAGGATGATCAATAGAATTATAAGAATTCAATCACCCACTAGAAATCCATCAAACTAGGATTTCTGTTTTCTACTTTGGAAGTGTAGGATTCGCTAAGTTAGTGGGAGGACCAATTTGATTAAAAGACCATAATCATTTTTGTTAATTATATGATACATTTACTAATTAATCTGGTTATTTTCTATAATTAATTTTTGAATAATAATGAGCATAGAACAACCACCACCATCCAATATCCCTGCAAGCACACTTGATCGAAATAGGTTGACAGGACCTAATCTATCTGATTGGCTAAGAAATTTGAAACTTGTCCTGAACCTTGAACATATAGGATATGTTCTAGATTCAAATGTTCCTGGTCCCTTAACTCCAGAGGCCACTTAAGAGGAACATGAAACTTTGGACAAGTGGAAGGAGTATGATATGAGAGCCAAGTGTTACATGCTTGCTTCTATAAGTAATGAGTTACAGAAGCAGAATGAGAACATGCAGAGTGCGAGTGAGATCCTCCTTCACCGACAAGAGTTGTATGGTGAGCACAACAGGAATGCTAGGTATGAGATATCTAGGCCGCTGTTCCGCATGAAGATGTTTGAGGGACAAAATGTTGGGGATTATGTCCTCGAGATGATTCAGCTAATTGAGCAGCTGGAACATCTTGACTTCAACATGGATTTCCAACTATAGACGGATTTGATCCTTCAGTCTCTTCCTGAGTCGTTTGGGAATTTTGTGACAAATTTCCATATGATAAAGCAGGAATGCACATTGGCTGGTTTACTCAACATGCTGGTTATTGCCCAAAAGAATATGCCCGGTAATAAAGGAAAAGAGGTAGCTTTGATTACATCTTCTTTTGCTGGAAAGTCCAATAAGAAGAAGGGCAATAAGAAAATGAAACCTCAGATTCTTGGTCCTTCCAAGAAAATAGCTAAATAGAAAGGGAAGACTAAAGTTGATGGAGGCAAAGGAAAGTGTTTCCACTGCTAGAAGGATGGGCACTAGAAAAGGAACTGCCTAGAGTATCTTGCTTCTCTGAAGGACAAGAAGGATACACCTTCGAAAGGTGTGTCCATATTGTTATTTAGATTTTGATGATACTCATAGTTCATCTACAGCTAGGGTTTAAGACATTGGTGCCAGTTCTCACATTTCTTATGATATGCAGGAACTAGCAAATAGTAACAGCTTATGTTCTCGAGATGTTAGACTCTGGATTGGCAATGGCTCAACTATTGAAGCTTTGGCCATAGGATCTAAATCTTTTTACATGTCTGGACATGTTTTGTGTTTAGATAATATTTATATGTACCTGATGCTTTTAAGAACATCATTTCTATATCTAGTTTGACTAGAAATGGCTATGAATTTCAGTTCACAGATGATGTTTGCAATATTTATTTTGGAAATAAATATGTTATTTTGGGTTATATGAATGATGGTCATTATTATTTGGGTAATAATGACAAACACAAAATGAATGCAAGTGATCTAAATGAATGCAATGCCACGATGAAAATCAACTTAAGTTCAAAATATATTTGGCACTCAAGGTTAGGTCATGTTGCAGAAGATAGGATTACAAAACTAGAAAAAATGGGGATTCTGTCCTCATTGGGTTCTGAACCTTCTCCAACCTGTGAATCCTACCTTCAGGGAAAAATGACTAGATCACTCTTTGTTGGACAAGGGTTAAGAGCTGAAAATATTTTAGAGCCAATACATAGTGATGTATGTGGTCAATTTAAAGAAATGACTAGAGGCGGTTTTCATTATTTTATTACCTTTACTGATGATAAATCAAGGTTTGGTTATTTGTATTTGATAAAATACAAACATGAATCCTTTGAAAAGTTCAAAGAATTTAAACCTGAAGTAGAAAATCAAACAGGAAAAAGTTTTAAAGCTCTTCGATCAGATTGTGGAGGTGAATACTTGAGTACTGAATTTGATAAATACTTGAGAGAGCATGGCATTGTTTCCCAGCTGACTCCTCCAGGAACACAACAGCTGAATGGTATATCTGAAAGGAGAAATCGTACCCTATTGGATATGGTACGTAGTATAATGAGCTATATTGATATGCCAATCTCCTTTTGGGGATTTCATTAGAATTAGCTTTTTATATTCTGAATAGGATTCCATCAAAATCAGTATGTTCCACACCTTATAAGATATGGCATGGAAGAAAACTAAGTCTTAACCATGTTAAGATTTGGGGTTGTCCAGCTTATATCAAAAAGCTGAACACTGATAAATTAGAAACCAGATCAGAAAAGGGTCGATTTGTTAGATATCCAGAAGATAGTTTTGGATATTATTTTTATTTGCATACATCACAAAAGGTTGTGATAAGTAGAGATGCCACATTTCTTGAACAACAATTTGTTCAAGAAGGAGGTAAAAGAAGGCAAATAGAGTTAGAATTGGAGAATTTTGATCAACCAATAGATCATGTAACACCCTCCCTGTAGCAACTCCGTACATTCTACTGTTTCGGTGACCAGTGTCGGACTGGACAGCTAGAACGTTCGAAAAAATATTTAAACTAAAGTGAGGAACCATAATTAACTCAAATATTAATAAGAAAAATTTAGGAAAAATTTTAGAAATAAAATATAACCAAGTTAAATGAGTCGGTGCCCTAGCGATGGGTAACCTAGTGAGAAGTTGTGGTTCTCGCAACTAGGAGCCCTAGATCCAGGAAAAAAATTCATAAAATAATTTTTGGGACTCCAGAGAAGGGTCATTGAGGTTCCTATGGCATTAGAATGCCAAGAAAATATTTAGAAAAATTTTTCAATCGGTACAGACAATTTTGACCCGTTAAGCCAAACGGAGGGCATTTTGGTCATTTCGCCTTCAAAGGCGATTTTTGGCCGACTTGTCTAGTTAAGTAAATAATTATTATAACATAAAATATGAATAAATATTGCTAAAAATTGAATTAAAAAGGAGTAGAAAAGAAAAAGAAAAGAAAATGGAATAAATGAGAATTTTGACATCATTATGATGTCATTAAAACCCCAATGACCTATCATATTGTGACACATGTTCTTAACCCATTTAAAATTAATAAAATGGGCAGAAAATGAAAAAAAAAAACCCAGCTTCTTCTTCTTCCCAATTTCCATACGTGAACCATTTTTCTCCTCCATTAAAATTCCTTTCATTTTCTCTCTTCCAAACCTTAAATTCTCACCACTAAACCTTAAGTCTCTTCATTAAAAATTATCCTTACCTCTTGGGAAGATGTTTGGCTGCCAAGAAAGCCAAAGAAAGTGAAGGAAAAATCTAAGTTGAGTCAAGAGAAAATTCTGCTCCATTCAAGGTTAGTGCCCTAAACCTTAAATTTCACTTCAAATTCATGTTTAAGAACTATATAGGTGATTAAATGACAAAGAAATTTGATGAAAGACATTGGTATGCTAACCCTAAATTTTGGCAGCCATGGTTAAGGTAATATGGTGAAAATTTTTGGGAAGCTAATGTGCAAGTATGGCTGCCCTTAAAGTGTAACTTATGAGTGAATTGATAAATGCAATGATTATGCATGGTTTTGAATTGTTGAGTTAGGGTTTGGGCTGAAGAATGAGATTTGATCTTGTAATAATGGAAGTAGGTTTTAATGGTCAATTAATGACCATTTGGTTTGGTTTGAATTAGAAATGAAGTGAATTGGGTTGTGGGATTTGAGGTTGATGTAGCTGCCTTGTGTGACCTGCAGGTGTGGCTGTGAGTCCAGCCTGTTTGGACAGCCATAACTTGAATTATAGAGGTTCAATTGGTATTTGGTCAATTGGACATGAAACTAGACACAGAATGGCACAATTTTGGTGAAGAAATCATGCCCATAAGACCAAACCAAGTAGACCAAAAACTTGCCCCAATCCGGGTGTCCTGCAACCAGTTTCTGCAGAATGACCAAATGAATAGTGATTGTTCATTTGGCAATAACTCAGTGTAGAATGGTCCAATTGACCTGAAATTTTACCAACAACAAGCTAAGATATAGACCAACAACTTTCATGAAGGAAACTAACCCAAATTATGACCAGAACCTATTCAACAAGAGAGTGGAAGTTACTGTTTACTGCACTGTAGATATGGTCAGTTTTGAAATTTTTCAATCTAGCCAGTTGTGGTTTTTGGACCATAACTTGAGCTACAAAACTCCAAATGGAGTGATTCAAGAAAAGAAATTCAACTAGACAAAATAAGGAACAACTTCCATGTTTATCATTTTCTCAAATTCCCACTGCAACAGTAACTAATGGAACAGTAAAAATAGGGTATAAAAACTGAAAATTCTGCTCCATTAATTTTAAGCTTAGAAATGGTATTGGTAATCAATGCCAACAAATTTTGAATTCAAAATGTGGTATGTTGGGAGTGTTAAAACCAATGTACCTATTTTCTTTACAAAAGTCAACATTTTTGTTGACTAATGAAGGGAATAGTAACACCAAAACTTGAAATTCAAAAGTTGAAAGATTCCAAAGTGACAAATGCCCTAGTATACCTAATAAGATTGGTTTGGATAGTTTGGCATGCCAATAGGGTTCAGTTAGCAGTACTGCACATGGCATTATGCCATTCTGTGATTTCATGGCTTTTAGCCATTCTGACCTTGTATTGAAATTTGGCCTAGTGCCTGATGTTATTATAGCTTATTAGCTATTCTGTTGCACACCGGGAGATACATATGTGACCGATGGTGTGATGGCCCGAGGTACTTGATATCCAGTGCCAGTTTACCCGTTTATCCAGTCCAGTCGTCCAGTATAGGTTACTTGGGCAACCAAAAAAAATGAAAATGGATAAATTTAACGAAATAATGAATATGACAAGTACACAATAAGTAAGACTACAAATACTCATTGAAAATTTATTTGCAATAAAACATCGATACATTCACTGCATATTTATTTATTTGTTATTTCTTTGTATTTTATTATTGGCACCACTAAGCATTATCGCTTAGCGCGTTGCTTTTGCCATGCGTAGGTTCTGGAGATACTGACCGAGAGCCCAGTAGACCACAGACTGGGTCACCTCCTACAGCTCTGCATAGTGTCCGTGTCACCTCACCGTCATCAGTGCATTGGTAGGACACTAGGTTTTATTTTGATATTTTGTAATAACTTTTATTTTCTCATATGTAATTGAAACTTATGTAATGTATTTTGGTATTAATGTAAATAGTAGATATTGTGTTTGTGAATGAAAAAGTGAATATTTATTTATGACTTTTACATAATTATCATATGAGATGAATGATTGAGAAATGGAAATGTTGTTGAAAAACATATTGAGATTTGTTGATGAAATGAAGTTGGGATTGTTGGAAATGATTATTGGAAGTGTTTTTAACAGGTTTCGAAGAACTGTTTTCTCCATTTTTAGCTGGTACTCTGTCGGATTTTCTATAAAATTTTTGGAACCTCAAATAAATTATAATTTCAATAAATGGCTTAAATGAAGTATATTTCACAAGTTATATTCAAAACTATGATAAAAATTAATTAAGGAAGAATAAAAATGATTAAGATAAAATAGAGTGTTTCGGTACACCGTGTGACATATCTTACTCGGATATACTGTAGACGGGTAAGGGGTGTCACAGATCAGATGGATATAGATCCATCTAGTCAACCTACACCTATTAATGAAACATCTACAGCTGTTCCTCATAGAACAACTAGGGTTTCTCATCCACCAGTGAGATATGATTTCCTTTATGAAGAAGAATAGGAGTTGTTTACTCATGAAGAAGTAGATCATGGAGATGATCCACTTACCCATGAAAAAGCCATATCAGATATAGACTCTTCAAAATGGATTGATGCTATGAAATCCAAGATTGATTCCATGTATAAGAATCAAATTTGGGATCTTATTAACGCACCTGAAGGTATTGTACCTATAGGGAACAAATGGGTTTTCAAGAAGAAAATTAGTTCTGATGGAAAGGTAGAGACCTATAAGGCAAGGCTAGTAGCGAAAGGGTTTTGCCAAAGGCAAGGAATTGACTATGAGGAGACTTTCTCGCCTGTTTCCATGCTTAAATCAATTAGAATTTTATTAGCAATAACTGCATACTATGACTATAAGATTTGGCAGATGGATGTCAAAACAACTTTTCTCAATAGATACCTTGAAGAAAACATTTTTGAGGAACAACCTAGGGGTTTTGAATCCCAAGATGGTTCCAAGGTATGCAAGCTAAAGCGATCCATTTATGGGTTGAAACAAGATTCGAGGAGTTGGAACATCCGTTTTGATAAAGCCATTAAGTCATTTGGTTTTATCAAAAAAGGGGATGAGCCATGTGTATATAAGAAGGTTAGTGATAGTGCTGTCACTTTCCTTGTCTTATATGTGGATGACAATTTGTTGATGGGTAATGACATAGGTATGTTGACAACTATAAAGGTATGGTTATCAAATACATTCTCCATGAAAAACTTAGGAGAGGCAACCTATATTCTTGGGATTCGCATCTATAGACACAGAGCAAAAAGAATAATTGGTTTATCCCAAAGTCTATACTTGGAAAAGGTGTTAAAGAAGTTTATCATGCTCGATTCCAAGAGAGGATTGTTACCAGTGAGACATCGTATCCACCTTTCTAAAGAGATGTCTCCAAAGACACCTGAAGAAAGAGATAAAATGGCCAGGATTCCATATGCTTCGGCTATTGGAAGTTTGATGTATGCAATGTTGTGTACTAGGCCGAATATCGCATATGCTATTAGTTTGACTAGCAGGTATTAATCTAATCTAGGTTTGGAACACTAGATAGCTGTCAAGAATATCCTTAAGTACTTGAGAAGAACTAGGGATTTATTCTTGATTTATGGAGGTGGGGACTTACAATTGGATGGTTATACTGATTCTGATTTCCAGTTAGATATAGATGATAGAATGTCTACCTCTGGACATGTGTTCATTTGTAATGGAGGTGCAGTCAGTTGGAAGAGTTCCAAACATAGTACGACTGCAGATTCCACTATCGAGACTAAGTATATTGTTGCATCAGATGCTGCAAAGGAAGCTGTTTGGATAAAGAAGTTTGTGACAGAACTTGCAGTAGTTCCTTTCATTGAGTTAGCAGTTCCACTTCACTGTGACAATAATGGAGCAGTCATACAGGCTAAGGAACCTCGGTCTTACTAGAAATCCAAACACATAGAAAGGCGCTACCACATTATCAGAGAAATAGTAGGGCGAGGTGATGTAGCCATGCAGAAAATAGCATCAGCTAAAAATCTAGCTGATCCATTCACTAAGCCTATGTCACAAACTCAGCTAGACAGACATCTTGAGAAGATGGGTCTAAGATATTATAATGAATGGCTCTAGTGCTAGTGGGAGATTATTAGTAGTATGCCCTAGAGCATATCATTTAGTATGTATCTTGTACATATTTTATTATTAAAAATGCATTTTCGCTTTTCTATTTACATAATATATTTATGTGTAATAGAAAAGGTCCATTAATATTTTGTTAGAAATTCTATTCTTAAGTTGTTAAGAGTATGAGTGACAGTATTCTAGCACAAAGTATCATAAATTGGTTCACAATCGACGATACTTTATAATAAGGACATGACTTATCCCGAAAGATTGTAATTATGCTTGTTCGCAAGTTATTTACATGAGATGTAAATAAGATGGAATAGTGAGTCTCATGCCATATAACAAACATGATAGGCACTTATACATGATAAGTAGGCCGAACCAGTGACACTTATAACAAGCACATGGAGTTTACTCTTGTCAATATATTGTCATAAATCATATCAGTGCATATAATCTTTAGACCTGATATAGCACAGTTATCTTGTATATAGGTGGTTTGAGTTTGACAGTGCTTTCATACTTGTATTGTGTATGGGTATATGGGCATGTGTTCGCTCCTACTAGTTATATATGGAGGTAGGTGTTGATCAAGATGGAATCTATTACCCTAAGTAAATAGGGATAAAATCCAATGTTCATTTAATTGTTCTTGATGTTTCAAGTTCCTGGCCAGGACAGATAGATTTAATCAGAAAAGAGTTTCTGATGACAAAATCTTTTTAATCAAGAACTGGAATTAAAAGAGAACATAATATTCATAGCAAATGAGGTTTGACATAAACCATGACTCCAGCTCGAATTGGGATTTTGTAACTGTGACACCCCTTACCCGTGTACAGTATACCCGAGTAAGTAATGCCACACGGTGTACCGGCACACTCTAATATTTATCAATTAATTTATATCATGCTTTTGCATATAATTTATGAAATACAATTTATTTAAGCCATTTATCAAAAGTATTATTCATTTAAGGTTCCGAAAATTTTACAGAAAATTCGGCGGAGTACCGGCTAAAAATGGAGAAAACCGTTCTTCTGAACCTGTTAAAAACACTTCCAATATTTTTATTCCATCATCTCAAACTCCAATATCCAAAATCTCAACAATATTTCTCAATTTCAATTCCCAATAATCTTTTCATTTCTCAAACATCCATTATCAACACCAATCTCAATATCAAGATTTCAACATTTCAATTTCTATTTTCATTCATCATTCACATGTGATTTTCGCATATAAATCACAAGTAAACATTTACTTTTCCATTAACAAATACAATTTTCATAATTTACATATACATCAATATACATTACACAAGTTTAATTACATATGAAGAAAAATCTGCTACAAAATATCAAAATGACAAAATGACACCTAGTGCCCTACCAATGCACTGTAAGTAGTGAGGTGACACGGACACGGTGCAGAACTGCCGGATGGACTCACCCAGTCTGTGGTCTACTGGGCTCACGATCAGGATCTCCAGTACCTATGCATGGCAAAAGCAACGCGCTAAGCAATAATGCTTAGTGGTGCAATAATATAATAACAAGAAATAACAGATATAAATATGTATTGCATGTGCATGTTTTGTTTGTCATGTATTTGTATATCCATTCATTATTTCTTCTACATTGCTCAATTTCATTCATTTGGTTGCCCCAAGTAACCTACACTAGACGACTGGACTGGATAACGGGTAAACTGGCACTGGGTACCTAGTACCTCGGGCCGTCACACCATCGGTCACATATGCATCTCCCGGTGTGCAACAGAATAGCTAACAAGCTGTAAATAATATCAGGCACAAGGCCAAGTCTCAATGCAAAGTCAGAATGGCTAAAAGCCATGAAATCACAGAATGGCATTTTTTCCATGTGCAGTACTGCTAACCGAACCCTATTGGCATGCCAAACTATCCAAACCAATCTTGTTAGGTATACTAGGGCATTTGAAACTTTTAAATTCTTCAATTTGTGAATTTCAACTTTTTTGGTGTTACTATTCATCATTGGTCAACAAAAATGTTGAATTTTAGAATAAAAATGTTTACATTGACTTTGGCACTCCCAACATACCACATTTGGTGTTTAAAACTTGTTGGCATTAAGTGTTAATACCATTTCAAAGTGTAAACCCACACAAGCAGAATTTTCAGTTTTGGTGAGTCAAGTTCACTGTTCCATTGGACACTATTACTGTTGGAATTTGAAGATATGTAAAACATAAAAGTTGTTCCTTATTTTTTCTAGTTGAATTTCCTTTTTTGAATCACTCTATTTGGAGTTTTGTAGCTCCAGATATGGCCCAAAAACCCAAGCTGTCCGGATATGCATTCTGCAGAAAATTACCATATCTACAATGCATGAACAGTGACTGGAACCACTTGTTTGGATGGGTTCTGGCCATAATTTGGGGTTGGTTCCTTCATGAAAGTTGTTTTTCTATGTCTTAACTTGTTGCTGTAAAAATTTCAGGTCAATTGACCAAATCTACAGTGAGTTATGGCCAAATGAACAGTTACTGTTCATTTGGTCAATTCTGCAGAGGCAGTTTCAGGGTTCCGGATTGGGGCCAAGTTTTGGTCCTCTTGCTTTGGTCTTTTGGGCATGGTTTCTTCAGCAAAAATGTGCCATTATAAGCCTAGTTTCATGTCCAATTGGCAAAACATCAATTGGACTAACACAGCCCAAGTTATGGCAGTGCAAAGGGACTGAATTTTCAGTCCCTATGCTGCTGTCCATAGGCAGATTTCACCTTCACTTTAACATCCAATTTTTCAGTTCTAATTAGGGTCAACCTACCTAAAATGGTCACTAATTGACCATTAAAAAGTTCTCTAAGCATTTCCTAAGCTAAGTCACAATTTCACCTTTCCAAACCCTAATGTCCAAACCAATTACTCATAAACCTTGATTAACATACTTAGTTCAATCTCCATGCATATTAATACCTTAATCATGATTTCCAACCACTCTAAGTTTATTAAACAATCAAACTCAATCTCTCATAGGGCTGCCGAAATTTGAAGGTGCTCTTAACACATGTAATTTACTTTAATTTCCTAAAATCTCTTAGCTCAAAATAGTGTTTTAACTAAAATTTAAAAGAAGGAGAATGAAAGTGTAGCACTAACCTTGAGTGGCAGATTTTTCCCACCTCTAAACCTCAATTTCTTTCCCCTTGTTGGCTGCCAAGAGCTTGTTTAAGATGTGGGGTAAAGCTTTAATGAAGGGAAGTTAGAGAAATATAGTGAAACAAGGTAGGAATTTGAGGTTGCTTGATTGAACTTCAATGGAGGGTGGAAGGGATAGGTTTCGGCTGCACTAGAGGAGAGAGGTTTGGCTGCTGGTTTTTGGTCTTCTTTAGTCTTCATTTATCTCTTTAATTTGTTAGTCAAAGGATGGCTTATTTGTGATTGGTCCACATTTCCTTAATGACATCACCACGATGTCATAATTAAGCTTTTTCCTCATTTTCTTTCCTTTCCTCCACTACTCATTTTCAATTTGATTTCTAGTAATGTTTATTCATATTTTATGTCATATTAATTATTTACTCAACTGGACAAGTCGGCCAAAAATCACCTCTGAAGGCGAAATGACCAAAATGCCCTCCGTTTGGCTTAACGGGTCAAAATTGGCTGTACCGATTGAAAAATTTTTCTAGATATTTTCTTGGAATTCTAATGCCATAGGAACCTCAATGACCCTTCTCTGGAGTCCCAAAAATTATTTTATAATTTTTCCCCCGGGTCTAGGGCTCCTCGTTGCGAGAACCGCAACTTCCCTCCGGTTACCCATCGCTTGGGCACCGGCTCGTTTTACTTGGTTGTATTTTATTTCTAAAATTTTTACTAAATTTTTCTTATTAATATTTGAGTTAATTATGGTCCCTGACTTTAGTTTAATTATTTTTCCGGACATTCTAGCTGTCCGAACCGACACCGGTCACCGGAACAGTAGAATGTACGGAGTGGTTACCGGGAGGGTGTTACAGTAACAGAGGGATTCTAGTGCATGGTAACGTATGATTATAGGTTCATTTAAGGTAAACCTTATTACTGATTGGGTGGCCATGGCATGCTATGCTAGGTGTTAACCATTGTCTATGAGCTGTATAAAATGATTTAGAGAAATCATTTATGGTAACAAAGAGTTCTGATGATATTAAGAGTTGATATCATGTCTCATTGCCAATTAGTGATGAGCCTAGTAAGTCACCCACAAACACAAGTAATCACCAAATTAAAGATGATTTAATTAATTAATTAAAGAGTTTAATTGATTAATTAAATAGGTTTGGATTACAATTAGATTGCAAAGTCCATAGCATGGCTTGAAACTAAATCTAGATTATTGGATGTATAATATAAGTTGAATTTATATTTAAGGTGTTTAAATATGAATTTAATTAATGAGAAATTAATTAATAGGATTAATTAATTAATTTATATTTGATATAAATTGATTAGAAGAAGAGAAATAATTATTTTGGGTTGAGAACTCAAAATTAAGATACAGGGGTATTTTGGTCATTTCACAGGGTGACATGTGGCACCATGAGATGGTGACACATGGCACTACACATAAGCTTGGCATATGTCTTTTAATCATGTAAGATGATCAAAGTCAAGATTAAATATAGGTTTGACACTTGGCACAATGTTAATAGGTCAATTAAACCTAGAGCCAATCAGAAGGTGACATGTGGCAAGGGTTTTAAGTGGTGACCTAGCTATATAAGTGTAAGGATGAAAGAACAAAAATACAAGCTACTGTATTGTAACACCCCTCATCCGTCTACAGTGTAGCCGAGCAAGGCGCGCTACATGGCATACCGGAGCACCTAGTATGTGATTATCTCATTTTTTGAACTCAATTTGATTTAAGAAGTCTTTATGTGATATTCATAACATACTGCTCCTATTTTTATATTTTAACAAAATCATTGTTTCAAAATAGTAATAAAAATCCCGTAACGTGCTGTCTGTATTTCGGAAAAACTGTCCTTCTAAACCTGTTAAAAACAGTTCGTATGATAATATTCTCAAAATATCATCTATTTTATAGTTTCAAAATATAATCCATCATAATGTACATTTATCCAAACACTCTCCATAGGAGTTTAATATATACAAATTATTACAAACCTTAAAGTTTTAGAATATACAAAATTACATAACAAAATGTCAAAATACAACTGATAGTCATTACACAATATCCTAAGTCCTACTTTGTATGCAGTATAGTGCAAATGACTCTGGACTCCTGTGCAGATCTAATGTCTCACCCGATCATAGGTCTGGTGGGCCCCCCAGCTGTGTCTCCAATACCTACGCATAGCAAAAGCAACGCGCTAAGCAATTCTACTTAGTGGTGCTAAATATAAAGAAATATACACTAAAATAAAATAAATGATTTTTTTATGAATTTATGATATCGATATTCTTTGCAGTTAGTGTTTCTACTTTTATTTGCTAACCTTTCATTTTTGCTAATTTTGGTGGTGCTATATGTCAATAAACTGAATTTAGCTACTTGAATTTAATAATGCTTAAATTAACTGCCCGTGTAGCCTATACATTGACTAGGCTGGATAAACAGATATACTGGCACTGGGTGCCTAGTATCTCGTGTAACACCCCTATGTTCGGTAGTGCGTTCTACTGCTCTGGTGACCAGTGTTGTCCGGACAGCTAGGATGCCTAGAACTACACTTCGTTATGAGTGAGGAGACATAAAATAATGAAATACAAGAAAAGAAAACACAAGAAAAACAAATGAAAAATAATAGCAAAGAAATGTAACCAAGTTAAGCGAGCCGAGAACCCTAGCGATGGGTGACCGCACCGGGAAGTCACGGCGTGGACCGTTGACTAGCCCTGGACTGTGGGGAACCCTGGAAAATATTTTTAGGACTTAAAGAGACATCAATTGAAGTATAAATATCATTAGAAATATCAAAAAAAAAAAATTAAATAATTAGTACAAGGAAAAGTGTGAAATCGAAAAACAGACAAAACCCGGTGTTACCGAAAAATCGGGAATGTAACCCGAACAGGGGCATTATGGTCAATCGACATCCCGAATTGTCTTTTGGCCTAAATGTCCATTAAAAATAAATAATATTACACTTAGAAAATATAATGAAAAATTAATTTGGTGGTACCTAAAGTAAATAGCAAAAATTATGGGTTTAATGTGGAATAAAGGAAAATTTAACATATAAAATAAATTACTTTGTGAAAGTGGACCACTATAGAATAAATTAAACATTAAATGGCAGGTGTAAGTCCATTATACAATCTGAAATCTTCATCTTCTCCATTTCCCTCAACCATGCCAAAATGAAGAAAGTGAGAACCTCCATTGCCGTTTTGCTTAAACCTTCATTCACTCCTTCATTTCACCTCTAAACACCTAGGTTTCTTCATCAAAGTTTATCTCCACATCATAAGGAAGAGTTTGATAGCAAAATCAAGAAGTTTAGTGAAGGTTTAACAAGTCCTAACAATAAGTAAGTTTGTATTTTTGAATATTGCTTTGTTAAACTTTGTATACATGTTATGGGTGTGTGCTTTGTGAAGGAATTTTTATGTTTTGAGCAGTTATTGATATATCCAATTTGGACAGCCATGGAGTTGTGTATTTGATGATTTATTCTTACATATATTTGATGGGAAATTATGTTGAGTAGGGTAATTTAATGTCCTAGTAAGTTAATTCCACATGTATATGGTGATTATGCACTTGAAATGGAAGTTAACGAATTGTGGGTAACTTTGGCATTGTGGAGCATTTCGGCAGCCTTGGGACTCCTTAATGAATGTTTGAATTCATGAAGATTTTGGATGAATTGTGATATTGAGGGTTGATGAATATGTATGTAAATTGGTTGTGGAAATTGTATGTAACAATTAGGAGTTTTATGTGTATTTATGGTTGTATTTGGACTTTGTGAATTAGAGTTTCATTTGGTGTATTAAGGATGTTTGTATTCTGCCCAAAGTAACTTTAAGGTGAAGTAGTAAATGGTTTTGGTAATGTACCAAATCAGAATTGGTAAGGGAAGTGGACTTAGAGTAAGGTAAATGTGTAATTGATACATGTATAAGCAATGTAATTATGGACAGCATGCATTTTAGCCATAACTTTAAATGTGTAACTCCAATTGGTATGAGACCAATTGGAGGTGAAACTAGGCACAAAATGTGCCAACTTTCATGAAGGAAACATACCAAAATTCTGCTTGCAAGGTAGCTTGAAAAATGACCAAATTCGGATTAAGTACAATTGAGACCTGAAAATTGACCAATTTGGCAGCAGTTAGTGTTTAGGCCATAACTCACTCAAAACAGGTCCAATTGACCTGAAATTTTAACCATGAATAGCTAAGACACATATCTACAAGTCTTATGAAGACACCAAAACCCAGAAATGACCATAAGCAAGTCAAACAGCTTGTACAAGTTCGGGTCCAAAAACTGGCCGAACCAAAGTTGACCAAAATTGACCTAAAATGACCAAATTTGATGCCATTTGACCAACAATAGTAAAATGACCATAACTTGGTCTACATAACTCAGAATGACCTGAAATTTTGCCCCGCGTTCCATAAGATATAGATCTACAAGTTTGTAGTTTTGACCGAAACCCGAAAACTGAGGGAACTAGGTCGTCTGGCTAGGTCAAACTAGTATCCCGGAATCTAGCAAGTTGCAATAAAATGCACTAAACAAGGAGATGAAATTGGTAATATGTACCAACTCTAAAAGACTATCCAATATGACATATTAATGACACTAAAACCTAGTTTACCTAGAACGCATCGAGGGTCGATATATTAGGTGATTAAGCAAATAATAGCATTCAGTGAATTACTTATCAAGCATTATCGATAGAGACAATTTAATTTAGTACTGAAACACTTCAAATTGTGTTTCTCAGTTAGTAAAGACTCAAGGAAAGGGAAGGAAACATTGAGTCCAGAACAAGAGACAGTTATCAGAGGTGCTTTTTACAGGTTTTCTGAAGAACTTTTTTATCCAAAATATAGATGGCACTTTGCCAAAATTTTTACAGAAATTCCAAATAATTCAAATGTGTTAGTTCTATCACTTCTGTTCAAAAAGGTTTTTAACACCTGTAAATAGTGCTCACCACTGTGCTCACCACTGTAAAAGAAGTAAGAAAAGTTTTTAAAATCCCTTGTAGTATATTTAATGGGTTATCAATAGACGAAGTTGGTAATTCATTAGGTATACTACGGGATTATGTTATGCCTTACAGAGGGGTAGGGTGTGACATCACGGGCTGTCACACCATCGGTCATAAAGTATCTCCCGGTGTGCAAATAGTGTGGCTAAAAAGCCATATAGTCAATTCGCCGATAAGCCAAGTATAATAACACAATATGTATAGCCATAGGCTATTAAAGTCACAGTGCGGCATAATATGCCATAAAAACACAGTATGGCATAAAGCAATTTACAGAATAGGTGTCAGAATCCTATTGGCATGCCAACCTATCTAAACTAGTCAACTAGGTAAACTAGGGCACATTACAAATTAATTATTCAATTCTTCATTTTTTTTGTGTTTACTAATTATCATGTAATTCACAAGTCAATGTAAATGTTGACCTTTTTAGATAATATGGATAAGTTGATTCTATGATCAACATGCCACAATTTATAATTCAATATGCTATCAATATAGTACAATTTACCCTTTTCACAAGTTGGCATTCATTGCCAAATTACTTCAAGCTTCATTATATGTAAATGTCAAATTTTCAATTTTAGTGTACTAGATTGGTCTAACTTAATGTCCTATTTCTCTTAGTTTTTAGCTTCTGGTCAAAGAGGCAAAATTGTAGCTCTATATCTTATTAAACTTTTGGCATAAATTTCAGGTCATTCTGAGTTGTATATGTAACACCCTCCCGATAACCACTCCGTACATCCTACTGTTCCGGTGACCGGTGTCGGTCCGGACAGCTAGAATGTCCGGAAAAATATTTAAACTAAAGTCAGGAACCATAATTAACTCAAAAATTAATAAGAAAAATTTAGTAAAAATTTTAGAAATAAAATACAACCAAGTAAAACGAGCCGGTGCCCAAGCAATGGGTAACCGGAGGGAAGTTGCGGTTCTCGCAACGAGGAGCCCTAGACCCGGGGGAAAAATTATAAAATAATTTTTGGGACTCCAGAGAAGGTTTATTGAGGTTCCTATAGCATTAGAATGCCAAGAAAATACCTAGAAAAATTTTTCAATCGGTACAGACAATTTTGACCCGTTAAGCCAAACGGAGGGCATTTTGGTCATTTCGCCTTCAGAGGTGATTTTTGGCCGACTTGTCCAGTTAAGTAAATAATTAATATGACATAAAATATGAAGAAATATTACTAGAAATTAAATTGAAATTGAGTAGTGATGAAAAGAAAAGAAAAATCAAGAAAAACTCATTTATGACATCTTGATGATGTCATTTATAAACTATGACCAATCACAATTAATCTACCATTTGACTAAACTATTAAAAGACATAAAAGAATACCAAAATAAGAAAGAAATTGCAGCAGCCACCCTCCCCAAAAGACCAGCCGAAACTCACCTCCATAGCCACCTCCATCAAGCTTTTTCAAGCTTTAGATCTCCATCATTTCCACCATATTTCCCTAACCCCTCTTCATTAAAACTTTACCCCACACCTTAAACAAGCTCTTGGCAGCCAACAAGAGGAAGGAAATTGAAGTTTGGGGCTTGGAAAAATTCTGCCACTTGAGGTTAGTGCACCTATATTCATTAAACTCTTTATTTTCATGGTTTGGGACTTGAAACTTAGTGAGAATTGTGATTTAAATGAACATAAACCTATGTGTTTGAGCTTGTGAATTTCAGCTGCCCTAGCTATGGAATAGGAGGGAGTGTTTTTATGAGCTTGAAGTGAATTAGAGTTAGGTTGGAAGTTTATAAATACAAGAATAATGATTAAAAAGCTAACTAAGACATATTGTATAAAAACATGGATTTGAATTAGTGTTTTGTGAGCAAAATGTAAACTTGGTTTAGGAAATTATTAGAGAGCATTTTAATGGTCAATTAGTGACCATTTTAGGTAATTTGACCAACAAATGGACTGAAGAATGGGATTCCAAAGTGAGGTTGCAGGCTGCCCTAGGACAGCAGCATAGGGACTGAAATTTCAGTCCACTTGCACTGCCATAACTTGGGCTGCGTTAGTCCAATTGGTGTTTGGACAATTGGACATGAAACTAGGCTTATAATGGAACATTTTTGCTGAAGAAACCATGCCCAAAAGACCAAAGCAAGAGGACCAAAACTTGGCCCCAATCCGGATACCCTGCAACTGGTTCTGTAGAATTGACCAAATGAATAGTAACTGTTCATTTGGCCATAACTCACTGTAGATATGGTCAATTGACCTGAAATTTTTACAGCAACAAGTTAAGACATAGACAAACAACTTTCATGAAGGAACCTACCCCAAATTATGGCCAGAACCTAACCCAAATGGCAGTGGAAGTGACTGTTCCTGTTACTGTAGATATGGTATTTTCTGCAGAATGGGAATCCGGCCACCTGTCGTTTTTGGACCATATCTGGAGCTACAACACTCCAAATGGAGTGATTCAAAAAAGGAAATTCAACTAGACAAAATAAAGAACAACTTTCATGTTTTACATTTCTTCAAATTTCCACAGTAACAGTGTCCAATGGAACAGTGAAGTTGACTCACCAAAACTAAAAATTCTGCTTGTGTTGGTTTACACTTTGAAATGGTATTAACACTTAATGCCGACAAGTTTTAAACACAAAATGTGGTATGTTGGGAGTGCCAAAGTCAATGTACATATTTTCTATCCAAAAGTCAACATTTTTGTTGACCAATGAGGTGAATAGTAACACCAAAACATGAAATTCACAAATTGAAGAATTTAAAAGTTTCAAATGCCCTAGTATACCTAACAAGATTGGTTTGGATAGTTTGGCATGCCAATAGGGTTCAGTTAGCAGTACTGCATATGGCAATATGCCATTCCATGATTTCATGGCTTTTAGCCATTCTGACTTTGTATTGAGACTTGGCCTTGTGCCTGATATTATTTATAGCTTGTTGGCTGTTCTGTTGCACACCGGGAGATGCATATGTGACCGATGGTGTGACGGCCCGAGGTACTAGGTACCCAGTGCCAGTTTACCCGTTATCCAGTCCAGTCATCTAGTGTAGGTTACTTGGGGCAACCAAATGAATAAAAGTGAACAACGTTAATGAAATAATGAATATACCAATACCAAACAAAGAAAGCATACACATTTATTTTCTTGCTATTTTCTTCTATTATATTATTGCACCACTAAGCATTATTGCTTAGCGCGTTGCTTTTGTCACGCGTAGGTACTGGAGATCCCGATCGTGAGCCCAGTAGACCATAGACTGGGTGAGTCCATCTGGCAGTTCTGCTCAGTATCCGTGTCACCTCGTCACCTGCAGTGCATTGGTAGGACACTAGATGTCATTTTGTCATTTTGTAATTAAATTTTTATTTTCTCATATGTAGTTGGGATTTATGTAATGTATTTTGAGGTTCATGTAAATAATAAAGATTTATGGTTATGTATGGAAGTAATTTGAGTATTTAATTGTTGTTTATATATGAGAACCCTGAGAAAGGGATGTTTGAGAAATGAAAAAGGTTGTTGAGACCTGAAATTGAAAAATTGTTAGGATCTTGATATTGAGTTTTGTAATGATATTGGAGTTGAGAATGAATGAATTTATTTATTGGAAGTGTTTTTAACAGGTTCCGAAGAACGGTTTCCTCCATTTTTAGCCGGTACTCCGCCGGATTTTCTATAAATTTTCGGAACCTCAAATAAATAAAAATTTTGCTAAATGGCTTAAATAAAGTATATTTCATAAATGATATGCAAAAGCATGATATAAATTAATTAAGGTATATTAGAGTGTGCCGGTACACCGTGTGGCATTACTTACTCGGGTATACTGTACACGGGTAAGGGGTGTCACAGTATAGACCAAGATATGGTCAATTTACTAAAGCTGGACAGATTGCATCTTTAGTGCAAAATTTGGTCAATTTTAGGTCAAATTCAGTTCTGGCAGTTTTGATACCCGAATTTGGGCAAGCAATTTGACTTGGTTCTGGCCATTTCTAGGCTTTGGTGTCTTCATAAGAATTGTAGCTCTATGTCTAAGCTTTCCATGGTAAATATTTCAGGTCATTTGGACCTGTTTTGATTGAGTTATGGTCATCTTAGTGACTACTGTGCATATGGTCCAAAATCCAGGCCTGCACTTACCAATTCCGGATTAGGTCAGTTTCTAGGCAGAATTCTGACAACATTTCTACATGAAAGTTAGCCTATTTTGTGTCTTGTTTCACCTTCCATTGGCCTCATACCAATTAGGGTCACCAATTGTCATTTAGGATTCAATTTACCTATTGCATTCACAATACAAAATCTGCGCACAAAGAACACTTCCAAATGACACTTCTCCTCCTCCCAAAACTACAAATATACATTCATAACACTTCTATACCATTCATCATATCTCAATCATGTCCATTTGGACAGAATGTATAAGTGCTCTATGTATATTATACAACCCTAATTTGCAAAGTTAAATTCAACATAATATATACATGAAAACACTTGATTATAACATATATCTCCCAACCATTACTTCACATATACTGCCATCAATTCATCTTCACCATAATTCATCCAGAAAATTCATGAAACCAAATACTAATTCATGAATTTAAAGGCTGCCAAAAGTGGCAGTTTACTAAGATATACAAATTACTTTCCAAACTTTCAAATTCAAGTACTCAATGTACATATACATGGAAACTAAATTGCTACAACTTTAAAATGACTAAATCAACACTATTTTCCATCCATTAGAGGTAAGAAAAAATCAAGCAACATAGGTTCTCATGGGTGCCAAAATTGAGCAATACCATGACTCAATAAATTCTTCCATTCTCTTCACCATTCAACTCACCTCAACCTAAACATGAAGTTTACTAAAGCAAGGGAGGGGATTTAGACACTTACTTCTTTTGGAGCTTATTGAAACTCACTAAATCCCTTTCTTCTTACTGCCAATGGCTTCCTCAAGTTGAATTCATAAGCTTTAATGAAGACACTAGTGAGAAAGGATGGCTAGAACATGATTGCATGGTGGTCCTTCCATGGTTGGCTATGGAGTTCTTCCATGGTGAGCTTCGGCTGGTTATTTGGGAGGATGAAGATGGACTAAAATTCTGTCCACTTTGCTTTATTTAGGTCCCATAATTCATGGTTAGTGGAGCACTAAGGTTTCTTTTATTGTTTAATTATTCAAAGTTTCATTATTTGGATTTTAAGCTGCATTTCTTTCACCATTCATATAATGTACCTCATTTTAATTTTTTATGACATTTTCAAAGTGTAATATCATTTATTTTTAATGGACATTGAGGTCAAAAGGCAACTCCAGGTGTCAAATAACCAAAATGCCCTTCTTCGAGTTGTATTCCTAATTTTTCGGTAAAACTGATTTTTGTCTGTTTCTCGATTTTTCATTTTTCTTTGTATTAATTTATTAATTTTT
This sequence comes from Hevea brasiliensis, assembly GCF_030052815.1. NCBI lineage: Eukaryota > Viridiplantae > Streptophyta > Magnoliopsida > Malpighiales > Euphorbiaceae > Hevea > Hevea brasiliensis. Next base: position 85,445,668 of record NC_079497.1, on the reverse strand, counting down.
CTTTGATATTTCTAGTGTCAATTACATTTCAATAAATCTTTAATTATCTCCCAAAATGTAATTCCAAGGGTTCCCCGCGGTCCTGAGGTCTGCAATTGCCTTCGCCGTAACTTCCCGGTGCGGTCACCCATCGCAACGGTGCCAGCTTGTTTAACTTAGTTTCATTTCCTCTCTTTTTTTTTTCTTTAATTTTTCTTGTATTTTCTTTTTATTTATTTCATCATTATATGTCTATTCACTATCACTAAAGTGTAGTTCCAGACATCCTAACTTGCCCGGACTGACATTAGGTCACCGGAGCAACAGAACATATAGAAAATGTATAGGGAGGATGTTACAATTCTTTCCCTCTAAATAAAAATTTTGTCCTCGAAATTTACCTGATGTGAAGAGCTGAGGGAACTGTTGCCTCATTATCTTCTCACTCTCCCATGTTGCCTCTTCCGTGTTGTGGTGCCTCTATAGGATTTTCACTAGTGGAATTATCTTGTTTCTGAGCTCTTTTACCTCTCGTGCCATGATTTTAATCAGTTCTTCTTGATATGTTAGCTCAGGTTGTACTACAATTTCTTCTGCTGAGATGACATGTGAAGGATCTGATCTGTATCTTCTGAGCATCGAGACATGGAACACATTATGTATCTTGTCCAGCTCAGGTGGTAAGGCTAATCTGTAGGCTACTGGTCCCACACGTTCAATAACTTCATATGGTCCAATAAACCTAGGGCTTAATTTTCCCTTTTTCCCAAATCTCAACACTTTCTTCCATGGTGATACTTTGAGAAATACCTTTTCGCCAACTTCATACTCAATGTCCTTTCTTTTCAAGTCAGCATAAGATTTCTGTCAGTCTGAGGCAACTTTCAAATTGGCCTTTATCAGTTTCACCTTTTCTTCTATCTATTTTACCAAGTTTGGTCCCACTAGCTTGACTAGTAGAAAATGTGCTGATTTGGTCAACCTATCTACAATCACCCATACTACATCATGCTTCTTCTGAGTGAGAGGTAGGCTACTGACAAAGTCCATAGTGACTCGGTCCCATTTCCATTCAGGTATGTTTATGGGCTGTAACAAACCTGATGGAACTTGATGTTCTGCTTTGACTTACTGACATGTCAAGCATCTAGTTACATAGTCAGCTATGTCCTTCTTCATAGCCGGCCACCAGTATCGAAGTTTTAGGTCATGGTACATTTTTGTGCTTCGTGGGTGCATAGCATAGACACTGTTATGTGCTTCTCTAAGAATACTGATTTTCAATTCTTTATCATCTAGAACACACACTCTTTTTTTATAGTACAGGCACCCATTTTCTTTCACTTCATATTTAGTTTCGTTTCCCTCAGTGATTTTTTCCATAATAGCCATTAATTTCTCATCTATTTTCTGCCCATCCTGTATTTGCTGTAACAGATTCAGCTTCACTTGCATCTCAGCCAAAATAACTCCGTCATGAGTTAAGGACAGTTGGGCATTCAGAAATCTTAATGCTACAATAGATTTTCTGCTTAAGGCATCAGCGACTACATTTGCCTTCCTAGGTTGGTAGTTAATCACACAATCATAATCTTTCAGGAATTTAATCCATCGCCTCTGTCTCAAATTAAGTTCCTTCTGGGTTGGCACATACTTCAAACTCTTATGGTCTGTGTATATGTAGCATTTTTCTCCATACAAGTAATGCCTCCATATCTTTAATGCGAAGATAATTGCTGCTTACTCTAAATCATGAGTAGGGTAATTCTTTTCATGTGGCCTTAACTGCCTGGAAGCATATGCGACCACTTTCCCTTCTTGTATGAGTACACACTCTAACCCATTATGTGAGGCATCACTGTAGACTACAAAGTCTTTTCCTGACACTGGCTGTGCTAACACTAGTGCCTCTGTCAACATAGCCTTCAGCCTCTCAAAACTGGCTTGACACTTGTCATTCCAGTCAAATTTCATATTCTTGTGTAGTAATTTGGTCATTGTGAAGGAGCGGAATCGTGAAAATTACAAGTTTATACCATTGAATTAAAAAATTTTCACCTAGGGTCACATGCATCATGCAAGATTTATTTTTATCTATTTGATTTCAATGATAAACAACATATTAAAACTCTTTAAATATGTTTTTGGATCTGTATTTGCCATTTAAGATTTTAAAATTAATTAGATTAATTTTAGAACCTAGATTAAATCAAGAACAAACACACTAACCTCTTAATGCATTGCAGTGTATTTGACCTTTGAGATGCGTCTTCAGGACACCAGATGTTGTCCCTCTAGCTTGTCCACACCAAGAACACCTATGGCAGCCCTTGAACAGCTTCTAAAGCTTTTTCTATTATTTAGAAAATCAAGTTCGGCCTTTTAAGAGATTAAAGATGTAAACAAGACACCAGAAACAATTTCTAGTATTTTTAATTCAAGAGATTGTTTGTTAATCTCTTGGAAAGATGAGAGAAGAAGATGAAGAAGAGAGAAACCTTCTTGGGTGGCGGCACCAAAGAAAGAGGCTGCTGGTTTGGTTATTTTTTTTCATAACAACACTTATATGGCATGAGACTCACCATTCCCTCTTATTTACATCTCATGTAAATAACTTGGGAACAAGCATAATTATAATCTTTCTGGATAAGTCATGTCCTTATTGTGAAGTATCCTCGATTGTGAACCTATTTATGATACTTTGTACTAGAAATACTGTCACTCATATTCCTAACAACTTAAGAATAGAATTTCTAATAAAATGTCAATGGACCTTTTATATTACACATAAATATCTTATGTAAACAGAAAAGTGGAAATGCCTTTTATTAATAAAACATGTACAAGATACATACTAAATTATATGCTCTAGGGCATACTACTAACAATCTTCCACTAGCACTAGAGTCATTAATTATAATATCTTAGACCCATCTTCTCAAGATGTCAGTTTAGCTGAGTCTGTGACATAGGCTTAGTGAATGGATCAGCTAGATTTTCAGCTGATGCTATTTTCTGCATGGCTACATCGCCTCGTCCAACTATTTCTCTGATAATGTGGTAGCTCCTTTCTACGTGTTTGGATTTCTGGTGAGACCTTGGTTCCTTAGCCTGTATGACTGCTCCATTATTGTCATAGTGTAGTGGAACTGCTGAATCAATGGAAGGAACTACTATAAGTTCTGTCACGAACTTCTTTATCCAAACAGCTTCCTTTGCAGCATCTGATGCAGCAACATACTCAGCCTCGGTAGTGGAATCTGTAGTCATGCTCTGTTTAGAACTCTTCCAACTAACTACACCTCTATTACAAATGAACACATATACAAAGGTAGACTTTCTATCATCGATATCTGATTGGAAATCAGAATCAATATAACCATCCAATTGCAAGTCTCCACCTCCATAGATCAAGAATAAATCCTTAGTTATTCTCATGTACTTAAGGATATTCTTGACAGCTATCCAGTGTTCCAAACCTAGATTGGATTGATACCTGCTAGTCAAACTAACAGCATATGCGATATCTAGCCTAGTACACAATATTGCATACATTAAACTTCCAATAGCCGAAGCATATGGAATCCTGACCATCTTATCTCTTTCTTCAGGTGTTTTTGGAGACATCTCTTTATAAAGATGAATACCATGTCTCACTGGTAACAATCCTCTCTTGGAATCAAGCATGTTAAACCTCTTTAACACGTTTTCCAAGTATAGACTTTGGGATAAATCCAATATTCTTTTCGCTCTATCTCTATAGATGCGAATCCCAAGAATATAGGTTGTCTCCCCTAAGTCTTTCATGGAGAATGTATTTGACAACCATACCTTTACAGTTGTTAACATACCTGTGTCATTACCCATCAATAGTATGTCATCCACATATAAGACAAGGAAAGTGATAACACTGTCACTAACCTTCTTATATACACATGGCTCATCTTCATTTTTGATAAAACCAAAGGATTTAATGGCTTTATCAAAACGGATGTTCCAACTCCTCGAAGCTTGCTTCAACCCATAAATGGATCGCTTTAGCTTGCATACCTTGGAACTATCTTGGGATTTAAAACCCCTAGGTTGTTCCATGAAAATGTTTTCTTCAATGTATCCATTGAGAAAAGCTATTTTGACATCCATCTGTGAAATCTCATAATCATAGTATGTAGCTATTACTAATATCCTAATTGATTTAAGCATGGCAACAGGCGAGAAAGTCTCCTCATAGTCGATTCCTTGCCTTTGACAAAACCCTTTCACTACTAGCCTTGCCTTATAGGTCTCTACCTTTCCATCCGAACCAATTTTCTTCTTAGAAACCCATTTGTTCCCTATAGGTACAATACCTTCAGGTGGGTTAATAAGATCCCAAACTTGATTCCTATACATGGAATCAATTTCGAATTTTGTAGCATCAATCCATTTTGAAGAGTCTATATCTGATATAGCTTCTTCATAGGTGAGTGGATCATCTCCATGATTTAATTCTTCATGAGTAGACAACTCTTGTTCTTCTTCATGAAGGAGACCATATCTCACTGGTGGGTGAGATACCCTGGTTGTTCTACGAGGAACAACTGTAGATGTTTCATTAACAGGTGTAGGCTGACTAGATGGATCTATATCCATCTGATCTGTTGGTTGGTCAGAATTATCGAATTCCAACTCTATTTGCCTTCTTTTGCCTCCTTTTTGAACAAACTGTTGTTCAAGAAATGTGGCATCTCTACTCACCACAACCTTTTGTGATGTAGGTAAATAAAAATTATCTAAAACTATCTTTTGGATATCCAACAAATCAACCCTTTTCTGATCTGGTTTCCAATTTATCTGTGCTCAGCTTTTTGATATAAGCTGGACAACCCCAAATCTTAACATGGTTAAGACTTGGTTTTCTTCCATGCCATATCTCATAAGGTGTAAAAGAAACTGATTTTGATGGAATTTTATTCAGAATATACAAAGCTGATTCTAATGCAAATTCCCAAAATGAGATTGGCATATCAGTATAGCTCATCATACTATGTACCATATCCAATAGGGTACGATTTCTCCTTTCAGATACACCATTCAATTGTGACGTTCCTGGAGGAGTCAGCTGGGAAACAATGCCATGCTCTCTCAAGTATTCATCAAATTCAGTACTCAAATATTCACCTCCACGATCCAATCGAAGAGCTTTAATACTCTTTCTTGTTTGATTTTCTACTTTAGATTTAAATTCTTTAAACTTTTCAAAGGATTCATGTTTGTATTTCATCAAATACAAACACCCAAACCTTGATTTATCATCAGTAAAGGTAATAAAGTAATGAAAACCGCCTCTAACCATTTTCTTAAATGGACCACATACATCACTATGTATTAGCTCCAAAATATTTTCAGTCCTTAGCCCTTGTCTAACAAAGGCTGATCTAGTCATTTTTCCCTGAAGGCAAGATTCACAAGTTGGAGTAGGCTCAGAGCCCAATGAGGATAGAATCCCCATTTTCTCCAGGTTTGCAATCCTATCTTCTGCAGCATGACATAACCTTAAGTGCCAAATATGTTTTGAACTTGAGTTGGTTTTCACCATGGCATTGCATTCATTTAGATCACTTGCATTCATTTTGTGTTTGTCATTATTATCTAAATAATAAAGACCTTCATTCATGTAACCCGAACCAACATATTTATTTCCAAAATAAATATTGCAAACATCATTTGTGAATTGAAATTCATAGCCATTTCTAGTCAAACTAGATATAGAAATGATGTTCTTAAAGCATCAGGTACATATAAAATATTATCTAAACACAAAACATGTCCAAACATGTAAAAAGATTTAGATCTTATGGCTAAGGCGTCAACAGTTGAACCATTGCCAATCCGAACTCTAACATCTTGAGAACACAAGCTGCTACTATTTGCTAGTTTCTGCATATCATTAGAAATGTGAGAACTGGCACTAGTATCTAAAACCCAAGCTGTAGATGAACTATGAGTATCATCATAATCTAAATAACAAGATATGGACATACCTTCTGAAGGTGTATCCTTCTCGTCCTTCAGAGAAGCAAGATACTCTGGGCAATTCCTTTTCCAGTGCCCATCTTTCTAGCAGTGAAAACAGTTTCCTTTGCCTCCATCAGCTTTAGTCTTCCCTTTTTGTTTAGCTATTTTCTTAGAAGGACCAGGAATCTGAGGTTTCTTTTTCTTATTGCCCTTCTTCTTGTTGGACTTTCCAGCAGAAGAAGATGCAATCAAAGCTACCTCTTTTTCTTTATTGCTCGACATATTCTTTTGGCCAATAACCAGCATGTTGAGTAAACCAGCTAAGGTGCATTCCTATTTAGTCATATGGAAATTTATCACAAAATTCCCAAAAGACTCAGGAAGGAACTGAAGGATCAAACCCGTCTGTAGTTGGAAATCCATGTTGAAGTCAAGATGTTCCAACTACTCAATCAGCTGAATCATCTTGTGGACATGATGCCTAACATTTTGTCCCTTAGACATCCTCATGCGGAACAGCTGCCTAGATATCTCATACCTAGCATTGCTGCTGTGCTCACCATACAACTTTTATAGATGAAGGAGGATCTCACTTGCACTCTACATGTTCTCATGCAGCTTCTGTAACTCATTACTCATGGAAGCAAGCATGTAACACTTAGCTCTCATATCATGCCCCTTCCATTTGTCCAAAGTTTCATGTTCCTCTTGAGTGGCCTCTGGAGGTAAGGGACCAAGAACATTTGAATCTAGAACATATCCTATATGTTCAAGGTTCAGGACAAGTTTCAAATTTCTTAGGCAATTAAAGAGATTAGGTCCTGTCAACCTATTGTGATCAAGTATGCTTGCAAGGATATTGGATGGTGGTGGTTGTTCTGTGCTCATTATTATCAGAAAATTAACTGCAGAAAATAATCAGATTAATTAGTAAATGTATCAAGTAATTAACCAAAATGATTATGATCTTTTAATCAAATTTTTCCTCCCACTAACTTAGCGAATCCTACACTTCCAAAGTAGAAAACGGAAATCCTAGTTGGATGGATTTCTAGTGGGTGATTGAATTCTTATAATTCTATTGATTATCCTTAGGTATATCTGTTATTGGAATTACAATAAACTATAAGTGAGAAACTCCTTGCCCATCACATCTCATGTGAGGTTCAATCCTTTACCTAGCCCCTAATGTTCAAAATCTTAGGTTCATCCATTATTGACTTATCTTGCATTAGTTAAGTTGATCCCATTGAGCCAGTAATTATGCCAATAATTTTAATGTCCTCAGGTACATCCAATATTGGCCACCAAACCATTTACATATTTACAACATCTCATGCTTAACAATTATTCTTAAGAAAATCTCTTAAATTAATTGCATCTTATGCAACTATTTAAAATTTCTTAAAATAATTGCCCCAATGGAGGCCCCATGTTATAATTACTTTAATTATAGCATTTTCAACTTAATCATTTGTTTGGAAGATTTTATGGTCATCCTAATTACTATTAAGGTCTCACTTTGCACATTATCCATTTAGCATGCATATATCACATAGTGCATACATTCCCATACATCTCATGCATTCATGGATAAGCAGTAAATATGGTATGATCATGGACTTTCTAAGGGATTCAATTCTGAGCCACTAAGAATTTAATCAGGGCATTCCTAGGTGCATTTCATTCATTCATTTTACAAGAGTTGCTGAAGGAGTACATAAACAACACATGATCTTGAATTCCTCCCACTGCTCCCACCAATGCTCTTGACCTCCTTAAACTTCTTGCAATCCAATATTACATAGTAATCCTTGGCATACCAAGGCGAATTTACAAGAACTAAAATAAATGAAATTACAACCCAAAAATTATTACAAACTTAATAATATATGCCCGAAATAAATTAAAATTAATTAATTAATTTACAATCCCAAAGAAACATAAAAGAAATAAATCCAATCACATTGGTCTTTTGTAGTCCATTATCATCTATCATGCATATCACTATTTAACAATTAAATAAAACATACATAATTAAATTAAATTGAATATCTCATATTCAACTTAAAATCCAGATTTGAATATGATTCAAATAAATTTAAAAATTCTGATTTGAATCTCATTTAAACAAATTTAAAAATTCATATTTGAATCACATTCAAACAACCTAAAAAATTCAGATTTGAATCACATTCAAATAATTTTTTAAAAAAATCAGATTACATTCAAACAATTTTTAAAAATTTAGATCTGAATATTATTCAAACAACTTTAAAAAATCAGATTTAAATATAATTCAAACTACTTTAAAAATTCAGATTTGAATCACATTCAAACAACTTTTAAAATTCAGATTTGAATCACATTAAAATAATTTTTAAAATTCTAATTTGAATCAAAATTTAATTGTGTGATTAAAATTCTAATTAAACAATTTAATTAGACATAGGATGAGCTTTTAGATCTTACAACAATTGCAAATTAAAAAGCCAAACCTTGAGCCACCCATGGAAGCCAAAAATGGCGCACCAAAGATGGTGATCTTCAAGCATAACGCCACAAATCCATTGCAACCAGCAATGGATAAATCATCTCATGGTCAAAACACACAATTATATCATATATTCAACAATCTAAATGGCAAATAGAATGGCTCTGATACCAATTAAAGAACCAGAAGCGTGAAAAACAAAGGTCTATACCATTGAATTCAAAAATTTTCACGTAGGATCACATGCATCATGCAAGATTTATTTTTATCTATTTGATTTCAATGATAAACAACATATTAAAACTCTTTTAATATGTTTTTAGATCTGTATTTTCTATTTAAGATTTTAAAATTAATCAGATTAATTTTAAAACCCTAGATTAAATCAAGAACAAATACACTAACCTCTTGAAGCACTGCAGTGTATTTGCGCCTTTGAGATGCGTCTTCAGGACACCAGATATTGTTCCTCTAACTTGTCTACACCAAGAACACCTATGGCAGCCCTTGAACAGCTTCTAAAGCTTTTTTTATTATTTAGAAAATCAAGTTCTGCTTTTTAAGAGATTAAAGATGTAAATAGGACACCAGAAATAATTTCTAGTATTTTTAATTCAAGAGATTGTTTGTTAATCTCTTGGAAAGATGAGAGAAGAAGATGAAGAAGAGAGAAACCTTCTTGGGTGGCGACACCAAATAAAGAGGCTGCTAGTTTTGTTATTTTTTTTCATAACAACACTTACATAGCTAGGTCAACACATTAAACCCTTGCCACATGTCACCCTCTGATTGGTTCTAGGTTTAATTGACCCAATCACATTGTGCCAAGTGTCAAACCTATATTTAATCTTAATTTTAATCATCTTACATGATTAACAGACATTTGGCAAGCTTATGTATAGGGACATGTGTCAGCATCTCATAGTGCCACATGTTATCATGTGAAATGATCAAAATGTTCCTGTGTCTTAATTTTGAGTTCTCAACCCAAAATAATTATTTCTCTTCTTCTAATCAATTTATATCAAATATAAATTAATTAATTAATCTTTATTAATTAATTTCTCATTAATTAAATTCATATTTCAACACTTTAAATATAAATTTAGCTTATACTGTACATCCAATAACCTAGATTTAGTTTCAAGTCATGCTAGGGACTTTGTAATCTAATTGCAAACCAAAACTATTTAATTAATCAATGAAACTCTTTAATTAATTAATTAAATCATATTTAATTAGGTGATAACTTGTGTATGTGTGTGACTTACTAGGCTCATCACTAATTGGCAATGAGATATGATATCAACTCTTAACATCATTAGAACTCTTTCTTACCATAAATGATTTCTCTAAATCATTTTATGCACCTCATAGACCATGGTTAACACCTAGCATAGCATGCCATGGCCACCCAATTAGTAATAAGCTTTATCTTAAATAAACCTGTAATCATATGTTACCATGCACTAGAATCTCTCTATTATAAAATCCTAACTTAAGCTGGAGTCATGGTTTACGTCAAACTCCATTTGCTATGAATATTATGTTCTTTTTTAATTCCAGCTCTTGATTAAAAAGATTTTCTCATTAGAAACTCTTTTCTGATTAAATCTATTTGTCCTGGCCAGGAACTTGAAACATCAAGAACAATTAAATTAACATAGGATTTTATCTTTATTTACTTAGAGGAACAGATTCCATCTTGATCAACACCTACCTCCATATATTACTAGTAGGAGCCAACACATGCCCATATATGCATGCACAGTACAAGTATAAAAGCAGTATCCAACTCAAACTACCTATATACAAGATAACTGTGCTATCTTAGGTCCAAAGATTATACGCAATGATATAATTTATGACAAAACATTGACAAGAGTAAACTCCATGTGCTTGTCATAAGTGTCACTGGTTCGGCCTACTTATCATTTATAAGTGCCTATCATGTTTGTCATATGGCATGAGACTCACCATTTCATCTTATTTATATCTCATATAAATAACTTGGGAATAAACATGAATACAATCTTTCTTGATAAGTCATATCCTTATTATGAAGTATCCTCGATTGTGAACCTATTTATGATACTTTGTACTAGAAATACTGTCACTCATATTCTTAATAACTTAATAGTAGAATTTTTAATAAAATATTAATGGACCTTTTCTATTACACATAAATATCTTATGTAAACGGAAAAGTGGAAATGTCTTTTATTAATAAAACATGTACAAGATACATACTAAATGATATGCTCTAGGGCATACTACTAACACATTGGAGCAGCTATTAGGGAAAATCCCTTTACAAATCTTCTACAATATCCAGCTAACCCCAATAAACTTCTGATCTCAGTTGTATCCCTAGGAGGCTTCCATTCCATCACTGCTTCAATCTTCTTGGGATCCACTATAATCCCTTCAGCTGATACTATATGTCTAAGGAATGCAATCCCATTCAACCAGAACTCACATTTGGACAATTTAGCATACAGTTTCTTCTCTTTTAGAGTCTGTAGAACAATTCTCAAATGCACATCATGTTCTGCTTTATTCTAGGAATACACCAGGATGTCATCAATGAAGACCACTATGAACCGATCTAAGTATGGATGGAAGATACTGTCACACCTCACCCCTCTGTAAGGTATGACATGATCCCGTAGAATACCTAATGAACTATCGAACTTCACCTACCGATAACTTATTAAGTATCCTACAAGGGATTTTAAAACCATTTTCTTATATTTTGAAAGTGGTAAGCATTTTGGTAGGAATTAAAATCATTTATTTGAAGTTTTAAAACTATTTAAAATTTTTGTCCCATTTTATTTTTTCGCAAATTTTATAAAAATTTCGGCAGACTGCCGTCTGTATTTTGAGAAAACAGTTCTTCAAATACCTGAGAAAAACACTTCCAATCAATTTTTGCACAACTCCCAACCCAAATCAACTCAAAATTCTCAAATCAAACCACTTCAAAATAATTCCATCAACATTGCATTCAATAAAGCTAATTTACATTCATAAGTTTAATTTACAGATATAAAATTCAAAAAAATAATATTATTACAATTTATAAATACAACTGCTCAACTTTACATTAATATATATGAATAATATTTATTTACATCAAACTAAATTACATTAGGTATAAAATAATACCCGTACAAAATCAGCGAAGGCTTTTCCAGTTCAGCAGCAGTACAAAATCAAATTATCTAAACTCATTATAACACAATTTTGGTTAAACAATTTAATAAACATAGTGTTGCCAATTCATACACGACTTAAGCCATGACACAAAATTTTCGGTCAATGCCGTGTTGTACACCACGACAAAGTGATCTACAACCCCACTAATCGAAATCAATGAGGGAGGTGGCTAGCTAGCTAATGAGTACTCATCTGATCTACAACCTTAATTGGTAAACCAGAGAGAGAGGGAAAAATCGATCTCACCCCATAAATGGAGGAGGAATAATAAGGCACTATCATGCTAAGTGTGAATCAAAAATCAATTTCAACATTTTATTCAAATAATTCATGAGAAATCCAATAAATTTCCAAAGTCATAATTTCATTCACAAGGTGGCAACACAATTCATGATTAACATCAAATTTTCATAAATCATACTAAATCAATTTTTCAATAACAAAATGCTAAAATAAGGTTTATTGTGCACAAACCTAACATAAGTCGCCTCTAAGCCTTGCCTCAGTGTCTCAGACCTTCCAAGTCTTTTTAAGCTAAAACACAAAATTTATAGTGTCTCAGTATCTTTACTTCATAACAATTTCAATAACTAATTCAAATATGTTTAAACTTATACTCTTGCAAATTTTCATGTTGAGGTTGCTATTCATGATACTATTCAAGTCAAAATATTGACTTCCTTATACTTAAAAGGTATGGGAACTCCAACTATACTCACATACCACATTTTGGTCACCAATTTTGTAGTTTTTGGTTGTTTTCTCAAAACTTAGGTTTTTTAGGCAACATTGCAAATTTTCAGTTTTGGTGTCTTATGTTGCACTATTCCATTGGTCATTTTTCTGTTAGAATTTGGCTAAGTTTTCTCCATAGAAATTGTTCCTTATTGTCTTAACTTTATTTTCCTTTTTCAATCACTCCAATTAGAGATTTGTAGCTCAAGTTATAGCCATTTGAATCATGGCTGCCGGATTGGACTTACCCAGATTTTCTGGGCAAATTCTGGTCCTGGCAGTTTTAGCTCACCAAATTTGGTTGGCTAAATGACTTGGTTAAGGGCATAATTTGGGTTTGAGTTCTTCATGAAAGTTTTAGTTCTATATCTCAGTTTTCTACTGGTAAACTTTCTAGTCATTTAGAGCTTCCTAGCCCAAGTTATGGCCAAATGAACAAACACTATTTATTTGGTCATTTTTGTACAGGTCAGATTGCCTAATCCGGATTTGGTCAATTTCTTTACTAGGTTTTGGTCACTTTTTGGGCATGATTCCTAAATGAAAAATGTGTCATTTTGTGTCTAATTTCATTCCCAATTGGCCTCACACCAATTAGGCTTGTAAATTTTTATTTTTGGTCCTTAAAAGGGACCTTGGTCATGCTGCCTGCATACTACCCACATCCAATCCAAATCTAAACCTAATTGTAACACTTCCAACACACAGCAATTGGTGACAAATGACCATTTTTCATCTCCAACAAAGTCAAACACATCATTTAATAAATTTTCACACTTTTATCTTCCAAACCCTAGGTGCCAAAACCCTAGCTACACTAGTTGTTACATTTAATCAAATTTAAGCATATCAACATCACCTCCACATTCATAGAAGCTTGCCTACACTTTTAATCCAATCAAATTCATGCATCACCATAGCAAACCCTAGCTGACCGAAATCCATGATTAATCCACCAAAGTTGTTTTCATTTCATTTTAAGTTAACTTCTAAGTTCATTCATGCGTTTAAACATAATAATTCAACTAGAAATTAAAAGTTTAGCTTACTAACCTCACTTTGAATTTTCATCTCTTCAAAACTTGTTCCTTTCTTCTTCTTTTTGTTGTCAAGTTCTCTATCAACACTTGAATTCAAGATTTAATGATGGAAGTTTAAATTTCTATGGTGGGATTTAGGGTTTGATCAAGCTCAAAATGAGCTTCCATGGAGTTTCTAAAGAGAGAGATGAAGAAGAGAGTGAGGACGGCAAGGTTGGGAAGGAAGATGACAATGTTTTTCTTTTGATTTTGTATATTTATCTTTCTTTTTGACTTAGTCAATTTCCATTTAATTAATTATTCTTTTATTGCATCATGCATGATGTCACAAGGGTGAGGTAATAATTCATTTTCTTTTTCCTTTATTTTTCTTTAGTTCTTTAATTTAATTCCCAATTCTAAAATTCTCTTTTCTCCAATTTTATTTGATAGTTAGGTCAGGAGTCAGCTCTAGGGGTTAATTGACCAAATTGCCCCTCGTCGGTTCAACCTGGTTTGTAAATAATTCAATATTTCTTCCGAATCCTTGACATAATTATTTGATTGGCTTAACAGTTCGTTTTCATGATTTTCTCTTTCCACTGTGTTTGCAATAGTCCTAAGGATCACAGCATCACATTTTACAGTTCGAAATTTGAGTTTAAATTGACTTCGCAGTCCTTCCCAAGAAGGTCACCCATCGCTGTGACTCTTGGCTCTTTTAACTTCTTATGTTCTGTTTTTCTTATTTATACTTAACTAATTGGCAATTACTAATTATTTGTGTTCAGGGCTTATCTAGTTGTCTTAAGTGTGGCTCTAATCCTCTAAATTATCTGGACCGACATCGATCACCGGAATAATGAAATATACCAGGCTATGCAAATAGGGGTGTTACAATTCTCCCCCCCTTAAAATAAATTTCGTCTCGAAATTTTACCTGTTATCAGTCTCTGAACAGCTGTGGGTGCTGTCTTCTCATGTCCTCCTCTCATTCCCAAGTAGCTTCTTGGCCCGAATAATGGTTCCATAGCACTTTCATTAACGATATCTGCTTGTTCCATAACCGCTTCACCTCATAAGCTAGAATCTCTATGGGTTCTTCTTCATATGTAAGGTCTGGATTCACTTTAATTTCTTCTATTGGTAGTACATGAGATGGGTCTAATCGATAGCTCCTCAACATGGACACATGGAAGACATTATGTATCTTCTCCAACTCTAGAGATAGTGCCAACCGATATGTCAAAGGACCCACTCTTTCCAGAACCTCATATGCCCAAATGAAGCGAGGACTTAGTTTCCCCTTTCTGTCGAATCTCAAAATTTTCTTCCAAGGGGAAACCTTAAGGAATACTTTCTCACCCACTGCATACTCAATATCTTGCCTCTTCAGATCAATATAGGACTTCTGACGGTCTGATGCAGCCTTGAGTCGGTCTCTGATTAATCTGATTTTCTCTTCAGTTTGCTGAATAATTTCTGGCCCAATCATCTTTCTTTCACCTACTTCATCCCAACACAGGGGAGTTCTGCATTTTCTGCCATACAAAGCTTCATATGGAGGCATCCCAATGCTTGATTGGTAGCTGTTGTTATAAGCAAACTCAATCAAAGGAAAGTGCGTGTCCCAACTGCCCTCAAACTCAATTACACAAGCCTGTAGCATGTCCTCCAAGATCTGAATTACCCTCTAAGACTGGCCATCGGTCTGTGGGTGGAATGAGTACTGAAGTTCAATCTAGTTCCTAGGGCTCTCTGAAGACTACCCCAGAATCTAGAAGTGAACCTAGGATCTCTGTCTGATACGATGGATACTGGCACTCCATGCAGTCTTACTATCTCATCAATGTACAACTTGGCCAACCTTTCTAAACTGTAGTCCATCCGAACTGGCAGAAAATGAGCAGACTTGGTTAGTCTGTCAACAATGACCCAAACTGTATCATGACTCTTCTGTGTCCTCGGAAGTCCCATCATAAAATCCATTATTATTCTCTCCCATTTCCATTCAGGTACTAGTAGTGGATGTAACAACCCAGTGGGTACTTGGTGCTCTGCCTTCACTTGCTGACAAGTTAGGCATTTAGAAACAAATTTGACCACATCTCTTTTCATACCCATCCCCCAGTAATGCTCTTTTAGCCCTCTATACATTTTTGTACCACCAGGGTGCATGGCAAAAGGAGACTCATGTGCTTTCTTCAAAATGATCTGCTTCACATCAACATTATTAGGAACACACATTCTACCCTGTGTAGCAGTGGACCATCATCTCTAATTGAGAATTCTGGTTTCTTGCCTTGCCGAACTTCTTCCAATAGCCTCTGATACTTCTGATCATTCTAAGCAGCCATTCATAAATGATCAGCCAACACTGGTTGTACAAGCAATGCAACTGCTATCTGCCCCTCATCATTAATCTCTAAGTTGGCATGTAATGATCCCAACTCATGTACCATAGACAAAAGTGAAGGAACGGAAGCGTGAAAAACACAAGTTTATACCATTGAATTCAAAAATTTTCACCTAGGGTCACATGCATCATGCCAGATTTATTTTTATCTATTTGATTTCAATGATAAACAACATATTAAAACTCTTTTAATATGTTTTTGGACCTGTATTTGCCATTTAAAATTTTAAAATTAATCAGATTAATTTTAAAACCCTAGATTAAATCAAGAACGATTACACTAACCTTTTGATGCACTGCAGCGTGTCTGCGCCTTTGAGATTTGTCTTCAGGACACCAAATGTTGTCCCTCTAGATTGTCCACACCAAGAACACCTATGGCAGCCCTTGAATAGCTTCTAAAGCTTTTTCTATTAATTAGAAATTCAAGTTTTGTCTTTTAAGAGATTAAAGATGTAAAAATGACACTAGAAACAATTTCTAGTGTTCTTAATTCAAGAGATTGATGGCTAATCTCTTTGAATTGATGAGAGTTGAAGAAGAATAGATGGAGAGCCTCAAAATGGCGTGACAAAGGAGAGGAGTGGCTGTTGGTTATTTTTCTTTTTCATAACAACACTTATATAGCTAGGTTAACACATTAAACCCTCGCCACATGTCAGCCTTTGATTAGCTCTAGGTTTAAGTGACCAATCACATTGTGCCAAGTGTCAAACATATATTTAATTTTGATTTTAATCATCTTACATGATTAAAAAACATCTGGCAAGCTTATGTGTAATACCATGTGTCACCATCTCATGGTGCCACGTGTCACACTGTGAAATGACCAAAATGCTCCTGTGTCTTAATTTTGAGTTCTTAACCCAAAATAATTATTTTTCTTCTTTTAATCAATTTATATCAAATATAAATTAATTAATTAATCTCTATTAATTAATTTTTCATTAATTAAATTCATATTTAAACACTTTAAATATAAATTTAACTTATACTATACATCCAATAATCTAGATTTGGTTTCAAGTCATGCTAGGGACTTTGCAATTTAATTGCAAACCAAACCTATTTAATTAATCAATTAAACTCTTTAATTAATTAACTAAATCATATTTAAATAGGTGATAACTTGTGTATGTGTGTGACTTACTAGGCTTATCACTAATTGGCAATGAGAAATGATATCAACTCTTAATATCATCAGAACTCTTTCTTACCATAAATGATTTCTCTAAATCATTTTACAAACCTCATAGACCATAGTTAATGCCTAGCATAGCATGCCATGGCAACCCAATTAGTAATAAGGTTTACCTCAAATGAACCTATAATCATATGTTACCATGCACTAGAATCTCTCTATTACAAAATCCCAACTCAAGCTGGAGTCATGGTTTATGTCAAACTCCATTTGCTATAAATATTATGTTCTCTTTTAATTCCAGTTATTGATTAAAAAGATTTTCTCATCAGAAACTCTTTTCTGAATAAATCTATCTATCCTGGCCGGGAACTTGAAACATCAAGAACAGTTAAATGAACATAGGATTTTATCTCTATTTACTTAGAGGAGCAGATTCCATCTTGATCAACACCTACCTCTATTTATAACTAGTAGGAGCCAACACATGCCCATATACCCATACACAGTACAAGTATGAAAGCAGTATCAAACTCAAACTACCTATATACAAGATAACTGTGCTATCTCAAGTCTAAAGATTATATGCACTGATATGATTTATGACAAAACATTGACAAGAGTAAACTCCATGTGCTTGTCATAAGTGTCACTGGTTCAGCCTACTTATCATTTATAAGTGCCTATCATGTTTGTTATATGGCATGAGACTCACCATTCCATCTTATTTATATCTCATATAAATAGCTTGGGAACAAATATGAATACAATCTTTCTGGATAAGTCATGTCCTTATTATGAAGTATCCTCGATTGTGAACCTATTTATGATACTTTGTGCTAGAAATATTATCACTCATATTCTTAACAACTTAAGAATAATATTTCTAACAAAATATCAATGGACCTTTTCTATTACACATAAATATATTATGTAAACGGAAAAGTGGAAATGCCTTTTATTAATAAAAATATGTACAAGATACATACTAAATGATATGCTCTAGGGCATACTACTAACAATCTCCCACTAGCACTAGAGCCATTCATTACAATATCTTAGACTTATCTTCTCAAGATGTCAGTCTAACCGAGTCTGTGACATTGGCTTAGTGAATGGATCAGCTGGATTTTCAGCTGATGCTATTTTCTGCATGGCTACATCGCCTCACCCAACTATTTCTCTGATAATGTGGTGACGCCTTTCTATGTCTTTGGATTTCTGGTCAGACCTTGGTTCCTTAGCCTGTATGACTGCTCCATTATTATCACAGAGTAGTGGAACTGCTGACTCAATGGAAGGAACTACTGTAAGTTTTGTCACGAACTTCATTATCCAAATAGCTTCCTTTGCAGCATCTGATGCAGCAATACACTCAGCCTCTGTAGTGAAATCTGCAGTTGTGCTCTGTTTGGAACTCTTCCAACTGACTACACCTCTATTACAAATGAACACATATCCAGAGGTAGACTTTCTATCATCAATATCTGATTGGAAATCAGAATCAGTATAACCATCCAATTGCAAGTCTCCACCTCCATAAATAAAGAATAAATCCTTAGTTCTTCTCAAGTACTTAAGGATATTCTTGACAGCTATCCAGTGTTCCAAACCTAGATTGGATTGATACCTGCTAGTCAAACTAACAGCATATGCGATATCCGGCCTAGTACACAACATTGCATACATTAAACTTCCAATAGCCGAAGCATATGGAATCCTGACCATCTTATCTCTTTCTTCAGGTGTCTTCGGAGACATCTCTTTAGAAAGGTGGATACCATGTCTCACTGGTAATAATCCTCTCTTGGAATCAAGAATGTTAAACCTCTTT
This sequence comes from Hevea brasiliensis, assembly GCF_030052815.1. NCBI lineage: Eukaryota > Viridiplantae > Streptophyta > Magnoliopsida > Malpighiales > Euphorbiaceae > Hevea > Hevea brasiliensis. The sequence goes on along the minus strand of NC_079497.1, from coordinate 85,426,831 downwards.
AACACCTTTTCAAAGTATAGACTTTGGGATAAACCAATTATTCTTTTCGCTCTATCTCTATATATGCGAATCCCAAGAATATAGGTTGCCTCCCCTAAGTCTTTCATGGAGAATGTATTTGATAACCATATCTTTATAGTTGTCAACATACCTGTGTCATTACCCATCAACAGTATGTCATCCACATATAAGACAAGGAAAGTGATAGCACTGTCACTAACCTTCTTATATACACATGGCTCATCCTCTTTTTTGATAAAACCAAAGGATTTAATAGCTTCATCAAACTGGATGTTCCAACTCCTCGAACCTTGTTTCAACCCATAAATGGATCGCTTTAGCTTACATAACTTGGAACCATCTTGGGATTCAAAACCCCTAGGTTATTCCATGAAAATGTTTTCTTCAATGTATCCATTGAGAAAAGCTGTTTGGACATCCATCTGCCAAATCTCATAATCATAGTATGCAGCTATTGCTAATAAAATCCTAATTGATTTAAGCATGGCAACAGGTGAGAAAGTCTCCTCATAGTTGACTCTTTGCCTTTGGCGAAACCCTTTCGCTACTAGCCTTGCGTTATAGGTCTCTACCTGTGACACCCCTTACCTGTGTACAGTATACCCGAGTAAGTAATGCCACACGGTGTACCGGCACATTCTAATATACCTTAATTAATTTATACCATGCTTGTGAATATAATTTATGAAATATAATTTATTTTAGCCATTTATCAAAAGTATTATTTATTTGAGGTTCCGAAAATTTTAAAGAAAATCCGGCGGAGTACCGGCTAAAAATGGAGAAAACAGTTCTTCGGAACCTGTTAAAAACACTTCCAAATAATTTCCAAACAATCCCAACTTCAATTCATCAACAGAATCTCAATATCAAAATCTCAACATTTTTTTCAATTTCAGTTCTCAATCATCATTTCTCAGGGTTCTCATATATAAACAACAATTAAATACTCAAATTACTTCCATACATAACCATAAATCTTTATTATTTACATAAACCTCAAAATACATTACATAAATCCAAATACATATGAGAAAATAAAAATTTAGTTACAAAATGAGAAAATGACACCAAGTGCCCTACCAATGCACTGCAGGTAGTGAGGTGACACGGACACTGTGCAGAGCTGCAGGATGAACTCACCCAGTCTGCGGTCTACTGGGCTCACGATCTGTATCTCCAGTACCTACGCGTGGCAAAAGCAACGCGCTAAGCAATAATGCTTAGTGGTGCAATAATATAATAAAAGAAAATAGCTGAAAGTAAGTATGTATAGAATGTGTATGATTTCTTTATTTGGTATTGGTATATCTATTATTTCATTAACTTTGCCCACTTTTATTCATTTGGTTGCCCAAGTAACCTACACTAGACGACTGGACAGGATAAACGGGTGGCGCACTTTGGGTATCGTGTACGTCGGGCCGTCACACGATCGGTGACTTATGCATCTCCGGTGTAATGAGCGACTAACAAGCTGTAAATAATATCAGGCACAAGGCCAAGTCTCAATGCAAGGTCAGAATGGCTAAAAGCCATAAAATCACAGAATGACATTTTGCCATGTGCAGTACTGCTAACTGAACCCTATTGGCATACCAAACTATCCAACCCAATCTTGTTAGGTATACTAGGGCATTTGAAACTTTTAAATTCTTCAATTTGTGAATTTCATGTTTTGGTGTTACTATTCACCTCATTGGTCAACAAAAATGTTGACTTTTGGATAGAAAATATGTACATTGACTTTGGCACTCCCAACATACCACATTTTGTATTTAAAACTTGTTGGCATTAAGCGTTAATACCATTTCTAAGCATTAAACCAAAGGAGCAGATTTTTTAGATTTTGTACCATAATTTTACTGTTCCATTAGGAACTGTTACAGTGGAAATTTGAGGAATTGGTAAACATAAAAGTTGTTCCTTATTTTGTCTAGTTAAATTTCATTTTTTGAATCACTCCATTTGGAGTTTTTTAACTCCAGATATGGTCCAAAAACCACAGCTGGCCGGATTTCCATTCTGCAGAAATTACCATATCTATAGTAACATGAACAGTAACTGTGACTGCATATTTGAATAGGTTCTGGCCATAATTTGGGGTAGGTTTCTTCATGAAAGTTGTTTGTCTATGTCTTAACTTCTTGATGTAAAAATTTCAGGTCAATTGACCAAATCTACAGTGAGATATGGCCAAATGAACAGTTACTGTTCATTTGGTCATTTCTGCAGGTGCTGTTGCAGGGGATCCGGATTGGGGCCAACTTTTGGTCCTCTTGCTTTGGTCTTTTGGGCATGGTTTCTTCAGCAAAAATGTGCCATTGTAAGCCTAGTTTCATGTCCAATTGGCCAAACACCAATTGGACCAACACAGCCAAAGATATGGCAATCCAAGTGGACTGAAATTTCAGTCACTCTGCTGCTGTCCTTAGGCAGCCTACACACTCACTTTGCCATGCTATATTTCAGTCCAAATTGTGGTCAACTTACCTCAAATGGTCACTAATTGACCATTAAAAGGTTCTCTAACAATTTCCTAAGCCAAGTCAAATTTACACTTCTCAAAACCCTAATTCCCATCTCCATTTCACACTAGTTACCCTAGTTAACTAGTTAAGTCATTAACCACATAATTATGTACTTCAAACATGATCTCTAGTCCACTTTAAGTCCATCAAAACACTCCATTATTGTTCCTTTAATATGGCTACCAAAATTCATGTACCATACACATGAGTTTTTGTTCAATTAAATCACAATTTCTTAGTAAATTCAAGTTCCTAATCATGAACTTAATGAGTTTTAGGGATATGGATGCACTAACCTTTAAGTGGTAGAATTTTCCAAGCCCCAAACTTCACTTTCTTTCTTTTTCTTGGCTGCCAAAAGATTATGCAAGGTGCTAGGATAAATTTTAGTGAATGGAGTATGAGGATTTAGGGTGAGACTTAGTGGAATGGAAAGCTTATGGAAGTGTTAATGGAGGATTAGGTCTAGGGCAAGGTTTTGGCTGCATGAGGATGAGGGTATTGGCTGCTGGACTTTTAATTGTTTTGGTCTTTGTTTTGTCTCTTTTAAGTATTTAAGAAAGCTTATTAGCTTGTGATTAGTTGGTAATTTATAAATGACATCATTATGATGTCACAAATTGCTTTATTTTGATTTTTCTTTTCTTTTCATCACTACTCAATTTCAATTAAATTTTTGGTAATGTTTCTTCATATTTTATGTCATATTAATTATTTACTTAACTGGACAAGTCGGCCAAAAATCACCTCTGAAGGCGAAATGACCACAATGGATTTATTTCTTTTATTTCTGTAATTAATTAATTTTAATTTGTTTTATTTTGGGGCATTTATTTTTGGGGCATGTTTGTTATAATATTTCATTTATTTAAGTTATTGCTTTATGAATCCATGATCATACCATATTGCTTATCCATGAATGCATGAGATGTATGGGAATGTATGCAATTATATGATATATGCATGCTAAATGGATAATGTGCAAAGTGAGACCTTAATAGTAATAAGGATGGCTATAAAATCTTCCAAACAAATGATTAAGTTGGAAATGCTATAATTAAAGTAATTATAACATAAGCCCTCCATTGGGGCAATTATTTTAAGAAATTTTAAATAGTTGCATGAGATGCAATTAATTTAAGATTTTTCTTAAGAATAATTATTAAGAATGAATGTTGTAAATATGTAAATGGTTTGGTGGCTAATATTGGATGTACTGAGGACATTAAAATTATTTGCATAATTCTTGACTCAATGGGATCAACTTAACTAATGCAAGATAAGTCAATAATGGATGTACAGATTTTGAGCATTAGGGGCTAGGTAAAGGATTGAACCTCACATGAGATGTGATGGGCAAGGAGTTGCTCACTTATAGTTTATTGTAATTCCAATAATGGATGTACTGAGGATGATCAATAGAATTATAAGAATTCAATCACCCACTAGAAATCCATCCAACTAGGATTTCCGTTTTCTACTTTGGAAGTGTAGGATTCGCTAAGTTAGTGGGAGGACCAATTTGATTAAAAGACCATAATCATTTTGGTTAATTACATGATACATTTACTAATTAATCTGGTTATTTTCTGATTAATTTTACGATAAAAATGAGCACAAAACAACCACCACCATCCAATATCCTTGCAAGCATACTTGATCACTGAGTTGATGGGACCTAATCTGTCTAATTGGCTAAGAAATTTGAAACTTGTCCGAACCTTGAACATATAGGATATGTTCTAGATTCAAATGTTCTGGTCCCTTACCTCCAGAGGCCACACAAGAGGAATATGAAACTTTGGACAAGTGGAAGGAGCATGATATGAGAGCTAAGTGTTACATGCTTGCTTCTATGAGTAATGAGTTCTGAAGCAACATGAGAACATGTTGAGTGCGAGTGAGATCCTCCTTCACCTACAAGAGTTGTATGGTGAGCACGGAGAATGCTAGGTATGAGATATCTAGGCAGTTATTCCGTATGAGGATGTCGAGGGACAGAATGTTGGGGATCATGTCCACAAGATGATTCGGTGATTGAGCGGTTGGAACATCTTGTCTTTAACATGGATTTCCAACTACAAACGGATTTGATCCTTGATCCCTTCACGAGTCTTTTGGGAATTTTGTGACAAATTTCCATATGACTAAACAGAATGCACCTTAGTGAATTACTCAACATCTGGTTATTGCCCAAAAGAATATGCTGTGCAATAAAGGAAAAGAGGTAGCTTTGGTTGCATCTTCTTCTCACTGGAAAGTCCAACAAGAAGAAGGGCAATAAGATAAAGAAACCTCGATTCTGGTCCTTCCAAGAAAATAGCTAAGCAGAAAAGGAAGACTAAAGTCGATGGAGGCAAAGGAAAGTGTTTCCCTTGCCAAAAGGATGGGCGGAAAAGGCGCAGAGTATCTTGCTTCTCGAAGGACAAGAAGGATACACCTTCGGAAGGTATGTCCATATCTTGTTATTTAGATTACGATGATACTCATAGTTCATCTACGACTTGGGTTTTAGATCTGGTGCGATTCTCACATTTCTAATGATATGCAGGAACTAGCAAGCGATAGCGACTTGCGTTCTCAAGATATTAGAGTCGGATTGGCAATGGCTCATTGTTGAAGCTTTAGCCATAGGATCTAAATCTTTTACATGTTTGGACATGTTTTGTGTTTGGATAATATTTTATATGTACTGATGCTTTTAAGAACATCATTTCTATATCTAGTTTGACTAGAAATGGCTATGAATTTGATTCACAGATGATGTTTGCAATATTTATTTTGGAAATAAATATGTTGGTTAGGTTATAGGAATGAAGGTCTTTATTATTTGGATAATAATGACAAACACAAATTGAATGCAAGTGATCTAAAAGAATACAATGCCATGGTGAAAACCAACTCAAGTTCAAAATATATTTGGCACTTAAGGTTATGTCATGTTGCGAGAAGATAGGATTGCAAAATTGGAGAAAATGGGGATTCTATCCTCATTGGGCTCTGAGCCTACTCCAACTTGTGAATCTTGCCTTCAAGGAAAAATGACTAGATCACCCTTTGTTGGACAAGGGCTAAGAGTGAAAATATTTTGGAACTAATACATAGTGATGTATGTGGTCCGTTTAAAGAAATGGCTAGAGGGCTTTCATTATTTTATTACCTTTCTTGATGATAAATCAAGGTTTGGGTATTTGTATTTGATGAAATACAAACATGAATCCTTTGAAAAGTTTAAGGAATTTAAATCAAGTAGAAAATCAAGCAGAAAAAGTATTAAAGCTCTTGATCGGATCGTGGAGGTGAATATTTGAGTCTTGAATTTGATGAATACTTGAGAGAGCATGGCATTGTTTCTCGGTGACTCCTCCAGAACGCATACGGTGAATGGTGTATCTGAAAGGAGAAATCGAACCTTATTGGATATAGTGCGTAGTATGATGAGCTATCTTGATATGCCAATCTCCTTTTGGGATTTGCATTAGAATCGACTTTATATATTACGAATAGGATTCCATCAAAATCAGTTTCTTCCACACCTTATGAGATATGGCATGGAAGAAAACCAAGTCTTAAGCATGTTAAGATTTGGGGTTGTCGACTTATATCAAAAGTGAACAACGATAAATTGGAGACCGGATCGAGAAGAGGTCGATTTGTTGGATATCCAAAGATAGTTTTGGATATTATTTTTATTTGCCTACTTCACAAAGGTTGTGATAAGTAGAGATGCCACATTTCTTGAACAACGGTTTGTTCAAGAAGGAGGCAAAGGAAGGCAAATAGAGTTAGAATTGGAGAATTACGACCAACCAGCGGTCAGGATGGATATAGATCCATCTAGTCAACCTATACCCATTGATGAAACATCTACAATTTGTTCCTCATAGAACAACCGGGTATCTCACCCACGGTGAGATATGGTTTTCTTCATGAAGAAGAACAAGAGTTGTCTACTCATGAAGAAGTAGATCATGGAGATGATCCACTTACCTATGAAGAAGCTATATCGGATATAGACTCTTCAAAATGGATTGATGCTATGAAATCCGAGATTGATTCCATGTATAAGAATCAAGTTTGGGATCTTGTTGACCCACGAAGGTATTGTACCTATAGGGAACAAATGGGTTTTCAAGAAGAAAATTGGTTACGATGGAAAGGTAGAGACCTATAAGGCAAGGCTAGTAGCGAAGGGTTTACAAAGGCAAGGAATAGACTATGAGGAGACTTTCTACTTTGTTGCCATGCTTAAATCAATTAGGATTTTATTAGCAATATGCATGCTATGATTATGAGATTTGGCGGATGGATGTCAAAGCGGCTTTTCTCAATGGATACATTGAAGAAAACATTTTCATGGAACAACCTAGGGATTTGAATCCCAAGATGGTTCCAAGGTATGCAAGCTAAAGCGATCCATTTATGGGTTGAAACAAGCTTCGAGGAGTTGGAACATCCGTTTTGATGAAGCCATTAAATCTTTTGGTTTTATCAAAAATGAGGATGAGCCATGTGTATATAAGAAGGTTAGTGACAGTGCTATCACTTTCCTTGTCTTATATGTGGATGACATATTGTAGATGGGTAATGATACAGGTATGTTGACGACTATAAAGGTATGGTTGTCAAATACATTCTCCATGAAAGACTTAGGGGAGGCAACCTATATTCTTGGGATTTGCATCTATAGAGATAGAGCGAAAAGAATAATTGGTTTATCCCAAAGTCTATACTTGGAAAAGGTGTTAAAGAGGTTTAACATGCTTGATTCCAAGAGAGGATTGTTACCAGTGAGACATGGTATCCACCTTTCTAAAGAGATGTCTCCAAAGACACCTGAAGAAAGAGATAAGATGGCCAGGATTCCATATGCTTCGGCTATTGGAAGTTTAATGTATGCAATGTTGTGTACTAGGCCGGATATCGCATATGCTGTTAGTTTGACTAGCAGGTATCAATCCAATCCAGGTTTGGAACCTTTGGATAGGTATCAGAATATCCTTAAGTACTTGAGAAGAACTAAGGATTTATTCTTGATTTATGGAGGTGGAGACTTGCAATTGGATGGTTATCTGATTCGATTTCCAATCAGATATAGATGACAGATAGTCTAACTCTGTATATGTTTTCATTTGTATTGGAGGTGCGATCGGTTGGAAGAGTTCCAAGCGAGCACATTGCAGATTCCACTCATCGAGGTTGAGTATATTCTTGCATCGGATGCTACAAAAGAAGTCGTTTGGATAAAGAAGTTCGTGATGTAACTTATAGTAGTTCCTTCCATTGAGTCCAGTTCCATTACCTCGTGACAACAATGGAGCGATCATCTGAGCTAAGGAACCAAGGTCTCACCATAAATCCAAACACATAGAAAGGCGCTACCACATTATCAGAGATATAGTTGGGCAAGGCGATGTAGCCATGCAGAAAATAGCACAGCTGAAAATCCAGCTGATCCATTCACTAAGCCTTTGTCACAGACTCAATTAGACCGACATCTTGAGAAGATAGGTCTAAGATATTGTAATGAATGGCTCTAGTGCTAGTGGGAGATTGTTAGTAGTATGCCCTAGAGCATATCATTTAGTATGTATCTTGTACATATTTTTAATAATAAAAGGCATTTCCACTTTTCCGTTTACATAATATATTTATGTGTAATAGAAAAGGTCCATTGATATTTTGTTAGAAATATTATTCTTAAGTTGTTAAGAATATGAGTGACAATATTTCTAGCACAAAGTATCATAAATAGGTTCACATTCGAGGATACTTCATAATAAGGACATGACTTATCCAGAAAGATTGTATTCATGTTTGTTCCCAAGTTATTTATATGAGATATAAATAAGATGGAATGGTGAGTCTCATGTCATATAACAAACATGATAGGCACTTATAAATGATAAGTAGGCCGAACCAGTGACACTTATGACAAGCACATGGAGTTTACTCTTGTCAATGTTTTGTCATAAATCATATCAGTGCATATAATCTTTAGACCTGAGATAGCACAGTTATCTTGTATATAGGTAGTTTGAGTTTGATACTGCTTTCATACTTGTACTATGTATGGGTATATGGGCATATGTTGGCTCCTACTAGTTATATATGGAGGTAGGTGTTGATCAAGATGGAATCTGTTCCTCTAAGTAAATAGAGATAAAATCCTATGTTCATTTAATTGTTCTTGATGTTTCAAGTTCCTGGCCAGGACAGATAGATTTATTCAGAAAAAGAGTTTCTGATGAGAAAAATCTTTTAATCAAGAACTGGAATTAAAAGAGAACATAATATTCATAGCAAATGGAGTTTGACATAAACCATGACTCCAGCTTGAGTTGGGATTTTGTAACAGAGAGATTCTAGTGCATGGTAACATATGATTATAGGTTCATTTAAGGTAAATCTTATTACTAATTGGGTGGCCATGGCATGCTATGCTAGGTGTTAACCATGGTCTATGAGGTTCATAAAATGATTTAGAGAAATCATTTATGGTAAGAAAGAGTTCTGATGATATTAAGAGTTGATATCATGTCTCATTGCCAATTAGTGATGAGCCTAGTAAGTCACACACATACACAAGTTATCACCTATTTAAATATGATTTAATTAATTAATTAAAGAGTTTAATTGATTAATTAAATAGATGTGGTTTGCAATTAAATTGCAAAGTCCCTAGCATGACTTGAAACCAAATCTAGATTATTGGATGTGTAGTATAAATTAAATTTATATTTAAAGTGTTTAAATATGAATTTAATTGATGACAAATTAATTAATAGAGATTAATTAATTAATTTATATTTGATATAAATTAATTAGAAGAAGAAAATAATTATTTTGGGTTAAGAACTCAAAATTAAGACACATGGGCATTTTGGTCATTTCACAGTGTGACACGTGGCACCATGAGATGGTGACACATGGCATAACAAATAAGCTTGCCAAATGTTTTTTTTAATCATGTAAGATGATTAAAATCAAGATTAAATATAGGTTTGACACTTGGCACAATGTGATTGGGTCACTTAAACCTAGAGCTAATCAAAAGGTGACATGTGGCTAGGGTTTAATGTGTTAACCTAGCTATTTAAGTGTGGTTATGAAAAGAAAACATAACCAGCAGCCTCTCCTCTCAATTGTCACGCCACTTTGAGCCTCTCCAGCTATTTCTCTTCATCTCTCATCAATTCAAAGAGATTAGCCATCAATCTCTTGAATTAAGAACACTAGAAATTGTTTCTAGTGTCCTGTTTACATCTCTAATCTCTTAAAAGGCAGAACTTGAATTTCTAATTAATAGAAAAGGCTTTAGAAGCTGTTCAAGAGCTGCCATAGGTGTTCTTGGTGTGGACAAGCTAGAGGGACAACATCTGGTGTCCTGAAGATGAATCTCAAAGGCGCAGACACGCTGCAGCACATCAAGAGGTTAGTGTAATCGTTCTTGATTTAATCTAGGGTTCTAAAATTAATCTGATTAATTTTAAAATCTTAAATGGCAAATACAGATCCAAAAACATATTAAAAGAGTTTTAATATGTTGTTTATCATTGAAATCAAATAGATAAAAATAAATCTTGCATGGTGCATGTGACCCTAGGTGAAAATTTTTGAATTCAATGGTATAAACTTGTGTTTTTCACGCTTCCGCTCCTTCAATTGGTATCAGAGCCACTATATTTGCCATTTAGATTGTTGATTATATGATTTAATTGTGTGTTTGATCATGAGATCAAGAGATTCATTGCTGGTTGGATCATGAGGTGTGGCGTCACACATGGTGAAGCCACCATTGGTGGCGGCAACAATGGTTCCATGGGTGGTTCAAGGTTTGGCTTTTAATTCTGCAATTGTTGTATGATCTAAGGCCTATTCTTTGACTAATTAAAGTGTTTAATTAGTTGTTTTAATCACACAATTAAATTATGATTCAAATCAGAATTTTAAAAAATGTTTGAATGTGATTCAAATCTGAATTTTAAAAGTTGTTTGAATGTGATTCAAATCTGAATTTTTAAAGTTGTTTGAATCATATTTAAATCTGATTTTTTAAAATTGATTCAATAAAATTCAGATCTGATTTTTTAAAAAATATTTGAATGTGATTCAAATCTGATTTTTTAAAAAATGTTTGAATGTGATTCAAATCTGAATTTTTGAAGATGTTTGAATGTGATTCAAATCTGAATTTTTAAATTTGTTTGAATGAGTTTCAAATCTGAATTTTTAAATTTATTTGAATCATATTCAAATCTGGATTTTTAAGTTGAATATGAGATATTCAATTTAATTTAAGTATGTATGTTTTATTTAATTGTTAAATAGTGATATGCATGATGGATGATCATGGACTATAAAAGACCAATGTGATTGGATTTATTTCTTTTATGTTTCTTTGGGATTGTAAATTAATTAATTTATTTTAATTTATTTTGGGGCATGTATTATTAAGTTTGTAATATTTTTGGGTTGTAATTTCATTTATTTAAGTTCTTGTAAATTCGCCTTGGTATGCCAAGGATTACAATGTAATATTGGATTGCAAGAAGTTCAAGGAGGTCAAGAGCATTGGTGGGACCAGTGGGAGGAATTCAATATCAAGTGTTGATTATGTACTCCTTCAGCAACTCTTGTAAAATGAATGAATGAAATGCACCTAGGAATGCCCTGATTCAATTCTTGGTGGCTCAGAATTGAATCCCTTAGAAAGTCCATGATCATACCATATTTACTGCTTATCCATGAATGCATGAGATGTATGGGAATGTATGCAATTATATGATATATGCATGCTAAATGGATAATGTGCAAAGTGAGACCTTAATAGTAATAAGGATGGCTATAAAATCTTCCAAACAAATGATTAAGTTGGAAATGCTATAATTAAAGTAATTATAACATAAGCCCTCCATTGGGGCAATTATTTTAAGAAATTTTAAATAGTTGCATGAGATGCAATTAATTTAAGAGATTTTCTTAAGAATAATTGTTAAGAATGAGATGTTGTAAATATGTAAATGGTTTGGTGGCTAATATTGGATGTACCTGAGGACATTAAAATTATTTGCATAATTACTGACTCAATGGGATCAACTTAACTAATGCAAGATAAGTCAATAATGGATGTACCTGAGATTTTGAGCATTAGGGGCTAGGTAAAGGATTGAACCTCACATGAGATGTGATGGGCAAGGAGTTGCTCACTTATAGTTTATTGTAATTCCAATAATGGATGTACCTGAGGATGATCAATAGAATTATAAGAATTCAATCACCCACTAGAAATCCATCCAACTAGGATTTCCGTTTTCTACTTTGGAAGTGTAGGATTCGCTAAGTTAGTGGGAGGACCAATTTGATTAAAAGACCATAATCATTTTGGTTAATTACATGATACATTTACTAATTAATCTGGTTATTTTCTCAGCTAATTTTACGATAAAAATGAGCACAAAACAACCACCACCATCCAATATCCTTGCAAGCATACTTGATCACAGAGTTGACAGGACCTAATCTGTCTAATTGGCTAAGAAATTTGAAAATTGTACTGAACCTAGAACATATAGGATATGTTCTAGATTCAAATGTTCCTGGTCCCTTACCTCCAGAGGCCACACAAGAGGAATATGAAACTTTGGACAAGTGGAAGGAGCATGATATGAGAGCTAAGTGTTACATGCTTGCTTCTATGAGTAATGAGTTACAGAAGCAACATGAGAACATGTTGAGTGCGAGTGAGATCCTCCTTCACCTACAAGAGTTGTATGGTGAGCACAGCAGGAATGCTAGGTATGAGATATCTAGACAGTTATTCCGTATGAGGATGTCTGAGGGACAGAATGTTGGGGATCATGTCCACAAGATGATTCGGCTGATTGAGCAGTTGGAACATCTTGTCTTTAACATGGATTTCCAACTACAAACGGATTTGATCCTTCAGTCCCTTCCTGAGTCTTTTGGGAATTTTGTGACAAATTTCCATATGACTAAACAGGAATGCACCTTAGCTGAATTACTCAACATGCTGGTTATTGCCCAAAAGAATATGCCAGGCAATAAAGGAAAAGAGGTAGCTTTGTTGCATCTTCTTCACTGGAAAGTCCAACAAGAAGAAGGGCAATAAGATAAAGAAACCTCGATTCTGGTCCTTCCAAGAAAATAGCTAAATGTAAAAGGAAGACTAAAGTCGATGGAGGCAAAGGAAAGTGTTTCCCTTGCCAAAAGTATGGGCACTGGAAAAGGAACTGCCCTGAGTATCTTGCTTCTCTGAAGGACAAGAAGGATACACCTTCTGAAGGTATTTCAATATCTTGTTATTTATGTTCTGATGATACTCATAGTTCATCTACATCTTGGGTTTTAGATCTTGGTGCCGCTTCTCACATTTCTAATGATATGCGGGAACTAGCAAACAAGAGTAGCGATGCGTTCTCAAGATATTAGAGTCGGATTGGCAATGGCTCAACTGTTGAAGCTTTAGCCATAGGATCTAAATCTTTTTACATGTTTGGACATGTTTTGTGTTTGGATAATATTTTATATGTACCTGATGCTTTTAAGAACATCATTTCTATATCTAGTTTGACTAGAAATGGCTATGAATTTCAGTTCACAGATGATGTTTGCAATATTTATTTTGGAAATAAATATGTTGGTTCGGGTTATAGGAATGAAGGTCTTTATTATTTGGATAATAATGACAAACACAAATTGAATGCAAGTGATCTAAAAGAATACAATGCCATGGTGAAAACCAACTCAAGTTCAAAATATATTTGGCACTTAAGGTTATGTCATGTTGCAGAAGATAGGATTGCAAAATTGGAGAAAATGGGGATTCTATCCTCATTGGGCTCTGAGCCTACTCCAACTTGTGAATCTTGCCTTCAAGGAAAAATGACTAGATCACCCTTTGTTGGACAAGGGCTAAGAGCTGAAAATATTTTGGAACTAATACATAGTGATGTATGTGGTCCGTTTAAAGAAATGGCTAGAGGGGGCTTTCATTATTTTATTACCTTTACTGATGATAAATCAAGGTTTGGGTATTTGTATTTGATGAAATACAAACATGAATCCTTTGAAAAGTTTAAGGAATTTAAATCTGAAGTAGAAAATCAAACAGGAAAAAGTATTAAAGCTCTTCGATCAGATCGTGGAGGTGAATATTTGAGTACTGAATTTGATGAATACTTGAGAGAGCATGGCATTGTTTCTCAGCTGACTCCTCCAGGAACGCCACAGCTGAATGGTGTATCTGAAAGGAGAAATCGTACCTTATTGGATATGGTACGTAGTATGATGAGCTATACTGATATGCCAATCTCCTTTTGGGGATTTGCATTAGAATCAGCTTTATATATTCTGAATAGGATTCCATCAAAATCAGTTTATTCCACAACTTATGAGATATGGCATGGAAGAAAACCAAGTATTAAGAATGTTAAGATTTGGGGTTGTCCAGATTATATCAAAAAGATGAACACTGATAAATTGGAGACCAGATCAGAAAGAGGTCGATTTGTTGGATATCCAAAAGATAGTTTTGGATATTATTTTTATTTGCCTACTTCACAAAAGGTTGTGATAAGTAGAGATGCCACATTTCTTGAACAACAGTTTGTTCAAGAAGGAGGCAAAGGAAGGCAAATAGAGTTAGAATTGGAGAATTCTGACCAACCAACATCGATGGATATAGATCCATCTAGTCAACCTATACCCATTGATGAAACATCTACAGCTGGTCCTCATAGAACAACCAGGGTATCTCACCCACCAGTGAGATATGGTTTTCTTCATGAAGAAGAACAAGAGTTGTCTACTCATGAAGAAGTAGATCATGGAGATGATCCACTTACCTATGAAGGAGCTATATCAGATATAGACTCTTCGAAATGGATTGATGCTATGAAATCCGAGATTGATTCCATGTATAAGAATCAAGTTTGGGATCTTGTTGACCCACCTGAAGGTATTGTACCTATAGGGAACAAAGGGGTTTTCACGAAGACAATGGGTTAGGATGGAACGGTAGAGACCTATAAGGCAAGGCTAGTAGCGAAAGGGTTTCGCCAAAGGCAAGGAATAGACTATGAGGAGACTTTCTGCTTTGTTGCCATGCTTAAATCAATTAGGATTTTATTAGCAATACTGCATGCTATGATTATGAGATTTGGCGGATGGATGTCAAAATGACTTTTCTCAATGGATACATTGAAGAAAACATTTTCATGGAACAACCTAGGGGATTTGAATCCCAAGATGGTTCCAAGGTATGCAAGCTAAAGCGATCCATTTATGGGTTGAAACAAGCTTCGAGGAGTTGGAACATCCGTTTTGATGAAGCCATTAAATCTTTTGGTTTTATCAAAAATGAGGATGAGCCATGTGTATATAAGAAGGTTAGTGACAGTGCTATCACTTTCCTTGTCTTATATTTGGATGACATATTGTTGATGGGTAATGATACAGGTATGTTGACGACTATAAAGGTATGGTTGTCAAATACATTCTCCATGAAAGACTTAGGGGAGGCAACCTATATTCTTGGGATTTGCATCTATAGAGATAGAGCGAAAAGAATAATTGGTTTATCCCAAAGTCTATACTTGGAAAAGGTGTTAAAGAGGTTTAACATGCTTGATTCCAAGAGAGGATTGTTACCAAGTGAGACATGGTATCCACCTTTCTAAAGAGATGTCTCCAAAGACACCGAAGAAAGAGATAAGATGGCAGGATTCCATATGCTTTGGCTATTGGAAGTATAATGTATGCAATGTTGTGTACTAGGCCGGATATCGCATATGCTATTAGTTTGACTAGCAGGTATCAATCCAATCCAGTTTTGGAACACTGGATAGCTGTCAAGAATATCCTTAAGTACTTGAGAAGAACTAAGGATTTATTCTTGATTTATGGAGGTGGAGACTTGCAATTGGATGGTTATACTGATTCTGATTTCCAATCAGATATCGATGATAGAAAGTCTACCTCTGGATATGTGTTCATTTGTAATGGAGGTGCGATCTGGAAGAGTTCCAAACAGAGCACGCATCGCAGATTCCACTCATCGAGGTCGAGTATATTCTTGCATCGATGCTACAAAAGAAGTCGCTTTTGGATAAAGAAGTTCGTGATGTAACTTATAGTAGTTCCTTCCATTGAGTCGCAGTTCCATTACATCGTGACAACAATGGAGCGATCATCTGAGCTAAGGAACCAAGGTCTCACCGTAAATCCAAACACATAGAAAGGCGCTACCACATTATCGAGAAATAGTTGGGCGAGGCGATGTAGCCATGCAGAAAATAGCATCGGTGAAAATCCAGTGATCCATTCACTAAGCCTATGTCACAGACTCAGTTAGACCGACATCTTGAGAAGATAGGTCTAAGATATTGTAATGAATGGCTCTAGTGCTAGTGGGAGATTGTTAGTAGTATGCCCTAGAGCATATCATTTAGTATGTATCTTGTACATATTTTTAATAATAAAAGGCATTTCCACTTTTCCGTTTACATAATATATTTATGTGTAATAGAAAAGGTCCATTGATATTTTGTTAGAAATATTATTCTTAAGTTGTTAAGAATATGAGTGACAATATTTCTAGCACAAAGTATCATAAATAGGTTCACATTCGAGGATACTTCATAATAAGGACATGACTTATCCAGAAAGATTGTATTCATGTTTGTTCCCAAGTTATTTATATGAGATATAAATAAGATGGAATGGTGAGTCTCATGTCATATTACAAACATGATAAGCACTTATAAATGATAAGTAGGCCGAACCAGTGACACTTATGACAAGCACATGGAGTTTACTCTTGTCAATGTTTTGTCATAAATCATATCAGTGCATATAATCTTTAGACCTGAGATAGCACAGTTATCTTGTATATAGGTAGTTTGAGTTTGATACTGCTTTCATACTTGTACTATGCATAGGTATATGGGCGTATGTTGGCTCCTACTAGTTATATATGGAGGTAGGTGTTGATCAAGATGGAATCTGTTCCTCTAAGTAAATAGAGATAAAATCCTATGTTCATTTAATTGTTCTTGATGTTTCAAGTTCCTGGCCAGGACAGATAGATTTATTCAGAAAAGAGTTTCTAATGAGAAAAATCTTTTAATCAAGAACTGGAATTAAAAGAGAACATAATATTCATAGCAAATGGAGTTTGACATAAACCATGACTCCAGCTTGAGTTGGGATTTTGTAACAGAGAGATTCTAGTGCATGGTAACATATGATTATAGGTTCATTTAAGGTAAATCTTATTACTAATTAGGTGGCCATGGCATGCTATGCTAGGTGTTAACCATGGTCTATGAGGTTCATAAAATGATTTAGAGAAATCATTTATGGTAAGAAAGAGATCTGATGATATTAAGAGTTGATATCATGTCTCATTGCCAATTAGTGATGAGCCTAGTAAGTCACACACATACACAAGTTATCACCTATTTAAATATGATTTAATTAATTAATTAAAGAGTTTAATTGATTAATTAAATAGATTTGGTTTGCAATTAAATTGCAAAGTCCCTAGCATGACTTGAAACCAAATCTAGATTATTGGATGTGTAGTATAAATTAAATTTATATTTAAAGTGTTTAAATATGAATTTAATTGATGAGAAATTAATTAATAGAGATTAATTAATTAATTTATATTTGATATAAATTAATTAGAAGAAGAAAATAATTATTTTGGGTTAAGAACTCAAAATTAAGACACGAGGTATTTTGGTCATTTCACGATTGTGACACGTGGCACCATGAGATGGTGACACATGGCATAACAAATAAGCTTGCCAAATGTTTTTTTTAATCATGTAAGATGATTAAAATCAAGATTAAATATAGGTTTGACACTTGGCACAATGTGATTGGGTCACTTAAACCTAAAGCTAATCAAAAGGTGACATGTGGCTAGGGTTTAATGTGTTAACCTAGCTATTTAAGTGTGGTTATGAAAAGAAAACATAACCAGCAGCCTCTCCTCTCAATTGTCACGCCACTTTGAGCCTCTCCAGCTATTTCTCTTCATCTCTCATCAATTCAAAGAGATTAGCCATCAATCTCTTGAATTAAGAACACTAGAAATTGTTTCTAGTGTCCTGTTTACATCTCTAATCTCTTAAAAGGCAGAACTTGAATTTCTAATTAATAGAAAAGGCTTTAGAAGCTGTTCAAGGGCTGCCATAGGTGTTCTTGGTGTGGACAAGCTAGAGGGACAACATCTGGTGTCCTGAAGATGAATCTCAAAGGTGCGAACATCTGCGGCACATCAAGAGGTTAGTGTAATCGTTCTTGATTTAATCTAGGGTTCTAAAATTAATCTGATTAATTTTAAAATCTTAAATGGAAAATACAGATCCAAAAACATATTAAAAGAGTTTTAATATGTTGTTTATCATTGAAATCAAATAGATAAAAATAAATCTTACATGGTGCATGTGACCCTAGGTGAAAATTTTTGAATTCAATGGTATAAACTTGTGTTTTTCACGCTTCCGCTCCTTCACTAACTAGCAAAAAGTGTGCTGACTTGGTCAATCTATCCACTATTACCCATGCTGCATCATGTTTCTTCCGGGTGAGAGGTAGACCACTTACAAAATCCATGGTGACCCGATCCCATTTCCATTCAGGTATGCGTATAGGCTGTAGCAATCCTGATGGAACTTGATGTTCTGCCTTGACTTGCTGACATGTCAAGCATTTAGTCACATAGTCAGCTATGTCCTTTTTCATACTAGGCCACCAATATTGAAGCTTCAGATCATGATACATCTTTGTACTTCCTGGGTGCATAGCATATACACTGGTGTGTGCCTCTTTTAGAATACTGGCCTTCAATTCCCCATTATCTGGTACACACAGTCTTCCTTTGTAATACAGACACCCATCTGCTTTCACCTCATGGTCAGTTGCTTTTCCCTCTGGGATTTTGCTCATAATAGCCAGTAACTTTTCATCTACTTTTTGCCCATCTAAAATCTGCTGTAGCAGGTTTGGCCTCACTTGCAACTCAGCCAAAATAGCTCCATCTCGAATCAAAGATAGACGGGCATTCAATGATCTCAAAGCTGTAATGGACTTTCTGCTCAAAGCATCAGCAACTACATTTGCCTTCCTAGGATGGTAGTCAAAATCACAATCATAATCCTTCAGGAACTCAATCCATCGCCTCTGTCTAAGGTTGAGCTCCCTCTGAGTTGGCAAGTATTTCAGACTCTTGTGGTCTGTGTAAATGTAGCACTTTTCACCATACAAGTAATGCCTCCATATCTTGGTCACGAAGATAATTGCTGCAAGCTCTAGATCATGGGTAGGGTAGTTCTGTTCATGTGGCCTTAGCTGTCTGGAAGCATAAGCGACCACCTTCCCCTCTTGCATCAATACACACCCTAACCCATTATGAGAAGCATCACTATAGACCACGAAGTCCTTTCCTGACACTGGTTGTGTTAACACTGGTGCCTCTGTCAACATAGCCTTCAACTTCTCAAAACTGGTATGACACTTGTCATTCCAGTCAAATATGACATTCTTGTGTAACAACTTGGTCATTGGAGCAGCTATTAAAGAAAATCCCTTCACAAATCTTCTGTAATACCCAGCTAGCCCCAAGAAGCTTCTGACCTCAGTTGTATTCCTGGGAGGCTTCCATTCCATCACTGCTTCTATTTTCTTGGGATCCACCCTAATCCCATCGGCTGACACTATGTGTCCAAGGAATGCAATCTCATTTAACCAGAAGTCACACTTGGACAACTTAGCATACAGTTCCTTTTCTCTCAGGGTTTGCAGAACAATCCTCAAATGCTCATCATGTTCTTCCCTGGTCTTGGAATACACCAGAATATCATCAATAAAGACCACTATGAACCGATCTAGGTATGGATGGAAGATACGGTTCATAAGGTCCATGAACGCTGCTGGTGCATTTGTTAAGCCAAAGGGCATCACTAGAAACTCATAATGCCCATATCGTGTCCTGAATGCAGTCTTGGGCACATCTACATCCTTCACCCTCAACTGATGATACCCCGATCTGAGATCAATCTTAGAAAATACTCCTGCTCCCTTCAGCTGATCAAACAGATCATCAATTCTAGGCAACGGATATTTATTCTTCACAGTCACTTTATTCAACTGCCGGTAATCAATACAAAGCCTCAAAGTCCCATCCTTCTTTTTCACAAACTGCACTGGAGCTCCCCATGGTGACACACTGGGGCGTATGAACCCCTTATCAAGCAACTCTTGCAATTGAGTTTTCAACTCCTTCAATTCAGTGGGTGCCATCCTATAAGGAGCAATGGAAATAGGTGCTGTACCCGGTAGTGTCTCAATAGCAAATTCAACTTCCCTTTCTGGTGGCAAACTAGGCAATTCTTCAGGAAATACCTCTGGGAAGTCTCTCACTATGGGTATATTACTCAGGTTTGGCTTAGCCTGCCTAGTATCCACCACATGTGCTAGGTAGGCTTCACAGCCTTTTCTCATCATTCTTCTTGCAATCATTTGAGATGACATTGGACAAGAAATCTGTCCTTTCACCCACAACTGTAATCTCATTACCCTCAGGAGTTTTCAGAGAAATTCTCTTCAATTTGCAATCAACTATTGCCTGATGACGTGACAACCAGTCCATTCCCAAAATCACGTCAAACTCATGGAAGGGCAACTCAATCAGGTCTGCCAAGAATTCATACCCCTGAATCCTTAACGGGCAACCCTCGTATACCTTGTTCACCACTACATTGTGACCCAATGGATTAGTGACCAGAATGTCTTGGTCACTCTCCCCTATTTGTATCCCCCTTTCTATGGGTAAGTTGATGCAAATGTAGGAATGAGTGGATCCTGGATCCACCAATGCATGCACAGGAGTATTGTAGAGGGAGAACGTACCCCTGATGACGTCTGGGGCATCTTGCTCCTCCTGAGCTCTCAGGGCATAATTTCTGGCAGGTGGTCTGTTATTTGGCCTCTCTGCTGGCTCAGATGCAGGCCTCTGTGATGGTCCCACTACGTCAGACTTACCAGATTTTCTACCTCTGCGTAGTGCGGGAGCAGTGCATGCGCTTGTGTTGGAGTAGCTGTAGTAGTTCTATGTGGGCAGTTCCTCAGCTGATGCTCTGTCAACCCACATCTTAAACAGGCACCAGTTACTCTCCAACACTCTCCCTTGTGCCATTTTAGACAGTGTGAACATGCAGAAGATGTTGGGGCTGGTCCCCTGTACCCCATCCCTGGAGAGCTGCCCACAGATGGTGTGGACTGACCTCTCCTAGGGGTGAGCGTACTGGGCCCAGGCCCCGAGGTGACCACGACCATGTGGTGGCTGAACTGCGTGCGGTGGACCTTTGAACCTCTTCCCAGATGCAGGAGCTGAACTAGACTGACCTGGGCCCCTCTTCTGCTGTCTATCCCTTCTGGTCTGCTCACTGATTCTCACTTTTTCAACCCTTATTGCAGCTTCCACTAACTTGCTAAATTCTGTGATTCCCAAGGCAGTGAGCTGGATCTTGATGTTATCATTTAGTCCCTCTTCAAATCTCTTACACCTTTCAACTTCATTAGGGACTATCTCCCTTCCGTAGCGGCTTAATCTGACAAATTCCTTCTCATACTTGGCCACTGATAGCTGTCTCTGCCTCAGGTTAATGAACTCTCTTCTTCTCTCTTCCAGGTATACAGTACCCACATATTTCTTCTTGAACTCGGAGAGAAAGAAGTCCCAAGTTACAGCTTCTGGCTGCACTTCACTGGACACAGTGTCCCACCATTCGTAGGCATCATCTTGCAACAAGGATACTGCAGCTTCTAGATTTTGCTCTGAGGTGCAGTGGAGTTGTTTTAAGACTCTGCCCATTCTGTTCAACCAATTCTCGGCTGCAACAGAGTCATCTTCTCTCTTACCGAAAAAGTCCACTGCTCCAAACTTTCTTAGCCTTTCCAGGTGTGATTTCTGCTGTGGAGCTGGTGGTGGTGGTGGTGCTGGCATTACTCCAGCCATTTGTCTAAAGAAGTCGGCCATTTGTTGGAACATGGCCTGTGGAGGCTGAGCAGGCTCGGCTTGAGCTGGCGGAGCAGGTTCTCCCATGCCCCGAGTCTCCGCTGCTGCAGGTGGAGCATGACTCTCCACTTCCTCCTCGACTGCTCTTTGAGATGAAGGGTCCATATCCTATTCAAAATAAGAAAGACAAACAGATCTGCATTAGTGTCACCTCGACTCTTACAAATGCAATGCATGGTATGGACTCAATCTAGGCCCAGAAACGCCTAAATCGTGCTCTGATACCACTAAATGTGACACCCCTTACCCGTGTACAGTATACCCGAGTAAGTAATGCCACACGGTGTACCGGCACATTCTAATATACCTTAATTAATTTATACCATGCTTGTGAATATAATTTATGAAATATAACTTATTTTAGCCATTTATCAAAAGTATTATTTATTTGAGGTTCCGAAAATTTTAAAGAAAATCCGTGAGTCTGGCTAAAAATGGAGAAAACAGTTCTTCGGAACCTGTTAAAAACACTTCCAAATAATTTCCAAACAATCCCAACTTCAATTCATCAACAGAATCTCAATGTCAAAATCTCAACATTTTTTTCAATTTTAGTTCTCAATCATCATTTCTCAGGGTTCTCATATATAAACAACAATTAAATACTCAAATTACTTCCATACATAACCATAAATCTTTATTATTTACATGAACCTCAAAATACATTACATAAATCCAAATACATATGAGAAAATAAAAATTTAGTTACAAAATGACAAAATGACACCTAGTGCCCTACCAATGCACTGCAGGTAGTGAGGTGACACGGACACTATACAGAGCTGCAGGATGAACTCACCCAGTCTGTGGTCTACTGGGCTCACGATCTGTATCTCTAGTACCTACGCGTGGCAAAAGCAATGCGCTAAGCAATAATGCTTAGTGGTGCAATAATATAATAAAAGAAAATAGCTGAAAGTAAGTATGTATAGAATGTGTATGATTTCTTTATTTGGTATTGGTATATCTATTATTTCATTAACTTTGCCCACTTTTATTCATTTGGTTGCCCAAGTAACCTACACTAGGCAGTAATTTGGATAAACGGGTAGCGCACTTTGGGTATCGAGTACCTCGGGCCGTCACACCATCGGTCACATATGCATCTCCCGGTGTGCAACAGAACAGCTAACAAGCTGTAAATAATATCGGGCACAAGGCCAAGTCTCAATGCAAGGTCAGAATGGCTAAAAGCCATAAAATTACAGAATGGCATATTGCCATGTGCAGTACTGCTAACTGAACCCTATTGGCATGCCAAACTATCCAACCCAATCTTTTTAGGTATACTAGGGCATTTGAAACTTTTAAATTCTTCAATTTGTGAATTTCATGTTTTGGTGTTACTATTTACCTCATTGGTCAACAAAAATGTTGACTTTTGGATAGAAAATATGTACATTGACTTTGGCACTCCCAACATACCACATTTTGTATTTAAAACTTGTTGGCATCAAGCGTTAATACCATTTCTAAGCATTAAACCAAAGGAGCAGATTTTTCAGATTTTGTACCATAATTTTACTGTTCCATTAGGAACTGTTACAGTGGAAATTTGAGGAATTGGTAAACATAAAAGTTGTTCCTTATTTTGTCTAGTTGAATTTCCTTTTCTGAATCACTCCATTTGGAGTTTTGTAGCTCTAGATATGGTCCAAAAACCACAGCTGGCCGGATTTCCATTCTGCAGAAATTACCATATCTACAGTAACATGAACAGTGATCGTGACGGCATATTTGAATAGGTTCTGGCCATAATTTGGGGTAGGTTTCTTCATGAAAGTTGTTTGTATATGTCTTAACTTGTTGCTGTAAAAATTTCAGGTCAATTGACCAAATATACAGTGAGTTATGGCCAAATGAACAATTATTATTCATTTGGTCATTTCTGCAGGTGCTGTTGCAGGGGATCCGGATTGGGGCCAACCTTTGGTCCTCTTGCTTTGGTCTTTTGGGCATGGTTTCTTCAGAAACAATGTGCCATTGTAAGCCTAGTTTTATGTCCAATTGGCCAAACACCAATTGGACCAACACAACCAAAGATATGGCAGTCCAAGTGGACTGAAATTTCAGTCACTCTGCTGCTGTCCTTAGGCAGCCTACACACTTACTTTGCCATGCTATATTTCAGTTCAAATTGTGGTCAACTTGCCTCAAATGGTCACTAATTGACCATTAAAAGGTTCTCTAACAATTTCCTAAGCCAAGTCAAATTTACACTTCTCAAAACCCTAATTCCCATCTCCATTTCACACTAGTTACCCTAGTTAACTAGTTAAGTCATTAACCACATAATTATGTACTTCAAACATGATCTCTAGTCCACTTTATGTCCATCAAAACACTCCATTATTGTTCCTTTAATATGGCTGCCGAAATTCATGTACCATACACATGAGTTTTTGTTCAATTAAATCACAATTTCTTAGTAAATTCAAGTTCCTAATCATGAACTTAATGAGTTTTAGGGATATGGATGCACTAACCTTTAAGTGGCAGAATTTTCCAAGCCCCAAACTTCACTTTCTTTCTTCTTCTTGGCTGCCAAAAGATTATGCAAGGTGCTAGGATAAATTTTAGTGAATGAAGTATGAGGATTTAGGGTGAGACTTAGTGGAATGGAAAGCTTATGGAAGTGTTAATGGAGGATTAGGTCTAGGGCAAGGTTTCAGCTGCATGAGGATGAGGGTAATGGCTGCTGGACTTTTAATTGTTTTGTTCTTTGTTTTGTCTCTTTTAAGTATTTAAGAAAGCTTATTAGCTTGTGATTGGTTAGTAATTTATAAATGACATCATTATGATGTCACAAATTGCTTTATTTTGATTTTTCTTTTCTTTTCATCACTACTCAATTTCAATTAAATTTTTGGTAATGTTTCTTCATATTTTATGTCATATTAATTATTTACTTAACTGGACAAGTCGGCCAAAAATCACCTCTGAAGGCGAAATGACCAAAATGCCCTCCGTTTGGCTTAACGGGTCAAAATTGTCTATACCGATTGAAAAATTTTTCTAGGTATTTTCTTGGCATTCTAATGCCATGGGAACCTCAATAACCCTTCTCTGGAGTCCCAAAAATTATTTTATGAATTTTTCCCCGGGTCTAGGGCTCCTCGTTGCGAGAACCGCAACTTCCCTCTGGTTACCCATCGCTAGGGCACCGGCTCGTTTAACTTGTTTGTATTTTATTTCTAAAATTTTTACTAAATTTTTCTTATCAATATTTGAGTTAATTATGGTTCCTCACTTTAGTTTAAATATTTTTCCGGACATTCTAGCTGTCCGGACCGACACCGGTCACCGGAACAGTAGGATGTACGGAGTAGTTACCGGGAGGGTGTTACACTACCTTTCCATCAGAACCAATTTTCTTCTTGAAAACCCATTTGTTCCCTATAGGTACAATACCTTCAGGTCGGTCAAGAAGATCCCAAACTGGATTCTTATACATGGAATCAATCTTGGATTTCATAGCATCAATCCATTTTGAAGAGTCTATATCTGATATAGCTTCTTCATAGGTAAGTGGATCATCTCCATGATCTACTTCTTCATGAGTAGACAACTCTTGTTCTTCTTCATGAAGAAAACCGTATCTCACTGGTGGGTGAGATACCCTAGTTATTCTACGAGGAATAGCTGTAGATGTTTCATCAACGGGTATAGGTTGACTAGATGGATCTATATCCATCTGATCTGTTGGTTGGTTAGAATTCTCTAATTCTAAATCTATTTGCCTTCCTTTGCCTCCTTCGTGAACAAACTGTTGTTCAAGAAATGTGGCATCTTTACTTATCACAACCTTTAGTGAAGTAGGCAAATAAAAATAATATCCAAAACCATCATTTGGATATCCAACAAATCGACCTTTTTCTGATCTGGTCTCCAATTTATCAGTGTTCAGCTTTTTGATATAAGCTGGACAACCCCAAATCTTAACATGCTTAAGACTTGGTTTTCTTCCATGCTATATCTCATAAGGTGTGGAAGAAACTGATTTTGATGGAATTCTATTCAGAATATACAAAGCTGATTCCAATTCAAATCCCCAGAAGAAGATTGGCATATCAATATAGCTCATCATACTACGTACCATATCCAATAGGGTACGATTTCTCCTTTCATATACACCATTCAGCTGTGGCGTTCCTGGAGGAGTCAGCCGAGAAACAATGCCGTGTTCTCTCAACTATTGATCAAATTTAGTACTCAAATATTCACCTCCACGATTTGATCGAAGAGCTTTAATACTTTTTCCTATTTGATTTTCTACTTCAGATTTAAACTTTTTGAAATTTTCAAAGGATTCATGTTTGTATTTCATCAAATACAAATACCCAAACCTTGATTTATCATCAGTAAAGGTAATAAAATAATGAAAGCCCCCTCTAGCCATTTCTTTAAATGGACCACATACTTCACTATGTATTAGCTCCAAAATATTTTCAGCTCTTAGCCCTTGTCCAATAAAGGGCGATCTAGTCATTTTGCTCTGAAGGAAAGATTCACAAGTTGGAGTAAGCTCAGAGCCTAATGAGGATAGAATCCCCATTTTCTCCAATTTTGCAATCCTATCTTCTACAACATGACATAACCTTAAGTGCCAAATATATTTTGAACTTAAGTTGGTTTTCACCATGGCATTGCATTCTTTTAGATCACTTGCATTCAATTTGTGTTTGTCATTAGTATCCAAATAATAAAGACCATCATTCATATAACCCGAACCAACATATTTATTTCCAAAATAAATATTGCAAACATCATCTGTGAACTGAAATTCATAGCCATTTCTAGTCAAACTAGATATAGAAATGATATTTTTAAAAGCATCAGGTATATATAAAATATTATCCAAAAACAAAACATGTCCAAATATGTAAAAATATTTAGATCCTGTGGCTAAAGCTTCAACAGTTGAGCCATTGCCAATCTGGACTCTAATATCTTGAGAATATAAGCTGCTACTATTTGCTAGTTCCTGCATATCATTAGAAATGTGAGAACTGGCACCAGTATCTAAAACCCAAGTTGTAGATAAACTATGAGTATTATCAGAATCTAAATAATAAGATATGGACATACCTTTTGAAGGTGTATCCTTATTGCCCTTCAGAGAAGCAAGATACTCTGGGCAGTTCCATTTCCAGTGCCCATTCTTTTGGTAGTGGAAACACTTTCCTTTGCCTCCATCAGCTTTAGTCTTCCTTTTCTGCTTAGCTATTTTCTTAGAAGGACCAGGAATCTAAGGTTTCTTTTTCTTATTGCACTTCTTCTTGTTGGACTTTCCAGCAGAAGAAGATGCAATCAAAGCTACCTCTTTTCCTTTATTGCCCGGCATATTCTTTTGGGCAATAACCAGCATGTTGAGTCAACCAGCTAAGGTGCATTCCTATTGAGTCATATGGAAATTTGTCACAAAATTCCCAAAAGTCTCAGGAAGGGACTGAAGGATCAAATCCGTCTGCAGTTGGAAATCCATGTTGAAGTCAAGATGTTCCAACTGCTCAATCAGTCGAATCATCTTGTGGACATGATCCCCAACATTCTGTCCCTCAGACATCCTCATACGGAATAGCTGTCTAGATATCTCATACCTAGCATTCCTGCTATGCTCATCATACAACTCTTGTAGGTGAAGGAGGATTTCACTCACACTCGACATGTTCTCATGCTGCTTTTGTAACTCATTACTCATGGAAGCAAGCATGTAGCACTTAGCTCTCATATCGTGCTCCTTTTACTTATCCAAAGTTTCATGTTCCTCTTGTGTGGCCTCTGGAGGTAAGGGACCAGGAACATTTGAATCTAGAACATATCCTATATGTTCAAGGTTCAGGACAAGTTTCAAATTTCTTAGCCAATCGGACAGATTAGGTCCTGTCAACCTATTGCGATCAAGTATGCTTGCAAGGATATTGGATGGTGGTGGTTGTTCTGTGCTCATTTTTATCAGAAAATTAACTGCAAAAAATAACCAGATTAATTAGTAAATGTATCATGTAATTAACCAAAATGATTATGGTCTTTTAATCAAATTGGTCCTCCCACTAACTTAGCGAATCCTACACTTCCAAAGTAGAAAACGGAAATCCTAGTTGGATGGATTTCTAGTGGGTGATTGAATTCTTATAATTCTATTGATCATCCTCAGGTACATCCATTATTGGAATTACAATAAACTATAAGTGAGTAACTCCTTGCCCATCACATCTCATGTGAGGTTCAATCCTTTCCCTAGCCCCTAATGCTCAAAATCTCAGGTACATCCATTATTGACTTATCTTGCATTAGTTAAGTTGATCCCACTGAGCCAGTAATTATGTATATAATTTTAATGTCCTCAGGTACATCCAATATTGGCCACCAAACTATTTAAATATTTACAACATCTCATGCTTAATAATTATTCTTAAGAAAATCTCTTAAATTAATTGCATCTTATGCAACTATTTAAAATTTCTTAAAATAATTGCCCCAATGGAGGGCCTATGTTATAATTAATTTAATTATAGCATTTCCAACTTAATCATTTGTTTGGAAGATTTTATAGTCATCCTAATTACTATTTAGGTTTCACTTTGCACATTATCTATTTAGCATGCATATATCATATAATAGCATACATTCCCATACATCTCATGCATTCATGGATAAGCAATAAATATGGTATGATCATGGACTTTCTAAGGAATTCAATTATGAGCCACCAAGAATTGAATCAGGGCATTCCTAGGTGCATTTCATTCATTCATTTTGCAAGAGTTGCTAAAGGAGTACATAATCAACACTTGATCTTGAATTCCTCCCACTGGTCCCACCAATGCTCTTGACCTCCTTGAACTTCTTGCAATCCAATATTACATAGTAATCCTTAGCATACCAAGGCGAATTTACAAGAACTTAAATAAATGAAATTACAACCCAAAAATTATTACAAACTTAATAATACATGCCCAAAATAAATTAAAATTAATTAATTAATTTACAATCCCAAAGAAACATAAAAGAAATAAATCCAATAACATTGGTCTTTTATAGTCCATGATCATCTATCATGCATATCACTATTTAACAATTAAAGAAAATATACATACTTAAATTAAATTGAATATCTCATATTCAACTTAAAAAACCATGTTTGAATATGATTCAAATAAATTTAAAAATTCAGATTTGAATTTCATTCAAACAAATTTAAAAATTCAGATTTGAATCATATTCAAATAACTTTAAAAATTCAGATTTGAATCACATTCAAGCAATTTTTAAAAAATCAGATTGGAATCACATTCAAACATTTTTTAAAAATTCAGATCTAAACTTTATTCAATCAATTTTCAAAAATCAGATTTATATATGACTCAAACAACTTTAAAAATTCAGATTTGAATCACATTCAAACAACTTTTAAAATTCAGATTTAAATCACATTCAAACAATTTTTAAAATTCTGATTTGAATCATAATTTAATTGTGTGATAAAAATTCTAATTAAACAATTTAATTAGGCAAAAAATGGATCTTAGATCATACGACAATTGCACATTCACCATCCATTTACCTTTGCACACCATTGTGGTGCATCAAGCATGCGCACCATGGTGTTCATCATTTGTGCCACCACCTTGGCTTTGCAACCAGCAATGAACTTTTGATCTCATGATCAAACACATAATTAAATCATATAAACATCAATCTAAATGGCAAATATAGTGGCTATGATACCAATTGAAGGAACGGAAGCGTGAAAAACACAAGTTTATACCATTGAATTCAAAAATTTTCACCTAGGGTCACATGCATCATGTAAGATTTATTTTTATCTATTTGATTTCAATGATAAACAACATATTAAAACTCTTTTAATATGTTTTTGGATCTGTATTTGCCATTTAAGATTTTAAAATTAATCAGATTAATTTTAGAACCCTAGATTAAATCAAGAACAATTACACTAACCTCTTGATGTACTGTAGTGTGTCTGCGCCTTTGAGATTTGTCTTCAGGACACCAAATGTTGTCCCTCTAGATTGTCCACACCAAGAACACCTATGGCAGCCATTGAACAGCTTCTAAAGCTTTTTCTATTAATTAGAAATTCAAGTTCTGCCTTTTAAGAGATAAGAGATGTAAACAGGACACTAGAAACAATTTCTAGTGTTCTTAATTCAAGAGATTGATGGCTAATCTCTTTGAATTGATGGGAGATGAAGAAGAATAGATGGAGAGCCTCAAAATGGCGTGACAAAGGAGAGGAGTGGCTGCTGGTTATTTTTCTTTTTCATAACAACACTTATATAGCTAGGTTAACACATTAAACCCTTACCACATGTCACCCTTTGATTAGCGCTAGGTTTAAGTGACCCAATCACATTGTGCCAAGTGTCAAACCTATATTTAATCTTGATTTTAATCATCTTGCATGATTAAAAAACATTTTGCAAGCTTATGTGTAATCCCATGTGTCACCATCTCATGGTACCACGTGCCACTCTGTGAAATGACCAAAATGCCCCTGTGTCTTAATTTTGAGTTCTTAACCCAAAATAATTATTTTTCTTCCTCTAATCATTTTATATAAAATATAAATTAATTAATTAATCTCTATTAATTAATTTCTCATTAATTAAATTCATATTCAAACACTTTAAATATAAATTTAACTTATACTATACATCCAATAATCTAGATTTGGTTTTAAGTCATGCTAGGGACTTTGCAATTTAATTGCAAACCAAACCTATTTAATTAATCAATTAAATGCTTTAATTAATTAATTAAATCATATTTAAATAGGTGATAACTTGTGTATGTGTGTGACTTACTAGGCTCATCACTAATTGGTAATGAGACATGATATCAGCTCTTAATATCATCAGAACTCTTTCTTACCATAAATGATTTCTCTAAATCATTTTATGAACCTCATAGACCATGGTCAACGCCTAGCATAGCATACCATGGCCACCCAATTAGTAATAAGGTTTACCTCAAATGAACCTATAATCATATGTTACCATGCACTAGAATCTCTCTATTACAAAATCCCAACTCAAGCTGGAGTCGTGGTTTATGTCAAACTCCATTTGCTATGAATATTATGTTCTCTTTTAATTCCAGTTCTTGATTAAAAAGATTTTCTCATCAGAAACTCTTTTCTGAATAAATTTATCTGTCCTGGCTAGGAACTTGAAACATCAAGAACAATTAAATGAACATAGGATTTTATCTCTATTTACTTAGAGGAACAGATTCCATCTTGATCAACACTTACCTTTATATATAACTAGTAGGAGCCAACACATGCCCATATACCCATACACAGTACAAGTATGAAAGCAGTATCAAAGTTAAACTACCTATATATAAGATAACTGTGCTATCTCAGGTCTAAAGATTATATGCACTGATATGATTTATGACAAAGCATTGACAAGAGTAAACTCCATGTGCTTGTCATAAGTGTTACTAGTTCGGCTTGCTTATCATTTATGAGTGCCTATCATGTTTGTTATATGGCATGAGACTCACCATTCCATCTTATTTATATCTCATATAAATAACTTGGGAACAAATATGAATACAATCTTTCTGGATAAGTCATGTCCTTATTATGAAGTATCATCGATTGTGAACCTATTTATGATACTTTGTGCTAGAAATATTGTCACTCATATTCTTAACAACTTAAGAATAATATTTCTAACAAAATATCAATGGACCTTTTCCATTACACATAAATATATTATGTAAACAGAAAAGTAGAAATGCCTTTTATTAATAAAAATATGTAGAAGATACATACTAAATGATATGCTCTAGGGCATACTACTAGCAAAAGGAGTAGCCTGTAGACTTGTCATAGTCTTGCGACTTAAGGCGTCAGCCACCACATTAGCTTTCCCTGGCTGATAATCTATCAGACAATTATAGTCTTTTATCAACTCTAACCATCTCCACTGTCTCAAATTCAACTCTTTTCTGGGTGCTCAAATACTTTAAACTCTTATGATCTATGTAGATGTAGCATTTCTCCCCATACAAATAGTGTCTTCAGATCTTAAAAGCAAATACTATAGCTGCAAGCTCTAAATCATGTGTCGGATATTTCCTCTCATGTTGTTTTAGCTGGCATGATGCATAAGCAATAACATTCCGGTCTTGCATCAGTACACAGCCTAACCCATTGAGAGAAGCGTCACTGTAAACTATATATTCTTTACCTGAAGTGGGCAAAGTCAGGACTGGAGCCTCGGTCAAACATTTCTTCAATTCATCAAAAATCTGTTAGCATTTATCCGTCCACTGAAATTTCACATCTTTTCGAAGTAATTTAGTCAATGGAGATGCCAACATGGAGAAACCCTTCACAAATCGACAGTAGTATCCAGCTAAACCCAAAAAACTACGAATCTCTGTGTTATTTCTGGGTGGCTTCCAATTAAGGATAGCTTCTATCTTGCAAGGATCCACCTTAATACCCTCTACCGATACTACATGCCTCAAGAAAGATATTTCTTTCAGCCAAAATTCACACTTTGATAATTTGGCGTATAGCTGTTTCTCCCTCAAAGTTTGCAGTATAATACACAGATGTCTATCATGCTCTTATGCATTCCTCGAATGAACCAATATATCATCTATAAACACAACTACAAATTGGTCAAGGTATGGTCTGAAGATAGTGTTCATCAGATCCATAAAAGCAGCTAGAGCATTAGTTAATCCGAATGGCATGACCAAGAACTCATAATGGCCATAGCAAGTTCTAAAGGCAGTTTTAGAAATACTCTGCTCTTGTACTTTCAGCTAATAATAACCAGATCTCAGGTCAATTTTGGAGAATACAGCTGCACCCCTCAACTTATCAAACAAGTCATCAGTGCGGGGCAATGGGTATCTATTCTTTATTTTCACCTTATTCAATTGCCGATAGTCAATGCATAACCGGAGAGTGCCATCCTTCTTCTTTACAA
This sequence comes from Hevea brasiliensis, assembly GCF_030052815.1. Classification (NCBI taxonomy): domain Eukaryota; kingdom Viridiplantae; phylum Streptophyta; class Magnoliopsida; order Malpighiales; family Euphorbiaceae; genus Hevea; species Hevea brasiliensis. Next base: position 85,394,186 of record NC_079497.1, on the reverse strand, counting down.
ATAATACTGGCGCTCCCCAAGGTGACACACTAGGGCGGATAAAGCCCTTGTCAAGCAGCTCTTACAACTGCACTTTCAATTCTTTTAGTTCTGCTGGTGACATTCTGTATGGCGTTATGGAGATTGGGTCCACACCAGGCATAACATCAATCTCAAACTACACTTCTCTTTCTGGAGGTAATTCTGGCAATTCATCAGGAAATACATCCGAGAAGTCACATACCATAGGGATGTCCCTCAACGCTAGACTACCCACTTGGGAGTCTATCACATGTGCCAAGTACGTCTCACACCCCTTCCTAATCATTTTTCTGGCCAGTTTAGCTGAAATGATGTTTGACGGCAATAACTACCTCTCCCCATGTATTACTACATTACCATACTGAGGGAGACCAAAAGTGAATGTATTCAATCTACAGTCAATCATGGCATGATGCCTGGCTAACCAATCCATGCCCAAGATAATGTCATAATCTCTGAAGGGCATTTCAAGCAAATTAGACAGAAAAGTGTGTCCTTAGATTACCAGAGGACAATCCCTATATAGTCTATTTACCCTGACCTCCTAGCCTAATGGACTAGTTACTAGCACATCATAGTCCATTGGTACACACTGAATAGCAGTAGAACACATCACATTAGCACTAATATATGAATGTGTGGAGCTAGGATCAAATAACACATATACATCTTGGTTAAGGATGGAGAAAATACCAGCTACTACGTTTGACGTTTCAGCCTCCTCCCTCTGATGCATTGTATACACTCTGACTGGTGCGCCACTGGGTACTGGCTGGTTAATAGTGCTTTTACTTCTAAGAGTGTTACCAGGACCCCTACCTTTGCCTCTACCTCTACCAGCTGGCTTTGAATCTCTAAGTGTAGAGACTTGGGCTGATCCCTCAGATGTAGTAAAAGGTCTAGATCAGCGCGGACTAGTAAAATCCTTAGCGAAATGTCTGATTCCTGCACAATTAAAACATGCACCGGTGGCCTTGAAACAAACCCAACCATGTGTTCTACCACAAGTTTCACACTACCATACTGATAGAGCTCTTCGGGGTGCTTACTGGGTCTGCTGACCAGACAGGGGTGGTCTTTGGCAAGAGAATTTGCCTCTGCTAGATCTGCGAGAGCTAGATCCCCCAGACTATTTTTTGTTCCCTGAACCACTTCCAGGTGCTTGTCCAGTAGTATTTTCAGTCTTCTCTTTCTCTGATGTACCCTTCTTCACTACCCCTTCTGATTCTATCCTTTCTAGTTCCAGGGCCTGTGAAATCAGCTCAGAGAAATTCTGGTGTCTGAATCCCACAACTTGTACTCTTAAGCTAGGCGTCAACCTAGCCTCAAACCTCTTACATCAGTCTCTGGGAGTGGAGACTAAGCTTCCAGCATAGTGGCTTAGCCTTGAAAAGTCCCGCTCATACTCTGCTATTGTTTTGTCCCTTTGCTTCAGACTCAAGAATTCTTGCCATTTCATATCTACATAGGCATCAGGAATCCATTTCTGCCTGAATTCCCTTAGGAAGTTTGTCCATGTCAGCACAAGTGACTCAACCAGGCTGTGGGGGATGGTCTTCCACCATTCATATGCATCCCCAAGTAGAAGAGATACTGAGTATTCAAATTTTAATTCTTCAGCACATTGTAGTTTTCTGAATACCCTTTCCATTCTTTCTAACCACTGTTCAGCCTCCAGTGGATCCACAGTGCCCTTAAACTCGGTGGCCCCAAATTTCATTAATTTTTCATACTGCCGAGCCGAAGGCTGTAGTTGTGCTATAAGTGCTTGCATCTGAGCTTGAGGTGGCACATTTTCTGCCATTGTTTGTAAAAACGCAGCCATCTGCTGTGCAAACTGAGCAGGAAACTGCAGCGCTGAAGTAAGAGCTGGAGTGACTGACCCATTCACGTTCTGGAGTGCTGGGGCTTTCCCTTGAACCTCAGCCTCAACAGATTATTCCACATAATGATCTCCCTTTTCCATTCTGTTTCTAAAAAATTTCTACTTCCTGAGATCAAACACAAGGAGGTTGACCTCCGTTAATGCATATTCATGATGTAAATATGTCATATGTATCAATTAAAGACACTTGAGCAGTTGTACTTATCAAAGAAATTTCATACACATAGTCAAAATTTATTGAAAAACGATGCTCTGATACCACTAAAACATGTCACACCTCACCCCTCTGTAAGGCATGACATGATCCCGTAGAATACCTAATGAACTACCAAACTTCACCTACCGATAACTCATTAAGTATCCTACAAGGGATTTTAAAATCATTTTCTTATATTTTGGAAGTGGTGAGTATTTTGGTAGAAATTAAAATCGTTTATTCGAAGTTTTACAACTAATTAAAATTTTTATCCTATTTTATTTTTTCGCAAATTTTATAAAAATTTCGGCAGAGTGCCGTATGTATTTTGAGAAAATAGTTCTTCAAATACCTGAGAAAAACACTTCCAATCAATTTTTCCACAACTCCCAACCCAGATCAACTCAAAATTCTCAAATCAAACCACTTCAAAATAATTCCATCAACATTGCATTCAATAAAACTAATTTACATTCACAAGTTTAATTTATAGATATAAAATAAAAAAAAATTATTACAATTTATAAATACAACTGCTCAACTTTACATTAATACATATGAACAATATTTATTTACATCAAACTAATTTACATTAGGTATAAAATAATACCCGTACAAAATCAGCAAAGGCTTTTCCAGTTCAGCAGCTCACTCTGCTGCTTTTTCCTTGCTCCTATCTGCGACAGCAAAATAAGCTATCGCTGAGTATAAAAATACTTAGTAGTGCACAATAAAAATTTGAAATGCAGTACATAAAACATTCATTGATAAATCACAATTTAAGTATTTCACAATTACATTTCACAAATTATCTAAACTCATTATAACACAATTTTGGTGAAATAATTTAATAAACATAGTGTTGCCAATTCATACACAACTTAAGCCATAACACAAAATTTTCGATCAATGCCGTGTTGTACACCACGACAAAGTGATCTACAACCCCACTAATTGAAATCAATGAGGGAGGTGGCTAGCTAGCTAATGAGTACTCATCTGATCTACAACCTCAAATGGTAAACCAGAGAGGGAGGAAAATAATCGATCTCACCCCATAAATGGAGGAGGAATAATAAGGCACTGTCATGCTAAGTGTGAATCAAAAATCAATTTCAACATTTTATTCAAATAATTCATGAGAAATCCAATAAATTTCCAAAGTCATAATTTCATTCACAAGGTGGCAACACAATTCATGATTAACATCAAATTTTCATAAATCATACTAAATCAATTTTTCAATGACAAAATGCTCAAATAAGGTTTATTGTGCACAAACCTGACGTGAGTCGCCTCTAGGCCTTGACTCAGTCTCTCAAACCTTCCAAGTCTTTTTCAGCTGAAACACAAAATTTATAGTGTCTCAGTATCTTTACTTCATAATAATTCCAATAACTAATTCCAATATCTTTAAACTTATATTCTTGTAAATTTTCATGTTGAGGTTACTATTCATGGTACTATTCAAGTCAAAATATTGACTTCCTTATACTTAAAAGGTATGGGAACTCCAACTATACTCACATACCACATTTTGGTCACCAATTTTGTTGGTTTTGGTTGTTTTCTCAAAACTTAGGTCTTTTAGGCAACATTGCAAATTTTCAGTTTTTGTATCTTATGTTGCACTGTTCCATTGGTCATTTTGCTGTTAGAATTTGGCTAAGTTTTCTTCATAGAAATTGTTCCTTATTGTCTTAACTTTATTCTTCTTTTTAAATCACTTCAATTGGAGTTTTGTAGCTCAAGTAATAACCATTTCAATCATGGTTGCCGGATTGGACTTACCCAGATTTTCTGGGCAAATTCTGGTTCTGGCAGTTTTAGGTCACCAACTTTGGGTGGCTAAATGACTTGGTTAAGGGCATAATTTGGGTTTGAGTTCATCATAAAAGTTTTAGTTCTATATCTCAGATTTCTACTGGTAAAATTTCAGGTCATTTAGACCTGCCTAGCCCAAGTTCATTAGGTCATTTTTGTACAGGTCAGATTGCCTAATCCCGATTTGGTCAATTTGTTCACTAGGTTTTGGTCACTTTTTGGGCATGATTCCTGAATGAAAAATGTGTCATTTTGTGTCTAGTTTCATTCTCAATTATCCTCACACCAATTGGGCTTGTAAATTTTCAATTTTGGTCCCTGAAAGGGACCTTGGTCATGCTGCCTGCATACTGCCCACATCCAATCCGAATCTAAACCTAATTCGAACACTTCCAACACACATCAATTGGTCACAAATGACCATTTTTCATTTCCAACAAAGTCAAATACATCATTTAACAAATTTTCACACTTTTGTCTTCCAAACCCTAGGTGCCAAAACCATAGCTACACTAGTTATTACATTTAACCAAATCTAAGCATATCAACATCACCTCCACATTCATACAAGCTTGCCTACACTTTTCATCCAATCAAATTCATGCATCACCATAGCAAACCATAGCTGACCAAAATCCATGATTAATCCTCCAAAGTTATTTTCATTTCATTTTAAGTTAACTTCTTAGTTTATTCATGCATTTAAACATAATAATTCAACTAGAAATTAAAAGTTTAGCTTACTAAACTCACTTTGAATTTTCACCTCTTCAAAACTTCTTCCTTTCTTCTTCTTTTTGTTGTCAAGTTCTCTATCAAAGCTTGAATTCAAGATTTAATAATGGAAGTTTAAATTTTCATGGTGGGATTTAGGATTTGATCAAGCTCAAAATGAGCTTCCATGGAGTTTCTAGAGAGAGATGAAGGAGAGAGTGAGTACTGCAAGGTTGGGAAGGAAGATGACAATGTTTTTCTTTTAATTTTGTATATTTATGTTGCTTTTTAACTTCGTCAATTTCCATTTAATTATTTATTCTTTTATTGCATCATGCATGATGTCACAAGGGTAAGGTAATAATTCATTTTCTTCTTTTTCTTTTTTTTTTCCTTTTTCCTTTATTTTTCTTTAGTTCTTTAATTTAATTCCCAATTCTGAAATTTTATTTTCTCTGATTTTATTTGACAGTTAGGTCAGGAGTCAGCTCTAGGGATCAATTGACCAAATTGCCCCTCGCCGGTTCCACCCAGTTTGCAAATAATTCAATATTTCTTCCGGATCTCTAACCTAATTATTTGACTAGCTTAACAGTTCTTTTCCATGATTTTCTCTTTCCACTGTGTTCGCAATAGCCCTAAGGACTGCAGCGTCACATTTTACAGTTCAAAATTTGAGTTTAAATTAACTTCGCAGTCCTTCCCGAGAAGGTCACCCATCGCTGTGACTCTCGGCTTGTTTAACTTCTTATGTTCTTTTTTTCTTATTTATACTTAACTAATTGGTAATTACTAATTATTTGTGTTCAGGGCTTATCTAGTTGTCTTAAGTGTGGTTCTAATCCCCCAAATTATCCAGACTGACACCGATCATCGGAATAGTGAAATATACCAGGCTATGCAAATAGGGGTGTTGCAGATACGGTTCATAAGGTCCATAAATGCTGCTGGAGTGTTTGTTAACCCAAATGGCATCACCAGGAATTGATAATGCCCATGCCGGGTTCTGAATGTAGTCTTAGGCATATCTGCATCCTTAACCCTTAGCTGATGATACCCTAATCTGAGATCAATCTTAGAAAACACACCGGCTTCCTTCAACTGATCAAACAGATCGTGAATTCTAGGCAACGGATACTTGTTCTTCACTGTTACTTTGTTTAACTGTCGATAGTCAACACATAACCTCAGTGTCCTATCTTTCTTCTTTAGAAACAGTACAATAGCTCCCCACAGTGACACATTGGAGCGTATGAACCCCTTGTCTAGTAATTCTTGTAGCTGGATTTTTAACTCTTTCAAATCAACAGGTGCCATCCTATACGGAGCAACTGAAATCAGAGCCGTACCAGGCATAATCTCAATAGCAAATTCAACTTCCCTTTTTGGTGGAAAACTAGGCAATTCCTTAGGAAATACATCAGAGAAGTCCCTTACTGTGGGTATGTCAGACAAGTCAAATTTACCCTGCTTAGTGTCAACCACGTGTGCCATAAAGGCTTCACACCCTTTTCTCAACCATCTCCTTGCAACTGTAGCTGAGATGACATTGGACAAGAAATTTGTCCTTTCACCCACAACTATTATTTCTTCATTCTCAGCAGTTTTCAGAGAGATTCTCTTCAATTTACAATCTACTATTGCATGATGATGGGATAACTAGTCCATTCCCAAAATGACGTCAAACTCATGGAAAGGCAGTTCAATTAAGTCTGCTGAGAACTCTTTCCCTTGAATCTTCAATGGACAGCCCTTATATACCTCGTTTACTACCACACTGTGGCATAGCAGATTTGTGACCAAGATGTCTTAGTCACTTTCCTCTACTGGTATTCCCTTTTCTACGGGCAGCTTGATATAAATATATGAATGAGTAAACCCAGGATCCATTAATGCATAAACAAAAGTATTATAGAGGAGGAACGTACCCTTGATGACATCTGGAGCATCCTGCTCCTCCTATGCCCTTATAGCATAGGCTCTGGCTGGTTTTCTACCTTTTGCTCTCTCCACAGAATCTGATAAAGGTTTCTGTAAAGTACCGGCTACCTCAACCTTACCCGGTTTTCTACCCCTTGGAGTTGAAGGGGCAGGCCTAACAGTTGACACCGGATTAGATGTAGCAGTTCTGCGCTGACATTCTTGGATTAGGTGGTCTATAGACCCACACCGTAAATAAGCACCTATCATTCTCCAACATTCCCCCTTATGCCATTTTTGGCAATGTGGGCAAGCAACAGATACTGGTGGGGCTGGTCCCCTGAACCCTATCCCTGGAGAGCTAGCCACTGAAAGTGTGGATTGGCCTCTCCTTGGTGCAAACTAAGATTTGGGCCTCTGTGACTGACCCTGACTTGGTGCTCTACTAAAACTCTGAGCAAGCGAACCTCTGAATTTCTTACTAGGGGCAGAAGATGTACTGGTCTGACCTTGAACTCTTTTTTGCTGTTTGTCCCTTCTGTTCTGCTCATTTATTCTAACTTTTTTGACCTTCAGTGCGACTTCCACTAACTTGGCAAACTCTGTAATCCCCAAGGCTGTAATCATTACTTTAATGTTATCATCGAGTCCTTCCTCAAATCTCTTGCATCTCTCAGCCTCATTAGGGACTATTTCCTGCCCATAGCGGTTCAGTCTGACAAATTCTCTTTCATATTCAGCCACTGTCAGTTGTCTCTAGCGTAGGGTAATAAATTCCCTTCTTTTCTCTTTCAGGTATACACTGCCCACATACTTCTTTCTGAACTCAGTGAGAAAGAAATCCCAAGTTATTTGTTCTGGTGACACCTCACTAGTCACTGTATCCCACCATTGGTATGCATCATCTTGCAGTAGTGATAGAACAGCTTCCAAATTCTGCTCTAGAGTACAATGAAGTTGTTTCAAGACTCTTCCAGTTCTGTCCAATCAGTTTTCAGCTGTGACAGAATCATCTTCCCTTTTGCCCAGAAAATCCACTGCTTCGAACTTCGTGAGTTTCTCCATATGATATTTTTCATGTGGAGGTGGTGGGGGTAGCATAACTCCTGCCATCTATCTAAAGAACTCAGACATTTACTGAAATGTGGCTGGTGCATCTGGTGCTGGTGGAGCAGGTTCCCTCTTGCCTCCTGGTTCAGTCATAGATGGAGCATGACTCTCCACCTCCTCATTGACCACTCTCTACGATGTGGAGTCCATATTCTGATCAAAATAACAAATCAAAAGATTTGCATTAGAGTCATCTTAACACATACAATGCAATGCATGATATGCAATCTATCTAGGTCCCAGAAATACCTAAACCGTACTCTGATACCACTAAATATAACACCCCTCGCCCGTCTATAGTTTAGCCGAGCAAGCCATGCTACACAGCGTGCCGGAGCACCTATTCTATGATTATCTCATTTTCTAAACTCAATTTGATTTAAGAAGTCTTTATGTAATATTCATAACATACTGGTTCTATTTTCATATTTTATTAAAATCAGTGTTTCAAAATAGTAATAAAAATCCAGCAAGGTGCCATTTGTATTTCAGACAAACTGTCCTTCTAAACCTGTTAAAAACAGTTCAATATGATAATATTCTCAAAATCTCAACTATTTCATAGTTTTAAAATATAATCCATCATAATTTACATGCATCCAAACACTTTCTATAGGAGTTTAATATATACAAATTATTACAAACCTTAAAGTTTTAGAATATACAAAATTACATAACAAAATGTCAAAATACAACTGATAGTCATCACACAAGATCCTAAGTCCTACCATATATGTAGTGTAGTGAAGATGACTCTGGACTCCTGTACAAATTTGATGTCTCACCCAGTCGTAGGTCTGCTGGTCTCCCCAGCTGTGTCTCCAATACCTACGCATAGCAAAAGCAACGCGCTAAGCAATTCTGCTTAGTGGTGCCAAATATAAAGAAATATACACTAAAATAAAATAAATGAATTGTTTATGAATTTATGACATCGATATTCTTTGCAGTTACTGTTTCTACTTTTATTTGCTAACTTTTCATTTTTGCTAATTTTGGTGGTGATGTATGTCAATAAATTGAATTTAGCTATTTGAATTTAATAATGCTTAAATTAACTGCCCGTGTAGCCTATACATTGACCAGACTGGATAAATGAATATACTAGCACTGGGTACCTAGTACTTAGGGCCATCACACCATCAGTCACAAAGTGTCTCCCGGTGTGCAAACAGTGTGGCTAAAAAGCAATATAGTCAATCCAGCGATAAGCCAAGTATAATAACACAATACGTATAGCCGTAGGCTATTAAAGTCACAGTGCGGCATAATATGCCATAAAAACACAGTATGGCATAAAGCCATTTGCAGAACAACTGTCTGAATCCTATTGGCATGCCATCCTATCCAAATTAGTCAACTAGGCAAACTAGGGCACATTACAAATTAATTGTTTAATTCTTCATTTTTTTGAGTTTACTAGTTATCATGTAATTCACAAGTCAATGTAAATGTTGACCTTTTTAGATAATATTGATAAGTTGATTCTAGCATCAACATGTCACAATTTATAATTCAATATGCTACCAATATAGTGCAATTTACCCTTTTCACAAATTGGCATTCATTGCCAAATTACTTTAAGCTTCATTGTATGTAAATGTCAAATTTTCAATTTTAGTGTGCTAGATTGATCTAACTTAATGTCGTATTTGTCTTGGTTTTTAGCTTCTGGTCAAAGAAGAAAAATTGTAACTCTACGTCTTATTGAACTTTTGGCACAAATTTTAGGTCATTCTGAGTTGTATAGACCAAGATATGGTCAATTTACTAAAGCTGGACAAATTGCATCTTTAGTGCGAAATTTGGTCAATTTTAAGTCAAATTCAGTTCTGGTAGTTTTGGTACCCGAACTTGGGCAAGCAATTTTACTTAGTTCTGGCCATTTTTGGGCTTTTGTGTCCTCATAAGAATTGTATCTCTATGTCTATGCTTTCCATGATAAAAATTTCAGATCATTTGGACCTGTTTTGAGTGAGTTATGGTCATCTTAGTGACTGCTGTTCATATGGTCAAAAATCTGGGCATGCACTTACCAATTCCGGATTAGGTCATTTTTAAGGTCAGTTTCTAGGAAGAATTTTGGCAACATTTCTACATGAAAGTTGGCCTATTTTGTGTCTTGTTTCACCTCCCATTGGCCTCATACCAATTGGGGTCACCAATTGTCACTTAGGGTTCAATTTACCTACTGCATTCACAATACAAAATCTGCGCACAAAGAACACTTCCAAATGACACCTCTCCTCCTCCCAAAACTACAAATATTGTCACACCCTACCCCTCTGTAAGGCATAACATGATCCCATAGTATATCTAATGAATTACCAACTCCGTCTACTGTTAACCCATTAAATACACTACAAGGGATTTTAAAAACTTTTATTACTTCTTTTACAGTGGTGAGCACTATTTACAGGTGTTAAAAACCTTTTTGAATTGAAGTGATAGAACTAACACATTTGAATTATTTGGAATTTCTGTAAAAATTTTGGCAGAGTGCCATCTGTATTTTGGATAAAACAGTTCTTCAGAAAACCTGTAAAAAGCACTTCAATATTTTTCCAAATCTCAACTTCAACATATTTATCAACTCGAATCCATAGTGATTTTTCAAAGACTGAGATAAAAGAAATATAATACAATTTTTACAAGCCAAAATAACTCATAATTATTTTACAACTTCAATGTACAATTTGAATTTACAGCTGCTCAAACCAAAAACAATATGTACATACAGTGGTCATACATTACAGTACAAAATGCAAAATGTTGGTATACTCATTATACCCGGTAATCTCTCGCTGGAGGTACTAGCAGCCTAGTCTGCTGCCACATGCATCTGTCTACTGCGGCAATAAAGCTATCACTGAGACAATGTCTCAGTGGTGCACAACATTAACCAAATACAATTTAAATCACAATTCATAAATCATATAAATAGTGGATACTTAAAACCATAGTTAATTTCAAGACAGTAATTGTCAACAAGAATTTAAACTCCATTTCTCAATATCACAATAAATTTCAATAAGTCAGATTATGGTTGAATTCAAAAGACAGTATATGTCAATAAGAGTTTAAATTCATTTCACAATCTCACAATACAAATCAATAAATCACACACAGCTTAATCATGTTCTAAAGTTCAATTCGTCCCAAAAGCCGATGGCTAAAGAGGTATTCAATTCGTCCCAAAAGTCAATGACTAATGAGGAATAACATAGCTAGCTAGCAAAAATATAAGTACTCATCCAATTCGTCCTCGTGACACACACCTCAACACTTGACGGAGAGAATTCAATTTGTCCCACTAGACAAGCTAGCGAGGAATACAATCAATATACATGATAGCTGTGGTTTCAAACCATTTCCAATGCTTTTCAATCAATAAGTATCCATCAATATCATTCAACAATTTCTCACAATTTCAAACCATTTACAGTACTTTTCAAGCGACAAATATCCATTCAAACGCATTTCCACAATTTAAAACAATAATGTACAAATAGTCATAATTTATTTCAATTGAAAAATTCAAAAGAAATAGTTGTTGTGCACAAACCTCTGATAATTGTCTCCTGGTCTGGACTCAGTGTTTCCTTCCCTTTTCCTGAGTCTTTGGTAACTGAGAAACACAATTTGAAGTGTTTCAGTACTAAATTAAACTGTCTCTATCGATAATGTTTGACAAATAATTCACTGAAAGCTATTATTTGCTTAATCGCCTAATATACCGACCCTCGATGCGTTCTAGGTAATTTAGGTTTTAGTGTCACTAATATGTCACATTCGATAGTGTTTTAGGGTTAGTACTCGTTACCAATTTCATTTCCTTGTTTAGTATATTTTATTGCAAATTGCTGGATTTCGGGATACTAGTTTGACCTAGCCGGACGATCTAATTCCCTCGGTTTTCGGGTTTCGATCAAAACTACAAACTTGTAGATCTATATCTTATGGAACGCGGGGCAAAATTTAGGTCATTCTGAGTTATGTAGACCAAGTTATGGTCATTTTACTATTGCTGGTCAAATGGCATCAAATTTGGTCAATTTAGGTCAATTTTGGTCAACTTTGGTTCGGCCAGTTTTTGGACCCGAACTTGTGCAAGCTGTTTGACTTGCTTATGGTCATTTTTGGGCTTTTGTGTCTTCATAAGACTTGTAGGTATGGGTCTTAACTATTCATGGTTAAAATTTCAGGTCAATTGGACCTGTTTTGAGTGAGTTATGACCTAAATACTAACTGCTGCCCAATTGGTCAATTTTCAGGTCTCAATTGTACTTAATCCGAATTGGTCATTTTTCATGCTACATTGCAAGCAGAATTTTGGTATGCTTTCTCAATGAAAGTTGGCACATTTTGTGCCTAGTTTCACCTCCAATTTGTCTCATACCAATTGGAGTTACACATTTAAAGTTATGGGCTAAAATGTAGGCTGTCCTTAATTACATTGCACAAACATGTATCAATTACACATTTACCTTACTCTAAGTCCACTTCCCTTACCAATTCTGATTTGGTACATTACCAAAACCATATACCACTTCACTTTAAAGTCACTTTGGGCAGATTACAAATATCCTTAACACACCAAATAAAACTCTAATTCATAAAGTCCAATTACAACCACAAATACACATAAACACTACTCATTATTTCATACAATTTCCACAACTAATTTATATACATATCCATCAATCCTCAATGTCATAATTCTGCCAATATCTTCATGAATTCATACATTCATCATGGAGCCTCAAGGCTGCCGAATTGTTCCACAATGCCAAAGTTTCACATACTTTCTTCAACTTCAATTTCAAATGCATAATCACCATTACATATGGAAATAACTTACTAGGACATCAATTCACCCTATTCAACATGAATTCTCATCAAACATATGTAAGAATATTTCATTAAGCATACAACTCCATGGCTGTACAAAAATGGATATATCAAGAACTCCTCAAACTTGAAAATTTTCTTCATAAAGCACACACCCATAACATGTATATAAAGTTTAACAAAGCAATGTTCAAAAATACAAACTTACCTATGGTTGGGACTTGTTAAACCTTCACAAAACTTCTTAATGTTGGTATCAAACTCTTCCTTGTGATGTGGGGATAAAAATTAATTAAGACAAGTAAGGAAAATTTAGCTTGAAAATGGGTGGAGTGTGGCATGGAAGTGGGCGGCCATGGGAGGATTTTGGAGGTTCATTTCGGCAAGGTTGAGGGGATTTGGAGAAGATGAAGTGCAGATGGTGAAATGGACTTACACCTGCCCCATTAGTGTTTAATTAAATCCCTAGTGGTCCACTCACCAAATTTAAATCATATAATATGTTAAATGTGTTATTTACACAATTTTCACTCCACTTTTGGCTATTTACATTAGGTACCACCAAATTAATTTTTCATTTTATTTTCTAAGTGTAATATTATTTATTTTTAATGGACATTTAGGTCAAAAGACAATTCGGGATGTCAAATGACCACAATGCCCCTATTCGGGTTGCATTCCCGATTTTTCGGTAATACCGGATTTTGTCCGTTTTTTGATTTCTCACTTTTCTTTGTACTAATTATTTAGTTTTTCTTTGATATTTCTAATGATATTTATACTTCAATTGATGTCTCTTTAAGTCCTATAAATATTTTCCAGGGTTCCCCGTAGTCCAGGGCTAGTCAACGGTCCACGCCGTAACTTTCCGGTGCGGTCACCCATCGCTAGGATTCTCAGCTTGCTTAACTTGGTTACATTTCTTTGTTTTTATTTTTCCTTTGTTTTTCTTGTGTTTTCTCTTCTTGTATTTCATTATTTTATGTCTCCTCACTAATAACGAAGTGTAGTTCTAGGCATCCTAGCTGTCCGGACAACACTCGTCACCGGAACAGTAGAACGCACTACCAAACATAGGGGTGTTACAAATATACATTCATAACACTTCTATACCATTCATCATATCTCAATCATGTCCATTTGGACAGAATATACAAGTACTCCATGTACATTATACAACTCTAATTTGTAAAGTTAAATTCAACATAATATATACATGAAAAAACTTGGTTATAACATATATCTCCCAACCATTACTTCACATATACTGCCCTCAATTCATCTTTACCATAATTCATCAAGAAAATTCATGAAACCAAATACTAATTCATGAAATTAAAGGCTGCCAAAAGTGGCAGTTTACTAAGATATACAGATTGCTTTCCAAACCTTAAAATTCAAGTACTCTATGTACATATACATGGAAACTAAATTACTACAACTTTAAAATGACTAAATAAACACTATTTTCTATTTATTAGAGGTAAGAAAAACTCAAGCAACATAGGTTCTTATGGCTGCCAAAATTGAACAATACCATAACTCAATAAATTCTTCTATTCTCTTCACCACTCAACTCACCTCAACCTAAACATGAAGTTTACTAAAGCAAGGGAGGGGATTTGGACACTTACTTCTTTTGGAGCTTGTTAAAACTCACTAAATCCCTTTCTTCTTGCTGCCAATGGCTTCCTTAAGTTGAATGCATAAGCTTTAATGAAGAAACTAGTGAGAAAGGATGGCTAGAATGTGATTGCATGGTGGTCCTTCCATGGTTGGCTATGGAGTTCTTCCATGGTAAGCTTCGGATGGTTATTTGGGAGGATGAAGATGGGCTAAAATTATGTCCACTTTGCTTTATTTAGGTCCCATAATTCATGGTTAGTGGATCACTAAGGTTTCTTTTATTGTTTAATTATTCAAAGTTTCATTATTTAGATTTTAAGCCCCATTTCTTTGACCATTCACATAATGTACCTCATTTTAATTTTTCATGACATTTTCAAAGTGTAATATTATTTATTTTTAATGGATATTGAGGTCAAAAGGCAACTCAAGGTGTCAAATGACCAAAATGCCCTTCTTTGGTTGTATTCCCGATTTTTTGGTAACACCGATTTTTTTTTGTTTCTTGATTTTTCATTTTTCTTTGTACTAATTTATTAATTTTTCTTTGATATTTCTAATGTCAATTACATTTCAATAAACCTTTAATTATGTCCCGAAATATAATTATGAGGGTTCCCCGCGATCCTGGGGTCGGCAATTGCCTTCGCCGTAACTTCCCGGTGCGGTCACCCATCGCTATGGTGCCGGCTCATTTAACTTAGTTTCATTTCTTCTCTTTTATTTTTCTTTAATTTTTCTTCTATTTTCTTTTTATTTATTTCATCATTATATGTCTATTCACTATCACTGAAGTGTAGTTACAGACATTCTGACTTGCCCGGACTGACATTAGGTCACCAGAGCAACAGAACAGACAGAACACGTATAGGGAGGATGTAACACCCTCCCGATAACCACTCCGTACATCCTACTGTTCCGGTGACCGGTGTCGGTCCGGACAGCTAGAATGTCTGAAAAAATATTTAAATTAAAGTCAGGAACCATAATTAACTCAAATATTAATAAGAAAAATTTAGTAAAAATTTTAGAAATAAAATACAGCCAAGTCAAACGAGCCGGTGCCCAAGCGATGGGTAACCAGAGGTAAGTTGCGGTTCTCGCAACGAGGAGCCCTATACCCGGGGGAAAAATTATAAAATAATTTTTGGGACTCTAGAGAAGGGTTATTGAGGTTCCCATGGTATTAAAATGCCAAGAAAATACTTAGAAAAAATTTTCAATCGGTATAGACAATTTTGACCCGTTAAGCCAAACGGAGGGCATTTTGGTCATTTCGCCTTCAGAGGTGATTTTTGGCCGACTTGTCCAGTTGAGTAAATAATTAATATGACATAAAATATGAATAAACATTACTAGAAATTAAATTGAAAATGAGTAGTAGAGGAAAGAAAAGAAAATGAGGAAAAAAGGTATTTATGACATCATGGTGATGTCATTAAGAAAACAATGACCAATCAAAATTAAACTATTATTTGACTAACTATTAAAAGAGATAAGAGAAGACCAAATTGGCAAAAATTGCAGCAGCCATCCTCCTCAAAACAAACCAGCCGAAACACACTAGAACCCTCCTCCATTGTTGTTCACTTCAAACCTTCAATTCCCTCCTTCATTTCACCCTAAAACCCTAGTTTCCTTTCACTAAAATTTGTCCTAGCACCTTGCATAATCTTTTGGCAGCCAAGAAGAAGAAAGAAAGTGAAGCTTTCTCAAGCTTGGATTGGCATACAACAAGGTTAGTGCATATATGTAGTTAAAACTCATTAATTCCATGATTTATGCTTGTAATGAATTAGAAATTATGAAATAATGAAACAAATTCATGTGTATCTCCACCAAAGAATTCGGCAGCCCTAATAGAGGAATGGTTTTGAATGTTTTTAATGGACTTAGCATGAGTTGGAGATTGTGTTTAAGTTATATATCTACATAGATGTTGAACTAGGGTGCTAATTGAGGTTTATGGGTAAATTGCATTGGATATTAGGGTTTTGAGGCATGAAAAATTGACTTGGCTTACCAACCTATTAAAGAACACTCTAATGGTCAATAAGTGACCATTTGAGGTATGTTGGCCACAATTTGAACTTAAAAATGGTATGGCAAAGTCAAGGTGTGAGCTGCCCTAGGACTGCAGCAAATGGACTGAAATTTCAGTCCAATTATACAGCCATAACGTTGGCTGTGTTAGTCCAATTAGTGTTTGGCCAATTGGACATGAAACTAGGCTTATAATGGCACATTTTTTCTGAAGAAACCATGCCCAAAAGACCAAAGCAAGAGGACCAAAACTTGGCCCCAATCCGGAACCCTGAAACTGATTCTGCAGAATTGACCAAATGAACAGTAACTGTTCATTTGGCCATAACTCACTGTAGATTTGGTCAATTGACCTGAAATTTTTACAGCAACAAGTTAAGACATAGAGAAACAACTTTCATGAAGGAACCTACCCCAAATTATGGCCAGAACTTAACCCAAATGGCAGTGATAGTCACTGTTCATGCACTGTAGATATGGTAATTTTCTGCAGAATGCACATCCGGCCAGCTTGGGATTTTGGACAATATCTAGAGCTACAAAACTCCAAATGGAGTGATTCAAAAAAGGAAATTCAACTAGACAAAATAAGGAACAACTTTCATGTTTTACATTTCTTCAAATTCCCACAGTAACAGTGTCCAATGGAACATTGAAGTTATGGTACAAAATCTGAAAAATCTGCTCCTTTGGTTTAATGCTTAGAAACGGTATTAACACTTAATGCCAACAAGTTTTAAACACCAAATGTGGTATGTTGGGAGTGCCAAAGTCAATGTACACATTTTTATTCTAAAAGTCAACATTTTTGTTGACTAATGATGAATAGTGACACCAAAAATTTGAAATTCACAAATTGAAGAATTTAAAAGTTTCAAATGCCCTAGTATACCTAACAAGATTGGTTTGGATAGTTTGGCATGCCAATAGGGTTCGATTAGCGATCGCACATGGCAATATGCCATTCAGTGATTTCATGGCTTTTAGCCATTCGACTTTGTATTGAGACTTGGCCTTGTGCACGATATTATTCTGACTTGTTAGCTATTACATTTGCACCGAGATGCATATGTGACCGATGGTGTGACGGCGAGTACTAGGTACCCGGTGCGGTTACCCGTTATCGATCCGATGCGTCTAGTGTAGGTTACTTGGGGCAACCAAATGAATAAAAGTGAACAAAGTTAATGAAATAATGAATATACCAACACCAAACAAAGAAAGCATACACATTCTATACACATTTATTTTCTTGCTATTTTCTTTTATTATATTATTGCACCACTAAGCATTATTGCTTAGCGCGTTGCTTTTGCCACCCGTAGGTACTGGAGATCCAGATCGTGAGCCCAGTAGACCGCAGACTGGGTGAGTTCATCCTGTAGATCTGCACAGTGTCCGTGTCACCTCACTACCTGTAGTGCATTGGTAGGGCACTAGGTGTCATTTTGTCATTTTGATATTTTGTAGCAGATTTTTACTTTCTCATATGTATTTGAACTCATGTAATATATTTTGATGTTCATGTAAATAATGAAAGTTATGACTATGAATGCAAAAATTTGAGCATGTATTTATCGCTTATATATGAGAAATGGATGTTTGAGAAATGAAAAGATTATTGAGAATTGAAATTGAGAAATATTGTTGAGGTTTTGGAATTTTGGAGTTTGAGATGATGAAATACAAATATTGGAAGTGTTTTTAACAGGTTCCGAAGAACTGTTTTCTCCATTTTTAGCCGGTACTTCGCCGGATTTTCTTTAAAATCTTCGGAATCTCAAATGAATAATGCTTTTGATAAATGGTTAAAATAAATCATATTTCATAAATTAACTTCAAAAGCATGATATAAATGAATTGAGGAATATTAGAGTGTGTCAGTACACCATGTGGCATTACTTACTCGGGTATACTGTACACGGGTAAGGGGTGTCACATTTAGTGGTATCAGAGCACGGTTTAAGCGTTTTTGGGCCTAGATTGAGTCCATACCATGCATTGCATTTGTAAGAGTCGAGGTGACACTAACGCAGATCTGTTTATCTTTCTTATTTTGAATGGATATGGATCCTTCATCTCAGAGAGCCGTTGAGAGGAAGTGGAGAGTCATGCTCCACCTGCAGCAGCTGAGACTGGGGGCATGAGAGAATGCGCTCCGCCCGGCTCAGCGAGCACCTTTCGGCCTCCACAGGCCATGTTCCAACAAATGGCCGACTTCTTTAGATAAATGGCCGGGGTAATGCCAGCACCACCACCACCACCACCAGCTCCACAGCAGAAATCACACCTGGAAAGGCTAAGGAAGTTTGGAGCTGTGGATTTCTATGGCAAGAGAGAAGATGACTCTGTTGCAGCCGAAAATTGGTTGAACAGAACAGGAAGAGTACTAAAACAACTCCACTGCACTCCAGAGCAAAACCTGGAAGCTGCCATCTCTTTGCTGCAAGATGATGCATATGAGTGGTGGGACACTGTGTCCAGTGAAGTGCAGCCAAAAGCTTTAACTTGGGATTTCTTTCTTTCAGAATTTAAAAAGAAGTATGTGGGTACTGTATACCTGGAAGAGAGAAGGAGAGAGTTCATTAATCTGAGGCAGAGGCAGTGGTCAGTGGCCGAATACGAGAAGGAATTTGTCCGATTAAGCCGCTACGGAAGGGAGATAGTCCCTAATGAAGCTGAAAGGTGCAAGAGATTTGAAGAGGGACTGAATGACAATATCAAGATACAGCTCACTGCCTTGGGAATCACCGAATTTACCAAGTTAGTGGAAGCTGCAATAAAGGTGGAAAAAGTAAGAATCAGTGAGCAGACCAGAAGGGAGAGACAGCAGAAGAGGGGACCCGGTCAGTCTAGCTCAGCTCCTGCATTCGGAAAGAAGTTCAAGGGTCCACCTGCACAGAGTTCAGCTCAGCCACATGGTCAGGGTCAGTCTCAGGGGCCCAGGCCACAGTTCACCCCTAGGAGAGGTCAGTCCACACCATCAGTGGGCAGCTCTCCAGGGATGGGGTTCAGGGGACCAGCCCCAACATCTTCTGCATGTCCACACTGCCTTAAATGGCACAAGGGGGAGTGTTGGAGAGTAACTGGTGCCTACTTGAGATGTGGGTCAACAGAGCATCAGTTGAAGAACTGTCCACGCAGAACTACTACAGCTGCTCCAACACAAGCAGACAGACCTGCTCCTGCACCACCAAGGGGTAGAAGGTCTGGTAAATCCGAAGCTGTGGGACCATCTCAGAGGCCCGCATCTGAGCCAGCAGAGAGGCCAGATAACAGACCACCTCCCATAAATTATGCCTTGAGAGCTCAGGAGGAGCAAGATGCCCCGGACGTCATCAGGGGTACGTTCTCCCTCTACAATACTCCTGTGCATGCATTGGTGGATCCAGGATCCACTCATTCCTACATTTGCATCAACTTACCCGTAGAAAGGGGGATACTAGTAGGGGAGAGTGACCAAGACATTCTGGTCACTAATCCATTGGGCCACAGTGTGGTAGTGAACAAAGTATACAAGGGTTGCCCGTTAAGGATTCAGGGGTATGAATTCTTGGCAGACCTAATTGAGTTGCCCTTCCATGAGTTTGACGTGATATTGGGAATGGACTGGTTGTCACGTCATCAGGCAATAGTTAATTGCAAATTGAAGAGAATTTCTCTAAAAACTTCAGAGGGTAATGAGATCACAGTTGTGGGGGAAAGGACAGATTTCTTGTCCAATGTCATCTCAGCCACAGTTGCAAGAAGAATGATGAGAAAAGGCTGTGAAGCCTACCTAGCACATGTGGTGGATACTAGGCAGGCTAAGCCAAACTTGAGTGACATACCCACAGTAAGAGACTTCCCAGAGGTATTTCCTGAAGAGTTGCCTGGTTTGCCACCAGAAAGGGAAGTCGAATTTGCTATTGAGACACTGCCGGGTATAGCACCCATTTCCATTGCTCCTTATAGGATGGCACCCACTGAATTGAAAGAGTTGAAAACTCAGTTGCAAGAGTTATTAGATAAGGGGTTCATACGCCCCAGTGTGTCACCATGGGGAGCTCCAGTGCTGTTTGTGAAAAGGAAGGATGGGACTTTGAGGCTTTGTATTGATTACCGGCAGTTGAATAAAGTGACTATGAAGAACAAATATCCGTTGCCTAGAATTGATGATCTATTTGATCAGTTGAAGGGAGCAGGAGTATTTTCTAAGATTAATCTCAGATCAGGGTATCATCAACTGAGGGTGAAGGATGTAGATGTGCCCAAGACTGCATTCAGGACCCGGTATGGGCATTATGAGTTTCTGGTGATGCCCTTTGGCCTAACAAATGCACCAGCGGCGTTCATGGACCTTATGAACCATATCTTCCATCCATACCTAGATCGGTTCGTAGTGGTTTTTATTGATGATATTCTGGTGTACTCCAAGACCAGGGAAGAACATGATGAACATTTGAGGATTGTTCTGCAAACCCTGCGGGAAAAGAAGCTGTATGCTAAGTTGTCCAAGTGTGACTTTTGGCTGAATGAGATTGCATTCCTTGGACACATAGTGTCAGCTGATGGGATTAGGGTGGATCCCAAGAAAATAGAAGCAGTGATGGGATGGAAGCCTCCTAGGAATACAACTGAGGTCAGAAGCTTCTTGGGGCTAGCTGGGTATTACAGAAGATTTGTAAAGGGATTTTCCCTAATAGCTGCTCCAATGACCAAGTTGTTACACAAAAATGTCAGATTTGACTGGAATGACAAGTGTCAGACCAGTTTTGAAGATTGAAGGCTATGTTGACAGAGGCACCGGTGTTAATACAGCCGGTGTCGGAAAGGACTTTGTGGTCTCTGTGATGCCTCTCATAATGGGTTAGGGTGTGTATTGATGCAAGAGGGAAAGTGATCGCCTATGCTTCCAGCGATTAAGGCCACATGAACAGAACTACCCTACCCATGATCTAGAGCTTGCAGCAATTATCTTCGCACTGAAGATATGGAGGCATTACTTGTATGGTGAAAAGTGCTACATTTACACAGACCACAAGAGCCTGAAATATTTGCCAACCCAGAAGGAGCTCAACCTTAGAGCGAGCGATGGATTGAGTTCCTAAAGGATTATGACTGTGTAATTGACTACCATCCTGGGAAGGCAAATGTGGTTGCTGATGCCTTGAGCAGAAAATCCATGATAGCTTTGAGATCATTGAATGCTCGTCTAACTTTGGTTCGAGATGGAGCTATTTTGGCTGAGTTGCAAGTGAGGCCAAACCTGCTACAGCAGATTTTAGATGGGCAAAAGGTAGATGAAAAGTTAATGGCTATTATGAGCAAGATCTCAGAGGGAAAAGCAACTGACTATGGGGTGAAAGCTGATGGGTGTCTATACTACAAAGAAAGACTGTGTGTACCAGATGATGGGGAATTGAAAGCCAATATTCTAAAAGAGGCACACACTAGTGTATATGCTATGCACCCAGGAAGTACAAAGATGTATCATGATCTGAAGCTTCAGTATTGGTGGTCTGGTATGAAGAGGGATATAGCTGACTATGTGACTAAATGCTTGACATGTCAGCAAGTCAAAGCAGAACATCAAGTTCCATCAGGTTTGCTACAGCCTATACGCATACCTGAATGGAAATGGGATCGGGTCACCATGGATTTTGTAAGTGGTCTACCTCTCACCCGGAAGAGACATGATGCAGTATGGGTGATAGTTGATAGATTGACAAAGTCAACACACTTTTTGCCAGTTAGGACTGACTACTCGCTGGAGAAGTTAGCAGAATTGTATATCAGTGAGATAGTTAAACTGCATGGAATTCCACTTTCCATCATATCTGATCGAGACCCAAGATTTACATCGAGATTTTGGAAGAAGTTGCATGAATCCTTGGGTACACAACTCCATTTCAGTAAAGCTTTCCATCCTCAGACGGATGGGCAATCCGAAAGAGTAATCCAGGTAAACAATTGAAACCAATGAAATTGATACAAATATTGAATTGAAATGATAACAATAACGTGAAATACTTGTCAGGTCCTTGAGGATATGCTGAGGAGTTGTGTCATTGAGTTTGAGGGAAGTTGGGATAGATACCTCCCACTGGCAGAATTTGCATACAACAATAGCTACCAAGCTAGTATCCAAATGGCCCCGTATGAAGCACTGTATGGGAGAAAATGTAGAACTCCAGTGTGCTGGACTGAATTGGGCGAAGACAAACTGGTAGGGCGGACACGGTGAAACAGTGAGAAAGGTGAAATCAATCAAAGCCAACTTAAAGGTTACCTCGCATGCATGTAAATCTTATGCCGACCTGAAGAGAAAAGAAATAGAATATGTGGTTGGCGACAAAGTGTTCCTCAAGGTGTCACCATGGAGGAAAGTATTGAGGTTTGGAAGGAAAGGTAAGTTAAGCCCTAGGTTCATTGGCCCATATGAAGTCATTGAACGTGTGGGTCCAGTGGCCTATAGGCTAGCTTTACCACCAGAGCTGGACAAGATCCACAATGTGTTCCACGTGTCCATGCTCAGAAGATACCGCTCAGATCCTTCACATGTCATCTCCAGGGAAGAAATTGAAATACAGCCGGATTTGACATATGAAGAAGAACCTCTACGGATCCTGGCTCGGGAAGTAAAAGAATTGAGGAACAAGCAAATTCCACTGGTGAAAGTGCTTTGGAGGCACCACAACACCGAGGAGGCAACTTGGGAAAGTGAAGAGTCGATGAGGCAACAGTTCCCTCAACTATTTGCATCAGGTAAATTTCGAGGACAAAATTTAAACTAGAGGGGAAGAGTTGTAACACCCTCCCGATAACCACTCCGTACATCCCTCTTTATTCGGTGGCCAGGTGTCGGTCGGACAGCTAGAATGTCGGAAAAATATTTAAACTAAAGTCAGAACCAAAATTAACTGAAATATTAATAAGAAAAATTTAGTAAAAATTTTAGAAATAAAATACAACCAAGTCAAACAGTAGGTGCCCAGCGATGGGTAACCAGAGGTAAGTTGCGGTTCTCGCAACGAGGAGCCCTATACCCAGGGGCAAAATTATAAAATAATTTTTGGGACTCCAGAGAAGGGTTATTGAGGTTCCCATGGCATCAGAATGCCAAGAAAATACTTAGAAAAAATTTTCAATCGGTACAGACAATTTTGACCCGTTAAGCCAAACGGAGGGCATTTTGGTCATTTCGCCTTCAGAGGTGATTTTTGGCCGACTTGTCCAGTTGAGTAAATAATTAATATGACATAAAATATGAATAAACATTACTAGAAATTAAATTGAAAATGAGTAGTAGAGGAAAGAAAAGAAAATGAGGAAAAAAGGTATTTATGACATCATGGTGATGTCATTAAGAAAACAATGACCAATCAAAATTAAACTATTATTTGACTAACTATTAAAAGAGATAAGAGAAAACCAAATTGGCAAAAATTGCAGCAGCCATCCTCCTCAAAACAAACCAGCCGAAACACACTAGAACCCTCCTCCATTGTTGTTCACTTCAAACCTTCAATTCCCTCCTTCATTTCACCCTAAAACCCTAGTTTCCTTTCACTAAAATTTGTCCTAGCACCTTGCATAATCTTTTGGCAGCCACGAAGAAGAAAGAAAGTGAAGCTTTCTCAAGCTTGGATTGGCATACAACAAGGTTAGTGCATATATGTAGTTAAAACTCATTAATTCCATGATTTATGCTTGTAATGAATTAGAAATTATGAAATAATGAAACAAATTCATGTGTATCTCCACCAAAGAATTCGGCAGCCCTAATAGAGGAATGGTTTTGAATGTTTTTAATGGACTTAGCATGAGTTGGAGATTGTGTTTAAGTTATATATCTACATAGATGTTGAACTAGGGTGCTAATTGAGGTTTATGGGTAAATTGCATTGGATATTAGGGTTTTGAGGCATGAAAAATTGACTTGGCTTACCAACCTATTAAAGAACACTCTAATGGTCAATAAGTGACCATTTGAGGTATGTTGGCCACAATTTGAACTTAAAAATGGTATGGCAAAGTCAAGGTGTGAGCTGCCCTAGGACTGCAGCAAATGGACTGAAATTTCAGTCCAATTATACAGCCATAACGTTGGCTGTGTTAGTCCAATTGGTGTTTGGTCAATTGGACATGAAACTAGGGTTATAATGGCACATTTTTGCTGAAGAAACCATGCCCAAAAGACCAAAGCAAGAGGACCAAAACTTGGCCCCAATCCGGAACCCTGAAACTGATTCTGCAGTAACTGTTCATTTGGCCATAACTCACTGTAGATTTGGTCAATTGACCTGAAATTTTTACAGCAACAAGTTAAGACATAGACAAACAACTTTCATGAAGGAACCTACCCCAAATTATGGCCAGAACTTAACCCAAATGGCAGTGACAGTCACTGTTCATGCACTGTAGATATGGTAATTTTCTGCAGAATGCACATCCGGCCAGCTTGGGATTTTAGACAATATCTAGAGCTACAAAACTCCAAATGGAGTGATTCAAAAAAGGAAATTCAACTAGACAAAATAAGGAACAACTTTCATGTTTTACATTTCTTCAAATTGCCACAGTAACAGTGTCTAATGGAACAGTGAAGTTATGGTACAAAATCTGAAAAATCTGCTCCTTTGGTTTAATGCTTAGAAACGGTATTAACACTTAATGCCAACAAGTTTTAAACACCAAATGTGGTATGTTGGGAGTGCCAAAGTCAATGTACACATTTTTATTCTAAAAGTCAACATTTTTGTTGACAAATGATGAATAGTGACACCAAAAATTTGAAATTCACAAATTGAAGAATTTAAAAGTTTCAAATGCCCTAGTATACCTAACAAGATTGGTTTGGATAGTTTGGCATGCCAATAGGGTTCAGTTAGCAGTACTGCACATGGCAATATGCCATTCTGTGATTTCATGGCTTTTAGCCATTATGACTTTGTATTGAGACTTGGCCTTGTGCCTGATATTATTTACAGCTTGTTAGCTGTTCTGTTACCTGCCGGAGATGCATATGTGACCGATGGTGTGACGGCCCGAGGTACTAGGTACCCAGTGCCAGTTTACCCATTATCCAGTCCAATCGTCTAGTGTAGGTTACTTGGGGCAACCAAATGAATAAAAGTGAACAAAGTTAATGAAATAATGAATATACCAACACCAAACAAAGAAAGCATACACATTCTATACACATTTATTTTCTTGCTATTTTCTTTTATTATATTATTGCACCACTAAGCATTATTGCTTAGCGCGTTGCTTTTGCCACGTGTAGGTACCGGAGATCCTGATCATGAGCCCAGTAGACCGCAGACTGGGTGAGTTCATCCTGTAGATCTGCACAGTGTCCGTGTCACCTCACTACCTGCAGTGCATTGGTAGGGCACTAGGTGTCATTTTGTCATTTTGATATTTTGTAGCAGATTTTTACTTTCTCATATGTATTTGAACTCATGTAATATATTTTGATGTTCATGTAAATAATGAAAGTTATGACTATGAATGCAGAAATTTGAGCATGTATTTATCGCTTGTATATGAGAAATGGATGTTTGAGAAATGAAAAGATTATTGAGAATTGAAATTGAGAAATATTGTTGAGGTTTTGGAATTTTGGAGTTTGAGATGATGAAATACAAATATTGGAAATGTTTTTAACAGGTTCCGAAGAACTGTTTTCTCCATTTTTAGCCGGTACTCCGCCGGATTTTCTTTAAAATCTTTGGAATCTCAAATGAATAATGCTTTTGATAAATGGTTAAAATAAATCATATTTCATAAATTAACTTCAAAAGCATGATATAAATGAATTGAGGAATATTAGAGTGTGCCAGTACACCATGTGGCATTACTTACTCGGGTATACTGTACACGGGTAAGGGGTGTCACAGAGGATGTTACATGTATTCTCTTGGTGCCATCACCCTTGGCTGCCTCTCCCTCTTTTCTTCTTCATCTCTCAACAATTCAAAGAGATTAGCCAATAATCTCTTGAAGTAAAAATACTAGAAATTATTTCTAGTGTCCTGTTTACATCTGTAATATCTCAAAAGGTAAAACTTGATTTTCTAATTGAATGGGAAAGCTTTAGAAGCTGTTCAAGGGCTGTCATGAGTGATCTTGGTGTGGACAAGCTAGAGGGACAACATCTGGAGTCCTAGGCACATTCCAAAGGTGTCAAACACACTGCAGTGCATCAAAAAGGTTAGTGCACTTGTTCTTGATCTAATCTAGGGTTCTAAAGAATTAATCTGATAATTCTAAAATCTTAAATGGCAAATGTAGATCCAAAAATATATTAAAAGAGTTTTAATATGTTGTTTATCATTAAAATCAAATAGATAAAAATGAATCTTGCATGATGCATGTGACCCTAGATGAAAAATTTTGAATTTTAGTGATCTAAACTTGTATTTTTCATGCTTCTGCTCCTTCAACAACACTCTTATATTCTCTCAAAGGTGGCGACACCTCTTCTTCTCCCTCTCCTCTTCATCTTTTCTCATCAATTCAAAGAGAATTGCCCAAATTCCTTTGAAATTAAATTACTAGAAATTGTTTTTACTGTCCTATACACACATACAACCTCTCTAAAGGTAAGAACCCAATTTATAATTGGTTGGCAAAGGCTTGAGAAGTAAATTGGGGACTGCTCGTTGGTGATCTTGGTGTGGACAAGCTAGAGAGACAACAGTTGGGGTCCTAGGTGCTTCCTAAAGGTGCCAATCACATCCATAGTGCATCAAAGAGGTTAGTGCTCTAACTCCTCTTTTAAACTAGGGTTTAAATGAATTAATTTGTTAATTCACAATCTTGAATGGAAAACATAAATCCTAATACATATTAAAAGTGTTTTAATATGCAATTAAGAATTGAAATTAATTAGGCACATAAGAGATGTGGTATGATGCATGTAACCCTAGAAGAAATTTTTTTTGAAATTCAATGCTCTAATGAACAACTTGCATGCTTTTGCTCCTTCAATTGGTATCAGAGCCACTATATTTGCCATTTAGATTATTTAATGTGAGAATTAATTGTGTGATTTAATCAATTTAGATTGATTCATTGCTGGTTGCATTCATATATTTGGCTGTATAGTGTTGTATCCATGAAAGTGTGCGCATGGTTTGGTGATTCTTTATACAATTGTTGTATATGAATTAAGGGCCACACTTAATTAAATTGTTTAATTAACAATTTTAATCACATAATTAAATTTTGATTCAATTGTTTGAATGAGATTCAAATCTGAATTTTAAAATTTATTTGAATGAGATTCAAATCTGAATTTTTTAGTAGAATATGAGATATTCAATTTAATTTTAGTATCTATGTTTTATTTAATTGTAAAATGGTAATATGCATGATGGATGATCATGGACAGTAAAAGACCAATGTGATTGGATTTATTTCTTTTATTTTTCTTTGGGTTGTAAAATAATTAATTTTATTTTTGGTGGCATGTATTATAAGTGTTATAATAATTTGGGTTATAATTTCATTTATTTAAGGACTTTAAAGTCTATATTCTTGTAAATTCACCTTGGTATGCCAAGGATTACAATGTAATTAGATTGCAAGAAGATCAAGGAGGTCAAGAGCATTGGTGGGACCAGTGGGAGGAATTTAAGATCAAGTGTTGATTATGTGCTCCTTCAGCAACTCTTGTAAAATGAATGAATGAAACGCACCTAGGAATGCCCTGATTTAATTCTTGGTGGCTCAGAATTGAATCCCTTAGAAAGTCCATGATCATACCATATTTATTATTTATCCATGTATACATGAGATGTATGAGAATGTATGCAAGTATATGATATATGCATGCTAATTAGATAATGTTCAAAGTGAGACCATAATAGTAATTAAGTCGACCACTAAATCTTCCAAACAAATGATTAAGTTGGAAGTGGTATAATTAAAGTAATTATATCATGGGCCCTCCATTGAGGTAATTATTTTAAGAAATTTTAAATACTTGCATGTGATGCATTTAATCTAAGAGATTTTCTTAAGAATAATTTTTAAGTATGAGATATTGCGAATATGTAAATAAGTTGATGGCTCAATAATGGATGTGCCTGAGATTTTGAGCATTAGGGGCTAGATAAATGATTGAACCTCACATGAGATGTGATGGGCAAGGAGTTGCTCACATATAGTTTATTGTAATTCCAATCATGGATGTGCCTAAGGATGATCAATAAGACTATAAGAATTTAATCACCCACTAGAAATCCATCCAACTAGGATTTCCGTTTCCTACTTTGGAAGTGTAAGATTCGCCAAATTAGTGGGAGGGCCAATTTGATTAAAAGACCATAATCATTTTTGTTAATTACTTGATATATTTACTAATTAATCTAGTTATTTTCTACAGTTATTCTTCTGATAATAATGAGCACACAACAACCACCACCATCCAATATCCTTACGAGCATACTTGATCCTAATAGGTTAACGGGACCTAATCTTTCAAATTGGGTAAAAAATTTAAATCTTATCCTGAACCTAGAACATATTGGATATGTTCTAGACTCAAATGTTCCTGGTCCCTTACCTTTAGAGGCCACTCAAGAGGAACATGACACTTTAGACAAGTGGAAGGAGCATGATATGAGAGCCTAGTGTTACATGCTTGCTTCTATGAGTAATGAGTTACAAAAGTAGCATGAGAACATGTAGAGTGCAAGTGAGATCCTCCTTCACCTACAAGAGTTGTATGGTGAGCATAGCGGGAATGCTAGATATGAGATATCTAGGCAGCTATTTTGAATGAGGATGTTTGAGGGACAGAATGTTGGGAATCATGTCCACAAGATGATTCGGCGTATAGAGCAGCTAGAACATCTTGACTTTAACATGGATTTTCAACTGCAGATGGATTTGATCCTTTAGTCCCCACCTGAGTCATTTGGGAATTTTGTGACAAATTTCCATATGACTAAGCAGGAATACACCTTGGTTGGTTTACTTAACATGCTTGTTATTACCCAAAACAATATGCCGGGCAATAAAGGAAAAGAGGTAGCTTTGATTGCATCTTCTTCTGCTAGAAAGTCCAACCAGAAGAAGGGTAATAAGAAAAAGAAACCTCAAGTTCCAGGACCTTCTAAAAAATATAGCCAAACAGAAAAGGAAGACTAAAGCTGATGGAGGCAAAGGAAAGTGTTTCCATTGCCAGAAGGATGGGCATTGGAAAAAGAACTGCCCAGAATATCTTGCTTCTTTGAAGGACAAGAAGGATACACCTTCAGAAGGTATGTCTGTATCTTGTTATTTAGATGCTGACGATGCTCATAGTTCATCTATAGCTTGGGTTTTGGGTACTAGTGCCAGTTCTCACATTTCTTATGATATGCAAGAACTAGCAAATAGTAGCCGCTTGCATGCTTGAGATGTTAGACTCCGAATTGGTGATGGCTCAACTATTGAAGCTTTAGCCTTCAGGGCAAAATGACTAGATCAAAGCTAGAGAAAATGAATAGCCTTCGAGCAAAATGACTAGCCTTCAGGGTGATGGCTCAACTTTGAATTGGCAAAGCTAGAGAAAATGGGGTTTTTATCCTCATTAGGTTCTGAACTTACTCCAACTTGTGAATCTAGCCTTCAGGGAAAAATGACTAGATCACCCTTTGTTGGACAAGGACTAAGAGCTGAAAATATTTTTGAGCTAATACATAGTGATGTATGTGAAGGAGCGGAAGCATGAAAATTATTATATTAGAACATTGAATTCAAAATTTTTCTTCTAGGGTCTCATGCATCATGCAAGATTCATTATATACTTAATAGATTTCAATGTTCAATTGCATATTAAAACCCTTTTAATATGTATTAGGATCTATATTTGTCATTTAAGATTTTATAATCAACAAATTAATTCATTAGAACCCTAGATTGATACAAGAATGTGCACTAACCTTTTTGATGCACTGTAGATGTGATTGGTACCTTTGTGAAGAACCTAGAACCCCAAATATTGTCCCTCTAGTTTCTCCACACTAAGATCACCAATGGCAGCCCCTTGAACAACTTCTCAAGCCTTGCCAACCAATTAGAAATTAGGGATTTGCCTTTAGAGAGTTTGTAGATGTATATAGGACACTAGATGGGTATGGGTGTCAAATCCACTAGAAATTAAATTGACTGAAATTACCATTAATGAAATATTTTCTGCCTCAAGTGGTAAATGTATATAGGACACTAGATGTATATAGAGAGGTTATAGATGTATATAGGACACTAGATGGGTATGGGTGTCGAATCCACCAGAAATTAAATTAACTGAAATTACTATTAATGAAATATTTTCTGCCTCAAGTGGTAAATCCAGGTCGAACCCTAGAGACTGAATTATTAAATTTCATGCACTTATGTGTAATGAAAAATGAAAGAAACAAAGATTGGGGGAGGGGTTTTGTAACACAAAATCAATAGAAATCAGAAATTCAAGAACTAAATATGAAAATCTCATTTTAAACAAACTTCAGTCTAAGGTAATTCGCATTCTAATGCATTGATTTGATCATAGAAAAAAGAAATACAATTATATCTAATTGAATACTTAACGTAGATTTACCAAATAGCGAGGTAAACCCCTGACTTCCCTATACTCATCAATTCGAGCCTAGCACTCTTATTGACTCTAATTATTAACTGCGTTGGTATTGAGCAATCCTCATCAAATTAATAACTGCTTTAAGAAAAGGAAGTAGCTAAGCTGAACAATAATTTATGAAGCATAAATCATTTAATCCACCCTATTATTTTCCTAGGTTATTATCGAAAACTTGGATCATAATCAACAAAACCTAATTGCTACTGATATTCAAACTTACACAACAATTACGGATTATGAAGATGAACTAGCAATTGATCAAATCAAATAATTAACTAATAGGCCTTTTTAGCAAACCATTCAATAGATCAAAAACAATTAAATCAGAAAATAATATATATTCAAAAAGACATAAATTAAATTAAGAACCTGGTCTCACAAATCACACATAAGAACTTTAATCCCTTGAACTGAATTAAAAAGTTAACCATTCATGTTCATGGCTTACAGAAAAATAAAGGAAAAATAAAGAAGAAATCTAAGAAAATAATGGAGAACAAAAGTCTGAATTGGGATGCTCTTAGCTACTGCCAAAAGACGTATTTCTAATAAAAAAAACCTAATCTCAAAGATAGGAACCAAACTAGGAAAAGTTTTGAAATTCAAAAAGCAGAGTTTTAGCCTACATTTACGTCTCTAGAATCAAGGTCGATTTTCAGCGACTTTCTTTCTGAATCTGCCTCTACCCTCTTCAGGAAAGTTGTAACCCTATTTCTTAGCTTTCCAATGGGTACTAATTCACCCAAATTCGAGGTCTACAGCCCAAGTTATGCCAAAAATCTGGACTGGTTTAGACAGACGGTCTAGCCCATAGTGACGACTTCATTACCATTTTTTATAATTAAAATGGCCTCATTTCTCGTCCATCCCTTCATAGAAGTTGTAGAGGTGGCTCTTAAGGTTCAATTGGGCTTGGGCTTACTTCATTTGGACGTTTGAAACTCCATATATAAAATAAATACCAAAACTGGTCGTGACACATCAAGTCTGGGCTTTTTCAATAGATCTATAGCTCATTTTGTCAACCTTTGAGAGTGATTTGGGCTTTGGTCCCTCTTTATCTTTTGAAGTTCTCTCTCTTAGCTTTTCAATGGATTAAACAGCACTCAATTTGGAGACCCAAAACTTTAGAAACACTTGAAAAATACAGCAAAGGTTAAATGCTAAAAATTTTTTCATTTAACACAATTATTCTACAACTATCTAAAAATATGCCTAAATGATAAATATATTTTAACCAACTGAATTAAACATAAAAACACACTAAAAGCACTAAATGTGATGGGAATAAAATTAATAAATTATACACTTATCAAATTCTCCCACACTTATTCCATGCTTGTCCTCATGCATAGCTTAAACTCTCAATCAACCCCACTTAGAAGTTCCTTAATTTCACCATATCACAACATTATCTAACAAAAGATTAAAAATTTGAAAGAAGAGGCAAGTAAGGTAATAACCATCACAACAAATTCCATTAACACCATAACAACAATTTTCCAACACAAAACAAAAGGCTTGAAATCAATTAAGCCCACACAATTAAAGTTTCATAAAATTTTCAAGTCAATACACACCAAAACACAAGGCTAATTTATCAAGACACAACAATTATAGCTCTTTGCAAATCTTAAGGGAGATAGAAATGTCATTTTTTTTATTTGAAATTGGCACTTCTCTCTTGTCACAGTCATCACTTTTTTTTTTTCTATTTCAACCGTCACATTCAGAAAAGTACCTTGCTCATATCCCAGCTAGCTTTTGGCCTGAGAATTGACATGGGGTTCATGAAAACCCCTGGTTAGTTTGCTTAACTAAAATAGTAGAGCAATTTTCAAGTTCAACCTTTTATTTCCCCCAATTTATGCATCTACATATTATAAAGTGCCCTGATAGATTAAACAAAGTTTTGAAATACGCATGACACTAGTTTAAAGCACACATAATTAATCATTTCACCATTAAATCAAGCCTAAATGATTTATGCAGGAAAAAATTGCTCTATGGTACGGAGAAGAAGGAAAATTCATCATTAAAGTTACTATTACCTTGCCTAAAATCTCAAAAATTCAATCTAAAATAAAAAAGTTATTTCAAGGACAAAGCACTTCTCTCCGAGAGTTAATAAAAAATCATGAATCAAGCTTATGAGTACAAATTTTATTTTTATTTTTATTTTTATTTTTTATTTATTTATTTTTATTATTTTTTTTAATAATTAAAAAAATTACAGCAATAAATTTCTCCTCCCCCACACTTAAAACTTACATTGTCCCCAATGTAAAGGCCAAATGCAAAAGAAAAGAAAAAGAAAAGAGAAAAAAAATGCTAGAAAAAATAAAATAAAATAAGAGAAAGAAAACAAATCTGATTGTGGCTAACAAGCCACCCATGGGTTGCCTCCCAAGTAGCACCTTTGTTTAACGTCGTTAGCTCGACATGGCAAAGCTCCTTAATCCACTGAATGCTCCTGAAATCCCTCATAAAATGGCTTGAGTTCATGACCGTTGACCTTGAACACTTTGTTAGTTCCTAAACTTTGAATTTCAACTGCACCATAAGGAAACACATTAGTAACAACAAAGGGTCCAATCCAACGAGAACGCAACTTACCAGGCATCAACTTCAATATGGAATTATACAATAAAACTTTTTGTCCAATCACAAACTGCTTCCTTATTTTGTCATGGAATGTCTTTGTCTTTTCTTTATAGATCCTAGAATTCTCATAAGCCTTAAGGCGAATTTCCTCTAATTCATGCAAATGTGATTTTCTTTCTAACTCATCCTTCATGCTTAACTCAAAAACATCTTGCACAAATGTATCAACAACATCAATAGAAAAAACAGAATGATTATCAGCATAATACTTTATGGCATCAAAGATATTAAATTTGACAGTCTCATCCACATCAATTTTTGTCTTGGTAGTTTTTAGGAAAGGTTTTCCAAAGAAAATCAAAGCTGAATTTGATAAAAGAGCACTATCATCCTCTATATCCAGAATGTAAAAATCTACAGGAAAAATCAATCCTCAAACCTGCACCAACACATCCTCAACTACTCCTAATGGGTAAGCATTAGAACGATCAGCTAATTGAATAATGACACTGGTTTCTTTCAAAGGACCCAAATTTAAAGTTTGAAAAACTGAATTTGACATAACATTAATAGATGCTCCTAAATCTGCCATTGCACTTTCAAATCTAGAATCACCTATTTTGTAGGGAATAGAAAACGAACCTGGATCCTTACACTTAGGGGGTAATTTTTGCTGAATTAATGCTTACACATTTTCCCCCACACTGATCTTCTCATTATTTCTCTACCTGCGCTTTGTAGTGAAGGAACGGAAGCGTGAAAAACACAAGATTATACCATTGAATTAAAAAAAAATTTCGCCTAGGGTCACATGCACCATGCAAGATTTATTTTTATCTATTTGATTTCAATGATAAACAACATATTAAAACTCTTTTAATATGTTTTTGGATCTGTATTTGCCATTTAAGATTTTAAAATTAATCAGATTAATTTTAGAACCCTAGATTAAATCAAGAACGATTACACTAACCTCTTGATGCACTGCAGCGTGTCTGCACCTTTGAGATTCGTCTTCAGGACACCAAATGTTATCCCTCTAGCTTGTCCACAATAAGAACACCTATGGCAGCCCTTTAACAGCCTCTAAAGCTTTTTCTATTAATTAGAAATTCAAGTTCTGCCTTTTAAGATATTAGAGATGTAAACAGGACACTAGAAACAATTTCTAGTGTTCTTAATTCAAGAGATTGATGGCTAATCTCTTTGAATTGATGAGAGATGAAGAGAAATAGCTGGAGAGGCTCAAAGTGGCGTGACAAATGAGAGGAGAGGCTGCTGGTTATTTTTTCTTTTCATAACCACACTTAAATAGCTAGGTTAACACATTAAACCCTAGCCACATGTCACCTTTTGATTAGCTCTAGGTTTAAGTGACCCAATCACATTGTGCCAAGTGTCAAACCTATATTTAATCTTGATTTTAATCATCTTACATGATTAAAAAAACATTTGGCAAGCTTATGTGTATTCCCAAGTGTTACCATCTCATGGTGCCACGTGTCACACTGTGAAATGATCAAAATGCCCCTGTGTCTTAATTTTGAGTTCTTAATCCAAAATAATTATTTTCTTCTTCTAATTAATTTATATCAAATATAAATTAATTAATTAATCTCAACTAATTAATTTCTCATCAATTAAATTCATATTTAAACACTTTAAACATAAATTTAATTTATACTACACATCCAATAATCTAGATTTGGTTTCAAGTCATGCTAGGGACTTTGCAATTTAATTGCAAACCAAACCTATTTAATTAATCAATTAAATTCTTTAATTAATTAATTAAATCATGTTTAAATAGGTGATAACTTGTGTATGTGTGTGACTTACTAGGCTCATCACTAATTGGCAATGAGACATGATATCAACTCTTAATATCATCAGAACTCTTTCTTACCATAAATGATTTCTCTAAATCATTTTATGAACCTCATAGACCATGGTTAACACCGAGCATAGCATGCCATGGCCACCCAATTAGCAATAAGGTTTACCTTAAATGAACCTATAATCATATGTTACCATGCACTAGAATCTCTCTGTTACAAAATCCCAACTCAAGCTGGAGTTATGGTTTATGTCAAACTCCATTTGCTATGAATATTATGTTCTCTTTTAATTCTAGCTCTTGATTAAAAAGATTTTTCTCATCAGAAACTCTTTTCTGAATAAATCTATTTGTCCTGGCCAGGAACTTGAAACATCAAGAACAATTAAATGAACATAGGATTTTATCTCTATTTACTTAGAGGAACAGATTCCATCTTGATCAACACCTATCTCCATATATAACTAGTAGGAGCCAACACATGCCCATATACCCATACATAGTACAAGTATGAAAGCAGTATCAAACTCAAACTACCTATATACAAGATAACTGTGCTATCTCAGGTCTAAAGATTATATGCACTGATATGA
The DNA here is from genome assembly GCF_030052815.1 of Hevea brasiliensis. Classification (NCBI taxonomy): domain Eukaryota; kingdom Viridiplantae; phylum Streptophyta; class Magnoliopsida; order Malpighiales; family Euphorbiaceae; genus Hevea; species Hevea brasiliensis. The sequence goes on along the minus strand of NC_079497.1, from coordinate 85,358,345 downwards.
TTTATGACAAAACATTGACAAGAGTAAACTCCATGTGCTTGTCATAAGTGTCACTGGTTCGGCCTACTTATCATTTATAAGTGCCTATCATGTTTGTTATATGGCATGAGACTCACCATTCCATCTTATTTATATCTCATATAAATAACTTGGGAACAAACATGAATACAATCTTTCTGGATAAGTCATGTCCTTATTATGAAGTATCCTCGATTGTGAACCTATTTATGATACTTTGTGCTAGAAATATTGTCACTCATATTCTTAACAACTTAAGAATAATATTTCTAACAAAATATCAATGGACCTTTTCTATTACACATAAATATATTATGTAAACAGAAAAGTGGAAATGCCTTTTATTAATAAAATTATGTACAAGATACATACTAAATGATATGCTCTAGGGCATACTACTAACAATCTCGCACTAGCACTAGAGCCATTCATTACAATATCTTAGACCTATCTTCTCAAGATGTCGGCCTAACTGAGTCTGTGACATAGGCTTAGTGAATGGATCAGCTAGATTTTCAGCTGATGCTATTTTCTGCATGGCTACATCGCCTCGCCCAACTATTTCTCTGATAATGTGGTAGCGCCTTTCTATGTGTTTGGATTTCTGGTGAGACCTTGGTTTCTTAGCCTGTATGACTACTCCATTGTTGTCACAGTGTAATGGAACTGCTGACTCAATGGAAGGAACTACTGTAAGTTCTGTCACGAACTTCTTTATCCAAACAGCTTCTTTTGCAATGCAGCAATATACTCACCTCGATGAGTGGAATCTGCAATGCGTGCTCTGTTTGGAACTCTTCCAACTGACTGCACCTCCATTACAAATGAACACATATCCAGAGGTAGACTTTCTATCATCGATATCTGATTGGAAATCAGAATCAGTATAACCATCTAATTGCAAGTCTCCACCTCCATAAATCAAGAATAAATCCTTAGTTCTTCTCAAGTACTAAAGGATATTCTTGACTGCTATCCAGTGTTCTAAACCTGGATTGGATTGATACCTGCTAGTCAAACTAACAGCATATGCGATATCTGGCCTAGTACACAACATTGCATACATTAAACTTCCAATAGCCGAAGCATATGGAATCCTGGCCATCTTATCTCTTTCTTCGGGTGTCTTTGGAGACATCTCTTTAGAAAGATGGATACCATGTCTCACTGGTAACAGTCCTCTCTTGGAATCAAGCATGTTAAACCTCTTTAACACCTTTTCCAAGTATAGACTTTGGGATAAAACTATTATTCTTTTCGCTCTATCTCTATTGATGCGAATCCCAAGAATATAGGTTGCCTCCCCTAAGTCTTTCATGGAGAATGTATTGTTAGTAGTATGCCCTAGAGCATATCATTTAGTATGTATCTTGTACATAATTTTATTAATAAAAGGCATTTCCACTTTTCCGTTTACATAATATATTTATGTGTAATAGAAAAGGTCCATTGATATTTTGTTAGAAATATTATTCTTAAGTTGTTAAGAATATGAGTGACAATATTTCTAGCACAAAGTATCATAAATAGGTTCACAATCGAGGATACTTCATAATGAGGACATGACTTATCCAGAAAGATTGTATTCATGTTTGTTCCCAAGTTATTTATATGAGATATAAATAAGATAGAATGGTGAGTCTCATGCCATATAACAAACATGATAGGCACTTATAAATGATAAGTAGGCCGAACCAGTGATACTTATGACAAGCACATGGAGTATACTCTTGTCAATGTTTTGTCATAAATCATATCAGTGCATATAATCTTTAGACCTGAGATAGCACAGTTATCTTGTATATAGGTAGTTTGAGTTTGATACTGCTTTCATACTTGTACTATGTATGGGTATATGGGCATGTGTTGGCTCCTACTAGCTATATATGGAGGTAGGTGTTGATCAAGATGGAATCTATTCCTCTAAGTAAATAGAGATAAAATCCTATGTTCATTTAATTGTTCTTGATGTTTCAAGTTCCTGGCCAGGACAGATAGATTTATTCAGAAAAGAGTTTCTGATGAGAAAATCTTTTTAGTCAAGAACTGGAATTAAAAGAGAACATAATATTCATAGCAAATGGAGTTTGACATAAACCATGACTCCAGCTTGAGTTGGGATTTTGTAACAGAGAGATTCTAGTGCATGGTAACATATGATTATAGGTTCATTTAAGGTAAACCTTATTCCTAATTGGGTGGCCATGGCATGCTATGCTAGGTGTTAACCATGGTCTATGAGGTTCATAAAATGATTTAGAGAAATCATTTATGGTAAGAAAGAGTTCTGATGATATTAAGAGTTGATATCATGTCTCATTGCCAATTAGTGATGAGCCTAGTAAGTCACACACATACACAAGTAATCACCTATTTAAATATGATTTAATTAATTAATTAAAGAGTTTAATTGATTAATTAAATAGGTTTGGTTTGCAATTAAATTGCAAAGTCCCTAGCATGACTTGAAACCAAATCTAGATTATTGGATGTATAATATAAGTTAAATTTATATTTAAAGTGTTTAAATATGAATTTAATTAATGAGAAATTAATTAATAGAGATTAATTAATTAATTTATATTTGATATAAATTAATTAGAAGAAGAAAATAATTGTTTTGGGTTAAGAACTCAAAATTAAGACACAGGGGCATTTTGGTCATTTTGCAGTGTGACACGTGGCACCATGAGATGGTGACACATGGGATTACACATAAGCTTGCCAAATGTTTTTTAATCATGTAAGATGATTAAAATCAAGATTAAATATAGGTTTGACACTTGGCACAATGTGATTGGGTCACTTAAACCTAGAGCTAATCAAAAGGTGACATGTGGCTAGGGTTTAATGTGTTAACCTAGCTATTTAAGTGTGGTTATGAAAAGAAAAAATAACCAGCAGCCTCTCCTCTCATTTGTCATGCTACTTTGAGCCTCTCCAGCTATTTCTCTTCATCTCTCATCAATTCAAAGAGATTAGCCATCAATCTCTTGAATTTAGAACACTAGAAATTGTTTCTAGTGTCCTGTTTACATCTCTAATCTCTTAAAAGGCAGAACTTGAATTTCTAATTAATAGAAAAAGCTTTAGAGGCTGTTCAAGGGCTGCCATAGGTGATCTTGGTGTGGACAAGCTAGAGGGACAACATTTGGTGTCCTGAAGACGAATCTCAAAGGCGCAGACTGCGAAGGCATCAAGAGGTTAGTGTAATCGTTCTTGATTTAATCTAGGGTTCTAAAATTAATCTGATTAATTTTAAAATCTTAAATGGCAAATACAGATCCAAAAACATATTAAAAGAAATCTTGCATGATAAAAATAGATAAAAATAAATCAAATAGATAAAAATAAATCTTGCATGATGCATGTGACCCTAGGTGAAAATTTTTGAATTCAATGGTATAAACTTGTGTTTTTCACGCTTCCGTTCCTTCAATTGGTATAAGAGCCACTATATTTGCCATTTAGATTGTTGATTATATGATTTAATTGTGTGTTTGATCATGAGATCAAAAGTTCATTGCTGGTTACAAAGCAAGTTGGCGGCATACTTGAAAAAACACCATCAATGGTGCGCATGGTTTGGCTTCCATGGGTGGTTTAAGGTTTGGCTTTTAATTATGCAATTGTTGTATGATCTAAGGCCTATTCTTTGACTAATTAAAGTGTTTAATTAGTAGTTTTTATCACACAATTAAATTATGATTCAAATCAGAATTTTAGAAATTGTTTGAATGTGATTCAAATCTGAATTTTAAAAGTTGTTTGAATGTGTTTCAAATCTTAATTTTTAAAGTTGTTTGAATCATATTTAAATCTGATTTTTTAAAATTGATTACATAAAATTCAGATCTGATTTTTAAAAAAATGTTTGAATGTGATTCAAATCTGATTTTTTAAAAAATGTTTGAATGTGATTCAAATCTGAATTTTTGAAGTTGTTTGAATGTGATTCAAATCTGAATTTTTAAATTTGTTTGAATGAGATTCAAATCTGAATTTTTAAATTTATTTGAATCATATTCAAATCTGGATTTTTAAGTTGAATATGAGATATTCAATTTAATTTAAGTATGTATGTTTTATTTAATTGTTAAATAGTGATATGCATGATGGATGATCATGGACTATAAAAGACCAATGTAATTGGATTTATTTCTTTTATGTTTCTTTAGGATTGTAAATTCATTAATTTATTTTAATTTTTTTTGGGCATGTATTATTAAGTTTGTAATAATTTTTGGGTTGTAATTTCATTTATTTAAGTTCTTGTAAATTCGCCTTGGTATGCCAAGGATTACTATGTAATATTGAATTGCAAGAAGTTCAAGGAGGTCAAGAGCATTGGTGGGACCAGTGGGAGGAATTCAATATCAAGTGTTGATTATGTACTCCTTCAGCAACTCTTGTAAAATGAATGAATGAAATGCACCTAGGAATGCCCTGATTCAATTCTTGGTGGCTCAGAATTGAATCCCTTAGAAAGTCCATGATCATACCATATTTACTGCTTATCCATGAATGCATGAGATGTATGGGAATGTATGCAATTATATGATATATGCATGCTAAATGGATAATGTGCAAAGTGAGACCTTAATAGTAATAAGGATGGCTATAAAATCTTCCAAACAAATGATTAAGTTGGAAATGCTATAATTAAAGTAATTATAACATAAGCCCTCCATTGGGGCAATTATTTTAAGAAATTTTAAATAGTTGCATGAGATGCAATTAATTTAAGAGATTTTCTTAAGAATAATTGTTAAGCATGAGATGTTGTAAATATATAAATGGTTTGGTGGCCAATATTGGATGTACCTGAGGACATTAAAATTATTTGCATAATTCTTGACTCAATGGGATCAACTTAACTAATGCAAGATAAGTCAATAATGGATGTACACAGATTTTGAGTATTAGGGGCTAGCTAAAGGATTGAACCTCACATGAGATGTGATGGGCAAGGAGTTGCTCACTTATAGTTTATTGTAATTCCAATAATGGATGTACCTGAGGATGATCAATAGAATTATAAGAATTCAATCACCCACTAGAAATCCATCCAACTAGGATTTCCGTTTTCTACTCTGGAAGTGTAGGATTCGCTAAGTTAGTGGGAGGACCAATTTGATTAAAAGACCATAATCATTTTGGTTAATTACATGATACATTTACTAATTAATCTGGTTATTTTCTGCAATTAATTTTCTGATAAAAATGAGCACAAAACAATCACCACCATCCAATATCCTTGCAAGCATACTTGATCACAATAGGTTGACAGGACCTAATCATCGATTGGCTAAGAAATTTGAAAATTGACATGAACCTTGAACATATTGTATATGTTCTAGATTCAAATGTTCCTGGTCCCTTACCTCAAGAGGCCACACAAGAGGAACATGAAACTTTGGACAAGTGGAAGGAGCATGATATGAGAGCTAAGTGTTACATGCTTGCTTCCATGAGTAATGAGTTACAGAAGCAACATGAGAACATGCAGAGTGCGAGTGAGATCCTCCTTCACCTACAAGAGTTGTATGGTGAGCACAGCAGGAATGCTAGGTATGAGATATCTAGACAGCTATTCCGTATGAGGATGTCTGAGGGACAGAATGTTGGGGATCATGTCCACAAGATGATTCGGTGATTGAGCGGTTGGAACATCTTGACTTCAACATGGATTTCCAACTACAAACGGATTTGATCCTTGATCCTTCACGAGTCTTTTGGGAATTTTGTGACAAATTTCCATATGACTAAACAGGAATGCACCTTAGCTGGTTTACTCAACATGTTGGTTATTGCCCAAAAGAATATGCCAGGCAATAAAGGAAAAGAGGTAGCTTTGGTTGCATCTTCTTCTGCTGGAAAGTCCAACAAGAAGAAGGGCAATAAGAAAAAGAAACCTCAGATTCCTGGTCCTTCTAAGAAAATAGCTAAACAGAAAAGGAAGACTAAAGCTGATGAAGGCAAAGGAAAGTGTTTCCACTGCCAACAGGAAAGTGTTTCCATTGCCAATAGGAAAGTGTTTCCATTGCCAGTAAGAAAGTGTTTCCACTGGCCAGAGTATAGCAATCTAAAAGAATACAATGCCATGGTGAAAACCAACTCAAATTCAAAATATATTTGACACTTAAGGTTATGTCATGTTGCAGAAGATAGGATTGCAAAATTGGAGAAAATGGGGATTCTATCCTTATTGGACTCTGAGCCTACTCCAACTTGTGAATCTTGCCTTCAGGGCAAAATGACTAGATCACCCTTTGTTGGACAGGGGCTAAGAGCTGAAAATATTTTGGAGCTAATACATAGTGATGTATGTGGTCCATTTAAAGAAATGGCAAGAGGGGGCTTTCATTATTTTATTACCTTTACTGATGATAAATCAAGGTTTGGGTATTTGTATTTGATGAAATACAAACATGAATCTTTTGAAAAGTTCAAAGAATTTAAATCTGAAGTAGAAAATCAAACAGGAAAGAGTATTAAAGCTCTTCGATCAGATCGTGGAGGTGAATATTTGAGTACTGAATTTGATGAATACTTGAGAGAGCATGGCATTGTTTCTCAGCTGACTCCTCCAGGAACGCCACAACTGAATGGTGTATCTGAAAGGAGAAATCGTACCCTATTGGATATGGTACGTAGTATGATGAGCTATACTGATATGCCAATCTCCTTTTGGGATTTGCATTAGAATCAGCTTTGTATATTCTGAATAGGATTCCATCAAAATCAGTTTCTTCCACACCTTATGAGATATGGCATGGAAGAAAACAAAGTCTTAAGCATGTTAAGATTTGGGGTTGTCCAGCTTATATCAAAAAGCTGAACACTGATAAATTGGAGACCATATCAGAAAAAGGTCGATTTGTTGGATATCCAAAAGATAGTTTTGGATATTATTTTTATTTGCCTACTTCACAAAAGGTTGTGATAAGTAGAGATGCCACATTTCTTGAACAACAGTTTGTTCAAGAAGGAGGCAAAGGAAGGCAAATAGAGTTAGAATTGGAGAATTATGACCAACCAACAGATCAGATGGATATAGATCCATCTAGTCAACCAATACCCGTTGATGAAACATCTACAGCTGTTCCTCGTAGAACAACCAGGGTATCTCACCCACCAGTGAGATATGGTTTTCTTCATGAAGAAGAATAAGAGTTGTCTACTCATGAAGAAGTAGATCATGGAGATGATCCACTTACCTATGAAGAAGCTATATCAGATATAGACTCTTTAAAATGGATTGATGCTATGAAATCCGAGATTGATTCCATGTATAAGAATCAAGTTTGGGATCTTGTTGACCCACTTGAAGGTATTGTACCTATAAGGAACAAATGGGTTTTCAAGAAGAAAATTGGTTCTGATGGAAAGGTAGAGACCTATAAGGCAAGGCTAGTAGCGAAAGGGTTTCACCAAAGGCAAGGAATCGACTATGAGGAGACTTTCTTGCCTGTTGCCATGCTTAAATCAATTAGGATTTTATTAGCAATAGCTGCATACTATGATTATGAGATTTGGCAGATGGATGTTAAAACAGCTTTTCTCAATGGATACATTGAAGAAAACATTTTCATGGAACAACCTAGGGGATTTGAATCCCAAGATGGTTCCAAGGTATGCAAGCAAAAGCGATCCATTTATGGGTTGAAACAAGCTTCGAGGAGTTGGAACATTCGTTTTGATGAAGCCATTAAATCCTTTGGTTTTATCAAAAATGAGGATGAGCCATGTGTATATAAGAAGGTTAGTGACAGAGCTATCACTTTCCTTGTCTTATATGTGGATGACATACTGTTGATAGGTAATGACACAGGTATGTTGACGACTATAAAGGTATGGTTGTCAAATACATTCTCCATGAAAGACTTAGAGGAGGCAACCTATATTCTTGGGATTCGCATCTATAGAGATAGAGCAAAAAGAATAATAGGTTTATCCCAAAGTCTATACTTGGAAAAGGTGTTAAAGAGGTTTAACATGCTTGATTCCAAGAGAGGATTGTTACCAGTGAGACATGATATCCATCTTTCTAAAGAGATGTCTCCAAAGACACCTGAAGAAAGAGATAAGATGGCCAGGATTCCATATGCTTCGGCTATTGGAAGTTTAATGTATGCAATGTTGTGTACTAGGCCGGATATCGCATATGCTGTTAGTTTGACTAGCAGGTATCAATCCAATCCAGGTTTGGAACACTGGATAGCTGTTAAGAATATCCTTAAGTACTTGAGAAGAACTAAGGATTTATTCTTGATTTATGGAGGTGGAGACTTGCAATTGGATGGTTATACTGATTCTGATTTCCAATCATATATCTATGATATAAATTCTACCTCGGATATGTGTTCATTTGTAATGGAGGTGCGATCGGTTGGAAGAGTTCCAAGCGAGCACGCATTGCAGATTCCACTCTGAGTGAGTATATTCTCGCACGAGATCTCGCAAAGGAAGTCATTTGGATAAAGAAGTTCGTGTGAGAACTTACAGTAGTTCCTTCCATTGAGTCGGCGGTTCCACTACCTCGTGACAATAATGGAGCGATCATCTGAGCTAAGGAACCAAGGTCTTACAGAAATCCAAACACATAGAAAGGCGCTACCACATTATCGGAGAAATAGTTGGGCGGCGATGTAGCCATGCGAGAAAATAGCATTAGCAGAAAATCCGGTGATCCATTCACTAAGCCTATGTCACGGACTCGATTAGACCGACATCTTGAGAAGATAGGTCTAAGATATTGTAATGAATGGCTCTAGTGCTAGTGGGAGATTGTTAGTAGTATGCCCTAGAGCATATCATTTAGTATGTATCTTGTACATAATTTTATTAATAAAAGGCATTTCCACTTTTCCGTTTACATAATATATTTATGTGTAATAGAAAAGGTCCATTGATATTTTGTTAGAAATATTATTCTTAAGTTGTTAAGAATATGAGTGACAATATTTCTAGCACAAAGTATCATAAATAGGTTCACAATCGAGGATACTTCATAATGAGGACATGACTTATCCAGAAAGATTGTATTCATGTTTGTTCCCAAGTTATTTATATGAGATATAAATAAGATGGAATGGTGAGTCTCATGCCATATAACAAACATGATAGGCACTTATAAATGATAAGTAGGCCGAACCAGTGACACTTATGACAAGCACATGGAGTTTACTCTTGTCAATGTTTTGTCATAAATCATATCAGTGCATATAATCTTTAGACTGAGATAGCACGATTATCTTGTATATAGGTAGTTTGAGTTTGATACTGCTTTCATACTTGTACTGTGTATGGGTATATGGGCATGTGTTGGCTCCTACTAGTTATATATGGAGGTAGGTGTTGATCAAGATGGAATCTGTTCCTCTAAGTAAATAGAGATAAAATCCTATGTTCATTTAATTGTTCTTGATGTTTCAAGTTCTGGCGGAGACAGATAGATTTATTCGAAAAGAGTTTACGATGAGAAAATCTTTTAATCAAGAACTGGAATTAAAAGAGAACATAATATTCATAGCAAATGGAGTTTGACATAAACCATGACTCGGCTTGAGTTGGGATTTTGTAAGAGAGATTCTAGTGCATGGTAACATATGATTATAGGTTCATTTAAGGTAAACCTTATTACTAATTGGGTGGCCATGGCATGCTAAGCTAGGTGTTAACCATGGTCTATGAGGTTCATAAAATGATTTAGAGAAATCATTTATGGTAAGAAAGAGTTCTGATGATATTAAGAGTTGATATCATGTCTCATTGCCAATTAGTGATAAGCCTAGTAAGTCACACACATACACAAGTAATCACCTATTTAAATATGATTTAATTAATTAATTAAAGAGTTTAATTGATTAATTAAATAGGTTTGGTTTGCAATTAAATTGCAAAGTCCCTAGCATGACTTGAAACCAAATCTAGATTATTGGATGTATAATATAAGTTAAATTTATATTTAAAGTGTTTAAATATGAATTTAATTAATGAGAAATTAATTAATAGAGATTAATTAATTAATTTATATTTGATATAAATTAATTAGAAGAAGAAAATAATTATTTTGGGTTAAGAACTCAAAATTAAGACACAGGGGCATTTTGGTCATTTTGCAGTGTGACACGTGGCACCATGAGATGGTGACACATGGGATTACACATAAGCTTGCCAAATGTTTTTTTAATCATGTAAGATGATTACAATCAAGATTAAATATAGGTTTGACACTTGGCACAATGTGATTGGGTCACTTAAACCTAGAGCTAATCAAAAGGTGACATGTGGCTAGGGTTTAATGTGTTAACCTAGCTATTTAAGTGTGGTTATGAAAAGAAAAAATAACCAGCAGCCTCTCCTCTCATTTGTCACGCCACTTGGAGCCTCTCCAGCTATTTCTCTTCATCTCTCATCAATTCAAAGAGTTTAGCCATCAATCTCTTGAATTAAGAACACTAGAAATTGTTTCTAGTGTCCTGTTTACATCTCTAATCTCTTAAAAGGCAGAACTTGAATTTCTAATTAATAGAAATAGCTTTAGAGGCTGTTCAAGGGCTGCCATAGGTGTTCTTGGTGTGGATAAGCTAGAGGGACAACATTTGGTGTCCTGAAGACGAATCTCAAAGGCGCAGACACGCTGCAGTGCATCAAGAGGTTAGTGTAATCGTTCTTGATTTAATCTAGGGTTCTAAAATTAATATGATTAATTTTAAAATCTTAAATGGCAAATACAGATCCAAAAACATATTAAAAGAAATCTTGCATGATAAAAATAGATAAAAATAAATCAAATAGATAAAAATAAATCTTGCATGATGCATGTCACCCTAGGTGAAAATTTTTGAATTCAATGGTATAAACTTGTGTTTTTCACGCTTCCGTTCCTTCAATTGGTATAAGAGCCACTATATTTGCCATTTAGATTATTGATTATATGATTTAATTGTGTGTTTGATCATGAGATCAAAAGTTCATTGCTGGTTGCAAAGCAAGTTGGCGGCATACTTGAAAAAACACCATCAATGGTGCGCATGGTTTGGCTTCCATGGGTGGTTTAAGGTTTGGCTTTTAATTATGCAATTTTTGTATGATCTAAGGCCTATTCTTTGACTAATTAAAGTGTTTAATTAGTAGTTTTTATCACACAATTAAATTATGATTCAAATCAGAATTTTAAAAATTGTTTGAATGTGATTCAAATCTGAATTTTAAAAGTTGTTTGAATGTGATTCAAATCTGAATTTTTAAAGTTGTTTGAATCATATTTAAATCTGATTTTTTAAAATTGATTAAATAAAATTCAGATCTGATTTTTAAAAAAATGTTTGAATGTGATTCAAATCTAATTTTTTAAAAAATGTTTGAATGTGATTCAAATCTGAATTTTTGAAGTTGTTTGAATGTGATTCAAATCTGAATTTTTAAATTTGTTTGAATGAGATTCAAATCTGAATTTTTAAATTTATTTGAATCATATTCAAATCTGGATTTTTAAGTTGAATATGAGATATTCAATTTAATTTAAGTATGTATGTTTTATTTAATTGTTAAATAGTGATATGCATGATGGATGATCATGGACTATAAAAGACCAATGTGATTGGATTTATTTCTTTTATGTTTCTTTGGGATTGTAAATTAATTAATTTATTTTAATTTTTTTTGGGCATGTATTATTAAGTTTGTAATAATTTTTGGGTTGTAATTTCATTTATTTAAGTTCTTGTAAATTCGCCTTGGTATGCCAAGGATTACTATGTAATATTGAATTGCAAGAAGTTCAAGAGTCAAGAGCCTTGGTGGGACTAGTGTGAGGACTTCAATAGCAAGTGTTGATGATGTACTCCTTGAGCAAGTCTTGTACACTGAATGAATGAAATGCACCTAGGAATGCTGATTCAATTCTTGGTGGCTCAGAATTGAATCCCTTAGAAAGTCCATGATCATACCATATTTACTGCTTATCCATGAATGCATGAGATGTATGGGAATGTATGCAATTATATGATATATGCATGCTAAATGGATAATGTGCAAAGTGAGACCTTAATAGTAATAAGGATGGCTATAAAATCTTCCAAACAAATGATTAAGTTGGAAATGCTATAATTAAAGTAATTATAACATAAGCCCTCCATTGGGGCAATTATTTTAAGAAATTTTAAATAGTTGCATGAGATGCAATTAATTTAAGAGATTTTCTTAAGAATAATTGTTAAGCATGAGATGTTGTAAATATGTAAGTGGTTTGGTGGCCAATATTGGATGTACCTGAGGACATTAAAATTATTTGCATAATTACTGACTCAATGGGATCAACTTAACTAATGCAAGATAAGTCAATAATGGATGTACCTGAGATTTTGAGCATTAGGGGCTAGGTAAAGGATTGAACCTCACATGAGATGTGATGGGCAAGGAGTTGCTCACTTATAGTTTATTGTAATTCCAATGTACCTGAGGATGATCAATAGAATTATAAAAATTCAATCACCCACTAGAAATCCATCCAACTAGGATTTCCGTTTTCTACTCTGGAAGTGTAGGATTCGCTAAGTTAGTGGGAGGACCAATTTGATTAAAAGACCATAATCATTTTGGTTAATTACATGATACATTTACTAATTAATCTGGTTATTTTCTGCGATTAATTTTCGATAAAAATGAGCACAAAACAACCACCACCATCAATATCCTTGCAAGCATACTTGATCTGAGGTTGTGAGGACCTAATCATGCGATTGGCTAAGAAATTTGAAACTTGTCCTGAACCTTGAACATTTGAATCTAGAATATGTTCAAGGTTCAGGACAAGTTTCAAATTTCTTAGCCAATCAGACAGATTAGGTCCTGTCAACCTGTTGTGATCAAGTATGCTTACAAGGATATTGGATGGTGGTGGTTGTTTTGTGCTCATTTTTATCAGAAAATTAATTACAGAAATAACCAGATTAATTAGTAAATGTATCATGTAATTAACCAAAATGATTATGGTCTTTTAATCAAATTGGTCCTCCCACTAACTTAGCGAATCCTACACTTCCACAGTAGAAAACGGAAATCCTAGTTGGATGGATTTCTAGTGGGTGATTGAATTCTTATAATTCTATTGATCATCCTCAGGTACATCCGTTATTGGAATTACAATAAACTATAAGTGAGCAACTCCTTGCTCATCACATCTCATGTGAGGTTCAATCCTTTACCTAGCCCCTAATGCTCAAAATCTCAGGTACATCTATTATTGACTTATATTGCATTAGTTAAGTTGATCCCATTGAGTCAGTAATTATGCAAATAATTTTAATGTCCTCAGGTACATCCATTATTGGCCACCAAACCATTTACAAATTTACAACATCTCATGCTTAACAATTATTCTTAAGAAAATCTCTTAAATTAATTGCATCTCATGCAACTATTTAAAATTTCTTAAAATAATTGCCCCAATGGAGGGCTTATGTTATAATTACTTTAATTATAGCATTTCCAACTTAATCATTTGTTTGGAAGATTTTATAGCCATCCTTATTACTATTAAGGTCTCACTTTGCACATTATCCATTTAGCATGCATATATCATATAATTGCATACATTCCCATACATCTCATGCATTCATGGCGATAAATATGGTATGATCATGGACTTTCTAAGGGATTCAATCGAGCCACCAAGAATTGAATCGAGCATTCTAGGTGCATTTCATTCATTCAATTTACAAGAGTTGCTGAAGGAGTACATAATCAATACTTGATATTGAATTCCTCCCACTGGTCCCACCAATGCTCTTGACCTCCTTGAACTTCTTGCAATCCAATATTACATAGTAATCCTTGGCATACCAAGGCGAATTTACAAGAACTTAAATAAATGAAATTACAACCCAAAAAATATTACAAACTTAATAATACATGCCCAAAATAAATTAAAATAAATTAATTAATTTACAATCCCAAAGAAACATAAAAGAAATAAATCCAATCACATTGGTCTTTTATAGTCCATGATCATCCATCATGCATATCACTATTTAACAATTAAATAAAACATACATACTTAAATTAAATTGAATATCTCATATTCAACTTAAAAATCCAGATTTGAATATGATTCAAATAAATTTAAAAATTCAGATTTGAATCTCATTCAAACAAATTTAAAAATTCAGATTTGAATCACAGTCAAACAACTTCAAAAATTCAGATTTGAATCACATTCAAACATTTTTTAAAAAATCAGATCTGAATTTTATTGAATCAATTTTAAAAAATCAGATTTAAATATGATTCAAACAACTTTAAAAATTCAGATTTGAATCACATTCAAACAACTTTTAAAATTTAGATTTGAATCACATTCAAACAATTTTTAAAATTCTGATTTGAATCATAATTTAATTGTGTGATTAAAACTACAAATTAAACACTTTTATTAGTCAAAGAATAGGCCTTAGATCATACAGCAATTGCAGAATTAAAAGCCAAACCTTGAACCACCCATGGAACCATTGTTGCCGCCACCAATGGTGGCTTCACCATATGTGCCGCCACACCTCTTGATCCAACCAGCAATGAATCAATCATCTCATGATCAAATCACATAATTAAATCATATAATCAACAATCTAAATGGCAAATAACCTGGCTCTGATACCAATTGAAGGAACGGAAGCGTGAAAAACACAAGATTATACCATTGAATTCAAAAAAAATTTCGCCTAGGGTCACATGCACCATGCAAGATTTATTTTTATCTATTTGATTTCAATGATAAACAACATATTAAAACTCTTTTAATATGTTTTTGGATCTGTATTTTCCATTTAAAATTTTAAAATTAATCAGATTAATTTTAGAACCCTAGATTAAATCAAGAACGATTACACTAACCTCTTGATGCACTGCAGCGTGTCTGCGCCTTTGAGATTCGTCTTCAGGACACCAAATGTTGTCCCTCTAGCTTGTCCACACCAAGAACACCTATGGCAGCCCTTGAACAGCCACTAAAGCTTTTTCTATTAATTAGAAATTCAAGTTCTGCCTTTTAAGAGATTAGAGATGTAAACAGGACACTAGAAACAATTTCTAGTGTTCTTAATTCAAGAGATTGATGGCTAATCTCTTTGAATTGATGAGAGATGAAGAGAAATAGTTGGAGAGGCTCAAAGTGGCGTGACAAATGAGAGGAGAGGCTGCTGATTATTTTTTTTCTTTTCATAACCACACTTAAATAGCTAGGTTAACACATTAAACCCTAGCCACATGTCACCTTTTGATTAGCTCTAGGTTTAAGTGACCCAATCACATTGTGCCAAGTGTCAAACCTATATTTAATCTTGATTTTAATCATCTTACATGATTAAAAAAACATTTGGCAAGCTTATGTGTATTCCTATGTGTTACCATCTCATGGTGCCACGTGTCACACTGTGAAATGACCAAAATGCCCCTGTTTCTTAATTTTGAGTTCTTAACCCAAAATAATTATTTTCTTCTTCTAATTAATTTATATCAAATATAAATTAATTAATTAATCTCTATTAATTAATTTCTCATCAATTAAATTCATATTTAAACACTTTAAATATAAATTTAATTTATACTACACATCCAATAATCTAGATTTGGTTTCAAGTCATGCTAGGAACTTTGCAATTTAATTGCAAACCAAACCTATTTAATTAATCAATTAAACTCTTTAATTAATTAATTAAATCATATTTAAATAGGTGATAACTTGTGTATGTGTGTGACTTACTAGGCTCATCACTAATTGGCAATGAGACATGATATCAACTCTTAATATCATCAGAACTCTTTCTTACCATAAATGATTTCTCCAAATCATTTTATGAACCTCATAGACCATGGTTAACACCTAGCATAGCATGCCATGGCCACCCAATTAGCAATAAGGTTTACCTTAAATGAACCTATAATCATATGTTACCATGCACTAGAATCTCTCTGTTACAAAATCCCAACTCAAGCTGGAGTCATGGTTTATGTCAAACTCCATTTGCTATGAATATTATGTTCTCTTTTAATTCCAGTTCTTGATTAAAAAGATTTTTCTCATCAGAAACTCTTTTCTGAATAAATCTATCTGTCCTGGCCAGGAACTTGAAACATCAAGAACAATTAAATGAACATAGGATTTTTTTCTCTATTTACTTAGAGGAACAGATTCCATCTTGATCAACACCTATCTCCATATATAACTAGTAGGTGTTAGTAGTATGCCCTAGAGCATATCATTTAGTATGTATCTTGTACATATTTTTATTAATAAAAGGCATTTCCACTTTTCCATTTACATAATATATTTATGTGTAATAGAAAAGGTCCATTGATATTTTGTTAGAAATATTATTCTTAAGTTGTTAAGAATATGAGTGACAATATTTCTAGCACAAAGTATCATAAATAGGTTCACAATCGAGGATACTTCATAATAAGGAC
Organism: Hevea brasiliensis; assembly: GCF_030052815.1. Taxonomy (NCBI): domain Eukaryota; kingdom Viridiplantae; phylum Streptophyta; class Magnoliopsida; order Malpighiales; family Euphorbiaceae; genus Hevea; species Hevea brasiliensis. The sequence continues at coordinate 85,341,857 of NC_079497.1, read as the reverse complement.
ATGACTTATCCAGAAAGATTGTATTCATGTTTGTTCCCAAGTTATTTATATGAGATATAAATAAGATGGAATGGTGAGTCTCATGCCATATAACAAACATGATAGGCACTTATAAATGATAAGTAGGCCGAACCAGTGACACTTATGACAAGCACATGGAGTTTACTCTTGTCAATGTTTTGTCATAAATCATATCAGTGCATATAATCTTTAGACCTGAGATAGCACAGTTATCTTGTATATAGGTAGTTTGAGTTTGATCTCGCTTTCATACTTGTACTATGTATGGGTATATGGGCATGTGTTGGCTCTGCTAGTTATATATGGAGGTAGGTGTTGATCAAGAAGGAATCTGTTCCTCTAAGTAAATAGAGATAAAATCCTATGTTCATTTAATTGTTCTTGATGTTTCAAGTTCTTGGCAGACAGATAGATTTATTGAAAAGAGTTTACGATGAGAAAAATCTTTTAATCAAGAACTGGAATTAAAAGAGAACATAATATTCATAGCAAATGGAGTTTGACATAAACCATGACTCGTGCTTGAGTTGGGATTTTGTAACAGAGAGATTCTAGTGCATGGTAACATATGATTATAGGTTCATTTAAGGTAAATCTTATTACTAATTGGGTGGCCATGGCATGCTATGCTAGGTGTTAACCATGGTCTATGAGGTTCATAAAATGATTTAGAGAAATCATTTATGGTAAGAAAGAGTTATGATGATATTAATAGTTTATATCATGTCTCATTGCCAATTAGTGATGAGCCTAGTAAGTCACACACATACACAAGTTATCACCTATTTAAATATGATTTAATTAATTAATTAAAGAGTTTAATTGATTAATTAAATAGATTTGGTTTGCAATTAAATTGCAAAGTCCCTAGCATGACTTGAAACCAAATATAGATTATTGGATGTGTAGTATAAATTAAATTTATATTTAAAGTGTTTAAATATGAATTTAATTGATGAGAAATTAATTAATAGAGATTAATTAATTAATTTATATTTGATATAAATTAATTAGAAGAAGAAAATAATTATTTTGGGTTAAGAACTCAAAATTAAGACACAGGGGCATTTTGGTCATTTTGCAGTGTGACACGTGGCACCATGAGATGGTGACACATGGCATAACACATAAGCTTGCCAAATGTTTTTTAATCATGTAAGATGATTAAAATCAAGATTAAATATAGGTTTGACACTTGGCACAATGTGATTGGGTCACTTAAACCTAGAGCTAATCAAAGGGTGACATGTGGCAAGGGTTTAATGTGTTAACCTAGCTATTTAAGTGTTGTTATGAGAAAATAAAAGACAACTAGCAGCCACACACCTTTGTCACGCCACTTTGAGCCTCTCCAGCTATTTCTCTTCATCTCTCATCAATTCAAAGAGATTAGCCATCAATCTCTTGAATTAAGAACACTAGAAATTGTTTCTAGTGTCCTGTTTACATCTCTAATCTCTTAAAAGGCAGAACTTGATTTTCTAATTAATAGAAAAAGCTTTAGAAGCTATTCAAGGACTGCCATAGGTGTTCTTGGTGTGGACAAGCTAGAGGGACAACATCTGGTGTCCTGAAGACGAATCTCAAAGGCAGACACTGCAAAGACATCAAGAGGTTAGTGTAATCGTTCTTTATTTAATCTAGGGTTCTAAAATTAATCTGATTAATTTTAAAATCTTAAATGGCAAATACAGATCCAAAAACATATTAAAAGAGTTTTAATATGTTGTTTATCATTGAAATCAAATAGATAAAAATAAATCTTGCATGGTGCATGTGACCCTAGGTGAAAATTTTTGAATTCAATGGTATAATCTTGTGTTTTCCACGCTTCCGTTCCTTCAGTAGGAGCCAACACATGCCCATATACCCATACATAGTACAAGTATGAAAGCAGTATCAAACTCAAACTACCTATATACAAGATAACTGTGCTATCTCAGGTCTAAAGATTATATGCGCTGATATGATTTATGACAAAACATTGACAAGAGTAAACTCCATGTGCTTGTCATAAGTGTCACTAGTTCGGCCTACTTATCATTTATAAGTGCCTATCATGCTTGTTATATGGCATGAGACTCACCATTCCATCTTATTTATATCTCATATAAATAACTTGGGAACAAACATGAATACAATCTTTCTGGATAAGTCATGTCCTTATTATGAAGTATCCTCGATTGTGAACCTATTTATGATACTTTGTGCTTGAAATATTGTCACTCATATTCTTAACAACTTAAGAATAATATTTCTAACAAAATATCAATGGACCTTTTCTATTACACATAAATATATTATGTAAACGGAAAAGTGGAAATGCCTTTTATTAATAAAATTATGTACAAGATACATACTAAATGATATGCTCTAGGGCATACTACTAACATGTAGTGCATAATTCCTTAAGGAATTTAGTATACCTGCGGATTTGTTTAATCGCGTTAAGTAAAGGTATATTGACCTCTACCTTCCTGAAAGTCTTCAAAATTTCTTTTTCTTGTTCTTCTTTCTTATTTTTAGCCAACCTACATGGGAATGGAGGAAGAACATAATTAATAACCTTATTCAGTTTAGGTTCAGTATTTACCTCAACTTCAGGAACTTCAGACTCTTTTGGCTCTTTTGTTCCTTGCTTTTTCTTTTTCATTGGCTCATGTGGAGTCTGGTTATCAACTTCTTTCCCACTCCATAATAGTATAGCACTCGCATTTTCTCTGGGGTTCATGACTGTTTGTGATGGAAACCTTCCAGAACCTTGAGCTTCCAGCTTACTCATAAATGAAGCTAATTGACCAATCTGCCTCTCTATGTTTTGAATGCTATTTTTGGTCTCCTGTTGAAACTATTGTGTATTATTAGCCAAAGCCTTAACAATTTCATCAAGTGACATACCTTGATTTGAGGGAGGTGGAGGTGGTTGATTCCCTTGTCTCTGCTGCTGGTATCGGTTTTGCACTGGTTGATTTCCATAACTCAGATTAGGATGATCTCGCCATCCTGGATTATAAGTATTGGAAAAAGGATCATACCTGTGTTGTGGCTATCCATAATTTCCTACTGCATTGACATGTTTCATTGATTCATCCTCTTGTAATACAAGACACATGTCAGTAGCATGACCCGAACCCAAACAAATCCAACATACCTTAACAGTTTGTATTTTCCTTACAGCCAACTGCCTCACCAAAGAAGTTAAATCAGAAATTTGTTTCTCAAGGTTAGATGTACTTACCTCATTAACCTTCATAGGTGTGTGATCCATTCTCATTCCAAACTGTTGAGAGTTTGCTGCCATGTTAGTAATTAGCCTCCTTGCCTCTTCTGGTGTCTTATCAACTAAAGCTCCTCCACTAGCAGCATCTATCATACTATGGTCCATTAGTAGAAGTCCCTCATAGAAGAAGCTGCTCACTTATTTGATGATAGGGACAGATTGCACACAACTTCTTAAATCTCTCCCAATACTCATACAAACTCTCTCCATTGTACTGCCGGATGTCACAAATTTCTTTTCTTATGTTGGCAGCACGGGAAGCAGGAAAATACTTCTTCATAAATATCTGTTTCATCCCATTCCATGAGTTGATAGATCCAGAAGGAAGGTAATACAACCAATCCTTAGCTGTGCCCTCCAGTGAGAAAGGAAAAGCTCAAAGCTTGATTTGATCCTCTGAAACTCCTTGAGGTTTCATGCTGGAACACACAACATGAAATTCTTTTAAATGCTTATGTGGATCCTCACCTACAAGACCATGAAACTTAGGCAACAAATGGATTAGTCCAGATTTCAACTCACAAGCAACATTTAAAGCAGGGTATTGGATATAAAAAGGTTGTTGCTTTAGATTAGGAGCAGCCATGTAACACCCTAGGCAAATCCCACATCGGCAAAATATGGGAGAGATGCTGGATTTATAAGTTGGCGATTCGTAACCCCCTAGTGATGCATTTTAAAACCGTGAGGGCTTTAGCCCAGAGTGGACAATATCACTAGTAGGTCGGGCTATTACATTTGTGGTATCAGAGCCGCTCCGCATGCAACCTTGGGCGATGGTGGGGCAAACCTCAGTGAGGACGCTGAGTCTCATAAAGGGGGTGGATTGTAACACCCTAGGCAAATCCCACATCTATAAAACACGAGAGAGATGCTGGGTTTATAAGTTGGCGGTTAGTAACCCCTAGTGACGCGTTTTAAAATCGTGAGGGCTTCGACCCAGAGCAGACAATATCACTAGTGGGCCGGGCCATTACAAGCCAACTCTTTCAAAGTTCTAGCAGCCATGGTTTCGTTTTCGAAATTTTACTCTAAATCCAAATTCAAACTTAACTCCTTTGGAGATTGGACTCCTTCAAATGTACTCAGAATCTACCTAGCATTCTTAGTCAATGTTCTCAACTGTTTAGCTGTTTTTTCTACTTCTGGATCAAAGATGAACTCACCAGATTGAGAAGTTCTTGTCATAAACAAAAAGAAATCAAAGTAAAAACAAAAAAAAATGCCTCAAAACCCTAGAAAACAATCGAATTTGGCCTCAAGAGAGTGGGGCCAAAGAATCTTAAAGATTCATTGGTCTTGATAAGAACGTCGTTTCCTTCAAAATAAGTATAGGCCGCCCTCCAAATTCAACCAAACTTCTTGATGAACAGTAACAACGTAAATTTTTTTTTTCTTTCCCAAAAACCAGAAAATAGCAATAACTCACAAACAAATTTAATAACAGAATATTTAACACCAAAAACACGAAATCAAATAAACTTCAGTCCTCGGCAACGACGCCAAAATTCTTAATGGGTGTCGAATCCACCAGAAATAAAATTAACTGAAATTAACATTAATGAAATATTTTCTGCAGCAAGTGGTAAATCCAGGTCAAATCCTAGAGACTGAATTATTAAATTTTGTGCACTTGTGTGTAATGGAAAACGAAAGAAACAAAGATTGAGGGAGGGGTTTTGTAACACAAAATCAAAAGAAATTAGAAATTCAAGAACTAAATATGAAAATCTCAATTTAAACAAACTTCAGTCCAAGGTAATTCGCATTCCAATGCATTGATTTGATCATAGACAAAAGAAATACAATTATATCTTATTGAATACTTAACGTGGATTTACTAAATAGCGAGGTAAACCCCTGACTTCCCTATACTCATCAATTCGAGCCTAGCACTCTGATTGACTCTAATTATTAACTGAGTTGGTATTAAGCAATCCTTATCAAATTAATAACTGCTTTAAGAAAAGGAAGTAGTTAAGCTGAACAATAATTTATGAAGCATAAATCATTTAATCCACCCTATTTCTTCCTTAGGTTATTATTGAAAACTTAGATCATAATCAATAAAACCTAATTGCTACTCATGTTCAATCTTACACAATAATTATGGATTATGAAGATAAACTAGCAATTGATCAAATTAAACAATTAACTAATAGGCCTTTTAGCAAATCATTCAACAGATCAAAAATAATTAAATCGAAAAAAAATAGAGATTCAAAAAGACATAAATTAAATTAAGAACCTGATCTCACAAATCACACATAAGAACTTGAATCCCTCGAACTGAATTAAAAACTTAGCCACTCATGTTCTTGGCTTACAGAAAAATAAAGGAAAAATACAGAAAAAAATCTAAAAAGAGAATGGAGAATGAAGGTCTAAATTGGGATTCTCTTAGCTACTGCCCAAAGAAGTATTCATAATAGAAAAATCGAATCCCAAAGATAGGAACCAAACTAGGAAAAGTTTTGAAATTCAAAAAGCAGATTTTCAACCTGCATTCATGTCTCTGGAATCAAGGATGATTTTCAGTAACTTTCTTTCTGAATCTGCCTCTACCCTCTTTAGAAAAGTTGTAGCCCTATTTCTTAGCTTTCCAATGGCTACTAATTCACCCAAATCTGAGGTCTACAGCCCAAGTTATGGGCCAAAAATCGGGACTGGTTCAAATAGACGGTCTAGCCCATAGTGACGACTTCATTGCCATTTTTGACAATTAAAATGGCCTCATTTCCTATCCAGCCCTTCATAGAAGTTGTAGAGGTGGCTCTTAAGGTTCAATTAGGCTTAGGCTTACTTTATTTAGACATCTAAAACTCCATATACAAAATAAATACCAAAATTGGTTGTGACACATCAAGTCTAGGCTCTTTCAATAGATCCATAGCTCATTTTGTTAACCTTGGAGACTGATTTGGGCTTTGGTCCCTCTTTATCTTTTGAAGTGCTCTCTCTTAGCTTTTCAATGGATTAAATAGCACTCAATTTAGAGGCCCACAACTTTAGAAACACCTAAAAAATACAACGAAGGTCAAATGCTGAAAATTTCTCCATTTAGCATAATTATTCCACAACTATCTAACAATATGCCTAAATGATAAATATATTTTAACCAACTGAATTAAACACAAAAACACACTAAAAACACTAAATGTGGTGGGAATAAAATTAATAAATTATGCACTTATCAACACTAGAAACAATTTTTAGCAATTTTAATTCAAGAGAATATGGGCAATTCTCTTTGAATTGATGAGAGAAGAAGAAGAAGAGAGGAAGAAGGCATAGAGGTGGCGGCACCTATGAGATAAAAATTAGAATGTATGTTTTATTCTTTCGTTCTTTCTCTTTTATAATTAGGTCATCGCTTAGAACCCTTGCCACATGTCATCTTCTGATTGCATCTTAATTTTAATTGACCTAATCACATTAAACCAAGTGTCAAAGCTAGGTTTAATCTTGACTTTAATCATCATGCATGATAGGAAGACAAATAACAAGCCATGATGCCATGTGTCACCATCTCATTGTGCCATATGTCACCCTATGAAATGACTAAATTACCCTTGTGTTGTAATTTTGAGTTCTCAACCCAAAGTAATTATTTCTCCTCTTCTAATCAATTTATATCAAATATAAATTAATTATTTAATCTCTATTAATTAATTTTCCATAATTAAATTTATATTTAAACACTTTAAATATAAATTTAACTTATACTATACCAATAACCTAGATTTGGTTTCAAGACATGTTAGGGACTTTGCAATCTAATTGCAAACCAAACCTATTTAATTAATTAATTAAACTCTTTAACTAATTAATTAAATCACATTTAACTTCGTGATTACTTGTATATGTGTGTGACTCACTAGGCTCATTACTAATTGGTAATGAGATATGATATCAACTCTTAATATCATCAAAACTTTTTTCTTACCATAAATGATTTCTCTAAGTCATTTTAAGCACCTCATAGACAATGGTAAACACCTAGCATAGCATGCCATGGCCACCCAATCAGTAATAAAGAATGCTTTAAATGAACCTAAAATCATATGTTACCATGTACTAGAATCTCTCTGTTACAAAATCCCAATTCGAGCTGGAGTCATGGTTTATGTCAAACTCCATTTGCTATGAATATTATGTTCTCCTTTAATTTCAGTTCTTAATTCAAAAGATTTTCTTATTAGAAACTCTTTTCTGATTAAATCTGTCTGTCCTGGCTAGGAACTTGAAACATCAAGAACAATTAAATGAACATAGGATTTTATCCCTATTTACTTAGGGTAACAGATTCCATCTTGATCAACACCTACCTCCATATATAACTAGTAGGAGCCAACACATGCCCATATACCCATACACAATACAAGTATAGTATCAAACTCAAACTACCTATATATAAGATAATTGTGTTATCTCAAGTCTAAAGATTATATGCACTAATATGATTTATAACTATGCATCGACAAGAGTAAACTTCCACGTGATTGTCATAAGTGTCACTGGTTTGGCCTACTTATCATGCATAAGTGCCTATCATGTTTGTTATATGGCATGAGACTCACCATTCCATCTTATTTACATCTCATATAAATAACTTGGGAACAAACATGATTACATTCTTTCTGGATAAGTCATGTCCTTATTGTGAAGTGTCCTCGATTGTGAACCAATTTATGATACTTTGTGCTAGAAATGATGTCAGTCATATTCTTAACAACTTAAGAATAGAATTTCTAACAAAATTTCAATGGACCTTTTCTATTATACATAAATATATTATATAAACAGAAAAGTGAAAATTCCTTTTTATTAATAAAACATGTACAAGATACATACTAAATGATATATTCTAGGGCATACTGCTAATAATCTCCCACTAGCACTAGAGCCATTCATTACAATTGTAATACCCTCAATGTAGCAATTCCGTACATTTCTACTGTTCCAGTGATCGGTGTTGGTCCGGACAGTTAGAACATTTGGAAAAATATTTAAACTAAAGTAAGGAACCATAATTAACTCAAATATTAATAAGAAAAATTTAGAAAAAATTTTAGAAATAAAATACAACCAAGTTAAATAAGCCGGTGCTCTAGCGATGGGTAACCTAGTGAGAAGGTGCGATCCTCGCAACTAAGAGCCCTAGACCCGGGAGAAAAATTCAAAAAATAATTTTTGGGACTCCAAAGAAGAGTCATTGAGGGTTCTATAGCATTAGAATGCCAAGAAAATGCTTAGAAAAGTTTTTCAATCTGTGCAGACGATTTTGGCTAAATAAGCGAAACAGAGGGCATTTTGGTCATTTCGCCTTCAGAGGTGATTTTTGGCCGACTTGTCTAGTTAAGTAAATAATTATTATGATCTAAAATATGAATAAATATTGCTAAAAATTTAATTGAAAAAGAGAAGAAAATGAAAGAAAAGAAAAATGAAAGAAATAGGGAATTATGACATCATATGATGTCATTAAAAGTGCTCCCACCAATCACCACTTACCAAGCCTTTACAAAACACTTTGTAACACCCTCACTTTACATAGTCTGTACATTTTGCTACTCTAGTGACCTAATGTTTGTCCGGACAAGTCAAGATGTTTGGGACTACACTTCAGTGATAGTGAGAAGGCATAAAATGATGAAATAAATAATAAGAAAATACAATAAAAAATAAGAAAAAATAAAAGAGAGGAAATGAAACTAGGTTAAACGAGCCGACACCATAGCGATGGGTGACTGTACCGGGAAGTTATGGCGAAGGCAATTACCAACCCCAGGACTGTAGGGAATCCTCGGAATTAAAATTCGAGACATAATTAAAGGTCTACTGAGGTGTAATTGACATTGGAAATGTCAAAGAAAATTTAGTGAGTCAATATAAATGAAAAACGAAAATTAAAGAAATCAGTGGTACAAGAGTAAATCGGTAGTACCGAAAAATTCGAAATATAACCCGAAGAGGGGCATTTTGGTTATTTGACACCTAGAGTTGGCTTTTGACCCCTAGATTTGGCTTTTGACCTAAATGTCCATAAAAATAAAGTGGTATTAAATTTTGAAAATTTTATGAAAAATGAAATTGAAATGAAATGTAATTAAGGGAAATTAAAGGGAACAAGTTTAGGATAATTAAAAGTTTAATTAAATTATTATTATCTTAATATTAGTGGACCACTATAGACCATATAAAAGCTTAAGAAATCAGATTTCTTCCACTAACTTCTGTATCACTTTTTTCTTCCTTCTAATTCTCTTTGGCCAAAACAAAAACTACCAAAGTCCATCCATGGCCGCCTCACTTCACAAGCTCTAAACACCATGATCAAGCCATCATTCCCATAACTTGTCTTCATTAAAGTTGATCTCCACCTTGCAAGGAAGAAGTTGGTAGTAATTTCACGAAGTTTTAGTGAAGTTTGGTCAAGCTCCAAAAGAGGTAAGTGCTTGTTTTCAATTCTTACTTCAATAAAGTTGTAGTGGAGGTTATTGGAAGTTATATTATGGAAGAAATTGTGGAATTTAATGAGTTATGGTGCTGTCCAATTTTTGGTAGTTTCATGTCCATGGGAGTATGATGTAATTTGTCATGTAAATGGTGATTTAAAGGGTTGATTAAGGTGTTTAAATGCATAAGAGTGTACTTGTATGTAGATGTTTGAATTGTGTAATTGAACAATTGAATTTTTGAGAGTTTTTGGAAGAAATTGTGAGGGTTTGTAAACTGACCAATTTGGTAGCTTTGTGATGCATGGAAAAGTGTTTAATTTCATGAAAATAGCTTGGTGAATTCTGGTACCAATGATGGCAGAATGAGAATGTAAATGTTTTTGGGAACGATAAGTGGTAATTAGGTATGTTTATGTATGTTAATTATTGAATTTGAACTTTGTAATTTTGAATTGTAATTGGGGTATTGAGGGTTTGTATATTCTGCCCAAATTGACCATAATGTGCTGTGTTGAGTGGTTGTGGTTTGATACCAATTCAGAATTGGGTATGAGAAAAGGACTTATAGCTAGGTGAATGTGCAATTGATAAGTGTTTAAGCAACATGTTTAAGGGCAGTATGCATTTTGGGCTATAACCCTAATTGTGTGATAATTGGTATAAGGCCAATTATAGGTAAAACTAGACTCAATAGAGACTAACTTTCATGTAGAGAGCTTGTCCAAATTCTGCCTAGATGTGACCTAAAAGAATGACCAAATCCGGAATTGCATGACATGAAAACCCATAATTTTGACCATATGAATAGTAGTCAATATTTTAGCCATAACTCACTCAAACTAAGTCCAAATGACTTGAAATTTATATCATGGAAAGCTTAGACATAGAGCTACAACTCTTATGAAGACCACCAAGCCAAGAAATGCCAATTACCAAGACAAAATGATCGCCAAAGTTGGGTTACAAAAACTAGCCGCATTGACTTTGACCTAAAAATGACCTAAACTTTGCAATATAAGTGCAACTTAACCAGCAATAGTAAAATGACCATAATTTGGTCCATATAACTCCAAATACCCTGAAACCAGTGCCAAATTTTCATTAAGACATAGGCCTACAGTAATGGTATTTTGACCAGCACCCAGAAACTTAGGGAACTAGGTTAATTAACTTGATTAAATTGGCATACAAAATCTAGAAATGGTTGAAATGACCATTAACTCCAGTAAAGTGTTTTAAGTATAACTCCCACTAGAAGTCTTCAAACAAAATGAGCCATACCATTCTGGAAAGCTAAGAAATAGACCTATAACTTTGTTTCAGACCTCTCCTGTAACACCCCTATTTGCATAGCCTGGTATATTTTACTGTTCCAGTGGCCGGTGTCGGTCCGGATAATTAAGGGGATAAGAACCACACTTAAGACAACTAGATAAACCATAAACACAAATAATTAGTAATGTCCAATTAGTTAAGTATAAATAAGAAACACAAAACATAAGAAGTTAAACGAGTCGAGAGTCACATCGATGGGTGACCTTCTCGGGAACGACTGCGAAGTCGATTTAAACTAAAATTTCGAACCATAAAATGTGATCCCGCGGTCCTTAAGACCCTTATAAACACAGTGGAAAAGAGAAAATCATGAAAAAGAACTGTTAAGCCAGTCAAATAAATAGGTCAGGGAGCCGGAAGAAATATGAAATTATTTGCAAACCGAGTTGAACTGGCGAAGGGCAATTTGGTCAATTGACCCCGAGAGCTGACTCCTGACCTAATTGTCAAATAAAATCGGAAAAAAGAAAATTTCAGAATCGAGAATTAAATTAAAGAACTAATAAAAAAAAAGAAGAGAAAATGAAAAAGTTAAAAAGGTGTAGGAAGATGACATCATGCAAATCTACAATTCTGCAGATTCAGGTCACCAACTTTGCTCAGTAATTTGAGTGGGTTAATGGCATAATTTGGGTTTTTATTCTTCATGAAAGTTTTAGGCCTATATTGAAGGAACGGAAGCGTGAAAAACACAAGATTATACCATTGAATTCAAAAAAATTTCGCCTAGGATCACATGCACCATGCAAGATTTATTTTTATCTATTTGATTTCAATGATAAACAACATATTAAAACTCTTTTAATATGTTTTTGGATCTGTATTTGTCATTTAAGATTTTAAAATTAATCAGATTAATTTTAGAACCCTAGATTAAATCAACAACGATTACACTAACCTCTTGATGAACTGCAGCGTGTCTGCGCCTTTGAGATTTGTCTTCAGGACACCAAATGTTGTCCCTCTAGCTTGTCCACACCAAGAACACCTATGGCAGCCCTTGAACAGCCTATAAAGCTTTTTCTATTAATTAGAAATTTAAGTTCTGCCTTTTAAGAGATTAGAGATGTAAACAGGACACTAGAAACAATTTCTAGTGTTCTTAATTCAAGAGATTAATGGCTAATCTCTTTGAATTGATGAGAGATGAAGAGAAATAGCTGGAGAGGCTCAAAGTGGCGTGACAAATGAGAGGAGAGGCTGCTGGTTATTTTTTCTTTTCATAACCACACTTAAATAGCTAGGTTAACACATTAAACCCTAGCCACATGTCACCTTTTACTTAGCTCTAGGTTTAAGTGACCCAATCACATTGTGCCAAGTGTCAAACCTATATTTAATCTTGATTTTAATCATCTTACATGATTAAAAAGAAAACATTTGGCAAGCTTATGTGTAATCCCATGTGTCACCATCTCATGGTGCCACGTGTCACACTGTGAAATGACCAAAATGCCCCTATTTCTTAATTTTGAGTTCTTAACCCAAAATAATTATTTTCTTCTTCTAATTAACTTATATCAAATATAAATTAATTAATTAATCTCTATTAATTAATTTCTCACCAATTAAATTCATATTTAAACACTTTAAATATAAATTTAATTTATACTACACATCCAATAATCTAGATTTGGTTTCAAGTCATGCTAGGGACTTTGCAATTTAATTGCAAACCAAACCTATTTAATTAATCAATTAAACTCTTTAATTAATTAATTAAATCATATTTAAATAGGTGATAACTTGTGTATGTGTGTGACTTACTAGGCTCATCACTAATTGGCAATGAGACATGATATCAACTCTTAATATCATCAGAACTTTTTCTTACCATAAATGATTTCTCTAAATCATTTTATGAACCTCATAGACCATGGTTAACACCTAGCATAGCATGCCATGGCCACCAAATTAGTAATAAGATTTACCTTAAATGAACCTATAATCATATGTTACCATGCACTAGAATCTCTCTGTTACAAAATCCCAACTCAAGCTGGAGTAATGGTTTATGTCAAACTACATTTGCTATGAATATTATGTTCTCTTTTAATTCCAGTTATTGATTAAAAGATTTTTCTCCTCAGAAACTCTTTTCTTAATAAATATATCTGTCCTGGCCAGTAACTTGAAACATCAAGAACAATTAAATGAACATAGGATTTTATCTCTATTTACTTAGAGGAACAGATTCCATCTTGATCAACACCTATCTCCATATATAACTAGTAGGAGCCAACACATGCCCATATACCCATACATAGTACAAGTATGAAAGCGATCAAACTCAAACTACCTATATACAAGATAATCGTGCTATCTCAGTCTAAAGATTATATGCATCGATATGATTTATGACAAAACATTGACAAGAGTAAACTCCATGTGCTTGTCATAAGTGTCACTGGTTCGGCCTACTTATCATTTATAAGTGCCTATCATGTTTGTTATATGGCATGAGACTCACCATTCCATCTTATTTATATCTCATATAAATAACCTGGGAACAAACATGAATACAATCTTTCTGGATAAGTCAAGTCCTTATTATGAAGTATCCTCGATTGTGAACCTATTTATGATACTTTGTGCTAGAAATATTGTCACTCATATTCTTAACAACTTAAGAATAATATTTCTAACAAAATATCAATGGACCTTTTCTATTACACATAAATATATTATGTAAACGGAAAAGTGGAAATGCCTTTTATTAATAAAATTATGTACAAGATACATACTAAACGTTATGCTCTAGGGCATACTACTAACAATCTCCCACTAGCACTAGAGCCATTCATTACAATATCTTAGACCTATCTTCTCAAGATGTCGGTCTAACTGAGTCTGTGACATAGGCTAAGTGAATGGATCAGCTGGATTTTCAGCTGATGCTATTTTCTGCATGGCTACATCGCCTCGCCCAACTATTTCTCTGATAATGTGGTAGCGCCTTTCTATGTGTTTGGATTTCTGGTGAGACCTTGGTTCCTTAGCTCAGATGATCGCTCCATTATTGTCACGGTGTAGTGGAACTGACTCAATGGAAGGAACTACCGTAAGTTCTCATCACGAACTTCTTTATCCAAACGACTTCCTTTGCAAAGATTCGATGCAAAGAATATACTCGACCTCTGTAGTGGAATCTGCAATCGTGCTCGCTTGGAACTCTTCCAACCGATCGCACCTCCATTACAAATGAACACATATCCGCAGGTAGACTTTCTATCGTCGATATCCGATTGGAAATCGTAATCGTGATAACCATCTAATTGCAAGTCTCCACCTCCATAAATCAAGAATAAATCCTTAGTTCTTCTCAAGTACTTCAGGATATTCTTGACTGCTATCCAGTGTTCTAAACCTGGATTGGATTGATACCTGCTAGTCAAACCCACAGCATATGCGATATCCAGCCTAGTACACAACATTGTATACATTAAACTTCCAATAGCCGAAGCATATGGAATCCTGGCCATCTTATCTCTTTCTTCGGGTGTCTTTGGAGACATCTCTTTAGAAAGATGGATACCATGTCTCACTGGTAACAATCCTCTCTTGGAATCAAGCATGTTAAACCTCTTTAACACCTTTTCCAAGTATAGACTTTGGGATAAACATATTATTCTTTCGCTCTATCTCTATAGATGCGAATCCCAAGAATATAGGTTGCCTCCCTAAGTCTTTCATGGAGAATGTATTTGACAACCATACCTTTATAGTTGTCAACATACCGTGTCATTACCTATCAACGAGATGTCATCCACATATAAGACAAGGAAAGTGATAGCTCTGTCACTAACCTTCTTATATACACATGGCTCATCCTCATTTTTGATAAAACCAAAGGATTTAATGGCTTCATCAAAACGGATGTTCCAACTCCTCGAAGCTTGTTTCAACCCATAAATGGATCGCTTTAGCTTGCATACCTTGGAACCAGCTTGGGATTCAAATCCCCTGGGTTGTTCCATGAACATGTTTTCTTCAATGTATCCATTGAGAAAAGTCGCTTTGACATCCATCCGCCAAATCTCATAATCATAGTATGCGCTATTGCTAATAAAATCCTAATTGATTTAAGCATGGCAACAAAGCAGAAAGTCTCCTCATAGTCTATTCCTTGCCTTTGGCGAAACCCTTTCGCTACTAGCCTTGCCTTATAGGTCTCTACCTTTCCATCGTAACCAATTTTCTTCTTAAAACCCATTTGTTCCCTATAGGTACAATACC
The DNA here is from genome assembly GCF_030052815.1 of Hevea brasiliensis. NCBI lineage: Eukaryota > Viridiplantae > Streptophyta > Magnoliopsida > Malpighiales > Euphorbiaceae > Hevea > Hevea brasiliensis. The sequence continues at coordinate 85,326,524 of NC_079497.1, read as the reverse complement.
TTCGTGGGTCAACAAGATCTCAAACTTGATTTTTATACATGGAATCAATCTCGGATTTCATAGCATCAATCCATTTTGAAGAGTCTATATCTGATATAGCTTCTTCATAGGTAAGTGGATCATCTCCATGATCTACTTCTTCATGAGTAGACAACTCTTGTTCTTCTTCATGAAGAAAACCATATCTCACCGGTGGGTGAGATACCCTAGTTGTTCTACGAGGAACAGTGGTAGATGTTTCATCAATGGGTATAGGTTGACTAGATGGATTTATATCCATCTGATCTATTGGTTGATCAGAATTCTCCAATTCTAACTCTATTTGCCTTCCTTTGCCTCCTTCTTGAACAAACCGTTGTTCAAGAAATGTGGCATCTCTACTTATCACAACCTTTGTGAAGTAGGCAATAAAAATAATATCCAAAACTATCTTTTGGATATCCAACAAATCGACCTTTTACGATCCGGTCTCCAATTTATCGTTGTTCAACTTTTTGATATGTCGTGGACAACCCCAAATCTTAACATGCTTTAGACTTAGTTTTCTTCCATGCCATATCTCATAAGGTGTGGAAGAAAGCGATTTGATGGAATCCTATTCAGAATATACAAAGCTGATTCTAATGCAAATCCCCAAAAGAAGATTGGCATATCAGTATAGCTCATCATACTACGTACCATATCCAATAGGGTACGATTTCTCCTTTCAGATACACCATTCAGTTGTGGCGTTCCTGGAGGAGTCAGCTGAGAAACAATGCCATGCTCTCTCAAGTATTCATCAAATTCAGTACTCAAATATTCACCTCCACGATCTGATCGAAGAGCTTTAATACTTTTTCCTGTTTGATTTTCTACTTCAGATTTAAATTCCTTAAACTTTTCAAAGGATTCATGTTTGTATTTCATCAAATATAAATACCCAAACCTTGATTTATCATCAGTAAAGGTAATAAAATAATGAAAGCCCCCTCTAGCCATTTCTTTAAACGGACCACATACATCACTATGTATTAATTCCAAAATATTTTCAGCTCTTAGCCCTTGTCCAACAAAGGGTGATCTAGTCATTTTGCCTTGAAGGCAAGATTCACAAGTTGGAGTAGGCTCAGAGCCCAATGAGGATAGAATCCCCATTTTCTCCAATTTTGCAATCCTATCTTCTGCAACATGACATAACCTTAAGTGCCAAATATATTTTGAACTTGAGTTGGTTTTCACCATGGCATTGTATTCTTTTAGATCACTTGCATTCAATTTGTGTTTGTCATTATTATCCAAATAATAAAGACCATCATTCATATAACCCGAACTAACATATTTATTTCCAAAATAAATATTGCAAACATCATCTGTGAACTGAAATTCATAGCCATTTCTAGTCAAACTAGATATAGAAATGATGTTCTTAAAAGCATCAGGTACATATAAAATATTATCCAAACACAAAACATGTCCAAACATGTAAAAAAATTTAGATCCTATGGCTAAAGCTTAAACAGTTGAGCCATTGCCAATCCGGACTCTAATATCTTGAGAACGCAAGCTGCTACTATTTGCTAGTTCCTGCATATCATTAGAAATGTGAGAACTGGCACCAATATCTAAAACCCAAGCTGTAGATGAACTATGAGTATCATCATAATCTAAATAACAAGATATGGACATACCTTCCGAAGGTGTATCCTTCTTGTCCTTCAGAGAAGCAAGATACTCTGGGCAGTTCCTTTTCCAGTGCCCATCCTTTTGGCAGTGGAAACACTTTCCTTTGCCTCCATCAGCTTTAGTCTTCCTTTTTTGTTTAGCTATTTTCTTGGAAGGACTAGGAATCTGAGGTTTCTTTTTCTTATTGCCCTTCTTGTTGGACTTTCCAGCAGAAGAAGATGCAACCAAAGCTACCTCTTTTCCTTTATTGCCTGGCATATTCTTTTGGGCAATAACCAGCATGTTGAGTAAACCAGCTAAGGTGCTTTCTTGTTTAGTCATATGGAAATTTGTCACAAAATTCCTAAAAGACTCAGGAAGGGACTGAAGGATCAAATCCGTTTGTAGTTGGAAATCCATGTTGAAGTCAAGATGTTCCAACTGCTCAATCAGCCGAATCATCTTGTGGACATGATCCCCAACATTCTGTCCCTCAGACATCCTCATACGGAATAGCTGTCTAGATATCTCATACCTAGCATTCCTGTTGTGCTCACCATACAACTCTTGTAGGTGAAGGAGGATCTCACTCGCACTCTGCATGTTCTCATGTTGCTTCTGTAACTCATTACTCATGGAAGCAAGCATGTAACACTTAGCTCTCATATCATGCTCCTTCCACTTGTTCAAAGTTTCATGTTCCTCTTGTGTGGCCTTTGGAGGTAAGGGACCAGGAACATTTGAATCTAGAACATATCCTATATGTTCAAGGTTCAGGACAAGTTTCAAATTTCTTAGCCAATCGCATGACATTAGGTCTGTCAACTGTTGTGATCAAGTATGCTTGCAAGGATATTGGATGGTGGTGGTTGTTTTGTGCTCATTTTTATCGTAAAAATTAATCAGAGAAAATAACCAGATTAATTAGTAAATGTATCATGTAATTAACCAAAATGATTATGGTCTTTTAATCAAATTGGTCCTCCCACTAACTTAGCGAATCCTACACTTCCAGAGTAGAAAACGAAAATCCTAGTTGGATGGATTTCTAGTGGGTGATTGAATTCTTATAATTCTATTGATCATCCTCAGGTACATCCATTATTGGAATTATTATAAACTATAAGTGAACAACTCCTTGCCCATCACATATCATGCGAGGTTCAATCCTTTACCTAGCCCCTAATGCTCAAAATCTCAGGTACATCCATTATTGACTTATCTTGCATTAGTTAAGTTGATCCCATTGAGTCAGTAATTATGCAAATAATTTTAATGTCCTCAGGTACATCCAATATTGGCCACCAAACCATTTACATATTTACAACATCTCATGCTTAACAATTATTCTTAAGAAAATCTCTTAAATTAATTGCATCTCATGCAACTATTTAAAATTTCTTAAAATAATTGCCCCAATGGAGGGCTTATGTTATAATTACTTTAATTATAGCATTTCCAACTTAATCATTTGTTTGGAAGATTTTATAGCCATCCTTTTTACTATTAAGGTCTCACTTTGCACATTATCCATTTAGCATGCATATATCATATAATTGCATACATTCCCATACATCTCATGCATTCATGGATAAGCAGTAAATATGGTATGATCATGGACTTTCTAAGGGATTCAATCGAGCCACCAAGAATTGAATCAGGCATTCCTAGGTGCATTTCATTCATTCATTTTACAAGAGTTGCTGAAGGAGTACATAATCAACACTTGATATTGAATTCCTCCCATGTCCCACAATGCTCTTGACCTCCTTGAACTTCTTGCAATCCAATATTACATAGTAATCCTTGGCATACCAAGGCGAATTTACAAGAACTTAAATAAATGAAATTACAACCCAAAAATATTACAAACTTAATAATACATGCCCAAAATAAATTAAAATAAATTAATTAATTTACAATCCCAAAGAAACATAAAAGAAATAAATCCAATCACATTGGTCTTTTATAGTCCATGATCATCCATCATGCATATCACTATTTAACAATTAAATAAAACATACATACTTAAATTAAATTGAATATCTCATATTCAACTTAAAAATCCAGATTTGAATATGATTCAAATAAATTTAAAAATTCAGATTTGAATCTCATTCAAACAAATTTAAAAATTCAGATTTGAATCACATTCAAACAACTTCAAAAATTCAGATTTGAATCACATTCAAACATTTTTTAAAAAATCAGATTTGAATCACATTCAAATATTTTTTAAAAAATCAGATCTGAATTTTATTGAATCAATTTTAAAAAATCAGATTTAAATATGATTCAAACAACTTTAAAAATTCAGATTTGAATCACATTCAAACAACTTTTAAAATTCAGATTTGAATCACATTCAAACAATTTTTAAAATTATGATTTGAATCATAATTTAATTGTGTGATTAAAACTACTAATTAAACACTTTAATTAGTCAAAGAATAGGCATTAGATCATACAAAAATTGCAGAATTAAAAGCCAAACCTTGAACCACCCATGGAACCAATGTTGCCGCCACTAATGGTGGCTTCACCATGTGTGCCGCCACACCTCTTGATCCAACCAGCAATGAATCAATCATCTCATGATCAAATCACACAATTAAATCATATAATCAACAATCTAGATGGCAAATATAGTGGCTCTGATACCAATTGAAGGAACGAAAGCGTGAAAAACACAAGATTATACCATTGAATTCAAAAAAATTTTGCCTAGGGTCACATGCACTATGCGAGATTTATTTTTATCTATTTGATTTCAATGATAAACAACATATTAAAACTCTTTTAATATGTTTTTGGTTCTGTATTTTCCATTTAAGTTTTTAAAATTAATCAGATTAATTTTAGAACCCTAGATTAAATCAACAACGATTACACTAACCTCTTGATGCACTGCAGCGTGTCTGCGCCTTTGAGATTCGTCTTCAGGACACCAATGTTGTCCCTCTAGCTTGTCCACACCAAGAACACCTATGGCAGCCCTTGAACAGCCTATAAAGCTTTTTCTATTAATTAGAAATTCAAGTTCTGCCTTTTAAGAGATTAGAGATGTAAACAGGACACTAGAAACAATTTCTAGTGTTCTTAATTCAAGAGATTAATGGCTAATCTCTTTGAATTGATGAGAGATGAAGAGAAATAGCTGGAGAGGCTCAAAGTGGCATGACAAATGAGAGGAGAGGCTGCTGGTTATTTTTTCTTTTCATAACCACACTTAAATAGCTAGGTTAACACATTAAACCCTAGCCACATGTCACCTTTTGATTAGCTCTAGGTTTAAGTGACCCAATCACATTGTGCCAAGTGTCAAACCTATATTTAATCTTAATTTTAATCATCTTACATGATTAAAAAAAAAAACATTTGGCAAGCTTATGTGTAATCCCATGTGTCACCATCTCATGGTGCCACGTGTCCTGTAATGAAATGACCAAAATGCCCCTGTGTCTTAATTTTGAGTTCTTAACCCAAAATAATTATTTTCTTCTTCTAATTAATTTATATCAAATATAAATTAATTAATTAATCTCTATTAATTAATTTCTCATCAATTAAATTCATATTTAAATACTTTAAATATAAATTTAATTTATACTACACATCCAATAATCTAGATTTGGTTTCAAGTCATGCTAGGGACTTTGCAATTTAATTGCAAACCAAACCTATTTAATTAATCAATTAAACTCTTTAATTAATTAATTAATTCATATTTAAATAGGTGATAACTTGTGTATGTGTGTGACTTACTAGGCTCATCACTAATTGGCAATGAGACATGATATCAACTCTTAATATCATCAGAACTTTTTCTTACCATAAATGATTTCTCTAAATCATTTTATGAACCTCATAGACCATTGTTAACACCTAGCATAGCATGCCATGGCCACCAAATTAGTAATAAGATTTACCTTAAATGAACCTATAATCATATGTTACCATGCACTAGAATCTCTCTGTTACAAAATCCTAACTCAAGCAGGAGTCATGGTTTATGTCAAACTCCATTTGCTATGAATATTATGTTCTCTTTTAATTCCAGTTCTTGATTAAAAAGATTTTTTCTCATCAGAAACTCTTTTCTGAATAAATCTATCTGTCCTGGCCAGGAACTTGAAACATCAAGAACAATTAAATGAACATAGGATTTTATCTCCATTTACTTAGAGGAACAGATTCCATCTTGATCAACACCTATCTCCATATATAACTAGTAGGAGCCAACACATGCCCATATACCCATACATAGTACAAGTATGAAAGCAGTATCAAACTCAAACTACCTATATACAAGATAACTTTGCTATCTCAGGTCTAAAGATTATATGCACTGATATGATTTATGACAAAACATTGACAAGAGTAAACTCCATGTGCTTATCATAAGTGTCACTGGTTCGGCCTACTTATCATTTATAAGTGCCTATCATGTTTGTTATATGGCATGAGACTCACCATTCCATCTTATTTATATCTCATATAAATAACCTGGGAACAAACATGAATACAATCTTTCTGGATAAGTCATTTCCTTATTATGAAGTATCCTCGACTGTGAACCTATTTATGATACTTTGTGCTAGAAATATTGTCACTCATATTCTTAACAACTTAAGAATAATATTTCTAACAAAATATCAATGGACCTTTTCTATTACACATAAATATATTATGTAAACGGAAAAGTGGAAATGCCTTTTATTAATAAAATTATGTACAAGATACATACTAAATGATATGCTCTACGGCATACTACTAACATATATCTCATCTAACCACTGGTAAAAGTTCAGGTCATTTAGACCTTCCTAGCTCGAGTTAAGACCAAATGAACAAACACTATTCATTTGGTCAGTTTGTGCAGTGGCAGCCTGTAATTTTTCAAATTTGATCAATTTGTTCACTAGGTTTTAATCACTTTTTGGGCATGCTTCCTAAATGAAAATTGTGTCATTTAGTGCCTATTTTCATCCCCAATTGGTCCCATATCCATTGGATTTATAAAATTTCATTTTTGGTCCCTCAAAGGAGATTTTGGTCATGCTGCCAGCACATGACCTTATCCAATCCGAATTTGCTTTTAATTCCAACACTTCTAACTGTTAGTAGTATGCCCTAGAGCATATCATTTAGTATGTATCTTGTACATAATTTTATTAATAAAAGGCATTTCCACTTTTCCGTTTACATAATATATTTATGTGTAATAGAAAAGGTCCATTGATATTTTGTTAGAAATATTATTCTTAAGTTGTTAAGAATATGAGTGACAATATTTCTAGCACAAAGTATCATAAATAGGTTCACAATCGAGGATACTTCATAATAAGGACATGACTTATCCAGAAAGATTGTATTCATGTTTGTTCCCAAGTTATTTATATGAGATATAAATAAGACGGAATGGTGAGTCTCATGCCATATAACAAACATGATAGGCACTTATAAATGATAAGTAGGCCGAACCAGTGACACTTATGACAAGCACATAGAGTTTACTCTTGTCAATGTTTTGTCATAAATCATATCGTGCATATAATCTTTAGACTGAGATAGCAGCTTATCTTGTATATAGGTAGTTTGAGTTTGATCTCGCTTTCATACTTGTACTATGTATGGGTATATGGGCATGTGTTGGCTCCTCGCTAGTTATATATGGAGGTAGGTGTTGATCAAGATGGAATCTGCTCTCTAAGTAAATAGAGATAAAATCCTATGTTCATTTAATTGTTCTTAATGTTTCAAGTTCCTGGCCAGACAAATAGATTTATTCAAAAGAGTTTCGATGAGAAAATCTTTTAATCAAGAACTGAATTAAAAGAGAAAAAAATATTCATAGCAAATAGAGTATGAAAAAAACCATGACTCTACTTTGAGTTGGGATTTTGTAACAGAGAGATTCTAGTGCATGGTAACATATGATTATAGGTTCATTTAAGGTAAATCTTATTACTAATTGGGAGGCCATGGCATGCTATGCTAGGTGTTAACCATGGTCTATGAGGTTCATAAAATGATTTAGAGAAATCATTTATGGTAAGAAAGAGTTCTAATGATATTAAGAGTTGATATCATGTCTCATTGCCAATTAGTGATGAGCCTAGTAAGTCACACACATACACAAGTTATCACCTATTTAAATATGATTTAATTAATTAATTAAAGAGTTTAATTGATTAATTAAATAGGTTTGGTTTGCAATTAGATTGCAAAGTCCCTAGCATGACTTGAAACCAAATCTAGATTATTGGATGTGTAGTATAAATTAAATTTATATTTAAAGTGTTTAAATATGAATTTAATTGATGAGAAATTAATTAATAGAGATTAATTAATTAAATTATATTTGATATAAATTAATTAGAAGAAGAAAATAATTATTTTGGGTTAAGAACTCAAAATTAAGACACAGGGGCATTTTGGTCATTTTGCAGTGTGACACGTGGCACCATGAGATGGTGACACATGGCATAACACATAAGCTTGCCAAATGTTTTTTTTTAATCATGTAAGATGATTAAAATCAAGATTAAATATAGGTTTGACACTTGGCACAATGTGATTGGGTCACTTAAACCTAAAGCTAATCAAAGGGTGACAAGTGGCAAGGGTTTAATGTGTTAACCCAGCTATTTAAGTGTTGTTATGAGAAAATAAAACACAACCAGCAGCCACACTCCTTTGTCATGCCACTTTGAGGTTTTTATCTCTTCTTCTTCATCTCTTATCAATTCAAAGAGATTAGCCATCAATCTCTTGAATTAAGAACACTAGGAATTGTTTCTAGTGTACTATTTACATCTTTAATCTCTTAAAAGGCAGTACTTGATTTTCTAATTAATAGAAAAAGCTTTAGAAGTTGTTCAAGGGCTGCCATAGGTGTTCTTGGTGTGGACAAGCTAGAGGGACAACATCTGGTGTCCTGAAGACGAATCTCAAAGGCGCAGACACTGCAAAGTTGCATCAAGAGGTTAGTGTAATCGTTCTTGATTTAATCTAGGGTTCTAAAATTAATCTGATTAATTTTAAAATCTTAAATGGCAAATACAGATCCAAAAACATATTAAAAGAGTTTTAATATGTTGTTTATCATTGAAATTAAATAGATAAAAATAAATCTTGCATGATGCATGTGACCCTAGGTGAAAATTTTTGAATTCAATGGTATAAACTTGTGTTTTTCACGCTTCCGTTCCTTCACTAACACACCTCATTTGGTCACAAATGACCATTTTTCACTTCACATTAGGTCAAAGAAACCATTTACAAGTTTTTTCACATTTTTGGTCTCTAAACCCTAATGTCCAAACCCTTATTCACTAACCTCATGCATTTATCTACCTTCAAAGATTTTAATCCTAACCATTCAACTAACTAAAGTTCTTAAACCCATTCAAACCATTCAAATCATGCAAATCATCCTCATAACCAAGCTGGCCAAATATCAGTTTAGTCCCTGAACCAATTTTTCTTTTCATTTCAAGTTTGTTTCTATGCTCTTAATGCTATACATACACTAATTAAACTACAAACTTGAAGTTTGCATTACTTACCTTGTTAGGTGTCTTTGAAATTTCACTTCCTCTCAATTTTTTTCAATTCTTTGATGACCAAACCTCTCAAGTGATTAAATCAAGTTTTTGTGAAGCAAGTATGAGAGGATTTGGGGTTTAATGGTGGTTTCAAAGCTTGAAGCAAGCTTTAATGGAGGTTTACAATGGTAAGGAAGATGAGGCTTTTTACTTTTTTCTTTTCTTTTCTTTTCTTTTGTTTTTATCCTTATGGAAGACTCAAAAATCCATTTAATTAATTTATTAATTATATGACTTATGGCATCATGCATGATATCATGCATGATGTCATCTTTCTACACCTTTTTAACTTTTTTATTTTCTCTTCTTTTTTTCATTAGTTCTTTAATTTAATTCTCGATTTCAAAATTTTCTTTTCTCCAATTTTATTTGACAGTTAGGTCAGGAGTCAGCTCTCGGGGTCAATTGACCAAATTGCCCTTCGCCGATTCAACCCGATTTGCAAATAATTCCATATTTCTTCTGGCTCCCTAACCTCATTATTTGACTGGCTTAACAGTTCTTTTTCGTGATTTTCTCTTTTCCACTATATTTATAAGGGTCCTAAGGACCGCAACGTCACATTTTACGGTTCAAAATTTGAGTTTAAATCGACTTCGCAGTCGTTCCCGAGAAGGTCACCCCTCGCTGTGACTCTCGACTCGTTTAACTTCTTATGTTCTGTTTTTCTTTTTTATACTTAACTAATTGGACATTACTAATTATTTGTGTTTATGGTTTATCTAGTTGTCTTTAGTGTGGTTCTTATCCTCTTAATTATCCGGACTGACACCGGTCACTGGAACAGTAAAATGTACCAGGCCATGCAAATAGGGGTGTTACAATTTTCCCCCCCTTAAATAAATTTCGTCTCGAAATTTTACCTGGTATCAATTTCTGAACAGCTGTGGGTGCTGTCTCGTCATGTCCTCCTCTCGTTCCCAAGTAGCTTCTTGGCCCGAATGATGGTTCCACAGCACTTTTACCAACGGTATCTACTTGTTCCATAGCTACTTCACCTCATAAGCCAGAATCTCTATGGGTTCTTCTTCACATGTGAGGTCTGGATTCACTTCAATTTCCTCGACTGGTAGTACATGAGATGGGTCTGATCGATACCTCCTCAACATAGACACATGGAAAACATTATGTATCTTATCCAACTCTCGAGGTAGTGCCAACCGATATGCCAAAGGACCCACTCTTTCCAGAACCTCATATGGCCCAATGAAACGAGGACTCAATTTCCCCTTTCTGCCGAATCTCATAATTCTCTTCAAAGGAGAAACCTTGAGGAAAACTTTCTCACCCAGTGCATACTCAATATCCCTTCTCTCCATATCAATGTAGGATTTCTGACCGTCTTATGTAGTCTTAAGTCGATCTCAAATCACCCTGATTTTCTCTTCAGTTTGTTGAACAATTTCGGGTATAATCATCTTTCTTTCACCCACGTCATCCGAACACAACGAGGTTCTACATTTTCTGCCATACAAAGCTTCATATGGAGGCATCCCAATGCTTGATTGGTAGCTGTTGTTGTAAGCAAACTCAATCAAAGGCAAGTGTGTATCCCAACTGCCCTCAAACTCAATCACACAAGCCCGTAGCATGTCCTCCAATATCTAAATTACCCTCTCAGACTGGCCATCTGTCTATGGGTGGAATGCCGTACTGAAATTCAATCTAGTTCCTAGGGCTCTCTGAAGACTACCCCGGAATCTAGAAGTGAAACTAGGATCTCTGTCCGATACGATGGACACTGGCACTCCATGCAGTCTCATAATCTCATTAATGTACAACTTGGCCAATCTTTCTAAACTGTAGTCCATCTGGACTAGCAGAAAATGAGCAGACTTGGTTAGTCTATCAACAATGACCCATATTGCATCATGACTCTTTTGTGTCCTCGGAAGTCCCATCACAAAATCCATCATTATTCTTTCCCATTTCCATTCTGGTACTGGTAGTGGATGTGACAACCTAGTGGGTACTTGATACTCTGCCTTCACTTGCTGACAAGTTAGGCATTTAGAAATAAACTCTGCCACAACTCTTTTCATACCCATCCACCAGTAATGCTCCTTTAGCCCCCTATACATTTTTGTGCCACCAGGGTGCATGGCAAAAGGAGACTCGTGTGCTTCCTTCAAAATGATCTTCCTTAATTCAACATCATTAGGAACACACATTCTGCCCTGGTGTAGCAATAGACCATCATCTCTAATTGAGAATTCTGGTTTCTTGCCCTGTCGGACTTCTTCCATCAGCTTCTGATACTTCTGATCATTCTGAGCAGCCATTCTAATCTGATCAATCAACACTGGCTGTACATGCTATGCAACTGCTGTCTGCCCATCATCATTAATCTCTAATCTGGCATGCAATGATCTTAACTCATGTACCGAAGACAAAGGAGTAACTCGTAGACTTGCCATAGTTTTGCGACTTAAGGCATCAGCCACAACATTAGCTTTCCCTGGCTGATAGTCTATCAGACAATCATAGTCTTTTATCAACTCTAACCATCTCCTCTGTCTCAAATTCAACTCCTTCTGAGTGCCCAAATACTTCAAACTCTTATGATCTGTGTAGATGTAACACTTCTCTCCATACAAATAATGTCTCCAGATCTTAAGAGCAAACACAATGGCTGCAAGCTCCAAGTCATGTGTCGGATAATTCCTCTCATGCGGTTTTAGCTGGCGTGATGCATAAGCAATGACATTTCAATCTTGCATCAATACACAGCCTAACCCATTGTGAGAAGTATCACTATAAACTGTGTATTCTTTACCCAAAGTAGGTAAAGTTAGGACTGGAGCTTCAGTCAAACATTTCTTCAATTCATCAAAACTCTGCTGGCATTTGTCTGCCCACTGAAATTTCACATCTTTTCTAAGCAGCTTGGTCAATGGAGATGCCAACATGGAGAATCCCTTCACAAATCGACGGTAGTATCCCGCTAAACCCAGAAAACTGCAAATCTCTGTGACATTTCTGGGTGGTCTCCAACTAAGGACAGCTTAAATCTTACTTGGATCTACCTTAATGCCCTCTTCTGATACTACATCCCCAAGAAAGATATTTCTCTAAGCCAAAATTCACATTTCGACAATTTGGCATATAGCTGTTTCTCCCTCAAAGTCTGCAGTACAATCCGCAGATGTCTATCATGCTCTTCTGCATTCCTCGAATAGACCAATATATCATCAATGAATACCACCACAAACTGGTTGAGGTATGGTCTGAAGATAGTGTTCATCAGATCCATAAAAGCAGCCGGAGCATTAGTTAACCTGAATGGTATAACCAAAAACTCATAATGGCCATAGCGGGTTCTGAAGGTAGTTTTAGGAATACTCTGCTCTTGTACTTTCAGCTGATAATAACCTGATCTCAGGTCAATTTTGGAGAACACAGCTGCACCCCTTAACTGATCAAACAAGTCATCAATGCGGGGTAATGGATATCTATTCTTTATTGTCACCTTATTCAACTGTCGGTAGTCAATACATAAGCGGAGAGTGCCATCTTTCTTCTTAACAAACAACACTGGCGCTCCCCAAGGTGACACACCAGGGCGGATAAAGCCCTTGTCAAGTAATTCTTGCAACTGTAATTTCAACTCTTTCAATTCTACAGGTGCCATTCTATATGGCATTATGGAGATTGGGTCCACACCAGGCATAACATCAATCTCAAACTGCACCCCTCTTTCTGGAGGTAATCCTGGTAATGCATCAGGAAATACATCCGGAAAATCACATACAGTAGGGATGTCCCTTAGTGCTGGACTCCCTACTTGGGTGTCTGTCACATGTGCCAAGTATGCTTCACACCCCTTTCTGATCATTCTTCTAGCTAATGCAGCCGAAAAAATGTTTGATGGCAGTAAATGCCTCTCCCCATGTATTATCACATTACCGTACAGAGGGAGACCAAAAGTGACTGTCTTCAGTGTCACACCCTACTCCCCTGTAAGATGTAATGTGATCCCGTAGTACACCTAATGAATTACCGTACTTCGCCTACGAATAACCTATTAGATATACTACAAGGGATTTTAAAACAATTTTCATGAAATTTAAATCATTGATTAAAATCTGGTGTTAAAAAATTTTTTTCAAAATTTCAGCAAAGTGCCGGCTGTATTTTCAGAAAACAATTCTTCAATCCTGTAAAAGAAAATGCTCCCAATATGTTTTCTCAAATACAACTTCAATAACTTCATTTCAATTCACAATTCAATTCTCAATAAACAATCAATTCATTTTCAAACTAATCTCATCATAAAGAAACATTTCATTGATTACAAGACTCAAAATTTATAATACAAAACTATTCAAGTAAATGAAATCTCAAATTTATATTTACAATAATTTACATTTAATTACATACCAAAATGTTTTACAAGAGTTTTTATACAACTGCTCAAATAATTTACATACATATTATTACATGCATACATCAAAACCTATGTAAATGGGTATACCTATGATATACTTGGAGCTAATTTGAATGTGTCTTCAAAGAAACTTACTCACTGCTCTATGCTCTTCTTACCTGCGACAGCATACAAAGCTACCGCTGAGTGGTGAACTCAGTGGTGCACAACTATAATTTAAAACATAGTACAATATACATTGACAAAATTTACAGTAAATAATTTGGAAATCTGAATACTCATCAAATTCCAAAACTCAAAATATTCATTGCCAATAATGTAAATCATTTGTATAAAATGACTTTGATCATGAAATTTAATTTATCAAATCATGACTAACCATTTAAGGTAGTTCCAACAAAATCAATTATACATAAATCATAACTGAAATCATAATTCTTTACTGTTCAAAAACATTATGTGTCTCAAAAATCATGTTGTATCTCAAAAACCATGTTGTATCTCAAAAATCATTCTTTATCTCACTAACTATGCAAGACTAATCCGAAAGGGCCATATTCGATGTGATTCTAACTCCCTATGGTCGGGGAGGTCGAATCAGATTCTAACTCCCTATGGTTGGGGAGGCCAAATCATCGTGCACAGTACCATCACAATAATGAATCTTTCGTAAGGGCCATAACGATAAAATAAACTTAGATCTAACCTCAAATCAGAGGAAAATCTAAGCCTGTGCATGTACCATGGTAATCAAAACACAACTAACTCCATTGTCTTCTCAACAAATGAGAGAGACGGGTAATAACCTAGTCAAGCATCTATAGTGAGATATAAAACAATATCAAAATCCTTTTAGTGAGCATAAATCACAATATAATTTGATTCAAAGTCAATTCCAATATCCAACAATTTTTATGCTCATCACAATTCAAATCATAAATTTGCATTTTTCCATGAAAATTACCATCACAATTCAAAACATGTTCTATCACAATTTTCCAGAACATAATTTATTCAATCCATAACAATGCTTAATACTTATGGAAATACCATTTCACAAAGCTAAAGTCATACATACTATAACAATTTCAATAATCATTGAATTAAATCCAATGCTTATTAAACATAATACATAAGAAAAGTATGTCATTTAATCATATGAAATATTCAAACAAAATCAGTTAAAAACTAATTGTGCACAAACCTCTGATCACTGTCTCTTGGCTCTGACTCAGTGTTTCCTTCCCCTTCCCTGAGTCTTTGCTAATTGAGAAACATAATTTGAAGTGTTTCAGTACTAAATTAAACTGTCTCTAACGATAATGCTTGATAAGTAATTCACTGAATGCTATTATTTGCTTAATCAACCTAATATATCAACCCTCGATGCATTCTAGGTAAATTAGGTTTTAATGTTACTAACATGTCACATTCGATAGTCTTTTAGGGTTGGTACATGTTACCAATTTCAGTTCCGTGTATACTGCATTTTCTTGCAATTTGCTGGATTCAGGGATACTAGTTTGACCTAGCCGGACGACCTAGTTCCCTCGGTTTTCGGGTTTCGGTCAAAACTACAAACTTGTAGATCTATGTCTTATTACACGCGGGGAAAAATTTCAGGTCATTCTGAGTTATGTACACCAAGTTATGGTCATTTTACTATTGCTGGTCAAATTGCATCAAAATTGGTCATTTTAGGTCACTTTAGGTCAATTTTGGTTCGGCCAGTTTTTGGACCCGAACTTGTGCAAGCTGTTTGACTTGCTTATGGTCATTTCTGGGATTGGTGTCTTCATAAGACTTGTAGATATGGGTCTTAACTATTCATGGTTAAAAGTTCAGGTCAATTGGACCTGTTTTGAGTGAGTTATGGCCTAAACACTAACTGCTGCCCAATTGGTAAATTTTCAGGCCTTCATTGCACTTAATCCGGATTTGGTCATTTTTCAAGCTACCTTGCAAGCAGAATTTTGGCAAGCTTCCTTCATGAAAGTTGGCACATTTTGTGCCTAGTTTCACCTCCAATTGGTTTCATACCAATTGGAGCCACACACTTAAGGTTCTAAGCCCAAAATGCAAACTGCCTTATTACATTTCCTTCATACACATCAAAGACCACTTTTAACACTTACCAAACTCAATATTCAAGCCAATTCTGGTTTGTACCATAACCTAAATATAGTTCACAACATTTTATAGCTCATTTTGGCAGCTTACAATTACATTCAACATACACCATAAAGTGCAGAATTTGTCAAACTCATTTACAATAATTCAATCACCTATCCATAACACTTTTACATGTCCAACTTCACACCATCACACACATACCCAAACTGCCATAACAACCAACACAATTCAACATTAATATTCCATAATCCAAACATGAAATAACATCCTTATGGTTTACCAAACCAGGCTGCCATTTCATGCATTACATCCCCATAATTTCCAAGCATTCAAATTTCAATACACATTCACATATACTAAGTATACATCACCCAAATGATTTCCTACACACATAAACATTTAATCAATGCTTTAATCCACCATTTACAAGCAAAAATAAAATGTCTTCAAGGTGTCTCCATGGATGCCAAAAGTAATACACACACATCAAACTTCTATTTTCACTTTTCAAACTTACCATTCAACTTTATACATGGAAATCAACTTCAATACATTTAAGCACCTAAATCAATACCCCAAATCACTAAATATATGAAGAAATAATTCATTCTCCATGGACATGAGGGCTTCCGAAAATTGAACACTTCACTAACTCAACAAATCTTCCATTTTCTTCCATAAATCAACTCCTCTCAACTCTAACACAAAGTTTAACAAAGAAATGAAAGAAGATTGGACATGTACCTCAAATGGGACTTGCCAAAACTCCTTCAAATCTCTCCTTTTTGCTCCCAATATGCTGCCCAAGAGGTTTACTCTAACTTTAGTGAAGGCAACTTGATCATTGGATGGC
This sequence comes from Hevea brasiliensis, assembly GCF_030052815.1. Lineage (NCBI taxonomy): Eukaryota > Viridiplantae > Streptophyta > Magnoliopsida > Malpighiales > Euphorbiaceae > Hevea > Hevea brasiliensis. Next base: position 85,309,897 of record NC_079497.1, on the reverse strand, counting down.
TTGATCTTGAGTGGATGGAGCTCCACACATGGGACGGCAATGGAGATTTTTAGGGAGAATGGAATTCGGAAAAGTTGAATTTGAGAGGAAGAAGAAGACATTAGTGGAGTAATCTGCCCACTTAGTGAATTTTTAATTCCCATAGTGCTCCACTCATGCTAGGATAATCATTTAATAAGTTTTAAGTGATAATTACTCCATTTACACTCCATTTTTGTTATTTACATTAAGTACCACTAAATTAATTTTTTATTATATTTTCCAAGTGTAATATTATTTATTTTTAATGGACATTTAGGTCAAAAGACAACTCGGGGTGTCAAATGACCACAATGCCCCTATTCAGGTTGCATTCCCGATTTTTCGATAACACCGGGTTTTGTCCATTTTTCGATTTCTCACTTTTCTTTGTACTAATTAATTAATTTTTCTTTGATGTTTCTAATGGCATTTATACTTCAATAGGGGTCTATTTAAGTCCTAAAAATATTTTCTGTGGTTCCTCATGTCCAGTATTAGTCAACGGTCCACACCGCGACTTCCCGGTGCGGTCACCCATCGCTAGGGTTCTCGGCTCGCTTAACTTGGTTGCATTTCTTTGCTATTATTTTTCCTTTGTTTTTCTTGTATTTTCTTTTCTTGTATTTCATTATTTTATGTCTCCTCACTCATATCGAAGTGTAGTTCTAGGCATCCTAGTTGTCCGGACAACACTGGTCACTGGAATAGTAGAACGCACTACCGAACATAGGGGTGTTACAATTCTCCCCCCCTGAAATAAATTTCGTCTAGAAATTTTACCTGGCATTAGTCTCTAAACAGCTGTGGGTGCTGTCTCCTCATATCCTCTTCACGTTCCCAAGTAGCTTCCTGACCTGAACGATGGTTCCACAGCACTTTAACCAGGTGTATCTGTTTATTCCTCAGCTGCTTCACCTCATAAGCCAGAATTTCTATGGGTTCTTCCTCATATGAGAGGTCTTGATTTTACCTCAATCTATTCAACTGATAGTACATGAGATGGGTCTGATCTGTACCTCCTTAACATGGACACATGAAAAGACACTATGTATCCTTGCTAACTCCGGAGGTAATGCCAACCGATATGCCAAAGGACCCACTCTTTCCAGAACCTCATATGGTCCGATGAAACGAGGACTCGCTTCTTTCTCGCAAATCTCATAATCCTCTTCCAAGGAGAAACTTTGAGGAATACTTTATCACCCACTGCATATTTAATATCTCTTCTCTTCAGATCAACATAAGACTTCTGACGGTCTGACACTGCCTTGAGTCTATCTCTGATCAATTTGATCTTTTCCTATGTCTGCTGAATAATTTCTGGCCCAATCATCTTTCTTTCACCAACTTCATCCCAACATAGGGGAGTTCTACACTTTCTGCCATACAAAGCTTCATATGGAGGCATCCCAATGCTTGATTGGTAGCTGTTGTTATAAGCAAACTCAATCAAAGGCAAGTGTGTATCCCAACTACCTTCAAACTCAATCACACAAGCCCGTAGCATATCCTCCAATATCTGAATAACCCTTTCAGGTTGGCCATCTATCTGTGGGTGGAATATTGTGCTGAAGTTCAATCTAGTTCTTAGGGTTCTCTGAAGACTACCCCAGAATCTAGAAGTGAACCTAGGATCTCTATCAGATACAATCGATACTAGCACTCCATGCAATTTTACAATTTCATATATGTACAATCTGGCCAATCTTTCCAGGCTATAGTCCATCCGAACTGGCAAAAAGTGATTAGACTTGGTTAGTCTGTCAACTATAACCCATACTGCATCATGACTATTCTGTGTCTTCGGAAGTCTCATCACAAAATCCATAGTTATCCATTCCCTTTCAGTGTTTCATAGGGTGCCGTTTGTATGCTAGCTTGACACTTATTATTGTATACAAATTTTGTTAGTGGGAGGTATCTGTCCCATCTCCCCTTGGATTCAAGGACACAAGTTCTCAGTATATTCTTGAGGGCTTATTACATTTTACAGGTTATTATTATCATTTCATTTCATTATTTATAGAAACTCAACGAGTTTCAAAATTTACCTGAATCACTTGTTTCGACTGTCCATCCGTCTGAGGATGATAAGTCGTACTGATATCTCTATGCTTATAGCAATTACTGTGGTACAGGTAATTCACATTAATATAACTGAGTCACTGACTCTAGCTACCTTACAAGTGTAGTCGTTTGATAGGCTAGTTCTGAAGTTTTAAATTTCTGATTCAAATTTTCACATTTATTTCCAGTAATAGTACTCTATTCGGGTGCAACTGTATCAATTTATAAATTACTTACAAATATTCTTAATTTATTATACCACGAGGAAGCACGTAGCTCTAAACAATAATCCCGTGTCGGTACTATAATCTGCAGCTTATAATACAAACATCAAGAACATTATATAGTCACTACGTTATAACCTCATGGGCTAGGTTTTCTAACATCTTATCTTTCTCGAATCCACTAATATCCCAACCCGATTCTGATTACAATATCCATTAATAATTACTAATAGTAACATCTTTGCCCTCATCTAGAGCAATTCTATTACTGTAACTTACTTTTATGTCCTCTTGCCTTACATTAAGTAGGCTTGCCAATTAGCTTTATAATTTATGGTATGTTAGAAAATACTTTTAGCTAACAATTCTTCCAAAATTAATGTCAATCATACTTGTTATTATAGTTATTATCCTAAAGGACTAGTCACTAATACATCAAAATTCATTCCCATGTAAAGGAATAACAACAAAACATATAGTTCTGACACTAACACACAACTAAGTAGTGCTGGGATCAAATAATAACTAATTGTTTCTTTCAAAAATTAAGAACTTACCAGCAGCTACATCTGAAGTTTCTGCTCTTTCTCCTTGGCGCATAGTGGACGCTCTGATTGGTGCGCTACTATATTTGGGTTGATTCACTGTGTTATAGTGGTGAGGAGTACCAACTCTATTTCTATCTCGACTCTGACTGACGGTCTGTGAACTCCGAAAAGCAGATCGAGGTGCTCTAGTACAATCTTTAGCAAAGTGTCCAAGTTTTCCACAATTATAGCAGGCTCTAGAGGCCTTTCGACAAATACCTCCATGTAGCTTACCACAAACATGGCAGAAACGGGCAGAATAGGAACTTCTGGTTATTCGACGACTAGATCTTGGTGTTCTCTGCCCTGATGATTTGCCTCTATCGTATCCCTGAGCTCGAGTTTCCTCAAATTCTTTTCTCTTCCTCAAATAACTGCTCGAGCTCTGACCTGTAGATTTCTCCCTCTTCTCTATTTCACACTGCCCTTGTGGGGTTTGGGTTTGTACTTGGGCTTGGGCTGACAGATTATCAGCCATTTGTTGGAAGAAAGTGGCCATTTGCTGGGCCATTTTGTGCAGTAATTTGTACTAGTAAAACTAGTACAGTCGGGCCTTTGACACTTTGTGAAGCTGGGGCCTCAACTTGTACTTCTGCCATCACGGACTGTTCTATTGTCTCATTCTTCTCTTCCATATCTTTTCACAAGATTTTCTATTCCTGTACAACCAACATAAGGAGATTCCTCTCCATTAGTTCATATTTATGATGTAAATGTACTATATGTATCAAACATTTGAGCAGTTGTAGTTACCGACAAAAAGATTTCAAATTCACAGTTCAAAATTTACTTTAAAACCATTGCTCTGATACCACAAAACATGTCACACCCTACTCCCCTGTAAGATGTAATGTGATCCCCTAGTACACCTAATGAATTACCGTACTTCGCCTACCAAAAACCCATTAGATATACTACAAGGGATTGTAAAATAATTTTCGTGAAATTTAAATCATCGATTAAAATCTAGTGTTATAAAATTTTTGTCAAAATTTCGGCAAAGTGCCGGCTGTATTTTGAGAAAACAATTCTTCAATCCTACAAAAGAAAATGCTCCCAATATGTTTTCTCAAATACAACTTCAATAACTTCATTTCAATTCACAATTCAATTCTCAATAAATAATCAATTCATTTTCAAACTAATCTCATCATAAAGAAACATTTCATTGATTACAAGACTCAAAATTTATAATACAAAACTATTCAAGTAAATGAAATCTCAAATTTATATTTATAATAATTTACATTTAATTACATACCAAAATGTTTTACAAGAGTTTTTATACAACTGCTCAAATAATTTACATATATATTATTACATGCATACATCAAAACCTATGTACATGGGTATACCTATGATATACCTGAAGCTGATTTGAATGTGTCTTCAAAGAAACTTACTCACTGCTCTATGCTCTTCTTACCTACGACAGCATACAAAGCTATCGCTGAGTGGTGAACTCAGTGGTGCACAACTATAATTTAAAACATAGTACAATATACATTGATAAAATTTACAGTAAATAATTTGGAAATCTGAATACTCATCAAATTCCAAAACTCAAAATATTCATTGCCTATAATGTAAATCATTTGTATAAAATGACTTTGATCATGAAATTCAATTTATCAAATCATGACTAACTATTTAAGGTAGTTCCAACAAAATCAATTATACATAAATCATAACTAAAATCATAATGCTTTACTGTTCAAAAACATTATGTCTCAAAAATCATGTTGTATCTCAAAAACCATGCTGTATCTCAAAAATCATTCTTTATCTCACTAACTATGCAAGACTAATCCGAAAGGGCCATATTTGATGTGACTCAAACTCCCTATGGTCGGGGAGGTCGAATCAGATTCTAACTCCCTATGGTCGGGCAGGTTGAATCAGATTCTAACTCCCTATGGTCGGGGAGGCCGAATCATCGTGCACAGTACCATCACAATAATGAATCTTTCGCAAGGGCCATAATGATAAAATAAACTTAGATCTAACCTCAAATCAGAGGAAAATCTAAGCCTGTCCACGTACCATGGTAATCAAAACACAACTAACTCCATTGTCTTCTCAACAAATGAGAGAGACGGGTAATAACCTAGTTAAGCATCTATAGTGAGATATAAAATAATATCACAATCCTTTTAGTGAGCATAAATCACAATATAATTTGATTCAAAGTCAATTCCAATATCCAACAATTTTTATGCTCATCACAATTCAAATCATAAATTTGCATTTTTCCATGAAAATTACCATCACAATTCAAAACATGTTCTATCACAATTTTCCAGAACATAATTTATTCAATCCATAACAATGCTTAATACTTATGGAAATACCATTTCACAAAGCTAAAGTCATACATACTATAACAATTTCAATAATCATTGAATTAAATCCAATGCTTGTTAAACATAATACATAAGAAAAGTATGACATTTAATCATATGAAATATTCAAACAAAATCAGTTAAAAACTAGTTGTGCACAAACCTCTGATAACTGTCTCTTGGCTCTGACTCAGTGTTTCCTTCCCCTTCCCTGAGTCTTTGCTAACTGAGAAACACAATTTGAAGTGTTTCAGTACTAAATTAAACTGTCTCTAACGATAATGCTTGATAAGTAATTCAATGAATGCTATTATTTGCTTAATCAACCTAATATATCGACCCTCGATGCATTCTAGGTAAATTAGGTTTTAATGTTACTAACATGTCACATTCGATAGTCTTTTAGGGTTAGTACATGTTACCAATTTCAGTTTCGTGTATACTGCATTTTCTTGCAATTTGCTCGATTCCGGGATACTAGTTTGACCTAGCCGGACGACCTAGTTCCCTCGGTTTTTGGGTTTCGGTCAAAACTACAAACTTGTAGATCTATGTCTTATTGCACACGGGGCAAAATTTCAGGTCATTCTGATTTATGTACACCAAGTTATGGTCATTTTACTATTGCTGGTCAAATTGCATCAAAATTGGTCACTTTAGGTCAATTTTGGTTCGGCCAGTTTTTGGACCCGAACTTGTGCAAGCTGTTTGACTTGCTTATGGTCATTTCTGGGCTTGGTGTCTTCATAAGACTTGTAGATATGGGTCTTAACTATTCATGGTTAAAAGTTCAGGTTAATTGGACCTGTTTTGAGTGAGTTATGGCCTAAACACTAACTGTTGCCCAATTGGTAAATTTTCAGGCCTTTATTGCACTTAATCCAGATTTGGTCATTTTTCAAGCTACCTTGCAAGCAGAAATTTGGCAAGCTTCCTTCATGAAAGTTGGCACATTTTGTGCCTAGTTTCACCTCCAATTGGTTTCATGCCAATTGGAGCCACACACTTAAGGTTCTAAGCCCAAAATGCAAACTGCCTTATTACATTTCCTTCATACACATCAAAGACCACTTTTAACACTTACCAAACTCAATATTCAAGCCAATTCTGGTTTGTACCATAACCTAAATATAGTTCACAACATTTTATAGCTCATTTTGGTAGCTTACAATTACATTCAACATACACCATAAAGTGCAGAATTTGTCAAACTCATTTACAATAATTCAATCACCTAACCATAACACTTTTACATGTCCAACTTCACACCATCACACACATACCCAAACTGCCATAACAACCAACACAATTCAACATTAATATTCCATAATCCAAACATGAAATAACATCCTTATGGTTCACCAAACCAGGCTGCCATTTCATGCATTACATTCCCATAATTTCCAAGCATTCAAATTTCAATACACATTCACATATACTAAGTATACATCACCCAAATGATTTCCTACACACATAAACATTTAATCAATGCTTTAATCCACCATTTACAAGCAAAAATAAACTGTCTTCAAGGTGTCTCCATGGCTGCCAAAAGTAATACACACACATCAAACTTCCATTTTCACTTTTCAAACTTACCATTCAACTTTATACATGGAAATCAACTTCAATACATTTAAGCACCTAAATCAATACCCCAAATCACTAAATATATGAAGAAATAATTCATTCTCCATGGACATGAGGGCTGCCAAAAATTGAACACTTCACTAACTCAACAAATCTTCCATTTTCTTCCATAAATCAACTCCTCTCAACTCTAACACAAAGTTTAACAAAGAAATGAAAGAAGATTGGACATGTACCTCAAATGGGACTTGCCAAAACTCCTTTAAATCTCTCCTTTTTGGTCCCAGTATGCTGCACAAGAGGTTTACTATAACTTTAGTGAAGGCAACTTGATCATTGGATGGCTTGATCTTGAGTGGATGGAGCTCCACACATGGGACGGCAATGGAGATTTTTAGGGAGAATGGAATTCGGCAAAGTTGAATTTGAGAGGAAGAAGAAGACATTAGTGGAGTAATCTGCCCACTTAGTGAATTTTTAATTCCCATAGTGCTCCACTCATGCTAGGATAATCATTTAATAAGTTTTAAGTGATAATTACTCCATTTACACTCCATTTTTGTTATTTACATTAGGTACCACTAAATTAATTTTTCATTATATTTTCCAAGTGTAATATTATTTATTTTTAATGGACATTTAGGTCAAAAGATAACTCGGGGTGTCAAATGACCACAATGCCCCTGTTCGGGTTGCATTCCCGATTTTTCGGTAACACCGGGTTTTGTCCTTTTTTTGATTTCTCACTTTTCTTTGTACTAATTAATTAATTTTTCTTTGATGTTTCTAATGGCATTTATACTTCAATAGGGGTCTATTTAAGTCCTAAAAATATTTTCCAGGGTTCCCCGCAGTCCAGGGCTAGTCAACGGTCCACGCCGCGACTTCCCGGTGCGGTCACCCATCGCTAGGGTTCTCGGCTCGCTTAACTTGGTTACATTTCTTTGGTATTATTTTTCCTTTGTTTTTCTTGTATTTTCTTTTCTTGTATTTCATTATTTTATGTCTCCTCACTCATATCGAAGTGTAGTTCTAGGCATCCTAGCTGTCCGGACAACACTGGTCACTGGAACAGTAGAACGCACTACCGAACATAGGGGTGTTACATTCAGTCTACAGTTAATCATGGAGTGATGCCTGGCTAACCAATCCATGACCAAGATGATATCATACTCTCTGAAGGGCATTTCAATCAAGTCTGATAGGAAAACATGTCCTTGGATGACCAAAGGACAATCTCTATAAATTCTGTTGACCCGGACCTCTTGTCCTAACGGACTAGTTACTAGCACTTCAAAATCCATTTGCACACATGGAACAACAAGTGAACTGACTATGCTAGTACTAACATATGAATGGGTTGAACCCAGATCAAACAATACAAATACTTCTTGATCAGAGATAGAGAATGTACCAGCTACCACATCAGAAGTCTCAGCCTCTTCTCGCTGTCTCATTGTGTAGATTCTGGTTGAAGCACTTCCTTGTCCTGACTGACCAATCAGGCTCGATCGCTCAAGCAAAGGCTCTACCTCTGCCTCTTCCTCTGCCAACTGACTGTGAACCTCTAGGAGCAGGACTCTGAATAGATCCCTCAGTAGTAATAGGAGCTAGACCATATCTTGAAGATGGAGCACTAGTGCAGTCTCTTGCTAAATGACCCTTGCCTCCACAGTTAAAGCACGCTCCAGTGGCCCAATAGCATTCCCCCCCATGAATCCTGTCACAAGTCTCACAGGGGCAGGCAGTATGTGAACCCCTGCTCAACTGCTGACCAGACCTAGGGGGTCTCTGTCCAGAAAATCTGCCACTACCAAATCTTCCACCTCGACCCCTGCTGGGTCCACTAAACTTCTTTTTCTTTCCAGAGGTAGCACCAGAACTCGGCTCTACTGACTTTTCTCCCTTGTCTTTTTCTGATTTCTCAACTTTTTCTGATTGTTCTTTCACTGGGGTTGCTTCTGATTCAATTCTCTCCAGTTTAAGTGCTTGAGACATAAGCTCTGAGAAGTTAGTGTGTCGAAATCCCACAACTTGCATTCTTATGCTAGGCTTCAAACCCGTTTCAAATCTCTTGCACCTTGCCTTACTGGTAGTAAGGAGACTCCCAGCATAATGACTTAAGCAGGAGAACTGCCTCTCATACTCTGCCATCGATCAGTTCCCTTGTTTCAAACTTAAAAATTCTTGCAGTTTCTGATCAACATATGCATCTGGGATGTATTTATGTCTGAACTCTCTAATAAAGTCATCCCAGGTTAGCACTGGTGGTTCAGCTAAGCTGTGGGGGATGGTCTTCCACCAATTATACCCATCCCCTTGCAGTAGACACACAGAATACTCAAACTTCAATTCATCTTGGTAGTGCAGCTTCTTAAATACTCTGTCCATTCTTTCAAGCCATTGCTCTGCCTCTAAAGGGTCCACTGTACCCTTAAATTCTGTGGCCCCATACTTCAGTAATTTATCATACTGTCTGGCTGGAGGCAGTGGTTGTGTCACAGGTCTCTGGGGTGGAGCTTGAGTAGGCATACCCCCAGCCAATTGTTGAAACATCACAGCCATCTGCTGTGCAAACTGTGCAGGAAACTACGGCATTTGCGGGGCTGGTGCTACTGACCCACTGACATTCGGTAAAGCTGGGGCTTCCCCTTGTGCCTTAGCTTCAACAGATTGCTCGACTAAACGATCTCCTTCTTCCATTTCAATCTGAAGTTAGGGTATCTCCTGAACAAGTAACACATGGAGATTTCCCTCCGTTAGTTCATATTATGATGTAATGCAATGTATGTAACAAATATGGACATTGAGCAGTTGTACTTAACAAGGAAAGACACAAATTCTCAAGTTAAAACATACTTCAAAAAATTTGCTCTAATACCACTAAAACATGTCACACCTTACCCCTCTCTAAGGCATAACATGATCCCATAGAATACCTAATGAACTACCGCACTTCACCTACCGATAACTCATTAAGTACCCTACAAGGGATTTTAAAATAATTTTTGTACTTTTGTTAAGTGGTGAGCATTTTCTAATAGGTATTTAAAACATATGATTAAAAGTAAATTTAGTTAATATTTTTGGTCCATTTTATTTTTCCGCAAATTTTATAAAAATTTTGACAGAGTTCTGTCTGTATTTTGAGAAACCAGTTCTTCAAATACCTGTAAAAGCACTTCTAAAAATGTTTTCTCAACAACTACTTCAATTTCACAATCAAACTCAATCCATTTCAACAACTCCATAATCATTTCAATCAATTTCTCAAGTTCAAAATTCAATAATCTTCAAAATACTAGCAATACATTTCATTCAAATTAAATAAAATAGTTTCACTTATATTTCATTAGAGACAAAACAATTTATATACATCCTTGCAAAATTTACATCAAAAGAAATACAAACTAAACTTTATTACAAACTTCATACAAATTTTGCACAAGCTGCTCAAGACCCATTTACATGTCCATACTTTTATATGCAATACATACATCAAAAGAAATATTCACAATTAGGGTATAAATTATACCCGATAACTTCAAGCTGAATGATCTTTAATCCTTAACAGCTCAGTCTGCTGCTCCTCTAGTCTCTGTATCTGTGACAGCAATAGAAGCTATCGCTGAGTACTAGGACTCAGTGGTGCACAACATACTAAAATAATCTTTGTGCAAAATATAAATCACATTTATTCAAAAAATTTGACTAAACATGAGCATTAAATACAAAAAATGAATTATGAGATTTTAATGATGAAGAAAGTTTTGCCAAATTTCAACAGTTAATTGACCAATGAAACAGTACAATTAGGGACACCAAAACTGAGAATTTGGCCATTTTGCTTAAAAGACCTAAGTTTCGAGAAAATGACCAAAACCAACAAGTTTAGTGACCAAAATATGGTATGTGGGTGAAGTTGGAGTTCCCATACCTATTAAGCCTTAGAAAGTCAACAATTTGACTTGAATAGTATAGTGAATAGTAACTCAAAACACAAAATTTCGAGAACGTCGAGTTTAGCACGTTAGAGCTAGGTAAAAATAAGGCTAAATTTATTGTTGGATTTATGTTAAATTATGGTACTGAAACATTGTAAAATTATATGTTTTAGTTGAAAAGAATACCAGGAAGGAACCCGAGGAACCGAGTCAAGGCCAAGAGGCGACTCGCTTGAGGTTTGTGCAAAACATATACTTTTTATAATTATCTTCTGCATACTATTTTGAATAATGTGAAATATTGGATTATGGCATTCTTATGATGTTTGATCTAAATTGTTGAAAGTTCTTATGTATATTTGAAATGACAATGTTTAGCAAATTGTTAAGATAAGTTTTGAAACCACAGTGTCATGACCATATATTTGAACACCTCACTAGCACGACTAGTGGGGGTAATTAGTTTCGAATTTTGATTCCTTCTCTGGAGAATTGTTGAGGTGTGCCAGTAGAAGAGGATGTGAATGGATATGCATATATTTGAGCTAGCTAGCCTTGTGATGTTATTTCTCTTTAGCCTCTGGCTATTGAGATTCTATTTGTTTCGAATGGCATAATCTAACTGTGGGTTTTATGAAATGTGTTTTGATACTTTGAAATGAACTTGGTTTGCATTAAAATCTCATAATTCATGTTTTGTGTTTAATGCTCATGTTTAGTCAAATTTTTTGAATAAATGTGATTTATATTTTGCATAAAGATTATTTTAGTATGTTGTGCACCACTGAGTCCTAGTACTTAGCGATAGCTTCTATTACTGTCGCAGATACAGAGACTAGAGGAGCAGTAGACTGAGCTGCTAAGGATTAAAGATCATTCAGCTTGAAGTTATCGGGTATAATTTATACCCTAATTGTGAATATTTCTTTTGATGTATGTTTTGCATATAAAAGTATGGACATGTAAATGGGTCTTGAGCAGCTTGTACAAAATTTATATGAAGTTTGTAATAAAGTTTAGTTTGTATTTCTTTTGATGTAAATTTTGTAAGGATGTTTATAAATTGTTTTGTCTCTAATGAAATATGAGTAAAAATATTTTATTTAATTTGAATGAAATGTATTGCTAGTATTTTGAGGATTATTGAATTTTAAACTTGAGAAATTGATTGAAATGATTATGGAGTTGTTGAAATGGATTGAGTTTGATTGTGAAATTGAAGTAGTTATTGAGAAAACATTTTTAGAAGTGCTTTTACAGGTATTTGAAGAACTGGTTTCTCAAAATACAGACAGAACTCTGTCAAAATTTTTATAAAATTTACGAAAAAATAAAATGGACAAAAAATATTAACTAAATTTGCTTTTAATCATATGTTTTAAATACCTATTAGAAAATGCTCACCACTTAACAAAAGTAAGAAAATTGTTTTAAAATCCCTTGTAGGGTACTTAATGAGTTATCGGTAGGTGAAGTGCGGTAGTTCATTAGGTATTCTACGGGATCATGTTATGCCTTACAGAGGGGTAAGGTGTGACATCTCCCTCACCTTATGAATATAAGAAGCTCAAATATTGGGTCAAAGCTACTGCCTTAGTTGAACATCCTGTCACTACAAGACCATTGAGTCTAGTCCAATAACTTGACCATAAGTATCTCTACAAGACTTGAAAAATTACAAAAAAAAATTCTTAGTGACCATAAGACATAGGGTAACATATTCTATGAAGAGTAATAGACCTAAATATGGCACCAACCTACTCAAATAAAATTGGCAAAGTGTAATACTAAAACTACCTAGTAAGGGAACCAAAATTCAGAATGGACCTAGTTATGGTCAATTGACCATAACTTGAGTTATACAAATCCAAATGACATGATTCAAAAAGGAAATTAAAGAAGACACAATGAAAAACAATTTAATTAAGAGAAATATGTTAAATTTACACGGTAGCTTGGTCCAATAGACAGTAAACATTGGTCATGAAATCTGAATAATTACAATAAAATGCAACAAGCTTTGAAATGAAATTAGAAACATATGTCAACATGTGAGGAATGAAAAATGGAACATATTAGTGACATTAAAACTAATTCAGCTAGTGTGCATTAAAAGTCAACATTATAGGTTAACTAATAAAAGGAATAATATTAATAAAATTTAATTATTGAACCTTAATATTAGAAACAATTTAAATGAGTACTGAAACACTTTAAATTGTGTGTTTCAATTAGAAAAGACACTAGGAAGGGAAAAGACCCACTGAGTCAAGGCCAAGAGGCGACTCATCAGAGGTTTGTGTACAATTAGTTTTTAATTGATTTTGTTCTAAAAATTTCATATGACTAAATGACGTATTTTCCTTATGTATTATGTTTATCAAGTATTGGATTTAATTCAGTGATTATTGAAATTGTCATAGTATGTATGAATTTAGCTTTGTGCAATGGTATTTCAACAAGTATTAATCATTGTTATAGATTGAATAAATTATGTTTTGGAAAATTTTGATAGAATATGTTTTGAATTGTGATGGGCAATTTGCATGGAAAAATACAAATTTACGTTTTGAATTGTGATGAGCATAAAAATTATTGGATATTGGAATTGACTTTGAATTGAATTGTATTGTGATTTATACTCACAAAAAGGACAAAGAGATTGATGATATTGTTTTATATCTCACTATAGATGCTTGACTAGGTTATTACCTGTCTCTCTCATTTGTTGAGGAGACAATGGAGTTAGCTTTATTTTAATTACCATAGTACATGCACAGGCATAGATTCTCCTCTTATTAGAGGTTAGATCTATGTTTTTATTTGTTATGGCCCTTTCGGAAGTTTCATTATTGTGGTGTGTACTGTACATGATGAGTCGACCTCCTCGACCATAGGGAGTTAGAATCACCCCGAAGATGGCCCTTTCGGATTAGTCTTGCATAGTTAGTAAGATAAAGCATGGCTTTTGAATAGCAAAGAATTTTGATTTCAAATGGGATATATGCATACTTGATTTTATTGAAATTAATATTTATTTCCATAAATTGCTGGAATTGCTTTAATTATTCAATTGTGATTTGCCAAATTGAAATTCTTGATCAAGGTTATTTTAACAAATGATTATATTATTGGCAACGATTATTTTGACATTTGGAATTTTTATGAAGTTCAAGATTTCCAAATTATTTGTTATAATTCTATCAACATATATATGGTATTAGGTTTTAAATTATAGTTGTGTACCATTGAGTTCACCACTCAGCGATAGATTTGTATGCTGTCGCAGGTGAAAAGAGCATAGAGTAGTTGAGTAAGCTTCTTTGAAAACACATTCAGATCAGCTTTAGGTATATCATAGGTATACCTATGTACATAAGTTTGATGTATGCATATAATAATATGTATGTAAATTACTTGAGCAGTTGTACAAAAACTCTTATAAAATATTTTGGTATGTAATTAAATGTAAATTATTGGAATGTAAATTTGAGATTTCATTTACCTGTATAGTTTTGTAATATTAAGTTTTGAGTCTTGTAGTCAATGAAATATTTCTTTTATGATGAGGTTGGTTTGAAAATAAATTGATTTGATTATTGAGATTGAATTGTGAGATGAAATGAAGTTTATTGGAGTTGAATTTGAGAAATCATATTGGAAGTGTATTTCTTTGAAGGTTTTGAAGAACTATTTTCCCAAAATATAGCCTGCACTCTGCCGAAATTTTGAAAAATTTTATAATACCAGATTTTAATCAATGATTTAAATTTCACAAAAGCTGAGTTAAAATCCCTTGTAGTATATTTAATGGGTTATCGGTAGGCAAAGTACTGTAATTCATTAGGTGTACTACGGGATCATGTTACATCTTATGGAGGAATAGGGTGTGATATGTTTAGTGGTATTAGGGCAATGGTTTTAAAGTAAATTTTGAATTGTGAAATTGAATTAATTTTGTTGGTAAATACAACTGCTCAAATGTTTGATACATATAGTACATTTACATCATAAATATGAACTAATGGAGAGAAATCTCCTTGTGTTGGTTGTATAGGGAATAGAAAATCTTATGAAAAGATATGGAAGAGAAGGATGAGACAATAGAACAGTCTGTGACAGTGGAAGTACAAGGTGAGGCCCCAGCCCCTCAGAGAGTTAGAAGCTTGACTTTATCAGCCCCACATGTACAAATTACTGCATAAATGGCCCAGCAAATGGCCACTTTCTTTCAACAAATGGCTGATAATCTGTCAGCCCAAGCCCAAGTACAAACTCAACACCCATAAGGGCAATATGAAATAGAAAAGAATGAAAGACCTGGTGATTAAAGTTCAAATAGTAAATTGGGAAAAAGGAAGAACACTGGAGAGCCTAGTGGTTATGGATCTGATGAAGATGGATCTTCAAGGCAGAGGCCACCAAGGTCCAGTCATTGAACAACTAGAAGTTCATATCCTCCTCACATCTACAACTCTTGTGGCAAACTACATGGGGGTATTTGTCATAAAGCCACTGGAGCCTGCTACAATTGTGGTGAACATGGACATTTTGCTAGAGATTGTACTAGAGTACCTCGATCTGCTCTCCGAAGTTTACAGACAGTCAATAAAGGTCGAGATAGAAATAGAGTTGGTACTCCTCACAACCATAACACAGTGAATCAACACGAACATAGTAGCGTACCAGTCACAGCATCCACTATGCGACAAGGAGAAAGAGCAGAAACTTTGGATGTAGCTGCTGGTAAGTTCTTAAGTTTGGAGGAAATAATTAGTTATTATTTGATCCCAGCACTACTTATTTGTATGTTAGTGTTGGAATAATATGTTTTGTTGCTATTCATTTACAGGGGAATAAATTTTAATGCATCAGTGACTAGTCCTTTAGGATAAAAACTATAATAACAAGTATGATTGACATTAATTTTGGAAGAATTGTTAGCTAAAAGTATTTTCTAACACACCATAAATTATAAAGCTAATTGGCGAGCCTACTGAATGTAAGGTAAGAGGACCTAAAAGTAAGTTGCCATAATACGATTTCTCTATATGAGGGCAAAGATGTTACAATTAGTAATTATCAATGGATATTGTAATCAGAATAAGTTTAGGATATTAGTGGACTCGAGAAAGATATGATATAGGACAATTTGATCTATTGGGATGTATCGTAGTAACTGTGCAATGTTCTTGATGTTTGTACTGTAAGCTACAGATTACAGTACTGACTTAAGATTATTGTGTAGAGCTATGTACTACTCGATAGTATACCAAGATGAGAATAATTGCCAACGGCATCTGTTTTGGTATAATTATGCCAGGACATAATTTTATTATTAGAAATGAGTTGGAAAATCCTAATTAGGGATTTAAAACTCAAAAATTAGGATATCGAAATGTTATAGTTTAGTGCAAAAGGAAGTAAGTTATAGAATATTGATAGATAAAAAAGTTGTGGAAGTGAAAATTTAAATAGTTGGTTCAAATTTAACAAAGAAATGTTACGAATATTAGTAAAAGTGCTTACTAGAATGGTTAGAGAACCAAATCAAAGTAATAGTGAAGTATAGCGAATTTATTAGGAATAATAAGAGGTGCTAAATTTTTACTTGACAGTCTAGTCAAGGAATTGAGTCAAGGAAGAAGATAAGACCGAGAAATGAACTAATTAAAGTTAAGTTGTGGAATGGAAAGAGAAGTAAATAAGAAAGTAAGTATGAGAATTGGTTAGAACAGAACCTAGAGGGTGTTATGTCTCTATTCCAACATGATGCGCATCAATGGTGGGACACAGTATCCAGTGTGATACAGTTAGAGCATAGATGACTGAGATTTCACAAAAGGCTATTTCTGATACAGTTGAAAGGCCCAAAGTCAGGGTGGCACCATAGGTGTATGCCGTGAAGGCTAGAGAGAAGCCGAACCTAAAAATTGATGAAACAACACAAGGAAATGAAGAAGTAAGGAAGTAATAGATACATCCGGTAAATTTCAATGATTAAATTTTTATTTAGAGGGGAAGAATTATAACGCCCTCACTTTACGTAGTCTGTACATTTTGCTACTCTGGTGACTTAATGTCTGTTCGGACAAGTCAAGATGTCTGGGACTACACTTCAGTTATAGTGAGAAGGCATAAAATGATGAAATAAATGATAAGAAAATATAATAAAAATTAAAAAAAAAATGAAAGAGAGGAAATGAAACTAGGTTAAACGAGCCGGCACCGTAGCGATGGGTGACCACACTGGGAAGTTACGGCGAAGGCAATTGCCGACCCCTGGACTGCGGGAAACCCTCGAAATTAAAATTCGAAATATAATTAAAGGTTTACTAAGGTGTAATTGACATTGAAAATGTCAAAGAAAATTTAGTGAGTCAATATAAATGAAAAATAAAAATTAAAGAAATCAGCGGTACAAGGAGTAAATCAATAGTAACAAAAAATTCGAAATATAACCCGAAAAGGGGCATTTTGGTCATTTGACACCTAGAGTTGGCTTTTGACCTAAATATCCATAAAAATAAAGTGGTATTAAATTTTTAAAATTTCATAAAAAATGAAATTGGAATGAAATGTAATTAAGGGAAATTAAAGGGGTAAAGTTTAGGATAATTAAAAGTTTAATTAAATTATTATTATCTTAATATTAGTAGACCACTATGGACCATATAAAAGCATAAGAAATCAGATTTCTTCCACTAACTTCTGCATCACTTTCTTCTTCCTTCTAATTCACTTTGGCCAAAACAAAAGCTTCCAAAGTCCATCCATGGCCGCCTCACTTCACAAGCTCTAAACACCATGATCAACCCATCATTTCCATAACTTGTCTTCATTTAAGTTGATCTCCACCTTGCAAGGAAGAAGTTGGTAGTAATTTCAAGAAGTTTTGGTGAAGTTTGGTCAAGCTCCAAAAGAGGTAAGTGCTTATTTTCAATTTATGCTTCACTAAGGTTGTAGTGGAGTTTATGGGAAGTTAGATTATGGAAGAAATTATGGGATTTAATTAGTTATGGTGCTGTCCAATTTTTGGTCGTTTCATGTCCATGGGAGTATGATGTAATTTGTCATGTAAATGGTGATTTAAGGTGTTGATTAAGGTGCTTAAATGCATAAGAGTGTACTTGTATGTAGGTGTTTGAATTGTATAATTGAACAATTGAATTTTTGGGAGTTTTTGGAAGAAATTGTGAGGATTTGTAAACTGACCAATTTGGCAGCTTTGTGATGCATGGAAAAGTGTTTAATTTCATGAAAATAGCTTGGTGAATTCTGGTACAAAGGATGGCAGAATGCGTATGTAAATGTTGTTGGAAATAATAAGTGGTAATTAGGTATGTTTATGTATGTAAATTATTGAATTTAAACTTTGTAATTTTGAATTGTAATTGGGGTATTGAGGGTTTTTATATTCTGCCCAAATTGACCATAATGTGATGTGTTGAGTGGTTGTGGTTTGATACCAATTCAGAATTGGGTATGAGAAAAGGACTTATAACTAGGTGAATGTGCAATTGATAAGTGTTTAAGCAACATGTTTAAGGGTGGTATGCATTTTAGGCTATAACCCTAATTGTGTGATCCCAATTGGTATAAGGCCAATTGGAGGTAAAACTAGACTCAATATAGACCAACTTTCATGTAGAGAGCTTGTCCAAATTCTACCTAGAAGTGACCTAAAAGAATGACCAAATCCAGAATTGCATGACATGAAAACTCAAAATTTTGACCATATGAACAGTAGTCAGTATTTTGGCCACAACTCATTCAAAACTGGTCCAAATGGCCTGAAATTTTTACCATGGAAAGCTTAGACATAGAGCTACAACTCTTATGAAGACTACCAAGCCCAGAAATGCCAATTACCAAGTCAAAATGATCACCAAAGTTGGGTTGCAAAAAATGGCCGAATTGACTTTGACCTAAAAATGACCTAAACTTTGCAATATAAGTGCAACTTGACCAGCAATAGTAAAATGACCATAACTTGGTCCATATAACTCCAAATGCCCTGAAACCAGTGCCAAATTTTCACTAAGACATAGGCCTACAATAATGGTAATTTGACCAAAACCTAGAAACTTAGGGATCTAGGTTAATTAACTTGATTAAATTGGCATACCAAATCTAGAAATGGTTCAAATGACCATTAACTCCAGCAAAGTGTTTTAAGTATAACTCCCGCCATAAGTCTTCAGACAAAATGAGCCATACCATTCTAGAAAGCTAAGAAATAGACCTTCAACTTTGTTTTAGACCTCTCCCTCACCTTGTGAATGTAAGAAGCTCAAATGTTGGGTCAAAGCTATTGCCCTAGTTGAACATCCTGTCACTATAAGACCATTGAGTCTAGTCCAATAACTTGACCATAAGTAACTCTACAAGACTTGAAAAATTACAAAAAAAAATTCTTAGTGACCATAAGATATAGGGTAACATATCTTATGAAGAGTAATAGACCAAAATATGGCACCAACCTACTCAAATAAAATTGACAAAGTGTAATACTAAAACTACTTAGTAAGGGAACCAAAATTCAGAATTGCCCTAGTTATGGTCAATTGACCATAACTTGAGTTATACAAATCCAAATGACATGATTCAAAAAGGAAACTAAAGAAGACACAATGCGAAACAATTTAATGAAGAGAAATCTATTAAATGTACACTGTAGCATGGTCCAATAGACATTAAACATTGGCCATGAAATTTGAATAATTACAATAAAATGCAACAAGCTTTGAAATGAAATTGGCAACATATGTCAACATGTGAGGAATGAAAAATGGAACATATTAGTGACATTAAAACTATTTCACCTAGTGTGCATTAAAGGTCAAAATTATAGGTTAACTAATAAAAGGAATAGTATTAATAAAATTTAATTATTGAACCTTATTATTAGAAACAATTTAAATGAGTACTGAAACACTTTAAATTGTGTGTTTCAGTTAGAAAAGACACTAGGAAGGGAAAAGACCCACTGAGTCAAGGCCAAGAGGTGACTTATCAGAGGTTTGTGCACAACTAGTTTTTAATTGATTTTGTTCTGAAAATTTCGTATGACTAAATGACGTATTTTCCTTATGTATTATGTTTATCAAGTATTGGATTTAATTCAGTGATTATTGAAATTGTCATAGTATGTATGAATTTAGC
This sequence comes from Hevea brasiliensis, assembly GCF_030052815.1. Lineage (NCBI taxonomy): Eukaryota > Viridiplantae > Streptophyta > Magnoliopsida > Malpighiales > Euphorbiaceae > Hevea > Hevea brasiliensis. The sequence goes on along the minus strand of NC_079497.1, from coordinate 85,289,957 downwards.
TTTGTGAAATGGTATTTTAACAAGTATTAATCATTGTTATGGATTGAATAAATTATGTTTTGGAAAATTTTGATAGAATATGTTTTGAATTGTGATGGGCAATTTGCATGGAAAAATACAAATTTATGTTTTGAATTGTGATAAGCATAAAAATTATTAGATATTGGAATTGACTTTGAATTGAATTGTATTGTGATTTATGCTCACAAAAAGGACAAAGAGATTGATGATATTGTTTTATATCTCACTATAGATGCTTAACTAGGTTATTACCCGTCTCTCTCATTTGTTGAGGAGACAATGGAGTTACACTTCAGTGATAGTGAACAGACATATAATGATGAAATAAATAAAAATAAAATACAAGAAAAATCAAACAAAAATGAAAGAGAGAAAATGATGTTAAGTTAAATAAGCCGACACCGCAGCGATGGGTGACAGCACTGGGAAGGCCGTTGCCGACCCCAGGACCGCGGGAAACCCTCAGAATTTAATACCTCTGTAAGGTATAACATGATCCCGTAGTATACCTAATAAATTACTGAACTTCACCTACTGATAAACCATTAAATAAACTACAAGGGATTTTAAACCAATTTCCATTCATTTTAAAGTGTAAGGTAATGTTGAATAATTACTAAAAGCCTTTAATTGAAGTTTATGTCATGAATTCAAATTTTGATTTATTTGGGATTTCAAAAATTTTATAGAAATTTTGGCAGAATACTGGCTAAAAATTGAGAAAACAGTTCTTTAAAATCTGTTAAAAATACTTCCAATATGTACAAGGGCATTAAATATTATACCCGTAAAAGTTTTTAAAATTTCCTTCAACTGCGGTTATAGCAGCTCACTCTGCTGCTTTATCCTTCTCCCTATCTGTGACAGCAAGAAAAAGCCATCGCTGAGTAATTTACTCAATGGTGTACAATAATAATTTTTAAAAGTCACTAAAATATAATCACACATTGATGAGCAAAAATTTAATTTTTTTTTTCACATTTATAATTCACAAAACCAATGCCAATATTTTTAACAACAATTTATCAAAATAAATTGTAAACAATAGTGTTGCCAATAATTACACAACTTAGGTCATGACACAAAATTTTACGATCAATGCCGTGTTGTACACTGCGACAAAGCAATCTACAACCTCACTAATCGAAATTAATGAGGGAGGTGGCTAGTTAGCTATGTGAGTACTTATCACACCTTACCCCTCTGTAAGGCATAACATGATCCCGTAGAATACCTAATGAACTACCACACTTCATCTACTGATAACTCATTAAGTACCCTACAAGGGATTTTAAAACAATTTTCTTATTTTTGGTAAGTGGTGAGCATTTTCTAATAAGTATTTAAAACATTTAATTGAAATTAAAAACTAGTTAAAACTTTTGGCCCATTATATTTTTCTGCAAATTTTATAAAAATTTTGACATAGTTCCGTTTATATTTTGAGAAAATAATTCTTCAAATACCTGTAAAAAACACTTCCAAAAATTTTCTCAACCACTACTTCAATTTCACAATCAAACTCTATCAATTTCAACAAGTCCACAATCATTTCATTTGAGACAAAACAATTTATATACATCCTTACAAAATTCACATCAAAAGAAATACAAACTAAATTTTATTACAAACTTCATACAAATTTTGTACAAGCTGCTCAAGACCCATTTACCTGTCCATACATTTATATGCAATACATACATCAAAATAAATATTTACAAGCAGGGTATAAATTATACCCGAAGACTTCAAGATGATAGCTCCTCACACCTCAGCAGCTCAATCTGCTGCTCTTCTAGTCTCTGTATCTGCGACAGCAATAGAAGCTATCGCTGAGTACTAGGACTCAGTGGTACACAACATACTAAAATAAACTTTATGCAAAAATAAAATCACATTTATTCAAAAATTTGACTAAACATAAGCATTAAACACAAAACATGAATTATGAGATTTTAATGCAAACTAAGTTCATTTCAAAGTATCAAAACACATTTCATAAAACCCACAGTTAGATCACGCTATTCGAAACAAATAGAATCTCAATAGCCAGAGGCTAAAGAGAAATCATATCACAAGGCTAGCTAGCTCAAATATATGGATATCCATTCACATCCTCTTCTACTGGCACACCTCAACACTTCTCCAGAGAAGGAATCAAAATTCGAAACTAATTACCCCCACTAGTCGTGCTAGTGAGGTGTTCAAATATATGGTCATGACACTGTGGTTTCAAAACTTATCTTAACAATTTGCTAAACATTGCTATTTCAAATATACACAATAACTTTCACAGTTTAAACAAAACATCATAAATAATGTAACAAATAAACTTTCAACAATTCAAAGCAAAAGTAAAATGCATATTTCATTCACTTTATCAATGAATTTTAAAGCATAATGATATTGTGCACAAACCTCAAACGAGTCGCCTCTTGGCCATGACTCGGTTCCTCGGGTTCTTTCCCGGTATTCTTTTCATCTGAAACACACAATTTTACAGTGTTTCAGTACCATAACTTAGCATAAATCCAAAAATAAATTTAACTTCACTTTTACCTAGCTCTAACGTGCTAAACTCGACGTTCTTGAAATTTTGTGTTTTAGGGTTACTATTCACTATACCATTCAAGTCAAATTGTTGACTTTCTAAAGCTTAATAGTTATGGAAATTCCAACTTCACCCACATACCACATTTCGGTCACTAAATTTGTTGGTTTTAGTTGTTTACTCAAATTCCAAGTCTTTTTAGGCAAATTTGAAAATTTTTAGTTTTGGAGTCTAAGGTTGCACTGTTCCATTGGTCACTTTTCTGTTAGAATTTGGAAAAACTTCCTTCATAAAAATTGTTCCCTATTGTCTTAAGTTTATTCTCCTTTTTGAATCACTCCAATTGGAGTTTTTTTAGCTCAATTTATAGCCATTTGAACCATGGCTGCCGGATTGGACACAACCCAAAATTATGGGCAATTTTCTGTGCTGGCAGTTTTAGGTCACCAACTTGGGGTGGCCAAATGACTTGGTTAGTGGCATAATTTGAGTTTGTATTATTCATGAAAGTTTTAGGTCTATATCTCATCTAACCACTGGTAAAATTTCAGGTCATTTAGACTTGCCTAACTCGAGTTATAGCCAAATGAACAAACACTGTTCATTTGATCAGTTTGTACAGAGGCAGACTGTGATTTTTCAACTTTGGTCAATTTGTTCACTAGGTTTTGATCAAATTTTGGGCATGCTTCCTAAATGAAAATTGTGTCATTTAGTGTCTATTTTCATCCCCAATTGGTCCCATACCAATTGGACTTGTAAAATTGCATTTTTGGTCCCTCAAAAGAAATTTGGTCATGCTGCCAGCAGCATGACCATACTCCATCCGAATTTGGCTTTGATTCAAACACTTCTAACACACTTAATTAGGTCATAAATGACCATTTTTCACTTCACATTAGGTCAAAAACATCATTTACCACTTCCTCACATTTTTGTCTATAAACCCTAAGTCCAAAACCCTAGTTCACAATTTCTTTGCATTTAACCAAATCTAAACATTTCAATCTCACTACCACATTCACATAAGCTTGCCTAACATATTAAATTCAATCAAAACACATGCTTTTCATCACAAACCCTAGCTGCCAAAATTTCCATCTAGTCCTCCAACAATTAATTTCTTTTCATTTTAAATTAAACTATAATTTCCAAGTTTAGCTACTAACCTTGAATGCAAAATTTTCAATCTCCCTTTTCTTAATTTTCTTTTTCTTTCTTTCCCTTGAATCTTTTTTTCTAGTTGCCCAAACAAACTTTAACCATGGTAAGACAATTTTTATGGAGGGATTTTGTAGTCTTCAAGCTCAAAGATGAGCTTCAATGATGGTTTTTGGTGAGGAAGGGAGGAAAGAAATGGGTCACGTTTTTTTTTAAGAAGATGACTTTATTTTTTTTTTCTTTTCTTTTCTTTTCTTTTATGTCTTAGGAAGACCAAAAATTCCAATTAATTAAATATATTAATTATTATTTTTATGGCGTCATGCATGATGTCATGCATGATGTCATCACCTTTTTAACTTTTTTATTTTTTTTTCTATTTATTTTTCTATTAGTTCTTTAATTTAATTCTCAATTCCAAAATTTTCTTTTCTCCGATTTTATTTGATAGTTAGGTCAAGAGTCAGCTCTCGAGGTCAATTGACCAAATTGCCCCTCGCCGGTTCATCCCGGTTTGCAAATACTTCAATATTTCTTCTGACTCCCTGACCTAATTATTTGACTGGCTTAACAGTTCTTTTTCGTGATTTTCTCTTTTCCACTGTGTTTATAAGGGTCCTAAGGACCGCAGCATCACTTTTTACGGTTCAAAATTTGAGTTTAAAATAACTTCGCAGTCATTCCCGAGAAGGTCACCCATCGCTGTGACTCTCGGCTCGTTTAACTTCTTATGTTCTATTTTTCTTATTTATACTTAACCAATTGAACATTACTAATTATTTGTGTTTATGGCTTCTCCAATTGACTTAAGTGTGGTTCTAATCCCATTAATTATCCAGACCGACACTGGTCACCGAAACAGTGAAATCTACCAGGCTATGCAAACGGGGGTGTTACAATTCTCCCCCCCTTAAATAAATTTTGTCCCGAAATTTTACCTGGTACTAATCTTTGAATAGCTGTGGGTGCTGTCTCCTCATGTCCTCTTCTCGTTCCCAAGTAGCCTCCTGGCCCGAATGATGGTTCCACAGCACTTTTACCAATTGTATCTGCTTGTTTCGTAGCTGCTTCACCTCATAAACCAGAATCTTTATGGGTTCTTCTTCATATATGAGGTCTGGATTCACTTCAATTTCCTCTACTGGTAATACATGAGATGGGTCTGATCGGTACCTCCTCAACATAGACACATGGAAGACATTATGTATCTTTTCCTACTCTAGAGGTATTGCCAACCGATATGCCAAAGGACCCACTCTTTCTAGAACCTCATATGGCCCAATGAAACGAGGACTCAGTTTCCCCTTTCTGTCGAATCTCATAATTATCTTCCAAGGAGAAACCTTGAGGAAAACTTTCTCACCGACTGCATACTGAATATCCCTTCTTTTCAAATCAATGTAGGACTTCTGACGGTCCGATGCAGTCTTAAGTCGACCTCTAATCACCCTGATTTTCTCTTCAGTCTGCTAAACGATTTCGGGTCCAATCATCTTTCTTTCACTGACGTCATCCCAACACAACGGGGTTCTACATTTTCTGCCATACAAAGCTTCATATGGAGGCATTCCAATGCTTGATTGGTAGCTGTTGTTGTAAGCAAACTGAATCAAAGGCAAGTGTGTTTCCCAACTGCCCTCAAACTCAATCACACAAGCCCGTAGCATGTCCTCCAAGATCTGAATTACCCTCTCAGACTGGCCATCTGTCTGTGGGTGGAATGCAGTACTGAAGTTCAATCTAGTTCCTAGGGCTCTCTGAAGACTACCCCAGAATCTAGAAGTGAACCTAGGATCTCTGTCTGACACGATGGATACTGGCACTCCATGCAGTCTCACAATCTCATCGATGTATACCTTGGCCAATCTTTCCAAACTATAATCCATCCGGACTGACAGAAAATGAGCAGACTTAGTTAGTCTATCGACAATGACCCATACTGCATCATAACTCTTCTGTGTCCTCGGAAGTCCCATCACAAAATCCATCGTTATTCTTTCCCATTTCCATTCGGGCACTGGTAGTGGATGTAACAACCCAGTGGGTACTTGATGCTCTACCTTTACTTGTTGACAAGTTAGGCATTTGGATACAAACTCTGCCACATCTCGTTTCATACCCATCCACCAGTAATGCTCCTTTAGCCCCCTATACATTTTTGTGCCACCAGGGTGCATGGCAAAAGGAGACTCATGTGCTTCCTTCAAAATGATCTTCCTCAATTCTACGTCATTAGGAACACACATTCTGCCCTGCAGTAGCAATAGACCATCGTCTCTTATTGAGAATTCTGGTTTCTTGCCCTGCCGGACTTCTTCCAACAGCTTCTGATACCTTTCATCATTCTGAGCAGCCATTCTGATTTGATCAATCAACACTGGTTATACATGCCATGCAACTGCTATCTGCCCATCATCATTAATCTCTAAGCTGGCATGCAATGATCTTAACTCATGTACCAAAGACAAAGGAGTAACCCGTAGACTTGCCATAGTCTTGCGACTTAGGGCGTCAGCAACAACATTAGCTTTCCCTGGCTGATAGTCTATCAGACAATCGTAGTCTTTTATCAACTCTAACCATCTCCTCTGTCTCAAATTTAGCTCTTTCTGGGTGCCCAAATACTTCAAACTCTTATGATCTGTATAGATGTAGCACTTCTCCCCATACAAATAATGTCTCCAGATCTTAAGAGCAAACACTATAGCTGTAAGCTCCAAGTCATGTGTCGGATAATTTCTCTCATGCGGTTTTAGCTGGCGTGATGCATAGGCAATGACATTTCGATCTTGCATCAATACACAGCCTAACCCATTGTGAGAAGCATCACTATATACTGTATATTCTTTACCCGGAGTAGGTAAAGTCGACTGAGCTTCACCAAACATCTTTTCAATTCATCAAAACTCTGTTGGCATTTATCCGTCCACTGAAATTTCACATCTTTTCTAAGCAGCTTGGTCAATGGAGATGCCAACACGGAGAATCCCTTCACAAATCTACGGTAGTATCCAGCTAAACCCAGAAAACTATGAATTTCTGTGACATTTCTAGGTGGCCTCCAATTAAGGACAGCTTCAATCTTACTTGGATCTACCTTGATGCCCTCTTTTGATACTACATGCCCCAAGAAAGATATTTCTTTCAGCCAAAATTCACACTTCGATAATTTGGCATATAGTTGTTTCTCCCTCAAGGTCTGCAGTACAATCCGCAGATGTCTATCATGCTCTTCTGCATTCCTCGAATAGACCAATATATCATCTATGAATACCACAACAAACTGGTCGAGGTATGGTCTGAAGATAGTGTTCATTAGATCCATAAAAGCAGCCGGAGCATTAGTTAACCCGAATGGCATGACTAGGAATTCATAATGGCCATAGCGGGTTCTGAAGGCAGTTTTAGGAATACTCGCTCGCATTTCGGTGATAATAAGTCGATCTCGTGTCAATTTTGAGAACACACTGCATTCTCAACTGATTAAACAAGTCATCAATGCGGGGCAATGGATATCTATTCTTTTTTGTCACCTTATTCAACTACCGATAATCAATGCATAACCGGAGAGTGCCATCCTTCTTCTTTACAAACAATACTGGCGCTCCCCAAGGTGACACAGTAGGGCGGATAAAGCCCTTGTCAAGCAACTCTTGCAATTGTACTTTCAACTCTTTTAATTCTGCAAGTGCCATTCTATATGACGTTATGGAGATTGGGTTCACACCAGGCATAACATCAATTTCAAACTGCACCTCTCTTTCTGGAGGTAATCCTGGAAATTCATCAGGAAATACATCCGGAAAATCACATACAGTAGGGATGTCCCTTAGTGCTGGACTCCCCACTTGGGTGTCTATCACATGTGCCAAGTATGCTTCACACTCCTTTCTGATCATCCTTCTGGCTAGTGCAGCAGAAATGATGTTTGATGGCAGTAAATGCCTCTCCCCATGTATTACCACATTACCGTATAGAGGGAGACCAAAAGTGACTGTCTTCAGTCTACAGTCAATCATGGCGTGATGCCTGGCTAACCAATCCATGCCCAAGATAATATCATAATCTCTGAAGGGCATTTCAATCAAATCTAATAGGAAAACATGTCCTTAGATCACCAAACGACAGTCTCTATAGATTTTATTGACCCGAACCTCTTGTCCTAATGGACTAGTTACTAGCACTTCAAAACCCATTTGCACACATGAAACAGCAAGTGAACAGACTATGCTAACACTAACATAAGAATGTGTTGAACCCGGATCAAACAGCACAAATACTTCTTGATCAGAGATAGAGAATGTACCAGCTACCACATCGGAAGTCTCAGCCTCTTCTCGCTGTCTCATTGTGTAAACTCTGGCTGAAGCACTTCCTTGTGCTGATTGACCAACTGTGCCTCGATCGTCAAGCAAAGGCTCTACCTCTGCCTCTTTCTCTGCCAACTGACTGTGAATCTCTGGGAGCAGGACTCTGAATAGATCCCTCGGCAGTAGTAGGAGCTGGACTATATCTCGGAGCACTAGTACAGTATTTAGCTATATGGCCCTTGCCTCCGCAGTTAAAGCAGGCTCCAGTGGCCCAGTAGCACTCCCCCCCATGAATCTTGCCACAAGTCTCAAAGCGGCGGGCAGAATGTGAACCTCGCCGATCACGACTGACCTAGGGGTCTCTCGTCCGAAAATCGCCCCTACCAAATCTTCCACCTCGACCCCTGCTGGGTCCACTAAACTTCTTTCTCTTTCCAGCGGTAGCACCAGAACTCTGTTCAACTGATTTTTCCCCCTTGTCTTTTTCTGATTTCTCAGCTTTTTCTGATTTTTCTTTCACGGGGGTTGCTTCTGATTCAATTCTCTCTAGTTCAAGTGCTTGAGACATAAGCTCTGAGAAGTTGCTGTGTCGAAATCCCACAACTTGCATCCTTATGCTGGGCTTCAAACTCGTCTCAAATCTCTTGCACCTTGCCTTGCTAGTAGTAAGGAGATTCCCCGCATAGTGACTCAGGCGGGAGAACTCCCTCTCATACTCTGCCACCGATCGATTCCCTTGTTTAAAACTCAAAAATTCTTGCAGTTTCTGATCAACATATGCATCTGGGATGTATTTCTGTCTGAATTCTCTGATGAAGTCATCCTGTGTCAAGACCGTGGTTCAACCAAGCTGTGGGGGATGGTCTTCCACCAATCATAAGCATCCCCTTGCAGTAGCGACACAGAGTATTCAAACTTCAATTCATCTTGGCAGTGCAGCTTCTTAAATACTCTGTCCACTCTTTCAAGCCATTGCTCTGCCTCTAAAGGGTCCACTGTACCCTTAAATTCTGCAGCCCCATACTTCAATAATTTATCATACTGTCTAGCTGGAGGCAGTGGGTGTGCCACAGGTGGTTGTGGTGGAGTTTGAATAGGCATTCCCCCAGCCATTTGTTGAAACATTGCCGCCATCTGCGGTGTAAACTGTGCAGGAAACTGTGGCATTTGCGGGGCTGGTGCTACTAACCCACTGACATTCAGTAAAGCTGGGGCTTCCTCTTGTGCCTCAGCTTCAACAGACTGCTCAACTGAGCGATCCCCTTGTCACACCCTACCCCTCTGTAAGGCATAACATGATCCCGTAGTATACCTAATGAATTACCAACTCCGTCTACTGATAACCCATTAAATACACTACAAGGGATTTTAAAAACTTTTCTTACTTCTTTTACAGTGGTGAGCACTATTTACAGGTGTTAAAAACCTTTTTGAACTGAAGTGATAGAACTAACACATTTGAATTATTTGGAGTTTCTGTAAAAATTTTAGCAGAGTGCCATCTGTATTTTGGATAAAACAGTTCTTCAAAAACTCAGAAAGCACTTCAATATATTTCCAAATCTCAACTCCAACATTTTCTCAACTCAAATCCATAGTAATTTTTCAAAGACTGAGATAAAGGAAATATAATACAATTTTTATAAGTCAAAATAACTCATAATTAATTTACAACTTCAAGGTACAATTTGAATTTACAACTGCTCAAAACCAGAAACAATATGTACATACAGCGGTCATACATTACCGTACAAAATGCAAAATGTTGGTATACTCATTATACCCGGTAATCTCTCACTAGAGGTACTAGCAGCCTAGTCTCGCCTGCCCATCTGTCTACTGCGACAAAGAATAAAGCTATCATTGAGACAATGTCTCGATGCAGTACAACATTAACCAAATACAATTTAAATCACAATTCATAAATCATATAAATAGTGGATACTTAAAACCATAGTTAATTTCAAGACAATAATTGTCAACCAGAATTTAAACTCCATTTCTCAATATCACAATAAATTTGAAGAAGTCGATCATGGTTGAATTCAAAAGACAGTATATGTCCATAAGAGTTTAAATTCATTTCACAATCTCACAATAAATCTCAATAATCAGAACACAGTTAAATTCGAAAGACAGTAAATGTCAATAAGAATTTAACTTCATTTCACAAATTATCAAATCGCATAACAACACAATTTAGTCGAATAAGTTAAGAATACAGTGTTGCCAATTCATTCACAACTTAAGCCATGACACAAATTTCCGATCAATGCCGCGTTGTACACCACGACAAAGCAATCACAACCCCACTAATCGAAATCAATGAGGAAGGGAGCTAGCTATATAATGAGTACTCATCCGATCACCTCAACTGGTAAACCAGAGAGGGAGAAAAATAAATGATCACGACTCCATAAATGGAGAAGGAAAATAAACGATCACAACCCCATAAAAGGAGAAGGAATGATATGATGCTGTCATGCTAAGTGTGAACACAAAATCAATTCCAAACATTTTATTTAATTGATTCGTGAGAATCCAATAAATTTCCAAAGTTATAATTTCATTCACAAAATGGCAACACAATTCATAATTATCTTTAATTTCCACAAAAACCATTTACAGTGTTTTTCAATCAATAGTATCCATCAAATCATTTACAATGCTTTTCAAGCAATAAATATCCATTCAAACACATTTACATAATTGAAAACAATAATATACAAATAGTCATAATTTATTTCAATTGAAAAATTCAAAAGAAATACTATTGTGCACAAACACAATTTAAATCAATAACATACAATTAATCATATGAAATCTTATTCAGAGTAAAATCAGTTGAAAACTAGTTATGCACAAACCTCTGATAATTGTCTCCTGGTCTGGACTCAGTGTTTCCTTCCCTTTTCCTGAGTCTTTGGTAACTGAGAAACACAATTTGAAGTGTTTTAGTACTAAATTAAACTGTCTCTAACGATAATGTTCGATAAGTAATTCACTGAAGGCTATTATTTGCTCAATTACCTAATATACCGACCCTCGATGCGTTTAAGGTAAATTAGGTTTTGGTGTCCTTAATATGTCACATTCGATAGGGTTTTAGGGTTGGTACGTTTTACCAAACTCATTTCCTTGTTTAGTGCATTTTCTTGCAATTTGCTGGGTTCCGGGATACTAGTTTGACCTAGCCGGACGACCTAGTTCCCTCGGTTTTCGGGTTTCGGTCAAAACTACAAACTTGTAGATCTATGTCTTATTGCACGCGGGGCAAAATTTTAGGTCAATCCAAGTTAAGTAGACCAAGTTATGGTCATTATACTATTGCTGGTCAAATGGCATCAAATTAGGTCAATTTTAGGTCAATTTGGTCAACTTTGGTTCGGCCAGTTTTTGGACCCGAACTTGTGCAAGCTTTTTGACTTACTTCTGGTCATTTTGGCTTTCGTGTCTTCATAAGACTTGTAGGTATGGGTCTTAACTATTCATGGTTAAAATTTCAGGTCAATTGGACCTGTTTTGAGTGAGTTATGGCCTAAACACTAACTGCTGCCCAATTGGTCAGTTTTTAGGTCTCAATTGCACTTAATCCGAATTGGTCATTTTTCATGTCACCTTGCAAGCAGAATTTTGGTATGCTTTCTCAATGAAAGTTGGCACATTTTGTGCCTAGTTTCACCTCCAATTGGTCTCATACCAATTGAGGTTACACATCTAAAGTTATTGACTAAAATGCATACTGCCCTTAACTATCATGCTTAAACACACATCAATTACACATGTACCTTACTATATGTTCACTTCCCTTACCATTCCTGTTTTGGTTCATTACCAAAACCATATCCCACTTTACATTAACATCACTTTGGGTAGATTACAAACATCCTTAATACACCAATTAAAGCTCACATTTACAAAGTCTAAATACAATCACATACACACCTAAACATCACTAATTCTTACATACACTTTACACAATCAATCTTTACACATATCCATCAATTCTCAAGGTCAATATTCTGCCAATACCTTCATGAACATATACATTTATCCAGGAATCTCAAGGCTGCTGAAAATTTCCTCAACATCAAAGTATCCCACAATTCATCAATTTCCATCCAAGTGCAAAAATCACTATATACATATGAAGTAATTTATTAGGATATTAAATCACCATAACCAACAACATTTCTCATCAAATATATACACAATTATTTCATCAATTACATGACTCCATGGCTGTCCAAAATGAACATCTTAATAACTCTTTAAACTTAAAAATTTTCTTCATAAATTCAACACCCATAACATGCACACAATGTTTAACAAAGCTATCTTCAAAAATGCTAACTTACCTTATAGTTGGAACTTGTTAAACCTTGATTAAACTTCTCAAATTTGGTATCAAACTCTTCCTTGTGATGTGTAGACAATTTTTCATGAAGGAACCCAAGTGAATGGAGTTGAAATGGAGGAGTTAGGAGAGCTCATGCAAAACGGCAATGGTGGTTTCCTCTCATCCTTCAATTCGGCAACTTTGAATCCAAATGAGGAAGATGAATTGCAGATGGTAAGATGAGTGTACACCTGCCCCATTATCTTTAATTTATTCCTTTAGTGGTCCACTTACTTAGATTAAATCATATAATATGTTTACATGTGTTATTTACACATTTTTCACTCCATTTTGGCTATTTGTATTAGGTACCCTCAATTTAATTTTTCATTTTATTTTCTAAGTGTAATATTATTTATTTTTAGTAGACATTTAGGTCAAAAGACAATTCGAGATGTCAAATGACCATAATGCCCCTGTTCGGGTTGCATTCCCGATTTTTCGGTAACACCGGGTTTTGTCTGTTTTTCGATTTCTCACTTTTCTTTGTACTGAATATTTAATTTTTCTTTGATCTTTCTAATGATATTTATTCTTCAATAAGGGTCTATTTAGGTCCTAAAAATGTTTTCCAGGGTTCCCCGCAGTCCAGGGCTAGTCAACGGTCCACGCCGTGACTTCCCGATGCGGTCACCCATCGTTAGGTTTCCTGGCTCGCTTAACTTGATCACATTTCTTTGCTATTATTTTTCCTTTGTTTTTCTTGTATTTTCTTTTCTTGTATTTCATTATTTTATGTCTCCTCACTCATATTGAAGTGTAGTTCTAGGCATCCTAGCTGTCCGGACAACACTGGTCACCGGAGCAGTAGAACGCACTACCGAACTTAGGGGTGTTACACCCCTTCTTCCATTTCAGTTTGAAGTTAGGGTATCTCCTGAACAAGTAACACGTGGAGATTTCCCTCCGTTAGTTCATATTCATGATGTAATGCACTATATGTAACAAAAATGGACATTGAGCAGTTGTACTTAACAAAGAAAAACACAAATTCACAAGTTAAAACATACTTCAAAAATTTGCTCTGATACCACTAAAACATGTCACGCCTTACCCCTCTGTAAGGCATAACATGATCCCGTAGAATACCTAATGAACTACCGCACTTCATCTACTGATAACTCATTAATTACCCTACAAGGGATTTTAAAACAATTTTCTTATTTTTGGTAAGTGGTGAGCATTTTCTAATAAGTATTTAAAACATTTAATTGAAATTAAAAACTGGTTAAAACTTTTGGCCCATTACATTTTTCTGCAAATTTTATAAAAATTTTGACATAGTTCCGTTTATATTTTGAGAAAAAAATTCTTCAAATACCTGTAAAAAGCACTTCCAAAAATTTTCTCAACCACTACTTCAATTTCACAATCAAACTCTATCAATTTCAACAATTCCACAATCATTTCATTTGAGACAAAACAATTAATATACATCCTTACAAAATTCACATCAAAAGAAATACAAACTAAATTTTATTACAAACTTCATACAAATTTTGTACAAGCTGCTCAAGACCCATTTACCTGTCCATACCTTTATATGCAATACATATATCAAATATTTACAGGCAGGGTATAAATTATACCCGAAGACTTCAAGATGATAGCTCCTCACACCTCAAAGAAATTTCACCACGCTTCTTCTAGTCTCTCAGATTCAGGATGTTAATAGAAGCTATCGCTGAGTACTAGGACTCAGTGGTACGCAACATACTAAAATAATCTTTATGCAAAAATAAAATCATATTTATTCAAAAATTTGACTAAACATAAGCATTAAACACAAAACATGAATTATGAGATTTTAATGCAAACCAAGTTCATTTCAAAGTATCAAAACACATTTCATAAAACCCACAGTTAGATCATGCCATTCGAAACAAATAGAATCTCAATAGCCAGAGGCTAAAGAGAAATCATATCACAAGGCTAGCTAGCTCAAATATATGGATATCCATTCACATCCTCTTCTACTGGCACGCCTCAACACTTCTCCAGAGAAGAAATCAAAATTCGAAACTAATTACCCCCACTAGTCGTGCTAGTGAGGTGTTCAAATATATGGTCATGACACTGTGGTTTCAAAACTTATCTTAACAATTTGCTAAATATTGCTATTTCAAATATACATAATAACTTTCACAGTTTAATCAAAACATCATAAATAATGTCACAAATAAACTTTCAACAATTCAAAGCAAAAGTAAAATGCATATTTCATTCACTTTATCAATGAATTTTAAAGCATAATGATGTTGTGCACAAACCTCAAACGAGTCGCCTCTTGGCCATGACTCGGTTCCTCGGGTTCTTTCCCGGTATTCTTTTCAACTGAAACACACAATTTTACAGTGTTTCAGTACCATAACTTAGCATAAATCCAAAAATAAATTTAACTTCACTTTTACCTAGCTCTAACGTGCTAAACTCGGCGTTCTTGAAATTTTGTGTTTTAGGGTTACTATTCACTATACCATTCAAGTCAAATTGTTGACTTTCTAAGGCTTAATAGTTATGGGAATTCCAACTTCACCCACATACCACATTTTGGTCACTAAATTTGTTGGTTTTAGTTGTTTACTCAAATTCTAAGTCTTTTTAGGCAAATTTGAAAATTTTTGGTTTTGGAGTCTAAGGTTGCACTGTTCCATTGGTCACTTTTCTGTTAGAATTTGGAAAAACTTCCTTCATAGAAATTGTTCCCTATTGTCTTAAGTTTATTCTCCTTTTTGAATCACTCAAATTGGAGTTTTGTAGCTCAAGTTATAGCCATTTGAACCATGGCTGCCAGATTGGACACAACCCAAAATTATGGGCAATTTTCTGTGCTGGCAGTTTTAGGTCACCAACTTGGGGTGGCCAAATGACTTAGTTAATGGCATAATTTGGGTTTGTATTCTTCATGAAAGTTTTAGGTCTATATCTCATCTAACCACTGGTAAAATTTCAGGTCATTTAGACCTGCCTAACTCGAGTTATAGCCAAATGAACAAACACTGTTCATTTGATCAGTTTGTACAGAGGCAGACTGTGATTTTTCAACTTTGGTCAATTTGTTCACTAGGTTTTGATCACTTTTTGGGCATGCTTCCTAAATGAAAATTGTGTCATTTAGTGTCTATTTTCATCCCCAATTGGTCCCATACGAATTGGACTTGTAAAATTACATTTTTGGTCCCTCAAAAGAAATTTGGTCATGCTGCCAGTAGCATGACCATACTCCATCCGAATTTGGCTTTGATTCAAACACTTCTAACACACTTAATTAGGTCATAAATGACCATTTTTCACTTCACATTAGGTCAAAAACATCATTTACCACTTCCTCACATTTTTGTCTATAAACCCTAAGTCCAAAACCCTAGTTCACAATTTCTTTGCATTTAACCAAATCTAAACATTTCAATCTCACTACCACATTCACATAAGCTTGCCTAACATATTAAATTCAATCAAAACACATGCTTTTCATCACAGACCCTAGCTGCCAAAATTTCCATCTAGTCCTCCAACAATTAATTTCTTTTCATTTTAAGCATATTTCCATGTTCTTCATGCTATAAATACTTAAATTAAACTATAATTTCCAAGTTTAGCTATTAACCTTGAATGCAAAATTTTCAATCTCCATTTTCTTAATTTTCTCTTTCTTTCTTTCCCTTGAATCTTCTTTTCTAGTTTCCCAAACAAACTTTAACCATCGTAAGACAATTTTTATGGTGGGATTTTATAGTCTTCAAGCTCAAAGATGAGCTTCAATGATGGTTTTTGGTGAGGAAGGGAGGAAAGAGATGGGTCACGTTTTTTTTGAAGAAGATGACTTTATTTTTTTTTTCTTTTCTTTTCTTTTCTTTTATATCTTAGGAAGACCAAAAATTCCAATTAATTAAATATATTAATTATTATTTTTATAGCGTCATGCATGATGTCATGCATGATGTCATCACCTTTTTAACTTTTTTATTTTTTTTTCTATTTATTTTTCTATTAGTTCTTTAATTTAATTCTCAATTCCAAAATTTTCTTTTCTTCGATTTTATTTGATAGTTAAGTCAGGAGTCAGCTCTCGGGGTCAATTGACCAAATTGCCCCTCGCCGGTTCATCCCGGTTTGCAAATACTTCAATATTTATTCCGACTCCCTGACCTAATTATTTGACTGGCTTAACAGTTCTTTTTTGTGATTTTCTCTTTTCCACTGTGTTTATAAGGATCCTAAGGACCACAGCGTCACTTTTTACAGTTCGAAATTTGAGTTTAAAATGACTTCGTAGTCATTCCTGAGAAGGTCACCCATCGCTGTGACTCTCGGCTCGTTTAACTTCTTATGTTCTGTTTTTCTTATTTATACTTAACCAATTGAACATTACTAATTATTTGTGTTTATGACTTCTCTAATTGAATTAAGTGTGGTTCTAATCCCCTTAATTGTCCGAACCGACACTGGTCACCGGAACAGTGAAATCTACCAGGCTATACAAACGGGGGTGTTACAGTACTCATCCGATCTCAGCCTCAAACTAGAAAAAGCCAGAGAGGGAGGAACATAATCAATCTCAACTCCATTGATGGAGGAGGAACATAATAATATTGTCATGCTAAGTGTGATTTCAAAATCCAATACAAATCATTTCATTCAAATAATTCAATTTCAAACACTAGTCATATGTAATTGAAAATTGTCACTTATAAATTAGGCAACACAATATTTCCCAAATAGATTTCTCAAAACTATAATAATCACAAATTGTTCACAACACACTTATTCAAATAAATTTTCTAGTAGAAAATAAGGAAATCAAATTATTGTGCACAAGCCACTTTTGTTTGCCTTGACTTAGTCCACTCTTCCTCCTTCCTTGGAGGGCTCCTTTCCAACTGAAACACATAATTAAAGTGTTTCAATACCCTTCCAAATCATTTCTAATAATAAGTCCAACAAATAAATTTTGCATACTTAATACTTAATAAGTCACATAAGATTGGGTTCTTTGCATTTGAAGTAATTATGGTTACTATTCACATAAATTTTTTACTTTTTCATAATTAATAGGTATACAATTTTAATTTCATGCTAGTACCACATTTTGGGTTATAAACTTATTGGCATTAATTGTCAATTACAATTTAAGTCTTCCTAGAAGTAATTTCAAATTTTTAGTTTTTGTCATCAATGTTTACTATTCCATTGGACCAATCTACAGTGGAAATTTAGCTAAACTTTCTTCATCAAAGTTGTTCCTTAGTGTCTCTAATTTAATTCCCGTTTTCAATCACTCCATTTGGAGTTTTTTAGCTCATGTTATGGCATTTTTACCATAACTGGCCGGATTGCTCTATGTCTAAAATTTTTGGGCAAATTTGGTTTTGGCAGTTTTTTTGACCTAAATTTGGTTAGCAATTTGATTCGGTTATGGTCAGAATTTGGGTTCTGTTCTTCATGAAAGTTGTTCTACTATGT
Organism: Hevea brasiliensis; assembly: GCF_030052815.1. NCBI lineage: Eukaryota > Viridiplantae > Streptophyta > Magnoliopsida > Malpighiales > Euphorbiaceae > Hevea > Hevea brasiliensis. Next base: position 85,272,052 of record NC_079497.1, on the reverse strand, counting down.
CTAAGCTTTCCATTGGTCCAAGAATCAGGTCATTTTGACCTCTCTACACAAAGTTATGGCCATTTGAACATTTGTTGTTCATTTGGTCAATTCTGCCCAGAATCAAAGCACCAATTTTGGATTCAACCCAATTTTTGACCAACTTATGGTCAGTTTTTGGGTAAGGTTTCTTCTTAAAAAATGTAGCATTATGACCCTATTTTCAATTCCAATTGGCCTAACACCAATTGGAATAACGAAATTCAACTTATAGCCATCTAAACTTGCTGGACTCATTGGTCCAGAATTCAGCCATTCCACATTCACAACTCATTCCAATTCCATTCATCAATTTACACTTATAAGCACACTAATTAACCATAATTGAGCATCACAACATCAATTGGTCAATAATTCTCAAAAATCCCCAATTTCTTCTAAAACCCTAACCACCATAAACCCTAATTCTCCTAATTTCCTAATTCATGCAAATTCATTTCACTAATCATGTTCAACACCTCATAAAACATCACAAAGCATATTTCATTTAAATCAAATTCATCAAATCCCTCACCCTCACAAGCTAACTGAAATTCATAGATTGAGTTCTATATATAATTTTTCAATTCTTAAGTAAATTTCCACTTAGTTACTCTTAATTACATGAGCATATACTAATTCAAGCTAAGAGAGAGAGACTCACCTATGTGGAGCTTTTCAATCTTCTTAAACTCTTCAATTTTTTCCTTTCTTTCACTTTCAATCTTCAACCCAAGTTGTAATTTCAAAAATTGGTGTTGAAATTTATGGAATTATGAAGGAAAATTAGGGTTTTGTAAGCTTTACTTACTCATCCATGGTGGATATTTGAGAGAAGTGGAGAGAGAGAGGGACGGCTAGGATTTGGGGAAGAAGACCACTTTTTTTTTCTTTTTGACTTTTTATTTATCCCCTTATATACTTATCCCAAAAATGATTTAATTAAATTATAAATTTTAATTGTGTCATGCATACATCATCATGATGTCATAATTCATTATAAAATTGAATTTTTCTTTTCCTTTTTCCTTTCTTTTATACACCTCTTCACTTTTACTCTATTTTTCATAATTTTAATTTCCTACATTTTAATGGACATTTAGGCCAAGAGTCACCTCTAAGGGTGAATTAACCAAATTGCCCCTCATCGGATCTTATCAATTTTTCTAATAGCATTAGGTTGCTTCCTAAATTCTGTTTTAATTATTTGAACTTGTTCTCTATTCTTTTCTATGGTTTTCACATTACTATTAGCTTCACAATTATCCCTTGGCCTTGGGTGTCATAGGGTCCCACATGAAATTAGGGTAGCAACTGAGCTCATAGTCACTTCCCGGTTCGATCACCCATTGTTGGGACCTCGGCTTATTTAATCGATTATGCTTTGTTTTTCTTATTTCCATTTCACCTTCATGCGACTTCTATTAATTTTTATTTATGGCTTTTCTAGATGACATAGATATAGTTTTAGACATCCTGACTGTCTAGACAGACACTAGTTATCAGAATAGTTGAATGTATAGACTGCTTAGTATGGGGGTGTTACAATTCTCCCACACCCCTCCCCCCCCCAAAAAGAAATTTTATCCTGAAATTTTTCCTGATATTAATCTCTGAATAGTTGTGGGTGCTGTCTCCTTATGTTCTCCTCGTGCTCCCAAGTAGCCTCCTAGATTGAATGATGGTTCCACAACACTTTCACTAGAGGCATCTGTTTGTTCCTCAGCTGCTTCACCTCATATGCCAAGATCTCTTTAGGCTCTTCCTCATAAGTGAGGTCTAGATTCACTTCAATTTCTTCTACTGGTAAAACATGATAGGGGTCTAATCTATACCTCCTTAACATAGACATATGGAAGACGTTATGAATCCTTTCTAGCTCTAGAGTTAGTGCTAATCTATATGCCAAAGGACCCACTCTCTCCAGAACCTCATACGGCCCGATAAAGCGAGGACTCAGTTTCCCCTTTTTGCCAAATCTCATAATCTTCTTCTAAAGGGAAACCTTGATGAATACCTTGTCACCCACTACATACACAATATCTCTTCTTTTTAGATCAATGTAGGACTTCTGACTATCTGATGCAGCTTTGAATCTATCTCTAATAAGCTTAATCTTCTCCTCTGTCTATTGAATAATTTCTGGGCCAATCAGTTTCCTTTCACCCATTTCATTTCAACACAAAGGAGTTCTGCACTTCCTGCCATATAATGGTTCATATGGAGGCATTCCACTACTTGATTGATAGCTATTATTATAAGCAAATTCAATCAAAGGCAAGTATGTGTCCTAACTACCTTTAAACTCAATCACACAAGCCCGTAGCATATCCTCCAAGATCTAAATTATCCTCTCGGGCTGGCTGTCTGTCAGTGGATGGAATGTAGTACTAAAGTTCAATCTAGTTCCCAGGGCTTTTTACAGACTACCCCAGAATCTAGAAGTAAACCTTGGATCTCTATCTAACACAATAGATGCCGGCACTCCATGAAGTCTCACAATCTCATCAATGTATAGTTTAGCCAATCTGTCGAGGCTATAGTCCATCCTCACTGGTAGAAATTGAGCAAACTTCGTCAATCTATCCATAATGACCCAAATTGCATCATGATTCTTCTATGTTCTAGGCAAAATCCATCGTAATTCATTCCCATTTCCACTCGAGAATTAGCAGTGACTGTAGCAAACTAGTTGGCACTTGGTGTTTAGCTTTCACTTACTGACAAGTCAGGCATTTGGATACATACTCAGTTATGTCTGCTTTATACCCATCCACCAATAGTGCTCTTTTATCGTTCTATATATTTTAGTTCCACCAGGGTGCATAGTAAAAGGAGAACCATGTGCTTCCTTCATGATGATTTGCTTCAATTATACATCATTTGGAATGCACACTCTACCCTGGTGTAACAGTAAGCCATCATCATTCATTGAAAATTCAGTTTTCTTACCATCCCAAGCTTCTTCCATCAATTTCTAATATTTTTCATCATTTTGTGCTGCCATTTTTATCTGATCAATTAACATTGGCTTCACTTGCTAGGTAGCTATCTCTATCCTTCATCATCCATCTCCAGATGAGCATGCAGTACCCTTAACTCATGTACCATAGACAAAGGAGAAACCTTTAAACTAGCCATAGTCTTGCGACTTAAGGCATCAGCTACCACATTTGCTTTCCCTGGCTAATAATCTATTAAGCTAATAAGTGCATAATTTATTAATTTTACTCCCATCACATTTAGTGTTTTTAATGTGTTTTTATGTTTAATTCAATTGGTTAAATATAGTTATCTATTAGGCACATGTTTAGAGAGTTGTTGAAATAATTGTGTTAAATGGAGAAATTTGACTCTTGCTATATTTTTCAGGGTTTTGGTGAAGTTCCGGAGTAATATAGTGTGGAAGGAAGCTTGGAAAGGTCGAAGGATTGAGAAGCATTGTTGATACAAATTACACAGGCCGTGTAAGCATAACTAGAGACCCGTGTAACATTCTACCAGAAGGAATCCATAGAACCAAGGAAGAAACAAAGTACACGGGCCGTGTAAATTGAACCGTGTAAATCCTAGAGACCCGTGTAACTTTCTGTGCCCATGCGAAACATGGCCATTCAACTCCAATAAGTTACACGGCCCTAGGCCATGTAGTGATACATGGGCCGTGTATCCATAGACAGTCAGATTCCTGATTTCACTCCAATTGCAGTTTTTGACAGAGACTCTAGAAAAACCTAACCCTAGACCATTTATTATAAATAGAAGAGATAGCAGCCACACCAAGGAGGGAGAGACGCCCCCAAAAAACACCATTCAGCAGCCTCTCGATCTCAAAAACACCTTCATTCTCCATTCTTTTTTTTTTTTTAGATTTCTTCTTCAATTTTCTGTAAGCCATGAACATGAGTGGCTAAGTTTTTAATTTAGTTCAACGGATTCAAGTTCTTATGCTTGATTTGTGAGACCAAGTTCTTAATTTAATTTATGTCTTTTTGAATATCTATTATTTTCTGATTTCTTTGTCTTTGATCTATTGAATGATTTGCTAAAACCTATTAGTTGATTGTTTGATGAGATCAATTGCTAGTTCATCTTCATAATCCGTAATTGTTGTGTAAGATTGAACATAAGTAGCAATTAGGTTTTACTGATTATGATCCCAGTTTTCGATAATAACCTAAGGTGGATTAAATGATTTATGCTTCATAAATTGTTGTTCAACTTAACTACTTTCTTTTCTTAAAGCAGTTATTAATTTGATGAGGATTGCTTAATACCAACTCAGTTAATAATTAGAGTCAATGAGAGTGCTGGGCTCAAATTGATGAGTATAGGGAAGTCAGGGATTTACCTCGCTGTTTGGTAAATCTACATTAAGGATTCAATAAGAGATAATTATATTTCTTTTCTCTATGATCAAATCAATGCATTGGAATGAGAATCACCTTGGACTGAAGTTTGTTTAAATTGAAATTTTCATATTTAGTTCTTGAATTTCTGCTTTCTTCTGATTTTGTGTTACAAACCACCCCCCCCCCCAAATATTTGTCTATTCCGTTTCCATTACACAAGTGCACGAAGATCCAATCATTCAGTCTCTAGGGTTTGACCTAGATTTACCACTTGCTATCAAAAATGTTTCATACTTGGTGATTTCAGTTAATTTAATTTTTGGTGAATTCGACACCCATCAAGAATTTTGGTGCCATTGCCGAGGACTGAAGTCTATTTGATTTCGTGTTTTTGGTGTTAGATATTCTGTTATTAATTTTATTTGTGAAGTGTTGTTATTTTTCAGGTTTTTGGAAAAAATTACGGTGTTACTATTCATTGTTACCATTCATTAAGGATTTTGGTTGAATTTGGAGGGTAGCCCATACCTATTTTGAAGGAAATGACGCTCTGATTAAGACCAATGAATGGGATTCTTTGGCTCCACCCTCTTGAGGCCAAATTCCATTGTTTTCTAGGCTTTTGAGGCACTTTTTTGTTTTTACTTTGATTTCTTTTTATTTATGACAAGAACTTCTCAATCTGGTGAGTTGATCTTTGACCCAGAAGTAGAAAAAATAGCTAAACAGTTGAGAAAATTGGCTAAGCAAGGTAGGCTTATTTCGAGTACATCTGAAGGAGTCCAATCTCCTAAGGAGCTAAGTTCAGGTTCGAATTCAGATTCAAAGTCAAATTTTGAAAATGAAAGCATGGTTGCAAGGACTTTGAAAGAGTTGGCTACTCCTGATCTAAACCAACAGCCTTTGTGTATTCAATACCCTGCTTTAAATGTTGCTTGTGAGTTGAAACCTGGACTAATCCATTTGTTGCCTAAGTTTCATGGTCTTGCAGGTGAGGATCCGCATAAGCATCTAAAGGAATTTCATGTTGTGTGTTCCAGCATGGAACCTCAAGGAGTTTTAGAGGATCAAATCAAGATTCAAGCTTTTCCTTTCTCACTGGAAGGAACAGCTAAAGATTAGTTGTATTACCTTCCTTCCGGATCTGTCAACTCATGGAATGGGATGAAGCAGATATTTCTGGAGAAGTATTTTTCTGCTTTCCGTGCTGCCAACATAAGAAAAGAAATTTGTGGCATTCGACAGTATAATAGAGAGAGCTTGTATGAGTATTGGGAATGATTTAAGAAACTGTGTGCAAGCTGTCCCCATCATCAAATAAGTGAACAGCTTTTGATTCAGTATTTTTATGAGGGACTTCTACCAATGGATTACAGTATGATAGATGCTGCTAGTGGAGAAGCTTTGGTTAACAAGACACTAGAAGAGGTAAAGAGGCTGATTGCTAATGTGGCAGCAAATTCTTAGCAGTTTGGAATGAGAATGGATCACACTCCCATGAAGGTTAATGAGGTAGGTACATCTAACCTTGAGAAATAAATTTATGATTTAACTTCTTTGGTGAGGCAGTTGGTTGTAGGGAAAATGCAAACTATTAAGGCATGTGGAATTTGTTCGGGTTCAGGTCATGCTATTGATATGTATCCTACGTTACAAGAGGATGAATCAATGCAACATGCTAATGCAGAAGGAAATTATGGACAACCACAATGCAGGTATGATCCCTATTCGAATACTTATAATCCAGGATGGTGAGATCATCCCAATCTGAGTTATGGGAATCAACTGGTGCAAAACCGATACCAGCAGCAAAGACCACAAGTGAATCAACCACAACCGCCTCCACCTCCACCTCCACCTCCCTCAAATCAAGGTAAGTCACTTGATGAAATTGTTAAGGCTTTGGCTAATAATACCCAACAGTTTCAACAGGAGACCAGAAATAGCATTCAAAATATAGAGAGGCAGATTGGTCAGTTAGCCTTATCTGTGAGTAAGCTGGAAGCTCAAGGTTCTGGAAAGCTTCCATCACAAATAGTCATGAATCCTAGAGAAAATGCAAGTGTGATACTATTGTGGAGTGGGAAAAAAGTTGATAATCAGACTCCACATGAGCCAATGAAAAAGAAGAAGCAAGGAGAAAAAGAGTCTGAAGTTCCTGAAGTTGAGGTAAATACTGAACCTAACTTGAATAAGATTAATAATTCAGTTCTTCCTCCATTCCACTGCAAGTTGGCTAAAAATAAGAAAGAAGAACAAGAGAAAGAAATTTTGGAGACTTTCAGAAAGGTATAAGTGAATATACCTTTACTTGATGCGATCAAACAAGTTCCCAAGTATGCTAAATTCCTTAGGAAACTATGCACTACAAAGCACAAGTTGAGGAATAATGAGAAGATCAGTGTGGGGGAAAATTTATCAGCATTAATTCAGCAAAAGTTACCCCCTAAGTGTAAGGATCCAGGTTCGTTTTATATTCCAAGCAGAATAGGTGATTCTAAATTTGAACGTGCAATGGCAGATTTAGGAGCATCTACTAATGTTACGTCAAATTCAGTTTTTCAAACTTTAAATTTGGGTCCTTTGAAAGAAACCTGTGTCGTTATTCAGTTAGCTTATCGTTCTAATGCTTACCCATTAGGAGTAGTTGAGGATGTGTTGGTGCAGGTTGGAGAATTGATTTTTCTTGCAGATTTTTGCATTATGGATATGGAGGATAGTGTTCCCACATCAAAGTTAGCTTTGATTTTGTTTGGAAGACCTTTGCTAAAAACTGTCAAGACAAAAATTGATGTAGATGATGGTACTTTAACTATGGAGTTTGATGGAAAGACTGTCAAATTTAATATCTTTGATGCCATGTAAGATTGAACATAAGTAGCAATTAGGTTTTATTGATTATGATCCCAGCTTTCGATAATAATCTAAGGAAACAATAGGGTGGATTAAATGATTTATGCTTCATAAATTGTTGTTCAGCTTAACTACTTCCTTTTCTTAAAGCAGTTATTAATTTGATGAGGATTGCTTAATACCAACTCAGTTAATAATTAGAGTCAATGAGAGTGTTGGGCTCGAATTGACGAGTATAGGGAAGTCATGGGTTTACCTAGCTGTTTGGTAAATCTACGTTAAGGATTCAATAAGAGATAATTATATTTCTTTTATCTATGATCAAATCAACGCATTCGAATAAGAATTACCTTAGGCTGAAGTTTGTTTAAATTGAGATTTTTCATATTTAGTTCTTGAATTTCTGCTTTCTTCTGATTTTGTGTTACACCCCCCCCCCCCTCTCCCAATCTTTGTCTATTCCGTTTCCATTACACAAGTGCACGAAAATCCAATAATTCAGTCTCTAGGGTTCGACCTGGATTTACCACTTGCAATAGATAATATTTCATACTTGGTGATTTCAGTTAATTTAATTTCTAGTGGATTTGACACCCATCATAAGCAATCATAGTCTTTAATTAATTCCAACCATCTCCTCTGTCTCAAATTCAACTCCTTTTGTGTGCCCAGATATTTCAAGCTCTTGTGATCTGTGTAGATGAAACACTTCTCCCCATACAAATAGTGTCGCCAGATCTTCAGAGCAAATACTATGGCAGCAAGCTCCAAGTCATATGTAGGGTAGTTTCTCTCATGGGGTTTCAGCTGACGAGATGCATAAGCAATGACATTTCAGTTTTGCATCAATACGCAGCCTAGCCCATTGTGAGAAGCATCACTGCAGGCAGTATATTCTTTACCCGGTATAGGTAAAGTCAGGACTGGAGCTTCAGTCAAACACCTCTTCAACTCATCAAAACTCTGCTGGCATTTATCAATCCACTGAAATTTCACATCTTTCCGAAGTAACTTCATCAGTGGAGATACTAACATGGAGAATCCCTTTACAAAACAGTAATAGTAACCAGCTAAACCTAGAAAACTATGAACTTCTATAACATTTTTGGGTGGCTTCTAATTAAGGATAGCTTCTACCTTGCTGGGATCTACCTTAATGCCTTCAGTTGATACAATGTGCCCTAAGAAAGAAATTTCCTTCAGCCAAAATTTACACTTTGATAGCTTGGCTTACAACTGTTTCTCCCTTAGGGTCTGTAGCACAATCCTCAGGTGCTTTTCATGCTCCTCTGCACTCCTTGAATACACCAAAATGTCATCAATGAATACCATAATAAATTGATCTACATATAGCCTGAATATAGTATTTATCAGGTCCATGAAGGCAGCTGGAGCATTAGTCAACCCTAATGGCATTACTAAAAACTCATAGTGGCCATATTGAGTTCTAAAAGTAGTTTTTGGAATGCTTTGCTCTTGCGCCTTCAACTGATAATAACCCGATCTCAAGTCAATTTTGGAGAACACAGCTGCACCATTCAACTGATCAAATAAATCGTTTATGTGAGGCAGTGGATATCTATTCTTTATGGTCACTTTATTTAACTTCCTGTAGTCGATACACAGACGAAGAGTACCATATTTGTAACATCTCCACTGTACGTGTTCTCTACGTTTTGTTGTTCCAGTGGCCAAATATCAGTTCAAGCAAGTCAGGATGTCTGGAACTACACTTTGATGATAGTGAACAGACATATAAGGATGAAATAAATAAAAAGAAAATACAAAAAAAGTCAAAGAAAAATGAAAGAGAGAAAATGAAGCTAAGTTAAACAAGCCGGCACCACAGCGATGGGTGACCTTGCAGGAAAAGGCCGTTGATTCAGGATCATGAGGAACCCTTGGAATTTAATTTTAAGACATAAATAAAGGTTTATTGAAATGTAATTGATACTAGAAATATCAAAGAAAAATTAATAAATTAGTACAAAGAAAAAATAAAAAATTGAGAAATAAACAAAAATCGGTGTTACTGAAAAATGGAGAATATAACCCGAAGTGCGGCATTTTGGTCATTTGACACCAAGAGTTGCCTTTTGACCTCAATTTCCATTAAAAATAAATGACCTCAATGCACACCGGGAGATACTTTGTGACCGATGGTGTGATGGCCTGAGGTACTAGGTACCCAGTACCAGTATATCCGTTTATCCAGTCTAGTCAGTATATAGGCTACACGGGCAGTAATTCAAGTACTATTAAATTCAAATAGCTAAATCCAATCTACTGACATACAGCATTACCAAAAATTCGTAAACACTTTATTTACTTTATTTTAGTGTATATTTATTTATATTTGACACCACTAAGCAAAATTGCTTAGCGCGTTGCTTTTATAACGCGTAGGTATTGGAGACACAGTTGGGGAGCCCAGCAAACCTATGACCAGGTGAGACATCAGATCTGCACAGGAGTCTAGAGTCATCTGCACTGCATTGCATACATGGTAAGACTTAGGATATCTTGTGTTTTGTACTTCTGTTGTATTTTTGAAATTCAGCCTTGTATTCTATAATATTATGAAAGCTCTAAAGTTTGTAATATCTTGTATATATTAAATAACGTGGAGATTTTCTGGATATATTTAAATTATTATAGGCTGTATTATGGAACTGTTTAATGACTATAAAAGTCTATTGACTTTACTGAGAAATAGAGACTGTGAAATATTTGAGATTTTGATATTATTATATTGAACTATTTTCAACAGGTTTGGAAGGACAGTTTGTCCGAAATACAGACGGCACCTTGCTAAATTTTTATTACCATTTTTTGAAACACTAATTTTATCAAAGTATGAAAATAGTACCAGCATGATATGAATATTACATAAAAGACTTCTTAAAATTAAATTGAGCTCAGGAAATGAAATAATCACAGACTAGGTGTTCCCGCACGCCGTGTAGCACGCCTTGCTCGGCTATACTGTAGACAGGTGAGGGGTGTTACATTTAGTGGTTTCAGAGCACGGTTTAGGCGTTTCTAGACCTACATAGATTGCATATCATGCATTGCATTGTAAGTGTTAAGATGACTCTAATGCAGATCTTTTGATTTGATTTGTTATTTTGATCAGAATATGGACTCCACATCACAGAGAGCGGTCGATGAGGAAGTGGAAAGTCATGCTCTATCTATGACTGAACCAGGAGACAAGAGGGAACCTGCTCCACCAGTACCAAATGCACCAGCCACATTTTAACAAATGGCTGAGTTCTTTAGACAGATGGCAGGAGTTATACCACCACCATGACCTCCACATCAAAAATCTCATATGGAGAGACTCTGAAAGTTTGGAGCAGTGGATTTTCTAGGCAAAAGGGAAGATGATTCTGTCACAGCTGAAAACTGGTTGGACAGAACTAAAGAGTCTTAAAACAACTTCATTGTACTCCAGAGCAGAATTTGGAAGCTGCTGTATCACTACTGCAAAATAATGTAAACCAATGGTGGGATATAGTAACTAGTGAGGTGCCACCAGAACAGATAACTTGGGATTTCTTTCTCACTGAGTTCAGAAAGAAGTATGTGGGTAGTGTATACCTGGAAGAGAAGAGAAGGGAGTTTATTACCCCATGCCAGAAACAGCTAACAGTGGCTGAATATGAAAGAGAATTTGTCAAACTAAGCCGCTATGGGCGGGAAATAGTCCCTAATGAGGCCGAGAGATGCAAGAGATTTAAGGAAGGACTCAATGATAACATTAAAGTAATGATTACAGCCTTGTGGATTACAGAGTTTGCCAAGTTAGTAGAAGTTGCACTGAATATTGAAAAAGTTAGAATGAATGAGCAGAACAGAAGGGATAGACAATAGAAAAGAGGTCACAGAAACCTGTATCAGAATCTGTGGAGAGAGTAGAAGGTAGAAAACTAGCCAGAGCCTATGTTATAAGGGCAAAGGAGGAACAGGATGCTCTAGATGTCATCAAGGGTACGTTCCTCCTCTATAATTCTTCTGTGCATGCATTAGTGGATCCTGGATCAACTCATTCATATATTTGTATCAAGCTGCCCATAGAAAAGGGAATACCAGTAGAGGAAAGTGACCAAGACATCTTGGTCACAAATCTGCTAGGCCATAGTGTGGTAGTAAACAAGGTGTATAAGTGCTGTCCATTGAAGATTCAAAAGAAAGAGTTCTCAGCAGACTTAATCGAACTGCCTTTCCATGAGTTTGATGTGATTTTGGGAATGGATTGGTTATCCCATCATCAGGCAACAGTAGATTGTAAATTGAAGAGAATCTCTCTGAAAACTGCTAAGAACGAAGAAATAATAGTTGTGGGTGAAAGGACAGATTTCTTGTCCAATGTCATCTCAGCTACAGTTGTAAGGAGATGGTTGAGAAAAGGGTGTGAAGACTATTTGGCACACGTGGTTGACACTGGGGAGGGTAAACTTAACTTGTCTGACATACCCACAGTAAGGGATTTCTCTGAGGTATTTCCTGAGGAATTGCCTAGTTTGCCACTAGAAAGGGAAGTTGAATTTGCCATTGAGATTATGTCGGGTACAGCTCCAATTTCAATTGCCCCATATAAGATGGCACCTGCTGAATTGAAAGAGTTAAAAATCCAGCTGCAAGAATTACTAGACAAGGGGTTCATATGCCCCAGTATGTCACCGTGGGGAGCTCCGGTACTGTTTGTAAAGAAGAAAGATGGGACACTGAGGTTATGTGTTGACTACCGGCAGTTAAACAGAGTAACAATGAAGAACAAGTATCCGTTGCCTAGAATTGACGATCTGTTTGATTAGTTGAAGGGAGCCGATGTGTTTTCTAAGATTAATCTCAGATCAGGGTATCATCAGCTAAGGGTTAAGGATGCAGATGTGCTTAAGACTGCATTTAGAACCCGATATGGGCATTATGAATTCCTGGTGATGCCATTTGGGTTAACAAATGCTCCAGCAGCATTCATGGACCTTATGAACCATATCTTCCATCCATATTTAGATCGGGTCGTAGTGGTCTTCATTGATGACATCCTGGTGTATTCCAAGGATAAAGCAAAACATGATGAACATTTGAGAATTATTCTACGGACTCTGAAAGAGAAGAAACTGTGTGCCAAATTGTCCAAGTGTGAGTTCTGGTTGAATGAGATTGCATTTCTTAGACATGTAGTATCATATGAAGGGATTAGAGTGGATCCCAAGAAGATTGAAGCAGTGATGGAATGGAAGCCTCCCTGAAATACAACTGAGATTAGAAGTTTCTTTGGGTTAGCTGGATATTATAGAAGATTTGTAAAGGGATTTTCCTTGATAGCTGCTCCAATGACCAAATTACTACACAAGAATATGAAATTTGACTGGGGTAACACCCCTCACCCGACTACAGTGTAGCCGAGCAAAGTGTGTTACATTCGGTTCCGGAGCACCCTATCTTATCTTACTTTATTCCTTTCATATTTTGATCTCGATATATTTTAATATTAATAAATTTTTCGACGGAGAAACCAGCGGAGTTTCCCCTATTTTATTACCAGTTGACGTATTTTACTATTTACCTGTTTGAAAGTTTCAATAATATTTTACAAATAAAATCTCATCAATTATTTTCATAACCATCTCATAATTCACATCTCATCCATATATCTCAATTTCATATTCATTTCCATGCATTATCTATATATTTCAAATCTGTCTTCGAATCCATACAATCTCATTCATGCTCAAATCACATAAGTAAAATTTTCAAATTTCTTTAATTTACATAATTTCATAATTTACATGATATATAAATTAATTACATATGAAAAAGCTAATTTATTAAATTACATTACATTTCTATTAATTACCTGCTCATAATCTACATTATAATACAATATCTAACATTTTATACTAAATACAAAATATGATCTATATGGGCCCTATCTACATGCATTGCTGAGGAGGTGACAACCTTGAATACTCCAGCCACTTCTGCAGATCTGGACTCCAAAAATCTTAGTCAAAGTACCTGCGCGAGGAAACAAATCCATCGCGCTAAGCATTCCTGCTTAGTGGTGCAATAATAGCACAAGAAAATAAAATATACAAATAAAGAAAGAACGAAGCATAATTTGAATATTTAAGAATCTGTTTAATTTAATACAATATGTCTAATATTAATTATCTTTTGTTCTCATTTGTTTCGCTTTGGAAGCGTTTAATTCCAAAATTCACAGTGATAATGTACAAAATACAGAATTAATAAAAATACTCAGTTTATATTTATATGGCAATAGAAGGTACATTTAAAATATTTAGTTAAGTTATACCTATTTTTGCAACTCTTTTATCATTTTACTTAACAATTTTTTTTTTATGTGGTTTGGATCATTTCATAATTCTAACTAATTCTTTTGAAGTCTTATTAACTCATTTATTTGATTTCTAATATTTTCAATTACTAATAGTCTTAATTTGTTTCAATAGATTACACTGCCCAAGTAACCTACGACAGGCTGACTAAACTGGATAACGGGTCATTGGCAATGGACACCGTGGTGCCTCGGGCCGTCATACCATGGGACGCAGAACGTCAACCACGTATGCAGTCAGTATGGCTAAAAAGCCATGATAACACATAATGAGGCATAAAAGCCATGAATGTTGGCATAAAGCCATGAATACGGGCATAAAGCCATGAATACAGGCATAAAGCCTTTCACAGTACTGCTAAAACAATACCCTATTGGCATGCCAATCTATCCAATCTGACACACGTGTCTAGGCAATACAAGGGCACATAATATCATTAAATATTAATATATTGTGTTTTATGAATTCATTATTTCATGAGAAATTTCAATTATAATTCATACATTCATTTGATCATTTATATGATCACAATTCACATCAATTATCCTTTTATACCATTGTACTCAAAATACTTATCCTTTCTATAATAATGAGAACTAATGTCTCATTCATACATTAATATTGTCACACCCCGGCTTAGGGGGCCCCAGCTCAAGCCCCTCTATGGGTGGCCTTCTTGCCAGCGTACCCTTCTAGAGGCCGGACCTGCGACTCACAAGGTACTGTCCGCTTTGTGGAATTAAATCGCCTGTGAGCTAGGATTGAACCCTTATCACTCACGTTTGCTTCGCCTCTCACGACTCAATTGGTGAGAGGCGAAGCACCCGTGAGTGATAAGGGTTCGAATCTAGCTCTGGCGAAGGGATTTAATTCCACAAAGCGACCTTGTGAGTCGCAGTCCAGTCCTAGAAGGGTACTGCAAGAAGGCCACCCATAAGCCTGGTGTGACAAATATAGTTCATTTATTCATTCATTATGTTATTCTTATTGATCACAATTCTAAACAATGGTTCACATGTACCATTGTATTCAAAACATTTTCCTTTCTCATTTATACATTTAAGAATCTACTTATGTAGTCAAAATTTTATATTTCAAGTTGAGATATTAATATTTTATGAATTCCATTTGTGATGGGTATATAAGCCCTAACTATCTATTAACATCAATTAGGTGACTTATTTTTCATGTTTCAAGTAATCCATGAATATTTCATGGATTTCAAATTTATAGTCTTAATTTCCTTTTAACAATTTTGACTAAGATACATAGTCCACATTTGTCATACAATTCTAAGCATTTAAGCTTAGAATTGGTTCTTGGTCTTCATCTTAGTTTGTTACTCATTTTGATTACTATTCACCTTACTAGTCAACCAAAATGTTGACTTTTTCATACTTAAGGGATATGTTAATTCTAATTACACCAAGATCCCACATTTTGAGTTTTACATTTGCTAGTATTAATTGCCAATTGCAATTTAAAGTCCCCTAGATGCATTTCTAATTTCAAATTTTGAATTTCAAGTTTTGGTGTCACTATTCACCTCATTGGTCAACAAAAATTTTAACTTTTGGATAGAAAATAGGTGTATTGGTTTTAACACCCCAAACATACCACATTTTGTATTTAAAACTT
Source organism: Hevea brasiliensis (assembly GCF_030052815.1). Classification (NCBI taxonomy): domain Eukaryota; kingdom Viridiplantae; phylum Streptophyta; class Magnoliopsida; order Malpighiales; family Euphorbiaceae; genus Hevea; species Hevea brasiliensis. The sequence continues at coordinate 85,256,820 of NC_079497.1, read as the reverse complement.
GTTGGAATTGATTGCCATTACCATTTCTATGCTTAAAACCAAAAGGGCAGAATTTTCAGTTTTTGAAGCCTAACTTTATTGTTCCATTAAGCCCTATTGCAGTGGGAATTTGAGGAAATGGTAAACATGAAAGTTGTTTCTTATTTTGTCTAGTTGAATTTCCTTTTTTGAAGCACTCCATTTGGAGTTTTTTAGCTCCAGATATGGTCCAAAAACCACAGCTGGCCGGATTGCCAAAAATGCAGAATTACCAAATCTATAGTAACATGAACAGTGACTGTGACTGCCATTTGGGTTAGGTTCTGGCCATAATTTGGGGTAGGTTTCTTCATGAAAGTTGTTTGTCTAGGTCTTAACTTGTTGCTGTAAAAATTTCAGGTCAATTGACCATTTCTACAGTGAGTTATGGCCAAATGAACAGTTACTGTTCATTTGGTCATTCTGCAGAATTGGCTTGCAGGGTACCCGGATTGGGGCCAACTTTTGGTCCTCTTGCTTTGGTCCTTTTGAAGAAATGGAAGTGTGAAAAACACAAGATTATACCATTGAATTCAAAAAAATTTCGCCTAGGGTCACATGCACCATGCAAGATTTATTTTTATCTATTTGATTTCAATGATAAACAACATATTAAAACTCTTTTAATATGTTTTTGGATCTGTATTTGCCATTTAAGATTTTAAAATTAATCAGATTAATTTTAGAACCCTAGATTAAATCAAGAACGATTACACTAACCTCTTGATGCACTGCAGCGTGTCTGCGCCTTTGAGATTCGTTTTCAGGACACCAAATGTTGTCCCTCTAGCTTGTCCACATCAAGAACACCTATGGCAGCCCTTGAACAGCCTCTAAAGTTTTTTCTATTAATTAGAAATTCAAGTTCTGCCTTTTAAGAGATTAGAGATGTAAATAGGACACTAGAAACAATTTCTAGTGTTCTTAATTCAAGAGATTGATGGCTAATCTCTTTGAATTGATGAGAGATGAAGAGAAATAGCTGGAGAGGCTCAAAGTGGCGTGACAAATGAGAGGAGAGGCTGCTGGTTATTTTTTCTTTTCATAACCACACTTAAATAGCTAGGTTAACACATTAAACCCTAGCCACATGTCACCTTTTGATTAGCTCTAGGTTTAAGTGACTCAATCACATTGTGCCAAGTGTCAAACCTATATTTAATCTTGATTTTAATCATCTTACATTATTAAAAAAAAAACATTTGGCAAGCTTATGTGTAATCCCATGTGTCACCATCTCATGGTGCCACGTGTCACACTGTGAAATGACCAAAATGCCCCTGTGTCTTAATTTTGAGTTCTTAACCCAAAATAATTATTTTCTTCTTCTAATTAATTTATATCAAATATAAATTAATTAATTAATCTCTATTAATTAATTTCTCATCAATTAAATTCATATTTAAACACTTTAAATATAAATTTAATTTATACTACACATCCAATAATCTAGATTTGGTTTCAAGTCATGCTAGGGACTTTGCAATTTAATTGCAAACCAAACCTATTTAATTAATCAATTAAACTCTTTAATTAATTAATTAAATCATATTTAAATAGGTGATAACTTGTGTATGTGTGTGACTTACTAGGCTCATCACTAATTGGCAATGAGACATGATATCAACTCTTAATATCATCAGAACTCTTTCTTACCATAAATGATTTCTCTAAATCATTTTATGAACCTCATAGACCATGGTTAACACCTAGCATAGCATGCCATGGCCACCCAATTAGTAATAAGATTTACCTTAAATGAATCTATAATCATATGTTACCATGCACTAGAATCTCTCTTTACAAAATCCCAACTCAATTTGAGTCATGGTTTATGTCAAACTCCATTTGCTATGAATATTATGTTCTCTTTTATTTCCAGTTCTTGATTAAAAAGATTTTTCTCATCAGAAACTCTTTTCTGAATAAATCTATCTGTCCTGGCCAGGAACTTGAAACATCAAGAACAATTAAATGAACATAGGATTTTATCTCTATTTACTTAGAGGAACAGATTCCATCTTGATCAACACCTACCTCCATATATAACTAGCAGGAGCCAACACATGCCCATATACCCATACATAGTACAAGTATGAAAGCAGTATCAAACTCAAACTACCTATATACAAGATAACTGTGCTATCTCAGGTCTAAAGATTATATGCACTGATATGATTTATGACAAAACATTGACAAGAGTAAACTCCATGTGCTTGTCATAAGTGTCACTGGTTCGGCCTACTTATCATTTATAAGTGCCTATCATGTTTGTTATATGACATGAGACTCACCATTCCATCTTATTTATATCTCATATAAATAACTTGGGAACAAACATGAATACAATCTTTCTGGATAAGTCATGTCCTTATTATGAAGTATCCTCGATTGTGAACCTATTTATGATACTTTGTGCTAGAAATATTGTCACTCATATTCTTAACAACTTAAGAATAATATTTCTAACAAAATATCAATGGACCTTTTCTATTACACATAAATATATTATGTAAACGAAAAAGTGCAAATGTCATTTATTAATAAAATTATGTACAAGATACATACTAAATGATATGCTCTAGGGCATACTACTAACACTTTTGGGCATGGTTTCTTCAGCAAAAATGTGCCATTATAAGTCTAGTTTCATGTCCAATTGGCCAAACACCAATTGGACCAACACATCCAAAGATATGGCAGTCCAAGTGGGCTGGAATCACAGCCACCCTGCTGCACTCATTAGGCAGCCCACCAATTCAGTTTGCATCACTCTAAATCTCTTCAAATTATGGTGAACTTGCCTCAAATGGTCACTAATTGACCATTGAAATGTTCTTTGACAATTTCATAAGCTAAATCCAAGTTTCACTCCCAAACCCTAGCTCATTTTCAAGGATTACACCAATTACCTTAGTTAGCACACCAATTCATCATACATATATATATATACCTTAAACATCATTTTTAGTCCACTCTAAGTCCATCAAAAACACTTAATCTTGTTCCTCCCTAGGGCTGCCAAAATTCATTGTATACATACACATAAATTCCATTCATTTAATTCACAAATTCTTGCTTATTTTAGGTCTCTAATCATGGAAAGAGAAAGATGTATGCATAATAGGCACTAACCTCTTGTAGGGCAGAATTTTCCCAAGCTTGACTTCACTTTCTTTCACTTTCTTCTCTTCTAATGGCTGCCCAAATTTAGCTCTAGTGATAAGGAAAATTTTTTGTGAAGAGAGGGTGAGGTTTTTGTGTAGTTGGCTATGGAATCAAGCTCATTTGGAGCTTTAATGGTGGTTTTCCTCTTTTTGTTTTCTTTGGTGCGGGAATGAAATGAAGGGGCTGCTGCTTTCTTTAATTTTTTGGCCATATTTATCTCTTTTTATTTGTTAATTAAATGTTTGTTTAAATGTGATTGGTGGTAGCTTTTTAAATGACATCATCATATGTCATAATTTGCTTTTTATTTCATTTTTCTTTTCTTTTCATCACTACTCATTTTTACTTTAATTTTTAGTAATATTTATTCATATTTTAGACCATAATAATTATTTACTCAACTGGACAAGTCGGCCAAAAATCGTCTCTGAAGGCGAAATGACCAAAATGCCCTCCGTTTGGCTTAATGGGTCAAAATTGTCTGTACCGTTTGAAAAAATTTTCTAAATATTTTCTTGGCATTCTAATGCCATAGGAACCTTAATGACCCTTCTCTAGAGTCCCAATAATTATTTTATGAATTTTTCCCCAGGTCTAGGGCTCCTCGTTGCGAGAACCGCAACTTCCCTCTGGTTACCCATCGCTTGGGCACCGGCTCGTTTAACTTGGTTGTGTTTTATTTCTAAAATTTTTCCTAAATTTTTCTTATTAATATTTGAGTTAATTATGGTTCCTGACTTTAGTTTAAATATTTTTCCAGACGTTCTATGTGACACCCCTTACCCGTGTACAGTGTACCCGAGTAAGTAATGCCACACGGTGTACTGGCACACTCTAATATTCCTCAATTCATTTATATCATGCTTTTGAAGTTAATTTATGAAATATGATTTATTTTAACCATTTATCAAAAGCATTATTCATTTGAGGTTCCGAAGATTTTAAAGAAAATCCGGCGAAGTACCGGCTAAAAATGGAGAAAACAGTTCTTCGGAACCTGTTAAAAACACTTCCAATATTTGTATTTCATCATCTCAAACTCCAATATCCAAAATCTCAACAATATTTCTAAATTTCAATTCTCAATAATCTTTTCATTTCTCAAACATCCATTTCTCATATACAAGCGATAAATACATGCTCAAATTTTTGCATTCATAGTCATAACTTTCATTATTTACATGAACATTAAAATATATTACATGAGTTCAAATACATATGAGAAAGTAAAAATCTGCTACAAATTATCAAAATGACACCTAGTGCCCTACCAATGCACTGCAGGTAGTGAGGTGACACGGACACTGTGCAGAACTGCAGGATGGACTCACCCAGTCTGTGGTCTACTGGGCTCACGATCAGGATCTCCAGTACTCACGCTGCGTGGCAAAGCAACGCGCTAAGCAATAATGCTTAGTGGTGCAATAATAAAATAACAAGAAATAACAGATATAAATATGTATTGCTTGTACATGTTTTGTTTGTCATGTATTTGTATATCCATTCATTTATTTCTTCTACATTGCTCATTTTCATTCATTTGGTTGCCCAAGTAACCTACACTAGACGATCGGATGGATAATGTAACCGCACTGGGTACCTAGTACCTCGTGCCGTCACACCATCGGCCGCATATGCATCACCCGTGCAGGCAAATGTACTACCAAGTCAGAATAATCTCAGGCACAAGGCCAAGTCTCAATGCAAAGTCAGAATGGCTAAAAGCCATGAAATCACAGAATGGCATTTTTGCCATGTGCAGTACTGCTAATTGAACCCTATTGGCATGCCAAACTATCCAAACCAATCTTGTTAGGTATACTAGGGCATTTGAAACTTTTAAATTCTTCAATTTGTGAATTTCAAATTTTTGGTGTCACTATTCATCATTGGTCAACAAAAATGTTGACTTTTAGAATAAAAATGTGTACATTGACTTTGGCACTCCCAACTTACCACATTTGGTGTTTAAAACTTGTTGGCATTAAGTGTTAATACCATTCCAAAGTGTAACTCAACACAAGCAGAATTTTCAGTTTTGTTGAGTCAACTTCACTGTTCCATTGGACACTGTTACTGTAGGAATTTGAAGAAATGTAAAACATGAAAGTTGTTCCTTATTTTGTCTAGTTGAATTTCTTTTTTTGAATCACTCCATTTGGAGTTTTGTAGCTCTAGATATGGTCCAAAGACCCAAGCTGGCCGAATGTGCATTCTGCAGAAAATTACCATATCTACAGTGTATGAACAGTAACTAGAGTCACTTGGTTGGATGGGTTCTGGCCATAATTTGGGGTAGGTTCCTTCATGAAAGTTGTTTGTCTATTTCTTAACTTGTTTCTGTAAAAATTTCAGGTCAATTGACCAAATATACAGTGAGTTATGGCCAAATGAACAATTACTGTTCATTTGGCCAATTCTGCAGAATCAGTTTCAGGGTTCCGGATTGGGGCCAAGTTTTGGTCCTCTTGCTTTGGTCTTTTGGGCATGGTTTCTTCAGCAAAAATGTGCTATTATAAGCCTAGTTCATGTCCAATTGGCCAAACTTCAATTGGACTAACACAGCCCAAGTTATGGCAGTGCAAAGGGACTGAATTTTCAGTCCCTATGCTGCTGTCCTAGGGCAGTTTATACCTTGACTTTGCCATACCATTTTTCAGTTCTAATTATGGTCAACATATCTAAAATGGTCACTAATTGACCATTAAAATGTGCTCTAACAATTTCCTAAGCCAAATCAATTTTTCACTCCCCAAAACCCTAATTCAAATTCATAATTTATGCCATTTACCTTAGCTAGCTACTAAGGCATTACTCATATGTTTATAACTTTAAATATGGTGTCTAATTCACTTCAAGCTCATCAAAAACATTCCTACATATTCTTTTACTAGGGCAGCCGAAATTCAAGTGTTCATACACATAGGTTTTTTGTTCATTTAAACTACAAATCTTACTAAGTTCAAGTCCAAAATCATGGAAATAAAGAGTTTAATGGGTATAAGTGCACTAACCTCAAGTGGCAGAATTTTCCAAGCCCTTAAACCTCACTTTCTTTCTCCTTCTTGGCTGCCTAGAGCTTGCTTAAGATGTGGAGTAAAGCTTTAATGAAGAGAAGTTAGAGTTTTGTGGTGTAAACAAGGGAAAAATCAAGCTTGATTGAAAAAAATCAATGGAGGTGTCTAGGGCAATTTTCGGCTTGCTTTTGGGGAGGGAAGTAGCTGCTGCAATTTTTATTATTTTGGTCTTCTTTTAGTCCATTTTAATAGTTAGTCAAATGAGGGCTTAATGGTGATTGGTGGAAAATCTTGAATGACATCATAATATGTCATTATTTGCATTATTTTTCATTTTCTTTTCTTTTCTTTCACTACTCATTTCCAATTTAATTTCTAGTAATGTTTATTCATATTTTACGTTATATTAATTATTTACTCAACTGGACAAGTAGGCCAAAAATCACCTCGGAAGGCGAAATGACCAAAATGCCCTCCGTTTGGCTTAACGGGTCAAAATCGTCTGTACCAATTGAAAAATTTTTCTAGGTATTTTCTTGGCATTCTAATGCCATGGGAACCTCAATTACCCTTCTCTGGAGTCCCAAAAATTATTTTATAATTTTTCCCCCGGGTCTAGGGCTCCTCGTTGCGAGAACCGCAACTTCCCTCCGGTTACCCATCGCTTGGGCACCGGCTCGTTTTGCATGGTTGTATTTTATTTCTAAAATTTTTACTAAGTGTTTCTTATTAATATTTGAGTTAATTATGGTTCCTGAATTTAGTTTAAATATTTTTCCGGACGTTCTAGCTGTCCGGACCGACACCGGTCACCGGAACAGTAGGATGTACGGAGTGGTTACCGGGAGGGTGTTACATTCTAGCTGTCCGGACCGACACCGATCACCGAAACAGTAGAATGTACAGAGTTGCTACTGGGAGGGTGTTACAACTGGAATGACAAGTGTCAAGCCAATTTTGAGAGGCTGAAGGCTATGTTGACAAAGGCACCAGTGTTAACACAGCCATTGTCTAGAAAAGACTTCGTAGTCTACAATGATGCCTCACATAATGGGTTAAGGTGTGTACTCATGCAAGAAGGGAAAGTGGTCGCATATGCTTTCAGGCAATTAAGGTCACATGAACAGAATTACCCTACTCATAATTTAGAGTTAGCAGCAATTATCTTTGCATCGAAGATATGGAGGCATTATTTGTATAGAGAAAAGTCCTACATATACATAGACCATAAGAGTCTGAAGTATCTACCAACCCAGAAAGAACTTAATTTGAGACAGAGGCGATCGATTGAATTCCTGAAAGATTATGATTGTGTGATTGACTATCACCTTGGGAAGGCAAATGTAGTCGCTAATGCTTTAAGTAGAAAATCTATTGTAGCATTAAGATCTCTAAATGCCCAACTGTCCTTAACTCATGATGGAGTTATTTTGGCTAAGTTGCAAGTGAAGCCGAATCTGTTACAACAGATACAGGATGGGCAGAAGACATATGAGAAATTAATGGTTGTTATGGGCAAAATCACTGAAGGGAAAGAAACTGAATATGAAGTGAAAGGAAATGGGTGCCTGTGTTAGTAGTATGCCCTAGAGCATATCATTTAGTATGTATCTTGTACATATTTTTATTAATAAAAGGCATTTCCACTTTTCCGTTTACATAATATATTTATGTGTAATAGAAAAGGTCCATTGATATTTTGTTAGAAATATTATTCTTAAGTTGTTAAGAATATGAGTGACAATATTTCTAGTACAAAGTATCATAAATAGGTTCACAATCGAGGATACTTCATAATAAGGACATGACTTATCCAGAAAGATTGTATTCATATTTGTTCCCAAGTTATTTATATGAGATATAAATAAGATGGAATGGTGAGTCTCATGCCATATAACAAATATGATAGGCACTTATAAATGATAAGTAGGTAGAACTGACACTTATGACAAGCACATGGAGTTTACTCTTGTCAATGTTTTGTCATAAATCATATCGTGCATATAATCTTTAGACACGAGATAGCACAGTTATCTTGTATATAGGTAGTTTGAGTTTGATCTCGCTTTCATACTTGTACTATGTATGGGTATATGGGCATGTGTTGGCTCCTGCTAGTTATATATGGAGGTAGGTGTTGATCAAGATGGAATCTGCCTCTAAGTAAATAGAGATAAAATCCTATGTTCATTTAATTGTTCTTGATGTTTCAAGTTCTGCCAGACAGATAGATTTATTCGTAAAAGAGTTTCGATGAGAAAATCTTTTAATCAAGAACTGAATTAAAAGAGAACATAATATTCATAGCAAATGGAGTTTGACATAAACCATGACTCGGCTTGAGTTGGGATTTTGTAACAGAGAGATTCTAGTGCATGGTAACATATGATTGTAGGTTCATTTAAGGTAAACCTTATTACTAATTGGGTGGCCATGGCATGCTATGCTAGGTGTTAACCATGGTCTATGAGGTTCATAAAATGATTTAGAGAAATCATTTATGGTAAGAAAGAGTTCTGATGATATTAAGAGTTGATATCATGTCTCATTGCCAATTAGTGATGAGCCTAGTAAGTCACACACATACACAAGTTATCACCTATTTAAATATGATTTAATTAATTAATTAAAGAGTTTAATTGATTAATTAAATAGGTTTGGTTTGCAATTAAATTGCAAAGTCCCTAGCATGACTTGAAACCAAATCTAGATTATTGGATTTAGTATAAATTAAATTTATATTTAAAGTGTTTAAATATGAATTTAATTGGTGAGAAATTAATTAATAGAGATTAATTAATTAATTTATATTTGATATAAGTTAATTAGAAGAAGAAAATAATTATTTTGGGTTAAGAACTCAAAATTAAGACACAGGGGCATTTTGGTCATTTCACAGTGTGACAGGTGGCACCATGAGATGGTGACACATGGGATTACACATAAGCTTGCCAAATGTTTTTTTAATCATGTAAGATGATTAAAATCAAGATTAAATATAGGTTTGACACTTGGCACAATGTGATTGGGTCACTTAAACCTAGAGCTAATCAAAAGGTGACATGTGGCTAGGGTTTAATGTGTTAACCTAGCTATTTAAGTGTGGTTATGAAAAGAAAACATAACCAGCAGCCTCTCCTCTCATATGTCACGCCACTTTGAGCCTCTCCAGCTATTTCTCTTCATCTCTCATCAATTCAAAGAGATTAGCCATCAATCTCTTGAATTAAGAACACTAGAAATTGTTTCTAGTGTCCTGTTTACATCTCTAATCTCTTAAAAGGCAGAACTTGAATTTCTAATTAATAGAAAAGGCTTTAGAAGCTGTTCAAGGGCTGCCATAGGTGTTCTTGGTGTGGACAAGCTAGAGGGACAACATCTGGTGTCCTGAAGACGAATCTCAAAGGCGCAGACACGCTGCAGCACATCAAGAGGTTAGTGTAATCGTTCTTGATTTAATCTAGGGTTCTAAAATTAATCTGATTAATTTTAAAATCTTAAATGGCAAATACAGATCCAAAAACATATTAAAAGAGTTTTAATATGTTGTTTATCATTGAAATCAAATAGATAAAAATAAATCTTGCATGGTGCTTGTGACCCTAGGTGAAAATTTTTGAATTCAATGGTATAATCTTGTGTTTTTCACGCTTCCGTTCTTTCAATTGGTATCAGAGCCACTATATTTGCCATTTAGATTTTTGATTATATAATTTAATTGTGTGTTTGATCATGAGATCAAGAGATTCATTGCTGGTTGGATCATGAGATGTGGCGTCACACATGGAGAAGCCACCATTGGTGGCGGCAACAATGGTTCCATGGGTGATTCAAGGTTTGGCTTTTAATTCTGCAATTGTTGTATGATCTAAGGCCTATTCTTTGACTAATTAAAGTGTTTAATTAGTTGTTTTAATCACACAATTAAATTATGATTCAAATCAGAATTTTAAAAATTTTTGAATGTGATTCAAATCTGAATTTTTAAAGTTGTTTGAATGATATTCAAATCTGAATTTTTAAAGTTGTTTGAATCATATTTAAATCTGATTTTTTAAAATTGATTCAATAAAATTCAGATCTGATTTTTTAAAAATATTTGAATGTGATTCAAATCTGATTTTTAAAAAATGTTTGAATGTGATTCAAATCTGAATTTTTGAAGGTCTTTGAATTAGATTAAAATCTGAATTTTTAAATTTGATTGAATGACATTCAAATCTGAATTTTTAAATTTATTTGAATCATATTCAAATCTGAATTTTAAGTTGAATATGAGATATTCAATTTAATTTAAAAATGTATGTTTTATTTAATTGTTAAATAGTGATATGCATGATGGATGATCATGGACTATAAAAGACCAATGTGATTGGATTTATTTCTTTTATGTTTCTTTGGGATTGTAAATTAATTAATTTATTTTAATTTATTTTGGGCATGTATTATTAAGTTTGTAATATTTTTGGGTTGTAATTTCATTTATTTAAGTTCTTGTAAATTCGCCTTGGTATGCCAAGGATTACTATGTAATATTGGATTGCAAGAAGTTCAAGGAGGTCAAGAGCATTGGTGGGACCGTGGGAGGAATTCAATATCAAGTGTTGATTATGTACTCCTTCAGCAACTCTTGTAAAATGAATGAATGAAATGCACCTAGGAATGCCCCGATTCAATTCTTGGTGGCTCTAATTGAATCCCTTAGAAAGTCCATGATCATACCATATTTATCGCTTATCCATGAATGCATGAGATGTATGGGAATGTATGCAATTATATGATATATGCATGCTAAATGGATAATGTGCAAAGTGAGACCTTAATAGTAATTAGGTTGGCTATAAAATCTTCCAAACAAATGATTAAGTTGGAAATGCTATAATTAAAGTAATTATAACATAAGCCCTCCATTGGGGCAATTATTTTAAGAAATTTTAAATAGTTGCATGAGATGCAATTAATTTAAGAGATTTTCTTAAGAATAATTGTTAAGCATGAGATGTTGTAAATATGTAAATGTTTTGTTGGCCAATATTGGATTTAACTGAGGACATTAAAATTATTTGCATAATTCTTGGCTCAATGGGATCAACTTAACTAATGCAAGATAAGTCAATATTGGATGTACTGAGATTTTGAGCATTAGGGGCTAGTAAAAGGATTGAACCTCACATGAGATGTGATGGGCAAGGAGTTGCTCACTTATAGTTTATTGTAATTCCAATAATGGCTGTCCCGGAGGATGATCAAGAGAAGTATAAGAATTCAATCACCCACGAGAAAGCCATCCAACTAGGATTTCCGTTTTCTACTTTGGAAGTGTAGGATTCGCTAAGTTAGTGGGAGGACCAATTTGATTAAAAGACCATAATCATTTTGGTTAATTACATGATACATTTATTAATTAATCTGGTTATTTTCTGCAGTTAATTTTCTGATAAAAATGAGCACAAAACAACCACCACCATCCAATATCCTTGCAAGCATACTTGATCACAACAGTTGACAGGACCTAATCATGCGATTGGCTAAGAAATTTGAAACTTGTCCTGAACCTTGAACATATAGGATATGTTCTAGATTCAAATGTTCCTGGTCCCTTACCTCCAGAGGCCACACAAGAGGAACATGATACTTTGGACAAGTGGAAGGAGCATGATATGAGAGCTAAGTGTTACATGCTTGCTTCCATGAGTAATGAGTTACATAAGCAACATGAGAACACGCAGAGTGCTAGTGAGATCCTCCTTCACCTACAAGAGTTGTATGGTGAGCACAGCAGGAATGCTAGGTATGAGATATCTAGACAGCTATTCCGTATGAGGATGTCTGAGGGACAGAGTGTTGGGGATCATGTCCACAAGATGATTCGGCTGATTGAGCAGTTGGAATATCTTGACTTCAACATGGATTTCCAACTACAAACGGATTTGATCCTTCAGTCCCTTCCTGAGTCTTTTGGAAATTTTGTGACAAATTTCCATATGACTAAACAGGAATGCACCTTAGCTGAATTACTCAACATGCTGGTTATTGCCCAAAAGAATATGCCAGGCAATAAAGGAAAAGAGGTAGCTTTGGTTGCATCTTCTTCTGCTGGAAAGTCCAACAAGAAGAAGGGCAATAAGAAAAAGAAACCTCAGATTCCTGGTCCTTCCAAGAAAATAGCTAAACAGAAAAGGAAGACTAAAGCTAAAAAAGGCAAAGGAAAGTGTTTCCACTGCCAGCAGGAAAGTGTTTCCATTGCCAATAGGAAAGTGTTTCCATTGCTAGTAAGAAAGTGTTTCCACTGGCCAGAGTATAGCAATCTAAAAGAATACAATGCCATGGTGAAAACCAACTCAAGTTCAAAATATATTTGGCACTTAAGGTTATGTCATGTTGCAGAAGATAGGATTGCAAAATTGGAGAAAATGGGGATTCTATCCTCATTGGGCTCTGAGCCTACTCCAACTTGTGAATCTTGCCTTCAAGGCAAAATGACTAGATCACCCTTTGTTGGACAAGGGCTAAGAGCTGAAAATATTTTGGAACTAATACATAGTGATGTATGTGGTCCGTTTAAAGAAATGGCTAGAGGGGGCTTTCATTATTTTATTACCTTTACTGATGATAAATAAAGGTTTGGGTATTTGTATTTGATGAAATACAAACATGAATCCTTTGAAAAGTTTAAAGAATTTAAATCTGAAGTAGAAAATCAAACAGGAAAAAAATATTAAAGCTCTTCGATCAGATCGTGGAGGTGAATATTTGAGTACTGAATTTGATGAATACTTGAGAGAGCATGGCATTGTTTCTCAGCTGACTCCTCCAGGAACGCCACAGCTGAATGGTGTATTTGAAAGGAGAAATCGTACCCTATTGGATATGGTACGAAGTATGATGAGCTATACTGATATGCCAATCTCCTTTTGGGGATTTGCATTAGAATCACTTTGTATATTCGAATAGGATTCCATCAAAATCGCTTTCTTCCACACCTTATGAGATATGGCATGGAAGAAAACCAAGTCTTAAGCATGTTAAGATTTGGGGTTGTCCACTTATATCAAAAGTGAACAACGATAAATTGGAGACCAGATCAGAAAAAGGTCGATTTGTTGGATATCCAAAAGATAGTTTTGGATATTATTTTTATTTGCCTACTTCACAAAAGGTTGTGATAAGTAGATGATGCCACATTTCTTGAACAACAGTTTGTTCAAGAAGGAGGCAAAGGAAGGCAAATAGAGTTAGAATTGGAGAATTCTGACCAACCAGCATCGATGGATATAGATCCATCTAGTCAACCTATACCCATTGATGAAACATCTACACTGTTCCTCGTAGAACAACCAGGTATCTCACCCACCGTTGAGATATGGTTTTCTTCATGAAGAAGAACAAGAGTTGTCTACTCATGAAGAAGTAGATCATGGAGATGATCCACTTACCTATGAAGAAGCTATATCGATATAGACTCTTCAAAATGGATTGATGCTATGAAATCGAGATTGATTCCATGTATAAGAATCAAGTTTGGGATCTTGTTGACCCACACAAGGTATTGTACCTATAGGGAACAAATGGGTTTTCAAGAAGAAAATTGGTTCTGATGGAAAGGTAGAGACCTATAAGGCAAGGCTAGTAGCGAAAGGGTTTCGCCAAAGGCAAGGAATAGACTATGAGGAGACTTTCTCGCCTGTTGCCATGCTTAAATCAATTAGGATTTTATTAGCAATAGCTGCATACTATGATTATGAGATTTGGCATATGGATGTCAAAACAGCTTTTCTCAATGGATACATTGAAGAAAACATTTTCATGGAACAACCTAAGGGATTTGAATCCCAAGATGGTTCCAAGGTATGCAAGCTAAAGCGATCCATTTATGGGTTGAATCAAGCTTCGAGGAGTTGGAACATCCGTTTTGATGAAGCCATTAAATCCTTTGGTTTTATCAAAAATGAGGATGAGCCATGTGTATATAAGAAGGTTAGTGACAGTGCTATCACTTTCCTTGTCTTATATGTGGATGACATACTGTTGATAGGTAATGACACAGGTATGTTGACGACTATAAAGGTATGGTTGTCAAATACATTCTCCATGAAAGACTTAGGGGAGGCAACCTATATTCTTGGGATTCGCATCTATAGAGATAGAGCGAAAAGAATAATAGGTTTATCCCAAAGTCTATACTTGGAAAAGGTGTTAAAGAGGTTTAACATGCTTGATTCCAAGAGAGGATTGTTACCAGTGAGACATGGTATCCATCTTTCTAAAGAGATGTCTCCAAAGACACCCGAAGAAAGAGATAAGATGGCCAGGATTCCATATGCTTCGGCTATTGGAAGTTTAATGTATGCAATGTTGTGTACTAGGCCGGATATCGCATATCTCGTTAGTTTGACTAGCGGTATCAATCCAATCCAGTTTGGAACATCTGGATAGTCACAAGAATATCCTTAAGTACTTGAGAAGAACTAAGGATTTATTCTTGATTTATGGAGGTGGAGACTTGCAATTGGATGGTTATACTGATTCTGATTTCCAATCAGATATCGATGATAGAAAGTCTACCTCTGGATATGTGTTCATTTGTAATGGAGGTGCGATCGGTTGGAAGAGTTCCAAACAGAGCACGATCGCAGATTCCACTATCGAGGTCGAGTATATTCTTTGCATCGATGTCGCAAAAGAAGTCGCTTTGGATAAAGAAGTTCGTGACAGAACTTACAGTAGTTCCTTCCATTGAGTCAGCAGTTCCACTACACTGTGACAATAATGGAGCAGTCATACAGGCTAAGGAACTAAGGTCTCACCAAAATCCAAACACATAGAAAGGCACTACCACATTATCAGAGATATAGTTGGGCAAGGCGATATAGCCATGCAGAAAAATAACATCAGCTGAAAAATCCAGCTGATCCATTCACTAAGCTTTTGTCACAAGTTCAGTTAGACCGACATCTTGAGAAGATGGGTCTAAGGTATTGTAATGAATGGCTCTAGTGCTAGTGGGAGATTGTTAGTAGTATGCCCTAGAGCATATCATTTAGTATGTATCTTGTACATATTTTTATTAATAAAAGGCATTTCCACTTTTCCGTTTACATAATATATTTATGTGTAATAGAAAAGGTCCATTGATATTTTGTTAGAAATATTATTCTTAAGTTGTTAAGAATATGAGTGACAATATTTCTAGTACAAAGTATCATAAATAGGTTCACAATCGAGGATACTTCATAATAAGGACATGACTTATCCAGAAAGATTGTATTCATATTTGTTCCCAAGTTATTTATATGAGATATAAATAAGATGGAATGGTGAGTCTCATGCCATATAACAAATATGATAGGCACTTATAAATGATAAGTAGGCCGAACGGTGACACTTATGACAAGCACATGGAGTTTACTCTTGTCAATGTTTTGTCATAAATCATATCGATGCATATAATCTTTAGACACGAGATAGCACAGTTATCTTGTATATAGGTAGTTTGAGTTTGATCTGCTTTCATACTTGTACTATGTATGGGTATATGGGCATGTGTTGGCTCACGCTAGTTATATATGGAGGTAGGTGTTGATCAAGATGGAATCTGTTCCTCTAAGTAAATAGAGATAAAATCCTATGTTCATTTAATTGTTCTTGATGTTTCAAGTTCTGCCAGATAGATAGATTTATTCGTAAAAGAGTTTCGATGAGAAAATCTTTTAATCAAGAACTGGAATTAAAAGAGAACATAATATTCATAGCAAATGGAGTTTGACATAAACCATGACTCCAGATTGAGTTGGGATTTTGTAACAGAGAGATTCTAGTGCATGGTAACATATGATTATAGGTTCATTTAAGGTAAATCTTATTACTAATTGGGTGGCCATGGCATGCTATGCTAGGTGTTAACCATGGTCTATGAGGTTCATAAAATGATTTAGAGAAATCATTTATGGTAAGAAAGAGTTACGATGATATTAAGAGTTGATATCATGTCTCATTGCCAATTAGTGATGAGCCTAGTAAGTCACACACATACACAAGTTATCACCTATTTAAATATGATTTAATTAATTAATTAAAGAGTTTAATTGATTAATTAAATAGATTTGGTTTGCAATTAAATTGCAAAGTCCCTAGCATGACTTGAAACCAAATCTAGATTATTGGATGTGTAGTATAAATTAAATTTATATTTAAAGTGTTTAAATATGAATTTAATTGATGAGAAATTAATTAATAGAGATTAATTAATTAATTTATATTTGATATAAATTAATTAGAAGAAGAAAATAATTATTTTGGGTTAAGAACTCAAAATTAAGACACGAGGGCATTTTGGTCATTTCATTGTGACACGTGGCACCATGAGATGGTGACACATGGGATTACACATAAGCTTGCCAAATGTTTTTAATCATGTAAGATGATTAAAATCAAGATTAAATATAGGTTTGACACTTGGCACAATGTGATTGGGTCACTTAAACCTAGAGCTAATCAAAAGGTGACATGTGGCTAGGGTTTAATGTGTTAACCTAGCTATTTAAGTGTGGTTATGAAAAGAAAACATAACCAGCAGCCTCTCCTCTCATATGTCACGCCACTTTGAGCCTCTCCAGCTATTTCTCTTCATCTCTCATCAATTCAAAGAGATTAGCCATCAATCTCTAGAATTAAGAACACAAGAAAAAGTATCTAGTGTCCTTTATCTCTAATCTCTTAAAAGCAGCGTAACTTGAATTTCTAATTAATAGAAAAGGCTTTAGAAGCTGTTCAAGGGCTGCCATAGGTGTTCTTGGTGTGGACAAGCTAGAGGACAACATCCGTGTCCTGAAGACGAATCTCAAAGGCAGACACTGCGGCACATCAAGAGGTTAGTGTAATCGTTCTTGATTTAATCTAGGGTTCTAAAATTAATCTGATTAATTTTAAAATCTTAAATGGCAAATACAGATCCAAAAACATATTAAAAGAGTTTTAATATGTTGTTTATCATTGAAATCAAATAGATAAAAATAAATCTTGCATGGTGCTTGTGACCCTAGGTGAAAATTTTTGAATTCAATGGTATAATCTTGTGTTTTTCACGCTTCCGTTCTTTCAGCCTGTACTATAAAGAAAGAGTATGTGTACTAGATGATAAAGAGTTGAAAACTAGTATTCTAAAAGAAGCACATAACAGTATGTATGCTATGCACCCAGGAAGCACAAAAATGTACCATGACTTGAAACTCCAATACTGGTGGCCGGGTATGAAGAAGGACATAGTTGACTATGTAACTAGATGCTTGACATGTCAGCAAGTCAAAGTAAAACATCAAGTTCCATCAAATTTGTTACAGCCCATAAACATACCTGAATGGAAATGGGACCGAGTCACTATGGACTTTGTCAGTGGTCTACCTCTCACTCAGAAGAAGCATGATGCAGTATGGGTGATTGTGGATAGGTTGACCAAATCAACACATTTTCTGACAGTCAGAACTGACTACTCACTGAAAAAGCTAATAGAATTGTACATCAGTGAGATAGTTAGACTACATGGAATTTCACTTTCCATTATATCTGATAGAGACCCGAGGTTTACATCTAGATTTTGGAAGAAATTACAAGAGTCCTTGGGCACACAACTCCATTTTAGTACGGCCTTTCATCCTCAGACGGATGGACAGTCAAAAAGAATAATCCAGGTCCTCGAGGATATGTTGAAAAGTTGTGTTATTGAGTTTGAAGGAAGCTAGGACCGACACCTTCCACTGGCAGAATTTGCATACAACAATAGCTATCAAGCTAGCATACAAATGGCACCCTATGAAGCACTGTATGGGAGAAAATGCAGAACACCTGTATGTTGGACTGAATTGGGTTAAGATAAGCTAGTGGGGCCAGACCTGATAAAACAGACAGAGAAAAAGGTGAAACTGATAAAGACCAATTTGAAAGTTGCCTCAGACCGACAGAAATCTTATGCTGACTTAAAAAGAAATGACACTGAGTATGAAGTTGGCGAGAAGGTATTTCTCAAAGTATCACTATGGAAGAAAGTGTTGAGATTCGGGAAAAAGGGAAAATTAAGCCCTAGGTTCATTGGCCCATATGAAGTTATTGATCGTGTGGGACCAATAGCCTACAAATTAGCCTTACCACCTGAGCTGGACAAGATACATAATGTGTTCCATGTCTCGATGCTCAGAAGATACAGATCAGATCCTTCACATGTCATCTCAGCAGAAGAAATTATGGTACAACCTGACCTAACATTAGCACTAATATAAGAATGTGTGGAGCTAGGATCAAATAACACATAAGCATCTTGATCAAGGATAGAGAAAATACCAACTGCTACATCTGACGTCCCAGCCTCCTCTCTCTGATGCATCATGTATATTTTGGCTGGTTAGCCACTAGGCTCTAGCTTATTTACTGTACTCTGACTGCCAGGTGTACTACCCTTACCTCTGCCTCTAACTCTACCAACTAATGGTGAACTTTTGGAGGTAGAAACTTGGGCTGATCCCTCTGAAGTAGCAGGTAGTCCAGAATGGCGTGCACCCATACAATCCTTAGCAAAATGACCAGTGCCGCTATTGTCACACCCGACCCCTCTGTAAGGCATAACATGATCTCATAGTATACCTAATGAATTACCAACTTCGTCTACTGATAACCCATTAAATACACTACAAGGAAATTTAAAACTTTACTAACTTCTTTTTACAGTGGTGAGCACTATTTACAAGTGTTAAAAAATTTTTTGAACTGAAGTGAAACAGCTAACACATTTGAATTATTAGTAATTTTTGCAAAAATTTTAGCGGAGTGCCATCTGTATTTTGAATAAAACAGTTTTTTAAAAACCTGTAAAAAGCATTTCAATTATATTTCTCAATCCCAAACTCCATCAATTAATCAACACAATATGTTCCTCAACTCAAATCCATAATAATTTTTCAGTGTTTTCAAAGGCTGAGATAAAAGAAATATATCACAATATTTACAAACCAAAATAATTTACAATTTATTTTATAACTTCAATGTACAATTTTAATTTACAATTGCTCAAAACCAAGAACACTATATACATACAGTTAACATACATTACAATACAAAATGCAGAATATGGTATACTCAGTATACCCGATGATCTCTTAGTGTAGTACTAGAAGCCTAGTTTGCTGCCCTGTCAGTTTGTCTACCTGCGACAGCAATGAAAAGCTATCGCTGAGCCAATGTCTCAGTGGTGCACAACATTAACTAAATACAACTTTAAAACATAAATCATAAGTCATATAAATAGTGGATACTTAAAACCATAGTTAAATTCAAAGACAATGAATGTCATAAAGAATTTAAACTCCATTTCACAATATCACAATAAATATCAATAAATCACACACACAGCTTAATCATGTTTTAAAGTTCAATTCGTCCCAAAAGCCGATGGCTAGTGAGGAATTCAATTCATCCCAAAAGCCGATGGCTAGTGAGGAATAACATAGCTAGCTAGCAATAATATGAGTAATCATTCTATTCGTCCTCAATAGGCACACACCTCAACACTTCAGCCAGAGAGGGAATTCAATTCATCCCACTAGACAAGCTAGCGAGGAATTCAATAAATATACATGATAGTTGTGGTTTCAAACCATTTACAATGCTTTTCAATCAATAAGTATCCATCAAATATCATTCAAACAATTTTTCACAATTTAAAACAATAATATACAAATAGTCATAATTTATTTTAATTGAAAAATTCAAAAGAAATAACTGTTGTGCACAAACCTTTGATAACTGTCTCTTAGCTCTGACTCAATGTTTCCTTCCCCTTCCCTGAGTCTTTGCTAACTGAAACACATAATTTGAAGTGTTTCAGTACTCATTTAAACTGTCTCTAAGAATAAAGCTTAATAATTAACTTATTGAATTCTATTATTTTCTTAGTCAAACTAAGATGTTGACCCTCAATGCAGCCTAGGTGAATTAGGTTTTAATGTTACCAATGTGTCATATTTAATAGCCTTTTAGTGTTGGTACATGTTACCCAATTCATTTTCATGTATATTGCATTTTATTGCAATTTGTCGAATTTCGGTATACTAATTTGACCTAGCTGGATGACCTAGTTCCCTCAGTTTTCGAGTTTCGGTCAAAACTAAAAACTTATAGGTCTATGTATTATTGCACGCAGGGCAAAATTTTAGGTCATTCTAAGTTGTTTAGACCAAGTTATGGTCAATCTACCAATGCTGGACAGAATGTATCAAGATGGTAGCTTTAGGTCACTTTTGGTTCAGCCAATTTTTGGACCTGAACTTGTGCAAGCCATTTGGCTTGGTTCTAGCCATTTTTGGGCTTTAGTGTCTTTATAAGAATTGTAGATATATGTCTAAACTATACATGATAAAAATTTCAGGTCAATTGGACCTGTTTTGAGTGAGTTATGGCCAAAACATCAACTGCTGCCCAATTGGTCAATTTTCAGGCTTTCAATGTACTAATCCGGATTTGGTCATTTTTCAAGTCACCTTCTAGGCAGAATTTTGGTAAGCTTCCTTCGTGAAAGTTTGCACTTTTTGTTCCTATTTTCACCTCCAATTGGTCTCATACCAATTGGAGCCACACACTTAAGGTTCTAAGCCCAAAACATACACTGCCCTATTGTACATTGTTCACCCTTTACCAATTACCCATCCTATGCTTACCAAGTCACTCTTCCATGTCATTTCTGGTTTGTACCATTGTCACACCATACCCCTATGTAAGGCATAATATGATCCCATAGAATACCTAATGAACTACCTAAATGAAGGAACGGAAGCATGAAAAAACACAAGTTTATACCATTGAATTCAAAAATTTTCACCTAGGGTCACATGCATCATGCAAGATTTATTTTTATCTATTTGATTTCAATCATAAACAACATATTAAAACTCTTTTAATATGTTTTTGGATCTGTATTTTCCATTTAAGATTTTAAATTAATTAGATTAATTTTAGAACCCTAGATTAAATCAAGAACGATTACACTAACCTCTTGATGCACTGCAGTGTGTCTGCGCCTTTGAGATTTGTCTTCAGGACACCAAACGTTGTCCCTCTAGATTGTCCACACCAAGAACACCTATGGCAGCCCTTGAATAGCTTTTAAAGCTTTTTCTATTAATTAGAAATTCAAGTTCTGCCTTTTAAGAGATTAGAGATGTAAACAGGACACTAGAAACAATTTCTAGTGTTCTTAATTCAAGAGATTGATGGCTAATCTCTTTGAATTGATGAGAGATGAAGAAGAATAGATGGAGAGCCTCAAAATGGCGTGACAAAGGTGAGAAGTGGCTGCTGGTTATTTTTCTTTTTCATAACAACACTTATATAGCTAGGTTAACATATTAAACCCTTGCTACATGTCACCCTTTGATTAGCTCTAGGTTTAAGTGACCCAATCACATTGTGCCAAGTGTCAAACCTATATTTAATCTTGATTTTAATCATCTTACATGATTAAAAAACATTTGGCAAGCTTATGTGTAATCCCATGTATCACCATCTCATGGTGTCACGTGTCACACTGTGAAATGACCAAAATGCCCCTGTGTCTTAATTTTGAGTTCTTAACCCAAATTAATTATTTTTCTTCTTCTAATCAATTTATATCAAATAGAAATTAATTAATTAATCTCTATTAATTAATTTCTCATTAACTAAATTCATATTTCAACACTTTAAATATAAATTTAACTTATACTGCACATCCAATAATCTAGATTTGGTTTCAAGTCATGCTAGGGACTTTGCAATTTAATTGCAAACCAAACCTATTTAATTAATCAATTAAACTCTTTAATTAATTAATTAAATCATATTTAAATAGGTGATAACTTGTGTATGTGTGTGACTTACTTGGCTCATCACTAATTGGCAATTAGACATGATATCAACTCTTAATATCATCAGAACTCTTTCTTACCATAAATGATTTATCTAAATCATTTTATGAACCTCATAGACCATGGTTAACGCCTAGCATAGCATGCCACAGCCACCCAATTAGTAATAAGGTTTACCTTAAATGAACCTATAATCATATGTTACCATGCACTAGAATCTCTCTGTTACAAAATCCCAACTCAAGCTGGAGTCATGGTTTATGTCAAACTCCATTTGCTATGAATATTATGTTCTCTTTTAATTCCAGTTCTTGATTAAAAAGATTTTCTCATCAGAAACTCTTTTCTGAATAAATCTATCTGTCCTGGCTAGGAACTTGAAACATCAAGAACAATTAAATGAACATAGGATTTTATCTCAATTTACTTAGAGGAACAGATTCCATCTTAATCAACACCTACCTCCATATATAACTAGTAAGAGCCAACACATGCCCATATACCCATACACAGTACAAGTATGAAAGCAGTATCAAACTCAAACTACCTATATACAAGATAATTGTGCTATCTCAGGTCTAAAGATTATATGCACTGATATGATTTATGATAAAACATTGACAAGAGTAAACTCCATGTGCTTGTCATAAGTGTCACTGGTTCGGCCTACTTATCATTTATAAGTGCCTATCATGTTTGTTATATAGCATGAGACTTACCATTCAATCTTATTTATATCTCATATAAATAACTTGGGAACAAATATGAATACAATCTTTCTGGATAAGTCATGTCCTTATTATGAAGTATCCTCGATTGTGAACATATTTATGATACTTTATGCTAGAAATATTGTCACTTATATTCTTATCAACTTAAGAATAATATTTCTAACAGAATATCAATGGACCTTTTCTATTACACATAAATATATTATGTAAACGGAAAAGTGGAAATGTCATTTATTAATAAAAATATGTACAAGATACATACTAAATGATATGCTCTAGGGCATACTACTAACACTAACTTCACCTACCGATAACTCATTAAGTACCCTACAAGGGATTTTAAAACAATTTTCTTATTTTTAATAAGTGGTGAGAATTTTCTAATTGGTATCAAAACATTTAATTAAAGTTAAAAGCTAGTTGAAATTTTTAGCCCATTTTATTTTTTCGTAAATTTTATAAAAATTTTGGCAGAGTTTTGTTTGTATTTTGAGAAAACAGTTCTTCAAATACCTAAAAAAAAGGTACTTCCAATAACTTTTCAACCACTTCTTCAATTTCACAATCAATCTCAACCATTTTCTCAAATTTCAAAATTCAACAATTCTCAAGATACTGTCAATCAATATCATTCATTCATATTTCATTAAAGATAAACAATTTATATATACATCATACTAAGATTTACATTCAGAAAATCCAAACTAAAATTTATTACAAATTTTATAAAAACTTTGTACAAGCTGCTCATGACCCATTTTTACATGTCCATATATTTATGTGCATTACATACATCAAAAGAAATATCTACAGTCAGGGTATAAATTATACCCAATAACTTCAAGCTGATAGATCCTCAATCCTCAGCAGCTCAGTCTGTTGCTCCTCTAGTCTCTAAATCTGCGACAGCAATAACAGCCATCGCTGAGTACAAGGACTCAGTGGTGCACAACATACTAAAATAATCTTTATGCAGAATTAAATACAAAACTTGAATTATGAGATTTTCAATCAATTAGTTCATTTCACAGTATCAAAACACATTTCATAAAACCCACAGTTATATCATGCCATTCGAAACAAATATAATCTCAATAGCCAGAGGCTAAGAAGAAATCACATCACAAGGCTAGCTAGCTCAAATATATGGATATCTATTCAAATCCTCTTCTACTGGCACACACCACAACACTTCATCCAGAGAAGGAATCAAAATTCGAAACTGATTACCCCCACTAGTCATGCTAGTGAGGTGTTCAAATATATAGTCATGATACTGTGGTTTCAAAACTTATCTTAACAATTTGCTAAACATTGCCATTTCAAACATACACAATAACTTTCAACAATTTAGATCAAAGCATCATAAATAATGTCACAATTCACTTTTTCGAATCATTCAAAACAATATGCAACAAATAATTTACAGAAATTATACGTCGTGCACAAACCTTAAACGAGTCGCCTCTTGGCCTTGACTCGATTCCTCAGGTTGTTTCCTGGTGTTTTTTTCAACTGAAACACACAATTTCACAGTGTTTCAGTACCATAACTTAACATAAATCCAAAAATAAATTTAACTTCACTTTTACCTAGCTCTAATGTGCTAAACTCGACGTTCTTTAAATTTTGTGTTTCGGGGTTACTATTCATTACACTATTCAAGTCAAATTGTTGACTTTCTAAGGCTTAGTAGGTATGAGAATTCCAACTTCACCCACATACCACATTTTGGTCATTAAATTTGTTGGTTTTGGTTGTTTACTCAAATTCTAAGTCTTTTAGGCAAATTTGATAAATTTTCAGTTTTGGTGTCTAAGGTTGCATCGTTCCATTAGTCATTTAACTATTAAAATTTGGCAAAACTTTCTCCACAGAAAATGTTCCCTATTGTCTTAAGTTTATTCTCCTTCTTGAATCACTCCAATTGGGGTTTTGTAGCTCAAGTTATAGCCATTTGAACCATGGCTGCCGGATTGGACTTAACCCAGATTTTCTGGGCAATTTTGGTTCTGGCAGTTTTAGGTCACCAACTTGGGGTGGCCAAATGACTTGGTTAATGGCATAATTTGAGTTGGTGTTCTTCATGAAAGTTTTAGTTATATACCTCAAATGTCCACTGGTAAAATTTTAGGTCATTTAGACCTTCCTAGCTCAAGTTATGGCCAAATGAACAAACACTATTCATTTAGTCATTTTGTACAGGGTAGACTGAGATTTTCCAAGTTTCGTCAATTTGTTCACTAGGTTTTGGTCACTTTTTGGGCATGCTTCCTAAATGAAAATTGTGTTATTTAGTGTCTATTTTCATCCCCAATTGGTCTCATACCAATTAGACTTGCAAATTTTCATTTTTGGTCCCTTAAAGGGACCTTGGTCATGCTACCAGCAGCATGACCACACTTAATCCGAATTTGGTTTTGGTTCAAACACTTCTAACACATTCCATTTGGTCACAATTGACCATTTCTCCCTTCAAACTAGCTCCAAGACATTATTTACAAATTTTTTTCATTTTTATCTCTAAACTCTAATGTCCAAAACCCTAATTTATAATAATTGTTGCATTTAAACAATTCAATAGTTTTAACTATAATCATTCAACTAATTGAGGTTCATATACTCATTCAAATCCATCAAACCATGCCAATATACTCCCATACACCTGCTAGCCGAAATTCCAGTCATGGTCCCTCAACAAATTTTTCTTTTATTTAAAGTTTATTTACAAGTTCAATAAGTTAAAAATATAGAAATCAAACTAAAATTATCAAATTTGCTTACTAACCTTTTTAGGTGTCTTTTTCCTCTTCTTATTTCTCCTCCTTTCTTCTTCTTTTTGTAGGCAATAGCTAAATCAAAGGTCTAGGTTAAGATTTACTTAAGGACTTTAGGGGAATTTATTGTTAATTTAGGGTGTTTGAAGCTTGAATTTGGAGCTCTAATGGGGTTTTGAGAGAGAGAGCTTTGGGAGAGAGAGAGGCCGGCTGGTTTGGGGAAGAAGATCAAATGAAAATTTTTTTTTCTTTTCTTTTCTTTTATGTATTTTGTCTTATGGAAGACCAAAAATAATCAATTTAATCAATTTTATTAATTATAGGGTTTATGGCATCATGCATGATGTCATGCATGATGTCACCTCTCTTCACTTTTTCCTTTTCTTCTTTTTTTTTCCTATTAGTTCTTTAATTTAATTCTTGATTCTGAAATTTTCTTTTCTCCGATTTTATTTGACAGTTAGGTCAGGAGTCAGCTCTCGGGGTCAATTGACCAAATTGCCCCTCGCCGGTTCAACCCAGTTTGGAAATAATCCAATATTTCTTCCGGCTCTCTGACCTAATTATTTGACTGATTTAACAATTCCTTTTCATGATTTTCTCTTTTCCACTGTGTTCGTAAGGGTCCTAAGGACCGCAGTGTCACATTTTATGGTTTGAAATTTTAGTTTAAATCGACTTCGCAATCATTCCCGGGAAGGTCACCCATCGCTGTGACTCTCGGCTCGTTTAACTTCTTATGTTCTGTTTTTCTTATTTATACTTAACTAGTTGACAATTACTAATTATTTTTGTTTATGGCTTATTTAGTTGTCTTAAGTGTGGTTCTAATCCCCTTAATTGTCCGGACTGACACCGGCCACCGGAATAGTGAAATATACCAGGCTATGCAAATAGGAGTGTTACAACCATAACATAAACACATTTAGCAACTCATTTTCTGTCACTTTGGCAGCTTATAACCATTCTCAATATGCACATTATAGTACAGAATTTTCCAAGTCCAATTACAAACAATTTAACCACATGATATAGCTCATTTACATGTCCAAATTCAAACCTTTATACACATATATATGCTGCCATAACAAGCACCATAATTCAACAATATAATTCCATAAATCAAACCATGAAACAACACATTTTGGTCTACACTTTAATGTTGTCGATTGTACATCTCCTTCAATTAGCTTCCAAGCTTCCAAAATCAAGTGTACTATCACACATACATTTAGTAAATATTATCCAATTTATTCCTACACACAAAAACACTTACACCAACACTTTAATCTACCATTTACATACAAGGATAAACTGCTCTTATTGAAGTTCCATTGCTGACAAAAATGTACCTCTCCCTTAACTCATCAAACTTAAAAAATCCTTCCACAATTCAACTACCCACAACACCCATTCAAAGTTTATTGAAACAATAATTAAAAATACATACTTACCACTTTTGAAATTCTTCAAAACCTCACCAAAACTTTATTTTCTTGCAACCTATCTGCTGCCCAAGTTGTATAGAACCATTTTAGTGAAGGATAATGGAAGAAAATTGGCTTGGATCATGGAAGAATGAAGCTTGCATGAAGCTTGTAAAATGCGGCCATGGAGGTTTTCTTTCAAGGGAAGTTTCGACTGGTTTTGGAAAGGTTGAAGAAGGTGAGTAATCTGTTGTCATATGACATGTAATGGTCCACTTAATGGAGTTAGTGGAGCACTAAGTAAGGATGTAATATTTGTTTTATTCTAATTTTCCAAATTCCCACATTTAACTCCTATCTTTTGCTATTTAAACTATGTACCACCAATTTAATTTTTCATGACATTTTCCAAGTGTAACATCATTTATTTTTAATGGACATTAAGGTCAAAAGATAACTCAAGGTGTCAAATGACGACAATGCCCCTATTCGGGTTGCATTTCCGATTTTTCGATAACACCGAGTTTTATCGTTTTTTCGATTTTTTGTTTTTCTTTGTACTAATTAATTAATTTTTCTTTGATATTTCTAATGATATTTATACTTCAATAGGTCTTTAATTATGTCTTAAAAATATTTTCCAGGATTCCCCACGGTCCAGGCCTAATCAACGGTCCATGCTGCAACTTCCCAGTGCGGTCACCCATCGCTAGGTTTTTCGGCTCGTTTAACTTGGTTACATTTCATTGCTATTATTTTTCCTTTGTTTTTCTTGTATTTTCTTTTCTTGTATTTCATTATTTTATGTCTCCTCACTCATATCTAAGTTTAATTCTAGGCATCCTAGCTGTCCGGAAAACACTGGTCACAGGAACAGTAGAACGCACTACCGAACATAGGGGTGTTACAATTCTCCCCCCTTAAAATAAATTTTGTCTCAAAATTTTACCTAGCATTAGTCTCTGAACAGTTGTAGATGTTGTCTCCTCATATCCTCTTTACGTTCCCAAGTAGCTTCCTGGCCTGATTGATGGTTCCATAGCACTTTAACCAGGTGTATCTGTTTATTCCTCAGCTGCTTCACCTCATAAGCCAGAATTTCTATGGGTTCTTCCTCATATGAGAGGTCTGGATTTACCTCAATCTCTTCAACTGATAGTACATGAGATGGGTCAGATCTGTACCTCCTTAACATGGACACATGGAAGACACGGTGTATCCTTTCTAGCCCCGGAGGTAATGCTAACCGATATACCAAAGGACCCACTCTTTCCAGAACCTCATATGGTCCGATGAAACGAGAACTCAATTTCCCCTTTCTGCCAAATCTCATAATCCTCTTCCAAGGAGAAACTTTCAGGAATACCTTATCACCCACTGCATATTCAATATCTCTTCTCTTCATATCAACATAGGACTTCTGACGGTCTGATGCAGCCTTGAGTCTATCTCTGATCAATCTGATCTTTTCCTCTGTCTGTTGAATAATTTCTAGCCCAATCATCTTTCTTTCACCTACTTCATCCCAACATAGGGGAGTTCTGCACTTCCTGCCATACAAAGCTTCATATGGAGGCATCCCAATGCTTGATTGGTAGCTGTTGTTATAAGCAAACTCAATCAAAGGCAAGTGTGTATCCCAACTACCTTCAAACTCAATCACACAAACCCCTTACATATCCTCCAATATCTGAATTACCCTTTCAGACTGGCCATCTGTCTGTGGGTGGAATGCTGTGCTAAAGTTCAATCTAGTTCCTAGGGCTCTCTGTAGAGTACCCCAGAATCTAGAAGTGAACCTAGGATCTCTATCAGATACAATTGATACTGGCACTCCATGCAATTTTACAATTTCATATATGTACAATTTGGCCAATTTTTTTAGGCAATAGTCCATTCGAACTAGCAAAAAGTGAGTAGACTTGGTCAGTCTGTCAACTATAACCCATACTACATCATGACTATTCTGTGTCCTCGGAAGTCCCATCACAAAATCCATAGTTATCCATTCCCATTTCCACTCTGGTACTGGCAAAGGATGTAATAAACTAGCTAGAACTTGATGTTCTGCCTTTACTTGCTAACAAGTTAGGCATTTGGAAACAAATTCAGCTATATCCCTCTTCATACCCATCCACCAGTAATGCTCTTTTCAGCCCTCTGTACATTTTAGTTCCACCAGGATGCATAGCAAAAGGAGACTCATGTGCTTCCTTCATAATGATCTGTCTCATGTTAGCATCATTAGGAACGCACATTCTACCCTGATGTAGTAATAAACCATCATCTCTCACAGAGAATTCAGGTTTCTTTCCCTGCTGGACTTCTTTCAGTAGCTTCTGATATTTTTCATCATTCTGAATAGCCATTCTGATTTGATCAATCAATACTGGCTGTACATGCCATGCAACTACTGTCTGTCCTTCATCATCAATCTCCAAACTGGCATGTTGTGCTTTCAACTCATGTACCATGGACAAAGGAGAAACTCTGAGACTTGCCATAGTCTTGTGACTTAAGGCGTCAGCCACCACATTTGCTTTCCCTGGCTGATAGTCTATTAAGTAGTCATAGTCTTTAATCAGTTCTAACCATCTCCTCTACCTCAAATTCAATTCTTTCTGGGTGCCCAAATACTTGAAGCTCTTGTGATCTGTGTAAATGTAGCATTTCTCTCCATACAAAAGTGTCTCCAGATCTTTAGAGCAAAAACAATAGCTGCTAGCTCCAAATCATGTATTGTATAGTTCCTCTCATGCAGTTTTAGCTGGCGTGATGCATAAGCAATGACATTCCGATCTTGCATCAGTACACAGCCTAACCCATTGTGAGAAGCATCACTATAAACTATGTATTCTTTACCCGGAGTAGGTAAAGTAAGGACTGGAGCTTCAATCAAACACTTCTAAACTCTACTGATATTTATCTATCCACTGAAATTTTACATCTTTTCGAAGCAGCTTAGTCAGTGGAGAAGATAACATAGAAAACCCTTTCACAAATCGACGGTAATATCCAGCTAAACCCAGAAAACTGTGAATTTCTGTGATATTCCTAGGCAGCTTCCAATTAAGGATAGCTTCTACCTTGCTAGAATCTACCTTGATCCCTTCAGCTGACACAACATGTCCCAAGAAGGAGATTTCTTTTAGCCAAAATTCACATTTTGACAATTTGGCGTATAGCTATTTCTCCCTTAAAGTCTGCAATGCAATCCGCAGATGTCTGTCATGCTCCTCTGCATTCCTCGAATATATCAAAATATCATCAATAAACACCACCACAAATTGGTCGAGATATGGTCTGAAGATAGTGTTCATTAGATCCATAAAAGCAGCTGGAGCATTAGTTAACCCGAATGGCATTACCAGAAACTCATAGTGGCCATATCGAGTTTTGAAAGCAGTTTTTGCAATACTCTGCTCTTGCACTTTCAACTGATAATAACTTGATCGCAAATCAATTTTGGAGAATACAACTGTACCCTTCAACTGATCAAACAGATCATCAATGCGAGGCAATGGATATCTGTACTTTATTGTCACCTTATTCAACTGCCGGTAGTCAATACATAAGCGAAGAGTGCCATCTTTCTTCTTAACAAACAATACTGGCGCTCCCCAAGGTGACACACTAGGGCAGATGAAGCCCTTTTCAAGTAGTTCTTGCAATTGTGCCTTCAACTCCTTCAACTCTGCTGGTGCCATTCTGTATGGTGTTATGGAGATTGGATCCACACCAGACATAACATTAATTTCAAACTGCACTTCTCTTTCCGGAGGTAATCCTGGCAATTCATCAGAAAATACATCTGGAAAGTCATATACTGTAGGGATGTCCCTCAATGCTGGACTCCCCACTTGGGTGTCTACCACATGTGCCAAGTATGCTTCACACCCTTTTCTGATCATTTTTCCGGCTAGTGCAGCCGAAATGATGTTTGATGGCAATAGCTGCCTCTCCCATGTATTACCACATCACTGTACTGAGGGAGACCAAAAGTGATTGTCTTCAGTCTACAGTCAATCATGGCGTGATGCCTGGCTAACCAATCCATGCTTAAGATAATATCATAATCTCTGAAGGACATTTCAATGAGATCAGACAAAAAAGTGTGTCCTTGGATCACCAAAGGACAATCTCTATACATTCTATTAACCCTGACCTCTTGTCCTAGCAGACTTGTTACTAGCACCTCAAAGTCCATTTTTGTACATGGAACAGCAATGCAATCAATGATGTTAGCACTCACATAAGAATGGGTAGAACCCAGATCAAATAACACAAATACATCTTGATTAAAAGTTGAGAAGGTACCAGCCACAATATCAGATCTCTCAGCCTCTTCTCTCTGTCTCATTGCATAGACTCTGACTGGAGCACTGCCTTGCTCTGATTGATTCACTGTGCCTTGGCTGCCTGCTGGGTTACCTCTACCCCTGCCTCTACCCCTACTAGGTGGTTGTGAACCTCTGGTGACAGGACTCTGAACTGACCCTTCTGCAGTAGTAGGAGGTGGTCCAACTCTGTGAGTACTGGTGCAGTCCTTGGCAAATTGCACTGTGCCTCCACAGTTATAACAGGTTCCTATGGCCTTTAGCATACCCCACCATGGTTTCTACCACAAGTTTCACATTGGCGGGGAGGGTAGGAACTTCTGGTACTCTGCTGACCAGATAGAGGAGGTTTCTGTCCTGAATATCTTCCCCTACCAGATTTCTTACCACCTCTACTGTGTCCCCCATGGTTCTTCCTCTTTCCAGTAAAACCACTGGAACTCTGTTCTACTGACTTTTTCTCTTTTTCTATCTTCTCTGATTTCTTTTTCTCAAGGGCTGCTTCATATTCAATTCTTTCTAACTCTAATGCTTGAGAAATAAGTTCAGAGAAGTTGTTATGTTTGAATCCGACCACTTGTAATCTGATACTGGGCTTCAAACTGGTTTCAAACCTCTTACATCTCTCCCTACTAGTTGAAAGTAGATTTACTGCATAATGGCTCAGGCGAGAAAATTCCCTTTCATATTCAGCCACCGATCTACTCCCCTGTTTCAAACTTAGGAACTCTTGCAGCTTCAGGTCCACATAAGCATCAGGGACATATTTTTGTCTGAATTCCCATAGAAAATCATTCCATGTTAGCACTGAAGGTTCTACCAGACTATGGGGAATGGCTTTCCACCAATCATATGTATCCCCCTATAGCAGAGACACTGAATATTCAAATTTAAGCTCCACTGTACAATGTACCTTCTTGAACACCCTATCCATTCTCTCTAACCATTGTTCCGCCTCTAGAGGATCTACTGTCCCCTTGAACTCAGTAACCCCATATTTCATTAATTTGTCATACTGCCTAGCAGAAGACTGTGGTTGTACCACTGGTGTCTATAGTGGGACTTGAGTAGGCACATTACCAGCCATCTGTTGAAACATTGCAGCCATCTGCTGAGCGAATTGAGCAGGAAACTACGGTACTAAGGGTGTAAAAGTGATCCATCGACCTTTGTAGGGTGGGCATCCCCTTGTACCTCAGCCTCTATTGATTGATCGACTGAATGATCACCCTCTTCCATAGTCAATTTAAGGATCTTAGACCTCCTGAACAAATAACATAAGGAGATTTCCTCCCGTTAGTGCATATTTATAATATAATGTACTGTATGTATCAAACAATGACATTGAGTAGTTGTACTATGAAGAAAGAATATTCAAATTACAGGTGAAACAGAATTTAAAAACTAGCTCTGATACCACTTAAACATGTCACACCCTACCCCTCTGTAAGGCATAACATGATCCCATAGTATACCTTATGAATTACCAACTTTGTCTACTGATAACCCATTAAATACACTACAAGGGATTTTAAAACTTTTCTTACTTCTTTTTACAGTGGTAAGCACTATTTACAGGTGTTAAAAAAATTTTTGAACTGAAGTGAAATAGCTAACACATTTGAATTATTAGTAATTTCTGTAAAAATTTTGGCAGAGTGCCATCTGTATTTTGAATAAAACAGTTCTTCAAAAACCTGTAAAAAGCACTTCATTTATATTTTTCAATCCCAAACTCCAACAATTAATCAACATAATATGTTCCTAAACTCAAATCCATAATAATTTTTCAGTGTTTTCAAAGGCTGAGATAAAAGAAATATATCACAATATTTACAAACCAAAATAATTTACAATTTATTTTATAACTTCAATGTACAATTTTAATTTACAATTGCTCAAAACCTAGAACACTATATACATAAAGTGAACATACATTACAATATAAAATGCAGAATATGGTATACTCAATATACCCAATGATCTCTCAGTGTAGTACTAGCAGCCTAGTATGCTGCCCTGTGAGTCTGTCTACCTGCGACAGCAATGAAAAGCTATCGCTGAGCCAATGTCTCAGTGGTGCACAACATTAACCAAAATACAACTTTAAAACATAAATCATAAGTCATATAAATAGTGGATAGTTAAAACCATAGTTAAATTCAAAGATAATGAATGTCATAAAGAATTTAAACTCCATTTCATAATATCACAATAAATATCAATAAATCACACACACAACTTAATCATGTTCCAAAGTTCAATTCGTCCCAAAAGCCGATGGCTAGTGAGGAATTCAATTCATCCCAAAAGCCGATGGCTAGTGAGGAATAACATAGCTAGCTAGCAATAATATGAGTACTCATTCTATTCGTCCTCAACAGGCACACACCTCAACACTTCAGCCAGAGAGGGAATTCAATTCATCCCACTTGACAAGCTAGCAAGGAATTCAATCAATATACATGATAGCTGTGGTTTCAAACTATTTACAATGTTTTTCAATCAATAAGTATCCATCAAATATCATTCAAATAATTTTTCACAATTTAAAACAATAATTTACAAATAGTCATAATTTATTTCAATTGAAAAATTGAAAAGAAATAACTGTTGTGCACAAACCTCTGATAACTATCTCTTAGCTTTGACTTTAGTGTTTCCTTCCCCTTCCCTGAGTCTTTGCTAACTGAGACACACAATTTAAAGTGTTTCAGTACTCATTTAAACTGTCTCTAAGAATAAAGCTTAATAATTAACTTATTGAATTCTATTATTTCCTTAGTCAACCTAAGATGTTGACCCTCGATGCAGTCTAGGTGAATTAGGTTTAAATGTTACCAATGTGTCATATTTAATAGCCTTTTAGTATTGGTACATGTTACCCAATTCATTTTCATGTCTATTACATTTTATTGCAATTTGTCGAATTCCGGTATACTAATTTGACCTAGCTGAATGACCTAGTTCCCTCAGTTTTCGAGTTTCAGTCAAAACTAAAAACTTGTAGGTCTATGTCTTATTGCATGCGGGGAAAAATTTCAAGTCATTCTGAGTTGTGTAGACTAAGTTATGGTCAATCTACCAATGCTATATAGAATGTATCAAGATGGTAGCTTTAGGTCATTTTTAGGTCACTTTTGGTTCGGCCAGTTTTTGGACCTGAATTTTGCAAGCTATTTGGCTTGGTTTTGGCCATTTCTGGGCTTTGGTGTCTTCATAAGAATTGTAGATATATGTCTAAACTATTCATGGTAAAAATTTTAGGTCAATTGGACCTATTTTGAGTGAGTTATGGCCAAAAAATCAACTACTGCCCAAATGGTTAATTTTCAGGCTTTCAATGTACTAATCCGGATTTGGTCATTTTTTAAGTCACCTTCTAGGCAGAATTTTGGTAAGCTTCCTTCATGAAAGTTGGCACTTTTTGTGTCTAGTTTCATCTCCAATTGGTCTCATACCAATTGGAGCCACACACTTAAGGTTCTAAGCCCAAAACATACACTGCCCTATAGTACATTGTTCACCCTTTACCAATTACACATCCTATGCTTACCAAGTCACTCTTCCATGTCATTTCTAGTTTGTACCATAACATAAACACATTTAACAACTCATTTTTTATCACTTTGGCATTTTATAACCATTCTCAATATGCACATTATAGTACAGAATTTTCCAAGTCCAATTACAAACAATTTAACCACATGATATAGCTCATTTACATGTCCAAATTCTAACCTTTATGCACAAATAAATGCTGCCATAACAAGCACCATAATTCAACAATATAATTCTATAAATCAAACCATGAAACAACACATTTTGGTCTACACTTCAAAGTTGCCAATTGTATATCTCCTTCAATTAGCTTCCAAGCTTCCAAAATCAAGTGTACTATCACACATACATTTAGTATACATTATCCAATTTGTTCCTACACACAAAAACACTTACACCAACACTTTAATTTACCATTTACATGCAAGGATAAACTGCTCTTATTGAAGTTCCATGGCTGCCAAAAATGTACTTCTCCCTTAACTCATCAAACTCAAAAAATCCTTCCACAATTCAACTACCCACAACACCCATTCAAAGTTTAATGAAATAATGATTAAAAATACATACTTACCACTTTTGAAATTCTTCAAAACCTCACCAAAACTTGATTTTCTTGCTGGCTATCTACTACCCAAGTTGTGTAGAACCATTTTAGTGAAGGATAATGGAAGAAAATTGGCTTGGATCATGGAAGAATGAAGCTTGCATGAAGCTTGTAAAATGCGGCCATGGAGGTTTTCTTTCAAGGGAAGTTTCAACTGGTTTTGGCAAGGTTGAAGAAGGTGAGTAATCTGTTGTCATATGATATGTAATGGTCCACTTAATGGAGTTAGTGGAGCACTAAGTAAGGATGTAATATTTGTTTTATTCTAATTTTCCAAATTCCCACATTTAACTCCTATCTTTTGCTATTTAAACTATGTACCACCAATTTAATTTTTCATGACATTTTCCAAGTGTAAAATCATTTATTTTTAATGGAAATTTAGGTCAAAAGACAACTCGGGGTGTCAAATGACGACAATGCCCCTGTTCGGGTTGCATTCTTGATTTTTCGGTAATACCGAGTTTTGTCGTTTTCTCGATTTCCCGTTTTTCTTTGCACTAATTAATTAATTTTTCTTTGATATTTCTAATGACATTTATACTTCAATAGGTCTTTAATTATATCTTAAAAATATTTTCCAGGATTCCCCACACTCCAGGGCTAGTCAACGGTCCACGCCGCAACTTCCCGGTGCGGTCACCCATCGCTAGGTTTCTCGGCTCGTTTAACTTGGTTACATTTCATTGCTATTATTTTTCTTTTGTCTTTCTTGTGTTTTCTTTTCTTATATTTCATTATTTTATGTCTCCTCACTCATATCTAAGTGTAGTTCTAGGCATCCTAGCTGTCCATTCCACTGGAACATTAGAACACACTACCAAATATAGGGGTGTTACAGCCATAATTGTAACATGCCCCTGTGGCCTTATAGCATATTTCATCGTGCACCTTTCCACATGTTTCACAGGTGCGGACCAACAATGACCACCTAGATGTTTGTTGGGTAGACCTGGGTGGCCTCTACCTCTACCAGACTTGCGAGATCTGGTGTAACACCCCTATATTCGGTAGTGCATTCTACTGTTCCAGTGACCAGTGTTGTCCGTGTAACACCCTCCCGGTAGCAACTCCGTACATTCTACTGTTCTGGTGACCGGTGTCGGTCTGGACAGCTAGAACGTCCGGAAAAATATTTAAACTAAAGTCAGGAACCATAATTAACTCAAATATTAATAAGAAAAATTTAGTAAAAATTTTAGAAATAAAATACAACCAAGTCAAACGAGCCGGTGCCCAAGCAATGGGTAACCGGAGGGAAGTTGCGGTTCTTGCAACGAGGAGCCCTAGACCCGAGGAAAAATTCATAAAATAATTTTTGGGACTCCAGAGAAGGGTCATTGAGGTTCCTATGGCATTAGAATGCCAAGAAAATATTTAGAAAAATTTTTCAATCGGTACAGACAATTTTGACCCGTTAAGCCAAACGGAGGGCATTTTGGTCATTTCGCCTTCAGAGGTGATTTTTGGCCGACTTGTCCAGTTAAGTAAATAATTAATATGACATAAAATATGAAGAAATATTGCTAAAAATTAAATTGAAATATGGTAGAAAAGAAAAGAAAAGAAAAATGAAGGAAATTAGGGATAATGACATCACATGATGTCATTTACATACCCTCCACCAATCACCATTCAATAAGTCTTTTTTTAAACAATTAAAAGAGACAAATGGACTCAAAATTCTGCTGTTTCCTTCTTCTTCTTCAGCCAAAACGTGAATCTCTCCCTCTTCTCCCTCCATTGATTTTCAAACAAAAGCTTCATTTCTCATGCTTCCTCACCATATTTCCTCAAGACCCCAACACTAAAATGAATCCTTGGACCTAGAGGAAGTGTTTGGCAGCCAAGAGAGTACAAGAAAATGAAGATTTAACTTGGAGAAATCTGCCCTACAAGAGGTTAAAGTGAGGTTAGTGCCTACTTATATATATACTTCTTTGATTCCATGTTAGAAGCTTGAAATAAGTGAGAAATTGTGAACGAAATGAATAAAAGTTAAGTGTATGCATCCCTTGAATTTTTGGCAGCCCTAAGAAAGGATGAGTTTGATTGTTTTAATGAATTTAGAGTGGATAGAAATGATGTTTAAGGTATGAATATGCATGGATGTTGAATTAGTGTGCTAAATGAGGTTTATGGGTAATTTAAATTGGACAATAGGGTTTTGAGAAGTGAAACTTGGATTTAGCTTATGAAATTGTGAAAGAACATTATAAGGGTCAATTAGTGACCATTTTAGGTTTGTTGACCATGAATTGGACTGAAAAATAGTATAGCCAAGTGAGTGTGTAGGCTGCCTTGTTAGTGCAGCAGAGTGACTGAAATTTCAGTCCACTTGCACAGCCATAACTTTGGCTGTGTAGGTCCAATTGATGTTTGGCCAATTGGACATGAAACTAGGCTTATAATGGCACATTTTTTCTGAAGAAACCATGCCCAAAAGACCAAATCAAGAGGACCAAAACTTGGCCCCAATCCGGATACCCTGCAAACAGCCCCTGCAGAATTGACCAAATGAACAGTAACTGTTCATTTGGTCATAACTCACTATAGATATGGTCAATTGACCTGAAATTTTTACAGAAACAAGTTAAGACATAGAAAAACAACTTTCATGAAGAAACCTACCCCAAATTATGACCAGAACCTAATCAAATCATTGAGCAAAGTGAAGTTTACTGTACTGAGATTTCCAGAATTTTCATTTGAGCAGCAATGTTTGGAGGACTATAACTCTCTCTAGAAAACTCGGATTTAGGCGATTCTTAAACCGATGGAAACCTAAGGCATAGTAGAACATTTCATATGAAGAAAGTTAGACCAAATTATGAACTTAACTTGATCAAATTACTGACCAAAGTTGAACCAAAAATCTGCCAGACCCAAAATCTCAGCATGAACAGTGCGTGTGAACAGTAAACTTATTTTGGCCATAACTTGAGCTACAAAACTCCAAATGGAGCGATTCAAAAAAGGAAATTCAACTAGAAAAAATAAGGAACAACTTTCATGTTTACCATTTCCTCAAATTCCCACTGTAGAAATATCAAATGGAACAATAAAGATGAAGCACCAAATCTGAAAATTTTGTTCAATTAGCATTAAGCTTAGAAATGGCATTGGCAACCAATACCAACAAGTTTTAAATACAAAATGTGGTATGTTTGGGGTGTTAAAACCAATACACCTATTTTCTATCCAAAAGTCAACATTTTTGTTGACTAATGAGGTGAATAGTGACACCAAAACCAAAAATTGACAATTTTGCCAAAATGACCTAAGCTTTGAGAAAGTGACCAAAACTAACAAGTTTTGAATACAAAATGTGGTATGTTGGGAGTATTAAAACCAATGTACCTATTGTTTATGCAAAAGTCAACATTTTAGTTGACTAATGAAATGAATAGTGACATGAAAACTTGAAATTCAAAAATTGTGAAACTTAAAAATGCAAAATGCCCTAGTAGGCCTAATGTGATTGGTTTGGATAGTTTGGCATGCCAATAGGGTATTGTTTTAGCAGTACTGCGAAAGGAAAGGCTTTATGCCTGTATTCATGGCTTTATGCCCGTATTCATGGCTTTTATGCCCATATTCATGGCTTTTATGCCGATTATGTGATATCATGGCTTTTTAGCCATACTGACTGCATACGTGGTTGACGTTCTGCGTCCCATGGTATGACGGCCCGAGGCACCGTGGTGTCCAGTGCCAACGACCCGTTATCGATCCGATCGTCCAAAGATAGGTTACTTGGGCATGGAAAAGTATAACTGTGATTGAACTGATTATTAAAGAAAATACGAAAATTAAGAATCAGGAATGATTACAAAAATACAAAGAAGCTCAAGATCATGAAGAAAATAATTAACGAAATGCATGAAGAAGTTAATATCATAAAACATGATTAGCCCTCGACTAAACAATAAGTTAGTAATTATTCATTTCTTATGAACACAATAGCAAGGAAATTATTATCTTTATTTCCATATTATATTTTCTTGTATTATTGGCACCACTAAGCTTTATGCTTAGCGCGTCGCTTTTGCAACGCGTAGGTACTGAAGATTTGGACAGAGGGCCTAGTAGACCACAGATTCGGTAAGGCAGTTCACAGTTCTGCATAGCGTCCGTGTCACCTCACCATCCACATTGCATTGGTAGGACACTAGGTCCCATTTTGTATTTTGAGGTTTTTGTAAATTTTGTAATTAAACTCTTATTTTATCATGTGTATTTGAAACAAATGTAATATAATTTTGTATTAATGTAAGTACTTGTAAATTGTGATTATAAATCACATGTGAGAATTTATTTATGATTTGAGTCTAATGATGATGTGAAATGAATGAATGACAAATAAAAGAATTGTTAAGAAAATTGTGTTTGTGAAAGAAAAAGTGAATACATAACTGTGACTTGTACATGATTATCACATGAGATGAATGATTGAGAAATGAATGGTGAAAAATGTTGAGATTTTGATATTGAAGTTTGAGAGTGATGAGATGATTGAATATGATCATAGGAAGTGTTTTTCACAGGTTCCGAAGAACTGTTTTCTCTATTTTTAGCCGGTACTCTGCCGGATTTTCTATAAAATTCTCGGAACCTCAAATAAATTACAATTTCAATAAATGAATTATATTTCGCAAGTTATTTTCAAAACTATGATAAAAATGAATTAAGATAAAATAGAGTGCTCCGGCACACCGAGTGGCATTGCTTGCTTGGCTACACTGTAGTCGGGTAAGGGGTGTCACAGTCTGGACAGCTAGGATGCCTAGAACTACACTTAGATATGGATGAGGAGACATAAAATAATGAAATACAAGAAAAGAAAATACAAGAAAAACAAAGGAAAATAATAGCAAAGAAATGTAACCAAGTTAAGCGAGCCGAGAACCCTAGCGATGGGTGGCATGCAGGAAGTCACGGCGTGGACCGTTGACTAGCCACGGACATGAGGAACCCTGAAAAATAT
This sequence comes from Hevea brasiliensis, assembly GCF_030052815.1. NCBI lineage: Eukaryota > Viridiplantae > Streptophyta > Magnoliopsida > Malpighiales > Euphorbiaceae > Hevea > Hevea brasiliensis. The sequence goes on along the minus strand of NC_079497.1, from coordinate 85,216,303 downwards.
TTTTAGGACTTAAAGAGACATCAATTGAAGTATAAATATCATTAGAAATATCAAAGAAAAATTAATTAATTAGTACAAAGAAAAGTGAGAAATCGAAAAACGGACAAAACCCGGTGTTATCGAAAAATCGGGAATGCAACCCGAACAGGGGCATTGTGGTCATTTGACACCCCGAGTTGTCTTTTGACCTAAATGTCCATTAAAAATACATGATATTATATTTGTAAAATGTCATGAAAAATTAAATTGGTGGTACAAAGTTTAAATAGCAAAAATGGGAAGCTTAATGTGAGAATTTGGAAAATTAAGAATAAAAAAATCATTATTTCTCACTTAGTGCTCCACTCACCTTACCTAAGTGGACCACTACACATTTTTGGGCAAAAATAAATCACCTTCTTCAACCTCCCAAACCAGAACCAGCTGAATCATTTTCTTCTCTCAACTTCCTCCATGGCCGTCCATGGCCAAGCTCCATGCAAGCATGAAGTAAGCCAATTTCTTCCTAAGTTCCTTCATCAAAGTTAGTCTACACACCTTGGGTAATAGATAGGCAGCAAGAAGATCAAGTTTTGGTGAAGTTTTGAAGAATTTCCAAAGTGGTAAGTTTGAGTTTTTGGTTAGTGCTTCATTAAAGTTAGTAAGGAGGTTATGGGTACTTAAATTGTGAGAAGAATTTTGGAGTTTGATGTTCTAAGGGAGATGTTTATTTTTGGCAGCCATGAAAACTCTTTAAGGGAAGTTTATTTTTGCTTGTAAATGGTGGATTAAAGGATTGATTAAATATATATATGTGTGTAAGAAATTATTTGGGTGATGTATACTTAGTATATGTGAATGTGTAATTAAAATTTGAAGCTTGGAAATTAATGGAATGTAATGCATGAATTGGCAGCCTGGTTGGGTGAACCATAAGGATGTTATTTCATGTTTGGATTATGGAATATTAATGTTGAATTGTGTTAGTTGTTATGGCAGTTTGAGTGTATATATGATGGTGTGAAGTTGGACATGAAAAAAGTGTTATGGTTAGGTGCTTGAATTGTTGTAATTGAGTTGAAAAATTCTGCACTTTATGGTGTTTTTTGAATGTAATTGTAAGCTGCCAAAATGACCTATAATATGTTGTAAATTATGTTTAGGTTATGGTACAATCAGAATTGACTTGAATGTTGAGTTTGATAAGTGTTAGGAGTGATCCTTGATATGTATGGAAGAAATGCAATAAGGCAGTTTGAGTTTTAGGCCTATAACTTTAAGTGTGTGGCTCTAATTGGTATGAGACCAATTGGAGGTGAAATAGGCACAAAATGTGCCAACTTTCATGAAGGAAGCTTGCTAAAATTCTGCTTGCAAGGTAGCTTGAAAAATGACCAAATCCGGATTAAGTGTAATTGAGGCCTGAAAATTGACCATTTGGGCAGCAGTTAGTTTTTAGGCCATAACTCACTCAAAACAGGTCCAATTGACCTGAAATTTTAACCATGAATAGTTAAGACCCATATCTACAAGTCTTATGAAGACACCAAAGCCCAGAAATGACCATAAATAAGTCAAACAGCTTGCACAAATTCGGGTCCAAAAACTGGCCGAACCTAAAATGACCTAAAGTGACCTAAAATGACCAATTTTGGTGCAATTTGACCAGCAATAGTAAAATGACCATAACTTGGTCTACATAACTCAGAATGACCTGAAATTTTTCCCCGCGTTCCATAAGGCATAGATCTAAAAGTTTTTAGTTTTGATCGAAACCCGAAAACTGAGGGAACTAGGTCGTCCGGCTAGGTCGAACTAGTATCCCAGAATCCAGCAAATTGCAAGAAAATGCAGTATACACGGAAATGAACTTGGTAACATGTACCAACCCTAAAAGACTATCGAATGTGACATGTTAGTAACATTAAAACCTAATTTACCTAGAATGCATCGAGGGTCGATATGTTAGGTTGATTAAGCAAATAATAGCATTCAGTGAATTACTTATCAAACATTATCGTTAGAGACAGTTTAATTTAGTACTGAAACACTTCAAATTGTGTTTCTCAGTTAGCAAAGACTCAGGAAAAGGGAAGGAAACACTGAGTCAAGACCAGGAGACAGTTATCAGAGGTTTGTGCACAACAGCTATTTCTTTTGAATTATTTTCAATTGAAATGAATTATGACTATTTGTATATTATTGTTTTAAATTGTGAAACTGTGAAAAATTGTTTGAATGATATTTGATGGATACTTATTGCTTGAAAAGCATTGTAAATGGTTTGAAATTGTTGAAAAATTTATTTAGTGTGATTTGTGGAAATTAAAGTTACTTACGAATTGTGTTGCCATTTTGTGAATGAAATTATGACTTTGGAAATTTATTGGATTCTCACGAATCATTTGAATTAAATGTTTGGAATTGATTTTGTGTTCACACTTAGCATGACAGTATCATATCATTCCTTCTCCATTTGTGGGGTTGTGATCGTTTATTTTCCTTCTCCATTTATGGAGTCGTGATCGTTTATTTTTCTCCCTCTCTGGTTTACCAGTTGAGGTGATCGGATGAGTACTCATTATATAGCTAGCTCCCTTCCTCATTGATTTCGATTAGTGGGGTTGTGATTGCTTTGTCGTGATGTACAACACGGCATTGATCGGAAATTTGATGTCATGGCTTAAGTTGTGAATGAATTGGCAACACTGTATTTTTAAATTATTCGACTAAATTGTGTTATTATGCGATTTGATAATTTGTGAAATGGAGTTTAAATTCTTATTGACATTCACTGTCTTTTGAATTTAACCATGTTTTAACTATTGAGATTTATTGTGATATTGTGAAATGGAGTTTAAATTCTTATTGACATTCACTGTCTTTTGAATTTAACTATGTTTTGATTACTGAGATTTAATGTGATATTGTGTTAAATTCCTTATGACATTCATTATCTCGAATTTAACTATGGTTTTATGTATCCATCATTTATATGATTATGAATTGTGATTTAAAGTTGTATTTGGTTAATGTTGTGCATCATTGAGACATTGTCTCAGCGATAGCTTTTCATTGCTGTCACAGGTAGACAGACGGATAGGGCAGCAGACTAGGCTGCTATTGCATTCAGCGAGAGATCATCGGGTATATTGAGTATACCACATTTTGCATTTTGTACTGTAATGTATGTTCACTGTATGTATATATTGTTCTTGGTTTTGAGCAGCTGTAAATTAAAATTGTACATTGAAGTTGTAAAGTAAATGATGAGTTATTTTGGCTTATAAAAATTATACTGTATTTCTTTAATCTCAGTCCTTAAAAAAATTATTGTGGATTTGAGTTGAAAAACGTATTGTGTTGAATTATGTTGGAGTTTGAGATTGAGAAAAATATTGAAGTGCTTTTTACAGGTTTTTGAAGAACTGTTTTGTCCAAAATACAGATGGCACTCTGCCAAAATTTTTACATAAATTATTAATAATTCAAATGTGTTAGCTCTTTCACTTAAGTTCAAAAAAATTTTTAACACCTGTAAATAGTGCTCGCCACTGTAAAAAGAAGTAAGAAAAGTTTTAAAATTCCTTGTAGTGTATTTAATGGGTTATCAGTTGATGAAGTTGGTAATTCATTAGGTATACTGCGGGATCATGTTATGCCTTACAGAGGGGTAGGGTGTGACATCTGGATCCTTCAAAATTTTTCCTCTTTCCTGATCCACTACCTAAAGTTTGACCAGAAGTCTTTTCACTCTTCTCCTTTTCCTCTGATCCCTTTTTAGGTGTCCCTTCCATTTCAATTCTCTATAGCTCCAGGGCTTGTGAAATTAACTCTGAAAAGTTTTGATGTCTGAACCCTACTACTTGCTATCTCAAACTTGGTCTTAGCTTGATTTCAAACTGTTTACATCTGTCTCTAGCGGTAGTAAGTAGGCTTTCAGTATAATGACTCAGCCTGGAGAAGTCCCTCTTATATTATGCTACTGTTCTGTCCCCTTGCTTCAAACTTAGAAATTCTTGCAATTTAATATCAACATAAGTATCAGGGACCCATTTCTGCCTAAACTCCCTCAGAAAATCTGACCATGTTAAGACTGAAGGTTCCACTAAGCTATGTGGGATAGTCTTCCACCACTCATACGCATCCCCTTGTAGTAGAGAAACTGAGTATTCAAACTTTAGTTCTTCCATGCAGTGCAGTTTTTTAAATACTCTTTCCATCCTTTCAATCCACTGCTCTGCCTCTAGTGGATCCACAGTACCCTTAAACTCAATAGCCCCATATTTGATCAGTTTATCATATTGCCTAGCTGGAGCTAGAGGTTGCACTGTTGGTACTTGAATTGGGCCTTGTGTTGGCATATTTTCAGCCATCTGTTAGAATAAGGAAGCCATCTGCTGGGCAAACTGAGCAAGAAACTGCAGCATGGGTGGAGCTGGTGTAGCTGACCCACTAACATTCTGAAGAGTTGGGGCTTCCCCTTGTTCCTCAGTCTCAACTGGTTGCTCAACTGAGCGATCCCCTTCTTCCATTTCAATTTACAAAAATTCTACTCCCTGACAACCAACACAAGGAGGATTATCCCATTAGTTTATATTCATGATGTAAATACATCATATGTATCAATTAAGGACACTTTAGCAGTTGTACTAATCAAGAAAATAATTTAAGTTCATAGTTCAAAACTCATTTCAAAACATTGCTCTGATACCACTAAATCATGTCACACCTTACCCCTCTGTAAGGCATAACATGATCCGTTAGTATACCTAATGAATTACTGTACTTCGCCTACTGATAACACATTAAATATACTACAAGGGATTTTAAACCAATTTCCATTCATTTTAAAGTGTAAGGTAATGTTGAATAATTACTAAAAATCCTTTAATTGAAATTTATGTCATGAATTCAAATTTTGATTTTTTTGGGATTTCGAAAATTTTATAGAAATTTCGGCAGAATGCCGGCTAGAAATTGAGAAAACAGTTCTTCAAAACCTGTTAAAAATACTTCCAATATGTACAGGGTATAAAATATTATACTCATAAAATTTTCCAAAATTTCCTTCAACTGTAGCTATAGCAACTCACTCTGCTGCTTTATCCTTCTCCCTATCTGTAACAGCAAGAAAAAGCCATTGCTGCGTAATTTACTTAGTGGTACACAACAATAATTTTGAAAAGTCACTAAAATATAATCACACGTTAGTAAGTAAAAATTTTAAATTTTTTTTTTCACATTCATATTTCACAAAATCGATGCCAATATTTTTAACAAAAATTTATCAAAATAAATTGTAAACAATAGTATTGCCAATAATTACACAACTTAGGTCATGACACAAAATTTCATGATAAATGTTGTATTGTACACCACGATAAAGCAATCTACAACCTCACTAATCGAAATTAATGAGAGAGGTGGCTAGCTAGCTATATGAGTACTCATCCAATCTCAACCTCAAACTGGCAAGCCAGAGAGGGAGGAACATAATCGATCTCAACTCCATAGATGGAGGAGGAACATAATAATATTGTCATGCCAAGTGTGATTTCAAAATCCAATACAAATCATTTCATTCAAATAATTCAATTTCAAACACTAATCATATGTAATTGAAAATTTTCACTTATAAATTAGGAAACACAATATTTCCCAAATAGATTTCTCAAAACTATAACAGTCACAAATTGTTCCCGACACACTTATTCAAATAAATTTTCTAGTAGAAAACAAGGAAATCAAATTGTTGTGCACAAACCTCTTTTGTTTGCCTTGACTTAGTCCACTCTTCCTCCTTCCTTGGAGGGCTCCTTTCCAACTGAAACACATAATTAAAGTGTTTCAATACCCTTCCAAATCATTTCTAATAATAAGTCCAATAAATAAATTTTGCATACTTAATTTTACTTAAAAAGTCGCATAAGATTTGGTTCTTTTCTTTTGAAGCTATTGTGGTTGCTATTCACATAAATTTTTGACTTTTTCATAATTAATAGGTATACAATTTCTAATTCCATGCTAGTACCACATTTTGGATTATAAACGTATTGCCATTAGTTGCCAATTACAATTCAAGTCTTCCTAGAAGTAATTTCAAATTTTTACTTTTTGTCACCAATATTTACTGTTCTATTGGACTAATCTACAGTGAAAATTTGGCTAAACTTTCTCCACCAAAGTTGTTCCTTAATGTCTCTACTTTAATTCTTGTTTTGAATCACTCCATTTGGAGTTTTGTAGCTCAAGTTATGGCATTTTTACCATAATTGGCCGAATTAGTCCATGTCCAGAATTTCAGGGCAAATTTGGTTCTGGCAGTTTTGATGACCTAATTTTGGTTAGCAATTTGATTAGGTTATGATCAGAATTTAGATTTTTGTTCTTCATGAAAGTTGTTCTACTATGTCTAAGCTTTCCATGGGTTCAAGAATCAGATCATTTGGACCTCTCTACTCAAAGTTATGGCCATTTAAACATGTGTTGTTCATTTGGTCAATTCTACCGAGAATCAGAGCACCAATTCTGGATTCAACCCAATTTTAGGCCAACTTATGGTCAGTTTTTGGGTAAGGTTTCTTAATAAAAAATGTAGAATTATGACCGTAATTTCATCTCCAATTGGCATCACACCAATTGGAGCAACAAAATTAAACTCACATTTAGTCTTTTTTTTTTCAACATAAGAGTGCTTGAATATTACCTCTTAATGCTTTTCACAACAACTTGTGCTTCACAAAATGGTTATATGCTTTGTGGTACTGCTATGAGTAATAATGCTTCAAGCAAAGTGGCTTTGCACTCTGTATTAACAAATTGAGCTATATTGCCTTAAGTTGATATGCCTTGTATAATACTATTGTTTTTGCTACTATCTATTTTTATCTTCTGAGGCAATATTTTATGGCTATTGTGACATGAGCTGGCTGTCTTTTTTATGAATGGCTCCTTTTACATTGTTTTGATTTAGATATGGACTCTTTGTGTTTGCTTTTTATGGTTCTTCTATCTCTAGCCTCCTTTTTCTTATCTATATGGGTCAAAAGAGGGCATGTGGTAAACGGCTTAGGGGAGAATCTAGTGAAGGTCCTCAACCTAACCAACCTCCTCCAGCCTTTGAGTTTGACATAGTAATTAGAAACTCTGAAAAATATACCCCCTTCTCTAGGAGATTTGTACACCCGGGTAAACCCATTGACCCTGAGTTTAGGGTTCACTTCACTACCAATGGGTATCTTACCCCCTTTGTTGCCCAAGGGTGGGACTCTCTAATTGCTACTCTAGGTCCCACCAGAGAGAACCTAGTTAGGGATTTTTATACCAACCTCCACATTGTGAAACAATCTAACCCAATCACTCTAGTTAGCTATGTTAATCAAACTAGAGTCTCCTTCACTCTTGCTATTCTAGCTCAGCACCTAGGGGTCCCAAACGTTGTGTAATTGTGTCCAACACTCACTAGTAGATCATCAAGCCTTACTCCTGATGACCAAGTTAGGATTTTCTTTAGGGGCAGCTATACTGGTGATCCTGTTCGGCTTCCTGCAGCACACCTTGGGGCAGTACCCAAAGCTGTACATCATATCGTCACTCATGAGATCATCCCACAAGCAAGTCATAGGTCTGACCTTACTTATACTGATATGTTTGTCATGACTTGTCTTTTAGAGAGTCATCCCCTTAACTTGCTTATTTTGATCCTTCATACTATAGCCTCTACCCTTAGGCATTCCATGGCTTTTCTCCCCTACTGTCATCTTATCACTAGACTTCTTAGGGTCCTCAAAGTTGATCTTGGTATAGAAGTCACCAACTATGGTTATTATACCATGGACACCCTTCTACACATGGGACTTACTATTTACTAGGATAGTTATGAACATGTTCAGAGGGACAAACCTGCCTCCTCTCAGAGACCATAGCCATAGAGACCACAGCCTAAGCGCACACCAATGGGAGCTTCTTCTGATTAGGCTTTTGTAGCCATAACCATAGGCCTTAGTGGCACAGCTGACCTAGGCAATTCATCCTACACTTCACATGATATTTATGACACCCTAGCTTGCCTGGAGCTCTAGTCTATCCAGATGGAGGATAGATTATTGCGTATGGAGGATCGACAACTTCACCAACAGCAGCGTGCAGAGGAACTGATGGTCCAGATTTTCTCACTTCTCTGGCATATGGAATTTGGTGCTCCTCCATCAAATATAGAAGCTCCACCACCTCTAGAGTCTTAACCTTCTTTTTTATTATCTTAGAGGTTCTTTTTGTACATTTTCCCCTTTGGTTAGTGTTTTAATGATGCCAAAAGAGGGAGATATGTAGCTAATGAATGTTTTTCTTCATCTTATGGATGTTTTAGCTAGTGGATGTAATTAGTTATAGGTTTTATAGCTGTTGATATACATGTTTATAGTTGATATACATGTTATTCTTAGCCATTGTGTAACACCCCTCAACCGTCTATAGTATAGTCGAGCAAGGCGTGCTACACGGCGTGCCGGAGCACCTAGTCTGTAATCAACTCATTTCCTTAACTCAATTTGATTTTAAGAAGTCTTTTATGTAATATTCATATCATGCTGATACTATTTTCATAATTTAATAAAATCAGTGTTTCAAAAATGGTAATAAAAATTTGGTAAGGTGTCGTCTGTATTTTGGACAAACTGTCCTTTCAAACCTGTTAAAAATAGTTTAATATGATAATATCAAAATCTCAACTATTTCACAGTCTCGTTTTCTCAGTAAAGTCAATAGACTTCTACAGTTATTAAACAGTCCCATAATACGGTCCATAATAATTTAAATATATCCAGAAAATCTCCATATTATTTAATATGTACAAAATATTACAAACTTTAGAGCTTTCATAACATTACAAAATACAGGCCGAATTTCAAAAATACAACAAAAGTATGAAATACAAGATATCCTAAGTCCTACCATGTATGCAATGCAGTGCAGATCTGATGTCTCACCTAGTCGTAGGTCTGCTGGGCTCCCCAGCTGTGTCTCCAATACCTACGCGTTACAAAAGCAACGTGCTAAGCAATTTTGCTTAGTGGTGCACTGGGTACCTAGTACCTCGAGCCGTCACACCATCGATCACAAAGTATCTCCCGGTGTGCAAACAGTATGGCTAAAAAGCCATATAGTCAATCTGGCAATAAGCCAAGTATAATAACACAATACGTATAGCCGTAGGCTATTAAAGTCACAGTGCGACATAATATGCTGTAAAAACACATTATGGCATAAAGCCATTTACAGAACAGCTGTCAGAATCCTATTGGCATGTAAACCAATCCAAAACTAGTCAACTAGGCAAACTAGGGCACATTATAAATTAATTGTTTAATTCTTCAATTTTTAGAGTTTACTAGCTATTATGTAATTCATAAGTCAACGCATATGTTGACCTTTTTAGGTATTATGGATAAGTTGTTTCTGGCATCAACATGTCACAAATTGTAATTCAATATGCTGCCAATATAGTGCAATTTACCATTTTTACAAGTTGGCATTCATTGCCAAATTGCTTCAAGCATCATTGTATGTAAATGTCAAATTCTCAATTTTTGTGTGCTAGATTGGTCTAGCTTAAAGTACTATTTCTCTTAGTTTTTAGCTTCTGGTCAAAGAAGCAAAATTGTAGCTCTATGTCTTGGCACTCGAGGAAAAATTTCAGGTCATTCTGAGTTATATAGACCGAGATATGATCAATTTACTAAAGCTGGACAGATTGCACCTTTAGTGCAAAATTTGGTCAATTTTAGGTCACTTTTAGTTCTAGCAGTTTTGGTACCCGAACTTTTGCAATCTATTTGACTTGGTTCTGGCCATTTTTGGGCTTTGGTGTCTTCATAAGAATTATAGCTCTATGTATAAGCTAACCATGGTAAAAATTTCAGGTCAATTGGACCTGTTTTGAGTGAGTTATGGTCATCCTAATGATTACTATTCATATGGTCAAAAATCTGGGTTGCAAGGTTGCTATTCTGGATTTGGTCATTTTTAAGGTCAGTTTCTAGGTAGAATTTTGGCAACATTTCTATATGAAAGTTGGCCTATTTGGTGTCTAGTTTCAGCCCCCCATTGGCCTCATTCCAATTGGGTTCACAGTTTGGCACTTATGACTTAATTTAGGTACTGCCAACATACACAACCTGCATTTAAACATCACACTTCCAATTTTGACAATCCTCCTCCTTCCAATACTTCAATACTCAATCAATAGCACTTCTATATATATTATACACAATTCCAGCAAACATTTTTGGTAGAACACTCAAGTGCTCAATGCACACAATACACCATTAAAGTTCAACATTCACTTCCACCAAAATTCAACATATCTCAATATCAATATTACACATACACTTCCATATACTCATACCTCAATATCAATTACACATGCTGCCCACAATTTAACACTATCATATTTCATTAATAAACTTCATATTCACACACACAAATTCATGATATTATAGGCTACCAAACATGGCAATTTGCCATAGCATCAAGGTCTCATTTCAAACCCTTAATTCAAGTACTAATATGCACATACTTGGATATTAATTTACTACATCTTCCATTTGAGTTAATCAACCTTAATTTCCATCCATTAGAGATAATAAAAACTTAAACACAATAAACCTTCATGGCTGCCAAAAATGGACAATTTCATATCTCACTATTTTCTTCATTTCTCTTCACTAAAATACTGACCTCAACCTAAACACAAAGTTTACTAAAGCAAGGGAGAGGATTTGGACACTTACACTTTTGGAGCTTCCTTTAAACTTCTAATCTTGTTTTTCTTGTTGCCAATATCTTCCCCAAGGTGAGTAGGCAATCTTTAATGAAAGAACCAAGTGGAAAGGATGGCTTGATCAATGGTGCATGGTGATAGAGGGAGTTCGGCCATGGTGGACTTCCATGGAGATTCAATTCGGCCAAAGCTTTAAAGGTTGAAGATGAAGATGATAATGAGTGCAATCTGTTGTCCCAAAGCTTGTTTTGGTGTCCCAATATTCAAGTTAGTGGAGCACTAAGTTCATTTTAATGTTTGTTTAGTTAAAGTTTCCTTATTTGCTCATTTATCTCAATTCTTTTACTATTTACATAATGTATCTCATTTTAATTTTTCATGACATTTCAAAAGTGTAATATCATTTATTTTTAATGGACATTGAGGTCAAAAGGCAACTCTTTATGTTAAATGACCAAAATGCCCCACTTCGGGTTATATTCCCGATTTTTCGGTAATACCGATTTTTGTCTGTTTTTTGATTTTTTGTTTTTCTTTGTACTAATTTATTAATTTTTCTTTGATAATTCTAGTGTCAATTATATTTCAATATTCCTTTACTTACATTCCAAAATTTAATTTCGAGGGTTCCCTGTGGTCCTGGGGTTGGCAACGGCCTTCCCAGTGCAGTCACCCATCGCTGCGTTGCCGACTCGTTTAACTTAGCTTCATTTTCTCTCTTTCACTTTTCTTTGATTTTTCTTGTATTTTCTTTTTATTTATTTCATCATTGTATGTCTGTTCACTATCACCAAAGTGTAGTTCCAGACATCCTGACTTGCCTGGACTGATATTTGGCCATCAAGCAAATGTAACGCATGCACACGTAATGCTGGGTCATTACAACTCTTCTCCTCTAAATAAAATTTTTGCCCTCGAAAATTACCTGATGTGAAGAGCTGAGGAAACTATTGTCTCATTGTCTCCTCGCTCTCCCATGTTGCCTCTTCCGTGTTATGGCGCCTCCATAGGATTTTCACTAGTGGAATTGTCTTGTTTCTGAGCTCTTTTACCTCTCGTGCCAAGATTTTAATTGGTTCTTCTTCATATGTCAAGTCAGGTTGTACCACAATTTCTTCTGCTGAGATGACGTGTGAAGGATCTAATTTGTATCTTCTGAGCATCGAGACATGGAACACATTGTGTATCTTGTCTAGCTCAGGTGGTAAGGCTAATCGGTAGGCTACTGGTCCCACACGTTCCATAACTTCATATGGGCCAATGAACCTAGGCTTAATTTTGCCTTTTCCTTAATCTCAACACTTTCTTCCACGGTGATACTTTGAGAAATACCTTCTCGCCAACTTCATACTCAATGTCCTTTCTCCTCAAGTCTGCATAAGATTTCTATCGGTCTGAGGCAACTTTGAAATTGGCCTTTATCAGTTTCACCTTTTCCTCTGTCTGTTTTATCACCCCACTACCTTATCTTCACCCAATTCAGTCCAACATACAGGTGTTCTACATTTTCTCCCATACAATGCTTCATAGGGTGCCATCTATATGCTAGCTTGATAGCTATTATTATATGCAAATTCTACCAGTGGAAGGTATCTGTCCCAGCTTCCTTCAAACTCAATAACACAACTTCTCAGCATATCCTCGAGGACCTATCACATATGTTCGGTTATTATTATCATTATCAGTTCAATTATTGTTTACAATAACTCAATGAGTTTCAGAATTTACCTGGATTATTCTTTCTGACTGTCCATCCGTCTGAGGATGAAAAGCCATACTAAAATGGAGTTGTGTGCCTAAGGACTCTTGTAATTTCTTCCAAAATCTAGATGTAAACCTCGGGTCTCTATCAGATATAATGGAAAGTGGAATTCCATGTAGTCTAACTATCTCACTAATGTATAATTCTGCTAGCTTTTCTAGTGAGTAGTCAGTTCTGACTGGCAGAAAATGTGCTGATTTGGTCAACCTATCCACAATCACCCATACTACATCATGCTTCTTCTAAGTGAGAGGTAGACCACTGACAAAGTCCATAGTAACTTGGTCCCATTTCCATTCAGGTATGTTTATGGGCTGTAACAAACCTAATGGAACTTGATGTTCTGCTTTGACTTGCTGACATGTCAAGCATCTAGTTACATAGTCAACTATGTCCTTCTTCATACCTGGCCACCAGTATCGAAGTTTCAAGTCATGGTACATTTTTGTGCTTCCTGAGTGCATAGCATACACACTGTTATGTGCTTCTCTCAGAATACTGATTTTCAACTCTTTATCATCTGGTACACATACTCTTTCTTTGTAATAGAGGCACCCATTTTCTTTCACTTCATATTCAATTTCCTTCCCTTCAGTGATTTTTCCCATAACAGCCATTAATTTCTCATCTGTCTTCTGCCCATCCTGTATCTATTGTAACAGATACGGCTTCACTTGCAACTCAGCCAAAATAACTCCATCATGAGTTAAGGACAGTTGGGTATTCAGAGATCTTAATGCTACAATAGATTTTTTGCTTAAAGCATCAACGACTACATTTGTCTTCCCATGGTGGTAGTCAATCACACAATTATAATCTTCAGGAATTCAATCCATTGCCTCTGTCTCAAATTAAGCTCCTTCTGGATTGGCAGATACTTCAGACTCTTATGGTCTGTGTATATGTAGCATTTTTCTCCATACAAGTAATGCCTCCATATCTTCAATGCGAAGATAATTGCTGCTTGAAGGAACGGAAGCGTGAAAAACACAAGTTTATACCATTGAATTCAAAAAATTTCACCTAGGGTCACATGCATCATGCAAGATTTATTTTTATCTATTTGATTTCAATGATAAACAACATATTAAAACTCTTTTAATATGTTTTTGGATCTGTATTTACCATTTAAAATTTTAAAATTAATCAGATTAATTTTAGAACCCTAGATTAAATCAAGAACGATTACACTAACCTCTTGATGCACTGCAGTGTGTCTGCGCCTTTGAGATTCGTCTTCAGGATACCATATGTTGTCCTTCTAGCTTGTCCACACCAAGAACACCTATGGCAGCCCTTGAACAGCTTCTAAAGCCTTTTCTATTAATTAGAAATTCAAGTTCTGCCTTTTAAGAGATTGGATATGTAAACAGGACACTAGAAACAATTTCTAGTGTTCTTAATTCAAGAGATTGATGGCTAATCTCTTTGAATTGATGAGAGATGAAGAAGAATAGATGAAAAGCCTCAAAGTGGCGTGACAAAGGAGAGGAGTGGCTACTGGTTATTTTTCTTTTCATAACTACACTAAAATAGCTAGGTTAACACATTAAACCCTTGCCACATGTCACCCTTTGATTAGCTCTAGGTTTAAGTGACCCAATCACATTGTGCCAAGTGTCAAACCTATATTTAATCTTGATTTTAATCATCTTACAAGATTAAAAAACATTTGGCAAGCTTATGTGTAATCCCATGTGTCACCATCTCATGGTGCCACGTGTCACACTGTGAAATGACCAAAATGCCCTTGTGTCTTAATTTTGAGTTCTTAACCCAAAATAATTATTTTTCTTCTTCTAATTAATTTATATCAAATATAAATTAATTAATTAATCTCTATGAATTAATTTCTCGTTAATTAAATTCATATTTAAATACTTTAAATATAAATTTAATTTATACTACACATCCAATAAACTAGATTTGGTTTCAAGTCATGCTAGGGACTTTGCAATTTAATTGTAAACCTGTCACACCCTACCCCTCTGTAAGGCATAACATGATCCCGTAGTATACCTAATGAATTACCAACTCCGTCTACTGATAATCCATTAAATACACTACAAGGGATTTTAAAAACTTTTCTTCTTTTACAGTGGTGAGCACTATTTACAGGTGTGAAAGACTTTGGTGAACTGAAGTGAAACAACTAACTCATTTGATTTATTTGGAGTATCTATAAAAATTTTGGCAAGGTGCCATTTGTATTTTGGACAAAACAGTTCTTCAGAAAACCTGTAAAAAGCACTTCAATATATTTTCAAATCTCAACTCCAACATTTTTATCAACACAACACATTTCTCAAGTCAAATCCACAGTGATTTTCAAAGACTAAGATACAAAGATATAACACAATTTTTACAAGCCAAATAACTCATAATTATTTTACAACTTTACTGTACAACTTAAATTTACAACTGCTCAAAACCAAGAACAAAATATACATACAGTGAATATACATTACAGTACAAAATGCCACATATGGTATACTCACTATACCCAAAATCTCTCGCTGGCGGTACTAGCAGCCTAGTCTGCTGCCCTGTCTATCTCTCTACCTGCGGCGACAATAAAAGCTATCATTTGGGACAATGTCTCAGTGGTGCACAACATTTACCAAATACAAATTTTAAATCACAATTCATAAATCATATCAATAGTGGATACTTAAAACCATAGTTAAATTCAAGACAATAAATGTCAACAAGAATTTAAACTCCATTTGTTAATATCACAATAATTTTCAATAAGTCAGATCATGGTTGAATTCAATAGACAGTATATGTCAATAAGAGTTTAAATCAATTTCACAATCTCACAATACATAATAACACAATTCGATCAAATAACTGAAGAATACAGTGTTGCCAATCTATAACACAATTTAGGTCATGACACAAATTTTTCCATATATGCCGTGTTGTACACCACGACAAGACATACTCACCCCAATAATCGAAATCAATGAGGGAGGAAGCTAGCTATCTAATGAGTACTCATCCATACTCACCTCAGGTGGGAAGTCAAAGAGGGAGGAACATAATCATACTCACCCGGTGATAAGTCAAAGAGGAGGAATAATCACACTCACCCCATTAATGGAGGAGGAACATAGTATCGGTGTCATGCCAATTGTGAGTCAAAACAATTCCAAACATTTTATTCAAATGATCCGTAAGAATCCAATAAATTTCCAAAGTTATAATTTCATTCACAAAATGGCAACACAATTCGTAATTCACTTCAATTTCCACAAAAACCATTTACAGTGCTTTTCAATCAATAAGTATCCATCAATATCATTCAAACAATTTTTCACAGTTTCAAACCATTCACAATGTTTTTCAATCAATAAGTGTCCACCAAACACATTTCCACAATTTAAAACAATAATATACAAGTAGTCATAATTTATTTCAATTGAAAATAATTCAAAAGAAATAGTTGTTGTGCACAAACACAATTTAAAACAATAATATACAAATAGTCAATATTTATTTCAATTGAAAATTCAAGAGAAATAGTTGTTGTGCACAAACACAATTTAAAACAATAATATACAAATAGTCAATATTTATTTCAATTGAAAATTCAAGAGAAATAGTTGTTGTGCACAAACACAATTTAAAACAATAATATACAAATAGTCAATATTTATTTCAATTGAAAATAATTCAAAAGAAATAGTTGTTGTGCACAAACCTCTGATATTTGTCTCCTGGTCTTGACTCAGTATTTCTTTCCCTTTTGCTGAGTCCTTGTTAACTGAGAAACACAATTTGAAGTGTTTCAGTACCAAATTAAACTGTCTCTATCGATGGGGTTTGGTAAATAATGCACTGAACTCAATTATTCACTAAGTCACCTAATATACCGACCCTCATTGCGTTTTAGGTAAATTAGGTTTTAGTGTCGTTAATATGTCACATTCGATAAGGTTTTAGATTTGGTATGTTTTACCAAAGTCACTTCCTTGCTTAGTGCATTTTAATGCAAATTGCTGGATTCCGGGACACTGGTTTGACCTAACCGGACGATCTAGTTCCCTCGGTTTTCGGGTCTCGGTCGAAACTACAAACTTGTAGATTTAGGTCTTATGGACCGCGGTGCAAAATTTCAGGTCAATCCGAGTTAAGTAGACCGAGTTATGGTCATTACACTCTTGCTGGTCAAATGGTACCATTTTAGGTTAATTTTAGGTCAAATTGGTCAATTCTGGTTCGGCCAGTTTTTGGACCCGAACTTGTGCAAGTTGTTTGACTTGCTTATGGTCATTTCTGGGCTTTGGTGTCTTCATAAGACTTGTAGGTATGGGTCTTAACTATTCTTGGTTAAAATTTCAGGTCAAGTGGACTTGGTTTGAGTGAGTTATGGCCTAAACACTCACTGCTGCCCAATTGGTCATTTTTCAGGTCCTAATTGCACCTAATCCGAATTGGTCATTTTCTTAGGTCACCTTGCAAGCAGAATTTTGGCATGGTTTCTCAATGAAAGTTGGCACATTTTGTGCCTAGTTTCACCCCAAATTGGTCTCATACCAATTGAGGTTACACATTCAAGGTTATAGGCTAAAATATTCACTGCCCTCAATATGCATTTCACACCCCAACTTCAAACACATACTCACCTTGCAAGGTTTACTTCCATACCCTACCAAACTGTTTTGGCACATTACCAAAAACATTTTCTACATTACATTAGCATTATTTTGGGCAGATTCCAATCACCCTCAACACACCAAATATCATTCACAATTACAATTTCTAAATACCATTACAACCACACCTAAACATTACAAACTTTACATACACTTTACAACATTCATTCACATACATATCATCAATCCTTCTAGGTCAATATTCTGCCCACTCTTCCTTCAATATACACCATTTCTCAAGTGTCCACAAGCTGCCACAAAACATTCATCAACATCACATTGCCGTACCATATGCCAATTCCCATCAAAGTGCATAATTCACCATATAAACATGCAATAACTCACTAAGTTACTAAATCACCATTATTAACATTCTTTCCCATCAATTATATGCACAAATACCTCATCATAAACGTGACCCATGGCTGTCCAAAATGAAAATAACAATAACCTTTCAAACTTAAAATTTTCCTTCACCAAACTAATACCCATAACATGCACAAAAACTTTAACAAAGGATTTCAAAATGTAAACTTACCTTTATTTGTAACTTGCTAAACCTTCACCAAACTTCTCAAATTGGGTGTCAATATCTTCCTTGTGATGTGTAGACAAAGTTTAATGAAGGAACTCAAGTGTTTGGAGTTGAAATGGAAGGAGGGATCAAGCTTGCATGAAAATGTCCATGGAGTTTTCTCTCCCTTCATTCACGGCTTGGATGGTAAATGAAGAAGATGAAGTGGCTGCTGGACATAGTGGACTTACATCAGCCCCATAATGTGTTTATTTTATTCTCTTAGTGGTCCACTTACTCTAATTAATTCATATTATAAGTTACTTTCACTTAATCCCACATTAAACCCTTAATTCTCACTATTTACTTTAGGTACCACCAATTTAATTTTTCATTTCATTTTCTAAGTGTAATATTATTTATTTTTAATGGAAATTTAGGTCAAAAGACACTTCGGGATGTCAAATGACCATAATGCCCCTGTTCGGGTGGCATTCTGATTTTTCAGATACCGGGTTTTGTCAGTTTTTCGATTTCTCACTTTTATTTGTACAAATTATTTAATTTTTCTTTGATATTTATAATGATATTTATTCTTCAACAAGGGTCTATTTATGTCACAAAAATGTTTTCCGTGGTTCCATGATCCAGTAGCTAGTCAACGGTCCACGCCGTGACTTCCCGGTGCGGTTACCCATCGCTAGGGTTCCCGGCTCGCTTAACTTGGTTACATTTCTTTGCTATGATTTTTCCTTTGTTTTTCTTGTGTTTTCTTTTCTTGTATTTCATTATTTTATGTCTCCTCACTCATATTAAGGTGTGGTTCTAGGCATCCTAGCTGTCCGGACAGCACTGGTCACCGGAACAGCAGAACGCACTACCGAACTTAGGGGTGTTACAATTCTCCCCCCCTTAAATAAATTTCGTCCACGAAATTTTTACCCAGTAGCCATCTTACAATAGTCATACGTTTATTTCTCCTTTCTATATGATCGTAAGACTTTTAACAATCTAATACAATGTTTACTTTGTTTGGATAACACCAATCTCCTCTTACTATTATGTTGTCTAATATTTCAGCTCACGTTCCTTCTTGAATGACCCTTGAGGTCATATTAGAATCATTCATCAGGCATTGGTCCTCTGACCATTCTAGTCCATAGTCTTCCTCACATTCGGAATATTTCTTTGTTACATATGAATCAACTGTTCAAGTCTCTACTTCCATAACTCTTTTTATCTGTCAATGTTCTATAACTTACTTCCTTTTGTACTGAACTATAACCTTTCGATATTTTAACTTTTGAGTTTTAGATCCCTAAGTAGGATTTTCAAACTTATTTCTAACAATTAAATTCTGTCATGGCATAACTATACCAAAATGTATGCCGTGGCAACTATTCTTATCTAGGTGTATTATCGGGTAGTACGTAGCTCTACACAATAATCTCAAGTCGATCAGAATCTGACTTACAAAGATAAACATCAAGAACATTGCATAGTTACTACGATACATCCCAATAGATCAAACTTTGTTATCTTTTATTCTTTTGAATTCACCGATATTCGAATCTTCTTCCGATTACAATCTCCATTAGCAATTTCTAACAGTAACCTCCTTGCCCTCATTTAGAGCAATTCCATTACTGCATCTTACTTTTACGTCCTCTTGCCTTACATTAAGTAGGCTCACTAATTAGCTTTATAATTTATGGTGTGTTAGAAAATACTTTTCGCTGATAAACTCTTTCAAAACTAATTTCACTTATTATCACAATCCTTATCTTAAGGGCTAATCACTAATGCGTCAAAATTTATTCCTCTGTAAACGAATAACAACAGAACATATAGTTCTAACACTAATGTAAAAATATGAAAATTCCAGTCAAACAATACATATATATATCTCGGTTGCTAATTGAGAAAGTACCAAAGAATGATGTCAAAAGTCTCACTTCTTTTTCTGTCGTATAGCGTATACTCTCGTTGAAGCATCACCCTGTTTTGGCTGATTCACAGTAGTCTGACTTCTAGGTGTACTACCCCTACCTCTACCTTTGCCTCTACTAACTGATGGTGAACTATTTGGGGTAGAAACTTGGGTTGATCCCTTTGGTGTAGTAAATGATCCAGAACGACCTGGATTTACACAATCCCTAGCAAAATGACCAGTCTCTCCACAATTAAAGCATGCTCCTACGGCTCTATAACATACCCCACTATGTGGTTTACCACAAGTTTCACAAAGTCGATCTGACAGCGCATTTCTGGGTTTCTGTTGAGTTGGCTGATCGGATCGAGGTGGTTTCTGTCCAAAAGATCTATCTCTACCGGACTTCTTACTATCTCTGTCGTATCCCCCAAAGTTTTTCCTCTTTCCAGTAGGACCACTAGAACTCTGTTCTGCTGACTTTCCCTCTTTTTCTTTCTTCTCTGGTTTCTTTTTCTCAAGAGCCGCTTCAGATTCAATTCTTTCTAATTCTAGTGCTTGAGAAATAAGTTCAGAGAAGTTGTTATGTTTGAATCCTACCACTTGTAATCTGATACTAGGCTTCAAGCCGGTCTCAAACCTCTTACATCTCTCCCTACTGGTAGAAAGTAGACTTACTGCATAATGGCTCAGGCGGAAAAATTCTCTTTCATACTCAGCCACTGATCTACCCCCCTGTTTCAAACTTAGGAATTCTTGCAGTTTCTGGTCTACATAAGCATCGGGGACATATTTCTGCCTAAATTCCCTGAGGAAGTCATTCCATGTTAGCACTGCAGGTTCTACTGCATCGTGGGGAATGGTTTTCCACTACCATAAGCATCCCCAAAGCAAAGATATTGAGTATTCAAATCTAAGCTCCTTGCAAAGGCGATTTCTTGAATACCCTATCCATCCTTTCTAACCATTGTTCTCGCCTCTAGAGGATCTATCGCCCTTGAACTCTGTAGCCCCATACTTCATCAATTTGTCATATTGTCTAGCGTAAGATCGTGGTTGTACCACCTGTCAGTATTGGGACTTGAGTAGGCACATTACCATCCATTTGTTGGAACATTACACCGCTTCATCGAGCGAATCGAGCAGAACTACTGATGCTGCAGTGGTGCGGTGAACCATCGACATTATGTAGGGTCAGCATCCCTTGCACCTCAGCCTCTATAGATTGATTGACTGAACGATCACCCTCTTCCATAGTCAATTCGAGGATTTTAGACCTCCTGTACAATAATACAAGGAGATTTCTCCCGTTAGTGCATATTTATAATGTAATGTCTGTATGTATCAAACAATGATATTGAGCGGTTGTCTTGTGAAGAAAGAATATTCAAGTAACAAGTGAAAATAGAATTTAAAAACTTTGCTCGATACCACTAAAACATGTCACACCCTACCCTCTGTAAGGCATAACATGATCCGTAGTATACCTAATGAATTACCAACTCCGTCATCGATAATCCATTAAATACACTACAAGGGATTTTAAAAACTTTTCTTCTTTTACAGTGGTGAGCACTATTTACAGTGTGAAAGACTTTGGTGAATCAAGTGAAACAACTAACTCATTTGATTTATTTGGAGTATCTATAAAAATTTTGGCAAGGTGCCATTTGTATTTTGGACAAAACAGTTCTTGTAAAACTCAGAAAAGCACTTCAATATATTTTCAAATCTCAACTCCAACATTTTTATCAACACAACACATTTCTCAAGTCAAATCCACAGTGATTTTCAAAGACTAAGATACAAAAATATAACACAATTTTTACAAGCCAAATAACTCATAATTATTTTACAACTTTATTGTACAACTTAAATTTACAACTGCTCAAAACCAAGAACAAAATATACATACAGTGAATATACATTACAATACAAAATGCCACATATGGTATACTCACTATACCCAAAATCTCTCATGTGGTACTAGCGACCTAGTCACGCCTGTCTATCTCTACTGCGACAAAGAATAAAGCTATCGCTGAGACAATGTCTCAGTGGTGCACAACATTTACCAAATACAAATTTTAAATCACAATTCATAAATCATATCAATAGTGGATACTTAAAACCATAGTTAAATTCAAGACAATAAATGTCAACAAGAATTTAAACTCCATTTGTTAATATCACAATAATTTTCAATAAGTCAGATCATGGTTGAATTCAATAGACAGTATATGTCAATAAGAGTTTAAATCAATTTCACAATCTCACAATACATAATAACACAATTCGATCAAATAACTGAAGAATACAGTGTTGCCAATCTATAACACAATTTAGGTCATGACACAAATTTTTCCATATATGCCGTGTTGTACACCACGACAAGACATACTCACCCCAATAATCGAAATCAATGAGGGAGGAAGCTAGCTATCTAATGAGTACTCATCCATACTCACCTCAGACTGGGAAGTCAAAGAGGGAGGAACATAATCATACTCACCCCAGACTGATAAGTCAAAGAGGGAGGAATAATCACACTCACCCCATTAATGGAGGAGGAACATAGTATCGGTGTCATGCCAATTGTGAGTCAAAACAATTCCAAACATTTTATTCAAATGATCCGTAAGAATCCAATAAATTTCCAAAGTTATAATTTCATTCACAAAATGGCAACACAATTCGTAATTCACTTCAATTTCCACAAAACCATTTACGTGCTTTTCAATCAATAAGTATCCATCAATATCATTCAAACAATTTTTCACGATTTCAAACCATTCACAATGTTTTTCAATCAATAAGTGTCCACCAAACACATTTCCACAATTTAAAACAATAATATACAAGTAGTCATAATTTATTTCAATTGAAAATAATTCAAAAGAAATAGTTGTTGTGCACAAACACAATTTAAAACAATAATATACAAATAGTCAATATTTATTTCAATTGAAAATTCAAGAGAAATAGTTGTTGTGCACAAACACAATTTAAAACAATAATATACAAATAGTCAATATTTATTTCAATTGAAAATTCAAGAGAAATAGTTGTTGTGCACAAACACAATTTAAAACAATAATATACAGATAGTCAATATTTATTTCAATTGAAAATAATTCAAAAGAAATAGTTGTTGTGCACAAACCTCTGATATTTGTCTCCTGGTCTTGACTCAGTATTTCTTTCCCTTTTGCTGAGTCCTTGTTAACTGAGAAACACAATTTGAAGTGTTTGATTACAAATTAAACTGTCTCTATCGATGGGGTTTGGTAAATAATGCACTGAACTCAATTATTCACTAAGTCACCTAATATACCGACCCTCATTGCGTTTTAGGTAAATTAGGTTTTAGTGTCGTTAATATGTCACATTCGATAAGGTTTTAGATTTGGTATGTTTTACCAAAGTCACAGTCCAGGGCTAGTCAACGGTCCACGCCGTGACTTCCCGGTGCGGTTACCCATCGCTAGGGTTCCCGGCTCGCTTAACTTGGTTACATTTCTTTGCTATGATTTTTCCTTTGTTTTTCTTGTGTTTTCTTTTCTTGTATTTCATTATTTTATGTCTCCTCACTCATATTAAGGTGTGGTTCTAGGCATCCTAGCTGTCCGGACAACACTGGTCACTGGAGCAGTAGAACGCACTACCGAACTTAGGGGTGTTACAAAACCAAACCTATTTAATTAATCAATTAAACTTTTAATTAATTAATTAAATCATATTTAAATAGGTGATAACTTGTGTATGTGTGTGACTTACTAGGCTCATCACTAATTGGCAATGAGACATGATATCAACTCTTAATATCATCAAAACTCTTTCTTACTATAAATGATTTCTCTAAATCATTTTATGAACCTCATAGACCATGGTTAACACCTAGCATAGCATTCCATGGCCACCCAATTAGTAATAAGGTTTACCTTAAATGAACCTATAATCATATGTTACCATGCACTAAAATCTCTCTGTTACAAAATCCCAACTCAAGCTGGAGTCATGGTTTATGTCAAACTCCATTTGCTATGAATATTATGTTCTCTTTTAATTCCAGTTCTTGATTAAAAAGATTTTTCTCATCAGAAACTCTTTTCTGAATAAATCTATCTGTCTTGGCCAGGAACTTGAAACAATAAGAACAATTAAATGAACATAGGATTTTATCTCTATTTACTTAGAGGAACAGATTCCATCTTGATCAACACCTACCTCCATATATAACTAGTAGGAGCCAACAGATTCCCATATACCCATACACAGTACAAGTATGAAAGCAGTATCAAACTCAAACTACCTATATACAAGATAACTGTGCTATCGCAGGTCTATAGATTATATGCACTGATATGATTTACATCAAAACATTGAAAAGAGTAAACTCCATGTGCTTGTCATAAGTGTCACTGGTTCGGCCTACTTATCATTTATAAGTGCCTATCATGTTTGTTATATGGCATGAGACTCACCATTCCATCTTATTTATATCTCATATAAATAACTTGGGAACAAACATGAATACAATCTTTCTGGATAAGTCATGTCCTTTATATGAAGTATCCTCGATTGTGAACCTATTTATGATACTTTGTACTAGAAATATTGTCACTCATATTCTTAACAACTTAAGAATAATATTTCTAATAAAATATCAATGGACCTTTTCTATTACACGTAAATATATTATGTAAACGGAAAAGTGAAAATGCCTTTTATTAATAAAATATGTATAAGATACATACTAAATGATATGCTTTAGGGCATACTACTAACACTGCTAACTCTAAATCATGAGTAGGGTGATTCTTTTCATGTGGCCTTAACTGCCTGGAAGCATATGCGACCACTTTCCCTTCTTGCATGATTACACGCCCTAACCCATTGTGTGAGGCATCACTGTAGACTATAAAGTCTTTTCCCGACACTGGCTGTGTTAACACTGGTGCCTCTGTCAACATAGCCTTCAGCCTCTCAAAATTGGCTTGACACTTGTCATTCCAGTCAAATTTCATATTCTTGTGTAGTAATTTGGTCATTGGAGTAGCTATCAAGGAAAATCCTTTTACAAATCTTCTATAATATCCAGCTAACCCCAAGAAACTTCTGATCTCAGTTGTATTTCTGGGAGGCTTCCATTCCATCACTGCTTCAATCTTTTTGGGATCCACTCTAATCCCTTCAGCTGATACTACATGTCCAAGGAATGCAATCTCATTCAACCAGAACTCACACTTGGACAATTTGGCGTATAGTTTCTTCTCTTTCAGAGTCTGCAGAACAATTCTTAAATGTTCATCATGTTCTGTTTATCCTTGGAATACACCAGAATGTCATCAATGAAGACCACTACAAACCGATCTAAGTATGGATGGAAGATAAGGTTCATAAGATCCATGAATGCTGCAGGAGCGTTTGTTAAACCAAATGGCATCACTAGGAATTCATAATGCCCATACCGGGTTCTAAATGCAGTCTTAGGCACATCTGTATCCTTAACCCTTAGCTGATGATACCCTGATCTGAGATCAATCTTAGAAAACACACCGGCTCCCTTCAACTGATCAAATAGATCATTAATTCTAGGCAATGGATACTTGTTCTTCACTGTTACTCTATTTAACTGTCGGTAGTCAACACATAACCTCAGTGTCCCATCTTTCTTCTTTACAAATAGTACCGGAGCTCCCCACAGTGACACACTGGGGCGCATGAACCCCTTGTCTAGTACTTCTTGAAGCTGGATTTTTAACTCTTTCAATTCAGCAGGTGCCATCCTATATGGAGCAATTGAAATCGGAGCTGTACCCGGCATAATCTCAATAGCAAATTCAACTTCCCTTTCTGGTGGCAAACTAGGCAATTCCTCAGGAAATATCTCAGAGAAATCCCTTACTGTGGGTATGTCAGATAAGTTAAGTTTACCCTGCCTAGTGTCAACCACGTGTGCCAGATAAGCTTCGCACCCTTTTCTCAACCATCTCCTTGCAACTGTAGCTGAGATGACATTGGATAAGAAATCTGTCCTTTCATCCACAACTATTATTTCTTCATTCTCAGTAGTTTTCAGAGAGATTCTCTTCAATTTGCAATCTACTATTGCCTGATGATGGGATAACCAGTCCATTCCTAAAATCACATCAAACTCATGGAAAGGCAGTTCGATTAAGTCTGCTGAGAACTCTTTCCCTTGAATCTTCAATGGAAAGCCCTTATACACCCTGTTTACTACCACACAATGGCTTAGCGGATTTGTGACCAGGATGTCTTGATCACTTTCCTCTACTGGTATTCCCTTTTCTACGGGCAGCTTGATACAAATATATGAATGAGTAGATCCAGGATCCACTAATGCATGCACAAAAGTATTATAGAGGAGAAAGGTACCCTTGATGACATCTAGAGCATCCTGTTCCTCCTGTGCCCTTATAGCATAGGCTCTGGCTGGTTTTCTACCTTCTACTCTCTCCACATATTCTGATATAGGTTTCGTGAAGTACCGGCTGCCTCAGCCTTACCCGGCTTTCTACCCCTTGGAGCTATAGAGGCAGGCCTAATAGTTAATACCGAAGTGGATGTAGTAGTTCTGCGAGGACAATCTCAGACTAGGTGGTCTGTAGATCCACACCGTAAACAAGCACCTATCATCCTCCAACATTCACCCTTATGCCATTTTTGGCAATGTGGGCAAGTAACAGATACTGTTGGGACTGGTCCCCTGAATCCTGTCCCTGGAAAGCTAGCCATTGAAGGTGTGGACTGGCCTCTCCTTGGTGCAAACTAAGATTTGGGCCTCTGTGACTGACCCTGACTTGGTGCTCTACTAAAACTCTGAGTAGGCGAACCTCTGAATTTCTTACTAGGGGCAGAAGATGTACCGGTCTGATCCTGACCTCTTTTCTGCTGTCTGTCCCTTTTATTCTGCTCATTCATTCTAACATTTTTAACCTTCAGAGCGGCTTCCACTAATTTGGTAAACTCTATAATCCCCAAGGCTGTAATCATTACTTTAATGTTATCATTGAGTCCTTCCTCAAATCTCTTGCATCTCTCTACCTCATTAGGGACTATTTCCTACCCATAGCGGCTTAGTCTGATAAATTCTCTTTCATATTTAGTCACTGTCAGCTGTCTCTCGCGTAGGGTAATAAACTCCCTTCTCTTCTTTTCTAGGTATACACTGCCCATATACTTCTTTCTGAACTCAGTGAGAAGGAAATCTCAAGTTATTTGTTCTGGTGGCACCTCACTAGTCACTGTATCCCACCATTGGTATGCATCATCTTGTAGTAGTGATACAGCAGCTTCCAAATTCTGCTTTGGAGTACAATGAAGTTGTTTCAAGACTCTTCCAGTTCTGTACAACCAGTTTTCAGCTGTGACAGAATCATCTTCCCTTTTGCCCAGAAAATCCACTGCTTCGAACTTCCGGAGTCTCTCCATATGAGATTTTTGATGTGGAGGTGGTGGTACTGGCATAACTCCTGCCATCTGTCTAAAGAACTCAGCCATTTGCTGAAATGTGGCTTGTGCACCTGGTACTGGTGGAGCAGGTTCCCTCCTGTCTCCTGGTTCAGTCATAGATGGAGCATGACTTTCCACTTCCTCATCGATCGCTCTCTGTGATGTGGAGTCCATATTCTGATCAAAATAACAAATCAAAAGACCTGTATTAGAGTCATCTTAACACTTATAATGCAATGCATGATATGCAAACTATCTAGGTCCAGAAACGCCTAAACCGCGCTCTTATACCATTAAATATAACACCCTTCACTCGTCTGCAGTACAGTCAAGCAAGGCGTGCTACATGGCATGCCGGAGCACCTAGTTTGTAATTAACTCATTTCCTTAACTCAATTTGATTTTAAGAAGTCTTTTATGTAATATTCATATCATACTGGTACTATTTTCATACTTTAATAAAATCAGTGTTTCAAAAATGGTAATAAAAATTTGGCAAGGTGCCATCTGTATTTCGGACAAACTGTCCTTTCAAACCTGTTAAAAACAGTTCAATATGATAATATCAAAATCTCAACTATTTCACATTCTCGATTTCTTAGTAAAGTTAATAGACTTTCACAATCATTAAACAGTTCCATAATACAGTCCATAATAATTTAAATATATCCAGAAAATCTCCATGTTATTTAATATGTACAAAATAATAAAAACTTTAGAGCTTTCATAACATTACAAAATACAGGGCTGAATTTCAAAAATACAATAAAAGTACAAAATACAAGATATCCTAAGTCCTACCATGTATGCAATGCAGTGCGGATGACTCTGCACTCCTGTGCAGATCTGATGTCTCACCCGGTCGTAGGTCTGCTGGGCTTTCCAGCTGTGTCTCTAATACCTACGCGTTACAAAAGCAACGCGCTAAGCAATTTTGCTTAGTGGTGCCAAATATAAAGAAATATACACTAAATTAAAGTAAATAAATTTATGACATTGATATTCCTTGCAGTTGTTGTTTATATTTTTATTTGCTACCATTTCAATTTCTGCTAATTATGGTGGTGCTATATGTCAGAAGACTGGATTTAGCTATTTGAATTTAATAATGCTTGTCACACCCTACCCCTCTGTAAGGCATAACATGATCCCGTAGTATATCTAATGAATTACCAACTCCGTCTACTGATAACCCATTAAATACACTACAAGGGATTTTAAAAACTTTTCTTACTTCTTTTACAGTGGTGAGCACTATTTACAAGTGTTAAAAACCTTTTTGAACTGAAGTGATAGAACTAACACATTTTAATTATTTGGAATTTCTGTAAAAATTTTGGCAGAGTGCCATCTGTATTTTGGATAAAACAGTTCTTCAGAAAACCTGTAAAAAGCACTTCAATATTTTTCTAAATCTCATATCCAACATATTTCTCAACACAACATTTTTCTCAACTCAAATCCACAGTTATTTTTCAAAGTCTGAGATACAAGAAATATAATACAATTTTTACATGCCAAAATAACTCATAATTATTTTACAACTTCAATGTACAAATTTAATTTACAACTGCTCAAAATCAAAAACAATATGTACATACAGTGAACATACATTACAGTACAAAATGCAAAATGTGGTATACTTATTATGCCCGAAAATCTCACGCTGGAGGTACTAGTAGCCTAGTCTGCTGCCCTGTCTGTCTGTCTACCTGCGACAGCAATAAAAAGCTATCGCTGAGACAATGTCTTAGTAGTGCACAACAATAACCAAATACAACTTTAAATCTCAATTCATAAGTTAAATAAATAGTGGATACTTAAAACCATAGTTAAATTCAAGACAGTAATTGTCAACAATAATTTAAACTCCATTTCTCAATATCACAATAATTTCAATAAATCAAATCATGATTAAATTCAAAAGACAGTGAATGTCAATAAGAATTTAACTCCATTTCACAATCTCATAATACAAATCAATAAATCACACACAGCTTAATCATGTTCCAAAGTTCAATTCGTCCCAAAAGCCGATGGCTAATGAGGTATTCAATTCGTCCCAAAAGTCGATGACTAATGAGGAATAACATAGCTAGCTAGCAAAAATATGAGTACTCATCCAATTCATCCTCAACAGGCACACACCTCAACACTTCAGCCAGAGAGGGAATTCAATTCGTCCCACTACACAAGTTAGTGAGGAATACAATTAATATACATGATAGCTGTGGTTTCAAATCATTTCCAATGCTTTTCAATCAATAAGTATCCATCAATATCATTCAAACAATTTTTCATAGTTTCAAACCATTTAAAATGCTTTTCAAGCAATAAATATTCATTCAAACACATTTCCACAATTTAAAACAATAATATACAAATAGTCATAATTCACTTCAATTGAAAAATTCAAAAGAAATAGCTGTTGTGCACAAACCTCTGATAACTGTCTCCTGGTCTGGACTCAGTGTTTCCTTCCCTTTCCCTGAGTCTTTACTAACTGAGAAACACAATTTGAAGTGTTTCAGTACTAAATTAAACTGTCTCTATCGATAATGCTGGATAAGTAATTCACTGAAAGCTATTATTTGCTTAATCACCTAATATATCGACCCTCGATGCGTTCTAGGTAATTTAGGTTTTAGTGTTACTAATATGTCACATTCGATGGTCTTTTAGGATTGGTACATGTTACCAATTTCATTTCCTTGTTTAGTGCATTTTATTGCAACTTGTTGGATTCCGGGATACTAGTTTGACCTAGCCGGATGACCTAGTTTCCTCGGTTTTCGGGTTTTGGTCAAAACTACAAACTTGTAGATCTATGTCTTATGGAAAGCGGGGCAAAATTTCAGGTCATTCTGAGTTATGTAGACCAAGTTATGGTCATTTTACTATTGCTGGTCAAATGGCATCAAATTTGGTCATTTTAGGTCAATTTTGGTCAACTTTGGTTCGGCCAGTTTTTGGACCCGAACTTGTTCAAGTTGTTTGTCTTGCTTATGGTCATTTCTGGGCTTTGGTGTCTTCATAAGACTTGTAGATATGGGTCTTAACTATTCATGGTTAAAATGTCAAGTCAATTGGACCTGTTTTGAGTGAGTTATGGCCTAAACACTAACTACTGCCCAAATGGTCAGTTTTCAGGCCTCACTTGCACTTAATCCGGATTTGGTCATTTTTCAAGCTACCTTGCAAGCAGAATTTTGGTATGTTTCCTTCATGAAAGTTGGCACATTTTGTGCCTAGTTTCACCTCCAATTGGTCTCATACCAATTGGAGTTACACATTTAGAGTTATAGGCTGAAATGCATACTTTCCTTAATTACATTGCTTATACATCTATCCATTACACATTTACCTTGCTACAAGTCCACTTCTCTTACCAATTCTGTTTTGGTACATTACCAAAACCATATATCACTTCACTTTAAAGTCACTTTGGGCAGAATACAAATATCTTCAATACACCAAATGAAACTCTAATTCACAAAGTCCAAATACAACCATAAATACACATAAACACTCCTAATTGTTACATACAATTTCCACAACCAATTCACATACATATTCATCAATCCTCAATGTCACAATTTACCCAATATCTTCATGAATTTAAACACTCATCAAGAAGTCTCAAGGCTGCCAAAATG
The DNA here is from genome assembly GCF_030052815.1 of Hevea brasiliensis. Taxonomy (NCBI): domain Eukaryota; kingdom Viridiplantae; phylum Streptophyta; class Magnoliopsida; order Malpighiales; family Euphorbiaceae; genus Hevea; species Hevea brasiliensis. The sequence goes on along the minus strand of NC_079497.1, from coordinate 85,185,542 downwards.
CTTCACATTGCCAAATTGTCCATAATTTCGTCAACTTCAATCCCAATTGCACAATCACCACATATACATGGAAATAACTTACTAGGACATTAATCACCCTACTCAACATAATTTTCCATCAAATATATGTAAGAATAAATCATCAAATATACAACTCCATGGCTGTCCAAACTGGATATATCAATAACTCCTCAAAACTTAAAAATTTCTTCACAAAGCAAACACCCATAACATGTTTTCAAACTTTAACAAAGAAATATTCAAAAACTCAAACTTACCTATTGTTGGGACTTGCTTAATCTTCACTAAAACTTCTTAATATTGGTATCTACTTCTTTCTTGTGAAGTGGGGATAATTTTTAATGAAGCTACCTAGGTATTTAGAAGTAAAATGAGGGAGTGGATGAAGCTTTATGCAACACGGCAATGGAGGTTTCCCATTTCTTCATTTCGGAATGGATGGAGGAGTTGGAGAAAAATAAAATTGCAAATTGTGTAATAGGTGTACACCTGCCCATTTAGTGTTTAGTTTATTCCTTAGTGGTCCACTTACACAAATTAATCATATTATATGTTTAACTTTCATTTATTCCACATTAAACCCATAATTTTTGCTATTTACTTTAGGTACCACCAAATTAATTTTTCATTATATTTTCCAAGTGTAATATTATTTATTTTTAATGGACATTTAGGTCAAAAGACAATTCGGGATGTCAATTGACCATAATGCCCCTGTTCGGGTTGCATTCCCGATTTTTCGGTAACACCGGGTTTTGTCTGTTTTTCGATTTCTCACTTTTCCTTGTACTAATTATTTGATTTTTCTTTGATATTTCTAATGATATTTATACTTCAATTGATGTCTCTTTAAGTCCTAAAAATATTTTCCAGGGTTCCCCGCAGTCCAGGGCTAGTCAACGGTCCACGCCGTGACTTCCGGTCTGATCACCATCACTAGGGTTCTCGGCTCGCTTAACTTGGTTACCTTTCTTTGCTACTATTTTTCCTTTGTTTTTCTTGTATTTTCTTTTCTTGTATTTCATTATTTTATGTCTCCTCCCTCATATCAAAGTGTAGTTCTAGGCATCCTAGCTGTCCGGACAACACTGGTCACCGGAACGGTAGAATGCACTACCGAACATAGGGGTGTTACAATTCTCCCCCCCCCCCCCTTAAATAAATTTCGTCTCGAAATTTTACCTGGCATTAGTCTCTGAACAGCTATGGGTGCTGTCTCCTCATATCCTCTTCACGTTCCCAAGTAGCTTCCTAGCCTGAATGATGGTTCCACAGCACTTTAACCAGGTGTATCTGTTTGTTCCTCAGCTGCTTCACCTCATAAGCCAGAATTTTTATGGGTTCTTCCTCATATGAGAGGTCTGGATTTACCTCAATCTCTTCAACTAATAGTACATGAGATGGGTCAGATCTGTACCTCCTTAACATGGACACATGGAAGACACTGTGTATCCTTGCTAGCTCTGGAGGTAATGCCAATCGATATGCCAAAGGACCCACTCTTTCTAGAACCTCATATGGTCCGATGAAACGAGGACTCAGTTTCCCCTTTCTGCCAAATCTCATAATCCTCTTCCAAGGAGAAACTTTGAGGAATAACTTATCACCCACTGCATATTCAATATCTCTTCTTTTCAAATCAACATAGGACTTCTGACGGTCTGATGCAGCCTTGAGTCTATCTCTAATCAATCTGATCTTTTCCTCTGTCTACTGAATAATTTCTGGCCCAATCATCTTCCTTTCACCTACTTCATCCCAGCATAAGGGAGTTCTGCACTTCCTGCCATACAATGCTTCATATGGAGGCATCCCAATGCTTGATTGGTAGCTGTTGTTATAAGAAAACTCAATCAAAGGCAAGTGTGTATCCCAACTACCTTCAAACTCAATCACACAAGCCCGTAGCATATCCTCCAATATCTGAATAACCCTTTCAGACTGGCCATCAGTCTATGGGTGGAATGCTGTGCTGAAGTTCAATCTAGTTCCTAGGGCTCTCTGAAGACTACCCCAGAATCTAGAAGTGAACCTAGGATCTCTATCAGATACAATTGATACTGGCACTCCATGCAATTTTACAATCTCATATATGTACAATCTGGCCAATCTTTCCAGGCTATAGTCCATCCGAACTGGCAAAAAGTGAGCAGACTTGGTCAATCTGTCAACTATAACCCATACTGCATCATGACTACTCTGTGTCCTTGGAAGTCCTATAACAAAATCCATAGTTATCCGTTCCCATTTCCACTCTGGTACTGACAAAGGATGTAACAAACCAACTGGAACTTGATGTTCTGCCTTTACTTGCTGACAAGTTAGGCATTTGGAAAAAAACTCAGCTATATTCCTCTTCATGCCCATCCACCAATAATGCTCTTTCAGCCCTCTGTACATTTTAGTTCCACCAGGGTGCATAGCAAATGGAGACTCATGTGCTTCCTTCATAATGATCTGTCTCAATTCAGCATCATTAGAAACGCACATTCTGCCCTGATGTAGCAATAAACCATCATCTCTCATAGAGAATTCAGGTTTCTTGCCCTGCTGGCCTTCTTTCAGTAGCTTCTGATATTTTTCATCACTCTGAGCAGCCATTCTGATCTGATCAATCAACACTGGCTGTACATGCCATGCAACTACTGTCTGTCCCTCATCATCAATCTCTAAAGCGGCTTCTTTGTGCTTTCAATTCATATACCATGGACAAAGGAGAAACTCGAGACTTGCCATAGTCTTGCGACTTAAGCGTCGACCACCACATTTGCTTTCACTGGTGATAGTCTATTAAGCAATCATAATCTTTGATGAGTTCTAACCATCTCCTCTGCCTCAAATTTAATTCCTTACGGGTGCCTAAGTACTTCAAGCTCTTGTGATCTGTAAATGTAGCATTTCTCCCCATACAAATAGTGTCTCCGGATCTTGAGCAAAAACAATAGTGCTAGCTCGGATCATGTGTTGGGTAGTTCCTCTCATGCGATTTAATTTGGCGTGATGCATAAGCAATGACATTCGATCTTGCATCGATACAGCCTAACCCATTGTGAGAAGCATCACTATAAGCTGTGTATTCTTTACGGAGTAGGTAAAGTGAAGCTGAGCTTCAGTCAAACATCTCTTCAACTCATCAAAACTTTGCTGGCATTTATCAGTCCACTGAAATTTTACATCTTTCCGAAGCAGTTTGGTCAGTGGAGAAGATAACATAGAAAACCCCTTCACAAACCGACGGTAATATCCGGCTAAACCCAGAAAATTGTGAATTTCTGTGATGTTCCTGGGCGGCTTCCAATTAAGGATAGCTTCTACCTTGCTGGAATCTACCTTGATCCCTTCAGCTGACACAACATGTCCCAAAAAGGAGATTTCTTTCAGCCAAATTCACATTTCGACAATTTGGCGTATAGCTGTTTCTCCCTTAAAGTCTGCAGTACAATCCGCAGATGTCTGTCATGCTCCTCTGCATTCCTTGAATATATCAAAATGTCATCAATAAACACCACCACAAATTGATCAAGATATGGTCTGAAGATAGTGTTCATCAGATCCATAAAAGCAGCTGGAGCATTTATTAACCCGAATAGCATTACTAGAAACTCATAGTGGCCATACCGAGTTCTGAAAGCAGTATTTGGAATACTCTGCTCTTGCACCTTCAACTGATAATAACCAGATCGCAGATCAATTTTGGAGAATACAGTTGCACCCTTCAACTGATCAAACAGATCATCAATGCGAGGCAATGGATATCTGTTCTTTATTGTCACCTTATTCAACTGTCGGTAGTCAATGCATAAGTGGAGAGTACCATCCTTCTTCTTAACAAACAACACTGGTGCTCCCCAAGGTGACACACTAGGGCGGATGAAGCCCTTTTCAAATAGTTCTTGCAATTGTATCTTTAACTCCTTCAACTCTGCTGGTGCCATTCTGTATAGCGTTATGGAGATTGGATCCACACCAGGCATAACATTAATTTCAAACTGCACTTCTCTTTCCGGAGGTAGTCCTGGTAATTCATCAGGAAACACATCTAGAAAGTCATATACTGTAGGGATGTCCTTCAATGCTGGACTCCCCACTTGGGTGTCTACCACATGTGCCAAGTATGCTTCAAACCCCTTTCTGATCATTTTTCTGGTTAGTGCAACCGAAATGACGTTTGATGGCAATAACTGCCTCTCCCCATGTATTACCACATCATTGTACTGAGGAAGACCAAAAGTGACTGTCTTCAGCCTACAGTCAATCATGGCATGATGCCTAGCTAACCAATCCATGCCCAAGATGATATCATAATCTCTGAAGGGCATTTCAATGAGATTAGACAGAAAAGTGTGTCCTTGGATCACCAAAGGACAATCTCTATACATTCTATTAACCCTGACTTCCTGTCCTAGTGGACTTGTTACTAGCACCTCAAAGTCCATTTTTGTACATGGAACAGCAATGCAATCAATGATGCTAGCACTCACATAAGAATGGGTAGAACCCGGGTCAAATAACACAAACACATTCTGATTAAAAGTTGAGAAGGTACCAGCCACAACATCAGATGTCTCGGCCTCTTCCCTCTGTCTCATTGCATACATTCTGACTGGAGCACTGTCTTGCTCTGATTGTTTCACTGTGCCTTGGCTGCCTGCTGGGCTACCTCTACCCCTGCCTCTACCTCTGCTGGGTGGTTGTGAACTTCTAGTGACAGGGCTCTGAACTGACCCTTCTGCAGTAGTAGGAGGTGGTCCAGTCTGCGACTCGAGTGCGGTCCTTGGCAACGTGGCCTGTGCCTCCACAGTTATATCAAGCTCCAATAGCCTTGTAGCAGATCCCACCATGATTTCTTCCACATGTCTCACATTGGCGTGGAGGGTAGGAACCTCTAGTACTGTGCAAACCAGATAGGGGAGGCTTACGTCTGAATATCTTCGCCTACAGTTTCTTGCCACCTCTGCTGTGTCCCCCATAGTTCTTCCTCTTTCCAGTAGGACCACTGGAACTCTGTTCTACAGATTTTCCCTCTTTCTCTGTCTTCTCTGATTTCTTTTTCTCAGGAGCAGCTTCAGACTCAATTCTTTCTAACTCTAGAGCTTGAGAAATAAGTTCAGAGAAGTTAGTGTGTTTGAAGCCGACTACTTGTAATCTGATACTGGGCTTCAAGCCGATTTCAAACCTCTTGCATCTCTCCCTGCTGGTAGAAAGTAAACTTACTGCGTAATGGCTCAGGCGAGAAAATTCTCTTTCATACTCAGCCACTGATCTGTTCCCCTGTTTCAGACTTAGGAATTCTTGTAATTTCTGGTCCACATAACCATCGGGGACATACTTTTGTCTGAATTCCCTGAGAAAGTCATTCCATGTTAGCATGCGCAGTTCTACTGTGTGGGGAATGGTTTTCCACCAGTCATAAGAATCCCCCCGTAGCAAAGATACAGAGTATTCAAATCTGAGCTCCTCTGTGCAATGCAGTTTCTTGAATACCCTATCCATCCTCTCTAACTATTGTTTAGCTTCTAGAGGATCTACTGTCCCCTTAAACTCTGTAGCCCCATACTTCATCAATTTGTCATACTGCCTAGTAGGAGACTGTGGTTGTACCACTGGTGTCTGTATTGGGACTTGAGTAGGCACATTACTAGCCATTTGTTGGAACATTGCAGCCATCTCTTTGGCGAGCGAGAAAGCAGATGCTGCAGGGTGGTGTTCTTTGAACCACTGACATTATGTAGGCCTGGGGCATCCCCTTGCACCTCAGCCTCAATAGATTGATCGACTGAACGATCACCCTCTTCCATAGTCAATGCGAGGATTTTAGATCTCTTGAACAAATAACACAAGGAGATTTCCTCCCGTTAGTGCATATTTATAATGTAATGTACTGTATGTATCAAACAAAGATGTTGAGTAGTTGTACTATGAAGAAAGACCATTCAAGTAACATGTGAAAGTAGAATTTAAAAACTTTGCTCTGACACCACTAAAAACATGTCACACCCTACTCCTCTGCAAGGCATAACATGATCCCGTAGTATATCTAATGAATTACCAACTCCGTCTACTGATAACCCATTAAATACACTATAAGGGATTTTAAAAACTTTTCTTACTTCTTTTACAATGGTGAGCACTATTTACAGGTGTTAAAAACCTTTTTGAACTGAAGTGATAGAACTAACACATTTGAAATATTTGGAATTTCTGTAAAAATTTTGGCAGAGTGCCATCTGTATTTTGAATAAAACAGTTCTTCAGAAAACCTGTAAAAAGCACTTCAATATTTTTCCAAATCTCATCTCCAACATATTTCTCAACACAACATTTTTCTCAACTCAAATCCACAGTGATTTTTCAAAGTCTGAGATACAAGAAATATGATACAATTTTTACATGCCAAAATAACTCATAATTATTTTACAACTTCAATGTACAAATTTAATTTACAACTGCTCAAAATCAAAAACAATATGTACATACAGTGAACATACATTACAGTACAAAATGCAAAATGTGGTATACTCATTATGCCCGAAAATCTCACGCTGGAGGTACTAGTAGCCTAGTCTGCTGCCCTGTCTGTCTGTCTACCTGCGACAGCAATAAAAAGCTATCGCTGAGACAATGTCTCAGTGGTGCACAACAATAACCAAATACAACTTTAAATCTCAATTCATAAGTTAAATAAATAGTGGATACTTAAAACCATAGTTAAATTCAAGACAGTAATTGTCAACAAGAATTTAAACTCCATTTCTCAATATCACAATAATTTCAATAAATCAAATCATCATTAAATTCAAAAGACAGTGAATGTCAATAAGAATTTAACTCCATTTCACAATCTCATAATACAAATCAATAAATCACACACAGCTTAATCATGTTCCAAAGTTCAATTCGTCCCAAAAGCCGATGGCTAATGAGGTATTCAATTCGTCCCAAAAGTGATGACTAATGAGGAATAACATAGCTAGCTAGCAAAAATATGAGTACTCATCCAATTCGTCCTCAACAGGCACACACCTCAACACTTCAGCCAGAGAGGGAATTCAATTCGTCCCACTACACAAGCTAGCGAGGAATACAATAAATATACATGATAGTTGTGGTTTCAAATCATTTCCAATGCTTTTCAATCAATAAGTATCCATCAATATCATTCAAACAATTTTTAATAGTTTCAAACCATTTAAAATGCTTTTCAAGCAATAAATATTCATTCAAACACATTTCCACAATTTAAAACAATAATATACAAATAGTCACTTCAATTGAAAAATTCAAAAGAAATAGCTGTTGTGCAAAAACCTCTGTTAACTGTCTCCTGGTCTGGACTCAGTGTTTCCTTCCCTTTCCCTGAGTCTTTACTAACTGAGAAACACAATTTGAAGTGTTTCAGTACTAAATTAAACTGTCTCTATCGATAATGCTGGATAAGTAATTCACTGAAAGCTATTATTTGCTTAATCACCTAATATATCGACCCTCGATGCGTTCTAGGTAATTTAGGCTTTAGTGTTACTAATATGTCACATTCGATAGTCTTTTAGGGTTGGTACATGTTACCAATTTCATTTCCTTGTTTAGTGCATTTTATTGCAACTTGCTGGATTCCGGGATACTAGTTTGACCTAGCCGGACGACCTAGTTTCCTCGGTTTTCGAGTTTTGGTCAAAACTACAAACTTGTAGATCTATATCTTATGGAACACGGGGCAAAATTTCAGATCATTCTGAGTTATGTAGACCAAGTTATGGTCATTTTACTATTGCTGGTCAAATGGCATCAAATTTGGTCATTTTAGGTCAATTTTGGTCAACTTTGGTTCGGCCAGTTTTTGGACCCGAACTTTTGCAAGTTGTTTGACTTGCTTATGGTCATTTCTGGGCTTTGGTGTCTTCATAAGACTTGTAGATATGGGTCTTAACTATTCATGGTTAAAATTTCAGGTCAATTGGACCTGTTTTGAGTGAGTTATGGCCTAAACACTAACTACTGCCCAAATGGTCAGTTTTCAGGCCTCACTTGCACTTAATCCGGATTTGGTCATTTTTCAAGCTACCTTGCAAGCAGAATTTTGGTATGTTTCCTTCATGAAAGTTGGCACATTTTGTGCCTAGTTTCACCTCCAATTGGTCTCATACCAATTGGAGTTACACATTTAGTGTTATAGGCTGAAATGCATACTGTCCTTAATTACATTGCTTATACATCTATCCATTACACATTTACCTTGCTTACAAGTCCACTTCTCTTACCAATTCTGTTTTGGTACATTACCAAAACCATATATCACTTCACCTTAAAGTCACTTTGGGCAGAATACAAATATCTTCAATACACCAAATGAAACTCTAATTCACAAAGTCCAAATACAACCATAAATACACATAAACACTCCTAATTGTTACATACAATTTCCACAACCAATTCACATACATATTCATCAATCCTCAATGTCACAATTTACCCAATATCTTCATGAATTTAAACACTCATCAAGAAGCCTCAAGGCTGCCGAAATGCTTCACATTGCCAAAGTGTCCATAATTTCGTCAACTTCAATCCCAATTGCACAATCACCACATATACATGGAAATAACTTACTAGGACATTAATCACCCTACTCAACATAATTTCTCATCAAATATATGTAAGAATAAATCATTAAATATACAACTCCATGGCTGTCCAAACTTGATATATCAACAACTCCTCAAAACTTAAAAATTTCTTCACAAAGCAAACACCCATAACATGTTTTCAAACTTTAACAAAGAAATATTCAAAAACTCAAACTTACCTATTGTTGGGACTTGCTTAATCTTCACTAAAACTTCTTAATATTGGTATCTACTTCTTCCTTGTGAAGTGGGGATAATTTTTAATGAAGCTACCTAGGTGTTTAGAGGTAAAATGAAGGAGTGGATGAAGCTTTATGCAACACGGCAATGGAGGTTTCCCATTTCTTCATTTCGGCATGGATGGAGGAGTTGGAGAAAAATGAAATTGCAGATTGTGTAATAGGTGTACACCTGCCCATTTAGTGTTTAGTTTATTCCTTAGTGGTCCACTTACACAAATTAATCATATTATATGTTTAACTTTCATTTATTCCACATTAAACCCATAATTTTTGCTATTTACTTTAGGTACCACCAAATTAATTTTTCATTATATTTTCCAAGTGTAATATTATTTATTTTTAATGGATATTTAGGTCAAAAGACAATTCGGGATGTCGATTGACCATAATGCCCCTGTTCGGGTTGCATTCCCGATTTTTCGGTAACACCGAGTTTTGTCTGTTTTTCGATTTATCACTTTTCCTTGTACTAATTATTTAATTTTTCTTTGATGTTTCTAATGATATTTATACTTCAATTGATGTCTCTTTAAGTCCTAAAAATATTTTCCAGTGTTCCCCGCAGTCCAGGGCTAGTCAACGGTCCATGACGTGACTTCCCGGTGCAGTCACCCATCGCTAGGGTTCTCGGCTCGCTTAACTTGGTTACTTTTCTTTGCTATTATTTTTCCTTTGTTTTTCTTGTATTTTCTTTTCTTATATTTCATTATTTTATGTCTCCTCCCTCATATCGAAGTGTAGTTCTAGGCATCCTAGCTGTCCGGACAACACTGGTCACCGGAACGGTAGAACGCACTACCGAACATAGGAGTGTTACAGTGCTTAAATTAACTGCCCGTGTAGCCTATACACTGACCAGATCGAATAAACGGATATACTAGCACTGGGTACCTAGTACCTCGGGCCGTCACACCATCGGTCACAAAGTATCTCCCAGTGTGCAAACAGTATGGCTAAAAAGCCATATAGTCAATCTGGCAATAAGTCAAGTATAATAACACAATACGTATAGCCGTAGGCTATTAAAGTCACAGTACGGCATAATATGCCATAGAAACACAGTATGGCATTAAGCCATTTACAAAACAACTGTCAGAATCCTATTGGCATGCAAACCTATCCAAAACTAGTCAAACTAGGGCACATTATAAATTTATTGTTTAATTCTTCAATTTTTAGAGTTTACTAACTATTATGTAATTCATAAGTCAATGCATATGTTGACCTTTTTAAGTACTATGGATAAGTTGTTTCTGGCATCAACATGTCACAAATTGCAATTCAATATGCTGTCAATATAGTGTCATTTACCATTTTTACAAGTTGGCATTCATTGCCAAATTACTTCAAGCATCATTGTATGTAAATGTCAAATTCTCAATTTTTGTGTGCTAGATTGGTCTAGCTTAAAGTCCTATTTCTCTTAGTTTTTAGCTTCTGGTCAAACAAGAAAAATTGTAGCTCTATGTCTTATTGCACTCGGGGCAAAATTTGAGGTCATTCTGAGTTGTATAGACCAAGATATGGTTAATTTACTAAAGCTGGACAGATTGCACCTTTAGTGCAAAATTTGGTCAATTTTAGGTCACTTTTAGTTCTGGCCGTTTTGGTACCCGAACTTGTGCAAGCTATTTGACTTGGTTTTGGCCATTTCTGGGCTTTGGTGTCTTCATAAGAATTGTAGCTCTATGTCTAAGCTATCCATGGTAAAAATTTCAGGTCAATTGGACATGTTTTGAGTGAGTTATGGTCATCCTCCTGATTACTGTTCATATGGTCAAAAATCTGGGTTGCAAGGTTGCTATTCCGGATTTGGTCATTTTTAAGGTCAGTTTCTAGGCAACATTTCTACACGAAAGTTGGCCTATTTGGTGTCTAGTTTCACCCCCCCATTGGCCTCATACCAATTGGGTTCACAGTTTGGCACTTATGACCTAATTTAGGTACTGCCAATATACACAACCTGCATTTAAACATCACACTTCCAATTTTGACAATACTCCTCCTTCCAATACTTCAATACTCAATCAATGGCACTTCTATATATATTATACACAATTCCAGCAAATATTTTTGGCAGAACACTCAAGTACTCAATGCACACAATACACCATTAAAGTTCAACATTCACTTCCACCAAAATTCAACATATCTCAATATCAATATTACACATACACTTCCATATACTCATACCTCAATATCAATTACACATGCTGCTCACAATTTAACACTATCATATTTCATTAATAAACTTCATATTCACACACACAAATTCATAATATTATTGGCTGCCAAACATGGCAGTTTGCCATAGCATCAAGGTCCCATTTCAAACCCTTAATTTAAGCACTAACATGCACATACTTGGATATTAACTTACTACATCTTCCATTTGAGTTAATCAACCTTAATTTCTATCCATTAGAAGTACGAAAAACTCAAACACAATAAACCTTCATGGCTGCCAAAAATGGACAATTTCATATCTCACGATTTTCTTCATTTCTCTTTACCAAAATACTCACCTCAACCTAAACACAAGGTTTACTAAAGCAAGGGAGAGGATTTGGACACTTACACTTTTGGAGCTTCCTTTAAACTTCACCAAATCTTATTTTTCTTGTTGCCAATATCTTCGCCAAGGTGAGTAGGCAAGCTTTAATGAAAGAACCAAGTGGAAAGGATGGCTTGATCAATGGTGCATGGTGATGGAGGGAGTTCTGCCATGGTGGACTTTCATGGAGATTCAATTCGGCCAAAGCTTTAAAGGTTGAAGATGAAGATGATAATGAGTGCAATCTGATGTCCCAAAGCTTGTTTTGGTGTCCCAATATTCAAGTTAGTGGAGCACTAAGTTCATTTTAATGTTTAATTAGTTAAAGTTTCCTTATTTGCTCATTTATCTCAATTCTTTTACTATTTACATAATTTATCTCATTTTAATTTTTCATGACATTTCAAAAGTGTAATATCATTTATTTTTAATGGACCTTGAGGTCAAAAGGCAACTCTTGGTGTCAAATGACCAAAATGCCCCACTTTGGGTTATATTCCCGATTTTTCGATAATACTGATTTTTGTCTATTTCTCAATTTTTCGTTTTTCTTTGTACTAATTTATTAATTTTTCTTTGATAATTCTAGTGTCAATTATATTTCAATAGACATTTACTTACATTCCGTAATTTAATTCCGAGGGTTCCCCGCGGTCCTAGGGTCGGCAACGGCCTTCCCAGTGCGGTCACCCATCACTGCGGTGCCGGCTCGTTTAACTTAGCTTCATTTTCTCTCTTTCACTTTTCTTTAATTTTTCTTGTATTTTCTTTTTATTTATTTCATCATTGTATGTCTGTTCACTATCACCGAAGTGTAGTTCCAGACATCTTGACTTGCCTGGACTGATATTTGGCCACTGAAGCAACAGAACGTACAGAATACATACAGTGGGGATGTTACACATTGGCCACATTGGCTTTTTGGATGATGAATATTCCCTTTGGTATATTTATGATATATTAACTCAGATTTTGGTCTTTTGTTTCTCTTATTGGACTATTTTTTATCTAGTGATGTTCTTTTGCATTATCATTCATGTAGGACTCATGATATCATATCATTACATCCATTGAGTCAAAACCCTTCTTATGTGCTCTCCTAATTTTACTTATTGAGGCATGAATTATTTTTGAAAGGGGAGTACACAAAGGGGGAGATTTTTGAAAATACACACTTCACTTGTGCTTAATTTTTCTCATCCACTAATTGTTTGTCATCATTAAAAGGGGGAGATTGTTGGACCTAGAGGTCCTAATCCATGTTTTGATAATAATAAACAATTAGTGTGCCACTAATCTACTTTGGAAGTGCTTATGTTAAGATTATAGGTCCCAAATTCAAATTTGTGAAATTGCTTCAAAATCAAGAATTAATGAGAGTAAGAAATTGAAGCAAAGATCATGGGAGACTATACAATATAATTTTTATTTTCTTTATACTTCGTGAATCTCAATTAGTTGATTATGTTGGCTCAAGTCTAGGTATTTCCAAAATTCTTAGTGTTCCTGTTTTTACCTATTTCTTGACCAAGGGGGAGAGAAATGAAATTTTCACTTTTAAAAATGTTTTTGATGAAAAATTTATTGAATTAGCTTTTTGACGGTTCAAACAAATCAAAAATCCAATTTCGGGATAAAGAGTTATGCATTTTTTAAGCTTTTGTGTTTTTTTGTCCAATAGAGACTTCGACAGCCAAAGTCAAGTTTTTAAACATAAGTTTTGGCTCCCCAACTTTTGGCAGCCAAAGGAAGAGATTTCGACAGCCGAATCTCAGTTTTTGCAACTCGATAAAATGGGGTTTAGGTGGTTAAATGGCTATAATTGCATTTAATGCACCCCCTCCCCATCCCCCCCAATAGTCATTTTCTTGCCAAACTATAAATAGAGACCATTTATGACTATAGGAAAGTTATAACAACTGATTATTTGAGAATTTATTGAGTTTCAAAGCTTTTTCTACTTTATCTCTCTGGAACTTGAGCCATTTCAATTAATTTCTTAAGAGCTTATTTTTTAGCTGCATTTATTATATTCTCAGAGTGAGATTAAAGTTGTTGAGAGTATTTATTGTATCTACAATGTGCTAGAGCATTAAATTGCTCTTGTGAGAAAAGGAATTTGTAAAAGAGTTAAGGGTTTACTCTTGTGATTTCATAAAGGGTTTGTTCTTCACCCAAAGAAGAAATATAGTGGAGTTAACTATCAAGGAGGGCATTTATGAGAGGACGTAGGCTTAGGATAGCCAAACTTCTATAAATCTTTGTGTTCACCATCTTTCCTTTTTCTCTTCCTTGTGCTTGTTTTTCATTAAACTCTCTTAACCTTCAAAATTTTTAATTAGTACCCAATTCACCCCCCCCCCCCCCTTCTTCCCCTTTTGGGTTGCTACAAGGGACAACAGGTTGCAAATAATAACCAATAATCAAATCGGTTGCTAAATTAATTAAATTTAAAAAAAATTAACACTTTTGGTAAAAAAAATAACTATTGGTTGCTAGTAGCAACCGAAACATAATCAGTTGTAAAAAATTTAGTATCTTTATTTTTCTAATTTTGTAACCATTTCGTAAATCAGTTGCTATTTGTAATTAATTTAGCAACCGAAAAGTCGATTGCTAATTTTAAAAAACTATAAAAAAAAATAAATTTTTAAATAAGAAATAAAAAATTCAAATAAATAAAATTTTCAAAAATTACTAAAATAATAAATCATTAATGAAAATTAGTACTAAAAATTAATATAAAAATATTATAAAAAATTACTAATAATAACTATTATCAAAAAAATTAAATATACAAACATATTTATAAGACAAATTACTAAAAAAAATTACCATATATATTTATATATTATAACAAAAAAAATTTGCTAAAAATTAATACTACAACTAATTTACTAACAAAAAATATATCTATACAAAAATTTTTATTTTATGCCAAAGAAAAATAAATTAAATAAAAAAGACAAGAAAGAAAAAGAAGATGATGAAGAAAAAGGATGAGAAAGAAAAAGATGATGAAGAAAATAGATGATAAAGTAAAAAAGATGATGAAGAAGAAAATAGATGAGAAAAAGAATGATGAAGAAAATGTATTAAAAAATAAAAGATGATAAACAAAAAAGATGAAAATGAAAAAGATAATGAAGAAAATGAGAGAAAAAAAAAAAGAGAAAAAAAATGAGTAGTGGGGAAAGAAAATGAGTAGTAGCTTATATAAGTGAATTAGCAACCGATTGTCGGTTGCTAATTTCTTTCAAAAATTAGGTGGAAATTTTTATAGGAAAAATTTTGCAATCGATTTCAGTCAGTTGTAGAAATTGGTTGCTATTAGAAGTCAATTAGCAAATCAATTGCAAATCAAAAAAAATTGAGCAGAAATTTTTAGAGAAAAAAATTGGTTGCTGTTAGCAACTGATTCGAAAACCGATTGTAAATCAAAAAAAAGAAAAAAAAAATTAGGCGTCAGTTTTTAGGAGAAAAAATTTAGCAATCGATCTATCATTGGTTGTTATTAGCAACCAATAAGGAATTGGTTGCAAATAACAACCGATTTTAGCAACTGATTATAATCGGTGGCTAATTTTTGTAACTGAGTGCAAATCCGTTGTTAACTCTTAAGCCAATTAAAATAATTTTTTAATTTAGCAACCAATTTTCTAAATCAATTACTATTAATAATCAATTTAAAATCGATTGCTATTAGCAATAGATTTTATCAATCGTTTTTAAAATCGGTTGCTAGTCGTACATTTAAGATTTTTCTAATATCGATTAGCAACTGATTTAGCAATCAATTGCTAATCAGTCACTATTAGCAACCGATATTAACAATCAATTATAAATCAATTACTAATAATAATAATCGATTTAGCAATCAATTTTGAATCCGTTGCTAAATTTTTTAAAAATAAATTATTTTACTAAAGAAAACCAAAGTCACGAATCAGTTACAAAATTGATTGCTAATAACAACCGATTTTTAATCAATTGTAATAATCAATTGCAAAACTTTTTTTTTTTTAATGTTCACTGTACTTTTTTTTGTTTTTCACTACTTTTTCGCCCTGAATGCTACTACAACCCTCAGATTATACTAGCTAGACTAGATAACAACTTATTTCCATATAAATATATACCGATAGAAGTGACAAATGGATTGGAGTTGGGTCATTTTCGAACTACGGATGATCAAATAAATTATTGAGTCGCGATATTAAGAGAGTTTCGATTTAGAAGCAAGTCAATTTATTTCATTTCAAAATATTAATTATTTTAAAATAATATTTATTAATTTATTTTAAAATCATATCAAATCATTATATTGACTCTCTGTTGAACCTCAATTTTATGGATCATTCAAGGTCAAATTATTCTGATTTTGTGCAGGTTGGAATTACACATCACTTTTCAAGTAGGGGTGTGCATGACGCTTCGGCGTCCCACATCGTTTGTCAAGAGTATGTGTTGAGTTGTATGGGAACAAGAATCCTATCAAAATTGCCAAGATTTTGATAGTGATCCATTCCCGTCGCTGAACCCAGTATGTGTGCATTCTTTATCTTCTCGAAAGAAAAAGACAAAAATCTTGTGTGAATAGAGGCGATGTGGTGCAATGTCCGACTGGCCCAGTGGATTGGCGCTTCAGCATCCTACATCATTTTGTAGAGAGTGCGTGTATAGTATTTACATAGGAACAAGGATCTTATCAAAATTGCCGTGTGTTCTTTATCTTCTCGACAGAAAAAAGTAGAGGCGTGCATAATTTAGTTTGATTCTTGGCAAGAATCAAAACCAATAAGAATCAAAACTAAACCTTCCATAATCAAATTTTCAATTATTAATTCTAATTCAATTTTTTCTATATTTCAATTCTTTGATGTTTTAGTTTCAGTTTAATTCAATTTTAGTTGCTTTAATTTCAGTTTGACAGAGACACCCTAAATCAATACAAATCCAATTGGTATGAATCACACACAGACAAACATTAAATCAATACAAATCCAACAGACAAACATTAAATCAATACAAATCCAGTTGGCATGAATCACACATTAAATCAATAGAAATCCAATTGGCATGAATCACACACATTAAATCAATACAAATGAATAATACAAACATTATCGGTTGTTTTGAAATAAATATTTAAAAAAAAAATTAAAGAATTCTCACACAACCTTGCATGAATTTTATTTCTTTTAAAGTGAATTATTTTTTTTTAAATTAAAAAATTAAAATTTTTCATTCCAAATATGAAAATTAAAAAAAAAAGAAAATAATTACATTTAATTCTTACAAAATCATAGTTTCCAAACAGTGATAAATTTAATTGGAATGAATCCGATACAAGTCCAATTTAAATTCAATTTAATTTGATATAATTTGATTTCTACAATAAATGCTCTTTTCCAATCACTGCTTTCAATTTGATCGAAGAGAACCAAAAACAGTACAGGCAGAGTTAACGGATCAAACCAAAATTTACCAACTCTAATGTTTCCAAAAATGATTAGAAACTCCAATCTTCAATACATTGTTCTCACGCTATAATAAGATTACATTCGGATAAAGCCAGCATAATTGTAACTATAATTTCAAAATAAGTTAGCTCAGAGAAACAGGGCTCAAACCCTGGCTGAACTAAAAATCATGTTAGTATCATGTTAAACATGCTACAAGTATATAACATCTTTTTTTAGTGTAAAATTTTATATTCCTCCGTATTGTAGCCTTCCCCCTTCCCTTGTGAGTTTGCCAAAATGATTCATTGTGCCACATCACTTGTGAGTAATGTGCTAGCCTATATATCCATACTTAAAGCACAGATTAGCTAGCAAGCAATCAACTAATAATATTCAATTAGGACATTCTTTTTACTGCTGTGAAGACTTGATTTGCGTTCATGAGTGCTAAAATTTGATATCAAAAACTCAGCTGACATACATGGATGAAGATTAACGAGAATGTGTGCTAAAAAGATGGCACATGCCAAAATCAGATAAATATTAGCACAGAGAGGCATCACTAGGTTCTGACAACTTTAGCATATTCCTACATGCTGATCTTTCTGAGAGTGTTCACATAAGTATAGCTGGAAAATGAAACAAAAAGTTTCCGGAACCTGCAAGATTTGATGTCATTAGACAATTCGAAGGGTTTACTCAATTTCCGTTCATCTGAAATAAATCAACAAAAATAAAAGGGAAATGATAACTCACGCAAATCATAACCCAAAATACACAAACTATGGGAGCCGAGTCATTCCCTACTTAGGACCTGACAACTAGTCTCCCCCAATTACTTTCTATTAATTTGGTTTAAGCATACATACCAAACCCATTGGCTTGAGTGTTCTGACATTGCATGGAAACTCTTCTGGGGATGCTCATTTAGCAAGCAATGCATCACTGTTTTAGTGTCTTTGGTAGCTAATAACATAGACAACCAAATATCAACTGGTCCACTATACTTGCGGAAAATGTTGGTACTGACCTGAGAACAAGGAAAGAACCAATACAGTAGTTTTAGAAAGGGCAAATGAAATAGTATGGTCATTCATATAAAGTAAAAAGCTTATAAAGCTTGAACAAAATAAATTTTAATCTCACTCCAAATCTAAATGTGTTCATGAACTGAAATCTACATTTTTTGGGGTATAACGTGAAATGTGATACAGTATTGGTTGCAGTCCTGTCCAAACCAAACATTTGATTCCCTTGCAAATTTAAATATCTTAAACACATGAAATCCAATTTAAACCTATTGTGTTAATGTCTCAACATAAACCTATGGGATTACTAAGGGGGTGTTTAGTACGAGATTAACAATGAGTAACTGTTATTCTTGTAACTTTTAACTCTCATTAATGTTGTTTGGATACTTAAAAGAGAATAGATTAACTTTGCACCTCATTAATATTTATACATTTTTGAAGGGTTAAATGTTAACTTTGAAAGTCTAAATTAATAATTAACCTCCTTAAAGATTAAAATTTACAAGGATAACATTTAACCCTTGAGTTTTTAACTTTCTACCAAACACACCATAAGTCTAAATGATTCCATTATCAGATTCTCCATGTAGTAAATCCTCAAACCCTAATTATTATTTTCATTGTCCTGCAATTTTCTTTTTTTTTTTGGTGGGTGGTGTAAAATTTTGTAAAATACCATGTGGTTGACAAATTTTTTTAAATAAAATGATGCCATGTGGCTGTTAATTAGTCCACTTACACCATTATGGTAGGCCAATGGGGCAGCCATGTTTAATCTTTTTTCTTTTTTGCATGTTGAAATTATTTAAACAAATTTTAATTAAAAATGACCATGTGTTAAAAATTTTATTAAAAACTTTCTTTTTAATCACAGATGACTTCCACATCTATTAAGGGCTAAAAAGGCTAACCTCATAATGAAAAATAAAAAACAAAAAAACCCTTTAAATGTCGATGTGCAAAACCAAAGTATATTTTTGAAGTTATCCTTATGTTTTCTGCATGATTTTCTAGGTTTATCAAATGGAAAATTTGCTATTTTGACAGAGGTAATGGTGGAGATGAGTTAAAATTTCTTTTGCATTATATGTATTTTAAAGGGTTACTTAATGTTGAGAAGGATTCTTAGAGAGAAGAATTTGTACTTCAGTATTTATTCACCTTGTACACTCTTCCTATTTATATACAATAGTCCTAGATATAAAAGAAATCGAGATATTCTAGGAAACTAATAAAAAGAGGAAGAAGATAACTACAAGGAAAGAAAAATACAATCCCTTTAATTTAGGGATTTATAATCTGGTAGGATTCCAACACGCCCCCTCAAATTGCTTCATGCATGTTACACATGTCCAACTTGCAAACTAGAGTGTGAAATATCTTTTTGTTTAAACCTTTAGTAAACACATAAGCCACTTGTTTTTTGGAAGTCACATAAGAGACACTTAAAGACCAATCTACTATTTTCTCTTTTATGAAGTATCGATCAATCTCTATATGTTTGGTCCGATCATGTTGAACTGTGTTATGAACTATATTGATAACAGTTTTATTGTCGCAAAATAAGGACAAATTGTTTATTTCTGATAATCGTATTTCCTCCATCAATTTTCGCAACCACAATAGCTCACATATATCCTATGCCATAGCTCTATATCCTGCCTCTGCACTAGATCATGCTGTTACATAATGCTTTTTACTTCTCTAAGTGACTAAATTGCCATCAACAAAAAAGCAATAACCTGATTTTGATCTCTTATTATCAAGAGATCTAGCCCTATTTGCATATGTAAAGGCTTTTATTTGGAGATGGCCATGCTTTGAAAAAAGAAGTCATTTTCCAAGTGCAGATTTTAAATACCTCAAAATACGAAAAATAGCTTCTAAGTGAGATTTTCGAGGTCAAGCATATATAGAATAGGCTATGTCTGGTATAGTATGAGAGAGAGAAAATATCTCCTAACTAACCTCTGATATCTTCCTATGTCAACTGCCTCCCCAATTCCAGCTTGCAGCTTGTGATTAGCTTCAATAGGAGATTCCGCAAGTTTACAGCCCAACATACCTGTCTCATCTAAAAGGTCTAATGTATACTTCCTTTGAGAAATAAAAATCCCGCTGTCTGATTTGGCAACTTCTATTCCAAGAAAGTACCTTAATCTATCCAAGTCTTTAATCTCAAATTCCAGAGCCAAGCACTCCTTTAGATGAGCAATCTCTTCCTTGTCATCTCGTCACCACTATATCATCAACATAAATAATGAGCACTACGGTGTTTCATGAATAGGGTATGATCAGCACTGCTTTGATAGAACCCAAAGGAAATCATGGTCTTACTAAATCTGTCAAATCATGCTCTTGGTGACTACTTCAAACCACATAGTGCCTTTTTCAATCTACAGGCTTTTCATTTGGTCCTTTCACCCTCAAATCTTGGAGAGATTTCCATGTGTGCTTCTTCTTCCAAATCTCCATGCAAACAAGTATTTCTCACATCAAACCTGCTGTAAGTCCCATTCAAGGTTTGCAGCACATGACAGCAAGATCCAGATTGTATTCAATTAGCAACAGGTACAAAAGTCTCTTGATAATCCTCTTGCCACTAACCTGGCCTTATATCTTTCAATGGAACAATCTGCTTTATGTTTTATGGTAAATACCCATTTGCATTGATAGAGTTAGGAATTTATTCAGAACACAAATGAGAAAGAATGGAAATAAGAACTTTTATTCACTTCTTGAATGAGAACAATTGACAATCAATTCACTCAAGAACAATAAAGGAAATAATAAATGAAGGAATCAAGAACAGAATAAGAATTAACCCAATACAGTAGACTAATGTTTCTGCTTTCCCAGGCAACATGCCAGATTCCCATCTAGCTGCACTTTTTTAGTTTGCAGCACTTGTTCTAGTTCTAGCAGCTCTGTGTCAGTGTCTAAGTGTTGTGGTAACTGATTAGCAACCTCATGCTCACCTCTAACCTTCTTTAACAAGGACACATGGAAAACAGGATCAATTCAGACATCAGGCAATTGAAGAAGATATGCCACTAACCCTACCCTTTGTATTATCTTGCATGGCCCATAGCATCGTGCTGAAAGTTTTTGGTTAACTCTGGCATGAAGAGAGTGATGGCCGTGAGGTCATAATTTAAGAAATACAAAGTCACCCACATTATAAGAGACATCCTGACGATGTTTATTAGCTACTATTGTCATTCGATTTCGGGCCCTTTGTAAATTAAACGTCAACTGACACAGGATTTCATCTCTATCTTGCAATGCTTGCGCAACCGCTTAAACTTTGGTTTCTCCTAGAAAATACTGTTGAATAGTTGGAGGTGTTCGTCCACATATCGCCAGAAAAGGCGTCATCTTAGCAGCTGTATGATAGCTAGTGTTATACCAGAATTCAGCCCAATGTAACCACTTATGCCAATCTTTTGGCTGGTCTGAAGGAAACTACACAAACATGCTTCAAGAGCACAATCCAAAATTTCTGTTTAGCCGTTTGTTTTAGGATGATAGGCTGTACTAATCTGTAATTTAGTGCCATGTAGACGAAACAATTCAGACCAAAATTTACTGAGGAACAAAGGGTCTCTGTCACTAACGATGGACCTTAGCATGCCATGAATTTCACAATATTACAAATAAATAGGTCAGCAACACTTTTCGCAGTAAATGGATGCTTTAAACTCAAGAAGTGCCCATATTTTGATAAACTATCAACTAAAACAAAAATGCAATCCATCCCCTATGACTTTGGAAGGCCAATTATAAAATCCATTGAAATATCTTCCCACACCATTTCAGGTATTGGCAATGGCTGCAACAATCCCACTTGAGAAAGGGTCTCATATTTATTTTTTTAACAAATTAAACATGAGGCAACAAAATCAGTAACCGACTTCATCATACCCTACCAATATAGATTTGTTGCTAACCACCTATAGGTTCTGTAAACCCCAGAATGGCCCTCAGATGGAGTAAAGTGAAACTTAGCAATTAATTTTGATACCCAAGGAGAGTGTTTTGGAATTACTAACTGTCCCTTGTAGAATAGGTGATTCTGAATTAAGTTGAAATTGCCATGCGAAGATGGATTTTGCTCCAAATTTTGACATACTTCTTGTGGGAGCATCAATTTCTTCTAGGTCCAACCATTGTGGCCGAGATATTGTATAACAAAATCCACATCCTCATCCCGACAAGATAGTGCATCTGCTGCTTCATTAGTGCTGCCAGATTTGTACTAAATGTGAAAGTAATAACCAATAGCTTTGCTATCCAATGTTGCTGCGCAGATGTTAAGACCTGCTGATGGAGAATACTGTGCAAGCTCCGATGGTTTGTGAGAACAATAAATTTTCGCCCAATCAAGTATGGCCACCAATGATGAATGGAGAGAACTAAAGCCATCAATTCCCTTTCGTAGGTGGATTTAGCTTGGGTATGAGTTGATAATGCCTTGCTAAAATATGCGATGGGCCTATGATCCTGCATTAGAATTGTCCCAATTCCGGTCCCTGAAGCATCACATTCAATGACAAATGTTTTTGTAAAATCTGAAAGTGTCAGAACAGGCGAAGAGGTAAGAGTAGCCTTGAGTAAAGGCATGTTGAGCTTGAGTGTTCCAAACCAACTTCCCCTGCGTTTCCTTCTTCAGCAATTGTGTTAAACAGTTAAGCTAAGGACCCATATCCTTTTATGAATCATCGGTAATATCCGGTGAGGCCAAGGAAACCATGTACTGCTTTCAAGGTTCTTGGCTAAGGCCATTTAACAACTACATTGATTTTGGAAGGATCCATTTGAACTCCGCGGATTGATATTACATACGCGAAGTACTCAATTGTTCTACGGCCCAGTGCACTCTTTTTCTTGTTAACCAAAAACTAATTTTTGTGCAACAACTCCAGAACAATTGTCAAGTGCCGTAGATGATTCTCCCACGTCTTGCATTATACCAAAATATCGTCAAAAAATACAAGGACAAATCATCGAATATGGGGCCAAAAGAGATCATTCATAGTCAGCTGGAATGTTGCAGGGGCGTTGGTTAGGCCAAATGGCATAACCAAGAACTATAGTGTCCGAAATGAGTTCTAAACGCCATTTTTGGCATATCAGTTGGAGAAACCCGGATTTGGTGGCGTCCTAACTTCCAATCAAGTTTTGAAAAATAAATAGCACCAAATAATTCATTTAACAATTCAATAATTACTAGTATCGAACACTTATATGGCACTGTTGCTTTGTTCAGTGCTCTATAATCGATGTAAAATCTCCAACTCCTGTCTTTCTTCTGCACTAAGAGCACTGGACTAGAAAAAGAACTGACACTTGGTTGAATGATTCCCGCCACAAGCATTTCGGATACTAATCTTTCAATTTCATCTTTTTGTTAATGGCCATATCTATATGGATGCACACTCATTGGTGATGTACCTGGATGTAACGGAATGACATGATCTATGGCTCTATGTGGTGGTAAAGAAGTTGCTTCGCCAAACACAGCAATATATTGTTGAAGTAAGGTCTGTAAGTCATGTTGTTGGGGTGGTGATAATTCTGACATATCAGATATCTCCTCACCACTGGTAGAATTGATCCACAGTAATGCATAACAATCAACATCTACTAATTTCTACAAGGCATCTACAGATGTGAGAGCTTTAGTTAAGGATGGGTTGCCTTGTAAAGTAACAACAGTCCCACGATGTTTGAATGACATTGTGAGCTTGCCCCAATTGTGTTGGACATCCCCTAAGGTTTCAAGCCAGTCGATGCCAAGAATTATATCCATTCCACCTAATAGAAAGACATAGCAATTAGGATTGATGTGAACATCTTGCAATACCAAAGGTCATGTGCGACAAATACCACTGGATTGCGCTCGATGGCCATCACCAAGGCGTACCCAAAATTGCGCTGTAGGTATTACCTATAAATTTAATTGATGCACGATATCCATAGAAATAAAATTGTGGCTTGCACCACTATCAATCATGACCACTACAGGTTTATCATTGATTTTACCCATCAGTTTCATGGTTTTAGGGCTCGAAATACCTCCTACCAAGTAGAATGGAAGATCTAATTGGGTGAAATGAGCCTCATTTGAAGTCTCCAATTGATCCTCCGTTTCCAATAGCCCATATTCTCCTTCTTCCGACAACTACTCATCATCTCCCAAAATTATGGCTCGTAAGGTTTTATTTGGGCACTCATGAAGGGGACAACAAGGTTGTTTACATTGGTAGCAGAGTCCTTTTGCTCTTAAATCAAGGAACTCTTGATAAGAAGTGTCCTGTTCCCCTGGCTTTGAGAGTAGGTTGTGTAGTTTTAGAAGTCACCATTGGAGGTGTAGGAACAGGTAGGCAAGAAACTGATGGTGCTTGGGTATCACCTTTGTTGCTGTATATGGAGGGCGAGGATGGTGAGGAAAGGACTTGGGCTGGGAAGAGTAGGATTTTGGGTGTTGATATAAGCTGTGGGCCTGGGCTAATTAGAGAAGCTCATTTATTTTCAGTAGTCATCTTCCCCATTCCATGGGTTGCTATGGAAAATTGCAATTCATGTTTAATTTCTCTAGCCAGCATCATTGTATGAAAAATGTGTGTGGAGTCATGGGATTGTATCCGAACTCAAATTTCATCATGCAAGCCACTCAAGAAATGACCCAAGTATTGTTGATCGGATAACCATGGTACCTATGCAGCCTGAGTAACAAATAAATCAATAAATTCATCAAGAGAGGATACCTGACGCAGAGCAGCCAAGCGCTCACAAGAATTTGCTTTCATGTCGCCTCCATAATGATGCATGAGTTCCAACGTGAATCGATCGCATGTCATAGAAGGTGACCATTGTCACAACCAATGTAGCATTGTCCCTTCCATAAAAACCATGGCTATGGGTATCTTGGTATTGTTGCGGGTTTGATTTATTGTGAAATGTTGTCCTACACGTGCGATCCATCCGATTGGGTCTGTACCAACAAAACTGGGCAACTCCATATTTTTAGCAGCTAAGGAAAGATCATAAGCAGGTTGTTGAAATGGTAATGGCTGATAAGTGGAAGATTCCCTTTGGAGGGTGGAATTCAGCTGACTAGCAGTGATATGGGTCCCATCATCCATTGTATTTTTTCCCTTGACTAGAGAGTTTAGTAAACCATCAATACTGTCTAATTTTTACAGTTGTTGTTTTGCTTGTGCCCATTCGTCACATAGACCAATGATGCGACAATCTGTTTGTTCTTTGGCATCTCTTAGTTGAACCAGAGCACCCTCCACAACTGCCAAATTCCTCTCTATCTATTCCACTCTAGGAATTTGTTCAGAACACAAATGAGATAAAATGGAAATAAGAACTTTTATTCACTTCAAGAATGAGAACAATTGATAATCAATTCACTCAAGAACAATAAAGGAAATAACAAATGGAGCAATCAAGAACAGAATAAGAATTAACCCAATACACTAGACTAATGTTTCTTCTTTCCCAGGTAACATGCCATAATTTCAGGAAAAAAAAAAAAAAAAAATCCCCTTTCCCTTATCCTCTGTTACATTTATAACTCAACTAATATTATCCTCAACAAACTGAAGATAATTCTCTTTAATCAGCAGATTGCTCCTCCCTTGAATTTATCCTTATCTGATATTTCTGTTGGAGTTTATCTGTCACATCATTCCCTTTTTTTATAGTAGACTTTGAGTTCTCCTAAACTATGCATCCACCAGTTTCTTCCCCAGAGGCAGAGTAAAAAGATCTCATGTCACATTTTTTGCCAAAGCCTTTATCTCTTCTACCATAGCTGCCTTCCATTTTAGATAAAAGTATGCTTCTTTCTAATCCTGTGGGATAGAAACAGAAGAAATAGGCAAGACAAAAGCTCTATAGGAAGGAGATAAAGAATCATACGCAACAAACTTAGATATAGGATGTTTAGTGCAAGCCCTAATTCCTTTTCTAAGAGCAATGGGTAAATCAAGATTATCAACAGAAGTATTAGGAGTATCAGAAGAAGGAAACTCACTACATAATTCTTCTTGCTCAGAATGTTCAGGAGCTAAATCCAAAGGTTCTAACTGATTAGTCATATCATGCTCAATGTTTATATCCGTCATGTTCTGACAAGTGTAGGTTCTTAAATCCAATTTATTCAATCTTGCTGTGGTTTGAGGTTGGGGTTGACGAAATGATGGTGAAGGTTGGTCCTTATCCTCAGTATCCTTATTCTCAATGCCATGATTAGGTTCAAAAAACATCTCCCCCTGGAAAGGTAAATTAGTCGCCTCTTCCTTATGCTTCCCTTGAAGAGGTAGCGAGAAGTAAGGTTCATATTCTCCAGAGGTAATATCCATACCTACAAAGTATTTCCTAGAGGGAGTATGATAACACTTGTAAACCTTTTAAGTGCTAGAATAACCCACAAACACACATTTTTGAGCCCTAGTGATGTAGAACAGCTAAGAACAAAGAACAAAACAAAGACCAATCCTTGAAAAAAGGAACTAATTCTCAATAATTTTATTAATCTCAATAATAATCATAATCCAAAGCTACTCTACTAACAAGAGAAACCCTGAGTCTTATTTATAGAATTAGGAATCTCAATCACATATTAGGAATACTAAATTAAACCAAAATAAATTAGGAAATAATAAAATTTCTAAATAAGAGACTAATAAGATAAAAATTCCTAAATAATAAAACTCTTAAATTTTCTAATTTTACAATAAGAGTGACTCCTAAATTCTATTTTTCCATACTGTATTATTTTCCCTTGTATGGAGAAAACTCGACCTCAAGTTCTGAAGTGTTGAAAGATCAAGAACTAAGGAGAACACACAGTATGATCATCTTGGACGGTAGCAATAAGAACAACTTGAAGAAGTTTGTGCTCGCTTTTGTATTCTTAAAAACATCTGGGCAGATAAAATCAACTAGAACAACAGTTGAAATGCCCTTTAACTTAATAGGATCTTCAATTTTTATTGATGTCTTCATAGAATCTTATTCATTCCCAATATATCTTCCTCAAGGTTTGGTTGTGCAGTTTTATCAATTTCTTGCTCTGGAAAAGGCTCTTCAACATGTGAATGCTCAAGACTTGAATCGTTGGATTCTTCAATCTCATACTCTTCCTCTAGGTTGCTCCTTTTGTTCCTCATTCTCATCTTTAAGTTGCTCTTCGAATTTTTCTTCTTGTTCTTCTTCAACATCAAGCTTCTTCCCTTTTACAATTTGAATTTCTTCTTTAAGTTTTTGCACAACTACCAATAACTTATTAAGCTTTATTTTTGATAACTCATCAACTTGTACTTCTACTTTTGATAACTTATCAAGTTGTGCTTTTAATTTTTTCACACTTGAAATCACCAGTTCTTGCCTGTATTATTTAAGCTCTCTTTCCTTAAATTGTAAGAATTGTTGTAAATCTTCATATTCCCTTTCCTTCTCTAGTAAACTTTGTCTAACTTCTCGATATTCACCATTTAAGAAAGAACATCTTTCATGATCACGTCTCTAACTATAATTATCCACTGATATAGAGATAGTAATCAACCCTTATGAAATCCAATATCATAATTAATTTCTTCAAGAAAATTTTTATACTCCTCTTCTAGCCTCTCAATACAAGTT
Source organism: Hevea brasiliensis (assembly GCF_030052815.1). NCBI lineage: Eukaryota > Viridiplantae > Streptophyta > Magnoliopsida > Malpighiales > Euphorbiaceae > Hevea > Hevea brasiliensis. The sequence continues at coordinate 85,157,945 of NC_079497.1, read as the reverse complement.
CCTATGGCATTTGAAGTAAGAAATCATACCTTACATGAAGAAAAGAAAAAAAAAAACTCAAAATTCAGCTTTTAACAGTTTTTTCTGCTAAAAACAAGGGTGAGCTTGTTGGGCTGTGGAAGCTGATCCGAATACTCGATCCGTCAGGTTAAGGCCCTAGGGGCATCGGACTGAAGTTCCGACGATGCGAAGAGATAGATCGGCTGACGACGAGTTGCTGGGTTCTTCTGGTCTTTGACCTTTTTTTTTTTTTTAATTGTAGGCAACAAGGAAAAATTTCGAAGGACAAAAACACCTGTGGGAATCTAAGAAATGGGAAGACTTGAATAGGAAGTCTGGTAATTTTGGAGAAGGCGATGGAAATTTGGCTCAATTTTAAGCTCTGATATCAAATTGATGTAGAACAGCTAAGAATAAAAACAAACAAGGATCAATCCTTGAAAAAGAGAACTAATTCCCAATAATTTTATTAATCTCAATAATAATCATAATTCAAAACTTGTCTAATAATAATAGAAACCCTAGGCCTTATTTATAGAATTAGGAATCCCAATGACATTAGAATTTTAGAATCGTAATTCAATCATAATTAAGAATACTAAATTAAATTAAAATAAATTAGAAAATAATAAAATTTGTAAAAAAGAGACCTAATAAGATAAAAATTCCTAAATAATAAAACTCTTAAATTTTCTAATTTTACAATGAGAATAATTCCTAAATTCTATTTTCCCATACTGCATTACCTAGGTTCTAGTTTCCTAACATGTGATCTATGAACAAAGCAAACACACCCAAAACCTTTGGAAGAATAGTATAGGAATTCTTACCCTTAACAGTTTCCAGAGGACTTTTAAAGTAGTGTGAAGAGGCATTCGATTAATGAGATATGCTACAAAAAAGAACAGCATCCACCAAATATGATGTGGGAAGGTTCATTGTAAACATAAGTGATTGAGCCATTTCAAGTAAATGGCTATTTTTCCCTTCAGATACCCCATTTTGTGCACTTGTATTCACACAACTAGTTTGATGTAGGATCCCATGAGACTCTAAATAAGATTGGAAAACTTTGTTCATATATTTTGTCTCATTGTCAATTCTTAGAATTTTGACCTATGCATTAAATTGGATGAAAATCATTTTATGAAACAGCTAAAAACAAGAAAAAACTTCATATTTAGCTCTCATCAAATAAACCTAAGTTGACCTTGTAGAAAAAGATGATTCTCATATATTTCAATTAATCTGTACATGGGTATTTATATACAATTGATTCCTATAATTGTGTTATACTAATTAGGAAGAAATCCTAAATAAGAAATCCTAAATAGGAATACAGAATACAGAATATACACAGAAATAATATAATGATTGACTTTCCATAACACTCCCCCTCAAGTTGAAACATAGATGTTAATCATGCCCAACTTGTTACAAATGTAGTCAATCCTAGCTCCATTCAGAGCTTTTGTGAAAATATCTCCTAACTGCTCTCCAGTTTTGATATGTCCTGTTGAGATGATCTGTTGTTGAATCTTTTCACGAACAAAGTGACAATCAATCTCAATATGTTTGGTCCGCTCATGAAATACCGGATTAGAAGCAATATGCAGAGCAGCTTGATTATCACACCACAATTTCGCAGGCAGGGGGGTCTTAAAACCTGTCTCATCTAGTAATTGAAATATCCACATTACCTCACATACTGATTGTGCCATGGCTCTGTATTCGGATTCAGCACTAGATCGAGAAACTACACTCTGCTTCTTGCTTTTCCAAGACACCAAATTTCTTCCAACAAAAACGCAATATCCAGTAGTTGACCTCCTATCAACCTTAGATCCAGCCCAGTCGGCATCTGAAAAACATTCAACATTTAAATGCCCATGATTACCATATAACAAACCTTTTCCTGGAGCTCCCTTCAGATAGCACAAGATTTGTCCCAAGGCTTCCCAATGAGCAACAGTTGGGGAAGACATAAACTGACTTACCACACTAACGGCATAAGCAATGTCAGGACGAGTGACAGTAAGGTAGTTCAATTTTCCTACCAATCTCCTGTATCTCTCTGGATCTTCAAACAACTCACTATCCCCTGCTAACAGTTGTAAATTTGGAGTCATTGGTGCACTACAAGGCTTAGCACCTAATTTTCCTGTCTCTGTCAATAGATCAAGGACATATTTTTTTTGAGACAAGAAAATACCCTTCTTACTTCTCATAACTTCAATACCCAAAAAATACTTTAATAATCCCAAGTCTTTGGTCTGAAACTGGGTTTGGAGGAAGATTTTAAGAGATGAAATACCTGCAGAGTCACTCCCAGTGATGATAATGTCATCCACATAGACTACCAGGAGAATTAGACCAGCCTCAGATTGCTTATAAAATACTGAGTGATCACACTTACTCTTTTGCATACCAAATTCCTGTACTGCTTCACTGAATCTCCCAAACCAGGCCCTAGGACTTTGTTTCAAGCCATAAAGAGACTTCCGAAGCCTACAAACTTTACCCAACTCCCCCTGAGCAACAAACCCAGGTGGTTGCTCCATATACACCTCCTCCTGAAGATCACCATGAAGGAAGGCATTCTTGATATCCAATTGGTGCAGGGGCCAATCATATGTAGCTGCTAAAGAGATAAACAAGCGAACAGAAGTAAGTTTAGCTACAGGAGAAAAAGTGTCAGAGTAATCAACCCCATATGTCTGAGCATATCCTTTTGCTACAAGGCGTGCTTTTAATCTAGCCACAGAACCATCAGGATTTACCTTTACTGTAAATACCCATTTGCAACCAATAGCTTTCTTATCAGTGGGCAAAGGCAACAGTTCCCATGTACCATTAGCATCTAAAGCCTCCATTTCCTCTTTCATAGCAGCACATCAGCCAGGATGAGACAGTGCCTCACCAACAGTATTAGGGATGGGAATAGAGTCTAAAGAAGTAACAAAACACCGAGAACAAGAAGACAATTGATTATAAGAAACAAAAGAAGAGATAGGGTAAGTACATGAACGTTTACCTTTACGAAGAGCAATGGGTAAGTCTAGATCAGAATCATGATCAGTATGAGTGCAGGATCTCCCAACGAAGTAGCCGGTGGAGGATCCGAGTCGGGAATCTCAATCTCTGGAATAAACATGAACAACGGGAGGCCGAGTAGGTCTAGAGACGGAAGAAATAGGGTGTGAGAGAGGACTAGACATTGGTTGACAAGATATATTAAGATATCATCGTCCTCCCCCTGACTCTCATACACAGATGATTGAGAAAAAAATGGAGTGGACTCAAAAAATGTGACATCTGCAGAAACAAGATAACGATTAAGAGTAGGAGAGAAACAACGGTACCCTTTTTGGATCCGGGAGTACCCAAGGAAGATACATTTGAGAGACTTTGGATCCAATTTAGTAACTGTGACGAACATCACGTACAAAACAAGTACAACCAAAAATACGGGGTTCAACGGAAACAAAGATTTTGTAGGGAACAAAGCGATAAGGAATATCCCCATTAAGGATGAGAAGAAGGCATACGATTGATCAAAAACATGCCGTAGAAAGCGCATCCGCCCAAAAGTGTTTAGGAACTTTCATCCGAAAAAGAAGAGCACGAGTTACCTCAAGAAGATGCCGATTTTTCTTTCGCCACGCCATTTTGGGATGGGGTATCCACACAGAAGATCGATGAAGAATGCCATTTTGTGTCATATACGATCGAAATTGTCTTTGAAAAATATTCTTTAGCATTGTCACTTCTTAATATGCGCATGAAATATTAAATTGAGTTTTGATTTCATTACAAAAGGCACAAAAGATAGAAAACAACTCGAGCGATTCTTCATTAAATATAACCAGTAACACGAGTAATCATCAACAAAAGTAACAAAATAACGAAATCCAGTTTAGAAGTAATGAACAAGGACCCCAAACATCGAATGAACTAACTCAAAAGGGAATGAAGCCCGTTTATTGACTCTAGACACGAGAAGGCAAACGATGATGTTTTGCAAACCGACACGACTCACATTCTAGTCGATAAAGATCAAATCGAGGACACAACTTCTTCATGGTAGACAAAGAAGGATGACCCAATCTACAATGAGCTTCAAGAGGTGTTAAGGTACTGGAGCAAACAAGCGATCGCGGTACATGATTTTCCAGAATGTAGAGACCACCTGACTCACGTCCTCTACCAATAATCTGCTTCGTCGTAAGATCCTGAAACAAACACTGATCAGAAAAAAAAAAAAGAAATAGAACAATTTAAGGTACGAGTAAGTTTACTAACAGAAAGTAGATTAAAAGAGAAATTTGGTAGACACAAAACAGATGACAAAGAAATTGACGAAGTCGGATTCGCAGTTCCAGAACCCATGACACAAGAAGTAGAACCATCAGCTAAAGTAACTGTAGAGGAAGTGAGATTAGACTGAAAAGCAAATAGAATACTAGAATTACCTGTCATGTGATCTGTTGCACCAGAATCAATAACCCATTTGGATGAGGAAGACATAAGGCATGTAGTGGATTTACCTGACTCAGCGATCGCAGTGATAGGGGAACTGGTAGGCTTTAGAGATGCCTGATACTGGGAAAACTTTGCAAAATCCTCTGCAGATACCAAAATAGTTTTCTCAGAGGAATATACTGTAGAATCCTCTGCTGCCATATTTGCCATCTGTGATCGCTGATTTTTCTTCTGAAGTTGTGGACAATTATATTTTGTATGGCCAGGCTCATGACAATAATAACAAATGACTCATCTTGAGTCCTGATTAGAACTAGCTTCTCCATTACGCTGATTACTTCTGTTGCCTGTAATTCTTCCTCTACTTCCTCTTCTATTATCCTGTTGTCCATTTGGATTACGGCTAATAAGAGCACTACTGGCAGGCTGTGAAGATTGGGTACTCTGCACGAAGGACCCGTGTGAATGTTTCATGCAAAGAGGAAATCTCGAGCTGGAAAGAATCGAGATTTAGCGATCTCATACTCGAAGGAAGGCTGCAAGAAAACTCATAACAACCAGTTGCTCCGTTGGGCTTTGAACTTTCACATCGAACTAAAAGGCAACAATACATTAAGTTCCTCATATACCCGTTTAAAATCCATAAAATAAGCCGTGAGAGACTTATTCTCTTTCTCAAAGACGGTAGAATGCCTTACAAACATCATAAATACGGGAGATATTCCCTTTACGAATCTGAGAAAATCTAAGTAATCCATCAATTCCTTAACAAATTCACGTGATTAATTAAACTAATTACCTCACTTTGTGAATAGAGTTCAAGCCGCAAAAACAACCGAGCATCCTCCCTTAGCCAAGTTTGTTGTGTATCATCGGTAGGTGGATCTTTAGTAAGGTGATCATCCTTATCAATGCTACGCAAATAGACCCTAACGATCTTACTCCACTCCGGATAATTCGAACCATTAAGTTTGTGTTCCGTGATCTTAGTCATCATCGAATCACATCGTAAATAACATTCTTATTGTCGCCATTTGTTGAGACAAAGAAAACTAACCAGCAGCTAATCCAAAGTCTTGTGACAACAAAATAATCCAAAATCACAAATCAAGCAAATACCGAAATAGGATCCGAGAGCCAAACCTCGAAGTCCTTTAATGGTGTCTTGGATCGCAACAAAGACACAGTGGTGGAATGAGGGGATTGAGGCGACACGGCAATGTTGATCGGTCGAAGCGGTGGTCGGCCAAGGTTTCTCCTGAGCTGGGTGGTGAGAACAAATAATCACCCTAGATAGATGACCTGCTCTGATACCATGTAGAAAGAGATGATTCTCATATATTTCAATTAATCTGTACATGGGTATTTATATACAATTGATTCCTATAATTGTGTTATACTAATTAGGAAGAAATCCTAAATAAGAAATCCTAAATAGGAATACAGAATACAGAATATACACAGAAATAATATAATGATTGACTTTCCATAACAGACCTAATGCAACAGTCAATAAAAGTGACAAACCATCTATAACCAGATAAAGAAACTGTTGAAACAGGACCCCATCATAATGGATAGTTATAAAATGAACCAAAGCTTTATTATTTATTGAAGGATAAGAATGCCTTGTCTGTTTGGCAAGTTCACAAGCCTCACAAACTAACCATTCTCATTTGCATTGTCTAAACAAAATCTAAGGTTAAAAAAGAAAAATGTCATAATCTCCTATGCCATTGAATGATCTCCTTATCAGCTCTTATTGAATTTCCTACCAAAACTTTGGGGTTTAAGAAACCATTACTATCATCTAGCAAATACAAGCCATCTTACAACCTGCTACTGCCAATCATTTTCCCTGTTTTCAGTTCTTAAAACACACAACGGGTAGGAAAAAATTCAATTTTACAATTAAGGGCTTTAGTAATAGAGCTAACAAATAAAAGGTTAATAGTAAAACCAAACACAAGCAAAACTGATGTAAGCTTTACAGGAATGCATTCGACAGAACCTGTTCCAGAAATATTGGCTAAGGATCCATCCACTATGCGGACTTTTTCTTTTCCTGACCATGAGGAATAATTTGTAAATTTATTTAAAGAGCCTATCATGTGCTTGTTTGCTTCAGAATCTATAACCCAAAGAGATTTTTCAATATTAGCAAGAAAAGCATTAACTGATTTAGCAAAATTAGAAAAGGCAACTGTGGCAGTTTGAGATTCCAGCTATGACAGCAAATGCCTCAAGGACTGTACTTCTTCATTGGAGGAGATCCCAATGGTGGCAGCACGAGCTTTGTTTTCGAAAAAATCCACTATCTCAGAAACATTTGTTTGTGGTGTTGTTAAGCTCATACATTTACCTCCATACCCTTTGGATAAGCGACCATGTAGCTTCCAGCAATGTTCCTTTGTATGCTTTGATTTTCCATAGTAATTATTGTGTAAATGATCCTTATCCGATAGACCATTAAGAGGGACGTAATTGTTCTCGTGGGGAACCAGCTACTAACATTGCCTTATCAGTAGGTAAAGAATGGATCATGACACTTCTACTTTCCTCCTACTATACATATGAATAAGTTTGCCTTAGGGAAGACATGGGGTCCTTGCCAAGCACTTAGACCCCAATCTAATTATACTCTATGTCTAACCCAACAAGGAAGTCATAGATCCATTCTTTTTCAATCAATTTTTGGAATTTAACAGCATCAACAGTATAGGTGGCTTGAAAGTCTTGGCAATAGTCTAATTCCTGCTAATTCCTGCCACAAACCACTCAATTCAGCAAAGTGCTGAGCAATGGTCATCTCTCCTTGCTTCGTACTATGAACTTTGTTTTGAAGCTCATAGATTTGTGCATCATTGCCCATTTGAGAATAAGTTTGGACCATTTGAGAATAAGTTTGGAAGACTGCATTCCAAAAAGCAGCCGCACTGTTCAATAGCAAATAACCACGGGCTATCTGAGATTGCATTAAATTTATAAGCCAAGACATCACAAGGGAATTCTCTGATTCCCATTGACTATAAGTGGTACTCTTAGCTTTTCGGTTTTGTTTTATCCCCGGTAACATATCCTTGCAGTTCTCTAGCCTGAATAAACAACAAACAAGATCTTGACCATACAAAATAATTAGTACTGTCAAGCTTTAGAGAACTGATTTGTAAAAGAGGACTGTTAGTCATAATACCCATCTTAGTTTCAGACATTTCATTTTTTTTTTCTCGGCCATTAAAAAAAAAAAAAAGAAAAAAAAGAATAGTAGAACAACAACACCAGACAAAAAAACACAACAGTACAGGTTCAAACAAATAGGTCCAAGTATCAATGTGCAAATCAGGCAAGAGGAATAAGTTGGGCAGAGGCGCAACAATTAGGGGAGAACACCGGAAGAAGACTCAGCAGGAAAAAGTCATCGAAAGAACGCTCACGCGCCAGTGTGTAGAAAATTGGTGAGATCTCTCACACCTTTCAATAGATGGTGACAAATCTTTAGTGATAGACCGATCGGCGAGTGGGCTTCCTCTTAGGGTAGGCAGTGACGCTTCATTCTCCTTCTACAGGTCACTAGAAGCTTACCCACTTAGAAACTCTACTTCCTCTTTAAGAAAAAATTATGCCACTAAAGGTGGTTGTCCTCTGATACCATGTTGAGAAGAATTCTTGGAGAGAAGAATGTGTACTTCAGCATGTATTTGTACACTCTTGCTATTTATATACAACAGTCCTAGATACAAAAGAAATCTAGATATTCTAGGAAACTAATAAAAAGAGGAAGAAGATAACGACAAGGAAAAAAAAATACAATCCCTTTAATTTAGAGATTTACAATATAGCAGGATTCTAACAATTACAACTAAAATTTTGGATAATTAGATGGAAACCACATGTCAAAACTGATATTATGACAAGCAATGTACCAATTTCAGTTTGCAAAGAAAAATATCAATCTAGAAATTTTGGGATTATTGAAAAATGCACATGATGCCAGACCCTAACAATCCATGAACAGCCTTTTACCAATTCATCAACTAACATAAAAGTGTACCCACAAAATAAAGGAATTTTGAGGGAAGAGGAAGAATAGAAGCCATCAGAGTCATATATATATATATATATATAATCATTAATCACAACAATGGATGTACTGAAACATATAATATAAACAAACAACAAAATTGGCTTGAAAATAAAATATTCAAGGAAAATGGCAAGGAAAAGAAAGCTGAAGAGTAAGAACCACTTACAAGTTCCCAGGCTTCAATACTTCGTGGATTTTCATGTAAAAGCTTGCTGTTTATACAACACAAAATTGAAAAGGAGGGAAAATCCAATAAATCCCAGAACAAAATTACATTATAATCAAAGAGACATAATGATAGCTTTAAAAGCCCAATGGTCCCAACAGAAATGGTCCATTCACAAGAACAAAAAGGATTTGAGTAATCCACAAGTTTGTTGAACTCCCACTTGGTTACTTATTATTGAATTTGACAAAGATGCCTCATTATGTTGTAAAGATTTATAAATAACATATCAATTGTTTGCTTATTGCCACAAGGACAAAAATGAAATTCTTACTACCTTTGCCAACAACATTTTGAAAGAATTGAAGAACTCTCTCAAAATTAATAATGACATTCAAAATGCAATAAGAAAAAGTTCAAGGAGATAGTTTTCTTTGTCTTGAAGTATCTAGAAAGGAAAAGTTTTGTCCGGTATTCACGGCTGTTTTTGGGGGGCTAATTCTCCTTAAACATTCTCCATTACATTATAAAAAAAAAAAAAATTATATATATATATATATATATATATATATATATATATATATATATATATATAATAACATAAGAAAACTTGAGTGTTTCTGAATATAGTTACACCAAGGATACAAGGCAGATAAGGCATTCTTAAAATTACTGAAACATAGTAAGGGCATCCTAGTCAACATCAAAAGATAAAAGCATTGGGAGTTCCCAAAACTATTTGTAGAGTACCAAAATTGCCAACCAATAATAAAGAACCATAGATCCAATCTGTCTGCAACAGTTAAATTAATGCAGTCATAATAGTATTGTATTGAAATAATGAAAATATGCATTTCACATACTAACTACTAGCCCACTAAAAATTAAGCAACCAATCTTTCAGTAGGGCCCTTTCCGCTCCAGTTGAATTAAAAAGCAAGCAACAATAAGGCAAGGGTTAGTTTGATACTATAACACTCTTAAAAAAGAATAATTAGGCCCAATTCAGTCCCAGAATGCCAATTGACCACATTACGACAAGCAAGTGGCAATAATCAAGCAAATTATTAACTCAATATCATTTATTACAGCAAAATAGCAATTTTGATGTACCCCTTAACTTCTTTACTCGTAAGAGCAATATCCGGTAGTCAAACCACTGAAATAAAAATTTCTACTAATCATACAACATGACAGAAAAACACATAAATCTGAGGCCCTCCAACATCTCCTTTACTTGTCAAAGAACAATCAAAGCAGGATAAGTTAACAAGAATGGATATAATCCATAAACATTGATCTGAAAGGGCTTCTTTTATATGGTTCTAATTAAAGGTTGCAGATCTGTAAAAGAAGCACAAAAATGGCATCTTCTTGTAAAAAATTGAAACCGAACTGCATGTTTATAGTAAGGCTATAATAAATTTCTTTAACCATCACAAATATATCAAAAGCAGTAATGAACTTACTGCACCCCATAATGCACATCACAATGATTACAATGACCTGAAACACCATATTTATCAAAAGTAATAATCTGAAAAGGAAAACAAAAATATTAATGGTCAATTAACATAATTATGTAATGTTAAAAGCAGCCATGATATTCAAAAAATTTACTACTCCTTAACATATACAAACTCAGGAACCTTAAAAATAGTAACCTAATAATTTGATCACGGTAAGAAACAGCTTAAATAGTTAATAGGAACCAAAAAGATCTTACCACATCAATTTCATGACTAGAGACCTCATCTTTAATGATCTTCGCCAATAAGTTATGGTCCCAAATTTGGCCAAAGCCATCCTTAAAAAAGAGGGGGGAAAAACTATATTATTGTTGAGATTAGAGAGAATTGAAGAATTTCTTGATGTATTTCACAGTGTTACAATGATTCAAATTTATACACAAAGGCTATAGCCTTAATAGGAAAGAAAATAAAAGTTAATAAATACAAATATTCCTAATATCACTAATTTACATTCTAATTTACAGCTAATGCACTAATTAATGGATTTTAACACTTTCTGATTTACAGCTAATGCACTAATTAAGGGATTCCAACACTCCCCCTCAAGTTGGTTCATGTATGTTGCACATGCCCAACTTGCAAACTAGGGTATGAAACACTTTACAACTTAACTCCTTAGTGAACACATCAGCTAACTGATCTTTCAAACATACGTAAGAGACACTTAAGGAATCATCCACAATTTTTTCTTTTATGAAGTGTCTATCAATCTCTATATGCTTGGTCCGATCATGCTGAACTGGATTATGAACTATACTGATTGCAGCTTTGTTATCACAAAACAAAAACAAACCATTAGCTTCAAACAATTTTAATTCTTCCATCAACTTTCGTAACCACAATAACTCACAGATACCTTGAGCCATTGTCCTGAATTCGGCTTCTGCACTGAATCTAGCTATCACATTTTGCTTCTTACTTCTCCAGGTGACTAAATTATCACTAACAAAGGTACAGTATCTTGATGTTGATCTCCTATCATCAAGAGACCCAGCCCAATCTACATCTGTAAAAGCTTTAATCTGAAGGTGACCATGCTTTAAGAAAAGAAGTCCTTTCTCAGGTGTAGATTTTAGGTATCGCAAGATGCGGAAAATAACCTCCAAATGAGATTCATGAGGATCATGCATATACTGGCTCACTAGACCAACTGCATATGCTATGTCCGGTCTAGTGTGCGAAAGATAAATTAGTTTGCCAACCAACCTCTAATATCTCCCTAAATCCACTGATTTTCCAACTCCAGCTTGCAATTTATGATTGGCCTCAATAGGAGACTCTGCCGGTTTACAGCCCAGCATTCCTGTTTCTTTCAACAGATCCAAGATATACTTTCTTTGAGAAATAAAGATTCCCTTATCTGATCTGGCAACCTCTATTCCAAGAAAGTACTTGAGCCTTCCCAAATCTTTGATTTCAAACTCCTGTGCTAGGCGCTCCTTTAAAAGAGCCATTTCTTCCTTATTGTTACCAGTTACCACAATATCATCCACATAGACAATAAGTAGTGTGATTTTGCCTTTACGATGCCTCATAAACAAGGTATGATCAGCATTGCTTTGGCAGTATCCAAAGGAGATCATCGCTTTACTGAACCTATCAAACCATGCTCTAGGTGACTGTTTTAGACCATACAAAACCTTTTTCAATCTGCAAACTTTCCCTCTAGTCTTCTCATTCTCAAACCCTGGAGGAATTTCCATATACACTTCTTCTTCCAAGTCACCATGTAAAAAGGCATTTTTAACATCAAACTACTGTAAGTCCCACTCAAGATTCGCTGCACATGACAACAGAATTCTGATGGTATTCATTTTAGCAACAGGAGCAAAGGTCTCTTGGTAATCTACTCCGTACGTCTATGTGAAGCCTTTTGCTACCAGTCTGACCTTATACCTCTCAATTGAAACATCTGCTCTACGCTTCACAGTGAACACCCACTTGCATTCAACTGGCTTCTTTCCCAATGGGAGAGTAACTAGTTCTCATGTCTCATTCTTTGCCAAAGCTTTCATCTCCTCCGCCATAGCTGCCCTCCATTTTAGATCGAGGCAAGCTTTCTTCCAATCCTGTGGGATAGAGACAGAGGAAACAGACAGTAGAAAGGCTTTGTAGGATGGAGATAGAGAATTATAGGAGATGAAATTAGAAATGGGATGTTTAGTACAGGTCCTAACACCTTTTCGGAGAGCAATAGGAATATCAAGATCATTATCAGAAAAAAGAAGAACATACTGAGAATCAAAATTAGACTCATCAGGAGCCAAAGGAGACTCATCACATACCTCAAGATGTCCAGGAATTGAATCCAGGGATTCCAGTTGATCAACAGTCTCCTACTCGATGGCTATATTTGTCTTGTTTCTTCGAGTATATGTTCTCAAATCTGGCCTTTTTAATCTTTCTCGAGATTTAGGGGACTCTCCCTGAGTTTCATTATTAGGTATAGGCTCTAAACCCAGATTCTCCTCCTGAAATTGAAGGTTGGGAGAAGATGAGGATGAAGGAAAATACACCTCTTCCTTCCTATGCTCCCCTTGAAGAGGTGGATGGAAATAATATTCAAATTTCTTGAAGGTAACGTCCATACTCACAAAATATTTTCGTGAAGGAGGATAATAACACCTATATCCCTTCTGAGTGCTAGAATAACCAACAAAAACACATTTCAAGGCTCGAGGTTCTAATTTTTCACTATTAAGCTTATGAACAAAGCAAACACAACCAAATACCTTTGGAGGAACGGTATATGAATTTTTACCCTGCAAAACCTCTAAAGGACTCTTAAACTCCAATGTCTAAAGAGGCATCCTGTTAATAAGATATGCAGCAGAAAGAATAGCATACCGCTAGTAAGGTTTAGGAACATTTATGGTAAATATAAGCGACCTAGCAACCTCAAGTAAGTCTATTTTTTCTCTCAGATATCCCATTTTGTGAACTAGTATTAACACAAGTCTGATGTAAAATCCCATGTGCCTTCAAATACTCCTGAAAGACTCCATTCATATATTCTGTACCATTATCAGTTCTTAATATTTTAACATGAGCATCAAACTGTGTATTAATCATGTTATGGAACTGCTGAAAATAAGAAAAAACTTCATTTTTCCCTTTCATCAAATATACCCAAGTTAACCTACTGCAACAATCAATAAAGGTCACAAACTATCTGTAACCCGATAAAGACACAGTTTGAGTAGGCCTCCATACATCAAAATGGAAAGTCATAAAAAGAATTGAAGCCTTATTATTTATTGCAGGATAAGATTGTCTAGTATGTTTAGCAAACTCACAAGCATCACATACTAACAATTCAGTTTTGCATTGTTTAAACAAAAAAGGATAAAGTTTTTCTAACTAGTAAATTAAGGATGTCCTGGTTTCCTATGCCACATGATAATTTGTTCCTCAGCACTCATAGATTCCCCCAACATGGCCTGGCTAACATAATCATTCAAGAGATACAGCCCATCTTGCAGTCTACCACTGCCAATCGTTCTTCCTGTCGTCAATTCCTGAAATACACAGCAAGTTGGGAAAAATTCAATTTTGCAGTTTAGAGCTTTTGTGATTGAACTGACAAACAAGAGGTTAATAGGAAAGTTAGGTACATGTAAAACAGAACTAAGACTTATATTAGGGGTGCATTTAACAGAACCTATTCCAGAAACACTAGATAAGGATCCATCCGCAGTGCGGACTTTTTCTTTTCCTGAAAATGGAGAATAGGATATGAATTTATTTAAAGAGCTTGTCATATGCTTGTTTGCTCCAGAATCTATAACCCAAAAAGAATTATTAAGATTGATAAGAAAAGCATTACCTAAATTGACGAGTTATGATAGCAAACACCTTAGAGTCTATACCTCTTCATTGGAAAATATCTTAGTGGTGGTGGTAGTATCTTCAAACAAATTCACAACCTAAGATACATTAGCTTGTGGTCTAGTAAGACCCATCCTTTTTCCTCCACGCCCTTTAGTGGGGCGTCCATGCAATTTCCAGCAATGTTCCTTAGTATGCCGGTTTTTTCCACAATAGTCACAATTTAGTTGATCCTTATCTGATGAATCATGTGATTGTTCATGTGAAGAATTAGCATCTAGTCCCCGCTTTATCAATGCACATAGAATGAATCATGGCACTCCTTCTGCTCTCTTCCTGCTTAACATAAGAGTATGTCTGTCTTAAGGTAGGTAAAGGATCATTCCCAAGCACTTGGACCCTAATTTGACCATATTCCATATTCAACCTAGCAAGAAAATCATAGATCCGCTCTTTCCCAACCAACTTCTGAAATTTAACAGCATCTTCAGAACATGAGGCCTGAAAGTCTTGATAAAAGTCCAGTTCCTACGATAGACCACTCAATTCTGCGTAATATTGAGCAATAGTTAGCTCACCCGCTTCATACCATGAACCTTGTTTGAAGCTAATACACTTGTGCATCGTTCCCAACTTGAGAATAGGTCTAAGAAACTGCACTTCAAATGGTAGCTACACTATTAAACAGTAAATATCCACTAGTTATATGTGGTTGCATGGAATTGATAAGCCATGACATGATAAGAGAATTTTCTGACTCCCATTGATCGTAGGTAGAAGCGGACTTTTTCCGGGTTTTGCTTATCTCCAGTAAGATAACCCTGCAACCCTCTAGCTTAAATAAAAAGGAGACACGATCTAGACCATGCAAGGTAATTTGTCCCGACAAGCTTTACGAGGCTAATAATTAATGAGGAATTTTCAGTTGTAGTAGTCATTTTCCCTTCAACTATCGAATTTTTGCATCGGACATAATTCGTAGAACTTATTAAAAGAAACAAGAAGCAAAAATAAACACCCAAAAACAAAATTGCAAACCAAGAGATAGGAATGGGTCAGCAGGCGTGATAGACTAGGGATGTCGTCGAAAAAAAGTGCGCGTAAAATCGATCAGAATAGGCTCACTCCCGGCGCGTGTACACAAGGTGGAAACCTTCCTGACATGTGGATCATGCACCTCACCGGATGGCAGCGAGAATCCAGGCGAGGACCGGCGATGAGGTTTTCTTCCTTCCTAAAGGGGCGGTGACAACTACCTCCCTCAACAAACCCACTTTCAAGGCTTACCCACACAAACCCTAACTATTTCTCATTGTTTTCTCTCTACAAAAAACAATTGCCAGATAAAATGGCTAAGGCTCTGATACCATGTTGAGATTAGAGAGAATTGAAGAATTTCTTGATGCATTTCACAAAGGTTACAATGATTCAAATTTATACACAAAGGCTATAGCCTTAATAGAAAAAAATAAAAGCTAATAAATACAAATATCCCAAATATCACTAATTTACATTCTAATTTACAGCTAATGCACTAATTAAGGGATTTTAAGACATTCTAATTTACAGCTAATGCACTAATTAAGGAATTCCAACAATCATGTCAAACAAAAGATGGTGTGTGATGATGTTACAATTAAAATCTAATGACCAAAACAATCAAACTCTTGCACACATTTACAATTTTTTTTACCAATCCTTCTTATTTGGCATGTTATGCTAAATCAAGAAATTGGTCGCAATTTTAGTCAATCGACAACATTGGAAACAATACATATAGTAGCAAAGCCAAAAATTGACATTGTTGTTTGGGGGTGGGGGGCGGGGCGGCGTAAAATCTTATAATTTTGTTCTTCTAAAATTAAGTAGTCACTCTCAATTAGAGTTAAAATAGGTATTTCCTTATCATATCAAGAGCTAGTTAGATTAAGTATTCATAAGTCCGTCAGAAGGAATTTACTTCCTGAAAATTCTTCTTTGCAATAATAGAAAGAAAGGAATTTTGAACAAAAAAAAAGAAGGTAGGGAATCCAGAAATGCCAGCTCCTAAAACTAAGAAAGAAGTTAGAGGCTTCTTAGGCAAGTTGTAGTATATCAGCCAATTCATAGCAAAGCTCACCACCACATGTGAGCCCATCTTCAAGTTATTAAGAAAGGACCAGCCCGGTGCTTGGATTTAAAAGTGCCAAGGATTATTTTTATAAAACATTTTATTAAAAAAAATAAATAACTTTTTTTTTTTTTTTTTGCTCATGATATTAATTTCCTAATTTTAGTAACTTAAAATTTTATTAGTTCACAATTTAAACATACACATAATTACACAAATGAAACTTTAAAATTTTATGAAAAGTTTTACAAATTCACATTTTGCACATACATACAATTAAAAAAATAATACCTAAATTGACGAGTTATGATAGCAAACACCTTAGAGTCTATACCTCTTCATTGGAAAATATCTTAGTGGTGGTGGTAGTATCTTCAAACAAATTCACAACCTAAGATACATTAGCTTGTGGTCTAGTAAGACCCATCCTTTTTCCTCCACGCCTTTAGTGGGGCGCCCATGCAATTTCCAGCAATGTTCCTTAGTATGCCGGTTTTTTCCACAATAGTCACAATTTAGTTGATCCTTATCTGATGAATCATGTGATTGTTCATGTGAAGAATTAGCATCTAGTCTGCCTTATCAACAGACATAGAATGAATCATGGCACTCCTTCTGCTCTCTTCCTGCTTAACATAAGAGTATGTCTGTCTTAAGGTAGGTAAAGGATCATTCCCAAGCACTTGGACCCTAATTTGACCATATTCCATATTCAACCTAGCAAGAAAATCATAGATCCGCTCTTTCCCAACCAACTTCGAAATTTAACAAAGATCTTCGAACATGAGGCCCGAAAGTCTTGATAAAAGTCCAGTTCCTACGATAGACCACTCAATTCTGCGTAATATTGAGCAATAGTTAGCTCACCCCGTTTCATACCATGAACCTTGTTTCGAAGCTCATACACTTGTGCATCGTTCACATCTTGAGAATAGGTCTAAGAAACTGCACTTCAAATTGTAGCTACACTATTAAACAGTTAATATCCACTAGTTATATGTGGTTGCATGGAATTGATAAGCCATGACATGATAAGAGAATTTTCTGACTCCCATTGACTGTCGGTAGAAGCAGACTTTTCTGGTTTTTGCTTATCTCCAGTAAGATAACCCTGCAACCCTCTAGCTTGAATAAAAAAGAGATACGATCTAGACCATGCAAGCTAATTTGTCCCATTAAGCTTTACGGGGCTAATAATTAATGAGGGATTTGCAGTTATAGTAGTCATTTTCCCTTCCACTATTGAATTATTTACCTCAGACATGATTCAGAGAACTGATTAAAAGAAACAGTAAATACCCAAAAACAAAATTGCAAACCAAGAGATAGGAATGGGCTGGGCAGAGGCGCGATACACTAGGGATCTCGTCGAAAAAAAGTGCGCCGTAAAAACTCGATCAGAATAGGCTCACTCCCTGCGCGTGTACACAAGGTGGAAACCTTCCGCTGACATGTGGGATCATGCACCACACCGGATGGCGGCGAGAATCCAGGCGAGGACGGGCGACGAGGTTCTCTTCCTTCCTAAAGGGGCGGTGACAACTACCTCCCTCAACAGACCTGCTTTCAAGGCTTACTCACACAAACCCTAACTATTTTTCGCTGTTTTCTCTCTGCAAAAAAACAATTGCCAGATAAAATGGCTAAGGCTCTAATACCATGTTGAGATTAGAGAGAATTGAAGAATTTCTTGATGCATTTCACAGTGTTACAATGATTCAAATTTATACACAAAGGCTATAACCTTAATAGAAAAAAATAAAAGCTAATAAATACAAATATCCCAAATATCACTAATTTACATTCTAATTTACAGCTAATGCACTAATTAAGGGATTTTAAGACATTCTAATTTACAGCTAATGCACTAATTAAGGAATTCCAACAATCATGTCAAACAAAAGATGGTGTGTGATGATGTTACAATTAAAATCTAATGACCAAAACAATCAAACTCTTGCACACATTTACAATTTTTTTTACCAATCCTTCTTATTTGGCATGTTATGCTAAATCAAGAAATTGGTCGCAATTTTAGTCAACTGGACAACATTGGAAACAATACATATAGTAGCAAAGCCAAAAATTGACATTGTTGTTTGGGGGGTGGGGGGCGGGGGGCGGGGGGCGGCGAAAATCTTATAATTTTGTTCTTCTAAAAATTAAGTAGTCACTCTCAATTAGAGTTAAAATAGGTATTTCCTTATCATATCAAGAGCTAGTTAGATTAAGTATTCATAAGTCCGTCAGAAGGAATTTACTTCCTGAAAATTCTTCTTTGCAATAATAGAAAGAAAGGAATTTTGAACAAAAAAAAAGAAGGTAGGGAATCCAGAAATGCCAGCTCCTAAAACTAAGAAAGAAGTTAGAGGCTTCTTAGGCAAGTTGTAGTATATCAGCCAATTCATAGCAAAGCTCACCACCACATGTGAGCCCATCTTCAAGTTATTAAGAAAGGACCAGCCTGCGGCTTGGAGTGACAAGTGCCAAGGATTATTTTGAGAACCCCTTTTCATAAAACACATCAATAACTTTTTTTTTTTTTTTTTGCTCATGATATTAATTTCCTAATTTTAGTAACTTAAAATTTTATTAGTTCACAATTTAAACATACACATAATTACACAAATGAAACTTTAAAATTTTATGAAAAGTTTTACAAATTCACATTTTGCACATACATACAATTAAAAAAATAATACCTAAATTGACGAGTTATGATAGCAAACACCTTAGAGTCTATACCTCTTCATTGGAAAATATCTTAGTGGTGGTGGTAGTATCTTCAAACAAATTCACAACCTAAGATACATTAGCTTGTGGTCTAGTAAGACCCATCCTTTTTCCTCCACGCCCTTTAGTGGGGCGTCCATGCAATTTCCAGCAATGTTCCTTAGTATGCCGGTTTTTTCCACAATAGTCACAATTTAGTTGATCCTTATCTGATGAATCATGTGATTGTTCATGTGAAGAATTAGCATCTAGTCCTGCCTTATCAACAGACATAGAATGAATCATGGCACTCCTTCTGCTCTCTTCCTGCTTAACATAAGAGTATGTCTGTCTTAAGGTAGGTAAAGGATCATTCCCAAGCACTTGGACCCTAATTTGACCATATTCCATATTCAACCTAGCAAGAAAATCATAGATCCGCTCTTTCCCAACCAACTTCTGAAATTTAACAAAGATCTTCGTAACATGAGGCCTGAAAGTCTTGATAAAAGTCCAGTTCCTACGATAGACCACTCAATTCTGCGTAATATTGAGCAATAGTTAGCTCACCCCGTTTCATACCATGAACCTTGTTTCGAAGCTAATACACTTGTGCATCGTTCCCAACTTGAAATAGGTCTAAGAAACTGCACTTCAAATGGTAGCTACACTATTAAACAGTAAATATCCACTAGTTATATGTGGTTGCATGGAATTGATAAGCCATGACATGATAAGAGAATTTTCTGACTCCCATTGACTGTAGGTAGAAGCAGACTTTTCTGGGTTTTGCTTATCTCCAGTAAGATAACCCTGCACCCCGCTAGCTTAAATAAAAAGGAGACACGATCTAGACCATGCAAGGTAATTTGTCCCGTCAAGCTTTACGAGGCTAATAATTAATGAGGAATTTTCAGTTGTAGTAGTCATTTTCCCTTCAACTACTGAATTTTTTGCATCAGACATAATTCAGAGAACTTATTAAAAGAAACAGTAAGCAAAAAATAAACACCCAAAAACAAAATTGCAAACCAAGAGATAGGAATGGGCTGGGGCAGAGGCGTGATAGACTAGGGATGTCGTCGAAAAAAAGTGCGGCCAGAAAAACTGATCAGGAATAGGCTCACTCCCCGACGCGTGTACACAAGGTGGAAACCTTCTGTTGACATGTGGGATCATGCACCTCACCGGATGGCAGCGAGAATCCAGGCGAGGACCGGCGATGAGGTTTTCTTCCTTCCTAAAGGGGCGGTGACAACTACCTCCCTCAACAAACCCACTTTCAAGGCTTACCCACACAAACCCTAACTATTTCTCATTGTTTTCTCTCTACAAAAAACAATTGCCAGATAAAATGGCTAAGGCTCTGATACCATGTTGAGATTAGAGAGAATTGAAGAATTTCTTGATGCATTTCACAGTGTTACAATGATTCAAATTTATACACAAAGGCTATAGCCTTAATAGAAAAAAATAAAAGCTAATAAATACAAATATCCCAAATATCACTAATTTACATTCTAATTTACAGCTAATGCACTAATTAAGGGATTTTAAGACATTCTAATTTACAGCTAATGCACTAATTAAGGAATTCCAACAATCATGTCAAACAAAAGATGGTGTGTGATGATGTTACAATTAAAATCTAATGACCAAAACAATCAAACTCTTGCACACATTTACAATTTTTTTTACCAATCCTTCTTATTTGGCATGTTATGCTAAATCAAGAAATTGGTCGCAATTTTAGTCAATCGGACAACATTGGAAACAATCCATATAGTAGAAAAGCCAAAAATTGACATTGTTGTTTGGGGGGTGGGGGGCGGGGGGCGGGGGGCGGCGAAAATCTTATAATTTTGTTCTTCTAAAAATTAAGTAGTCACTCTCAATTAGAGTTAAAATAGGTATTTCCTTATCATATCAAGAGCTAGTTAGATTAAGTATTCATAAGTCCGTCAGAAGGAATTTACTTCCTGAAAATTCTTCTTTGCAATAATAGAAAGAAAGGAATTTTGAACAAAAAAAAAGAAGGTAGGGAATCCAGAAATGCCAGCTCCTAAAACTAAGAAAGAAGTTAGAGGCTTCTTAGGCAAGTTGTAGTATATCAGCCAATTCATAGCAAAGCTCACCACCACATGTGAGCCCATCTTCAAGTTATTAAGAAAGGACCAGCCCGCGGCTTGGAGTGACAAGTGCCAAGGATTATTTTGAGAACCCCTTTTCATAAAACACATCAATAACTTTTTTTTTTTTTTTTTGCTCATGATATTAATTTCCTAATTTTAGTAACTTAAAATTTTATTAGTTCACAATTTAAACATACACATAATTACACAAATGAAACTTTAAAATTTTATGAAAAGTTTTACAAATTCACATTTTGCACATACATACAATTAAAAAAATAATACCTAAATTGACGAGTTATGATAGCAAACACCTTAGAGTCTATACCTCTTCATTGGAAAATATCTTAGTGGTGGTGGTAGTATCTTCAAACAAATTCACAACCTAAGATACATTAGCTTGTGGTCTAGTAAGACCCATCCTTTTTCCTCCACGCCCTTTAGTGGGGCGTCCATGCAATTTCCAGCAATGTTCCTTAGTATGCCGGTTTTTTCCACAATAGTCACAATTTAGTTGATCCTTATCTGATGAATCATGTGATTGTTCATGTGAAGAATTAGCATCTAGTCCTGCCTTATCAACAGACATAGAATGAATCATGGCACTCCTTCTGCTCTCTTCCTGCTTAACATAAGAGTATGTCTGTCTTAAGGTAGGTAAAGGATCATTCCCAAGCACTTGGACCCTAATTTGACCATATTCCATATTCAACCTAGCAAGAAAATCATAGATCCGCTCTTTCCCAACCAACTTCTGAAATTTAACAGCATCTTCAGAACATGAGGCCTGAAAGTCTTGATAAAAGTCCAGTTCCTACGATAGACCACTCAATTCTGCGTAATATTGAGCAATAGTTAGCTCACCCCGTTTCATACCATGAACCTTGTTTCGAAGCTAATACACTTGTGCATCGTTCCCAACTTGAGAATAGGTCTAAGAAACTGCACTTCAAATGGTAGCTACACTATTAAACAGTAAATATCCACTAGTTATATGTGGTTGCATGGAATTGATAAGCCATGACATGATAAGAGAATTTTCTGACTCCCATTGACTGTAGGTAGAAGCAGACTTTTCTGGGTTTTGCTTATCTCCAGTAAGATAACCCTGCAACCCTCTAGCTTAAATAAAAAGGAGACACGATCTAGACCATGCAAGGTAATTTGTCCCGTCAAGCTTTACGAGGCTAATAATTAATGAGGAATTTTCAGTTGTAGTAGTCATTTTCCCTTCAACTACTGAATTTTTTGCATCAGACATAATTCAGAGAACTTATTAAAAGAAACAGTAAGCAAAAAATAAACACCCAAAAACAAAATTGCAAACCAAGAGATAGGAATGGGCTGGGGCAGAGGCGTGATAGACTAGGGATGTCGTCGAAAAAAAGTGCGGCCAGAAAAACTGATCAGGAATAGGCTCACTCCCCGACGCGTGTACACAAGGTGGAAACCTTCTGTTGACATGTGGGATCATGCACCTCACCGGATGGCAGCGAGAATCCAGGCGAGGACCGGCGATGAGGTTTTCTTCCTTCCTAAAGGGGCGGTGACAACTACCTCCCTCAACAAACCCACTTTCAAGGCTTACCCACACAAACCCTAACTATTTCTCATTGTTTTCTCTCTACAAAAAACAATTGCCAGATAAAATGGCTAAGGCTCTGATACCATGTTGAGATTAGAGAGAATTGAAGAATTTCTTGATGCATTTCACAGTGTTACAATGATTCAAATTTATACACAAAGGCTATAGCCTTAATAGAAAAAAATAAAAGCTAATAAATACAAATATCCCAAATATCACTAATTTACATTCTAATTTACAGCTAATGCACTAATTAAGGGATTTTAAGACATTCTAATTTACAGCTAATGCACTAATTAAGGAATTCCAACAATCATGTCAAACAAAAGATGGTGTGTGATGATGTTACAATTAAAATCTAATGACCAAAACAATCAAACTCTTGCACACATTTACAATTTTTTTTACCAATCCTTCTTATTTGGCATGTTATGCTAAATCAAGAAATTGGTCGCAATTTTAGTCAACTGGACAACATTGGAAACAATACATATAGTAGCAAAGCCAAAAATTGACATTGTTGTTTGGGGGGTGGGGGGCGGGGGGCGGGGGGCGGCGAAAATCTTATAATTTTGTTCTTCTAAAAATTAAGTAGTCACTCTCAATTAGAGTTAAAATAGGTATTTCCTTATCATATCAAGAGCTAGTTAGATTAAGTATTCATAAGTCCGTCAGAAGGAATTTACTTCCTGAAAATTCTTCTTTGCAATAATAGAAAGAAAGGAATTTTGAACAAAAAAAAAGAAGGTAGGGAATCCAGAAATGCCAGCTCCTAAAACTAAGAAAGAAGTTAGAGGCTTCTTAGGCAAGTTGTAGTATATCAGCCAATTCATAGCAAAGCTCACCACCACATGTGAGCCCATCTTCAAGTTATTAAGAAAGGACCAGCCCGCGGCTTGGAGTGACAAGTGCCAAGGATTATTTTGAGAACCCCTTTTCATAAAACACATCAATAACTTTTTTTTTTTTTTTTTGCTCATGATATTAATTTCCTAATTTTAGTAACTTAAAATTTTATTAGTTCACAATTTAAACATACACATAATTACACAAATGAAACTTTAAAATTTTATGAAAAGTTTTACAAATTCACATTTTGCACATACATACAATTAAAAAAATAATACCTAAATTGACGAGTTATGATAGCAAACACCTTAGAGTCTATACCTCTTCATTGGAAAATATCTTAGTGGTGGTGGTAGTATCTTCAAACAAATTCACAACCTAAGATACATTAGCTTGTGGTCTAGTAAGACCCATCCTTTTTCCTCCACGCCCTTTAGTGGGGCGTCCATGCAATTTCCAGCAATGTTCCTTAGTATGCCGGTTTTTTCCACAATAGTCACAATTTAGTTGATCCTTATCTGATGAATCATGTGATTGTTCATGTGAAGAATTAGCATCTAGTCCTGCCTTATCAACAGACATAGAATGAATCATGGCACTCCTTCTGCTCTCTTCCTGCTTAACATAAGAGTATGTCTGTCTTAAGGTAGGTAAAGGATCATTCCCAAGCACTTGGACCCTAATTTGACCATATTCCATATTCAACCTAGCAAGAAAATCATAGATCCGCTCTTTCCCAACCAACTTCTGAAATTTAACAGCATCTTCAGAACATGAGGCCTGAAAGTCTTGATAAAAGTCCAGTTCCTACGATAGACCACTCAATTCTGCGTAATATTGAGCAATAGTTAGCTCACCCCGTTTCATACCATGAACCTTGTTTCGAAGCTAATACACTTGTGCATCGTTCCCAACTTGAGAATAGGTCTAAGAAACTGCACTTCAAATGGTAGCTACACTATTAAACAGTAAATATCCACTAGTTATATGTGGTTGCATGGAATTGATAAGCCATGACATGATAAGAGAATTTTCTGACTCCCATTGACTGTAGGTAGAAGCAGACTTTTCTGGGTTTTGCTTATCTCCAGTAAGATAACCCTGCAACCCTCTAGCTTAAATAAAAAGGAGACACGATCTAGACCATGCAAGGTAATTTGTCCCGTCAAGCTTTACGAGGCTAATAATTAATGAGGAATTTTCAGTTGTAGTAGTCATTTTCCCTTCAACTACTGAATTTTTTGCATCAGACATAATTCAGAGAACTTATTAAAAGAAACAGTAAGCAAAAAATAAACACCCAAAAACAAAATTGCAAACCAAGAGATAGGAATGGGCTGGGGCAGAGGCGTAATAGACTAGGGATGTCGTCGAAAAAAAGTGCGGCCAGAAAAACTGATCAGGAATAGGCTCACTCCCCGGCGCGTGTACACAAGGTGGAAACCTTCTGTTGACATGTGGGATCATGCACCTCACCGGATGGCAGCGAGAATCCAGGCGAGGACAGGAGATGAGGTTATCTTCCTTCATAAATGGGCGCTGACAACTACCTCCCTCAACAAACCCACTTTCAAGGCTTACCCACACAAACCCTAACTATTTCTCATTGTTTTCTCTCTACAAAAAACAATTGCCAGATAAAATGGCTAAGGCTCTGATACCATGTTGAGATTAGAGAGAATTGAAGAATTTCTTGATGCATTTCACAGTGTTACAATGATTCAAATTTATACACAAAGGCTATAGCCTTAATAGAAAAAAAATAAAAGCTAATAAATACAAATATCCCAAATATCACTAATTTACATTCTAATTTACAGCTAATGCACTAATTAAGGGATTTTAAGACATTCTAATTCTGACTATTGCACTAATTAAGGAATTCCAACAATCATGTCAAACAAAAGATGGTGTGTGATGATGTTACAATTAAAATCTAATGACCAAAACAATCAAACTCTTGCACACATTTACAATTTTTTTTACCAATCCTTCTTATTTGGCATGTTATGCTAAATCAAGAAATTGGTCGCAATTTTAGTCAACTGGACAACATTGGAAACAATACATATAGTAGCAAAGCCAAAAATTGACATTGTTGTTTGGGGGGTGGGGGGCGGGGGGCGGGGGGCGGCGAAAATCTTATAATTTTGTTCTTCTAAAAATTAAGTAGTCACTCTCAATTAGAGTTAAAATAGGTATTTCCTTATCATATCAAGAGCTAGTTAGATTAAGTATTCATAAGTCCGTCAGAAGGAATTTACTTCCTGAAAATTCTTCTTTGCAATAATAGAAAGAAAGGAATTTTGAACAAAAAAAAAGAAGGTAGGGAATCCAGAAATGCCACTCCTAAAACTAAGAAAGAAGTTAGAGGCTTCTTAGGCAAGTTGTAGTATATCACCAATTCATAGCAAAGCTCACCACCACATGTGAGCCCATCTTCAAGTTATTAAGAAAGGACCAGCATGGCTTGGTGTTACAAGTGACAATGATTATTTTTATAACCCCTTTTAATAAAAAACATCAATAACTTTTTTTTTTTTTTTTTGCTCATGATATTAATTTCCTAATTTTAGTAACTTAAAATTTTATTAGTTCACAATTTAAACATACACATAATTACACAAATGAAACTTTAAAATTTTATGAAAAGTTTTACAAATTCACATTTTGCACATACATACAATTAAAAAAATAATACCTAAATTGACGAGTTATGATAGCAAACACCTTAGAGTCTATACCTCTTCATTGGAAAATATCTTAGTGGTGGTGGTAGTATCTTCAAACAAATTCACAACCTAAGATACATTAGCTTGTGGTCTAGTAAGACCCATCCTTTTTCCTCCACGCCCTTTAGTGGGGCGTCCATGCAATTTCCAGCAATGTTCCTTAGTATGCCGGTTTTTTCCACAATAGTCACAATTTAGTTGATCCTTATCTGATGAATCATGTGATTGTTCATGTGAAGAATTAGCATCTAGTCTGCCTTATCAACAGACATAGAATGAATCATGGCACTCCTTCTGCTCTCTTCCTACTTAACATAAGAGTATGTCTGTCTTAAGGTAGGTAAAGGATCATTCCCAAGCACTTGGACCCTAATTTGACCATATTCCATATTCAACCTAGCAAGAAAATCATAGATCCGCTCTTTCCCAACCAACTTCTGAAATTTAACAGCATCTTCAGAACATGAGGCCTGAAAGTCTTGATAAAAGTCCAGTTCCTACGATAGACCACTCAATTCTGCGTAATATTGAGCAATAGTTAGCTCACCCCGTTTCATACCATGAACCTTGTTTCGAAGCTAATACACTTGTGCATCGTTCCCAACTTGAGAATAGGTCTAAGAAACTGCACTTCAAATGGTAGCTACACTATTAAACAGTAAATATCCACTAGTTATATGTGGTTGCATGGAATTGATAAGCCATGACATGATAAGAGAATTTTCTGACTCCCATTGACTGTAGGTAGAAGCAGACTTTTCTGGGTTTTGCTTATCTCCAGTAAGATAACCCTGCAACCCTCTAGCTTAAATAAAAAGGAGACACGATCTAGACCATGCAAGGTAATTTGTCCCGTCAAGCTTTACGAGGCTAATAATTAATGAGGAATTTTCAGTTGTAGTAGTCATTTTCCCTTCAACTACTGAATTTTTTGCATCAGACATAATTCAGAGAACTTATTAAAAGAAACAGTAAGCAAAAAATAAACACCCAAAAACAAAATTGCAAACCAAGAGATAGGAATGGGCTGGGGCAGAGGCGTAATAGACTAGGGATGTCGTCGAAAAAAAGTGCGGCCAGAAAAACTGATCAGGAATAGGCTCACTCCCCGGCGCGTGTACACAAGGTGGAAACCTTCCGTTGACATGTGGGATCATGCACCTCACCGGATGGCAGCGAGAATCCAGGCGAGGACCGGCGATGAGGTTTTCTTCCTTCCTAAAGGGGCGGTGACAACTACCTCCCTCAACAAACCCACTTTCAAGGCTTACCCACACAAACCCTAACTATTTCTCATTGTTTTCTCTCTACAAAAAACAATTGCCAGATAAAATGGCTAAGGCTCTGATACCATGTTGAGATTAGAGAGAATTGAAGAATTTCTTGATGCATTTCACAGTGTTACAATGATTCAAATTTATACACAAAGGCTATAACCTTAATAGAAAAAAATAAAAGCTAATAAATACAAATATCCCAAATATCACTAATTTACATTCTAATTTACAGCTAATGCACTAATTAAGGGATTTTAAGACATTCTAATTTACAGCTAATGCACTAATTAAGGAATTCCAACAATCATGTCAAACAAAAGATGGTGTGTGATGATGTTACAATTAAAATCTAATGACCAAAACAATCAAACTCTTGCACACATTTACAATTTTTTTTACCAATCCTTCTTATTTGGCATGTTATGCTAAATCAAGAAATTGGTCGCAATTTTAGTCAACTGGACAACATTGGAAACAATACATATAGTAGCAAAGCCAAAAATTGACATTGTTGTTTGGGGTGGGGCGGGGCGGGGCGGCGAAAATCTTATAATTTTGTTCTTCTAAAATTAAGTAGTCACTCTCAATTAGAGTTAAAATAGGTATTTCCTTATCATATCAAGAGCTAGTTAGATTAAGTATTCATAAGTCCGCTGAAGGAATTTACTTCTGAAAATTCTTCTTTGCAATAATAGAAAGAAAGGAATTTTGAACAAAAAAAGAAGGTAGGGAATCCGTAAATGCCACTCCTAAAACTAAGAAAGAAGTTAGAGGCTTCTTAGGCAAGTTGTAGTATATCACCAATTCATAGCAAAGCTCACCACCACATGTGAGCCCATCTTCAAGTTATTAAGAAAGGACCACTGCTTTGGAGTGACAAGTGCCAAGGATTATTTTGAGAACCCCTTTCATAAAACACATCAATAACTTTTTTTTTTTTTTTGCTCATGATATTAATTTCCTAATTTTAGTAACTTAAAATTTTATTAGTTCACAATTTAAACATACACATAATTACACAAATGAAACTTTAAAATTTTATGAAAAGTTTTACAAATTCACATTTTGCACATACATACAATTAAAAAAATAATACCTAAATTGACGAGTTATGATAGCAAACACCTTAGAGTCTATACCTCTTCATTGGAAAATATCTTAGTGGTGGTGGTAGTATCTTCAAACAAATTCACAACCTAAGATACATTAGCTTGTGGTCTAGTAAGACCCATCCTTTTCCTCCACGCCTTTAGTGGGGCGTCCATGCAATTTCCAAAGAATGTTCCTTAGTATGCCGGTTTTTTCCACAATAGTCACAATTTAGTTGATCCTTATCCGATGAATCATGTGATTGTTCATGTGAAGAATTAGCATCTAGTCCTCTTATCAATGGACATAGAATGAATCATGGCACTCCTTCTCGCTTCTCTTCCTGCTTAACATAAGAGTATGTCTGTCTTAAGGTAGGTAAAGGATCATTCCCAAGCACTTGGACCCTAATTTGACCATATTCCATATTCAACCTAGCAAGAAAATCATAGATCCGCTCTTTCCCAACCAACTTCTGAAATTTAACAAAGATCTTCGTAACATGAGGCCCGAAAGTCTTGATAAAAGTCCGTTCCTACGATAGACCACTCAATTCTGCGTAATATTGAGCAATAGTTAGCTCACCCTGCTTCATACCATGAACCTTGTTTGAAGCTAATACACTTGTGCATCGTTCCCAACTTGAAATAGGTCTAAGAAACTGCACTTCAAATGGTAGCTACACTATTAAACAGTAAATATCCACTAGTTATATGTGGTTGCATGGAATTGATAAGCCATGACATGATAAGAGAATTTTCTGACTCCCATTGACTGTAGGTAGAAGCAGACTTTTCTGGGTTTTGCTTATCTCCAGTAAGATAACCCTGCAACCCTCTAGCTTAAATAAAAAGGAGACACGATCTAGACCATGCAAGGTAATTTGTCCCGTCAAGCTTTACGAGGCTAATAATTAATGAGGAATTTTCAGTTGTAGTAGTCATTTTCCCTTCAACTACTGAATTTTTTGCATCAGACATAATTCAGAGAACTTATTAAAAGAAACAGTAAGCAAAAAATAAACACCCAAAAACAAAATTGCAAACCAAGAGATAGGAATGGGCTGGGGCAGAGGCGTGATAGACTAGGGATGTCGAAAAAAAGTGCGCGAAAAACCGATCAGAATAGGCTCACTCCCGACGCGTGTACACAAGGTGGAAACCTTCGCTGACATGTGGATCATGCACCTCACCTGATGGCGCGAGAATCCAAAGTAGGACCGGCGATGAGGTTTTCTTCCTTCCTAAAGGGGCGGTGACAACTACCTCCCTCAACAAACCCACTTTCAAGGCTTACCCACACAAACCCTAACTATTTCTCATTGTTTTCTCTCTACAAAAAACAATTGCCAGATAAAATGGCTAAGGCTCTGATACCATGTTGAGATTAGAGAGAATTGAAGAATTTCTTAATGCATTTCACAAAGGTTACAATGATTCAAATTTATACACAAAGGCTATAGCCTTAATAGAAAAAAATAAAAGCTAATAAATACAAATATCCCAAATATCACTAATTTACATTCTAATTTACAGCTAATGCACTAATTAAGGGATTTTAAGACATTCTAATTTACACTAATGCACTAATTAAGGAATTCCAACAATCATGTCAAACAAAAGATGGTGTGTGATGATGTTACAATTAAAATCTAATGACCAAAACAATCAAACTCTTGCACACATTTACAATTTTTTACCAATCCTTCTTATTTGGCATGTTATGCTAAATCAAGAAATTGGTCGCAATTTTAGTCAATCGACAACATTGGAAACAATACATATAGTAGCAAAGCCAAAAATTGACATTGTTGTTTGGGGGTGGGGGCGGGCAAGCGTAAAATCTTATAATTTTGTTCTTCTAAAATTAAGTAGTCACTCTCAATTAGACATAAAATAGGTATTTCCTTATCATATCAAGAGCTAGTTAGATTAAGTATTCATAAGTCCGTCAGAAGGAATTTACTTCCTGAAAATTCTTCTTTGCAATAATAGAAAGAAAGGAATTTTGAACAAAAAAAAAGAAGGTAGGGAATCCAGAAATGCCAGCTCCTAAAACTAAGAAAGAAGTTAGAGGCTTCTTAGGCAAGTTGTAGTATATCAGCCAATTCATAGCAAAGCTCACCACCACATGTGAGCCCATCTTCAAGTTATTAAGAAAGGACCAGCCCGCGGCTTGGAGTGACAAGTGCCAAGGATTATTTTGAGAACCCCTTTTCATAAAACACATCAATAACTTTTTTTTTTTTTTTTTTGCTCATGATATTAATTTCCTAATTTTAGTAACTTAAAATTTTATTAGTTCACAATTTAAACATACACATAATTACACAAGTGAAACTTTAAAATTTTATGAAAAGTTTTACAAATTCACATTTTGCACATACATACAATTAAAAAAATAACACCAAAGTAGTTAAAAATTAATAAAAAATTTTCACGAAAAATTCCATCTGCCTATACTAAATATCAAAATTTAATAAATATCCTATAAAATGAAATTATCAATTTTAATTTTAGAATAGAATGAAAATGAAAACGTAGAATGAAACTATTAATTTGGATGGGATGGTTATTTTGATAGGCTGAAATGTTTATTTAATTATGAATTTGAACTATAAAATAGGCCAAAATTAGATTTTTGAAGAGTAATTGTTCTTGAAAATTAAAAAAGAAAAAATTTAGCCTAGGCTAGGGGGCAACATCAATCCATTTAGGAAGTCAACATTAATTCATATAAATAGATCCTTAAAGAAATTTTTTGGGTTAGGTGGGCCATGCCAACCCCACACACACCCCCCCCCCCAAAAACCAAAAAAAAATCCGCCATTGAGTACATATATTTTATTGATGACGAATAAAATATTTTTTTAATATAATTTTTTCCCTTAAATTTTTTCATTTCCCATCCCCTCAACCTACCTGTTAAAAAACAAAAAATACTCTATCTCCATGCCCCTACCGGAACAGAAAAGCACAATATTGGCCTCAAAGCTGCTGAACAAACCTTGAGCAATTCAAAATCCTTAAATTAAACCAAACCCTCTTTCTCGTTTTTCAATTTTTTCAAGCTCGCCAAAATTGTTAAAGAAAAAAAATTGTCATATCATGATAAAGTTTACAAAATTAGAAAGACTGGTTGAAATTGCAGACGTGGGCAAAGTTGCATGTGTGTGTGCGTGCACAGGCATCATTAGGTCTTACAATTAAAAAGAATGCATTTTCCAAGAGACTAGCTTAAGTTGAACCTGTAACTCTGGATGGTCCAAAACATTCACTTGTTGAACTGGAACCTGTGTATGCAAAATCAAGGGTTACGTGATGAAAAAGGTGGCGTACATAAACAGCTTTCAAAATTGCACACTTCTTTTACTACTTTTCTTATAGTTTTACAATGAAACAAACCTAAACTTTCAAATCCAATCCTTCACGCGTTTGATATAATATTGGATGTCAGATTTGACATATAATCGTAACGATAATTCAGATTCCAGATTATAGTTTGCTGAACTCAAATCAAAAATTTTTTTGTTCCACATTTTTAATCACCTTGAGAACAGCACAAGCTTTATAGAGTTCATGTTTTCTAGCATTTCCCATACCATCTGCATTACCTGCATAACAAATTAAATGAAAAAACCTGAATTAAATAACAAAAAAAGAAAAGAAAAAATCGCAATGCAAGATAAGTGCAGAGATGGGAATGATAAGCTACATATGTGGAAATATAATAAAGAATTGAATAATGAATGAGCGCATTTGTGCATTTCTAGCCAGGAAGAGATGGCACCCATTGAAGATAATAAATTCAGTGAGAGATGCTTGAAATAGTTTGGCCACATCCAGCATAGATCAGCATATGCACAACTGGCACAGGAAAGAAAGATTATATCCAAGTTGCGTGAGTGAATAACGAAGAGCTAGACCAAGGATGAATAGGGTAAAATTAGTTAAAAATAATGTAAAACCTCCACACCTCTCCAAAAATGAAGCTATTAACTGTATAAAAAGAAAGAAAAAGATCCACATAACTAAACCCAACGACACTAGTGTTGATGCTGATTTGAGTTGTGTTGTAGACATTGTGGAGCATAAGCCACATGGCACTCTTGAAAAAAAAAATGAAACCATATTCAAAGATATTGTAAAGTGCACTTCTAAAATCTTCACATGATCAAGCACTACATAGATTAGCTAGCAGATTTACGTTTCACAGAGAAGAAACTACAAGCATTACATAGATTGCAACTGATATTGCATCAACAGCATGCTTTGCAAGCCAAATACATACAGTAATCTCCTCCACCTACTAATACAACCAGCTTATCCAATACAGATAGCAGCCTAAGATCCTAATAATTCCTACATAGATGACATCTTCATTCACAAAATCAACTTGCCCAGATTAGCGAGACTTGTTTGATTTCAAGAGTGTTGAACATGACCCACTTAAAATCAAAACAGATTGAAGGATGCTTGACTGATAAGATTGGCTACTCAATTAAACTGTAGATTATATGAAATACACAAACAAGCATATTTCACAATGCTGAACTGTACTGAGCCTATATCACACATCAGTAGAAAGCAATTACCAATCGACAAGCATAGAATGTGAAGATTATGCCCTCTCGAAATCAGATAGCTAATTGTTGGAGAAAAGAACCTGTAGAAAAGTAATGTAAGGTTACAATATAACGTGTCTATATATATATTCTACTTTAGACAGCTAATAAAATATATACATTAATTGAAAGATTCTCTTAATGTAGTTTGCGCTTAGCCGGTCCCAAGCCCGGATAAAGGAGGAGGGTTGCGGTAGGTGACAACCAGCGTAAAAATTTCGTCACACCCTATGATATGGATTAGCCGACCCCAAATTTTTGGGATAAAGGCTTAGTTGAGTTGAGTTGAAAGATTCTCTTAATCCAGGACAAAGGCCCTTAGGGTGGGGTTGGAGTTGGTCTTGGGCTTGATTGTCATCAGCCAAAAAAAAATCATCAAGCACCCAACATTAATGATAGCGGCCACAAGGATGATACATGAAAATCTATCTATCAATCAATAGCACAAAGCATTAACAACAAATTAAATGGTGATAACATGCAATCCAAAAGAAAACCAGCAACAAGCACAAGTGAAAATGAAGACAACTGCAACAGCATAATCAAAGATTAAAAAAGGTTTACATGGATTCATCATCAGGGTGAGCAACAACCAGCAGGACATTTTTCTTGCAAAAAGCTCCACCTAATTCAAATGATAAAAAAGAAACGAAATTTCAACTGATTGTTATACAATGCACATTCAAAAAAATGTAATATAAGAATGCTATGAAAAATATTCACCATTGCTCAAAAGAAAAGTCCTGGAAGGTAACCTCAATGTATGGATAATTTTGCATAAGGATGCAATCCAGAGTACAATTAGTGACAGGACAACCACTAGCCAGCTCATCTACCAAGCAATTGCGTGATACAAAGTCCTTTTTCTCTTTATTCAGCAATTTCTTATCTCTTTAATTGAATGGCCAACCTGGAGCAGAAAAAGAAAAGCTCAACTCAACAAGGGTAAACCAAATATATAACATGTAAATCCACTTCCTCCAGTACAATCTATTTTAGGCCAAAAGGGAAGAATTAAAATGAAAAGGTTTTTTTCTTGTTTCTTCATTCTTGTTCCTGGGAATCCAAAATGGGTAAGCCAAAATTAATAAACCTAAGGTACTAATAGCAGCAGTCATAGTAAGAGCAATTTATTAATCCATTTTCTAGTTAGCACTTTATCAAACATCTGAACTTCAAAACCTGATTGAATGACTATGCTAGCTACATACGCATCTGGTACTCCAATTTAAAAAAAAAAAAAAAAAGAATTTGTATGGAAGATATTGAAAACCATAGAATTTCAGATTATCAAAAGAAAAAGACAGCAGGCATCTTTAGGGATTCAAACAAACCGAGCTTTGACTAGCTTAGGCTCAGCTCGTTGGTAGTTTCTAAAACTCGAACTCGGCTCATTTAAACTTTATTAAATTCAAGGTCGATTAGAGCTCAGCTCATTTTAAGTTCGTTTATAATATTAACAAGCCAAACTCGAGTTCAGCTCGTTTATTAGCTCAGGCTCAATAAGCTCATTTAAACAAGCATGAGTTCAAGTTCGAGCTTGACTTTTACAATACCTATCTTCCAATCACATCATTATAAGATTCCTTAGTCATAAAAAAAATTAAAAAAAAATAACAGGGAAAAAATCAGTTTACAACACATTACAACTAAATTAAAAAGAAGAAAAAACATATTACAACACCATAAATCAAATAAAACTAAATAGTTCCATCAAAGACACAAATTCAGATTAATTTATATGGTGTTTTAAATAGCTCTTAGTTACACGAGCACAGAGGACTTTTTTCCCCTGAATTATATGTTGGAAGTGCTCCTGAATGACCCAAGAGATATGCTGGTGGTAAAATGCATCAACTGCAGCACCAATGAAAGGTCCAACCCCGAAAATTCACTGAAAAAAAGATTAATTTTTCCTAAGTAAGCTAATTTCATGGGGTTAAGCATAGCAAATGTCTTCATCAAGTAGCTAGTACAGTTGCATTTTAGGAAAAGAATATAATTACTTGATATACCAGCAGTGCAGTAAACAAGAACGAAGATCATGCCAGTAAAGGCCCAAGCAATAGCAAGAATCCCAACACCACCAAATGCATCAGCGTTCTTGGCAGGGTCAGTTTGGCTCTTATAACCAATCACAGTCAAAAACGGTGATGTATAAAAACAAGAGGGTAGCTATAAACTCAGCAATTATAGCTCCATAAAACGACCACATCTTCTATGCTTTTTAAATAGCTCTTAGTTCAACAAACCCCCCCATTAATTTCAGATTATATCTGTAACTAATTTTTTGGGGTAATTGACAATGATTGCACGGCATAGTAATTAGTTTAAAATTAGGCCCACTCATCTCTGGATCACTTGTAATCCTCCAAATCAAAATTAATCCATTTATTACAGTACATATAAGAATTAGAAGTAATCCAAGATTTTCTAACCATATTCCTTTGACTTTAAATGTTTAATAATACAAGATTTTTTTTTCCAATTCCTCACTACAAATAAAAATTTCTAACCATATATTCCTTCGCTTCAATTGTTCAGTCCCAGTAATGTGCAAAACGCATGAAAAAAAAAAAGCCAGTAACAGGATAAAGTGACCTTAGTGAGCAGAAAATAAGTCTGCAACGAATGAGTTCCTGGAAATCTGCTCAGAACGATTCTGTGTTGAGACCGATGGAACCGAAGAAAAGGAAACGAGGTGAAGTTCTCGTCCCAACAGAAATGGCCAAGAGAAACGGCCGAAGAGCTTTTGGAGCAGAAATGGAGAACCTGAGGAATGAGGGAAGTTTAATGGGTAACTTTTTTTTCAATTCAAAACTACGTAGTTTTGACTTTTTTTTAAAACCCGCAATGTAGTTTTAACTTTTGATTGAGTTAATTTTTTTTTTTTTTGAAAGACACACACGAGAATGTAAAATTTATTATACCAACATAATTTAAATTCAAAACTACAGATTTTTGTAATCACAATTTAAATTTTATTTAATTATAATTTATTACAATTTATTAATTTTATATTATCAAATATATTAACTTATTCATTGATATAATATAATATAATTTAAGTGTTATTATATTTAATTAAAAAAAATTTTATATAATATAAATACAAGATATTATATAATGTAAATATGTAAATGTAATTATAATTAACTTAGTTACTCACGCATGCGCATATATTCTTTTAATTAAATAAATTATTATTATTATTATTTAAATTTAATATATAAACAATTTAATTTTTACAGGATATGTGAACGCAAAGAAATTTATTTAAAGGTTAAAAGGAAAAGGAGAGAGACTTATAAATGAATTGGACAGAGAATGATAATAATGCTTGGATGGCTTAATGTTAAACTCAAATTTTAATAAGGAAGAGAGGGAAACAGAAATCTAATCTAGTGTAACATATTCATATGAGAGCTAAACACTAAAAAATGGTTAACAAAAATCGATAAGTATTCATCTACAATTGACATATAGCATAATTAAAAATAATAATTTTATTTAAAAATATAAAATTTATAAATATTAAAATATTTAAAATTTCATTTTAATTTTTTTTTATAAATTTAGTTATTAGTATTAGATAATATTTAACTTACTAATTTTATTTTAAAATATATAATTATTTAAGTTTGAAATATATAATAAAATGAAAGGTAATACAAGTAATAAAAATGTAATTTCAATTTATATATATAATAAATTAATAATTTATTTAGTAATAGTACATATAAGATATAATTAATATGAATAAAAATTTTAATTTTAAAAAAGAATATGCATAAAAATTATATTTTTATTAAATATTTCAAAAGTTCCCGAATTTTATTTTTTAAATATATATAAGCTAAAGACTATTAAACTATTAAATAAAATTTGATACTTGTATGTACCATTATTTGACATATAAAATAATTAAAAAATTAATTTTTTTAAAAAAATCATTTTAATTTATCTTTTCCTAATTATAAATTCAATCATTTATATTAGATAATGCTTAACTTAATAATTATATTTTAAACTATATAATTATTAAAATTTAAAATACAATACAAAATATAAGATAATATATTTAATATAAATGTAATTTCAGATTATTTTACACACATATATATATTGTCATTATTTCCAAACCCATAACCAAGACCAAAATCAAGATCCAACATGCAAACAAAATAAAATAAAATATTATAAATTTATTTGGACTAAAGCAACCTGATAACTATCAAAAAAACTAAAACTAGGGGAATCCAACTCAACTCTGATACCCATTATACACAAATCACTTAATCTCCATTAATTAATATAATATATAAATAAATTGGTGCCACAATGGAGTTTTAATAGTTAAATAAATAGATAAATAAATAAAAACTACTAACTAAGAAGCACCACAACCTGTGGAGAAAATGCAATTTAGACTCGAAAATGAACTTGCTCCTCTTGCAAGCTGGGAAAAATATTTGAACAGGAATGAGCATTCAACGTAGAGAGTTTACATATTGATTATACATGTAATTTTTATAACTACCTACAACTAGTACAATCGTATCATGAAATACACATCCAACACATATAACAAATAATTCACCCAATGTTCGCACGAGAAACTAATTTAGAGTTACTCATGCACCCAGTGTATCACATCAAAATATAAATACGGGAGTTGATCTCCTATACAACTCTCTCAATCCAAATCCTGCTAGTGAGCTCAACTCAAGCCAAACTTTTGCTTAAATCTAAGTACAGGAGCTAGCGAGATCAATTCAAAGCTGCGCCTGTAATACCCCCATACTAAGTAGTCAATACATTCTACTGTTCCGGTGACTAGTGTCTATCCGGACAGTCAGGGTGTCTAAAACTATATCTATGTCATCTAAAAAATCCATAAATAAAAATTAATAGAAATCACATGAAAGTGAAATGGAAACAAAGGAAACAAAGCATAATCGATTAAATGAGCCGAGATCCCAGTGATGGGTGATCGAACCAGGAAGTGACTGCGAGCTCAGTTACTACCCTAATTTCGTGTGGGACCCTATGACACCCCAGGCCTAGGGATAATTACGAAACTATTGAAAACTAGAAAACCATACAAAAGAATAGAGAACAAGTTCAAATAATTGAATCAAAGTTCAGGAAATAACCTAATGCTATTAGAAAAATCGATCAGACCCAATAAGTGGCATTTTGATCAATTCACCCTTAGAGGTGACTTTTAACCTAAATGTCCATTAAAATGTGTAAAATTAAAATATTAAAAAATAAATTAAAAATAAAGAGGTATAGTGAAAGAAGAGAAAAAGAAAAGAAAATTTTAATTTTTAAAGTGCTCATACATAAGCATTACCTAAGCATCACATAATAAAATTTATAATTTTAAATTACATAAATGTGAGGATAATTATACATAAATAGAGACAAAAAAATTAAAAAGAAATAATTTAGCTTCTTCTTTTTCATGTAGCCGTCCCTCTCTCTCTCTCAATTCCTCTCCAAAAATCTTCCATTAATGGCCAAACCAAGCTTCTAATCCCTAGTGTTACCTCATAAAATCTATAGCTACCTTACTAAAAACTTGATTACTAAGCTTGAGAAAAAGATTAGGAGTAAAAGAAACTAAAAATAGTGAAGATTAGAAGAGTGAGGAAAAGCTCCATCAGAGGTAAGTGATTCCAAGCTTTTCTTTTTATATAATTGGTTGAAATTAAGTTGAATAAATGGAAATTAATGAAGAAATGAAAGAAATTTTGCATAAACCCTAAATTTAATTTTTGGCCAGCCATGAGATTTAAGGGTTTTGATGTGTTCAATTTAAATTGAACATGAAATTGAGCTTAAAGAAACTTGTATGTATGATTGATGGAGTGAATTGCATGAATTGTGATATTGGAGAATTAGGGTTTATGGTGGTTAAAGTTTTAGAAGAAATTGGAGATTTTTTAGAATTATTGACCAATTGATGTTGTGATACTTAATTATGGTCATTTAGTGTGTTTATAATTGTGAATTGATGAAAGGAATTGAGATAAGTTGTGGATATTGAGTTGCTGAATTCTGGACCAATGAGTCCAGAAAGTTTAAATGGCCATAAGTAGAGTTGTATTGCTCCAATTGGTGTGAAGCCAATTGGAGATAAAACTAGGTTCATAATGTCATATTTTTTATGAAGAAACCTTGCCCAAAAACGAACCCCAAATTGACCTAAAATTAGCTTGAATCCGGAATTGATGTCCTGATTCTGAACAGAATTGACTAAATGAGTAGTACATGTTCAAATGGTCATAACTTTGTGTAGAGACGTTCAAATGACCTGA
This sequence comes from Hevea brasiliensis, assembly GCF_030052815.1. Taxonomy (NCBI): domain Eukaryota; kingdom Viridiplantae; phylum Streptophyta; class Magnoliopsida; order Malpighiales; family Euphorbiaceae; genus Hevea; species Hevea brasiliensis. The sequence continues at coordinate 85,118,417 of NC_079497.1, read as the reverse complement.
TTCTTGAATCCATGGAAAGCTTAGATATAGTAGAACAACTTTTATAAAGAACAAAAATATAAATTCTGACCATAACTTAATCAAATTATTAACCAAAATTAGTTCACAAAAACTGCCAGAACTACAATTTGTCCAAAAATTCTGGACATGGACTAATCCAGCTAGTTATGGTAAAAATGTCATAACTTGAGTTACAAAACTCCAAATGGAATGATTCAAAAACGGAATTAAATTAAAGACATTAAGGAACAACTTTGGTGAAGAAAATTTAGCTAAATTTTCACTATAGATTAGTCCAATGGATTAGTAAACATTGGTGACAAAAACTAAAATTTTGAAATTTCTCCTAGGAAGACTTGAATTGTAATTGGCAATCAATGCCAATAAGTTTATAATCCAAAATATGGTATTAGCATGAAATTAAAAATTGTATACCTATTATTTATGAAATAGTCAAAAATTGGTGTGAATAGTAATATAAATAGTGACCACAATAACATCAAATGCAAAGAACCCAACCTTATGAGACTTTATAAGTAAATTAAGTATGCAAAATTTAATTGTTGGATTACTTATTAAAAATGATTTGGATAGGTATTGAAACACTTTAATTATGTATTTCAGTTGGAAATGAGCCATCCAATAAAGGAGAAAAAGTTGGATTAAATCAAAACTAGTTAAAGAGGTTTGTGCACAACAACTATTTTCTTTTTATTTTTCAATTTTAATTTTGTATTGAATGAGTTGTGGAAATGGTTTATGATTTTTATTACATTGATTATCTTGATTGAAAAATTATGTATTGCTAACCCATTTTTAGGTAATTGTTTGAATGAAATATGGTTATGAATGACAAATGCATTTGATGAATAGAAAATTTTTGAAATGGTTTGAAACCACAGTTGACATGACTACGTGTTTTGAATCCCTCACTAGTTTGCCTAGTGGGACGAATTGGATTTATATTCTCTCTCTAGCTGAAGTGTTGAGGTGTGTGTCAGTTGAGGAAGAATTAAATGAGTACTCATATATTTGTGCTAGCTAATCTTTGAATTCCTCATTAGCCTTTGGTTATTGGAATGAATTGGATAATCGTGTCATGATCTAAATTGTGTGACTTTCAGAAATTGTTGTTTTATGATTATTGGAATAAAAATTCGTTTTTATTAAGTGATTCTCTGGCTTCAGAAATAAAGTATGATTTTATACGTGTTGACATTTAAATTGATTTAGTTTAAAAAATTATGATTTATATTGATGTGTTAATTTTTTTTAAAGTTGTACACCACTGAGTTTTTGGCTTAGCGATAGCTTATTTATGCTATCGCAGGTAAAGAGGCAGATAAAGCAGCAAAGTAAGCTACTTGTGACATAGAGTGAACATTATTTTGGAGCCGTTACCGGGTATATAGATTACACCCTTGTAAATTTACTTTTGATGTAAATGTATTTGTGTATATGTATATAAAAGACTTGAGTAGTTGTACAAAAATTTTGGAATTTTATTTTTGATTTGTGTAAATTTTTGTAATGTAAACCTGTTATTTCTATTAATGAAATGTTTAAGTTTTTTTTTGAATTTTTCAATTAATGAATTGCTACCTTTGATTGTGTTGAATTTATTGGAGTTGTAGTTAAGACGTCTATTGGGAGTGTTTTTAACAGGTTTTGAAGAACTATTTTTTCAATTTTTAGATGGAACTCTGCCAAAATTTTTGTAAAAATTTTTTTTGAAATTCTGAAAAAATCAAATTTATAGTTATAACATGAACTCCATATAAAAGCTCTTTAATAGTTATTTATCATTTCTCTACACTTTAAAATGTATGGAAATTGTTTAAAATCCTTTGTAATATATTTAATGGATTATCGGTAGGCGAAGTTTAGTAATTCATTGGATATGTTACGGGATCATATCATGCCTTAGGTAGGGATAAGGTGTGACAGCGCCTCACTTTGACTTTCCATATCCATAAGGACCAGGTTTCAGTAAGACTAGCTCAAGCTGTGACTACCTGTCTAATTCATACCTATATATACCCTATATAAATAACACACCCAGCTCAAAATTATTCTCAGGGTGGCAATCACAAATAAGTAACAATAATTAAATATGCAACAATCAAAATACTCCTAATATATTAACTATTTATGTGTATAATGAAATATTCATAAAATGTATGAACATGTTAGATATATAATTAATATTGAAATTGTAAAAATAATCAATATCTAACTCACAGATTAGTTGATTCGATTGCAGCTGGTCTGGCTAGAGACAAGAAAGGCTAGCTGGCACCGATCACTTATACAAACACACTGACTTCTATCAATTTACTGATATAATTAATTAATTAATTTAATTTAATTAAAGAAGCAAGATTAATTTCTAAGGTCTTGCAAAAATTTTGGTAGAGTCTCTTTTATAACTGGACCTAACACCCCTGTAAGAAAATGTAACAACAGCAACACATAAGGCCTCAGGCCCACAATAATAATTATGATGCCCATCAAAGGCCTATAAGAAACCTAATCTAAGTTCAATCATCCAAACTCCAGCTCAAGTCTCTAACTCCTCTACAATCTAAATAATTATTTCTAGTACTTCAAAAATTATAAAAATATTCCTTGAGGTCCTTTACATTGTTTTGTCACACCCTACTCCTCTGTAAGGCATAACATTATCCTATAGTATACCTAACGAATTACCGTACTTCACCTATCGGTAACCCATTAAATATACTACAAGGGATTTTAAAACAATTTCTATACATTTTTAAGTTGGTGGGTAAATTTTTTTCACAAATATTAAAACTTTTAATTGAAATTAAGTCACAAATCAAATTTTTAGATATTTAAAACTACTGCAATTTTTACAAAAATTTCGACAAAGTACCTGTTGTATTTTGATAAAACAGTTCTTCAAAACCTGAAAAGAAAAACACTTCCAATATTTTTACTCAACCATAACTCCAATACAAATTCATTTTATCTCACAATCTCATACAAGAAGCTCAACTCAAAATCAACCGCAATTCGAAGCATCTCATTTCAAAAAAAGAATAATTTCTCATTCACAAAATACAAAAATTTAATTATTTACATTGATTACAAAACTCAGAGATAAATTAGAATATTACAATAATTTACATTTTAATTACATACCCAAAATAATATTACAAAAGTTCTTGTACAACTACTCAACCAATTTATATACATATAATTACGTGCATACATTAAAATTTAATATACAAGGGTATACCTCTAATATACCCGAAGTTAATCCCAATGAGTCTTCAAGGCGTATCTACTAGAAATCTTACTTGGCTGCTCTATCTTTACTTTTATCTGCGACAGCATACAAAACTATCGCTGAGTGGTCAACTTAGTAGTGCACAACCATGATTTAAAACATAATATACAATACCTTACCAAAATTTTAGCAAAGAATTTGGAAATCTTGAAATTCAATCAAAATTCCAAAAATCAAAATATTCGTTGCCAATAAAATAAATCATTTGTTAAAATGACTCTGCTCAAGAATTTCAATTTATCAAATCATAACTGAATATTTAAAGTAATTTCAATAATTTATGGAAACAAATCTTAATTTCAATAAAATCAATTATGCATAAATCCCATTTGAAATCATAATTCTTACTGTTCAAAACCCATTCTTTATCTTACTAACTATGCAAGACTAATCCGTAAGAGCCATCTTCGGGGCGATTCTAACTCTCTATGGTCGGAGAGGTCGAATCGAGATTTTAACTCCCTATGGTCGGGGAGGTCGAATCATCGTATACAGTACACACTACAATAATGCAACTTCCGAAAGGGCCAATAAAAAACTTAGATCTAACCTCTAATAAGAGGAGAATCTAAGCCTGTGCACATACCATGGTATTCAAAATAAAAGAAAGCTAACTCCATTGTCTCCTCAACAAATGAGAGAGACGGGTAATAACCTAGTCAAGCATCTATAGTGAAATATAAAATAATATCATGAATCTCTTTATCCTTTTTGTGAGCATAAATCACAACACAATTCAATTCAATGTCAATTCCAATATCCAAAAAATTTTATGCTCATCACAATTCAAAACAAATTTTATCCATTCCCATGTCAAGTATGTTTCAATAAAAATTTTTTCAAAGCTAACTTTATTCAATTCATGACAAAATAAAATCATAACTAATTTCATTTTCTGAAACTAAACACATTCATACCATAACACATTTCAATAATTGTTGAGATAAATTCAATATTTGATAAACATAATACAATAAGAAATGAAATCATTTAGTCAAAAGATATATGAAGAAACATAATCAATAAAAACACTAGTTATGCATAAATCTCTTTGTTGACTAACTTACTCCAAATTTCGATTTTTTCTTGAAGATTCCTTTCCAATCTCTTTTTCAACTGAAACACACAATTTACAGTGTTTCAGTATCATAACTTATAATAAATCCAATAAATAATTCATGTCAATTGAATTCTAGCTCTAATATACTTAAATTAACGTTTTTTGAAATTTGCATTTCGGGATTACTATTCATAGTACTATTCAAGTCAAAATATTGACTTTCTCATGCTTAATAGGTATGTGAATTCCAATTACACCCACATACCACATTTTGAGTGTCAAATTTGTTAGTCTTGGTTGCCATTTCAATTTCCAACTCTCCTAAGAGAAATTGCCATTTTTTAGTTTTGATCCCCTGTTTTGCATTGTTCCATTTGTCTGGTTAATGTGGAAATTTGGCTAAGTGTCCTTCATCAAAGTTGTTCTTTATTGTCTTATCTTTAATTTCCTTTTTGAATCACTCCATTTGGAGTTTTTTAGGCCAAGATATGGTCATTTTACTAAATCTGGCCGGATTGGTGTTACCCAGAATTTCTGGGCTTGTTTAGTTTCAAGCAGTTTTAGACAACTAATTTTGGGTGGCAATTTCATTTGGTTATGGGTAGAATTTGGGTTAGTGTTCTTCATGAAAGTTGTAGTGTTATGTCATACCTTTCCAATTCCATAAAAATCAGGTCATTTGGACCTGTCTAGGCCAAGTTATAGCCAAATGAATAAATTCATTTGGTCATTTTTGTACAATAGCAGTGCACATTACCCGGATTTGACCAAATTGTTCACTATCTAAATGTCATTTTCTTGGCATGGTTTCTAAATAAAAATTGTGTCTTTATGTGTCTAATTTTAATCCCAATTGGTCTCACACTAGTTGAGTTGGTAAAATTTTAGTTTGAGTCCCTGAAATGAATCTAGGTCAGGCTATTCAGCAGTGACCCCTCACCAATCCGAATTTGACTTAACTTCTCACCATTTAACACATCTAAATTACACCATTTAATCATTTTAAACCTCACTTAGGTCAAAGTAAATCAATTTACCAAATTCTCAATTTTTTCCCTCAAACCCAAAGGGTCAAGAACCCTAATTTTTCTACTTTATTAAATTCTTGCCATTAAAGTATATAAACACTATCTAAACACTAAATTAAGCTTAACTACACTTTTAATTCCCTCAAAATCCATCAAACCCTACCCCTTCTAATGTTGGCCAAATTCCATTAGTCCCTTAATCCAACATTTTTGTTTGATTTTTACACAATTGCTAAGTTAATTCAATTATATGTGCATAAATTTAAAGAGAGAAATTGAAATTCACTACTAACCTCTTTCTTCAATTTCTCAAGCTCTAATTTCTTCAATTTCTTCTTCCTTTTCCTTTTTCAATCTTCTTTTCAAGTTGCAAGGGCAAGGTTTAATTAAGTGAGTTGGGAAATTAGGGCTAAGTTTGGTGTTTAATCAAGCTCCAAATGAGCTTTAATGGTGGTTTGTGAGAGAAAGATGGGAGAGAAGAGAGAGGTGTGGGAGATGGCACTAGGAAGAAAAAATGGAGATGTAAATTTTTTTTTCTTTTCTTGTCATTTTATGTCATTATCCCATAATTGTCATAATTAGAAAATATAAAATTATTAAGTCATGCTTAGGTCACGCTAGTGATGTCATAGTTCTTATTTTAATTTCCTTTTCTTTTCCTTTATTTTCGTCATACTTTTTCAATTTAAATCTATACTTCAAAATTTTCTTTTCTCAGATTTTATTGGACAGCTAGGTCAGGAGTCACCTTTAGGGGTGAGTTCATCTTTATTTTCTTTTCCTTTATTTTCTTCATACTTTTTCAATTTAAATCTATACTTCAAAATTTTCATTTCTCAGATTTTATTGGACAGTTAGGTCAGGAGTCACCTTTGGGGGTGAGTTGACCAATTTGTCCCTCGCCAGTTTGATCTAGTTTGCAAATAACTCGGTATTTCTTTCGGAGCCCTGACCTAATTATTTGACCTACTTATCAGCTCTTTTCTATGATTTTCTCATTTCCACTAGGCTCGTAATAGTCTTTAGGACAGCGGTGTCACAATTTCCCATTCAAAATTGGAGTTAGGACTGACCTCGTAGTCACTTCTCGATAAGGTCACCCATCACTGTGACCATCGGCTCATTTAACTTTTTATGCATTATTTTTCTTATTTATACTTAACCTTCTAGTCAGCACTATTTATCTTCGTTCAGGGCTTTTCTAGGTGTCTTAACATGGTTCTAATCCTCTTAATTGTCCGGATCGACACCGGTCATCGGAATAGTGAAATATACTAAGCTATGCATATAGGGGTGTTACAATTCTCCCCCTCTTAAAATAAATTTCATCTTGAAATTTTTACTTAGTATCAGTCTTTGAATAGTTGTGGGTGCTGTCTCCTCATGTCCTCTTCACGCTCCCAAGTAGCTTTGTAACACCCTCACTGTAGCAATTCCATACATTCTACTGTTTCGGTGACTGGTGTCCGTTCGGACAGTTAGAACATCTTGAAAAATATTTAGAATAGAGTGAGGAGTCATAAATAACTCAAATAATGGTAAGAAAAATTTACGAAAAATTTTAGAAATAAAATACAACCAAGTTAAATGAGCCAAAGCCCTAACGATGGGTAACCCAGTGGGAAGTTGCGGTCCTCTCAACTAGGAGCCCTAAACCCGGGAGAAAATTCATGAAATAATTTTTAGGACTCCAAAGAAGAGTTATTGAGGTTTCTATGTCATTAGAATGCCAAGAAAATGCTTAGAAAAATTTTTAGATTGGTACAGACAATTTTAGTCTGTTAAGCAAAACAAAGGGCATTTTAGTCATTTCGCCTTCAGAGACGATTTTTGACTAACTTGTCTAATTAAGTAAATAAATTATATGACATAAAATGTGAATTACTATTGAAGAAAAATTTATTAAAAATAAGTAAAGGAAGAAGAAAAAGAAAATAAAAATGAAGTAAAAGCTAATTATGACATAAGATGAGGTCATTAAAAACCTCTTCCACCAATCACCATTCACTAAATACACTTAAAACATAAAAAATGGGTAGAAAATTTTAAAAGAGAAATCTACTTCTTCTTCCTCAAATAGCCAGCTGACCCACTTTCTTCCCTAACCTCCATTGATGCTCAACAAAAGCTTCAATTCCCACTTGATTTCACCATAAAATGTAACACCCCTATTTACATAGCCTGGTATATTTCACTATTCCGATGACTGGTGTTGGTCTGGATAATTAAGAAGATTAGAATCACATCTAAGACAACTAGAAAAGCCTTAAACACAAATAATTAGTAATTGTCAAATGGTTAAGTATAAATAAGAAAAACAGAACATAAGAAGTTAAATGAGCTGAGAGTCATAGTGATGGGTGACCTTCTCAGGAAGGATTACAAAGTCAATTTAAACTCAAATTTTGAACCGTAAAATGTGACGCCGCGGTCCTTAGGACTATTGTGAACACAGTTGAAAAGAGAAATCACGAAAAAGAATTGTTAAGCCAGTCAAATAATTAGGTCAGGGATCCAAAAAAAATATTAAATTATTTGCAAACCGGGTCGAACCGGCGAGGGGCAATTTGGTCAATTGACCCTTAGAGCTGACTCTTGACCTAACTGTCAAATAAAATTTGAGAAATGAAAATTTTGAAATATAGAATTAAATTAAAGAAGTATGGAAAAACAAGAGAAAAAGAAAAGAAAAGAAAATAAATTAATGACCTCATCAAGATGACATCATGCATGACTTCATATTTAATTTTAATTTAATTACTTAATTTGACTAAGTCAAATTAAGAGATAAATATACAAAAAGAAAAGAAAAAATTGGTCATATTTCGTTTTTTTACTTTCCTGTCCACTTCTCTCTCTCTCTCTCTCTCTCTCTCAAAGCTCTCTCACCCTTAAAACTCCATTAAAGCTCATTTTGAGCTTGATCAAACTCTAAATCCCACCATAAGAACTTAAATTTCTATCATTAAACCTTGTATTCAAACCTTGATAAAGAGCTTGACAACAAAAAGAAAAAGAAAGGAGGAAGTTTTAAAGAGGTGAAAAATTACAAGTAAGGTTAGTTTGATTTCTCTTTTTGTATCTTTATATTTATACTTAGGCAAATTGATTGAGTGATGATTTGTTGAAAAATGAAACAAAATGATATGTGTGACACCCCTTACCCGACTACAGTGTAGCCGAGCAAGTTATGCCACTCAGTGTGCCGGAGCACTCTATTTTATCTTAATTCATTTTTATCATAGTTTTGAAAATAACTTGTGAAATATAATTCATTTATTGAAATTGTAATTTATTTGAGGTTCAGAAAATTTTATAGAAAATCCAGTGAGTCTGGCTAAAAATGGAGAAAACAGTTCTTCGGAACCTGTGAAAAACACTTCCTATGATCATATTCAATCAATCCCAACTCCAATTATCAACAAAGTCTCAGAATAATTTCATCAATTTCATTTATTTCTCAATCATTCATCTCATGGTACTCATATACAATTCACATTTTGTATCACATCAAGTTACAACAATTTCTTAACGATTCCTCTATTTATCATTTCACATCATCATTAGACTCAAATCATAAATAAATTCTCACATGTGATTTATAATCACAAATTACAAGTACTTACATTAATACAAAATTATATTACATTTGTTCAAATACATATGATAAAATAAGAGTTTAATTACCAAAGTTACAAAAATCTCAAAATACAAAATGGGACCTAGTGTCCTACCAATGCACTGTGGATGGTGAGGTGACACGGACACTATGCAGAACTGTGAACTGCCTTACCAAATCTGTGGTCTACTGGGCCCTCTGTCTAAATCTTCAGTACCTACGCGTTGTAAAAGCGACGCGCTAAGCATAAAGCTTAGTGGTGCCAATAATACAAGAAAATATAATATGCAAATAAAAATAATAATTTCCTTGCTATTGTGTTCATAAGAAATGAATAATTACTCACTTATTGTTTAGTCGAGGGCTAATCATGTTTTATGATATTAACTTCTTCATGCATTTTGTTAATTATTTCCTTCATGATCTTGAGCTTCTTTGTATTTTTGTAATCATTCCTGATACTTAATTTTCGTATTTTCTTTAATAATCAGTTCACAGTTATACTTTTCCATGCCCAAGTAACCTATACTGGACGACTGGACTGGATAACGGGTCGTTGGCACTGGACACCGCGGTGTCTCGGGCCGTCATACCATGGGACGCAGAACGTCAACCATGTATGCAGTCAATATAGCCAAAAGCTATGATATCACATAATCGGGCATAAAAGCCATGAATACGGGCATAAAAGCCATGGATACGGGCATAAAGCCATGAATACAGGCACAAAGCCTTTCCTTTCGCAGTACTGCTAAAACAATACCCTATTGGCATGCCAAACTATCCAATCCGACACACATGTCTAGGCAATACAAGGGCACATAATATCATTAAATGTTCATAAGTTTTATTATTTCATTTTATGTTCCAATTATCGTTCATAGTATTTTAATTTTATTTATAGTAGAAGCATAAATCTTCAAATCTCATTTTTATATAATTTATGCATTCATCATACCATTCACGTTAATTGTAATTTACATCAATCGATTTTCATGTACCATTTGTACATCGAAATATTTCCATTTCTCTCATGATGAGAGCAATTAACCCATTTACACATCCATGTGATTCATCTAATCGTTGCAATATTTATATGAATTAGTATTCACATTATTACCTCTCATGTACCAATTTTTGTACAAGGTATTATAATCCTATTTGAAACAAAGACGTAAATCCTAATGATAACTTTATCTCATTTATACTCTAAACAATCCATTTGTGTTAATTACATTTTATATTTCACGTTGTATTACTTATGTAATATGTGTCATTTTGTTTACTATTCACCTTACTAGTCAACCAAAATGTTGACTTTTTCATACACAATAAATTTATTGAACCTAAGTTCTCAAAGATACCACATTTTGCATTTAAAACTTGTTGGAATAAGTCACAAATACCATTTCCAAACTTAAAACCAAGAGGGCAGAATTTTCAGTTTTTGTGACCCAACTTTACTGTTCCATTAAGCCCTGTTTCAGTGGGAATTTGAGGAAATGGTAAACATGAAAGTTGTTCCTTATTTTGTCTAGTTGAATTTCCTTTTTTGAATCACTCCATTTGGAGTTTTGTAGCTCTAGATATGGTCCAAAAACCACAGCTGGCCGGATTGCCAAACTGCAGAATTGACCATATCTCTGATAACATAAAGGATGTTGTGAGTGCATGTTTGAATAGGGTCTGGCCATAATTTGGGGTAGGTTTCTTCATGAAAGTTGTTTGTCTATGTCTTAAATTATTGCTGTAAAAATTTCAGGTCAATTGACCATATCTACAGTGAGTTATGGCCAAATGAACAGTTACTGTTCATTTGGTCATTTTTGCTGGTGCTGTTGCAGGGTGTCCGGATTGGGACCAACTTTTGGTCCTCTTGCTTTGGTCTTTTGGGCATGGTTTCTTCAGCAAAAATGTGCCATTATAAGCCTAGTTTCATGTCTAATTGGCCAAACACCAATTGGACCAACACAGCCCAAGATATGGCAGTCCAAGTAGACTGAAATTTCAGTCACCCTGCTGCACTCATGGGGCAGCCTGCCCATTCCACTTTGCCATGCAATAATTCATTCCTAATTATGGTCAACTTACCTCAAATAGTCACTAATTGACTATTAGAATGTTCTTTAACAATTTTATAAGCAAAGTCAAATTTTCATTCCTAAACCCTAGCTAAATTTCAAAGTTTTTCACAATTTCCCTAATTTACTCTTTCATTCTCTATATATATATATATGTATACACTTTAAACCTAAACTCTAGTTCACTCTAAGTCCATCAAACACTCCATTTCTATTCCTTCAATAGGGCTGCCGAAATTCAAGGAGTACATATACATAAATTTCATTCATTTAATTCACAATTCCTTACTTATTTTAAGTCCTTAATATGGAATAAAAGAAGTATAAGTATAAATAGGCACTAACCTTTTTGAAACCGACCTTGAGCTTGTTATTCTTCAAGATTTCCCCTAGAATCATAATAATCATAATCAATTATAACTTCACTTTCCTAAATTAAATATCCAATAAAAATTCAACAGCATTTCCCCTTAAATTGGACTAAACTCCTATCATAAATCTTAAATCCACAACCACCCATTAATACCCAATCTGGCAGCTTGTGCATTCAAATTTATATATAATGATCTAACCGTTAGATAAATCCCAAATTTTAACCATATATTCTAGACATCCCTATACAATATCAGTAAAAATTTTAACATCAAATAATCTCTATATCATGAGATATCAAAACATTCATTCAACCCTTCAAAATCTGAATTGTTGCAGAAATCAGTCTTACTCAGACAGCTCATGCAAAACAATTTATATCTCATAAACCACAAGTCTAAAATTCACCAAATTTTAACCCAGCAGCCTCAACATCCCAAATATCATTTGTAACAAATTTCATAATTTTATAAGCATCCTAACTATTTATTTTTCTCAAATTTCAGTAGCCAAAATTCAGAATTCAACCTACAGACAGCCTGTGTTCAACAATATATTTCTCCAAATCCAACCGTGGAACAATCACCAAATTTTAACCATAACTTCCACACATACATACCTCAAACATATCCAAAAATCAGCCATAGATGTTGAGCCAAACTCACCTGGACGGAAGAGAAACATGCTGCCCTGCTGAACCCCTTTTTCTGCTACTGTTCATCTCCTTCTCCTTCTTCCTTTCTTTCTTTCTTTTCCTTTTTTCTCTCTTTCTCTCTTATTCCAGCCCGTATGAAGAAGGAAACTGCTGGTTTCCATTTTTTTTTTTATCTCATTTTAAGTCATTTTTATCTCTTTTTATTGGTTTGTCAAATGGTGATTGGAGGGGGCTTTTAAATGACATCATCATATGTCATAATTAAGCATTTTCCTTCATTTTCTTTTCTTCTTTTCTCTACTCATTTTCAATTCAATTTTTAGCAATATTTATTCATATTTTAGATCATTATAATTATTTACTTAACTGGACAAGTCGGCCAAAAATCACCTCTGAAGGCGAAATTACCAAAATACCCTCTGTTTGGCTTAACGGGTCAAAATTGTCTGTACCGATTGAAAAATTTTTTTAGGTATTTTCTTGGCATTCTAATGCCATGGGAACCTCAATGACCCTTCTCTGGAGTCCCAAAAATTATTTTATGAATTTTTCCCCGGGTCTAGGGCTCCTAGTTGCGAGAACCGCAACTTCCCTCCGGTTACCCATCGCTTGGGCACCGGCTCATTTGACTTGGTTTTATTTTATTTCTAAAATTTTTACTAAATTTTTCTTATTAATATTTGAGTTAATTATGGTCCCTCACTTTAATTTAAATATTTTTCCGGACGTTCTAGCTGTCCAGACCGACACCGGTCATCGGAACAGTAGAATGTACGGAGTTGCTACCGGGAGGATGTTACAATATGTTAAAGGACTATATTAGGGTTGAGAATGAATGAATTTGATGCATTTGAATGGTTGTTTAAGTTGAATTATGTGTGTAGACAATGGATAGATGTTTAGAATGCATTAGGTTTGAATTTTATGAAAATTAGGGTTTGGACCTAGGGTTTTGGAAGCCAAAAATTGGAGAATTAGTTAAATGGTGTGTTTGACCTATTTTGAGTTGAAAAATGGTCATTTATGACCAATTGTGGTGTGTAGGAAGTGTTGGAATTGAGTTTGAATTTGGATTGGATGTGGGCAGTATGTAGGCAGCATGACCAAGGTCCCTTTCAGGGACTAAAACTGAAAATTTACAAGCCCAATTGGTGTGAGGTCAATTGGGAATGAAACTAGACACAAAATGACACATTTTTCATTCAGGAATCATGCCTGAAAAGTGACTAAAACCTAGTGAACAAATTGACCAAATAAACAGTGTTTGTTCATTTGGCCATAACTTGGGCTAGGTAGGTCTATATGACCTGAAATTTTACTAGTGGAAAGTTGAGATAGAGACCTAAAACTTTCATGAAGAATATAAACCCAAATTATTCCCTTAACCAAGTCTTTTAGTCACCCAAATTTGGTGACCTAAAACTACCAGAACCAGAATTTGCCCAAAAATTTGGGTTAAGTCCAATCCGGCAGCCATGATTCAAATGGCTATAACTTGAGTTACAAAACTTCAATTGGAGTGATTAAAAAAGGAGAATAAATTTAAGACAATAAGGAACAATTTCTATGAAGAAAACTTTGCCAAATGCTAACAGCAAAATGACCAATGGAACAATGCAACATAAGATATCAAAACTGAAAATTTAAAAATTGGCCTAAAAGACTTAAGTTTTAAGAAAACAACCAAAACCAATAAAATTGGTGACCAAAATGTGGTATATGAGTATAGTTGTAATTCCCATACCTATTAAGCCTAGAAAGTCAACAAATTGACTTAAATAGTATAGTGAATAGTAACTCCAAAACATAAATTTTAAAGAACGTCAATTTTAGCATATTAAAGCTAGGTAAAAGTAAATTTGGATTTATTTTTGGATTTATTTTAAGTTATGATATTGAAACACTGTAAAATTGTGTGTTTCAGTGGAAAATAATACCGAGAAAGAACCCGAGGGATTGAGTCAAGGCCAAGAGGCGACTCGTATAAGGTTTGTGCACAACATCAATATGCTTTAAAATTCATTTACAAAGTGTATGAAATGTGCATTATGCTTTTGCTTTGAATTATTGAAAGTTTATTTGTGTATGTTTGAAATGGCAATAAATATTTAGTAAATTGTTAAGATAAGTTTTGAAACCACAGTGTCATGACCATATATTTGAACACCTCACTAGCACGACTAGTGGGGGAAATTAATTTCGAATTTTGATTCCTTCTCTGGCTGAAGTATTGAGGTGTGTGCCAGTAGAAGAAGAAAAAGAATGGGTTCCCATATATTTGAGCTAGCTAGCCTTGTGATGTGACTTCTCTTTAGCCTCTGGATATTGAGATGATATTTGTTTCGAATGGCATGATATAACTGTGTATTTTTATGAAATTTGTTTTGAGACTTTTACAATGAAATTGTTTGGATTAAAATCTTATAAATCATGTTTTGAATTTATGTCACACCCTACCCCTCTGTAAGGCATAACATGATCCCGTAGTATACCTAATGAATTACCAACTCCATCTACTGATAACCCATTAAATACACTACAAGGGATTTTAAAAACTTTTCTTACTTCTTTTACAATGGTGAGCACAGTGGTGAGCACTATTTACAGTTGTTAAAAACCTTTTTGAACTGAAGTGATAGAACTAACACATTTGAATTATTTGGAATTTCTGTAAAAATTTTGGAAATGTGCCATCTGTATTTTGGATAAAACAGTTCTTCAGAAAACCTGTAAAAAGCACTTCAATATATTTCCAAATCTCAACTCCAATATTTTTCTCAACACAACATATTTCTCAACTCAAATCCACAGTGATTTTTCAAAGACTGAGATACAAGAAATATAATACAATTTTTACAAGCCAAAATAACTCATAATTATTTTACAACTTCAAGGTACAATTTGAATTTGCAACTGCTCAAAATCAAAAACAATATGCACATACAGTGAACATACATTACAGTACAAAATGCAAAATGTGGTATACTCATTATACCCGAAAATCTCTCGCTGGAGGTACTAGCAGCCTAGTCTGCCGCTGTCTGCACACTGCGGCGACAATGATGAAAGCTATCGCTGAGACAATGTCTCAGTGGTGCACAACATTAACCAAATACAACTTTAAATCACAATTCATAATTCATTTAAATGATGGATATGTAAAATCATAGTTAAATTCAAGACAATGAGTGTCAGAAGGAATTTAACACAATATCACAATAAATCTCAGAGATCAAAACATAGTTAGCTTCAAAAGATAGTGAATGCCAATAAGGATTTAACTCCATTTCACAATCTCATAATACAAATCAATAAATCACACACAGCTTAATCATGTTCCAAAGTTCAATTCGTCCCAAAAGCCGATGGCTAATGAGGTATTCAATTCGTCCCAAAAGTCGATGACTAATGAGGAATAACATAGCTAGCTAGCAAAAATATGAGTACTCATCCAATTCGTCCTCAACAGGCACACACCTCAACACTTCAGCCAGAGAGGGAATTCAATTCGTCCTACTAGACAAGCTAGCGAGGAATACAATCAATATACATGATAGCTGTGGTTTCAAACCATTTACAGTGCTTTTCAATCAATAAGTATCCATCAAATATTATTCAAACAATTTTTCACAGTTTCACAATTTAAAACAATAATATACAAATAGTCAAAATTTATTTCAATTGAAAATAATTCAAAAGAAATAGCTGTTGTGCACAAACCTCTGATAACCGTCTCTTGGTCTGGACTCAGTGTTTCCTTCCCTTTTCCTGAGTCTTTGGTAACTGAGAAACACAATATGAAGTGTTTCAGTACTAAATTAAATTGTCTCTAACGATAATGTTCGATAAGTAATTCACTGAAAGCTATTATTTGCTTAATCAACCTAATATATCGATCCTCGATGCGTTCTAGGTAAATTAGGTTTTAACGTTACTAATATGTCACATTCGATAGTATTTTAGGGTTGGTACATGTTACCGATTTCATTTCCTTGTTTAGTGCATTTTATTGCAACTTGCTGGATTCCGGGATACTAGTTTGACCTAACCGGAAGACCTAGTTCCCTCAGTTTTCGGGTTTCGGTCAAAACTACAAACTTGTAGATCTATGTCTTATGGAACGCGGGGAATTTCAGGTCATTCTGAGTTATGTAGACCAAGTTATGGTCATTTTACTATTGCTGGTCAAATGGCATCAAATTTGGTCATTTTAGGTCAATTTTGGTCAACTTTGGTTCGGCCAGTTTTTGGACCCGAAATTGTGCAAGCTGTTTGAGTTGCTTATGGTCATTTTTGGGCTTTGGTGTCTTCATAAGACTTGTAGATATGGGTCTTAACTATTCATGGTTAAAATTTCAGGTCAATTGGACCTGTTTTGAGTGAGTTATGGCCTAAACACTAACTGCTGCCCAAATGGTCAGTTTCAAGGCCTCACTTGCACTTAATCTGGATTTGGTCATTTTTTAAGCTACCTTGCAAGCAGAATTTTGGTATGTTTCCTTCATGAAAGTTGGCACATTTTGTGCCTATTTTCACCTCCAATTGGTCTCATACCAATTGGAGTTACACATTTAGAGTTATAGGCTGAAATGCATACTGTCCTTAATTATATTGCTTATACATCTATCCATTACACATTTACCTTGCTACAAGTCCACTTCTCTTACCAATTTTGTTTTGGTACATTACCAAAACCATATATCACTTCACTTTAAAGTCACTTTGGGCAGAATACAAATATCTTCAATACACCAAATGAAACTCTAATTCACAAAGTCCAAATACAACCATAAATACACATAAACACTCCTAATTGTTACATACAATTTCCACAACCAATTTACACACATATTCATCAATCCTCAATGTCATAATTTACCCAATATCTTCATGAATTTAAACACTCATCAAGAAGCCTCAAGGCTGCCGAAATGCTTCACATTGCCAAAGTGTCCATAATTTCGTCAACTTCAATCCCAATTGCACAATCACCACATATACATGGAAATAACTTACTAGAACATTAATCACCCTACTCAACATAATTTGTAACACCCTCACTGTAGCAACTCCGTACATTCTACTGTTCTGGTGATCGGTGTCGGTCCGGACAGCTAGAACATCCGAAAAAATATTTAAACTAAAGTTAGGAACTATAATTAACTCAAATATTAATAAGAAAAATTTAGGAAAAATTTTAGAAATAAAATATAACCAAGTTAAACGAGCCGGTGCCCAAGCGATGGGTAACCAGAGGGAAGTTGCGGTTCTCGCAACTAGGAGCCCTAGACCCAGGGAAAAATTCATAAAATAATTTTTGGGACTCCAGAGAAGAGTCATTGAGGTTCCTATGGCATTAGAATGCCAAGAAAATATTTAGAAAAATTTTTCAATTGGTACAGACAATTTTGACCCGTTAAGCCAAACGGAGGGCATTTTGGTCATTTTGCCTTCAGAGACGATTTTTGGCCGACTTATCCAGTTAAGTAAATAATTATTATGATCTAAAATATGAATAAATATTGCTAAAAATTGAATTGAAAATGAGTAGAGAAAAGAAGAAAAGAAAATGAAAGAAAATACCTAATTATGACATCATATGATGTCATTAAAAACCTATCCACCAATCACAATTTGTTAAACTCATTAAAAGAGATAAAAGTGACCAAAAATTTGTAAAACCAATCTGCATCTTCAACCTTTGGGCAGCCTAAAAAAGGTTGAGAGAGAGAGAGAGAGAAGAGGTTCCACCATTAAAGCTCCCTTAAGCTTCATTTCCCACTTCAAACCACCTCAAAACCTTGTCCTCCCTTCACTAAAAATTTCCCTTACCACTAGAGCAAGACTTGGGCAGCAATTAGAAGAAGAGAAAGTGGAAGAAAGTGAGGTGTGAACAAGCTTAGAAAATCACCAAAGAGGTTAGTGCCATAACCTTTGCTTTTACATCTTTCTAATCATGAATTTGAGCTAAGTTAAGTTAAAAATTTGACAAAAATTGAATTAATGAAGCATGGTTATATTCCATGAAGTTTTGGCAGCCTTGAAATGAGTTAGGGTTAGGAGAAATCTTTGGTTTAAAGTGACATATTGCTGCCCCTCTTATAAATTATATGATTAGTATAGCAAATTAGGAGTGGGATGCATGAATTGGAGGCTTGGTCAGTTAGGGTTAGGGTTTTGGAAAGAAACTTGGACCTTGCTTAGGTAATGGTGAATAAACATTTTAATGGTCAATTAGTGACCATTTGAGGTAAGTTGACCATGACTTAGAGTGAATTATAGCATTGCAAACTGGTTTGGTATGCTGCCTAGAGTAACCAGCAGGGTGGCTGTGATTCCAGCCCACTTGGACAGCCATAACTTTGGCTGTGTAGGTTCAATTGGTATTTGGCCAATTGGAAATGAAACTAGACTTATAATGGCACATTTTTTCTGAAGAAACCATGCCCAAAAGACCAAAGCAAGAGGACCAAAAGTTGGCCCCAATCCGGATACCCTGCACCCAGAAACTGCAAAATGACCAAATGAACAGTAACTGTTCATTTGGCCATAACTCACTGTAGAAATGGTCAATTGACCTGAAATTTTTACAGCAACAACTTAAGACATAGACAAACAACTTTCATGAAGAAACCTACCCCAAATTATGACCAGAACCTAACCCAAATGGCAGTCACAGTCACTGTTCATGGTACTGTAGATTTGGTAAATTCTGCAGATTGGAAATCCGGCCAGCTATGGTTTTTGGACCATATCTGGAGCTACAAAACTCCAAATGGAGTGATTCAAAAAAGGAAATTCAACTAGACAAAATAAGGAACAACTTTCATGTTTACCATTTCCTCAAATTCCCACTGAAACAGGGCTTAATGGAACAGTAAAATTAGGCTTCAAAAACTGAAAATTCTGCCCTTTTGGTTTTAAGCATAGAAATGGTAATGGCAATCAATTCCAACAAGTTTTAAATACAAAATGTGGTATGTTTGGGGTGTTAAAACCAATACACCTATTTTCTATCCAAAAGTCAACATTTTTGTTGACCAATGAGGTGAATAGTGACACCAAAACTTGAAATTCAAAATTTGAAATTAGAAATGCATCTAGGGGACTTTAAATTGCAATTGGCAATTAATACTAGCAAATGTAAAACTCAAAATGTGGGATCTTAGTGTAATTAGAATTAATATATCCATTAAGTATAAAAAGGTCAACATTTTGATTGACTAGTAAGGTGAATAGTAATCAAAATGATTAGTAAATTAAGATGAAGACCCAGAACCAATTCTAAGCTTAAATGCTTAGAATTGTATGACAAATGTGGACTATGCATCCTAGTCAAAATTGTTAAAAAGAAATTAAGGCCATAAATTTGAAATCCATGAAATATTCATAGATTACTTGAAACATGAAAAATAAGTCACCTAATTGATGTGAATTGTGATCATATAAATGATCAAATGAATGTATGAATTATAATTGAAATTTATCATGAAATAATGGATTCATAAAACACAATATATTAATATTTAATGATATTATGTGCCCTTGTATTGCCTAGACACGTGTGTCAGATTGGATAGATTGGCATGCCAATAGGGTATTGTTTTAGCAGTACTGCGAAAGGCTTTATGCCCGTATTCATGGCTTTATGCCCGCATTCATGGCTTTATGCCAACATTCATGGCTTTTATGCCCGATTATGTGTTATCATGGCTTTTTAGCCATACTGACTGCATACGTGGTTGACGTTCTGCGTCCCATGGTATGACGGCCCGAGGCACCGCGGTGTCCAGTGCCAACGACCCGTTATCAATTTTAGTCGACTGTCGTGAGGTTACTTGGGCAGTGTAATTTATTGAGATAAGTTAAGAATATTAGCAATTAAAAATATTAGAAATTAAATAAAATAAATGAGTAAGATGACCTAAAATAAATTAGGATAGTTATTTATTAGAAAGAATCGAAATGAACTGGACAGATATCAAAATTTACTTATTATGAAATAATCTGAGACAACCTAGCAAGTATAGAGAAAATGCTAAAAGATTAGCAAAGAAAATTATAACATAAATAAATATTGCAAATGTGCTTATATAACAATATAAGCATAAATTTATTATTTTCAAATCATTTTTCTTTGTACATTATTACTGTACATTGGCAAATAAACACTTTCAAAGAAGACTAAATTAGGATATAACACATTAAATTTTAGAAACCGCATGTGAAATATAAATAAATCTTGATTATTTGAATTATGTTTTATTTCTATCTTTATTTGTATATTATTTCCTTGTTATATTATTGCACCACTAAGTAGCAATGCTTAGCGCGATGGAATTGTTTCCTTCGCACAGGTACTGAAGCTGGAACCCAATGGACGTTTGACTGGGAATTTTGGGAGTTTTGATCTGCGGAAGTATCTGAAGTATCTGTGGTTGTCACCTCCTCAGCAATGCATGTAGATAGGGCCCATATAGATCCTATTTTGTATTTTGTATAAAATGCTAGATATTGCATTATGATGTAAATTATGAAATTTTGTAATTATTTTGTAAATTATGTAAATTAAGGAAATTTGAAAATTTTGCTTATGTAATTTGAGAATGTTTACATATGAATTGAGTATGCATGGAAATGATTATGAAATTGAAATGTATGAATGAGATTTGAAATATGAGAAAATTATGAGAATGATTGATGAGATAATTATGATTAGCATGGATAAAACTTTATTCTGAAAATATTGTTGAAACTTTCAAACAGGTAAATAGTAAAATACGTCAACTGGTAATAAAATAGGGGAAACTCCGCTGGTTTCTCCGTCGAAAAATAATTAATATTAAAATATAACGAGATCAAAATATGAAAGGAATAAAGTAAGATAAGATAGGGTGCTCCGGCACCGAATGTAGCACACTTTGCTCGGCTACACTGTAGTCGGGTGAGGGGTGTTACATAATTTCCCATCAAATATATGTAAGAATAAATCATCAAATATACAACTCCATGGCTGTCCAAACTGGATATATCAATAACTCATCAAAACTTAAAAATTTCTTCACAAAGCAAACACCCATAACATGTTTTCAAACTTTAACAAAGAAATATTCAAAAACTCAAACTTACCTATTGTTGGCACTTGCTTAATCTTCACTAAAACTTCTTAATATTGGTATCTACTTCTTCCTTGTGAAGTGGGGATAATTTTTAATGAAGCTACCTAGGTGTTTAGAGGTAAAATGAAGGAGTGGATGAAGCTTTATGCAACACGGCAATGGAGGTTTCCCATTTCTTCATTTCGGCATGGATGGAGGAGTTGGAGAAAAATGAAATTGCAGATTGTGTAATAGGTGTACACCTGCCCATTTAGTATTTAGTTTATTCCTTAGTGGTCCACTTACACAAATTAATCATATTATATGTTTAACTTTCATTTATTCCACATTAAACCCATAATTTTTGCTATTTACTTTAGGTACCACCAAATTAATTTTTCATTATATTTTCCAAGTGTAATATTATTTATTTTTAATGGACATTTAGGTCAAAAGACAATTCGGGATGTCGATTGACCATAATGCCCCTGTCGTTGCATTCAGATTTTTCAGAACACCGTGTTTTGTCTGTTTTTCGATTTCTCACTTTTCCTTGTACTAATAATTTAATTTTTCTTTGATATTTCTAATGATATTTATACTTCAATTGATTTCTCTTTAAGTCCTAAAAATATTTTCCAGGGTTCTCCGCGGTCCAGGGCTAGTCAACGGTCCACGCCGTGACTTCCCGGTGCGGTCACCCATCGCTAGGGTTCTCGGCTCGCTTAACTTGATTACCTTTCTTTGCTATTATTTTTCCTTTGTTTTTCTTGTATTTTCTTTTCTTGTATTTCATTATTTGATGTCTCCTCCCTCATATCAAAGTGTAGTTCTAGGCATCCTAGCTGTCCAACACTGGTCACCGGAGTAGTAGAACGCACTACCGAACATAGGGGTGTTACAATTCTCCCCCCCTTAAATAAATTTCATCTTGAAATTTTACCTGGCATTAGTCTTTGAACAGCTGTGGGTGCTGTCTCCTCATATCCTCTTCACGTTCCCAAGTAGCTTCCTGGCCTGAATGATGGTTCCACAACACTTTAACCAGGTGTATCTGTTTGTTCCTCAGCTGCTTCACCTCATAAGCCAGAATTTTTATGGGTTCTTCCTCATATGAGAGGTCTGGATTTACCTCAATCTCTTCAACTGATAGTACTAAGATGGGTCAGATCTGTACCTTCTTAACATGGACACATGGAAGACACTGTGTATCCTTGCTAGCTCTGGAGGTAATGCCAACCGATATGCCAAAGGACCCACTCTTTCCAGAACTTCATATGGTCCGATGAAACGAGGACTCAGTTTCCCCTTTCTGCCAAATCTCATAATCCTCTTCCAAGGAGAAACTTTGAGGAATACCTTATCACCCACTGCATATTCAATATCTCTTCTTTTCAAATCAACATAGGACTTCTGACGGTCTGATGCAGCCTTGAGTCTATCTCTAATCAATATGATCTTTTCCTCTGTCTGCTGAACAATTTCTGGCCCAATCATCTTCCTTTCACCTACTTCATCCCAACATAAGGGAGTTCTGCACTTCCTGCTATACAATGCTTAATATGGAGGCATCCCAATGCTTGATTGGTAGCTGTTGTTATAAGCAAACTCAATCAAAGGCAAGTGTGTATCCCAACTACCTTCAAATTCAATCACACAAGACTCCAATATCTGAATAACCCTTTCAGACTGGCCATCTGTCTGTGGGTGGAATGCTGTGCTGAAGTTCAATCTAGTTCCTAGGGCTCTCTGAAGACTACCCCAGTATCTAGAAGTGAACCTAGGATCTCTGTCAGATACAATTGATACTGGCACTCCATGCAATTTTACAATCTCATATATGTACAATCTGGCCAATCTTTCCAGGCTATAGTCCATCCGCACTGGCAAAAAGTGAGCAGACTTGGTCAATCTGTCAACTATAACCCATACTGCATCATGACTACTCTGTGTCCTTGGAAGTCCTGTAACAAAATCCATAGTTATCCGTTCCCATTTCCACTCTGGTACTGACAAAGGATGTAACAAACCAGCTGGAACTTGATGTTCTGCCTTTACTTGCTGACAAGTTAGGCATTTGGAAACAAATTCAGCTATATCTCTCTTCATACCCATCCACCAGTAATGCTCTTTCAGCCCTTTGTACATTTTAGTTCCACCAGGGTGCACAGCAAATGGAGACTCATGTGCTTCCTTCATAATGATCTGTCTCAATTCAGCATCATTAGGAACGCACATTCTGCCCCGATGTAGCAATAAAACATCATCTCTCACAGAGAATTCAGGTTTCTTGCCCTGCTGGACTTCTTTCAGTAGCTTCTGATATTTTTCATCACTGAGCACCATTCGACCGATCAATCAACACCGGCCGTACATGCCAAGCAACTACCGTCATTCCTCATCATCAATCTCTAAACCGCATCTTTGGCTTTCAATTCATATACCATGGACAAAGGAGAAACTCTGAGACTTGCTATAGTCTTGCGACTTAAGGCGTCAGCCACCACATTTGCTTTCCCTGGCTGATAGTCTATTAAGCAATCATAGTCTTTAATGAGTTCTAACCATCTCCTCTGCCTCAAATTCAATTCCTTCTGGGTGCCCAAATACTTCAAGCTCTTGTGATCTATGTAAATGTAGCATTTCTCCCCATACAAATAGTGTCTCCAGATCTTCAGAGCAAAAACAATAGCTGCTAGCTCCAGATCATGTGTTGGGTAGTTCCTCTCATGCGGTTTCAGCTGGCGTGATGCATAAGCAATGACATTTCGATCTTGCATCAGTACACAGCCTAACCCATTGTGAGAAGCATCACTATAAAATGTGTATTCTTTACCCAGTGTAGGTAAAGTGAGGACTGGAGCTTCAGTCAAACACCTCTTCAACTCATCAAAACTCTGCTGACATTTATTTGTCCACTGAAATTTTACATCTTTCCGAAGCAGTTTGGTTAGTGGAGAAGATAACATAGAAAACCCCTTCACAAACCGGCGGTAATATCCAGCTAAACCTAAAATCGAATTTCGTGATATTCTGGTGGCTTCCAATTAAGGATAGCTTCTACCTTGCTGGAATCTACCTTGATCCCTTCAGCTGACACAACATGTCCCAAAAAGGAGATTTCTTTCAGCCAAAATTCACATTTTGACAATTTGGCGTATAGCTGTTTCTCCCTTAAAGTCTGCAGTACAATCCGCAGATGTCTGTCATGCTCCTCTGCATTTCTTGAATATATCAAAATGTCATCAATAAACACCACCACAAATTGATCAAGATATGGTCTGAAGATAGTGTTCATCAGATCCATAAAAGCAGCTGGAGCATTTGTTAACCCGAATGGCATTACTAGAAACTCATAGTGGCCATACCGAGTTCTGAAAGCAGTTTTTGGAATACTCTGCTCTTGCACCTTCAACTGATAATAACCAGATCGCAGATCAATTTTGGAGAATACAGCTGCACCCTTCAACTGATCAAATAGATCATCAATGCGAGGCAATGGATATCTGTTCTTTATTGTCACCTTATTCAACTGTCGGTAGTCAATGCATAAGCGGAGAGTACCATCCTTCTTCTTAACAAACAACACTGGTGCTCCCCAAGGTGACACACTAGGGCGGATGAAGCCCTTTTCAAGTAGTTCTTGCAATTGTATCTTCAACTCCTTCAACTCTGCTGGTGCCATTCTGTATGGCGTTATGGAGATTGGATCCACACCAGGCATAACATTAATTTCAAACTACACTTCTCTTTCCGGAGGTAGTCCTGGTAATTCATCAGGAAACACATCTGGAAAGTCATATACTGTAGGGATGTCCTTCAATGCTGGACTCCCCACTTGGGTGTCTACCACATGTGCCAAGTGTGCTTCACACCCCTTTCTGATCATTTTTCTGGCTAATGCAGCCGAAATGACGTTTGATGGCAATAACTGCCTCTCCCCATGTATTACCACATCATTGTACTGAGGAAGACCAAAAGTGACTGTCTTCAGCCTACAGTCAATCATGGCATGATGCCTAGCTAACCAATCCATGCCCAAGATGATATCATAATCTCTGAAGGGCATTTCAATGAGATTAGATAGAAAAGTGTGTCCTTGGATCACCAAAGGACAATCTCTATACATTCTATTAACCCTGACTTCCTGTCCTAGTGGACTTGTTACGAGCACCTCAAAGTCCATTTTTATACATGGAACAGTAATGCAATCAATGATGCTAGCACTCACATAAGAATGGGTAGAACCCGGGTCAAATAACACAAACACATTCTGATTAAAAGTTGAGAAGGTACCAGCCACAGCATCAGATGTTTCAGCCTCTTCCCTCTGTCTCATTGCATACATTCTGACTGGAGCACTGTCTTGCTCTGATTGTTTCACTGTGCCTTGGCTGCCTGCTAGGCTACCTCTACCCCTGCCTCTACCTCTGCTGGGTGGTTGTGAACTTCTAGCGACAGGGCTCTGAACTTACCCTTCTGCAGTAGTAGGAGGTGGTCCAACTCTGCGACTACTGGTGCAGTCCTTGGCAAAGTGTCCTATGCCTCCACAGTTATAACAGGCTCCAATAGCCTTGTAGCAGATCCCACCATGATTTCTTCCACATGTCTCACATTGGCGGGGAGGGTAGGAACCTCTGGTACTCTGCTGACAAGATAGGGGAGGCTTCTGTCCTGAATATCTTCCCTACTGCATTTCTTGCCACCTCCGCCATGTCCCCATAGTTCTTCCTCTTTCCAAGAGGGACCACCGAACTCGTTTCTCTGATTTTCCCTCTTTCTCTGTCTTCTCTAATTTCTTTTTCTCAGGAGCAGCTTCAGACTCAATTCTTTCTAACTCTAGAGCTTGAGAAACAAGTTCAGAGAAGTTAGTGTGTTTGAATTCGACTACTTGTAATCTGATACTGGGCTTCAAGCCAGTTTCAAACCTCTTGCATCTCTCCCTGCTGGTAGAAAGTAAACTTATCACAGAATGGCTCAAGGGAAAATTCTCTTTCATACTCAGCCACTAATTTGCTCCCCTGTTTCAGACTTAGGAATTCTTGTAACTTCTGGTCTACATAAGCATCAAGGACATACTTTTGTCTGAATTCCCTAAGAAAGTCATTCCATGTTAGCACTGCAGGTTCTACCAGACTATGGGGAATGGTTTTCCACCAGTCATAAGCATCCCCCTGTAACAAAGATACTGAGTATTCAAATCTGAGCTCCTCTGTGCAATGCAATTTCTTAAATACCCTATCCATCCTCTCTAACCATTGTTCAGCTTCTAGAGGATCTACTGTCCCCTTAAACTCTGTAGCCCCATACTTCATCAATTTATCATACTGCCTAGTAGGAGATTGTGGTTGTACCACCGTGTATCAGATTAGGACTTGAGTAGGCACATTACCGACCATTTGTTGGAATATTGCGACCATCTCTTGAGCAAATTGAGCAGAAATCATGATGCAGGGTGGTCTTCTTGAACCATTGACATTATGTAGGCCTGGGGCATCCCCCTTGCACCTCAGCCTCAATAGATTGATCGACTGAACGATCAACTTCTTCCATAGTCAATGCGAGGATTTTAAATCTCCTGAACAAATAACATAAGGAGATTTCCTCCAGTTAGTGCATATTTATAATGTAATGTACTGTATGTATTAAACAATGATGTTGAGCAGTTGTACTATGAAGAAAGAATATTCAAATAACAGGTGAAAACAAAATTTAAAAACATTGCTCTGATACCACTAAAACATGTCACACCCTACCCCTCTGTAAGGCATAACATGATCCCGTAGTATACCTAATGAATTACCAACTCCGTCTACTGATAACCTATTAAATACACTACAAGGGATTTTAAAAACTTTTCTTACTTCTTTTACAGTGGTGAGCACTATTTACAGGTGTTAAAAACTTTTGTGAACTGAAGTGAAACTGCCAACTCATTTGGATTATTTGGAATTTCTATAAAAATTTTGGCAGAGTGCCATCTGTATTTTGGATAAAAACAGTTCTTCAGAAAACCTGTAAAAAAAACACTTCAATATATTCCAAGTCTCAACTTCAACATTTTTCTCAACCCAACATATTTCTCAAGTCAAATTCACAGTAATTTTTCAAAGACTGAGATAAAGAAAATATAATACAATTTTTACAAGTCAAAATATCTCATAATTTATTTTATAACTTCAATGTACAATTTTAATTTACAACTGCTCAAAACAAAAAAAAAAAATGTACATACAGTGGTCATACATTACAGTACAAAATGCAAAATGTGGTATACTCATTATACCCGAAAATCTCTCGCTGGAAGTAATAGCAGCCTAGTCTGCTGCTCTGTCTGTCAGTCTACCTGCGACAGCAATAAAAAGCTATCGCTGAGACGATGTCTCAGTGGTGCACAACATTAACCAAATACAATTTAAATCACAATTCATAAATCATATAAATAGTGGATACTTAAAACCATAGTTAATTTCAAGACAGTAATTGTCAACAAGAATTTAAACTCCATTTCTCAATATCACAATAAATTTCAATAAGTCAGATCATGGTTGAATTCAAAAGACAGTATATGTCAATAAGAGTTTAAATTCATTTCACAATCACATAATACATATCAATAAATCACACACAGCTTAATCATGTTCCAAAGTTCAATTCGTCCCAAAAGTCAATGACTAATGAGGAATAACATAGCTAGCTAGCAAAAATATGAGTACTCATCCAATTCATCCTTAACAGGCACACATCTCAACACTTCAGCCAGAGAGGGAATTCAATTCGTCCCACTAGACAAGCTAGCGAGGAATACAATTTATATACATGATAGCTGTGGTTTCAAACCATTTCCAATACTTTTCAATCAATAAGTATCCATTAATATCATTCAAATAATTTCTCACAGTTTTCAAATCATTTACAATGCTTTTCAAGCAATAAATATCCATTCAAACACATTTCCACAATTTAAAACAATAATGTACAAATAGTCATAATTCATTTCAATTGAAAAATTCAAATGAAATAGTTGTTGTGCACAAACCTCTGATAACTGTCTCTTGGTCTGGACTCAGTGTTTCCTTCCCTTTTTCTGAGTCTTTGGTAACTGAGAAACACAATTTAAAGTGTTTCAGTACTAAATTAAACTGTCTCTATCGATAATGTTTGACAAATAATTCACTGAAAGCTATTATTTGCTTAATCACCTAATATACTGACCCTCAATGCGTTCTAGGTAAATTAGGTTTTAGTGTCATTAATATGTCACATTCGATAGGGTTTTAGGGTTGGTACGTTTTACCAAACTCATTTCCTTGTTTAATGCATTTTAATGCAACTTGCTAGATCCCGGTATACTAGTTTGACCTAGCCGAAAGACCTAGTTCCCTCGATTTTCGGGTTTCGGTCAAAACTACAAACTTGTAGATCTATGTCTTCTTGCACGTGGGGCAAAATTTTAGGTCAATCCGAGTTATGTAGACCAAGTTATGGTCATTTTACTATTGCTGATCAAATGGCATCAAATTTGGTCATTTTAGGTCAACTTTGGTTCGGCCAGTTTTTGGACCCGAACTTGTGCAAGCTGTTTGACTTTCTAATGGTCATTTTCTGGGCTTTGGTGTCTTCATGAGACTTGTAGGTATGGGTATTAACTATTCATGGTTAAAATTTCAGGTCAATTGGACCTGTTTTGAGTGAGTTATGGCCTAAATACTAACTGCTGCCCAAATGGTCAGTTTTCAGGTTTCACTTGCACTTAATCCGAATTGGTCATTTTTCATGTCACCTTGCAAGCCGAATTTTGGTATGCTTTCTCAATGAAAGTTGGCACATTTTGTGCCTAGTTTCACCTCCAATTGGTCTCATACCAATTGAGGTTACACATTTAAAGTTATAGGCTAAAATGTATACTGCCCTTAATTACCTTACTTATACATGTATCCATTACACATTTAATTGCTATATGTCCACTTCCCTTACCAATTCTGTTTTGGTACATTACCAAAACCACATACCTCTTCACTTTAAAGTCACTTTGGGCATATTACACACATCCTCAATACACCAAATAAACTCAAATTTACAAAGTCTAAGTACAATCACATATACACATAAACATTACTCATTCTTACATACTCTTTACACAACCAATCTATATACATATCCATCAATCCTCAATGTCAATATTCTGCCAATACCTTCATGAACTCATACATTTATCAAAGTGTCCCAAGGCTGCCACAAAGCTTCACCATGCCAAAGTGTCCATAATTCGTCAACTTCAATCCCCATTGTACAATCACCACATATACATGGAATTTAACTACTAGGACATTAAATCACCCTATTCATCATAATTTCTCATCAAATATATGTAAAATAAATCATCAAATACACAACTCCATGGCTGTCCAAACTGGATATATCAAGAACTCTTCAAACTTGAAAATTTTCTTCACAATTCAAACACCCATAACATGTATACAAACTTTATCAAAGAAATATTCAAAAATACAAACTTACCTTTGGTTGGGACTTGTTAAACCTTGACTAAACTTCTTGATTTTAGTATCAAACTCTTCCTTGTGATGTGGGGATAAAACTTAGTGAAGAAACTTAGGTGATTAGAAGTGAAATGAGGGAATGGTCAAGCTTATGCAAAATGGCTATGGAGTTTTCCCTAGCTTTCCATTTCGTCAAGGTTGAGAAAATGAAGGAGATGATGCTTGAGTGGGAGTAATCTGCCCACTTATGCTTATTTTTTTAATCCATATTAAAATCCTTAGTGGTCCACTTACTTACTTTAAATCATATAATATGTTTAACTTCCTTTTATTCCACATTAAACCCTTAATTCTTGCTATTTACATTAGGTACCACCAAATTAATTTTTCATTATATTTTCCAAGTGTAATATTATTTATTTTTAATTGACATTTAGGTCAAAAGACAATTCGGGATGTCAAATGACCATAATGCCCCTGTTCGGGTTACATTCCCGATTTTTCGGTAACACCGGGTTTTGTCCGTTTTTCGATTTCTCACTTTTCTTTGTACTAGTTATTTAATTTTTCTTTGATATTTCTAATGATATTTATAATTCAATTGATGTCTCTTTAAGTTCTAAAAATATTTTCTAGGGTTCCCCGTAGTCCAGGGCTAGTCAACGGTCCACGCCGTGACTTCCCGGTGCGGTCCCCCATCGCTAGGGTTCTCGGCTCGCTTAACTTGGTTACATTTCTTTGTTATTATTTTTCCTTTGTTTTTCTTGTATTTTCTTTTCTTGTATTTCATTATTTTATGTCTTCTTACTCATATCGAAGTGTAGTTCTAGGCATCCTAGCTGTCCGGACAGCACTGGTCACCGGAACAGTAGAACGCACTACCGAACTTAGGGGTGTTACAAAAAACAATATGTACATATAGTGAACATACATTACAGTACAAAATGCAAAATATGGTATACTCATTATACCCGAAAATCTCTCGCTGGAGGTACTAGCAGCCTAGTCATTGCTGTTCTGTCTGTCTTCACTGATAAAGAATGAAAAGCTATCGCTGAGACAATGTCTTAGTGGTGCACAACATTAACCAAATACAACTTTAAATCACAATTCATAATTCATTTAAATGATGGATATGTAAAATCATAGTTAAATTCAAGACAATGAGTGTCAGAAGGAATTTAACACAATATCACAATAAATCTCAGAGATCAAAACATAGTTAGCTTCAAAAGACAGTGAATGTCAATAAGGATTTAACTCCATTTCACAATCTCATAATACAAATCAATAAATCACACACAGCTTAATCATGTTCCAAAGTTCAATTCGTCCCAAAAGCCGATGGCTAATGAGGTATTCAATTCGTCCCAAAAGTCGATGACTAATGAGGAATAACATAGTTAGCTAGAAAAAAAATGAGTACTCATCCAATTCGTCCTCAACAGGCACACACCTCAACACTTCAGCCAGAGAGGGAATTCAATTCGTCCCACTAGACAAGCTAACGAGGAATACAATCAATATACATGATAGCTGTGGTTTCAAACCATTTACAGTGCTTTTCAATCAATAAGTATCCATCAAATATTATTCAAACAATTTTTCACAGTTTCACAATTTAAAACAATAATATACAAATAGTCAAAATTTATTTCAATTGAAAATAATTCAAAAGAAATAGCTGTTGTGCACAAACCTCTGATAACAGTCTCTTGGTCTGGACTCAGTGTTTCCTTCCCTTTTCCTGAGTCTTTGGTAACTGAGAATCACAATTTGAAGTGTTTCAGTACTAAATTAAATTGTCTCTAACGATAATGTTCGATAAGTAATTCACTGAAAGGTATTATTTGCTTAATCAACCTAATATATCGATCCTCAATGCATTCTAGGTAAATTAGGTTTTAACGTTACTAATATGTCACATTCGATAGTATTTTAGGGTTGGTACATGTTACCGATTTCATTTCCTTATTTAGTGCATTTTATTGCAACTTGCTGGATTCCTGGATACTAGTTTGACCTAGCCGGAAGACCTAGTTCCCTCAGTTTTCGGGTTTCGGTTAAAACTACAAACTTGTAGATCTATGTCTTATGGAACGCGGGGCAAAATTTCAGGTCATTCTGAGTTATGTAGACCAAGTTATGGTCATTTTACTATTGCTGGTCAAATGGCATCAAATTTGGTCATTTTAGGTCAATTTTGGTCAACTTTGGTTCGGCCAGTTTTTGGACCCGAACTTGTGCAAGCTGTTTGACTTGCTTATGGTCATTTCTGGGCTTTTGTGTCTTCATAAGACTTGTAGATATGGGTCTTAACTATTCATGGTTAAAATTTCAGGTCAATTGGACCTGTTTTGAGTGAGTTATGGCCTAAACACTAACTGCTGCCCAAATGGTCAGTTTTCAGGCCTCACTTGCACTTAATCTGGATTTGGTCATTTTTTAAGCTACCTTGCAAGCAGAATTTTGGTATGTTTCCTTCATGAAAGTTGGCACATTTTGTGCCTAATTTCACCTCCAATTGGTCTCATACCAATTGGAGTTACACTTTTAGAGTTATAGGCTGAAATGCATACTGTCCTTAATTATATTGCTTATACATCTATCCATTACACATTTACCTTGCTACAAGTCCACTTCTCTTACCAATTCTGTTTTGGTACATTGCCAAAACCATATATCACTTCACTTTAAAGTCACTTTGGGCAGAATACAAATATCTTCAATACACCAAATGAAACTCTAATTCACAAAGTCCAAATACAACCATAAATACACATAAACACTCCTAATTGTTACATACAATTTCCACAACCAATTCACATACATATTCATCAATCCTCAATGTCACAATTTACCCAATATCTTCATGAATTTAAACACTCATCAAGAAGTCTCAAGGCTGCCAAAATGCTTCACATTGCCAAAGTGTCCATAATTTCGTCAACTTCAATCCCAATTGCACAATCACCACATATACATGGAAATAACTTACTAGGACATTAATCACCCTACTCAACATAATTTCCCATCAAATATATGTAAGAATAAATCATCAAATATACAACTCCATGGCTGTCCAAACTGGATATATCAATAACTCCTCAAAACTTAAAAATTTCTTCACAAAGCAAACACCCATAACATGTTTTCAAACTTTAACAAAGAAATATTCAAAAACTCAAACTTACCTATTGTTGGGACTTGCTTAATCTTCATTAAAACTTCTTAATATTGGTATCTACTTCTTTCTTGTGAAGTGGGGATAATTTTTAATGAAGCTACCTAGGTATTTAGAAGTAAAATGAAGGAGTGGATGAAGCTTTATGCAACACGGCAATGGAGGTTTCCCATTTCTTCATTTCGGCATGGATGGAGGAGTTGGAGAAAAATAAAATTGCAAATTGTGTAATAGGTGTACACCTACCCATTTAGTGTTTAGTTTATTCCTTAGTGGTCCACTTACACAAATTAATCATATTATATGTTTAACTTTCATTTATTCCACATTAAACCCATAATTTTTGCTATTTACTTTAGGTACCACCAAATTAATTTTTCATTATATTTTCCAAGTGTAATATTATTTATTTTTAATGGACATTTAGGTCAAAAGACAATTCGGGATGTCGATTGACCATAATGCCCCTGTTCGGGTTGCATTCCCAATTTTTCGGTAACACCGGGTTTTGTCTGTTTTTCGATTTCTCACTTTTCCTTGTACTAATAATTTAATTTTTCTTTGATATTTCTAATGATATTTATACTTCAATTGATGTCTCTTTAAGTCCTAAAAATATTTTCCAGGATTCTCTGCGGTCCAGGGCTAGTCAACGGTCCACGCCGTGACTTCCCGGTGCGGTCACCCATCGCTAGGGTTCTCGGCTCGCTTAACTTGATTACCTTTCTTTGCTATTATTTTTCCTTTGTTTTTCTTGTATTTTCTTTTCTTGTATTTCATTATTTTATGTCTCCTCCCTCATATCATAGTGTAGTTCTAGGCATCCTAACTGTCCGGACAACACTGGTCACCGGAGCAGTAGAACGCACTACCGAACATAGGGGTGTTACAATTTATATTTCAAGTTCAGTTTAATTTTTGAATAACTATGATTTAAATTCCACTTAAAGATTATTTTTAGTATGTTGTGCACCACTGAGTCCTAGTACTCAGCGATGGCTGTTATTGCTGTCGCAGATATAGAGACTAGAGGAGCAGCAGAGTAAGCTGCTGAGGATTGAGAAGCTAATTGCCTTGAAGTCTATCGGGTATATTTTATACCCTGATTGTAAAAACTATTTTAATATATGTAAATGTATGTAGTTGTATGGACATGTAAAATTAGTTATGAGCAGTTGTATAAAGTTGTATAGAGTTGTATAAAGCTTGTAATAAATTTTGGTTTGAATTTCTCTTAATGTAAATTTTTGTAATGATATATATAAATTGTTTTATCTTTAATAAAATATGAATTGAAATATTTTGTTTTAATTTGAATGAAATTGATTAATAGTATTTTAATGATTGTTGAATTTTAGAAATTGAGAAATGATGTTGAATTTGGTTGGGATGGTTGTGGAAATTGATGAAGTTGTTGAGATAAAGTATTAGAAGTGCTTTTTACAAGTATTTGTAGAACTTTTTTCTCAAAATACAGATGGCACTCTGCTGAAATTTCTATATAATTTGCCAAAAAATAAAATGGGACAAAAAATTTTGCTAGTTTTAAAACTTTGAATAAATGATTTTAATATCTATTAGAAAATACTCACCACTTATAAAAATAAGAAAATTGTTTTAAAATCTCTTGTAGGGTACTTAATGAGTTATCGGTAGGTAAAGTTCGGTAATTCATTAGGTATTCTACGGGATCATGTTATGCCTTACAGAGGGGTAAGGTGTGACATAAAACCTCACCCTCTCTTCACTAAAATTAACCCTTACCACTAGAGCAAGACTTAGGCAGCAATTAGAAGAAGAAAAAGTGAAGTTTAAGCTTGGGAAAAATTCTGCTCAAAGAGGTTAGTGCCTCACTTTTGCTTCTTTTTTTTTTTTTTCATATGTTGAAACTAAGTTGAATGAAGGTGAAATTCATGAAAAATGATATAAATGATGCATGAATGAAGAATTGGATTTTTGGCCAGCTTTATGGGAATGGTAGTTTGATAGTTTTGATAGATTTGAAAGGCTTAGAAATGGTGATTGATGTGTAAACATAAATTAGAAATTGATTAGTTTGCTTAATTTGATAAGTGTTAGTTGAACCTTGAATTGAGAGTTAGGGTTTGTGTCACATTCTACTCCTCATAAGATGTAACATGTTCCCGCAGTACACCTAATGAATTACTGTACTTCACCTACCGGTAACCCATTAAATATACTATAAGGGATTTTAAAACAATTTTCGTTCATTTTAAAATTGATGGGTAAATTTTTTTTTTCAAATTTAAAAACCTTTATTAAAGTCCAAACATAAATTAAATTCTTAGATATTTAAAATCTCCGTAATTTTTACAAAAATTTAGGCAGAGTGCCGTCTATATTTTGAGAAAACAGTTCTTTAAAACCTGAAAATAGAAACACTCCCAATATATTTCTTAATCACAACTCCATTTGCAACCTCTAAACTTCAAATCAACAGCAATAGCAACACTTCAATTTAAAATCCAAATTTAAAACCTGAAAATAGAAACACTCCCAATATATTTCTTAATCACAACTCCATTTGCAACCTCTAAACTTCAAATCAACAGCAATAGCAACACTTCAATTTAAAATCCAAATTTCAAATCAAGAATGAATATCTCAAAACATTTCATAACTCATGCACATTGCATTTTAAATCATTAATTTACAATCACAAGTTAATTTACAGATGCAAAATCTCAAAAATAATATTATTATAATTTTATCTGTACAACTGTTCAAATTATAGAGATACATATGCATACTATCATATTTACATCAAACTAAACTACTAGGGTATAGACAAATACCCGTACAAAAATTCTTCAATTGTTCTCCTTTTTAACTGTAGCAGCTCGCTCTATTGCTATGTCCTTTTCTCTATCTGCGATAGCAAGTTAAAGCTATCGCTGAGTATATAAATATCAGTGGTGCACAATAAAGCATAAAATAGATAATATAAAACGTTTATGAACAAATCATCATTCAAAAATCTCATAATCGCCTTTCACAAATTTTTTTCTCAAATCACATTTATAACAAATCATAATTTTCAAAGCTTAATATAGCACAACTTAATCAAACAATTTAATAAACATAGTGTTGCCAAACAATAACACAACTTAGGCCATGACACAAAATTTTCGAACATGTCGTGTGTACATCACGACAAGGCATACTCATCCCACTAATCGAAATCAGTGAGGGAGGTGGCTAGCTAGCTAATGAGTACTCATCCAAACTCGCCCCTCAGACTGGAAAGCTAGAGAGGGAGAAATATAATCAAATATCAAACTCACCTCACAAGTGGAGGAGGAACATATTAATATTGTCATGTCAAGTGTGAATTAAAAAAAATTTAAATCAAGTTATTTAAATATTTTATACAATTCACAAATCATATTTGATTCTAAATTTTTCGTATACAAAGTAGGCAACACTATTTTTTAAATAATATTTTCAAAGCCATAACAATCAAAATTATTCACAATATTTATTTCAAGAATTGTCAAGTAGAAACAAAGGATTTTAAGTTTGTTGTGCACAAACCTGACGTGAGTTGCCTCTAGGCCTTGACTCAGTCCCTTATACCTTCCGGGTCTTTTTCAGCTGAAACACAAAATTTATAGTATTTCAGTATCTTATTTCACCATAAATCTAATAATTAATTCATAAATACTTAATTCTAGCCCAAATATGCTTAAACTAACATTCTTAAAAATTTTCATTTTGGAGTTACTATTCATGGTACTATTTAAGTCAATTTGTTGACTTTCTAAGGCTTAATAGGTATGGAAATTCCAACTTCACCCACATACCACATTTTGATCACTAAATTCGTTGGTTTTGGTTGTTTACTCAAATTCTAAGTCTTTTAGGCAAATTTGCAAATTTTCAGTTTTGGTGTCTTAAGTTGTACTATTCTATTGGTCATTTTACTGTTAGAATTTGACAAAACTTTCTTCATAGAAAATGTTCCCTATTGTCTTAAGTTTATTTTCCTTTTTGAATCACTCCAATTGGAGTTTTTTAGCTCAAGTTATAGCCATTTGAACTATAGCTGCCGGATTGGACTTAACACAGATTTCTAGGCAAGTTTTGGTTCTAGCAGTTTTAGATCATCAACTTTGGGTGGCCAAATGACTTGGTTAATGGCATAATTTGGATTTGTGTTAACTTTGGGTGGCCAAATAACTTGGTTAATGGCATAATTTGGATTTATGTTCTTCATGAAAGTTTTAGGTCTATATCTCATATGTCCACTGGTAAAATTTCAGGTCATTTAGACCTGCCTACCTCAAGTTATGGCAAAATGAACAAACACTGTTCATTTGGTCAGTTTGTATAGGGCGGACTGAGATTTTCCGAGTTTGGTCAATTTGTTCACTAGGTTTTGGTCACTTTTTGGGCATGCTTCCTAAATTGTGTCATTTAGTGTCTATTTTCATTCCCAATTGGTCTCATATCAATTGGACTTGTAAATTTTCATTTTTGGTCCCTTAAAGGGACCTTGCAAGCAGCATGACCACATTGAATCCGAATT
Organism: Hevea brasiliensis; assembly: GCF_030052815.1. Lineage (NCBI taxonomy): Eukaryota > Viridiplantae > Streptophyta > Magnoliopsida > Malpighiales > Euphorbiaceae > Hevea > Hevea brasiliensis. The sequence goes on along the minus strand of NC_079497.1, from coordinate 85,080,957 downwards.
TGTTTTTGGTTCAAACACTTCTAACACACTTCATTTGGTCAAAGATGACCATTTCTCACTTCAAAATAGGTCAAAGACATCATTTACCAATTTCTTAAATTTCCTCCCAAAACCCTAAGGATCAAGAACCCTAATTCCTCAATTTCCTCAATTCATGAATTCTAAGTGTATAAGTCTCACTTACTTAATCAAGCATGAGTACCTCTTTAATTCCAACAATTTCTATCAAACCCTAATTAATTTCATGCTGACCAAATTTCATAAAGCTTCATACATCAGTGATTTCTTGAGTTTCTATGTAATTTCCTACTTATTCAAGCTCATTTCTATGCATTTTACTCAAATTAAGTTAGAAAGAGGGACTTACTTATTGAGCAGAATTTGTAATTCCAAATCTTCACTTCTTTTTGATCTTTCTTATTTCTAATCTCTCTATCAAAGCTAAAGAGCAAGACCTTACTTTGGTGAGTATGAAATTTATGAAGAAATAATAGGGTTTAAGAAGCTTAAATGACCATTAATGGAGGAAATTGAAAAGAAAAAGAGAGAGAAAAGAATGGGAGCTGGCTGAATTTTTTTAGGGAAGAAGAAATGACTTTTCCTTTTAATTTTTTAGGTATTTTAAGTGTAATTTTATGTATTTGACTTGGTAAAAAAAGTTGAGAAATTAAAATTGATTTTTGACATCACAATGATGTCATCCATATGATGCAATAAACCTTTTTCTTTTCTTTTTCAATTTTCTTAAATTTTTCATTAGTTCTTTAATCTAATCCTCGATTCAGAAATTTTCTTTTCTCTGATTTTATTTGACAGTTAGGTCAAGAGTCAGCTCTCAGGGTCAATTGACCAAATTGCCCCTCACGGGTTCAACCCGGTTTATAAATAATTCAATATTTTTTCGACTCCTTGACCTAATTATTTGACTGACTTAACAATTCTTTTTCTTGATTTTCTCTTTTCCACTGTGTTCACAATGGTCCTAAGGACCGCGGTGTCATATTTTACGGTTCGAAATTTGATTTTAAATCGACTTCAAATGCTCTCAGAAAGGTCACCCATCATTGTGACTCTCGTTTAACTTCTTCTGTTCTGTTTTTCTTATTTATACTTAACTAATTGACAATTACTAATTATTTGTGTTTATGGCTTATCTAGTTGTCTTAAGTGTGGTTCTAATTCTCTTAATTGTCTGGACCGACTCCGGTTACCGGAACAGTATAATTTACCAGACTATGCAAATAGGGATGTTACAGTTTGGGCAATAAATTTAAGATTTTGCTCATGTATTGGTGAAAGAAAGTTCTAATGGTCAATTAGTTACCATTTGGTTGTGTTTGAGTAGGAAATAAAGTGAATTGTGCCATGGGAATTGAGGTTAGAGGTGCTGCCTTGAGTGACCTACAGGGCTGGATGTGATTCCAGCAAGTTTGGGCAGCTGTAACTTGAGTTGTATAGGTTCAATTAGTGCAAGTCCAATTGCACATGAAGAAACCTTGACGGAGAAACCTTGCCCAAAAAACAAACTAACGATGACCTAAAAATTGGCCAAATCTAGGTAACCAATTCAGGACCTGGTAAAAGTGATCAAATGAACAGTGTCTGTTCAATTGGCCATAACTCAGAGTAGAAATATCTAATTGACCTGAATTTTATATCAATAGAAAGCGTAGACAATTTAGAACAACTTTTATGAAGAAAACAAACTTAAATTATGAATCTAACCAATTCAAATTGCTAGTCCAAGTTAGAATACCAAATCTGGCAGAACCAAATTGCCTAGAAATTCTGGGTACAGGTCAATCCGGTCAGTTATGGTAAAATGGCCATACCTTGAGCTAGAAAACTCTAAATGGAGTGATTCAAAAAGAAAATTAAAGAAGACACATAAAGGAACAACTTTGATGAAGAAAAGTTTATCAAATTCTCACTGTAGAATAGAGTAATGGTATAGTAAACTTAAGGTATGAAATCTGAAAATTTTGAATAACATAAAATAAGCTTTGAAATGGTATTGGAAATCAATGCCAACAAAAATAAAATGTAAAATGTGGTATATTGGTGAACTTAGGCTTAACAAATCTGTTATGAATTAAAAAGTCAACCTTTGAATGGAAATGGTCAAATGAATAGTAACTATTAAATTATGTGAAGTAGAAAAACAAACTATAAGAACCATTATAGTTGTTAATATAGGATGTGGTAGGTAAAATGGTGAAAGGTGAAGTTGAGTGACACTAGGATTTAAGGAAAATTTAGCTAAATTTGAAATCCATGAAATATTCATGGACTACTTAGAATATGAATAATAATTTATATAAATAGGGCAATAAATAAATGAATGTATAAATAAAACTTTAGTTCCTATTATTGGCGAAAGGACAAGAAAAAGTATTTTGAGTACAATGGTGCATGAGAACCATAGTTTTGAATTGTGATCATTATGGATAACATAATGAATATATAAATTACGATGAATAAATAAATTATGTAAATATTAGACTTAGAGATTTATGATTCTATTATGAAAAAGATTAAAATGTTAGAAATTATAATTAGAACCTATAATGAAATAATGAAACTTATGAACATTTAATGGTACTATGTGCCCATGTATTGCCTAGACACATGTGTCAGATTGGATAGATTGACATGCCAATAGGGTATTGTTTTAGCAGTACTGCAAAAGGCTTTATGCCTGTATTCATGGTTTTATGCCCGCACTCATGGCTTTATGCCCGCACTCATGGCTTTACGCCTGTACTCATGGCTTTTATGCCCGATTATGTGTTATCATGGCTTTTTAGCCATACTGACTGCATACGTGGATGACGTTCCGCGTCTTATGGTATGACGGCCCGAGGCACCGTGGTGTCAAATGCCAACGACCCGTTATCCAGTTTAGTCAGCCTGTCATAGGTTACGTGGGCAGTGAAATTTATTGAAATAAGTTAAGAATATTAGCAAATAAAAATATTAGCAATTAAATAAATGAGTAAGAATATTTAAAATAAATTAGATTAGTTATTTAGCAGAAAGAATTGAAATGAATTGGAACGATATTAAAATTTAATTATTATGAAAGAATTGAGCGCTTCTGAAGAGGAATAAATTAGAACGAAGGATAGTTAATACTAGAAGTATTATATGAAATTAGATTAAATTCCTGAGTATCCAAATTTTGATCCATTTCTTTTATTTATTGTATATTATTTTCTTGTTATATTATTGCACCATTAAGCAACAATGCTTAGCGCAATGAATTTGTTTCCTCGCGTAGGTACTGAAGGTAAAGCCCAGCGAATATTAAACATAGATTTTAGAGTTCTGATCTGCAGAAGTGTCTGAAGTATTCAAGGTTGTCATCTCCTCAGTAATGCATGTAGATAGGGCCCATATAGGTCATAATTTGTATGTTGTATAAAATGCTTAGTTATAGTATTGTAATATAGATTATGAAAATGTAATTAATAGGTATGTGATGTAAATTAATAAATCGGTTAGTTCATATATAATTAAATTATATATCATGTAAATTAATGAAGATGGAAAATTTTCATATATGAGTTGAGCATGAATGGGAATATATGGAAATGGATATGAATGAAATTGTATAGATTTGAATACGGAATTGAAATATATAGATGATGCATGAAATGATGAGATCTTTATTTGAAAATATTATTGAAAATTTCAAACAGGTGAATAGTAAATCACGTCAATATTTAATAAAATAGGGGAAACTCTGTTGGTTTCTCCGTAGAAAAATAATTGATATTAAAATATAACGAGATCAAATTATTAAAGGAATAAAGTAAGATAAGATAGGGTGCTCCGACACCAAGTATGACATGCCTTGCTCGGCTACACTGTAGTCGGGTGAGGGGTGTCACATTTATTGGTATCAGAGCACGGTTTGGGCGTTCCTAGGCATAGATAGATGGAAAGGAATAGTGTGCATAACATGCATTGCATTCATATGAGTCGAGGTGACACTAATACAGATATGTTTTCTCTGGTAAGGTGAAGAAATAAGGAAGTAGCAGCTCTTCGATTACTTAAGTCAGGTAAATTTTAAGGACGAAATTTAAATTAGAAGGAAAGAGTTATAACACCCTCACTGTAGCAATTCCATATATTCTACTGTTTCAGTGATCGGTGTTAGTCCGGATAGCTAGAACGTCTGAAAAAATATTTAGAATAGAGTGAGGAGTCATAAATAACTCAAATAATGGTAAGAAAATTTAGGAAAAATTTTAGAAATAAAATACAACCAAGTTGAATGAGCCGGTGCCCTAGTGATGGGTAACCCAGTGGGAAGTTACAGTCACTCGCAGCTAGAAGCCCTAAACTTGGGAGAAAATTCATGAAATAATTTTTGGGACTCTAGAGAAGAGTCATTGAGATTTTTATGGCATTAGAATGCCAAGAAAATGCTTAGAAAAATTTTTAGATTGGTATAGACAATTTTAGTCTGTTAAGTAAAACGAAAGGCATTTTGGTCATTTCGCTTTCAGAGATGATTTTTGACTAACTTGTCTAATTAAGTAAATAAATTATATGACATAAAATGTGAAGTACTATTGAAGAAAAATTTATTAAAAATAAGGAAAGGAAGAAGAAAGAAAAAGAAAATAAAAATGAAGTAAAAGCTAATTATGACATAACATGAGGTCATTAAAAACCTCTTCCACTAATCACCATTCATTAAATACACTTAAAACACAAAAAAATGAGCAGAAAATTTAAAAGAGAAATATGCTCCTTCTTCCGCAAATAGCTATCCGACCCACTCTCTTTCCTAACCTTTATTGATGCTCAACAAAAGCTTTAATTCCCACTTGATTTCACCATAAAACCTCACCCTCTCTTCATTAAAATCAACCCTTACCACTAGAGCAAGACTTAGGCAGCAATTAGAAGAAGAAAAAGTGAAGTTTAAGCTTGGAAAAAATTCTGCTCAGAGAGGTTAGTGCCTCACTTTTGCTTCTTTTCTTTTTCATATGTTGAAACTAAGTTGAATGAAGGTGAAATTCATGAAAAATGATATAAATGAAGCATGAATGAAGAATTGGATTTTTGGCCAGCTTTTATGAGAATGGTAGTTTGATAGTTTTGATGGATTTAAAAGGCTTAGAAATAGTGATTGATGTGTAAACATAAATTAGAAATTGATTAGTTTGCTTAATTTGATAAGTGTTGTGTGAACCTAGAATTGAGAGTTAGGGTTTGGGCAACCAATTTAGAATTTTGCTCTTGTATTAGTGAAAAGAAGTTCTAATGGTCAATTAGTAACCATTTGGTTGTGTTTGAGTAAGAAATGAAGTGAATTGTGCCATGAGAATTAAGGTTAGAGGTGCTGCCTTGAGTGACATGCAGGGCTGGATGTGAGTTCAGCAAGTTTGGGCAGCTGTAACTTGAGTTGCGTAGGTTTAATTGGTGCAAGGCCAATTGGACATGAAACTAAACACATAATAGCACAAGTTTGGTGAATAAACCTTGCCCAGAAAACAAACTTAGGATGACCTAAAAATTGGCTAAATCCGGGTAACCAATTCTGGACTTGGTAAAAGTGACTGTCTGTTCATTTATCTATAACTTAGAGTAGAAATATCCAGTTGACCTAAATTTTATATCAATAGAAAGTGTAGACAATTTAGAACAACTTTCATAAAGAACACAAACTTAAATTCTGAATCTAACCAATTCAAATTGCTAGTCCAAGTTAGGACACTAAATCTGACAGAACCAAATTACCCAGAAATTCTGGGTACAGGTCAATCTGGTCAGTTATGGTAAAATAGCCATAACTTGAGCTAGAAAACTCCAAATGGAGTGATTCAAAAAGGAAATTAAAGAAGACACATAAAGGAACAACGTTGATGAAGAAAAGTTTGCCAAATTTTCACTGTAGCTTAGACCAATGGAATAGTAAACTTAAGGTATGAAATTTGAAAATTTTGAATAACATAAAATAAGCTTTGAAATGGTATTGGAAATCAATGCCAACAAAAATAAAATGTAAAATGTGGTATATTAGTAAAATTAGGCTTAACAAATCTGTTATGAATCAATAAGTCAACCTTTGAATGGAAATGGTCAAATGAATAGTAACCACTAAATTATGTGAAGTAGAAAAATAAACTATAAGAACCATTGTAGTTGTTAATATAGGATGTGGTAGGTAAAATGGTGAATGGTGAAGTTGAGTGACACTAGGATTTAAGAAAAATTTAGCTATATTTGAAATCCATGAAATATTCATGGACTACTTGGAATATGAATAATAATTTATATAAATAGGGCAATGAATAAATGAATGTATAAATAAGACTTTAGTTCCTATTATTGGAGAAAGGACAAGAAAAAGTATTTTGAGAACAATAGTGCATAAGAACCATTATTTTGAATTGTGATCATTATGGATAACATAATGAATATATAAATTACGATGAATGCATAAATTATGTAAATATTAGAATTAGAGATTTATGTTTTTATTATAAAAAAGATTAAAATGCTAGAAATTATAATTAGAACCTATAATAAAATAATGAAACTTATGAACATTTAATGGTACTATGTACCCATATATTGCCTAGACACGTGTGTCAGATTGGATAGATTGGCATGCCGATAGGGTATTGTTTTAGCAGTACTGCAAAAGGCTTTATGCTTACACTCATGGCTTTATGCCCGCACTCATGGCTTTTATGCCCGATTATATGTTATCATAGCTTTTTAGCCATACTGACTGCATACGTGATTGACGGTTCGCGTCCCATGGTATGACAGCCCAAGGCATCGCGGTGTCCAGTGCCAACGACCCGTTATCCAGTTTAGTCAACCTGTAATAGGTTACTTGGGTAGTGAAATTTATTGAAATAAGTTAAGAATATTAGAAACTGAAATATTAGCAATTAAATAAATGAGTAAGAATATTTAAAATAAATTAGATTAGTTATTTAGCGGAAAGAATTGAAATGAATTGGAACGATATTAAAATTTAATTATTATGAAAGAACTGAGCGCTTCTGAAGAGGAATAGATTAGAACAAAAGATAGTTAATACTAAAAATATTATATGAAATTAGATTAAATTCCAGAGTATCCAAATTTTAATCCATTTCTTTTATTTATTGTATATTATTTTCTTGTTATATTATTGCACCACTAAGCAGTAATACTTAGAGCGATGGATTTGTTTCCTGGCGCAGGTATTGAAAGTAAAGCCCAGCGAATAGTAAATAGAGATTTTGGAGTTCTGATCTGCAGAAGTGTCTGAAGTATTCAAGGTTATCACCTCCTCAGCAATGCATGTAGATAGGGCCCATATAGGTCATAATTTGTATGTTGTGTAAAATGCTTAGTTATAGTATTGTAATATAGATTATGAAAATGTAATTAATAGGTATGTGATGTAAATTAATAAATCGGTTAGTTCATATGTGATTAAATTATATATCATGTAAATTAATGAAGATTGAAAATTTTCATATATGAGTTGAGCATGAATGGGAATATATGGAAATAGATATGAATAAAATTGTATAGATTTGAATACGGAATTGAAATATATAAATCATGTATGAAATGATGAGATCTTTATTTGAAAATATTATTGAAAATTTCAAACAAGTGAATAGTGAATCACGTCAATATTTAATAAAATAGGGGAAACTCCACTGGTTTCTCTGTAGAAAAATCATTGATATTAAAATAGAACGAGATCAAATTATTAAAGGAATAAAGTAAGATAAGATAGGGTGCTCCGACATTAAGTGTGACTTGCCTTACTCAGCTACACTATAGTCGGGTGAGAGGTGTCACAAGCTTCCTGGCCTAAATGATGGTTTCATAGCACTTTAACCAATACTATTTACTCATCGATTGCTCACCTCGTGTGCCAACTTTCTTATGAGCTTCTATCATAAGTTAGATTCAAATTCATTTCAATTTTAGAGGTAAGCAAATCTGTGCGCTAGTGGATCCACTTTTTCTAGGACCTCGTATGATCCAATGGGTGAGAACTTAGTTTTACTCTTTTCTTATCAAATCTCTTGATCATTTGATGCAACCTTCAGTTTAGTTTGGAATATTTTAGTCTTTTCTTGTTGTTGTTTTGGCAATTATTTTCCTTTATAGTCTTTTTTTTTAACTGACCTTGTTGGTCATATATGAACTGCTTATCTCTTTATTGGCCATAGGTCCATAACCATTATCTTATCATCTCCATTTATGACCAAGGCCTATGTGCCATTTTGCACTATCTTGTTTGCTTTTGTTTAACTTATTTCTTTCTTGATAAAATAGTTCGGGATATCGTTACGCGTCTTAAGTAGGTTGTTTGCCCTGTGGCAATTCCTCATCCAGTGTTTTTCTCATTTCTTACTGTTCTATTTGTTTTCTTTTTTTTTTTTCATTCCACAACTTAACTTTAATTATTTTATTCCTCAATCTTATCTTCTTCCTTAACTTGACTGTCGAGTCATGATTTAGCACCTCTTATCATCCCTAATAAATCCGCTATACTTCAATATTACTTTGATTTGGTGCTCTGACCATTCTAGTTAACACTTTAACTAATATTCATAATGTTTCTTTATTACATTTGCACCAACTATTCTAATTTTTACTTCCACAACTCTTTTATCTATCAATATTCTATAGCTTATTTTGCACTGATGTGTAGTCATTACTTCATTTTGTACTGAACTATAACCTTTCGATATTCTAACTTTAGAGTTTTAAATCCCGGATTAGGATTTTCAAACTCCCTTCCAATAATAAAATTCTGTCCCAGTAGAATTTTACCAAAACGGATGCCTTTTGCAATAATCCTCATCTTAGTGCACTATCGGGCAGTACGTAGCTCTACACAATAATCTCAAGTCAGCACTTTAATTTGCAGCTTACAGTACAAATATTAAGAACATTGCATAGTTACTATGATAAATTCCAATAGATCAAACTTTCCTACATTTTATACTTTTTGAATTTACTAATATCTAAAACTTATTCTAATTACCATATCCATTGACAATTACTAGCAGTAACATCTTTGCCCTCATCTAGAGCAATTAAATTACTGTAACTTACTTTTAGGTCCTCTTGCCTTATATTAAGTAGGCTCACTAATTAGCTTTATAAATTATGGCATGCTAGAAAATACTTTTCGCTGACAATTCTTCTAAAATTAATGTCAATCATTCTTGTTATTGTAGTTTTTATCCTAAAGGACTAGTTACTAATGCATCAAAATTTATTCCCCTTGTAAAGGAGTAGCAACAAAACATATAATTCTAACACTAACATACAAATAAGTAGTGCTGGGATCAAATAATAACTAATTATTTGTTCCAAAAATTAAGAACTTACCAGCAACTACATCCTAAGTTTCTGCTCTTTCCCCTTGGTGCCTGGAGTACAGCCTGGCTGGTTCACTACTCTGTTCAGGTTGATTCACTGTGCTTAGATTATGAGGAGTAGCAACTCCATTTCTATCTCGTCCTCTACTAACTGTTTGTGAACTTTGGAGAGCAGATCGAGGTTCTTTAGTACAATCTCTAGCAAAGTGTCCAAGCTTTCCACAATTGTGGCAAGCTCCAGTGGCTTTACGACAAATGCCCCCATGTAGTTTTCCATAAGAGTTGCAAATGTGAGGAGGATATGAGCTTCTAATTGTTCGACAAATGGACCTTGGTGGCTTCTGTTCTGATGATCTGCCTCTATCATATCCTTGTGCTCGAGGTTCCTCAAATTCTTTTCTCTTCCCTAAATTACTATTTGAGTTGTGACCGCTAGGTTTCTCACTCTTCTCTATTTCATGTTGCCCTTGTGGGCGTTGGGTCTGTACTTGGGCTTGAGCTGATAGACTATCAGCCATTTGTTGAAAGAAAGTGGCCATTTGCTGGGCCATTTGTGTAGTAATTTGTACCGGTGGAACTGGTACTTCAAATTTTCAACACTCTGAGGAGCTAAGGCCTTTCCTTGTGCCTCAACTGCAACTGGTTGTTTTACTGATTTATCTCTCTCTTCCATTATATTCACAAAATCTTCTTTTCCTGGGACAACCTATACAAGGAGGTTTCTCTCCGTCAGTTCATATTTATGATGCAAATGTACTATATATATCAAACATTTGAGTAGTTGTAATTTCCAACAAAATATTTGAAATTCACAGTTCAAAATTTACTTTAAAACCATTGCTCTGATACCACTAAACATGTCACACTGTACTCCTCTGTAAGGCATAACATGATCCCGTAGTACACCTAACGAATTATTGTACTTCGCCTACCGGTAACCCATTAAATATACTACAAGGAATTTTAAAACAATTTCTATACATTTTTAAGTTGGTGGGTAAATTTTTTTCACAAATATTAAAACTTTTAATTGACATTAAGTTACAAATCAAACTTTTGGATATTTAAAATTACTGCAATTTTTATAAAAATTTCGGCAGAGTACCGGCTGTATTTTGAAAAAATAGTTCTTCAAAACCTGAAAAGAAACGCACTTCTAATATTTTTACTTAACCATAACTCCAATACAAATCCATTTCATCTCACATCTCATATAAGAAGCTCAACTCAAAATCAACCGCAATTTGAAGCATCTCATTTCAAAAAAAGAATAATTTCTCATTTACAAAATACAAAAATTTAATTATTTACATTGATTACAAAACTCAGAAATAAATTTGAATATTACAATAATTTACATTTTAATTAAATACCCAAAATAATATTACAAAAGTTCTTGTATAATTGTTCAACCAATTTACATACATATAATTATATGCATACATCAAAATCTAATGTAAAAGGGTATACCTGTGACACCCCTTACCCGTCTACAATATAGCCGAGCAAGATATGCCACACAGTGTACTGGAATACCATATTTTATCTCAATTATTTTTATCCTTCCTTAATTTATTTTTTCATGGTTATGAAGTACAATTTGTGAAATTTAACTCATTTAAGTCATTTATTGAAATTGTAAATTCATTTGAGGTTCCAAAAATTTTATAGGAAATCCGGCAGAATACCGGTTAAAAATGTATAAAACAGTTCTTTGAAACCTGTGAAAAACACTTCTAATACATTTCCCATTATTCTCAAACTCCATTATATCAACATAATCTCAATATTTCTCAACCAATTTTCAAAGATTCTTCTATTTTTCATTCATTCATTTCTCATGATAATCATATAAAAATCATAAATAAATACTCAATTTTCTTTTATAAACACAAATTACAAATATTTGCATTAATACCAAAATATATTACATGAGTTTCAACTATACATGAGAAAATAAAAGTTTAATTACAAAATACAAATAGTACAAAATAACAAAATGGGACCTAGTGTCCTACCAATGCACTATAGTCTGTGAGGTGACACGGACACTATGCAGAACTGTGAACGGCCTCACCAAGTCTGTGGTGTACTGGGCTTTCTGTCAGTCTCTCCAGAACCTACGCGTGGCAAAAAGCAACGCGCTAAGCAATAATGCTTAGTGGTGCCAATAATAACATAAAAACAACTAAAAAGAAATAAATATGTAGTGTATATATTGATGTTTCATGCATACCAATTTTTGGTAATTATTTCTAATTTATTTATTTGGTACTTGTTATATCAATTATTTCATTAAATTTATTAACTTTCATTTTTGGTTGCCCAAGTAACCTATACTGGATGATTGGACTGGATAAACGGGTAAACTGGCACTGGGTACTAAGTACCTCGGGCCGTCACACCTTCGGTCACGTATGTATCTCCCGGTGTGCAACAGAACAGCTAATGAGCTGTAATAATTATTAGGCACAAGGCCAAGTATCACCATCATATTAGAATGGCTAAAAGCCATAAAATCATTGGCATGATGCCATATACAGTACTGCTAACTGAACCCTATTGGCATTGTAACACCCCCATTTGTATAGCCTGGTATATTTCACTATTCTGGTGATCGGAGTCGGACCGGACAATTAAGGGGATCAGAACCACACTTAAGATAACTAGATAAGCTATAAACACAAATAATTAGTAATTGCCAATTATTTAAGTATAAATAAGAAAAACAGAACATAAGAAGTTAAACGAGCCGAGAGTCACAGTGATGGGTGACCTTCTCGGGAAGGACTGCGAAGTCATTTTAAACTCAAATTTCGAACCGTAAAATATGACGCCGCGGTCCTTAGGACCATTATGAACACAGTGGAAAAGAGAAAATCACGAAAAAGAACTGTTAAGCCGGTCAAATAATTAGGTCAGAGAGCTGAAAGAAATATTAAATTATTTACAAACCGGGTTGAATCGGCGAGGGGCAATTTGGTCAATTGACCCCGAGAGCTGACTCCTGACCTAACTGTCAAATAAAATTGGAGAAAAGAATATTTCAGAATCGAGAATTAAATTAAAGAACTAATAGAAAAATAAAAAAAAAGAAAGAAAATAAAAAAGGTGTAGGAAGATGACATCATGCATGACATGATGCATGATGCCATAAATCCTATAATTAATAAATTAAATTAAATGGATTTTTTGGGATCTTCCATAAGACAAAATAAATAGAAGAAAGGAAAAGAAAAAAAAAATTCATTGTCTTCTTCTTTTACCCATGTTGCCGCCTCACTCACCCCCACTTCTCCATTGTTGATCTTCCATTAAAGCTTGCACTCAAGCTTTGAAATCCTTACTAAACCTCAACTTCTCCCATCATTGCTTCATAAAAACTTGTTCTAGTCACTTGAGAAGGAGATTGGTCACCAAAGAAAGAAGAAAAGAAAGCTTAAAGACACCTAACAAGGTTAGTGATTTAAGATGCAAAATTGGTTTATTTGTTATGTTTTTAGCTTGATTAACTTGTAAATAAATTTAAAATGAAATGAAACAAATTGTTGAGGGACCAAGCTGAAATTCGGCCAGCATGTGTATGGGGGTGTTATTGTATGGTTTGATGGATTTGAATGAGTTTATGGACCTCCATTAGTTGAATGATTATAGTTAAAAGCTTTGAAATTAGCTAAATGCAACAATTTAGTGTGGTTAGGGTTTGGACACTTAGGGTTTAGTGACAAAAATGTGAGGAAGTGGTAAATGATGTCTTTGACCTAATGTGAAGTGAGAAATGGTCATTTGTGACCTAATGAAGAGTGTTAGAGGTGTTTGAATCAAAACCAAATTCGGATTGAGTGTGGTCATGCTATTGGTAGCATGACCAAGTTACCTTTGAGAGACCAAAAATGAAATTTTACAAGTCCAATTGGTATGAGACCAATTGGGAATGAAAATAGACACTAAATGACACAATTTTCATTTAGGAAGCATGCCCAAAAAGTTACCAAAACCTAGTGAATAAATTGACCAAACTTGAAAAATCACGATGCTCAGATAAACTGACCAAATGAACAGTGTTTGTTCATTTGGTCATAACTTGAGCTAGGAAGGGCTAAATGACCTGAAATTTTACCAGTGGTTAGATGAGATATAGACCTAAAACTTTCATGAAGAACACAACCCAAATTATGCCATTAACCAAGTCATTTGGCCACCCAAAATTGGTGACCCAAAACTGCACAAAGACTAAAAATTGCCGAGTGCACTGGTTGAGTCCAATCCGGTAGCTATAGTTCAAATGGCTATAACTTGAGCTACAAAACTCCAATTGGAGTGATTCAAAAAGGAGAATAAACTTAAGACATTAGGGAACATTTTCTATGAAGAAAGTTTTGCCAAATTCTAACAGTAAAGTGACCAATGGAATAGTACAACCTAAGGCACCAAAACTAAAAATTTGCAATTTTGCCTAAAGGACTTAAGTTTTGAGAAAATGACCAAAACCAACAAGTTTGGTGACCAAAATGTGGTATGTGGGTGAAGTTGGAGTTCTCATACCTATTAAGCCTTAAAAAGTCAACAAATTGACTTGAATAGTGTAGTGAATAGTAACCCGAAACACAAAAATTTCAAGAACGTCGAGTTAAGCACATTAGAGCTAGGTAAAAGTGAAGTTAAATTTATTTTTGGATTTATGCTGAGTTATGGTACTGAAACACTGTGAAACTGTGTATTTTAGCTGAAAAAGACTTGGAAGGTCTGAGAGACTGAGTCAAGGCCTAGAGGCGACTCACGTCAGGTCTGTGCACAATAATTCTTGTTTAAATATTTATTCTCGAAAACTTGACTTCTGTAATTAATTATGTATTGTGTTGCCATTTTATGATCGCAAATATGGCTTTGGAAATTGATCAGATTTCTCACAAATTATTTAATTAAATTGTTTTGAACTGATTTTGTGTTCACACTTAGCATGACAGTGCTTTATTATTCCTCCTCCATTTATGGGGTGAGATCGATTATTTTTCCTCCCTCTCTAGTTTACCAGTTGAGGTTGTAGATCGGATGAGTACTCATTAGCTAGCTAGCCACTTCCCTCATTGATTTTGATTAGTGGCGTTATAGATTGCTTTGTCGTGGTGTACAACACGGCTGATCAAAAATTTTGTATCATGGCTTAAGTTGTGTATGAATTGGCAACACTGTGTTTGTTGAATTATTTGACTAAATTGTGTTATTATGAGTTTTGATAGTTTGTGAAATGTGATTGAGAAATATCTAAATTGTGTTTTGTTAATGAATGATTTGTGTATTGTATTTAAAATTTTTATTGTGCACCACTGATTATTTTTATACTCAGCAATAGCTTATTTTGCTGTCGCAGATAAGAGCAAGGAGAAAGCAGCAGAGTGAGCTGCTATTGAATTGAGGACCACACTGATCTTTTTGTGCGGGTATTATTTTATACCCTTGTAGTTAATTTTGATGTAAATATTGTAATGTTTTATATATCAATATAAAGTTGAGCAGTTGTATAATAAATTGTAATAATATTATTTTTGGATTTCCTTCTGTAAATTAAGATTTATATTTGTGAATTTCATATTATATACACTGTGGATGGAATTATGAAATATTTTAAGTTGATAAATTTTTGGTTGAATTGTGGAATGATTTGAACTGTGTTGATTTGAGATTAATTGGTGGTTGGGAGTTGTGGAAAATTATTGGAAGTGTTTTTCTCAGGTATTTGAAGAACTATTTTCTCAAAATACAGACGGCACTCTGCTGAAATTTTTATAAAATTTGCAAAAAAATAAAAATGGACAAAAATTTTTACTAGTTTATAAGCTTTGAATAAATGATTTTAATTCCTACCAAAATGCTCACTACTTCCAAAATGCAAGAAAATAGTTTTAAAATCCCTTGCAGTGTACTTAATGAATTATCGGTAGGTGAAGTTCGGTCGTTCATTAGGTATTCTATAGGATCATGTTATGCCTTACAGAGGGGTAAGGTGTGACAGGCATGCCAACCTATCCAAGCCAATCTTACTAGGTGTACTAGGGCACATTACAAAGTTATTGATTGAATTTTTATGTTTTACATGTAAAGTAACTATTCATTTTACTGTTTAGGTCAAATTATTGACTTTCCAATGCATAATAGTTACATGAGTCCTAATCACATAAATTTACCACATTTTGGTTCCCAAAAGTGTTGGCATTAATTGCCAATCCATACTTCTAACCAATGGAGAATAAATCAAAATTTCAGTTTTAGGGTGCTAGAGTTCACTGTTCCATTAGGCCATTCTACAGTGAGAATTTGGCCAAGTGTTCTTAATCAAAGTTGTTTTTTATTGTGTCTAGTTATATTTTACTTTTTGAATCACCCCATTTGGAGTTTTTTTTTTTTTAACTCAAGTTATGGCTATTGCACCATAACTGGTCGGATTACCTTTATTCAAAATTTCTGGGCAATTTTTGGTTCTGCCAGATTTGGTAGTCCAACTTTGGCTAGCAATTTCATTTAGTTAAGTCCAGAATTTGAGTTTGCATTCTATATGAAAGTTGTTCTAAATTTCCTCAGATTTCCATTTATATAAATTTCAGGTCAATTAGACTTTTCTACACTGAGTTATGACCAAATGAATGAACACTGTTCATTTGGTCATTTTGCCCAGGCAAAATTGGTGCTACCCGAATTTGGTCAATTTTTAGGGTATCTTAAGTTTAGTTTCTGGACAGGGTTTCTTCATCAAAGTTGTGCCATTATGTGTCTAAATTCATGTCCAATTGGTCTTGCACCAATTGAACCTACATAACCCAAGTTATAGCTGCCCAAACATGTTGGATTCACATCCAGACCTGTAGGGCACTCAAGGCAGCACACCCAACCTCAAATCCAAAGCTACAATTCACTTCAATTCCTCATTATACTCAGCCAAATAGTCACTAATTGACCATTAAAACTCCACTTAACATTAAAATACAATAACCCTCAATTCATCACAAACCCTAATTAATCAAAGTCTCAATCTCATGCGACTCCTAAAATCCCTAACTCCAATCCATATATACACATCAAATGACATCAATACACAAGTTTAATTTAATGTAAATCATGAAAACCCTCACCCACTCTTGGCTGCCAAAATTTGAAGTGGAGCTATCACGCATATTTTTCTTCCAATTTCACATTTTTCTAGCTTAAATTGATGTTGTAACAAGGAATATAAGAGAGAAATAAACAAAAGTGGCACTAACCTCTTGAGTGCAGAATTTTTCTAAGCTCTAACTTCACTTTTTCCTCTTCAAGTTGCTGCCTCAAGCTAGTTCTAGTTGAAAGGATCAAGTTTAATGAAGGTAAGACGGAGTTTTATGGTGGAAATCAAGAGAAAGATGAAGCTTGTTTGAAGATCAATGGAGGGAAGTGAGAAAGAAGGTTCGGCTGCTATGGCTAAGGAAGAAGAAAGAAGATTTTCTTTTTATTTTTCTCCCATTTTATCTCTTTTTATTTGTTTTAAGTGGGCTTGGTTAAATATGATTGGTGGAAATGGTTTAATGACATGATGTGATGTCAAAATTCAAATTTTCATCCATTTTCTTTTCTTTTCTTTTCTATTCATTTTTAATTCAATTTTCAGCAATATTTATTCATATTTTATGTCATACAAATTATTTATTTAACTAGACAAGTTGGCCAAAACTCATCTCTGAAGACGAAATAACCAAAATGCCCTCCGTTTGGCTTATCGAGCCAAAATCGTCTGTACCGATCTCAAAAATTTTCTAAGTATTTTCTTGGTATTCTAATGCAGTCAAAACCTCAATGACTCTTCTCTAGAGTCTCAAAAATTATTTCATGAATTTTCTCCTGGGTTTAGGGCTCCTAGCTGCAAGGACCTAACTTCCCACTGGGTTACCCATCGCTGGGGCATTGGCTCATTTAACTTGATTGTATTTTATTTTTAAATTTTTTCTTAAATTTTTCTTATTATTATTTGAGTTAATTATGACTCCTCATTTTAGTATAAATATTTTTCCAGACGTTCTAGCTGTTCGGATTGACACCGATCACCTGAATAGTATAATGTATGGAATTGCTACAGTGAGGTTGTTACAATACCTCTAATATACCCAAAGTTAATCTCAATGAGTCTTCAAGGTGTAGCTACCAAAAATCTCACTCGACTGCTCTATCTTTACTTTCACTTGTGACAGCATACAAAGCTATCGCTGAGTGGTGAACTTAGTGGTGCACAACCATGATTTAAAACATAGTATACAATACCTTACCAAAATTTTAGCAAAGAATTTGAAAATCTTGAAATTCAATCAAAATTCCAAAAATCAAAATATTCGTTGCTAATAAAATAAATCATTTGTTAAAACGACTCTGCTCAAGAATTTCAATTTATCAAATCATAACTGAACATTTAAAGTAATTCCAGTAATTTATGGAAACAAATCTTAATTCCAATAAAATCAATTATGCATAAATTCCATTTGAAATCACAATTCTTACTGTTCAAAACCCATTCTTTATCTCACTAACTATGCAAGACTAATTCGTAAGGGCCATCTTTGGGGTGATTCTAACTCCCTATGGTCAGAGAGGTCAAATCAGGATTCTAACTCCCTATGGTCGGGAGGTTAAATCATTGTGCACAGTACATATCACAATAATGCAACTTCCGAAAAGGCCAATGAAAAACTTAGATCTAACCTCTAATAAGAGGAGAATCTAAGCCTGTGCACATGCCATGGTATTCAAAACAAAACAAAGCTAACTCCATTGTCTCCTTAACAAATGAGAGAGACAGGTAATAACCTAGTCAAGCATCTATAGTGAGATATAAAATAATATTATGAATCTCTTTATCCTTTTTGTGAGAACAACTCACAACACAATTCAATTCAATTCAATTCCAATATCCAAAAATTTTTATGCTTATCATAATTTAAAACAAATTTTATCCATTCCCATGTCAAGTATGTTTCAATAAAATTTTTTCCAAAGCTAACTTTATTCAATTCATGACAAAATAAAATCATAACTAAATTTCTTTTCTAAAACTAAGCTCATTCATACCATAACACATTTCAATAATTGTTGAGATAAATTCAATATTTGATAAACATGATACAATAAGAAATGAAATCATTTAGTCAAAAGACATATGAAGAAACATAACCACTAAAAACACTAGTTGTGCACAAACCTCTTTGTTGACTAGTTTACTCCAAATTTTGATTTTTTCTGGAAGATCCCTTTCTAGTCTCTTTTTCAACTGAAACACACAATTTACAGTATTTCAGTATCATAACTTATAATAAATCCAATAAATAATTCATGTCTGTTGAATTCTAGCCCTAATATGCTTAAATTAACGTTTTTTGAAATTTGCATTTCGGGATTACTATTCATGGCACTATTCAAGTCAAAATATTGACTTTCTCATGCTTAATAGGTATGTGAATTCCAATTACACCCACATACCACATTTTGAGTGTTAAATTTGTTGGTCTTGGTTGCCATTTCAATTTCTAACTCTCCTAAGAGAAATTGCCATTTTTCAATTTTGATCCCCTGTATTGCATTGTTCCATTGGTCTAGTTACTGTGGAAATTTGGCTAAGTGTCCTTCATAAAAGTTGCTCCTTATTGTCTTATCTTTAATTCTCTTTTTGTATCACTCCATTTGGAGTTGTTTAGGCCAAGATATGGCCATTTTACTAAGGCTGGCCGGATTGGTGTTACCCAGAATTTCTGGGCTTGTTTAGGTTCTGGCAGTTTTGGATAACTAACTTTGGGTGGCAATTTCATTTGGTTATAGGCAGATTTTGGGTTGGCGTTCTTCATGAAAGTTGTATTGTTATGTCATAACTTTCCAATTCCACAAAAATCAGGTCATTTGGATCTACCTAGGCCAAGTTATGGCCAAATGAACAACTACTGTTCATTTGGTCATTTTTGTATAGTGGCAGTGCACATTACCCATATTTGACCTAATTGTTCACTATCTAAATGTCATTTTCTGGGCATGGTTTCTAAATAAAAATTGTGTCTTTATGTGCCTAATTTCATTCTCAATTGGCCTCACACCAATTGGGTTGATAAAATTTTAGTTTTGATCCCTGAAATGGACCTAGGTCAGGCTGTCCAGTAGTGACCCCTCACCAATCCAAATTTGACTTAACTTCTCACCATTTAACACATTCTAAATTACACCATTTAACTTTTTTAAACCTCACTTAGGTCAAAGTAAATCAATTTACCAAATTCTCAATTCCCCCCCCCCCCCAAACCTTGAGGGTAAAAAACCCTAATTTTTCTAGTTGATTAAATTCTAGCAATTAAAGTGTATAAACACTATCTAAACACTAAATTAAGCTTAATTACACTTTTAATTCCCTCAAAATCCATCAAACCCTTCCCCTTATAATGTTGGTCGAAATTCCATTAGTCCCTTAATCCAACATTTTTGTTTGATTTTTACACAATTCCTAAGTTAATTCAATTATATGTGCATAAATTTAAAGAGAGAAATTGAAATTCACTACTAACCTCTTCCTTCAATTTCTCAAGCTCTAATTTCTTCAATTTCTTCTTCCTTTTCCTTCTTCAATCTTCTTCCTTTTCCTTCTTCAATCTTCTTTTCAAGTTGCAAGGGCAAGGTTTAATCAAGTGAGTTGGGAAATTAGGGCTAAGTTTGGTGTTTAATCAAGCTCCAAATGAGCTTTAATGGTGGTTTGTGAGAGAAAGATGGGAGAGAAGAGAGAGGTGTGGGAGACGGCACTAGGAAGAAGAAATGGAGATGTAATTTTTTTTTCTTTTCTTGTCATTTTATGTCATTATCCCATAATTGTCATAATTAGAAAATATAAAATTATTAAGTCATGCTTAGGTCACACTAGTGATGTCATAATTCTTATTTTAATTTCCTTTTCTTTTCCTTTATTTTCTTCATACTTTTTCAATTTATATCTATACTTCAAAAGTTTCATTTCTCAGATTTTATTGGACAGCGCTAGGTCAGGAGTCACCTCTAGGGGTGAGTTGACCAATTTGCCCCTCACTGGTTTGATCCGGTTTGCAAATAATTCAACATTTCTTTCGGAGCCCTAACCTAATTATTTGACCTACTTATCAGCTCTTTTCTATGATTTTCTCTTTTCCACTAGGTTCGTAATAGTCCTTAGGACCGCGATGTCACAATTTCCCATTCAAAATTGAAGTTAGGACTGACCTCGTAGTCACTTCTCTGTAAGGTTGCCCATCGCTGTGACTATCGACTCATTTAACTTTTTATGCATTGTTTTTCTTATTTATACTTAACCTTCTAGTCAGCACTATTTATTTTTGTTTAGGGCTTTTCTAGGTGTCTTAACATGATTCTAATCCTCTTAATTGTCTGGACCAACACCGGTTACTAGAACAGTGAAATATACCAGGCTATGCATATAGGGGTGCTACAGTCTTTGTTTTAATTAGAGTCATTTTACTTAATTTTACTAAGCCAGGAAAATTTTGCAAATTAATTAGCTAGATTAATCCTAGGTAAAAGTCACATAGCTTGAATTAGAGACTACCTTTGCAAATTCTGCTACCTAAAATGTGTCTAGAACGTCCAAAAATGCTAAAACTGATTGTAAACATGACCACCTTCTGGGATAGCTCATCGGGCACCCGGCCCGGCTCGAAAACTCGATCTGAGTGCTTGTGAGTTATCACCGATCTAATAACACCTAAATGAAGCCCATAAATTATTAATAATTATCATATAATTATATTTAATTTACAAACATCGAAAAAGTTCAAAAATCTCACCAAGTGATCTAGATCATCCGATGATCGCCTTTTCCAAATGATGTCCAATCAAAGCGAGGTTGGTCACATCTCAAAGGTTTTGTCGCTTTGAGTCCATCAGTGATCTCGGATCGCGTGTAATAACCCCATACCAAGTAGTCCATACATTCTACTGTTTCGATGACTAGTGTCTGTCCGGACAGTCAGGATGTCTAGAACTATATCTATATCATCTAGAAAATCCATAAATAAAAATCAATAGAAATCATATGAAGATGAAATGAAAATAAGAAAAACAAAGCTTGATCGGTTGAATGAGCCGAGGTCCTGGCGATGGGTGACCGAACCGAGAAGTGACTGCAAGCTCAGTTGCTACCCTAATTTCGTGTGACACTCTATGACACCCCAGGCCGAGGGATAATTGCAAAACTAATGGTAATGTGAAAACCACGGAAAGGAATAAAGAACAAGTTCAAATAATTAAATCAGAGTTTAAGAAGTAACCTAGTGCTATTAGAAAAATTGATCAGACCAATAAGGGGAATTTTGGTCAATTCACCCTTAGAGGTGACTCTTGGCCTAAATGTCCATTAAAATGTAGGAAATTAAAATTTTGAAAAATAGATTAAAACATAAAGAGGTGTATGGAAGAAAAGAAAAAGGAAGAGAAAAATTCAAAAATTAAAGTGATTTTGAAATCATCCATTATGTAAGCATGACATAATGAAGATTTATAATTTAATTAAATTATTTGTGGATAAGTATAAATAGGATAAAATGAAAATTAAAAAAAGAAAAAAATTGGGTTTTCTTCTACCCCAAATTGCCGAAATTCTCTCTCTCTCTAACTCTCTCATTTTCTTTCATTTTCACCCAACATTTAAGCTTAATTCCTCACTTTTCCTCCATAAACCTTTCACCAAATTAGAAAAAAACTCCAAGTTAAGCCTTCAATTGAAGAATTAGAGGAAGAAACTCAAGGAAAATTAGAAGGAAATTAAAATGGCAAATCATCAAAGTAAGGTAACTTCTCTTTCTAGTAAATTAACTTCAAATGTATGGCCTAGAGTTGTATATAGGTAATTTATATGAAGAAACATGAAAATCATGCATGTTAGGGAGAGATGAATTTTCAGCTAGCCATGAATTAGTAGGGTTTTGAAGTGTTTCAATTTAATTGAACATGAATTTGAACTTGTTTGAAGTAGTAGACATGATTGAGATGGTTAGTATGACATGAATTGTGAAATTGGAAAATTAGGGTTTATGGCTGTTAGGGTTTTGGAAGAAATTAGGGATTTTTGAGAATTATTGACCAATTGATGTTATGGTGCTCAATTATGGTCATCTTGTGTGCTTATAATTGTGAATTGATGAATGGAATTGAGAAAAGTTGTGAATGTTGAGTTGCTGAATTCTGGACCAATGAGTCTAGCAAGTTTAGATGCTATAAGTTGAATTGTGTTGCTCCAATTAGTGTGAGGCTAATTGGAGATGAAACTAGAGTCATAATGTCACATTTTTTATGAAGAAACCTTGCCCAAAAACTGACCCTAAGTTGACCTAAAATTGGCTTGAATCTGGAATTAGTATCCTGATTTTGGGTAGAATTAACCAAATAAACAGTACATGTTCAAATGGCCATAACTTTGCGTAGAGAGGTCTAAATGACCTGATTTTTGAAGCATTGGAAAGTTTAGACACAGCAGAACAACTTTCATGAAGAATTGAAACCCAAATTCTGACAATAACTTAATCAAATTGCTAACTAAATTTAGCTTACCAAAACTGCCAGAACCAAATTTGCTCAAAAATTCTAGAAATGGACCAATCTGGCCAGTTATGGTAAAAATGCCATAACTTGAGCTACAAAACTCCAAATGGAGTGATTCAAAAGGGAATTAAAGTAGAGACATTAAGGAACAACTTTGATGAAGAAAGTTTAGCCAAATTCGCACTGTAGATTGGTCTAATGGAACAGTAAACATAAGTGACCAAATCTGAAATTTTGAAATTTCTTCTAATAAGTCTTGAATTGCAATTAGCAATCGATGCGAACAAGTGTGTAACACCCTCACTTTAGATAGTCTATATATTCTACTGTTCCGATGACCAATGTCTATCCAGACAGTTAGAATGTCTGAAACTATATTTAAACTAGGGTGAGGAGTCATAAATAACCCAAATAATAATAAGAAAAATTAAGGAAAAATTTTAGAAATGAAATGCACTAAGATTAAATGAGCCTAAGCTACGACAATGAGTGACCCCAACGGGAAGCTACTGTGAAGATAGTTAGCAACCTAGACCCAAACCCTGTGAAATAATTTTTGGGACTCTAGTGAAGAGTTATTGAGGCTTAAATGACAATAGAATGCTAAGAAAATGCTAAGAAAATTTTCTAAATCGGTACAGACGATTTTAGCTCAATAAGCAAAATGAAGGGCATTTTGATCATTTTACCTTCAAAGATGATTTTTGACCAACTTATCTATTTAAGTAAATGAGATTTATTTCATAAAATATGAAGAAATATTGATATAAATTTAAATGGAAATAGAAATGAGAAAAAAAAAGAAAAGAAAAGAAAAGAAATTTAAATTCTAAATTATGATGTCATAATAGATTAATTAAAATTTCTAACCAATTGGAACTAGACAAACACTTATAAAGGGATAAAAACAAATTAACTACAACAAAAATTAAAGTCTTCTTCTTCCTCTCTCTTATTGGCCGAAACACACTCCCAAAGCTACCCACCATTAAAGCTTCTTCAAGCTTTAAATTTCCATCATTTTCCACCATATTTCCATACCCTCCAAACACAAAAATTATTTATTTCACCTTGAGAAGAAGACTGGTAGCAAGAAGAAGAGAAGAAAGTGAAGATTTGAGAATTTTGGAACTGTGCCAAGTGAGGTTAGTGCCACCTTTCTCTCTCTCTCTCTCTCTCTCTCTCTCTCTCTCTCTCTCTCTCTCTCTCTCCTTATATTCATGTTAGGACATTAAATTAAGTTAGGAATAGTGAAAAATGAAGAAAAATATGCATGTTAGGGTACACCTTGAATTTCGGTAGCCATGAAGGACTTTAGGGTATGATGATTTTGTTATCATGTTTACTAATGCCAAATGATGTGTATGTTTGAGTTGAAATGGAAGATTACATGAATTGCATGGTGTATGCATGAACTAGGGATTTGAAGTTAGGGTTTTGTGACTAAATTGGGAATTTTGTGCTTTGAGGTTTAATTGGTATTCTAATGGTCAATTAGTGACCACTTGAGGTGAATTGACCATAATTTGGAATGAGTTGTGGCATTGGATTAAGAATTGGTATGCTGCCCCAATTGTGCTAGAATTTCTGGACTTTAGTCCAGTGGGTTTGGGCAGCCCTAACTGGACTTTTGTAGTTCCAATTGGTGCAAGGCTAATTAGAGGTGAAATTAGACACATAATGCCACTTTTTTTATGAAGAAACCCTGCCTAGAAAATCAACTAAGGATGACCTAAAAATTGCCTAAATCCGGGTACCACAATTCTGGACCTGAAAAAATTGAATAAATGAATAGTGTTTATTCAAATGGTTATAACTTGGTGTAGAAAGGTCCAAATGACTTGATTTTTATGGAAATGGAAAGCTTAGACAATTTAGAACAACTTTCGTAAAGAACAGAAACCCAAATTCTGACTATAACTGAATGAAAATGTCTCACAAATTTAGGACGCCAAAACTGCCAAAACCAAATTCTACCGAGAAAATCTGGAAATGAATCAATCTGGCCAGTTATGGTAAAAAGACCATTACTTGAGCAACAAAACTCCAAATGGAGTGATTCAAAAAGGGAATTAAAGAAGACACATTAAGGAACAACTTTGATGAAGGAAGTTTAGCCAAAATCCCACTGTAGATTGGTCTAATGGAATAGTAAACATTGGCTATGAAATCTGAAAAATTTGAAATAACTTTTAATGAACTTTGAATTGAGATTGGCAATTGATGCCAACAAGTGTAAAATTCAAAATGTGAGATTTTGGTGTAATTAGAACAAACATATCTATTATGTAAGAAAAAGTCAACATTTATGCATGAATAGTAAGGTGAACAGTAACCATCAAACATTAAGTGCAAAGAATCAAACAATTAACTTTGTAATATGCCCTAGTATGCCTAATATGATTGGTTTGGATAGGTTGTCATGCCAATAAGGTTTTGATAGCAGTACTGCATATGGCTTTATGCCATTTCGTGATTTGTGGCATTTTATGTCATTTTATAATATTATGGCCTATGGCCATTTTGCTATGCTTGACACACTTGGCCTTGTACTCGATACTTATTATGGTTTATTAGCCATTCTGTTGCACACGTGGTAGACACTTTGTGATGGATGGTGTGACGGCCCGAGGTACTTGGTTATAACATCCTCACTTTAGCTAGTCCGTATAGTCTACTGTTTCGGTGACTAGTATCTGTTCGGACAACTAGAACGTCTGAAAAAATATTTAAACTAAAGTGAGGAACCATAATTAACTCAAATATTAGTAAGAAAAATTTAGAAAAAATTTTAGAAATAAAATACAACTAAGTTAAATGAGCCGGTGCCCTAGAGATGGGTAACCTAGTGAGAAGTTACGGTTCTCGCAACTAGGAGCCCTAGACCCAGGGGAAAAATTATAAAATAATTTTTGGAACTCCAGATAAGGGTCATTGAGGTTCTTATGGCATTAGAATGCCAAGAAAATACTTAAATTTTTTTTTTTTCAATCGGTACAGACAATTTTGGCCCGTTAAGCCAAACAGAGGGCATTTTGGTCATTTCATCTTCAGAGATGATTTTTGGCCAACTTGTCCAGTTAAATAAATAATTTATATAGCATAAAATATGACTAAATGTTGTTAAAAATTTAATTGAAATTAATTAGACAAGAAATGGAGAAGAAATGAAAGAAAATAGCATTATGACATCATAATGATGTCATTAAAGTTTTCCCAACCTATCCAATATGGACACATGGCATCAACTTACTTCAAAGAGGTCAAATGGGCTGGAAAATGGAAAAAATCAGACTTTTCTTTCTTTTTTCTTCCTCTTGCCGTGAACCTCCACCATTGTTACCCATTTGCAAGCTTTTTCAAGCTTGATTTTCCCTAGCTTTCTTCCACCAAAAACCCTAATTGTCAACACAAAAAAGTATTCTTGCAACTTAGTGGGTATTTTGGGAGCAAAAAGAAGAGAAAAACAAGAGCTTTAGCAAGTGGGAAAATCTCACTCCTTTGAGGTTAGTGACTTAACTATGAATTTTTCTTTAAATTCATGTTAAGGACTTTGAATGAGTGTAAATTACAAAGAAAAAAAATTGTTGAATACTATTTGTATGTAAACCCTAGATTTAGTGGTATCAGAGTCAGGTTCTAAATGTGACACCCCTTACCCGTCAACAGTGTAGCCGAGCAAGTTATACCAGTCAGTGTGCCGGGGCACCAATTTATATTTCTATTACAATTTATCCCTTTTAATTCATTTATTTTCAATTTTGATAAATCTGTATTTATCCACAAATTTTATAAAAAATCCGGCAAAGTGCCAGCTGTAAATTGGAAAAATAGTTCTTTTGAACCTGTTTAAAAACACTTCTAAAATAATTTCCAAATCCAAACTCCATTATACACATTCAAGTCAATCTCAAAATCTCAATCTCAAATCACAATACTATTTTCAAAACTTTTCTGTTCACTTCATCACTTGAAGCATATTCACAAATAATTCTCAACATTTCATTTATCAACATACATTATGCAAAAAATCTCAATAATATGAAATTTCATATATTTACATTAATACATAATTACAGGAGTTTATAGTTACAATCCAAACTAATACAAAATGAAAAATACAAAAGGGCCACCTATAGTCCTAATGTCCTACCATATGCAGTGCATATGTGAGGTGACTCCGGACCCCGGATGCAGCTCTGAAGACTCACTTCATCTGATGTCTGCTGGGCTCCCCAGCTAGGTCTCCAGTACCTGCGCGTGGCAAAAGCGACGCGCTAAGCAATTCTGCTTAGTGGTGACAATATAAAATAAAATAAAATAGAATAAAATAATTATGCAGAATGTATGATTTCATTTTTGGGTAGACTTTATTTCTGGTATTATTTATAGTATTATTCACTTAAATTTTGATAAGGTTTATTATCATTGCCCGAGTAACCCATACTAGTTCACTGGACTGGATAAACGGGTAAACTGGCATTGGGTACTAAGTACCTCAGATCATCACACCATCGGTCACACTGTATCTCGCGGTGTGTAACAGAATAGCTAATAAGCTGTAATAATGATCAGGGTTAAAACCCAAGTATATCAACTCAAATAACATAGCCAAAGGCTATTATGTCACAGAATGGCATGGGAGCCATGAAACACAGAATGGCATGGAGCCATGAAACACAGAATGGCATGAAGCCATATGCAGTACTGCTAACAGAACCCTATTGGCATGCCAAGCTATCAAAACCAATCTTGTTAGGAATACTAGGGCATTTTACACTTTTAAGTTTTACAATTTTTGAATTTCAAGTTTTGGTATTACTATTCACTTCATTAGTCAACCAAAATGTTGACTTTTGCATAGACAATAGGTACATTGGTTTTAATACTCCCAACATACCACATTTTGCATTCAAAATTTGTTGGTATTGGTTGCCAATACCATTTCTAAGCTTAATGTTAACTAAGCAGAATTTTCAATTTTCATGCTTCATATTTACTGTTCCATTGATCATTTTTGCAGTAGGAATTTGGCAAAATGATCAACATGAAAGTTGTTCCTTATTTTTTCTAGTTGAATTTCCTTTTTTGAATCACTCCATTTGGAGTTTTGTAGCTAAAGTTATGGTCCAAAAACCATAACTAGCCGGATTAAAATTTTTCTAGACTGACCACATCTACAGTGTAGTGAACAGTGACTGCAACTCACTTGTTGGATAGGTTCTGGTCATAATTTGAGTTAGGTTCTTCATGAAAGTTGTTGGTCTATATCTCAGCTTATTGTTGGTAAAATTTCAGGTCAATTGGACCTTTTTACATTGAGTTATAGCCAAATGAACAAACACTATTCATTTGATCATTCTGCAGAAATAGACTGCAGGTCACCCGGATTAGGGCAAGCTTTTGGTCCACTTGGTTTGGTTTTATGGGCATGGTTTCTTCACCAAAGTTGTGCCATAATATGTCTAATTTCATGTCCAATTGGCCTTGCACCAATTAAACCTCTACAATTCAAGTTATGGCTGCCCAAACCTGCTGGACTCATGTCTAATTCTACAGGTCACCTAGGGCAGCCACACTAAACCCAAATCCCATCACTAAACACACTTCATTTTTTATTCAAACCAAACCAAATGGTCACTAATTGACCATTAAAACCTACTTCCATCATCACATGGTCAAAGTCCGATTTTTCCACCCCAAACCCTAACTCAAACATTACCCCACATGCATTTTTACTTCATTTTATCAATCCACTTAGTATAAATACATGTTGTGGGCAGCCATGATAGTCTTTTAATTTCATTAAACTCAACACAATCAAACCCTAACCATGGCTACCAAAAATCTAGGGTTTACATACAAATGGTATTTAATAATTTTTTTCTTTGTAATTTACACTCATTCAAAGTCCTTAACATGAATTTAAAGAAAAATTCATGGCTAGGTCACTAACCTCAAAGGAGTGAGATTTTCCCACTTACTAAAGCTCTTGTTTTCCTCTTCTTTTTGCTCCCAAAATACTCACCAAGTTGCAAGAATACTTTTTTGTGTTGACAATTAGGGTTTTTGGTGGAAGAAAGCTAGGGAAAATCAAGCTTGAAAAAGCTTGCAAATGGGTAACAATGGTGGAGGTTCACGGCAAGAGGAAGAAAAAAGAAAGAGAAGTCTGATTTTTTCGATTTTCCAGCCCATTTGACCTCTTTTAAGTAAGCTGATGCTATGTGTCCATATTGGATAGGTTGGGAAAACTTTAATGACATCATTATGATGTCATAATACTATTTTCTTTCATTTCTTCTCCATTTCTTGTCTAATTAATTTCAATTAAATTTTTAACAACATTTAGTCATATTTTATGTTATATAAATTCTTTATTTAACTGGACAAGTTGGCCAAAAATCATCTCTGAAGACGAAATGACCAAAATGCCCTCCGTTTGGCTTAACGGGCCAAAATTATCTGTACCGATTGAAAATTTTTTTTAAGTATTTTCTTGGCATTCTAATGCCACAAGTGTTAGTAGTATGCCCTAGAGCATATCATTTATTATGTATCTTGTACATATTTTTATTAATAAAAGGCATTTCCACTTTTCCGTTTACATAATATATTTATGTGTAATAGAAAAGGTCCATTGATATTTTATTAGAAATTCTATTCTTAAGTTGTTAAGAATATGAGTGACAGTATTTCTAGTATAAAGTATCATAAATAGGTTCACAATCGAGGATACTTCATAATAAGGACATGACTTATCCAGAAAGATTGTATTCATGTTTGTTCCCAAGTTATTTATATGAGATATAGATAAGATGGAATGGTGAGTCTCATGCCATATAACAAACATGATAGGCACTTATACATGATAAGTAGGCCGAACCAGTGACACTTATGACAAGCACATGGAGTTTACTCTTGTCAATGCATTGTCATAAATTATATCAGTGCATATAATCTTTAGACTTGAGATAGCACAGTTATCTTGTATATAGGTGGTTTGAGATTGATACTGCTTTCATACTTGTACTGTGTATGGGTATATGGGCATGTGTTGGCTCCTACTAGTTATATATGGAGGTAGGTGTTGATCAAGATGGAATCTGTTCCTCTAAGTAAATAGAGATAAAATCCTATGTTCATTTAATTGTTCTTGATGTTTCAAGTTCCTAGCCAGTACAGATAGATTTATTCAGAAAAGAGTTTCTGATGAGAAAATCCTTTTAATCAAGAACTAGAATTAAAAGAGAACATAATATTCATAGCAAATGGAGTTTGACATAAACCATGACTCCAGCTTGAGTTGGGATTTTGTAACAGAGAGATTCTAGTGCATGGTAACATATGTGTGACACCCCTTACCCGTGTACAGTATACCCGAGTAAGTAATGCCACACAGTGTACCGGCACACTCTAATATTCCTCAATTAATTTATATCATGCTTTTGCATATAATTTATGAAATACAATTTATTTAAGCCATTCATCAAAAGTATTATTCATTTAAGGTTCCGAAAATTTTAAAGAAAATCCGGCGGAGTACCGGCTAAAAATGGAGAAAACTGCTTCTTGAACCCGTGGAAAACACTTCCAAA
Organism: Hevea brasiliensis; assembly: GCF_030052815.1. NCBI lineage: Eukaryota > Viridiplantae > Streptophyta > Magnoliopsida > Malpighiales > Euphorbiaceae > Hevea > Hevea brasiliensis. Next base: position 85,050,419 of record NC_079497.1, on the reverse strand, counting down.
TAATTTTCAAACAAACCCAACTTCAATTCATCAACAGAGTCTCAACATCAAAAACTCAACAATATTTCTCAATTTCAGTTCTCAATAGCCTTTTCATTTCTCAAACATCCATTTCTCAGGGTTCTCATATATATAAATAACAATTAAAAGCTCAAATTACTTCCATACATAACCATAAATCTTTATTATTTACATGAACCTCAAAATACATTACATAATCCCAAATACATATGAGAAAATAAAAATTTAATTACAAAATGACAAAATGACACCTAGTGCCCTACCAATGCACTGCAGGTGACGAGGTGACGTGGACACAGTGCAGAACTGCAGAACAGACTCACCCAGTCTGTGGTCTACTGGGCTCACGATCAGGATCTCCAGTACTTACGCGTGGCAAAAGCAACACGCTAAGCAATAATGCTTAGTGGTGCAATAAGATAATAAAAGAAAATAGCAAGAAAATAAATGTGTATAGAATGTGTATGCTTTCTTTGTTTGGTATTGGTATATTCATTATTTCATTAACTTTGTTCACTTTTATTCATTTGGTTGCCCCAAGTAACCTACACTAGACGACTGGACTGGATAATGGGTAAACTGGCACTGGGTACCTAGTACCTCGGGCCGTCACACCATCGGTCACATATGCATCTCCCAGTGAAATGTAAGCGGCTAACAAGCTGTAAATGATATCAGGCACAAGGCCAAGTCTCAATACAAAGTCAGAATGGCTAAAAGCCATGAAATCACAGAATGGCATATTGCCATGTGCAGTACTGCTAACTGAACCCTATTGGCATGCCAAACTATCCAAACCAATCTTGTTAGGTATACTAGGGCATTTGAAACTTTTAAATTCTTCAATTTGTAAATTTCATGTTTTGGTGTTACTATTCACCTCATTGGTCAACAAAAATGTTGACTTTTGGATAGAAAATATGTTCATTGACTTTGGCACTCCCAACATACCACATTTGGTGTTTAAAACTTGTTGGCATTAAGTGTTAATACCATTTCAAAGTGTAACCCAACACAAACAGAATTTTCAGTTTTGGTGAGTCAAATTTACTATTCCATTGGACACTGTTACTGTGGGAATTTGAAGAAATGTAAAACATGAAAGTTGTTCCTTATTTTGTCTAGTTGAATTTCCTTTTTTGAATCACTCCATTTGGAGTTTTGTAGCTCCAGATATGGTCCAAAAACCACAGCTGGCCGGATTCCCATTCTGCAGAAAATACCATATCTACAGTAACAGGAACAGTAACTTCCACTACCATTTGGGTTAGGTTCTGGCCATAATTTGGGGTAGGTTCCTTCATGAAAGTTGTTTGTCTATGTCTTAACTTGTTGCTATAAAAATGTCAGGTCAATTGACCATATCTACAGTGAGTTATGGCCAAATGAACAGTTACTGTTCATTTGGTCAATTCTACAGAACCAGTTGCAGGGTATCCGGATTGGGGCCAAGTTTTGGTCCTCTTGCTTTGGTCTTTTGGGCATGGTTTCTTCAGCAAAAATGTGCCATTATAAGCCTAGTTTCATGTCCAATTGGCCAAACACCAATTGGACTAACACAGCCCAAGTTATGGCAGTGCAAATGGACTGAATTTTCAGTCCCTATGCTGCTGTCCTAGGGCAGCCTGCAACCTCATTTTGGAATCCTATTTTTCAGTCCATTTGTTGGTCAAATTACCTAAAATGGTCACTAATTGACCATTAAAATGTTCTCTAACAATTTCCTAAGCCAAGTCACATTTTCACCTTTCCAAACCCTAATGTCCAACTAAATTTACTCATAACCTTAATTAACATACTTAGTTTAATGTCCATGTATATTAATACCTTAACCATCATTTCTAGCCACTCTAATTTTATTAAAACAATCAACCTCATACTTCCATAGGGCTGTCGAAAATTTAAGGTACCATAACACATGTAATTTACTTCAATTCCTTAAAATTTCTTAGCTCAAAATGATGTTCTAACTAGGATTAAAAGAAGGAGAATGAAATTGTAGCACTAACCTTGAGTGGCAGAATTTTCCAAGTTAAATCTTCACTTTCCTTCACTTTCTAGGCAGCCAAACACTTTCCCAAGAGGTGTGGTTAGGTTTTAATGAAAGGGTTTAGAGTTTAGTGGAGTAAAATCAATGAGAATTGAAGAAAGAGATGAAAAAAAATTTTTCATGGGAGAGGGAGACTTGATTTCAGCCATGGAGAAGTCAAATGAAGAAGATGGCTGTTTTTATTTTGTTTTTATCTCATTTTAGTTCATTTTTATCTCTTTTATTAATTTGTCAAATTGTGATTGGTGGAGCTTTTTAAATTGCATCACCATATGTCATAAATGGGCATTTTTATGGATTTTTCTTTTCTTTTCATCACTACTCAATTTCAATTTAATTTCTAGTAATGTTTATTCATATTTTATGTTATATTAATTATTTACTCAACTGGACAAGTCGCAAAAATCACCTCGAAGGCGAAATGACCAAAATGCCCTCCGTTGGGCTTAACGGGTCAAAATTGTCTGTACCGATTGAAAAATTTTTCTAGGTATTTTCTTGGCATTCTAATGCCATAGGAACCTCAATGACCCTTCTCTGCCGTCCCAAAAATTATTTTACAATTTTTCCCCCGGTTATAGGGCTCCTCGCTATGAACCGCAACTTTCCTCCGTTACCCATCGCTAGGGCACCTTGCTTAACTTGGTTGTATTTTATTTCTAAAATTTTTAATAAATTTTTCTTATTAATATTTGAGTTAATTATGGCTCTGACTTAAGTTTAATTATTTTTCCGACGTTCTAGTTGTCCGACCGACACCGGCCACCGAATAAAGAGAATGTACGGAATGATTACCGGGAGGGTGTTACAACTCTTCCCCTCTAATTTAAATTTCGTCCTCGAAATTTACCTGATGCAAACAGTTGAGGGAATTGTTGTCTCATCGTCTCTTCACTTTCCCAAGTTGCCTCCTCGGTGTTGTGGTGCCTCCAAAGCACTTTCACCAGTGGAATCTGTTTGTTCCTCAACTCTTTCACTTCCCGAGCCAAGATCCGTAGAGGTTCTTCTTCATATGTCAAATCCGGTTGTATTTCAATTTCTTCTCTGGAGATGACATGTGAAGGATCTGAGCGGTATCTTCTGAGCATGGATACGTGAAACACATTGTGAATCTTGTCCAGCTCTGGTGGTAAAGCTAGCCTATAGGCCACTGGACCCACACGTTCAATGACTTCATATGGGCCAATGAACCTAGGGCTCAACTTACCTTTTCTTCCAAACCTCAACACTTTCTTCCATGGTGACACCTTGAGGAACACTTTGTCACCAACCACATATTCTATTTCTTTTCTCTTCAAGTCGGCATAGGATTTCTGTCTGTCTGAGGCAACCTTGAGATTGGCTTTGATTAGTTTTACTTTGTCCTCAGTCTGTTTCACCAGGTCTGGGCCCACTAATTTGTCTTTGCCCAATTCAGTCCAGCACATTAGAGTTCTACATTTTCTTCCATACAGTGCTTCATACGGGGCCATATGGATACTAGCTTGGTAGCTATTGTTGTATGCAAATTCTGCCAGTGGGAGGTATCTATCCCAACTTCCCTCAAACTCAATGACACAACTCCTCAGCATATCCTCAAGGACCTGACATATTTCACGTTATTATTATCATTTTAATTCAATATTTGTATCAATTTCATTGGTTTCAATTGTTTACCTGGATTACTCTTTCAGATTGCCCATCCGTCTGAGGATGGAAAGCTGTGCTGAAATGAAGTTGTGTACCTAAGGACTCATGCAACTTCTTCCAAAATCTCGATGTAAACCTTGGGTCTCGATCAGATATGATGGAAAGTGGAATTCCATGCAGTCTAACTATCTCACTGATATACAATTCTGCTAACCTCTCTAGTGAGTAGTCAGTCCTAACTGGCAGAAAATGTGCTGATTTTGTCAATCTATCAACTATCACCCATGCTGCATCATGTTTCTTCCGGGTGAGAGGTAGACCACTTACAAAATCCATGGTGACCCGATCCCATTTCCATTCAGGTATGCGTATAGGTCAGAGCAAACCCGATGGAACTTGATGTTCTGCCTGGACTTGCTGACTTGTCAAGCATTTAGTCACATAGTCACTATGTCTCTCTTCATACTGTGCCACCAATATCAAGCTTCAGATCATGATACATCTTTATACTTCCTGGGTGCATAGCATATACACTGGTGTGTGCCTCTTTTAGAATGCTAGCCTTTAATTCCCCATCATCTGGTACACACAGTCTTCCTTTGTAATACAGACAACCATTTTCTTTCGCCTCAAAGTTAGTTGCTTTTCCTTCTAGGATTTTGCTCATAATGGCTGTTAATTTTCCATCTGCCAATTGCCCATCCAAAATCTGCTGTAGCAGGTTTGGCCTCACTTGCAACTCGGCCAAAATAGCTCCATCTCGAATCAAGGTTAGACTGGCATTCGATGATCTCAAAGCTGTGATGGACTTTCTGCTCAAAGCATCAGCAACTACATTTGCCTTCCCAGGATGGTAGTCAATTACACAGTCATAATCCTTCAGGAACTCAATCCATCGCCTCTGTCTAAGGTTGAGCTCCTTCTGGGTTGGCAAATATTTCAGGCTTTTGTGGTCTGTGTAAATGTAGCACTTTTCACCATACAAGTAATGCCTCCATATCTTCAGTGCGAAGATAATTGCTGCAAGTTCTAGATCATGGGTAGGGTAGTTCTGTTCATGTGGTCTTAGGTATGCGGAAGCATAAGCGACCACCTTCCCTCTTGCATCAATACACACCCTAACCCATTATGAGAGGCATCACGTAGACCACGAAGTCCTTTCTCGACATCGGCTATGTTAACACCGGTGCCTCTGTCAACATAGCCTTCAACTTCTCAAACTGGTCCGACACTTGTCATTCCAACAAATCGACATTCTTGTGTAATAACTTGGTCATTGGAGCAGCTATTAGGGAAAATCCCTTCACAAATCTTCTGTAATACCCAGCTAGCCCCAAGAAGCTTCTGACCTCAGTTGTATTCCTGGGAGGCTTCCATTCCAGCAATGCTTCTATTTTCTTGGGATCCACCTTAATCCCATCAGCTGACACTACGTGTCCAAGGAATGCAATCTCATTCAGCCAAAAGTCACACTTGGACAACTTAGCATACGCTTTCTTTTCTCGTGGTTTGCAGAACAATCCTCAAATGCTCATCATGTTCTTCCTTGGTCTTGGAATACACCGAATATCATCAATAAAGACCACTACGAACCGATCTAAGTGTGGATGAAAGATACGGTTCATAAGGTCCATGAATGCATTGGTGCATTTGTTAGGCCAAAGGGCATCACTAGGAACTCATAATGCCCATACCGGTCTGAATGCGCCTTGGGCACATCTACATCCTTTACCCTCAATCGATGATACCCGACCGAGATCAATCTTAGAAAATACTCCTGCTCCCTTCAACTGATCAAACAGATCATCAATTCTAGGCAACGGATATTTGTTCTTCACTGTCACTTTATTCAACTGCCGGTAATCAATGCATAGCCTCAAAGTCCCATCCTTCTTCTTCACAAACAAAGACCGAGCTCCCCATGGTGACACATCGGGCGTATGAACCCCTTATCCAAAGAATCTTGCAACCGAGTTTTCAACTCCTCAATTCTGGGTGCCATCCTATAAGGAGCAATGGAAATGGGTGTCAGACTCGCAGTTGTCTCAATAGCAAACTCGACTTCCCTTTCTGGTGGCAAACCAGGCAACTCTTCAGGAAATACCTCTGGGAAGTCTCTCACTGTGGGTATATCAATCAAATTTGGCTTAGCCTGCCTAGTATCCACCACATGTGCTAGGTAGGCTTCATAGCCTTTTCTCATCATTCTTCTTGCAACTGTGGCTGAGATGACATTGGACAAGAAATCTATCCTTTCCCCCACAACTGTGATTTCATTACCCTCTGGAGTTTTCAGAGAAATCCTCTTCAATTTGCAATCAACTATTGCCTAATGACGTGACAACCAATCCATTCCCAAAATCACGTCAAACTCGTGGAAGGGCAACTCAATCAGGTCTGCCAAGAATTCATACCCTTGAATCCTTAACGGGCAACCTTTGTATACCTTGTTCACCACTACACTGTGGCCCAATGGATTAGTGACCAGAATGTCTTGGTCACTCTCCCCTACTAGTATCCCCCTTTCTACGGGTAGGTTGATGCAAATATAGGAATGAGTGGATCCTAGATCCACCAATGCATACACAGGAGTATTGTAGAGGGAGAACGTACCCCTGATGACGTCCGGGGCATCTTGCTCCTCCTGAGCTCTCAGGGCATAATTTCTGGCAGGTGGTCAGTTATCTGGCCTCTCTGGCTCGATGTCTTGGCCTCGTGATGGTCCAACAGCCGACTTGCCGATTTTCTACCTCTCGTGGTGCAGAGCGTGTCCGTCGCTTGTGTTGGAGCAATTGTAGTTCTGCGTGGGCAGTTTCACGGTGATGCTGTCGACCCACATCTCAAACAGGCACCGCCACTCTCCAACACTCCCCCTTGTGCCATTTAAGGCAGTGTGGACATGCAGAAGATGTTGGGGCTGGTCCCCTGAACCCCATCCCTGGAGAGCTGCCCACTGATGGTGTGGACTGATCTCTCCTAGGGGTGAACTGTGGCCTGGGCCCCTGAGACTGACCTTGGCCTTGTAGTTGAGCTGAACTCTGTGCAGGAGGACCCTTGAACTTCTTCCCAAATGCAGAGCCGAGCTAGACCGACCGGCCCCTCTTCTCGCTGCTCTCCTTCTCGGTCCGCTTCACCGATTCTCACTTTTTCAACCCTTATTGCCGCTTCCACTAGCTTGCTAAATTCTGTGATTCCCAAGGCAGTGAGCTGTATCTTGATATTGTCATTCAGTCCCTCCTCAAATCTCTTGCACCTTTCAGCTTCATTAGGGACTATCTCCCTTCCATAGCGGCTTAATCGGACAAATTCATTCTCGTATTCGGCCACTGACCACTGCCTCTGCCTCAGATTAATGAACTCTCTCCTTCTCTCTTCCAAGTATACAGTACCCACATACTTCTTCTTGAATTCGGAGAGGAAAAAGTCCCAAGTTACAGCTTCTGGCTGCACTTCACTGGACACAGTGTCCCACCATTCGTAGGCATCGTCTTGTAATAAGGATACAGTAGCTTCTAAGTTCTGCTCTGGGGTGCAGTGAAGTTGTTTTAAGACTCTGCCTATTCTGTTCAACCAATTCTCGGTTGCCACCGAGTCATCTTCTCTCTTGCCATAGAAATCCACCGCCCCAAACTTTCTTAGCCTTTCCAGGTGTGATTTTGGTTGTGGAGCTGGTGGTGGTGGTGGTGCTGGCATTACTCCAGCCATTTGTCTAAAGAAGTCGGCCATTTGTTGAAACATGGCCTGTGGAGGCTGAGGTGCTCGCTTGAGTCGGGCGGAGTAGGTTCTCCCCTACCCCCGCCTCACCGCAGTGGAGCATGACTCTCCACTTCCTCCTCAATGGCCCTCTGAGATGAAGGGTCCATATCCTATTCAAAATAAGAAAAACAAACAGATCTGCATTAGTGTCACCTCGACTCTTACAAATGCAATGCATGGTATGGACTCGATCTAGGACCAGAAACGCCTAAACCGTGCTCTGATACCACTAAATGTGACACCCCTTACCCGTGTACAGTATACCCGAGTAAGTAATGCCACACGATGTACCGGCACACTCTAATATTCCTCAATTAATTTATATCATGCTTTTGCATATAATTTATGAAATACAATTTATTTAAGCCATTCATCAAAAGTATTATTCATTTAAGGTTCCGAAAATTTTAAAGAAAATCCGGCGGAGTACCGCTAAAAATGGAGAAAACTGCTTCGGAACCTGTGAAAACACTTCCAAATAATTTTCAAACAAACCCAACTTCAATTCATCAACAGAGTCTCAACATCAAAAACTCAACAATATTTCTCAATTTCAGTTCTCAATAGCCTTTTCATTTCTCGAACATCCATTTCTCAGGGTTCTCATATATATAAATAACAATTAAAAGCTCAAATTACTTCCATACATAACCATAAATCTTTATTATTTACATGAACCTCAAAATACATTACATAATCCCAAATACATATGAGAAAATAAAAATTTAATTACAAAATGACAAAATGACACCTAGTGCCCTACCAATGCACTGCAGGTGACGAGGTGACGAGGACACATGCGTAATCGCAGAATGCACTCACCCAGTCTGTGGTCTACTGGGCTCACGATCAGGATCTCCAGTACTTACGCGTGGCAAAAGCAACACGCTAAGCAATAATGCTTAGTGGTGCAATAAGATAATAAAAGAAAATAGAAAGAAAATAAATGTGTATAGAATGTGTATGCTTTCTTTGTTTGGTATTAGTATATTCATTATTTCATTAACTTTGTTCACTTTTATTCATTTGGTTGCCCCAAGTAACCTACACTAGACGACTGGACTGGATAATGGGTAAACTGGCACTGGGTACCTAGTACCTCGGGCCGTCACACCATCGGTCACATATGCATCTCCCGGCAGTAAATGTAACAGCTAACAAGTCGTAATGATATCGTGCACAAGGCCAAGTCTCAATACAAAGTCAGAATGGCTAAAAGCCATGAAATCACGAATGGCATATTGCCATGTGCGATCGCTAATCGAACCCTATTGGCATGCCAAACTATCCAAACCAATCTTGTTAGGTATACTAGGGCATTTGAAACTTTTAAATTCTTCAATTTGTAAATTTCATGTTTTGGTGTTACTATTCACCTCATTGGTCAACAAAAATGTTGACTTTTGGATAGAAAATATGTTCATTGACTTTGGCACTCCCAACATACCACATTTGGTGTTTAAAACTTGTTGGCATTAAGTGTTAATACCATTTCAAAGTGTAACCCAACACAAACAGAATTTTCAGTTTTGGTGAGTCAAATTTTCTATTCCATTGGACACTGTTACTGTGGGAATTTGAAGAAATGTAAAACATGAAAGTTGTTCCTTATTTTGTCTAGTTGAATTTCCTTTTTTGAATCACTCCATTTGGAGTTTTGTAGCTCCAGATATGGTCCAAAAACCACAGCTGGCCGGATTCCCATTCTGCAGAAAATACCATATCTATAGTAACAGGAACAGTAACTTCCACTACCATTTGGGTTAGGTTCTGGCCATAATTTGGGGTAGGTTCCTTCATGAAAGTTGTTTGTCTATGTCTTAACTTGTTGCTTTAAAAATTTCAGGTCAATTGACCATATCTACAGTGAGTTATGGCCAAATGAACAGTTACTGTTCATTTGGTCAATTCTACAGAACCAGTTGCAGGGTATCCGGATTGGGGCCAAGTTTTGGTCCTCTTGCTTTGGTCTTTTGGGCATGGTTTCTTCAGCAAAAATGTGCCATTATAAGCCTAGTTTCATGTCCAATTGGCCAAACACCAATTGGACTAACACAGCCCAAGTTATGGCAGTGCAAATGGACTGAATTTTCAGTCCCTATGTCTTGTCCTAGGCAGCCTGCAACCTCATTTTGGAATCCTATTTTTCAGTCCATTTGTTGGTCAAATTACCTAAAATGGTCACTAATTGACCATTAAAATGTTCTCTAACAATTTCCTAAGCCAAGTCACATTTTCACCTTTCCAAACCCTAATGTCCAACTAAATTTACTCATAACCTTAATTAACATACTTAGTTTAATGTCCATGTATATTAATACCTTAACCATCATTTCTAGCCACTCTAATTTTATTAAAACAATCAACCTCATACTTCCATAGGGCTGCCGAAAATTTAAGGTACCATAACACATGTAATTTACTTCAATTCCTTAAAATTTCTTAGCTTAAAATGATGTTCTAACTAGGATTAAAAGAAGGAGAATGAAATTGTAGCACTAACCTTGAGTGGCAGAATTTTCCAAGTTAAATCTTCACTTTCCTTCACTTTCTAGGCAGCCAAACACTTTCCCAAGAGGTGTGGTTAGGTTTTAATGAAAGGGTTTAGAGTTTAGTGGAGTAAAATCAATGAGAATTGAAGAAAGAGATGAAAAAAAATTTTTCATGGGAGAGGGAGACTTGATTTCGGCCATGGAGAAGTCAAATGAAGAAGATGGCTGTTTTTATTTTGTTTTTATCTCATTTTAGTTCATTTTTATCTCTTTTATTAATTTGTCAAATTGTGATTGGTGGAGCTTTTTAAATTGCATCACCATATGTCATAAATGGGCATTTTTATGGATTTTTCTTTTCTTTTCATCACTACTCAATTTCAATTTAATTTCTAGTAATGTTTATTCATATTTTATGTTATATTAATTATTTACTCAACTGGACAAGTCGGCCAAAAATCACCTCGGAAGGCGAAATGACCAAAATGCCCTCCGTTTGGCTTAACGGGTCAAAATTGTCTGTACCGATTGAAAAATTTTTCTAGGTATTTTCTTGGCATTCTAATGCCATAGGAACCTCAATGACCCTTCTCTGGAGTCCCAAAAATTATTTTACAATTTTTCCCCCGGGTCTAGGGCTCCTCGTTGCGAGAACCGCAACTTTCCTCTGGTTACCCATCGCTAGGGCACCGGCTCGTTTAACTTGGTTGTATTTTATTTCTAAAATTTTTAATAAATTTTTCTTATTAATATTTGAGTTAATTATGGTTCCTGACTTAAGTTTAATTATTTTTCCGGACGTTCTAGCTGTCCGGACCGACACCGGTCACCGGAACAGTAGAATGTACGAAATGATTACCGGGAGGGTGTTACAATATGACTATAGGTTCATTTGAGGCAAACCTTATTACTAATTGGGTGGCCATGGCAAAATGATCAACATGAAAGTTGTTCCTTATTTTGTCTAGTTGAATTTCCTTTTTTGAATCACTCCATTTGGAGTTTTGTAACTCATGTTATGGTCCAAAAACCATAACTGGCCGGATTGGAATTTTTCTGGACTGACCATATTTACAGTGCAGTGAACAGTGATTGCAACTCATTTGTTGGATAGGTTCTGGTCATAATTTGGGTTAGGTTTCTTCATGAAAGTTGTTGGTCTATATCTCAACTTATTGCTGGTAAAATTTCAGGTCAATTGGACCATTCTACACTGAGTTATGGCCAAATGAACAATCACTGTTCATTTGGTCATTCTGCAGAAACAGACTGCAGGTCACCCGGATTGGGGCAAGCTTTTGGTCCACTTTGGTTGGTTTTATGGGCATGGTTTCTTCACCAAAGTTGTGCCATTATGTGTCTAGTTTCATGTCCAATTAGCCTTGCACCAATTGAACTCTACAATTCAAGTTATGGCTACCCAAACTTGCTAGACTCATGTCCAATTCTGCAGGTCACCTAGGGCAGCCACACTAAACCTAAATCCCATCACTAAACACACTTCATTTCTTGTTTAATAATAACCAAATGGTCAATAATTGACCATTAAAACTCACTTTCATCATTACATAATTAAAGTCTCAATTTTATGCTCAAACCCTAACTCCAATTTCCAATTCATAGCATACATACACCAAACTCATACCAAATCACTTTATCCATCATCTATACTCATAAATAACATAATTAAGCCACTTAATTTCATCAAAAACCAACAATCCTTAAACTTTCTCATGGCTACCAAATTTAGAGATTTCATTTACTCAAGTTTTTCTTTTAATTTCACCCAATTTCTACTTGATTTAGCATGCTTACAAGATTAAAAAAAGAAAAGAAATTGTTTAGGGCACTAACCTTGAATGGAGCAAAATTTCAAGCTACCCAAATTCTTTTTTTCTTCCTCTTTTGGCTGCCGAGAGGATGTTCAAGTTGCTAGGTTAACTTTTTGTGAAGCAAGCTTATGGTTTCAAGGTGAAATAAGGTGAGGTTTGGGAGCTTTAGTGAGCTTTCATGGTGGAATGGCTTTGGGAGAGAAAGTGACGCTGGTTTGGGTGAGGAAGAGTAGATGGCTTTTATTTTTTTTTTTGTCTCAATTATCCTCTTTAATAGGTTAATTTAAGTGGTACTTAATTGTGATTGGTGGATAGGTTTTTAATGACATCATATGATGTCATAATTAGGTATTTTCTTTCATTTTATTTTCTTCTCTTCTCCACTCATTTCCAATTTAATTTTTAGCAATATTTATTCACATTTTATGTTATAATAATTATTTACTTAACTGGATAAGTCGGCCAAAAATCACCTCTGAAGGCGAAATGACCAAAATGCCCTCCGTTTGGCTTAACAGACCAAAATTGTCTGTACCGAATGAAAAATTTTTCTAAGTATTTTCTTGGCATTCTAATACCATAGAAACCTCAATGACCCTTCTCTGGAGTTCCAAAAATTATTTTATGAATTTTCCCCCAGGTCTAGGGCTCCTAGTTGCGAGAACCGCAACTTCCTACTAGGTTACCCATCGCTTGGGCACCGGCTCATTTAACTTGGTTGTATTTTATTTCTAAAATTTTTTCTAAATTTTTCTTATTAATATTTGAGTTAATTATGGTTCCTCACTTTAGTTTAAATATTTTTCCAGGCGTTCTAGCTGTCCGGACCGACACCGATCATCGGAACAGTAGAATGTACGGAATTGCTACAGGGAGGGTGTTACAACTCTTCCCCTCTAATTTAAATTTTGTCCTCGAAATTTACCTGATGCAAACAGTTGAGGGAATTGTTGCCTCATCGTCTCTTCACTTTCCCAAGTTGCCTGCTCGGTGTTGTGGTGCCTCCAAAGCACTTTCACCAGTGGAATCTGCTTATTTCTCAACTCTTTCACTTTCCTAGCCAAGATCCGTATTGGTTCTTCTTCATATGTCAAATCCGGTTGTACTTTAATTTCTTCCATGGAGATGACATGTGAAGGATCTGAGCGGTATCTTCTTAGCATAGACATGTGGAACACATTGTGGATCTTGTCCAGCTCTGGTGGTAAAGCTAGCCTGTAAGCTACTGGTCCCACACGTTCAATGACTTCATATGGGCCAATGAACCTAGGGTTAACTTACCTTTTCTTCCAAACCTCAGTACCTTCTTCCACGGTGACACCTTAAGGAACACTTTGTCGCCAATCGCATATTCTATTTCTTTTCTCTTTAGGTCGGCATAAGATTTCTATCTATCTGAGGCAACCTTTAGATTGGCTTTGATTAGTTTTACTTTCTCCTCAGTCTGTTTCACCAGGTCTGGCCCTACTAGTTTGTCTTCGCCCAATTCAGTCCAGCACACTGGAGTTCTACATTTCCTCCCATACAGTGCTTCATACGGGGCCATTTGGATGCTAGCTTGGTAGCTATTGTTGTATGCAAATTCTGCTAGTGGAAGATATCTATCCCAACTTCCCTCAAACTCAATGACACAACTCCTCAGCATATCCTCAAGGACCTGACATATATTTTACATTATTATTACCATTTCAGTTCAATATGTGTATTAGTTTAATTGGTTTTAATTGTTTACCTGGATTACTCTTTCTGATTGCCCATCCGTCTGAGGATGGAAAGTTGTGCTGAAGTGGAGTTGTGTACCCAAGGACTCATGCAACTTCTTCTAGAATCTCGATGTAAACCTTGGGTCTCGATCAGATATGATGGAAAGTGGAATTCCATGCAGTCTAACTATCTCACTGATATATAATTCTGCTAACTTCTCCAGTGAGTAGTCAGTCCTAACTGGTAAAAAGTGTGCTAACTTCGTCAATCTATCTACTATCACCCATACTGCATCATGCTTCTTTTGGGTGAGAGGTAGACCACTTACAAAATCCATGGTGACCCGATCCCATTTTCATTCAGGTATGCGTATAGGCTGTAGCAAACCCGATGGAATTTGATGTTCTGCCTTAACTTGCTGACATGTCAAGCATTTAGTCACATAGTCAGCTATGTCCTTCTTCATACGAGGCCACCAATACTGAAGCTTCAGATCATGATACATTTTTGTACTTCCTGGGTGCATAGCATATACACTGGTGTGTGCCTAGCATATACACTGGTGTGTGCCTCTCTTAGAATACTGGGCTTCAATTCCCCATCATCTGGTACACACATTCTTCCTTTGTAGTATAGACACCCATCTGTTTTCACTTCATAGTCAGTTGCTTTTCCCTCTGAGATTTTGCTCATAATAGCCATTAACTTTTCATCTGCCTTTTGCCCATCTAAAATCTGCTGTAATAGGTTTGGCCTCACTTGCAACTCAACCAAAATAGCTCCATCTCGAACCAAAGATAGAAGGGCATTCAATGATCTCAAAGCTGTGATGGATTTTCTGCTCAAAGCATCAGCAACTACATTTGCCTTCCCAAGATGGTAGTCAATTACACAATCATAGTCCTTCAGGAACTCAATCCATTGCCTCTGTCTAAGGTTGAGCTCCTTCTGGGTTGGCAAGTATTTCAGGCTTTTGTGGTCTGTGTAAATGTAGCACTTTTCACCATACAAGTAATGCCTCCATATCTTCAGTGCGAAGATAATTGCTGTAAGTTCTAAATCATAGGTAGGGTAATTATGTTCATGTGGCCTTAGCTGCCTGGAAGCATAAGCGACCACCTTCCCCTCTTGCATCAATACACACCCTAACCCATTATGAGAGGCATCACTATAGACCACAAAGTCCTTTCCCGACACTGGCTGTGTTAACACTGGTGCCTCTGTCAACATAGCCTTTAACTTCTCAAAACTAGTCTGACACTTGTCATTCCAGTCAAATATGACATTCTTATGTAACAACTTGGTCATTGGAGCAGCTATTAAGGAAAATCCATTTACAAATCTCCTGTAATACCCAGCTAGCCCCAAGAAGCGTCTGACCTCAGTTGTATTTCTGGGAGGCTTCCATTCCATCACTGCTTCTATTTTCTTGGGATCCACCCTAATCCCATCAGTTGACACTATGTGTCCAAGGAATGCAATGGACAACTTAGCATACAACTTCTTTTCTCTCAGGGCTTGCAGAACAATCCTTAAATGCTCATCATGTTCTTCACTGGTCTTGGAATACACCAAAATATCATTAATAAAGACCACTACGAACTGATCTAGGTATGGATGGAAGATACGGTTCATAAGGTCCATGAATGCTGCTGGTGCATTTGTTAGACCAAAGGGCATCACCAAAAACTCATAATGCCCATATCGGGTCCTGAATGCAGTCTTTGGCACATCTGCATCCTTCACCCTCAACTGATGATACCCCGATCGAAGATCAATTTTTGAAAATACTCCTGCTCCCTTCAATTGATCAAAAAGATCATCAATTCTAGGCAATGGATACTTATTCTTCACTGTCACTTTATTCAACTGCCGGTAATCAATGCATAACCTCAAAGTCCCATCCTTCTTTTTCACAAACAGTACTGGAGCTCCCCATGGTGACACACTGGGGCGTATGAATCCCTTATCCAGTAACTCTTGTAACTGGATTTTCAGTTCCTTCAATTCTGTGGGTGCCATCCTATAAGGAGCAATAGAGATTGGTGCTGTACCCGGCAGTGTCTCAATAGCAAATTCAACTTCCCTTTCTGGTGGAAAACTAGGCAATTCTTCAGGGAACACATCTGGGAAGTCTTTTACTGTGGGTATGTCACACAGATCTTGCTTAGCCTGCCTAGTATCCACCACATGTGCTAGGTAGGCTTCACAGCCTTTTCTCATCAGTTTTTTTGCAACTGTGGCTGAGATGACATTGGAAAACAAATCTGTCCTTTCCCCTATAACCGTAATCTCATTACCCTCAGGAGTTTTCAAAGAAATCCTCTTCAATTTACAATCAACCATTGCCTGATGACGTGACAACCAGTCAATTCCCAAAATCACGTCAAACTCATAGAAAGGCAACTCAATCAGGTCTGCCAAGAATTCATACCCCTGAATCCTTAACGGGCAACCCTTATATACTTTGTTCACCACTACACTGTGGCCCAATGGATTAGTGATTAGAATGTCTTGGTCACTCTCCCCTACTAGTATCCCCCTTTCTACGAGTAGGTTGATACAGATGTATGAATGAGTGGATCCTGGATCCACTAATGTATGCACAGATGTATTGTAGAGGGAGAACGTACCCCTGATGACGTCCGGGGCATCTTGCTCCTCCTGAGCTCTCATGGCATAGGCTCTGGCAGGTGGTCTGCCCTTAGGCCTCTCTGCTGGCTCAGATGTAGGCCTCTGTGATGGTCCCACTGCCTCAGATTTGCCAGATTTCCTACCCCTTTGTGGTGCAGGAGCAGGTCTGTCTGCTTGTGTTGGAGCAGCTGCAGTAGTTCTGCGTGGACAGTTCCTCAGCTGATGCTCTATCGACCCACACCTTAAACAGGCACCAGTCACTCTCCAACACTCCCCCTTATGCCATTTCAGATAATGTGAACATGCAGAAGATGCTGGGGCTGGTCCCCTAAACTCTGTCCCTGGAGAGCTGCCCACTGATAGTGTGGACCGACCTCTCCTAGGAGTGAACTGTGGCTGGGCCCCTGAGATTGACCCTGACCTTGTGGTTGACCTGAACTCTGTGCAGGTGGACCTTTGAACTTCTTCCCAGGTGCAGGAGATGAACTAGACTGACTCGGGCCCCTCTGCTGCTGTCTCTCCCTTCTAGTCTGCTCACTTATTCTTACTTTTTCAACTTTTATTGCAGCTTCCACTAACTTGGTGAAGTCTATGATTCCCAAGGCAGTGATCATGATCTTTATATTGTCATTTAATCCTTTTTCAAATCTCTTACACCTTTCAGCTTCATTAGGGACTATCTCCCTTCCGTAGTGGCTCAATCTAACAAATTCCTTTTCATACTCGGCCACTGTCAACTGTCTCTACCTCAGGTTAATGAATTCCCTTCTTCTCTCTTCTAGGTATACACTACCCACATATTTCTTTTTGAATTCGGAGAGGAAGAAGTCCCAAGTTATTACTTCTGGCTGTACTTCATTGGACACCGTATCCCACCATTCATATGCATCATCTTGCAACAGAGATATGATAGCTTCTAGGTTTTGCTCTGGAGTGCAGTGGAGTTGTTTTAAAACCCTTCCTGTTCTGTTCAACCAATTTTCAGCTGTAACAGAGTCATCTTCTCTCTTGCCAAAGAAATCCACTGCTCTAAATTTTCTTAGTCTTTCTAAGTGTGATTTTGGTTGTGGAGGTGGTGGCATTACCCCAGCCATTTGTTTGAAGAATTCAGCCATTTGCTGGAACACGGCCTGTGGAGGTTGAGCAGGCTCTGATGGAGCTAGCGGAACAGGTTCTCCCCTACCCCTAGTCTCAGCTGGTGGAGGTGGAGCATGACTCTCCACTTTCTTCTCAACTGCTCTTTGTGATGTAGGGTCCATATCCTATTCAAAATGACAAAGACAAACAGATCTGCATTAGTGTCACCTCGACTCTTACAAATGCAATGCATGGTATGGACTCAATCTAGGCCCAGAAACGCCTAAACCGTGCTCTGATACCACTAAATGTGACACCCCTTACCCGTCTACAGTATATCCGAGTAAGATATGTCACAAAGTGTACCGGAATACTCTATTTTATCTCAATCATTTTTATTCTTCCTTAATTTATTTTTATCATAGTTTTGAATATAATTTGTGAAATATAATTCATTTAAGTCATTTATTGAAATTATAATTTATTTGAGGTTCTAAAAATTTTATAAAAAATCCGGTAGAGTACCGGCTAAAAATGGAGTAAACAGTTCTTCAGAACCTGTGAAAAACACTTCCAATATTTTCAATCAATCCCAAACTCCATTTCATCAACAAAATCCCAATATTTTTTTTTCAACAACATTTCCATTCCTCAATCATTCATCTCATATGATAATCATGTAAAAGACATAAATAAATATTCACTTTTTCATTCATAAACACAATTTCCACTATTTACATTAATACCAAAATACATTACATAAGTTTCAATTACATATAAGAAAATAAAAGTTAATTACAAAATACCCAAAATGAAACCTAGTGTCCTACCAATGCACTGATGTCAGTGAGGTGACACGGACACTATGCAGAGCTGCAGAAGGTCTCACCCAGTCTGTGGTCTACTGGGCTCTCGGTCGGTCTCTCCAGAACCTACGCGTGGCAAAAGCAATGCTCTAAGCAATAATGCTTAGTGGTGCCAATAATAAAATAAAAAGAAATAACAGAAAATAAATATGCAGTGAATGTATTAATGTCTCATTGCAAATAAATTTTCGATGAGTATTTATAGTCTTACTTATTTTATACTTATTATATTTATTATTTTATTAAATTTGTCCACTTTCATTTTTGGTAGCCCAAGTAACCTGTACTGGACGACTGGACTGGATAAACGGGTAAACTGGCACTGGGTATCAAGTACCTCAGGCCGTCACACCATCGATCACATATTTGTCTCCCGGTGTGCAGCAGAACAGCTAATAAGCTGTAATAACATTAGGCACAAGGCCAAGTATCAACATAATGTCAGAATGGCATAATGCCATGTGCAGTACTGCTAACTGAACCCTATTGGCATGCCAAGCTATCCAAACCAATCTTGTTAGGTATACTAGGGCATTTTACACTTTTGAGTTTTACAATTTTTGAATTTCAAGTTTTGGTGTTACTATTCACTTCATTAGTCAACCAAAAATGTTGACTTTTGCATAGACAATAGGTACATTGGTTTTAATACTCCAAACATACCACATTTTACATTCAAAATTTGTTGGTATTGGTTGCCAATACCATTTCTAAGCTTAAAGTTAATTGAACCGAATTTTCAATTTTTATACCTTATTTTTACTGTTTCTTTAGTCATTTTTGCAGTGGGAATTTGGCAAAATGATCAACATGAAAGTTGTTCCTTATTTTGTCTAGTTGAATTTCCTTTTTTGAATCACTCCATTTGGAGTTTTGTAACTCAAGTTATGATCCAAAAACCACAACTGGCCGGATTGGAATTTTTCTGGACTGACCATATCTACAGTGCAGTGAACAGTGACTGCAACTCACTTATTGGATAGGTTTTGGTCATAATTTGGGTTAGGTTTCTTCATGAAAGTTGTTTTTCTATATCTCAAATTATTGCTGGTAAAATTTCAGGTCAATTGGACCATTCTACACTGAGTTATGACCAAATGAACAATCACTGTTCATTTGGTCATTCTGTAGAAACAGACTGCAGGTCACCCGGATTGGGGCAAGCTTTTGGTCCACTTGGTTTGGTTTTATGGGCATTGTTTCTTCACTAAAGTTGTGCCATTATGTGTCTAGTTTCATTCCAATTAGCCTTGCACCAATTGAATCTCTACAATTCAAGTTATGGCTACCCAAACCTACTGGACTCATGTTCAATTCTACAGGTCACCTAGGGCAGCCACACTAAACCTAAATCCCATCACTAAACACACTTCATTTCTTGTTACCAATAACCAAATGGTCACTAATTGACCATAAAAACTCACTTTCATCATTACATAATTAAAGTATCAATTTTATGCTCAAACCCTAACTCAAATTTCCAATTCATGGCATACATACACCAAACTCATACCAAATCACTTTATCCATAATCTATACTCACAAATAACATAATTAAGCCACTTAATTTCATCAAAAACCAACAATCCTTAAACTTTCTCATGGCTGCCAAATTTAGAGATTTCATTTACTTAAGTTTTTCTTTTAATTTCACACAATTTCTACTTGATTTTGCATGCTTACAAGATTAAAAGAAGAAAAGAAATTGTTTAGGGCACTAACCTTGAATGGAGCAGAATTTCAAGCTACCCAACTTCTTTTTTTCTTCCTCTTTTGGCTGCCGAGAGGATGTGCAAGTTGCTAGGTTAATTTTTTGTGAAGCAAGCTTATGGTTTCAAGGTGAAATAAGGTGAGGTTTGGGAGCTTTAGTGAGCTTTCATGGTGGAATGGCTTTGGGAGAGAAAGTGACGCTGGTTTGGGTGAGGAAGAGCAGATAGCTTTTTTTTTTTTTTTTTTTTGTTTGTCTCAATTATCCTCTTTAATAGGTTAATTTAAGTGGTGCTTAATTGTGATTAGTGGATAGGTTTTTAATGACATCATATGATGTCATAATTAGGTATTTTCTTTCATTTTCTTTTCTTCTCTTCTCTACTCATTTCTAATTTAATTTTTAGCAATATTTATTCACATTTTATGTTATAATAATTATTTACTTAACTGGACAAGTCGGCCAAAAATCACCCCTGAAGGCGAAATGACCAAAATGCCTTCCGTTTGGCTTAACAGACCAAAATTGTCTGTACCGAATGAAAAATTTTTCTAAGTATTTTCTTGGAATTCTAATGCCATAGAAACCTCAATGATCCTTCTCTGGAGTCCCAAAAATTATTTTATGAATTTTTCCCCAGGTCTAGGGCTCCTAGTTGCGAGAACCGCAACTTCCTACTAGGTTACCTATCGCTTGGGCACCGGCTCATTTAACTTGGTTGTATTTTATTTCTAAAATTTTTTCTAAATTTTTCTTATTAATATTTGAGTTAATTATGGTTCCTTACTTTAGTTTAAATATTTTTCCAGACGTTCTAGCTGTCCGGACCAGCACCGATCATCGGAACAGTAGAATGTATGGAATTGCTACATGGAGGGTGTTACAAGTCACCTCCACTACTGTGCATTTTGGTAGGGCCACTAGGCTTCATTAGATATTTTATATTTTGGATTTTGTAATTAGATTATCATTTTTCCATATAGATTATAAACTCATGTACTTATAGACTGGTGTAATTAGTTGTAAATTATGTTAATAAATAACATTTTGAGTATTTCTCCATGAAATTGAGTTTGATTATGTTATGAATGGGATGTTTGAAATTGTGTTAAACCATTGAGAATTGTTGAAATTTTATTGATGGTTATTGGAGTTGAGAATATGGTGAACATATTGGGAGTGTTTTAATAGGTTCCGAAGAATTGTTTTTCCAATTTATAGCCGACACTCTGTCGAATTTTCAGTAAAATTTTCGTAATTTTCAAATTAATCAATATTTCAATAAATGATATAAATGTTATGAGTTTCACTCAAAAGCCTTTTAATCAACAAATTAAGAACTGAAAATTGAAATAAGATAAGATAGGGTGCTCCGGCACACTGTGTGGCATGTATTGCTCAGCTACACTGTAGACGGGTAAGGGGTGTCACAAAGTGTATGACCCAAAATGTGGTAGGACCATGTGTTTAGAAATTGTATACCTATTAATTATGAAAAAGTCAACATTTTGAATGAATAGTAATGTGAATAGTAACCATAATAATATCAAATGCAAAGAACTCAACCTTTATAAGAAATTATAACTAAAATTAAGTATGTAAAATTCAATTTGTTGGATTAATTAGTAGAAATGATTTGGGTGGATATTGAAACACTTTAATTATGTGTTTTAGTGGGTAAGGAGCCATCCAAGGAAGGAGGAAAAGTTGGATCCAGTCAAGACTAGTTAAAAAGGTTTGTGCACAGCAACTAACTCCCTTTTTTTTTTCAATTTAAATTTTGTATTGATGAGTGGTGGAAATAGTTTATGATCTTTATTACATTGAATACCTTGATTGACAAAAATCATGTGTTGCTAGCCCATTTTTTTTTGGAAAATTAATTGGAATAAAATAAGAATGTGAATTGATGAATACTTTTGATGCTTGGAAAATTTTTGAAATGGTTTGAAATCGCATTTAAAATGACTATATGTTTTGAATTCGTCACTAGTTGCCTAGTGGGACGAATTGGATTTGTATTTCCTTTCTGACTGAAGTGTTGAGGTGTATGCCAGTTGAGGACGAATTGAATGAGTACTTATATATATGCGCTAGCTAGCATTTGCATTCCCCATTAGCCTTTGGTTATTGGGACGAATTGGATAATCGTGTCATGATCTAAATTGTGTGACTTTTCAAAAATTATTGTTTTATGATTGATGGAATAAAATTTGTTTTTATTAAGTGATTCTCTGGCTTTAGAAATAAAGCATGATTTTATATGTGTTAATATTTCAATTGATTTAGCTTGGAAAATTATGATTTATACTGATGTGTAAAATATTAATTTTTTTAGTTGTGCACCACTGAGTTTTTGGCTCAGCGATAGCTTTTTATGTTGTCGCAGGTAAAGAGGCAGATAAAGCAGTAGAGTAAGCTGCTTGTGACGAGGAGTGATCATTATTTTGGAGTCGTTATTGGGTATATAGATTATACTCTTGTAAATTTTCTTTTAATGTATATGTATCTGTGTGTATGTACATGACAAACTTGAGTAGCTGTACAAAGATTTTGGAATTTTATTTTTGATCAATGTAAATATTTATAATGTAAACCTGTTATTTCTTATTAATGAAGTTCTTTTTAAATTTTTTAAATAATGAATTGCTACCTTTAATTGAGTTGATGAGATTAAATTGTGTTGAAATTATTGGAGTTGTAGTTAAGACATATATTGGGAGTGTTTTTAATAGGTTTTGATGAACTGTTTTCTCAATTTATAAACGGAACTCTATTAAAATTTCTGTAAAAGTCCCAGAAATTTCAAAAAGATAAAAAATTGTCGTTATGATATAAACCCCAATAAAAAGTTTTTTAATGGTTATTTATCATTTCTTTTCGCTTTATAAGGGATTAAAATTGTTTAAAATCCCTTGTAATATATTTAATGGATTATCAGTAGGCGAAGTTCGGTAATTCATTGGATATATTACGGGATCATGTCATGCCTTATTTAGGGATAAGGTGTGACATCGCGATCTGAAAGTTGGATTGATTGAAAACTCGCCAGAAAGTGGCAAAACCCAAGTGTTTCTCTCTCCTCGGATCTCTCTCTCTGGGCATCGGTTTGGGGCATGGCTAGTCAAAAAATGAAGCCCATGAGGTGTTGAGGTGTTTGTTGCATTTCCCTCATCGGAAAGCTATCGGAGATGGCCGAAATCGTGGCTTGAAGTTCACGTGTTTAACGTGTGTCTCCTCCTCTCTCTCTAGAATTGTCGTAGTTTAATGCTATGGGAGGGTTGTGTTAGCTACTGTGGGGTGGGCGGGGTCCTTGCTGGCTGCTGGCCAAAGCTCCTCATTTCCGGATAAGACGAGATATAACAGGAAAGGGAGGAAAGTGATGGAGAGAGAGAGACCATCCGGGAGGGGGGGGGGTGTATATTTTCTGCTTTGATAATTTGATTTTTTTTTAACTTTTAATTACATCATAGGTCCATAAATTTTTCTAGCTTATTCACCTAGGTCCTTTTTCTCTCTTCAAATGGGTCCAAGCTACTTTTATTATATTTATTTTAAATAAAACTTTGATAATAATAATAATAATACTTTAAAGAAATTTAATTATTTTTACATATAATATAATTTAATTTTAAACAACTCTAATTGAATTTAATAATAACAATAATGCAAATAACAATTTAAAATAATAATAATAATAATAATAATAATAATAATAATAATAATAATAATACATGTAAAATAATATTCATAAAATTAAAAAATATGTTATTATGAAAACACTAATTTAACAGAATGAATAGAGTAGAAATAAATTAATAGTCTAATTATAAATATTTTACATAAAAAATTCAGGTTGTTACATTCTTCCCTCCTTAGGAAAAAATTATCTGTGAATTTCAAACAACAGGAGATATCGAAGAGGATGTGATTATACAAGTGTTAGTATTTGTCTCTCATCTTCTACTGCCTTCTAACTTTATTGCAGCATTCCAGGTGCCATTATTCCTACATATCGAAGCTTTTATCTCAGATCATTTGATGACTTTTCCTGTATTCTGAGACTTCGCTATGCTTCCACTGTTCTTTAACGTGATATCTCGCAACTCCAACAACTTTGATGTCTGCTTCCCTTTCATATGCATTGACGTGTGATCGTAAGGCTCCATTCCTTGTTTCACTATCTCTTCAATCTTTGTTGTCTACCAACATGACTTCTTTCCCTTGCCATCACATCATAACTTATCCTAAACATTCTGTATTGTGTTCTCTCACACCATTCCTTTTATTCTGATCCTTATAGCCAACTCTTCTCAAGCCTTTCCACTATCCTCCAAATCTTATTTGCTCTCTCTTTCATTTTTCTGCTACTATTAACATCTTCCCCCACCTGCTGTACTTTCATTTTAACCTTTGTCTTGAGTCCTGAGCTTATAATACCAATAACTGTCCATCCTGTCTGTCCCTAACCTTCTCCTATCTTACATTTGTACATCTTCTGTCAAAGATATCCATCCTTTCATTATCATCCTTAACTTCTTTTTTACTTGATTGCTAGTTCAATTTTCTAAAATTCTAATTATGTGATTTGCTTCTAGCAATTCATTCTTCATATAATATCACATTATGCAACTCTTGCAATTCACAATGGAAGATTCTTCCTGTAACCTTTTCTGAACTTTACCATCTAAACACTATTATTCCCTTAGTAGGAAATTGCTCATCATGGTTAGATATGCGTCCTTAAACCTATTGGTTCCACCTAAATTGACGGGGGTAGTGATAAAGGTGTGTTCTTCCACAATCCCTGACTAAATACTTTATGAGTTCATTCTCTTTGATATAGCCACATCTACTGCTTACAGCTCTACAAATTCAACCTCAAATTTATGCATATCTCTTAATACTCCTCTTCAAATTTCATCATCTCTTTACAATTATTATGCTCTTTTATAAGAGATCAATTGCACCTACCCTTTGCAATGTGGTTGTCCCACCTAACATATCATGTTGTAATTTAGTATCTCTACTTATACTTCATTTGTCTTCCATATTATCATCATTTGTCTTGTGCCCTTTATTTTTTACCATATTCTAGAAGATACCTCTCACAAACAGATTCTCACAAAACTAAATCCACTCTTACCAACAAATGTTCCTCTGATCCTTGTACTTACTAATAACAAGTGAGTAGTATTTATACTTGTCCTATCCTGTCCTCTACTATTGTTCTGTTATCTATTATCATACTATCACTCATGTTACCTTATCCTGATTACAGACTCTATAACTATTATCTCGCCATTTTGAATTCTAACATTAAGCCTTTGTGTCATTGTCCCTCATTCTTTCCTCTCATCATGCTTAATTGAATCCATTAAGTTAACCTTTACTTAGCTTACTACCTACTGACTTTGTTTATCTATATGGTAAGCCAAATTAGTTTACCATTGCATACCCTCTAGCTACTACCTGCTTTGGTTGCATCTCTCACCTAACTTTTCTCATACTATCAATAAGCAAAAAGGGATCTTGTCCTATTGCCCCTTATTCCACCTTAGGGACAGTAAATCGACAAAACCTAATCCAATTCCTACAACGCTGTGCTCCATGTTTTGGCTCCTAACACTATACCAATTATGACCTGCTTTGAGTTCTACACTTTTGGTTTTTATATCTCGGTAAACATTCTCACTAATGTGGTACCATTTTGGTTTTAAATCCTTATTGTTTACCAGCTTTGAGTTCTGCACTTCTGGTTTTTATATCTCAGAAAACATTCTCACTAATGTGGCACCATTTTGGTTTTAAATCCTTATTGTTTACCTTGCCCAAAACCACACCTAGCCTACTCTATATCTTAACTCTATTCTTCTTAATCTTGTCCTATTATGCGCCTTTCAGTTTGTTATTTAACCACTTCCTTTTCTTACCTAAAACCAAACCTTGACTATTTTATTCTTTATTCTCTTTCTTAACCTAACCGCCATGTCAAAAACTTATACCTTTTCACTGTCTTCGCCAAGTTATCTACACATCAGTGTTACTCAGAATTAGTCCTCTAACCACTCTAGCTAGCACTTCCACTAGCATTCGGGTGGTTTTTTTTTTCATCTCCTACTACATTTGAACCAACTATTTTAACTTTCCCTTTTGCACTTCTTACACACACACACACATATATACACATATTTTATGATTTATCCATGCTAATAATCTATCCTTATCCTTTCCTTTACTTAGAGTATACTCTTGTATTGAGTAATAAGAAGCTGAGAAGGAACACAGGGAATAGTAATTGTATATTTATTGCACAATCTTTATTCCTGCTCATTAGACTATAGACTACCCTCCACTACCTATACAGGGATTCTATTTTGCCATTTTAACTCAAGTAACCAAACATAAGGTACTGGATACCTAAACCCATCATTAATTCAAAAGCTTTACATATATCATGATCTTATCACTTATGATTCCCATAGTAGGATTTATGCCCTCGTTAGGGTACCTGATGAAGGAACGGAAACATGGAAAACATAAGTTTAGATCATTGAATTCAAAATTTTTCTTCTAGGGTGTCATGCATCATGTAAGATTCATTGTTAATCTATTTGATTTCAATGTTAAACAGCATATTAAAACTCTTTTAATATGTTTTTCGATCTATATTTGCCATTTAAGATTTTGGAATTAACAGATTAATTCATTAAAATTCTAGATTAAATCAAGAATAAGTGCATTAACCTTTTGATGCACTGTAGTTGTGTTTGGCATCTTTGGGATGCACCTAGGACACCAGATGTTATCCCTCTAGCTTGTCCACACTAAGATCACCAATGGTAGCCCCTTGAACAACTTCTCAAGCCTTTCCAATTAATTAGAAAATTAGGTTTGGCCTTTAGAGATGTTATAGATGCATACAGGACACTAGAAACGATTTCTAGTATTTTTAATTCAAGAGAATGTTGGCATGTAACACCCTCCTTGCAGCAACTCCGTACATTCTATTGTTCCAGTGACCAATGTCGGTCCGGACAGCTAGAACATCTGGAAAAATATTTAAACTAAAGTGAGGAACCATAATTAACTCAAATATTAATAAGAAAAATTTAAGAAAAATTTTAGAAATAAAATACAACCAAGTTAAATGAGCCGGTGCCCTAGCGGGTAACCTAGTGAGAAGTTATGGTTCTCGCAACTAGAAGCCCTAGACTCGGGAGAAAAATTATAAAATAATTTTTGGGACTCCAGAGAAGGGTCATTGAGGTTCTTATGGCATTAGAATGCCAAGGAAATGCTTAGAAAAATTTTTCAATCGGTACAGACAATTTTGGCCCGTTAAGCCAAACGAAGGACATTTTGGTCATTTCGTCTTCAGAGATAATTTTTGGCCAAGTTTTCCAGTTAAATAAATAATTTATATAACATAAAATATGAATAAATGTTGTTAAAAATTTAATTGCAATTAAATAGGCAAGAAAAAGAGAGAAAATGAAAGAAAATGGACTTATGACATCATAATGATGTCATTAAAGTTCTCCCAACCAACCCAATGTTGACACATGGCATAACTTTATTTAAAAGAGACAAAATGGGTTGAAAATTGAAAAAAAATCAGAACTTCATCTTCTTCTTTCTTCTTTGCTGTGAACCTCCACCATAGGTACCCATTTGCAAGCTTTTCAAAGCTTGATTTTACTAACTTCTACCCAATAAAACCCTAACCTAGCAACACAAAAAAGTGTTCTTACACCTTAGAGATTCTTTTGGGAGCAAAAAGAAAAGGAAAGAAAGAAAACCTAGCAAGTGGGAAACTTCACTCCATTGAGGTTAGTGACCTAACCTTAGTTTTTACCTTAATTTCATGTTAAGGACCATGTATAAGTATGAATTGCAAAGGAAATTTGTTAAATACTATTTGTATGCCATCCCTTATTTTTGGCAGCCATAGTTAGGGTTTGATTGTGATGAGTTTAATGAAGTTAAAAGGTTATTATGGCTGCCCTTAATATGCATCTTGTAAGTGGATTGAAGAGATGCATTGATAATGCATGAATTGTAATGTGTGAGTTAGGGTTTGGGGTAGAAAATGAGACCTTGACCATGTGATGATGAAATTAGGTTTTAATGGTCAATTAGTGACCATTTGGTTTTGTTTGAATAAAAAATGGAGTGAATTGTGCAGTGGGATTTGGGCTTGGTGTGGCTGCCCTTGGTGACCTGTAGGACTGGTCATGACTCTAGCAGGTTTGGGCAGCCATAACATGAATTTTAGAGGTTCAATTGGTGCAAGGCCAATTGGACATAAAACTAGACACATAATGGCACAACTTTGGTGAAGAAACCATGCCCATAAAACCAAACCAAGTAGACCAAAAGCTTGCCCTAATCCGGGTGACCTGCATTCTGCCTGGGAAAAATGACCAAATGAACAGTATTTGGTCATTTGGCTATAACTCAGTGTAAAAAGGTCCAATTGACATGAAATTTTACCAGCAATAAGCTGAGATATAGATCTACAACTTTTATGAAGAAACCTAACCTAAATTATGACCAGAACATATTCAAAAAGTGAGTTGTAGTCACTGTTCCTAACACTGTAGATTTGGTTAGTCCAGAAATTCTGGAAAAACTTCAATCCGGCCAGTTGTGGTTTTTGAGCCATAACTTGAGTTACAAAACTCCAAATGGAGTGATTCAAAAAGGGAAATGAAACTAGACAAAATAAGGAACAACTTTCATGTTGATCATTTTGCCAAATTCCCACTGCAAGAATGCCCAATGGAACAGTAAATACAAAGCATGAAAACTGAAAATTTTGCCCAATTAACATTAAGCTTAGAAATGGTATTGGCAACCAATACCATCAAATTTTGAATGAAAAATGTGGTATGTTGGAAGTATTAAAACCAATGTACCTATTGTCTATGCAAAAGTGAATATTTTAATTAACTAATGAAATGAATAGTAACATTAAAACTTGAAATTCAACAATTGTGAAATTTAAAAGCGTAATATGCCCTAGTATACCTAACAAGATTAGTTTGGATAGCTTGGCATGCCAATAGGGTCCTGTTAGCAGTACTGCATATGGCTTCATACCATTCTGTGTTTCATGGCTTCCCATGTCATTCTATGACATAATAGCCTTTGCCTATGTTATTTGAGTTGTACACTTGGGTTTTATCCCTGATAATGATTACAGCTTATTAGCTATTCTGTTGCACACCGAGAGACACTATGTAACCGATGGTGTGATGGTCCGAGGCACTTAGTACCCTATGCCAGTTTACCCGTTTATCCAGTCCAATCGACTAGTATGGGTTACTCAGGCAATGATAATAAATCTTACCAAATTTTAATCAAATAATACTGCAAATAATATCAGAAATTAAGTCTACCAAAAATGTAAACACACATTCTGCATATTCGTTTTATTTTATTTTATTATATTTTATTTTATTTTATTTTATATTGTCACCACTAAGCAGAATTACATAGCACGTCGCTTTTGCCACGCGTAGGTATTGGAGACCTAACTGGTGAGCCCAGCAGTCATCAGACCGGGTGAGCCTTCAGATTTGCATCCGGAGTCCCGAGTCACCTCACACCTGCAGTGCATATGGTAGGACATTAGGATTGTGGGGTAGCATTTTGCATTTTGTATTTTGTATTAGTTTGGATTGTAACTATAAATTCTCGAAATTATGTAATGGTATAAATTTATGAAATTTCATGTTATTGAAGTTTTTTGTATATTATGTTGTAAAATGAAATGGTGAGAAATATTTATGAATATGCTTCAAGTGATGGTGTGAACAGAAAAGAAAAATTTCTGAAAATAGTATTGTGATTTTGAGATTGAGTTGAGATATGTGTGGATAATGGAGTTTGGATTTGGAAATTGTATTGGAAGTGTTTTTAACAGGTTCAAAAGAATTGTTTTTTCCAATTTACAGCCGGCACTCTGCCGGATTTTCTATAAAAATTACGGAAAAATTTAGATTTATAAAAAATTATAAACAAATGAATTAAAAGGGATAAATTGTAATAGAAATATGAATTGGTGCTCCGGTACACTGAGTGGCATATCTTGCTCGGCTACACTATAGACGGGTAAGGAGTGTCACATTTAGTGGTATCAGAGCATCGGTTTAGGTGTTTCTGGGCCTAGATAAAGTACATACCATTGCATTGCATTTGTAAGTGTTGAGGTGACACTGATGCAGATCTGTTTGGTTTCTTATTTTGAATAGGATATGGATCATGCTTCACAAAGAGCAGTTGAAGAAGAGGAGGAGAGTCATGCTCCACCAAGAGCTGAATCTGGGGGCAGGGGAGAATCTGCTCCACCAGCAGCTGAGGCACCTACCCAACCTCAGTTTGCTTTATTTCAGCAAATGACCGAATTCTATCGACAAATGATGGGGGCAATACCACCACCACAACCACAGCCACAACCTCCACCAATACCACAGAAGTCCCATATGGAGAAATTGCGAAAACATGGGGCTGTAGACATCTTTGGGAAGAGGGAGGATGATCCCATGATAGCAGAAAACTGGTTGGATAGAACCATCAGAGTGCTGAAACAGCTAAACTGCACCCCCGAGCAGAACCTGGTGGGTGCTGTGTCCCTACTTCAGGATGATGCATATCAGTGGTGGGACATAGTAACCAGTGAGGTGCAACCTGAGCGGATCACCTGGGAATTCTTCCTCACAGAGTTCAGGAAGAAATATGTGAGCAAAGTGTATTTAGAAGAGTGAAGAAGAGAATTTATTAGTCTGAGATAGAGGCAATTGTCAGTGGTAGAATATGAGCGTGAGTTTGTCAGACTGAGTAGATATGGGAGCGAGATAGTCCCTACAGAGGCAGAGAGGTGCAGAAGGTTTGAAGAAGGGCTCAATGACAACATCAAAGTCATGATCACAGCATTGGAGATCACAGATTTTGCTAAACTAGTTGATGCTGCATCAAAAGTGGAAAGGGTTCGGATAAATGAACAAAATAGAAGGGAAAGACAGCAGAAGAGGGGTCAGGGTCAGTCCAGTACATTTTTTGCTCCCAGTAAGAAGAGTAAGGGTCCTCCTGCTCAGAGTTCAGGACCACCACAGGGTCAGGGTCAGGGTCAGTCTCAGGGGTAGTCCACACCTAGGAGAGGCCAGTCCACACAATCAGTGGGCCCAAGGACGGTGTTCATGGGACCAGCCCCAACATCTTCTGCCTGTCCTTACTGTCAGAAGTGGCATAAGGGAGATTGTTGGCAAGTGACTGATGCATGCTTACGATATGGATCTACAGAACATTAGATCAAGAATTTTTCGAAGAGGACTACTACAGTTGCACCAACACAAACTGACAGACCTGCTCCTGCACCACAAAGGGGTAGGAAGCCCGGTAAACCTGAGGCAGCTGGTAACTGAGGCCTGCATCCGAGTCAATTGAGAGGCCAGATACTAGAGTACCTGCCAGGGCCTATGCCATCAGAGCTCAAGAGGAGCAAGATGCCCCGGATGTCATTAGGGGTACGTTTTCCCTCTACAACACTTCTGTGCATGCATTGGTGGATCCAGGATCCACTCATTCCTACATTTACATCAAACTACCCATAGAGAGGGGAGTTCCAGTAGAGGAGAGTGATCAAGACATTCTGGTCACAAATCTACTAGGCCACAGCGTGGTAGTGAATAAAGTATATAAAGGTTGCCCATTGAGGATTCAGGGGTATGAATTCTCGACAGACCTAATTGAGTTGCCCTTCCACGAGTTTGACGTGATTTTGGGAATGGACTGGTTGTCACGTCATCAGGCAATAGTTGATTGCAAATTGAAGAGGATTTCTCTGAAAACTTCTGAGGGTAATAAGATTACTGTTGTGGGTCAAAGGACAGATTTCCTATCCAATATTATCTCAGCCACAGTTGCAAGAAGATTGATGAGAAAAGGCTGTGAAGCTTACCTAGCATATGTGGTTGATTCTAGGCAGGCTAAGCCAAACCTGTGTAATATACCCATAGTAAGAGACTTCCCAGATGTATTTCCTAAAGAGTTGCCTGGTTTACCACCAGAATGGGAAGTCGAGTTTGCTATTGAGGTAATGCCAGGTACAACACCCATTTCTATTGCTCCTTATAGGATGGCACCCATTGAATTGAAGGAGTTGAAAATTCAGTTACAGGAGCTACTTGATAAGAGGTTCATACACCCCAGTGTGTCACCATGGGGAGCTCCGGTGCTGTTTGTGAAGAAAAAGGATGGAACCTTGAGATTGTGTATTGATTACTGGCAGTTGAACAAAGTAACTGTGAAGAACAAATATCCATTGGCCAGAATTGACAATCTATTTGATCAGTTGAAGGGAGCCGGTGTATTTTCAAAAATTGATCTCAGATCAGGGTATCATCAGTTGAGGGTAAAGGATACAGATGTGTCACAAACTGCATTCAGAACCCAGTATGGGCACTATGAATTTCTAGGGATGCCATTTGGGTTAACAAATGCACCAGGAGTATTTATGGACCTTATGAACCGTATCTTCTATCCATACTTAGATCGGTTTGTAGTGATCTTTATTGATGATATTCTAGTGTATTCCAAGACCAGGGAAAAACATGATGAACATTTGAGGATTATTTTACAAACCCTGCAAGAAAAGAAGCTGTATGCTAAGCTGTCCAAGTGTGACTTCTGGATGAGTGAAATCTTCTTTCTTGGACACATAGTATCAGCTGAGGGGATTAGAGTGGATCCCAAAAAGATAGAAGTAGTGATGGAATGGAAGCCTCCCAGAAATACAACTGAGGTCAGAAGTTTCTTGGGGCTAGCTGGGTACTACAGAAGATTTGTGAAGGGGTTCTCTCTTATAGCTGCTCCAATGACCAAGTTGTTACACAAGAATGTGAAATTTGGCTGGAATGACAAGTGCCAAGCCAGTTTTGAGAGGCTAAAGGCTATGTTGACAGAAGCACCAGTGTTAACACAGCCAGTGTTGGGGAAAGACTTTGTGGTCTACAGTGATGCCTCACATAATGGGCTAGCGTGTGTATTGATGCAAGAGGGAAAAGTGGTCGCCTATGCTTCCAGGCAGTTAAGGCCACATGTACAGAACTACCCTACTCATGACTTGGAGCTAGCAGTAATTATCTTCGCATTGAAGATATAGAGGCATTATTTATATGGTGAAAAATGCTGCATCTATACAGACCACAAGAGTCTAAAATATTTGCCAGCCCAGAAAGAGCTCAATCTTAGACAGAGGCGATGGATTGAGTTCCTAAAGGACTATGATTATGTGATAGATTATCATCCTGGGAAGGCAAATGTAGTTGCTCATGCTTTGAGCAGGAAGTCCATCATAGCTTTAAGATCACTAAATGCCTGTCTGTCCTTAGCTCAAGATGGAGCTATTTTGGCTGAGTTGTAAGTGAGGCCAACCCTGTTACAGCAGATACAAGATGGGCAGAGGGTAGATGAAAAATTTATGGCCATTATGGGTAAAATTCCAGAGGGAAAGGAAACTGAAAATGAGGTGAAAGTATATGGGTGTCTGTACTACAGAGGAAGAGTGTATGTCCCAGATGATGGGGAACTGAAGACGAGTATTCTGAAAGAAGCACACACTAGTGTTTATGCTATGCACCCAGGAAACACAAAAATGTATAATGATTTGAAGCCTTATTATTGGTGGCCTGGTATAAAGAGGGATATAGCTGATTGTGTGACTAAGTGTTTGACATGTCAGCAAGTTAAAGCAAAACATCGAGTTCTATCAGGATTGCTATAGCCTATAAGCATACCTGAATGGAAATGGGACCGGGTCACTATGGATTTTGTTAATGGTCTACCTCTCACCCAAAAGAAGCATGATGTAGTATGGGTGATAGTGGATAGATTGACGAAGTCAGCACATTTTCTGCCAGTTAGGACTAACTACTCACTGGAGAAGCTAGCAGAATTGTATATCAGTGAGATAGTTAGACTGCATGAAATCCCACTTTCTATCATATCTGACCAAGACCCAAGGTTTACATCGAGATTCTAGAAAAAGTTGCAAGAAGCCTTGGGCACACAACTCCGTTTTAGCACGGCTTTTCATCCTCAGACGAATGGACAGTCAGAATGAGTAATCCATATCCTGGAGGATATGCTAAGGAGTTGTGTCATTGAATTTGATGGGAGTTGGGATAGATACCTTCCACTGGCAGAATTCACATACAATAATAGCTACCAAACTAGCATTCAAATGGCTCTGTATGAAGCACTGTATGGGAGGAAATGTAGAACCCTAGTGTGTTGGACTGAATTGGGCAAAGATAAGCTGGTAGGACTAGACCTGGTGAAACAGACTGAGGAGAAAGTGAAGATAATCAAAGCTAACCTGAAGGTTACCTCAGATAGACAGAAATCTTATGCCGACTTGAAGAGAAAATAGATAGAGTATGCAGTTGGCGATAAAGTGTTTCTCAAAGTCTCACCGTGGAAGAAAGTACTGAGGTTTGGAAGAAAGGGTAAGTTAAGTCCTAGGTTTATTGGCCCATATGAAGTCATTAAACATGTGGGACTAGTGGCCTATCGGCTAGCTTTACCACCAGAACTGGATAAAATTCATAATGTATTCCATGTTTCTATGCTGAGGAGATATCGCTCAGACCCTTCACATGTCATTTCCATGGAAGAGATTGAAATCCAACCGGACTTGACATATACAAAAGAACCTATACAGATCCTAGCTTGGGAAGTGAAGGAACTGAGAAATAAACAAATTACACAAGTGAAAGTGCTTTGGAGGCACCACAACACTGAAGAGGCAACTTGGGAAAGTGAAGAGACGATGAGGCAATAGTTTCCTCAACTGTTTGCATCAGGTAAATTTCGAGGACGAAATTTTTATTAGAGGGGAAGACTTGTAACACCCTCCTTGTAGCAACTCCGTACATTCTACTGTTTCGGTGACCAATGTCGGTCCGGACAGCTAGAACGTCCGGAAAAATATTTAAACTAAAGTGAGGAACCATAATTAACTCAAATATTAATAAGAAAAATTTAGGAAAAATTTTAGAAATAAAATACAACCAAGTTAAATGAGCCGGTGCCCTAGCGATGGGTAACCTAGTAAGAAGTTGCGGTTTTCGCAACTAGGAGCCCTAAACCAGGGAAAAAAATTATAAAATAATTTTTGAGACTCCAGAGAAGGGTCATTGAGGTTCTTATTGTAACACCCTTATGTTCGGTAGTGCGTTCTACTGCTCCAGTGACCAGTGTCTGTCCGGACAGTTAGAATGCCTAGAACTATATTTAAATATTAGTGAAGAGACATAAAATAATGAAATACAAGAAAATAAAATACAAGAAAAACAAAAGAAAAATAATAACAATGAAATGTAACCAAGTTAAACGAGCCGAGAACCCTAGCAATGGGTGACCGCACCGGAAAGTTGCGGCGTGGACTGTTGACTAGCCCTGGACCGCGGGGAACCCTGGAAAATATTTTTAGGACTTAAATAAATGTCTATTAAAGTATAAATATCATTAGAAATATCAAAGAAAAATTAATTAATTAGTACAAAGAAAAGTGAGAAATCGAAAAACGGACAAAACTCGGTGTTACCGAAAAATCAGAAATGCAACCCGAACAGGGGCATTGTGGTCATTTAATACCCCAAGTTGTCTTTTGACCTAAATTTCCATTAAAAATAAATAATATTACACTTGGAAAATGTCATGAAAAATTAAATTAGTGGTACCTAATGTAAATAGCAAAAATTGGGAGTTAAATGTGGGAAAATGAAACTTTAGATTAAATAAACATTAAATCACCCATAGTGCTCTACTAACTCACCAAAGTGGACCACTTATTCTTCATCTTGGATAGCAGAAACACATTTTCTTCAAGCTCTCAAAACTCAGCCGAAAATGGTGAAGAGGAGTCCACCATTGCCGTCCACTTTGGAGCTCCATGCAAGCTTGATCCAAGCCTCCTTCCTTGCACTTCCCTTCACTAAAAGTTGTCCATACACCTTGGGCAGTAGATAGGAAACAAGAAGACCAAGTTTTGGAGAGGTTTTGAAGAGTTTCCAAAGTGGTAAGTATGTGTTTTTGATTATTGTTTCATTAAAGTTTGTGAGGATGTTATGGGTACTTGAATTGTGGAGAGATTTTTGGAGATTGATGGATTAAGGGAGATGTGTATTTTTGGCAGCCATGGAAACTCCTTAAGGGTAGTTTATTCTTGCTTGTAAATAGTAGATTAAAGGGTTGATTAAGTGTTTATGTGTGTAGGAATTAATTTGGGTGATGTATACTAAGTATATGTAAATGTGTACTTGAATTTGGAAGCTTGGAAATTAGTGGAGAGAGGTGTATGAATCGGCAGCTTGAATGGTGAACCATAAAAACGTAATTTTATGTTTGGTTTATGGAATATTAATGTTGAATTGTGGTACTTGTTATGGCAGCTTGTGTATATGTATGAAGGTGTGAGGTTGGACATGTAAATGAGGTAGGTTAGGTGATTGAATTGTTTATAATTTGAGCTTAAAACATTCTGTACTATATGGTGCATATTGAGTGTGATTATAAGCTGCCAAAATGACCAATAATGTGTTGTGAAATGTGTTTGTGTTATGGTACAAAACAGAAATGGCATGAATGTGTAACTTGGTAAGTGTTAAAAGTGTATTTGGTATGTAATGAAGAGTGTTGTTATAGGGCACTGTGCATTTTGGCCTAGAACCTTAAGTGTGTGGCTCCAATTGGTATGAGACCAATTGGAGGTGAAACTAGGCACAAAATGTGCCAACTTTCATGAAGGAAGCTTACCAAAATTCTGCTTGTAAGGTAACTTGAAAAATGACCAAATCCGGATTAGTGCAATTAAGGCCTGAAAATTGACCATTTGGGCAGCAGTTAGTGTTTAGGCCATAACTCACTCAAAACAGGTCTAATTGACCTGAAATTTTTACCATGAATATTTGACACATATATCTACAAGTATTATGAAGACGCCAAAGCCCAGAAATGACCATAAGCAAGTCAAATAGCTTGCACAAGTTCGGGTTCAAAAACTGGCCGAACCAAAATTGACCTAAAATGACTTAAAGTGACCAATTTTGGTACATTCTGACCAGCAATAGTAAAATGACCATAACTTGGTCTAGTAAACTCAGAATGATCTTAAATTTTGTCCTGCGCACAATAAGACATAGATCTACAAGTTTGTAGTTTTGACCAAAACCCGAAAACTGAGGAAACTAGGTCATCCGGCTAGGTCAAACTAGTATCTCGGAATCCAGCAAATTGCAAGAAAATGCAATATACATGGAAATGAATTGGGTAAAATGTACCAACCCTAAAAGGCTACAAATGTGACATATTAGTAACATTAAAACCTAATTTACCTAGAATGGATCGAGGGTCAACATATTAGGTTGACTAAGCAAATAATAGAATTCAGTTAATTAATTATCAAGCATTATCATTAGAGACAGTTTAAATGAGTACTGAAACACTTCAAATTGTGTTTCTCAGTTAGCAAAGACTCAGGGAAAGGGAAGGAAACACTGAGTCAAGGCCAGGAGACAGTTATCAGAGGTTTGTACACAATAGTTATTTCTTTTGAATTTTTCAATTGAAATAAACTATAATTAATTATATGTTATTGTTTTAAATTGTATTTGTGCACAATAGTTATTTCTTTTGAATTTTTCAATTGAAATAAATTATGATTATTTGTATGTTATTGTTTTAAATTGTGTTTGTGCACAATAATTTTGACTTCTCATTTTCTACTTAAAAATTTAATTGAACATTATAGTTTTAAATTGTGTCTATGCACAATACTTTTTATATTCACTGCTTTTACTAACAAATTTATTTGGAGAAATGAGTTATGAATAATTTTTGATTGTTTTGGCTTTGAGAATCTTATTTGGAAATTATTGTGTTGCCTACTTTACAAATGGAAATTTTGAGATAAAATATGATTTGTGGTTTGTATGAAATATTTAAATATTGTGATTTGGAATTGTTTTGATTCACACTTGGCATAACACTGTTACTATGTTCCTCCTCCATTTATGGGGTGAGTGTGATTATATTCCTCTCTCTTTGACTTATCAGTCTGGGGTGAGTGTGATTATTTTCATCCCTCTCTGGTTTACCAGTTGAGGTTGTAGATCGGATGAGTACTCATTAGCTAGCTAGCCACCTCCCTCATTGATTTCGATTAGTGGGGTTGTAGATTGCTTTGTCGTGGTGTACAACACGGCATTGATCGGAAATTTTGTGTCATGGCTTAAGTTGTGTATGAATTGGCAACACTGTGTTTATTAAATTATTTGACCCAAAATTTTTCTATAATGAGCTTTGATAATTTGTAAAATGTAATTGTGCAGCATTTAAATTGTGCTACTGATTTGCAAAACGGTATTATTCAGTTATTTGATCAAATTGTGTTATTGATTGGCAAAACTGTATTATTCAGTTATTTGATCAAATGGTATTATTGATTGGCAAAACTGTATTATTCAGTTATTTGATCATATTGGTGTTATATGAACTTTGTAAATTGTAAAATGGAATTGTGAACTATTTGATTTGTGAATTGTCAATAAAAGAGTTATGTATTGCATTTCAAATTATTATTGTGCACCTCTGAGTAAATTTTACTTAGCAATAGCTTTACATTGCTGTTGCAGTAGACAGACTGATAGGGTAGCAGACTAGGCTGCTGGTGCTTCAGTGAGAGATCATCGGGTATATTGACTATACCATATTTTGCATTTTATGTTGTAATGTATGTTCACTGTATGTATATAGTGTTCTTGGTTTTGAGCAGTTGTAAATTAAAATTGTACCTTGAAGTTGTAAAATAAATTGTGAGTTATTTTGACTTGTAAAATTTGTACTATATTTCTTTTATCTCAGCTTTGAAAATACTGAAAAATTACTGTGGATTTGAGTTGAGAAACATATTGAGTTGATCAAATATTGAAGTTGAGATTGAGAAATATATTTGAAGTGCTTTTTTATAGGTTTTTGAAGAACTGCTTTATTCAAAATACAAATGGCACTCTGCCAAAATTTTTATAGAAATTCCTAAAAATTCAAATGTGTTGGCTATTTCACTTCAGTTTAAAAAAAAAAAAATTTAACACCTATAAATAATGCTCACCACTATAAAAAGAAGTAAGAGAAGTTTTAAAATCCCTTGTAGTGTACTTAATGGGTTATCAGTAGACGAAGTTGGTAATTCATTAGGTATACTACGGGATCATATTATGCCTTACGGAGGGGTAGGATGTGACATGTTTTAGTAGTATCAAAGCTAGTTTTTAAATTCTGTTTTCGCCTATAATTTGAATATTCTTCTTCATAGTATGACTGCTCAATGTCATTGTTTGATACATACAAAATATTACATTATAAATATGCACTAACGGGAGGAAATCTCCTTGTGTTAATTGTTCAGGAGGTCTAAGATCCTCGAATTAACTATGGAAGAGGGTGATCGTTCAGTCGATCAATCGATAGAGGCTGAGGTACAAGTTGAGGCCCCAGCTTCACAAAGTGTCAAAGGACCGACTATACCAGTTTGCCGGTATAAATTACTGCATAAATAGCCTAGCAAATGGCCACTTTCTTTCAACAAATGGCTGATAATCTGTCAGCCCAAGCCCAAGTATAGACCCAACCCCCACAAGGGTCATGTGAGATGGAAAAGAGGGAGAAACCTATGGGTCAGAGCTCAAGCAGTAATTTGGGGAAGAGAAAAGAATTTGAGGAGCCCCAAGCTCAGGGATATAACAGAGGTGGATCATCAAGGTAGAGACCACCAAGGTCCAGTCGTCGAACAACTAGAAGTTCCTACTCTCCCTGCCAATGTGAAACTTGTGGTAGAAATCATGGTGGGGTATGCTACAAGGCCATAGGAGGCTGTTATAACTATGGAGGCATAGGACACTTTGCTAAGGATTGCACCAGTACTCGCAGAGTTAGACCACCTCCTACTGCTACTGAAGGGTCAGTTCAGAATCCTGTCAACAGAGGTTCACAACCACCTAGCAGAGGTAGAGGCAGGGGTAGAGGTAGTCCATTAAGCAACCAAGGCACAGTGAATCAGTCAGAGCAAGGCAGTGCTCTAGTCAGAGTCTACGCAATGAGACAGAGAGAAGAAGCTGAGACATCTAATGTTGTGGCTGGTACCTTCTCAACTTTTAATCAAGATGTGTTTGTGTTATTTGATCTGGGTTCTACCCATTCTTATGTGAGTGCTAGTATCATTGATTGCATTGCTGTTCCATGTACAAAAATGGACTTTGAGATGTTAGTAACAAGTTCGTTAGGATAAGAGGTCAGGTTAATAGAATGTATAGGGATTGTCCTTTGGTGATCTAAGGACATACTTTTTTGTCTGATCTCATTTAAATGCCCTTCAGAGATTATGATATCATCTTGGGCATGGATTGGTTAGCCAGGCATCACGCCATGATTGACTGTAGACTGAAGACAGTCACTTTTGGTCCCCCTCAGTACAGTGATGTGGTAATACATGGGGAGACGCAGCTATTGCCATCAAACGTCATTTCGGCTGCACTAGCCAGAAAAATGATCAGAAAGGGGTGTCAAGCATACTTGGCACATGTGGTAGACACCCAAGTGGGAAGTCCAGCATTGAGGGACATCCCTACAGTATATGACTTTCCAGATGTGTTTCCTAATGAATTGCCAGGATTACCTCTGGAAAGAGAGGTGCAGTTTGAAATTAATGTTATGCCTGGTGTGGATCCAATCTCCATAACACCATATAGAATGGCACCAGCAGAGTTGAAGGAGTTGAAGATACAGTTGCAAGAACTACTTGAAAAGGGCTTCATCTGCCCTAGTGTGTCACCATGGGGAGTGCCAGTATTATTTGTTAAGAAGAAGGATGGCACTCTCTGGTTATGCATTGACTATCGACAGTTGAATAAGGTGGCAATAAAAAATAGATATCCATTGCCCTGCATTGATGACTTGTTTGATCAGTTGAGGGGTGCAGCTGTGTTCTCCAAAATTGACCTGAGATCAGGTTATTATCAGTTAAAAGTACAAGAGCAGAGTATTGCTAAAACTTCCTTCAGAACCCGCTATGGCCATTATGCGGAAAATAAAATGGGCTAAAAATTTCAACTAGCTTTCCACTTTAATTAAATGTTTTGATACCAATTAGAAAATGCTCACCACTTGTCAAAAATAAGAAAATTGTTTTAAAATCCCTTGTAGGGTACTCAATGAGTTATCGGTAGGTGAAGTTCGGTAGTTTATTAGGTATTCTACGGGATCATGTTATGCCTTACAGAGGGGTAAGGTGTGACAGATATTATTTCCAGTATTATTCGATTAAAATTTGGTAAGATTTATTATTATTGCCCAAGTAACCCATACTAGTCGATTGGACTGGATAAACGGGTAAACTGGCACTGGGTACTAAGTGCCTCAGACCATCACACCATTGGTCACATAGTGTCTCCTGATGTGCAACAGAACAGCTAATAAGCTGTAATCATTATCAAGGATAAAACTCAAGTGTCTCCCGTGTTAGTAGTATGCCCTAGAGCATATCATTTAGTATGTATCTTGTACATATTTTTATCAATAAAAGGCATTTCCACTTTTTCGTTTACATAATATATTTATGTGTAATAGAAAAGGTCCATTGATATTTTGTTAGAAATATTATTCTTAAGTTGTTAAGAATATGAGTGACAATATTTCTAGCACAAAGTATCATAAATAGGTTCACAATCGAGGATACTTCATAATAAGGACATGACTTATCCAGAAAGATTGTATTCATGTTTGTTCCCAAGTTATTTATATGAGATATAAATAAGATGGAATGGTGAGTCTCATGCCATATAACAAATAAGATAGGCACTTATAAATGATAAGTAGGCCGAACCAGTGACACTTATGACAAGCACATAGAGTTTAAACTCTTGTCAATGTTTTGTCATAAATTATATCAGTGCATATAATCTTTAGACCTGAGATAGCACAGTTATCTTGTTCCTCTAAGTAAATAGAGATAAAATCCTATGTCCATTTAATTGTTCTTGATGTTTCAAGTTCCTGGCCAGGACATATAGATTTATTCAGAAAAGAGTTTCTGATGAGAAAATCTTTTAATCAAGAACTGGAATTAAAAGAGAACATAATATTCATAGCAAATGGAGTTTGACATAAACCATGACTCAAAGAGTTGGGATTTTGTAACAGAGAGATTCTAGTGCATGGTAACATATGATTATAGGTTCATCTAAGGTAAACCTTATTACTAATTAGGTAGCCATGGCATGCTATGCTAGGTGTTAACCATGGTCTATGAGGTGCATAAAATGATTTAGAGAAATCATTTATGGTAAGAAAGAGTTCTGATGATATTAAGAGTTGATATCATGTCTCATTGCCAATTAGTGATGAGCCTAGTAAGTCACACACATACACAAGTTATCACCTATTTAAATATGATTTAATTAATTAATTAAAGAGTTTAATTGATTAATTAAATTGGTTTGGTTTGCAATTAAATTGCAAAGTCCCTAGCATGACTTGAAACCAAATCTAGAATATTGGATGTGTAGTATAAATTAAATTTATATTTAAAGTGTTTAAATATGAATTTAATTAATGAGAAATTAATTAATGGAGATTAATTAATTAATTTATATTTGATATAAATTAATTAGAAGAAGAAAAATAATTATTTTGGGTTAAGAACTCAAAATTAAGACACATGGGCATTTTGGTCATTTCACAGTGTGACACGTGGCACCATGAGATGGTGACACATGGGATTACACATAAGCTTGCCAAATGTTTTTTTTTTAATTATGTAAGATGATTAAAATCAAGATTAAATATAGGTTTGACACTTGGCACAATGTGATTGGGTCACTTAAACCTAGAGTTAATCAAAGGGTGACATGTGGCAAGGGTTTAATGTGTTAACCTAGCTATTTAAGTGTTGTTATGAAAAAGAAAAGCAACCAGCAGCCATTCCTCTCCTTTGTCACGCCACTTTGAGGCTTTTATCTATTCTTCTTCATCTCTCATCAATTCAAAGAGATTAGCCATCAATCTCTTGAATTAAGAACACTAGAAATTGTTTCTAGTGTCCTGTTTACATCTCTAATCTCTTAAAAGGTAGAACTTGAATTTCTAATTAATAGAAAAGGCTTTAGAAGCTGTTCAAGGGCTGCCATAGGTGTTCTTGGTGTGGACAAGCTAG
Organism: Hevea brasiliensis; assembly: GCF_030052815.1. Classification (NCBI taxonomy): domain Eukaryota; kingdom Viridiplantae; phylum Streptophyta; class Magnoliopsida; order Malpighiales; family Euphorbiaceae; genus Hevea; species Hevea brasiliensis. The sequence goes on along the minus strand of NC_079497.1, from coordinate 85,007,375 downwards.
AGGGACAACATCTGGTGTCCTGAAGACGAATCTCAAAGGCGCAGACACGCTGGAGTACATTAAGAGGTTAGTGTAATCGTTCTTGATTTAATCTGGGGTTTTAAAATTAATCTGATTAATTTTAAAATCTTAAATGGCAAATACAGATCCAAAAACATATTAAAAGAGTTTTAATATATTGTTTATCAATGAAATCAAATAGATAAAAATAAATCTTGCATGATGCGTGTGACCCTAGGTGAAAATTTTTGAATTCAATGGTATAAACTTGTGTTTTTCGTGCTTCCATTCCTTCATCCCGTAGAATACCTAATGAACTATCGAACTTCACCTACCGATAACTCATTGAGTACCCTACAAGGGATTTTAAAACAATTTTCTCATTTTTGACAAGTGGTGAGCATTTTCTAATTGGTAGCAAAACATTTAATTAAAGTGGAAAGCTAGTTGAAATTTTTGGCCCATTTTATTTTTCCGTATAATGGCCATAGCGGGTTCTGAAGGAAGTTTTAGCAATACTCTACTCTTGTACTTTCAACTAATAATAACCTGATCTCAGGTCAATTTTAGAGAACATAGCTACACCCCTCAACTGATCAAACAAGTCATCAATGCGGGGCAATGGATATCTATTCTTTATTGTCACCTTATTCAACTATCGATAATCAATGCATAACCAGAGAGTGCCATCTTTCTTCTTTATAAACAACACTGGCGCTCCCCAAGGTGACACACTAGGGAGGATAAAGCCCTTATCAAGCAGCTCTTGCAATTGTACTTTCAACTCTTTCAATTCTATAGGTGCCATTCTATATGGCATTATAGAGATTGGGTCCACATTAGGCATAACATCAATATCAAATTGCACCTCTCTTTCTGGAGGTAATCCTAGCAATTCATCAGGAAACACATTCGAAAAGTCACATACAGTAGGGATGTCCCTTAGTGCTGGACTCCCCGCTTGGGTGTCTATCACATGTGCCAAGTATGCTTCACACCCCTTTCTGATCATCCTTCTGGCTAGTGCAGCAGATATGATGTTTAATGGTAGTAAATGTCTCTCTCCATGTATTACCACATCACCGTACAGAGGGAGACTAAAAGTGACTGTCTTTAGTCTACAGTTAATCATGGAGTGATGCCTGGATAACCAATCCATGCCCAAGATGATATCATACTCTCTGAAGGGCATTTCAATCAAATCTGACAGAAAAACATGTCCTTGGATCACCAAAGGACAGCCCTTATAAATTTTGTTGACCTGGACCTCTTGTCCTAACGGACTAGTTACTAGCACTTCAAAACCCATTTGGACACATGGAATAGGAAGCGAACTGACTATGCTAGCACTAACATATGAGTGGGTTGAACCCGGATCAAACAACACAAATACTTCTTGATCAAAGATAGAGAATGTACCAGCAACTACATCAGAAGTCTTAGCCTCTTCTCGCTGTCTCATTGTGTAGACTCTAGTTGACGCACTTCCTTGTGCTGACTGACCAACTGTGCCCTGACTGCCAGAAGTAGTGCCTCTACCTCTACCTCTGCCTCTTCCTTTGCCAACAGACTGTGAACCTCTGGGAGTAGGACTCTGAATAGATCCTTCGGTAGTATTAGGAGCTAGACCATATTTAGGAGCACTAGTGCAGTCTTTTGATAAATGGCCCTTGCCTCCATAGTTAAAATAGGCTCCAGTGGCCCAATAGCATTCCCCCATATGAATCTTACCACAAGTTTCATAGGGGCGGGCAGAATATGAACCCCTGCTCGACTGCTGACCAGACCTAAGGGGTCTCTGTCTAGAAAATCTGCCCCTATCAAATCTTCCACCTCGACCGCTGCTGGGTCCACTAAATTTCTTCTTCTTTCCAGAGGTACCACCAGAACTTAGTTCTGCTGACTTTTCCCCCTTGTCTTTTTCTGATTTCTTAGCTTTCTCTGATTTTTCTTTTACTGGGGTTGCTTCTGATTCAATTCTCTCCAGCTCAAGTGCTTGAGACATAAGTTCTGAAAAGTTGCTGTGCCTGAATCCCACTACTTGCATTCTCAAACTGGGCTTCAAACCAGTCTCAAATCTCTTGCATCTTGCCTTGCTGGTAGAAAGGAGGCTCCTAGCATAATGACTTAAGTGGGAGAACTCCCTCTCACACTTTGCCACTGATCGGTTCCCTTGTTTCAAACTCAAAAATTCTTGCAATTTCTGATCAATATATGCATCTGGGATGTATTTCTGTCTGAATTCTCTAATGAAGTCATCCCAGGTCAGCACTGGTGGTTCAGCCAAGCTGTGGGGGATGGTCTTCCACCAATCATACGCATCCCCTTACAGTAAAGACATAGAGTATTCAAACTTCAGTTCATCTTAGCAGTGCAGCTTCTTGAATACTCTGTCTATTCTTTCAAGCCATTGCTCTACCTCTAAAGGGTCCACTATACCCTTAAATTCAGTAGCCCCATACTTCAATAACTTATCATAATGTCTAGCTGGAGGCAGTGGTTGTGCCACAGGTGTTTGGGGTGGAGCTTGAACAGGCATACCCCCAGCCATTTGTTGAAACATCGCAGCCATCTGCTGTGCGAACTGTGCAGGAAACTGCGGTATTTGTGGGGCTAGTGCTACTGATCCACTAACATTCTATAGAGCTGGGGCTTCCCCTTGTGCCTCAGCTTCAACAGATTGCTCAACTGAGCGATCTCCTTCTTCCATCTCAGTCTGAAGTTAGGGTATCTCCTGAACAAATAACACAAGGAGATTTCCCTCCATTAGTTCATATTTATAATGTAATGCACTGTATGTAACAAATATGGACATTGAACAGTTGTACTTAACAAGGAAAGACACAAATTCTCAAGTTAAAACATACTTCAAAAATTTGCTCTGATACCACTAAAACATGTCACGCCTTACCCCTCTGTAAGGCATAACATGATCCCGTAGAATACCTAATGAACTACCGAACTTCACCTACCGATAACTCATACCCTACAAGGGATTTTAAAACAATTTTCTTATTTTTGACAAGTGGTGAGCATTTTCTAATTGGTATCAAAACATTTAATTAAAGTGGAAAGCTAGTTGAAATTTTTGGCCCATTTTATTTTTTCGCAAATTTTATAAAATTTTTGGTAGAGTTTCATTTGTATTGTAAGAAAACAGTTCTTCAAATACCTGAAATAAAACACTTCCAATAATTTTTTTCTCAACAACTTCTTCAAATTCATAATTAGTTCAATCAATTTCAACACATTTATCAACTCCCAAAATTCAAATCCACCATTTGCAATATCCACAATCATCAAATATCATTAATGAATTTCATTCATTTGAAAATAGATGCTACCATTCATATTTCATTAATGACAAAGTAATTTATATACACCATTGCAAGGAAACTTTACATCAAAAGAAATTCAACTAAATTTTATTAAAAACTTTATACAAACTTTGTGCAAGCTGCTCAAGACCGAATTTACATGTCCATACATTTATGTGCAATGCATACATCAAAAGAAATATTTATAGTCAGGGTATAAATTATACCCGATAACTTCAAGCTGATAGATCCTCAATCCTCAGTAGCTCAGTCTGCTGCTCCTCTAGTCTCTAAATCTGCGACAGCAATGTATCGCTGAGTACTAGGACTTAGTGGTGCACAACATACTAAAATAATCTTTATGTAGAATTTAAATCACATTTATTCAAAAATTGGTATGAACATGAGAGTTAAATACAAAACATGAATAATGAGATTTTAATCCCAAATAATTTCATTTTTGAAGTATCAAAGCACATTTCATAAAACCCACAGTTATATCATGCCATTCGAAATAAATATAATCTCAATAGCCAGAGGCTAAGGAGAAGTCACATTACAAGGCTAGCTAGCTCAAATATATGGATATCCATTCAAGTTCCTCTTCTACTGGCACACCTCAATGCTTCATCCAGAGAAGGAATCAAAATTCGAAACTGATTATCCCCACTAGTCATGCTAGTGAGGTGTTCAAATATATGGCCATGACACTGTGGTTTCAAAATTTATCTTAATAATTTGCTAAACATTGCCATTTCAAACATACACAATAACTTTCAACAATTTAGATCAAAGCATCATAAATAATGTCACAATTCACTTTTTCAAATCATTCAAAACAATATGCGGCAAATAATTTACAGAAATTATACGTTGTGCACAAACCTCAAGCGAGTCGCCTCTTGGCCTTGACTCGATTCTTCGGGTTCTTTTTCGGTGTTTTTTGAACTGAAACACATAATTTTATAGTGTTTCAGTACCATAACTTAGCATAAATCCAAAAATAAATTTAACTTCACTTTTACCTAGCTCTAATGTGCTAAACTCGATGTTCTTTAAATTTTGTGTTTCGGGGTTACTATTCACTACACTATTCAAGTCAAATTGTTGACTTTCTAAGGCTTAATAGGTATGGGAATCCCAACTTCACCCACATACCACATTTTGGTCACTAAATTTGTTGGTTTTGGTTGTTTACTCAAATTCTAAGTCTTTTAGGCAAATTTGATAAATTTTCAGTTTTGGTGTCTAAGTTTGCACTGTTCCATTAGTCATTTTACTGTTGGAATTTGGCAAAACTTTCTTCACAGAAAATGTTCCCTATTTTCTTAAGTTTATTCTCCTTTTTGAATCACTCCAATTAGAGTTTTGTAGCTCAAGTTATAGCCATTTGAACCATGGCTGCCGGATTAGACTTAACCCATATTTTCTGGGCAATTTTGGTTCTAGCAGTTTTAGGTCACCAACTTGGGGTGGCCAAATGACTTGGTTAATGGCATAATTTTGGTTTGTGTTCTTCATGAAAGTTTTAGGTCTATATCTCATATAACCACTGGTAAAATTTCAGGTCATTTATCCTGCCTAGCTCAAGTTATGGCCAAATGAACAAACACTGTTCATTTGGTCAGTTTGTACAGGGCAGACTGAGATTTTCCAAATTTGGTCAATTTGTTCACTAGGTTTTAGTCACTTTTTGGGCATGCTTCCTAAATGAAAATTGTGTCATTTAGTGTCTATTTTCATTCCCAATTGGTCTCATACCAATTGGACTTATAAATTTTTATTTTTGGTCCCTCAAATGTAACTTGGTCATGCTGCTGGCACTCAATCCAAATTTGCTTTTGATTCAAACACTGCTAACACACCTCATTAGGTCACAATTGACCATTTCTCACTTCACATTAGGTCAAAGACATCATTTACCAATTCCTCACATTTTTGTCTCTAAACCCTAAGTCCAAAACCCTAGTTCACAAATTCTTGCATTTAGCTACTTTCAAAGCCTTAAACCATAATAACTCAACTACTTAAGGTACATATTCCCATCCAAATTAATCAAACCATGCAATAACACCCAAATACACATGCTGGCCAAAATTCACTCATGGTCCCTCAACAAATTTTTCTTTTATTTAAAGTTTATTTACAAGTTCAATAAGTTAGAAATGTAAGAATCAAACTAAAATTGTCAAGTTTGCTTACTAACCTTTTTAGGTGTCTTTTTCCTCTTCTTATTTCTCCTCCTTTCTTCTTCTTTTTGTAGACAATTGCTAAATCAAAGGTCTAGGTTAAGATTTACTTAAGGACTTTAGGGGAATTTATGGTTAATTTGGGGTGTATGAAGCTTAAATTTGGAGCTCCAATGGAGTAGTTGAGAGAGAGAGCTTTGGGAGAGAGAGAGGCCGGCTTGGAAGGGAAGAAGACAATGAATTTTTTTTTCTTTTCCTTTCTTTTTTTATGCCTTAGGAAGACCAAAATATCGAATTAATTGAATTTATTAATTATACTATTTATGGCATCATGCATGATGTCATGCATGATGTCACCTCTCTTCACTTTTTCATTTTCTTTTTTTTTTTAATTTTTTTATTAGTTCTTTAATTTAATTCTCGATTCTAAAATTTTCTTTTCTCCGATTTTATTTGACAGTTAGGTCAGGAGTCAGCTCTCGGGGTCAATTAACCAAATTGCCCCTCGCCGGTTCAACCCAGTTTGCAAATAATCCAATATTTCTTCCGGCTCCCTGACCTAATTATTTGACTGGCATAACAGTTCTTTTTTGTGATTTTCTCTTTTCCACTGTGTTCGTAAGGGTCCTAAGGACTGCAGCGTCACATTTTACGGTTCGAAATTTGAGTTTAAATCGACTTCGCAGTCGTTCCCGAGAAGGTCATCGAATATGGCCCTTTCGGATTAGTCTTGCATAGTTAGTGAGATAAAGATTGATTTTTGAGATACATAATGATTTTTGAGATACAGAATGGCTTTTGAATGGTAAAGAATTGTGATTTCAATTATGGTTTATGTATAATTGATTTTGTAAGAATTACTTAAATGGTTAGTCATGATTTGATAAATTGAATTTTGTGATCAAAGTCATTTATACAAATGATTTACATTATTGGCAATGAATATTTTGAGTTTTGGAATTTAATGAGTATTCAGATTTCTAAATTATTTACTGTAAATTTTATCAATGTATATTGTACTATGTTTTAAATTATAGTTGTGCACCACTGAGTTCACCACTCAGCGATAGCTTTGTATGCTGTCGCAGGTAAAAAGAGCATAGAGCAGTGAATAAGTTTCTTTGAAGACATATTCAGATCAGCTCCAGGTATATCATAGGTATACCCATGTACATAGGTTTTGATCTATGCATGTAATAATATGTATGTAAATTATTTGAGCAGTTGTATAAAAACTCTTGTAAAATATTTTGGTATGTAATTAAATGTAAATTATTGTAAATGTAAATTTGAGATTTCACTTACTTGAATAGTTTTGTAATATAAATTTTGAGTTTTATAATCAATGAAATATTTCTTCATGATGAGATTAGTTTGAAAATGAATTGATTGTTTATTGAGAATTGAATTGTGAATTGAAATAAAGTTTATTGGAGTTGTATTTGAGAAAATGTATTGGGAGCATTTTCTTTTGCAGGATTGAAGAACTGTTTTTCTCAAAATACAGAGGGCACTCCGCCAAAATTTTTACAGAAATTCCTAATAATTCAAATGTGTTATCTCTTTCACTTAAGTTCAAAAAAAAAATTTTATAACACCAGATTTTAACCGATGATTTAAATTTCTCGAAAATTGTTTTAAAATCCCTTGTAGTATATTTAATGGATTATCGGTAAGAGAAGTACGGTAATTCATTAGGTATACTACGGGATCATGTTACATCTTATAGGGGAGTAGGGTGTGACAAATACAATCTTTCTAGATAAATCATGTCCTGTGTGAAGTATCCTCGATTGTGAACCAATTTATAATACTTTGTACTAGAAATACTATCACTCATATTCATAACAACTTAAGAATAGAATTTCTAACAAAATATCAATGGACCTTTTCTATTACACATAAATATATTATGTAAATGAAAAAGTAAAAATGCCTTTTATTAATAAAACATGTACAAGATACATACTAAATGATATGCTCTAGGGCATACTGCTAATAGTCTCTCACTAGCACTAGAGCCACTCATTACAATATCTTAGACCCATCTTCTCAAGATGTCGGTCTAGTTGAGTTTGTGACATAGGCTTAGTGAATGGATCAGCTGAATTTTTAGCTGATGCTATTTTCTGCATGGCTACATCGCCTCGCCCAACTATTTGTCGGATAATGTAGTAGCGCCTTTCTATGTGTTTGGATTTTTGGTGAGACCGAGGTTCCTTATATCCAAATAGCTTCCTTTGCAGCATCTGATGCAGCAATATACTCAGCCTCGGTAGTGAAATCTGTAGTCGTACTCTGTTTGGAACTCTTCTAACTGACTGCACCTCCATTACAAATGAACACATAACTAGAGGTAGACTTTCTATCATCGATATCTGATTGGAAATCAGAATCAGTATAATCATCCAATTGCAAGTCACTACCTCCATATATCAAGAATAAATCCTTAGTTCTTCTCAAGTACTTAAGGATATTTTTGACAGCTATCCAGTGTTCCAAACATGGATTGGATTGATACCTGCTAGTCTAACTAACAACATATGCGATATTCGGCCTAGTACACTGTGCATACATTAAACTTCTAATAGCCGAAGCATATGGAATCCTGGCCATTTTATCTCTTTCTTCAGGTGTCTTTGGAGACATCTCTTTAGAAAGGTGGATACCATGTCTCACTGGTAACAATCCTCTCTTAGAATCAAGCATGTTAAACCTCTTTAACACCTTTTCAAGTATAAACTTTAGGATAAACCAATTATTCTTTTTGCTCTATCTCTATAGATGCGAATCCCAAGAATATAGGTTGCCTCCCCTAAGTCTTTTATGGAGAATGTATTTGAAAACCATACCTTTACAGTTGTCAACATACCTGTGTTCCCATCAATAGAATGTCATCCACATATAAGATAAGGAAAGTGATAGCACTATCACTAACCTTCTTATATACACATCGCTCATCCTCATTTTTGATAAAATCAAATGACTTAATGGCTTTATCAAAACGGATGTTCCAACTCCTCAAAGCTTGCTTCAACCCATAAATAGATTGCTCTAGCTTGCATACTTTGGAACCATTTTGGGATTCAAAACCCCTAGGTTGTTCCATGAAAATATTTTCTTCAATGTATCCATTGAGAAAAGCTGTTTTGACATCCATCTGCCAAATCTCATAATCATATCATGCAGCTATTGCTAATAGAATCCTAATTGATTTAAGCATGGCAACAGGCGAGAAAGCCTCCTCATAGTCGATTCCTTGCCTTTGGTGAAACCCTTTCGCTACTAACCTTGCTTTATAGGTCTCTACCTTTCCATCAGAACTAATTTTCTTCTTGAAAACCCATTTGTTCCCTATAGGTACAATACCTACAGGTGGGTCAACAAGATCCCAAACTTGATTCTTATACATGGAATTAATCTCAGATTTCATAGCATCAATCCATTTTAAAGAGTCTATATTTGATATAGCTTCTTCATAGGTAAGTGGATCATCTCCATGATCAACTTCTTCATGAGTAGACAACTCTTGTTTTTCTTCATGAATGAAACCATATCTCACTGATGGGTGAGATACCCTGGTTGATCTACGAGGAACAGCTGTAGATGTTTCATCAATAGGTGTAGGTTGACTAGATGGATCCATATCCATAGGATCTGTTGGTTGGTCAGAATTCTCCAATTCTAACTCTATTTCCCTTCCTTTGCCTCTTTCTTGAACAAACTGTTGTTCAAGAAATGTGGCATCTTTACTTACCACAACCTTTTATGATGTAGGCAAATAAAAATAATATTCAAAACTATTCAAAACAAATCGACCCTTTTCTGATTTGATTTCCAATAAATCAATGTTCAGCTTTTTGATATAAGCTGGACAACCCCAAATCTTAACATGCTTATGAAGGAGCGGAAGCATGAAAAACACAAGTTTAGATTGTTGGAATTCAAAATTTTTCATCTAAGGTCACATGCATCATGCAAGATTTATTTTTATCTATTTAATTTCAATGATAAACAGCATATTAAAACTCTTTTAATATATTTTTGGATCTACATTTTCTATTTAAGATTTTAGAATTAACAGATTAATTCATTAGAACCCTAGATTAGATCAAGAATAAGTGCACTAACCTTTTGATGCACTATAGTGTGTTTAGCACCTTTGGGATGCATCTTAGGACACCAGATATTGTCCCTCTAGCTTGTCCACCCCAAGATCACCTATGGCAGCCCTTGAACAGCTTCTAAAGCTTTTTCTATGAATTAGAAAATCAAGTTTTGCCTTTTGAGAGATTACAAATGTAAACAGGACACTAGAAATAATTTCTAGTATTTTTTAATTCAAGAGATTGTTTGCTAATCTCTTTGAATTGATGAAAGATGAAGAAGAAGAGAAGGGAGAGGCAGCCGAGGGTGGCGGCACAAAGAGAATGAGCAGCTTATGTTTTTCTTTTCATAACAACACATTATATAGCTAGGTCACCACTTAAAACCCTTTCCACATGTCACCTTGTAACACCCCAAAGTTCGGTAGTGCGTTCTGCTGCTCCGGTGACCAGTGTTGTCCGGACAGCTAGGATGCCTAGAACCGTACCTCAATATGAGTGAGGAGACATAAAATAATGAAATACAAGAAAAGAAAATACAAGAAAAACAAAGGAAAAATAATAGCAAAGAAATGTGATCAAGTTAAGCGAGCCGGGAAACCTAGCGATGGGTGATCAGACTGAAGTCACGGCGTGGACCGTTGACTGCCTCTGATCATGGGAACCACGGAAAACATTTTAGGACTCAAATAGAACCTTATTGAAGAATAAATATCATGAAAAAGATCAAAGAAAAATTAAATAATTAGTACAAAGAAAAGTGAGAAATCGAAAAACAGACAAAACCCGGTGTTACCGAAAAATCGGGAATGCAACCCGAACAGGGGCATTATGGTCAATCGACATCCCGAATTGTCTTTTGACCTAAATATCCATTAAAAATAAATAATATTACACTTAGAAAATAAAATGAAAAATTAATTTGGTGGTACCTAAAGTAAATAACAAGAATTAAGGGTTAATGTGGAATAAATAAAAGTTAAACTTATAAAATGCTTTTAATTATGTTAGTGGACCACTAAACATTTTATTAAGTATTAAAAAACCAGGTTCCTTCCACTATATCTCTGCATTTATCTTCTTCTTCAATTAAAACCTCATTTGGCCGAATGAAAAGTTCTCCAAGCTTCATCCATGGCCACCCATACATAAGCCCTCATGCACCATTGATCAAGCCATATTTCCATGCAAGTGTCTTCATTAAACTTAGTCTACACATCATGGGCAGCATGTAGGAAGCAAGAAAGAGAAGTTTTAGTGAAGATTAAGCAAGTCCCAACAATAGGTAAGTTTGAGTTTTTGAATATTTCTTTGATAAACTTTGTATACATGTTATGGGTGTTGGGTTTGTGAAGAAACTTTTTGAGTTTGAAGAGTTATTGTTGTGTTCATTTTGGACAGCCATGGAGTCATGTATTTGATGAAATAATTGTGCATATAATTGATGAGAAATAATGTTAATCATGGTGATTTAGTAACTTAGTGAATTAATTCATGTTTATATGGTGAATTATGCACTTTGATGGAAATTGGTATATGGGACAGCAATGTGATGTTGAAGAATGGTTTGTGGCAGCTTGTGGACACTTGAGGAATGGTATATATTGAAGGAAGTGTGGGCAGAATATTGACCTAGAAGGATTGATGATATGTATGTAAATTAACATTGTAAAGTGTATGTAAAGTTTGTAATGTTTAGGTGTGTTTGTAATGGTACTTAGAAATTGTAATTGTGAATGATATTTGGTGTGTTGAGGATGATTGGAATCTGCCCAAAATAATGCTAATGTAATGTAGAAAATGCTTTTGGTAATGTGCCAAAACAGTTTGGTAGGTAAGTAAACAAATGACAAAGGTAAATGTGTGTTTGAAGTTGGGGTGTGAAATGCATATTGAGGGCAGTGTATATTTTAGCCTATAACCTTGAATGTGTAACCTCAATTGGTATGAGACCAATTTGAGGTGAAACTAGGCACAAAATGTGCCAACTTTCATTGAGAAACCATGCTAAAATTCTGCTTACAAGGTGACCTAAAAAAATGACCAATTCGGATTAGGTGCAATTAGGACCTGAAAAATGACCAATTGGGCAGCAGTGAGTGTTTAGGCCATAACTCACTCAAACCAGGTCCAATTGACCTGAAATTTTGACCAAGAATAGTTAAGACCCATACCTACAAGTCTTATGAAGACACCAAAGCCCAGAAATGACCATAAGCAAGTCAAACAACTTGCACAAGTTCGGGTCCAAAAACTGGCCGAACCAGAATTGACCAATTTGACCTAAAATTGACCTAAAATGGTACCATTTGACCAGCAAGAGTGTAATGACCATAACTTGGTCTACTTAACTCGGATTGACCTGAAATTTTGCCCCGCGTGCAATAAGACCTAGATCTACAAGTTTGTAGTTTCGACCGAGACCCGAAAACCGAGGGAACTAGATCGTCCAGTTAGGTCAAACCAGTGTTCCGAAATCCAGCAATTTGCATTAAAATGCACTAAACAAGGAAATGACTTTGGTAAAACGTACCAAACCTAAAACCCTATCGAATGTGACATATTAACGACACTAAAACCTAATTTACCTAAAACGCAATGAGGGTCGGTATATTAGGTGATTAAGTGAATAATTGAGTTTAGTGCATTATTTACCAAACACCATCGATAGAGACAGTTTAAATTAGTACTGAAACACTTCAAATTGTGTTTCTCAGTTAACAAGGACTCAGCAAAAGGGAAGGAAACACTGAGTCGGATCGTGAGACAGTCATCGAGGTTTGTGCACAACTAGTTTTTAAGCGATTTTGTTTTGAATATTTCATATGATTAAATGATATATTTTTCTTATGAATTATGTTTAACAAGCATTGGATTTAATTCCATGATTATTGAAAATTGTTATTGTATGTATGAATTTGGCTTTGTGAAATGGTATTTCCATAAGTATTAAGCATTGTTATGGATTAAGTAAATTATGTTTTGGAAAATTGTGATAGAATATGTTTTGAATTGTGATGGTAATATTCATGGAAAAAATGAAAACTTTATTATTTGAATTGTGATGAGCATAAAAATTATTGGATATTGGAATTGACTTTGAATCGAATTATATTGTGATTTATGCTCGCTAAAAGGATTGTGATATTGTTTTATATCTCACTATAGATGCTTGACTAGGTTATTACCCGTCTCTCTCATTTGTTGAGAAGACAATGGAGTGAGTTGTGTTTTGATTACCATGGTAAGTGCACAGGCTTAGATTTTCCTCTGATTTGAGGTTAGATCTAAGTTTATTTTATCGTTATGGCCCTTGCGGAAGATTCATTATTGTGATGGTACTGTGCACGATGATTCGACCTCCCCGACCATAGGGAGTTAGAATCGGTCGACCCCGACCATAGGGAGTTAGAATCACATCGAATATGGCCCTTTCGGATTAGTCTTGCATAGTTAGTGAGATAAAGTTTGATTTTTGAGATACAACATGGTTTTTGAGATATATAATGATTTTTGAGATACAGAATGGCTTTTGAATGGTGATTTCAATTATGGTTTATGTATAATTGATTTTGTTGGAATTACTTAAATGGATAGTCAAGATTTGACAAATTGAATTTTGTGCTCCAAGTCATTTATACAAATGATTTACATTAGTGGCAATGAATATTTTGAGTTGTGAAATTTGATGAGTATTCAGATTCCCAAATTATTTACTGTAAAATTTGTCAATGTATATTGTATTATGTTTTAAATTATAGTTGTGCACCACTGAGTTCACCACTCAGCGATAGCTTTGCATGCTGTCGCAGGTAAGAAGAGCATAGAGCAGTGATTAAGTTGCTTTGAGGATACATTCAGATCAGCTCCAGGTATATCATAGATATACCCATGTACATAGGTTTTGATGTAAGCATGTAATAATATGTATGTAAATTATTTGAGCAATTGTATAGAAACTCTTGTAAAATATTTTGGTATGTAATTAAATGTAAATTATCGTGAATGTAAATCTGAGATTTCATTTACTTAAATAGTTTTGTATTATATTTCTTGTATCTCAGTCTTTGAAAAATCACTATGGATTTGAATTGAGAAATATGTTGTGTTGAGAAATATATTGGAGTTGAGATTTGCAAATACATATTGAAGTGCTATTTACAGTGTTTTCAAGAACTGTTTTATCCAAAATACGATGGCACTCGCCAAAATTTTCTGAAACTCTAATTAAGTCAAATATGTCAGTTTTATCACTTCAGTACAAAAAGGTTTTTAACACCTGTAAATAGTGCTCACCACTGTAAAAGAAGTAAGAAAAGTTTTGAAAATCCCTTGTAGTGTATTTAATGGGTTATCAGTAGACGGAGTTGGTAATTCATTAGGTATACTACGGGATCATGTTATGCCTTACAGAGGGGTAGGGTGTGACATGTTTTAGTGGTATCGAGCAATGGTTTTAAAGTGAATTTGAATGTGAATTTGAAATCTTTTGTCAAGAACTACAACTGCTCAAATGTTTGATACATATAGTACATTTACATCATAAATGTGAACTAATGGAGAGGAATCTCCTTGTGTTGGTTGTACAGGATAGAAAATTCTGTGAGAAAAGATATGGAAGAGAAGAATGAGACAATAGAACAGTCTGTGATGGCAGGAGAACAAGTTGAGGCCCCAGCTCCACAAAATGTCGAAGGCCGGACTGCAGCTTTACTCTGGTACAAATTACTGCACAAATGGCCCAGCAAATGGCCACTTTCTTCCAACAAATGGCTGATAATCTGTCAGCCCAAGCCCAAGTACAGACCCAACCCCCACAAGGGCAGTGTGAAATGGAAAAGAGGGAGAAACCTATGGGTCAGAGCTCGAGCAGTAATTTGAGAAAGAGAAAAGAATTTGAGGAGCCCCGAGCTCAGGGATATGATAGAGGTGGATCAGTAAGACAGAGACCATCAAGGTCCAGTCGTCGAACAACTAGAAGTTCCTACCCTTCCCTCCAATGTGAAACTTGTAGAAGATATCATGGTGGGATATGCTATAAGGCGTTTGGAGCCTGCTACAATTGTGGAAAACTTGGACACTTTGCTAAAGATTGTACTAAACCACCTCGATCTGCTCTCCGGATTTCACAGACCGTCAGTCAGAGTCAAGATAGAAATAGAGTTGGTACTCCTCACCACTATAACACAGTGAATCAACCCGAATATAGTAGCGCACCAGTCCGAGTGTCCACTATGCGCCAAGGAGAAAGAGCAGAAACTTCAGATGTAGCTGCTGGTAAGTTCTTAATTTTTGAAAGAAACAATTAGTTATTATTTGATCCCAGCACTACTTAATTGTGTGTTAGTGTCAGAACTATATGTTCTGTTGCTATTCCCTTACAGGAGAATAAATTTGATGCGTTAGTGACTAGTCTTTTAGAATCAAAACTACAATAACAAGTATGATTGACATTAATCTTGGAAGAATTGCTAGCTAAAAGTATTTTCTAACATACCATAAACTATAAAGCTAATTGGCAAGCCTACTTAATGTAAGGCAAGAGGACCTAAAAGTAAGTTACAAGAATAGAATCGCTCTAGATGAGGGCAAAGATATTACTGTTAGTAATTATTAATGGATATTGTAATTAGAATCGGTTTAGGATATTTGTGGATTCGAGTAAGATAAGATGTTAGAAAACCTAGTCCATGAGGTTATAACATAGTGACTATATAATGTTCTCAATGTTTGTATTGTAAGCTACAGATTACAGTACCGATACGGGATTATTGTGTAGAGCTACGTACTTCCTCGTGATACAGTAAATTAAGAATATTTGTAAGTAATCTATAAATTGATATAGTTGCACCTGAATAGAGTACTAGTACTGGAAATAAATGTGAAAATTTTAGTCAGAAATTTAAGACTTCAGAACTAGCCTATCAAACGACTACACTTGTAAGGTAGCTAGAGTCAGTGACTCAGTTACATTAATGTGAATTACCTGTACCCCAGTAATTGCTATAAGCTTAGAGATATCAGTACAACGTATCATCCTCAGACAGATGGACAATTGAAACAAGTGATTCAGGTAAATTTTAAAACTCATTGAGTTTCTATAAATAATGAAATGAAATGATAATAATAACCTGTAATACGTGATAAGCCCTCGAGAATATACTGAGAACTTGTGTCGTTGAATCCGAGGGGAGATGGGACAGATAAATCCCACTAATAGAATTTGTATACATTAATAAGTGTCAAGCTAGCATACAAGTGGCACCCTATGAAAACATTATAAGGGAATAGATAACTATGGATTTTGTGATGAGACTTCCGAGGACACAGAATAGTCATGATGCAGTATGGGTTATAATTGATAGACTAACCAAGTCTGCTCACTTTTTGCCAGTCCGGATGGACTATAGTTGGAGAGATTGGCCAGATTTTTACATATATGAAATTGTAAAATTGCATGGAGTGCCAGTATCGATTATATCTTATAGAGATCCTTTGTTCACTTCTAGATTCTGGGGTAGTCTTCAGAGAGCCCTAGGAACTAGATTGAACTTTAGCACAGCATTCCACCCACAGACAGATGGCCAACCTGAAAGAGTTATTCAGATATTGGAGGATATGCTACGGGCTTGTGTGATTGAATTTGAAGGTAGTTGGGATACACACTTGCCTTTGATTGAGTTTGCTTATAACAACAGGTACCAATCAAGCATTGGGATGCCTCCATATGAAGCTTTGTATGGCAGAAAGTGCAGAACTCCCCTATGTTGGGATGAAGTAGAGGAAAGAAAGGTGATTGGGCCAGAAATTGTTCAGCAGACATAGGAAAAGATCAAATTGATCAGAGATAGACTCAAGGCTGCGTCAGACCGTCAGAAGTCTTATGTTGATCTGAAGAGAAGAGATATTGGATATGCAGTGGGTGATAAAGTATTCCTCAAAGTTTTTCCTTGGAAGAGGAATGTAAGATTTGGCAAAAAGGGGAAACTGAGTCCTCGTTTCATCGGATCATATGAGGTTTTGGAAAGAGTGGGTCCTTTGGCATATCGGTTGGCATTACCTCCAGAGTTAGCAAGGATACACAATGTCTTCCATGTGTCCATGTTAAGGAGGTACAGATCAGACCCATCTCATGTACTATCAGTTGAAGAGATTGAAGTAAATCCAGACCTCTCATATGAGGAAGAACCCATAAAAATTCTGGCTTATGAGGTGAAGCAGCTGAGGAACAAACAGATACCCCTGGTTAAAGTGCTGTGGAACCATCATTCAGGCCAGGAAGCAACTTGGGAACGTGAAGAGGATATGAGGAGACAGCACCCACAGCTGTTCAGAGACTAATGCCAGGTAAAATTTCGAGGCGAAATTTATTTAAGGGGGGGAGAATTGTAACACCCCAAAGTTCGGTAGTGCGTTCTGCTGCTCCGGTGACCAGTGTTGTCTGGACAGCTACGATCCCTAGAACCGTACCACAATATGAGTCAGGAGACATAAAAAAATCAAATAAAAGAAAAGAAAAAACAACAAAAACAAAGCAAAAATAAAAGCAAAGAAATCTGATCAAATTAAGCGAGCCGAAACCTAGCGATGGTGATCAGACCGGAAGTCACGGCGTGGACCGTTGGATCTGCCCTCGATCATGGGGAACCACGGAAAACATTTTTAGGACTCAAATAGAACCTTATTGAAGAATAAATATCATGAAAAAGATCAAAGAAAAATTAAATAATTAGTACAAAGAAAAGTGAGAAATCGAAAAACAGACAAAACCCGGTGTTACCGAAAAATCGGGAATGCAACCCGAACAGGGGCATTATGGTCAATCGACATCCCGAATTGTCTTTTGACCTAAATATCCATTAAAAATAAATAATATTACACTTAGAAAATAAAATGAAAAATTAATTTGGTGGTACCTAAAGTAAATAACAAGAATTAAGGGTTAATGTGGAATAAATAAAAGTTAAACTTATAAAATGCTTTTAATTATGTTAGTGGACCACTAAACATTTTATTAAGTATTAAAAAACCAGGTTCCTTCCACTATATCTCTGCATTTATCTTCTTCTTCAATTAAAACCTCATTTGGCCGAATGAAAAGTTCTCCAAGCTTCATCCATGGCCGCCCATACATAAGCCCTCATGCACCATTGATCAAGCCATATTTCCATGCAAGTGTCTTCATTAAACTTAGTCTACACATCATGGGCAGCATGTAGGAAGCAAGAAAGAGAAGTTTTAGTGAAGATTAAGCAAGTCCCAACAATAGGTAAGTTTGAGTTTTTGAATATTTCTTTGATAAACTTTGTATACATGTTATGGGTGTTGGGTTTGTGAAGAAACTTTTTGAGTTTGAAGAGTTATTGTTGTGTTCATTTTGGACAGCCATGGAGTCATGTATTTGATGAAATAATTGTGCATATAATTGATGAGAAATAATGTTAATCATGGTGATTTAGTAACTTAGTGAATTAATTCATGTTTATATGGTGAATTATGCACTTTGATGGAAATTGGTATATGGGACAGCAATGTGATGTTGAAGAATGGTTTGTGGCAGCTTGTGGACACTTGAGGAATGGTATATATTGAAGGAAGTGTGGGCAGAATATTGACCTAGAAGGATTGATGATATGTATGTAAATTAACATTGTAAAGTGTATGTAAAGTTTGTAATGTTTAGGTGTGTTTGTAATGGTACTTAGAAATTGTAATTGTGAATGATATTTGGTGTGTTGAGGATGATTGGAATCTGCCCAAAATAATGCTAATGTAATGTAGAAAATGCTTTTGGTAATGTGCCAAAACAGTTTGGTAGGTAAGTAAACAAATGACAAAGGTAAATGTGTGTTTGAAGTTGGGGTGTGAAATGCATATTGAGGGCAGTGTATATTTTAGCCTATAACCTTGAATGTGTAACCTCAATTGGTATGAGACCAATTTGAGGTGAAACTAGGCACAAAATGTGCCAACTTTCATTAAGAAACCATGCTAAAATTCTGCTTACAAGGTGACCTAAAAAAATGACCAATTCGGATTAGGTGCAATTAGGACCTGAAAAATGACCAATTGGGCAGCAGTGAGTGTTTAGGCCATAACTCACTCAAACCAGGTCCAATTGACCTGAAATTTTGACCAAGAATAGTTAAGACCCATACCTACAAGTCTTATGAAGACACCAAAGCTCAGAAATGACCATAAGCAAGTCAAACAACTTGCACAAGTTCGGGTCCAAAAACTGGCCGAACCAGAATTGACCAATTTGACCTAAAATTGACCTAAAATGGTACCATTTGACCAGCAAGAGTTTAATGACCATAACTTGGTCTACTTAACTCGGATTGACCTGAAATTTTGCCCCGCGTGCAATAAGACCTAGATCTACAAGTTTGTAGTTTCGACCGAGACCCGAAAACCGAGGGAACTAGATCGTCCGGTTAGGTCAAACCAGTGTTCCGAAATCCAGCAATTTGCATTAAAATGCACTAAACAAGGAAATGACTTTGGTAAAACGTACCAAACCTAAAACCCTATCGAATGTGACATATTAACGACACTAAAACCTAATTTACCTAAAACGCAATGAGGGTCGGTATATTAGGTGATTAAGTGAATAATTGAGTTTAGTGCATTATTTACCAAACACCATCGATAGAGACAGTTTAAATTAGTACTGAAACACTTCAAATTGTGTTTCTCAGTTAACAAGGACTCAGCAAAAGGGAAGGAAACACTGAGTCGGATCGTGAGACAGTCATCGAGGTTTGTGCACAACTAGTTTTTAATCGATTTTGTTTTGAATATTTCATATGATTAAATGATATATTTTTCTTATGAATTATGTTTAACAAGCATTGGATTTAATTCCATGATTATTGAAAATTGTTATTGTATGTATGAATTTGGCTTTGTGAAATGGTATTTCCATAAGTATTAAGCATTGTTATGGATTAAGTAAATTATGTTTTGGAAAATTGTGATAGAATATGTTTTGAATTGTGATGGTAATATTCATGGAAAAAATGAAAACTTTATTATTTGAATTGTGATGAGCATAAAAATTATTGGATATTGGAATTGACTTTGAATCGAATTATATTTTGATTTATGCTCGCTAAAAGGATTGTGATATTGTTTTATATCTCACTATAGATGCTTGACTAGGTTATTACCCGTCTCTCTCATTTGTTGAGAAGACAATGGAGTGAGTTGTGTTTTGATTACCATGGTACGTGCACAGGCTTAGATTTTCCTCTGATTTGAGGTTAGATCTAAGTTTATTTTATCGTTATGGCCCTTGCGGAAGATTCATTATTGTGATGGTACTGTGCACGATGATTCGACCTCCCCGACCATAGGGAGTTAGAATCAGATTCGACCCCCCGACCATAGGGAGTTAGAATCACATCGAATATGGCCCTTTCGGATTAGTCTTGCATAGTTAGTGAGATAAAGTTTGATTTTTGAGATACAACATGGTTTTTGAGATACATAATGATTTTTGAGATACAGAATGGCTTTTGAATGGTGATTTCAATTATGGTTTATGTATAATTGATTTTGTTGGAATTACTTAAATGGATAGTCAAGATTTGACAAATTGAATTTTGTGCTCCAAGTCATTTATACAAATGATTTACATTAGTGGCAATGAATATTTTGAGTTGTGAAATTTGATGAGTATTGATTCCCAAATTATTTATCAGAAAATTTGTCAATGTATATTATTGTATGTTTTTATTTATAGTTGTGCACCACTTAGTTCACCACTAAGCGATAGCTTTGTATGCTGTCACAGGTAAGAAGATGTTTGAGCAGTGATTAAGTTGCTTTGATGATACATTCAGATCACCTGTGTATATCATAGATATACCCATGTACATAGGTTTTGATGTAAGCATGTAATAATATGTATGTAAATTATTTGAGCAATTGTATAGAAACTCTTGTAAAATATTTTGGTATGTAATTAAATGTAAATTATCGTGAATGTAAATCTGAGATTTCATTTACTTAAATAGTTTTGTATTATATTTCTTGTATCTCAGTCTTTGAAAAATCACTATGGATTTGAATTGAGAAATATGTTGTGTTGAGAAATATATTGGAGTTGAGATTTGCAAATACATATTGAAGTGCTTTTTACAGGTTTTCTGAAGAACTGTTTTATCCAAAATACAGATGGCACTCTGCCAAAATTTTTACAGAAACTCCAATTAAGTCAAATATGTCAGTTTTATCACTTCAGTACAAAAAGGTTTTTAACACCTGTAAATAGTGCTCACCACTGTAAAAGAAGTAAGAAAAGTTTTGAAAATCCCTTGTAGTGTATTTAATGGGTTATCAGTAGATGGAGTTGGTAATTCATTAGGTATACTACGGGATCATGTTATGCCTTACAGAGGGGTAGGGTGTGACACACCTTTTGATTAGCTCTAGGTTTAATTGACCCATCACATTGTGCCAAGTGTCAAACCTATATTTAATCTTTACTTTGATCATCTTACATGATTAAAAGACATATGGCAAGCTTATGTGCAGTGCCATGTGTCACCATCTCATGGTGCCTCATGTCACCCTGTGAAATGACTAAAATACCCGTGTCTTAATTTTGAGTTCTCAACTCAAAATAATTATTTCTCTTCTTCTAATCAATTTATATCAAATATAAATAAATTAATTAATCTCTATTAATTAATTTCTCATTAATTAAATTCATATTTAAACACTTTAAATATAAATTTAACTTATACTATACATCCAATAACATAGATTTGGTTTCAAGCCATGCTAGGGACTTTGCAATCTAATTGAAAACCAAACCTATTTAATTAATCAATTAAACTCTTTAATTAATTAATTAAATTATATTTAATTTGGTGATTTTTTTGTGTATGTGTGTGACTTACTAGGCTCATCACTAATTGGCAATGAGACAGATATCAACTCTTAATATTATCAGAACTCTTTCTTACCATAAATGATTTCTCTAAATCATTTTATGCACCTCATAGACCATGGTTAACACCTAGCATAGCATGCCATGGCCACCCAATTAGTAATAAAGTTTACCTTAAATGAACCTATAATCATATGTTACCATGCACTAGAATCTCTCTGTTACAAAATCCCAATTCGAGCTGGAGTCATGGTTTATGTCAAACTCTATTTGCTATGAATATTATGTTCTCTTTTAATTTCTGTTCTTGATTAAAAAAGATTTTTCTCATCAGAAACTCTTTTCTGATTAAATCTATCTGTCCGGGCCAGGAACTTGAAACATCAAGAACAATTAAATGAACATAGGATTTTATCCTTATTTACTTACAGGAACAGATTCCATCTTGATCAACACCTACCTCCATATATAACTAGTAGGAGCCAACACATGCCCATATACCCATACACAGTACAAGTATAAAAGTAGTATCAAACTCAAACCACCTACATACAAGATAACTGTGCTATCTCAGGTCTAAAGATTATATGCACTGATATGATTTATGATAATGCATTGACAAGAGTAAACTCCATGTGCTTGTCATAAATGTCACTGGTTCGGCCTACTTATCATGTATAAGTCCCTATCATGTTTGTTATATGGCATGAGACTCACCATTCCATCTTATTTATATCTCATATAAATAACTTGGGAACAAACATGAATACAATCTTATTGGATAAGTCATGTCCTTATTGTGAAGTATCCTCGATTGTAAACCTATTTATGATACTTTGTGCTAGAAATACTGTCACTCATATTCTTAATAACTTAAAAATAGAATTTCTAATAAAATATCAATGGACCTTTTCTATTACACATAAATATGTTATGTAAATGGAAAAGTAAAAATGCCTTTTATTAATAAAAACATGTACAAGATACATACTAAATGATATGCTCTAGGGCATACTACTAACAGCTTAAGACTTGATTTTCTTCCAGGCCATATCTCATAAGGTGTGAAAGATATTGATTTTGATGGAATCCTATTCAGAACATATAAAGCTGATTCTAATGTAAATCCCTAAAAGGAGATTAGCATATCAGTATAGCTCATCATACAACACACCATATCTAATAGGATACGATTTCTCCTTTTAGATACACCATTCAATTGTGGTGTTCCTGGAGGAGTCAATTGGGAAACAATGCCATGCTCTTTCAAGTATTCATCAAATTCAGTACTCAAGTATTCACCTCCTCGATCTGATCGAAGAGCTTTAATATTTTTTCCTGTTTGATTTTCCACTTCAGATTTAAATTCTTTGAACTTTTCAAAAGATTCATATTTGTATTTCATCAAATACAAATACCCAAACCTTGATTTATTATCAATAAAGGTAATAAAATAATGAAAACTGCCTCTAGCCATTTCTTTAAATGAAACACATAAATCACTATGTATTAGCTCTAAAATATTTTCAGCTCTTAGCCCTTGTCCAACAAAGGGTGATCTGGTCATTTTGCCTTGAAGGCAAGATTCACAAGTTGGAGTAGGTTCAGAACCCAATAGGGATAGAATCCCCATTTTCTCAAATTTTGCAATCCTATCTTCTGCAGCATAACCTAACCTTAAGTGCCAAATATATTTTGAACTTGAGTTGATTTTCACCATGGCATTGCATTCATTTAGATCACTTGCATTCATTTTATGTTTGTCATTATTATCCAAATAATAAAGACCATCATTCATATAACCCGAGTCAACATATTTATTTCTAAAATAAATATTGCAAATATCATCTGTGAACTGAAATTCATAACCATCTCTAGTCAAACTAGATATCGAAATGATGTTCTTAAAAGCATCAGGTACATATAAGATATTATTCAAACACAAAATATGTCTAGACATGTAAAAAGATTTAGATTCTATGGCTAAAGCTTCAACAGTTGAGCCATCGCCAATACGGAGTCTAACATCATGAGAATGCAAGCTGTTACTATTTACTAGTTCCTCCATATCATAAAAAATGTGAAAACTGGCACCAGTATCTAAAACCCAAGCTGTAGATGAGCTATGAATATCACCAGAATCTAAATAACAAGATATAGATATACCTTCCGAAGGTGTATCCTTCTTGTCCTTCAGAGAAGTAAGATACTCTGGGCAGTCCCGTTTCCAGTGCCTATCCTGCTGGCAGTGGAAACACTTTCCTTTGCCTCCATCAGCTTTAATCTTCCCTTTCTATTTAGCTATTTTCTTGGAAAGACCAGGAATTTAAGATTTCTTTTTCTTATTGCCCTTCTTCTTGTTGGACTTTCCATCAGAAGAAGATGCAATTAAGGCTTTCTCTTTTCCTTTATTGCCCAGTATATTCTTTTGGACAATAACCAGCATGTTGAGTAAACCAGCCAAGGTGCATTCTTATTTAGTCATATGGAAATTTGTCACAAAGTTCTCAAATAACTAAGGAAGGGACTGAAGGATCAATCCGTCTGCAGTTGAAAATCCATGTTAAAGTCAAGATGTTTCGATTTCTTAATCAGTCCCTCAGACATCCTCATGCGAAATAGCTGTCTAGATATCTCATACCTAGCATTCCTGCTATGCTCACCATATAACTCTTATAGGTGAAGGAGGATCTCACTCGCACTTTGCATGTTCTCATGCTACTTCTGTAACTCATTACTCATAGAAGCAAACATGTAACACTTGGCTCTCATATCATGCTCCTTCCACTTGTCCAAAGTTTCATGTTCCTCTTGAGTGGCCTTTGAAGGTAAGGCACCAGGAACATTTGAGTCTAAAACATATTCTATATGTTTAAGGTTCTGAACAAGTTTCAAATTTCTTAGCCAATCAGATAGATTAGGTCCGGTCAACCTATTGCGATCAAGTATGCTTGCAAGAATATTGGATGGTGGTGGTTGTGGTGTGCTCATTATTATCAGAAAATTAACTACAGAAAATAACTAGATTAATTAGTAAATGCATCATGTATTTAACCAAAATGATTATGGTCTTTTAATCTAATTGGTTCTCCCACTAACTTAGCGAATCCTACACTTCCAAAGTAAAAAACGAAAATCCTAGTTGGATAAATTTCTAATGGGTGATTGAATTCTTATAATCTTATTGATCATCCTTAGGTACATCCATTATTGGAATTACAACAAACTATAAGTGAGCAACTCCTCGTCCATCACATCTCATGTGAGGTTCAATCCTTTACCTAGCTCCTAATGCTCAAAATCTCAAGTACATCCATTATTGACTTATCTTGCATTAGTTAAGTTGATCCCATTGAGCCAGTAAACATGCAAATAATTTTAATGTCCTCAGGTACATTCAATATTGGCCACCAAACCATTTACATATTTACAACATCTCATGCTTAATAATTATTCTTAAGAAAATCTCTTAAATTAATTGCATCATATGCAAGTATTTAAAATTTCTTAAAATAATTGTCTCAATGGAGGGCCCATGTTATAATTACTTTAATTATACCATTTCCAACTTAATCATTTATTTGGAAGATTTTATTGTCGTCCTAATTACTATTATGGTCTCACTTTGCACATTATCCAATTAGCATGCATATATCATATACTTGCATACATTCTCATACATCTCATGCATTCATGGATAATAATAAATATGGTATGATCATGGACTTTCTAAGAGATTCAATTCTCAGCCACCAAGAATTGAATCAGGGCATTCCTAGGTGCATTTCATTTATTCATATTACAAGAGTTGCTGAAGGAGTACTGTAACATCCTCCCGGTAGCAACTCCGTACAGTCTACTGTTCCGGTGACCGGTGTCGGTCTGGACAGCTAGAACTTCTGGAAAAAAAAATTTAAACTAAAGTGAAGAACCATAATTAACTCAAGTATTAATAAGAAAAATTTAGTAAAAATTTTAGAAATAAAATACAACTAAGTCAAATGAGCCGGTGCCCAAGCGATGGGTAACCAGAGGTAAGTTGCGGTTCTCGCAACGAGGAGTCCTAGACCCGGGGAAAAATTCATAAAATAATTTTTGGGACTCCAGAGAAGGGTCATTGAGGTTCCCATGGCATTACAATGCCAAGAAAATATTTAGAAAAATTTTTCAATCGGTACAGACAATTTTGACCCGTTAAGCCAAACGGAGGGCATTTTGGTCATTTCGCCTTCAGAGACGATTTTTGGCCGACTTGTCCAGTTGAGTAAATAATTAATATGACATAAAATATGAAGAAACATTACTAAAAATTGAATTAAAATGTGGTAGAAAAGAAAAGAAAAGAAAAATAGTGGAAATTAAGGATAATGACATCACATGATGTCATTCACTTTCTCCCAACCAATCAAATTTCAACAAGCACTCTTAAACCAATTAAAAAAGGTCAAAAAGGAGTTAAAATTTGAGAAAATTTTCTGCTCATCTTCTTCCATTTCCGGCAGCCCCTATTTCTCTCACAATTTCCATTGAAACTTTCTCTTTTTCTTGCTAAAACCTCACCCTTTACACCATAAAACCTCATCCTCACTTCACTAAAATTTATCCTCACACCCTAAATCATATTTAGACAGCCATTAGAGGGAGAAATTTTAAAGATTGACAAGCTCAAGTGGGAGCTTTAATAAGGTTAGTGCCATAAACTTTAAATCTCACTTCAATTTCATGTTTAAGAGCTATATAGGTGATTAAATGACAAAGAAATTTTGATAAAAGACATTGGTATGTTAACCCTAAATTTTGGGCAGCCAAGGTTAAGGTGATATGGTGATAATTTTTGGGAATCTAATAAGCAAGTATGGCTGCCTTTAAAGTGTAACTTATAAGTGAATTCATAAATGAAATGATTATACATGGTTTTGAATTGTTGAGCTAGGGTTGGGAGTGGAAAATTGGACTTGGCATTTGAATTTATTAATGGACATTCTAGTGGTCAATTAGTGACCATTTAAGGCAAGTTAATCATAATTTGAAGTGAGTTAATGCATGGCAAAACTGAAATGGAAGGCTGCCTAAAGACAGCAGCAGAGGGACTAAAAATTCAGTCCACTTGCACTGCCATAACTTGGGCTGTGTTGGTTCAATTGGTGTTTGGCCAATTGGACATGAAACTAGGCTTATAATGGCACATTTTTGCTGAAGAAACCATGCCCAAAAGACCAAAGCAAGAGGACCAAAAGTTGGCCCCAATCCGGATACCCTGCAAACAGCCCCTGCAGAAATGACCAAATGAACAGTAACTGTTCATTTGGCCATAACTCACTGTAGATTTGGTCAATTGACCTGAAATTTTTACAGCAACAAGTTAAGACATAGAAAAACAACTTTCATGAAGAAACCTACCCCAAATTATGACCCGAACCTAACCCAAATGGCAGTCACAGTCACTGTTCAAACCTGCAACTCTGCAGATTTTGATTTGAGCAGTAATGTTTGGATGGCTATAACTCTCTCTAGAAAACTCGGATTTAGGCGATTCTTGAACCGATGGAAACCTAAGGCATAGTAGAACATTTGATATGAAGAAAGTTAGACCAAATTATGAACTTAACTTGGTCAAATTACTGACCAAAGTTGGACCAAAATCTGCCAAAACCCAAAAGTGCAGCATGAACAGTGCACGTGAACAGTAAACTTATTTTGGCCATAACTTGAGCTACAAAACTCCAAATGGAGTGATTCAAAAAAGGAAATTCAACTAGAAAGAATAAGGAACAACTTTCATGTTTACCATTTCCTCAAATTCCCACTGTAAAAATAACAAATGGAACAGTAAAGATGAAGCACCAAATCTGAAAATTTTGTTCAATTAGCATTAAGCTTAGAAATGGTATTGGCAACCAATACCAACAAGTTTTAAATACAAAATGTGGTATGTTGGGAGTATTAAAACCAATGTACCTATTGTTTATGCAAAATTCAATATTTTAGTTGACTAATGAAATGAATAGTGACACCCAAAACTTGAAATTCAAAATTTGAAATTAGAAATGCATCTAGGGGACTTTAAATTGCAATTGGCAATTAATACTAGCAAATGTAAAACTCAAAATGTGG
The DNA here is from genome assembly GCF_030052815.1 of Hevea brasiliensis. Taxonomy (NCBI): domain Eukaryota; kingdom Viridiplantae; phylum Streptophyta; class Magnoliopsida; order Malpighiales; family Euphorbiaceae; genus Hevea; species Hevea brasiliensis. The sequence continues at coordinate 84,979,750 of NC_079497.1, read as the reverse complement.
GATCTTGGTGTAATAAGAATTAATATATCCATTAAGTATAAAAAGGTCAACATTTTGGTTGACTAGTAAGGTGAATAGTAATCAAAATGATTAGTAAATTAAGATGAAGACCTAGAACCAATTCTAAGCTTAAATGCTTAGAATTGTATGACAAATATGGACTATGCATCCTAGTCAAAATTGTTAAAAAGAAATTTAGGCCATAAATTTGAAATCCATGAAATATTCATGGATTACTTGAAACATGAAAGATAAGTCACCTAATTGATGTGATCAATATGAATAACATAATGAATGGACAAATAAACCGTATTAATGTATGAATGAGACATTAGTTCTCATTATTGTAAAGAGGAGAAGTATTTTGAGTACAATGGTATAAAAGGATAATTGATGTGAATTGTGATCATATAAATGATCAAATGAATGTATGAATTATGATTGAAATTTATCATGAAGTAATGAAGTCATAAAGCACAATATATTAATATTTTAAAATATTAAATGCCCTAGTATACCTAACAAGATTGGTTTGGATAGTTTGGCATGCCAATAGGGTATTGTTTTAGCAAGATCTTGCAAAGGCTTTATGCCGTATTCATGGCTTTATGCCCGTATTCATGGCTTTTATGCCCGTATGCATGGCTTTTATGCCCGATTATGTGATATCATGGCTTTTTAGCCATACTGACTGCATACATGGTTGACGTTCTGCGTCCCATGGTATGACGGCCCGAGGCACCGCGGTGTCCAGTGCCAACGACCCGTTATCCAGTCCAGTCGTCTAGTATAGGTTACTTGGGTAGTCAATTAAAGTATTATTCAATTCAGGCAGCTAAGTTAAGTTAAGTATAATGAAAATCCAGTACAATTAAATTAAGTATTGAATGAATAAGCAAAAGAGATTAGCAAAAGAAACATAACAAAAATATAAATTGCAGGACTGTACAGACTTGAAATACAATACAGATAGAATAAATTATATACCTGCTAGTATTACTGAAAAGTTATAAACTAAGCACTTCCAAAGAGGAACAAACTAGTATATAAGATCGTTGATACTAGAAATACCATACCAAATTAAATTGATTCTTGAGTATCTGAATTATCATTTATTTCTTTCTTTACTTGTATATATTATTTCTGGTTATATTATTGCACCACTAAGCAGAAATGCTTAGCGCGATGGAATTGCTTCCTCGCGCAGGTACTGAAGGTAAAACCAGTAGACTGTCGACTGAGATTTTTGGAGTCCAGATCTGTATGTCGAAGAGTTCAAGATTGTCACCTCCTCAAAGAATGCATGTAGATAGGGCTCATTTTATACATGTTATGTATATTGTTCATTCCTAGCACATTGTAAATTATTTGTATATCTTGTACAAAATAAACTCATGTAATTAACCTATGAATTATGGAAGCTATTCAAAGTAAGTATTTTAGTATGTGAATTGAATTTGAGTTATAATGAGATTATACTTGTGAATATTGAGATATTGAAAATCTAATGAGATTTCTGAGAAATCTGAATACTGTATTGAGATACATTATGTTTGAAAATTTTTGAGACTATTAAGTTTGAGAAATTGAGTATATATTGAAATTGTCTTTGGCGTGTTCGTAAGAATCATAGTCCAAATTACAGCCGACACTTTGTCGGATTATCGTTAAAATTTTTTTTGAAATTTCCAATTTAGTTAGATTTTGATAAAAGTAAAAATAGCCTAAATCTTCAATAAAGTTTTTGAATAAATAAATCAAGGACTGTAATGAAATCAGATAAAATAGAGTGCTCCGGCACACTGAGTGGCATAACTTGCTCGGCTACACTGTAGTCGGGTAAGGGGTGTCACAAGTACATAATCTACACTTGATCTTGAATTCCTCCCACTGGTCCCACCAATGCTCTTGACCTCCTTGATCTTCTTGTAATCCCATTACATAGTAATCATTGGCATACCAAGGCAAATTTACAAGAACCAAATAAATGAAATTACAATCAAAATATTACAACCTTTATAATATATGCCACCAAAATAAATTAAAATAAATAAATTAATTAATTTACAACCCAAAGAAACATAAAAGAAATAAATCCAATCACATTGGTCTTTTATTGTCCATGATAATCCATCATGCATATCACTATTTGATAATTAAATAAAACATACATACTTAAATTCAATTGAATATCTCATATTCAACTTAAAAATCCAGATTTGAATATGATTCAAAAAAATTTAAAAATTTAGATTTGAATCACATTCAAACAAATTTAAAAATTTAGATTTGAATCTCATTCAAACAAATTTAAAAATTCAGATTTGAATCACATTTAAATAAATTTAAAAATTCAGATTTGAAACAAAATTTAATTGTGTGAATAAAACTCCTAATTAAACACTTTAATCATTCATGGGCCTAACTATGGGCCTTTGAAACCAAGCCCACAAATAAGCCCAAAGCCATGCGCATGGTTGGATGCACCAAACCATGCGCACCAGTGGAGTTCATCTCCATACCGCCACCTATTCCTTGCAACCAGCAATGAATCAATCATTTCATGATCAAATCACACAATTAAATCATATAATCAATAATCTAAATGGAAATTATAGTGGCTCTGATACCAATTGAAGGAGCGAAAGCATGGAAAACATAAGTTTAGATCATTGAATTCAAAATTTTTCTTCTAGGATGTCATGCATCATGCAAGATTCATTGTTTATCTATTTAATTTCAATGTTAAACAGCATATTAAAACTCTTTCAATATGTTTTTGGATCTACATTTGCCATTTAAGATTTTAGAATTAATAGATTAATTCATTAGAATCCTAGATTAAATAAAAAACAAGTGCACTAACCTTTTGATGCACTGTAGTTATGTTTGGTACCTTTGGGATGCACCTAGGGTATCAGATATTGTCCCTCTAGCTTGTCCACACCAAGATCACCAATGGCAATCCCTTGAACAGCTTCTCAAGCCTTTCCAATTAATTAGAAAATCAGGTTTTGCCTTTAGAGATGTTATAGATGCATACAGGACACTAAAAACGATTTCTAGTATTTTAATTCAAGAGAATGTTGATAATTCTCTTTGAATTGATGAGAGATGAAGAAGAAGAGAGGAAGAGCACCCCAAGGGTGGCAGCACAAATGAAAGAACAGCAGCTTGTTATTTTTTCTTATCATCCTTTCCCTTATATAGCTAGGTCATCCCTTAAAACCCTTGCCACATGTCACCTTCTGATTGGCTCTTAGTTTAATTGACCCAATCACATTGTGCCAAGTGTCAAACTTAGATTTAATCTTGACTTTGATCATCTTACATCATTAAAAGACAAATGGCAAGCTTATGTGTAGTTCCATGTGTCACCATCTCATGGTGCCACATGTCACCCTGTAAATGACCAAAATACCCTTGTGTTTTAATTTTGAGTTCTCAACTCAAAATAAATATTTCTCTTCTTCTAATCAATTTATATCAAATATAAAATAATTAATTAATCTCTATTAATTAATTTCTCATAATTAAATTCATATTTAAATACTTTAAATATAAATTTAACTTATACTATACATCCAATAACATAGATTTGGTTTCAAGCCATGCTAGGGACTTTGCAATCAATTACAAACCAAACATATTTAATTAATCAATTAAACTCTTTAACTAATTAATTAAATCACATTTAACTTGGTGATTACTTGTGTATGTGTGTGACTCACTAGGCTCATCACTAATTGGCAATGAGATATGATATTAACTCTTAATATCATCAAAACTCTTTCTTACCATAAATGATTTCTCTAAACCATTTTAGGCACCTCATAGACTATGGTTAACACCCAGCATAGCATGCCATAGCCACCCAATTAGTAATAAGTTTTACCTTAAATGAACCTATAATCATATGTTACCATGCACTAGAATCTCTCTGTTATAAAATCCCAATTCGAGCTGGAGTCATGGTTTATGTCAAACCCTATTTGCTACGAATATTATGTTCTCTTTTAATTCCAGTTCTTGATTAAAAAGATTTTCTTATTAGAAACTCTTTTCTGATTAAATCTATCTGTCCTGGCCAGGAACTTGAAACATCAAGAACAATTAAATGAACTTAGGATTTTATCCCTATTTACTTAGGGTAACAGATTCAATCTTGATCAACACCTACCTCCATATATAACTAGTAAGAGCCAACACATACCCATATACCCATATACAGTACAAGTATGAAAGTAGTATCAAACTCAAACCACCTATATACAAGATAATTGTGCTATCTCAGGTCTAAAGATTATATGCACTGATATGATTTATGACAATACATTGACAAGAGTAAACTCCATGTGCTTGTCATAAATGTCACTGGTTCGGCCTATTTATCATATATAAGTGCCTATCATGTTTGTTATATGGCGTGAAACTTACCATTCCATCTTATTTATATCTCACATAAATACATTGGGAACAAACATGAATACAATCTTTCTGGATAAGTCATGTTCTGCGTGAAGTATCCTCGATTGTGAACCAATTTATGATACTTTGTACTAGAAATACTGTCACTCATATTCTTAACAACTTAAGAATAGAATTTCTAACAAAATATCAATGGACCTTTTCTATCACACATAAATATATTATATAAATGGAAAAGTGAAAATGCCTTTTATTAATAAAACATGTACAAGATACATACTAAATGATATGCTCTAGGGCATACTACTAACACTTGAACCAATAGTTCTCTATCACGGCTTACAGTCCTATTGGGATGTCATTCCGTAGGTCATTAACATTAGTAGTAACTTTTTGTCTCTCCTGAAAGGATAAGACCATACTTTGCAACATTGCTGACTGTAAGAGAGGTACTACATTTGCCACATTGCCACAATATTTAAGGTTATCAGCTCTCTTATCATACTACAAACTTCCTCAAACATCATTTTACAAACTATGAACATTATTCATAACACCTAGTCTTCTTTAAGGAACAAAGTTGTATTTTGAGCCTTACTGCCACACCAAAGAGATACTATTCTCACTAAATTTTAGTCAAAATGTACATCATAATGCCAAAAATTTCTAAAATCCCATGCAGGAAACTAGATGGCCTCACTTGGTAGGTACCGACATTGCATTGCAACTGTCACACCTTACCCCTCTGTAAGACATAACATGATTCCGTAGAACATCTAATGAACTACCGAACTCCACCTACCGATAATCATTAAGTATCCTACAAGGGATTTTAAAACTGTTTTCTTACATTTTGGAAGTGGTGAGCATTTTGGTAGGAATTAAAATCATTTATTCGAAGCTTTAAAACTAGAATAAATTTTTGTCCATTTTTATTTTTCCGCAAATTTTAAAAAACTTTCGACAGAATACCGTCTGTATTTTGAGAAAATAGTTCTTCAAAAACCTAAAAAAATAAACACTTCCAATAAATTTCCACAACTCCCAACCTCTAAATAATCTCAATTCAACTCAAAATTCTCATATCAAACCATTTCAAAATAATTCCATCAATTTTGCATTCAATAAAGCTAATTTATATTCACAAGTTTAATTTACAGATATAAAATCCAAAAATAATATTATTACAATTTATAAATACAACTGCTTAACTTTACATTAATACATATGAACAATATTTATTTACATCAAACTAAATTACATTGGGTATAAAATAATACCCGTACAAAATCATCGAAGGCTTTTCCAGTTCAGCAGCTCACTCTGCGGCTTTTTCCTTGCTCCTATCTGCGACAGCAAAATAACCTATCGCTGAGTATAAAAATACTCAGTGGTGCACAATAAAGATTTGAAATACAGTTCATAAAACATTCATTAATAAATCACAATTTAAATATTTCACAATTACATTTCACAAATTATCAAAACTCATTATAGCATAATTTTGGTCAAACTATTTAATAAACATAGTGTTGCCAATTCATACACAACTTAAGCCATGACACAAAATTTTCGATCAATGCCATATTGTACACCACAACAAAGCGATCTACAACCCCACTAATCAAAATCAATGAGGGAGGTGGCTAGCTAGCTAATGAGTACTTATCCGATCTACAACCTCAACTGGTAAATCAGAGAGGGAGGAAAAATAATCGATCTCACCCCATAAATGGAGGAAGAATAGTAAGGCACTGTCATGCTAAGTATGAATAAAAAATCTTTTTCAAACATTTTATTCAAATAATTCATGAGAAATCCAATAAATTTCCAAAGTCATAGTTTCATTCACAAAGTGGCAACACAATTCATGATTAACACCAAATTTTCATAAATCATACTAAATCAATTTTTCAATGACAAAATGCTCAAATAAGGTTTATTATGCACAAACCTGACGTGACTCGCCTCTAGGCCTTGACTCAGTCTCTCAGACCTTTTCGGGTCTTTTTCAGCTGAAACACAAAATTTATAGTGTTTCAGTATCTTATTTCACAATAATTCCAATAATTAATTTATATATGTTCAATTCTAGCTCCAATATGCTTAAACTTACATTTTTGAAAATTTTCATGTTGAGGTTACTATTCATAGTACTATTTAAGGTACTATTCAAGTCAAAATATTGACTTTCTTATACTTAATAGGTATGGGAAATCCAATTAAACCCACATACCACATTTTGTTCACCTAACTTGTTGGTTTTGGTCATTTTCTCAAAACTTAATTCTTTTAGACAAACTTTCAAATTTTCAATTTTAATGTCTTATGTTGCACTGTTCCATTGGTCATTTTACTGTTAGAATTTGGCTAAGTTTTCTTTATAGAAATTGTTCCTTATTGTCTTAACTTTATTCTTCTTTTTAAATCACTCCAATTGGAGTTTTGTAGCTCAAGTTATAGCCATTTGAATCATGATTGCCAGATTGGACTTACCCAGATTTTCTGGGCAAATTTTGGTTCTGGCAGTTTTAGGTTACCAAATTTGGGTTGCTAAATGACTTCGTTAAGGGCATAATTTGGGTTTGTGTTCTTCATGAAAGTTTTAGGTCTATATCTCAGCTTTCTATCGGTAAACTTTCAGGTCATTTAGACCTGCCTAGCCCAAGTTATGGGCAAATGAACAAACACTATTCATTTGGTCATTTTTGTACAAGTTAGATTGCCTAATCCGGATTTGGTCAATTTGTTCACTAGGTTTTAGTAACTTTTTGGGCATGATTCCCCAATGAAAAATGTGTCATTTTGTGTCTAGTTTCATTCCCGATTAGTCTCACATCAATTGGGCTTATAAATTTTCAATTTTGGTCCCTGAAAGAGACCTTGGTCATGCTGCCTGCATACTGCCGACATCCAATCCGAATCTAAACCTAATTCTAACACTTCCAACATACATCAATTGGTCACAAATAACCATTTTCCATCTCAAACAAGGTCAAACATACCATTTGACCATTTCTCAAATTTTTGGCTTCCAAAACCTTAGGTCAAAACCCTAATTCACACAATTTGTTACATTTAACCAATTCAACACATATAACATACTTCCTTAACTCAATCAAGCTTAGATACAATTTTAATTCCATCAAAATACATGTATATTCATATCAAACCCTAGCTGGCCAAAATTACCCTAGTCCTCCAACATTTGTTTTCATTTCATTTTATGTTCATTTCTAAGTTCATTTAACTATAAACATAAGAATTAAACCAAAAGTTTCAAGTTTGAATCAGTAACCTTAGTGCAGAATTTTCTTTCCTCTTTAACTTCTTCCTTTATTCTTTCTTTCTCCTTAACCCTTATTTTCTAGTTGCCTAAACAAAATTTAGTTATGGTAGGATAATTTTCTATGATGAGCTTTGTTGTCTTCAAGCTCAAAGATGAGCTTTAATGGAGGATTTGAGAGGAAGAGGGTGAGGGAGAAGTGGGGCGGCAACTTTGAAGAAGACAACCTTTTTTTTTGTTTTCTTTTATAAATTTTTATCCTTTATGGAAGACCACTAATTCTCCAAATATTTATTTTTTTTAATTAGTGTTTATTACATCATGCATGATGTCATGCATGGTGTCACCAATTTCCACTTTTCCTTTTTCTTTTTTTTTTTCTATTTATTTTTCCATTAGTTTTTTAATTTAATTTCCGATTCTGAAATTTTCTTTTCTCCGATTTTATTTGACAATTAGGTCAGGAGTCAGCTCTCGGGGTCAATTGACCAAATTGCCCATCGTCGATTCGACCCAGTTTGCAAATAATTTAATATTTCTTTTGGATCCCTGACCTAATTATTTGACTGGCTTAATAGTTCTTTTTCATGATTCTCTCTTTTCCACTGTGTTCACAATAGTCCTAAGGACTGCAGCGTCACATTTTACAGTTCAAAATTTGAGTTTAAATCAACTTCGCAGTCCTTCCCGAGAAGGTTACCCATCGCTGTGACTCTTGGCTCGTTTAACTTCTTATGTTCTATTTTTCTTATTTATACTTAACTAATTGGCAATTACTAATAATTTGTATTCAGGGCTTATCTAGTTGTCTTAAGTGTAGTTCTAATCCCTTCAGTTATCCGGACCGACACTGGTCACCGGAACAGTAAAATATACAAGGCCATGCAAATAGGGGTGTTACCTTAAAATAAAATTCGTCTCAAAATTTTACCTGGTATCAATCTCTAAACAACTGTGGGTGCTATCTACTCATGTCCTTCTCTCGTTCCTAAGTAGCCTTCTGGCCCGAATGACGGTTCCACCGCACTTTCACTAATGAGATCTGCTTATTCCGCAACTGCTTCACTTCATAAGCCAGAATCTCTGTGGGTTCTTCTTCATATGTAAGGTCTGGATTCACTTCAATTTCTTTTACTGGTAGTACATGAGATGGGTCTAATTGATACCTCCTCAACATGGACACATGGAAGACATTATGTATCTTCTTCAACTCTGGAGGTAGTGCCAATCGATATGTCAAAGGACCCACTTTTTCCAGAACCTCATATGGCCCAATGCAGCGAGGACTCAGTTTTCCCTTTCTACCGAATCTCATAATTTTCTTCCAAGGGGAAACCTTGAGGAATACTTTCTCACCCACTGCATACTCAATATCTCGCCTCTTCAAATCAATAAAGGACTTCTGATGGACTGATGCAGCCTTGAATCGGTCTCTGGTTAATTTGATTTTCTCTTCAGTTTGCTGAATAATTTCTGGCCCAATCATCTTTCTTTCACCTATTTCATCCCAACACAGAGGAGTTCTGCATTTTCTGCCATACAAAGCTTCATATGGAGGCATCCCAATGCTTGATTGGTAGCTATTGTTATAAGCAAACTCAATCAAAGGTAAGTGCGTGTCCCAACTGCCCTCAAACTCAATCACATAAGCTCGTAGCATGTCCTCTAAGCTCTGAATTACCCTCTCAGACTAGCCGTCTGTCTGTGGGTGGAATGCTATACTGAACTTCAATCTAGTTCCTAGGGCTCTCTGAAGACTACCCTAGAATCTAGAAGTGAACCTAGGATCTCTGTCTGATACGATGGATACTGGCACTCCATGTAGTCTCACAATCTCATCAATGTACAACTTGGCCAATCTTTCTAAACTGTAGTCCATCCGAACTAACAGAAAATGAGCAGACTTGGTCAGTCTGTCAACAATGACCCATACTGCATCATGACTCTTCTGTGTCCTCGGAAGTCCCATCACAAAATCCATTGTTATTCTCTCCCATTTCCATTATGGTACTGATAGTGGATGTAACAACCCAGCAGGTACTTGGTTCTCTGCCTTCACTTGCTGACAAGTTAGGCATTTGGAAACAAATTTGGCCACATCTCTTTTCATACCCATCCACCAGTAATGCTCCTTTAGCCCTCTATACATTTTTGTACCACCAGGGTGCATGGCAAAAGGAGACTCATGTGCTTCTTTCAAAATGATCTGCCTCAAATCAACATCATTAGGAACACACATTCTACCCTGGTGTAACAGTAGACCATCATCTCTAATTAAGAATTCTGGTTTCTTGCCCTGTCAGACTTCTTCCAACAGCCTCTGATACTTCTGATCATTCTGAGTAGTCATTCGGATCTGATCAGTCAACACTGGCTGTACATGCCATGCAACTACTGTCTGCCCCTCATCATTAATCTCTAAGCTGGCATGTAATGATCTCAACTCATGTATCATAGATAAAGGAGTAACCTATAGACTTACCATAGTCTTGTGACTTAAGGCGTTAGCCACCACATTAGCTTTCCCTGGCTGATAGTCTATTAGATAATCATAGTCTTTTATCAACTCTAACCATCTCCTCTATCTCAAATTCAACTCTTTCTGGGTGCCCAAATGCTTTAAACTCTTATGATCTTTGTAGATGTAGCATTTCTCTCCATACAAATAGTGTCTCCAGATCTTAAGAGCAAATACTATAGCTGCAAGCTCCAAGTCATGTGTCGGATAGTTCCTCTCATGCAGTTTTAGCTGGCGTGATGCATAAGCAATAACATTCCAGTCTTGCATCAGTACACAGCCTAACCCATTGTAAGAAGTGTTGCTGTAAACTGTATATTCTTTACCCAGAGTAGGTAAAGTTAGGACTGGAGCCTCTGTCAAACATTTCTTCAATTCATCAAAACTCTGTTGGCATTTATCCGTCCATTGAAATTTCACATCTTTTCGAAGTAATTTGGTCAATGGATATGCCAACATGGAGAATCCATTCACAAATCGACTGTAGTATTCAACTAAACCCAGAAAACTGCGAATCTCTATGATATTTCTAGGTGGCTTCCAATTAAGGATAACTTCTATCTTGCTAGGATCCACCTTAATACCCTCTACCGATACTACATGCCCCAAGAAAGATATTTCTTTCAGCCAAAATTCACACTTCGATAATTTGGCGTATAGCTGTTTCTCCCTTAAAGTTTGCAGTACAATGCGCAGATGTCTATCATGCTCTTCTGTATTCCTAGAATAAACCAATATATCATCTATAAACACAACTACAAATTGGTCGAGGTATGGTCTGAAGATAGTGTTCATCAGATCCATAAAAGTAGTCGGAGCGTTAGTTAACCTAAATGGCATGATCAAGAAATCATAATGGCCATAGCGGGTTCCAAAGGTAGTTTTAGAAATACTCTGCTCTTATACTTTTAGCTGATAATAACCTGATCTCAGTTCAATTTTGGAGAACACAGTTATACCCCTCAACTGATCAAACAAGTCATCAATGCGGGGTAATGGGTATCTGTTCTTTATTGTCACCTTATTCAACTACTGATAGTCAATGCATAACCAGAGAGTGCCATCCTTCTTCTTTACAAACAGCACTAGCGCTCCCCAAGGTAACATACTAGGGCAGATAAAGCCCTTGTCAGGCAGCTTTTGCACTGCACTTTCAATTCTTCTAGTTCTGCTGGTGCCATTCTGTATGGCATTAGGGAGATTGGGTCCACACCAGGCATAACATCAATCTCAAATTGCACTTCTCTTTCTGGAGGTAATCCTGGCAATTCATCAGGAAAAACATCTGGAAAGTCACATACTATAGGGATGTCCCTCAATGCTGGACTACCCACTTGGGTGTCTATCACATGTGCTAAGTATGCCTCACACCCCTTCCTAATCATTTTTTCGGCCAGTGCAGCTGAAATGATGTTTGACGGCGATAACTGCCTCTTCCCATGTATTACTACATCAACATACTAAGGGAGACCAAAAGTGACTGTCTTCAGTCTACAATCAATCATGGCATGATGCTTGGCTAACCAATCCATGCCCAAGATAATGTCATAATCTCTGAAGGGCATTTTAATCAAATTAGACAGAAAAGTGTGTCCTTGGATCACCAGAGGACAATCCCTATATAGTCTATTTACCCTGACCTCCTAGCCTAATGGACTAGTTACTAGCACATCATAGTCCATTGGTACACACTGAATAGCAGTAGAACACATCACACTAGCACTGACATATAAATGTGTGGAGCCAGGATCAAACGACACATATACATCTTGGTTAAGGATGGAGAAAATACCAGCTACTACGTCTGACATTTCAGCCACCTCCCTCTGACGCATTGTGTACATTCTGACTGGTGTGCCACTAGGTATTGGCTAGTTAATAGTACTTTAACTTTCAGGAGTATTACCAGGACCCCTACCTCTGCCTCTACCTCTACCAGCTGGCTGTGACCCTCTAGGTGCAGAGACTTGGGCTGATCCCTCAGATGTAGCAGAAGGGCCAGATCGGTGCGGACTAGTACAATCCTTAGCAAAATGTCTACTCCCTCCACAATTAAAACATGCACTTGTGGCCCTGAAACAAACCCCACCATGTGTTCTACTACAAGTTTCACACTGCCATACTTATAGAGCTCCTCGGGGTGCTTGCTGGGTCTGCTGACCAGACTAGGGTGGTCTTTGGCCAGAGAATCTGCCTTTGCTAGATCTGCGAGAGCTAGATCCTCCAAACTGTTTTCTTTTCCTAGAGCCACACTCAGTAGCTTGGCCAGTAACCTTTTTAGTTTTCTCTTTCTCTTGTGTACTCTTTTTCACTGCCCCTTCTGATTCTTTCCTTTCCAGTTCCAGGGCTTGTGAAATCAGCTCAGAAAAATTCTGGTGTCTGAATCCCACAACTTCCATTCTTAAGCTAGGCCTTAACCCAGCCTCAAACCTCTTACATCTGTCTCTGGGAGTGGAGACTAAGCTTCCCGCATAGTGGCTTAGCCTTAAAAAGTCCCACTCATACTCTACTATTATTCTGTCCCCTTGCTTCAGGCTCAAGAATTCTTGTAATTTCATATCTACATACGCATCAGGAACCCATTTCTGCCTGAGTTTCCTCAGGAAGTCTGTCCATGTCAGCACAGGTGGCTCAACCAAGCTGTGGGGGATGGTCTTCCACCATTCATATGCATCCCCTTGCAGAAGAGATACTGAATATTCAAATTTTAATTCTTCAGCACATTGTAGTTTTCTGAACACCCTTTCCATTCTTTCTAGCCATTGTTCAGCCTCTAGTGGATCCACAGTACCCTTAAACTTGGTGGCCCCAAATTTCATTAATTTTTCATATTGCCGAGCTGAGGGCTGTGGTTGTGCTATGGGTGCTTGCATCTGAGCTTGAGGTGGCACATTTCTCACCATTTATTGGAAAAATGCAGCCATCTCACAGTAACCGAAAGCAGAAAGCTAATACTGAGTAAGAGCCGAGTGGTGACCCACTCACGTTCTGGAGTACTGGGGCTTTCCTTTGAACCTCAGCCTCAATAGATTGTTCCACGGAATGATCTCCCTCTTCCATTTCGTTTCTCAAAAAATTTTACTTCCTGAGATCAAACACAAGGAGGTTGACCTCCGTTAGTGCATATTCATGATGTAAATATGTCATATGTATCAATTAAAGACACTTGAACAGTTGTATTTATCAAAGAAATATTCATACACATAGTCAAAAATTATTGAAAAACTATGCTCTAATACCACTAAAACATGTCACACCTTGCCTCTCTGTAAGGCATAACATGATCCCGTAGAATACCTAATGAACTACCGAACTCCACCTACCGATAACTCATTAAGTATCCTACAAGGGATTTTAAAACCATTTTCTTACATTTTGGAAGTGGCGAGCATTTTGGTAGAAATTAAAATCATTTATTCGAAGCTTTAAAACTTGTATAAATTTTTGTCCATTTTTATTTTTCAGCAAATTTTAGAAAAATTTTGGCAAAATGTCATCTGTATTTTGAGAAAACAGTTCTTCAAATACCTGAAAAAAAAAAAAACACTTCCAATAAATTTTCACAACTCCCAACCTCCAAATAATCTCAATTCAACTCAAAATTCTCAAATCAAACCATTTCAAAATAATTCCATCAACATTGCATTCAATAAAGCTAATTTACATTCACAAGTTTAATTTACAGATATAAAATTCAAAAATAATATTATTACAATTTATAAATATAACTGCTCAAGTTATGGCCAAGTGAACAAACACTGTTCATTTAGTCATTTTTGTACAGGTCAGATTGCCTAATCCGAATTTGGTCAATTTGTTCACTAGGTTTTAGTCACTTTTTGGGCATGATTCCCCAATGAAAAATGTATCATTTTGTGTCTAGTTTCATTCCCAATTAGTCTCACACCAATTGGGCTTATAAATTTTTAGTTTTGGTCCCTGAAAGGGACCTTGGTCATGCTGCCTATATACTACCCACATCCAATCCGAATCTAAACCTAATTATAACACTTCCAACATACATCAATTGGTCACAAATGACCATTTTCCATCTCAAACAAGGTCAAACATACCATTTGACCATTTCTCAAATTTTTGGCTTCCAAAACCTTAGGTCCAAACCCTAATTCACACAATTTGTTACATTTAACCAATTCATGTAACACCCCTATTTGCATAGCATGGTATATTTCACTGTTCCGGTGACCGGTGTCGGTCCGGACAATTAAGGGGATTAAAACCACACTTAAGACAACTAGATAAGCCATAAACATAAATAATTAGTAATTTCCAATTAGTTAAGTATAAATAAGAAAAACATAACATAAGAAGTTAAACGAGCCGAGAGTCACAATGATGGGTGACCTTCTCAGGAAGGACTGCGAAGTCATTTTAAACTCAAATTTCGAACCGTAAAATATGACGCTGCGGTCCTTAGGACCCTTATAAACACAGTGGAAAAGAGAAAATCACGAAAAAAAACTGTTAAGCCAGTCAAATAATTAGGTCAGGGAGCCGAAAGAAATATTGAATTAATTACAAACCAGGATGAATCGGCGAGGGGCAAATTGGTCAATTGACCCCAAAAGCTGACTCCTGATCTAACTGTCAAATAAAATCGGAGAAAAGAAAATTTTAGAATCGAGAATTAAATTAAAGAACTAATAGAAAAATAAAAAAAAAAGAAAGAAAATGAAAAAGGTGTAGGAAGATGACATCATGGATGATGCCATAAATCCTATAATTAATAAATTAAATTAAATGGATTTTTGGGGTCTTTCATAAGACAAAATAAATAAAAGAAAGGAAAAGAAAAAAAAATTCTTTGTCTTCTTATTCCCTTCTAAGATGTTTTCTCTCTCCCTTAGCTCTCTCTCTCAAACTCCATTATAGCTCTTAAGTCAAGCTTCATAAACCTTCAATTCCATCATAAAAACCTTACTCTCCAACATTAAATCTTGTAGTTAGACCTAGATAAGGAGCTTGACAACAAAAAGAAAAAAAAAGGAAGGAGTTTTGAAGAAAAGGAAATTCTGCATAAAAAGGTTAGTAATCAAATTTGATAAATTGAGTTTGATTTTTACATTTCTAACTTATTTAGCTTGTAAATATGCTTATAATGAAAAGAAAAAATTATGAGGGACCATTTCTAAATTTCAGCCAGCGTAAGGGGGAGGGTGATTTGCATGATTTGAATAGTTTGAATGGGTATATAAAACCTTAGTTAGTTGAATGACTATGATTAAAGGCATGGAATCAAGTAAATGCAAAAATTAGTATGAATTAGGGTTTGGACATTAGGGTTTAGGAACCAAAAATGTGAAGAAGTGCTAAATGATGTCTTTGACATAGTTTAAGGAAATAAATGGTCATTTATGACCAAATTAAGTGTGTTAGAAGTGTTTGAATCAAAGCCAAATTTGGATTGGGTATGCACCATGACCAAAAGTCAACTTTGAGGGACCAAAAATGGAATTTTACAAGTCCAATTGGTATGAGACCAATTGGGACTGAAAATAGGCACTAAATAACACAATTTTCATTTAGGAAGCATGCTCAAAAAGTGACCAAAACCTAGTGAACAAACTGACCAAAATGGGTTTGGCTGTGTTAGGCTGTGATGCTTCTCACAATGGGTTAGGCTGTGTATTGATGCAAGATCGAAATGTCATTGCCTATGCATCACACCAGCTAAAACCGCATGAGAGAATTATCCAACACATGACTTGGAGCTTGCAGCCATTGTGTTCGCTCTTAAGATCCGGAGACATTATTTGTATGGGAAAAAGTGTTACATCTACACAGATCATAAGATTTTGAAGTATTTGGGCACCCAGAAAGAGCTGAATTTGAGACAGAGGAGATGGTTAGAGTTAATAAAAGACTATGATTGTCTGATAGACTATCAGCCAGGGAAAGCTAATGTGGTGGCTGATGCCTTAAGTTGCAAGACTATGGCAAGTCTACGGGTTACTCCTTTGTCTTTGATACATGAGTTAAGATCATTGCATGCCAGCTTAGAGATTAATGATGATGGGTAGACAGCAGTTGCATAGCATGTACAGCCAGTGTTGATTGAACAGATCAGAATGGCTGCTCAGAATGATGAAAGGTATCAGAAGCTATTAGAAGAAGTCAGGTAGGGCAAGAAACCAGAATTCTCAATCAGAGATGATGGTCTACTGCTACACCAGGGCAGAATGTGTGTTCCTAATAATGTTGGTTTGAGGCAAATTATTTTGAAGGAAGCACATGAGTCTCCTTTTGCCATGCACCCTGGTGGCACAAAAATGTATAGAGGGCTGAAGGAGCATTACTGGTGCATGGGTATGAAAAGAGATGTGGCAGAGTTTGTATCCAAATGCCTAACTTGTCAGCAAGTGAAGGCAGAGCATCAAGTACCCGCTGGGTTGTTATATCCACTACCAATACCAGAATGGAAATGGGAGAGAATAACAATGCATTTTGTGATGGGACTTCCGAAGACACAGAAGAGTCATGATACAGTATGGGTCATTGTCGACAGACTGACCAAGTCTGCTCATTTTCTGCTAGTTCAGATGGACTACAGTTTAGAAAGATTGGCTAGGTTGTACATTAATGAGATTGTGAGACTACATGGAGTGCCGGATCCATCAGACGCATGCAGATCCTAGGTTCACTTCTAGATTCTGGGGTAGCCTTCAGAGAGCCCTAGGAACTAGATTGAACTTCAGTACTACATTCCACCCACAGACAGATGGCCAGTCTGAGAGGGTAATTCAGATCTTGGAGGAAATGCTACAGGCTTGTGTGATTGAATATGAGGGCAATTGGGATACACACTTGCCTTTGATTGAGTTTGCTTACAATAACAGCTACCAATCAAGCATTGGGATGCCTCCATATGAAGCTTTGTATGGCAGAAAATGTAGAACCCCATTGTATTGGGATGACGTGGGTGAAAGAAAGATGATTGGACCCGAAATTGTTGAGCAAACTGAAGAGAAAATCAGGGTGATTCGAGATCGACTTAAGACTGCATCAGACCGTCAGAAGTCCTACATTGATCTGAAGAGAAGGGATATTGAGTATGCAGTGGGTGAGAAAGTTGTCCTCAAGGTTTCTCCTTGAAAGAGAATTATGAGATTCGGCAAAAAGGGGAAACCGAGTCCTCGCTTTATTGGGCCATATGAGATTCTGGAAAGAGTGGGTCCTTTGGCATATCAGTTGGCACTACCTCCAGAGTTGGAGAAAATACATAATGTTTTCCATATATCGATGTTGAGGAGATATTGATCAGACCCATCTCATATACTACCAGTAGAGGAAATTGAAGTGAATCCAGACCTCACATATGAAGAAGAACCCATACAGATTCTGGCTTATGAGGTGAAGCAGCTACGGAACAAGCAAATACCGTTGGTAAAAGTGCTGTGGAACCATCATTCGGGCCAGGAGGCTACTTCGGAATGAGAGGAGGACATGAGGAGACATCACCCACAGTTGCTCAGAGATTGATACCAGGTAAAATTTTGAGACAAAATTTATTTAAGGGGGGGAGAATTGTAACTCCCCTATTTGCATAGCCTAGTATATTTCACTGTTCCGGCGACTGGTGTCGGTCCGGACAATTAAGGGGATTAGAACCACACTTAAGACAACTAGATAAGCCATAAATACAAATAATTAGTAATTGCCAATTAGTTAAGTATAAATAAGAAAAACAGAACATAAGAAGTTAAACGAGCCGAGAGTCATAGCGATGGGTGACCATCTTGGGAAGGACTGCGAAGTCATTTTAAACTCAAATTTCGAACCATAAAATATGACGCCGCGGTCTTTAGGACCTTTATGAACACAGTGGAAAAGAGAAAATCACAAAAAAGAACTGTTAAGCCAGTCAAATAATTAAGTCAGGGAGCCGAAAGAAATATTAAATTAATTGCAAACCGGGATGAACTGGCGAGGGGCAAATTGGTCAATTGACCCTGAGAGCTGACTCCTGTTCTAACTGTCAAATAAAATCGGAGAAAAGAAAATTTCAGAATTGAAAATTAAATTAAAGAACTAATAGAAAAATAAAAACAAAGAAAGAAAATGAAAAAGGTGTAGGAAGATGACATCATGCATGATGCCATAAATCCTATAATTAATAAATTAAATTAAATGGATTTTTGGGGTCTTCCATGACAAAATAAATAAAAGAAAGGAAAAGAAAAAAAAAATTCTTTGTCTTCTTCTTCCCTTCCAAGATGTTTTCTCTCTCCCTTAGCTCTCTCTCTCAAACTCCATTAGAGCTCTTAAGTCAAGCTTCATAAACCTTTAATTCCACCATAAAAACCTAACTCTCCAACATTAAATCTTGTAGTTAGACCTAGATAAGGAGCTTGACAACAAAAAGAAAAAGAAAGGAAGGAGTTTTGAAGAAAAGGAAATTCTGCATAAAAAGGTTAGTAATCAAATTTGATAAATTGAGTTTGATTCTTACATTTTTAACTTATTTAGCTTGTAAATATGCTTATAATGAAAAGAAAAAATTGTGAAGGACCATTACTGAATTTGGGTCAGCATAAGGGGGAGGGTGATTTGCATGATTTGAATAGTTTGAATGGGTATATAAACCTTAGTTAGTTGAATGACTATGATTAAAGGCATGGAATCAAGTAAATGCAAAAATTAGTGTGAATTAGGGTTTGGACATTAGGGTTTAGGGACCAAAAATATGAATAAGTGATAAATGATGTCTTTGACATAGTTTAAGAAAAGAAATGGTCATTTGTGACTTAATTAAGTCTGTTAGAAGTGTTTGAATCAAAGCCAAATTCGGATTGGGTATGCACCATGACCAAAAGTCAAATTTGAGGGACCAAAAATAGAATTTTACAAGTCCAATTGGTATGGGAAAAATTGGTACTGAAAATAGGCACTAAATGACACAATTTTCATTCAGGAAACATGCCCAAAAAGTGACCAAAACCTAGTGAACAAACCGACTAAACTTGAAAATCTGCAGTATAAACAGTACACATAAATAGTAATCGTGTTTGGGTCATAACTTGAGCTAGGAAGGTCTAAATGACCTGAAATCTTACCAGTGGTTAAATGAGATATAGGCCTAAAACTTTCATGAAGAACACTAACCCAAATTATGCCATTAACCCAATCAAATTAGTGAGCAAATTTGACTCACTGAATCTGCAAAACTGTAGATTTACCACATGAACAGTAAAGTTTCAATGGCTATAACTCTCTCTAGAAAACTCCGATTTCAGTGATTCTTGAACCGATGGAAACCTAAGACATAGTAGAACATTTAATATGAAGAAAATTAGACCAAATTATGGACTTAACTTGATCAAATTACTAAACAAAGTTGGATCAATAAATCTGCCAGAAATAAATTCTACAGCATAAATAGTAACTGTATTTTGGATATAACTTGAGCTAAAAAACTCTAATTGGAGTGATTCAAAAAGAAGAATAAACTTAAGATAATAGGGAACATTTTCTATGAAGGAAGTTTTGCCAAATTCCAACAGTAATAGGGCCAATGAAACAGTATAACTTAGGACTCCAAAAACTGAAAATTGATAATTTTGCCTAAAAGACCTAAGTGTTGAAAAAATGACCAAAACCAACAAGTTTGGTGACCAAAATGTGGTATGTGGGTAAAGGTGGAATTCCCATACCTATTAAGCCTTAGAAAGTCAATAATTTGACTTGAATAGTGTAGTGAATAGTAACCCGAAACACAAAATTTCAAGAACGTCGAGTTTAACACGCTAGAGCTTGGTAAAAGTGAAGTTAAATTTATTTTTGGATTTATGCCAAGTTATGGTACTGAAACACTGTGAATTTGTGTGTTTCAGTGGAAAAGAATACTAGAACAGAACCCGAGGAGTCGAGTCAAGGCCAACAGGCGACACGTTTGAGGTTTGTGCACAACATCACTATGCTTTAAAATTTGTTGATTAAGTGAATGAAATATGCATTTTACTTTTGCTTTGAATTGTTGAAAGTTTATTGTGACCTTATTTATGATGTTTTGATTTAAACTGAGAAAGTTATTGTGTATATTTGAAATGACAATGTTTAGCAAATTGTTAAGATAAGTTTTAAAACCACAGTATCATGACCATATATTTGAACACCTCACTAGCACGACTAGTGGGGGTAATTAGTTTCGAATTTTGATTCCTTCTTTGGAGAAGTGTTAAGGTGTGCTAATAGAAGAGGATGTGAATGGATATCCATATATTTGAGCTAGCTAGCCTTATGATGTGATTTCTCTTTAGCCTCTGGCTATTGAGATTCTATTTGTTTCGAATGGCATGATCTAACTGTGGGTTTTATGAAATGTGTTTTGATACTTTGAAATGAACTTGGTTTGCATTAAAATCTCATAATTCATGTTTTGTGTTTAATGCTCATGTTTAGTCAAATTTTTGAATAAATGTGATTTATATTTTGCATAAAGATTATTTTAGTACGTTGTGCACCACTAAGTCCTAGTACTCAGCAATAGCTTTTATTGTTGTCGCAGATACAGAGACTAGAGGAGTAGCAGACTGAGCTGCTAAGGATTAAAGATCATTCAGCTTGAAGTTATCGGGTATAATTTATACCCTAATTGTAAATATTTCTTTTGATGTATGTATTGCATATAAAAGTATGGACATGTAAATGGGTCTTGAGCAGCTTGTACAAAATTTGTATGAAGTTTGTAATAAAAATTTAGTGTGAATTTCCTTTGATGTAAATTTTGTAGTGATGTATATATAAATTATTTTGTCTCTAATGAAAATGAGTGGAACTATTTTATTTAATTTGAATGAAATGTATTACTAGTATTTTAAGGATTATTGAATTTTGGACTGAGAAATTGATTGAAATGATTGTGGAGTTGTTGAAATGGATTGAGTTTAATTGTGAAATTGTAGTTGTTGAGAAACATTTTTAGAAGTGTTTTTTTACAGGTATTTGAAGAACTGTTTTCTCAAAATATAAACGGAACTCTGTCAAAATTTTTATAAAATTTGCGGAAAATAAAATGGGCCAAAAGTTTTAACTAGTTTCTAATTTCAATTAAATGTTTTAAATACCTATTAGGAAATGCTCACCACTTACCAAAAATAAGAAAATTGTTTTAAAATCCCTTGTAAGGTACTTAATGAGTTATCGGTAGGTGAAGTTCGGTAGTTCATTAGGTATTCTATGGGATCATGTTATGCCTTAGGTGTGACAATTCAACACATATAACATACTTCCTCAACTCAATCAAGCTTAAATACAATTTTAATTCCATCAAAACACATGTATATTCATATCAAACCCTAGCTGGCCAAAATTACCCTAGTCCTCCAACACTTTTTTTCATTTCATTTTATGTTAATTTCTAAGTTCATTTAACTATAAACACAAGAATTAAACCAAAAGTTTCAAGTTTGAATCAGTAACCTTAGTGCAGAATTTTCTTTCTTCTTCAACTTCTTCCTTTCTTCTTTCTTTCTCCTTAACCCTTGTTTTCTAGTTTCCCAAACAAAATTTAGTTATGGTAGAAAAATTTTCTATGGTGAGATTTGTTGTCTTCAAGCTCAAAGATGAGCTTTAATGGAGGATTTGAGAGGAAGAGGGTGAGGGAGAAGTGGGGCGGTAACTTTGAAGAAGATAACCTTTTTTTCTTTTCTTTTCTTTTATAAATTTTTATCCTTTATGGAAGACCACTAATTCTCCAAATATTTTTTTTTAATTAGTGTTTATTACATCATGCATGATGTCATGCATGATGTCACCAATTTCCACTTTTCCTTTTTCTTTTTTTTTTCTATGTATTTTTCCATTAATTCTTTAATTTAATTCCCGATTTCAAAATTTTCTTTTCTTTGATTTTATTTGTCAGTTAGGTCAGGAGTCAGCTCTTGGGGTCAATTGATCAAATTGCCCCTCGACAAGGTTTGCAAATAATTCAATATTTCTTTCAGATCCCTGACCTAATTATTTGACTGGCTTAACAGTTCTTTTTCATGATTTTCTCTTTCTACTGTGTTCACAATAGTCCTAAGGACCGTAGCATCACATTTTACAGTTCGAAATTTGAGTTTAATTCGACTTCGTAGTCCTTCCCGAGAAGGTCACCCATCGCTGTGACTCTCGGCTCGTTTAACTTCTTATGTTTTGTTTTTCTTATTTATACTTAACTAATGGGCAATTACTAATTATTTATGTTCAGGGCTTATCTAGTTGTCTTAAGTGTAGTTCTAATCCCCTCAATTATCTGGACCGACACCGATCACCGAAACAGTAAAATATACCAGGCCATGCAAATATGGGTGTTACTGCAACCATACTAGAACCTTTAAATCTTTTGGTAACTCATGCTATAAAAGCTATGCTCAAATTAGGATAACTAAGTCAACGATTTTAGTTAATGCCCAACAGTGACCTCTGATGCTCTACCACAAGGGCTTTAAACCCTTAACCAAGAGTTTCCTAACTACTTTGTAGAAATAGAATTCTGAAATAGTGCCACTGTACCAAAATAAAAGCTCTTTGCAAACTCATCATGTGACACCACGAGGATGTACACAGCTCTACACATTAGTACCTTGTCAGTACTATAATATGTAGCTTACCGAACAAACAATGAAAGCATTGCACAAATTACTGTGATACGTCCTAACAGACCATGTTTCCCAATCTCTTATCTCTCATTAACCCATTTATACCATAAACTTGCCCTGACTGGGTTGTCCACTGATAATTGCCAATAGTGGTACCCTTGCCCTCGTTTAGTGTAGCTATACTGCCATAACTCACCTTTATGTACTGTTGTCTTACACTAGATAGGCATGCCAAATAGCCTTATTTTGACACAAACATGACATTTCTTGGAGTACATATCCCCATGACAGACCTCAATATGTCTACTAGTTTAAACTCACATCACCATGTACTCCATGAAAACCAAAACACAAAACTGAAGCACTATTACACTAGCCAAGGAAAAACGCAAAATCTAGAAATAAGGAATTACAGAAGAAGATGAAATAGGATCCTATACTCCACTTGTGACAACTCTAGGTACACACTTTCCCATGAATTAAGAGCCTAAGCTTTGATATAACTTTGTCACGACTCGATTTTATGGGCTAAACCGGTACTAAGACTTGGGCCAGAATAAAGTCCCTGAGGTCTGGAGTAAGCCTCACTATTCCCAAACCCATAACTAGGACCAAAAGGCCCAACATGTAAATAAAATAAAATAAAATATTATAAATTTATTTTGGCTAACATAACTCAATAACTATTAGAAAAACTAAAACTAGGGGAGCCCAGCTCAACCTTGATACCCATCTTGTACAAACCACTTAATCTCCACTAATTAATATAATATGCAAATACATTGGTGTCACAACGGAGTTCTAATAATTAAATAAATAGATAAATAAATAAAAATTATAAAAACTACTAACTAAGAAGCAATATAACCTACGGAGAAAAATGCGGGTTAGACTAAAAAATAAACTTGCTTCTCCTACAACTTGGGAAAAATATTTGAACAAGAATAAGTGTTCGACATAGAGAGTTTAGATATTGATTATAGATGTAATTTCTATAACTACCTATAACTAGTGCAATCCTTGTAACGCCCTCACTTTAGGTAGTCCGTACATGCTACTGTTCCGATGAACTAATGTTTGTTCGGACAGTTAGGATGTCTAGAACTACACTTAAACTAGGGTGAGGAGACATAAATTGACTGCATAAATACCAATAAAAATTAAAGAAAATAAAAGAAATTAAATGTTAATAAGTTAAAGGAGCCGGGACTTCGGCGATGGGTGACCTTAATGGGAAGTGACTGTGAATACAGTTGCCTACCCCAGACTCGCGAGCAACCCTATGACATAAATGATTGGGACTAAATTAGAGGATTTATGAGGTTCAAATGATATTAAAAATGTCAAAGAAAATTCAAAAAAATTAAGTCAATCGCTATAGATAAGTATAACCCGATAAGTATAATGCAGGGCATTTTGGTCATTTCACCTTTAGAGATGAATTTTCACCTAAATTTTAATTAAAATGAGAGAAATTAAAATACATAATATAAATTAAAATCATGAAATATGCAATAGAAATGAGAAAACAAAGAAAATGAAATGAAAATAGAATTATGACTTAAGTATGATGTCATAATGACATCACTAAAATTTGTAGCCAATTAAAATTTAACAACTGCATATAAGAGATAAGAAGAGAGTTGAAAGAGAAAAATTTACATTAAATGGTCTTCTTCTTCTTCCTTGGTCTTCCATGGCCGAAACTCCTCTCTAAAACACTCCCACAATTTTTCAAAACTTTAAGCTTGAAATCCCTCCCTTTTCTCACCCTAAAACCCTATGTCACCATTATTAAAAGTCATCTCACACCTTAAGGAAGCTCTAGGTAGCCACAAGGAGTAGAAATTTTAAAGTTTTAGCAAGTCCAAGAAGTTGATTAAGAAGGTTAGTGCTTTTTTTTTTTTTTTTTTCCTTTCTCCCTTCTTTAATCCTTGAATTTGACTTAAGATGAGTTAAAATTGCATGAAATCAAAAGAAAATGATGAGTTTATGAGGGGAGCAAATTTTAGTAGCCATGGTTAAGGTTGGTGTTTGATGCTTTTAATTGATATAAATTGATTTAGAAATGATGATGGATGAGTTTATGTGCCTTAGAAGTTGAATTGCATTGAATTTGCATGAGATGTGAAATTTAAGTTAGGGTTTTGACCTAACTTTGGGACTTTTGTGTTATGGCTTGAAATTGGTATTGTTGAGATTAATTTTTGCCTATTAAAAGTGCTATGAATGTCAATTGAAGTTTGGGAGATTAGAGGAATTGAAAATTTGGGACTGTTTTCATGCAGGTTTTGGGACCAATGAGTTTAGTGTGAATATTGAGCCATAACTAGAGTTGTGTTACTCCAATTAGTATGAGGCTAATTAGAGATGAAAGTACGGTGAAAATGCCCCATTTTCATGAAGAGACCATGCTCAAAAACTGTCCACAACTTGACCTAAAAACTACTTGAATTCAGGTAACCCTAACTGTAACACCCCCGTTGCATAGCCTGGTAGATTTCACTGTTCCAGTGACCGGTGTCGGTCCGGACAATTATTGGGATTAGGGCTACACTTAAGACAACTTGAGAAGCCATAAATACAAATAATTAGTAATGTTTAATTAGTTAACTACAAATAAGAAAAACAGAACATAAGAGGTTAAACGAGCCGAGAGTCACAACGATGAGTGACCTCCTCGGGAACGACTGCGAAGTCGTTTTAAACTCAAATTTCGAACCGTAAAAAGTGACGCTGCGGTCTTTAGGACCCTTATGAACACAGTGGAAAAGAGAAAATCACGAAAAAGAACTGTTAAGCCAGTCAAATAATTAGGTCAGGGAGCCGGAAGAAATATTGGATTATTTGCAAACCGGGATGAACCGGCGAGGGCCAATTTGGTCAATTGACCCCGAGAACTGACTCCTGACCTAACAGTCAAATAAAATCGGAGAAAATAAAATTTTGGAATCGGGAATTAAATTAAAGAACTAATAGATAAATGAAAAAAAGAAAAGAAAAGAAAAGAAAAAGCTAATTACATTACTTTATGACATCAAAATGATGTCACAATTGATTTTTAATTTTCCTACCATAATTGACCAAGTCAATTAAGTGAAAATACATATGAAACTAATAAATTAAAAGAAAAAAAAAGTCATTTTGGCCTTCTTCCCTTC
This sequence comes from Hevea brasiliensis, assembly GCF_030052815.1. Classification (NCBI taxonomy): domain Eukaryota; kingdom Viridiplantae; phylum Streptophyta; class Magnoliopsida; order Malpighiales; family Euphorbiaceae; genus Hevea; species Hevea brasiliensis. Next base: position 84,953,755 of record NC_079497.1, on the reverse strand, counting down.
CATTGCCGTCTCCCTCTCTACCAAGTTCTCTCTCTCAAATTTTCCTCCATGAAAGCTTATTTTTAAGCTTTCTAAACACTAATTCCACCATAAATCCTTTAATTTTCTTGAAGAAAAATTATAAGCAAGTCTTGAAAGGAAGATTAGAAGGAGAAGAATTGAGAGAAAGTGAAAGATTTGAAGATTGAAAATTCAAAGAAAGGTTAGTAAGCTAAACTTGAAATTCTAGTTGAATTAATTGTGTTTATAGTTCAATTAACTTAGAATTATGCTTAAAATGAAAATAAATTAATTGTTGGAGGATTAAAGCAAAACTCATCTAGCTAGGTTTTTGATGTGTGTGCATGAATTTGATGGACTTTAAGGTGTATATGAGCTTGATAGAGTTAAAGAAGCATGTATATAGGCATTGAAATTGTTAATGGTAACAAAGTAGTGAGATTAGGGTTTTGGACTTAGGGTTTTGAGGCAAAATTTAGAGAAATGCATAAATGGCATGTTGGACCTATTTTGAAGTGAAATAATGGTCAATTATGACCAAATAAGTTGTGTGGGAATGGTAGAAAATTAAGCCAAATTCGTAGGTCAATGGTCATGCTGCTGGCAGCATGACCAAACCTACTTTGAAGGACCAAAACTCAAATTTTACAAGCCTAATGGATATGCCACCAATTGGAGATGAAAATAGACATAAAAGAGCACAATTTTCATTAAGGAACCATGGCCAAAAACTGACCAAAACTTGGTGAAACAATTGACCAAAGTGAATTGATAGCAGGCTGCCCCTGCACCAAACTGACTAAATGAACAGTTGGTCATAACTCGAGCTAGGTAGATCAAATTGATCTGAAATTTTAACCGTAATTAGATAAGATATAGATCTAAAACTTTCATTAAGGACACCAATCCAAATTATGTCATTAACCTAATCAAATCATTGAGCAAAGTGAAATTTACTGTACTGAGATTTCCAGAATTTCCATTTGAGCAGCAATGTTTGGATGGCTATAACTCCCTCTAGAAAACTCGGATTTAGGCAATTCTTGAACCGATGGAAACCTAAGGCATAGTAGAACATTTCATATGAAGAAAGTTAGACCAAATTATGAACTTAACTTAATCAAATTACTAACCAAAGTTGGACCAAAATCTGCCAGAACCCAAAAATGCAAGATGAATAATTGCACGTGAACAGTAAACTTATTTTGGCCATAACTTGAGCTAAAAAACTCCGATTGAGGTGATCCAAAAATGAGAATACACTTAAGACAATAAGAAACATTTTCTATGAAGGAAGTTTTGTCAAATTCTAACAGTAGACCGACCAATGAAACAGTGCAACTTCGGAGAACCAAAACCGAAAATTGGCAATTTTGCCAAAATGACCTAAGTTTTAAACAAATGACCAAAACCAACAAGTTTGGTGACCAAAATGTGGTATGTGGGTGAAGTTGGAGTTCCCATACCTATTAAACCTTAGAAAGTCAATAATTTGACTTGAATAGTGCAGTGAATAGTAACCCGAAACACAAAAATTTCGAGAACGTCAAATTTAACACGTTAGAGCTAGGTAAATGTGAAGTTAAGTTTATTTTGGATTTATTTTAAGTTTTAGTACTGAAACATTGGAAAATTTCGTGTTTCAGTGGAAAAGAATACCGGGACAGAACCCGAGGAGTCGAGTTAAGGCCAACAGGCGACTCGTTTGAGGTTTGTGCACAACATATACTTTTATAATCATCTTTTGCATAATGTTTTGAATAATGTGAAATATTGGATTATAGTATTTTTATGATGTTTGATTTAAATTGTGAAAGTTATTGTGTATATTTGAAATGACAATGTTTAGCAAATTGTTAAGATAAGTTTTGAAACCACAGTGTCATGACCATATATTTGAAAACCTCACTAGCACGACTAGTGGGGGTAATTAGTTTCGAATTTTGATTCCTTCTCTGGAGAAGTGTTGAGGTGTGCCAGTAGAAGAGGATGTGAATGGATATCCATATATTTGAGCTAGCTAGCCTGTGATATGATTTCTCTTTAGCCTCTGGCTATTGAGATTCATGTGATTTCTCTTTAGCCTCTGGCTATTGAGATTCTATTTGTTTCGAATGGCATGATCTAACTGTGGGTTTTATGAAATGTGTTTTGATACTTTGAAATGAACTTGGTTTACATGTAAAATCTCACAATGCATGATTGTATTTAATTTTCATGTTTAGCCAAATTTTTGAATGAATGTGCTTTAAGCTTTGCATAAAGATTATTTTAGTATATTGTGCACCACTGAGTCCTAGTACTCAGCGATAGCTTTTATTGCTATCGCAGATACAGAGACTAGAGGAGCAGCAGACTGAGATGCTGAAGTGTGTGAAGTCATCAGCTTGAAGCCTTCGGGTATAATTTATACCCTAAATGTAAATACTTCTTTTGATGTATATATTGCACATAAATGTATGGACATGTAAAAATGGGTCTTGAGCAGCTTGTACACAAATTTGTATGAAGTTTGTAATAAAGTTTAGTTTGTGTTTCTTTTGATATAAATTTGTAAGGTTGTGTATAAGTTATTTTGTTTTTAATGAAATATGTATGATATTGATTGACAGTTTTTTGAGAACTATTGAACTTGTGAATTTTGAGAAATTGATTGAGTTTGATTGTGAAACCGAAGTAGTGGTTGAGAAAAACTTTTAGAAGTATTTTTTTACAGGTATTTGAAGAACGGTTTTCTCAAAATACAGAGGAAACTCTGTCAAAATTTCTATAGAATTTGCGAAAAACTAAAATGGACCAAAAATATTAACTAGTTTTAATTTTAACTAAATGTTTTAAATGCCTATTAGAAAATGCTCACCACTTATCAAAAATAAGAAAATTGTTTTAAAATCCCTTGTAGGGTACTTAATGAGTTATCGGTAGGTGAAGTTCGGTAGTTCATTAGGTATTCTACGGGATCATGTTATGCCTTACAGAGGGGTAAGGTGTGACATGTTTTAGTGGTATCAGAGCAAATTTTTGAAGTATGTTTAACATATAAATTTGTGTCTTTCTTGTTAAGTACAACTGCTCAATGTCCATAATTGTTACATACAGTGCATTACATCATGAATATGAACTAACAGAGGGAAATCTCCTTGTGTTACTTGTTCAGGAGATACCCTACTCCAAATTGTTATGGAAGAAGGGGATCGCTCAGTTGAGCAGTCTGTTGAAGCTGAGGCACAAGAGGAAGCCCCAGCTTTACCGAATGTCAGTGGGTCAGCAGCACCAGCCCCACAAATGCCGCAGTTTCCTGCACAATTCGCACAGCAGATGGCTGCGATGTTTCAGCAAATGGCTGGGGGTATGCCTGCTCAAGCTCCATCCCAACCACCTGTGACACAACCACTGCCTCCAGCCAGACAGTATGATAAATTATTGAAGTATGGGGCTACAGAATTTAAGGGTACAGTGGACCTTTTAGAGGCAGAGCAATGGCTTGAAAGAATGGACAGAGTGTTTAAGAAATTGCACTGCCCAGATGAGTTGAAGTTCGAATATTCTGTGTCGCTACTGCAAGGGGATGCATATGATTGGTGGAAGACCATCCTCTACAGCTTGGCAGAACCACCAATGCTAACCTGGGATGACTTCATCAGAGAGTTCAGACAGAAATACATCCCAGACGCATATGTTGATCAGAAATTGCAAGAATTTTTGAGTTTGCAACAAGGAAATCGATCAGTGGCAGAGTATGAGAGGGAGTTCTCAATCATTAGTCACTATGCGGAGAGTCTCCTTACTACCAGTAAAGCAAGATGCAAGAGATTTGAGATGGGTTTGAAGCCCAGCATAAGGATGCAAGTTGTGGGATTTCGACACAGCAACTTCTCAGAACTTATGTCTCAAGCACTTGAACTGGAGAGAGTTGAAGCAGAAGCAAACCCAGTGAGGGAAAAAGTCGAGAAATTAGAAAAAGACAAGGGGGAAAAATCAGTTGAACGAGTTACGGTGCTACCTCTGGAAAGAGAAAGAAGTTTAGTGGACCCAAGAGGGTCGAGGTGGAAAGATTTAGTAGGGGCGATTCTCGGACAGAGACCCCCTAGGTGCAGTCGTGATCGGCGAGTTCACGATGCCGCCTGTGAGACTTGTGGCAAGATTCATGGGGAATGTTATTGGGCCACTGGAGCTCGCTTTAATCTGCGGAGGCAAGGGTCATTTAGCAAGAGATCGTACTAGTGCTCAGAGATATAGCCCGGCTCCTACTACGCCGAGGATCTATTGCAGTCCTGCTCCCGAGTTCACGATCGGTTAGCGAGGAAGAGGCAGAGGTAGAGGCACCGCTTGAGCGATCGAGGCACAATTGGTCAGTCAGGACAAGGAAGTGCTTCAACCAGAATCTATGCAATGAGACAACGTGAAGAGGCTGAGACTTCTGATGTGGCAGCTGGTATATTCTCTATCTCTGATCAAGAAGTATTTGTATTGTTTGATTCGGGTTCAACCCATTCATATGTTAGTGCTAGCATAGTCAGTTCACTTAACATTCCATGTGTGCAAATGGGTTTTGAAGTGCTAGTAACTAGTCCATTAGGACAAGAGGTCCGAGTCAATGAATTTATAGAAGTCCTTTGGTGATCCAAGGACATGTTTTCTGTCCGACTTGATTGAAATGCCATTCAGAGCTTATGATATCATCTTGGGCATGGATTGGTTAGCTGGCATCACGCCATGATTGGTAGGGCGAAAGATCACTTTTGGTCTCCCTTTATACGGTGATGTGGTAATACACGGGGAGAGGCATTTACTGCCATCAAACATCATTTCGGCTACACTAGCCAGAAGGATGATCGAGAAAGTGTGAAGCATACTTGGCACATGTGATAGACACCCGGTGGGAGTCCAAAGACTAAGGGACATCCCTACGGTATGTGACTTTCCGGATGAGTTTCCTGATGAATTGCCAGGATTACCTCCAGAAAGAGAGGTGCAGTTTGAGATTGATGTTATGCCTGGTGTGGAACCAATCTCCATAACGCCATATAGAATGGCACCTGCAGAATTGAAAGAGTTGAAAGTGCAGTTGCAAGAATTGCTTGACAAGGGCTTTATCCGCCCTAGTGTGTCACCTTGGGGAGCGCCAGTGTTGTTCGTAAAGAAGAAGGATGGCACTCTCCGGTTATGCATTGATTACAAGCGATTGAATAAGGTGACGATAAAGAATAGATATCCATTGCCCCGCATTGATGACTTGTTTGATCAATTGAGGGGTGCAGCTGTGTTCTCCAAAATTGACCTGAGATCAGGTTATTATCAGCTGAAAGTACAAGAACAAAGTATTCCTAAAACTGCCTTCAGAACCCGCTATGGCCATTATGAATTCCTAGTCATGCCATTCGGGTTAACTAATGCTCCGGCTGCTTTTATGGATCTGATGAACACTATTTTCAGACCATATCTCGAATAGTTTGTTGTGGTATTCATAGATGATATATTGGTCTATTCGAGGAATGTAGAAGAGCATGATAGACATATGCGGATTGTACTGCAGATTTTGAGGGAGAAACAGCTATATGCCAAATTGTCGAAGTGTGAATTTTGGCTGAAGGAAATATCTTTCTTGGGGCATGTAGTATCAGAAGAGGGTATCAAGGTAGATCCAAGTAAGATTGAAGCTGTCCTTAACTGGAGGCCACCCAGAAATGTCACAGAAATTCGTAGTTTTCTGGGTTTAGCTGGATACTACCGTCGATTTGTGAAGGCATTCTCCATGTTGGCATCTCCATTGACCAAGCTGCTTAGAAAAGATGTGAAATTTCAGTGGACGGACAAATGCCAGCAAAGTTTTGATGAGTTGAAAAGATGTTTGACAGAGGCTCCAGTCCTGACTTTACCTACTCCAGGTAAAGAGTATACAATTTATAGCGATGCTTCTCACAATGGGTTAGGTTGTGTGTTGATGTAAGATCGAAATGTCATTGCCTATGCATCACGCCAGCTAAAACCGCATGAGAGGAATTATCCGACACATGATTTGGAGCTTGCAGCTATTGTGTTTGCTCTTAAGATCTGGAGACACTATTTGTATGGGGAAAAGTGTTACATCTACACTGATCATAAGAGTTTGAAGTATTTGGGCACCCAGAAAGAGCTGAATTTGAGACAGAGGAGATGGTTAGAGTTGATAAAAGACTATGATTGTCTGATAGACTATCAGCCAGGGAAAGCTAATGTTGTGGCTGACGCCTTAAGTCGCAAGACTATGGCAAGTCTACGAGTTACACCTTTGTCTTTGGTACATGAGTTGAGATCATTACATGCCAGTTTAGAGATTAATGATGAGGGGCGATGCAGCTGCATGGCATGTACAAACAGTGTTAATTAATCGATAAGAATGGTCGCCGTATGATCAAGTATCGTGGTTGATGGAAGAAGTCCGACAGGCAAGAAACCGTAATTCTCAATCGAGATGATGGTCTATTGCTACACCAGGGCGTAATATGTGTTCCTAATGATGTTGATTTGAGGCGCATCATTTTGAAGGAAGCACATGAGTCTCCTTTGCCATGCACCCGTGGCACAAAAATGTATAGAGGGCTAAAGGAGCATTCTTGGTGGATGGGTATGAAAAGAGATGTGGCGTAGTTTGTATCCAAATGCCTAACTTGTCGCCAAGTAAAGGCAGAGCATCAAGTACCACTGGTTGTTACATCCACTACCGCATGCGAATGGAAATGGGAAAGAATAACAATGGATTTTGTAATGGGACTTCCGAGGACACAAAAGAGTCATGATGCGCTTTGGTCATTGTTGATGCACTAACTAAGTCCGCTCATTTTCTCGATTCGATGGACTACGCTTTAGAAAGATTGGCCAAGTTATACATTGATGAGATTGTGAGACTACATGGAGTGCCAGATTCATCATATCGCATGCAGATCCTAGGTTCACTTCTAGATTCCGGGGTAGTCTTCAGAGAGCCCTAGGAACTAGATTGAACTTCAAGATCTTGCATTCCACCCACGCATGCATGGCCACCCGAGAGGGTAATTCAGATATTGGAGGACATGCTACGGGCTTGTGTGATTGAGTTTGAGGGTAGTTGGGATACACACTTGCCTTTGATTGAGTTTGCTTATAACAACAGCTACCAATCAAGCATTGGGATGCCTCCATATGAAGCTTTGTATGGCAGGAAATGTAGAACCCCGTTGTGTTGGGATGACGTGGGTGAAAGAAAAATGATTGGACCCGAAATTGTTCAACAGACTGAAGAGAAAATCAGGGTGATCCGAGATCGACTTAAGACTGCATCAGACCGTCAGAAGTCCTACATTGATCTGAAAAGAAGGGATATTGAGTATGCAGTAGGTGAGAAAGTTTTCCTCAAGGTTTCTCCTTGAAAGAGGATTATGAGATTCGGCCGAAAGGGGAAACTAAGTCCTCGTTTTATCGGGCCATATGAGGTTCTGGAAAGAGTGGGTCCTTTGGCATATCGGTTGGCACTACCTCCAGAGTTAGAAAAGATACATAATGTCTTCCATGTGTCTATGTTGAGGAGGTATCGATCAGACCCATCTCATGTACTATCAGTAGAAGAAATTGAAGTGAATCCAGACCTCACATATGAAGAAGAGCCCACACAAATTCTGGCTTATGAGGTGAAGCAGCTACGAAACAAGCAAATACCATTGGTAAAAGTGCTGTGGAACCATCATTCGGGCCAAGAAGCTACTTGGGAACGAGAGGAGGACATGAGGAGACAACACCCACAGCTGTTCAGAGATTGATACCAGGTAAAAATTTCGAGACGAAATTTATTTAAGGGGGGGAGAATTGTAACACCCCCGTTGCATAGCCTGGTAGATTTCACTGTTCCGGTGACCGGTGTCGGTCCGTACAATTATTGGGATTAGGGCCACACTTAAGACAACTTGAGAAGCCATAAATACAAATAATTAGTAATGTTTAATTAGTTAACTATAAATAAGAAAAACAGAACATAAAAGGATAAACGAGCCGAGAGTCACAACGATGAGTGACCTCCTCGGGAACGCATCGCGAAGTCGCTTTTAAACTCAAATTTCAACCGTAAAAGTGACGCGGTCTTTAGGACCCTTATGAACACAAAGTGGAAAAGAGAAAATCACGAAAAAGAACTGTTAAGCTACCAAATAATTAGGTCGTGAGCCGTAAGAAATATTGGATTATTTGCAAACCGGATGAACCGGCGAGGCCAATTTGGTCAATTGACCCGAGAGTCGACTCGACCTAATCACAAATAAAATCGGAGAAAAGAAAATTTCAGAATCGGGAATTAAATTAAAGAACTAATAGATAAATGAAAAAAAGAAAAGAAAAGAAAAGAAAAAGCTAATTACATTACTTTATGACATCAAAATGATGTCACAATTGATTTTTAATTTTCCTACCATAATTGACCAAGTCAATTAAGTGAAAATACATATGAAACTAATAAATTAAAAGAAAAAAAAAAGTCATTTTGGCCTTCTTCCCTTCCATTGCCGTCTCCCTCTCTACCAAGTTCTCTCTCTCAAATTTTCCTCCATGAAAGCTTATTTTTAAGCTTTCTAAACACTAATTCCACCATAAATCCTTTAATTTTCTTGAAGAAAAATTATAAGCAAGTCTTGAAAGGAAGATTAGAAGGAGAAGAATTGAGAGAAAGTGAAAGATTTGAAGATTGAAAATTCAAAGAAAGGTTAGTAAGCTAAACTTGAAATTCTAGTTGAATTAATTGTGTTTATAGTTCAATTAACTTAGAATTATGCTTAAAATGAAAATAAATTAATTGTTGGAGGATTAAAGCAAAACTCATCTAGCTAGGGTTTTGATGTGTGTGCATGAATTTGATGGACTTTAAGGTGTATATGAGCTTGATAGAGTTAAAGAAGCATGTATATAGGCATTGAAATTGTTAATGGTAACAAAGTAGTGAGATTAGGGTTTTGGACTTAGGGTTTTGAGGCAAAATTTAGAGAAATGCATAAATGGCATGTTGGACCTATTTTGAAGTGAAATAATGGTCAATTATGACCAAATAAGTTGTGTGGGAATGGTAAAAAATTAAGCCAAATTCGTAGGTCAATGGTCATGCTGCTGGCAGCATGACCAAACCTACTTTGAAGGACCAAAACTCAAATTTTACAAGCCTAATGGATATGCCACCAATTGGAGATGAAAATAGACATAAAAGGGCATAATTTTCATTAAGGAACCATGGCCAAAAACTGACCAAAACTTGGTGAAACAATTGACCAAAGTGAATTGATAGCAGGCTGCCCCTGCACAAAACTGACCAAATGAACAGTTGGTCATAACTCGAGCTAGGTAGATCAAATTGATCTGAAATTTTAACCATAATTAGATAAGATATAGATCTAAAACTTTCATTAAGGACACCAATCCAAATTATGTCATTAACCTAATCAAATCATTGAGCAAAGTGAAATTTATCTGATCGAGATTTCCAGAATTTCCATTTGAGCAGCAATGTTTGGATGGCTATAACTCCCTCTAGAAAACTCGGATTTAGGCGATTCTTGAACCAATGGAAACCTAAGACATAGTAGAACATTTCATATGAAGAAAGTTAGACCAAATTATGAACTTAACTTAATCAAATTACTGACCAAAGTTGGACCAAAATCTGCCAGAACCCAAAAATGCAGTATGAACAGTGCACGTGAACAGTAAACTTTTTTTGGCCATAACTTGAGCTAAAAAACTCCGATTGAGGTGATCCAAAAATGAGAATACACTTAAGACAATAAGGAACATTTTCTATGAAGGAAGTTTTGTCAAATTCTAACAGTAGACTGACCAATGAAACAGTGCAACTTCGGAGAACCAAAACCGAAAATTGGCAATTTTGCCAAAATGACCTAAGTTTTAAACAAATGACCAAAACCAACAAGTTTGGTGACCAAAATGTGGTATGTGGGTGAAGTTGGAGTTCCCATACCTATTAAGCCTTAGAAAGTCAATAATTTGACTTGAATAGTGCAGTGAATAGTAACCCGAAACACAAAAATTTCGAGAATGTCGAATTTAACACGTTAGAGCTAGGTAAATGTGAAGTTAAGTTTATTTTGGATTTATTTTAAGTTTTAGTACTGAAACATTGGAAAATTTCGTGTTTCAGTGGAAAAGAATACCGGGACAGAACCCGAGGAGTCGAGTCAAGGCCAACAGGCGACTCGTTTGAGGTTTGTGCACAACATATACTTTTATAATCATCTTTTGCATAATGTTTTGAATAATGTGAAATATTGGATTATAGTATTTTTATGATGTTTGATTTAAATTGTGAAAGTTATTGTGTATATTTGAAATGACAATGTTTAGCAAATTGTTAAGATAAGTTTTGAAACCACAGTGTCATGACCATATATTTGAACACCTCACTAGCACGACTAGTGGGGGTAATTAGTTCAATTTTGATTCCTTCTCCGGAGAAGTGTTGAGGTGTGCCAGTAGAAGAGGATGTGAATGGATATCCATATATTTGAGCTAGCTAGCCTGTGATATGATTTCTCTTTAGCCTCTGGCTATTGAGATTCATGTGATTTCTCTTTAGCCTCTGGCTATTGAGATTCTATTTTTTTCGAATGGCATGATCTAACTGTGGGTTTTATGAAATATGTTTTGATACTTTGAAATGAACTTGGTTTACATGTAAAATCTCACAATTCATGATCGTATTTAATTTTCATGTTTAGCCAAATTTTTGAATGAATGTGCTTTAAGCTTTGCATAAAGATTATTTTAGTATATTGTGCACCACTGAGTCCTAGTACTCAGCGATAGCTTTATTGTCCGCAGATACAGAGACTAGAGGAGCAGCAGACTGAGCTGCTGAAGTGTGTGAAGTCATCAGCTTGAAGCCTTCGGGTATAATTTATACCCTAAATGTAAATACTTCTTTTGATGTATATATTGCACATAAATGTATGGACATGTAAAAATGGGTCTTAAGCAGCTTGTACACAAATTTGTATGAAGTTTGTAATAAAGTTTAGTTTGTGTTTCTTTTGATATAAATTTGTAAGGTTGTGTATAAATTATTTTGTTTTTAATGAAATATGTATGATATTGATTGACAGTATTTTGAGAACTATTGAACTTGTGAATTTTGAGAAATTGATTGAGTTTGATTGTGAAACCGAAGTAGTGGTTAAGAAAAACTTTTAGAAGTGTTTTTTTACAAGTATTTGAAGAACGGTTTTCTCAAAATACAGAGGAAACTCTGTCAAAATTTCTATAGAATTTGCGGAAAACTAAAATGGACCAAAAATATTAACTAGTTTTAATTTTAACTAAATGTTTTAAATACCTATTAGAAAATGCTCACCACTTATCAAAAATAAGAAAATTGTTTTAAAATCCCTTGTAGGGTACTTAATGAGTTATCGGTGGGTGAAGTTCGGTAGTTCATTAGGTATTCTACGGGATCATGTTATGCCTTACAAAGGGGTAAGGTGTGACACTAACCTAAACCCAGAAAAATAATCAAATGAACAATACATGTTCAAATGGCCATAACACACTTTAGAAAGGTCAGAATGACTTGATTCTTGAACTATTGAAAAGTTAGACATAGGAGCACATTTTTCGTGAAGACCACAGAGCCTAATTCTGCCTCTAGCCAAAAGAAATTGCTAGCACAATTTAGGTTGACAAAACTGTCCAAAACAAAACTGCCCAGAAATTCTGGTCTTAGGCGTACCCGACCAGTCTTGGCAAAAATGTCATAACTTGGTCCAATAAATTTCAAATGAAATGAAACTAGTGCCAAAATTTCCATAATACATAAATCTACAATATTAGTGCTTTGACCAAAACCCAGAACCAAAGGGAACTTGGTCAAATTGCTAGAACAAGTCAGCACACCAAAACCTAGAATTGGACCAAACTATCACTCGACCCCAGAATAGTTTTTAGATCATATCTCCCACTAGGAAACTCTAATTTGCATGAGTCAAATTGTTATGGAAACCTGAGAAACAGGGCTCCAATTTTTATTTAGAGACTTTCCTCAAATTTTGAGTATAAGAACCTTAAAATTGGAGTCAAAACTACTGACCTGAACCTGTAATCCTGTAGACACAGGGTACCTGAGTCCAGGTAAGTTAAATTGCTATAATTAATTCTAAAAAAGCTTGAAAAATTATAAGTCTTAGACCTGAGTGATCCTAAGACATAGAATAACAACTTCTATGGAGAACATTAAGCCTAAAAGTGGCTGTAACATGCCCAAATAATTAAATAAAGTTGGACTCCAAAATCTGCCTGGTTCTGGAACCAGAATCTGCTGGGTTCTAGAACTAGAATCTGGCAATGAACCAGTTTTGGTTATAACTTGAGTTCTAAAACTCCAAATGACATGATTCAAAAAGGAAAACAAAGATAAGACATAGAGGGACAACTTCCATGAAGGACATGTGGCCAAACAGTGGCCATATCTTAGCCAATTTGCTAGGAGAAAATAAGACACCAAATTTGGACTTTGAGAAAGGTTCTTAAATTGACTTGTTACATGATATGAAATTAACCAAAATAATTTTTTGACCACATAACTCAACTCAACTCAACTCAACTCAACTCAACTAAGCCTTTATCCCAAAAATTTAGGGTCGGCTATATGGATTTTCTTTCTCCACTCTAAACGATTTTGGGTTAAATTCTCAGAAATGTGTAATGCTTCTAGGTCATGTTGTACTACTCTCCTCCAAGTCAGTTTAGGTCTACCCCTTCTTTTTTTTCTATTCTCTACCCTAATGTGCTCTACTTGTGTAACTGCAGCCTCCGTATGTCTACGCTTCATATGACCAAACCACCTTAATCTCCCTTCTCTTAACTTATCCTCAATTGGTACCACTCCTACCTTTTCTATAATACTCTCATTATGGACTTTATCTAGTCTAGTGTGGCCACTCATCCACCTTAACATTCTCATCTCTGTAACTCTTATCTTAGACACATATGACTCCTTCAGTGCCCAACACTCACTACCATATAACATGCCTGGTCATATGGCTGTATGATAAAATTTTCCTTTCAACTTATTGGAAATCTTGCGATCACATAAAACTCCCTTTGCACGTCTCCACTTCAACCATCTGGCTTTAATCCTATGACGAACATCCTCCTCACATCCTCCATCTACTTGAAGGACTGAGCTGAGATATTTAAAGTGATTACTTTGGGATAGTATCACTCCATCCAAATTAACTCCTTCAATATCACTAGTTCGGCCTTCACTAAACTTGCAATGCATGTATTCTGTCTTCATTCTACTTAACTTAAAGCCCTTTGACTCTAGAGTACTTCTTCAAAGCTCTAACTTTCTATTAACTCCTTCTTGCATCTCATCTATCAGAACTATATCATCCGCAAACATCATGCATCAAGGGATACTCTCTTGTATATGTTTCATTAATTCATCTAAAACTAATGTAAAAAGGTAAGGGCTTACAGCTGAACCTTGGTGTAATCCAATTGAGATAGGAAAATCTCTTATGTCCCCTCCCACTATGTGCACAATAGTAGTTGCTCCTTCATACATATCTTTCAACACTTGTATGTATATAATAGAAACCCCATTTTGTTCTAACACTCTCCATAAGACATCTCTTGGAACACTATCATAAGCCCTCTCCAAATTGATAAAAACCATGTGTAAATCTTTCCTCGCATCTCTATATTTCTCTATCAAGCTTCTGATTAGAAAGATCGCTTCCATAGTTGAACGACCAGGCATGAAGCCAAATTGATTGGGAGAGATAGAAGTATCATGATGTAGTCGATGTTCCACAATTCTCTCCCACAACTTCACAGTATGGCTCATGAGTTTAATTTCCCTATAGTTTGAGCAACTCTGTATGTCTCTATTATTTTTAAAAATAGGTACTAAAATACTCTTCCTCCATTCATTAGGCATTTTCTTTGAATTTAGAATCTTATTAAACAATTTAGTTAACCATGTCATTCCTATATCTCCCAAACACGTCTACACTTCAATTGGTATTCCATCAGGTCCACAGACTTTACCCACTTTCATTCTCTTAAGTGCTTCCTTTACTTCTAAAAATCTAATCCTTCTAGTATAATTCATATTCTTTTTTATTGTTCTGTAGTCTATATTCATGCTATTATCATATAACTACACTAAATGGCCCAATGTATACCTAGACTTATGTATATAGCTTGGATCAAGTGGTATACCAATTAGGGACTACAGATAACAGTACTGCCCATATGAATAATAATTGATAGACAATATCTATCTGATATGGTTGTTCTACAGGCTTTATGCCTGCCCGTTGGCCATTGTGTCTATTTTAATTTCTAGTTATTATGTCTACCCACTGGCCTTGTGCCAAACATGACAGATGTCACGTCATCAGGCAATAGTTGATTGTAAATTGAAGAGAATTTCTCTGAAAACTTCTGAGGGTAATGAGATCACTGTTGTGGATGAAAGGACAGATTTCCTGTCCAATGTTATCTCATTCTGATTGCAAGAAGAATGGTGAGAAAGGTCGTGAAGCTTACCTAGCACACGTGGTTGATACTAGGCAAGCTAAGCCAAACCTGAATGATATACCCACAGTAAGAGACTTCCCAGATGTATTTCCTGAAGAGTTGCCTGGTTTACCACCAGAAAGGGAAGTCGAGTTTGCTATTGAGGTAATGCCGGGTACAGCACCCATTTCCATTGCTCCTTATAGGATGGCACCCACTGAATTGAGGGAGTTGAAAACTTCGATTGCAAGAGTTGCTTGATAAGGGGTTCATACGCTGATTTGTCACCATGGGGAGCTCGGTCTTTGTTGTGAAGAAAAATGATTGAACTTTGAGGTTATGCATTGACTACCGGCATTTGAATAAATTGACATTGAAGAATAAGTATCCATTGCCTGCACTGTGATTTGTTTGATCAGTTGAAGGGAGCTGGTGTATTTTCAAAAATTGACCTCAGATCAGGGTATCATCAGTTGAGGGTAAAGGATGCAGATGTGTCAAAAACTGCATTCAAAACCCGGTATGGGCACTATGAATTTCTAGTGATGCCGTTTGGGTTAACAAATGCACCAGCAGTAGTTATGGACCTTATGAACTGTATCTTCCATCCATACTTAGATCGGTTTGTAGTGGTATTTATTGATGATATTCTGGTGTATTCCAAGACCAGGGAAGAACATGATGAACATTTGAGGATTGTTCTGCAAACCCTGAAAGAAAAGAAGCTGTATGCTAAGTTGTCCAAGTGTGACTTCTAGTTGAATGAGATTGCATTCCTTGGACACATAGTGTCAGCTGATGGAATTAGAGTGGATCCCAAGAAAATAGAAGCAGTGATGGAATGGAAGCCTCCCAGGAATACAACTGAGGTCAGGAGTTTCTTGGGCTAGCTGGGTATTACAGAAGATTTGTGAAGGGATTTTCCTTAACAGCTGCTCCAATGACCAAGTTGTTACACAAGAAAGTCAGATTTGACTGGAATGACAAGTGTCAGACCAGTTTTGAGAAGTTGAAGGCTATGTTGACTAAGGCACCAGTATTAACACAGCCAGTGTCGGGAAAGGACTTTGTGGTCTACAGTGATGCCTCTCATAATGGGTTAGGGTGTGTATTGATGCAAGAGGGGAAGGTGATCGCTTATGCTTCCAGGCAGCTAAGGCCACATGAACAGAATTACCCTACCCATGATCTAGAGCTTGCAGCAATTATCTTCGCACTGAAGATATGGAGGCATTACTTGTATGGTGAAAAGTGCTACATTTACACAGACCACAAAAGCCTAAAATACTTGCCAACCCAGAAGGAGCTCAACCTTAGACAGAGACGATGGATTGAGTTCCTGAAGGACTATGATTGTGTAATTGACTACCATCCTGGGAAAGCAAATGTAGTTGCAGATGCTTTGAGTAGAAAATCCATCACAGCTTTGAGATCATTGAATGCCCGTCTAACTTTGGTTCGAGATGGAGCTATTTTGGCTGAGTTGCAAGTGAGGCCAAACCTGTTACAGCAGATTTTAGATGGGTAGAATGTAGATGAAAAGCTAAAGGCTATTATGAGAAAAATCCTAGAAGGGAAGGCAACTGACTATGAAGTGAAAGCAGATGGGTGTCTATACTACAAAGGAAGAGTATGTGTACCAGATAATGGGGAATTAAAAGCCAATATTCTGAAAGAGGCACATGCCAGTGTTTATGCTATGCACCCAGGAAGTACAAAAATGTATCATGATCTGAAGCTTCAGTATTGGTGGCCTGGTATGAAGAAGGACATAGCTGACTATGTGACTAAATGCTTGACATGTCAGCAAGTCAAGGCAGAACATCAAGTTCCATCAGGTTTGCTATAGCCTATACGCATACCTGAATGGAAATGGGATCGGGTCACCATGGATTTTGTAAGTGGTCTACCTCTCACCCAGAAGAAACATGATGCAGTATGGGTGATAGTAGATAGATTGACGAAGTCAGCACACTTTCTGCCAGTTAGGACTGACTACTCACTGGAGAAGTTAGCAGAATTGTATATCAGTGAGATAGTTAGACTGCATGGAATTCCACTTTCCATCATATCTGATCGAGACCCAAGGTTTACATCGAGATTCTAGAAGAAGTTGCATGAGTCCTTGGGTACACAACTCCACTTCAGCACAGCTTTCCATCCTCAGATGGATGGGCAATCAGAAAGAGTAATCCAGGTAAACAATTGAAACCAATTAAACTAATACATATATTGAACCGAAATAGTAATAATAATATGAAATATATGTCAGGTCCTTGAGGATATGCTGAGGAGTTGTGTCATTGAGTTTGAGGGAAGTTGGGATAGATACCTCCCACTGGCAGAATTTGCATACAACAATAGCTACCAAGCTAGTATCCAAATGGCCCCGTATGAAGTACTGTATGGGAGGAAATGTAGAACTCCAGTGTGCTAGAATGAATTGGGCGAAGACAAACTGGTAGGGCCAGACTTGGTGAAATAGACTAAGGAGAAAGTAAAACTAATCAAAGCCAATTTGAAGGTTGCCTCAGATAGACAGAAATCTTATGCCGACCTGAAGAGAAAAGAAATAGAATATGCGGTTGGCGACAAAGTGTTCCTCAAGGTGTCACCATGGAAGAAGGTATTGAGGTTTGGAAGAAAAGGTAAGTTAAGCCCTAGATTCATTAGCCCATATGAAGTCATTGAACGTGTGGGTCCAGTGGCCTATAGGCTAACTTTACCACCAGAGCTGGACAAGATCCACAATGTGTTCCACGTGTCTATGCTAAGAAGATACTGCTCAGATCCTTCACATGTCATCTCCCTGTAGCACCCTCCCTGTAGCAACTCCATACATTCTACTGTTCTAGTGACCAGTGTCGGTCCGGACAGCTAGAACGTCCAGAAAAATATTTAAACTAAAGTGAGGAACCATAATTAACTCAAATATTAATAAGAAAAATTTAGGAAAAATTTTAGAAATAAAATACAACCAAGTTAAATGAGCCGGTGCCCTAGCGATGGGTAACCTAGTGAGAAGTTGCGGTTCTCACAACTAGGAGCCCTAGACTTGGGAAAAAATTCATAAAATAATTTTTGAGACTCTAGAGAAGGGTCATTGAGGTTCCTATGGCATTAGAATGCCAAGAAAATATTTAAAAAAATTTTTCAATCGGTACAGACAATTTTGATCCGTTAAGCCAAACGGAGGGCATTTTGGTCATTTCATCTTCAGAGATGATTTTTGACCAACTTGTCTAATTAAGTACATGAATTATATGACATAAAATATGAATTAATGTTGATGAAAAATTAATTTGAAGTTAGTAGAAATGAAAGAAAAAAAAAAGAGAATAAAATGCCTAATTATGACATCATAATGATGTCATTTAAAACCTCCCACCAATCACCATTTAACAAGCCTTCTTAAAACAATTAAAAGAGAGAAAATGGACCAAAAAATTCTGGTTTTTATCCTTCTTCTTCAGCCAGCCGAGAGTCTCTCCCTCTTCCTCCATAACTCTTATTTTCTTATACCTTCAATCCTTTGATTTCTCACCCCAAAATCTATAAAATCATTCACTAAAATTTGTCACCTAACCTTGCTAGAGTGTTTGGCAGCCAAGAAAACAAAAGAAAGTGAAGAATTAACAAGAGAAAATTCTGCCCTACTAAGGTTAGTGCCATCTTTCTCTTTCTTTCTTTGGATATCCATGTTAAGACACTAAGTTAGGCTAAGAATTTGTGGGAATTGAAGAGAATTATGCATGCTAAGGTATATGGTAAATTTCGGCAGCCTATTGGGGGTGGTGACTTTGATTGTTTTGATGGGTTTAGAGTGGATTAGAGATGGTGTTTGAAGTATATATATATATTGATAATGAATTAGAATGTTTAATTAATGTATGTTATGTGAATTGGAATAGGAAATTAGGGTTTTGGAGAGAAATTTGGGCTTTGCTTATGTAATAGTGAATGAACATTCTAATGGTCAATTAGTGACCATTTAAGGTAAATTGGCCATTTCTTGGAGTGAATTGTAGCATTAAAAAACTTATTTGGTATGCTACCTAGTGAGACCAGCAGGTTTGGATGTGAGTCCAGCCTGTTTGGACAGCCATAACTTGGGCTGTGTAGGTTCAATTGGTGTTTGGCCAATTGGACAAGAAACTAGACACATAATGGCACAACTTTGGTGAGAAATCATGCCCATAAGACCAAACCAAGTGGACTAAAAACTTGCCCCAATCCGGGTGTCCTGCAACCTATTTCTGCAGAATGACCAAATGAACAGTGATTGTTCATTTGGCCATAACTCAGTGTAGAATGGCCCAATTGACCTGAAATTTTACCAGTAACAAGCTAAGATATAGACCAACAACTTTCATGAAGAAACCCACCCAAAATTATGACCAGAACCTATCCAACAAGGGAGTTGCAGTCACTATTCACTGCACTGTAGATATGGTCAGTCCAGAAAAATTCCAATCCGGCCAGTTGTGGTTTTTTTACCATAACTTGAGCTAAAAAACTCCAAATGGAGTGATTCAAAAAAAGAAATTCAACTAGACAAAATAAGGAATAACTTTTATGTTTATCATTTTTCCAAATTCCCACTGCAACAGTAACTAATGGAACAGTAAAAATAAGGTATCAAAACTGAAAATTCTGCCCCATTAACTTTAAACTTAGAAATGGTATTGGCAACCAATACCAATAAATTTTGAATGCAAAATGTGGTATGTTGGGAGTATTAAAACCCATGTACCTATTTTCTATGCAAAAGTCAACATTTTGGTTGACTAATGAAGTGAATAGTAACACCAAAGCTTGAAATTCAAAAATTATAAAATTCAAAAGTGTAAAATGCCCTAGTATACCTAACAAGATTGGTTTGGATAGCTTGGCATGCCAATAGGGTTCAGTTAGCATTACTGCACATGGCATTATGCCATTCTGTGATTTCATGGCTTTTAGCCATTCTGACATTGTGTTGAGATTTGGCCTTGTGCCTGATATTATTACAGCTTATTAGCTATTCTGTTGCACACCGGGAGATACATATGTGACCGATGGTGTGACGGCCCGAGGTACTTGATACCTAGTGCCAGTTTACCCATTTATCCAGTCCAGTTGTCCAGTATAGGTTACTTGGGCAACCAAAAATGAAAGTGGATAAATTTAATGAAATAATGAATATAACAAGTACAACATAAGTAAATCTACAAATACTCAATAAAAATTTATTTGCAATGAGATATCAATACATTCACTGCATATTTATTTTCTGTTATTTATTTTTATTTTATTATTGGCACCACTAAGCATTATTGCTTAGCGCGTTGCTTTTGCCACGCGTAGGTTCTGGACTGAGAGCCCAGTAGACCACAGACTGGGTGAGACCTCCTGCAGCTCTGCATAGTGTCCGTGTCACCTCACCATCTTCAGTGCATTGGTAGGACACTAGGTTTCATTTTGGTATTTTGTAAATAACTTTATTTTCTCATATGTAATTGAAACTTATGTAATGTATTTTGGTATTAATGTATATAGTGGAAATTGTGTTTGTGAATGAAAAAGTGAATATTTATTTATGACTTTTACATGATTATGATATGAGATGAATGATTGAGAAATGGAAATGTTGTTGAAAAACATATTGAGATTTTGTTGATGAAATGGAGTTTGGGATTGATTGGAAATGATTATTGGAAGTGTTTTTCACAGGTTCCGAAGAACTGTTTCCTCCATTTTTAGCCGGTACTCTGCCGGATTTTCTATAAAATTTGAGGAATCTCAAAAAAATTTATGACTTCAATAAATGACTTAAATGAATTATATTTCATAAATTGTATTAAAAATTATGATAAAAATAAATTACGGAAGAATAAAAATGATTGAGATAAAATAGAGTGTTATGGTACACCGTGTGACATATCTTACTCGGATATACTGTAGACGGGTAAAGAGTGGCACAACAAATGTATACATGTTAGATATATGGCTGTTTAACTCGTATACTCTCGTGTATCCAGCCTTTATAGTCTGTTATAGGTTACTTGGGCACTGATATGAATTAAACAAGACTGAATAGGGAATAAGTAAACAGAAAAGATCCCGATAACTTTAAATTATTTCAAAGTTCAATTAATACGTCAATAACTCAAAATTTATGAAAATTACACTTAGAATAGTTAATTTAATTATTCTGCTATTTTTATTTAAATTTATGCACCACTAAGCAATTCGCTGAGCGCGTTGGTTTTCCATCATATAGGTACTAGAGATCAGCCGCAGCAGCAGTAGCAGCCACAGCAGCAGCAGCAGCAGCAGCCACAGTAGTAGCAACTTAGTGCTCTGACAGAGATTTATGTAGATTTGCTAGTCACCTCTGTAGTCAGTTTTGGGTAGGGCCCATGTATATCTAGTTTTATATCTTTTTGTTCATTGTATATAAGTACAAGATGTAAATCATTTTGTGTTGTAAATAAATTATAAATCATTGTGTATATGAGTTTTTAGATGAATGAAATATATTACTTTCTTGAACTTTATATGAGCATTGGTGATTGACATGGAACTTAAGAAAATGAATTGAATTGAATATGAATTATTTTTAACAGGTGAATAATGGAAACTATCATATGCTAATAAAACAGAGGAAGCTTCATCCGGGTTTCCATAAAAATAAAATGAGAAAAAAAAATTTTTCACACATGAGATAATACTAAGAAATGGACATTAAAATAATATACACGAAAAGACAAGATAGGGTGCTCCGGCACCAAATGTGGCATATCATGCTCGACTACAGTGTAGACAGGTAAGGGGCATCACAATCCTACTATGAAATACACATCCAACACATATAACAAATAATTCACCCAGTATTTGCATGAGAAGCTAATTTGGAGCTACTCACTCATCCAGTGTATCACATTAAAACATAAATATGGGAGCTAATCCCCTATACAGCTCTCTCAATCCAAATCCTGCCAGCAAGCTCAATTTGAGCCAAACTTTCACTTAAATTTAAGTGTGGGAGCTAACAAGATCAACTCAAAGTCGTGCTTCACCCCGACTTCCATATCCATAAGGACCAGGTTTTAACGAGACTAGCTCAAGCTATGACTACCCATCCAATCCATATCCATATATACCATATATGAATAATACACTCAGCTCCAAATTATCCTCAGGGCAGCAATCACAAACAAGTACTAATAATTAAATATGCAACAATCAAAATGCCCTTAATGTATTAACTATTTATGTGTATAATTAAATGTTCATAAAATGCATGAACATGCCAGATATATAATTAATATTAAAATTATAAAAATAATTAATATCTAAAAATAATTAACCCAATTGCAGCTATTTGGGTTGGAGACAAGAAAGGCAAGCGAGCACCGATCACATATACAGACACACTGACCTCTATCAATTTACTGATAGAATTAACTAATTAATTTAATTAAATAAGCAAGAATAATTCCTATGGTCTAGCCGAAATTTCAGCAGAGTCTCCCCTATAACTGAGCCAAACCCCCCTGCAAGAAAGTACAATAATAGCAATACATAGGGCCTCAAGCCTACAATAATAATTATAATGCCCATCAAGGGCCTATAAAAAGCCTAATCTAAGTCCAATTATTCGAACTCTAGCTCAGGTCTCTAACTCCTCTGTAATCAAAATAATTATTTTTAGCACTTCAAAAATCATAAAAATATTCTTGAAGGTCCTTTACATCGTCCTTGTTTTAATTAGAGTTATTTTACTTAATTTTACTAAGCTAAGAATATTTTATAGATTAATTAGCTAGCTTAATCCTAGGTAAAAATCACATAGGTTGAATTAGGGATTACCTTTATAAATTTTACTACCTGGAACGCATCCATAATGTCCAAAAATGCTGAAAATGACTCTGAGACAACCCATCGGGCACTCGGCCTGGCTTGAAAACTCGGTCTGAGTGCTGATCTGATCGCATCTAATCGAAGCCCATAAATTGTTAATAATTATCATATAATTATATTTAATTCAAAGACATTGAAAGAGCTCAAAAATCTCACCAAGCGATTTGGATTATCAGATGATTGCCTTTTCTAAACGATGTCTGATTGGAGTGGGGTTGGTCCCATCTCGAAGGTTTTGTTGCTCTGAATCCATCAGTGGTCTCGGATTCTCTCTCATCGAATCTCTCTCTTCTAGCATCGATTTGAGGCATGGCTGGTCGAAAAAATGAAGCCCATGAGGTGTTGAGGTGTTTCCTAGTTTTCCCTCACCATAGGCTACCAAAGGTAGCCAAAATCATGGCCTAAAGTTCATGTGCTTAACATGCATTATCCTCCTTTTTCTCGAGAATCACAGTTTTTCAAAGCTAGGGGAGGGTTGCGCCAACTATTGCAGGGTGGGCGGCGTCCTTGATTTTTTTATTGCTTTCAAAATTTGATTTTTTTTTTTAAACTTTTAATTACATCATAGGCCCTTAATCTTTTTTAGCTTATTCACCTAGGTCCTTTTTCTCTCATCAAATAGGTCCAAACTACTTTTATTATATTTAATTTAAATAAAACTTTGGTAACAACAACAACAACAACAACAACAACAACAACAACAACAACAACAACAACAACAACAATAATAATAATAATAATAATAATAATAATAATAATACTCTAAAGAAATTTAATTATTTTTACATATAATATAATTTAATTTTAAACAACTCTAATTCAATTTAATAATAACAATAAAACAAATAATAATTTAAAATAATAATAGTAATAATAATACATGTAAAATAATGTTCATAAAATTAAAAAAATATATTATTATGAAAATACTAATTTAATGCAATGAATAGAATAGAAATAAATTAATAGTCTAATTAAAAATAAATTTATATAAAAAAATATCAGGTTGTCACATATATATACCAAAAAGCTATTAATCAAAATTTGATATTTATATATATATATATATATATATATATATATATATATATCATTAATTGACACTTAACATAATTAAAAAATAATAAGTTTATTTAAAAATTTTTTAACTTACCTTTATTAATTATAAATTTAATTATTGATATTAGATAATGCTTAACTTAATAATTTATCAGGTGTATGAGCAATATATATATATATATATATATATATAAGAGATACCAATTTATAATATTTTTTTACTAATTCTTTACATTATTTTGTACTATTAGAGAATTACACTTGTATTTTTATAAAAAATTTTGTTTATAAAATTTCTCTAACCTTTATTTTAATTCCATCAATTATTTTGGTTTAAATTACATATGAAAATAGATAGAGAAAATAAATAATATAAAAGGTTGAAACTTACTTAATATAAGTTAAATAAAAACTAAAAATAAAAAATTTAAATTGTTACCACTGAATGTGTGGAGAGATAACTAGTGGGTTCATATATTTCAATTCCAAATCCCACGATCACCGCCAAAACTATATAATTTTAATTTATTTAGAATTTAATATAGATAAATTTGTTAAAAATAATATTTTTATGGTCAAATATTTTTTTATTCAAATTTATATGTATATTCAAATATAGAATTGAGAGAGTATTTATTATCTAATATTTTAAATTTTTTTCTCATATAAAAATTAACTTTTTTCACAAAAATTAAGTCAATTAGAAATAATTATATCATATAAATACAATATACAATATTTTTTTATTGATTGTCATACTTTTAAATAATAATATATTATTTTATATTGAGAACATATTTATTATTTAATATTCTAATTTGTTATCATATAAAAATTAATTTAATTTTAGTAAGAAAATTAAATTAAATTACAAATAACTGCATTTTGGGAATATATTTCATATATTGATCATACCATAATTTTAATATATTATTTTTAGAATATCAATAAATAAAATAAACATATTTGCAATATTATTAATATGAATATATAATTTTAATTTATTTAGAATTTAATATAGATAAATTTGTTAAAAATAATATTTTTATGGTCAAATATTTTTTTATTCAAATTTATATGTATATTCAAATATAGAATTGAGAGAGTATTTATTATCTAATATTTTAAATTTTTTCTCATATAAAAATTAACTTTTTTCACAAAAATTAAGTCAATTAGAAATAATTATATCATATAAATACAATATACAATATTTTTTTATTGATTGTCATACTTTTAAATAATAATATATTATTTTATATTGAGAACATATTTATTATTTAATATTCTAATTTGTTATCATATAAAAATTAATTTAATTTTCATAAGAAAATTAAATTAAATTACAAATAACTGTATTTTGGGAATATATTTCATATATTGATCATACCATAATTTTAATATATTATTTTTAGAATATCAATAAATAAAATAAACATATTTGCAATATTATTAATATGAATATTTCTGCAAACGAGCTAGCTCATGAGCTTGTAAATGAGTCTTCTCTTAAACTTATAAATAAGCATACTCATGAACTTGTTTAACAAGCCGACTCATAAATTTTAATAAGCCAAATACTATTGAGCCCAAGTTTGGTTCATTTATTAAACAAGCTAAAAAAAAAAATCTCAAACTCAACTCACTTATAAAATGAGCCGAGCCTCAAGCAACTTACGAATAGCTTGGGTCACTTACACCCTGTAACACCCCTGATTTTTTATATATTATTATTGGGCTTCATGTAGGTATCCTTAATTCGCGGAAATTCGACAGTTGTCCGGATCTGTGAATTTCCGGCCAGACAGACCAGCTACCGGAAAAGTCTCCGAATTGGATCGAGGTTTTGGCTACCCCACCATTGTCAGGCATCCCGAGCGCGTTCCCGAAGTCGGAATCGGCAAAGGTAAACCCGAACCTTTCTTTTTCGTAATTTTCTAGTGCTTAAATAGGATTAAAAATCCATAAAATATTCGTGGTAGCTTAGAAAATTACGATTCTTTTTGCAATAGCTTAGTAATATTTCTAAGGACCGCGGGGCAGAGTTTTATAATTTTTAGAGCTTATTTGAGCAGTTTTTGCAAAAATGATCAATTATAAGGACTAAATTGAAATTTTACATATTGTGATGAATGATTGATTTGATGGGCCCAAGAGGGGCTGTGTGATGTGATTGAGTTGTGGATATATGGATTGTGGATATAGAAGTGTGTTTTGAGCCCTTTTGCAGGTTGGGTAGGTCCTAGGTATAGGGGAGACTCTGCTGGATTTTCGGCACGACTTAGGACGTATTGGGTCTTTTCTTGATTTGTATTGGGTCATTTGTATTAAATAATTGTAATATAATTGTCAGGTGAGCCGGGACAGCCTTCTTCCTCCGCCCAGCCGCCACAGTGATTGCCTTCAAGTCTGTGAGTAGAATATTAATTTTAATCGTAATTTCGATATTATTATATGTTCAAGCATGCCCATGCATCACTTATATGCATATATTTATGTAGTTAAACTCTAGGCACGATTTATGTTGCATTCATAACTGTTGATGTGCCATGGATGTTGTTGTGGTAATTTGGAGCAGTGTGCGTGCGTTGGCGTGCGTGTGATGTGGTGTGGACTATGGATAGGATGGGGTAGTCACGGCTTGAGTAATTCGCTGGGACCCGATCCTTCGAGGGGTAGTCACGGCTTGAGTAATTCGCTGGGATCCTCGATTTGGTTATTAAGTGGAAGTCCGAGCTTGAGTAATTCGCTGGCATCAGGTTGGATATAAGAGAGCTGTATAGGGGATCAGCTCCCATATGTTATGATTGATACTACAGGGTGTGTGAGTGCTCCAAATTACCTTTTTGATGTTATGATGTGAAAATGTTGTTGATGTTGCATTTCACTCTACATGGTGCATTAGTTTTAGATAGTTATAGAGATTATGGTTAAAATTGATATTTTACTCTCTGAGTCGAACGCTCACTCCTGTTCAAAAATTTTTACAGGCCACAGGAGGATATTTTATTCTGGGTTAACCTGCTTTTCTACTTCGCAGGTTGTTTATCAATATTTGTGTAATTTTATTTACTCCTAGAATTTCCGCATGTGTTAGAAGTATTTATTGATTATGGTCTGTAATATTATTATCATGTTGGACCTGTAAACGTATAATGATATGCATGTTTGATGGATTGGATGAGGGAGCTGAGCTCCCATTTATTATTATGAGGATATGAGTATGTGGAGGGTGAGCTGAGCTCCCCAATTGAGTATTTATTGTGTTTACAGGTCGGGTGAGTCGAAAACTCCCCGTTGGAAAGTCCATTTTATGGCCGGACTCTGTACGTTTGTTTTCTTGATACTGGGCCCAAATGGGCCTTAGAGTTTGGTTAATGAACAGTTAGGCTTACTACGGGCCTCGGGGGCTTTAGGCTGGCCCAGGTCCTAGTGCCGGTCCGGCCCATAGGTTGGGTCGTGACAAATGTGGTATCAGAGCTTAGGCTCCAGATTCATAGGGAAAAATTATCTAAGTGTTGGGAAGAGTCTACTAGGAGTCACATGCGGAGTATAGGATTCTGTTTCGTCTTTTCCTGTAATTCTTTGTTTCTAGATTATACGTTATACCTCGGGAAATATAAGATTACCTCAGTTAGTGTCTTGATTTTCGTGGAGTACACAGAAATGTGAAATAGAGTTAGTAGACATGTGAGGTCTATCATGAGGATACGTACTCCAAGAAATGTTATATTTTTATCAGTATGGGTTTAAATGGTGTGCCCATTTCGTGTAAGGCACGAGTACATAAAAGTGAGTCTTAAAAGTACAGTTGCCCTAGATAAGGATGAGGATACCACTACTGGCAGTCATCAGTAGATGACCCAGTCATAATAAGTTTGTGATAATAGAAGATTCAGGAGAGATAAGAAATTAGGAGACCTAGTCTGTCAGGACGTATCGTAGTAACTATACAATGTTCTCGATGTCTGCTCTGTAAGCTGCAGATTATAGTACCGACATGAGATTATTGTGTAGAGCTGCGTACTTCCTTGTAGTGCTTATGATGAGGATGTTTGCAGGCAGTCTCTGTTTTGGTACAGTAATACCATAACAGAGTTCTATATCTGCAGAGGAGTTGGGAACTCCTAGTTAGGGGTCTAGAGTTAGAATATTGAGAGGTCACAGTGGGGTGATAACTAGAGTCAGTGACTCAGTTACCCTAGCATGAGCTAGAGTTACAATAAGAATTGCCATCAGACCAGAGGTTTCGGATTAGTTGCAAAGTAAAGGTGACACCTATAGAGTGAGATTATCTAGTATTCAGTATGGAATTTTGGATGGTTTTTGCAGTATGACAAACATTTGGTTAGAACTTAGTGAGAATAGTATACCTTGTGTGTATCAGTATGAAATAAAGTACAACCCTACTACCTAGGGAAAGTCGGAACTATGAATTGATGATTCACAGAGCTATAATATGATAGGAGAGTCATTAATTTGACATGGTTTTGGGCAAGGTGGTAAATGTAGTATTTTTGTTGCAGCAAGTTAAGGTATAGTCCTATCTTTTCAGAAGGGATCGAAAGTTATTACTAATAATGGTGACCAACAAAATAGTGCCTCAGATTGGACTGTAGAGTGTGGTAGAGAGAAGTTGGCTCAGGTATCCTGCGGAAGATGCAAGTTCTATTATAGGAATCATATATAATCAGATCATGATGGATGTAAATCCTTTGAAATGGTTGACGGGTTTGGGTGCCCGGAACCTTAAGTTTTGGCTAATTGAGTAAACATGGATAATAATAATAATAACAAATAAATAAAATTACTACAGAATCAGTTCTCGAGGTGGTAAGGGTATTATGTAAGCTAAAGGATAAGAATAGAGATCATATAATAAAAGTATGACTGTAATTTGCTGAGTTCCTTTCTAATTTCAAATTATTCAAAACAATAGTATAATCTAATTATAATAGTGTTAAGAGTAATAAATTAGCGAAGATAAATCACAGAAGGCCAATGGATAAAGAAAGTGCAGAATGAAAGTTTGGGCAATTGATTGCAGATGCAATATAATCTAAATGCTAGTGGAAGTACTAGCTAGAGTGGTCAAAGGACCAAATCTGAGTAGCACAGACATATGATAACGCGATAGAGACTCTGAAAGATACAGTTAGCAAGTACAGCTATTATGTTAGGAAGAAGAATGGAACCAGGGATAGAATAGTCAAGTTCTATTTTGGGTAAGACAAAGGAAATAAATGAAAGGACAACCTAAAGAGCGCATAATAAAAGGAACAAAGTTAAGATATAGGATAGGCTAAGTGTTATTCTTGGCAAGGAGAATGACAAGGATGGAAAACCCAAAATGGAACCACATTAGTGAGAAAAGTGATGGAGGTATGGAATACAATAATAATGAGTAAATG
Organism: Hevea brasiliensis; assembly: GCF_030052815.1. Classification (NCBI taxonomy): domain Eukaryota; kingdom Viridiplantae; phylum Streptophyta; class Magnoliopsida; order Malpighiales; family Euphorbiaceae; genus Hevea; species Hevea brasiliensis. The sequence goes on along the minus strand of NC_079497.1, from coordinate 84,924,848 downwards.
TTAGAAGGTGTGCGATGGTATTGCGGACTACCTGAATAGGTAGAGAAAGAGAAGTTAGTAAGCAGTAAGTTGAATAAAAGTCAGTCTAAGGGATCAAATAGGTATGATGAGAGGAAAAGAATGATAGATAATGACACATAGGTTTTAGGTTAGACTTTTGAGATAGTGAGAAGGTAGTTAGAGGTTCGTTATGAATGTCAGGCAAACATTTTTTAGTGTGATCAACAGAATCACTTTGTAGTGAAGCAATAACGACAGGACAATAGTAGGGGTAGAACGAAAAGTGATAAGTCTGGATGGTTATAAATCACTAGAAAGTTCAAGGATCAAATTAATGACCCTAGATAAGGGTGGAATTAGTGTTGGAAGAATTTATTAGTGAGAGAAATCTTTCAGGAATCAACAAAAGTTAAGGGCACAATAAAAATGATGATAGATATGAATCATAAGTCGAGTATAAGTAAAGTTAATAAATTATAAAATATAATGTCAAGAAGGAAAATGGTACGGTAAAGGGTTCATGCAGATGATACCTTATAGGTAGAGCATAATTGTGCTAGGAGATGATGGAATTTGGAGAGAAAGACCAAGAAACTTAGGTGAAACGTTATAATATGACAATCGGGTGTAGTTGAATATAAGAGGATATTTTCTTTCTTTTCAAGTTTAGCTTGTGCTTTTGGTTCTAGAAGGTTATATAAGGAACAGAAACTGAGTCAAGGAGACCTAGTTATTGAGAGTTTAGTAGGCACAAATTCATACATAATTTCCTGATATGAGAATGACAGTAAGTGCATACCTAGTATTAAGTATGAAAGGACGAACAGAGTAATGACAGGAGTTAAATTGAGTTAGCTACTAAGGCTTGCAACTGTTTTAAACTATGAGCTGGAGGAAGTACTATTTATGGTTGAGATTCAATAGATGAAATTGTTGCTGATGGGTAATTTGAGGTTGAAGTTTAGAAAGCTATAGGCAGTATATATGATTATATTAAGGAGAATGAACACGTGAAGTATCTTGTTTGGAATTAAGGCATGACACATATTTCCTACAGCCGTGTTAGTTCAGATGGAACTTATAGTTTATGGGGCTCATATTCATCCAGGATAAGCAATTTCCTACTAAGGCTGGTAGGGAATGATAATGTTTTGATAGTTAAGTTGGAAAAAAGGGGGTACAAAAAAAAAATTCTCTATGGGTAATTATAAGTGTTACATAAGGTGAAGAATGTGCTGGTAGGAGTAAATCATAGGGTTAGAATTCTCGAAGTAATGAAACTAGTAATCAAGATAAGACTAAGAAATAAAAAGAAAGTTAAAGTTGATGATGGGATAGACATCTTTGAAGGAAAAGGTGTAAGGATGAGATAGGACTAAAATTAAGGAATAAGTACAGCAGGTTGAAAAGATACCAACAATACCAAAAATAGGAAAAGGGAAGTTGATAAGATCCAAAGGACAGGAAGAGAGCTCGATAGAGTCAGTTATAATGATGAGGATAAGGAGTGTCTAACCACTGCCCCTGTGTTAACACTACCTATGAGTGGTGAAGGATACACTGCACCGTGGACGCCTTGAGTTGGCCTAGGGTGTGTTTTGATGCGGAATGGAAAAGTAGTGGCTTATGCTTCAAGGCAGCTGAAGAGGCATGAGCAGAACTATCCCACCCATGATTTGGAAATGGCGGCTGTAGTCTTTGCACTAAAAATCTGGAAACACTACCTGTATGGTGAAGTGTGCGAGATATACACCGACTATAAGAGTTTAAAGTACATCTTCCAATAGAGGGATTTAAACTTGAGACAGAGGAGATGGATGGAGCTTCTGGAAGACTATAATTGCCCCATCCAGTACCACCCTGGGAAGGCCAATATAGTAGCAGATGCTTTAAGCAGAAAATCTTCTGGCAGTTTGGCGCACATTTCAGCTGAGAAGAGACTGTTGATTCAGGAGGTACATGAGTTGATGGATCAAGGTTTAATCCTAGATCTTTCAGATGAGGGGGTATTGTTGGCTCATTTTTCAGTGAGGCCAGATTTGCGGGACAGAGTTAGAGTTTCCCAGCACAGAGACCAACAATTGATGAAGATCATAGAAAGAGTACAGCAAGGTGAAGGTGGTGAGTTTGGATTTGCCAATGATGGCGCCCTAGTGCAAGGTTCTAGGATATGTGTGCCCGATGTGGACAACCTCAGGAATGAAATCATGCGAGAGGCACACTACACACTGTACAGTGTCCACCCAGATTCCACCAAGATGTACCATGATGTGAAAGATAGCTATTGGTGGAATGGCATGAAGAGAGACATAGCAGACTTTGTGTCCAAGTGCTTGACTTGTCAGAAGGTGAAGTTTGAACACCAGAGACCGTCAGGGAAGCTGCAAGAGTTCCCTATCCCAGAATGGAAGTGGGAAATGATCACTATGGATTTTGTGACTGGGTTGCCTCGTACCATGCGAGGATATGATTTGATATGGGTAATTGTAGACTGCTTGACCAAATCAGCTCACTTCTTGCCTGTGAAGACTACATATTCTGTGGCACGACGCCCGACTCTACATTCAAGAAATAGTCAGATTGCATGGAGTTCTAGCTTCCATAATATCTGACAGAGGGCCCCGCCACTTCTGGTTTTGGAGAAAGTTGCAGAGGCACTTGGCACACGATTGAACTTTAGTACGGCTTTCCACCCTCGCATGCATGACGATGAAAGGACAATCCAAACATCGGAAGACATGCTTCGCATGAGTGTCTTGGATTTTGGAGGTCTATGGGATGTGGTGCTTGATTGGGTGGTGTTTGGCTACAACAACCGTTACCACTCCATAATAGGGATGGCACCCTATGTGGCATTATTTGTAAGAAAGTGGAGGTCTCCTTTGTGTTGGAAGGAAATTGGGGAAGCGAAGGTGCATGATGTAGACCTAGTGCAGTACACTTCAGAGATAGTTCCTTTAATCAGGGAAGGACTGAAAACTTTCAAGAGGCGTAAGAGTTATGCACCCTGCACGGAGGGATGTGGAGTTTGCAGTGGGCGACTATGTATTCCTGAAGATTTCTCCAATGAAGGGAGTCATGAGATTTGGAAAGAAGGGCAAGTTGGCACCTCGGTATATTTGACCTTTTGAGGTTACTGATAGAGTTGGAGCAGTTGCCTACCGGTTGGAGCTACCATCCAACCTTTCTCACGTTCATCCCGTGTTTCACATCTCTATGCTCAGGAAATACATTCCCGATTCTTCTCATGTACTACAGTCAGATGTAATAGAACTAAAGGAGAACATGACATTTGAGGAGCAACCTGTAGCCATAGTGGACTACCAAGTGAGACAGCTAAGATCAAAATAGATCCCTATGGTTAAGGTTTTGTGGAAGAGCCAGTCAGTGGAAGAGTGCACCTGGGAGTCAGAACGGGACATGCGTAGCAAGTACCCTTATCTGTTCAATGTGTAATCATGTACTTTATTCTGCCTTGTGTAAAATTCGAGGATGAATTTTACGTAAGGGGAAGAATGTAACACCCGATTTTTATATATTATTCTTGGGCTTCGTGTTGGTATACTAAATTCGCGGAAATTCGGCGGTTGTCCGGATGCGTGAATTTCCGCTGCATGCACCCACTAGGAAAAGTCTCCGAATTGGATCGAGGTTTTGGCTACCCCACCATTGTCAGGCATCCCGAGCGCGTTCCCGAAGTCGGAATCGGCAAAGGTAAACCCGAACCTTTCTTTTTCGTAATTTTCTAGTGCTTAAATATGATTAAAAATCCATAAAATATTCGTGGTAGCTTAGAAAATTACGATTCTTTTTGCAATAGCTTAGTAATATTTCTAAGGACCATGCAAGCGAGTTTTATAATTTTTAGAGCTTATTTGAGCAGTTTTTGTAAAAATGATCAATTATAAGGACTAAATTGAAATTTTACATATTGTGATGAATGATTGATTTGATGGGCCCAAGAGGGGCTGTGTGATGTGATTGAGTTGTGGATATATGGATTGTGGATATAGAAGTGTGTTTTGAGCCCTTTTGCAGGTTGGGTAGGTCCTAGGTATAGGGGAGACTCTGCCGGATTTTCGGCACGACTTAGGACGTATTGGGTCTTTTCTTGATTTGTATTGGGTCATTTGTATTAAATAATTGTAATATAATTGTCAGGTGAGCCGGGACAGCCTTCTTCCTCCGCCCAGCCGCCACAGTGATTGCCTTCAAGTCTATGAGTAGAATATTAATTTTAATCGTAATTTCGATATTATTATATGTTCAAGCATGCCCATGCATCACTTATATGCATATATTTATGTAGTTAAACTCTAGGCACGATTTATGTTGCATTCATAACTGTTGATGTGCCATGGATGTTGTTGTGGTAATTTGGAGCAGTGTGCGTGCGTTGGCGTGCATGTGATGTGGTGTGGACTATGGATAGGACGGGGTAGTCACGGCTTGAGTAATTCACTGGGACCCGATCCTTCGAGGGGTAGTCACGGCTTGAGTAATTCGCTGGGACCCTCGATTTGGTTATTAAGTGGAAGTCCGAGCTTGAGTAATTCGCTGGCATCAGGTTGGATATAAGAGAGCTGTATAGGGGATCAGCTCCCATATGTTATGATTGATACTACAGGGTGTGTGAGTGCTCCAAATTACCTTTTTGATGTTATGATGTGAAAATGTTGTTGATGTTGCATTTCACTCTACAGGGTGCATTAGTTTTAGATAGTTATAGAGATTATGGTTAAAATTGATATTTTACTCTCTGAGTCGAACGCTCACTCCTGTTCAAAAATTTTTACAGGCCACAGGAGGATATTTTATTCTGGGTTAACCTGCTTTTCTACTTCGCAGGTTGTTTATCAATATTTGTGTAATTTTATTTACTCCTAGAATTTCCGCATGTATTAGAAGTATTTATTGATTATGGTCTGTAATATTATTATCATGTTGGACCTGTAAATGTATAATGATATGCATGTTTGATGGATTGGATGAGGGAGCTGAGCTCCCATTTATTATTATGAGGATATGAGTATGTGGAGGGTGAGCTGAGCTCCCCAATTGAGTATTTATTGTGTTTACAGGTCGGGTGAGTCGAAAACTCCCCGTTGGAAAGTCCATTTTATGGCCGGACTCTGTCCGTTTGTTTTCTTGATACTGGGCCCAAATGGGCCTTAGAGTTGGGTTAATGAACAGTTAGGCTTACTACGGGCCTCGGGGGCTTTAGGCTGGCCCAGGTCCTAGTGCCGGTCCGGCCCATAGGTTGGGTCGTGACACACCCTAGGCATCTTTTAACTCTTAGGGGCATTTAGTACAAGGCTAATAAGGGATTATTTTTACCCTTGTTACTTTTAACCTCTCATTAATGTTATTTGAATACTTAAAAGACTAAGTTAACTTTTTACCTCATTTATAATTATGCCTTTTTGAGGAGTTAAATATTAACCTTGGGAGATTAGGTTAATAATTATCCTCTTTAATGATTAAAACTTACAAGGATAATGTTTAATCCTTGATTTTTTAACCTTCTACTAAATACATTCTTAGACCTTTTTTTTTTTTTTCCTATAGTCCTTATAATTTTATTTGATTATTTACATTTCTTAACTTTTTTTCTTCTTTTTCTAGCAAGTGTCTATTTTTTGTTATTTTTTTACATTATATCCTTTATCCTAATGGATTTAATAAAAAAATAATAAATTGACTTAACAACTGTAAAAAAAAAATAGTAAGATTTTTTTCCTCTCCTTTGGTCCCTTTCTATTATCATTCTCTCTCTGTCCCTCCCTCCTCTACAAACATTCTCTTTCCCTCTGTGTGTGTGTGTGTGGAGCAACATGCTCTCTCTCCCTTCTCTCCCTTTCCTTCAACAACCTAATTACACCAAAAAAAAAAAATCTAAGAAAAGCAAACCAAATAAGAATCAAAAGCATCCTCATAATAATTAAAAGCATCCTCACTCTCCCTTCCTCTCCTAATTCCTCCCTCCCTCTACAAAAGCATACCCAATTCCTCTCTCCTTTTCCCTCAATAACACAACTATATCCATAAGAACAAAAAAAATCAAATGAAAATCAAACCAACAAAAATAGCAAAACCCAAGATAAATCAAAGCATACATAAATACAATTCCACAAACCAGCAAAAATAGCAAAATCGAAGATAAATCTAAGCATACATATATACAATTCCACACATACAAAGTGAGCCACTAAACTTTTCTACAAACAAAAATCCAATTAAATTTCCATCTTTGTTGAACATGAAAAACATAAATATGTTATTGTTATTTTGCACAAGAACAAACCCAAATCAACAAAAAGACTTCTTCTTGCTTGATTTTTCTTTTTCCAACATAACCCACACAAAAACCCACTTGAAATTCCTTTCCCAAAAAAACCCAAACAAAAACCCTTAATTTCCTATTTCTGCTGCTTCAACAAAACTTTGTCTATTTCCATTTCAATAAAAAGCCCATTTGAATTTCTACTTGATTAGCATGGGTTCAAATTTTCAACAATGCAACCCAGCTTCTTTGTAACTCCCACCAAAATTCTAATATCGAAATTCCTATTAAGCATAGGAACATTGGTAAGAGCCTATGGTTTCAGGGATGAGAGGTGCGTGTGAAAAGAGTTTTTAGAGTGATAATATGTGGTGTTGGAAATTTTCGAGTGGGGGAGATGAAAGTTTAAGGATAAAACCCTTAATTGGACAAAATGGATTTCGGCAGTCGAAAGTTAAACTTTCAGCAGCCAAAAGTCCCCTTTTTGAGATGTATATAAATAGGCCTAGGCAAACAAAAATTAGCTATAATACTTCAATTTTTCTTTGCCTGGTATGTTTAACACTCAAATCTCAATTCCCTCTTATTCATTAGTCTTCCTGGGTTGGAGTTTGATCAATTGAGTGCTTCTTTTTTTGTTAAAAGCTAAAAGAGGGATATAGAACCTTGCAAGAAGGTGGTAGTTTCTTTGATGATAGCGTGGAAGAGTTAAGGATTGAGAGTGGTAAGCTTTTACTCCTTCTTCCTTTTAAAAGTTTAATTGTTCCTAGGTAATGATGAGTTGATCTTTCAAATGAGAAAGATTTTATGGGTTATGTGGGTTAATGTTAAGTGAGAAATATCACACCTTACCCCTCTATAAGATATGACATGATCCCGTAGTATACCTAATGAATTACAGAATTCTACCTACCGATAACCCATTAAATATATTACAAGAGATTTTAATCAAATCAAAGCATTTTGTTTCGTTTTATTTTGTGAAAAATTCGCGTGGTGACGGCTATAATTTTGGTAAACCAAATTTTTAAACCTGTGAGAAATAGTATATATAAATTTAATTAAATCAAACTCAAATAATATTTTTTTTATTCATTCCATATTAAGGAAATAGAATCACTTCATTTCATTCCATCAGAACATCTATTTACAATTCAAAAAGATATGTAATTACAAATTTACAAACTCAAAATTTCAAAAATATTACAAAAATATTATTCCAATTCTTTCTATACAACTGCTCATCTGTCTCTTACATACATATAGAACTACTTTACATTAGAAGGAGTTTACAAGGGTATACCTAGTATATACCGACAAAATAGTTCGCTCAACACGGCTTCAAGCAGCTCACTTTACTGCTTTACCTTTCTCTGTACCTGCGATAGCATACAAAAGCTATTATTGAGTATTGAACTCAGTGGTGTACAACTATAATTTTTAACTGAATATAAAACATGCTTTATCAACTCAAAATAAGGAATTTGAAATATCCAAATTTCCTATAAATCATAAACCAATGTCAACATTTTCAATCATACAAATCATTTTTTTTTTCGATACATTTTATCAAAGCATTCACAAATCAAGGGTGTTGCCACAATCACACAGTTAGGGCCATGACACAAAATTTCACGATCAATGCCGCGTTGTGCACGACGACAAAACAATTTAACCCTAATAACCGAGGCTAAAGGGAGACACAAAGGCTAGCTAGCAATATGAGCACTCATACGATCTCAACCTCAAGTGGCAAGCCAGAGAGGGAGTTAACATAATCAATCTCACCTCAATTAATGACGGACACAAATCAAATTGCCATGCCAACTGTGGTTTCAAAACAATTTCAAAATAATTTTCATTCAATAATCACATTGCAAATCAAATAATCACATTTTATTTATCATAAATTCCCATACAAAGTTGCAACACATCAAGTTCTCAAAACACTTCTAAAAACATTGAAATTGGCTCACTCCCTTGCTACAATAAATTCAAATAGCCAATGTCCGCCTTTCCAAAGTAATAAATTCATTTCATATTCAAACTTCTCAAAATAAGGTAAATAATTCATAATTGAAAAAGGAAAGCATAATTGTCTTTTAAATTACAAAATTTAAAACAAGGAGGATACTAGTTGTGCACAAACCTTTTTTCAATTTTCTTTTCTTAACTTAGTCCTTCCGTTCCTTGGAGGTCTCTTTATCACTGAAAATTCACAAATTCAAAGTCTTAATATTCATTCTAACCCTTACCAATAGCTAATCAAATAAATTCCTAAGTTAACTATGCAATTTAATAACTTTTGGGTTTAGGGCAGGTTTAAGACCTAACTTTAGAACTAAATTCTAACCTAGTTTCAGTCATAATTTGGGAAGGTGATCTTAAAAAAAGTTGTTCCTCTATGTCTTAGTTTTATTTTTCTTTTGGAATCATTCAATTTAGAGTTCTGGATCTTAAGTTAGGGCCAAATTACTAGACACTATTTTGTGTTAGTAGTGTGCCCTAAAGCATATCATTTAGTATGTATCTTGTACATATTTTATTAAGAAAAGACAATTTCACTTTTCCATTTATATAATGTATTTATGTGTAATAGAAAAGGTCCATTGATATTTTGTTAGAAATTCTATTTTTTAAGTTGTTAAGAATATGAATGACAGTATTTCTAGCACAAAGTATCATAAATAGGTTCACAATCGAGAATACTTCACAATAAGGACATGACTTATCCAGAAAGATTGTAATCATGTTTGTTCTCAAGGTATTTGTGACACTCCTTACCCGTGTACAGTATACCAGAGTAAGTAATGCCACACGGTGTACCGGCACACTCTAATATCCCTAAATTAATTTATATCATGCTTTTGCATATAATTTATGAAATACAATTTATTTAAGCCATTTATCAAAAGTATTATTCATTTAAGGTTCCGAAAATTTTAAAGAAAATCCGGCGGAGTACCGGCTAAAAATGGAGAAAACCGTTCTTCGGAACCTGTGAAAACACTTCCTATATTCATATTCCATCATCTCAACTCCATTTATCAAATTCTCAACATTTTTCAATCATTCATTCCTCATATACAAACAATAAATAAATGCTCAAGTTTTGCATTTATAACCATAACTTTCATTATTTACATAAACATCAAAATACATTACATAGATCCAAATAGATATGAGAAAATAAAATTAATTACAGAATGCCAAAATGACACCTAGTGTCCTACCAATGCACTGCAGAAGTTGAGGTGACAAGGACATTGAGCAGAACTGCAGGACAGACTCACCCAGTCTGTGGTCTACTAGGCTAACGATCGGGATCTCCAGCACCTACGCGTGGCAAAAGCAACGCGCTAAGCAATAATGCTTAGTGGTGCAATAATATAATAAAAGAAAATAGCAAGAAAATAAATGTGTATAGAATGTGTATGCTTTCTTTGTTTGGTATTGGTATATTCATTATTTCATTAACTTTGTTCACTTTTATTCATTTGGTTGCCCCAAGTAACCTACACTAGACGATTGGATCGGATAACGGTAAATCGCACCGGGTACCTAGTACCTCGCCGTCACACCATCGGTCACATATGCATCTCCGGCAGTGCAATGACGGCTAATAAGTCAGAATAATATCAGGCACAAGGCCAAGTCTCAATACAAAGTCAGAATGGCTAAAAGCCATGTGATCATAGAATGGCATATTGCCATGTGCAGTACTGCTAACTGAACCCTATTGGCATGCCAAACTATCCAAACCAATCTTGTTAGGTATACTAGGGCATTTGAAACTTTTAAATTCTTCAATTTGTAAATTTCATGTTTTAGTGTTACTATTCACCTCATTGGTCAACAAAAATGTTGACTTTTGGATAGAAAATATGTTCATTGACTTTGGCACTCCCAACATACCACATTTGGTGTTTAAAACTTGTTGGCATTAAGTGTTAATACCATTTCAAAGTGTAACCCAACACAAACAGAATTTTCAGTTTTGGTGAGTCAACTTCACTGTTCCATTGGACACTGTTACTGTGGGAATTTGAAGAAATGTAAAACATGAAAGTTGTTCCTTATTTTGTCTAGTTAAATTTCTTTTTTTGAAACACTCCATTTGAAGTTTGGTAGCTCTAGATATGGTCCACAAACTACAGCTGGCCGGATTCCCATTCTGCAGAAAATACCATATCTACAGTAACAGGAACAGTAACTTCCACTACCATTTGGGTTAGGTTCTGGCCATAATTTGGGGTAGGTTCCTTCATGAAAGTTGTTTGTCTATGTCTTAACTTGTTGCTGTAAAAATTTCAGGTCAATTGACCATATCTACAGTGAGTTATGGCCAAACTGTTCATTTGGTCAATTCTGCAGAATCAGTGCAGGGTGTCCGGATTTGGGGCCAAGTTTTGGTCCTCTTGCTTTGGTCTTTTGGGCATGGTTTCTTCAGCAAAATGTGCCATTATAAGCCTAGTTTCATGTCCAATTGGCCAAACACCAATTGGACTAACACAGCCAAAGTTATGGCTGTGTAATTGGAATGAAATTTCAGTCCATTTCTGCTGTCCTAGGGCAGCTTACTCCTTCTCTTTGCAATCTCATTTTTCAGTCCAAATTGTGCTCAACATACCTAAAATAGTCACTAATTGACCATTAACAAGTTCTCTAACAATTTCCTAAGCCAAGTCACATTTTCACCTTTCCAAACCCTAATGTCCAAATCAATTTACTCATAAACCTTAATTAACATACTTATTTCAATATCCATGCATATTAATACCTTAACCCTCATTTCCAGCCACTCTAAGTTTATTAAACAATCAAACTCAATCTTCCATAGGGCTGCCGAAAATTGAAGGTACCCTTAACACATGTAATTTACTTCAATTTCTTAAAAACTCTTAGCTCAAAATGATGTTCTAACTAAGATTACAAGAGTGAGAATAAAAGTGTAGCACTAACCTTGATTGGGCAGAATTTCCAAAGCCCTAAACTTCACTTTCTTTCCTCTTGTTGGCTGCCAAAAGGTTTAGCAAGGTGCTAGGGCAAAGTTTTAGTGAAAGGAAACTAGGGTTTTAGGGTGAAATGAAGGAGGGAATTGAAGGTTTGAAGTGAACATCAATGGAGGAGGGTTCTAGTGTGTTTCTGTAACACCCCTAAGTTCGGTAGTGCGTTCTGCTGCTCCAGTGACCAGTGTTGTCCGGACAGCTAGGATGCCTAGAACCACACTTCAATGAGAGTGAGGAGACATAAAATAATGAAATAAAAGAAAAGAAAGTACAAGAAAAACAAAGGAAAAATGATTGCAAAGAAATGTGATCAAGTTAAACGAGTAGGGAAACCTAACGATGGGTGATCAGACTGGAAGTCACGGCGGACCGTTGATCTGCCCTCGGATCGGGGAACCCTAGAAAATATTTTTGGGACATAAATAGACCCTTGTTGAAGAATAAATATCATTAGAAATATCAAAGAAAAATTAAATAATTAGTACAAAGAAAAGTGAGAAATCGAAAAACAGACAAAACCCGGTAATACCGAAAAATCAGTAATGCCACCCGAACAGGGGCATTATGGTCATTTGACATCCCGAAGTGTCTTTTGACCTAAATGTCCATTAAAAATAAATAGTATTACACTTAGAAAATAAAATGAAAAATTAAATTGGTGGTACCTAAAATAAATAGTGAAAATTATGGGTTAAATGTGGAATAAATGAATAATTACTTTATTATATGATTTAGTGACTAAGTGGACCACTAAGGGGATTAATTAAATACATAGTGGGACATGTGTACACTTAAAATGCAGCTGAATAAGTCATCTTCCTCATTTGCATTCAAATTGCCGAATTGAAGAGTGAAGGAAACTCCATAGCCATTTTCATGCAAGCTTTCTTAACTCTCCATTTTCAACTCCAACCTCTTAGTGTTCTTCATTAAACTTTGTCTACACATCACAAGGAAGATATTGATACTAATTTTGAGAAGTTTGATGAAGGTTTAGCAAGTTACAATTAAAGGTAAGTTTGCATTTTTGAGAATTTCTTTGTTAAAGTTTATGTTCATGTTATGGGTGTTAGTTTGGTGAAAGAAAATTTTGAGTTTGAAGGGTTATTGTTGTTTTCATTTTGGACAGCCATGAGTCACGTTTTTGATGAGATATTTGTGCATATAATTGATGAGAAATGGTGTTGATCATGATGAATTAGTAACCTAGTGAATTATTTCATGTTTATGTGGTGATTTATGCACTTGGATGGGAAATTGTAAAATGGATGGCACTTTGATGTTGAAGAATGGTTGTGGCAGCTTGGGGACACTTGAGTAATGGTATATATTGAAGGAAATGTATGCAGAATATTAACCTAGAAGGATTGATGATATGTATGTAGATTGATCTTGTAAAGTGTGTGTAAAATTTGTAATGGTTAGGTGTGTTTGTAATAGTACTTAGAAATTGTAATTGTGAATGATATTGGTGTGTTGAGGCTGATTGGAATCTGCCCAAAATAATGTTAATGTAAAGTAGAAAGTGCTTTTGGTAATGTACCAAAACTGATTTGGTAGGGTATGGAAGTAAACTTTGCAAGGTAAATATGTGTTTTGAATGGGGTGTGAAAAGCATATTGAGGGCAGTACACATTTTAGCCTATAACCTTAAATGTGTAACCTCAATTGGTATGAGACCAATTTGAGGTGAAACTAGGCACAAAATGTGCCAACTTTCATTGAGAAACCATGCCAAAATTCTGCTTGCAAGGTGACCTAAAAAAATGACCAATTCGGATTAGGTGCAATTAGGACCTGAAAAATGACCAATTGGGCAGCAGTGAGTGTTTAGGCCATAACTCACTTAAACCAGGTCCAATTGACTTGAAATTTTAACCAAGAATAGTTAAGACCCATACCTACAAGTCTTATGAAGACACCAAAGCCCAGAAATGACCATAAGTAAGTCAAACAACTTGCACAAGTTCGGGTCCAAAAACTGGCCGAACCAGAATTGACCAATTTGACCTAAAATTGACCTAAAATGGTACCATTTGACCAGCAAGAGTGTAATGACCATAACTCGGTCTACTTAACTCGGATTGACCTGAAATTTTGCACCGCGTCCATAAGACCTAAATCTACAAGTTTGTAGTTTCGACCGAGACCCGAAACCGAGGGAACTAGATTGTCTGGTTAGGTCAAACCTGTCCCTAATCCAAAGAATTTTCATTAAAATGCACTAAGCAAGGAAATGACTTTGGTAAAACATACCAAACCTAAAACCCTATCAAATGTGACATATTAACGACACTAAAACCTAATTTACCTAAAACGCAACGAGGGTCGGTATATTAGGTGATTAAGTGAATAATTGAGTTCAGTGCATTATTTACCAAACACCATCGATAGAGACAGTTTAAATTAGTATCAAACACTTCAAATTGTGTTTCTCGCTACCAAAGACTCAGAAAAGGGAAGGAAACACCGAGTCGGATCGTGGGACAGTCATCGAGGTTTGTGCACAACAAGCTGCTTTCTTTTGAATTATTTTCAATGGAAATAAATATTGACTATTTGCATATCATTGTTTTAAATTGTGGAAATGTGTTTGGTGGACACTTATTGATTGAAAAACTTTGTGAATGGTTTGAAATCGTGAAAAATTGTTTGAATGGTATTTGATGGATACTTATTGATTGAAAAGCATCAGAAATGGTTTTGTGGAAATTGAAGTGAATTACGAATTGTGTTGCCATTTTGTGAATGAAATTATAACTTTGGAAATTTATTGGATTCTTACGGATCATTTGAATAAAATGTTTGGAATTGTTTTGACTCACAATTGGCATGACATCGATAATATGTTCCTCCTCCATTAATGGGGTGAGTGTGATTATTCCTCCCTCTTTGACTTATTAGTCCGGGTGAGTATGATTATGTTCCTCCCTCTTTGACTTCCCACCGAGGTGAGTATGGATGAGTTCTCATTATATAGCTAGCTTCCTCCTCATTGATTTCGATTATTGGGGTGAGCATGTCTTGTCGTGGTGTACAACACGGCATATATGGAAAAATTGTGTCATGGCCTAAATTGTGTTATAGATTGGCAACATCTTGTATTCTTGATTATTTGATCGAATTGTGTTATTATGTATTGTGAGATTGTGAAATTGATTTAAACTCTTATTGACATATCTTGTCTATTGAATTCAACCATGATCGACTTATTGAAAATTATTGTGATATTAACAAATGGAGTTTAAATTCTTGTTGACATTTATTGTCTTGAATTTAACTATGGTTTTAAGTATCCACTATTGATATGATTTATGAATTGTGATTTAAAATTTGTATTTGGTAAATGTTGTGCACCATCGAGACATTGTCTCAAATGATAGCTTTTATTGCTATCGCAGTAGAGAGACAGACAGTGGCAAAGTTAGGTCGCTAGTATCGCCAATGAGAGATTTTGGGTATAGTGAGTATACCACATGTGGCATTTTGTAATCAGTAATGTATATTCACTGTATGTATATTTTGTTCTTGGTTTTGAGCTTGTAAATTTAAGTTGTACAAGAAAGTTGTAAAATAATTATGAGTTATTTGGCTTGTAAAAATTGTGTTATATCTTTGTATCTTAGTCTTTGAAAATCACCGTGGATTTGACTTGAGAAATGTGTTGTGTTGATAAAAATGTTGGAGTTGAGATTTGAAAATATATTGAAGTGCTTTTACAGGTGTTTTCTCAAGAACTGCTTTTGTCCAAAATACAAATGGCACCTTGCCAAAATTTTTACAGATATTCCAAATAAATCAAATGAGTTAGTTGTTTCACTTGATTCACCAAAGTCTTTCACACTGTAAATAGTGCTCACCATTGTAAAAAGAAGTAAGAAAAGTTTTTAAAATCCCTTGTAGTGTATTTAATGGATTATCGATGACGGAGTTGGTAATTCATTAGGTATACTACGGATCATGTTATGCCTTACAGAGGGGTAGGGTGTGACATGTTTTAGTGGTATCAGAGCAAAGTTTTTAAATTCTGTTTTCACCTGTCATTTGAATATTCTTTCTTCACAGTACAACTGCTCAATATCATTGTTTGATACATACAGTACATTACATTATAAATATGCACTAACGGGAGGAAATCTCCTTGTGTTATTGGTTTAGGAGATCTAAAATCCTAGCGTTGACTATGGAAGAGGGTGATCGTTCAGTCGATCAATCTATTGAGGCTGAGGTGCAAAGGGATGCCCCATGCCTACATAATGTTAGTGGTTCAGTAGCACCAGCCCCTGCATCGCATTCTGCTTCGATTCGCTCACAGACGGCTGCAATGTTCCAACAAATGGATGGTAATGTGCCTACTCAAGTCCCAATACGGACACCGTGGTACAACCACGATCTTACGCTAGACAATATGACAAATTGATGAAGTATGGGGCTACAGAGTTCAAGGGGACAGAGATCCTCTAGAGGCGTAACAATGGTTAGAGAGGATGGATAGGGTATTCAAGAAACCGCATTGCACAGAGGAGCTTAGATTTGAGTACTCGGTATCTTTGCTGTGGGGATGCTTATGACTGTGGAAAACCATCCCCACACCGATAGAACTGCAGTGCTAACATGGAATTACTTCCTCAGGGAATTCAGGCAAAAATATGTCCCTGATGCTTATGTAGACCAGAAGCTGCAAGAATTCCTAAGTCCAAACAGGGGCGATCGGTGGTCGAGTATGAAAGGGAATTCTCCCGCCTAAGCCATTATGCAAGAAGTCTACTTTCTACCGCAGGAGAGATGTAAGAGGTTTGAAACCGACTTGAAGCCTAGTATCAGTTACAAGTGGTGATTCAAACATAACAACTTCTCTGAACTTATTTCTCAAGCACTAGAATTAGAAAGAATTGAATCAAGGCGGCTCTTGAGAAAAAGAAATCGAGAAGGCGTAAAAAGAGGGAAAGTCACAGACGAGTTCTAGTGGTCCCACCTTGGAAAGAGGAAAAACTTTGGGGATACTGAGATAGTAAGAAGTCCCAGTAGAGATAGATCTTTTGGATGAAACCACCTCGATCCGATCACCAACTCAACAGAAACCCGTAAATGCGCTGTCGGATCGACTTTGTGAAACTTGTGGTAAACCACATAGTGGGGTATGTTATAGAGCCGTAGGAGCATGCTTTAATTGTGGAGACTGGTCATTTTGCTAAGGATTGTGTAAATCCAGTGTCGCTCGATCATTTACTACACCAAAGGGATCAACCCAAGTTTCTACCCCAAAGAGTTCACCATCGCTTAGTAGAGGCAAAGGTAGAGGTAGGGGTAGTACACCTAGAAGTCGGACTCATCGTGAATCACCAAAACAGGTGATGCTTCAACGAGTATACGCTATACGACGTAAAAAGAGACCGAGACTTTTGACATCATTGCTGGTACTTTCTCAATTAGCAACTGAGATATATATATGTATTGTTTGACCTGGAATTTTCATATTTTTACATTAGTGTTAGAACTATATGTTCGTTGTTATTCGCTTACAGAGGAATAAATTTTGACGCATTAGTGATTAGCCCTTAAGATAAGGATTGTGATAATAAGTGAAATTAGTTTTGAAAGAGTTTATCGTGAAAAGTATTTTCTAACACACCATAAATTATAAAGCTAATTAGTGAGCCTACTTAATGTAAGGCAAGAGGACGAAAAGTAAGATGCAAGAATGGAATTGCTCTTGATAAGGGTAAGGAGGTTATCGTTAGAAATTGCTAATGGATATTGTAATCGTAATAAGATTCGAATATCGTTGAATTCAAAAAGAATAAAAATAACAAAGTTTGATCTATTGGGATGTATCGTAGTAACTATGCAATGTTCTTGATGTTTATACCGTAGTCGCAGATTATAGTACTAACTTGAGATTATTGTGTAGAGCTACGACTAACCGATAGTACACCTAGATGAGAATAGTTGCCAACGGCATCTGCTTTGGCATAGTTATGCCGTGACAGAATTTAATTGTTAGAAATAAGTTTGAAAATCCTACTTAGGATCTAAAACTCAAAAGTTAAAATATCGAAAGGTTATAGTTCGATAAAAAGGAAGTAAGTTATAGAACATTGACAGATAAAAAGAGTTATGGAAGTAGAGACTTGAGCAGTTGATTCATATGTAACAAAGAAATATTCGAATGTGAGGAAGATTATGGACTAGAATGGTCGAGGACCAATGCACGATGAATGATTCTAATATGACCTCAAGGGTCATTCAAGAAGGAACGTGAGCTGAAATATTAGACAACATAATAGTAAGAGGAGATTGGTGTTATCCAAACAAAGTAAACATTGTATTAGATTGTTAAAAGTCTTACGATCATATAGAAAGGAGAAAATAAACGTATGACTATTGTAAGATGATTACTGGGTAAAATTTCGTGGACGAAATTTATTTAAGGGGGGGAGAATTGTAACACCCTAAGTTCGGTGAGTGCTCCGGTGACCGGTGTTGTCCTGGACAGCTAGGATGCCTAGAACCACACTTCAATGAGAGTGAGGAGACATAAAATAATGAAATAAAAGAAAAGAAAGTACAAGAAAACAAAGGAAAAATGATTGCAAAGAAATGTGATCAAGTTAAACGAGTGAAACCTAACGATGGGTGATCAGACTGGGAAGTCACGGCGTGGACCGTTGACTGGCCCTGGACTGCGGGGAACCCTAGAAAATATTTTTGGGACATAAATAGACCCTTGTTGAAGAATAAATATCATTAGAAATATCAAAGAAAAATTAAATAATTAGTACAAAGAAAAGTGAGAAATCGAAAAACAGACAAAACCCGGTAATACCGAAAAATCAGGAATGCCACCCGAACAGGGGCATTATGGTCATTTGACATCCCGAAGTGTCTTTTGACCTAAATGTCCATTAAAAATAAATAGTATTACACTTAGAAAATAAAATGAAAAATTAAATTGGTGGTACCTAAAATAAATAGTGGAAATTATGGGTTAAATGTGGAATAAATGAATAATTACTTTATTATATGATTAAGTGACTAAGTGGACCACTAAGGGGATTAATTAAATACATAGTGGGACATGTGTACACTTAAAATGCAGCTGAATAAGTCATCTTCCTCATTTGCATTCAAATTGCCGAATTGAAGAGTGAAGGAAACTCCATAGCCATTTTCATGCAAGCTTTCTTAACTCTCCATTTTCAACTCCAACCTCTTAGTGTTCTTCATTAAACTTTGTCTACACATCACAAAGAAGATATTGATACTAATTTTGAGAAGTTTGATGAAGGTTTAGCAAGTTACAATTAAAGGTAAGTTTGCATTTTTGAGAATTTCTTTGTTAAAGTTTATGTTCATGTTATGGGTGTTAGTTTGGTGAAAGAAAATTTTGAGTTTGAAGGGTTATTGTTGTTTTCATTTTGGACAGCCATGAGTCACGTTTTTGATGAGATATTTGTGCATATAATTGATGAGAAATGGTGTTGATCATGATGAATTAGTAACCTAGTGAATTATTTCATGTTTATGTGGTGATTTATGCACTTGGATGGGAAATTGTAAAATGGACGGCACTTTGATGTTGAAGAATGGTTGTGGCAGCTTGGGGACACTTGAGTAATGGTATATATTGAAGGAAATGTATGCAGAATATTAACCTAGAAGGATTGATGATATGTATGTAGATTGATCTTGTAAAGTGTGTGTAAAATTTGTAATGGTTAGGTGTGTTTGTAATAGTACTTAGAAATTGTAATTGTGAATGATATTGGTGTGTTGAGGCTGATTGGAATCTGCCCAAAATAATGTTAATGTAAAGTAGAAAGTGCTTTTGGTAATGTACCAAAACTGATTTGGTAGGGTATGGAAGTAAACTTTGCAAGGTAAATATGTGTTTTGAATGGGGTGTGAAAAGCATATTGAGGGCAGTACACATTTTAGCCTATAACCTTAAATGTGTAACCTCAATTGGTATGAGACCAATTTGAGGTGAAACTAGGCACAAAATGTGCCAACTTTCATTGAGAAACCATGCCAAAATTCTGCTTGCAAGGTGACCTAAAAATGACCAATTCGGATTAGGTGCAATTAGGACCTGAAAAATGACCAATTGGGCAGCAGTGAGTGTTTAGGCCATAACTCACTCAAACCAGGTCCAATTGACTTGAAATTTTAACCAAGAATAGTTAAGACCCATACCTACAAGTCTTATGAAGACACCAAAGCCCAGAAATGACCATAAGCAAGTCAAACAACTTGCACAAGTTCGGGTCCAAAAACTGGCCGAACCAGAATTGACCAATTTGACCTAAAATTGACCTAAAATGGTACCATTTGACCAGCAAGAGTGTAATGACCATAACTCGGTCTACTTAACTCGGATTGACCTGAAATTTTGCACATGGTCCATAAGACCTAAATCTACAAGTTTTTAGTTTCGACCGAGACCGAAAACCGAGGAACTAGATTGTCTGGTTAGGTCAAACCAGTGTCCGGAATCCAAAGAATTTGCATTAAAATGCACTAAGCAAGGAAATGACTTTGGTAAAACATACCAAACCTAAAACCCTATCAAATGTGACATATTAACGACACTAAAACCTAATTTACCTAAAACGCAACGAGGGTCGGTATATTAGGTGATTAAGTGAATAATTGAGTTCATGCATTATTTACCAAACACCATCGATAGAGACAGTTTAAATTAGTAATCTGAAACACTTCAAATTGTGTTTCTCGATTACCAAAGACTCAGAAAAGGGAAGGAAACACCGAGTCCAGATCGTGGGGACACCATCGAGGTTTGTGCACAACAATCAAGCTTTCTTTTGAATTATTTTCAATGGAAATAAATATTGACTATTTGCATATCATTGTTTTAAATTGTGGAAATGTGTTTGTTGGACACTTATTGATTGAAAAACTTTTTGTATGGTTTTAAAATATGAATAATTGTTTGTATGGTATTTGATTGATACTTATTGATTGAAAAGCATCAGTAAATGGTTTTGTGGAAATTGAAGTGAATTACGAATTGTGTTGCCATTTTGTGAATGAAATTATAACTTTGGAAATTTATTGGATTCTTAAGGATCATTTGAATAAAATGTTTGTAATTGTTTTTAATAACAATTGTCATTACAACGATACTATGTTCATCCTCCATTAATGGGGTGAGTGTGATTATTCCTCCCTCTTTGACTTATTAGTGCAGGGTGAGTATGATTATGTTCCTCCTCTTTGACTTCCCACCGAGGTGAGTATGGATGAGTTCTCATTATATAGCTAGCTTCCTCCTCATTGATTTCGATTATTGGGGTGAGCATGTCTTGTCGTGGTGTACAACACGGCATATATGGAAAAAATTGTGTCATGGCCTAAATTGTGTTATAGATTGGCAACACTGTATTCTTGATTATTTGATCGAATTGTGTTATTATGTATTGTGAGATTGTGAAATTGATTTAAACTCTTATTGACATATACTGTCTATTGAATTCAACCATGATCTGACTTATTGAAAATTATTGTGATCTTAACAAATGGAGTTTAAATTCTTGTTGACATTTCTTGTCTTGAATTTAACTCTGGTTTTATGTATCCACTATTGCTATGATTTATGAATTGTGATTTAAAATTTGTATTTGGTAAATGTTGTGCACCATCGAGACATTGTCTCAATGATAGCTTTTATTGCTATCGCAGTAGAGAGAGACAGGCAAAGAAAGGTCGCTAGTATCGCCAATGAGAGATTTTTGGGTATAGTGAGTATACCACTTGTTGCATTTTGTTCTGTAATGTATATTCACTGTTTGTATATTTTGTTCTTGGTTTTGAGCTTTGTAAATTTAAGTTGTACAAAGAAAGTTGTAAAATAATTATGAGTTATTTGGCTTGTAAAATTGTGTTATATCTTTGTATCTTAGTCTTTGAAAATCACTGTGGATTTGACTTGAGAAATGTGTTGTGTTGATAAAAATGTTGGAGTTGAGATTTGAAAATATATTGAAGTGCTTTTACAGTTTTTCAAGAACTGTTTTGTCCAAAATACAAATGGCACCTTGCCAAAATTTTTACAGATATTCCAAATAAATCAAATGAGTTAGTTGTTTCACTTCAGTTCACCAAAGTCTTTCACACCTGTAAATAGTACTCACCACTGTAAAAGAAGTAAGAAAAGTTTTTAAAATCCCTTGTAGTGTATTTAATGGATTATCAGTAGACGGAGTTGGTAATTCATTAGGTATACTACGGGATCATGTTATGCCTTACAGAGGGGTAGGGTGTGACAGTTTCGGCTGGTTTGTTTTGGGGAGGATGGCTGCTGCAATTTTTGCCAATTTGGTCTTCTCTTATCTCTTTTAATAGTTAGTCAAATAATAGTTTAATTTTGATTGGTCATTGTTTTCTTAATGACATCACCATGATGTCATAAATACCTTTTTTCCTCATTTTCTTTTCTTTCCTCTACTACTCATTTTCAATTTAATTTCTAGTAATATTTCTTCATATTTTATGTCATATTAATTATTTACTTAACTGGACAAGTTGGCCAAAAATCACCTCTGAAGGCGAAATGACCAAAATGCCCTCCGTTTGGCTTAACGGGTCAAAATTGTCTGTACCGATTGAAAAATTTTTTTAGGTATTTTCTTGGCATTCTAATGCCATGGGAACCTCAATAACCCTTCTCTGGAGTCCCAAAAATTATTTTATAATTTTTCCCCCAGGTCTAGGGCTCCTCGTTGCGAGAATCACAACTTCCCTCTGGTTACCCATCGCTTGGGCACCGGCTCGTTTAACTCGGTTGTATTTTATTCCTAAAATTTTTACTAAATTTTTCTTATTAATATTTGAGTTGATTATGGTTCCTGACTTTAGTTTAAATATTTTACCGGACATTCTAGCTGTCCGAACCGACACCGGTCACCGGAACAGTAGGATGTACGGAGTGGTTATCGGGAGGGTGTTACAACTCTTCCCCTCTAATTTAAATTTCGTCCTCGAAATTTACCTGATGCAAACAGTTGAGGGAACTGTTGCCTCATCGACTCTTCACTTTCCCAAGTTGCCTCCTCGGTGTTGTGGTGCCTCCATAGCACTTTCACCAATGGAATTTGCTTGTTTCTCAACTCTTTCACTTCCTGAGCCAAGATCCGTAGAGGTTCTTCGTATGTCAAATCCGGCTGTATTTCAATTTCTTCTCTGGAGATGACATGTGAAGGATCTGAGCGGTATCTTCTGAGCATAGACACGTGGAACACATTGTGGATCTTGTCCAGCTCTGGTGGTAAAGCTAGCCTATAGGCCACTGGACCCACACGTTCAATGACTTCATATGGGCCAATGAACCTAGGGCTCAACTTACCTTTTCTTCCAAACCTCAACACCTTCTTCCATGGTGACACCTTGAGGAACACTTTGTCGCCAACCCCATATTCTATTTCTTTTCTCTTCAGGTCGGCATAGGATTTACATGTCATGCGAGGCAACCTTTAAGTTGGCTTTGATTGATTTCACCTTTTCCTCACTGTTTCACTGTGTCCGCCCTACCGCTTGTTCGCCCAATTCAGTCCCAAAGACACCGAGTTCTACATTTTCTCCCATACAAGGCTTCATACGGGGCCATTTGGATACTAGCTTGGTAGCTATTGTTGTATGCAAATTACGCGATGGGAGGTATCTATCCCAACTTCCTCAAACTCAATGACACAACTCTCAAAGATATCCTCAAGGACCTGGATTACTCTTTCGGATTGCCCATCCGTCTGAGGATGGAAAGCTGTGCTGAAATGGAGTTGTGTACCCAAGGATTCATGCAACTTCTTCCAAAATCTCGATGTAAATCTTGGGTCTCGATCAGATATGATGGAAAGTGGAATTCCATGCAGTCTAACTATCTCACTGATATACAATTCTGCTAACCTCTCTAGTGAGTAGTTAGTCCTAACTGGCAGAAAGTGTGCTGACTTTGTCAATCTATCAACTATCACCCATGCTGCATCATGTTTCTTCCGGATGAGAGGTAGCCCACTTACAAAATCCATGGTGACCCGATCCCATTTCCATTCAGGTATGCGATAGGTCAGAGCAAACCCGATGGAACTTGATGTTCTGCCTTGACTTGTCGACATGTCAAGCATTTAGTCACATAGTCACTATGTCCCTCTTCATACTGTGCCACCAATATCAAGCTTGGATCATGATACATCTTTGTACTTCCTGGGTGCATAGCATATACACTAGTGTGTGCCTCCTTTAGAATATTGGCTTTCAATTCCCCATCATCTGGTACACACAGTCTTTCTTTGTAGTATAGACACCCATCAGCTTTCACCCCATAGTCAGCTGCTTTTCCCTCTGGGAGTTTGCTCATAATAGCCAGTAACTTTTCATCTACTTTTTGCCCATCTAAAATCTGCTGTAGCAGGTTTGGCCTCACTTGCAACTCAGCCAAAATAGCTCCATCTCGAATCAAAGATAGACGGGCATTCAATGATCTCAAAGCTGTGATGGATTTTCTGCTCAAAGCATCAGCAACTACATTTGCCTTCCCAGGATGGTAGTCGATTATACAGTCATAATCCTTCAGGAACTCAATCCATCGCCTCTGTCTAAGGTTGAGCTCCTTCTGGGTTGGCAAGTATTTCAGGCTTTTGTGGTCTGTGTAAATGTAGCACTTTTCCCCATACAAGTAATGCCTCCATATCTTCAGTGCGAAGATAATTGCTGCAAGCTCTAGATCATGGGTAGGGTAGTTCTGTTCATGTGGCCTTAGCTGTCTGGAAGCATAGGCGATCACTTTCCCCTCTTGCATCAATACACACCCTAACCCATTATGAGAGGCATCACTGTAGACCACAAAGTCCTTTCCTGACACTGGCTGTGTTAACACTGGTGCCTCTGTCAACATAGCCTTCAACTTCTCAAAACTGGTCTGACACTTGTCATTCCAGTCAAATCTGACATTCTTGTGTAATAACTTAGTCATTGGAGCAGCTATTAGGGAAAATCCCTTCACAAATCTTCTGTAATACCCAGCTAGCCCCAAGAAGCTTCTGACCTCAGTTGTGTTTCTGGGAGGCTTCCATTCCATCACTGCTTCTATCTTCTTGGGATCCACCCTAATCCCATCAGCTGACACTATGTGTCCAAGGAATGCAATCTCATTCAGCCAAAAGTCACACTTGGACAACTTAGCATACAGCTTCTTTTCTCGCAGGGTTTGCAGAACAATCCTCAAATGCTCATCATGTTCTTCCTTGGTCCTGGAATACACCAGAATATCATCAATAAAGACCACTACGAACCGATCTAGGTATGGATGGAAGATACGGTTCATAAGGTCCATAAATGCCGCTGGTGCATTTGTTAGGCCAAAGGGCATCACCAAAAACTCATAATGCCCGTATCGGGTCCTGAATGCAGTCTTGGGCACATCTACATCCTTCACCCTCAACTGATGATACCCTGATCTGAGATCAATCTTAGAAAATACTCTGCTTCCCTTCAACCGATCAAACAGATCATCAATTCTAGGCAACGGATATTTGTTCTTAATCACACTTTATTCAACTGTTAATCAATGCATAGCCTCAAAGTCCCATCCTTCTTTTTCACAACAAAGACTGGAGCTCCCCATGGTGACACATCGGGCGTATAAACCCCTTTATCAAGCAACTCTTGCAACCGAGTTTTCAACTCCTCAATTCAGTAGGTGCCATCCTATAAGGAGCAATGGAAATGGGTGTTGTACCCGGCAGTGTCTCAATAGCAAATTCGACTTCCCTTTCTGGTGGCAAACCAGGCAACTCTTTAGGAAATACTTCTGGGAAGTCTCTCATTGTGGGTATGTCACTCAAGTTTGGCTTAGCCTGCCTAGTATCCACCACATGTGCTAGGTAGGCTTCACAGCCTTTTCTCATCATTCTTCTTGCAAATCGTGGTGAGATGACATTGGACAAGAAATCTGCCCTTTCCCCACAATCGTGATCTCATTACCCTCGTGGGTTTTCAAAGAAATTCTCTTCAATTTGCAATCAACTATTGCCCGATGACGTGACAACCAGTCCATTCCCAAAATCACGTCAAACTCATGGAAAGGCAACTCAATCAAGTCTGCCAAGAATTCATACCCTTGAATCCTTAACGGGCAACCTTTGTATACCTTATTCACCACTACACTGTGGCCCAATGGATTAGTGACCAGAATGTCTTGGTCACTCTCCCCTACTAGTATCTCCCTTTCTACGGGTAAGTTGATGCAAATGTAGGAATGAGTGGATCCTGGATCCACCAATGCATGCACAGGTGTAGTGTAGAGGGAGAACGTACTCGATGACGCCCGGCATCTTGCTCCTCCTGAGCTCTCAGGGCATAATTTCTGGCAGGTGGTCTGTTATCTGGCCTCTCTGCTGGCTCAGATGCAGGCCTCTGTGATGGTCCAACAGCCTCAGATTTACCAGATTTTCTACCTCTCTGTGGTGCAGGAGCAGGTCTGTCTGCTTGTGTTGGAGCAGTTGTAGTGGTTCTGCGTGGACAATTTCTTAGCTGATGCTCTGTCGACCCATATCTCAAGCAGGCACCAGTTACTCTCCAACACTCCCTCTTGTGCCATTTAAGGCAGTGTGGACATGCAGAAGATGTTGGGGCTGGTCCCCTGAACCCCATCCCTGGAGAGCTGCCCACTGATGGTGTGGACTGACCTCTCCTAGGGGTGAATCGTGGCTCGGGCCTCGAGACCACGACCATGTGGTGTGGCCGAACTGAACTGTGCGTGTGGACCCTTGAACTTCTTTCCGAATGCAGAGCCGAGCTAGACCGACCGGTCCTCTTCTCGCTCTCTCCTTCCAGTCCGCCACCGATTCTTACTTTTTCCACCTTTATTGCAGCTTCCACTAACTTGGTAAATTCGGTGATTCCCAAGGCAGTGAGCTGTATCTTGATATTGTCATTCAGTCCCTCTTCAAATCTCTTGCACCTTTTAGCTTCATTGGGGACTATCTCCCTTCCGTAGCAGCTTAATCGGACAAATTCCTTCTCGTATTCGGCCACTGACCACTGCCTCTGCCTCAGATTAATGAACTCTCTCCTTCTCTCTTCCAGGTATACAGTACCCACATACTTTTTCTTAAATTCTGAAAGAAAGAAATCCCAAGTTACAGCTTCTGGCTGCACTTCACTGGACACAGTGTCCCACCACTCATATGCATCATCTTGCAGCAAAGAAATGGCAGCTTCCAGGTTTTGCTCTGGAGTGCAGTGGAGTTGTTTTAGGACTCTGCCTGTTCTGT
The DNA here is from genome assembly GCF_030052815.1 of Hevea brasiliensis. Classification (NCBI taxonomy): domain Eukaryota; kingdom Viridiplantae; phylum Streptophyta; class Magnoliopsida; order Malpighiales; family Euphorbiaceae; genus Hevea; species Hevea brasiliensis. Next base: position 84,898,266 of record NC_079497.1, on the reverse strand, counting down.
TCAACCAATTCTCGGCTGCAACGGAGTCATCTTCTCTCTTGCCATAGAAATCCACAGCTCCAAACTTCCTTAGCCTTTCCAGGTGTGATTTCTGCTGTGGAGCTGGTAGTGGTGGTGGTGGTGCTGGCATTACCCCGGCCATTTGTCTAAAGAAGTCGGCCATTTGTTGGAACATGGCCTGTGGAGGCTGAGCAGGCTCTGCTTGAGCTGGTGGAGCAGATTCTCTCATGCCCCCAGTCTCAGCTGCTGCAGGTGGAGCATGACTCTCCACTTTCTCCTTGACGGCTCTCTAAGATGAGGGATCCATATCCTATTCAAAATAAGAAAAACAAACAGATCTGCATTAGTGTCACCTCGACTCTTACAAATGCAATGCATGGTATGGACTCGATCTAGGACCAGAAACGCCTAAACCGTGCTCTGATACCACTAAATGTGACACCCCTTACCCGTGTACAGTATACCTGAGTAAGTAATGCCACACGGTGTACCAGCACACTCTAATATCCCTCAATTAATTTATATCATGCTTTTGCATATAATTTATGAAATACAATTTATTTAAGCCATTTATCAAAAGTATTATTCATTTAAGGTTTCGAAAATTTTAAAGAAAATCCGTCGGAGTACCTGCTAAAAATGGAGAAAACTGTTCTTCGGAACCTGTGAAAACACTTCCTATATTCATATTCCATCATCTCAACTCTATTTATCAAATTCTCAACATTTTTCAATCATTCATTCCTCATATACAAACAATAAATAAATGCTCAAGTTTTGCATTTATAACCATAACTTTCATTATTTACATAAACATCAAAATACATTACATAGATCCAAATACATATGAGAAAATCAAAATTAATTACAGAATGCCAAAATGACACCTAGTGTCCTACCAATGCACTGCAGAAGTTGAGGTGACAAGGATACTGAGCAGAACTGCAGGACGGACTCACCCAGTCTGTGGTCTACTGGGCTCCCGATCGGGATCTCCAGTACCTACGCGTGGCAAAAGCAACGCGCTAAGCAATAATGCTTAGTGGTGCAATAATATAATAAAAGAAAATAGCAAGAAAATAAATGTGTATAGAATGTGTATGCTTTCTTTGTTTGGTATTGGTATATTCATTATTTCATTAACTTTGTTCACTTTTATTCATTTGGTTGCCCCAAGTAACCTACACTAGACATCGGATGGATAACGGGTAACCGCCTTTGGGTACCTAGTACCTCGGGCGTCACACCATCGGTTACATATGCATCTCCGGTGTGCAGCGAGCTAACAAGTGTAAATAATATCGTGCACAAGGCCAAGTCTCAATACAAAGTCGAATGGCTAAAAGCCATGTAATCACGAATGGCATATTGCCATGTGCGATCGCTAATCGAACCCTACTGGCATGCCAAACTATCCAAACCAATCTTGTTAGGTATACTAGGGCATTTGAAACTTTTAAATTCTTCAATTTGTAAATTTCATGTTTTGGTGTTACTATTCACCTCATTGGTCAACAAAAATGTTGACTTTTGGATAGAAAATATGTTCATTGACTTTGGCACTCCCAACATACCACATTTGGTGTTTAAAACTTGTTGGCATTAAGTGTTAATACCATTTCAAAGTGTAACCCAACACAAACAGAATTTTTAGTTTTGGTGAGTCAACTTCACTGTTCCATTGGATACTGTTACTGTGGGAATTTGAAGAAATGTAAAACATGAAAGTTGTTCCTTATTTTGTCTAGTTGAATTTCTTTTTTTGAATCACTCCATTTGGAGTTTGGTAGCTCCATATATGGTCCACAAACTACAGCTGGCCGGATTCCCATTCTGCAGAAAATACCATATCTACAGTAACAGGAACAGTAACTTCCACTACCATTTGGGTTAGGTTCTGGCCATAATTTGGGGTAGGTTCCTTCATGAAAGTTTTTTGTCTATGTCTTAACTTGTTGCTGTAAAAATTTCAGATCAATTGACCATATCTACAGTGAGTTATGGCCAAACTGTTCATTTGGTCAATTCTGCAGAATCAGTGCAGGGTGTCCGGATTTGGGGCCAAGTTTTGGTCCTCTTGCTTTGGTCTTTTGGGCATGGTTTCTTCAGAAAAAATGTGCCATTATAAGCCTAGTTTCATGTCCAATTGGCCAAACACCAATTGGACTAACACAGCCAAAGTTATGGCTGTGTAATTGGACTGAAATTTTAGTCCATTTCTGCTGTCCTAGGGCAGCTTACTCCTTCTCTTTGCAATCTCATTTTTCAGTCCAAATTGTGCTCAACATACCTAAAATAGTCACTAATTGACCATTAACAAGTTCTCTAACAATTTCCTAAGCCAAGTCACATTTTCACCTTTCCAAACCCTAATGTCCAAATCAATTTACTCATAAACCTTAATTAACATACTTATTTCAATATCCATGCATATTAATACCTTAACCCTCATTTCCAGCCACTCTAAGTTTATTAAACAATCAAACTCAATCTTCCATAGGGCTGCCGAAAATTGAAGGTACCCTTAACACATGTAATTTACTTCAATTTCTTAAAAACTCTTAGCTCAAAATGATGTTCTAACTAAGATTACAAGAGTGAGAATAAAAGTGTAGCACTAACCTTGATTGGGCAGAATTTCCAAAGCCCTAAACTTCACTTTCTTTCCTCTTGTTGGCTGCCAAAAGGTTTAGCAAGGTGCTAGGGCAAAGTTTTAGTGAAAGGAAACTAGGGTTTTAGGGTGAAATGAAGGAGGGAATTGAAGGTTTGAAGTGAACATCAATGGAGGAGGGTTCTAGTGTGTTTCGGCTGGTTTGTTTTGGGGAGGATGGCTGCTGCAATTTTTGCCAATTTGGTCTTCTCTTATCTCTTTTAATAGTTAGTCAAATAATAGTTTAATTTTGATTGGTCATTGTTTTCTTAATGACATCACCATGATGTCATAAATACCTTTTTTCCTCATTTTCTTTTCTTTCCTCTACTACTCATTTTCAATTTAATTTCTAGTAATATTTCTTCATATTTTATGTCATATTAATTATTTGCTTAACTGGACAAGTCGGCCAAAAATCACCTCTGAAGGCGAAATGACCAAAATGCCCTCCGTTTGGCTTAACGGGTCAAAATTGTCTGTACCGATTGAAAAATTTTTCTAGGTATTTTCTTGGCATTCTAATGCCATGGGAACCTCAATAACCCTTTTCTGGAGTCCCAAAAATTATTTTATAATTTTTCCCCCGGGGTCTAGGGCTCCTCGTTGCGAGAACCGCAACTTCCCTCTGGTTACCCATCGCTTGGGCACCGGCTCGTTTAACTCGGTTGTATTTTATTCCTAAAATTTTCACTAAATTTTTCTTATTAATATTTGAGTTAATTATGGTTCCTGACTTTAGTTTAAATATTTTTCCGGACATTCTAGCTGTCCGGACCGACACAGGTCACCGAAACAGTAGGATGTACGGAGTGGTTATCGGGAGGGTGTTACAGTATTTATATGAGATATAAATAAGATGGAATGGTGAGTCTCATGCCATATAACAAACATGATAGGCACTTATACATGATAAGTAGGCCGAACCAGTGACGCATATGACAAACACATGAAGTTTACTCTTATCAATGCATTATCATATATCATATCAGTGCATATAATCTTTAGACCTAAGATAACACAGTTATCTTGTATATAGGTGGTTTGAGTTTGATGCTACTTTCATACTTATACTGTGTATGGGTATATGGGCATGTGTTGGCTCCTACTAGTTATATATAAAGGTAGGTGTTGATCAATATGGAATATGTTACCTTAAGTAAATAGGGATAAAATCCTATGTTCATTTAATTATTTTTGATGTTTGAAGTTTCTGGCCAAGACAGACAGATTTAGTCAGAAAAGAGTTTCTAACAAGAAAATCTAATTAATCAAGATCTGGAATTAAAAGAGAACATAACATTCATAGCAAATGGGGTTTGACATAAACCATAACTCCAGCTAACTCCAGCTCGAGTTGGGATTTTATACCAGAGAGATTCTAGTGCATGGTAACATATGATTATAGGTTCATTTAAGGTATTCATTATCACTGATTGGGTGGCCATGGCATGCAATGCTAGGTGTTAACCATGGTCTATGAGGTGCCTAAAATGATTTAGAGAAATCATTTATGGTAAGAAAGAGTTTTGATGATATTAAGAGTTGATATCATATCTCATTGCTAATTAGTGATGAGCCTAGTAAGTCAAACACATGCACAAGATAATCACCAAGTAAAATGTGATTTAATTGATTAATTAAAGAGTTTAATTAATTAATTAAATAGATTTGGTTTGCAATAAGATTACAAAGTCCCTAGCATGGCTTGAAACCAAATCTAGGTTATTGGATGTATAGTACAAGTTAAATTTATATTTAAAGTGTTTAAATATGAATTTAATTGTGAGAAATTAATTAATGGAGATTAATTAATTAATTTATATTTGATATAAATAGATTAGAAGAGAAGAAATAATGATTTTGGGTTGAGAACTCAAAATTACAACATAAGGGTAATTTGGTCATTTCACATAGTGACATGTGGCATCATGAGATGGTGACACATGGCACCATATTAGCTTGCCATTTGTCTTCCTATCATGTAAGATGATCAAAGTCAAGATTAAGTCTAGCTTTAACACTTGGCTTAATGTGATCAGGTCAATTAAAAATAAGATGCAATGTGGAGGTGACATGTGGTATAGGGTTTAAGTGATGACCTAATTATAAAAGGGAAAAGAAAAGAAGAAACAAACACTCTTATTTTCTCTTATGTGTGGCGGCACCTCTTCCTCCCTCTCCTCTCTTCATCTTTTCTAATCAATTCAAAGAGAAATCAATTGCTTTCTTTGAATTAAAATTGCTAGAAATTATTTCTAGTGTCCTATACATACATACAACCTCTCTAAAGGTAAGAACCCAATTTATAATTGGTTGGCAAGGGTTGAGAAGCAAGATTGGGGGCTACCCATTGGTGATCTTGGTGTGAACAAGCTAGAGGGACAATATTTGGGGTCCTAGGTGCATCCTAAAGGTGCCAATTACATCAATAGTGCATCAAAATGTTAGTGCACATTTTCTTCTTTCAAACTAGGGTTCAATTGAATTAATTTGTTAATTCAAAAATCTTAAATGGCAAACATAGATCCTAATACATATTAAAAGTATTTTAATATGCAATTGAGCATTGAAATTAATTAGGCATATAATGGATGTTGCATGATGCATGAAACCCTAGTAGAAATTTTTGAAATTCAATGCTTTAATCTAACAATTTATATGCTTCCGCTCTTTCATTTTGAGTGCCATATCCTAAAATTATAGGTTTTACAGATTTGTACCTTAAACTTTCATTCTATATCTGAGCACCTAATGCTCATAATTTGAACTAGGTCCCTAAAACAATGTTTTAGAACTTTGTCTTAGGTTTCCAAATCTTTTGAATCACTTTAATTGGATTTTTATAGAGGAAGTTATGGCTTGATAACCATTCAGAGGTCATAGGACAATTTTGTTGAAGTGCAGAATTTCCAGATTTGACATTCCTGATTTACCTCACCATTTCCCCTACTTTGCCCTATGAACTAGGTTTAGGTCCAAACATGAAGTTTTTAGTTTTATGTCTTATAGTTATGTTGGCTTTGGAATCATGTAATTTGCTATTGTGTAGCTTGAGTTATGGTAATTTTTCCAAAACTGGTCGGATGCCTAATCCTTCACATTTTTCAGGTTCAGTCCAACATTATGATAAATTTACTAGACTAAATTTATTTAGCAATTTGATTGGGTTAAGGTCATAATTTGACTTCATGGTCTTCATGTGAATTGTTCTCCTATGTCTCAGGATTCTATTGGTTCTAGAATTACCTAAATTGGAGTTTTCTAGAGTGAGTTATGCCTAATTGAATAAGTACTATTCATATGGTTATTTTCTCCAGGTCCAGAATTGGTAACCTGGATTCAAGCCTAAATTAAAGTTCCCTATGGTCATTTTCTGGGCAGACTCTCTTCATGAAAGTTGGAGCATTATGTCTTAGGTTTCATTTTCAGTTAGTTTCACACCAATTAGAGTTGTGTAGCTCAATTTATAGACTTGCAAACACACTGGACTCAAAGTGTCCATATTTTAGAACATTCATCACACTATCATTCTATTAATTCCACATCTTCCCCAAATTCATGCAACTCAACACATAAATCCTATGAACCATTTCACTTAAGCTAGAATTCATGCTCAATTAAATTAAATCACACAAAACCCTAATTCTCTTCCTCATGGCCAAATTTCATACTTCAATTTCTATGCATGATTTCTTGCATTTTTCATGTAAATTCCCATAATCAACCCTAATTCCATGAATACATAACCATTTCAAGCTTGAAAGATGACATACCTCTAATGGTGATTTTTCAGTCTTCAAGTTTCTTCAAAACAAGGCGTCCATCTTGTTTGCAATATTCAAAACAAGGTCCAATTTAGGTTTTTCTACTAATTTTGTATGGAAATTATTGGAGAAAAGTGGGGTTTTAAAGCTTGAATCAAGCAAAAATGGAGGAAGAGGGTGATGAAGGGTGGACAACCAAAGGAGGTTAATTAATGAATCTTGTCTTCTTCTCAAATATTATATATATATATATATATATATATATATACATATTAATAAATTTTAATTTTAATTATAATAATAATTATTATTATAACAATTTAATTAATTCCCTTCATATCCCATTTGAATTTTCCATACACTTCCCCATTAATTTAATTTCATTCTAGTGCTTTAGTCTTACTTATTTTAATTGGACATTTAGGTCAAAAGTCAATTCTTGAGATGAATTGATCAAAATGCCCCTCATCGGGTTATAGCCTATCTTTTTTTATAATACCCGATGAGTCCTTAGGTTTTGATTAACTTAATTGTGCTTGTTCCCTTTATATTTCTATGATTTTCAAATTCCCAATAATTCCTCCATTAATCCTTAATTAAGGATTCTTGTAACACCCTTATTTGCATAGCCTGGTATATTTTACTATTTCAGTGATCGGTGTCGGTCCAGATAATTAAGAGGATTAGAACCATGTCTAAGGCAACTAGATAAGCCCTGAACACAAATAACTAGCAATTGTCAATTAGTTAAGTATAAATAAGAAAAACAGAATATAAGAGGTTAAATGAGCCAAGAGTCACAGCGATGGGTGACCTTCTCGGGAAGGACTGCGGGTCAATTTAAACTCAAATTTTGAACCGTAAAATGTGACGTCGGGGTCCTTAGGACTATTGCAAACACAGTGGAAAAGAGAAAATCACAAAAAAGAATTGTTTAGTCGATCAAATAATTAGGTCAGAGATCCAGAAGAAATATTGAATTATTTGCAAACCGGATCGAACTGGCGAGGTGTGACACCCCTTACCCGACTACAGTGTAGCCGAGCAAGTTATGCCACTCAGTGTGCCGGAGCACTCTATTTTTTCTGATTTCATTACAGTTCTTGATTTATTTATTCAAAAACTTTATTGAAGATTTAGGCTATTTTTACTTTTATCAAAATCTAACTAAATTGGAAATTTCAAAAATTTTAACAATAATCCGACAAAGTGTCGGCTGTAATTTGGACTAACAGTTCTTCTGAACCTGCCAAAGACAATTTCAATATATACTCAATTTCTCAAACTTAATAGTCTCAAAAATTTTCAAACATAATGTATCTCATCAATCATTCTCATAATTTTCTCATATTTCAAATCTCATCCATATATTTCAATTTCATAATCATTTCCATACATTTTCATTCATACTCAATTCATATGTAAACATTCTCAAATTCAATGAGCAAAATTGTCAAATTTCCTTAATTTACATAATTTACAAAATAATTACAAAATTTCATAATTTACATGATGTATAAACTAATTACATATGAAAGAGCTAATTTATTAATTTACATCACATTTATATTAATTACCTATTCCTAATCTACATTATAATGCAATATCTAGCATTTTATACAAAATACAAAATATGATCTATATGGGCCCTATCTACATGCATTGCTGAGGAGGTGACAAGCTTTGACACTCTGCAGATTCAGACTCCAAAATTTACATTTAGTATTATTTGGGCTTTAATCGGTACTGCTGAGGAAACAATTCCATCGCGCTAAGCATTGCTGCTTAGTGGTGCAATAATATAGCAAGAAGATAAAATATACAAATAAAGAAAGAACGAAGCATAATTTGAATATTTAAGAATCAATTTAATTTAATACAATGTGTCTAATATTAATTATCTTTTGTTCTAATTTGTTCCGCTTTGGAAGCGTTTAATTCCTAAATTCACAGTGATAATGTACAATATACATAATTAATAAAAATACTCAGTTAAATTTATGCTTATATTATCATGTAAGTCACATTTGCAATATTTATGTATGGTATAATTTTCTTTGCTCATCTTTTAGCATTTTCTCTATACTTGCTAGGTTGTTTTAGATTATCTCATAATAAGTAAATTTTAATAACGGTCCAGTTCATTTTGATTCTTTCTAATAAATAACTATTCTAATTTATTTTAGGTCATCTCACTCATTTATTTTATTTGATTTCTAATATTTTAAATTGCTAATATTCTTAACTTATCTCAATAAATACACTACCCAAGTAACCTACGACAGGCTGACTAAACTGGATAACGGGTCGTTGGCCTTTGGACAACTATGGTGCCTCGGGCCGTCATACCATGGGACGCAGAATGTCAACCATGTATGCAGTCAGTATGGCTAAAAAGCCATGATAACACATAATCGGGCATAAAAGCCATGAACACAGGCATAAAGCCATGAATGTGGGCATAAAGCCATGAATACGGGCATAAAGCCATGAATACAGGCATAAAGCCTTTCGTAGTACTGCTAAAACAATACCCTATTGGCATGCCAAACTATCCAATCTGACACACATGTCTAGGCAATACAAGGGCATATAATATCATCAAATATTAATATGTTGTGTTTTATGTCTTTATTATTTCACGATAAATTTCATAATTTGTACATTGATCATAATATTCATACATTCCTTACATCATTCCTATTGATCACAATTCTAAGCAATTGTTCACATGTACCATTGTATTCAAAACATTTTTCCTCTCTCATTTATACATTCAAGAATCTACTTATGTAATTACAAATTTTATATTTCAAGTTGAGTTTCTAATATTTTATGAATTCCATTTGTGATGGGCATATATGCCCTAACTATCTATTCACATCAATTAGGTGACTTATTTTTCATGTTTCAAGTAATCCATGAATATTTCATGGATTTCAAATTTATGGCCTAAATTTCTTTTTAACAATTTTGACTAGGATGCATAGTCCATATTTGTCATACAATTCTAAGCATTTAAACTTAGAATTTGTTCTAGGTCTTCATCTTAATTCACTAATCATTTTGATTACTATTCACCCCATTGGTCAACAAAAATGTTGACTTTTGCATAGACAATAGGTACATTGGTTTTAACACTCCCGATGTACCACATTTTGCATTTAAAACTTGTTGGAATCAATTACCAAATCCATTTCCAAGCTTATTTCAAGTTTTCATGTCACTATTCACTTCATTAGTCAACTAAAATGTTGACTTTTGCATAAACAATAGGTACATTGGTTTTAATACTCCCAACATACCACATTTTTGTATTCAAAACTTGTTGGTTTTGGTCACTTTCTCAAAACTTAGGTCATTTTGGCAAAATTGCCAATTTTTGATTTTGGTGACACTATTCACCTCATTGGTTAACAAAAATGTTGACTTTTGCATAGAAAATATGTACATTGACTTTGGCACTTCAAACATACCACATTTTTCATTTAAAACTTGTTGGCATTAAGCATTAATACCATTTCTAAGCTTAAACCAAGAGAAGCAAAATTTTCAATTTTGCTAACTCAATTTTACTATTCCATTGGGCACTATTGCAGTAGGAATTTGAGTAAATGGTAAATATGAAAGTTGTTCCTTATTTTGTCTAGTTGAATTTCCTTTTTTGAATCACTCCATTTGGAGTTTTGTAGCTCAAGTTATGGCCAAAATAAGTTTACTGTTCACGTGCACTGTTTATGCTGAGATTTTGGGTCTGGCAGATTTTTGGTCCAACTTTGGTCAGTAATTTGATCAAGTTAAGTTCATAATTTGGTCTAACTTTCTGCATATGAAATGTTCTACTATGCCTTAGGTTTCCATTGGTTCAAGAATCGCCTAAATCCGAGTTTTCTAGAGAGAGTTATAGCCATCCAAACATTACTGCTCAAATGAAAATCTGCAGAGTTGCAGGTTTAAACAGTAACTGTGACTGCCATTTGGGTTAGGTTCTGGTCATAATTTGGGGTAGGTTTCTTCATCAAAGTTGTTTGTCTATGTCTTAACTTGTTTCTGTAAAAATTTCAGGTCAATTGACCAAATCTACAGTGAGTTATGGCCAAATGAACAGTTACTGTTCATTTGGTCATTTCTGTAGGGGCTGTTGCAGGGTGTCCGGATTGGGGCCAAGTTTTGGTCCACTTGCTTTGGTCTTTTGGGCATGGTTTCTTCAGCAAAAATGTGTCACTATAAGCCTAGTTTCATGTCCAATTGGCCAAACACCAATTGGACCTACACAGCCAAAGTTATGGCAGTGCAAGTGGACTGAATTTTCAGTCCCTCTGCTGCACTAACAAGGCACCCTACACATTCACTTGGCTATACTATTTTTCAGTCCAATTCATGGTCAACATACCTAAAATGGTCACTTATTGACCCTTATAATGTTCTTTCACAATTCCATAAGCTAAATCCAAGTTTCACTTCTCAAAACCCTAATGTCCAATTTAAATTATCCATAAACCTCAATTAGCATACTAATTCAACATCCATGCATATTCATACCTTAAACATCATTTCTATCCATTCTAAATTCATTAAAACAATCAACCTCATCCTTCCTTAGGGCTGCCAAAAATTAAAGATGCCCTAACACATATAACTTACTTCAAACTCTTACAATTTCTTAACTTAAAATGATGCTTTAACAAGGATTAAAGGAGTGAGAGTGAAAGGATAGCACTAACCTCACTTTAACCTCTTGTAGGAAGAGTTCTTCAAGCTAAAACTTCACTTTCCTTCCTTTTCTAGGCTGCCAAAAGCTTTGTCTAGGTGTGGGATTAATTTTTGATGAAGAGACTTATGGGTTTTAGTGAGTGGATGAAGAGAAAATCAAGTTCAAAGCTTGATAAAATGGTGGAGGGAGAGGGAGAGATTCACTTCCAAATGAAGAAGAAGAACCAGAAATTTTGTGTCTTCATTTGTCATTTTTTTCTCTTTTTAATTTGGCTTATTAGGTTGTGATTGGTGGAAGCCCTCCAAATGACATCATGTGATGTCATATTTAGGTTTTTCTTTCATTTTCTTTTCTTCTTTTCTCTACTCATTTTCACATTAATTTTTAGTAATATTTATTCATATTTTATGTCATATTAATTATTTACTCAACTGGACAAGTCGGCCAAAAATCACCTCGGAAGGTGAAATGACCAAAATGCCCTCCGTTTGGCTTAACGGGTCAAAATTGTCTGTACCGATTGAAAAATTTTTCTAAGTATTTTCTTGGCATTCTAATGCCATGGGAACCTCAATGACCCTTCTCTGGAGTCCCAAAAATTATTTTATAATTTTTCCCCCGGGTCTAGGGCTCCTCGTTTCGAGAACCGCAACTTACCTCTGGTTACCCATCGCTTGGGCACCGGCTCTTTTGACTTAACTGTATTTTATTTCTAAAATTTTTACTAAATTTTTCTCATTAATATTTGAGTTAATTATGGTCCCTCACTTTGATTTGAATATTTTTCCGATCGTTCTAGCTGTCCGGATCGACACCGGTCACCGGAACAGTAGACTGTGCGGAATTGCTACCGGGAGGGTGTTACAACTCTTCCCCTCTTATTTAAATTTCGTCCTCGAAATTTACCCAATGTAAATAGCCAAGGAATTGCTACCTCTTTATTTCTTCACCTTCCCGTATTATCCTACTTTACTTTCTCCTTAGTCTCAATCCTATCATTAAACAGTTCTGTACTCATCCTTTTTCATCTTAAATACAGTCTGCTTCTCATCTCCATTCGCTATCTCATTGTCTCTTCACTCTCTTATTCCATACCTTAACCTAAAATAACCAGGAAATACAGATCTGCAATAGTGTCACCTCGACTCTTATGAATGCAATGCATGATATGCAATCTATCTAGGTCCAGAAACGCCTAAACCGCGCTCTGATACCACTAAATGTGACACCCCTTACCCGACTACAGTGTAGCCGAGCAAGTTATGCCACTCAGTGTGCCGGAGCACTCTATTTTTTCTGATTTCATTACAGTTCTTGATTTATTTATTCAAAAACTTTATTGAAGATTTAGGCCATTTTTACTTTTATCAAAATCTAACTAAATTGGAAATTTCAAAAATTTTAACGATAATCCGACAAAGTGTCGGCTGTAATTTGGACTAACAGTTCTTCTGAACCTGCCAAAGACAATTTCAATATATACTCAATTTCTCAAACTTAATAGTCTCAAAAATTTTCAAACATAATGTATCTCATCAATCATTCTCATAATTTTCTCATATTTCAAATCTCATCCATATATTTCAATTTCATAATCATTTCCATACATTTTCATTCATACTCAATTCATATGTAAACATTCTCAAATTCAATGAGCAAAATTGTCAAATTTCCTTAATTTACATAATTTACAAAATAATTACAAAATTTCATAATTTACATGATGTATAAACTAATTACATATGAAAGAGCTAATTTATTAATTTACATCACATTTATATTAATTACCTATTCCTAATCTACATTATAATACAATATCTAGCATTTTATACAAAATACAAAATATGATCTATATGGGCCCTATCTACATGCATTGCTGAGGAGGTGACAAGCTTTGACACTCTGCAGATCCAGACTCCAAAATTTATGTTTAGTATTATTTGGGCTTTAATCTTGGTACTGCGAGAAACAATTCCATCGCGCTAAGCATTGCTGCTTAGTGGTGCAATAATATAGCAAGAAGATAAAATATACAAATAAAGAAAGAACGAAGCATAATTTGAATATTTAAGAATCAATTTAATTTAATACAATGTGTCTAATATTAATTATCTTTTGTTCTAATTTGTTCCGCTTTGGAAGCGTTTAATTCCTAAATTCACAGTGATAATGTACAATATACATAATTAATAAAAATACTCAGTTAAATTTATGCTTATATTATCATGTAAGTCACATTTGCAATATTTATGTATGGTATAATTTTCTTTGCTAATCTTTTAGCATTTTCTCTATACTTGCTAGGTTGTTTTAGATTATCTCATAATAAGTAAATTTTAATAACGGTCCAGTTCATTTTGATTCTTTCTAATAAATAACTATTCTAATTTATTTTAGGTCATCTCACTCATTTATTTTATTTGATTTCTAATATTTTAAATTGCTAATATTCTTAACTTATCTCAATAAATACACTGCCCAAGTAACCTACGACAGGCTGACTAAACTGGATAACGGGTCGTTGGCACTGGACACTGCGGTGCCTCGGGCCGTCATACCATGGGACGCAGAATGTCAACCATGTATGCAGTCAGTATGGCTAAAAAGCCATGATAACACATAATCGGGCATAAAAGCCATGAATACAGGCATAAAGCCATGAATGTGGGCATAAAGCCATGAATACGGGCATAAAGCCATGAATACAGGCATAAAGCCTTTCGTAGTACTGCTAAAACAATACCCTATTGGCATGCCAAACTATCCAATCTGACACACATGTCTAGGCAATACAAGGGCATATAATATCATCAAATATTAATATGTTGTGTTTTATGTCTTTATTATTTCACGATAAATTTCATAATTTGTACATTGATCATAATATTCATACATTCCTTACATCATTCCTATTGATCACAATTCTAAGCAATTGTTCACATGTACCATTGTATTCAAAACATTTTTCCTTTCTCATTTATACATTCAAGAATCTACTTATGTAATTACAAATTTTATATTTCAAGTTGAGTTTCTAATATTTTATGAATTCCATTTGTGATGGGCATATATGCCCTAACTATCTATTCACATCAATTAGGTGACTTATTTTTCATGTTTCAAGTAATCCATGAATATTTCATGGATTTCAAATTTATGGCCTAAATTTCTTTTTAACAATTTTGACTAGGATGCATAGCCCATATTTGTCATACAATTCTAAGCATTTAAGCTTAGAATTGGTTCTAGGTCTTCATCTTAATTCACTAATCATTTTGATTACTATTCACCCCATTGGTCAACAAAAATGTTGACTTTTGCATAGACAATAGGTACATTGGTTTTAACACTCCCGATGTACCACATTTTGCATTTAAAACTTGTTGGAATCAATTACCAAATCCATTTCCAAGCTTATTTCAAGTTTTCATGTCACTATTCACTTCATTAGTCAACTAAAATGTTGACTTTTGCATAAACAATAGGTACATTGGTTTTAATACTCCCAACATACCACATTTTTGTATTCAAAACTTGTTGGTTTTGGTCACTTTCTCAAAACTTAGGTCATTTTGGCAAAATTGCCAATTTTTGGTTTTGGTGACACTATTCACCTCATTGGTTAACAAAAATGTTGACTTTTGCATAGAAAATATGTATATTGACTTTGGCACTTCAAACATACCACATTTTTCATTTAAAACTTGTTGGCATTAAGCATTAATACCATTTCTAAGCTTAAACCAAGAGAAGCAAAATTTTCAATTTTGCTAACTCAACTTTACTATTCCATTGGGCACTATTCCAGTAGGAATTTGAGGAAATGGTAAATATGAAAGTTATTCCTTATTTTGTCTAGTTGAATTTCCTTTTTTGAATCACTCCATTTGGAGTTTTGTAGCTCAAGTTATGGCCAAAATAAGTTTACTGTTCACGTGCACTGTTCATGCTGAGATTTTGGGTCTGGCAGATTTTTGGTCCAACTTTGGTCAGTAATTTGATCAAGTTAAGTTCATAATTTGGTCTAACTTTCTTCATATGAAATGTTCTACTATGCCTTAGGTTTCAATCGGTTCAAGAATCGCCTAAATTTGAGTTTTCTAGAGAGAGTTATAGCCATCCAAACATTACTGCTCAAATGAAAATCTGCAGAGTTGCAGGTTTGAACAGTAACTGTGACTGCCATTTGGGTTAGGTTCTGGTCATAATTTGGGGTAGATTTCTTCATCAAAGTTGTTTGTCTATGTCTTAACTTGTTGCTGTAAAAATTTCAGGTCAATTGACCAAATCTACAGTGAGTTATGGCCAAATGAACAGTTACTGTTCATTTGGTCATTTCTGCAGGGGCTGTTGCAGGCTGTCCGGATTGGGGCCAAGTTTTGGTCCACTTGCTTTGGTCTTTTGGGCATGGTTTCTTCAGCAAAAATGTGTCATTATAAGCCTAGTTTCATGTCCAATTGGCCAAACACCAATTGGACCTATACAGCCAAAGTTATGGCAGTGCAAGTGGACTGAATTTTCAGTCCCTCTGCTGCACTAACAAGGCACCCTACACATTCACTTGGCTATACTATTTTTCAGTCCAATTCATGGTCAACATACCTAAAATGGTCACTTATTGACCCTTATAATGTTCTTTCACAATTCCATAAGCTAAATCCAAGTTTCACTTCTCAAAACCCTAATGTCCAATTTAAATTATCCATAAACCTCAATTAGCACACTAATTCAACATCCATGCATATTCATACCTTAAACATCATTTCTATCCATTCTAAATTCATTAAAACAATCAACCTCATCCTTCCTTAGGGCTGCCAAAAATTAAAGATGCCCTAACACATATAACTTACTTCAAACTCTTACAATTTCTTAACTTAAAATGATGCTTTAACAAGGATTAAAGGAGTGAGAGTGAAAGGATAGCACTAACCTCACTTTAACCTCTTGTAGGGAAGATTTCTTCAAGCTAAAACTTCACTTTCCTTCCTTTTCTAGGCTGCCAAAAGCTTTGTCTAGGTGTGGGATTAATTTTTGATGAAGAGACTTATGGGTTTTAGTGAGTGGATGAAGAGAAAATCAAGTTCAAAGCTTGATAAAATGGTGGAGGGAGAGTGAGAGATTCACGTCCAAATGAAGAAGAAGAACCAGAAATTTTGTGTCTTCATTTGTCATTTTTTCTCTTTTTAATTTGGCTTATTAGGTTGTGATTGGTGGAAGCCCTCCAAATGACATCATGTGATGTCATATTTAGGTTTTTCTTTCATTTTCTTTTCTTCTTTTCTCTACTCATTTTCACATTAATTTTTAGTAATATTTATTCATATTTTATGTCATATTAATTATTTACTCAACTGGACAAGTCGGCCAAAAATCACCTCGGAAGGCGAAATGACCAAAATGCCCTCCGTTTGGCTTAACGGGTCAAAATTATGCATCTGATTGAAAAATTTTTCTAAGTATTTTCTTGGCATTCTAATGCCATGGGAACCTCAATGACCCTTCTCTGGAGTCCCAAAATTATTTTATAATTTTTCTCCCGGTCTAGGGCTCCTCGTTGCGAAGCAACTTACCTCTGTTACCCATCGGCAGGCATAGGCTCTTTTGACTTAACTGTATTTTATTTCTAAAATTTTTACTAAATTTTTCTCATTAATATTTGAGTTAATTATGGTCCCTCACTTTGATTTGAATATTTTTCCGATCGTTCTAGCTGTCCGGATCGACACCGATCACCGGAACAGTAGACTGTACGGAATTGCTACCGGGAGGGTATTACACGAGGGGCAATTTGGTTAATTGACTCTTGGAGCTGACTCCTGACCTAACTGTCAAATAAAATCGGAGAAAAGAAAATTTTGGGATCAATAATTAAATTAAAGAACTAATGAAAAAATAAATGCAAAAGTAAAAAAAAAAAAAAAAGAAAAAGTTTATGACATCACCTTCCATGACATCATGGATGACCTCATAAATAATTATTAAATTAATGAATTTATGTTGACCAAGTCAAAAATGAGGATAAAACCAAAAAAATGAGAAAAGAAAATTATTCTTCTTCCTCACCCAAAGCCAGCTCATCTCTCTCCTTACCCTCTCCCTCTCTAAACTCCATTAGAGCTTGATTTCAAGCTTTTCAAACTCTCCAAATTAGACATAAAATCCCCCAAATTTCTAAAGCAAGGTTAGTAAGCTAAACTTGAAATTTCTAATTTAATTATTGTATTTATAGTTGAATAAACTTAGAAATTATGAAAACATGAAAAAAATCATGCTTATAATTAACCCCTAGAGAATTCGGCCAATATGGGAATATTGAGGTTCATAGAGTTTTAATGGAATTAAACATGTTAGAATGTTTGAATGAGTTGAGAAATTATATTTATATGCTTTGAATTAGTAAAATGTAATAATTAATGGAAGTTAGGGTTTTGGACCTAGGGTTTAGAAGATAAAATTTTGAGAATTAGTTAAATGGTGTGTTTGACCTTGTTTGAGCTGAAAAATGGTCATGTATGACCAATTGTGGTGTGTTGAAAGTGTTGGAACCAAATGGAAATTTGGATTGGTTATGGACATTCTGTAGGCAGTATGACCAAGATCCCTTTCAGGGACCAAAACTGAAAATTTACCAACCCAATTGTTGTGAGGCCAATTGGGAATGAAATGACCATAGCATAGTGAACCAATTGGCCAAATCCGGATTAGGCAATCTAACCTGTACAAAAATGACCAAATGAATAGTATTTGTTCATTTGGCCATACCTTGGGCTAGGCAGGTCCAAATGACCTAAAATTTTACCAATAGAAAGTTGAGACATAGCCCTACAACTTTCATGAAGAACATAAGTCCAAATTATGCCCTTAACCAAGTCATTTAGCCACTCCAAATTAGTGACCTAAAACTGCCAGAACCAAGTTGGTGCCCAAAAAATCTGGGTTAGGCCAATCCGGCCAGCCATGTTCAAATGGCTATAACTTGAGCTACAAAACTCCAAATGGAGTAATTCAAAAAGAGAAATAAAGTTAAGACAATAAGGAACAATTTCTATGAAGAAAACTTAGCTAAATTCTTACAGCAACATGACCAATAGAACAATACAACATGGGACACCAAAACTGAAAATTTGAAATTTTTCCTAAAAGACTTAAAAATTAAGAAAAGAACTAAAACCAACAAATTAGGTAATCAAAATGTGGTATGTGGGTTAAATTAGAATTCCCATACCTATTAAGCATTAGAAAGTTAACAAATTGACTTGAATAGTGTTATGAATAGTAACCCCAAAATACAAATTTTAAAGAACGTCAAGTTTAGCATATTTAAGCTTGGTATAAGTAGATTTGAATTCATTTTTGGATTTATGATAAATTATGATACTGAAACACTGTGAAATTGTGTGTTTCAGTTGAAAAGAATACCGAGAAAGAACCCGAGGCATCGAGTCAAGGCCAAGGGGCAACTCGTATAAGGTTTGTGCACAACATCAATATTCTTTAAAATTCATTTACAAAGTGCATGAAATGTTTATTATGCTTTTGACTTAAATTGTTGAAAGTTTACTTGTATGTGTTTGAAATGGCAATAAATGTTTGATAAATTGTTAAGATAGTTTTGAAACCACAATGTCATGACCATATATTTGAATGCCTCACTAGCATGACTAGTGGAGGAAATCAGTTTCAAATTTTGATTCCTTCTCTAGCTGAAGTGTTGAGGTGTGTGCCTGTAGAAGAAGAAAAAGAATGGGTCCCCATATATTTGAGCTAGCTAGCCTTGTGATGTGACTTCTCATAAGCCTCTGGCTATTGAGATGATTATTGTTTCGAACGGCATGAAATAACTATGTGTTTTTATGAAATTTGTTTTGAGACTTTCGAAATGAAATTGTTTGGATTAAAATTTTATAAATCATGTTTTGAATTTATATCTCATGTTCAGCTAAATTTGTGAATAAGTATGATTTAAATTCTGCATAAAGATTATTTTAGTATGTTGTGCACCACTGAGTCATAGTACTCAGCAATGGCTGTTATTGCTATCGCAGATATAGAGATTAGAGGAGCAATAGAGTGAGCTGCTAAGGATTGTGGAGCCACCTTCCCTGAAGTTCCATCGGGTATATTTTATACCCTGATTGTAAAAATTATTTTGATGTATGTAAATGTATGTATGTGTAGAACTAGTCATGAGTAGTTGTGTAAAGTTTGTAATAAAATTAGTTTGGATTTTTCTAATGTAAATTTTGGATGATTGTAATTTGTTTTAATTTTAATGAAGTATAAATGAAAGTATTTTGTTTTAATTTGAATGAAATTACTTAGTATTATTTTGGATGTTATTTGAATTAGAAATTACTGATTTGAATTTTTGGAATTTGAGAAATGATGTTGAAATTGGTTGTGATGGAGGTTGATTTGATGAAGTTAATGAGATAAATCATTGGAAGTGCTTTTTATAGGTATTTGAAGAACTGTTTTATCAAAATACATACGACACTCTGCCGAAATTTTTCTAAAATTTACGGAAAAATAAAAAGGGACAAAAATTTTAACTGGTTTTTAAACTCTAATTAAATGTTTTAATACATATTAGAAAATACTCACCACTTCAAAAAAAAGTAAAAAAATGATTTTAAAATCCCTTGTAGGGTACTTAATGAGTTATCGGTAGGTGAATGCAGAATACCTAGACAAAGGGTAATTTAACAGAGTTGGAATTGGTAAAAGAGACAGAAGGACTGGTAAAGAATCCTAGTATGAGAGATCAAGAAACTAATGAATAATAGAATTTCATGAGTAGGAATACTAAAGGCAGAGGAAAACAATGATGGAAAAGTGAATAAAATTATGAGACAACGATAAGCTCGGTTGTTTGAATCAGATGAATTTCGAGGACGAAATTCCTTTTTAGAGGGGAAGAGTTGTAACATCCTCACTTTCGTAGTCCGTACATTCTACTGTTCCGACAACTAATGTCTGCCTTGGAAAGTTAGAATGTCTGAAACTACACTCCAGCGATTATGAACAGACATATAATGATGATATAAATAAGAAGAAAATTCAAGAAAAATCAAAGAAAAATGAGAGAGAGAAAATGAAGCTAAGTTAAACGAGCAAGATCGCAAATGATGGGTGACCGTGACTGGAAGGTCAATTCTTGACCGAGGATCGCGGGGAACCCTCAGAATTTAATTCCGAGACGTAAGTAAAGCTCTATTGAAATATAATTGACACTAGAATTATTAAACAAAAATTAATAAATTAGTACAAAGAAAAATGAAAAAAAATCGAGAAACAGACAAAACTCGGTGTTACCGAAAAATCAGGAATATAACCCGAAGTGGGGTATTTTAGTCATTTGACACCTAGAGTTGCCTTTTGACCTCAATGTCCATTAAAAATAAATGATATTACACTTAGAGGGTCATAAAAAATTAAATTGTGATACATTATAAGAATAGTGAAAGAAATGGGGGATAAAATCGAATTCATGAAACTTTGAATAATTAACATTAAAATCCAAGTTAGTGCTCCACTAACTCTTAATTTGGGACACTTAAATATTCCTTTGAGACAGCAGAACCATCATCTTCCACCTTGAGAAATAACCAGCCAAGAGAAATGAAGTTCACCATGGAAATCACCATGGATGCCCCAGATGCAACCTCCATGGGTGCATGATCAAGCCACCATTTCTACTTGGTTTCTTCATTAAAGCTTGCACACACACCTTGGGCAGTATGTTGGAAGCAAAAAGAAGAGGATTTGATGAAGTTTTGGTGAAGCTCAAAAAAGTTTAGTGCTAGTTTTTCATCTCTTGCTTCATTAAAGTTTGTATTAAGGTTGAAATGAGATGGATGGTGAAGAAATTTGAAGGATTTGATGAGTTATTGACATATTCAATTTTGGACAGCCATGAAAGTTTATTGTAGTTGAGTTTTTCTTACCTCTAATGGATGAAAATTAAGGTTGATTAACTTAAATGGAAGTGGTAGTAAGTTAATATCCAATGATGTGCATGTTAGTGCTTGAATTAAGGGTTTGAATATGGGTCTTGATACTTTGGTAAACTGCCATGTTTGGCAGCCTAATAAATCATGAATTTGTATGTGAGCTTATGTGAATTATAGATGGAATGTGATGGTGTTAAATAGTGGGCAGTATGCGTAGTTGTCATGGATGTATATGTGAAATATTGGTGTTGAGACATGTTGTATTCGGTGGAATTGAATGTTGGACTTTAATGGTGAATTGTGAGCATTGAGCACTTGAATATTCTGCCCAAAATTGTTGCTAGAATTGTGTACAATATATATATATATATATATATATATATATATATATATATATGGAAGTTTTATTGATTGAATATTGAAGTAATAAGGAGGAGAAGGAATATCAAATTGGAAGTGTATGTGCTTTGTGCAGGTTGTATATTGAAGGTAGTACCTAAATTAGGCCATAAGTGCCAAACTGTGAAACCAATTGGTATGAGGCCAAAGGGGGGTGAAACTAGGCACCAAATAGGCCAACTTTCATGTAGAAATGTTGGCAAAATTCTGCCTAGAAACTGACCTTAAAAATGACCAAATTCGCAATAGCAACCTTGCAACCCAGATTTTTGACCATATGAACAGTAGTCATTAGGATGACTATAACTCACTCAAAACAGGTCCAATTGACCTGAAATTTTTACCATGAATAGTTTAGACATAGAGCTACAATTTTTCTTCTTTGACCAGAAGCTAAAAACCAAGGGAAGTAGGACTTTAAGCTAGACAATTCTAGCACACAAAAATTGAGAAATTGACCAAAATTTGCACCAAAGGTGTAATCTGTCCAGCATTGGTAAATTGACCATATCTTGGTCTACACAACTCAGAATGACCTAAAATTTTGCCCCGCGTGCAATAAGACATAGACCTACAAGTTTGTAGTTTGGACCAAAACCAAAAAACTGAGGGAACTAGGTCGTCCGGCTAGGTCAAAATAGTACACTGAAATCCGGTAAATTACAATAAAATGCAATACACTTGGAAATGAATTTGGTAACATATACCAACACTAAAGGGCTATAAAATGTGTCATATTGGTAACATTAGAATTGACTGACTTAGAGTGCATCAAGGGTCAATATTATATATTAACTAATGAAATGAATTGAAGGAAATAGTACCAAGAGAAATAGGACTTTAAGCTAGACAAATCTAGCACACAAAATTTGAGAAATTGACTAAATTTTGCACCAAAGGTGTAATCTGTCCATCTTTAGTAAATTGACTATATCTTGGTCTATACAACTCATAATGACCTGAAATTTTGTCCCGAGTGCAATAAGACATAGAGCTACAATTTTGCTTCTTTCACCAGAAGCTAAAAACCAAGGGAAATAGGACTATAAGCTAGACAAATCTAGCACACAAAGTTTGAGAAATTGATCAAATTTTGCACCAAAGGTGTAATCTGTCCTGCTTTAGTAAATTGACCATATCTTGGTCTATACAACTCATAATGACCTGAAATTTTGCCCTGAGTACAATAAGACATAGAGCTACAATTTCACTTCTTTGACTAGAAGCTAAAAACCAAGGGAAAAAGGACTTTAAGCTAGACAAATCTAGCACACAAAAATTGAGAAATTGACCAAATTTTGCACCAAAGGTGTAATCTATCCAGTTTTAGTAGATTGACCATATCTTGCTCTATACAACTCATAATGACCTGAAATTTTGCCCCGAGTGCAATAAGACATAGAGCTACAATTTTGCTTCTCTGATCAGAAGCTAAAAACTAAGGGAAATAGGACTTTAGGCTAGACAAATCTAGCACACAAAAATTGAGAAATTGACCAAATTTTGCACCGAAGGTGTAATCTATCCAGCTTTAGTAAATTGACCATATCTTGGTCTATACAACTCATAATGACCTGAAATTTTGCCCTGAGTGCAATAAGACATAGAGCTACAATTTTGCTTCTTTGATCAGAAGCTAAAAACCAAGGAAAATAGGACTTTAAGCTAGACAAATCTAGCATACAAAAATTGAGAAATTGACCAAATTTTGCACCAAAGGTGTAATCTGTCCAGCTTTAGTAAATTGATCATATCTTGGTCTATACAACTCCTAATGACTTGAAATTTTGCCCGAGTGCAATAAGACACAGAGCTACAATTTTGCTTCTTTGACCAGAAGCTAAAAACTATGGGAAATAGGACTTTAAGCTAGACCAATCTAGCACACTAAAATTGCAAATTGGTAATTACATAAAATGATGCTTGAAGTGATTTGGCAATGATTGCCAACTTGTGAATAGGGTAAATTGTATTATATTGACAACATATTGAATTGTAAATTGTGACATGTTGATGCTAGAATCACCCTATCCATAATGCATAAAAAGGTCAATAATTTAATTGACCAGTGAAAGGCATAAAGATGTGTAAACCCTATGAATAAAGAATTAAATATGTAATATTGTAATATGCCCTAATTTGCCTAGTCGACTAGTTTGGATAGGTTGGCATGCCAATAGAATTCTGACAGCTGTTCTGTAAATGACTTTATGTCATATTGTGTTTTATGGCTTATTATGCCATACTATGATTTTAATAGCCTATGGCTATACAGATTGTGTTATTATACTCGGCTTAATGCCTGATTGATTATATGGCTTTTTAGCCACACTGTTTGCACACCGGGAGATACTTTGTGACCGATGGTGTGACGGCCCAAGGTACTAGATACCCAGTGTTAGTATATCCATTTATTCAGTCTGGTTAGTGTATAGGCTACATGGGCAGTCAATTAAAGCATTATTCAATTCAAGCAGTTAAGTTAAGTTAAGTATAATGAAATTTCAGTACGATTAAATTAAGTATTGAATGAATGAGTAAAACAGATTAGCAAAAGAAACATAACAAAAATATAAATTGCAGAACCGTAGAGACTTAAAATATAATACAGTCAGAATAATTTGTATACTGGGTAGTATTACTAAAAAGTTATAAACTAAGCACTTCCAAAGAGGGACATACTAGTATATGAGATCGTTGATGCTAGAAATACCATACTAAATTAAATTGATTCCTGAGTATCCGAATTATGATTTATTTCTTTCTTTATTTGTATATATTATTTCTTGTTGTACTATTGCACCACCAAGCAGAAATGCTTAGCGCGATGGAATTGCTTCCTCGCGCAGGTACTGAAGGTAAAACTAGTACACTATCGACTGAGATTTTGGGAGTTCAGATCTGCAGAAGTGTCAGAAGAGTTCAAGATTGTCACCTCCTCAGCAATGCATGTAGATAGGGCTCATTTTAAGCATGTTTTCTAATCTGTACATTATAATTACTGCTTATATTGTAATGTGAATTAGTAACTGTAATTTTATTTGTATATTCTATACTTGATAAATTTATGTACTTAATTGGCAAATTATATACGTTAATGAAATATAAAAAAATTCTAATGTCTGAGTTGATTATGTAATCATAATGATTCTGAATGAGATTGAATTTGAGAAATTTTGAGACTGAATCTGAGTTTGAGAAATTGATGAGAATGCTATGAGATAATCAGAGTTATGAATTTGAGCATATATTGAAATTATATTTGGCAGGTTCAGAAGAACTGTTAGTCCAAATTACTGTCGGCACTCTGTTGGATTGTCATTAAAATTTTTGAATTTTCCAAATTAGTCAAATTTTGATAAACAGTAAAAATAGCCTAAACCTCAGTTAAAGTTTTTGAACAAGTAAAACTAGAACTATAATGAAACAAGATAAGATCAAGTGCTCCGGCACTCCGTGTAACACACTTTGCTCGGCTACACTATAGACGGGTGAGGGTGTTACATTTAGTGGTATCAGAGCACGGTTTAGGCGTTCCTAGGCAAAGATAAGTAGAAAGAACTAGTGTGCATACATGCATTGCATTCATAAGAGTTGAGGTGACACTATGCAGATCTGTTTACTTTTGATTATTCAAAGTTAAGATATTGACTTAGAGCCGCAGAGGGCATTAAAAAAAGAAGTAGAAAACATGGTTCATGAGGTTATAACGTAGTGACTATATAATATTCTCGATGTTTGTATTGTAAGCTGCAGATTACAGTACCGACATGGGATTGTTGTGTAGAGCTACGTGCTTCCTCGTGGTAGAATAAAATAAGAATATTTGTAAGTAATCTATAAAATGATACCGTGACGCCCGAATAGAGTACTATTACGGGAAATAAATGTGAAAATTTTAGTCAGAAATTTAAAACTTCAAAACTAGCCTGTCGAAAGACTACACTTCTAAGGTAGCTAGAGTCAGTGACTCAGTTACACTAATGTGGACTACCATTACCACAAAAATGGCTATAAGCTTAGAGAATTCAGTATGGCTATAAATTAGAAAGAACACCTTGAGGATGAAGATATTTGGACATCGATATGGAGTCTTATCAGTATTTTACTATTTTTGACAGAAAGGAATGATGTAGGTATTTGAGAATACATTTAAAAATTGTATTGATGCTCTCTTCAGAAGTAAGAATAGATACCTTCCATTGATGGAGTTTGTGTATAGTGATGTTTACTAAATAAGCATGATGATATCAAGATATAAGTTTTATATGAGGTAAATGCAGAATACCTAGACAAAGGGTAATTTAACAGAGTTGGAATTGGTAAAAGAGACAGAAGGACTGGTAAAGAATCCTAGTATGAGAGATCAAGAAACTAATGAATAATAGAATTTCATGAGTAGGAATACTAAAGGCAGAGGATAACAATGATGGAAAAGTGAATAAAATTATGAGACAACGATAAGCTCGGTTGTTTGAATCAGATGAATTTCAAGGACGAAATTCCTTTTTAGAGGGGAAGAGTTGTAACATCCTCACTTTCATAGTCCGTACATTCTACTATTCCGATAACTAATGTCTGCCCTAGAAAGTCAGAATGTTTGGAACTACACTCCGGCGATAATGAACAGACATATAATGATGAAATAAATAAGAAGAAAATTCAAGAAAAATCAAAGAAAAATGAAAGAGAAAAAATGAAGCTAAGTTAAGCGAGTAAAGACAGTTGATGGGTGACCGTGACTGGAAGGCCGTTCTTGACCCTGTGATTGCGGGAACCTCAGAATTTAATTCCGAGACATAAGTAAAGGTCTATTGAAATATAATTGACACTAGAATTATTAAACAAAAATTAATAAATTAGTATAAAGAAAAATGAAAAAAAAATCAAAAAACAGACAAAAATCGGTGTTACCAAAAAATCAGAAATATAACCTGAAATGGGGTATTTTTGTCATTTGACACCTAGAGTTACCTTTTGACCTCAATGTCCATTAAAAATAAATGATATTACACTTAGAGAATGTCATGAAAAATTAAATTGTGATACATTATAAGAATAGTGAAAGAAATGGGGGATAAAATCCAATTTATGAAACTTTGAATAATTTACATTAAAATCCAAGTTAGTGCTCCCCTAACTCTTAATTTGGGACACTTAAATATTCCTTTGGGACAGCAGAACCATCATCTTCCACCTTGAGAAATAACCAGCCAAGAGAAATGAAGTTCACCATGGAAATCACCATGGACGCCCCACATGCAACCTCCATGGGTGCATGATCAAGCCACCATTTCTAGTTGGTTTCTTCATTAAAGCTTGCACACACACCTTGGGCAGTATGTTGGAAGCAAAAAGAAGAGGATTTGATGAAGTTTTGGTGAAGCTCAAAAAAGGTTAGTGCTAGTTTTTCATCCCTTGCTTCATTAAAGTTTGTATTAAGGTTGAAATGAGATGGATGGTGAAGAAATTTGAAGGATTTGATGAGTTATTGACATATTCAATTTTGGACAGCCATGAAAGTTTATTGTAGCTGAGTTTTTCTTACCTCTAATGGATGAAAATTAAGGTTGATTAACTTAAATAGAAGTGGTAGTAAATTAATATCCAATGATGTGCATGTTAGTGCTTGAATTAAGGGTTTGAATATGGGTCTTGATACTTTGGTAAACTGCCATGTTTGGCAGCCTAATAAATCATGAATTTGTATGTGAGCTTATGTGAATTATAGATGGAATGTGATGGTGTTAAATAGTGGGCAGTATGCGTAGTTGTCATGGATGTATATGTGAAATATTGGTGTTGAGACATGTTGTATTCGGTGGAATTGAATGTTGGACTTTAATGGTGAATTGTGAGCATTGAGCACTTGAATATTCTACCAAAAATTGTTGCTAGAATTGTGTACAATATATATATGGAAGTGTTATTGATTGAATATTGAAGTAATGAGGAGGAGAAGGAATATCAAATTGGAAGTGTATGTGCTTTGTGCAGGTTGTGTATTGAAGGCAGTACCTAAATTAGGGCATAAGTGGCAAACTGTGAAACCAATTGGTATGAGGCTAATGGGGGGTGAAATTAGACACCAAATAGGCCAACTTTAATATAGAAATGTTGCCAAAATTATGCCTAGAAACTGACCTTAAAAATGACCAAATCCGCAATAGCAACCTTGCAACCCAGATTTTTGACCATATGAACAGTAGTCATTAGGATAAGCACAACTCATTCAAAATAGGTCCAATTGACCTGAAATTTTTACCACGAATAGTTTAGACATAGAGCTACAATTTTTCTTCTTTGACCAGAAGCTAAAAACCAAGGGAAATAGGACTTTAAGCTAGACAATTCTAGCACACAAAAACTGAGAAATTGACCAAATTTTGCACCAAAGGTGTAATCTGTCCAGCATTGGTAAATTGACCATATCTTGGTCTACACAACTCAGAATGACCTGAAATTTTGCCCTGCATGCAATAAGACATAGACCTACAAGTTTGTAATTTAGACCAAAACCTAAAAACTGAGGGAACTACGTCGTCCGGCTAGGTCAAAATAGTACACCGAAATCTGGTAAATTGCAATAAAATGCAATACACTTGGAAATGAAATTGGTAACATATACCAACACTAAAGGGCTATAAAATGTGACATATTGGTAACATTAGAATGGACTCACTTAGAGTGCATCAAGGGTCAACATTATATGTTAACTAATGAAATGAATTGAAGGGAATAGTACCAAGAGAAATAGGACTTTAAGCTAGACAAATCTAGCACACAAAAATTGAAAAATTGACCAAAATTTGCACCAAAGGTGTAATCTGTCCAGCTTTAGTAAATTGACCATATCTTGGTCTATACAACTCATAATGACCTAAAATTTTGCCCCGAGTGCAATACGACATAGAGCTACAATTTTGCTTTTTTGACCAGAGGCTAAAAACCATGGGAAATAGGACTTTAAGCTAAACAAATCTAGCACACAAAAATTGAGAAATTGACCAAATTTCGCGCCAAAGGTGTAATCTGTCCAGCTTTAGTAAATTGACCATATCATGGTCTATACAACTCATAATGACCTGAAATTTTGCCCCGAGTGCAATAAGGCATAGAGCTACAATTTTGCTTCTTTCACCAGAAGCTAAAAACCAAGGGAAATAGGACTTTAAGCTAGACAAATCTAGCACACAAAAATTGAGAAATTGACCAAATTTTGTACCAAAGGTGTAATCTATCCAGCTTTACTAAATTGACCATATCTTGGTCTATACAACTCATAATGACCTGAAATTTTGCCCCGAGTGCAATAAGACATAGAGCTACAATTTTTCTTCTTTGACCAGAAGCTAAAAACCAAGGGAAATAGGACTTTAGGCTAGACAAATCTAGCACACAAAAATTGAGAAATTGACCAAATTTTGCACCAAAGGTGTAATCTATCCAGCTTTACTAAATTGACCATATCTTGGTCTATACAACTCATAATGACCTGAAATTTTGCCCCGAGTGCAATAAGACATAGAGCTATAATTTTGCTTCTTTGACCAGAAGCTAAAAACCAAGGGAAATAGGACTTTAAGCTAGACAAATCTAGCACGCAAAAATTGAGAAATTGACCAAATTTTGCACGAAAGGTGTAATCTGTCCAGCTTTAGTAAATTGACCATATCTTGGTCTATACAACTCATAATGACCTGAAATTTTGCCCTGAGTGTAATAAGACATAGAGCTACAATTTTTCTTCTTTGACCAGAAGCTAAAAACCAAGGGAAATCGGACTTTAAGCTAGACAAATCTAGCACACAAAATTTGAGAAATTGACCAAATTTTGCACCAAAGGTGTAATCTGTCTAGCTTTAGTAAATTGACCATATCTTGGTCTATACAACTCATAATGACATGAAATTTTGCCCCGAGTGCAATAAGACATAGAGCTACAATTTTGCTTCTTTGACCAGAAGCTAAAAACCAAGGGAAATAGGACTTTAAGCTAGACCAATCTAGCACACTAAAATTGCAAATTGGTAATTGCATAAAATGATACTTGAAGTGATTTGGCAATGAATGCCAACTTGTGAAAAGGGTAAATTGCATTATATTGACAACATATTGAATTGTAAATTGTGACATGTTGATGCTAGAATCAACTTATCCATGATGCATAAAAAGGTCAATAATTTTATTGATCAGTGAAAAGCATAAAGATGTGCAAACCCTATGAATAAATAATAAAATATGTAATATTGTAATATGCCCTAATTTCCCTAGTTGACTAGTTTGGATAGGTTGGCATGCCAATAGGATTCTGACAGCTGTTCTGTAAATGACTTTACGTCATATTGTGTTTTATGGCTTATTATGCTGTACTATGATTTTAATAGCCCATGGCTATACAGATTGTGTTATTATACTCGGCTTAATGCCTAATTGATTATATGGCTTTTTAGCCACACTGTTTGCACACTGGGAGATACTTTGTGACTGATGGTCTGACAGCCCGAGGTACTAGGTACCCAGTGCTAGTATATCCGTTTATCCAGTCTGGTCAGTGTATAGGCTACATGGGCAGTCAATTAAAACATTATTCAATTCAAGTAGTTAAGTTAAGTTAAGTATAATGAAATTTCAGTACGATTAAATTAAGTATTGAATGAATGAGTAAAACAGATTAGCAAAAGAAACATAACAAAAATATAAATTGTAGAACCGTAGAGACTTAAAATACAATACAGTTAGAATAATTTGTATACTGGGTAGTATTACTAAAAAGTTATAAACTAAGCACTTCCAAAGAGGAACATACTAGTATATGAGATCGTTGATGCTAAAAATACCATACTAAATTAAATTGATTTCTGAGTATCCGAATTATGATTTATTTCTTTCTTTATTTGTATATATTATTTCTTGTTATACTATTGCACCACTAAGCAGAAATGCTTAGCGCGATGGAATTGCTTCCTCAAGCAGGTACTGAAGGTAAAACTAGTACACTGTCGACTGAGATTTTGGGAGTTCAGATCTGCAGAAGTGTCAGAAGAGTTCAAGATTGTCACCTCCTTAGCAATGCATGTAGATAGGGCTCATTTAAGCATGTTTTCTAATCTGTACATTATAATTACTACTTATATTGTAATGTGAATTAGTAACTGTAATTTTATTTGTATATTCTATACTTGACAAATTTATGTACTTAATTGGCAAATTATATACGTTAATGAAATATAAAAAAATTCTGATATCTGAGTTGATTATGTAATCATAATGATTCTGAATGAGATTGAATTTGAGAAATTTTGAGACTGAATCTGAGTTTGAGAAATTGATTAGAATGCTTTGAGATAATCGGAGTTATGAATTTGTGCATATATTGAAATTGTCTTTGGCAGGTTCAGAAGAACTATTAGTCCAAATTACTGTCGGCACTCTGCTGGATTGTCATTAAAATTTTTGAATTTTTCAAATTAGTCAAATTTTGATAAACAGTAAAAATAGCCTAAACCTCAGTTAAAGTTTTTGAACAAGTAAAACTAGAACTATAATGAAATAAGATAAGATCAAGTGCTCCGGCACTCCGTGTAACACACTTTGCTCGGCTACACTATAGACGGGTGAGGGTGTTACAGTATGCCTGCTCAAGCTCCAGCCCAAATTACTGTGGTGCAACCTCAAGCTCCAGTTAGACAGTATGACAAGCTGTTGAAATATGGGGCGATAGAATTCAAGGGTACAGTAGACCCACTAGAGGCAAAGCAATGGTTGGAAAGATTGGAAAGAGTGTTCAAGAAGCTGCACTGCCAAGATGAACTAAAATTCGAGTACTCAGTATCGCTACTGTAACGGGATGCATATGATTGGTGGAAGACCATCCCCCACAGCTTGGAAAAACCACCAGTACTGACCTGGGATGACTTCATCATAGAGTTCAGACAGAAATACATCCCAGATGCATATGTTGAACAGAAACTACAAGAATTTCTGAGTTTGAAGAGGGTAACAGAACAGTGGTAGAATATGAGAGAGAGTTCTCCCGCTTAAGCCACTATGCTGGGAGTCTCCTTTCTAACAGCAAGGAAAGGTGCAAGAGATTTGAAACGGGTTTGAAGCCAAGCCTACGGATGCAAGTAGTGGGATTTACACACAGTAATTTCTCAGAGCTCATCTCTCAGGCACTTGAGTTGGAAAGAATTGAATTAGAAGTGACCCCAGCAAAAGAAAAATCTGAGAAGACTGAAAAATCAAAGAAAGAAAAAGGTGAAAAATAAGTTAAACAAAGTCCTAGTATTACCTCTGAAAAGAAGAAGAAATTTGGGGACCTAGCAGAGGTCGAGGTGGAAGGTTTGGAAGGGGCAGATTCTCTGGACAGAGACCCCCTAGATTTGGTCAGCAGTCAAGCAGGGGTTCACAACCTCCCCGCCCTTGTGAGACTTATGGCAAGATTCATAGGGGAGAATGCTATTGGGCAACAGGAGTCTATTTTAACTGTGGAGGCAAGGGCTATCTTGCTAAAGACTGCACTAGTGCCCCTAGATTCGGTCTAGCTCCTACTACTGCAGAAGGATCTATTCAGAGTCCTGCTCTCAGAGGTTCACAACTGATTGGCAGAGGAAGAGGCAGAGGTAGAGGCAATGCTTACGGCGATCGAGTGCATTGTTGGTCGATCGGCTGAGAAGTGCTTGACCGGGGTTTATACGATGAGACAACGAGAAGAGGCTGAGACTTTCGATGTTATAGCTAGTACATTCTCTATCCTTGATCAAGATGTATTTTTATTGTTTGATCCGGGTTCAACCCACTCGTATGTTAGTGCTAGCATAGTCAGTTCACTTGCTATTCCATGTGTAAAAATGGGTTTTGAAGTGTTAGTAACTAATTCGTTAGGACAAGAGGTTTGAGTCAATAGAATCTATAGAGACTGTCCTTTGGTAATCCAAGGACATGTTTTTCTGTCAGATATTATTGAAATGCCCTTCAGAGATTATGATATTATCTTGGACATGGATTGGTTAGACAGGCATCACGTCATGATTGATTGTGGATTGAAGACGGTCACTTTTGGTCTTCCTCTGTATGGTGATGTGGTAATACATGGGGAGAGGCATTTACTGCCATCAAACATCATTTTGGCTGCACTAGCAAGAAGGATGATCAAAAAGGGGTGTGAAGCATACTTGGCACATGTGATAGACACCCAAGTGGGGAGTCCGACACTAAGAGACATCCTTACTGTATGTGACTTTTCCGGATGTGTTTCCTGATGCATTGCCAGGATTACCTCTAGAAAGAGAGGTGCAGTTTGAGATTGATTTTATGCCTGGTGTGGACCCAATCTCCATAACACCATATAGAATGGCACCAGTAGAACTGAAAGAGTTAAAAGTGCAGTTGCAAGAGCTGCTTGATAAGGGCTTTATCCACCCTAGTGTGTCACCTTGGGGAGTGTCAGTGTTGTTTGTTAAGAAGAAAGATGGCACTCTCCGCTTATGTATTGACTATCGACAGTTGAATAAGGTGACAATAAAGAATAGATATCCATTGCCTCGCATTGATGACTTGTTTGATTAGTTGAGGGGTGCAGCTATGTTCTCCAAAATTGACCTGAGATTAGGTTATTATCAGCTAAAAGTACAAGAGCAGAGTATTCCTAAAACTACCTTTAGAACCTACTATGGCCATTATGAGTTCTTGGTCATGCCATTCGGGTTAACTAATGCTCCGGCTGCTTTTATGGATCTGATGAACACTATCTTCAAACCATACCTCGACCAGTTTGTTATGGTATTCATAGATGATATATTGGTCTATTCGAGGAGTGCAGAAGAGCATCATAGACATCTGCGGATTGTACTGCAGACTTTGAGGGAGAAACAGCTATACGCCAAATTGTCGAAGTGTGAACTTTGGCTAAAGGAAATATCTTTCTTGGGGCATGTAGTATCAGTAGAGGGCATCAAGGTAGATCCAAGTAAGATAAAAGCTGTCCTTAATTGGAGGCCACCTAGGAATATCACTGAGATTCACAATTTTCTAGGTTTAATTGGATACTACCATCGATTTGTGAAAGGTTTCTCCATTATGGCATCTCCATTGACTAAACTACTTCGAAAAGATGTGAAATTTTAGTGGATGGACAAATGCCAGTAGAGTTTTGATGAATTGAAGAGGTGTTAGACTGAGGCTCCAGTCTTGACTTTACCTACTCCGAGTAAAGAATACACAGTTTACAGTGATGCTTCTCATAATGGGTTAGGTTGTGTACTGATGCAAGATCGAAATGTCATTGCCTATGCATCACACCAGCTGAAATTGCATGAGAGGAATTATCCGACACATGATTTGGAGCTTACAGCTATTGTGTTTGGTCTTAAGATCTAGAGACACTAGAGACACTATTTGTATGGGGAAAAGTGTTACATCTACACAGATCATAAGAGTTTGAAGTATCTGGGCACTCAGAAGGAGTTGAATTTGAGATAGAGGAGATGGTTAGAGTTGATAAAAGACTATGATTATCTGATAGACTATCCGCCAGGGAAAGCTAATGTGGTGGCTGATGCCTTAAGTTATAAGACTATGGCAAGTCTACGGGTTACTCCTTTGTCTATGGTACATGAATTGAGATCATTACATGCCAGCTTAGAGATTAATGATGAGGGGCAGACAACAGTTGCATGGCATGTATAGCCAGTGTTGATTGATCATATCAGAATGGTTGCTCAGAATGACCAGAAGTATCACAAGCTATTAAAAGAAGTCAAAATGGGCAAGAAACTAAATTTTCAGTAAGAGATGATGATCTACTGCTTCACCATGGCAGAATGTGCGTTCCTAATGACATTGATTTGAGACAGATCATTTTGAAGGAAGCACATGAGTCTCCTTTTGCCATGCACCCTGGTGGCACAAAAATATATGGGGGGCTAAAGGAGCATTATTGGTGGATGGGTATGAAAAGAGAAGTGGCAGAGTTTGTTTCCAAATGCCTAACTTATCAGCAAGTGAAGGCAGAGCATCAAGTACTAGCTGGTTTGTTACATCCACTACTAGTACCAAAATGGAAATGGGAGAGAATAATGATGGATTTTATGATGGGACTTCTGAGGACACAGAAGAGTCATGATGCAGTATGGGTCATTGTTGACAGACTGACCAAGTCTGCTCATTTTATGCTAGTTCGGATGGACTACAGTTTAGAAAGATTTGCCAAGTTATACATTAATGAGATAGTAAGACTGCATGGAGTGCCAGTATCCATTGTATCTGACCGAGATCCTAGGTTCACTTCTAGATTCTGGGGTAGTCTTCAGAGAGCCCTAGGAACTAGATTGAGCTTCAGTACGACATTCCACCCATAAACAGATGTTCAGTCTGAGAGGGTAATTCAGATCTTGGAGGACATGCTACCGGCTTGTGTGATTGAATTTAAGGGCAGTTGGGACATACACTTGCCTTTGATTGAGTTTGCTTATAACAACGGCTACCAATCAAGCATTGGAATGCCTCCATATAAAGCTTTATATGGCAGAAAATGCAGAACTCCCCTATGTTGGATGAAGTAGGTGAAAGGAAGATGATTAGGCCCAAAATTGTTCAGCAAACTGAAGAGAAGATCAGGTTGATCAGAGATCAACTTAAGACTGCATCAGACCGTCAGAAGTCTTATATTGATCTGAAGAGAAGGGATGTTGAGTATGCAATGGGTGACAAAGTATTCCTCAAGGTTTCCCCTTGGAAGAGGATTATGAGATTCGACAGAAAGGGAAAACTAAGTCCTCGTTTTATCGGGCCATATGAGGTTCTGGAAAGAGTGGGTCCTTTGGCATATCGTTTGGCATTACCTCCAGAGTTGGAGAAGATACATAACGTCTTCCATGTGTCTATGTTGAAGAGGTATCGATCACACCCATCTCATGTACTACTAGTGAAAGAAATTGAAGTGAATCCAGACTCACATATGAAGAAGAACCTATAGAGATTCTGGCTTATGAGGTGAAGCAGCTACGGAACAAGCAGATACCGTTAGTGAAAGTACTGTGGAACCATCATTCGAGCCAATAAGCTACTTGAGAATGAGAGGAGGACATGAGGAGATAGCACCCATAGCTGTTTAGAGACTGATATCAGGTAAAATTTCGAGACGAAATTTATTTTTGGGGGGGGGGGGGGAGAATTGTAACACCCCTATTTGCATAGCCTGATATATTTCACTATTTCGGTTACCGGTGTCAGTCCGGATAATTAAGGGGATTAGAACCATATCTAAGGCAACTAGATAAGCCCTGAACACTAATAACTAGTAATTATCAATTAGTTAAGTATAAATAAGAAAAATAGAACATAAGAGGTTAAATGAGTCGAGAGTCACAGCAATGGGTGACCTTATCGGAAAGGACTGCGAGGTCGATTTAAACTCAAATTTCAAACTGTAAAATGTGATGCCGCAGTCCTTAGGACTATTGTGAACACAGCGGAAAAGAGAAAATCACAAAAAAGAATTGTTAATTCGGTCAAATAATTAGGTCACGGATCCGAAAGAAATATTGAATTATTTGCAAACCGGATCGAATTAGCGAGAAGCAATTTGGTCAATTGACCCCTGGAGCTGACTCCTGAACTAGCTGTCAAATAAAATCGAAGAAAAAAAAATTTTAGGATCAAGAATTAAATTAAAGAACTAATGGAAAAATAAATGCAAAAGTAAAAAAAAAAATGAAAGAAAAAGTTTATGACATCACTTTCCATGACATCATGGATGACCTCATAAATAATTATTAAATTAATGAATTTATTTTGACCAAGTCAAAAATGAGGATAAAACCAAAAAAATGAAAAAAGAAAATTATTCTTCTTCCTCACCCAAAGCCGGTTCATCTCTCTCCTCACCCTCTCCCTCTCTAAATCTCCATTAGAGCTTGATTTCAAGCTTTTTAAACTCCCTAAATTAGACATAAAATCCCCCAAATTTCTAAAGAAAACTTGCTATACCACTAGATAAGAAGATTGAAGGAGAAAAGAAAGGGAAAAAGATAGAGAATTGAAGGATTTGAAATTCAAAGAAAGGTTAGTAAGCTAAACTTGAAATTTCTAGTTTAATTATTGTGTTTATAGTTGAATAAACTTAGAAATTATGAAAACATGAAAAGAATCATACTTATAAGTAACCCCTAGAGAATTTGGTCAATATGGGAATATTGAGGTTCATAGAGTTTTAATGGAATTAAACATGTTAGAATGTTTGAATGAGTTGAGAAATTATGTTTATATGCTTTGAATTAGTAAAATATAACAATTTATGGAAGTTAGGGTTTTAGACCTAGGGTTTAGGAGATAAAATTTTGAGAATTGGTTAAATGGTGTGCTTGACCTTGTTTGAGCTGAAAAATGGTCATGTATGACCAATTGTGGTGTGTTGGAAGTGTTGGAACCAAATGGAAATTCGGATTGGTTATGGACATTTTGTAGGTAGCATGACCAAGGTCCCTTTTAGGAACCAAAACTGAAAATTTACGGACCTAATTGGTGTGAGGCCAATTGGGAATGAAACTAGACACAAAATGGGACATTTTTCATTTAGGAATCATGCCCAGAAAGTGACCATGGCATAGTGAACAAATTGGCCAAATCCGGATTAGGCAATCTGACTTGTACAAAAATGACCAAATGAACACATTTGGCCATAACTTGGGCTAGGCAGGTCCAAATGACCTGAAATTTTACCAGTAGAAATTTGAGACATAGCCCTACAACTTTCATGAAGAACACAAGTCCAAATTATGCCCTTAACCAAGTCATTTAGCCACCCAAAGTTAGTGACCTAAAATTGCTAGAACCAAGTTGGTGCCCAAAAAATCTTGGTTAGGCCAATCCGGCCAGCCATGTTCAAATGGCTATAAGTGAGCTAAAAAACTCCAAATGGAGTGATTAAAAAAGGGAAATAAAGTTAAGACAATAAGAAACAATTTCTATAAAGAAA
Organism: Hevea brasiliensis; assembly: GCF_030052815.1. Taxonomy (NCBI): domain Eukaryota; kingdom Viridiplantae; phylum Streptophyta; class Magnoliopsida; order Malpighiales; family Euphorbiaceae; genus Hevea; species Hevea brasiliensis. Next base: position 84,860,801 of record NC_079497.1, on the reverse strand, counting down.
ATGTAGCCAAATTTTAATAGCAACATGACCAGTGGAACAGTGCAAAATAAGACACTAAAACTGAAAATTTGAAATTTTGCCTAAAAGACTTAAAATTTGAAAAAAGAACCAAAACCAACAAATTAGGTAACCAAAATGTGGTATGTGGGTGAAATTAGAATTCCCATATCTATTAAGCATTAGAAAGTCAACAAATTGACTTGAATAGTGCCATGAATAGTAACCCCAAAATACAAATTTTAAAGAACGTCAAGTTTAGCATATTTAAGCTTGGTATAAGTAGATTTGAATTCATTTTTGGATTTATGATAAATTATGATACTGAAACACTATGAAATTGTGTGTTTCAGTTGAAAAGAATACTGGGAAAGAACACGAGGCATCGAGTCAAGGCCAAGAGGCGACTCGTATAAGGTTTGTGCATAACATCAATATTCTTTAAAATTCATTTACAAAGTGCATGAAATGTTTATTATGCTTTTGACTTAAATTGTTGAAAGTTTACTTGTACGTGTTTGAAATGGTAATAAATGTTTGATAAATTGTTAAGATAATTTTGAAACCACAGTGTCATGACCATATATTTGAATGCCTCATTAGCATGACTAGTGGGGGAAATCAGTTTCGAATTTTGATTCCTTCTTTGGCTGAAGTGTTGAGGTGTGTGCCAGTAGAAGAAGATAAAGAATATGTTCCTATATATTTGAGCCAGCTAGCCTTGTGATGTGACTTCTCATAAGCCTCTGGCTATTGAGATAATTATTGTTTCGAATGGCATGAAATAACTGTGTGTTTTTATGAAATTTATTTTGAGACTTTCGAAATGAAATTGTTTGGATTAAAATTTTATAAATCATGTTTTGAATTTATATCTCATGTTCAGCTAAATTTGTGAATAAGTATGATTTAAATTCCGCATAAAGATTAGTTCAGTATGTTGTGCACCACTGAGTCATAGTACTCAGTAATGGCTGTTATTGCTGTCGCAGATATAGAGATTAGAGGAGCAGCAGAGTGAGCTGCTAAGGATTGTGGAGCCACCTTCCCTGAAGTTCCATTGGGTATATTTTACACCATAATTGTAAAAATTATTTTGATGTATGTAAATGTATGTACATGTAGAACTGGTCATGAGCAGTTGTATAAAGTTTGTAATAAAATTAATTTGGATTTTTCTAATGTAAATTTTGGATGAATGTAATTTGTTTTAATTTTAATGAAGTATGAATGAAAGTATTTTGTTTAATTTGAATGAAATTACTTAGTATTTTTTTGGATGTTATTTGAATTGGAAATTACTAATTTGAATTTTTAGAATTTGAGAAATGATGTTGAAATTAATTGTGATGGAGGTTTATTTGATGAAGTTGATGAGATAAATCATTGGAAGTGCTTTTTACAGGTATTTGAAGAACTGTTTTATCAAAATACAGACGGCACTCTGCCGAAATTTTTCTAAAATTTACGAAAAAATAAAAAGGGACAAAAATTTTAACTAGTTTTTAAACTCTAATTAAATGTTTTAATACCTATTAGAAAATGTTCACCACTTCAAAAAAAAGTAAGAAAATGATTTTAAAATCCCTTGTAGGGTACTTAATGAGTTATCGGTAGGTGAAGTTCGGCAATTCATTAGGTATTCTACAGGATCATGTTATGCCTTACAGAGGGGTAAGTTGTGACAATTCTATTGGGTCCCACATGAATTTATGTTAGCAACTGAACTCACAGTCGCTTCCCAGTCTGGTCACCCATCGCCGGAACTTAGGCTCATTTAACCTATTTGTACTTTATTTCTTCCATTTTCCTCCAGCTTCATTTGATCTTTATTAATTTTATTTATGACTTGTCTCTGTGATTTAGGTATGGTTCCAGGCATTCTAGCTGTCCGAACAGACATTAGTCACCAGAATAGTAGAATGTACGAAATTACTTAGTATGAGGGTGTTGCAATTCTCCCCTCCTTACAAAAATTTTATCCTGAAATTTACCTGATCTTATGCTTTGAATAATTATGGGTGCTATCTCCTCATGTCCTCTTCACGTTCCCATGTAACCTCCTGGCTCGAATGATGGTTCCACAACACTTTAACTGAGGTATCTACTTATTCCTTAGCTGTTTCACCTCTCGTGCCAAGATCTTTATGGGTTCCTCCTCATAAGTTAAATCTGGATTCACTTCAATTTCTTCCACTGGCAAGATATGAGATGGGTCTGATTTATATCTTCTTAACTTGGAAACATGGAAGACATTGTGGATCTTCTTCATCTCTGGAGGCAAAGCAAGTCTGTATGCTAATGGATCCACTCTTTCCAGAATCTCGTATGGCCCAATGAAGTGAGGACTCAGTTTCCCCTTTCTGCCTGAAGCATATCCTTTAAGATTTGGATGATTCTCTCAAACTGGCCGTCTGTCTGTGGATGGAATGCTGTGCTGAAATTCAATTTAGTTCCTAGAGTTTTTTGGGGACTACCCCAGAATCTAGAAGTGAATCTCGGATCTCTGTGAGATACAATGGACATTGGCACTCCATGCAACCTTACCACTTTATCAATATACAGCTTAGCCAATCTGTCCAGACTATAGTCCATCCTCACTAGCAGGAAGTATGCAGACTTAGTCAATCCATCAATAATAACCCAAATTGCATCATGATTCTTCCGAGTACGAGGAAGTCCTGTCACAAAATCTATAGTAATTCTCTCCCATTTCCACTCGGGAATAGGCAATGGCTGTAGCAACCCTGCTGGCACCTAGTGTTCTGCCTTCACTTGCTGACAAGTTAGGTATTTAGTAATATATTCTGTAATATTTTTCTTCATTCCCATCCACCAGTAGTGTTCTTTAACAGTTCTATACATTTTAGTTCCACTAGAGTGTATGGCAAAAGGTGAATCATGTGCTTTCTTCAAAAAGATTTGCCTCAATTCAACATCATTAGGAATGCACATTCTACCCCGTTATAATAGTAAGCCTTCACCATTTACTAAAAATTCTGGTTTCTTGCCATCTCAAGCCTCTTCTATTAACTTTAGGTATTTGTCACCATTCTGAGCTACTGTTCTAATCTGTTAAATCTGCTGTTCTTCTTTTTCATTAATAAGTGAGAGAAAGCTTTGTTTCTCTTTGAATCAAAACACTAGGAATTGTTTCTAATACAATATACATCCATAGAACCTCATCTAAAGCAAAACCCCAAAAATCAAGTGGTTGGCAAGCAAGTCAAAGGGAGGTTTGGGGTTGCCAAAGGTGCCTTGGTAGTGCTTGTGGTGGACAAGCTACAGGAGCTACGTTTGGAGCTCTAGGAGACTGCCAAAGGGAATAAGAAGGGTTGATTCTGCACCTTAGAGGTTAGTTGAATTCAATCCCTTCTTTAGTTAGAGTTTAATAAGATTAAATGCTAAATACTAATCTTTAATGGCAAATGAACTCTTAATGTATGCTAAAAGTATGTTTTAGCATGCCCATGGGCACTAGAGTTTGGCTAGGTGCATAATCATTTGGTATGATGCATGAAACCATAGTTAAAAATTTTGAATTCCAACCTAATAATGGCCCTAACCATGGTTCCCATGCCTTTCAATTGGTATTAGAGCCACTATATTTGCCATTAAGATTGATTTTGGGACTCAATTGTGTGATTGGATATGGTTTGGGTGCAATTTGAACTTGGTTTGAAATGAAAACCCTAGAAAAACCTCACTGTCGTAAGAAACACAGCCTGGGCATGTCCCAGGCCATAGGCTGTGTTTTTCTAGGCTTGCTGGAAGGGTGCAGGTGTTGTCACACCCTATCCCTTACAAGGCACGACATGTTCCCGTAGCATACCTAATGAATTACCAATCTCCACCTACAGATAACCCATTAGTTATGCTACAAAGGATTTTAAAACAAACCATAACTTTTTATCTTATCAATTCTTTTTGTGGAAAACTGTATGAGAATAGTTAAAATTCTATGTAAACATTCATTGGAAATAATGATAGACTAAATATTACAAAAGTTACATTTTCATAAGTCTCAAAGTAAAATACAAAATAGTTACAAACTCAAAATGAGATAGCAATGCAATGCTTTTAAATACAAACTGCTCAATATCCGTACATCCATACATATAGGTATAAAATACATCCAAAGGAATCACAGGGTATACCTAATGTAAATACCCACAAACAATACCAAAATGCTGCTTTCAAGTCTCTCACTCGGCACCCTTCTCCTTTCCCTTGCCTGCGACAGCATAAAAAAGCTATCGCTGAGTATATCACTCAATGGTGCACAAAAACACAATTTGTCAAAGCATAATAAATCACATTTTTCTTAAGCATGAAAACTTCACAAGAGTTCTAAGTTCATAAGAGCCATTTATTAGAATAACATTGCAAATGAAAAATCATACTTCATAAATCACAATTCACAAAGCATTAGTGTTGCCAACATCAACACACAGTTCAGGCCATGACACAAAATTTCACAATCAGTGCCGTGTTGTACACCACGACAAAGCAATCTCAACCTCACTAACGGTTATTAATGAGGGAAGGGCTAGCTAGCTAATGAGTACTCATATAGTCTTACCCCACTAACCGTTATTAATGGGAGACATAATCAATATCAATTACCAACCCCAAGTAGCCGTTACTACTAGGGAGTTCCGCAAGGGACTGTCATGCTAACTGTGGTTTCAAAACAGTTTCCAAAAATTTTCCATTCAACAATCACATTTATAAACCAATAAACACATTTAAATTCATCATAATATCCAAATAAAGGTAGCAACACCTAAATTTCTTAAATGCAAGAGAAAAACCATATTTCAGTCAAAGTAAACTTGTTCAAAGCAAACTCATTCAATTTAACACATTCCAAGCAATTTACAAATTTAAAAACGAAGAAAATGTTAGTTGTGCACAAACCTTCAATGCTCTCCTTTATTGTTACCTACTTCTCCTTGTTCGTTCCAACTTCTTTTTCTACTTAAAATACACAAATAGAATACCTCAATACCAATCTCAATTGCTGCCAAGAACTCATTATATGCATGTCTAATGCATCCCAAGTTAGCTTTGAAAATTTTAGAATATTTTGGTTTTAGGACAGCTTGGTGCCCCAATCTTTGAACCCAATTTTTACCTAGTTTCGATCATAATTTGGTGAGATGTTCTTCATGAAAATTGTTCATTTAGGTCTTAAATTTATTTTTCTTTTTGAATCACCTAATTCAGAGCTGTGTAGCTCAAGTTATGCCCAAAACACTATTACTGTTTACGTCACTATTTATGCTGCAGATTTTGTTCTGGCAAATTTATCAATCCAACTTTGTTCAGCAATTTGACCAAGTTAAGTCCATAATTTGGTCTAATGTTCTTCATATGAAATGTTCTACTATGTCTTAGGTTTCCATCAGTTTAAGAATCGCCTAAATTGGAGTTTTCTAGAGAGAGTTATAGCCTTGCAAAATTTACTGTTTATTTGGTCAATTTTAGGTGCCCAGATTCTGGCAGATTCGGTGACCCGAATTCGTTTCGCAATTTGATTGAGTTAAGTTCATAATTTGGCCTAACATTCTTCATATGAAATATTTTACTATGTCTTAGGTTTCCATCGGTTCAAGAATCGCCTAAATTGGAGTTTTCTAGAGAGAGTTATAGCCATTGAAACTTTACTGCTCATGTGGCAATTCTGCAGTTTTGCAGATTCAGTAACTCAACTTTGCTCAATAATTTGATTGGGTTAATAGCATAATTTGGGTTTATGTTCTTCATGAAAGTTTTAGGTCTATATCTCATCTAACTACTGGTAAAATTTCAGGTCATTTTGACATGCCTAGCTCGATTTATGACCCAAACACGATTACTGTTCATGTGTACTATTCATACTGCAGTTTTTCAAGTTTGGTCAGTTTGTTCACTAGGTTTTGGTCACTTTTTGGGCATGCTTCCTAAATGAAAATTGTGTCATTTAGTGCCTATTTTCAGTCCCAATTGGTCCCATACCAATTGGGCTTGTAAAATTTTATTTTTGTTCCCTCAAAGTTGACTTTTGGTCATGCTTCATACCCAATCCGAATTTAGCTTTGATTTAAACACTTCTAACACACTTAATTAGGTCGCAAATGGCCATTTCTTTCCTTAAACTATGTCAAAGAATCATTTAGCACTTCTTCATATTTTTTATCTCTAAACCCTAATGTTCAAAACCCTAATTTTTCTCCCATTTGGCCAAAACCCTAGTTTTTCATCATAAATTAACTTCATTCCAAGCTTATACAACTAATCTAACATGAAAAGAAAATTACCTCTTGTTGATTTCTTTCTAACTTCACTTTTCTTTCAATTCTTGTTCTCCTTGCTTTTAATCTCTCAATCAAAGATCTCTTTGATGTTTTCTTTTAGTGGGCTATGGAATTTATGAAGGGAATTTAAGGGAATTAAAACTTGGGAGGGGAAATCAATGAGGGGAAGAAGTAGAAGAAGAAGAGAAAAAGAGAGAGAGAGAGAGGAAGAGAGAGGAGAGGGTGGTGGCCTCTTATGAAAAAAAAAAAGAAATAAAGAAGACATTTGTCTTCTTATTTATATATATATATATATATATATATATATATATATATATATATATATATATATATTTATCCCCAAAATTAGCTTATTAAAATTATAAATTTTAATTGTGTCATAAGGATAATTAAACTTAAATTTTTATTCCTTTTTTTTTTACATTTACACTTAATTTTTTTCTTTTAATTAAATAATTAAATTTAATTATAAAAAGCCCATAAGTCTTTCATTTTAATTTTGTCATAATGGAAACGAAAGTTTAAGTTTTCGTTTCTTAAAATTTCCCTTACATATTTTTTTACTTGAATTTTTCTTCAATTTTTACCCCATAATTCAATTCATTAATTTCATTTAATTTAATTGACATTTTGGTCAAAAGTCAACTCTTGAGGTGAATTGACCAAAATGCCCCTCATCGGGTCATAATCCTTCTTTTTATAATACCCGATGAGTCCTTAGCTTTTTTATTCACTAGAATTTTTATTATGTCTATCTCAATTAATTTTCTATTTATTTTTGGTCCTCAAGGTGTCTTTGAATAGTATTAGTCACAGACTAAAAATAGTACTATTCATAACTCGGAGGTTCGGGGTGTTACAGGTGTGTAGTGCAACACAGCCTGTGTTTTTTTGCACCTTGGCCTGTGTTTCTCTCTGCTCAACAGAGACACGAAGTACAGCCCATGTGAATTTTGCACCTCAACTCGTGTGGTTTCACATTTACACGGCTTAGGCCATGTCGCTTCACGCCTCAGGCCGTGTAAGGTATTACACGGGCCGTGTTTTTAAGCTGGGGCGTGTTTTGGCTAATTTTTGGGCTTTTAATGCAATTATTGTATAATTAGGGCCCAAAATTAAGCCTAGACCTAATTAAATGGATTAATTAGGATTTCTAGTCATACAAATAATTTTGAATTTTTTTTTCATAAAAACTAAATTTGGAAAGGGTTCCTAAATTTAAGATTATTTAACATGTATATTTATATTTAATTGTTAAATGTTTATATGCATGATGGATGATCATGGACAAGAAAATACTAATGTGATTGGACTTATTTCTTTTATTTTTCTTTGGGATGTAATAATAATTAATTTTGTTTTAGTGGCATGTATCATAAGTGTTATGTTACTTAGGATATATTTTCATTTATTTAAGGACTTTAAAGTCTGAATTCTTGTAAATTCACCTTGGTATGCCAAGGGTTACAATGTAATTGGATTGCAAGAAGGACAAAGGAGATCAAGAGCATTGGTGGGACCAGTGGGAGGAGATCAAGATCAAGATGTTGGTTATGTACTCATTCGGCAACTCTTGTAATATGAATGAATGAAATACACCTAGGAATGCCCTAATTCAATTCTTGGTGGCTTAGAATTAAATCCCTTAGAAAGTCCATGATCATACCATATTATTTGATTATCCATGTATGCATGAGATGTGTATGGTTGAATGCAAATATGTGATATATGCATATCAAATTGGATAATGTGCAAAGTGAGACCAAAATAGTAATTAAGCCGACCATAAAATCTTTCAAACAAATGATTAAGTTGGTAATGGTATAATTATGGTAATTATGTCATGGCCCTCCATTGAGGCAATTACATTAAGGAATTTTAAGTAATTGTATTATTGGCTATGAAAACATGGCAATAATGCATTTGTCTTAAGAGATTTTCTTAAGAGTAATTGTTAAGCATCAGATGTTGTAAGTATGTGAATGCTTGATGGCCAATAATGGATGTGCCTGAGGTCATTAAAGTTAATTTGTATGCTTGCTGGCTCCATGGGAACAACTTAACTAATGCAAGATAAACTAATAATGGATGTGCCTGAGGTTTTGAGCATTAGGGGCTAAATAAATGACTGACCTCACATGAGATGTGATAGGCAAGGAGTTGCTCATTTATAGTTTATTGTGATTCCAATAATGGATGTGCTTGAGGATGATTAATAAGACTATAAGAATTCAATCACCCACCAGAAATCCACCTAACTAGGATTTTCGTTTCCTACTATGGAAGTGTAGTATTCACCAAGTTAGTGGGAGGACCAATTTGATTAAAAGACCATAATCATTTTGGTTAATTACTTGATACATTTACTAATTAATCTTGTTATTTTCTACAGTAAATATTCTGATAATAATGAGCACATAATAACCATCACGATCCAATATCCTTACGGGCTTACTTGATCATAATAGGTTAATAGGGCCTAATCTTTCTGATTAGCTCAGAAATATGAAACATGTCTTGAAACTAGAACATATTGGATATGTTCTAGATTCTAAAATTCCTAGTCCCTTACCTCCCGGGGCCACTCCAAAGGAATTAGAAACTTTGGACAAGTGGAAGGAGTATGATATGAGAGCCAGATGTTATATGCTTGCCTCTATGACTAATGAGTTGCAGAAGCAGCATGAAAATATTTAGAGTGCAAATGAGATCCTTCTTCACCTATAAGAGTTGTATGGTGAACATAGTAGGAATGCTAGGTATGAGATATCTAGACAGCTATTCCGAATGAGGATGTCAGAGGGACAAAATGTAGGAGATCATGTCCACAAGATGATCCGACTCATTAAGCAGCTGGAACATCTTGATTTTCACATGGATTTCCAATTGCAGACGGATTTGATCTTTCAGTCCCTACCAAAGTCTTTTGGGAATTTTGTGACAAATTTCCATATGACTAAGCAAGAATACACTCTGGCTGGCTTGCTTAACATGCTAGTTATTGCCTAAAAGAATATGCCAGGCAATAAAAGAAAAGAGGTAGCTTTAGTTGCATCTTTTTCTTCTGTTGGAAAGTCTAAGAAGAAGAAGAGTAATAAGAAAAAGAAACCTCAAGTTCCTAGACCTTCCAAGAAAATAACCAAATAGAAGGGCAAGACCAAAGTTGACAAAGGCAAAGGAAAGTGTTTTCATTGCCAGAAGGATGGGCACTAAACAAGGAACTGCCCAAAGTATCTTGTACCTCTAAAGGACAAGAAACATACCTTTAGAAGGTATGTCTATATCTTGTTATTTAGATTCTGATGATACTTCTAGTTCATCTACAGCTTGGGTTTTAGATACTGGTGTGAGTTCTCATATTTCTTATGATATGCTGGAACTAGCAAGCAGTAGTAGCTTGTAGGCACGAGATGTTAGACTCTGGATTGGCAATGGCTCAACTGTTGAAGCTTTAGCCATAGGATCTAAATCTTTGTACATGTGTGGACATGTTTTGTATTTAGATAACATTTTGTATGTACATGATGCTTTTAAGAACATCATTTCTATATCTAGTTTGACTAGAAATGGTTATGAATTTAAGTTCACAAATGATGTTTATAATATTTATTTTGGAAATAAATATGTTGGCACGGGTTATATGCATGATAGACTTTATTATTTAGATAATAATGATAAATGCAAATTTAATGCATGCAATGTAAATGAATGTAATGCCATGATGAAAATCAATTCCAGTCCAAAATGTCTTTGGCACTTAAGATTAGGTCATATTGCAGAAGATAGGATTACAAAGCTGGAGAAAATGGGGATTCTATCTTCATTGGGTTTTGAACCTACTAAAACTTGTGAATCCTGCCTTCAAGGCAAAATGATTAGATCACCTTTTGTTGGACAAGGGTTAAGAGTTGAAAATATTTTGAAACTAATACATAGTGATGTATGTGGTCCATTTAAGGAAATGGCTAGAAGCGATTTTCATTACTTTATTACCTTTACTGATGATAAATCAAGGTTTGGATATTTGTATTTGATGAAATACAAATATGAATCTTTTAAAAAGTTTAAAGAATTTAAATCTAAAGTAGAAAATCAAATGGGAAAAAGTATTAAAACTCTTCAATCAGATTATGGAAGTGAATTCCTAAGTATTGAATTTGATGAATACTTGAAAGAGCATGGCATTATTTCCCAGTTGACTCTTCCAGGAATGCCACAATTAAATGGCGTATCTGAAAGGAGAAACCGTACCCTATTAGATATGGTACGTAGCATGATGAGCTATACAGACGTACCAATCTCCTTTTAGGGATTTGTATTAGAATCAGCTTTGCATATTCTGAATAGGATTTCATCAAAGTGGGTGTAACACCCCTATTTGTATAGCCTAGTATATTTCACTATTCCGATGACCGGTGTCGGTCCAGATAATTAAGGGGATTAGAACCATGCCTAAGACAACTAGATAAGCCCTAAACACAAATAATTAGTAATTGTCAATTAGTTAAGTATAAATAAGAAAAACAGAAAATAATAGGTTAAATGAGCCGAGAGTCACAGCGATAAGTGACCTTCTCGGGAAGGATTATGAAGTCGATTTAGACTCAAATTTTGAACTGTAAAATGTGACGCTGCAGTCCTTAGGACTATTGCGAACATAGTGAAAAAGAGAAAATCACAAAAAAGAATTGTTAAGCTAGTCAAATAAATAGGTCAGGGATCCAGAAGAAATATCAAATTATTTGCAAACCGGATCGAACCGGAGAGGGGCAATTTGGTCAATTGACCCCGAGAGCTGACTCCTGACCTAACTGTTAAATAAAATCAGAGAAAAGAAAATTTCAGAATCGAGAATTAAATTAAAGAACTAATAGAAAAAAATAAATAAAAAAAAAGAAAAAGAAAAAGTAAAAAGTGATGACATCATGCATGACCTCATGCATGATGCAATAATTATTATAATTAAAATTTAATTAATTTAAATTTGTGGTCTTCCTAAAGACATAAAAAAAAATAAAAGAAAAGAAACAAAAAAAAAATAAAAAGTCATCATCTTCCTTAGGTTGTCGTCCACCATTCTCTCTGCCTCTCCCTCACCAAAACACCATGGAAGCTTGCACTCAAACTTTTGAACCCACCAATTAAACCCTAAATTCCCTAAATTTCTCCATTAGAACTTGATAACCTAACTTGAGAAGAAGCTTGAAAAAGAAAGAAAGAAGAAAAGAAGAAGGGAATTGAAGATTGAAAATCAAAGTTTGAGGTTAGTGAGCAAACTTCCATTTCTTAGTTTAATTTCTATGTTTTTGGTTCAAGTAGCTTAGATTTTAACTTAAAATTAAAAGAAAATAATTGTTGAAGGACTAGAGGAAAAATTCAGCCAGCTAGGGTTTGTGATGATAATATATGAATTTGATTGAATAAATAGTGTAGGTAAGCTTGTATGAGTATAGAAGTAATGCTAGTATTCTTGAAATTAGTTAAATGCAACAAATAGGTAAATTAGGGTTTGGCACCTAGGGTTTTGGGAGGAAAAATGTGAGAAATTGTTAAATGATGTGTTTGACCTAGTTTGAGCTGAGAAATGGTCATTTGTGACCAATTGGAGTATGTTAGAAGTGTTGGAACCAAATGCAAATTTGGATTGCTTAGGGTCATGCTACAGGCAGTAGGACCAAGGTCCCTTTCAGGGACCAAAACTGAAAATTTACAAGTCCAATTGGTGTGAGGCCAATTGGGAACGAAACTAGACACAAAATGAGACATTTTTCATTTAGGAATCATGCCCAAAAAGTGACTAAAACCTAGTGAACAAATTAACCAAATATGGATTAGGCAATCTAACCTGTACAAAAATGAATAAATGAACAGTGTTTGTTCATTTGACCATAACTTGGGCTAAGAAGGTCTAAATGACCTGAAATTTTACCAGTGGAAAGTTGAGATATAGACCTAAAACTTTCATGAAGAACACAAACCCAAATTATGCTCTTAACCAAGTCATTTAGTCACCCAAATTCAGTGACCTAAAACTGCCAGAACCAGAATTTGCCCAGAAATTTGGGTTAAGTCCAATCCGGCAGCTATGATTCAAATGGCTATAACTTGAGCTACAAAACTCTAATTTGAGTGATTCAAAAAGGAGAATAAAGTTAAGACAATAGGAAACATTTTCCATGGAGAAAATTTTGCTAAATTCTAACAGTAAAATGACCAATGGAATAGTGCAACATAAGACACCCAAAACTGAAAATTTGCAAATTTGCCTAAAAGACTTAGAATTTGAGTAAACAACCAAAACCAATAAATTTAGTAACCAAAATGTGGTATGTGGGTGAAGTTGGAATTTCCATACCTATTAAGCCTTAGAAAGTCAATAAATTGACTTGAATAGTGTTATAAATAGTAACTCTGAAACACAAATTTTAAAGAACATCAATTTTAGCATATTAAGGCTAGGTATAAGTGAATTTGAATTTATTTTGGATTTATGATAAGTTATGATACTGAAACACTGTGAAACTGTGTGTTTTAGTTGAAAAGAACACTGAGAAAAAACCCGAGGGATCGAGTCAAAGCCAAGAGGTGACTCGCTTAAGGTTTGTGCACAACATCAACATGCTTAAAAATTCATTTACAATGTGCATGAAATGTGTATTATGCTTTTGCTTTGAATTGTTGAAAGTTTACTTGTATGTGTTTGAAATGGCAATAAATGTTTAGTAAATTGTTAAGATAAGTTTTGAAACCATAGTGTCAAGACCATATATTTGAACACCTCACTAGCATGACTAGTGGGGCAAATCAGTTTCGAATTTTGATTCATTCTCTGGCTGAAGTGTTGAGGTGTGTGCCAGTAGAAGAAGAAAAAGAATAGGTTCCCATATATTTGAGCTAGCTAGCCTTGTGATGTGACTTCTCCTTAGCTTCTGGCTATTGAGATGATATTTGTTTTGAATGGCATGATATAACTGTGTGTTTTTATGAAATTTATTTTGAGACTTTTGAAATGAAATTGTTTGGATTAAAATCATGTTTTGAATTTTATATCTCATGTTCAGTTACATTTTTGAATAATTATGTTTTAATTCTATATAAAGATTATTTTAGTATGTTGTGCACCACTGAGTCTTAGTACTCAGCGATGGCTGTTATTGCTGTCGCAGATATAAAGATTAGAGGAGCAGCAGAGTGAGCAGCTGAGGATTGTGGAGCGACTTACCCTGAAGTCCTATCGGGTATACTTTATGCCCTGATTGCAAAACTATTTTGATATGTGTAAATGTATGTAACTCTATGAACATATAAAATTGGTTATGAGCAGTTGTATAAAGCTTGTAATAAATTTTAGTTTAGATTTTTCTTAATGTAAATATTTGGAATGATATATATAAATTGTTTTATCTTTATTGAAATATGAATGGAAATATTTTGTTTTAATTTGAATGAAATTGAATTATAGTATTTTGATGATGTTGAATTTTGAAAATTTAGAAATGATGTTGAAATTGGTTGGGATGGTTGTGGAATTGATGAAGTTGTTGAGATAAATCATTGGAAGTGCTTTTTACAAGTATTTGAAGAACTGTTTTCTTAAAATACAGACGGCACTCTGTCAAAATTTTTATAAAATTTGAGGAAAAATAAAATGGGACAAAAATCTTAACTAGTTTTCAAACTCTAATTAAGTGTTTTGATACCTATTAGAAATGCTCACCACTTATAAAAACTAAGAAAATTGTTTTAAAATCCCTTGTAAGGTACTTAATGAGTTATCGGTAGGTGAAGTTCGACAGTTCATTAGGTATTCTATGGGATCATGTTATGCCTTACAGAGGGGTAAGGTGTGACAGTGGGTCTCTTCCACACCTTATGAGATATGGCATAGAAGAAAACCAAGTCTTAAGCATGTTAAGATTTGGGGTTGTCTAGCTTACATTAAAAAGCTGAAGACTGATAAATTGGAAACCAAATCAGAAAAAGGTCGATTTTTTGGATATCCAAAAGAAAGTTTTGGATATTATTTTTATTTACCTACATCACAAAAGGTTGTGATAAGCAGAGATGCCATATCTCTTAAACACAATTTATTCAAGAAGGTGGCAAAGAAAGGCAAATAGAGTTAGAATTAGAGAATTTTGACCAACTAACAAATCAGATGGATATAGATCCATCTAGTCAATCTATGCCTATTGATGATACATCTACAATAATTCCTCATAGATCTACTATAATATCTCACCCACTAAAGAGATATGGTTTTCTTCATGAAGATGAACAAGAGTTGTTTATTAATGAAGAAATAAATCATGGAGATGATCCTTTAACCTATGAAGAAGCTATATTAGATATAGATTCTTCTAAATGGATTGAAGCTATGAAATCTGAAATGGATTCCATGTATAAAAACCAAGTTTGAGATCTTATTCACTCACCTGAAGGAATTGTACCTATAGGTAATAAATGGGTCTTCAAGAGGAAAATCGGTTCTGATGAAAAGGTAGAGATCTATAAAGCAAGGCTAGTTGTGAAAGGGTTTCGCCAAAGGCAAGGAATCGACTATGAGGAGACTTTCTCACCTATTGCCTTACCTAAATCCATAAGGATTTTATTGGCAATAGCTATATACTATGATTATGAAATTTGGCGGATGGATGTCAAAATAACTTCTCTCAATGGAAACATTGAGGAAAATATTTTCATGGAACAACCAAGAGGTTTTGAATCCCAAGATCGTTCCAAAGTGTGCAAGCTAAAACGATCTATTTATGGGTTAAAACAAGCTTCATGGAGTTGGAACATCCATTTTGATGAAGCTATTAAATCCTTTGGTTTTGTCAAAAATGTAGATGAGCCATGTGTTTATAAGAAGGTTAGTGGGAGCGCCGTCACTTTCCTAGTCTTATATATAGATGACATATTATTGATAGGCAATGACATAGGTATGTTAACAACTGTCAAGATATGGTTGTCAAATACATTCTCCATGAAAGACTTAGGAGAAGCAACCTATATTCTTGGAATTCGCATCTATAGAGATAGATCAAAAAGAATAATTAGTTTATCCTAAAGTCTATACTTGGAAAAGATGTTAAAGAGGTTTAACATGCTTGATTCCAAGAGAGGATTGTTACCAGTAAGACATGGTATCCATCTTTCTAAGGACATATCTCCTAAGACACCTGAAGAAAGAGACAAAATGGCTAGGATTCCATATGCTTCGGCTATTAAAAGTTTAATATATGCAATGTTGTGTACTAGGCCGGATATCGCATATGCTGTTAGTTTGACTAGCAGGTTTCAATCCAATCTAGGTTTGGAACACTGGATAGCTGTTAAGAATATCTTTAAGTACTTGAGAAGAACTAAGGATTTATTCTTGATCTATAGAGGTGGCAACCTATAATTGGATGGTTATACAGATTCTAATTTTCAATCAGACATTGATGATAGAAAGTTTATCTCTGGTTTTGTGTTTATTTGTAATGGAGGTGCAGTTAGTTAGAAGAGTTCCAAATAGAGTACAACTGCCGACTCCACTACAGAGGTCGAGTATATTACTACATCAGATGCTGTAAAAGAGGCTATTTGGATAAAGAAGTTCGTGACTGAACTTGAAGTAGTTCCTTCCATTGAGTCAGGAGTTCCTCTCTACTATGAAAATAATGGAGTGGTCATTCAGGCTAAGGAACCACGATCTCTCCAGAAATCTACACACATAGAAAGGCGCTACTATCTTATTAGAGAAATAGTTGGGCGAGGCGATGTAGCCATGTAGAAAATAGCATCAGCCGAAAATCCAGCTGATCTTACGAAAGCTATGGCACAAATTTAGTTAGACTGACATCTTCAAAAGATGGGTCTAAGATACTGTAATTAATGGCTCTAGTGCTAGTGGGAGATTGTTTGTAGTATGCCCTAGAGTATATCATTTTATATGTATCTTGTGAATAATTTTATTAATAAAAGGCAATTACACTTTTCTGTTTACATAATTTGCTTATGTGTAATTGAAAAGGTCCATTGATATTTTATTAGAAATTTTATTCTTAAGTTGTTAAGAATATGAGTGACAGTATTTCTAGGACAAAGTATCATAAATTGGTTCACAATCAAGGATACTTCACAAAGGATATGACTTATCCAGAAAGATTGTAATCATGTTTGTTCCTAAAGTATTAATATGAGATATTAATAAGTTAGAGTGGTGAGTCTCATACCGCATGACAAACATGATAGACACTTATATATGATAAGTAGGCCAAACCAGTGACGCTTATGATAAGCACGTGGAGTTTACTCTTGTCAATGCATTGTCATATATCATATCAGTGCATATAATCTTTAGACCTGAGATAACACAGTTATCTTGTATATAAGTGGTTTGAGTTTGATATTGCTTTCATGCTCGTACTGTGTATGGGTATATAGGCATGTTTTGGCTCATACTACTATATATATGGAGATAAATGTTGATCAAGATGGGATCCGTTACCCTAAGTAAATAGGGATAAAATCCTATATTCATTTAATTATTCTTGTTGATTTAAGTTTCTGGCCAAGACAGATAGACTTGGCTAGAAAGGAGTTTCTGACAAGAAAGTCTGATTAATCAAGAATTGAAATTGAAAGAGAACATAAGATTCATAGCAATTGGAGTTTGGCATTAACCATGACTCCAGCTAGAATTGGGATTTTGTAATGGAGATTTTAGTGCATGGTAACATATGATTAAAGGTTCATTTAAGGTATTTCTTATTACTGATTGGGTGGCCATGACATGCTATGCTAGGTGTCAACCATGGTCTATGAGATTCCTAAAGTGATTTAGAGAAATCATTTACGGTAAAAAAGAGTTTTAATGATATTAAGAGTTAATATCATTTCTCATTACCAAATAGTAATGAGCCTAGTAAGTCACACAGCTACACAAGTAAAGTATCAAGTAAAGTATGATTTAATTGATTAATTAAAGAGTTTAATTAATTAATTAAATAGGTTTGGTTAGCAATAAGATTGTAAAGTCTCTAGCATGACTTGAAACCAAATCTAGGTTGTTGGATGTATAATATAAATTAAATGGTGAAATTAATTAATAGAGATTAATTAATTAATTAATTTATATGTGATATAAATTAATTTGAGGGAGAAATTACAATTTTGGGTTGAGAACTCAAAATTGCAAATAAGGGCAAAATGGTAATTGCACAAAGTGACACGTGGCACTCATCAAAGAATGCCATTTGTTTTCATGTGATGGAAGATGAAATATGATTATTCATTCTTAGCTTGATACTTGTCTTAATGTGATTAAGACAAATAAAAAGCAAGATGGAATGAGAGGTTGACATGTGGCACCAATTAATTGCATTTTGTGTGAAACCCCTTACCCGTGTATAGTATACCCGAGTAGGTAATGCCATACGGTGTACTGGCACACTCTAATATACCTTACTTAATTTGTGTCATGCTTTTGAAGCTAATTTATGAAATATGATTTATTTAAGCCATTTATCAAAATTATTATTTATTTGAGGTTCCGAAAATTTTAAAGAAAATCCGGCGGAGTACCGGCAAAAAATGGAGAAAACAGTTCTTCGGAACCTGTTAAAAACACTTCCAAATAATTTCCAAACAATTCCAACTTCAATTTATCAACAAAATCTCAACATTAAGATCTCAACAACATTTCAATTCCAGTTCTCAATCATCCATCACATGTGATGATCACATATAAATCACAAGTAAACATTTACATTTCCATTCACAAGTACAATTTTCATAATTTACATAAACATCAATGTACATTACACAAGTTTAATTACATTATGAGAAAAACAAAGTTAAGTTACAAAATGTCAAAATGACACCTAATGTCCTACCAATGCACTGCAGAAGTTGAGGTGACAAGGACACTGTGCAGAACTGCAGGATGGACTCACCCAGTCTGTGGTCTACTGGGCTCACGATCGGGATCTCCAGTACCTACGCGTGGCAAAAGCAACGCGCTAAGCAATAATGCTTAGTGGTGCAATAATATAATAAAAGAAAATAGCAAGAAAATAAATGTGTATGCTTTCTTTGTTTGGTATTGGTATATTCATTATTTCATTAACGTTGTTCACTTTTATTCATTTGGTTGCCCCAAGTAACCTACACTAGATGACTGGACTGGATAACGGGTAAACTGGCACTGGGTACCTAGTACCTCGGGCCGTCACACCATCGGTCACATATGTATCTCTTGGTGTACAGCGGCTAACAAGTCAGAATAATATCAGGCACAAGGCCAAATCTCAATACAAAGTCAGAATGGCTAAAAGCCATGAAATCACGGAATGGCATATTGCCATGTGCAGTACTGCTAACTGGACCCTATTGGCATGCCAAACTATCCAAACCAATCTTGTTAGGTATACTAGGGCATTTGAAACTTTTAAATTCTTCAATTTGTGAATTTCATGTTTTGGTGTTACTATTCACCTCATTGGTCAACAAAAATATTGACTTTTGGATAGAAAATATGTATATTGACTTTGGCACTCCCAACATACCACATTTTGTGTTTAAAACTTGTTGGCATTAAGTGTTAATACCATTTCAAAGTGTAAACCAACACAAGCAGAATTTTCAGTTTTGGTGAGTCAATTTCACTGTTCCATTGGACACTGTTACTGTGGAAATTTGAAGAAATATAAAACATGAAAGTTGTTCCTTATTTTGTCTAGTTGAATTTCTTTTTTTGAATCACTCCATTTGGAGTTTTGTAGCTCCAGATATGGTCCAAAAACCACAGCTGGCCGGATTTGCATTCTGCAGAAATTACCATATCTACAGTAACATGAACAGTGACTGCCACTGCCATTTGGGTTAGGTTCTGGCCATAATTTGGGGTAGGTTCCTTCATGAAAGTTGTTTGTCTATGTCTTAACTTGTTGCTGTAAAAATTTCAGGTCAATTGACCAAATCTACAGTGAGTTATGGCCAAATAAACAGTTACTGTTTATTTGGTCAATTCTGCAGGGGCTGTTGCAGAGTGTCCGGATTGGGGCCAAGTTTTGGTCCTCTTGCTTTGGTCTTTTTGTTAGTAGTATGCCCTAGAGCATATCATTTAGTATGTATCTTGTACATATTTTTAATAATAAAAGGCATTTCCACTTTTCCGTTTACATAATATATTTATGTGTAATAGAAAAGGTCCATTGATATTTTGTTAGAAATATTATTCTTAAGTTGTTAAGAATATGAGTGACAATATTTCTAGCACAAAGTATCATAAATAGGTTCACAATAAGGATAGGACATGACTTATCCAGAAAGATTATATTCATGTTTGTTCCCAAGTTATTTATATGAGATATAAATAAGATGGAATGGTGAGTCTCATGCCATATAACAAACTTGATAGGCACTTATAAATGATAAGTAGGTAGAAACGGTGACACTTATGACAAGCACATGGAGTTTACTCTTGTCAATGTTTTGTCATAAATCATATCAGTGCATATAATCTTTACGAGATAGCACAGTTTATCTTGTATATAGGTAGTTTGAGTTTGAGTATATGTGCTCTCGCTAGTTATATATGGAGGTAGGTGTTGATCAAGATGGAATCTGTTCCTCTAAGTAAATAGAGTTAAAATCCTATGTTCATTTAATTGTTCTTGATGTTTCAAGTTCTGGCCAGACAGATAGATTTATTGAGAAAGAGTTTCGATGAAAAATCTTTTAATCAAGCTGAATTAAAAGAGAACATAATATTCATAGCAAATGGAGTTTGACATAAACCATGACTCCAGCTTGAGTTGGGATTTTGTAGAGAGAGATTCTAGTGCATGGTAACATATGATTATAGGTTCATTTAAGGTAAACCTTATTACTAATTGGGTGGCCATGGCATGCTATGCTAGGTGTTAACCATGGTCTATGAGGTTCATAAAATGATTTAGAGAAATCATTTATAGTAAGAAAGAGTTCTGATGATATTAAGAGTTGATATCATGTCTCATTGCCAATTAGTGATGAGCCTAGTAAGTCACACACATACACAAGTTATCACCTATTTAAATATGATTTAATTAATTAATTAAAGAGTTTAATTGATTAATTAAATGGATTTGGTTTGTAATTAAATTGCAAAGTCCCTAGCATGACTTGAAACCAAATCTAGATTATTGGATGTGTAGTATAAATTAAATTTATATTTAAAGTGTTTAAATATGAATTTAATTGATGAGAAATTAATTAATAGAGATTAATTAATTAATTTATATTTGATATAAATTAATTAGAAGAAGAAAATAATTATTTTGGGTTAAGAACTCAAAATTAAGACACAGGGCATTTTGGTCATTTCACGATTGTGACACGTGGCACCATGAGATGGTGACATATGGCATAACACATAAGCTTGCCAAATATTTTTAATCATGTAAGATGATTAAAATCAAGATTAAATATAGGTTTGACACTTGGCACAATGTGATTGGGTCACTTAAACCTAGAGCTAATCAAAGGTGACATGTGGCTAGGGTTTAATGTGTTAACCTAGCTATTTAAGTGGGGTTATGAAAGAAAACACAACCAGCAGCCTCTCCTCTCATATGTCACGCCACTTTGAGCCTCCAGCTCCAGCTATTTCTCTTCATCTCTCATCAATTCAAAGAGATTAGCCATCAATCTCTTGAATTAAGAACACTAGAAATTGTTTCTAGTGTCCTGCTTACATCTCTTATCTTCTAAAAAAAGCGTAACTTGAATTTCTAATTAATAGAAAAGGCTTTAGAAGCTGTTCAAGGGCTGCCATAGGTGTTCTTGTGTGGACAAGCTAGAGGGACAACATCCGGTGTCTCAAGACGAATCTCAAAGGCATTTGCGGCACATCAAGAGGTTAGTGTAATCGTTCTTGATTTAATCTAGGGTTCTAAAATTAATCTGATTAATTTTAAAATCTTAAATGGCAAATACAGATCCAAAAACATATTAAAAGATTTTTAATATGTTGTTTATCATTGAAATTAAATAGATAAAAATAAATCTTGCATGGTGCATGTGACCCTAGGTGAAAATTTTTGAATTCAATGGTATAATCTTGTGTTTTTCACGCTTCCGTTCCTTCACTTTTGGGCATGGTTTCTTCAGCAAAAATGTGTCATTATAAGCCTAGTTTCATGTCCAATTGACCAAACACCAATTGGACTAACACAGCCAAAGTTATGGCTTTGTAATTGGACTGAAATTTCAGTCCATTTGCTGCTGTCCTAAGGCAGCCTGCAACCTCACTTTGCAATCCTATTTTTCAGTCCATTTAATGGTCAACTTACCTAAAATGGTCACTAATTGACCATTAAAATGCTCTCTAATAATTTCCTAAACCAAGTTTACATTTTGCTCACAAAACCCTAATTTCAATTCATGTTTTATACAAGTTATCTTAGTTAACTTTTAATCCATTATTCTTGTGTTTATAACCTTCCAACATAGCTCTAGTTCACTTCAAGCTCATAAAAACACTCCCTCCTATTCCATAGCTAGGGCAGCCAAAATTCACAAGCTCATACACATAGGTTTTTGGTTCATTTAAATTACAATTCTTACTAGTTTCAAGTCCTAAACCATGAAAATAATGAGTTTTTAAGATATAGATGCACTAACCTCAAGTGGCAGAATTTTCCAAGCCCCTAAACCTCACTTTCTTTCTCCTTCTTGGCTGCCAAAAGGTTTAGCAAGGTACTAGGGCAAATTTTAGAGGAAGGTCTCTAGGGTTTTAAGGTGAAATGAAGAGGGAATTTAAGGTTTGGATTGAAAATCAATGGAGGGAGGAGTAGAAGAAATTTCAGCTGGTTGGGGTTCAAAGGAAGAAGATGACATTTTTCTTTTAATTTCAGCCTCTTTAGTTTGTTTTAAGTGTCTTTGTTGAATGGTGATTGGTGGACCATTTTTAAATGACCTAATTATGATGTCACAATTCCCATTTACTTACTTTTCTTCTTACTTTTGTTTTCTTATTTTATTTTCTCATTTTTAATAAATTTTTCATCAACCTTAATTCATTTTTTATGTCATATTAATTATTTATTCAACTGGACAAGTCGGCCAAAAATCACCTCTGAAGGCGAAATGACCAAAATGCCCTCCGTTTGGCTTAACGGGTCAAAATTGTCTGTACCGATTGAAAAATTTTTCTAGGTATTTTCTTGGCATTCTAATGCCATGGGAACCTCAATAACCCTTCTCTGGAATCCCAAAAATTATTTTATGAATTTTTTTCCCGGGTCTAGGGCTCTTCGTTGCGAGAACCGCAACTTCCCTCCGGTTACCCCTCGCTTGGGCACCGGCTCGTTTTACTTGGTTGTATTTTATTTCTAAAATTTTTACTAAGTGTTTCTTATTAATATTTGAGTTAATTATGGTCCCTCACTTAAGTTTAATTATTTTTCCGGAAGTTCTAGCTGTCCGAACTGACACCGGTCACCGGAACAGTAGAATGTACGGAGTTGGTACAGGGAGGGTGTTATAACTCTTCCCCTCTAATTTAAATTTTGTCCTCGAAATTTACCTGATGCAAATAGTTGAAGGAACTGTTGCCTCATCGTCTCTTCACTTTCCCAAGTTACCTCCTCGGTGTTGTGGTGCCTCCAAAGCACTTTCACCAATGGAATTTGCTTGTTTCTCAACTCTTTCACTTCCCGAGCCAAGATCCGTAGAGGTTCTTCTTCGTATGTCAAATCTGGCTGTATTTCAATTACTTATCTGGAGATGACATGTGAAGGATCTGAGCGGTATCTTCTGAGCATAGACACATGGAACACATTGTGGATCTTGTCCAGCTCTGGTGGTAAAGCTAGCCTATAAGCCACTGGACCCACACGTTCAATGACTTCATATGGGCCAATGAACCTAGGGCTTAACTTACCTTTCCTTCCAAACCTCAACACTTTCCTCCATGGTGACACCTTGAGGAACACCTTGTCGCCAACCACATATTCTATTTCTTTTCTCTTCAGGTCGGCATAGGATTTCTGTCTGTCTGAGGCAACCTTGAGATTTGCTTTGATTAGTTTTACCTTTTCCTCAGTCTGTTTCACTGTGTCCGGCCCCACCAATTTGTTCGCCCAATTTAGTCCAGCACACTGGAGTTCTACATTTTCTCCCATACAGCACTTCATACGGGGCCATTTGGATACTAGCTTGGTAGCTATTGTTGTATGCAAATTCTGCCAGTGGGAGATATCTATCCCAACTTACCTCAAACTCAATGACATAACTCCTCAGCATATCCTCAAGGACCTGACATATTTTTCACGTTATTATTATCATTTTAAATCAATATTTGTATCAATTTCATTGGTTTCAATTGTTTACCTGGATTACTCTTTCTGATTGCCCATCCGTCTGAGGATGGAAAGTCATCTTTGAAATGGAGTTGTGTACCCAAGGACTCATGCAACTTCTTCCAGAATCTCGATGTAAACCTTGGGTCTCGATCAGATATGATGGAAAGTGGAATTCCATGTAGTCTAACTATCTCACTGATATACAATTCTGCTAACCTCTCTAGTGAGTAGTCACCCTAATCGCGAGAAAGTGTGCTGACTTTGTCAATCTATCAACTATCACCCATGCTGCATCATGTTTCTTCCGGGTGAGAGGTAGACCACTTACAAAATCCATGGTGACCCGATCCCATTTCCATTCAGGTAAGCGTATAGGCTGTAGCAAACCCGATGGAACTTGATGTTATGCCTTGACTTGCTGACATGTCAAGCATTTAGTCACATAGTCAGCTATGTCCCTCTTCATACCAAGCCACTAATACTGAAGCTTCAGGTCATGATACATCTTTGTACTTCCTGGGTGCATAGCATATACACTAGTGTGTGCCTCTTTTAGAATACTGGTCTTCAATTCCCCATCATCTGGTACACACAGTCTTCCTTTGTAGTACAGACACCCATCTGCTTTCACCTCATAGTCAGTTGCTTTTCCCTCTGAGATTTTGCTCATAATAGCCATTAACTTTTCATCTACCTTTTGCCCATCTAAAATCTGCTGTAGCAGGTTTGGCCTCACTTGCAACTCAGCCAAAATAACTCCATCTCGAACCAAAGATAGACGGGCATTCAATGATCTCAAGGCTGTCATGGATTTTCTGCTCAAAGCATCAGCAACTACATTTGCCTTCCCAGGATGGTAGTCAATTACACAGTCATAGTCCTTCAGGAACTCAATCCATCGCCTCTGTCTAAGGTTGAGCTCCTTCTGGGTTGGCAAGTATTTCAGGCTTTTGTGGTCTGTATAAATATAGCACTTTTCACCATACAAGTAATGCCTCCATATCTTCAGTGCGAAGATAATTACTACAAGCTCTAAATCATGGGTAGGGTAATTCTGTTCATGTGGCCTTAGCTGCCTGGAAGCATAAGCGACCACCTTTCCCTCTTGCATCAATACACACCCTAGCCCATTATGTGAGGCATCACTGTAGACCACAAAGTCTTTTCCTGACACTGGCTGTGTTAACACTGGTGCTTCTGTCAACATAGCCTTCAACTTCTCAAAACTGGTCTGACACTTGTCATTCCAGTCAAATCTGACATTCTTGTGTAACAACTTGGTCATTGGAGCAGCTATTAAGGAAAATCCCTTCACAAATCTTCTGTAATATCCAGCTAGCCCCAAGAAGCTTCTGACCTCAGTTGTATTCCTGGGAGGCTTCCATTCCATCACTGCTTCTATTTTCTTGGGATCCACCCTAATCCCATCAGCTGACACTATGTGTCCAAGGAATGCAATCTCATTCAGCCAAAAATCACACTTGGACAACTTAGCATACAGCTTCTTTTCCCGCAGGGTTTGCAAAACAATCCTCAAATGCTCATCATGTTCTTCCCTGGTCTTGGAATACACCAAAATATCATCAATAAAGACCACTACGAACCGATCTAGGTATGGATGGAAGATACGGTTCATAAGGTCCATGAATGCCGCTGGTGCATTAGTTAGGCCAAAGGGCATCACCAGAAACTCATAATGCCCATACCGGGTCCTGAATGCAGTCTTTGGCACATCTGCATCCTTCACCCTCAACTGATGATACCCTGATCTGAGATCAATCTTAGAAAATACTCTTGCTCCCTTCAACTGATCAAACAGATCATCTATTCTAGGCAATGGATATTTGTTCTTCACAGTCACTTTATTCAACTGCCGGTAATCAATACATAAGCTCAAAGTCCCATCCTTCTTTTTCACAAATAGCACTGGAGCTCCCCATGGTGACACACTGGGGCGTATGAACCCCTTATCAAGCAACTCTTGCAACTGAGTCTTCAACTCCCTCAATTCAGTGGGTGCCATCCTATAAGGAGCAATGGAAATGGGTGCTGTACCCGGCAGTGTCTCAATAGCAAATTCGACTTCCCTTTCTGGTGGCAAACCAGGCAATTCTTCAGGAAATACCTCTGGGAAGTCCTTTACTGTGGGTATGTCACTCAGGTTTGGCTTAGCCTGCCTAGTATCCACCACATGTGCTAGGTAGGCTTCACAGCCTTTTCTCATCATTCTTCTTGCAACTGTGGCTGAGATAACATTGGACAAAAAATCTGTCCTTTCCCTCACAACAGTGATCTCATTACCCTCAGAAGTTTTCAGAGAAATCCTCTTCAATTTGCAATCAACTATTGCCTGATGACGTGACAACCAGTCCATTCCCAAAATCACGTCAAACTCGTGGAAGGGCAACTCGATTAGGTCTGCCGAGAATTCATACCCTTGAATCCTTAACGGGCAACCCTTGTATACTTTATTCACCACTACACTGTGGCCCAATGGATTAGTGACCAGAATGTCTTGGTCACTCTCCCCTACTAGTATCCCCCTTTCTACGGGTAAGTTGATGCAAATGTAGGAATGAGTGGATCCTGGGTCCACCAATGCATGCACAGGTGTAGTGTAGAGGGAGAACGTACCCCTGATGACGTCCAGGGCATCTTGCTCCTCCTGAGCTCTCAGGGCATAATTTCTGGCAGGTGGTGCATTATCCGCCTCTCTGGCCTCGGATGTGCCTTTGAGATGGTCCCACGGCTTGATTTACTGGACCTTCTACCCCTTGGTGGTGCAGAGCAGTGTCTGCGCTTGTGTTGGAGCAATTGTAGTAGTTCTGCGTGGGCAGTTCTTCAATCGATGCTCGTTGACCCACACCTCAAGCGAGCCAGTTACTCTCCAACATTCCCTTGTGCCATTTCGGGCAATGCGGACATGAGAAGATGTTGGGGCTGGTCCTCGAACCCCATCCTCGGAGAGCTGCCCACCGATGGTGTGGTCGACCTCTCCTAGGGGTGAGCGTGGCTGGGCCCCGAGACCACGACCACTCGTGGTGAGCTGAACTCGTGCGGGAGGACCCTTGAACTTCTTCCCAAATGCAGAGCTGAACTAGACCGACTGGGCCCTCTCTTCGCTGTCTATCCCTTCCAGTCCGCTTCACCGATTCTTACTTTTTCTACCTTTATTGCAGCTTCCACTAACTTGGTAAATTCTGTGATTCCCAGGGCAGTGAGCTGGATCTTGATGTTGTCATTTAGTCCCTCTTCAAATCTCTTACATCTTTCAGCTTCATTAGGGACTATCTCCCTTCCATAACGGCTTAATCGGACGAATTCCTTCTCATACTCAGCCACTGACAGCTGTCTCTGCCTCAGGTTAATGAATTCCCTTCTTCTCTCTTCTAGGTATACAGTACCCACATATTTCTTCTTGAATTCAGAGAGGAAGAAATCCCAAGTTACAGCTTCTGGCTGCACTTCACTGGACACCGTGTCCCACCACTCATAAGCATCATCTTGCAGCAAAGATATGGCAGCTTCCAGGTTTTGCTCTGGAGTGCAGTGGAGTTGTTTTAGGACTCTGCCTGTTCTATTCAACCAATTCTCGGCTGCAACAGAGTCATCTTCTCTCTTACCATAGAAGTCCACAGCTCCAAACTTTCTTAGCCTTTCCAGGTGTGATTTCTGCTGTGGAGCTGGTGGTGGTGGTGGTGGTGCTGGCATTACCCCAGCCATTTGTCTAAAGAAGTCGGCCATTTGCTGAAACATGGCCTGTGGAGGCTGAGGTGCTCGCTTGAGTGGCGGAGCAGATTCTCTCATGCCCCAGGGCCTCATTGCTGCGGTGGAGCATGACTCTCCACTTCCTCCTCAACGGCTCTCTGAGATGAAGGGTCCATATCCTATTCAAAATAAGAAAGATAAACAGATCTGCGTTAGTGTCACCTCGACTCTTACAAATGCAATGCATGGTATGGACTCAATCTAGGCCCAGAAACGCCTAAACCGTGCTCTGATACCACTAAATGTGACACCCCTTACCCGTGTACAGTATACCCGAGTAGGTAATGCCACACGGTGTACCGGCACATTCTAATATACCTTACTTAATTTGTGTCATGCTTTTGAAGCTAATTTATGAAATATGATTTATTTAAGCCATTTATCAAAATTATTATTTATTTGAGGTTCCGAAAATTTTAAAGAAAATCCGGCGGAGTACCGGCTAAAAATGGAGAAAACAGTTCTTCAGAACCTGTTAAAAACACTTCCAAATAATTTCCAAACAATTCCAACTTCAATTTATCAACAAAATCTCAACATTAAGATCTCAACAACATTTCAATTCCAGTTCTCAATCATCCATCACATGTGATGATCACATATAAATCACAAGTAAACATTTACATTTCCATTCACAAGTACAATTTTCATAATTTATATAAACATCAATGTACATTACACAAGTTTAATTACATTATGAGAAAAACAAAGTTAAGTTACAAAATGTCAAAATGACACCTAATGTCCTACCAATGCACTGCAGAAGTTGAGGTGACAAGGACACTGTGCAGAACTGCAGGATGGACTCACCCAGTCTGTGGTCTACTGGGCTCACGATCGGGATCTCCAGTACCTACGCGTGGCAAAAGCAACGTGCTAAGCAATAATGCTTAGTGGTGCAATAATATAATAAAAGAAAATAGCAAGAAAATAAATGTGTATGCTTTCTTTGTTTGGTATTGGTATATTCATTATTTCATTAACGTTGTTCACTTTTATTCATTTGGTTGCCCCAAGTAACCTACACTAGATGACTGGACTGGATAACGGGTAAACTGGCACTGGGTACCTAGTACCTCGGGCCGTCACACCATCGGTCACATATGTATCTCCCGGTGTGCAACAGAACAGCTAACAAGCTGTAAATAATATCAGGCACAAGGCCAAATCTCAATACAAAGTCAGAATGGCTAAAAGCCATGAAATCACGGAATGGCATATTGCCATGTGCAGTACTGCTAACTGGACCCTATTGGCATGCCAAACTATCCAAACCAATCTTGTTAGGTATACTAGGGCATTTGAAACTTTTAAATTCTTCAATTTGTGAATTTCATGTTTTGGTGTTACTATTCACCTCATTGGTCAACAAAAATGTTGACTTTTGGATAGAAAATATGTACATTGACTTTGGCACTCCCAACATACCACATTTTGTGTTTAAAACTTGTTGGCATTAAGTGTTAATACCATTTCAAAGTGTAAACCAACACAAGCAGAATTTTCAGTTTTGGTGAGTCAACTTCACTGTTCCATTGGACACTGTTACTGTGGAAATTTGAAGAAATGTAAAACATGAAAGTTGTTCCTTATTTTGTCTAGTTGAATTTCTTTTTTTGAATCACTCCATTTGGAGTTTTGTAGCTCCAGATATGGTCCAAAAACCACAGCTGGCCGGATTTGCATTCTGCAGAAATTACCATATCTACAGTAACATGAATAGTGACTGCCACTGCCATTTGGGTTAGGTTCTGGCCATAATTTGGGGTAGGTTCCTTCATGAAAGTTGTTTGTCTATGTCTTAACTTGTTTCTGTAAAAATTTCATGTCAATTGACCAAATCTACATTGAGTTATGGCTAAATGAACAGTTACTGTTCATTTGGTCAATTCTGCAGGGGCTGTTGCAGAGTGTCCGGATTGGGGCCAAGTTTTGGTCCTCTTGCTTTGGTCTTTTGGGCATGATTTCTTCAGCAAAAATGTGCCATTATAAGCCTAGTTTCATGTCCAATTGACCAAACACCAATTGGACTAACACAGCCAAAGTTATGGCTTTGTAATTGGACTGAAATTTCAGTCCATTTGCTGCTGTCCTAGGGCAGCCTGCAACCTCACTTTGCAATCCTATTTTTCAGTCCATTTAATGGTCAACTTACCTAAAATGGTCACTAATTGACCATTAAAATGCTCTCTAATAATTTCCTAAACCAAGTTTACATTTTGCTCACAAAACCCTAATTTCAATTCATGTTTTATACAAGTTATCTTAGTTAACTTTTAATCCATTATTCTTGTGTTTATAACCTTCCAACATAGCTCTAGTTCACTTCAAGCTCATAAAAACACTCCCTCTTTTTCCATAGCTAGGGCAGCCGAAATTCACAAGCTCATACACATAGGTTTTTGGTTCATTTAAATTACAATTCTTACTAGTTTCAAGTCCTAAACCATGAAAATAATGAGTTTTTAAGATATAGATGCACTAACCTCAAGTGGCAGAATTTTCCAAGCCCCTAAACCTCACTTTCTTTCTCCTTCTTGGCTGCCAAAAGGTTTAGCAAGGTACTAGGGCAAATTTTAGAGGAAGGTCTCTAGGGTTTTAAGGTGAAATGAAGAGAGAATTTAAGGTTTGGATTGAAAATCAATGGAGGGAGGAGTAGAAGAAATTTCGGCTGGTTGGGGTTCAAAGGAAGAAGATGACATTTTTCTTTTAATTTCAGCCTCTTTAGTTTGTTTTAAGTGTCTTTGTTGAATGGTGATTGGTGGACCATTTTTAAATGACCTAATTATGATGTCACAATTCCCATTTACTTACTTTTCTTCTTACTTTTGTTTTCTTATTTTCATTTCTCATTTTTAATAAATTTTTCATCAACATTAATTCATATTTTATGTCATATTAATTATTTATTCAACTGGACAAGTCGGCCAAAAATCACCTTTGAAGGCAAAATGACCAAAATGCCCTCCGTTTGGCTGAACGGGTCAAAATTGTCTGTACCGATTGAAAAATTTTTCTAGGTATTTTCTTGGCATTCTAATGCCATGGGAACCTCAATAACCCTTCTCTGGAATCCCAAAAATTATTTTATGAATTTTTTTCCAGGGTCTAGGGCTCCTCGTTGCGAGAACCGCAACTTCCCTCTGATTACCCCTCGCTTGGGCACCGGCTCGTTTTACTTGGTTGTATTTTATTTCTAAAATTTTTACTAAGTGTTTCTTATTAATATTTGAGTTAATTATGGTCCCTCACTTAAGTTTAATTATTTTTCCGGACGTTCTAGCTGTCCGGACCGACACCGGTCACCGGAACAGTAGAATGTACGGAGTTGGTACAGGGAGGGTGTTACATTTTGTCTCTTGTATATAAATACAAGACAAGAAGAAGAAGTAATCTTCATCTTCCTCTCTTCTTGTTGGACAGCACAAGAGGCTCTCTCTCCCTCTTCTTCTTTTTCATTAACAAGTGAGAGAAAGCTTTGTTTCTCTTTGAATTGAAACACTAGGAATTGTTTTTAGTGCACTATACATCCATAGAACCTCACCTAAAGCAAAACCCCAAAAATCAAGTGGTTGGCAAGCAAGTCAAAGGGAGGTTTAGGGTTGCCAAAGGTGCCTTGGTGGTGCTTATGGTAGACAAGCTAAAGAAGCTACATTTAAAGCTCTAGGAGACTACCAAAGGGAATAAGAAGGGTTGATTCTACGCCTTAGAGGTTAGTTGAATTCAATCCCTTCTTTAGTGAGGGTTTAATAAGATTAAATGCTAAATACTAATCTTTAATAGCAAATGAACTCTTAATGTATGCTAAAAGTATGTTTTAGCATGCCCATGGGCACTAGAGGTTGGCTAGGTGCATAATCATTTGGTATGATGCATGAAACCCTAGTAGAAAATTTTGAATTCTAACCCACTAATGGCCCTAACCACGCTTCCCATGCCTTTCAATTACTGCTAGCTCCAAGTCATAAGTAGGATAATTCCTCTCATGTAGTTTAAGCTGGCGTGAAGCATAGGCAATGACGTTTCTATCTTGCATCAACATACAACCTCGACCATTGTGAGAAGCATCACTATATATGGTATACTCTTTACTTGGTATAGGTAAAGTCAAGACTAGAGTTTCAGTCAAACAACGTTTTAGTTCATTAAAACTCTTCCGACACTGATCAGTTCACTAAAATTTTACATCCTTTCACAACAATTTGGTCAGTGGAGATGCCAACATGGAGAATCCCTTCACAAATCTATGATAATAACCAGCTAATCCTAGAAAACTGCAAACTTCTGTGACATTCCTGGGCAGCTTCTAGTTAAGAATAGCTTCTACCTTACTGAGATCCACCTTGATACCCTCTGCTGATATAATATGCCCCAAAAAGGCAATCTCCTTTAGCCACAACTCACATTTAGACAGTTTGGCATACAACTATTTCTCCCTCAAAGTTTGTAATACAATCCTCAAGTGCTTATCATGCTCCTCTGCATTCTTTGAAAACACCAGAATATCATCTATAAATACCACCACAAACTGATCAAGATATGGCTTGAAAATAGTGTTCATCAGGTCTATAAAAGTAGCCAGAGCATTAGTCAACCCGAATGGCATCACCAGAAATTCATAGTGGCCATACTGAGTTCTGAAGATAGTTTTAAGAATACATTGCTCCTGTACCCTCAACTGATAGTATCCCTATCTCAAGTCTATCTTTGAGAATACAGCTGCATCTTTTAACTGATCAAACAATTCATCAATTCGTGGCCAAGGATATCTATTCTTTATTATCACCTTGTTCAACTGTCTGTAGTCGATGCATAGATGGAGGGTACCCTCTTTCTTCTTAACAAACAACACTGGTGCTCCCCAAGGTGACACACTAGGGCGGATGAAACCTTTATCTAGTAACTCTTATAACTGCACCTTTAACTCTTTCAACTCAGCAGGTACCATTCTATATGGAGTGATAGAGATTGGCTCCACACTAAGCATAACCTCAATTTCAAATTGCACCTCTCTTTCCGGAGATAATCCTAGCAATTTATTAGGAAAAACATCCAGAAAATCACATACTATAGGGATATCCTTCAGATCTGGACTCCCTACTTGGGTGTCTATCACATGAGCTAAATAAGATTCACACCCCTTCTGAATCAACTTCCTAGCAAGTGCAGCTAATATGAGATTAGATGGCAATAATTGCCTCTCCCCGTGCATTGCTACATCTGCATACTAGGGAAGACCAAAAGTGACTATCTTGAGTCCATAGTCAATTATTACGTGATCCATGCCCAGCTAGCCAATCCATGCCCAAAATGATATCATAATCTCTGAAGGGCATTTCAATCAAATCTGACAGGAATGTATGTCCTTGAATTACTAATGGACAATCCTTATACAATCTGTTTACCCTAACCTCTTATCCTAAAGGACTAGTCATTAGCACATCAAAATCCATGTTCAAGTAAGAAATAGTAGCAGAACACACAATTCTAGCACTAACATAAGAATGAGTAGAGCCGGGATTAAATAATACATAAACATCTCTATCAAAGATGGAGAATGTACCGGCAACTACATCTGAAGTCTCTGCTTCTTCTCTCTGGTGCATGGTGTACACCCTGGCTGTTGCACCACTCTACTCTGGTTGGTTCACTATGCCCTGACTGCTAGAAGTACTTCAGCCTCTGCCTCTGCCTTTGCTGACTGACTGTGAACCTCTCAGGCTAGAACTTTGAATGGATCCTTATGCATCATGCAAGATTCTCATGCATCATGCAAGATTCATTATGTACCTAATTGATTTCAATGTTCAATTGCATATTAAAACACTTTTAATATGTATTAGGATCTACATTTGCCATTTAAGATTTTAGAATTAACAAATTAATTCATTAGCACCCTAGATTGATACAAGAGTATGTGCACTAACCTTTTGATGCACTGTAGAAGTGATTAGCACCTTTGTGAAGCACCTAGGACCCCAAATGTTGTCCCTCTAGCTTGTTCACACCAAGATCACCAATGGGCAGCCCCTATACCAGCTTCTCAAGCCTTGCCAACCAATTAGATATTAGGGATTTGCCTTTAAAGTGGTTGTAGATGTATACAGGACACTAGAAACAATTTCTAGTGATTTTGATTCAAGAGAATATGGGCAATTCTCTTTGAATTGATGAGAGAAGAAGAATAAGAAGAGAGGAGAGATTTTGGGTGGTGGCACCTCTTTAGAAAAATCAGAATGTATATGTTTATTCTTTCATTCTTTTCCTTTTATAATTAGGTTATCACTTAAAACCCTTGCCACATGTCATCACCTTATTGCATCTCAATTTTAATTGACCTAATCACATTAAGCCAAGTGTCAAAGCTAGATTTAATCTTGACTTTGATCCCCTTGCATGATAGGAAGACAAATGGCAAACTTATGTGGTGCCACGTGTCACCATCTCATGGTGCCACGTGTCACCATCTCATGGTGCCACATGTCACCCTATGAAATGACCAAATTACCCTTGTGTTTTAATTTTGAGTTCTCAATCCAAAATAATTATTTCTCCTCTTTTAATCAATTTATATCAAATATAAATTAATTAATTAATCTCTATTAATTAATTTCTCATAATTAAATTCATATTTAAACACTTTAAATATAAATTTAACTTATACTATACATCCAATAAGCCATATTTGGTTTCAAGCCATGCTAGGGACTTTGCAATCTTATTGTAAACCAAATTTATTTAATTAATCAATTAAACTCTTTAATTAATCAATTAAATCATATTTAACTTGGTGATTACTTGTGTATATGTGTAACTCACTAGGCTTATCACTAATTGGTAATGAGATATGATATTAACTCTTAATATCTTCAGAACTCTTTCTTACCCTAAATGATTTCTCCAAGTTATTTTAGGTATCTCATAGACTATGGTTAACACCTAGCATAGCATGCTATGGCCATCCAATCAGTAATAAGGAATACCTTAAATGAACCTATAATCATATGTTACCATGTCACACCCTACCCCTCTGTAAGGCATAACATGATCCCGTAGTATACCTAATGAATTACCAACTTCGCCTACTGATAACCCATTAAATACACTATAAGGGATTTTCAAAAACTTTTCTTACTTCTTTTACAGTGGTGAGCATTATTTATAGGTGTTAAAAACCTTTTTGGAACTGAGGTGAATTAACTAACACATTTAGACTGTTAGTAATTTCTGTAAAAAAATTTTGGTAGAGTGCCCTCCGTAATTTGGATAAAACAGTTCTTCAAAAACCTGTAAAAAGCACTTCAATATTTTTCTCAATCTCAAACTCTAGCATAATTCAACACAAATCCACAATAATTTTTCAAAGACTGAGATACAAGAAATATAATACAATTTTTACAAGTCCAAATAACTCATAATTTATTTTACAACTTTAATTTACAATTTTAATTTACAACTGCTCAAAACCAAGAACACTATATACATACAGTGAACATACATTACAATATAAAATGCAGAATATGGTATACTCAATATACCCGATGATTTCTCACTGAATGTACTAGCAGCCTAGTCTCACGCTCTGATCTGTCTACTGCGACAAAGAATGAAAAGCTATCGCTGAGTAAAATTTACTCAGTGGTGCACAATAACAATTTGAAATGCGATATATAAATCTTTTATTGATAGTTCACAAATCAAATGATTCACAATTCCATTTCACAATTTACAAAATTCACCTAACACAAATTTGATCAAGTAATTGAATAACACCGTTTTGCAAATCAATAACACAATTCGATCAAATAACTGAATAATACCATTTTGCAAATCAATAACACAATTCGATCAAATAACTGAATAATACAATGTTGTCAATCGATAACATAATTTAGGCCATGACACAATTTTTCCACACATGCCGTGTTGTACACCACGACAAGACACACTCACCCCAATAATCGAAATCAATGAGGGAGGAAGCTAGCTGAATAATGAGTACTCATCCACACTCACCTCAGACTGGCATGTCAAAGAGGGAGGAACATAATCACACTCACCCCAGACTGATAAGTCAAAGAGGGAGGAATATATCAACAGTATCATGCCAAATGTGAATCAAAACAATTTTAAATCACAATATTTCATACAAACCATAAATCACATTTTATCTCAAAATTTCCATTTGCAAAGTTGGTAATACAATAAGTTCCAAATAATATTCCCAAAACCAAAGCAATCAAAACTTATTCATAACTCATTTCTCTACATAAATTTGCTAATAAAAGCAGTGAATATCAAAGTATTGTGCACAGACACAATTTAAAACTATAATGTTGAATTAAATTTTTAAGTAGAAAATGAGAAGTCAAACTTATTGTGCACAAACACAATTTAAAATAATAACATAGAAATAATCATAATTTATTTCAATTGAAAAATTCAGAAGAAATACTTATTATGCATAAACCTCTGATAACTGTCTCTTGGCTCTGACTCAGTGTTTCCTTCCCCTTCCCTGAGTCTTTGCTAACTGAGAAACACAATTTGAAGTGTTTCAGTACTTAATTAAACTGTCTCTAACGATAATGTTTGATAAATAATTCACTGAATGCTATTATTTGCTTAATCAACCTAATATGTCGACCCTCGATGCATTCTAGGTAAATTAGGTTTTAATGTTACTAACATATCACATTCGATAGTCTTTTAGGGTTGGTACATGTTACCAAATTCATTTCCGTGTATACTGCATTTTCTTGCGATTTGCTGGATTCCGGGATACTAGTTTGACCTAGCCGGACGACCTAGTTCCCTTGGTTTTCGGGTTTCCGTCAAAACTAAAAACTTGTAGATCTATGTCTTATGGAACGCGGGGCAAAATTTCAGGTCATTCTGAGTTGTGTAGGCCAAGTTATGATCATTTTACTATTGCTGGTCAAATTGCACCAAAATTGGTCATTTTAGGTCATTTTAGGTTCGGCCAGTTTTTGGACCCGAACTTGTGCAAGCTGTTTGACTTACTTACGGTCATTTATGGGCTTTGGTGTCTTCATAAGACTTGTAGATATGGGTCTTAACTATTCATGGTTAAAATTTCAGGTCAATTGGACCTGTTTTGAGTGAGTTATGGCCTAAATACTAACTGCTGCGTAAATGGTCAATTTTCAGGTCTCAATTGTACTTAATCCGGATTTGGTCATTTTTCAAGCTACCTTGCAAGCAGAATTTTGGCAAGCTTCCTTCATGAAAGTTGGCACATTTTGTGCCTAGTTTCACCTCCAATTGGTCTCATACCAATTGGAGCCACACACTTAAAGTTATAGGCCTAAAATACAAACTGCCTTATTACAATTCTTGCATACATATCAAACATCACTTTTAACACTCACCAAACTTAACATTCAAACTAATTCTGGTTGTACCATGACCTAAACATAATTCACAACACATTATAGGTCATTTTGGTAGCTTACAATTACATTTAATGTGCACCAACAAGTGCAAAATTTGCCCAAAATAATTTACAATAATTTAACTCCATAACCAAGCTCATTCACATGTCCAACCTTTACACCACTATACATACATTCAAACTGCCATAACAACCAACACATTTTAACATCATTATTCCATAAACCAAGCATGAATTCCAGCATTCTTCAAGAGTTAACAAACTGCCACAATGGTACACTTACATTCCATTACTTTCCAAGCTTTAAATCTCATTTTACATTTACATATACTAAGTATACATTACCCAAACAATTTCCTATACAATATACATTTAATCAATCATTTAATTCACCATTTACAAGCACAAATAAACTACCTTCAAGGTGTTTCCATGGCTGCCAAAAGTGCACATTCCCATTCAACATCAAAACTCAAAAATTTCTCCATAAATCAAACACCCATAACACCCTTACAAACTTTAACAAAGCAACAATCAAAAACTCAAACTTACCTATGGATGAGACTTCTTAAATCTTCACCAAAACTTGGTCTTCTTGCTGCCAATCTACTGCCCAAGTGGTGTAGACTAACTTTGATGAAGGAAGGTAGAAGGAAAGAAGCTTGAATCTCATATGCATGGAGCTTAAACCATGCGTCAATGGAGTTTTTTGGGAGCAAATTTTCTGCTGGTTCTAAGGTTGAAGATGAAGATGTATATTCTGCCCAAATGAAGCTTTAGTGGTCTACTTAAATGAGTTAGTGGACCACTATGTAAGAATTAAATCATTGTTTATTCTAAGGTTTCATTTTTCCACATTTAACTCTCAATTTTTGCTATTTACATTAGGTACCACCAAATTAAATTTTTCATGATATTTTCCAAGTGTAATATTATTTATTTTTAATGGAAATTTAGGTCAAAAGACAACTCGGGGTGTCAAATGACCACAATGCCCCTGTTCGGGTTGCATTCCTGATTTTTCGGTAACACCGGGTTTTGTCCGTTTTTCGATTTCTCGCTTTTCTTTTTACTAATTATTTAATTTTTCTTTGATATTTCTAATGATATTTCTACTTCAATTGATGTCTCTTTAACTCCTAAAAATATTTTTCAGGGTTCCCCGCGGTCCGTATTAGTCAACGGTCCACGCCGTGACTTCCCAAAGGTCACCCATCGCTAGGGTTCTCGCCGCTTAACTTAGTTGCATTTCTTTACTATTATTTTTCCTTTATTTTTCTTGTATTTTCTTTTCTTGTATTTCATTATTTAATGTCTCCTCACTCATATCGAAGTGTAGTTCTAGGAATTCTAGCTGTCCGGACAACACTGATCACCGGAACAGTAGAACGCACTACCGAACTTAGCGGTGTGACAATTCTCCCCCCCTTAAAATAAATTTTGTCCACGAAATTTTTCCCAATAGCCATCTTACAATAGTCATACGTTTATTTTCTCCTTTTTATGTGATCGTATAATCTTCTTTCTCTCGAATTTGTATAAGACTTTTAACAATCTAATACAACATTTAATTTGTTTGTATAACACCAATCTACTCTTACTATTGTCCTGTCTAATATTTCGATTCATGTTCCTTCTTGAATGACCCTTGAGGTCATGTTAGAATCATTTATCTAGTCATTGGTCCTCTGACCATTCTAGTCCATAGTCTTCCTCACATTCGTAACATTTCTTTGTTATATTTGAACCAACTGTTCAAATTTTTACTTCCATAACTCTTTTTATCTATCAATATTCTATAACTTACTTTCTTTTGTACTGAACTATAACCTTTCGATATTCTAACCTTTGAGTTTTAGATCCCTAAGTAGGATTTTCAAACTTATTTCTAACAATTAAATTCTGTCATGGCATAACTATATTAAAACAGATGTCGTTGGCAACTATTCTTATCTAGGTGTACTATCGGGTAGTACGTAGCTCTACACAATAATCTCAAGTCAGTACTGTAATCTGCAGCTTACAGTATAAACATCAAGAATATTGCATAGTTACTACGATACATCCCAATAGATCAAATTTTCCTATCTTTTATCCTTTTCGAATTCACTAATATCCCAAACTTATTATGATTGCAATATCCATTAACAATTACTAACAGTGACATCCTTGCCCTCATCTAGAGCAATTCCATTACTGCCTCTTACTTTTACGTCCTCTTGCCTTACATTAAGTAGGCTCGCCAATTAGCTTTATAATTTATGGTGTGTTAGAAAATACTTTTCGCCAATAAATTCTTTCAAAACTAATTTCACTTATTATGACAATCCTTATTTTAAAGGGCTAATCACTAATGCATCAAAATTTATTCCCCTGTAAAGGAATAACAATAGAACATATAGTTCTAACACTAACATAAAAGTATGCAAACCCCAGGTCAAACAATACATATATATATCTTAGTTACTATTTGAGAAAGTACCAGCAATAATATCAAAAGTATAAGTCTCTTCTCTCTGTCGTATAGCGTATACTCCAGCTGGAGCATCACCCTGTTCTGGCTGATTCATAGTACTCTGACTTCTAGGTGTACTACCCCCACCTCTACCTTTGCCTCTACTAACTGATGGTGAACTCTTTGGGGTAGATACTTGGGTTGATCCCTTTGGTGTAGTAAATGATCCAGAACGACCTGGATTTACACAATCCCTAGCAAAATGGCCAGTCTCTCCACAGTTAAAACATGCTCCTATGGCTCTATAACATACCCCACTATGTGGTTTACCACAAGTTTCACAAAGTCGATCTGACAGCGGATTCCTGGGTTTCTGTTGAGTTTGCTGATCGGATCGAGGTGGTTTCTGTCCAGAAGATCTATCTCTACCGGACTTCTTACTATCTCTGTTGTATCCCCCAAAGTTTTTCATCTTTCCAGTAAGACTAC
Organism: Hevea brasiliensis; assembly: GCF_030052815.1. Classification (NCBI taxonomy): domain Eukaryota; kingdom Viridiplantae; phylum Streptophyta; class Magnoliopsida; order Malpighiales; family Euphorbiaceae; genus Hevea; species Hevea brasiliensis. The sequence goes on along the minus strand of NC_079497.1, from coordinate 84,821,042 downwards.
TAGAACTCTGTTCTACTGACTTTCCCTCTTTTTCTGTCTTCTCTGATTTCTTTTTCTCGTGTCGCTTGATTCAATTCTTTCTAATTCTAGTGCTTGAGAAATAAGTTCAGAGAAGTTGTTATGTTTGAATCCGACCACTTGCAATCTGATACTAGGCTTCAAGCCGGTTTCAAACCTCTTACATCTCTCCCTACTGGTAGAAAGTAGACCTACTGCATAATGGCTCAGGCAGAAAAATTCCCTTTCATATTCAGCCACCAATCTACTCCCCTGTTTCAGACTTAGGAACTCTTGCAGTTTCTGATCTACATAAGCATCAGGGACATGTTTTTGTCTAAATTCCATGAGAAAGTCACTCCAGGTTAGCACTGCAGGTTCTACCAAATTGTGGGGAATGGTTTTCCACCAGTCATAAGCATCCCCCTGTAGCAAAGATACTGAGTATTCAAATCTGAGCTCCTCTATGCAGTGCAGTTTCTTGAATACCCTATCCATCCTTTCTAATCATTGTTCTGCCTCTAGAGGATCTACTGTCCCCTTGAACTCTGTAGCCCCATATTTCATCAATTTGTCATATTGTCTAGCAGAAGACTGTGGTTGTACCACTGGTGTCTGTATTGGGGCTTGAGTAGGCACATTACCAGCCATTTGTTGGAACATTGCGACCATCCGAGCTTAATCGAGCAGTGGAATCGCGCAGATGCGGGGTGGTGCTGTTGAACCACTGAAACTATGTAGAGCTGGGGCATCTCCTTGCACCTCAGCCTCTATAGATTGATCAACTGAACGATCACCCTCTTCCATAGTCAATGCGATGATCTTAGACCTCCTAAACAAATAACACAAGGAGATTTCCTCCCGTTAGTGCATATTTATAATGTAATGTACTGTACGTATCAGACAATGATATTGAGCAGTTGTGCTATGAAGAAAGAATATTCAAGTAACATGTGAAAACAAAATTTAAAAAACTAGCTCTGATACCACTAAAACATGTCACACCCTACCCCTCTGTAAGGCATAACATGATCCTGTAGTATACCTAATGAATTACCAACTTCGCCTACTGATAACCCATTAAATACACTACAAGGGATTTTCAAAAACTTTTCTTACTTCTTTTATAGTGGTGAGCACTATTTACAGGTGTTAAAAACCTTTTTGGAACTGAGGTAAATTAACTAACACATTTAGACTATTAGTAATTTCTGTAAAAAAATTTTGGCAGAGTGCCCTCCGTAATTTGGATAAAACAGTTCTTCAAAAACCTGTAAAAAGCACTTCAATATTTTTCTCAATCTCAAACTCTAGCATAATTCAACACAAATCCACAATAATTTTTCAAAGACTGAGATACAAGAAATATAATACAATTTTTACAAGTCCAAATAACTCATAATTTATTTTACAACTTTAATTTACAATTTTAATTTACAACTGCTCAAAACCAAGAACACTATATACATACAGTGAATATACATTACAATATAAAATGCAGAATATGGTATACTCAATATACCCGATGATTTCTCGCTGAATGTACTAGCAGCCTAGTCTGCTGCCCTATCAGTCTGTCTATCTGCGACAGCAATGAAAAGCTATCCCTGAGTAAAATTTACTCAGTGGTGCACAATAACAATTTGAAATGCGATATATAAATCTTTTATTGACAGTTCACAAATCAAATGATTCACAATTCCATTTCACAATTTACAAAATTCACCTAACACAAATTTGATCAAGTAATTGAATAATACCATTTTGCAAATCAATAACACAATTCGATCAAATAACTGAATAATACTGTTTTGCAAATCAATAACACAATTCGATCAAATAACTGAATAATACAATGTTGCCAATCGATAACATAATTTAGGCCATGATACAATTTTTCCACACATGTCGTGTTGTACACCACGACAAGACACACTCACCCCAATAATCGAAATCAATGAGGGAGGAAGCTAGCTGAATAATGAGTACTCATCCATACTCACCTCAGACTGGCATGTCAAAGAGGGAGGAACATAATCACACTCACCCCAGACTGATAAGTCAAAGAGGGAGGAATATATCAACAGTGTCATGCCAAATGTGAATCAAAATAATTTCAAATCACAATATTTCATACAAACCATAAAGCACATTTTATCTCAAAATATCCATTTGCAAAGTTGGCAATACAATAAGTTCCAAATAATATTCCAAAAAAAAAAGCAATCAAAACTTATTCATAACTCATTTCTCTACATAAATTTGCTAGTAAAAGCAGTGAATATAAAAGTATTGTGCACGAACACAATTTAAAACTATAATGTTGAATTAAATTTTTAAGTAGAAAATGAGAAGTCAAACTTATTGTGCACAAACACAATTTAAAATAATAACATAGAAATAATCATAATTTATTTCAATTGAAAAATTCAAAAGAAATACTTATTATGCACAAACCTCTGATAACTGTCTCTTAGCTCTGACTCAGTGTTTCCTTCCCCTTCCTTGAGTCTTTGCTAACTGAGAAACACAATTTGAAGTGTTTCAGTACTTAATTAAAATGTCTCTAACGATAATGCTTGATAAATAATTCAATGAATGCTATTATTTGCTTAATCAACCTAATATGTCGACCCTCGATGCATTCTAGGTAAATTAGGTTTTAATGTTACTAACATGTCACATTCGATAGTCTTTTAGGGTTGGTACATGTTACCAAATTCATTTCCGTGTATACTGCATTTTCTTGCAATTTGCTGGATTCCAGGATACTAGTTTGACCTAGTCAGACGACCTAGTTTCCTCGATTTTTGGGTTTCGATCAAAACTAAAAACTTGTAGATCTATGTCTTATGGAACGCGGGGCAAAATTTCAGGTCGTTCTGAGTTGTGTAGGCCAAGTTATGGTCATTTTACTATTGCTGGTCAAATTGCACCAAAATTGGTCATTTTAGGTCACTTTAGGTCATTTTAGGTTCGGCCAGTTTTTGGACCCGAACTTGTGCAAGCTGTTTGACTTACTTATGGTCATTTCTGGGCTTTGGTGTCTTCATAAGACTTGTAGATATGGGTCTTAACTATTCTTGGTTAAAATTTCAGGTCAATTGGACCTGTGTTGAGTGAGCTATGGCCTAAACACTAACTGCTGCCCAAATGGTCAATTTTCAAGTCTCAATTGTACTTAATCCGGATTTGGTCATTTTTCAAGCTATCTTGCAAGCAGAATTTTGTCAAGCTTCCTTCATGAAAGTTGGCACATTTTGTGTCTAGTTTCACTGCAATTGGTCTCATACCAATTGGAGCCACACACTTAAAGTTATAGGCCTAAAATACAAACTGTCTTATTGCAGTTCTTGCATACATATCAAACATCACTTTTAACACTCACCAAACTTAACATTCAAACTAATTCTGGCTGTACCATGACCTAAACATAATTCACAACAAATTATAGGTCATTTTGGCAGCTTACAATTACATTCAATGTGCACCAACAAGTGCAGAATTTGCCCAACATAATTTACAACAATTTAACTCCATAACCAAGCTCATTCACATGTCCAACCTTCACACCACTATACATACATTCAAACTGCCATAACAACCAACACATTTTAACATCATTATTCCATAAACCAAGCATGAATTCCAGCATTCTTCAAGAGTTAACAAACTGCCAGAATGGTACACTTACATTCCATTACTTTCCAAGCTTTAAATCTCATTTTACATTTACATATACTAAGTATACATTACCCAAACAATGTCCTACACAATATACATTTAATCAATCATTTAATTCACCATTTACAAGCACAATTTAACTGCCTTGAAGGTGTTTCCATGGCTTCTAAAAGTGTACATTCCCATTCAACATCAAAACTCAAAAATTTCTCCATAAATTAAACACCCATAACACCCTTACAAACTTTAACAAAGCAACAATCAAAAACTCATACTTACCTATGGATGAGACTTCTTAAATCTTCACCAAAACTTGGTCTTCTTGCTGCCAATCTACTGCCCAAGTGGTGTAGACTAACTTTGATGAAGGAAGGTAGAAGGAAAGAAGTTTGAATCTCATATGCATAGAGCTTCAACCATGCGTCAATGGAGTTTTTTGGGAGCAAATTTTCTAATGGTTCTAAGGTTGAAGATGAAGACGTATATTCTTCCCAAATGAAGCTTTAGTGGTCCACTTAAATGAGTTAGTGGACCACTACGTAAGAATTAAGTCATTATGTATTCTAAGGTTTCATTTTTCCACATTTAACTCCCAATTTTTGCTATCTACATTAGGTACCACCAAATTAAATTTTTCATGACATTTTCCAAGTGTAATATTATTTATTTTTAATGGACATTTAGGTCAAAAGATAACTCGGCGTGTCAAATGACCACAATGCCCCTGTTCGGGTTGCATTCCCGATTTTTCGGTAACACCGGGTTTTGTTCATTTTTTGATTTCTCGCTTTTCTTTGTACTAATTATTTAATTTTTCTTTGATATTTCTAATGATATTTCAACTTCAATTGATGTCTCTTTAACTCCTAAAAATATTTTTCAGGGTTCCCCGCGGTCCAGGGCTAGTCAACGGTTCACGCCGTGACTTCCCGGTGCGGTCACCCATCGCTAGGGTTCTCGGCTCGCTTAACTTAGTTGCATTTCTTTACTATTATTTTTTCTTTATTTTTCTTGTATTTTCTTTTCTTGTATTTCATTATTTAATGTCTCCTCACTCATATCGAAGTATAGTTCTAGGCATTCTAGCTATCCGGACAACACTGGTCACCGGAACTTGTGCAAGCTGTTTGACTTGCTTATGGTCATTTCTGGGCTTAGGTGTCTTCATAAGACTTGTAGATATGGGTCTTCATGGTTAAAATTTCAGGTCAATTGGACCTGTTTTGAGTGAGTTATGGCCTAAACACTAACTGCTGCCCAAATGGTCAATTTTCAGGCCTTATTTGCACTTAATCCGGATTTGGTCATTTTTCAAGCTACCTTGCAAGCAGAATTTTGGTAAGCTTTCTTCATGAAAGTTGGCACATTTTGTGCCTAATTTCACCTCCAATTGGTCTCATACCAATTGGAGCCACACACTTAAAGTTATAGGCCTAAAACTCAAACTGCCTTATTGCATTTCTTGCATACACATCAAGCATCACTTTTAGCACTCACCAAACTTTAACATTCAAACCAATTCTGGTTGTACCACAACCTAAATATAATTCACAACACATTATAGGTCATTTTGGCAGCTTACAATTACATTCAACATACACCAACAAGTACAGAATTTTTCAATCCAATTTACAACAATTCAATCACCTTTTTATGGTCATTTACATGTCCCACTTCACACCACCTTACACACACTCAAACTACCATAACAACCAACACATTTTAACATCATTATTCCATAAACCAAGCATGAATTCCAGCATTCTTCAAGAGCTAACTAACTGCCACAATGGTACACTTACATTCCATTACTTTCCAAGCTTTAAATCTCATTTTACATTTACATATACTAAGTATACATCACCCAAACAATTTCCTACACAATATACTTTTAATCAATCATTTAATTCACCATTTACAAGCACAAATAAACTGCCTTCAAGGTGCTTCCATGGCTGCCAAAAGTGCACATTCCCATTCAATATCAAAACTCAAAAATTTTTTCATAAATCAAACACCCATAACATTCCTACTAACTTTAATGAAGCAATAACCCAAAAATACAAACTTACCACTTTGGAAATTCTTCAAAATCTCTCCAAAACTTGGTCTTCTTGCTGCCTATCTACTACCCATGGTGTGAGGATTAACTTTAATGAAGGAAGGTGCAAAGAAGGAAGCTTAAATCAAGCTTGCATGAAGCTTTCAAATGGACGTCAATGGTGGATTTTCTTGGGAGAAATTTGGCTGGTTCTTGGAGAAGTGAGGAAAAAAATGATCTGCTGTCCAAAAGAAGTGGTAGTGGTCCACTTTCATGAATTAGTGGAGCACTATGTCAAAATAAATTATTAGTTTAATCTAAAATTTCATTTTCCCACATTAAGCTTCCCATTTTTGCTATTTACATTAGGTACCCCTAAATTAATTTTTCATTATATTTTTCAAGTGTAATATTATTTATTTTTAATTGACATTTAGGTCAAAAGACAACTCGGGATGTCAAATGACCACAATGCCCCTGTTCTGGTTGCATTCCCGATTTTTCGGTAACACCGGGTTTTGTCCATTTTTTGATTTCTCACTTTTCTTTGTACTAATTAATTAATTTTTCTTTGATATTTCTAATGGTATTTATACTTCAATAGGTGTCTATTTAAGTCCTAAAAATAATTTCCAAGGTTGCTCGCGGTCCAGGGCTAGTCAATAGTCCACTCCGTGACTTCCCGGTGCGGTCACCCTTTGCTAGGGTTCTCGGCTCGTTTAACTTGACTACATTTCATTGCTATTATTTTTCCTTTGTTTTTCTTATATATCCTTTTCTTGTATTTTATTATTTTATGTCTCCCCATCAATATTTAAATATAGGTCTAGGCATTCTAGCTGTCCGAACAAACACTAGTTACCAGAGCAGTTGAACGCACTACCGAACATAGGGGTGTTACAATTCTACCCTCCTTAAAATAAATTTCGTCCACGAAATTTTACCCAATAGCTATCTTACAATAGTCATTCGTTTATTTTCCTCTTTCTATACGATCGTGTAATCTTCTTTTCCTCAAATTTGTATAAGACTTTTAACAATCTAATACAATGTTTAATTTTTTTGTATAACACCAATCTCTTCTTACTATTGTGCTGTCTAATATTTCAGTTCATGTTCCTTCTTGAATGACTCTTGAGGTCATGTTAGAATGATTTATCTAACCATGGGTCCTTTGACCATTCTAGTCAACAATCTTACTCACATTCGTAACATTTCTTTGTTATATCTGAACTAAGTGTTCAAATTTTTACTTCCACAATTCTTTTTATCTATTAATATTCTATAACTTACTTCCCTTTGTACTAAACTATAACCTTTCGATTTTCTAACTTTTGAGTTTTGAATCCTTAAGTAGGATTTTCAAACTTATTTCTAACAATTAAATTCTGTCCTGGCATAACTATACCAAAACAGATGTCGTTGGCAACAATTCTCATCTAGGTGTACTATCGAGTAATACATAGCTCTACACAATAATCTCAAGTTAGTACTTTAATCTGCAGCTTACAGTATAAACATCAAGAATATTGCATAGTTACTATGATACATCCCAATATATCAAATTTTGCTATCTTTTATCTTTTTCAAATTCACTAATATATGAAAGTTATTATGATTACAATATCCACTGACAATTACTAACTGTAACATCCTTGCCCTCATCTAGAGCAATTCTATTACTGTAACTTACTTTTACATCCTCTTGCCTTACATTAAGTAGGCTTGCCATTTAGCTTTATAATTTATGGTGTGTTAGAAAATACTTTTCGCCGATAAACTCTTTCAAAACTAATTTCACTTATTATCACAATCCTTATCTTAAAGGACTAATCACTAATGCATCAAAATTTATTCCCCTGTAAAGGAATAACAACAGAACACATAATTCTAACACTAACATAAAAGTATTCAGACTCCAAGTCAAATAATACATAAACGAAGAGTGCCATCCTTCTTCTTAACAAACAATACTGGCGCTCCCCATGGTGACACACTAGGGCAGATGAAGCCCTTTTTAAGTAGTTCTTGCAACTGTACCTTCAACTCCTTCAACTCGGCTGGTGCCATTCTGTATGGTGTTATGGAGATTGGATCCACACCAAGCAAAACATTAATTTCAAATTGCACTTCTCTTTTTGGAGGTAATCTCGGCAATTCATCAGGAAACACATCTGGAAAGTCATATACTGTAGGGATGTCCCTTAATGCTGGACTCACCACTTGGGTGTCTACCACATGTGCCAAGTATGCTTCACACCCCTTTCTGATCATTTTTCTGGCTAGTGCAGCCAAAATGATGTTTGATGGCAATAGCTGCCTCTCCCCATGTATTACCACATCATCAGATCGAGAGAGACCAAAAGTGACTGCTTTTAGCCATACCAATCATGGTGTGATGCCTGGCTAACCAATCCATGCCCAAGACAATATCATAATCTCTGAAGGGCATTTCAATGAATAAGATAGAAAAGTGTGTCCTTGGATCACCAAAGGACAATCCCCATACATTCTATTAACCCTGACCTCCTGTCCTAGCGAACTTGTTATTAGCACCTCAAAGTCCATTTTTGTACATGGAACAGCAATGCAATCAATGATGCTAGCACTCACATAAGAATGGGTAGAACCCGGATCAAATAACACAAACACATCTTGACTAATAGTTGAGAAGGTACTAGCCACAACATCAGATGTCTCGGCTTCTTCTCTTTGACTCATTGTGTAGACTCTGACTGGAGCACTTTCTTACTCTGATTGTTTCACTGTGCCTTGGCTACTTGCTGGGTTACCTCTACCTCTGCTGGGTGGTTGTGAACCTCTAGTGACAGGGCTCTGAACTAACCCTTCAGCAGTAGTAAGAGGTGGTTTAACTCTACGGGCACTGGTGCAGTCCTTGGCAAAGTGTCCTATGCCTCCACAGTTATAATAGTACCCCACCATGATTTCTATAACAAGTTTCACATTGGTGGGGAGGGTAGGAACTTCTAGTTGTTTGACGACTAGACCTTGGTGGTCTCTACCTTGATGATCCACCTCTGTTATATCCGTGAGCTTGGGGCTCCTCAAATTCTTTTCTCTTCCCCAAATTACTGCTTGAGCTCTGACCCATAGGTTTCTCCCTCTTTTCTATTTCACACGACCCTTGTGGGGGTTGGGTCTGTACTTGAGCTTGAGCTGACAGAGTATCAGCCATTTGTTGAAAGAAAGTGGCCATTTGTACAATAATTTGTACTAGTAAAATTGGTACAGTCAGGCCTTCGACACTTTGTGGGGCTGGGGCCTCAACTTTTACCTCAGCCTCTATCGATTGATCGACTGAACGATCACCCTCTTCCATAGTCAATTCGAGGATCTTAGACCTCCTGATCAAATAGCACAAGGAGATTTTCTCCCGTTAGTGCATATTTATAATGTAATGTACTATATGTATCCAATAATGATATTGAGCAGTTGTACTATGAAGAAAGAATATTCAAGTAACAGGTGAAAACAGAATTTAAAAACTAGCTCTGATACCACTAAAACATGTCACACCCTACCCCTCTGTAAGGCATGACATGATCCCGTAGTATACCTAATGAATGAGCCACTTCGTCTACTGATAATCCATTAAATACACTACAAGGGATTTTAAAACTTTTCTTACTTCTTTTTACAGTGGTAAGCACTATTTACAGGTGTTAAAAACTTTTTTGAACTGAAGTGAAATAGCTAACATATTTGAAGTATTAATAATTTCTGTAAAAATTTTGGCAGAGTGCATTTGTATTTTGAATAAAAAAGTTCTTCAAAAACCTGTAAAAAGCACTTTAAATATATTTCTCAATCTCAGACTCCAACATTTAATCAACACAATATGTTTCTCAACTCAAAACCATAATAATTTTTCAGTATTTTCAAAGGCTGAGAATAAAAGAAATATATCACAATATTTGCAAACTAAAATAATTTACAATTTATTTTATAACTTCAATGTACAATTTTAATTTACAACTGCTCAAAACCAAGAACATTATATACATACAGAGAATATACAATACAATACAAAATGCAAAATATGGTATACTCAATATACCCGATGATCTCTCACTGAAGCACTAGCAGCCTAGTCTACTACCCTCGATCTGTCACTCGCGACAAGAATGAAAGCTATCGCTGAGTAAAATTTACTCAGTGGTGCACAATAACAATTTGAAATGTGAAACATAATTCTTTTATTGACAATTCACAAATAAAATAGTTCACAATTCCATTTCACAATTTACAAAGTTTATATAACACAAATTTGATCAAATAACTGAATAATACAGTTTTGCCAATCAATAACACCGTTTGATCAAATAACTGAATAATACAGTTTTGCCAATCAATAACACCATTTGATCAAATAACTGAATAATACAGTTTTGCAAATCAATAACACAATTTGATCAAATAACTGAATAATACAGTTTTGCAAATCAATAACATAATTTGATCAAATAACTGAATAATATAGTTTTGCAAATCAATAACACAATTTGATCAAATAAAAGAATAATACAGTTTTGCAAATCAATAACATAATTTGATCAAATAACTGAATAATATAGTTTTGCAAATCAATAACACAATTTGATCAAATAAAAGAATAATACAGTTTTGCCAATCAATAACACAATTTGATCAAATAACTGAATAATACAGTTTTGCAAATCAATAACACAATTTGATCAAATAACTGAATAATACAGTGTTGCCAATTCATACACAACTTAGGCCATGACACAATTTCTGATCAATGTCGCGTTGTACACCACGACAAAGCAATCTACAACCCCACTAATCGAAATCAATGAGGGAGGTGGCTAGCTAGCTAATGAGTACACATCCGATCTACAACCTCAACTGGTAAACCAGAGAGAGAGAAAAATAAACGATCTCAACCCCATAAATGGAGGAGGAATAATGTGATGTTGTCATGCTAAGTGTGAACACAAAATCAAATCCAAACATTTTATTCAAATGATTCGTGAGAAATACAATAAATTTCCAAAGTCATAATTTCATTCACAAGATGGCAACACAATTCACAATTAACTTCAAATTTTCATAAATCACACTAAATCAATTTTTCAATGATAAAAGACTCAAATAGGGTTTATTGTGCACAAACACAATTTAAAACGATAACATACAAATAATCATAATTTATTTCAATTGAAAAGTTCAAAAGAAATAGCTATTTTGCACAAACCTCTGATAACTGTCTCTTGGCTCTGACTCAGTGTTTCCTTTCCTTCCCTGAGACTTTGCTAACTGAGAAACACAATTTGAAGTATTTCAGTACTCATTTAAACTGTCCCTAATGATAATGCTTAATAATTAATTCATCGAGTTCTATTATTTCCTTAGTTAACCTAAGATGTCGACCCTCGATGTATTCTAGGTGAATTAGGTCTTAATGTTACCAATATGTCATATTTGTAGCCTTTTAGGGTTGGTACATGTTACCCAATTCATTTCCATGTATATTGCGTTTTCTTGCAATTTGCTGAATTTCGAGATACTAGTTTGACCTAGCCGGATGACCTAGTTCCCTTGGTTTTCGGGTTTCGATCAAAAGTACAAACTTGTAGATCTATGTCTTGTTGCACGCGGGGCAAAATTTCAGGTCATTCTGAGTTTACTAGACCAAGTTATGGTCATTTACTATTACTGGTCAAAATGCATCAAAATTGGTCACTTTAGGTCATTTTAGGTTCGGCCAGTTTTTGGACCAGAACTTGTGCAAGCTTTTTGACTTGCCTATGGTCATTTCTGGGCTTTGGTGTCTCCATACGACTTGTAGATATAGGTCTTAACTATTCATGTTAAAAATTTCAGGTCAATTGGACATGTTTTGAGTGAGTTATGGCCTAAACACTAACTGCTGCCCAAATAGTCAACTTTCAGGCCTTTATTGCACTAATCCGGATTTGGTCATTTTTCAAGTTACCTTCCAAGCAGAATTTTGGTAAGCTTCCTTCATGAAAGTTGGCACATTTTGTGCCTAGTTTCACCTCCAATTGGTCTCATACCAATTGGAGCCACACACTTAAGGTTCTAGGCCAAAACACACACTGCCCTATTGCACATTGTCTATCACTCATCAAAGGATGCATTTAACACTTACCACATTAGCCATTCATGCCCATTTATGGTTTGTACCATAACCTAAACACATTTTACTTCACATTATTGGTCATTTTGGCAGCTTATAACGACACTCAATATGCACATTATAGTCCATAATTTATCAAGTCCAAGTTACACACAATTTAACTACATAACTAGCTCATTTACATGTCTAAACTCAAACCCTTGTACACATATACAATCTTCCATAACAAGCACCATAATTCAACCATGTAATTTCATAAACCAACCCATGAAATAACATTTTTTTGGTTCACAATGCAAGTTGCCGATTCATACCTCTCATTGAATAAATTTCCAAACTTCCAAAATTAAGTGTACATTCACAATATACTTAGTATACATCATCCAATTTATTCCTACTCATATAAACACTTAATCAACCCTTTAATCTGCCATTTACAAGCAAGAAGGAGTTTCCATGGCTGCCAAAAATAAACATCTCCCTTAGAACATCAAACTCCAAAATTCCTTCCACAATTCAAGTATCCATAACATCTTCACAAACTTTAATGAGGCAATAATAAAAAACACATACTTACCACTTTTGAAACTCTTCAAAACTTCACCAAAACTTGATCTCCTTGCTGCCTATCTACTGCCCAAGTGGTGTAGAGCAATTTTTGTGAAGGATAATGGAAGAAAATTGGCTTACTTCATGCTTTCATGGAGCTTGGCCATGGACGGCCATGGAAGAACTTGAGAGAAAAAAAAGGATTCGGCTGGTTCTGGTTTGGGAGGTTGAAGAAGGTGATTTATTTTTGCCCAAAGATGTGTAGTGGTCCACTTAGGTGAGGTGAGTGGAGCACTAAGTGAGAATTAATGATTATTTATTCTTAATTTTTCGAATTCTCACATTAAGCTTTCCATTTTTGTTAATTAAATTTTGTACCACTAATTTAATTTTTCCTAACATTTTCCAAGTGTAATATCATGTTTTTTTAATGGACATTTAAGTCAAAAGACAACTTGGGGTGTCAAATGACCACAATGCCCCTGTTCGCGTTGCATTCCCGATTTTTCAGTAACACGGGGTTTTGTCCGTTTTTCGATTTCTCACTTTTCTTTGTGCTAATTAATTAATTAATTTTTCTTTGATATTTCTAATGGTATTTATACTTCAATAGGTGTCTACTTAAGTCCTAAAAATAATTTTCAGGGTTCCCCGCGGTCCAGGGCTAGTCAACGGTCCACACTGTGACTTTCCGGTGCGGTCACCCATCGCTAGGGTTCTTGGCTCGTTTAACTTGACTACATTTCATTGCTATTATTTTTCCTTTATTTTTCTTTTATTTACTTTTCTTGTTATTTTATGTCTCCTCATTAATATTTAAATATAGTTCTAGGCATTCTAGCTGTCCGGACGAACACTGGTCACCGGAGCAGTTGAACGCACTACCGAATATAGGGGTGTTACAATTCTCCCCTCCTTAAAATAAGTTTCGTCCATGAAATTTTGCCCAATAGCTATCTTACAATAGTCATACGTTTATTTTCCCCTTTCTATATGATCATATAATCTTCTTTTTCTCAAATTTGTATAAGACTTTTAACAATCTAATACAACGTTTAATTTGTTTGTATAACACCAATCTCCTCTTACTATTGTGCTGTCTAATATTTCGGTTCATGTTCCTTCTTGAATGACTCTTGAGGTCATGTTAGAATGATTTATCTAACCATGGGTCCTTTGACCATTCTAGTCAACAATCTTACTCGCATTCGTAACATTTCTTTGTTATATATGAACCAAGTGTTCAAATTTTTACTTCCACAATTCTTTTTATCTATTAATATTCTATAACTTACTTCCTTTTGTACTAAACTATAACCTTTCGATTTTCTAACTTTTGTGTTTTGAATCCCTAAGTAGGATTTTCAAACTTATTTCTAACAATTAAATTCTGTTCTGGCATAACTATACTAAAATAGAAGCCGTTGGCAACTATTCTCATCTAGGTGTACTATCGAGTAATACGTAGCTCTACACAATAATCTCAAGTTAGTACTGTAATCTACAGCTTACAGTATAAAGATCAAGAACATTGCATAGTTACTACGATACATCCCAATAGATCAAATTTTCCTATCTTTTATCTTTTTCAAATTCACTAATATCCGAAAGTTATTATGATTACAATATCCACTGACAATTACTAACTGTAACATCCTTGCCCTCATTTAGAGCAATTCTATTACTGTAACATACTTTTACATCCTCTTGCCTTACATTAAGTAGGCTTGCCATTTAGCTTTATAATTTATGGTGTGTTAGAAAATACTTTTCGCCGATAAACTCTTTCAAAACTAATTTCACTTATTATCACAATCCTTATCTTAAAGGACTAATCACTAATGCATCAAAATTTATTCCCCTGTAAAGGAATAACAACATAACATATAATTCTAACACTAACATAAAAGTATTCAGACTCTAGGTCAAACAGTACATAAACGAAGAGTGCCATCCTTCTTCTTAACAAACAATACTGGCGCTCCTCATGGTGACACACTAAGGCAGATGAAGCCCTTTTCAAGTAGTTCTTGTAACTGTACCTTCAACTCCTTCAACTCGACTGGTGCCATTCTATATGGTGTTATGGAGATTGGATCCACACCAGGCAGAAAATTAATTTCAAATTGTACTTCTCTTTCTGGAGGCAATCCTGGCAATTCATCAGGAAACACATCTGGAAAGTCATATACTGTAGGGATGTCCCTCAATGCTGGACTCCCCACTTGAGTGTCTACAACATGTGCCATGTATGCTTCACATCCCTTTCTGATCATTTTTCTTGTAGTGCAGCCGAAATGATGTTTGATGGCAATAGCTGCTTCTCCCCATGTATTACCACATCACTGTACTGAGGGAGACCAAAAGTGACTGTCTTTAGTTTATAGTCAATCATGGTGTGATGCCTGGCTAACCAATCCATACCCAAGATAATATCATAATCTCTGAAGGGCATTTCAATGAAATCAGATAGAAAAGTGTGTCCTTTGATCAATAAAGGACAATCCCTATACATTCTATTAACCCTGACCTCCTGTCCTAGCGGACTTGTTACTAGCACCTCAAAGTCCACTTTTGTACATGGAATAGCAATGCAATCAATGATGCTAGCACTCACATAAGAATGGGTAGAACCTGGATCAAATAACACAAACACATCTTGATTAAAAGTTAAGAAGGTACTAGCCACAACATCAGATGTCTCAGCTTTTTCTCTCTGTCTCATTGCGTAGACTCTGACTGGAGCACTGTCTTACTCTGATTGTTTCACTGTGCCTTGGCTGCCTGCTAGGTTACCTCTACCCCTGCCTCTACCTCTGCTGGGTGGTTGTGAACCTCTAGTGACAGGGCTCTGAACTAGCCCTTCAGCAGTAGTAGGAGGTGGTCTAACTCTACGGGCACTGGTGCAGTCCTTGGCAAAGTGTCCTATGCCTCCACAGTTATAACAGTACCCCACCATGATTTCTATAACAAGTTTCACATTGGCGGGGAGGGTAGGAACTTCTAGTTGTTCGACGACTGGACCTTGGTGGTCTCTGCCTTGATGATCCACCTCTGTTATATCCCTGAGCTTGGGGCTCTTCAAATTCTTCTCTCCTTCCCAAATTACTGCTTGAGCTCTGACCCATAGGTTTCTCCCTCTTTTCTATTTCACATGACCCTTGTGGGGGTTGGGTCTGTACTTGAGCTTGAGCTGACAGAGTAACAGCCATTTATTGAAAGAAAGTGGCCATTTGTACAATAATTTGTACTGGTAAAACTGGTACAGCTGGGCCTTCGACCTTTGTGGGGCTGGGGCCTCAACTTGTACCTCAGCCTCTATCGATTGATCGACTGAACGATCACCCTCTTCCATAGTCAATTCGAGGATCTTAGACCTCCTGATCAAATAGCACAAGGAGATTTCCTCCCGTTAGTGCATATTTATAATGTAATGTACTGTATGTATCAAACAATGATATTGAGCAGTTGTACTATGAAGAAAGAATATTCAAGTAACAAGTGAAAAAAGAATTTAAAAACTAGCTCTGATACCACTAAAACATGTTTCACCCTACCCCTCTGTAAGGCATGACATGATCCCGTAGTATACTTAATGAATTACCCACTTCGTCTACTAATAATCCATTAGATACACTACAAGGGATTTTAAAACTTTTCTTACTTCTTTTTACAGTGGTGAGCACTATTTATAGGTGTTAAAAACTTTTGTGAACTGAAGTGAAATAGCTAACACATTTGAAGTATTAATAATTTCTGTAAAAATTTTGGCAGAGTGCCATCTATATTTTGAATAAAAAAGTTCTTCAAAAACCTATAAAAAGCACTTCAAATATATTTCTCAATCTCAAACTCCAACATTTAATCAACACAATATGTTTATCAACTCAAAACCACAATAATTTTTCAGTATTTCCAAAGGCTGAGATAAAAGAAATATATCACAA
Organism: Hevea brasiliensis; assembly: GCF_030052815.1. NCBI lineage: Eukaryota > Viridiplantae > Streptophyta > Magnoliopsida > Malpighiales > Euphorbiaceae > Hevea > Hevea brasiliensis. The sequence continues at coordinate 84,804,679 of NC_079497.1, read as the reverse complement.
TATTTACAAACCAAAATAATTTACAATTTATTTTATAACTTCAATGTACAATTTTAATTTACAACTGCTCAAAACCAAGAACATTATATACACACAGAGAACATACATTACAATACAAAATGCAAAATATGGTATGCTCAATATACCCGATGATCTCTCACTGAAGCACTAACAGCCTAGTCAACTGTCCTGTCAGTCATCTACCTACGACAGCAATGAGAAGCTATCGCTGAGTAAAATTTAATCAGTGGTGCACAGTAACAATTTGAAATGCGATACATAATTCTTTTATTGACAATTCACAAATCAAATAGTTCACAATTCCGTTTCACAATTTACAAAGTTCATACAATACAAATTTGATCAAATAACTGAATAATACAGTTTTGCCAATCAATAACACCGTTTGATCAAATAACTGAACAATACAGTTTTGCAAATCAATAACACAGTTTTGCAAATTAATAACACAATTTGGTCAAATAACTGAATAATACAGTTTTGCAAATCAATAACACAATTTGATCAAATAACTGAATAATACAGTTTTGCCAATCAATAACACAATTTGATCAAATAACTGAATAATACAGTTTTGCAAATCAATAACACAATTTGATCAAATAATTGAATAATACAGTTTTGCAAATCAGTAACACAATTTGATCAAATAACTGAATAATACAGTTTTGCAAATCAATAACACAATTTGATCAAATAACTGAATAATACAGTTTTGCAAATCAATAACACAATTTGATCAAATAACTGAATAATACAGTGTTGCCAATTCATACACAACTTAGGCAATGACACAATTTCCGATCAATGCCGCATTGTACACCACGACAAAGCAATCTACAACCCCCACTAATCGAAATCAATGAGTGAGGTGGCTAGCTAGCTAATGAGTACTCATCCGATCTATAACCTCAACTGGTAAACCAGAAAGGGAGGAAAATAAACGATCTCAACCCCATAAATAGAGGAGGAATAATGTGATGTTGTCATGCTAAGTGTGAACACAAAATCAATTCAAAACATTTTATTCAAATGATTCGTGAGAAATCCAATAAATTTCCAATGTCATAATTTCATTCACAAGATGGCAACACAAATTTTCATAATTAACTTCAAATTTTCATAAATTACACTAAATCAAATTTTCAATGACAAAAGACTCAAATAAGGTTTATTGCGAACAAACACAATTTAAAACGATAACATACAAATAATCATAATTTATTTCAATTGAAAGTTCAAAAGAAATAGCTATTGTGTACAAACCTCTGATAACCGTCTCTTGGCTCTGACTTAGTGTTTCCTTTCCTTCCCTGAGTCTTTGCTAACTGAGAAACACAATTTGAAGTGTTTCAGTACTCATTTAAACTGTCTCTAACAATAATGCTTAATAATTAATTCATTGAGTTCTATTATTTCCTTAGTTAACCTAAGATGTCGACCCTCGATGCATTCTAGGTGAATTAGGTCTTAATGTTACCAATATGTCATATTTGTAGCCTTTTAGGGTTGGTACATGTTACCCAATTCATTTCCATGTATATTGCGTTTTCTTACAATTTGCTGGATTCCGGGATACTAGTTTGACCAAGCCGGATGACCTAGTTCCCTCGGTTTTCGGGTTTCAGTCAAAACTACAAACTTGTAGATCTATGTCTTGTTGCACGCAGGGCAAAATTTCAGGTTATTCTGAGTTTACTAGACCATGTTATGGTCATTTTACTATTGCTGGTCAAAATGCATCAAAATTGGTCACTTTAGGTCATTTTAGGTTCAGCCAGTTTTTGGACTTGAACTTGTGCAAGCTTTTTGACTTGCCTATGGTCATTTCTGGGCTTTGGTGTCTCCATACGACTTGTAGATATCGGTCTTAACTATTCATGTTAAAAATTTCAGGTCAATTGGACCTGTTTTGAGTGAGTTATGGCCTAAAAACTAACTGCTGCCCAAATAGTCAACTTTCAGGCCTTAATTGCACTAATCCGGATTTGGTCATTTTTCAAGTTACCTTCCAAGCAGAATTTTGGTAAGCTTCCTTCATGAAAGTTGGCACATTTTGTGCCTAGTTTCACCTCCAATTGGTCTCATACCAATTGGAGCCACACACTTAAGGTTCTAGGCCAAAGCACACACTGCCCTATTGCACATTATCCATCACTCATCAAAGGATGCATTTAACACTTACCACATTAGCCATTCATGCCCATTTCTGGTTTGTACCATAACCTAAACACATTTTACTTCATATTATTGGTCATTTTGGAAGCTTATAACCGCACTGAATATGCACATTATAGTCCAGAATTTATCAAGTCCAAGTGACACACAATTTAACTACATAACAAGCTCATTTACATGTCTAAACTCAAACCCTTGTACACATATACAATCTGCCATAACAAGCACCATAATTCAACCATGTAATTTCATAAACCAACCCATGAAATAACATTTTTTTGGTTCATAATGCAAGTTGCCGATCCATACCTCTCCTTGAATAAATTTCCAAACTTCCAAAATTAAGTGTACATTCACAATATACTTAGTATACATCACCCAATTTATTCATACACTTATAAACACTTAATCAACCCTTTAATCTACCATTTATGTCACACCCTACCCCTCTGTAAGGCATAACATGATCCCATAGTATACCTAATGAATTACCAACTCTGTCTACTGATAACCCATTAAATACACTACAAGGGATTTTAAAAACTTTTCTTACTTCTTTAACATTGGTGAGCACTATTTACAGGTGTTAAAAACTTTTTGTGAACTGACTTGAAACAGTTAACACATTTAGACTATTAGTAATTTCTGTAAAAATTTTGGCAGAGTGCCATTTGTATTTTGGATAAAACAGTTCTTCAGAAAACCTGTAAAAGCACTTCAATATAGTTCTCAATCTCCACTTCAACAGTTAAACAACACAATTTCTTTTTCAACTCAAATCCACAATAATTTTTCAAAGACTGAGATAAAAGAAAGATAATACAATTTTTACAAGTCAAAATAACTCATAATTATTTTATAACTTTAATGTACAATTTGAATTTACAACTGCTCAAAACCAAGAACAATATATACATACAGTGAACATACATTACAGTACAAAATGCAAAATGTGGTATACTCAATATACCCGATGATCTCTCGCTGAATGCACTAGCAGCCTAGTCTGCTGCCTTGTCCGTCAGTCTACCTGTGACAGCAATGGAAAGCTATCGCTGAGACAATGTCTCAGTGGTGCACAACATTAACCAAATACAACTTTAAATCACAAATCTCAAGTTATATAAATAGTGGATACTTAAAACCATAGTTAAATTCAAGACAGTAAATGTCAACAAGAATTTAAACTCCATTTCTCAATATCACAATAATTTCAATAAATCAAATCATGATTAAATTCAAAAGACAGTGAATGTCAATAAGAATTTAACTCCATTTCTCAATATCACAATAATTTCAATAAATCAAATCATGATTAAATTCAAAAGACAGTGAATGTCAATAAGAATTTAAACTCCAATTCACAATATCACAATAAATCTCAATAGTCAAAACATGGTTAAATTCAAAAGACAGTGAATGTCAATAAGAATTTAAACTCCATTTCACAAATTATCAAATCGCATAATAACACAATTTAGTCGAATAATTTAAGAATACAGTGTTGCCAATTCATTCACAACTTAAGCCATAACACAAAATTTCCGATCAATGCCGCATTGTACACCACGACAAAGCAATCACAACCCCACTAATCGAAATCAATGAGGAAGGGAGCTAGCTATATAATGAGTACTCATCCGATCACCTCAACTGGTAAACCAGAGAGGGAGAAAAATAAACGATCACGACTCCATAAATAGAGAAGGAAAATAAACGATCACAACCCCATAAATGGAGAAGGAATGATATGATACTGTCATGCTAAGTGTGAACACAAAATCAATTCCAAACATTTTATTCAAATGATTCGTGAGAATCTAATAAATTTCTAAAGTCATAAATTCATTCACAAAATGGCAACACAATTCATAATTAACTTCAAATTTTCACAAATCACACAAAATCAATTTTTTCCACAGTTTCAAACCATATACAATGCTTTTCAAGCAATAAGTATCCATTCAAACACATTTCCATAATTGAAAACAATAATATACAAATAGTCATAATTTATTTCAATTGAAAAATTCAAAAGAAATAACTATTGTGCACAAACCTCTGAATCTGTCTCCTGGTCTTGACTCAGTGTTTCCTTCCCTTTCCCTGAGTCTTTGCTAACTGAGAAACACAATTTGAAGTGTTTCAGTACTTAATTAAACTGTCTCTAACGATAATGTTTGATAAGTAATTCACTGAATGCTATTATTTGCTTAATCAACCTAATATATCGACCCTCGGTGCATTCTAGGTAAATTAGGTTTTAATGTTACTAACATGTCACATTCGATAGTCTTTTAGGGTTGGTACATGTTACTAAGTTTCCGTGTATACTGTATTTTCTTGCAATTTGCTGGATTCCGGGATACTAGTTTGACCTAGCCGGACGACCTAGTTTCCTCAGTTTTCGGGTTTCGGTCAAAACTACAAACTTGTAGATCTATGTCTTATGGAACGCGAGGCAAAATTTCAGGTTATTCTGAGTTATGTAGACCAAGTTATGGTCATTTTACTATTGCTGGTCAACTTGCAACAAAATTGGTCACTTTAGGTCATTTTAGGTCATTTTAGGTTCGGCCAGTTTTTGGACCAGAACTTGTGCAAGCTGTTTGACTTGCTTATGGTCATTTCTGGGCTTTGGTGTCTTCATAAGACTTGTAGATATGGGTCTTAACTATTCATGGTCAAAAGTTCAGGTCAATTGGACCTGTTTTGAGTGAGTTATGGCCTAAAAACTAGCTGCTGCCCAAATGGTCAATTTTTAGGCCTCAATTGCACTTAATCCGGATTTGGTCATTTTTCAAGCTACCTTGCAAGCAGAATTTTGGTATGCTTCCTTCATGAAAGTTGGCACATTTTGTGCCTAGTTTCACCTCCAATTGGTCTCATACCAATTGGAGCCACACAATTAAAGTTTTAGGCCTAAAACTCAAACTGCCTTATTGCAATTCTTGCATACACATCAATTATCACTTTTAACACTCACCAAACTTAACATTCAAACCAATTCTGGTTGTACCACAACCAAAATATAATTTACAACATGTTATAGGTCATTTTGGCAGCTTACAATTACATTCAATGTGCACCAACAAGTGCAGAATTTTTCCAACTCAATTTACAACAATTTAATCACCAATTCATGCTTATTTACATGTCCAACTTCACACCATCATACATGCACTCAAACTGCCATAACGCCTATCACAAATTAACATCATTATTCCATAAACCAAGCATGAATTCCAGCATTCTTCAAGAGCTAACAAACTACCACAATGGTACATTTACATTCCATTAATTTCCAAGCTTTAAATTTCATTTCACATTTACGTATACTAAGTATACATCACCCCAACAATTTCCTACACAATATACATTTAATCAATCATTTAATTCATCATTTACAAGCAAAAATAAACTACCTTCAAAGTGTTTCCATGGCTGCCAAAAGTACACATCCCCATTCAACATCAAACCTCAAAAATTTCTCCATAAATCAAACACCCATAACATCCTTACAAACTTTAATTAAACAATAATCAAAAACACAAACTTACCACTTTTGAAATTCTTCAAAACCTCACCAAAACTTAAATTTCTTGATGCCTATCTACTGCCCAAGTGGTGTAGACTAACTTTGATGAAGGAACTTAGGAAGAATTTGGCTTACTTCACGCATGCATGGAGCTTGGCCATGGATGGGTATGGAGGTTCTTCAATGGAGGCTCACGGCTGGTCATTTGGGAGGAAGAAGATGGACTGAATTTCTGTCCAAATGCATTATAAAGGTGTCCCACAATATGAGTTAGTGGACCACTAACTTTAGAAAATGACTTATTTAATTAAAGTTACCAAATTTACAATTTTGCCTCATTATTTCCACTTTTATATTATGTACCATATTTTTATTTTTCATTGCATTTTCAAATTTTAATATCATTTATTTTTAATGGAAATTTAGGTCAAAAGACAACTCAGGATGTCAAATGACCACAATGCCCCTGTTCGGGCTGCATTCCCAATTTTTTGGTAACACCGGGTTTTGTCCGTTTTTTGATTTTTCACTTTTCTTTGTACTAATTATTTAATTTTTCTTTGATATTTCTAATGATATTTATACTTCAATAAATATTTATTTGAGTCCTAAAATTATTTTCCAGGGTTCCCCACAGTCCAAGGCTAGTCAACGGTCCATGCCGTGACTTCCCGATGCGGTCACCCATCGCTAGGGTTTTCGGCTCGCTTAACTTGGTTACATTTCTTTGCTATTATTTTTCCTTTATTTTTCTTGTATTTTCTTTTCTTGTATTTCATCATTTTATGTCTTCTTACTCATAACGAAGTGTAGTTCTAGGCATTCTATCTGTCCGGACAACACTGGTCACTGGAACAGTAGAACGCACTACCGAACATAGGGGTGTTACAATTCTCCCCCTCTTAAATAAATTTCGTCAATGAAATTTTACCCAATAGCCATCTTACAATAGTCATACATTTATTTTCTCTTTTCTATACGATCGTATAATCTTCTTTCCTTTGAATTTGTATAAGACTTTTAACAATCTAATACAACGTTTAATTTATTTGGATAACACCAATCTCCTCTTACTATTGTGCTGTCTAATATTTCGGTTCATGTTCCTTCTTGAATGACCCTTGAGGTCATGTTAGAATCATTTATCTAGTCATTGGTCCTTTGACCATTCTAGTCCATAGTCTTCCTCACATTCGTAACACTTCTTGGTTATATCTGAACTAACTGTTTGAATTTTTACTTCCATAACTCTTTTTATCTATCAATATTCTATAACTTACTTCCTTTTGTATTGAACTATAACCTTTCGATATTCAAAATTTTGAGTTTTAGATCCCTAAGTAGGATTTTCAAACTTATTCCTAACAATTAAATTCTGTCCTGGCATAACTATACCAAAACAGATGCCGTTGGCAACTATTCTCATCTAGGTGTACTATCGGGTAGTACGTAGCTTTACACAATAATCTCAAGATAGTACTGTAATCTACAGCTTACAGTATAAACATCAAGAATATTGCATAGTTACTACGATACATTCTAATAGATCAAACTTTCCTATCTTTTATCCTTTTCGAATTCACTGATATCCGAACTTATTCTGATTATAATATCCATTAGCAATTACTAACAGTAACATCCTTGCCCTCATCTAGGGCAATTCCATTACTGCATCTTACTTTTACGTCCTCTTACCTTACATTAAGTAGGCTCGCCAATTAGCTTTATAATTTATGGTGTGTCAAAAAATACTTTTCGCTGATAAACTCTTCCAAAACTAATTTCACTTATTATCACAATCCTTATCCTAAAGGACTAATCACTAATGCATCAAAATTTATTTCCCTGTAAAGGAATAACAACAGAACATATAATTCTAACACTAACATAAAAGCATTCAGACTCCAGGTCAAACAATACATAAATGAAGAGTGCCATCCTTCTTCTTAACAAACAATACTGGTGCTCCCGTGGTGACACACTAGGGCGGATGAAGCCCTTTTTAAGTAGTTCTTACAATTGTACTTTCAACTCCTTCAACTCTGCTGGTGCCATTCTATATGGTGCTATGGAGATTGGATCCATACCAGGCATAACATTAATTTCAAACTGCACTTCTCTTCCCGGAGGTAATCCTGGCAATTCATCAGGAAACACATCTGGAAAGTCATGTACTGTAGGGATGTCTTTCAATGCTGGACTCCCCACTTGGGTGTCTACCACATGTGCCAAGTATGCTTCACACCCCTTTCTGATCATTTTTCTGGCCAGTGCAGTCGAAGTGATGTTTGATGGCAATAGCTACCTCTTCCCATGTATTACCACATCACTGTATTGAGGGAGACCAAAAGTGACTGTCTTCAGCCTACAGTCAATCATGGCATGATGCCTGGCTAACCAATCCATGCCCAAGATGATATGATAATCTCTGAAGGGCATTTCAATGAAATCAGACAGAAAAGTGTGTCCTTGGATCACCAAATGACAATCCCTATACATTCTATTAACCCTGACCTCCTGTCCTAACAGACTTATTACTAGCACCTCAAAGTCCAATTTTATACATGGAACAACAATGCAATCAATGATGCTAGCACTCACATAAGAATGGGTAGAACCCAGATCAAATAACACAAACACATCTTGATTAAAAGTTGAGAAGGTACCAGCCACAACATCAGATGTCTCGGCCTCTTCTCTCTGTCTCATTGCATAGATTCTGACTGGAGCACTATCTTGCTCTGAATGTTTCACTGTGCCTTGGCTGCCTGCTCGGCTACCTCTACCCCTGCCTCGACCTCTGCTGGATGGTTGTGAACTTCTGGTGACAGGGCTCTGAACTGACTCTTCTGTAGAAGTAGGAGGTGGTCCAACTCTGCCACTACTGGTGCAGTCCTTGGCAAAGTGTCCTGTGCCTCCACAGTTATAACAGGCTCCAATAGCCTTATAGCATATCCCACCATGATATCTTCCACAAGTTTCACATTGGCGGGAATGGTAGTTACCTCTGGTACTCTGCTGACCAGATAGAGCTGAATGTCTTCCCCTACTAGACTTTTTGCCACCTCTGCTGTGTCCCCCATAGTTCTTCCTCTTTCCAGTAGGACCACTGGAACTCTGTTCTACTGATTTTCCCTCTTTCTCTGTCTTCTCTGATTTCTTTTTCTCAGGAGTTGCTTCAGACTCAATTCTTTCCAACTCTAGGGCTTGAGAAACAAGTTCAGAGAAGTTAGTGTGTTTGAATCCGACCACTTGTAATCTGATACTGGGCTTCAAGCCAGTTTCAAACCTCCTGCATCTCTCCTTGCTGGTAGCAAGTAAACTTACTGCATAATGGCTCAGGCGAAAAAATTCTCTTTCATACTCAGCCACTGATCTACTTCCCTGTTTCAGACTTAGGAATTCTTGTAGGTTCTGGTCTACATAAGCATCAGGGACATATTTTTGTCTGAATTCCCTGAGAAAGTCATTCCATGTTAGCACTGCAAGTTCTACCAGACTGTGGGGAATGGTTTTCCACCAGTCATAAGCATCCCCCTATAGCAAAGATACAGAGTATTCAAATCTGAGCTCCTCCGTGCAATGCAATTTCTTCAATACCCTATCCATCCTCTCTAACCACTGTTCAGCCTCTAGAGGATCTACTGTCCCCTTGAACTCTATAGCCCCATATTTCATCAATTTATCATACTGCCTAGTAGGAGACTGTAGTTGTACCACTGGTGTCTGTATTGGGACTTAAGGAGGCACATTACCAGCCATTTGTTGGAACATTGCAGCCATCTGCTGAGCGAGCAAGGAAGGCGTAGTGCTGCGGGTGGTCTTCTTGAACGGTGACATTGTGTAGGGCTGGGGCATCCCCTTGCACCTCAGCCTCAATAGATTGATCGATTGAACGATCACCCTCTTCCATAGTCAATTCGAGGATCTTAGACCTCCTAAACAATTAACACAAGGAGATTTCCTCCCGTTAGTGCATATTTATAATGTAATGTACTGTATGTATCAAACAATGATATTGAGCAGTTGTACTATGAAGAAAGAATATTCAAATAACATGTGAAAACAAAATTTAAAAACCTGGCTCTGATACCACTAAAACATGTCACACCCTACCCCTCTGTGAAGCATAACATGATCCCGTAGTATACCTAATGAATTACCAACTCCGTCTACAGATAACCCATTAAATACACTACAAGGGATTTTAAAAACTTTTCTTACTTCTTTTACAGTGGTGAGCACTATTTACAGGTGTTAAAAACTTTTTGTGAACTGACTTGAAACAGTTAACACATTTAGACTATTAGTAATTTCTGTAAAAATTTTGGCAGAGTGCCATCTGTATTTTGGATAAAATAGTTCTTCAGAAAACCTGTAAAAGCACTTCAATATAATTCTCAATCTCCACTTCAATAGTTAAACAACACAATTTCTTTTTCAACTCAAATTCACAATAATTTTTCAAAGACTGAGATAAAAGAAAGATAATACAATTTTTACAAGTCAAAATAACTCATAATTATTTTACAACTTCAATGTACAATTTGAATTTATAACTGCTCAAAATCAAGAACAATATATATATACAGTGAACATACATTACAATACAAAATGCAAAATGTGGTATACTCAATATACCCGATGATCTCTCGCTGAATGCACTAGCAGCCTAGTCTGCTGCCCTGTCTGTCAATCTACCTACGACAGCAATGGAAAGCTATCGCTGAGACAATATCTCAGTGGTGCACAACATTAACCAAATACAACTTTAAATCACAAATCACAAGTTATATAAATAGTGGATACTTAAAACCATAATTAAATTCAAGATAGTAAATGTCAACAACAATTTAAACTCTATTTCTCAATATCACAATAATTTCAATAAATCAAATCATGATTAAATTCAAAAGACAGTGAATGTCAATAAGAATTTAACTCCATTTCTCAATATCACAATAATTTCAATAAATCAAATCATGATTAAATTCAAAAGACAGTGAATGTCAATAAGAATTTAAACTCCAATTCACAATATCACAATAAATCTCAATAGTTAAAACATGGTTAAATTCAAAAGACAGTAAATGTCAATAAGAATTTAAACTCCAATTCACAATATCACAATAAATCTCAATAGTCAAAACATGGTTAAATTCAAAAGACAGTGAATGTCAATAAGAATTTAAACTCCATTTCACAAATTATCAAATTGCATAATAACACAATTTAGTCGAATAATTTAAGAATACAGTGTTGCCAATTCATTCACAACTTAAGCCATGACATAAAATTTCCGATCAATGCCGCGTTGTACACCACGACAAAGTAATCACAACCCCACTAATCGAAATCAATGAGGAAGGGAGCTAGCTATATAATGAGTACTCATCCGATCACCTCAACTGGCAAACCAGAGAGGGAGAAAAATAAACGATCACGGCTCCATAAATGGAGAAGGAAAATAAATGATCACAACCCCATAAATGGAGAAGGAATTATATGATACTGTCATGCTAAGTGTGAATACAAAATCAATTCCAAACATTTTATTCAAATGATTCGTGAGAATCCAATAAATTTCTAAAGTCATAAATTCATTCACAAAATGGCAACACAATTCATAATTAACTTCAAATTTTCACAAATCACACTAAATCAAAATTTTCCACAGTTTCAAACCATATACAATGCTTTTCAAGCAATAAGTATCCATTCAAACACATTTCCATAATTGAAAACAATAATATACAAATAGTCATAATTTATTTCAATTGAAAAATTCAAAAGAAATAACTGTTGTGCACAAACCTCTGATTTCTGTCTCCTGGTCTTGACTCAGTGTTTCCTTCCCTTTCCCTGAGTCTTTGCTAACTGAGAAACACAATTTGAAGTGTTTCAGTACTTAATTGAACTGTCTCTAATGATAATGTTTGATAAGTAATTCACTGAATGCTATTATTTGCTTAATCAACCTAATATATCGACCCTCGGTGCATTCTAGGTAAATTAGGTTTTAATGTTACTAACATGTCACATTCGATAGTCTTTTAGGGTTGGTACATGTTACCAAGTTTCCGTGTATACTGCATTTTCTTGCAATTTGCTGGATTCCGGGATACTAGTTTGACCTAGCTGGACGACCTAGTTCCCTCAGTTTTTGGGTTTCGGTCAAAACTACAAACTTGTAGATCTATGTCTTATGGAACTCGGGGAAAAATTTCAGGTCATTCTGAGTTATGTAGACCAAGTTATGGTCATTTTACTATTGCTAGTCAACTTGCACCAAAATTGGTCACTTTAGGTCATTTTAGGTCATTTTAGGTTCGGCCAGTTTTTGGACCCGAACTTGTGCAAACTGTTTGACTTACTTATGGTCACTTCTGGGCTTTGGTGTCTTCATAAGACTTGTAGATATGGGTCTTAACTATTCATGGTCAAAATTTCAGGTCAATTGGACCTGTTTTGAGTGAGTTATGGCCTAAATACTAACTGCTGCCCAAATGGTCAATTTTCAGGCCTCAATTGCACTTAATCCGGATTTGGTCATTTTTCAAGCTACCTTGCAAGCAGAATTTTGGTATGCTTCCTTAATGAAAGTTGGCACATTTTGTGCCTAGTTTCACCTCAAATCGGTCTCATACCAATTGGAGCCACACAATTAAGGTTCTAGGCCTAAAACTCAAACTGCCTTATTGCAATACTTGCATACACATCAAGCATCACTTTTAACACTCACCAAACTTAACATTCAAATCAATTCTGGTTGTACCATAACCTAAACATAATTCACAACATGTTATAGGTCATTTTGGCAGCTTACAATTACATTCAATGTGCACCAACAAGTGCAGAATTTGTCTAACTCAATTTTCAACAATTCAATCACCAATTCATGCTCATTTACATGTCCAACTCCATACCATCATACATGCACTCAAACTGCCATAACCCCTATCACAAATTAACATCATTATTCCATAAACCAAGCATGAATTCCAGCATTCTTCAAGAGCTAACAAACTGCCACAATGGTACATTTACATTCTATTAATTTCCAAGCTTTAAATTTCATTTCACATTTACATATACTAAATATACATCACCCAAACAGTTTCCTACACAATATACATTTAATCAATTATTTAATTCATCATTTACAAGCAAAAATAAACTGCCTTCAAAGTGTTTCCATGGCTGCCAAAAGTACACATCCCCATTCAACATCAAACCTTAAAAATTTCTCCATAAATCAAACACCCATAACATCCTTACAAACTTTAATTAAACAATAATCAAAAACACAAACTTACCACTTTTGAAATTCTTCAAAACCTCACCAAAACTTAAATTTCTTGCTGCCTATCTACTGCCCAAGTGGTGTAGACTGACTTTGATGAAGGAGCTTAGGAAGAATTTGGCTTACTTCAAGCATGCATGGAGCTTGGCCATGGATGGCCATGGAGGTTCTTCAATGGAGGCTCACGGCTGGTCATTTGGGAGGAAGAAGATGGACTGAATTTCTGTCCAAATGCATTATAAAGGTGTCCCACAATGTGAGTTAGTGGACCACTAACTTTAGGAAATGACTTATTTAATTAAAGTTACCAAATTTACAATTTTGCCTCATTATTTCCACTTTTATATTATGTACCATATTTTTATTTTTCATTGCATTTTCAAAGTTTAATATCATTTATTTTTAATAGACATTTAGGTCAAAAGGCAACTCGGGATGTCAAATGACCACAATGCCCCTGTTGGGTTGCATTCCCGATTTTTCGGTAACACCGGGTTTTGTCCGTTTTTCGATTTCTCACTTTTCTTTGTACTAATTATTTAATTTTTCTTTGATATTTCTAATGATATTTATACTTCAATAAATATTTATTTGAGTCCTAAAAATATTTTCCAGGGTTCCCCACAGTCCAGGGCTAGTCAACGGTCCACGCCGTGACTTCCCGATGCGGTCACCCATCGCTAGGGTTTTCGGCTCGCTTAACTTGGTTACATTTCTTTGCTATTATTTTTCCTTTGTTTTTCTTGTATTTTCTTTTCTTGTATTTCAGCATTTTATGTCTTCTCACTCATAATGAAGTGTAGTTCTAGGCATCCTATCTGTCCGTACAACACTGGTCACTGGAACAGTAGAACGCACTACCGAACATAGGGGTGTTACAATTTACAAGCAAGAATAAACTGCCCTTAAGGAGTTTCCATGGCTGCCAAAAATAAACATCTCCCTTAGATGAACATCAAACTCCAAAATTCTTTCCACAATTCAAGTACCCATAACATCCTCACAAACTTTAATGAAGCAATAATAAAAAACACATACTTACCACTTTTGAAACTCTTCAAAACTTCACCAAAACTTGATCTCTTTGCTGCCTATCTACTGCCCAAGTGGTGTAGAGCAATTTTAGTGAAGGATAATGGAAAAAAATTGGCTTACTTCATGCTTGCATGGAGCTTGGCCATGGACGGCCATGGAAGAACTTGAGGGAAAAAAAAAGGATTCGGCTAGTTCTGGTTTGGGAGGTTGAAGAAGGTGATTTATTTCTACCCAAAGATGTGTAATGGTCCACTTAGGTGAGATGAGTGGAGCACTAAGTGAGAATTAATGATTGTTTATTCTTAATTTTCCAAATTCTCACATTAAGCTTCCCATTTTTGCTATTTAAACTTTGTACCACCAATTTAATTTTTCCTAACATTTTCCAAGTGTAATATCATGTATTTTTAATGAAAATTTAAGTCAAAAGACAACTCGGGGTGTCAAATGATCACAATGCCCCTGTTCGGGTTGCATTCCCTATTTTTCGATAACACCGGGTTTTGTTCGTTTTTCGATTTCTCACTTTTCTTTATACTAATTAATTAATTAATTTTTCTTTGATATTTCTAATGGTATTTATACTTTAATAGGTGTCTATTTAAGTCTTAAAAATAATTTTCAGGGTTCCCCGCGGTCCAGGGCTTGTCAACGGTCCGCCCTGACTTCCCGGTGTGGTCACCCAACGCTAGGGTTCTCGGCTCGTTTAACTTGACTACATTTCATTGCTATTATTTTTCCTTTGTTTTTCTTGTATTTCCTTTTCTTGTATTTTATTATTTTATGTCTCCTCATCAATCTTTAAATATAGTTCTAGGCATTCTAGCTATCCGGACGAACACTGGTCACCGGAGCAGTTGAACGCACTACTGAACATAGGGGTGTTACAATGGACATGTGTCACAATGTGATTGGGTGAGAGTGCTTAGTGACATAAGCATGAGGTCAAATTTGCAATTTTAATTTATTTTCTTTTCTTTTCTTTGGTACTTATTTTCAATTCAATTTTTAACAATATTTATTCATATTTTAGATCATAATAATTATTTACTTAACTGGACAAGTCGGTCAAAAATTATCTCTGAAGACAAAATGACCAAAATGCCCTACATTTGGCTTATTAAGTCAAAATTGTCTGTACTCATCGAAAAATTTTTCTAAGCCTTTTCTTGGTATTCTAATGCCATAGAAACCTCAATGACTCTTCTCTGGAGTCCTAAAAATTATTTTATGAATTTTTTCCTGGGTTTACGGCTCCTAGTTGCGAGGACTGCAACTTCCCACTGAGTTACCCATCACTAGGGCCCCGGCTCATTTAACTTGGTTGTATTTTATTTCTAAAATTTTTCTTAAATTTTTCTTATCAATATTTGAGTTATTTATGATTCCTCACTCTAGTCTAAATATTTTTCTAGACGTTCTAGCCGTCCAGACCGATACCGGTCACCGGAACAGTAGAATGTACGAAATTGCTATAGTGAAGATGTTACATTCTCAGCTTATTTCATAATAAGTAAATCTTAATATCGGTTCAGCTCATTTCAATTCTTTCTACTAAATTACTATTCTAATTTATTTTATGTCGTCTTACTCATTTATTTAATTTCTAATATTTTTAATTACTAATATTCTTAACTTATTTGAATAAATTTTCACAGCCCAAGTAACTTATGACAGGCTGACTAAACTGGATAAGCGGGTCGTTGGCACTGGACACCGCGGTGCCTCGGGCCGTCATACCTTGGGATGTGAAATGCAGAATGTCAATCACGTATGCAGTCAGAATGGCTAAAAAGCCATGATAACATATCAGTATAGCTAAAAGCCATGATAACATATAATCGGACATAAAAGCCATGAGTGCGGGTATAAAGTCATGAATACAGGCATAAAGTCTTACGCAGTACTGCTAAAACAATACCCTATTGGCATGCCAATCTATCCAATCTGACACACGTGTCTAGGCAATACATGGGCACATTAGTACCTTTAAGGGTTCATAAGTATCATTATTTCATTATATGTTCCAATTATAATTTCTAACATTTTAATTTTTATTACTAGCAGAAGTATAAATTTCTAAATTACCATTCTACATAATTTATGCATTCATTATAATTCATACATTCATTTGATCATTTATATGATCACAATTCTCATCAATGGTTCTCATGCACCATTGTACTTAAAACATTCTTCTATGTTTTAGGGTCACTCAAATTCAAAAATCACAATCCACTAATCACATTATATATATTATCAATCATAATAGCTTTTTTAATTTCTTTTATTATTCCTTATGTTTTTTGGGTTACTATTCATACATTACTATTCACTCAAATTATTTACTTTTTTATACATAATATGTATACAAATGTTTGATACATAATTATACCACATTTTGGATTCTAATTTTGTTGGCATTGATTGCCAATTGCAATTCAAAGCCTCCTAGAATTATTTTCAAAAATTTAGTTTTTGTGTCTTATGTTTACTATTTAATTGGTCTAAGCTACAGTGAGAATTTGGCAAACTTTTCTTCATGAAAGTTGTTCCCTTATATGTCTTCTTTAATTCCCTTTTTGAATCACTCCATTTAGAGTTTTTGAGCTCAAGTTATGGCCAAATTACCATAATTGGCCGGATTGCAAATTTTCCAGAATTTCTGGGCAGAATCAATTCTGGCATTTTAGTGTCCTGACTTTGATGGACAATTTCATCTAGTTCTAGTCATAATTTAGAGTTATGGTCTTCATGAAAGTTGTCCTAAATTGTCTAAGATTTCTATTTACATAAATATCAAGTTAATTGGGCATTTTTACACTGAGTTATGACCAAATGAACAAATACTATTCATTTAGTCAATTTTACCAGGTCCAAAATTAGTTACCCAAATTTGGTCAATTTTTAAGGTATCCAAGGGTTTTTCTTGAAGGAACGGAAGCGTGAAAAACACAAGTTTATATCATTGAATTTAAAAATTTTCATCTAAGGTCACATGCATCATGCAAGA
The DNA here is from genome assembly GCF_030052815.1 of Hevea brasiliensis. NCBI lineage: Eukaryota > Viridiplantae > Streptophyta > Magnoliopsida > Malpighiales > Euphorbiaceae > Hevea > Hevea brasiliensis. The sequence continues at coordinate 84,787,591 of NC_079497.1, read as the reverse complement.
TTTATTTTTATCTATTTGATTTCAATGATAAACAACATATTAAAACTCTTTTAATATGTTTTTGGATCTGTATTTGCCATTTAAGATTTTAAAATTAATCAGATTAATTTTAGAACCCTAGATTAAATCAAGAACGATTACACTAACCTCTTGATGCACTGCAGCGTGTCTGCGCCTTTGAGATTCGTCTTCAGGACACCAGATGTTGTCCCTCTAGCTTGTCCACACCAAGAACACCTATGGCAGCCCTTGAACAGCTTCTAAAGCTTTTTCTATTAATTAGAAATTCAAGTTCTGCCTTTTAAGAGATTAGAGATGTAAACAGGACACTAGAAACAATTTCTAGCGTTCTTAATTCAAGAGATTGATGGCTAATCTCTTTGAATTGATGAGAGATGAAGAGAAATAGCTGGAGAGGCTCAAAGTGGCGTGAAAAATGAGAGGAGAGGCTGCTGGTTATTTTTCTTTTCATAACCACACTTAAATAGCTAGGTTAACACATTAAACCCTAGCCACATGTCACCTTTTGATTAGCTCTAGGTTTAAGTGACCCAATCACATTGTGCCAAGTGTCAAACCTATATTTAATCTTGATTTTAATCATCTTACATGATTAAAAACATTTGGCAAGCTTATGTGTAATCCCATGTGTCACCATCTCATGGTGCCACGTGTCACAATCGTGAAATGACCAAAATGCCCACATGTCTTAATTTTGAGTTCTTAACCCAAAATAATTATTTTCTTCTTCTAATTAATTTATATCAAATATAAATTAATTAATTAATCTCTATTAATTAATTTCTCATCAATTAAATTCATATTTAAACACTTTAAATATAAATTTAATTTATACTACACATCCAATAATCTAGATTTGGTTTCAAGTCATGCTAGGGACTTTGCAATTTAATTGCAAACCAAATCTATTTAATTAATCAATTAAACTCTTTAATTAATTAATTAAATCATATTTAAATAGGTGATAACTTGTGTATGTGTGTGACTTACTAGGCTCATCACTAATTGGCAATGAGACATGATATCAACTCTTAATATCATCAGAACTCTTTCTTACCATAAATGATTTCTCTAAATCATTTTATGAACCTCATAGACCATGGTTAACACCTAGCATAGCATGCCATGGCCACCCAATTAGTAATAAGATTTACCTTAAATGAACCTATAATCATATGTTACCATGCACTAGAATCTCTTTGTTACAAAATCCCAACTCAAGCTGGAGTCATGGTTTATGTCAAACTCCATTTGCTATGAATATTATGTTCTCTTTTAATTCCAGTTCTTGATTAAAAGATTTTTCTCATCAAACTCTTTTACGAATAAATCTATCTGTCCTGGCCAGGAACTTGAAACATCAAGAACAATTAAATGAACATAGGATTTTATCTCTATTTACTTAGAGGAACAGATTCCATCTTGATCAACACCTATCTCCATATATAACTAGTAGGAGCCAACACATGCCCATATACCCATACATAGTACAAGTATGAAAGCGAGATCAAACTCAAACTACCTATATACAAGATAAGCTGTGCTATCTCGGTCTAAAGATTATATGCCTTGATATGATTAATGACAAAACATAGACAAGATTAAACTCCATGTGATTGTCATAAGTGTCATTGGTTCGGCCTACTTATCATTTATAAGTGCCTATCATGTTTGTTATATGGCATGAGACTCACCATTCCATCTTATTTATATCTCATATAAATAACTTGGGAACAAACATGAATACAATCTTTCTTGATAAGTCATGTCCTTATTATGAAGTATCCTCGATTGTGAACCTATTTATGATACTTTGTGCTAGAAATATTGTCACTCATATTCTTAACAACTTAAGAATAATATTTCTAACAAAATATCAATGGACCTTTTCTATTGCACATAAATATATTATATAAACAGAAAAGTGAAAAATGCCATTTATTAATAAAATATGTACAAGATACATACTAAATGATATGCTCTAGGGCATACTACTAACAATCTCCCACTAGCACTAGAGCCATTCATTACAATATCTTAGACCTGTCTTCTCAAGATGTCGGTCTAACTGAGTCTGTGACATAGGCTTAGTGAATGGATCAACTGGATTTTCAGCTGATGCTATTTTCTGCATGGCTACATCGCCTCGCCCAACTATTTCTCTGATAATGTGGTAGCGCCTTTCTATGTGTTTGGATTTCTGGTGAGACCTTGGTTCCTTACCCTGTATGACTGCTCCATTATTGTCACAGTGTAGTGGGCTGGCGACTCAATGGAAGGAACTACTGTAAGTTACATCACGAACTTCTTTATCCAAATAGCTTCTTTTGCGACATCGATGCAAAGAATATACTCGACCTCTGTAGTGGAATCTGCGATGCGTGCTCTATTTGGAACTCTTCCAACCGATCGCACCTCCATTACAAATGAACACATATCCAGGTAGACTTTCTATCATCGATATCGATTGGAAATCGAATCGTATAACCATCCAATTGCAAGTCTCCACCTCCATAAATCAAGAATAAATCCTTAGTTCTTCTCAAGTACTTAAGGATATTCTTGATGCTATCGATGTTCTAAACCTGGATTGGATTGATACCTGCTAGTCAAACTAACAGCATATGCGATATCTGGCCTAGTACACAACATTGCATACATTAAACTTCCAATAGCTGAAGCATATGGAATCCTGGCCATCTTATCTCTTTCTTCGGGTGTCTTTGGAGACATCTCTTTAGAAAGATGGATACCATGTCTCACTGGTAACAATCCTCTCTTGGAATCAAGCATGTTAAACCTCTTTAACACCTTTTCCAAGTATAGACTTTGGGATAAACCTATTATTCTTTTCGCTCTATCTCTATAGATGCGAATCCCAAGAATATAGGTTGCCTCCCCTAAGTCTTTCATGGAGAATGTATTTGACAACTATACCTTTATAGCCGTCAAACATACCTGTGTCATTACCCATCAACAGTATGTCATCCACATATAAGACAAGGAAAGTGATAGCACTGTCACTAACCTTCTTATATACACATGGCTCAACCTCATTTTTGATAAAACCAAAGGATTTAATGGCTTCATCAAAACGGATGTTCCAACTCCTCGAAGCTTGTTTCAACCCATAAATAGATCGCTTTAGCTTGCATACCTTGGAACCATCTTGGGATTCAAATCCCTTAGGTTGTTCCATGAAAATGTTTTCTTCAATGTATCCATTGAGAAAAGCTGTTTTGACATCCATCTGCCAAATCTCATAATCATAGTATGCAGCTATTGCTAATAAAATCCTAGTTGATTTAATCATGGCAACAGGCGAGAAAGTCTCCTCATAGTCGATTTCTTGCCTTTGGCGAAACCCTTTCGCTACTAGCCTTGCCTTATAGGTCTCTACCTTTCCATCAGAACCAATTTTCTTCTTGAAAACCCATTTGTTCCCTATAAGTACAATACCTTGAGGTGGGTCAACAAGATCCCAAACTTGATTCTTATACATGGAATCAATCTCGGATTTCATAGCATAATTCCATTTTGAACAGTCTATATCTGATATAGCTTCTTCATAGGTAAGTGGATCATCTCCATGATCTACTTCTTCATAAGTAGACAACTATTGTTCTTCTTCATGAAGAAAAACCTTATCTCACTAGTGGGTGAGATACCCTGGTTGTTCTACGAGGAACAGCTGTAGATGTTTCATCAATGGGTATAGGTTGACTAGATGGATTTATATCCATCTGATCTGTTGGTTGGTCAGAATTCTCCAATTCTAACTCTATTTGCCTTCCTTTGCCTCCTTCTTGAACAAACTGTTGTTCAAGAAATGTGGCATCTCTACTTATCACAACCTTTTGTGAAGTAGGCAAATAAAAATAATATCCAAAACTATCTTTTGGATACCCAACAAATCGACCTTTTTCTGATCTGGTCTCCAATTTATCAGTGTTCAACTTTTTGATATAAGTTGGACAACCCCAAATCTTAACATGCTTAAGACTTGGTTTTCTTCCATGCCATATCTCATAAGGTGTGGAAGAAACTGATTTTGATGGAATCCTATTCAGAATATACAAAGCTAATTCTAATGCAAATCCCCAAAAGAAGATTGGCATATCAGTATAGCTCATCATACTACGTACCACATCCAATAGGGTACGATTTCTCCTTTCAGATACACCATTCAGCTGTGGCGTTCTTGGAGGAGTCAGCTGAGAAACAATGCCATGCTCTCTCAAGTATTCATCAAATTCAGTACTCAAATATTCACCTCCACGATCTGATCGAAGAGCTTTAATATTCTTTCCTGTTTGATTTTCTACTTCAGATTTAAATTCTTTGAACTTTTCAAAAGATTCATGTTTGTATTTCATCAAATACAAATACCTAAACCTTGATTTATCATCAGTAAAGGTAATAAAATAATGAAAACCCCCTCTAGCCATTTCTTTAAATGGACCACATACATCACTATGTATTAGCTCCAAAATATTTTCAGCTCTTAGCCCTTGTCCAACAAAGGGTGATCTAGTCATTTTGCCCTGAAGGCAAGATTCACAAGTTGGAGTAGGCTCAGAGCCCAATGAGGATAGAATCCCCATTTTCTCCAATTTTGCAATCCTATCTTCTACAACATGACATAACCTTAAGTGCCAAATATATTTTGAACTTGAGTTGGTTTTCACCATGGCATTGTATTCTTTTAGATTGCTATACTCTGGCCAGTGGAAACACTTTCTTCGGCAATGGAAACACTTTCCTATTGGCAATGGAAACACTTTCTGTTGGCAGTGGAAACACTTTCCTTTGCCTCCATCAGCTTTAGTCTTCCCTTTTTGTTTAGCTATTTTCTTAGAAGGACTAGGAATATTAGGTTTCTTTTTCTTATTGCCCTTCTTCTTTTGGACTTTCCAGTAGAAGATGCAATCAAAGCTACCTCTTTTCCTTTATTACCCGCCATATTCTTTTGGGCAATAACCAGCATGTTGAGTAAACCAGCTAAGGTGCATTCCTGTTGAGTCATATGGAAATTTGTCACAAAATTCCCAAAAGACTCAGGAAGGGACTGAAGGATCAAATCCGTTTGTAGTTGGAAATCCATGTTGAAGTCAAGATGTTCCAACTGCTCAATCAGCCGAATCATCTTGTGGACATGATCCCCAACATTCATCCCTCAAACATCCTCATACGGAATAACTGTCTAGATATCTCATACCTAGCATTCTCTTTGTGCTCACCATACAACTCTTGTAGGTGAAGGAGGATCTCACTCGCACTCTGCATGTTCTCATGTTGCTTCTGTAACTCATTACTCATGGAAGCAAGCATGTAACACTTAGCTCTCATATCATGCTCCTTCCACTTGTCCAAAGTTTCATGTTCCTCTTGTGTGGCCTCTGGAGGTAAGGGACCAGGAACATTTGAATCTAGAACATATCCTATATGTTCAAGGTTCAGGATAAGTTTCAAATTTATTAGACAATCGCATGATTAGGTCCTGTCAACCTGTTGTGATCAAGTATGATTGCAAGGATATTGGATGGTGGTGGTTGTTTTGTGCTCATTTTTATCAGAAAATTAATTGCAGAAAATAACTAGATTAATTAGTAAATGTATCATGTAATTAACCAAAATGATTATGGTCTTTTAATCAAATTGGTCCTCCCACTAACTTAGCGAATCCTACACTTCCAAAGTAGAAAACGGAAATCCTAGTTGGATAGATTTCTAGTGGGTGATTGAATTCTTATAATTCTATTGATCATCCTCAGGTACATCCATTATTGGAATTACAATAAATTATAAGTGAGCAACTCTTTGCCCATCACATCTCATGTGAGGTTCAATCCTTTACCTAGCCCCTAATGCTCAAAATCTCAGGTACATCCATTATTGACTTATCTTGCATTAGTTAAGTTGATCCCATTGAGCTAGCAGTTATGCAAATAATTTTAATGTCCTCAGGTGCATCCAATATTGGCCACTAAACCATTTACATATTTACAACATCTCATGCTTAACAATTATTCTTAAGAAAATCTCTTAAATAAATTGCATCTTATGCAACTATTTAAAATTTCTTAAAATAATTGCCCCAATGGAGGGCCTATGTTATAATTACTTTAATTATAGCATTTCCAACTTAATCATTTGTTTGGAAGATTTTATAGTCATTCTAATTACTATTAAGGTCTCACTTTGCACATTATCCATTTAGCATGCATATATCATATAATTGCATACATTCCCATACATCTCATGCATTCATGGATAAGCAGTAAATATGGTATGATCATGGACTTTCTAAGGGATTCAATTCTGAGCCACCAAGAATTGAATCAGGGCATTCCTAGGTGCATTTCATTCATTCATATTACAAGAGTTGCTGAACGAGTACATAATCAACACTTGATCTTGAATTCCTCCCACTGGTCCCACCAATGCTCTTGACCTCCTTGAACTTCTTGCAATCCAATATTACATAGTAATCCTTGGCATACCAAGGTGAATTTACAAGAACTTAAATAAATGAAATTACAACCCAAAAATATTACAAACTTAATAATACATGCCCAAAATAAATTAAAATAAATTAATTAATTTACAATCCCAAAGAAACATAAAAGAAATAAATCCAATCACATTGGTCTTTTATAGTCCATGATCATCCATCATGCATATCACTATTTAACAATTAAATAAAACATACATACTTAAATTAAATTGAATATCTCATATTCAACTTAAAAATCCAGATTTGAATATGATTCAAATAAATTTAAAAATTCAGATTTGAATCTCATTCAAACAAATTTAAAAATTCAGATTTGAATCACATTCAAACAACTTCAAAAATTCAGATTTGAATCACATTCAAACATTTTTTAAAAATCATATTTGAATCACATTCAAACATTTTTTAAAAATCAGATTTGAATCACATTCAAATATTTTTTAAAAAATCAGATCTGAATTTTATTGAATCAATTTTAAAAAATCAGATTTAAATATGATTCAAACAACTTTAAAAATTCAGATTTGAATCACATTCAAACAATTTTTAAAATTCTGATTTGAATCATAATTTAATTGTGTGATTAAAACAACTAATTAAACACTTTAATTAGTCAAAGAATAGGCCTTAGATCATACAACAATTGCAGAATTAAAAGCCAAACCATGAACCACCCATGGAACCATAGTTGCCGCTACCAATGGTGGCTTCACCATGTGTGCCGCCACACCTCTTGATCCAACCAGCAATGAATCAATCATCTCATGATCAAATCACACAATTAAATCATATAATCAACAATCTAAATGGCAAATATAGTGTCTCTGATACCAATTGAAGGAACGGAAGCGTGAAAAACACAAGTTTATACCATTGAATTCAAAAATTTTCATCTAGGGTCACATGCATCATGCAAGATTTATTTTTATCTATTTGATTTCAATGATAAACAACATATTAAAAATCTTTTAATATGTTTTTGGATCTATATTTGCCATTTAAGATTTTAAAATTAATCAGATTAATTTTAGAACCCTAGATTAAATCCAGAACGATTACACTAACCTCTTGATGCACTGCAGCGTGTCTGCGCCTTTGAGATTCGTCTTCAGGACACCAGATGTTGTCCCTCTAGCTTGTCCACACCAAGAACACCTATGGCAGCCCTTGAACAGCTTCTAAAGCTTTTTCTATTAATTAGAAATTCAAGTTCTGCCTTTTAAGAGATTAGAGATGTAAACAGGACACTAGAAACAATTTCTAGCATTCTTAATTCAAGAGATTGATGGCTAATCTCTTTGAATTGATGAGAGATGAAGAGAAATAGCTGGAGAGGCTCAAAGTGGCATGAAAAATGAGAGGAGAGGCTGCTGGTTATTTTTTCTTTTCATAACCACACTTAAATAGCTAGGTTAACACATTAAACCCTAGCCACATGTCACCTTTTGATTAGCTCTAGGTTTAAGTGACCCAATCACATTGTGCCAAGTGTCAAACCTATATTTAATCTTGATTTTAATCATCTTACATGATTAAAAAAACATTTGGCAAGCTTATGTGTAATCCCATGTGTCACCATCTCATGGTGCCACGTGTCTGTAATGAAATGACCAAAATGCCCCTGTGTCTTAATTTTGAGTTCTTAACCCAAAATAATTATTTTCTTCTTCTAATTAATTTATATCAAATATAAATTAATTAATTAATCTCTATTAATTAATTTCTCATCAATTAAATTCATATTTAAACACTTTAAATATAAATTTAATTTATACTACACATCCAATAATCTAGATTTGGTTTCAAGTCATGCTAGGGACTTTGCAATTTAATTGCAAACCAAATCTAATTATTTAATCAATTAAACTCTTTAATTAATTAATTAATTAAATCATATTTAAATAGGTGATAACTTGTGTATGTGTGTGACTTACTAGGCTCATCACATTGGCAATGAGACATGATATCAACTCTTAATATCATCAGAACTCTTTCTTACCATAAATGATTTCTCTAAATCATTTTATGAACCTCGTAGACCATGGTTAACACCTAGCATAGCATGCCATGGCCACTCAATTAGTAATAAGATTTACCTTAAATGAACCTATAATCATATGTTACCATGCACTAGAATCTCTCTGTTACAAAATCCCAACTCAAGCTGGAGTCATGGTTTATGTCAAACTCCATTTGCTATGAATATTATGTTCTCTTTTAATTCCAGTTCTTGATTCAAAAGATTTTCTCATCGAAACTCTTTTACGAATAAATCTATCTGTCTGGCCAGAACTTGAAACATCAAGAACAATTAAATGAACATAGGATTTTATCTCTATTTACTTAGAGGAACAGATTCCATCTTGATTAACACCTATCTCCATATATAACTAGTAGGAGCCAACACATGCCCATATACCCATACATAGTACAAGTATGAAAGCAGTATCAAACTCAAACTACCTATATACAAGATAATCTGTGCTATCTCGTGTCTAAAGATTATATGCACTGATATGATTTATGACAAAACATTGACAAGAGTAAACTCCATGTGCTTGTCATAAGTGTCACTGGTTCGGCCTACTTATCATTTATAAGTGCCTATCATGTTTGTTATATGGCATGAGACTCACCATTCCATCTTATTTATATCTCATATAAATAACTTGGGAACAAACATGAATACAATCTTTCTGGATAAGTCATGTCCTTATTATGAAGTATCCTCGATTGTGAACCTATTTATGATACTTTGTGCTAGAAATATTGTCACTCATATTCTTAACAACTTAAGAATAATATTTCTGACAAAATATCAATGGACCTTTTCTATTACACATAAATATATTATATAAACAGAAAAGTGGAAATGCCATTTATTAATAAAATATGTACAAGATACATACTAAATGATATGCTCTAGGGCATACTACTAACATTTCTTACATACATAATTTGTTTTCTTTCTTCCAAACTAACACTCAATTCATAATCTACACAAGGTAAACTCAAAGATTTATGGAAGAAGTAGCACTAACCTTGAATTAGCCAATTCCCAAGGCTTGAAAACTCCACTTTTTCTCTTCCTTTTCACTATCCAAGTCTTGCTCCAGGTGTAAGGATAAATTTTAGTGAAGACAATCAAGGGTTTTGAGGTAGTTTGGTGGGTGAACTCAAGCTTACAAACAAGCATCAATAGAGGTTTCTCTCTCTCTCTCTCTTCTTAAGTTGGTCGGCTGGTTTGGGAATGAAGAAGGTAGATTTGCTTTTTAATTTTTATCTCATTTATCTCTTTCTATTTGATTTAAATGTGGTTGTTAAGTTTTAATTGATGGAGGTCTTCTTAATGACATCATAATGATGTCATAATTCCAATTTTAACTCATTTTTCTTTCTTTTCTTTTCTACTCATTTTCAATTAAATTTTTAGTAATATTTATTTACATTTTATGTCATATAATTTATTTACTCAATTGGACAAGTTGGTAAAAAATAATCTCTGAAGACAAAATGACCAAAATGCCCTCCGTTTGGCTTTAGGAGCTAAAACTGTTTGTACCGATCTTAAAAACTCTCCTAACTTTTTCTTGGCATTCTAATGCTACCTAGGGTTCTATAACTCTTCTCTGGCATCCCAAAAATTATTTCACAGAATTTTCCTTGGGTTTAGGGTTACTAGCTGTCTTCACCGCTACTTCCCGTTAGATCACCCATCGTTAGGGCACAGGCTCATTTAACTTCATTTCATTTTATTTTTAAAATTTTTCCTTAATTTTTCTTATACTTATTTGAATTATTTATGACTCCTCACTCTAGTCTAATTATAGTTCCAGTCATTCTAACTGTTCAGACAGACATTGTGTAACACCCTTCACCCATCTACAGTGTAGCCGAGCAATGTGTGCTACATGGTGTGCTGGAGCACCTTATCGGATCTTAACTTATTATCAGAATATTCATTTGGACTCAAATAGCTTTTATGAAGTTTCATTTGCCTTTTGGTTATAATTTAAAACTTTTGACAAAAACAGAGTTTGCGCAATTTCTAACAAAAAATCCAGTAGAGTGCCATCTGTAAATTGGACAAAACAGTTCTTCTACACCTGTCAAAAATAGTTTCAATATAGTGTATACTCAATTTGTCTCAAATCAATCTCAACAGTCAATAAAGATACTCAAGGCAGTCTCAAGCTGCTCAAAATTCTCAATAGAATATTTATATCTCAGTATAGCATCCATATTAAATATACAATCTCATTCAGATCAGATTAAACTCAAATACAGATAGAAGTCCTCAACTTTACTTAATTACAGACTGTACAAATATTACATAATTATAAATCTCAAAATTATACAACCTACGTAGTGAAATCTCAAACTGATGCAAAATACAAAATACAAAATTACTGATGTCATCCTATGTCCTACCATGTATGCAATGTAGTGCAAGGGACTCTGGACTCTGTGCAGATCTATCTCTTAGACTGATTTATACAATTCTGGTGCCAATATCTCTGACAGATTGATATTTTAGTACTCTTAATACTGATACACCTTACAGACTGGTATTCTGGTATTTTATAATAAAGTTATGCATTTATTACTTTTTATGTCTTTTATTTAGTAATTATTTATTTAGAAGTATTTTAGTTGTCCCAAGTGACCTAGACTGCTGACCGGAATGGATAATGGGTAATACAGGCACTGGGTATCAAGTACCTCGGTCCTTCACACCATCAGTCACAAAGTGTCTCCCGATGCACAGGTATGGCTAACAGGACATATAAATACAGGTATGGCTAATAAGCCATATAAATCATAAGGCACAAGGCCAAGCAAACATCATAAATTAGATCAGCCATATAGGCTATTAAATCCCAGGTAGGCATATAAGCCCAAATACAGATAGGCATAAAGCCTCATATATGCAGTACTGCTAACAAGACCCTAATGGCATGCCAAACTATCCAAACCAATCAAACTAGGATACTAGGGCACATATTAATTTTTAATAAATATTTCTTTGTATTTAATTTTTTTTTTTATTGAACACTAGTCAACTTAAATTGTTGACTTTGCATCATAGTATTTACATTCTTAATTGTTACTAATCAGATTGCTAGTCAACTCACATTTTGACTTCTCATGCAGGATTGGTAAATTAATTTTAATATTACCAATATGTCACATTTTTCACTTAATATAGGTTGGCATTAGTTGCCAAATTCATTTCCAAGCGTATTGCATTTTATTGCAATTTATTAGATTTTGGTATGCTGTTTTGATCTAGCCGGATGACCTAGTTCCCTCGATTTATGGGTTCTAGTCAGAATTACAAACTTATAGGTCTATGTATTATTGAACTTTTGCCACAAATTTTAGGTCATTTGGAGTTTACTAGATCAAGTTATGGTCATTTTACCAATACTGGACAGGTTGCGCTAAAATGACAAACTTAGGTCATTTTTAGGTCATTTCAAATTCTGGCAGGTTTTATACCCGAACTTGTGCAAGCATTTTGACTTGCTTATAGTCATTTCTAGGCTTGGTGGTCTTTCCAAAGTTGTAGCCCTATGTCTAAGCTTTCCAACGACATAAATTTCAAGTCATTTTGACCTATGCACAGGGAGTTATGGCTAATTACGTAATTATTGTTCAAATAGTAAATTTTCAGGTTTGAAAGGTTACAAATCCAAATTAGGTTAGTTTTAGTGTCACTTACCGGACAGAATTTAGGTATGCTTCCAACATGAAAGTTGGCACATTTTGTGCCTAGTTTTACCTCCAATTAGCCTCATACCAATTGGGATTACACATTTAGGGTTATAAGCTCAATTACATACTACCCTTTACATTTCTCTCAAACACCAATCCAAATGCACATTCAACTTATTTTAGCTTACCTTCCATACCTAATTCTGACATTGTACATTACCATATTCATCAATCACTTTACATTATAGTCAATTTGGGCAGAATACAATTACCTTTAATACACCAAATATAATCCTAAATTACAAAGTCCAATTCTAACAATGTATACACATAAACACTCCTAAATATTATATATAACTTCCACTACCAAATTACATAGATATTCATCAATCCTTAATACCACAATTCATCAAATAACTTCATGAATTCAAGCATTCTTGAACAAGTCATAAGGCTGCCGAATTGCCCCAAAATGCATAAGCCTTCCATAATTTCTTCAACTCCAATTTTAAATGCATAATCACCACATGCACATGGAAATAACTTACTAGCACATTAAATTACCATAATCAACATTAATTCCCAAAAAAATATATGTAAGAATAATTCATTAACCATGAGATTCCATGGCTGCCGAAAATAATACCCTCCAATAACTTATGAAAACCTTAAAATTTCTTTATCAATTTACTTATTTCAACATGGAAATCAAGTTTACTTAAGAAAGGAATAAGAAATGGACACTTATCTCTTTTAGGCTTTCCTAAATCTTCACAAAAACCCTCCTTTCTTGCTCCTAATAGCTTCCCCAAGTTGAGTAGGCAAAGATTAATGAAGGAAATTGGAGTGAAAGGTGGCTAGAAATGGAGTGCATGAAGCTTGGATGAGCTTCAGTTATGGAGGTTTCATGGAGGACTCAATTCGGTTGGTTGAGAAAGGTTGAAGATGAAGTGAGATGCTATCCACTTTGGGTTTATATAGGTCCCATAATTCATGGTTAGTGGAGCACTAATTGATAATTAAATGATTAAATTAATCCAAGTCCCTTTAATTATAATTTTGCCACCAATCTTTCACTATTTATATTATATACCCAATTTCTTAATTTCATGGAAATTTTAAAATTTAATACCACTTATTATTAATAGACATTGAGGTCAAAAGTCAACTCTAGGTGTCAAATGACCAAAATGCCCCTCTTCGGGTTGTATTTCTGATTTTTGGGTAATACCGATTTAATCCCTAATTTGTCGGTTTCTTGATTTTTTTTTTCGTTTTTATTTGTATTAATTAACTAAATTTTCTTTGATATTTTCAATTTCAATTACACCTCAGTAGGCCTTTAATTATGTCTCAGAAATTATTTCTGAGGGTTCCCCGTTGTCCTGGGGTCGGTAATTACCTTCGCCGTAACTTCCCGGTGCAGTTACCCATCGCTAGGGATTTTAAACCTTTTCTTATTTCTTTTTATAGTGGTGAGCACTTTTGACAGGTGTTAATTTTTTTTTTTTAACTAAAGTGAAACCAAATAACAAATCTGAGTGTCAGTAATTTCTGTAAAAATTTCGGCAGAGTGCTGTCTGTATTTTGAATAAAATAGTTCTTCAAAAACCTATAAAAAAAAAACACTTCCAATATATTTGTTCAATCCCAAACTCCAATAATAACACAAATAAATTTTCTCAATATTTGTCAAACTCAATTCAACATCAATTTCCAGTAGTTCCAAAAGCTGAGATAAGAGAAATATATTACAACATTTTTACAGTCCAAAATAATTTATAACTTTAGTTTACAACAGCTCAAGACCAAGTACAATATATACATACAGTTCACATACATTAGAACAAAGGTATACTCAATATACCCGGTAGAATCCCAAAAGTTTAGCACAAGCAGCGTACTCTGCTGATCTGTCTGTTTGTCTACCTGCGATAGCAATGAAAAAGCTATTGCTGAGCCAATATCTCAGTGGTGCACAACATTAAGAAAATGCAATTTAAAACCATAAACCATAAATCATATAAACTGTGGATACTTAAAATCATAATTAAATTCAAAAGGCATAGAATGTCATAAAGAATTAAACTCCATTTCACAATGTCTCAATGACTATTAATAAATCACACACACAGCTTAATCATAATTCCAAAGTCCAATTCGTCCCAAAAACCAATGGCTAATGAGGAATAACATAGCTATCTAGCAATTATATGAGTACTCATTCTATTCATCCTCAACTGGCACACACCTCAACACTTCAGCCAGAGAGGGAATTCAAAGTCAATTCATCCCACTAGACAAGCTAGCGAGAAATTCAATCAATATACATGATAGCTGTGGTTTCAAACTATTTGCAAATTTTTTTCAAGCAATAAGTATCCATCAAATATCATTCAAACAAATTTTCCACAATTTAAGCAATAACATACAAATTGTCATAATTTATTTCAATTGAAAATTCAAAAGAAATAACTGTTGTGCACAAACCTCTGATGAGTAGCCTCTTGGCCTTGTCTTAGTGTTTCTTTCACCTTCCCTGAGACTTTGCTAACTAAAACACACAATTTAAAGTGTTTCAGTACTCAGTTAAATTGTCTCTAACAATAAGGTTCAATAATTAAATTTATTTAATACTATTGTTTTCATTAGTTAACCTATAATATTAACCTTTGATACACTCTAAGTGAGTCAATTCTAATGTTCATAATTTGTCACATTTTATAGTCCTTTAGTGTTAGTATATGTTACCAATTTTCATTTTCAAGTATATTGGATTTTATTGCAATTTATCGGATTTTGGTATGCTGTCTTGACCTAGCCGAATGACTTAGTTCCCTCAATTTTTAGGTTCTGGTCAGAATTACAAACTTGTAGGTCTATGTCCTATTGAACTTTTGCCACAAATTTTAGGTCATTTGGAGTTTACTAGACCAAGTTATGGTCATTTTACCAATGCTGGACAGGTTGCACTAAAATGGCAAACTTAGGTCATTTGTAGGTCATTTCTGATTCTGGCAATTTTTATACCCGAACTTGTGCAAGCATTTTGACTTGCTTATGGTCATTTCTGGGTTTTGTGATCTCTACAAAAGATGTAGCCCTATGTCTAAGATTTCAAACCATATAAATTTCAGGTCATTTGGACATGTTTTGAGTGAGTTATGGCCAAAATACTGACTGCTGTTCAAATGGTTAATTTTCAGGTTTGTAATGTCACCAATCCGGATTTGGTCAATTTTCATGTCACTTTCTGGAAAGAATTTAGGTAGGCTTCCAACATGAAAGTTGGCACATTTTATGCTTAGTTTCACCTCCAATTGGCCTCATACCAATTGGAGTCACACAATTCCATTTATAGCCTAAAATACATACTGCCCTTAACACCTTTTTAAAGCACCAACCAATCACACATTTAACTAGCTATACTTCACTTCTCAAAACTAATTTTGCATTTGTATCATGCCACAACCATTCATCACTTTACATTATAGGCACTTTAGGTAGAATATAACCAATTTACAATGCACCAATTACACTTCCAAGTCACAATATCCAATTCTAAACAACATATACACATAACACTCCTAACCATTACATATAAATTCATTATTAAATTACATACATCCTTAGCAAACTTTAAGATCACATTTCATCAAATATCTTCATGAATTCAAGCATTCACCAACAAGTCTCAAGGCTACCGAAATGCTCCACATTGCCAAAGTTTCCCATAATTTCTTCAACTTCAATATAAAATGCACAATCACCACATACACATGGAAATAACTTACTAGGACATTAAATCACCTTAATCAACATGAATTCCCAACAAATATATGTAAGAATAATTCATTAACTATGAGTTTCCATGGCTGTCCAAAATTAGATATATCAATAACTCCTCAAAACTTTAAAATTCCTTCACCAAATCACCTCTCTCGAACTAAACATAAACATTAACAAAGAAAGGATGAAGAAATGGTTACTTACCTCTTATGGACTTCCTCAAAACTCCACTAAATCTCTTCTTTCTTGTTCCCAAAATGTTGCCCAAGGTGTGTGTGCAAGCTTTAATGAAGAAACTATGGTAAAATGAGAGCTTGAACATGGTTGCATGGTGGTTGAAGTGAGGTCGGCCATGGAGTTTCCATGGGGTGCTTTCGGCTGGTTTTTGGTGAGAGGTTGAAGATGAAGTTTCTGTCCATAAAATGTTATATTTTAATGTCCATTAAGCTCATTTAGTGGAGCACTAAGTTTGGTTAAAGTATTAAATTAATCAAAGTTTCCAAATTTGTAATTTTGTCACCATTTCTTTCACTATTAATGTAATGTACCACAATTAAATTTTTAATGATATTTTCAAAGTGTAATACCACTTATTTTTAATGGAAATTGAGGTCAAAAGGCAACTCTTAGTGTCAAATGACCAAAATGCCCCTCTTCGGGTTGTATTTCTAATTTTTTGGTGCTACCAATTAACTTCTTGACCCGCCTATTTCTTTAATTTTTCTTTTTTTTTGTACTAATTAATTAATTAATTTTTCTTTGACATTTTCTAAGTCAATTATACCTCAATAGATGTTTATTTAAGTCTTAAAAATATTTTTCAGGGTTCTCCGTGGTCCAAGGCTAGTCAACGGTCCTTGCCGCAACTTCCTGGTGCAGTCACCCATCGCTTCAGTTTTTGGCTCATTTAACTTAGTTACATTTCATTGTTCTTATTTTTCCTTTGTTTTTCTTATATTTTCCTCTATTGTATTTCATTATTTCATATCTCCTCATTAACATTTAAGTGTAGTTCCAGGCATTCTAGCTGTCCGGACAGACACTAGTCATCGGAACAGTAGAATGCACTACTGAATATAGGGGTGTTATAGTTAACCCTAGAGATATGCTCTTAGGTATGTCTCAGGGACATGTACACACTGCTTTAGCTACAGATTGGATTAGGGTGATACAATTATAATTATTATTGTGAGAGCTTGAGGCCTTGAGTCGCTATTGTTAAGTTTTCCTACCGAGGGATTAGGTATAGTTAGAGAATAGACTCTACAGAAAGTTTGAATAAACCTTATCATTAAATTATTGGTTCTACAGTTTAATTTAATTTTTTTCGTCAATCAATTGATAGAGGTCAGTGTTAGTAGTATACCCTAGAGCATATCATTTAGTATGCATCTTGTACATATTTTTATTGATAAAAGGCATTTTCACTTTTCCATTTACATAATGTGTTTATGTGTAATAGAAAAGGTCCATTGATATTTTGTTAGAAATTCTATTATTAAGTTGTTAAGAATATGAGTGACAGTATTTCTAGTATAAAGTATCATAAATAGGTTCACAATCGAAGATACTTTATAACAAGGATATGACTTATCCAGAAAGATTGTATTCATGTTTGTTACCAAGTTATTTATATGAGATATAAATAAGATAGAATTGTGAGTCTCATGCCATATAACAAACATGATAGGCACTTATAAATGATAAGTAGGCCGAACCAGTGACACTTATGACAAGCACATGGAGTTTACTCTTGTTAATGTTTTGTCATAAATCATATCATTGCATATAATCTTTAGACCTAAGATAGTACAGTTATCTTGTATATAGGTAGTTTGAGTTTGATACTGCTTTCATACTTATACTGTGTATGGGTATATGGGCATGTGTTGGCTCCTACTAGTTATATATGGAGGTAGGTGTTGATCAAGATGGAATTTGTTCCTCTAAGTAAATAGAGATAAAATCCTATGTTCATTTAATTATTCTTGATGTTTCAAGTTCCTAGCTAGGACAGATAGATTTAATCAGAAAAGGGTTTCTGATGAGAAAATCTTTGTAATCAAGAACTGGAATTAAAAGAGAACATAATATTCATAACAAATGGAGTTTGACATAAACCATGATTCCAGCTTAAGTTGGGATTTTGTAACAGAGAGATTCTAGTGCATGGTAACATATGATTATAGGTTCATTTAAGGTAAACCTTATTACTAATTGGGTGGCCATGGCATGTTATGCTAGGTGTTAACCATGGTCTATGAGGTGCATAAAATGATTTAGAGAAATCATTTATGGTAAGAAAGAGTTCTGATGATATTAAGAGTTGATATCATATCTCATTGCCAATTAGTGATGAGCCTAGTAAGTCACACACATACACAAGTTATCACCTAATTAAATATGATTTAATTAATTAATTAATTAAAGAGTTTAATTGATTAATTAAATAGGTTTGGTTTGCAATTAGATTGCAAAGTCCCTAGCATGACTTGAAACCAAATATAGATTATTGGATGTACAGTATAAGTTAAATTTATATTCAAAGTGTTTAAATATGAATTTAATTAATGAGAAATTAATTAATAAAGATTAATTAATTAATTTATATTTGATATAAATTTATTAGAAGAAGAGAAATAATTATTTTGGGTTAAGAACTCAAAATTAAGACGCAGAGGCATTTTGGTTATTTCATAGGGTGACATGTGGCACCATGAGATGGTGACACATGGCATTACACATAAGCTTGCCAAATGTCTTTTAATCATGTAAGATGATTAAAATTAAGATTAAATATAGGTTTGACACTTGGCACAATATGATTGGGTCAATTAAACCTAGAACCAATCAGAGGGTGACATGTGGCAAGGGTTTAATGTGTTGACCTAGCTATACAAGTGTTGTTATGAATTAAAAATAAGACAATCAGCATCCACTCCTCCTTTGTCATGCCATTTTGAGGCTCTCCATCTCTTCTTCTTCATCTTTCATCAATTCAAAGAGATTAGCCATCAATCTCTTGAATTAAAAATACTAGAAATCGTTTCTAGTGTCCTATTTACATCTTTAATCTCTTAAAAGGCAGAACTTAATTTTCTAAATAATAGAAAATGCTTTAAAAGCTGTTCAAGGGCTACCATAGGTGTTCTTGGTGTGGAAAAGCTAGAGGGAAAACATCTGGTATCCTGAAGACGCATCTCAAAGGCGCAAATACACTGTAGTGCATCAAGAGGTTAGTGTGTTTATTCTTGATTTAATCTAGGGTTCTAAAATTAATCTGATTAATTTTAAAATCTTAAATGGAAAATACAGATCCAAAAACATATTAAAAGAGTTTTAATATGTTGTTTATCATTGAAATCAAATAGATAAAAAATAAATCTTGCATGATGCATGTGACCCTAGGTGAAAATTTTGAATTCAATGGCATAAACTTGTGTTTTTCACGCTTCCGTTCCTTCAATTGGTATCAGAGCTACTATATTTGCCATTTAGATTATTGATTATATGTTTTAATTATGTGTTTGATTATGAGATGATTTATCCATTGCTGGTTGCAATGGATATGTGGTAGCATGCTTGAAGAACACCATCAATGGTGAGCATGGTTTGGCTTCATGGGTGGTGCAAAGTTTTGGCTTTTTAATTTACAATTGTTGTATGATCTAAAAGCTCATCCTATTTCTAATTAAATTGTTTAATTTGAATTTTAATCACACAATTAAATTTTGATTCAAATCAGAATTTTAAAAAATTGTTTGACTGTGATTCAAATCTGAATTTTAAAAGTTGTTTGAATGTGATTTAAATATGAATTTTTAAAGTTGTTTGAATCATATTTAAATCTGATTTTTTAAATTTGTTTTAATAATATTCAGATCTGAATTTTTAAAAATTGTTTGAATGTGATTCAAATCTGATTTTTTAAAAATTATTTGAATGTGATTCAAATATGAATTTTTAAGGTTGTTTGAATGTGATTCAAATATGAATTTTTAAATTTGTTTGAATGAAATTAAAATCTGAATTTTTAAATTTATTTGAATCATATTCAAATTTGGATTTTTAAGTTGAATATGAGATATTTAATTTAATTTAAGTATGTATGTTTTATTTAATTGTTAAATAGTGATATGCATGATGGATGATCATGGACTATAAAAGACCAATGTGATTGGATTTATTTCTTTTATGTTTCTTTGGGATTGTAAATTAATTAATTTATTTTAATTTATTTGGACATGTATTATTAAGTTTGTAATAATTTTTTGTTGTAATTTCATTTATTTAAGTTTTTGTAAATTCACCTTGTTATGCCAAGGATTACTATGTAATATTGGATTACAAGAAGTTCAAGGAGGTCAAGAGCATTGGTGGGACCGGTGGGAGGAATTCAAGATCAAGTGTTGATTATGTACTCCTTTAGCAACTCTTGTAAAATGAATGAATGAAATGCACCTAGGAATGCCCTGATTCAATTCTTGGTGGCTCAGAATTGAATCCCTTAAAAAGTCCATGATCATAGCATATTTACTACTTATCCATGAATGCATGAGATGTGTGAGAATGTATGCAATTATATGATATATCCATGCTAAATGGATAATGTGCAAAGTGAGACCTTAATAGTAATTAGGATGACTATAAAATCTTCCAAACAAATGATTAAGTTGAAAATGCTATAATTAAAGTAATTATAATATGGGCCCTCCATTGGGGCAATTATTTTAAGAAATTTTAAATAGTTGCATAAGATGCAATTAATTTAAGAGATTTTCTTAAGTATAATTATTAAGCATGAGATGTTGTAAATACGTAAATGGTTTGGTGGCCAATATTGGATATACCTGAGGACATTAAAATCATTTGCATAATTACTGGCTCAATGGGATCAACTTAACTAATGCAAGATAAGTCAATAATGGATGTACCTGAGATTTTGAGCATTAGGGGCTAGGTAAAGAATTAAACCTCACATGAGATGTGATGGGCAAGGAGTTGCTCACTTATAGTTTATTGTAATTCCAATAACGAATGTACCTGAGAATGATCAATAGAATTATAAGAATTCAATCACCCACTAGAAATCCATCCAACTAGGATTTCTGTTTTCTACTTTGGAAGTGTATGATTCGCTAAGTTAGTGGGAGGACCAATTTGATTTAAAGACCATAATCATTTTGGTTAATTACTTGATACATTTACTAATTAATCTAGTTATTTTCTGCAATTAATTTTCTGATAATAATGAGCACAGAATAACCACCACCATCCAATGTCCTTGTAAGCATACTTGATCGCAATAGGTTGACAGGACCTAATCTCTCTGATTGGCTAAGAAATTTGAAACTTGTCCTGAACCTTGAACATATAGGATATGTTCTAGATTCAAATGTTCCTAGTCCCTTACCTCCATAGGCCACTCAAGAGGAATATGAAACTTTGGACAAGTGGAAGGAGCATGATATTAGAGCTAAGTGTTACATGCTTGCTTCCATGAGTAATGAGTTACAGAAGCAGCATGAGAACATGCAGAGTGTGAATGAGTTCCTCCTTCACCTACAAGAGTTATATGGTGAGCACAGTAGGAATGCTAGGTATGAGATATCTAGGTAGCTGTTCCGCATGAAGATGTCTGAGGGACAGAATGTTGGGGATCATGTCCACAAGATGATTCAGCTGATTGAGCAGTTAGAACATATTGACTTCAACATGGATTTCCAACTACAGATGGATTTGATCCTTCAGTCCCTTCCTGAGTCTTTTGGGAATTTTGTGATAAATTTTCATATGACTAAACAGGAATGCACCTTAGCTGGTTTACTCAACATGCTGGTTATTGCCCAAAAGAATATGCCGGGCAATAAAGGAAAAGAGGTAGCTTTGATTGCATTTTCTTCTACTGGAAAGTCCAACAAGAAGAAGGGCAATAAGAAAAAGAAACCTTAGATTCCTAGTCCTTCCAAGAAGATAGCCAAACAGAAAAACAAAGATCAAAGTTAACAAAGGTAAAGGAAAGTGTTTCCACTACCAGCAGGAAAGTGTTTCCACTGCCAGCAGGAAAGTGTTTCCACTGTCCAGAGTATAGAAATCTAAAAGAATGCAATGCCATGATGAAAATCAACTCAAAATTCAAAATATATTTGGCACTTAAGATTAGGTCATGTTGCAGAAGGTAGGATTGCAAAATTGGAGAAAATGGGCATTTTATCCTCATTGGGCTCTGAGCCTACTCCAACTTGTGAATCTTGCCTTCAGGGCAAAAAGACTAGATCACCCTTTGTTGGACAAGGGCTAAGGGCTGAAAATATTTTGGAGCTAATACATAGTGATGTATGTGATCCATTTAAGGAAATGGTTAAAGGCGATTTTCATTACTTTATTACCTTTACTGATGATAAATCAAGGTTTGGGTGTTTGTATTTGATGAAATACAAACATGAATCCTTTAAAAAGTTCAAAGAATTTAAATCTGAAATAGAAAATCAAACAGGAAAGAGTATTAAATCTTTTCTATCAGATCGTGGAGGAGAATATTTGAGTACTAAATTTGATGAATACTTGAGAGAGCATGGCATTGTTTCCAACTGACTCCTCCAGGAATACCATAGCTGAATGGTGTATTTGAAAGGAGAAATAGTACCCTATTGGATATGGTACGTAGTATGATGACCTATACTTATATGCCAATCTCCTTTTGGAGATTTGCATTAAAATCAGCTTTGTATATTCTGAATAGGATTCCATCAAAATCAGTTTCTTCCACACCTTATGAGATATGGCATGGAAGAAAACCAAGTCTTAAGCGTGTTAAGATTTGGGGTTGTCCAGCTTATATCAAAAAGTTGAACACTGATAAATTGGAAACCAGATTAGAAAAGGGTCGATTTGTTGGATATCCAAAAGATTGTTTTAGATATTATTTTTATTTGCCTACATCACAAAAGGTTGTGGTGAGTAGAGATGCCACATTTCTTGAACAACAGTTTGTCTAAGAAGGAGGCAAGGGAAGGCAAATAGAGTTGGAATTAGAGAATTCTGACCAATCAACAGATCAGATGGATATAGATCCATCTAGTCAACCTATACCCGTTGATGAAACATATACAGCTATTCCTCGTAAAACAACCAGGGTATCTCACCCACCAGTGAGATATGGTTTCCTTCATGAACAAGAACAAGAGTTGTCTACTCATGAAGAAGTAGATCATGAAGATGATCCACTTACCTATGAAGAAGCTATATCAGATAAAGATTCTTCAAAATGGATTGATGCTATGAAATCTGAAATTGATTCCATGTATAAGAATCAAGTTTGGGATCTTGTTGACCCACCTGAAGGTATTATACCTACAGGAAACAAATGGGTTTTAAAGAAGAAAATTGGTTCTAATGGAAAGGTAGAGACCTATAAGGCAAGGCTAGTAGCGAAAGGGTTTCACCAAAGGCAAGGAATCGACTATGGGGAGACTTTCTCGCCTGTTTCCATGCTTAAATCAATTAGGATTCTATTAGCAATAGCTGCATACTATGATTATGAGATTTGGCAGATGGATGTCAAAACAGCTTTTCTCAATGGATACATTGAAGAGAACATTTTCATGGAACAACCTAGGGGCTTTGAATCCCAAGATGGTTCCAAGGTATGCAAGCTAAAGCGATCCATTTATGGGTTGAAGCAAGCTTCGAGGAGTTGGAACATCCGTTTTGATGAAGCCATTAAATCCTTTGGTTTTATCAAAAATGAGGATGAGCCATGTGTATATAAGAAGGTTAGTAACAGTGCTATCACTTTCCTTGTCTTATATGTGGATGACATACTGTTTATGGGTAATGACACAGGTATGTTGACAACTGTAAAGGTATGGTTGTCAAATACATTCTCCATGAAAGACTTAGGGGAGGCAACCTATATTCTTGGAATTTACATCTATAGAGATAGAGCGAAAAGAATAATTAGTTTATCCCAAAGTCTATACTTAGAAAAGGTGTTAAAGAGGTTTAACATGCTTGATTCCAAGAGAGGATTGTTACCAGTGAGACACGGTATCCATCTTTCTAAAGAGATGTCTCCAAAGACACCTGAAGAAAGAGATAAGATGGCCAGGATTCCATATGCTTCGGCTATTGGAAGTTTAATGTATGCAATGTTGTGTACTAGGCCGGATATTGTAACACCCCTAAGTTCGGTAGTGCGTTCTGCTGCTCCAGTGACCAGTGTTGTCCGGACAGCTAGGATGCCTAGAACCACACTTCAATGAGAGTGAGGAGACATAAAATAATGAAATAAAAGAAAAAAAAGTACAAGAAAAACAAAGGAAAAATGATTGCAAAGAAATGTGATCAAGTTAAGCAGTAGAAACTTAACGATGGGTGACCTTTGGGAAGTCACGGCGTGGACCGTTGATCGTACTGATGCGGAGAACCCTGGAAAACATTTTTTGGGACATAAATAGACCCTTGTTGAAGAATAAATATCATTAGAAATATCAAAGAAAAATTAAATAATTAGTACAAAGAAAAGTGAGAAATCGAAAAACAGACAAAACCCGGTAATAGAAAAATCAGAATGCCACGAGCAGGGCATTATGGTCATTTGACATGCGAAGTGTCTTTTGACCTAAATGTCCATTAAAAATAAATAGTATTACACTTAGAAAATAAAATGAAAAATTAAATTGGTGGTACCTAAAATAAATAGTGGAAATTATGGGTTAAATGTGGAATAAATGAATAATTACTTTATTATATGATTAAGTGACTAAGTGGACCACTAAGGGATTAATTAAATACATAGTGGGACATGTGTACACTTAAAATGCAGCTGAATAAGTCATCTTCCTCATTTGCATTCAAATTGCCGAATTGAAGAGTGAAGGAAACTCCATAGCCATTTTTCATGCAAGCTTTCTTAAGTCTCCATTTTCAACTCCAACCTCTTAGTGTTCTTCATTAAACTTTGTCTACACATCACAAGGAAGATATTGATACTAATTTTGAGAAGTTTGATGAAGGTTTAGCAAGCTACAATTAAAGGTAAGTTTGCATTTTTGAGAATTTCTTTGTTAAAGTTTATGTTCATGTTATGGGTGTTAGTTTGGTGAAAGAAAATTTTGAGTTTGAAGGGTTATTGTTGTTTTCATTTTGGACAGCCATGAGTCACGTTTTTGATGAGATATTTGTGCATATAATTGATGAGAAATGGTGTTGATCATGATGAATTAGTAACCTAGTGAATTATTTCATGTTTATGTGGTGATTTATGCACTTGGATGGGAAATTGTAAAATGGACAGCACTTTGATGTTGAAGAATGGTTTGTGGCAGCTTGGGGACACTTGAGTAATGGTATATATTGAAGGAAATGTATGCAGAATATTAACCTAGAAGGATTGATGATATGTATGTAGATTGATCTTGTAAAGTGTGTGTAAAATTTGTAATGGTTAGGTGTGTTTGTAATAGTACTTAGAAATTGTAATTGTGAATGATATTGGTGTGTTGAGGGTGATTGGAATCTGCCCAAAATAATGCTAATGTAATGTAGAAAATGCTTTTGGTAATGTGCCAAAACAGTTTGGTAGGGTATGGAAGTAAACCTTGCAAGGTGAGTATGTGTTTGAAGTTGGGGTGTGAAATGCATATTGAGGGCAGTGTATATTTTAGCCTATAACCTTGAATGTGTAACCTCAATTGGTATGAGACAAATTTGAGGTGAAACTAGGCACAAAATGTGCCAACTTCCATTGAGAAACCATGCCAAAATTCTGCTTGCAAGGTGACCTAAAAAAATGACCAATTCGGATTAGGTGCAATTAGGACCTGAAAAATGACCAATTGGGCAGCAGTGAGTGTTTAGGCCATAACTCACTCAAACCAGGTCCAATTGACCTGAAATTTTAACCAAGAACAGTTAAGACCCATACCTACAAGTCTTATGAAGACACCAAAGCCCAGAAATGACCATAAGCAAGTCAAACAACTTGCACAAGTTCGGGTCCAAAAACTTGCCGAACCAGAATTGACCAATTTGACCTAAAATTGACCTAAAATGGTACCACTTGACCAGCAATAGTGTAATGACCATAACTTGGTCTACTTAACTCGGATTGACCTGAAATTTTGCACCGCGTGCAATAAGACCTAGATCTACAAATTTGTAGTTTCGACCGAGACCGAAAACCGAGGGAACTAGATCGTCCGGTTAGGTCAAACCAGTGTCCGGAATCCAAAGAATTTGCATTAAAATGCACTACGCAAGGAAATTACTTTTGTAAAACATACCAAACCTAAAACACTATCAAATTGGACATATTAACGACACTAAAACCTAATTTACCTAAAAGCATAGCGAGGGTCGGTATATTAGGTGATTAAGTGAATAATTGAGTTCGATGCATTATTTACCAAACACCATCGATAGAGACAGTTTAAATTAGTACGAAACACTTCAAATTGTATTTCTCGATTACCAAAGACTCGGGAAAAGGAAGGAAACACGAGTCGGATCGGGGGAGTCATCGAGGTTTGTGCACAACAAGCTGTTTCTTTTGAATTATTTTCAATGGAAATAAATATTGACTATTTGCATATCATTGTTTTAAATTGTGGAAATGTGTTTGGTGGACACTTATTGATTGAAAAACATTGTGAATGGTTTGAAATCGTGAAAAATTGTTTGAATGGTATTTGATGGATACTTATTGATTGAAAAGCAACGTGTAAATGGTTTTGTGGAAATTGAAGTGAATTACAATTGTGTTGCCATTTTGTGAATGAAATTATAACTTTGGAAATTTATTGGATTCTTACGGATCATTTGAATAAAATGTTTGGAATTGTTTTGACTCACAATTGGCATGACCCTGATAATATGTTCCTCCTCCATTAATGGGGTGAGTGTGATTATTCCTCCCTCTTTGACTTATTAGTCTGGGGTGAGTATGATTATGTTCCTCCTCTTTGACTTCCCGATCGAGGTGAGTATGGATGAGTTCTCATTATATAGCTAGCTTCCTCCCTCATTGATTTCGATTATTGGGGTGAGCATGTCTTGTCGTGGTGTACAACACGGCATATATGGAAAAAATTGTGTCATGGCCTAAATTGTGTTATAGATTGGCAACCTTTGTATTCTTGATTATTTGATCGAATTGTGTTATTATGTATTGTGAGATTGTGAAATTGATTTAAACTCTTATTGACATATCTTGTCTATTGAATTCAACCATGATCGACTTATTGAAAATTATTGTGATATTAACAAATGGAGTTTAAATTCTTGTTGACATTTATTGTCTTGAATTTAACTATGGTTTTAAGTATCCACTATTGATATGATTTATGAATTGTGATTTAAAATTTGTATTTGGTTAATGTTGTGCACCATCGAGACATTGTCTCGTGATAGCTTTATTCTTTGCCGCAGTAGAGACAGACAGGCTGAGCTAGGTCGCTAGTATCGCCAATGAGAGATTTTTGGGTATAGTGAGTATACCACATGTGGCATTTTATCAGTAATGTATATTCCTTTGTATGTATATTTTGTTCTTGGTTTTGAGCATTGTAAATTTAAGTTGTCTGATAAAGTTGTAAAATAATTATGAGTTATTTGGCTTGTAAAAATTGTGTTATATCTTTGTATCTTAGTCTTTGAAAATCACTGGATTTGACTTGAGAAATGTGTTGTGTTGATAAAAATGTTGGAGTTGAGATTTGAAAATATATTGAAGTGCTTTTACAGGTTTTCAAGAACTGCTTTGTCCAAAATACAAATGGCACCTTGCCAAAATTTTCTGAATATTCCAAATAAATCAAATGAGTTAGTTGTTTCACTTGATTCACCAAAGTCTTTCACACACTGTAAATAGTGCTCACCATGTAAAAGAAGTAAGAAAAGTTTTAAAATCCCTTGTAGTGTATTTAATGGATTATCGATGACGGAGTTGGTAATTCATTAGGTATACTACTGGGATCATGTTATGCCTTACAGAGGGTAGGGTGTGACATGTTTTAGTGGTATCGAGCAAAGTTTTTAAATTCTGCTTTCACTGTCATTTGAATATTCTTTCTTCACAAGACAACTGCTCAATATCATTGTTTGATACATACGATACATTACATTATAAATATGCACTAACGGGAGGAAATCTCCTTGTGTTATTGGTTCAGGAGATCTAAAATCCTCACATTGACTATGGAAGAGGGTGATCGTTCTGTCGATCAATCTATTGAGGCTGAGGTGCAAGGGGATGCCCCAGGCCTACATAATGTCGATGGTTCAAGAGCACCACCCTGCAGATCGCAGTTCTGCTCGATTCGCTCGTGACCAGCGCAATGTTCCAACAAATGGATGGTAATGTGCCTACTCAAGTCCCAATACGACACCGGTGGTACAACCACGATCTTACGCTAGACAATATGACAAATTGATGAAGTATGGGGCTCAGAGTTCAAGGGGGATAGATCCTCTAGAGGCGAACAATGGTTAGAGAGGATGGATAGGGTATTCAAAAAGCGCATTGCACAGAGGAGCTTAGATTTGAGTACTCGGTATCTTTGCTACTGGGGATGCTTATGACTGGTGGAAAACCCTCCCCACGATCGATAGAACTGCGGTGCTAACATGGAATGACTTCCTCAGGGAATTCAGGCAAAAATATGTCCCTGATGCTTATGTAGACCAGAAGCTGCAAGAATTCCTAAGTCTGAAACAGGGGGGCAGATCAGTGGCTGAGTATGAAAGGGAATTCTCCCGCCTAAGCCATTATGCAGTAATTCTACTTTCTACCACAGGAGAGATGTAAGAGGTTTGAAACCGGCTTGAAGCCTAGTATCAGATTACAAGTGGTCGGATTCAAACATAACAACTTCTCTGAACTTATTTCTCAAGCACTAGAATTAGAAAGAATTGAATCTAAAGCGGCTCTTGAGAAAAAGAAATCAGAGAAGACAAGAAAAGAGGGAAAGTCGTGAGCGAGTTCTAGTGGTCCCTCTTGGAAAGAGGAAAAACTTTGGGGATACGATGAGATAGTAAGAAGTCAGGTAGAGATAGATCTTTTGGGACAGAAACCACCTCGATCTGATCAGCCAACTCAATAGAAACCCAGAAATGCGCTGTCAGATCGACTTTGTGAAACTTGTGGTAAACCACATAGTGGGGTATGTTATAGAGCCGTAGGAGCATGCTTTAATTGTGGAGAGACGGTCATTTTGCTAGGGATTGTGTAAATCCAGTCGTTCGGATCATTTACTACACCAAAGGGATCAACCCAAGTTTCTACCCCAAAGAGTTCACCATCGCTTAGTAGAGGCAAAGGTAGAGGTAGGGGTAGTACACCTAGAAGTCGGACTCACGTGAATCACCAAAAGCAGGTGATGCTTCAACGAGAGTATACGCTATATCTGACAGAAAAGAGATGAGACTTTTGATATCATTCTTGGTACTTTCTCAATTAGCAACTAAGATATATATATGTATTGTTTGACTGGAATTTTCATATTTTTACATTAGTGTTAGAACTATATGTTACATTGTTATTCGCTTCTGAGGAATAAATTTTGGCATTAGTGATTAGCCCTTAAGATAAGGATTGTGATAATAAGTGAAATTAGTTTTGAAAGAGTTTATCGTGAAAAGTATTTTCTAA
Organism: Hevea brasiliensis; assembly: GCF_030052815.1. Classification (NCBI taxonomy): domain Eukaryota; kingdom Viridiplantae; phylum Streptophyta; class Magnoliopsida; order Malpighiales; family Euphorbiaceae; genus Hevea; species Hevea brasiliensis. Next base: position 84,757,895 of record NC_079497.1, on the reverse strand, counting down.
CACACCATAAATTATAAAGCTAATTAGTGAGCCTACTTAATGTAAGGCAAGAGGACGTAAAAGTAAGATGCGAATGGAATTGCTCTTGATAAGGGCAAGGAGGTTCTTGTTAGAAATTGCTAATGGATATTGTAATCGAATAAGATTCGAATATCGTGAATTCAAAAAGAATAAAAGATAACAAAGTTTGATCTATTGGGATGTATCGTAGTAACTATGCAATGTTCTTGATGTTTATCTTGTAGCTGCAGATTACTGTACTTACTTGAGATTATTGTGTATAGCTACGTACTAACCGATGGTACACCTAGATGAGAATAGTTGCCAACGGCATCTGTTTTGGCATAGTTATTCAAGGACAGAATTTAATTGTTAGAAATAAGTTTGAAAATACTACTTAGTGATCTAAAACTCAAAAGGAAAAATATCTAAAGGTTATAGTTGATTACAAAAGGAAGTAAGTTATATAGAACATTGTGAGATAAAAGAGTTATGGAAGTAGAGACTTGAGCAGTTGATTCATATGTAACAAAGAAATATTCGAATGTGAGAAAGACTATGGACTAGAATGATCGGAGGACCAATGCACGATGAATGATTCTAATATGACCTCAAGGGTCATTCAAGAAGGAACGTGGTGAAATATTAGTCAACATCATAGTAAGTGGAGTTTTGTGTTATCAAAAGTATGTAAAAATTTTATTATATTGTTAAAAGTCTTTCGATCATATAGAAAGGAGAAATTAAACGTATTACTATTGTAAGATGATTCTCGGGTAAAATTTCGTGGATGAAATTTATTTAAGGGGGGGAGAATTGTAACACCCCTAAGTTCGGTAGTGCATTCTGCTGTTCCAGTGACCAGTGCTGTCCAGACAGCTAGGATGCCTAGAACCACACTTCAATGAGAGTGAGGAGACATAAAATAATGAAATACAAGAAAAGAAAGTACAAGAAAAACAAAGGAAAAATGATAGCAAAGAAATGTGATCAAGTTAAGCAGTAGGAAACTTAACGATGGGTGACCTTTGGGAAGTCACGGCGTGGACCGTTGGATCGTACTGCGGGAACCTGGAAAACATTTTTGGGACATAAATAGACCCTTGTTGAAGAATAAATATCATTAGAAATATCAAAGAAAAATTAAATAATTAGTACAAAGAAAAGTGAGAAATCGAAAAAGCAGACAAAACCCGTGTAAGAAAAATCAGGAATGCCACGACAGGGCATTATGGTCATTTGACATCGCGAAGTGTCTTTTGACCTAAATGTCCATTAAAAATAAATAGTATTACACTTAGAAAATAAAATGAAAAATTAAATTGGTGGTACCTAAAATAAATAGTGGAAATTATGGGTTAAATGTGGAATAAATGAATAATTACTTTATTATATGATTAAGTGACTAAGTGGACCATTAAGGGGATTAATTAAATACATAGTGGGACATGTGTACACTTAAAATGCAGCTGAATAAGTCATCTTCCTCATTTGCATTCAAATTGCCGAATTGAAGAGTGAAGGAAACTCCATAGCCATTTTTCATGCAAGCTTTCTTAAGTCTCCATTTTCAACTCCAACCTCTTAGTGTTCTTCATTAAACTTTGTCTACACATCACAAGGAAGATATTGATACTAATTTTGAGAAGTTTGATGAAGGTTTAGCAAGTTACAATTAAAGGTAAGTTTGCATTTTTGAGAATTTCTTTGTTAAAGTTTATGTTCATGTTATGGGTGTTAGTTTGGTGAAAGAAAATTTTGAGTTTGAAGGGTTATTGTTGTTTTCATTTTGGACAGCCATGAGTCACGTTTTTGATGAGATATTTGTGCATATAATTGATGAGAAATGGTGTTGATCATGATGAATTAGTAACCTAGTGAATTATTTCATGTTTATGTGGTGATTTATGCACTTGGATGGGAAATTGTAAAATGGACGGCACTTTGATGTTGAAGAATGGTTTGTGGCAGCTTGGGGACACTTGAGTAATGGTATATATTGAAGGAAATGTATGCAGAATATTAACCTAGAAGGATTGATGATATGTATGTAGATTGATCTTGTAAAGTGTGTGTAAAATTTGTAATGGTTAGGTGTGTTTGTAATAGTACTTAGAAATTGTAATTGTGAATGATATTGGTGTGTTGAGGGTGATTGGAATCTGCCCAAAATAATGCTAATGTAATGTAGAAAATGCTTTTGGTAATGTGCCAAAACAGTTTGGTAGGGTATGGAAGTAAACCTTGCAACGTGAGTATGTGTTTGAAGTTGGGGTGTGAAATGCATATTGAGGGCAGTGTATATTTTAGCCTATAACCTTGAATGTGTAACCTCAATTGGTATGAGACCAATTTGAGGTGAAACTAGGCACAAAATGTGCCAACTTCCATTGAGAAACCATGCCAAAATTCTGCTTGCAAGGTGACCTAAAAAAATGACCAATTCGGATTAGGTGCAATTAGGACCTGAAAAATGACCAATTGGGCAGCAGTGAGTGTTTAGGCCATAACTCACTCAAACCAGGTCCAATTGACCTGAAATTTTAACCAAGAACAGTTAAGACCCATACCTACAAGTCTTATGGAGACACCAAAGCCCAGAAATGACCATAAGCAAGTCAAACAACTTGCACAAGTTCGGGTCCAAAACTGGCCGAACCAGAATTGACCAATTTGACCTAAAATTGACATAAAATTGTACCACTTGAACATCAATAGTGTAATGACCTTAACTTGGTCTACTTAACTCGGATTGACCTGAAATTTTGCACGCGTGCAATAAGACCTAGATCTACAAATTTGTAGTTTCGACCGAGACCGAAAACCGAGGAACTAGATCGTCAGTTAGGTCAAACCATGTCCCGGAATCCAAAGAATTTGCATTAAAATGCACTAAGCAAGGAAATGACTTTGGTAAAACATACCAAACCTAAAACCCTATCAAATGTGACATATTAACGACACTAAAACCTAATTTACCTAAAACGCATAGCGAGGGTCGGTATATTAGGTGATTAAGTGAATAATTGAGTTGATGCATTATTTACCAAACACCATCGATAGAGACAGTTTAAATTAGTCTTGAAACACTTCAAATTGTGTTTCTCGATTACCAAAGACTCAGAAAAGGGAAGGAAACACCGAGTCGGATCGGGGACGATCATCGGAGGTTTGTGCACAACAACTGTTTCTTTTGAATTATTTTCAATGGAAATAAATATTGACTATTTGCATATCATTGTTTTAAATTGTGGAAATGTGTTTGGTGGACACTTATTGATTGAAAAACATTGTGAATGGTTTGAAATCGTGAAAAATTGTTTGAATGGTATTTGATGGATACTTATTGATTGAAAAGCAACGTAAATGGTTTTGTGGAAATTGAAGTGAATTACGAATTGTGTTGCCATTTTGTGAATGAAATTATAACTTTGGAAATTTATTGGATTCTTACGGATCATTTGAATAAAATGTTTGGAATTGTTTTGACTCACAATTGGCATGACATCGATAATATGTTCCTCCTCCATTAATGGGGTGAGTGTGATTATTCCTCCCTCTTTGACTTATTAGTGCAGGGTGAGTATGATTATGTTCCTCCCTCTTTGACTTCGATCTGAGGTGAGTATGGATGAGTTCTCATTATATAGCTAGCTTCCTCCTCATTGATTTCGATTATTGGGGTGAGCATGTCTTGTCGTGGTGTACAACACGGCATATATGGAAAAAATTGTGTCATGGCCTAAATTGTGTTATAGATTGGCAACACTGTATTCTTGATTATTTGATCGAATTGTGTTATTATGTATTGTGAGATTGTGAAATTGATTTAAACTCTTATTGACATATCTTGTCTATTGAATTCAACCATGATCTGACTTATTGAAAATTATGGTGATATTAACAAATGGAGGTTAAAGTCTTGTTGACAGTGATTGTCTTGAATTTAACTCTGGTTTTACGTATCCACTATTGATATGATTTATGAATTGTGATTTAAAATTTGTATTTGGTTAATGTTGTGCACCATCGAGACATTGTCTCAATGATAGCTTTATTCTTTGTCGCAGTAGAGAGACAGACAGGCTAGGCTCGCTAGTATCGCCAATGAGAGATTTTTGGGTATAGTGAGTATACCACATGTGGCATTTTGTCTTGTAATGTATATTCACTGTATGTATATTTTGTTCTTGGTTTTGAGCGGTTGTAAATTTAAGTTGTCTGATAAAGTTGTAAAATAATTATGAGTTATTTGGCTTGTAAAAATTGTGTTATATCTTTGTATCTTAGTCTTTGAAAATCACTGTGGATTTGACTTGAGAAATGTGTTGTGTTGATAAAAATGTTGGAGTTGAGATTTGAAAATATATTGAAGTGCTTTTACAGTTTTCAAGAAGCTGTTTTGTCCAAAATACAAATGGCACCTTGCCAAAATTTTTACAGATATTCCAAATAAATCAAATGAGTTAGTTGTTTCACTTCAGTTCACCAAAGTCTTTCACACCTGTAAATAGTGCTCACCACTGTAAAAGAAGTAAGAAAAGTTTTTAAAATCCCTTGTAGTGTATTTAATGGATTATCAGTAGACGGAGTTGGTAATTTATTAGGTATACTACGGGATCATGTTATGCCTTACAGAGGGGTAGGGTGTGACAGATATCGCATATGTTGTTAGTTTGACTAGCAGGTGTCAATCCAATCCAGGTTTGGAACACTGGATAGCTGTCAAGAATATCCTTAAGTACTTGAGAAGAACTAAGGATTTATTATTGATTTATGGAGGTGGAGACTTGCAATTGGATGGTTATACTGATTCTGATTTCCAATCAGATATCAATGATAGAAAGTCTACCTCTGGATATGTGTTCATTTGTAATGGAGGTGCAGTCAGTTGGAAGAGTTCCAAACAGAGCACGACTACAGATTCCACTACAGAGGCTGAGTACATTCTTTGCATCGAGATCTTGCAAAGGAAAGTTTGGATAAAGAAGTTCGTGATAGAACTTATAGTAGTTCCTTCCATTGAGTTAACAGTTCCACTACACTGTGACAATAGTGGAGCAGTCATATAGGCTAAGGAACCAAGGTCTCACAAAAAATCCAAACACATAGAAAGGCGCTATCACATTATCAGGGAAATAGTTGGGCAAGGTGATGTAGCCATGCAGAAAATAGCATCAGCTGAAAATCCAGTTGATCCATTCACTAAGCCTATGTCACAGACTCAGCTAGACCGTCATCTTGAGAAGATGGGTCTAAGATATTGTAATGAATGGCTCTAGTGCTAGTGGGAGATTGTTAGTAGTATGCGCTAGAGCATATCATTTAGTATGTATCTTGTACATATTTTTATTAATAAAAGGAATTTCCACTTTTTGATTTACATAATATATTTATGTGTAATAGAAAAGGTACATTGATATTTTGTTAGAAATTATATTCTTAAGTTGTTAAGAATATGAGTGACAGTATTTCTAGTACAAAATATCATAAATAGGTTCATAATCGAGGATACTTCATAATAAAGACATGACTTATCTAGAAATATTGTATTCATGATTGTTACCAAGTTATTTATATGAGATATAAATAAGATGGAATGGTGAGTATCATGCCATATAGCAAACATGATAGGCACTTATAAATGATAAGTAGGCCGTACCAGTGGCACTTATGACAAGAACATGGAGTTTACTCTTGTTAATGTTTTGTCATAAATCGTATCAGTGCATATAATCTTTAGAACTGAGATAGTACAGTTATCTTGTATATAGGTAGTTTGAGTTTGATACTGCTTTCATACTTGTACTGTGTATGGGTATATGGGCATGTGTTGGCTCCTACTACTTATATATGGAGGTAGGTGTTGATCAAGATGGAATCTGTTCCTCTAAGTAAATAGAGATAAAATCCTATGTTCATTTAATTGTTCTTGATGTTTCAAGTTCCTGGCCAGGACAGATAGATTTATTCAGAAAAGAGTTTCTGATGAGAAAATCTTTTTAATCAAGAACTGGAATTAAAAGAGAACATAATATTCATAGCAAATGGAGTTTGACATAAACCATGGTTCCAGCTTAAGTTGGGATTTTGTAACAGAAAGATTCTAGTGCATGGTAACATATGATTATAGGTTCATTTAAGGTAAACCTTATTACTAATTGGGTGGCCATGGCATGTTATGCTAGGTGTTAACCATGGTCTATGAGGTGCATAAAATGATTTAGAGAAATCATTTATGGTAAGAAAGAGTTCTGATGATATTAAGAGTTGATATCATATCTCATTACCAATTAGTGATGAGCCTAGTAAGTCATACACATACACAAGTTATCACCTAATTAAATATGATTTAATTAATTAATTAAAGAGTTTAATTGATTAATTAAATAGGTTTGGTTTGCAATTAGATTGCAAAGTCCCTAGCATGACTTGAAACCAAATCTAGATTATTGGATGTATAGTATAAGTTAAATTTCTATTTAAAGTGTTTAAATATAAATTTAATTAATGAGAAATTAATTAATAGAGATTAATTAATTAATTTATATTTGATATAAATTGATTAGAAGAAGAGAAATAATTATTTTGGGTTAAGAACTCAAAATTAAGACACAGGGGCATTTTGGTCATTTCACAGGGTGACATTTGGCACCATGAGATGGTGACATTTGGCACCATGAGATGGTGACACATGGAATTACACATAAGCTTGCCAAATGTCTTTTAATCATGTAAGATGATTAAAATTAAGATTAAATATAGGTTTGACACTTGGCACAATATGATTGGGTCAAGTAAACCTAGAACTAATCAGAGGGTGACATGTGGCAAGGGTTTAATGTGTTGACCTAGCTATATAAGTGTTGTTATGAATTAAAAATAAGACAACCAGCAACCACTCCTCCTTTATCACGCCATTTTGAGGCTCTCCATCTCTTCTTCTTCATCTCTCATCAATTCAAAGAGATTAGCCATCAATCTCTTGAATTAAAAATACTAGAAATCGTTTCTAGTGTCATGTTTACATCTTTAATCTCTTAAAAGGTAGAACTTGATTTTCTAAATAATAGAAAAAGCTTTAGAAGTTGTTCAAGGCTGCCATAGGTGTTCTTGGTGTGGACAAGCTAGAGGGACAACATCTGGTGTCCTGAAGACGCATCTCAAAGGCGCAAACACACTGCAGTACATCAAGAGGTTAGTGTGTTTGTTCTTGATTTAATCTAGGGTTCTAAAATTAATCTGATTAATTTTAAAATCTTAAATGGCAAATACAGATCCAAAAACATATTAAAAGAGTTTTAATATGTTGTTTATCATTGAAATCAAATAGATAAAAATAAATCTTGCATGATGCATGTGACCCTAGGTGAAAATTTTAAATTCAATGGTATAAACTTGTGTTTTTTACACTTCCGTTCCTTCAGTCAGTTTATCTATATACGTGATCAGGACTGGCCATCTTTTCCTTCTAGTTAGACTAGCTACAGTCGGGTCATCAACTTTGTGAGTTGGATATTGATTATTTTAAATTCTATATTATTTATATTTTTTTGGCATGTTCATGCATTTACTTATTTATAAATATTTTTAGTTATTATGTAACACCCTCATATTAAGTGGTCTTATACATTCTACTGTTCCGGTGATTAATGCCTGTTCGGACAGCTAAAATGTCTGGAACCACACTTAAATCACATAGAAAAGTCATAAATTAAATTAATAAAGGTCAAATGAAATTGGAGGAAAAATAAAAGAAATGAAATACAAATCAATTAAATGAGCTTAAGTCCTGATGATGGGTGACCGGCACGGGAAGTGACTGTGAGTTTAGTTGCTACTCTAAATTCGTGTGGAACTCTATAGAGTCCTTAATTAAGGATAAATTGAGAAATTACTGGAAATTATGAAATCATAGAAATAAAAAGGAAACAAGCACAATTAAGTGAATCAAAATTTAAGGACTCATCGGGTATTATGAAAAAAGATGGACTATAACTCGATGAGGGGCATTTGGTCAATTCACTTTAAGAGTTGACATTTAATCTAAATATCCATTAAAATGAGAGAGATTAAAACACTGGAAAAGAATTAAATTCATAAAAGTGTGTAGAAAAATTAAGTGAGACATATATGGAATTAATGAAATTGTTATAATTATAATAATTATAATTTAAATATTTATTTGAGATATTTATATAAGAGACAAAATTGATTAAAAATAAAACAAAAATCATTTCTTCTTCTTCTTCTTCTTCAATGTGGCCGACTCTCTCTCACTCTTTCTTCCTCCATTTCCTCCATTGTTAAGTAAATTTGAGCTTTAAAACCCTAATTTCTTCCATAAATTTCCATACAAATTTAGTAGAAAACCCCAAATTAACACTTGATTGGAAGATTGAAAGAAAGTAAATTAAGAAAGCTTGAAGAACTTGGAAGATTGAAAATTGCCTAAGTGAGGTAATCTCTCTTCCAAGTTTAATTAGTTATATAATCTTTGAATTGAAGTTAATTTGTGTAGAAATGACATGAGAAATGATGAAATCATGGTTGTTAAGAGGGGAGTGAAATTCAGCCAGCTTGGGGAAATTAGGGCTTTGAGTGGTTTGATGAAATTGAACATGAACGCTAGCTTAGGTGAAGTGATATATATGATTTGTATATTGAGTTTGCTTGAGCTTGTATGAATTGGGGGAGATATGAAATTAGGGTTTTGGAGAATTTTGGGGTTCTTTGATATGAAGTGCAATTCTTGTTTTTGATGTTGTATGATGGTCAATTGGTGTTAAATTAACGTGAAATGAAGTTGGTTGATGAAAGGAATTAATGGAATGGTAGTGTGGTTAATGTGTTGGAATTTGGATAACTTATGTCTAGTGTGCTTGAATACTTATAAGTTGAGCTACACAATTTCAATTGGTGTAAAACCAATTGAAAATGGAACTTAAGATATAATGCTAAAACTTTCATGAAGAGTGTTTACCCAGAAAATGACCATAGGTTACCTTAATTAGAGCTTGAATTCGGAGTACTTAGTTAATTAAGCATAACTCACTCTACGAAATTCCAATTTGGGTAATTCTTGAACCTATGGAATCCTGAGACATAGGAGAATAATTCATATGAAGATTATGATGTGACACCCCTTACCATCTACAGTGTAGTTGAGCAAGATATGCCACACAGTGTGCCGGAGCACCAATTCACATTTCCATTTCAAGTTACCCTTTTCAAACTCATTTATCTACAATTTTGATTAATCTGATTTTTTTTGTAAATTTTATAGAAAATCCGGCAGAGTGCCGGCTATAAATTGAAAAAACAGTTCTTTTGAACCTGTTTAAAAGACGCTTCCAATAAAATTTTCAAATCCAGAACTCCATTATATACACATCTCAACTTAATCTCAAAATCACAACACTATTTTCAGAATTTTTTTTTTGTTCACATCATCACTTAAAGCACATTCATGTATATTTCTCAAAATTTCATTTTTCAACATAATATACAGAAAATTTCAATAATATGAAATTTCATATATTTACATTATCACATAATTTCAAAAGTTTATAGTTACAATCTAAAACTAATACAAAATGCAAAAATACAAAATGCCACCCAAAGTCTTAATGTCCTACCAAGTGCACTGCAGATGTGAGGTGACTCTGGACTCAGTCTGCAGCTCTGAAAGTTCACCCGGTCTGATGTCTGTTGGGCTCCCCAGCTATGTCTCCAGTACCTGTGCGTGGCAAAAGCGACACGCTAAGCAATTCTGCTTAGTGGCTTAGTGGTGACAATATAAAATAAAATAACTAAAATAAAGTAAATATGTAGAATGTACGTTTACATCTTTGGTAGACTTAATTTCTGATATGAAGTGCAATTCATTGCTTGAGTAACCCATACTAGTTGACTAGACTGGATAAATGGGTAAACTGGTATTGGGCATTCAGTACCTCGGACCATCACACCATCGGTCACATTGCGTCTTCCGGTGTACAACAGAATAGCTAATAAGTTGTAATAATTATCAAGCATAAAACCCGAATATAAAAACTAAATTAACATAGCCAAAGGCTATTATGTCACATAATGGCATGAAGTCATATGTAGTACTGCTAACAGAACCCTATTGGCATGCCAACCTATGACACCCCTTACCCGTCTACAGTGTAGCCGAGCAAGTTATGTCACTCAGTATGCCGGAGCACTAATTTATGTTTCTATTACAATTTATCCCTTTAAAATTCATATGTTTTCAATTTTGCTAAATCTGAATTTATTGCAAATTTTATAGAAAATCCGGCAGAGTGCCGGCTGTAAATTGGAAAAACAGTTCTTCTGAACCTGTTTAAAAACACTTCCAAAGTAATTCCCAAATCCAAACTCCATTATACACATTCAAGTCAATCTCAAACTTTCAATCTCAAATCACAATACTATTTTCAAAACTTTTCTGTTCACTTCATCACTAGAAGCATATTCACAAATCATTCTCAACATTTCATTTATCAACATACAAAATGCAGAAAGTCTCAATAATATGAAATTTCATATATTTACATTAATACATAATTACAGGAGTTGATAGTTACAATCCAAACTAATACAAAATACAAAATACAAAAGGGCCACCTATAGTCCTAATGTCCTACCATATGCAGTGCAGATGTGAGGTGACTCCGGACCCCGGATGCAGCTCTGAAGGCTCACCCCGTCTGATGTCTGCTGGGCTCCCCAGCTAGGTCTCCAGTATCTGCGCGTGGTAAAAGCGACGTGCTAAGCAATTTTGCTTAGTGGTGACAATATAAAATAAAATAAAATGAAATAAAAATAAATATGCAGAATGTATGTTTACAGTTTTGAGTAGACTTAATTTCTGCTATTAATTGCAGAATTATTCATTTAAATTTCTGTAAGGTTTATTATCAATGCCCGAGGAACCCATATTAGTTGACTGGATTGGATAAATGGGTAAACTGGCACTGGGTACTAAGTACCTCGGACCATCACACCATTGGTCACATTGTGTCTCCCGGTGTGCAACAGAACAGCTAATAAGCTGTAATAATTATCAGGGTCAAAACCGAAGCATATCAACTCAAATAACATAGCCAAAGGCTATTATTTCTCAGAATGGCATGGGAAAGCCATGAAACACAGAATGACATGAAGCCATATACAGTACTGCTAACAGAACCCTATTGGCATGCCAAGCTATCCAAACCAATCTTGCTAGGTATACTAGGGCATATTACATTTTTAAGTTTTACAATTTTTGAATTTCAAGTTTTGGTGTTACTATTCACTTCATTAGTCAACCAAAATGTTTACTTTTGCATAGAGAATAGGTACATTGGTTTAATACTCCCAACATACCACATTTTGCATTCAAAATTTGTTGGTATTGGTTGCCAATACCATTTCTAAGTTTAAAGTTAATTGAGCAGAATTTTCAGTTTTTATACCTTATTTTTACTGTTCCATTAGCCATTTTTTCAGTGGGAATTTGGCAAAATGATCAACATGAAAGTTGTTCCTTATTTTGTCTAGTTTAATTTCTTTTTTTGAATCACTCCATTTGGAGTTTTTTAGCTTAAGTTATGGTCCAAAAACCACAACTGGCCGGATTGAATTTTTTCTGGGCTGACAATATCTACAGTGCAGTGAATAGTGAATGCAACTCACTTGTTGGATAGGTTCTGGTAATAATTTGGGGTAGGTTTCTTCATGAAAGTTGTTGGTCTATATCGCAACTTTTTTCTGGTAAAATTTCAGGTCAATTGGAGCATTATACACTGAGTTATGGTCAAATGAACAATCACTGTTCATTTGGTCATTCTGCAGAAACAGACTATAGTTCACATGGATTAGGGCAAGCTTTTGGTCTACTTGGTTTGGTTTTATGGGCATGGTTTCTTCACCAAAGTTGTGGCATTATGTGTCTAGTTTCATATCCAATTGGCCTTGCACCAATTGAACCTCTACAATTCAAGTTATGGCTGCCCAAACCTTCTAGACTCAAGTCCAATTCTGCAGGTCACTCCATTCTGCAAGTCTCTTTCATGGCAGCCACATCAAACCCAATCCCATCACTCAACACACTTCATTTTTTATTTAAACAGAACTAAATGGTCACTAATTGACCATTAAAACCTATTTTTATCATCACATGGTCAAAATCCCATTTTTATACCCAAACCCTAACCCTAACATCTCAAATCATGCATTTAACTTACATTTCATCAATCCACTTAGTAAATACATGTTGTGGGTAGCCATAATAGTCTTTTAACTTCATTAAACTCAACCCAATCAAACCCTAACCATAGCTGCCCAAAATCTAGGGTTTCCATCCAAATGGTATTCAATAATTTTTCTTTGCAATTCACACTTATTCAAGTCCCTAAACATGTATTCAAAGTAAAAATTTAGGGTTAGGTCACTAACCTCAAAGAAGTGAGATTTTCTCACTTGCTAAAGCTCTTATTTTCCTCTTCTTTTTGCTCCCAAAAGAATCACCAAGGTGTAAGAGCAAGTTTTTGTGTTGAGAAGTTTAAGTTTTAATGAATGGAAACCCAAGAAATCAAGCTTGGTAAAGCTTTGGTTATGGAGGGCAAAGGGGGTGGCATGAAGAAGAAGGAGAGAGGGTTCACGAATTTTTGGACTTCTTTTTCTTTCTTTTTCTGACACTTAAGTCTTTTTAAATACCTTGGTGACATGTGTTAACACTTGATTGGGTTGGAGACTTTTAATGACATCCTTATGATGTCATAATTTCAATTTCTTTCATTTTTCCATCCTTTTCTTGTCCAATTAATTTCAATTAAATTTTTAACAATATTTAATCATATTTTATGTTATATAAATTATTTATTTAACTGGACAAGTTGGCTCAAAAATCATCTCTGAAGATAAAATGACCAAAATGCCCTCTGTTTGGCTTAACGGGCCAAAATTGTCTGTACCAATTGAAAAAATTTTCTAAGTATTTTCTTGGCATTCTAATGCCATAAGAACCTCAATGACCCTTCTCTGGAGTCCCAAAAATTATTTTATAATTTTCCTAAATTTTTTTTCTTATTAATTATTTGAGTTAATTTTTGGTTCTTTACTTTAGTTTAAATATTTTTCTGAATGTTCTAGCTGTCCAGACCGACACTGGTCACCGGAACAGTAGACTGTACGGACTAGCTAAATGAGAATGTTACAACTCTTCCCCTCTAATAAAAATTTCGTCCTCAAAATTTACCTGATGCAAACAGTTGAGGGAACTGTTGCCTCATTATCTCTTCACTTTCCCAAGTTGCCTCTTCAGTATTGTGGTTCCTCCAAAGCACTTTCACTAGTGGAATTTGTTTATTTTTCAGTTCCTTCACTTCCCGAGCTAGGATTTGTATAGGTTCTTCTGTGTATGTCAAGTCCAGTTGGATTTCAATCTCTTCCATGGAAATGACATGTGAAGGGTCTGAGCAATATCTTCTCAGCATAGAAACATGGAATACATTGTGTATTTTATCCAGTTCTAGTGGTAAAGCTAGTCGATAGGCCACTGGTCCCACACGTTCAATGACTTCATATGGGCCAATGAACCTAGGACTTAACTTACCCTTTCTTCCAAATCTCAGTACTTTATTCCATGGTGAGACCTTGAGAAACACTTTATCGCCAACTGCATACTCTATCTCTTTTCTCTTCAAGTCGGCATATGATTTCTGTCTATCTGAAGCAACCTTCAGGTTAGCTTTGATTATCTTCACTTTCTCCTCAGTCTGTTTCACCAAGTCTAGTCCTACTAGCTTATCTTCGCCCAATTCAGTCCAATATACTGGGGTTCTACGTTTCCTCCCATACATTGCTTCATACGGGGCCATTTGGATGCTAGCTTGGTAGCTATTGTTGTATGCGAATTCTGCCAGTGGGAGGTATCTATCCCAACTCCCCTCAAACTCAATGACACAACTCCTTAGCATATCCTCCAGGATCTATCACACAATCATAGTCCTTTAGGAACTCAATCCATCGCCTCTGTCTAAGATTGAGCTCCTTCTGGGTTGGCAAATATTTTAGACTCTTGTGGTCTGTATAGATGTAGCATTTTTCACCATATAAATAATGCCTCCATATCTTCAGTGCGAAGATAATTGCTGCTAACTCCAGGTCATGTGTAGGGTAGTTCTGTTCATGTGGCCTTAACTGCCTGGAAGCATAGGCGATCACTTTCCCCTCTTGCATCAATACACACCCTAGTCCATTATGTGAGGCATCACTGTAGACCACAAAGTCTTTTCCCAACACTAGTTGTGTTAACACTGGTGCTTCTGTCAACATAGCCTTCAGCCTCTCAAAACTGGCTTGGCACTTGTCGTTCCAGTCAAATTTCACATTCTTGTGTAACAACTTGGTCATTGGAGCTGCTATAGGAGAGAACCCCTTCACAAATCTTCTGTAATACCCAGCTAGCCCCAAGAAACTTCTGAGCTCTGTTGTATTTCTGGGAGGCTTCCATTCCATCATTGCTTCTATCTTTTTGGGATCCACTCTAATCCCCTCAGCTGACACTATGTGTCCAAGGAATGTAATCTCATTCAACCAAAAGTCACACTTGGACAACTTAGCATACAACTCCTTTTCTCTCAAGGTTTGTAGAACAATCCTCAAATGTTCATCATGTACTTCCCTAGTCTTGGAATACACTAGAATATCATCAATGAAGACCACTACAAACCGATCTAAGTATGGATGGAAGATACGGTTCACAAGGTCCATAAATGCTGCTGGTGCATTTGTTAACCCAAACGGCATCACTAGAAATTCATAGTGCCCATACCGAGTTCTGAATGCAGTTTTTGACACATCTGCATCCTTTACCCTCAACTGATGATATCCTAATCTGAGATCAATTTTTGAAAATACACCGGCTCCTTTCAACTGATCAAACAGATTGTCGATTCTGGGCAATGGATATTTGTTCTTCACAGTTACTTTGTTCAACTGCCGATAATCAATACACAATCTCAAGGTTCCATCCTTCTTCTTCACAAATAGTACCGGAGCTCCCCATGGTGACACACTGGGGCGTATGAACCCCTTATCAAGCAACTCTTACAACTGAGTTTTCAACTCCCTCAATTCAGTAGGTGCCATCCTATAAGGAGCAATAGAAATGGGTGTTGTACCCGGCATTACCTCAATAGCAAACTCGACTTCCCTTTCTGGTAGTAAACCAAGCAACTCCTCAGGAAACACATTTGGGAAGTCTCTTACTGTGGGTATATTACGCAGGTTTGGCTTAGCTTGCCTAGTATCAACCACGTGTGCTAGGTAAGCTTCACAGCCTTTTCTCATTAGTCTTTTTGCAATTGTGGCTGAGATAACATTGGACAGGAAATCTATCCTTTCACCCACAATAGTGATCTCGTTACCCTCATAAGTTTTCAGAAAAATTCTCTTCAATTTGCAATCAACTATTGCCTGATGACATGACAACTAATCCATTCCCAAAATCACGTCAAACTCAAGGAAAGGCAACTCAATCAGGTCTGCCAAGAATTCATACCTCTGAATCCTTAACGGGCAACCTTTGTACACTTTGTTCACCACTACACTGTGGCCCAATGGATTAGTGACTAGAATGTCTTGGTCACTCTCTCCTACTAATATCCCCCTCTCTATGGGTAGGTTGATGCAGATGTATGAATGAGTGGATCCTGAATCCACCAATGCATGCACAGTTGTATTGTAGAGGGAGAACGTACCCCTAATGATGTCCGGGGCATCTTGCTCCTCCTGAGCTCTCATGGCATAGGCTCTAGCAAGTGGTCTGCCCTCAGGCCTCTCTGCTGGCTCAGATGCAGGCCTCTGTGATGGTCCCACTGCCTCATATTTGCCAGATTTCCTACCCCTTTGTGGTATAGGAGCAGGTCTGTCTGCTTGTGTTGGAGCAGCTGTAGTAGTTCTGCGTGGACAATTCCTCAGCTGATGCTCTGTTGACCCACACCTTAAGCAGGCACCAGTCACTCTCCAACACTCCCCCTAATGCCATTTCAGACAATGTGGACATGCAGAAGATGCTGGGGCTGGTCCCCTAAACCCCATCCCTGGAGAGCTGCCCACTGATGGTGTGGACTGAACTCTCCTAGGGGTGAACTGTGGCCTGGGCCCCTGAGATTGACCCTGACCCACACGTTCTGGTGGTAAAGCTAGCCTATAGGCCATTGGACCCACACGTTCGATGATTTCATATGGGCCAATGAACCTAGGGCTCAGCTTACCTTTCCTTCCAAACCTCAATACCTTCTTCCATGGTGACACCTTGAGGAACACTTTGTCGCTAACCACATATTCTATTTCTTTTCTCTTCAGGTCGGCATAAGATTTACATGCATGCGAGGCAACCTTTAAGTTGGCTTTGATTGATTTCACCTTCTCCTCGGCTGTTTCACAGTGCAGCCTACCATTTGTCTTCGCCCAATTCAGTCCGGCCTGCTGAGTTCTACATTTTCTCCCATACAGCGCTTCATACGGGGCCATTTGGATACTAGCTTGGTAGCTATTGTTGTATGCAAATTCTGTCAGTGGGAGGTATCTATCCCAACATCCCTCAAACTCAATGACACAACTCCTCAGCATATCCTCAAGGACCTGACAAGTATTTCACGTTATTGTTATCATTTCAATTCAATATTTGTATCAATTTCATTGGTTTCAATTGTTTACCTGGATTACTCTTTTTGATTGCCCATCCGTCTGATGATGGAAAGCTGTGCTGAAATGGAGTTGTGTACCCAAGGACTCATGCAACTTCTTCCAGAATCTCGATGTAAACCTTGGGTCTCGATCAGATATGATGGAAAGTGGTATTCCATGCAGTCTAACTATCTCACTGATATACAATTCTGCTAACCTCTCTAGTGAGTAGTAAGTCCTAACTGGCAGAAAGTGTGCTGACTTTGTCAATCTATCAACTATCACCCATGCTGCATCATGTTTTTTCCGGGTGAGAGGTAGACCACTTACAAAATCCATGGTGACCCGATCCCATTTCCATTCAGGTATGCGTATAGGCTGTAGCAAACCCGATGGAACTTGATGTTCTGCCTTGACTTACTGACATGTCAAGCATTTAGTCACATAGTCAGCTATGTCTTTCTTCATACCAGGCCACCAATACTGAAGCTTCAGATCATGATACATCTTTGTACTTCCTGGGTGCATAGCATATACACTAGTGTGTGCCTCTTTTAGAATATTGGCCTTCAATTCCCCATCATCTGGTACACACAGTCTTCCTTTGTAATATAGACACCCATTTACCTTCACCTCATAATCAGTTGCTTTTCCTTCTGGGATTTTGCTCATAATGGCCGTTAATTTTCCATCTGCCATTTGCCCATCCAAAATCTGCTGTAGCAGGTTTGGCCTCACTTGTAACTCAGCCAAAATAGCTCCATCTCGAATCAAAGTTAGACGGGCATTCAATGATCTCAAAGCTGTGATGGACTTTCTGCTCAAAGCATCAGCAACTACATTTGCCTTCCCAGGATGGTAGTCAATTACACAGTCATAATCCTGCAGGAACTCAATCTATCGCCTCTGTCTAAGGTTGAGCTCCTTCTGGGTTGGCAAGTATTTCAGACTTTTGTGGTCCATGTAAATGTAACACTTTTCCCCATACAAGTAATGCCTCCATATCTTCAGTGCGAAGATAATTGTTGCGAGCTCTAGATCATGGGTAGGGTAGTTCTGTTCATGTGGCCTTAGCTGTCTGGAAGCATAAGCGACCACCTTCCCCTCTTGCATCAATACACACCCTAACCCATTATGTGAGGCATCACTATAGACCACAAAGTCCTTTCCAGGACACCGTGTGCTGTAACACCTGGTGCCTCTGTCAACATAGCCTTCAATTTCTCAAAACTGGTCTGACACTTGTCATTCCAGTCAAATCTGACATTTTTGTGTAACAACTTGGTCATTGGAGCAGCTATTAAGGAAAATCCCTTTACAAATCTTCTGTAATACCCAGCTAGCCCCAAGAAGCTTCTGACCTCAGTTGTATTCCTGGGAGGCTTCCATTCCATCACTGCTTCTATTTTCTTGGGATCCACCCTAATCCCATCAGCTGACACTATGTGTCCAAGGAATGCTATCTCATTCAGCC
The DNA here is from genome assembly GCF_030052815.1 of Hevea brasiliensis. Lineage (NCBI taxonomy): Eukaryota > Viridiplantae > Streptophyta > Magnoliopsida > Malpighiales > Euphorbiaceae > Hevea > Hevea brasiliensis. Next base: position 84,739,732 of record NC_079497.1, on the reverse strand, counting down.
AAAAGTCACACTTGGACAGCTTAGCATACAGCTTCTTTTCTCTCAGGGTTTGCAGAACAATCCTCAAATGCTCATCATGTTCTTCCCTGGTCTTGGAATATACCAAAATATCATCAATAAAGACCACTACGAACCGATCTAAGTGTGGATGAAAGATACGGTTCATAAGGTCCATGAATGCCGCTGGTGCATTTGTTAGGCCAAAGGGCATCACTAGAAACTCATAATGCCCATATCGGGTCCTGAATGCAGTCTTTGGCACATCTGCATCCTTCACCCTCAACTGATGATACCCTGACCTGAGATCAATTTTAGAAAATACTCCTGCTCCCTTCAACTGATCAAACAGATCATCAATTCTAGGCAACGGATATTTGTTCTTCACTGTCACTTTATTCAACTGCCGGTAATCAATGCATAGCCTCAAAGTCCCATCCTTCTTTTTCACAAACAGCACTGGAGCTCCCCATGGTGACACACTGGGGCGTATGAACCCCTTATCAAGCAACTCTTGCAACTGAGTTTTCAACTCCCTCAATTCAGTGGGTGCCATCCTATAAGGAGCAATGGAAATAGGTCTTTGTGCAGCGGTGTCTCAATAGCAAATTCAACTTCCCTTTCTGGTGGCAAACCAGACAACTCTTCAGGAAATACCTCTGGGAAGTCTCTTACTGTGGGTATGTCACTCAAGTTTGGCTTAGCCTGCCTAGTATCCACCACATGTGCTAGGTAGGCTTCATAACCTTTTCTCATCATTCTTCTTGCAACTGTGGCTGAGATGACATTGGACAAGAAATCTGTCCTTTCCCCCACAACTGTGATCTCATTACCCTCTGAAGTTTTTAGAGAAATTCTCTTCAATTTGCAATCAACTATTGCCTGATGACGTGACAACCAGTCCATTCCCAATATCACGTCAAACTCATGGAAAGGCAACTCAATTAGGTCTGCCAAGAATTCATACCCCTGAATCCTTAACGGGCAACCCTTGTATACTTTGTTCACTACCACACTATGGCCCAATGGATTAGTGACCAGAATGTCTTGGTCACTCTCCCCTACTAGTATCCCCCTTTCTACGGGTAAGTTGATGCAAAAGTAGGAATGAGTGGATCTTGGATCCACGGTGCATCTGCAGTGTAGTGTAGAGGAGAACGCACCCACGATGGCGTGCAGGGCATCTTGCTCCTCTGAGCTCTCGGGGCATAATTTCTTCTTTGGTGGTCTGCTGTCGGGCCTCTCCTGGCTCGAATCTGAGCCTTTGTGATGGTCCATGACCTCAGTTTGCAGTTTTCTACCTCTGCGTAGTGCGGGGCAGTGCATGCGCTTGTGTTGGAGCGGTGTAGTAGTTCTGCGTGGGCGGTTCCTTAGCGATGCTCTGTTGACCCACACCTCAAGCGAGCACGGATTACTCTCAACACTCCCCCTTGTGCCACTTCAGCGGTGTGGACATGCGAGAAGATCTTTGGGGCTGGTCCTGAACCCCATCCTCGGAGGCGCCTTTGGTGGTGTGGGTGACCTCTCCTAGGGGTGAATTGTGGCTGGGCCTCGAGGTGACCACGACCACGTGGGTGAGTGAACTCTGTGCGGGAGGACCCTTGAACTTCTTCCCAAATGCAGAGCTGAACTAGGTGACACTGGCCCCTCTTCTGCTGTCTTTCTCTTCTAGTCTGCTTATTGATTCTTACTTTTTCAACCTTTATTGGAGCTTCCACTAACTTGGTAAATTCTGTGATTCCCAAGGCAGTGAGCTGGATCTTGATGTTGTCATTTAGTCCCTCTTCAAATCTCTTGCACCTTTCAGCTTCATTGGGGACAATATCCCTTCCGTAGCGGCTTAATCGAACAAATTCCTTCTCATATTCGGCCACTGACAGTTGTCTCTGCCTCAGGTTAATAAACTCTCTTCTTCTCTCTTCCGTATACAAGACTACATATTTCTTCTTGAATTCAGAGAGAAAGAAGTCCCAAGTTACAGCTTCTGGCTGCACTTCACTGGACACAGTGTCCCACAACTCATATGCATCGTCTTGCAGCAGGGATATAGCAGCCTCCAGGTTTTGCTCTGGGGTGCAGTGGAGTTGTTTTAGAACTCTGCCCGTTCTATTCAACCAATTCTCGGCTGCAACAGAGTCATCCTCTCTCTTGCCGAAGAAATCCACCGCCCCAAACTTTCTTAGCCTTTCCAGGTGTGATTTCTGCTGTGGAGCTAGTGGTGGTGGTGGTGGTGCTGGCATTACTCCGGCCATTTGTCTAAAGAAGTCGGCCATTTGTTGGAACATGGCCTGTGGATGCCGAGGTGCTCGCTTGAGTCGGTGAGCAGATTCTCTCATGCCCCCAGTCTCAGCTGCTGCAGGTGGAGCATGACTCTCCACTTCCTCCTCAACGGCTCTCTGAGATGAAGGGTCCATATCCTATTCAAAATAAGAAAGATAAACAGATCTGCGTTAGTGTCACCTCGACTCTTACAAATGCAATGCATGGTATGGACTCAATCTAGGCCCAGAAACGCCTAAACCGTGCTCTGATACCACTTAGTAAATACATGTTGTGGGCAGCCATAATAGTCTTTTAACTTCATTAAACTCAACCCAATCAAACCCTAACCATGGCTGCCCAAAATCTAGGGTTTCCATCCAAATGGTATTCAATAATTTTTCTGATAGTATACCCGAGTAAGTGATGCCACACGGTGTACCGGCACACTCTAATATACCTTAATTAATTTATATCATGCTTTTTGGATATAATTTATGAAACATACTTTGTTTAAGCCATTTAGCAAAATTTTTATTTATTTGAGGTTCCGGAAATTTTATAGAAAATCCGGCGGAGTACCGGCTAAAAATGGAGAAAACAGTTCTTCGGAACCTGTTAAAAACACTTCCAATAACAAATTCATTCATTCTCAACTCCAATATCATCACTAAACTCAATATCAAGATCTCAACAATTTTTCAATTTCAGGTCTCAACAACCTTTTCATTTCTCAAACATCCCTTTCTCAGGGTTCTCATATATAAACAACAATTAAATACTCAAATTACTTCCATACATAACCATAAATCTTTATTATTTACATGAACCTCAAAATACATTACATAAATCCCAAATACATATGAGAAAATAAAAATTAATTACAAAATGACGAAATGACATCTAGTGTCCTACCAATGCAATCGCAGTGACGAGGTGACACGGACATCGTGCAGAATCGCAGATGGACTCACCTATCTGGGTCTACTGGGCTCACGATCTGTATCTCCAGTACCTACGCATGGCAAAAGCAACGCGCTAAGCAATAATGCTTAGTGGTGCAATAATAAAATAAAAGAAAATAGTAAGAAAACAAGTATATAGTGAATGTGTATGATTCATTTGTTTAGTATGGTTATATATACATTAATTCAGTAACTTTGTTCACTTTCATTCATTTGGTTGCCCAAGTAACCTACACTAGACGCATCGGATCGATAACGGGTAACCGCACCGGGTATCTAGTACCTCGCCGTCACACCATCGGTCACATATCCATCTCCCGGCAAATGTAACAGCTACCAAGTCAGTAAATAATTTCGTGCACAAGGCCAAATCTCAATGCAAAGTCGAATGGCTAAAAGCCATGAAATCACGTAACGGCATATTGCCATGTGCGATCGCTAATCGAACCCTATTGGCATGCCAAACTATCCAAACCAATCTTGTTAGGTATACTAGGGCATTTGAAACTTTTAAATTCTTCAATTTGTGCATTTCAAGTTTTGGTATCACTATTCACCTCATTGGTCAACAAAAATGTTGACTTTTGGATAGAAAATAGGTGTATTGGTTTTAACACCCCAAACATACCACATTTTGTATTTAAAACTTGTTGGAATTGATTGCCATTTCCATTTCTAACTTAAAACCAAGAGGGCAGAAAATTTCAGTTTTGGAGCCTAAGTTTACTGCTCCATTACACACTGTTACAGTGGAAATTTGAAGAAATGGCAAACATGAAAGTTGTTCCTTATTTTGTCTAGTTGAATTTCGTTTTTTGAATCACTCCATTTGGAGTTTTGTATCTCCAGATATGGCCCAAAAACCCAAGCTGGCCGGATTGCCAATCTGCAGAAATTACCATATCTACAGTAACATGAACAGTGACTTCCACTGCCATTTGGGTTAGGTTCTGGCCATAATATGGGGTAGGTTCCTTCATGAAAGTTGTTTGTCTATGTCTTAACTTGTTTTTGTAAAAATTTCAGGTCAATTGACCATATCTACAGTGAGTTATGGCCAAATGAACAGTTACTGTTCATTTGGTCATTTCTGCAGGGGCTGTTGTTGGGTGTCCGGATTGGGGCCAAGTTTTGGTCCTCTTGCTTTGGTCTTTTGGGCATGGTTTCTTCAGCAAAAATGTGCCATTACAAGCCTAATTTCATGTCCAATTGTCCAAACATCAATTGGACCTACACAGCCCCAGTTATGGCAGTGCAAGTGCACTGAATTTTCAGTCCCTCTGCTGCTGTCCTAGGGCAGCCTGCAACTTCACTTTGCAATCCTATTTTTCAGTCCATTTTATGGTCAACTTACCTAAGATGGTCACTAATTGACCATTAAAATGTGCTCTAACAATTTCCTAAGCCAAGTCAATTTTCACTCCCCAAAACCCTAGCTTCACATTAGGTTTTCTACAAAATGCCTTAGTTAGCATACCAACTTATTATTCTTATGTTTATAAACTTCCTACATGATTCTAGATCACTTCAAGCTCATAAAAAACACTCCTTCCTATTCCTTCACTAGGGCAGCCAAAACTCATGTACACATACACATGAATTTTGTTCATTTAAATTACATTGTCTTACTAAATTCAAGTTCCATTTCATGAAATTAAAGAGTTTTAGGTATATAGTACACTAACCTTGAATAGGGCAGTTTTTTTCCCAACTCAAACTTCTCTTTCTTTCCTCTTCTTGGCTGCCAAAAGCTTGTTTAAGGTGTAGGGTAAAATTTTAATAAAGTGGGGTTAGGGTTTTATGGTGAAACAAGGTAGGAAATTAAGCTTGCTTGATTGAACATCAATGGAGGGAGGAAGAAGAGAAACTCACGTTTTTGGTCTTCCTTGGTCTTTATTTAGCTCTTTTATTAGTTAGTCAAATGGTTACTTAATGGTGATTGGTTGGCAATTTTAAATGACATCACAATAATGTCATAAATAAGCTTTTTCTTCACTTTCTTTTCTTTCCTCCACTACTCATCTTCAATTTAATTTCTAGTAATGTTTATCCATATTTTATGTCATATTAATTATTTACTCAACTGGACAAGTCGGCCAAAAATCACCTCTGAAGGCGAAATGACCAAAATGCCCTCCGTTTGGCTTAACGGGTCAAAATTGTCTGTACCGATTGAAAAATTTTTCTAAATATTTTTCTTGGCATTCTAATGCCATAGGAACCTCAATGACCCTTCTCTGGAGTCCCAAAAATTATTTTATGAATTTTTCCCCGGGTCTAGGGCTCCTCGTTGCGAGAACCGCAACTTCCCTCTGGTTTACCCCTCGCTAGGGCACCGGCTCGTTTAACTTGGTTGTATTTTATTTCTAAAATTTTTACTAAATTTTTTCTTATTAATATTTGAGTTAATTATGGTTCCTGACTTTAGTTTAAATATTTTTCCGGACGTTCTAGCTGTCCGGACAGACACCGGTCACCGGAACAGTAGAATGTACGGAGTTGCTACAGGGAGGGTGTTACAACTCTTCCCCTCTAATTTAAATTTCGTCCTCGAAATTTACCTGATGCAAACCTCATCGTCTCTTCACTTTCCCAAGTTGCCTCCTCGGTGTTGTGGTGCCTCCAAAGCACTTTCACCAATGGAATTTGCTTGTTTCTCAACTCTTTCTCTTCCCAAGCCAAGATCCGTAAAGGTTCTTCTTCGTATGTCAAATCCGGCTGAATTTCAATTTCTTCTCTGGAGATGACATGTGAAGGATCTGAGCGGTATCTTCTGAGCATAGACACGTGGAACACATTGTGGATCTTGTCCAGCTCTGGTGGTAAAGCTAGCCTATAGGCCACTGCACCCACACGTTCGATGATTTCATATGGGCCAATGAACCTAGGGCTGAACTTACCTTTCCTTCCAAACCTCAATACCTTCTTCCATGGTGACACCTTGAGGAACACTTTGTCGCCAACCACATATTCTATTTCTTTCCTCTTCAGGTCGGCATAAGATTTACATGCATGCGAGGCAACCTTTAAGTTGGCTTTGATTGATTTAACCTTCTCCTCGGCTGTTTCACCAGTGCAGCCCTACCGGTTGTCTTCGCCCAATTCAGTCCAAAGACTGCTGGAGTTCTACATTTTCTCCCATACAGCGCTTCATACGGGGCCATTTGGATACTAGCTTGGTAGCTATTGTTGTATGCAAATTCTGTCAGTAGGAGGTATCTATCCCAACTTCCCTAAAACTCAATGACACAACTCCTCAGCATATCCTCAAGGACCTGACACGTATTTCACGTTATTGTTATCATTTCAATTCAATATTTGTATCAATTTCATTGGTTTCAATTATTTACCTGGATTACTTTTTTCTGATTGCCCATCCGTCTGAGGATGGAAAGCTGTGCTAAAATGGAGTTGTGTACCCAAGGACTCATGCAACTTCTTCCAGAATCTCGATGTAAACCTTGGGTCTCGATCAGATATGATGGAAAGTGGTATTCCATGCAGTCTAACTATCTCACTGATATACAATTCTGCTAACCTCTCTAGTGAGTAGTAAGTCCTAATCGGCGAGAAAGTGTCGACTTTGTCAATCTATCAACTATCACCCATCTTGCATCATGTTTTTCGGGTGAGAGGTAGACCACTTACAAAATCCATGGTGACCCGATCCCATTTCCATTCGGTATGCGTATGGTCAGTAGCAAACCCGATGGAACTTGATGTTCTGCCTTGACTTGCGACATGTCAAGCATTTAGTCACATAGTCGGCTATGTCTTTCTTCATACCAGCCACCAATCTGAAGCTTGGATCATGATACATCTTTGAACTTCCTGGGTGCATAGCATATACACTAGTGTGTGCCTCTTTTAGAATATTGGCCTTCAATTCCCCATCATCTGGTACACACAGTCTTCCTTTGTAATATAGACACCCATTTACCTTCACCTCATAATCAGTTGCTTTTCCTTCTGGGATTTTGCTCATAATGGCCGTTAATTTTCCATCTGCCATTTGCCCATCCAAAATCTGCTGTAGCAGGTTTGGCCTCACTTGCAACTCAGCCAAAATAGCTCCATCTCGAATCAAAGTTAGACGGGCATTCAATGATCTCAAAGTTGTGATGGACTTTCTGCTCAAAGCATCAGCAACTACATTTGCCTTCCTAGGATGGTAGTCAATTACACAGTCATAATCCTTCAGGAACTCAATCCATCGCCTCTGTCTAAGGTTGAGCTCCTTCTGGGTTGGCAAGTATTTCAGACTTTTGTGGTCCGTGTAAATGTAACACTTTTCCCCATACAAGTAATGCCTCCATACCTTCAGTGTGAAGATAATTGTTGCGAGCTCTAGATCATGGGTGGGTAGTTCTGTTCATGTGGCCTTAGCTGTCTGGAAGCATAAGCGACCGCCTTTCCCTCTTGCATCAATACACACCCTAACCCATTATGTGAGGCATCACTATAGACCACAAAGTCCTTTCCGGACACTGGCTGTGTTAACACTGGTGCCTCTGTCAACATAGCCTTCAATTTCTCAAAACTGGTCTGACACTTGTCATTCCAGTCAAATCTGACATTTTTGTGTAACAACTTGGTCATTGGAGCAGCTATTAAGGAAAATCCCTTTACAAATCTTCTGTAATACCCAACTAGCCCCAAGAAGCTTCTGACCTCAGTTGTATTCCTGGGAGGCTTCCATTCCATCACTGCTTCTATTTTCTTGGGATCCACCCTAATCCCATCAGCTGACACTATGTGTCCAAGGAATGCTATCTCATTCAGCCAAAAGTCACACTTGGACAGCTTAGCATACAGCTTCTTTTCTCTCAGGGTTTGCAGAACAATCCTCAAATGCTCATCATGTTCTTCCCTGGTCTTGGAATATACCAAAATATCATCAATAAAGACCACTACGAACCGATCTAAGTGTGGATGAAAGATACGGTTCATAAGGTCCATGAATGCATTGGTGCATTTGTTAGGCCAAAGGGCATCACTAGAAACTCATAATGCCCATATCGGGTCCTGAATGCAGTCTTTGGCACATCTGCATCCTTCACCCTCAACTGATGATACCCTGACCTGAGATCAATTTTAGAAAATACTCCTGCTCCCTTCAACTGATCAAACAGATCATCAATTCTAGGCAACGGATATTTGTTCTTCACTGTCACTTTATTCAACTGCCGGTAATCAATGCATAGCCTCAAAGTCCCATCCTTCTTTTTCACAAGCGACCGAGCTCCCCATGGTGACACACTGGGGCGTATGAACCCCTTATCAAGCAACTCTTGCAACTGAGTTTTCAACTCCCTCAATTCAGTGGGTGCCATCCTATAAGGAGCAACGGAAATGGGTGTTGTACCCGGCAGTGTCTCAATAGCAAATTCAATTTCCCTGTCTGGTGGAAAACCAGACAACTCTTCAGGAAATACCTCTGGGAAGTCTCTTACTGTGGGTATGTCTCTCAAGTTTGGCTTAGCCTGCCTAGTATCCACCACATGTGCTAGGTAGGCTTCACAGCCTTTTCTCATCATTCTTCTTGCAACTGTGGCTGAGATGACATTGGACAAGAAATTTATCCTTTCCCCCACAACTGTGATCTCATTACCCTCTGAAGTTTTTAGAGAAATTCTCTTCAACTTGCAATCAACTATTGCCTGATGACGTGACAACCAGTCCATTCCCAATATCACGTCAAACTCATGGAAGGGCAACTCAATTAGGTCTGCCAAGAATTCATACCCCTGAATCCTTAACGGGCAACCCTTGTATACTTTGTTCACTACCACACTGTGGCCCAATGGATTAGTGACCAGAATGTCTTGGTCACCCTCCCCTACTAGTATCCCCCTTTCTACGGGTAAGTTGATGCAAAAGTAGGAATGAGTGGATCCTGGATCCACCAATGCATGCACAAGTGTAGTGTAGAGGGAGAACGTACCCCTGATGACGTCCGGGGCATCTTGCTCCTCCTGAGCTCTCAGGGCATAATTTCTTGCTGGTGGTGCATTTGTCGGGCCTCTCCATTGGCTCGAGATGCGAGCCTCGTGATGGTCTATGACCTCAGTTTACAGATTTTCTACCTCTGCGTAGTGCGGAGCAGTGCATGCTGCTTGTGTTGGAGCATTGTAGTAGTTCTGCGTGGGCGGTTCCTTAGCGATGCTCTGTTGACCCACACCTCAGCGAGCACCGATTACTCTCAACACTCCCCCTTGTGCCACTTGAGGCGGTGTGGACATGCGAGAAGATCTTGGGCTGGTCCCTGAACCCCATCCTCGGAGAGCGCCTTGATGGTGTGGGTGACCTCTCCTAGGGTTGAGCGTGGCACAGGCCCCGAGGTGACCCTGACCCTATGGTTGAGCTGAACTCTGTGCAGGAGGACTCTTGAACTTCTTCCCAAATGCAGGAGCTGAACTAGACTGACCTGGGCCCCTCTTCTGCTGTCTTTCTCTTCTAGTCTGCTCACTGATTCTTACTTTTTCAACCTTTATTGCAGCTTCCACTAACTTGGTAAATTCTGTGATTCCCAAGGCAGTGAGCTGGATCTTGATGTTGTCATTTAGTCCCTCTTCAAATCTCTTGCACCTTTCAGCTTCATTAGGGACTATCTCCCTTCCGTAGCGGCTTAATCGAACAAATTCCTTCTCATATTCGGCCACTGACAGCTGTCTCTGCCTCAGGTTAATAAACTCTCTTCTTCTCTCTTCTAGGCATACAGTACCCACATATTTCTTCTTGAATTCAGAGAGAAAGAAGTCTCAAGTTACAGCTTCTGACTGCACTTCACTGGACATAGTGTCCCACCACTCATATGCATCGTCTTGCAGCAGGGATATAGCAGCCTCCAGGTTTTGCTCTAGGGTGCAGTGGAGTTGTTTTAGAACTCTGCCCGTTCTGTTCAACCAATTCTCGGCTGCAACAGAGTCATCCTCTCTCTTGCCAAAGAAATCCACCGCCCCAAACTTTCTTAGCCTTTCCAGGTGTGATTTCTGTAACACCCCAAAGTTTGGTAGTGCGTTCTGCATTAGGTGACTGGTCTTTGTCAGGACGACTAGGATGCCTAGAACTACACTTTGACACGAGGAGACATAAAATAATGAAATACAAGAAAAGAAAATACAAGAAAAGCAAAGGAAAAATAATAGCAAAGAAATGTGATCAAGTTAAGCGTAGGAAACCTAGCGATGGGTGGCCTTGCAGGAAGTCACGGCGTGGACCGTTGACTAGCCCTGGACTGCGGGGAACCCTGGAAAATATTTTTAGGACTTAAATAGAACCTTATTGAAGTATAAATCTCATTAGAAAGATTAAAGAAAAATTAAATAATTAGTACAAAGAAAAGTGAGAAATCGAAAAACAGACAAAATACGGTTTTACCGAAAAATCGGGAACGTAACCCGAACAGGGGCATTATGGTCATTTGACACCCCGAATTGTCTTTTGACCTAAATTTCCATTAAAAATAATAGTATTACACTTAGAAAATAAAATGAAAAATTAGTTTAGTGGTACCTAAAGTAAATAGCAAAAATCATGGGTTAAATGTGGAATAAGTGGGAATTTAACATAAAATATGACTTAAATTCTTTAGTGGACCACTAAGAACATTAAAATGATTAAATTACTTCATAAGTGGGCAGATTATTCCCACTCAAAGGTCATCTTCCTCATTCCATTAAACCTAGCCGATTTGAGAAAGAAAAGAAAGCCACCATTAACGTTTTTCTTCAAAGCTTCATGCACTCCCCATTTTCAACTCCAATCACTTTGATAGCTTCATGAAAAATGGTCTACACACCACAAGGAAGATATTGATACCAATTTTGAGAAGTTTGGTGAAGGTTTAGCAAGTTACAATTAAAGGTAAGTTTGCATTTTTGAGAAATTCTTTGTTAAAGTTTATGTTCATGTTATGGGTGTTAGATTGGTGAAGGAAAATTTTGAGTTTGAAGGGTTATTGTTGTTTTCATTTTGGACAGCCATGAGTCACGTTTTTGATGAGGTATTTGTGCATATAATTGATGAGAAATAATGTTAATCATGGTGATTTAGTAACTTAGTGAATTATTTCATGTTTATATGGTGAATTATGCACTTTGATGGGAATTGGTATATGGGACGGCAATGTGATGTTGAAGAATGGTTTGTGGCAGCTTGTGGACACTTGAGTAATGGTATATATTGAAGGAAGTGTGGGCAGAATATTGACCTAGAAGGATTGATGATATGTATGTAAATTAACATTGTAAAGTGTATGTAAAGTTTGTAATGTTTAGGTGTGTTTGTAATGGTACTTAGAAATTGTAATTGTGAATGATATTTGGTGTGTTGAGGGTGATTGGAATCTGCCCAAAATAATGCTAATGTAATGTAGAAAATGCTTTTGGTAATGTGCCAAAACAATTTGGTAGGTAAGTAAACAAATGGCAAAGGTAAGTGTGTGTTTGAAGTTGGGGTGTGAAATGCATATTGAGGGCAGTGTATATTTTAGCCTATAACCTTGAATGTGTAACCTCAATTGGTATGAGACCAATTTGAGGTAAAACTAGGCACAAAATGTGCCAACTTTCATTCAGAAACCATGCCAAAATTCTGCTTGCAAGGTGACCTAAAAAAATGACCAATTCGGATTAGGTGCAATTAGGACCTGAAAAATGACCAATTGGGCAGCAGTTAGTGTTTAGGCCATAACTCACTCAAACCAGGTCCAATTGACCTGAAGTTTTGACCAAGAATAGTTAAGACCCATACCTACAAGTCTTATGAAGACACCAAAGCCCAGAAATGAACATAAGCAAGTCAAACAACTTGCACAAGTTCGGGTCCAAAAACTGGCCGAACCAGAATTGACCAATTTGACCTAAAATTGACCTAAAATGGTACCACTTGACCAGCAATAGTGTAATGACCATAACTTGGTCTACTTAACTCGGATTGACCTGAAATTTTGCACCGCGTGCAATAAGACCTAAATCTACAAGTTTGTAGTTTCGACCGAGACCCGAAAACCGAGGGAACTAGATCGTCCGGTTAGGTCAAACCAGTGTCCCGGAATCCAGCAATTTGCATTAAAATGCACTAAGCAAGGAAATGACTTTGGTAAAACATACCAAACCTAAAACCCTATCAAATGTGACATATTAACGACACTAAAACCTAATTTACCTAAAATGCAACGAGGGTCGGTATATTAGGTGATTAAGTGAATAATTGAGTTCAGTGCATTATTTACCAAACACCATCGATAGAGACAGTTTAAATTAGTACTGAAACACTTCAAATTGTGTTTCTCAGTTACCAAAGACTCAGGAAAAGGGAAGGAAACACTGAGTCGGATCGAGACAGTCATCAGAGGTTTGTGCACAACTAGTTTTTAACTGATTTTGTTTTGAATATTTCATATGATTAAATGATATATTTTTCTTATGAATTATGTTTAACAAGCATTGGATTTTATTCCATGATTATTGAAAATTGTTATTGTATGTATGAATTTGGCTTTGTGAAATGGTATTTCCATAAGTATTAAGCATTGTTATGGATTAAGTAAATTATGTTTTGGAAAATTGTGATAGAATATGTTTTGAATTGTGATGGTAATATTCATGGAAAAAATGAAAACTTTATTATTTGAATTGTGATGAGCATAAAAATTATTGGATATTGGAATTGACTTTGAATCGAATTATATTGTGATTTATGCTCGCTAAAAGGATTGTGATATTGTTTTATATCTCACTATAGATGCTTGACTAGGTTATTACCCGTCTCTCTCATTTGTTGAGAAGACAATGGAGTGAGTTGTGTTTTGATTACCATGGTACGTGCACAGGCTTAGATTCTCCTCTGATTTGAGGTTAGATCTAAGTTTATTTTATCGTTATGGCCCTTACGGAAGATTCATTATTGTGATGGTACTGTGCGATGATTCGACCTCCCGACCATAGGGAGTTAGAATCGGTCGACCTCCCGACCATAGGGAGTTAGAATCACATCGAATATGGCCCTTCGGATTAGTCTTGCATAGTTAGTGAGATAAAGATTGATTTTTGAGATACAACATGGTTTTGAGATGCATAATGACTTTTGAGATCTGATATGATTTTGAGATACAAAATGATTTTGAGATACAGAATGGCTTTTGAATGGTAAGGAATGGTGAATTCAATTATGGTTTGTGTGTAATTGATTTTGTTGGAATTACTTAAATGGATAGTCAAGATTTGATAAATTGAATTTTGTGCTCCAAGTTATTTATACAAATGATTTACATTATTGGCAATGAATATTTTGAGTTGTGAAATTTGATCAGTATTCAGATTCTCAAATTATTTACTGTAAAATTTGTCAATGTATATTGTACTATGTTTTAAATTATAGTTGTGCACCAGAGTTCACCACTCAATGATAGCTTTGTATCTTTGTCAGTGTGAAGAGCATAGAGCGATGATTAAGTTGCTTTGAGGATACATTCAGATCGACTCGGGTATATCATAGATATACCCATGTACATAGGTTTTGATGTAAGCATGTAATAATATGTATGTAAATTATTTGAGATTGTATAGAAACTCTTGTAAAATATTTTGGTATGTAATTAAATGTAAATTATCGTGAATGTAAATATGAGATTTCATTTACTTAAATAGTTTTGTATTATATTTCTTGTATCTCAGTCTTTGAAAAATCACTATGGATTTGAATTGAGAAATATGTTGTGTTGAGAAATATATTGGAGTTGAGATTTGCAAATACATATTGAAGTGCTTTTCTGAGTTTTCAAGAACTGTTTTATCCAAAATATAGATGGCACTCTGCCAAAATTTTCTGAAATTCCAAATAAACCAAATGAGTTAGTTGTTTCACTTGATTCATCAAAGTCTTTAACACTGTAAATAGTGCTCACTGCTGTAAAAGAAGTAAGAAAAGTTTTAAAATCCCTTGTAGTGTACTTAATGGGTTATCGATGAAGCGGAGTTGGTAATTCATTAGGTATACTACGGGATCATGTTATGCCTTACAGAGGGGTAGGGTGTGACATGTTTTAGTGGTATCAGAGCAATGGTTTTAAAGTGAATTTCGAATTGTGAATTTGAAATCTTTTTGTCGGTAACTACAACTGCTCAAATGTTTGATACATATAGTACATTTACATCATAAATGTGAACTAATGGAGAGGAATCTCCTTGTGTTGGTTGTTCAGGAATAGAAAATTATGTGAGAAAAATGGAAGAGAAGAATGAGATAATAGAACAGTCTGTAATGGCAGAAGAACAAGTTGAAGCCCCATCTCCACAAAATGTCGAAGGCCTGACTGTACCAGTTTTACCGGTACAAATTACTGCACAAATGGCCCAACAAATGGCTACTTTCTTTCAACAAATGGCTGATAATCTGTCAGCCCAAGCCCAAGTGCAGACCCAACCCCCACAAGGGCAGTGTGAAATAGAAAAGAGGGAGAAACCTATGGGTCAGAGCTGGAACAGTAATTTGAGAAAGAGAAAAGAATTTGAGGAACCCCGAAGTCAGGGATACGATAGAGGTGGATCATTAATACAGAGACCACCAAGGTCCAGTCGTCGAACAACTAGAAGTTCCTACCCTTCCCGCCATTGTGAAACTTGTAGAAGATATCATGGTGGGATATGCTATAAGGCGTCTGGAGCCTGCTACAATTGTGGAAAACTTGGACACTTTGCTAAAGATTGTACTAAACCACCTCGATCTGCTCTCTGGATTTCACAGACCGTCAGTCAGAGTCAAGATAGAAATAGAGTTGGTACTCCTCACCACTATAACACAGTGAATCAACCCGAATATGGTAGCACACGATCGGGCGTCCACTATGCGCCAAGGAGAAAGAGCGAGAAACTTGGATGTAGGCTGCTTTGGTAAGTTCTTAATTTTTGAAAGAAACAATTAGTTATTATTTGATCCAGACTACTTAATTGTGTGTTAGTGTCGAACTATATGTTACATTGCTATTCCTTACAGGAGAATAAATTTGATGCGTTAGTGACTAGTCTTTTAGGATCAAAACTACAATAACAAGTATGATTGACACTAATTTTGGAAGAATTGTTAACTAAAAGAATTGGGATATTGTAATCAGAATCGGTTTAGGATATTAGTGGATTCGAGAAAGATAAGATGTTAGGAAACCTAGTCCATGAAGTTATAACGTAGTGACTATATAATGCTCTCAATGTTTGTATTGTAAGCTGCAGATTACAGTACCGACATGGGATTATTGTGTAGAGCTACGTGCTTCCTCGTGGTACAATAAATTAAGAATATTTGTAAGTAATCTATAAATTGATATAGTTGCACCTGAATAGAGTACTAGTACTGGAAATAAATGTGAAAATTTTAGTGAAATTTAAGACTTGAACTAGCCTATCAAACGACTACACTTGTAAGGTAGCTAGAGTCAGTGACTCGGTTACATTAATGTGAATTACCTGTACCCCAGTAATTGCTATAAGCTTAGAGATATCAGTACAACGTATCATCCTCAGACAGATGGACAATTGAAACAAGTGATTCAGGTAAATTTTAAAACTCATTGAGTTTCTATAAATAATGAAATGAAATGATAATAATAACACATGTCGTGATAAGCCCTCGAGAATATCTTGAAAACTTGTGTCGTTGAATTCGAGGAGATGGGAACAGATAAATCCCACTAATAGAATTTGTATACATTAATAAGTGTCAAGCTAGCATACAAGTGGCACCCTATGAAAACATTATAAGGGAATAGATAACTATTGATTTTGTTATGAGACTTCGAGGACAGAATAGTCATGATGCGATATGGGTTATAATTGATAGACTAACCAAGTCTACTCACTTTTGCCATTCTAAATGGACTATAGTTGGAGAGATTGGCGATTTTTACATATATGAAATTGTAAAATTGCATGGAGTGCCAATATCGATTATATCTTATAGAGATCCTTTGTTCACTTCTAGATTAGGGTAGTCTTGAGAGCCCTAGGAACTAGATTGAACTTCAGCACAGCATTCCACCCACAGACAGATGGCCAACCTGAAAGAGTTATTCAGATATTGGAGGATATGCTACGGGCTTGTGTGATTGAATTTGAAGGTAGTTGGGATACACACTTGCCTTTGATTGAGTTTGCTTATAACAACAGCTACCAATCAAGCATTGGGATGCCTCCATATGAAGCTTTGTATGGCAGAAAGTGCAGAACTCGCCTATGTTGGGATGAAATTGGTGAAAGAAAGATGATTGGGCCAGAAATTGTTCAGCAGACATAGGAAAAGATCAAATTGATCAGAGATAGACTCAAGGCTGCGTCAGACCGTCAGAAGTCCTATGTTGATCTGAAGAGAAGAGATATTGAGTATGCAATGGGTGATAAGGTAGTCCTCAAAGTTTCTCCTTGGAAGAGGATTATGAGATTTGGCAGAAAGGGGAAACTGAGTCCTCGTTTCATCGGATCATATGAGGTTTTGGAAAGAGTGGGTCCTTTGGCATATCGGTTGGCATTACCTCCAGAGTTAACAAGGATACACAATGTCTTCCATGTGTCCATACAAAGGAGGTACAGATCAGACCCATCTCATGTACTATCAGTTGAAGAGATTGAAGTAAATCCAGACCTCTCATATGAGGAAGAACCCATAAAAATTCTGGCTTATGAGGTGAAGCAGCTGAGGAACAAACAGATACCCCTGGTTAAAGTGCTGTGGAACCATCATTCAGGCCAGGAAGCTACTTGGGAACGTGAAGAGGATATGAGGAGACAGCACCCACAGCTGTTCAGAGACTAATGCAAGGTAAAATTTCGAGACGAAATTTATTTAAGGGGGGGAGAATTGTAACACCCCAAAGTTCGGTAGTGCGTTCTGCTGTTCCGGTGACCAGTGCTGTCCGGACAGCTAGGATGCCTAGAACTACACTTTGACACGAGGGAGGAGACATAAAATAATGAAATACAAGAAAATAAAATACAAGAAAAACAAAGGAAAAATAATAGCAAAGAAATGTGATCTAGTTAAGCGTAGGAAACCTAGCGATGGGTGGCCATAGGGATGTCACGGCGTGGACCGTTGACTAATACTGATTTGCGGGAACCACGGAAAATATTTTAGGACTTAAATAGAACCTTATTGAAGTATAAATCTCATTAGAAAGATTAAAGAAAAATTAAATAATTAGTACAAAGAAAAGTGAGAAATCGAAAAGCAGGACAAAATACGGTTTCTCAGAAAAATCGAAACGTAACGACGAGCAGGGCATTATGGTCATTTGACACCCCGAATTGTCTTTTGACCTAAATGTCCATTAAAAATAAATAGTATTACACTTATAAAATAAAATGAAAAATTAGTTTAGTGGTACCTAAAGTAAATAGCAAAAATCATGGGTTAAATGTGGAATAAGTGGGAATTTAACATAAAATATGACTTAAATTCTTTAGTGGACCACTAAGAACATTAAAATGATTAAATTACTTCATAAGTGGGCAGATTATTCCCACTCAAAGGTCATCTTCCTCATTCCATTAAACCTAGCCGATTTGAGAAAGAAAAGAAAGCCACCATTAACGTTTTTCTTCAAAGCTTCATGAACTCCCCATTTTCAACTCCAATCACTTTGATAGCTTCATGAAAAATGGTCTACACACCACAAGGAAGATATTGATATCAATTTTGAGAAGTTTGGTGAAGGTTTAGCAAGTTACAATTAAAGGTAAGTTTGCATTTTTGAGAAATTCTTTGTTAAAGTTTATGTTCATGTTATGGGTGTTAGATTGGTGAAGGAAAATTTTGAGTTTGAAGGGTTATTGTTGTTTTCATTTTGGACAGCCATGAGTCACGTTTTTGATGAGGTATTTGTGCATATAATTGATGAGAAATAATGTTAATCATGGTGATTTAGTAACTTAGTGAATTATTTCATGTTTATATGGTGAATTATGCACTTTGATGGGAATTGGTATATGGGACGGCAATGTGATGTTGAAGAATGGTTTGTGGCAGCTTGTGGACACTTGAGTAATGTTATATATTGAAGGAAGTGTGGGCAGAATATTGACCTAGAAGGATTGATGATATGTATGTAAATTAACATTGTAAAGTGTATGTAAAGTTTGTAATGTTTAGGTGTGTTTGTAATGGTACTTAGAAATTGTAATTGTGAATGATATTTGGTGTGTTGAGGGTGATTGGAATCTGCCCAAAATAATGCTAATGTAATGTAGAAAATGCTTTTGGTAATGTGCCAAAACAGTTTGGTAGGTAAGTAAACAAATGGCAAAGGTAAGTGTGTGTTTGAAGTTGGGGTGTGAAATGCATATTGAGGGCAGTGTATATTTTAGCCTATAACCTTGAATGTGTAACCTCAATTGGTATGAGACCAATTTGAGGTGAAACTAGGCACAAAATGTGCCAACTTTCATTCAGAAACCATGCCAAAATTCTGCTTGCAAGGTGACCTAAAAAAATGACCAATTCGGATTAGGTGCAATTAGGACCTGAAAAATGACCAATTGGGCAGCAGTGAGTGTTTAGGCCATAACTCACTCAAACCAGGTCCAATTGACCTGAAATTTTGACCAAGAATAGTTAAGACCCATACCTACAAGTTGTATGAAGACACCAAAGCCCAGAAATGACCATAAGCAAGTCAAACAACTTGCACAAGTTCGGGTCCAAAAACTGGCCGAACCAGAATTGACCAATTTGACCTAAAATTGACCTAAAATGGTACCACTTGACCAGCAATAGTGTAATGACCATAACTTGGTCTACTTAACTCGGATTGACCTGAAATTTTGCACCGCGTGCAATAAGACCTAAATCTACAAGTTTGTAGTTTTGACCGAGACCCGAAAACCGAGGGAACTAGATCGTCCGGTTAGGTCAAACCAGTGTCCCGGAATCCAGCAATTTGCATTAAAATGCACTAAGCAAGGAAATGACTTTGGTAAAACATACCAAACCTAAAACCCTATCAAATGTGACATATTAACGACACTAAAACCTAATTTACCTAAAAGCATAGCGAGGGTCGGTATATTAGGTGATTAAGTGAATAATTGAGTTGATGCATTATTTACCAAACACCATCGATAGAGACAGTTTAAATTAGTACTGAAACACTTCAAATTGTGTTTCTCAGTTACCAAAGACTCAGGAAAAGGGAAGGAAACACTGAGTCCAGATCAGGGAGACAGTCATCAGAGGTTTGTGCACAACTAGTTTTTAACTGATTTTGTTTTGAATATTTCATATGATTAAATGATATATTTTTCTTATGAATTATGTTTAACAAGCATTGGATTTAATTCCATGATTATTGAAAATTGTTATTGTATGTATGAATTTGGCTTTGTGAAATGGTATTTCCATAAGTATTAAGCATTGTTATGGATTAAGTAAATTATGTTTTGGAAAATTGTGATAGAATATGTTTTGAATTGTGATGGTAATATTCATGGAAAAAATGAAAACTTTATTATTTGAATTGTGATGAGCATAAAAATTATTGGATATTGGAATTGACTTTGAATCGAATTATATTGTGATTTATGCTCGCTAAAAGGATTGTGATATTGTTTTATATCTCACTATAGATGCTTGACTAGGTTATTACCCGTCTCTCTCATTTGTTGAGAAGACAATGGAGTGAGTTGTGTTTTGATTACCATGGTGCGTGCACAGCTTAGATTCTCCTCGATTTGAGGTTAGATCTAAGTTTATTTTATCGTTATGGCCCTTACGGAATATTCATTATTGTGATGGTGCTTGCACGATGATTCGACCTCCCGACCATAGGGAGTTAGAATCGGTCGACCTCCCGACCATAGGGAGTTAGAATCACATCGAATATGGCCCTTTCGGATTAGTCTTGCATAGTTAGTGAGATAAAGATTGATTTTTGAGATACAACATGGTTTTTGAGATGCATAATGACTTTTGAGATACAGTATGATTTTTGAGATACAAAATGATTTTGAGAAACAGAATGGCTTTTGAATGGTAAGGAATGATGATTTCAATTATGGTTTGTGTGTAATTGATTTTGTTGGAATTACTTAAATGGATAGTCAAGATTTGATAAATTGAATTTTGTGCTCCAAGTTATTTATACAAATGATTTACATTATTGGCAATGAATATTTTGAGTTGTGAAATTCGATCGATATTGATTCTCAAATTATTTCTTGTAAAATTTGTCAATGTATATTGTACTATGTTTTAAATTATAGTTGTGCACCATCGAGTTCACCACTCGTGATTGCTTTGTATCTTTATCGCAGTAAGCGAGCATAGAGCGATGATTAAGTTGCTTTGAGGATACATTCAGATCGGCTCGGGTATATCATAGATATACCCATGTACATAGGTTTTGATGTAAGCATGTAATAATATGTATGTAAATTATTTGAGCAGTTGTATAGAAACTCTTGTAAAATATTTTGGTATGTAATTAAATGTAAATTATCGTGAATGTAAATATGAGATTTCATTTACTTAAATAGTTTTGTATTATATTTCTTGTATCTCAGTCTTTGAAAAATCACTATGGATTTGAATTGAGAAATATGTTGTGTTGAGAAATATATTGGAGTTGAGATTTGCAAATACATATTGAAGTGCTTTTCTGAGTTTTCAAGAACTGTTTTATCCAAAATATAGATGGCACTCTGCCAAATTTTTTATAGAAATTCCAAATAAACCAAATGAGTTAGTTGTTTCACTTCAGTTCATCAAAGTCTTTAACACCTGTAAATAGTGCTCACCACTGTAAAAGAAGTAAGAAAAGTTTTTAAAATCCCTTGTAGTGTACTTAATGGGTTATCAGTAGACGGAGTTGGTAATTCATTAGGTATACTACGGGATCATGTTATGCCTTACAGAGGGGTAGGGTGTGACAATTTCTGCTGTGGAGCTGGTGGTGGTGGTGGTGGTGCTGGCATTACTCCGGCCATTTGTCTAAAGAAGTCGGCCATTTGTTGAGGCTGAGCAAGCTCTGCTTGAGCTGGCGGAGCAGATTCTCTCATGCCCCCAGTCTCAGCTGCTGCAGGTGGAGCATGACTCTCCACTTCCTCCTCAACGGCTCTTTGAGATGAAGGGTCCATATCCTTTTCAAAATAAGAAAGATAAACAGATCTGCGTTAGTGTCACCTCGACTCTTACAAATGCAATGCATGGTATGGACTCAATCTAGGCCCAGAAACGCCTAAACCGTGCTCTTATACCACTTAGTAAATACATGTTGTGGGCAGCCATAATAGTCTTTTAACTTCATTAAACTCAACCCAATCAAACCCTAACCATGGCTGCCCAAAATCTAGGGTTTCCATCCAAATGGTATTCAATAATTTTTCTGATAGTATACCCGAGTAAGTGATGCCACATGGTGTACCGGCACACTCTAATATACCTTAATTAATTTATATCATGCTTTTTGGATATAATTTATAAAACATACTTTATTTAAGCCATTTAGCAAAATTTTTATTTATTTGAGGTTCCGAAAATTTTATAGAAAATCAGTGAGTACAGGCTAAAAATGGAGAAAAAGCAGTTCTTGAACTGTAAAAACACTTCCAATAACAAATTCATTCATTCTCAACTCCAATATCATCACTAAACTCAATATCAAGATCTCAACAATTTTTCAATTTCAGGTCTCAACAACCTTTTCATTTCTCAAACATCCCTTTCTCAGGGTTCTCATATATAAACAACAATTAAATACTCAAATTACTTCCATACATAACCATAAATCTTTATTATTTACATGAACCTCAAAATACATTACATAAATCCCAAATACATATGAGAAAATAAAAATTAATTACAAAATGACAAAATGACATCTAGTGTCCTACCAATGCACTGCAGGTGACGAGGTGACACGGACACTGTGCAGAACTGCAGGATGGACTCACCGGTCTGCGGTCTCACGGGCTCACGATCTGTATCTCCAGTACCTACGCGTGGCAAAAGCAACGCGCTAAGCAATAATGCTTAGTGGTGCAATAATAAAATAAAAGAAAATAGCAAGAAAACAAGTATATAGTGAATGTGTATGATTCATTTGTTTAGTATGGTTATATATACATTAATTCAGTAACTTTGTTCACTTTCATTCATTTGGTTGCCCAAGTAACCTACACTAGGCATTTGGATGGATAACGGGTGGCGCACTGGGTATCTAGTACCTCGGGCCGTCACACCATCGGTCACATATGCATCTCCCGGTGTGCAACAGAACAGCTACCAAGCTGTAAATAATTTCAGGCACAAGGCCAAATCTCAATGCAAAGTCAGAATGGCTAAAAGCCATGAAATCACAGAACGGCATATTGCCATGTGCAGTACTGCTAACTGAACCCTATTGGCATGCCAAACTATCCAAACCAATCTTGTTAGGTATACTAGGGCATTTGAAACTTTTAAATTCTTCAATTTGTGCATTTCAAGTTTTGGTGTCACTATTCACCTCATTGGTCAACAAAAATGTTGACTTTTGGATAGAAAATAGGTGTATTGGTTTTAACACCCCAAACATACCACATTTTGTATTTAAAACTTGTTGGAATTGATTGCCATTTCCATTTCTAACTTAAAACCAAGAGGGCAGAAAATTTCAGTTTTGGAGCCTAAGTTTACTGCTCCATTACACACTGTTACAGTGGAAATTTGAAAAATTGGCAAACATGAAAGTTGTTCCTTATTTTGTCTAGTTGAATTTATTTTTTTGAATCACTCCATTTGGAGTTTTGTAGCTCCAGATATGGCCCAAAAACCCAAGCTGGCCGGATTGCCAATCTGCAGAAATTACCATATCTACAGTAACATGAACAGTGACTGCCACTGCCATTTGGGTTAGGTTCTGGCCATAATTTGGGGTAGGTTCCTTCATGAAAGTTGTTTGTCTATGTCTTAGCTTGTTTCTGTAAAAATTTTAGATCAATTGACCATATCTACAGTGAGTTATGGCCAAATGAACAGTTACTGTTCATTTGGTCATTTCTGCAGGGGCTGTTGCAGGGTGTCCGGATTGGGGCCAAGTTTTGGTCCTCTTGCTTTGGTCTTTTGGGCATGGTTTCTTCAGAAAAAATGTGCCATTACAAGCCTAGTTTCATGTCCAATTGGCCAAACATCAATTGGACCTACACAGCCCAAGTTATGGCAGTGCAAGTGGACTGAATATTCAGTCCCTCTACTGCTGTCCTAGGGCAGCCTGCAACTTCACTTTGCAATCCTATTTTTCAGTCCATTTTATGGTCAACTTACCTAAGATGGTCACTAATTGACCATTAAAATGTGCTCTAACAATTTCCTAAGCCAAGTCAATTTTCACTCCCCAAAACCCTAGCTTCACATTAGGTTTTCTACAAAATGCCTTAGTTAGCATACCAACTTATTATTCTTATGTTTATAAACTTCCTACATGATTCTAGTTCACTTGAAGCTCATAAAAAACACTCCTTCCTATTCCTTCACTAGGGCAGCCAAAACTCATGTACACATACACATGAATTTTGTTCATTTAAATTACATTTTCTTACTAAATTCAAGTTCCATTTCATGAAATTAAAGAGTTTTAGGTATATAGTGCACTAACCTTGAATAGGGTAGTTTTTTTCCCAACTCAAACTTCTCTTTCTTTCCTCTTCTTGGCTGCCAAAAGCTTGTTTAAGGTGTAGGGTAAAATTTTAATGAAGTGGGGTTAGGGTTTTATGGTGAAACAAGGTAGGAAATTAAGCTTGCTTGATTGAACATCAATGGGGGGAGGAAGAAGAGAAACTCACGTTTTTGGCTGAAGAGAAGGCAGCTGGTTTTTGGTCTTCCTTGGTCTTTATTTAGCTGTTTTATTAGTTAGTCAAATGGTTACTTAATGGTGATTGGTTGGCAATTTTAAATGACATCACAATGATGTCATAAATAAGCTTTTTCTTCACTTTCTTTTCTTTCCTCCACTACTCATCTTCAATTTAATTCCTAGTAATGTTTATCCATATTTTATATCATATTAATTATTTACTCAACTGGACAAGTCAGCCAAAAATCACCTCTGAAGGCGAAATAACCAAAATGCCCTCCGTTTGGCTTAACGGGTCAAAATTGTCTGTACCGATTAAAAAATTTTTCTAAATATTTTCTTGGCATTCTAATGCCATAGGAACCTCAATGACCCTTCTCTGGAGTCCTAAAAATTATTTTATGAATTTTTCCCCGGGTCTAGGGCTCCTCATTGCGAGAACCGCAACTTCCCTCTGGTTTACCCCTCGCTAGGGCACCGGCTCGTTTAACTTGGTTGTATTTTATTTCTAAAATTTTTACTAAATTTTTTCTTATTAATATTTGAGTTAATTATGGTTCCTGACTTTAGTTTAAATATTTTTCCAGACGTTCTAGCTGTCCGGACCGACACCGGTCACCGAAACAGTAGAATGTACGGAGTTGCTACAGGGAGGGTGTTACATTTTCTTTGCAATTCACACTTATTTAAGTCCCTAAACATGTATTCAAAGTAAAAATTTAGGGTTAGGTCACTAACCTCAAAGAAGTGAGATTTTCTCACTTGCTAAAGCTCTTATTTTTCTCTTCTTTTTGCTCCCAAAAGAATCACTAAGGTGTAAGAGCAAGTTTTTGTGTTGAGAAGTTTAAGTTTTAATGAATGAAAACCCAAGAAATCAAGCTTGGTAAAGCTTTGGTTATGGAGGGCAAAGGGGGTGGCATGAAGAAGAAGGAGAGAGGGTTCACGAATTTTTGAACTTCTTTTTCTTTCTTTTTCTGCCACATAAGTCTTTTTAAATACCTTGGTGACATGTGTCAACACTTGATTGGGTTGGAGACTTTTAATGACATCCTTATGATGTCATAATTTCAATTTCTTTCATTCTTCCATCATTTTCTTGTCCAATTAATTTCAATTAAATTTTTAACAACATTTAATCATATTTTATGTTATATAAATTATTTATTTAACTGGACAAATTGGCCCAAAAATCATCTCTGAAGATGAAATGACCAAAATGCCCTCCGTTTGGCTTAACGGGCCAAAATTGTCTGTACCAATTGAAAAATTTTTCTAAGTATTTTCTTGGCATTCTAATGCCATAAGAACCTCAATGACCCTTCTCTGGAGTCCCAAAAATTATTTGAAAATTTTTCCTAAATTTTTTTTCTTATTAATTGTTTGAGTTAATTTTTGGTTCTTTACTTTAGTTTAAATATTTTTCTGAACGTTCTAGGTATGGGATCGACATCGTCACGACGATGAAGCGTATGTGACACCCCTTACCCGTCTACAGTATATCCGAGTAAGATATGTCACACAGTATGCCGGAATACTCTATTTTATCTCAATCATTTTTATTCTTCCTTAATTTATTTTTATCATAGTTTTGAAAATAATTTGTGAAATATAATTCATTTTAGTCATTTATTGAAATTATAATTTATTTAAGGTTCCGAAAATTTTATAGAAAATCCGGCAGAGTACCGGCTAAAAATGAAAAAAACAGTTCTTCAGAACCTGTGAAAAATACTTCCATTAATTATTTCCAATCATTCTCAAACTCCAATAATCATCAAAATCTCAATATTTTTCAACAACATTTCCATTTCTCAATCATTCATTTCTCATGGTATTCGTATATAAGCAATAAATAAATCTCAATTTTCCATTCATAAACACAATTTTCACTATTTACATTAACATCAAAATACATTACATAAGTCTCAATTGCACAAGAGAAAATAAAAGTTAGTTACAAAATACCAAAATGAAACCTAGTGTCCTACCAATGCACTGAAGATGGTGAGATGACACGGACACTATGCAGAGCTGCAGGAGGTCTCACCCAGTCTGTGGTCTACTAGGCTCTCGGTCAGTATCACCAGAACCTACGCGTGGCAAAAGCAACGCGTTAAGAAATAATGCTTAGTGGTGCCAATAATAAAATAAAAAGAAATAACATAAAATAAATATGCAGTGAATGTAATGATGTCTCATTGCAAATAAATTTTCGATGAGTATTTGTAGTCTTATTTATTTTATACTTGTTATATTCATTATTTTATTAAATTTATCCACTTTCATTCTTGGTTGCCCAAGTAACCTATACTGGACGATTGGACTGGATAAATGGGTAAACTGGCACTG
This sequence comes from Hevea brasiliensis, assembly GCF_030052815.1. NCBI lineage: Eukaryota > Viridiplantae > Streptophyta > Magnoliopsida > Malpighiales > Euphorbiaceae > Hevea > Hevea brasiliensis. Next base: position 84,713,344 of record NC_079497.1, on the reverse strand, counting down.
GGTATGAAGTACCTCGGGCTGTCACGCCATCGGTCACATATGTGTCTCCCGGTGTGCAATAGAACAGCTAATAAGCTGTAATAACATTAGGCACAAGGCCAAGTATCAACATAATGTCAGAATGGCTAAAAGCCATGAAATCACAGAATGGCATAATGCCATATGCAGTACTGCTAACTGAACCCTATTGGCATGCCAAGCTATCCAAACCAATATTGTTAGGTATACTAGGGCATTTTACACTTTTGAGTTTTATAATTTTTGAATTTAAAGTTTTGGTGTTACTGTTCACTTCATTAGTCAACCAAAATGTTGACTTTTGCATAGACAATAGGTACATTGGTTTTAATACTCCCAACATACCACATTTTGCATTCAAAATTTGTTGGTATTGGTTGCCAATACCATTTTTAAGCTTAAAGTTAATTGAGCAGAATTTTCAGTTTTCATCCCTTATATTTACTGTTCCATTAGACATTTTTACAGTGGGAATTTGGCAAAATGATCAACATGAAAGTTGTTCCTTATTTTGTCTAGTTGAATTTCCTTTTTGGAATCACTCCATTTGGAGTTTTGTAGCTCAAGTTATGGTCCAAAAACCACAATTGGCCGGATTGGAATTTTTCTAGACTGACCATATCTACAGTGCAGTGAACAGTGACTACAACTCACTTGTTGGATAGGTTCTGAACATAATTTGGGTTAGGTTTCTTCATGAAAGTTGTTTGTCTATATCTTAACTTGATGTTGGTAAACATTTAGGTCAATTAGACCATTCTACACTGAGTTATGGCCAAATGAACACTGTTCATTTGGTCATTCTGCAGAAACAGATTGCAGGTCACCCGGATTGGGATAAGCTTTTGGTCCACTTGGTTTGGTCTTATGGGCATGGTTTCTTCAACAAAGTTGTGCTATTATGTGTCTAGTTTCATATCCAATTGGTCTTACACCAATTGAACCTTTACAATTCAAGTTATGGCTGCCCAAACCTGCTAGACTCATGTCCAAATCTGCAGGTCACCTAGGGCAGCCACACTAAACCTAAATCCCATCACTAAACACACTTCATTTCTTATTTACCAATAACCAAATGGTCACTAATTGACCACTAAAACTCACTTTCATCATTATGTGAGCAAACCCTATTTTTGTTAATTGTCCACATTTTCCATGTTCATACATGCCTAAACTTTGTATTTCACTTACACAATTAGGTTCAATTAATCATTTAATACCAAGGGCAGCCTATGAACCACTTTACTTCAAGCAAACTCATCAACCCTAATCAACCCTAAGCTGCCAAAATTATAGGAAACAAATACACGTAATTTTTATTTTGTTTTTTTTTACATTTTCTACTTATCTCATGGCATTAAGCATGAATTAAGTAAAAATAGTAAGAGTTTGGACACTAACCTTGTGAGCAGAATTTTTCCACTCAAAATTCCTTCACTTTCTTTGGCTTCCTTGGCAGCCAAACACTTGCTTAAGATGTAGAGACAAATTTTATTGAAGTGGACTTAGGGTTTTAAGTGAGATTTGGGTGGGTTATGAAGCTTTGGTAAGCTTTCCCTGGTGAAATGGGTATGGAGTTTGAGAGATACGGCTGAATTTTTGTGAAGGTGATGGCTGCTGGGTTTTATGAGTTTTTGCTGTATTCTTATCCACATTTTATTAGTTAACTTAAGTGTTGATTAAATATGATTGGTGGGTAAGTGTTTAATGACATCATATGATGTCATAATTGGTATTTTCTTCCATTTTTTTTCTTCTCTTCTCTACTCATTTTCAATTTAATTTTTAGCATTATTTATTCACATTTTATATTATAATAATTATTTACTTAACTGGACAAGTCGGCCAAAAATCACCTCTAAAGGCGAAATGACCAAAATGCCCTCCGTTTGGCTTAACGGGCCAAAATTGTCTGTACCGATTGAAAAATTTTCCTAAGTTTTTTCTTGGCATTCTAATGCCATAGAAACCTGAATGACCCTTCTCTGGAGTCCCAAAAATTATTTTATGAATTTTCCCTTAGGTCTAGGGCTCCTAGTTGCGAGAACCGCAACTTCTTACTAGGTTACCCATCACTTGGGCACCGGCTCATTTAACTTGGTTGTATTTTATTTCTAAAATTTTTTCTAATTTTTTCTTATTAATATTTGAGTTTATTATGGTTCCTCACTTTAGTTTAAATATTTTTCCGAACGTTCTAGCTGTCCGGACCTACACTGGTCACCGGAACAGTAGAATGTATGGAGTTGCTACAGGGAGGGTGTTACAACTCTTCCCCTTTAATTTAAATTTTGTCCCCGAAATTTACCTGATGCAAACAGTTGAGGGAACAATTGCCTCATCGTCTCTTCACTTTCCCAAGTTGCCTCCTTAGTATTGTGGTGCCTCCAAAGCACTTTCACCAGTGGAATCTGCTTATTCCTCAACTCGTTCACTTCCCGAGCCAGGATCCTTATGGGTTCTTCTTCATATGTCAAATCCGGTTGTACTTTAATTTCTTCCATGGAGATGACATATGAAGGATCTGAGTGGTATCTTCTTAGCATAGACAAGTGGAACACATTATGGATCTTGTGCAGCTCTGGTGGTAAAGCTAGCCTGTAGGCTACTGGTCCCACACGTTCAATGACTTCATATGGGCCAATGAACCTAGGTCTCAACTTACCTTTTCTTCCAAACCTTAGTATCTTTTTCCACGGTGGCACCTTGAGGAACACTTTGTCGCCAACCGCATATTCGATTTCTTTTCTCTTCAGGTCGGCATAAGATTTTTGTCTGTCTGAGGCAACTTTCAGATTGGCTTTGATTAGTTTTATATTCTCCTCAGTCTGTTTCACCAGGTCTGTCCCTACTAGTTTGTCTTCTCCCAATTCAGTCCAGCACACTGGAGTTCTACATTTCCTCCCATACAGTGCTTCATACGGGGCCATTTGGATGCTAGCTTGGCAGCTATTATTGTATACAAATTCTACCAGTGGGAGGTATCTATCCCAACTTTCCTCAAATTCAATGACACAACTCCTCAGCATATCTTCAAGGACCTGACATATATTTCATGTTATTATTATCATTTCAGTTCAATATGTGTATTAGTTTAATTGGTTTCAATTGTTTACCTGGATTACTCTTTCTGATTGCCCATCCGTCTGAGGATGGAAAGCTATGCTGAAGTGGAGTTGTGTACCCAAGGACTCATGCAACTTCTTCCAAAATCTCGATGTAAACCTTGGGTCTCGATCAGATATGATGGAAAGTGGAATTCCATGAAGTCTAACTATCTCATTGATATACAATTCTGCTAACTTCTCCAGTGAGTAGTCAGTCCTAACTGGCAGAAAATGTGCTGACTTCATCAATCTATCTACTATCACTGTGACACCCCTTACCCGTGTACAGTATACCCGAGTAAGTAATGCCACACGGTGTACTGGCACTCTCTAATATACCTTACTTAATTTGTGTCATGCTTTTGAAGTTAATTTATGAAATATGATTTGTTTTAACCATTTATCAAAAGTATTATTCATTTGAGGTTCCGAAGATTTTAAGGAAAATCCGGCGGAGTACCGGCTAAAAATGGAGAAAACAGTTCTTCAGAACCTGTTAAAAACACTTCCAATATACAATTTCATTCATACTCAACTCCAATATTATCAACAAAACTCAATATCAATATCTCAATAATTTGTCAATTTCAGGTCTCAACAACCTTTTCATTTCTCAAAACATCCCTTTCTCAGGGTTCTCATATATAAACAACCATTAAATACTCAAATTAATACCATACATGACCATAAATCTTTATTATTTACATGAACCTCAAAATACATTACATAAATCCCAAATACATATGAGAAATTAAAAGTTAATTACAAAATGACAAAATGACATCTAGTGTCCTACCAATGCACTGCGGTGACGAGGTGACACGGACATCGAGCGAATTGCGGATGGACTCACCCGATCTGTGGTCTCTGGGCTCACGATCGGGATCTCCGGTACCTACGCTGGCGTGGCAAAAGTACGCGCTAAGCAATAATGCTTAGTGGTGCAATAATATAATAAAAGAAAATAGCAAGAAAATAAATGTGTATAGAATGTGTATGCTTTCTTTGTTTGGTATTGATATATTCATTGTTTCATTTACGTTGTTCACTTTTATTCAATTGGTTGCCCCCAGTAACCTACACTAGATGATGGATGGATAACGGTAACCGCATCGGGTACCTAGTACCTCGCCGTCACACCATCGGTCACATACGTATCTCCCAGGCAAATGTAACGGCTAACAATGTCAGAATAATATCCGCACAAGGCCAAGTCTCAATACAAAGTCGAATGGCTAAAAGCCATGAAATCACAGAATGGCATTTTTGCCATGTGCGATCGCTAATCTGAACCCTAGTGGCAGGCCAAACTATCCAAACCAATCTTGTTAGGTATACTAGGGCATTTGAAACTCTTAAATTTGTCAATTTGTGAATTTCAATTTTTTTGGTGTTACTATTCATCATGGGTCAACAAAAATGTTGACTTTTAGAATAAAAATGTGTACATCAACTTTGGCACTCCCAACATACCACATTTGGTGTTTAAAACTTGTTGGCATTAAGTGTTTTTGCCATTCCAAAGTGTAACTCAACACAAACAGATTTTTCAATTTTGGTGAGTCAACTTCACTGTTCCATTGAACACTGTTACTGTTGGAATTTGAGGAAATGTAAAACATGAAAGTTGTTCTTTATTTTGTCTAGTTGAATTTCCTTTTTTGAATCACTCCATTTGGAGTTTTGTAGCTCCAGATATGGCTCAAAAACCCAAGCTGTCCGGATATGCATTCTGCAGAAATTTACCATATCTACAGTGCATGAACAGTAACTTGAGTCACTTGGTTGAATGTGTTCTGGCAATAATTTGGGGTAAGTTCCTTCATGAAAGTTGTTTGTCTATGTCTTAACTTGTTGCTGTAAAAATTTCAGGCCAATTGACCAAATCTACAGTGAGTTATGGCCAAATGAACAGTTACTGTTCATTTGGCAAATTCTGCAGAATTCAGTGCAGGGCATCCGGATTGTGGCTGAGTTTTGACCCTTTTGCTTTGGTCTTTTGGGCATGGTTTCTTCAGCAAAAATGTGCCATTATAAGCCTAGTTTCATGTCCAATTGGCCAAACACCAATTGGACTACTACTGCCCAAGTTATGGTAGTGCAAAGGGACTGAATTTTCAGTCCCTATGCTGCTGTCCTAGGCAGCCTGCAATCCTCACTTTGCAATCTCATTTTTCTGTCCCATTTATGGTCAACACATCTAAAATGGTCACTAATTGACCATTACAATGTGCCCTAACAATTTCCTAAGCCAAGTCACACTTTCACCTTTCCAAACCCTAATTTCCATATGAATTTTTACAACATGCTTTAATTAACTATCTCATTCCATAATCACATGCATACATGGTTTAATCTTGATCTCTAGTCCACTTTAAGTCCATAAAAACACTCATTCCTTTTTATTCAATAGGGCTGCCGAAACCTAGGGCATGGATAGACATAGATTTCATTCATTTTAGTCACAAATTCCTACTTATTCCAAGTCTCTAACATAGAATTTAAAAAGCTTTAGATGTATATATGCACTAACCTTGTTTGGGCAGAATTTTCCCAAGCAATTCCTTCACTTTCTTGGCTTTTCTTGGCTGCCAAAGGCTTTAGCAAGGTGCTAGGGCAAGTTTTAGTGAAGCTAGGTTAGGATTTTATGGTGAGACAAGGTAGGAAATCAAGCTTGCTTGGTTGAGCTCCAATGGAGGGTGGAAGGGAAGGGTTCACGTTTTGGTGGAGAAGAAGGAGAAGAAGAGCAGCTGGTTTTTAATTCCTTTAGCCCATTTTTAGTCTCTTTTATTGGTTAACTAATTGGTTATTTTATTGTGATTGGAGGAAATTTTTAAATGACATCATAATTTGTCATAATTTGCTTTTTATTTCATTTTTCTTTTCTTTTCTTTTCTACCACATTTCAATTTAATTTTTAGCAATATTTATTCATATTTTGAGTCATAATAATTATTTACTTAACTGGACAAGTCGGCCAAAATTCACCTCTGAAGGCGAAATAACCAAAATGCCCTCCATTTGGCTTAACGGGTCAAAATTGGCTGTACCGATTGAAAAATTTTTCTAGATATTTTCTTGGCATTCTAATGCCATGGGAACCTCAATTACCCTTCTCTGGAGTCCCAAAAATTATTTTATAATTTTTCCCCCGGGTCTAGGGCTCCTCGTTGCGAGAACCGCAACTTCCCTCCGGTTACCCATCGCTTGGGCACCGGCTCGTTTAACTTGGTTGTATTTTATTTCTAAAATTTTTTCTAAATTTTTCTTATTAATATTTGAGTTAATTATGGTTCCTGACTTTAGTTTAAATATTTTTCCGGACATTCTAGCTGTCCGGACCGACACCGGTTACCGGAACAGTAGAATGTACGGAGTGGTTACCGGGAGGGTGTTACAATCACCCATACTGCATCATGCTTCTTCTGGGTGAGAGGTAGACCACTTACAAAATCCATGGTGACCCGATCCTATTTCCATTCAGGTATGCGTATAGGCTGTAGCAAACCCGATGGAACTTGATTTTCTGCCTTGACTTGCTGATAGGTCAAGCATTTAGTCACATAGTCAGCTATGTTCTTCTTCATACCAGGGCACCAATACTGAAGCTTCAAAACATGATACATTTTTGTACTTCCTGGGTGCATAGCATAAACACAGGAATGTGCCTCTTTCAGAATACTGGCTTTCAATTCCCCATTATCTGATACACAAATTCTTCCTTTGTAGTACAGACACCCATCTGCTTTCACCTCATAGTCAGTTGCTTTTCCCTCTGAGATTTTGCTCATAATAGCCATTAACTTTTCATCTGCCTTTTGCCCATCTAAAATTTGCTGTAGCAGGTTTGGCCTCACTTGCAACTCAGCCAAAATAGCTCAATCTCGAACCAAAGATAGACGGGCATTCAATGATCTCAAAGCTGTGATGGATTTTCTGCTCAAAGCATCAGCAACTACTATTTGCCTTCCCAGGATGGTAGTCAATTACATAATCATAGTCCTTCAGGAACTCAATCCATCGCCTCTGTCTAAGGTTGAGCTTCTTCTGAGTTGGAAAATATTTTAGACTTTTGTGGTCTGTGTAAATGTAGCACTTTTCACCATATAAGTAGTGCCTCCATATCTTCAGTGCGAAGATAATTGCTGCAAGCTCTAGATCATGGGTAGGGTAATTCTGTTCATGTGGCCTTAGCTGCCTGGAAGCATAAGCGACCACCTTCCCCTCTTGCATCAATACACACCCTAACCCATTATGAGAGGCATCACTGTAGACCACAGAGTCCTTTCCCCCACAATTGTAATCTCATTACCCTCAGGAGTTTTCAAAGAAATTCTCTTTAATTTACAATCAACCATTGCCTGATGACGTGACAGCCAGTCCATTCCCAAAATCACGTCAAACTCATGGAAAGGCAACTCAATCAGGTCTGCCAAGAATTCATACCCCTTAATCCTTAACAGGCAACCCTTGTATACTTTGTTCACCACTACACTATGGCCCAATGGATTAGTGACTAGAATATCTTGGTCACTCTCCCCTATTAATATCCCCCTTTCTATAGGTAAGTTGATGCAGATGTATGAATGAGTGGATCCTGGATCCACCAATGCATGCACAGATGTATTGTAGAGTGAGAACGTACCCCTGATGACGTCCGGGGCATCTTACTCCTCCTGAGCTCTCATGGCATAGGCTCTGGCAGGTGGTCTGCCCTCAGGCCTCTCTGCTGGCTTAGATGCAGGCCTCTGTGATGGTCCCACTGCCTCATATTTGCCAGATTTCCTACCCCTTTGTGGTGCAGGAGCAGGTCTGTCTGCTTGTGTTGGAGCAGCTGTAGTAGTTCTGCGTGGGCAGTACCTCAGCTAATGCTCTGTCGACCCACACCTTAAGCAAGCACCAGTCACTCTCCAACACTCCCCTTTATGTCATTTCAGACAATGTGGACATGCAGAAGATGTTGGGGCTGGTCCCCTGAACCCCATCCCTGGAGAGCTGCCCACTAATGGTGTGGACTGACCTCTCCTAGGGGTAAACTATGGCCTGGGCCCCTGAGACTGACCCTGACCTTGTGGTTGACCTGAACTCTGTGTAGGTGGACCTTTGAACTTCTTCCCAGGTGTAGGAGATGAACTAGACTGACCCGGGCCCCTCTTCTGCTGTCTCTCTCTTCTGGTCTGCTCACTTATTCTAACCTTTTCAACTTTTATTGCAGTTTCCACTAACTTGGTGAAGTCTGTGATTCCCAAGGCATTAATCATGATCTTTATGTTGTCATTTAATCCCTCTTCAAATCTCTTACACCTTTCAGCTTCATTAGGGACTATCTCCCTCCCGTAGCGGCTCAATCTGACAAATTCCTTTTCACACTCGGCCATTGTCAGCTGTTTCTGCCTCAGGTTAATGAACTCTCTTCTTCTCTCTTCCAGGTATACACTACCTACATATTTCTTCTTGAATTCTGAGAGGAAGAAGTCCCAAGTTATTACTTCTAGTTGCACTTCACTAGACACCGTATCCCACCATTCATATGCATCGTCTTGCAATAGAGATATGGCAGCTTCTAGGTTTTGCTCTGGAGTGCAGTGGAGTTGTTTTAAAACCTTTCCTGTTCTGTTCAACCAATTTTCAGCTGCAACAGAATCATCTTCTCTCTTGCCAAAGAAATCCACTGCTCCAAATTTTCTTAGTCTTTCCAGGTGTGATTTCTGCTGTGGAGGTGGTGGTGGTGGTGGCATTACCCCAGCCATTTGTCTGAAGAATTTGGCCATTTGCTAGAACATGGCCTGTGGAGGCTAAGTAGGCTTTGCTTGAGCTGGCGGAGCAGGTTCTCCCCTACCCCCAGTCTCAGCTGCTGCAGGTGGAGCATGACTCTCCACTTCCTCCTCAACTACCCTCTGAGATGTAGGGTCCATATCCCATTCAACAAAGACAAATAGATCTGCATTAGTGTCACCTCGACTCTTACAAATGCAATGCATAGTATGGACTTAATCTAGGCCTAGAAACGCCTAAACCGTGCTCTGATACCACTAAATGTGACACCCCTTATCCGTTTACAGTATATCCGAGTAAGATATGTCACACAGTGTACCGGAATACTCTATTTTATCTCAATCATTTTTATTCTTCCTTAATTTATTTTTATCATAGTTTTGAAAATAATTTGTGAAATATAATTCATTTTAGTCATTTATTGAAATTATAATTTATTTAAGGTTCCAAAAATTTTATAGAAAATCCAGCAGAGTACTGGCTAAAAATGAAAAAAAAGTTCTTCGAAACCTGTGAAAAACACTTCCAATAATCATTTCCAATCATTCTCAAACTCAAATAATCATCAAAATCTTAATATTTTTCAACAACATTTCCATTTCTCAATCATTCATTTCTCATGGTATTTGTATATAAGCAATAAATAAATACTCAATTTTTCATTCATAAACACAATTTCCACTATTTACATTCACATCAAAATACATTACATAAGTCTCAATTACATAAGAGAAAATAAAAGTTAGTTACAAAAATACCAAAATGAAACCTAGTGTCCTACCAATGCACTGAAGATGGTGAGGTGACACGGACACTATGCAGAGCTGCAGGAGGTCTCACCCAGTCTGTGGTCTACTGGGCTCTCGGTCAGTATCTCTAGAACCTACACGTGGCAAAAGCAACACGCTAAGCAATAATGCTTAGTGGTGCCAATAATAAAATAAAAAGAAATAACAGAAAATAAATATGCAGTGAATGTATTGATGTCTTATTGCAAATAAATTTTCGATGAGTATTTGAAGTCTTATTTATTTTGTACTTGTTATATTCATTATTTCATTAAATTTATCCACTTTCATTCTTGGTTGCCCAAGTAACCTATACTGGACGACTGGACTGGATAAATGGGTAAACTGGCACTAGGTATCAAGTACCTTAGGCCGTCACACCATCGGTCACATATGTATCTCCCGGTGTGCAACAGAACAGCTAATAAGCTGTAATAACATTAGGCACAAGGCCAAGTATCAACATAATGTCAGAATGGCTAAAAGCTATGAAATCACACAATGGCATAATGCCATATGCAGTACTGCTAACTGAACCCTATTGGCATGCCAAGCTATCCAAACCAATCTTGTTAGGCATACTAGGGCATTTTGCACTTTTGAGTTTTACAATTTTTGAATTTCAAGTTTTGGTGTTACTATTCACTTCATTAGTCAACCAAAATTTTGACTTTTGCATAGACAATAGGTACATTGGTTTTAATACTCCCAACATACCACATTTTGCATTCAAAATTTGTTGGTATTGGTTGCCAATACCATTTCTAAGCTTAAAGTTAATTGAGCAGAATTTTCAGTTTTCATCCCTTATTTTTATTGTTCCATTAGACATTTTTGCAGTGGGAATTTGGCAAAATGATCAACATGAAAGTTGTTCCTTATTTTGTCTAGTTGAATTTCCCTTTTTGAATCACTTCATTTGGAGTTTTGTAACTCAAGTTATGGTCCAAAAACCACAATTGGCTGGATTGGAATTTTTCTGGACTGACCATATCTATAGTGCAGTGAATAGTGACTACAACTCACTTGTTGGATAGGTTCTGAACATAATTTGAGTTAGATTTCTTCATGAAAGTTGTTTTTCTATATCTCAAATTGTTGCTGGTAAATGTTCGGGTCAATTGGACCATTCTACACTAAGTTATGGCCAAATGAACAATCACTGTTCATTTGGTCATTCTGCAGAAACAGATTGCAGGTCACCCGGATTGGGGTAAGCTTTTGGTCTACTTGGTTTGGTCTACTTGGTTTGGTCTTATGGGCATGGTTTCTTCACCAAAGTTATGCTATTATGTGTCTAATTTCATGTCCAATTGGCCTTACAATAATTGAACCTCTACAATTCAAGTGATGGCTGCCCAAACCTGCTAGACTCATGTCCAAATCTGCAGGTCACCTAGGGTAGCCACACTAAACCTAAATCCTATCACTAAACACACTTCATTTCTTGTTTACCAATAACCAAATGGTCACTAATTGACCATTAAAACTCACTTTCATCATTACATGAGCAAACCCTATTGTTGTTAATTGTCCACATTTTCCATGTTCATACATGCCTAAACTTTGTATTTCACTTACACAATTAGGTTCAATTAATCATTTAATACCAAGGGCAGCCTATGAACCACTTTACTTCGAGCAAACTGATCAAACCTAATCAACCCTAAGCTGCCAAAATTATAAGAAATAAATGCACATAATTTTTATTTTGTTTTTCTTACATTGTCTACTTATCTCATGGCATTAAGCATGAATTAAGTAAAAATAGTAAGAGTTTAGACACTAACCTTGTGAGCAGAAATATTCCACTCAAAATTCCTTCACTCTCTTTGACTTTCTTGGCTGCCAAAAACTTGCTTAAGATGTAGAGACAAATTTTATTGAAGTGGACTTAGGGTTTTAAGTGAGATTTGGGTGGGTTATAAAGCTTTGGCAAGCTTTCCATGGTGAAATGGGTATGGAGTTTGAGAGATATGGCTGAATTTTTGTGAAGGTGATGGCTGCTGGGTTTTATGAGTTTTTGTTGTATTCTTATCCATATTTTATTAGTTAATTTAAGTGTTGATTAAATATAATTGGTGGGTAAGTGTTTAATGACATCATATGATATCATAATTGGTATTTTCTTCCATTTTTTTTTCTTCTCTTCTCTACTCATTTTCAATTTAATTTTTAGCATTATTTATTCACATTTTATATTATAATAATTATTTACTTAACTAGACAAGTCAACCAAAAATCACCTCTGAAGGCGAAATGACCAAAATGCCCTCCGTTTGGCTAAACGGGCCAAAATTGTCTGTACCAATTGAAAAATTTTCCTAAGTATTTTCTTGGCATTCTAATGCCATAGAAACCTCAATGACCCTTCTCTGGAGTCCCAAAAATTATTTTATGAATTTTCCCTTAGGTCTAGGGCTCCTAGTTGCGAGAATCGCAACTTCCTACTAGGTTACCCATCACTTGGGCATCGGCTCGTTTAACTTGGTTGTATTTTATTTCTAAAATTTTTTCTAAATTTTTCTTGTTAATATTTGAGTTAATTATGGTTCTTCACTTTAGTTTAAATAGTTTTTCGGACGTTCTAGCTGTCCGGACTGACACTGGTCACCGGAACAATAGAATGTACGGAGTTGTTACAGGGAGGGTGTTACACTGTACGGACTAGCTAAATGAGAATGTTACACAACCTATCCAAACTAATCTTGCTAGGTGTACTAGGGCATGTTACACTCTTAAATTATACAAGTCTTGAAATTCAAGTTTAGGTGTTACTATTCAATTCATTAGTCAACAAAATTGTTGACTTTTACATGGACAATAGGTACATTAGTTTTAATACTCTCAACATACCACATTTTGCATTCTAAAATTGTTGGTATTGGTTGCCAATACCATTTCTAAGCTTAATGTTAATTATTCAAAATTTTCAGATTTCAAGCTTTGTGTTTACTGTTCTATTAGTCATTTTTGTAGTGGGAATTTGGCAAAGTGGTCAACATGAAAGTTGTTCCTTATTTTGTCTAGTTACATTTCTTTTTTTAAATCACTCCATTTAGAGTTTTTTAGCTCAAGTTATGGCCCAAAAACCACAACTGGCTGGATTACAAATTGACCATTAAAACTCTCTTTCACCAAATACATGAACAAGTCTCAATTTCATGCTCAAACCATAGCTCAACCATCTCAAAACTTGCAATCACTTGCCTTTCACTATCCTAACCAATAGATTAATGTTAAGGGCAGCCACAATACCATTTTAATTCTAAGAAATCTTCAAAACTCAACCAAGTTCAAGGCTGCTGGGATTTTAAGCAAGACATACACATGATATTTACTAATTTTTTTTGTAAATTTGCATCAATTACCACTCCTTTAACATGAATTGAAAGATTAAAATCAAGGTTAGTCATTAACCTCTAGTGGAGCTAATCCAAAGCTTGTAAGAACTCTTCCTTTTGATTTCTTTTTGCTCCCAAAAGATTCACCAAGATGAAAGAGCAAGCTTTTGTGTTAACAATTAGGGTTTTTTTTGGAAGAAAACTAGGGAAAATGAAGGTTTGGAAGCTTGTTAATGGCGGAGTGAGGGAGAGAGAATAGGTGACGTTTTAAGGAAGGGAGAGGCTGCTGGTTTGTTCCAGATTTCTGCCCACTTTTCTTTATTTTTAATGTGTTATAATTGTAATTCTTGAATTTTGATTGGCCAAAGATTTTAGTGACCTCATGCTTACATAAGGATTAGGTAATAAATCCAATTTATTTTCATTTTCTTTTCTTTCCTTTGCTATTCATTTTTAATTAATTCTTCATCAATGTTTGTTCATATTTTATGTCATATAATTCACTTACATAAATAGACAAGGTGGTCAAATATCATCTCTGAAGACGAAATGACCAAAATGCCCTCCGTTTGGCTTAACGAGCCAAAATTGTCTGTACCGATTGAAAAATTTTTCTAAGCATTTTCTTGGCATTCTAATGCCATAAGAACCTCAATGACCCTTCTCTGGAGTCCCAAAAATTATTTTATAAATTTTCCTCCGATCTAGGGTTGTTAACGGCCTTCACCGTCACTTCCCTTTCGGGTTACTCATCCCTGGGGTTTCGGCTCGTTTAACCTTAGTGTATTTGGTTTCTAGAATTTTTCCTTGATTTTTTATGAGCATTATTTGGTTTATTTATAACTCCTCACTCTAGTCTATTTATAATTTCAAACATTTTAGCTGCCCAAACTAACATTGGTTGCCTAAACAGGAGACTGTACGGACTAGCGAAAGTGAGGTTGTTACAACTCTTCCCCTCTAATAAAAATTTTGTCCTCGAAATTTACCTAATGCAAACAGTTAAGGGAACTGTTGCCTCATCGTCACTTCACTTTCCCAAGTTGCCTCCTCAGTATTATGGTGCCTCCAATGTACTTTCACCAGTGGAATTTGTTTATTTCTCAGTTTCTTCACTTCCCGAGCCAAGATCTGTATGGGTTCTTCTGCATATGTCAAGTCTGGTTGGATTTCAATCTCTGAGCGATATCTTCTTATCATAGAAACATGGAATATATTATGGATCTTATCTAGTTCTGATAGTAAAGCTAGCCGATAGGCCATTGGTCCCACATGTTCAATGACTTCATATGGGCCAATGAACCTAGGACTTAACTTACCCTTTCTTCCAAACCTCAGTACTTTCTTCCATGGTGAGACTTTGAGAAATACTTTGCCGCCAATTGTATACTCTATCTCTTTTCTCTTCAAGTCGGCATAAGATTTTTGTCTATCTGAGGCAACTTTCAAATTAGCTTTGATTATCTTCACTTTCTCCTCAGTCTGTTTCACCAGGTCTAGTCCTACCAGCTTATCTTTGCCCAATTCAGTCCAACATACTGAGGTTCTACACTTCCTCCCATACAGTGCTTTATACGGGGCCATTTGAATGCTAGCTTGGTAGCTATTATTATATGCAAATTTTACCAGTGGAAGATATCTATCCCAACTCCCCACAAACTCAATTACACAACTCCTCAGCATATCCTCTAGGATCTATTACATAATTCACATTGTTACTATCATTTCAATTTATTATTTGTGAAAATTCAATTAGTTTTTAGGTTTACCTAGATTACTCATTCTGACTGTCCATCCGTCTGAGGATGAAAAGCCGTGCTAAAGCGGAGTTGTGTGCCCAAGGCTTCTTGCAACTTTTTCCAGAATCTCGATGCAAACCTTGGGTCTCGATCAGATATGATGGAAAGTGGGATTCCATGCAGTCTAACTATCTCACTGATATACAATTCTACTAGCTTCTCCAGTAAGTAGTCAGTCCTAACTGGCAGAAAATGTGCTAACTTTGTCAATCTGTCCACTATCACCCATACTACATCATGCTTCTTCTGGGTGAGAGGTAGACCACTAAAAAAATCCATAGTGACTCGGTCCCATTTCCATTCAGGTATGCTTATAGGCTGTAACAACCCTGATGGAACTTGATGTTCTGCTTTAACTTGCTGACATGTCAAACACTTAGTAACATAGTCAGCTATATCATTCTTCATACTAGGCCACCAATAATGAGGCTTCAACTCATTATGCATTTTTGTGCTTCTTGGGTGCATAGCATAAAAACTAGTGTGTGCATTTTTTAGAATACTAGTCTTCAGTTCCCTATCATCTGGTACACACACTCTTCCTCTGTAGTACAGACACCCATCTATTTTCATCTCATAATCAGTTTCCTTCCCCTCTGGAATTTTACCCACAATAGCCATCAATTTGTCATTGGCCTTCTGCCCATCTTGTATCTGCTGTAGTAGGTATGGCCTCACTTGTAACTCAGCCAAAATAGCTCCATCTTGAGCTAAAGATAGATGGGCATTTAGTGATCTTAAAGCTGTGATGGATTGTCTGCTCAAGGCATCAGTAACTACGATTGCCTTCCCAGGATGATAATCTATCACATAATCATAGTCCTTTAAGAACTCAATCCATCGCCTCTATCTAAGATTGAGCTTTTCTGGGTTGGCAAATATTTTAGACTCTTGTGGTCTGTATAGATGTAACATTTTTCACCATACAAATAATGCCTCCATATCTTCAGTGCGAAGATTATTACTGCTAACTCCAGGTCATGAGTAGGGTAATTCTGTTCATGTGGTCTTAATTGCCAGGAAGCATAGGCGACCACTTTCCCCTCTTGCATCAATACACACCCTAACCCATTATGCGAGACATCACTATAGACCACAAAGTCTTTTCTCGATACTGGCTGTGTTAACACTGATGCTTCTGTCAACATAGCCTTCAGCCTCTCAAAACTGGCTTGGCACTTGTCGTTCCAGCCAAATTTCACATTCTTGTATAATAATTTGGTCATATGGGTCAGCTATAAGAGAAAACCCCTTCACAAATCTTCTGTAATACCCAGCTAGCACCAAGAAACTTCTGACCTCAGTTGTATCTCTGGGAGGCTTTCATTCCATCACTTCTTCTATCTTTTTGGGATCTACACTAATCCCCTCAGCTGATACTATGTGTCTAAGAAAGGAGATTTCACACATCCAGAAGTCACACTTGGACAACTTAGCATATAGCTTCTTTTCTCCCAGGGTTTGCAGAACAATCCTCAAATGTTCATCATGTTCTTCCCTGGTCTTGGAATACACCAGAATATCATCAATAAAGACCACTACAAACCGATCTAAGTATGGATGGAATATACAGTTCATAAGGTCCATAAATGCTGCTGGTGCATTTGTTAACCCAAATGGCATCACTAGAAATTCATAATGCCCATACCTGGTTCTAAATGTAGTTTTTGACACATCTGCATCCATTACCCTCAACTGATGATACCCTGATCTGAGATTAACTTTTGAAAATACACCGGCTCCCTTCAACTGATCAAATAGATCATCAATTCTGGGCAACAGATATTTATTCTTCATAGTTACTTTGTTCAACTACCGGTAATCAATACACAATCTCAAGGTTCCATCCTTCTTCTTCAAGCATTGGAGCTCCCCATGGTGAAACACTGGGGCGTATGAACCCCTTATCGAGTAACTCCTACAACTGAATTTTCAACTCCCTCAATTCAGTGGGTGCCATCCTATAAGAAGCAATAGAAATTGGTGTTGTACCCAGCATTACCTCAATAGCAAACTCGACTTCCCTTTCTGGCGGTAAACCAGGCAATTCTTTAGGAAACACATCTGGGAAGTCTCTCACTGTGGGTATATCACACAAATTCGGTTTAGCCTGCCTAGTATCAACCACGTGTGTTAGGTAAGCTTCACAGCCTTTCCTCATCAATCTTCTTGCAACTGTAGTTGAGATAACATTGGATAGGAAATCTATCCTTTCACCCACAACAACAATCTTATTACCCTCAGAAGTTTTCAGAGAAATTCTCTTCAACTTGCATTCAACTATTGCCTGATGACATGACAACCAGTCCATTCCCAAAATCACGTCAAACACATGGAAGGGCAATTCAATTAGGTCTGCCAAGAATTCATACCCCTGAATCCTCAACGAGCAACCTTTATACACCTTATTCACTACCACACTGTGGCCTAGTGGATTTGTGACCAGAATATCTTGATCACTCTCCTTTATTGAAACTCTCCTCTCTATGGGTAGTTTGATGCAGATGTATGAATGAGTGGATTCTGGATCCACCAGTGCATGCATAAAAGTGTTGTAGAGAGAGAATGTACCCCTGATGACGTCCGGGGCATCTTGCTCCTCCTGAGCTCTAATGGCATAGGCCCTGGCAGGTACTCTAGCCTTTGGCCTCTCAGCTGACCCAGATGCAGGCCTCAGTGATGGACCAGCTGCTTCAGATTTACCGGGCTTCCTAACCCTTTGTGGTGCAGGAACAAGTCTGTCTGCTTGTGTTGGAGCAGCTATAGCAGTCCTCTTCGGATAATTTTTAGTCTGATGTTTTGTAGATCCACACCGCAAGTATGCACCAATCACTCGCTAATAGTCCCCCTTATGCCACTTTTGGCAGTACGGACAGGCAGAAGATGCTGGGGCTGGTCCCCTAAACACCGTTCCTGGAGAGCTGCCCACTGATGGTGTGGACTGGCCTCTCCTAGGTGTAAGCGTGGTGCAGGCCCTTGGCCCGGACCACGACCTTGTGGTTGTCCTGAACCCTGAGCAGGAGGACCCTTACTCTTCTTACTGGGAGTAGAAAATGAACTGGAATGACCTAGACCCCTCTTCTGTTGTCTTTCCCTTCTATTTTGCTCATTTATTCGGACTCTTTCTACTTTTGATATAGCATATACTAATTTGGCAAAATCTGTGATCTCCAATGTTGTTATCATGACTTTGATATTGTCATTGAGCCCTTTTTTGAACCTTCTGCACCTCTCTGCCTCTGTAGGGACTATCTCCCTCCAATACTGGCTCAGTCTGATGAATTCTCGCTGATACTCTATCACTAATAGTTGCCTCTGTCTCAGACTGATAAATTCTATTCTTCTCTCTTCTAAATATACTTTACTGACATATTTCTTCCTAAACTCTATAAGGAAGAATTCCCAGGTGACCCGTTCCTGTTGCACCTCACTGGTTACTGTGTCCCACCACTGATATGCATCATCCTGAAGTAGGGACACAGCACCCTCCAGGTTCTGCTCGGGGGTGCAATTAAGCTGTTTCAGCACTCTGATTATTCTATCCAACCAGTTTTCTGCTGTCATGGGATCATCCTCCTTCTTCCCAAAGAAATCCACAGCCCCATGTTTTCCAGATTTCTCGGATGGGACTTGATGGTCGATGGAGGTTGTGGTCGTGGTTGTGGTGGTGGAATTGCCCCCATCATTTGCTTGGTAAAACTTCGGTCATTTGTTGAAATAATGCAAGCGATGTTGGGCGGGTGCCTCATTCTTGGTGGAGCGATTCTCCCGCCTTTGATTCAACCCTTGGTGGAGCATGACTCTCCACCTCTTCATCAACTACTCTTTGAGAAGCAGGATCCATATCCTAATCAAAATAAGAAAATAAACAGATCTGCATCAGTGTCACCTCAACACTTACAAATGCAATGCAATGGTATGCATTCTATCTAGGCCCAGAAACGCCTAAACTGATGCTTTGATACCACTAAATGTGACACCCCTTACCCGTCTACAGTGTAGCCGAGCAAGATATGTCACACAGTGTGCAGGAGTACCAATTCACATTTCCATTTCGAGTTACCCTTTTTAAACTCATTTATCTATAATTTTGATTAATCTGAATTTTTTCGCAAATTTTATAGAAAATCCGGCAGAGTGCCGGCTATAAATTGAAAAAACAATTCTTCTGAACCTATTTAAAAGACACTTCTAACAAAATTTTTAAATCCAGAACTCCATTATACACACATCTCAACTCAATCTTGTTAATGGAGGAGTGAGGGAGAGAGCATAGGTGACGTTTTGAGGAAGGGAGAGGCTGCTGGTTTGTTCCAGATTTCTGCCCTCTTTTCTTTATTTTTAATGTGTTATAATTGTATTTCTTGAATTTTGATTGGCCAAAGATTTTAATGACCTCATGCTTACTTAAGGATTAGGTAATAAATCCAATTTATTTTCATTTTCTTTTCTTTCCTTTGCTATTCATTTTTAATTAATTTTTCATCAATGTTTTTTTATATTTTATGTCATATAATTCACTTACATAAATGGATAAGGTGGTAAAAAATCATCTCTAAAGACGAAATGACCAAAATGCCCTCCGTTTGGCTTAACGAGCCAAAATTGTTTGTACCGATTGAAAAATTTTTCTAAGCATTTTCTTCGCATTCTAATGCCGTAAGAACCTCAATGACCCTTCTCTGGAGTCCCAAAAATTATTTTATAAATTTTTCCCTGGTTTAGGGTTGCTAACGGCCTTCACCATCACTTCCCTTTCGGGTTACTCATCCCTGGGGTTTCAGCTCGTTTAACCTTAGTGTATTTGGTTTCTAGAAATTTTTCTTAATTTTTATGAGCATTATTTAGTTTATTTATAACTCCTCACTCTAGTCTATTTATAATTTCAAACATTTTAGCTGCCCAAACTGACATTGGTCGCCTGAATAGTGGACTGTACAGACTAGCGAAAGTGAGAATGTTACACATGAAGTCAAATTATGACCCTAACTTAAACTAAATTGCTAGAAAAATTTAGTCTAGCAAATTTGCTCTGATTCTGGACTGAACCTGGAAAATATGAGTAATTAGGCATCTGACCAGTTTTGGAAAAATTAATAACTCAAGCTACCTAACTGCAAATTCAATAATTTCAAATCCAAAATACTCATAAAACATAGAACTACAACTTTCATCTTTGGACCTAAGCCCAATTCTTAGGGCAAAGTAGGGGAAATATTGAGATAATTCAGGAATGCTAAATTTGGAATTCCTACAGTTTAGCCAAATTGCCTTGTGACCTCCGAATGTTTATCAGGCCATAACTTCCTTTACAAAATTCCAATTTAAGTAATTCAAAATGATTTGAAAACTTAAGACAAAGGCCTAAAACATTGTTTTAGGGACCTGGTCCAAATTCTAAGCTTAAGATACTCGAATATAGAATGCAAATTTAAGTTGAAAACCTAGAAAACATAGAATTTCAGGATATGACACCAAGAATAGTGTATAGTATTTTGACCATAATTAGAGATCTAGAACTCTAAATTGAGTTATTCAAAAAAAGAATTAAAGTTTATATATAGATGAATAACTTTCATAAGGATTGCATTATCAAATTATTATTGGAACTAGGTTGAATTTGGATTCTAATGTCAGGTTCCAAAACTGTCTAGAACCCAAAATCAACTGTAACTTTGAATTCATTAGAAATTTGTTTGGTTAGCTGTAAGTGGAACTTAGAATGATAATAAATCTTTGAATTTGTGAATTTTCAGTGGAAAAGGAGTCCTCCAAGAAAGGGAAGGACTAAGTTAAGAAAAGAAAATTGAAAGAAGATTTGTGCACAACTAGAATCTTCTTTGTTTTAAATTTTGTAATTTGAAAGACAATTATGCTTTTCTGTTTCATTTCTGAATTATTTACGTTGTTTTAAGAAGTTTGAATGTGAAATGAATTTATTATTTTGAAAAGGCAGATATTGGCTATTTGAATTTATTGTAGTAAGAGGATGAGCTGGTTTGAATGCTTTTAGAAGTGTTTTGAGTATTGAGGTGTTGCCAACCCTATATGGGAACTTTTTATTGATAAAATGTGATTATTTGATTTACAATGTGATTATTGAATGGAAATTATTTTGAATTTGTTTCAAAACCACAGTTGGCATGGCAATTTGATTTGTGTCCCTCATTATTTGAGGTGAGATTGATTATGTTACCTCCCTCTCTGGCTTTCCTGTTGAAGTTGAGATTGGATGAGTACTCACATTGCTAGCTAGTCCCCTCCCTCATTAATAATGGTTAATTGGGTTTAGATTACTTTGTCATAGTGTACAACATGGCATTGATTGTGAAATTTTGTGTCATGACCCTAATTGTGTGATTATTGGCAACACTATTGATTTGTGAACGTTTTGATAAAATATGATTGAAACAAATTATTTGTATGATTAAAAAGTTAACATCGATTTTATGAATTATGGAAAATATGGATATTTCAAACTCTTGGTTATGATTTGATAAATCATGTTTTATATTCAGTTTGAAAATTATTAGTTGTGCACCACTGAGTTCATCGCTCAGCGATAGCTTTTGTATGCTGTTGTAGGTAGGGAAAAAGAGAAAGCTACAGAGTGAGAGCAGTGTTTTGATTTGGCTTCGTGTATATATTAGGTATGCCCTTGTGCATTCGTTTTGATGTATTTATCGTTATATGTATTTATGTAGAGACATTAAGCAGTTGTACATAAACCTTGTAATATTACTTTGGGACTTTCTTCAAATGTAAAGATTTGTAATATTAAGTTCTTTATTTTCAA
Source organism: Hevea brasiliensis (assembly GCF_030052815.1). Lineage (NCBI taxonomy): Eukaryota > Viridiplantae > Streptophyta > Magnoliopsida > Malpighiales > Euphorbiaceae > Hevea > Hevea brasiliensis. The sequence continues at coordinate 84,691,717 of NC_079497.1, read as the reverse complement.
TAAATGTAAAAGTTAAATTCCTTTTGAATTGTGGTTGAGGAAATAATTTATTAATGATTGAATTGATGAGATTGAAGTATAAATTTTATTACAGGTTGTTTTTAATAGGTGTAAATTTTGGTTTTTATGAAATTACAGCCGTTACCACACGGATTTTTTGCAGAAATTCTCTTGGGTTTTTAAAAATACTTAATTAATTTCTCAACTAAAAATGAAATTGGTATGTTTAAAATCCCTTGTAGTATATTTAATGGGTTATCGGTAGGCGGAAATCGGTAATTTATTAGGTATACTATGGGATTATATCATATCTTACAGAGGGGTAAGGTGTGACATGTTTTAGTGGTATTAGAGCTATAGTTTTGAATTGTATAATTGAAATATTTTTTGATAAGTACAACTGCTCAAATGTCATTGGTTGATAGATATAGTGCATTTACATCAAGAATATGGACTAATGGAAAGAAATCTCCTTAGGTTGGTTGTTCAGGGAGTAGAATTTCTTGTGAATTGAAATGGAAGAAGGAAATAACACCGTGGAGCAATCAGTTGCAGCTGAAGCATAGGGAGAGGTCCCAGCTCCTCAGAATGTCAGTGGGCCAATTGCACTAGTCCCACCTATGCAGTTTCCTACACATTTCGCATAGCAGATGGCTACACTATTCCAACAAATGGCTGGCAATGTACTAGTCCAACCCCTAGTACGAGTCCAACCCCCAGCAAGGCAATATGAAAAACTGATGAAGTAAGGGCTGCAGAGTTCAAAGGCACAGTAGACCCATTAGAAGAAAAATAGTGGTTAGAGCGGATGGAAGGGATCTTCAGGAAACTACAATGCACAAATGATTTGAAATTAGAGTACTTAGTCTTTTTGTTACATGGGGATGCATATGAATGGTGGTAGACCATCCCTAACAGTGTAACACCCTCACTATAGCAATTCCCTACATTCTACTGTTCCGGCGACCGGTGTCAGTCTGGACAGCTAGAACGTCTGGAAAAATATTTAGACTAGAGTAAGGAATCATAAATAACTCAAATATTAATAAGAAAAATTAAGGAAAAATTTTAGAAATAAAATACAACCAAGTTAAATGAGCTGGTGCCCTAGCGATGGGTAACCCAATGGGAAGTTACGGTCTTCGCAGCTAGAAGCCCTAAACCGAGAAGAAAATTCGTGAAATAATTTTTGAGACTCTAGAGAAGAGTTATTGAGGTTTCTATGGCATTAGAATGCCAAGAAAATGTTTAAAAATTTTTTTCAATCGGTACAGAAAATTTTAGTTTGTTAAGCCAAACGGAGGGCATTTTGGTCATTTTGTCTTCAGAGATGATTTTTGGCCGACTTGTCCAGTTAAGTAAATAATTATTATGATCTAAAATATAAATAAATCTTGCTAAAAATTGAATTGGAAATGAGTAGAAAAGAAAAAGGAAAGAAAAATGAAAGAAATTATGAATTATGATATCATATGATGTCATTAAACACTCTCCACCCAATCACAACTTGACAAGCCTCTTAAAAGGGATAAAAAATAAATAAAAATGAGACAAAATGAAAAAAAATTCTGCACTCATCTTCCCCATTCAGCCGGTACACTTTTCTCTCAACCTCCATAAGTGTTGTTTCATCTCTTTCTTCCATTTCCCATGAATTCTCACTACTAAACCCTAAGCATCTTTCATTAAAACTTGTCTACACCTCTTGAAAAAGTGTTTGGCTGCCAAGAAAAGCCAAGAAAGTGAAGGAAAAATTTAAGATTGGATGAGGGAAAATTCTGCTCACACAAGGGTGAGTGCCTATTTCTTATTTTTTTCTTTAGATTTTGTGCTAGTAACATTATTTATGCTAGGAAATTGAGAAAATTAAATAAATATGTGCATGATTAGGCCTCTAAAAATTTTGGCAGCTGTATGGGGGAAAGTAGTTATGATTATTTTTATGGATTAAAGTGGATTAGAGGTTGTGTTTGAAGTGTATATGTATAGTGATAATGAATTAGTATGTTTAATTGATGTATGTGCATGAATGGACATTTGAAAACTAGGGTTTGAGGCATGAAGTTAGGGTTTGCTCATGTAATGGTATATTAACATTGTAATGGTCAATTAGTGACCATTTGAATGTGTGTGATGAGGAATTGAAGTGAGTAAGGATAATGGAGTTGAGTTTAGGCATGTTGCCCTTGGTGACCTGTAGGACTGGTTGTGAGTCTAGCAGGTTTGGGCAGCCATAAATAGAGTTGTATAGGTTGTGTAAGGCCAATTGGACATGAAACTAGACATATAATGGCACAATTTTGGTGAAGAAAACCTGCCCAGAAAACCAAACCAAGTTGACTTAAAAATTGCCCTAATCCGGGTGACTTGCATTCTGCCTAGGCAAAATGACCAAATAAACAGTATTTATTCATTTAGTCATAACTCAGTGTAGAAAGGCCCAATTGACCTGAAATTCTACCAGAAAATAGATGAGACATAGACCTAAAACTTTCATGCGGAACACAAATCCAAATTCTGATCATAACCTAGTTAAATTGCCAACCAAACTTAGGTCACTAAATCTAGCAGAACCAAATTGCCCAGAAATTTTGGGTACAGGTCAATCCAGCCAATTATGGTAAAATGACCATAACTTGAGCTGCAAAACTCCAAATGGAGTGATTTAAAAAAAGAAATGTATCTAGACACAATAAGGAACAACTTTTATGAAGACAATTTTGCCAAATTCCTACTGTACAAATGACCAATGGAATAGTAAACTTAGTGCTTGAAATCTGAAAATTGTGAATAACTAACACTAAGCTTTGAAACGGTATTGGCAACCAATACCAATAACTTTAGAATCCAAAATGTGGTATCTTGGTAAATTTAGGTTCAATAAATTTTTTCTGTATAAAAAAGTCAACAATTTGAGTGAATAGTAAGGTGAACAGTAATACATAGACACAAAGTGTAAGAACTAAATTGGTAGAGGAAATTAAGGCATGAAATTTGGAATCCATGAAATGTTCATGGATTACTTGGAATAGGTAATTGAGATTTATACTCCCAACACCAGTGAAATTCATAATATATTAGCAAAACAACTTGAAATATGAAATATTCTTTACATGAATGGATTATTGAATGTATAAATGAGATAAAAGTGCCATTTGGGATTTAAGTTCCCATCAAGAGAGAAAGGAAAAATGTTTTGAATACAATGGGACATGTGAACCATTGTTTAGAATTGTGATCATATAAATGATTAAATGAATGTATAAATTATAATTGAAATTTGTCATGAAATAATGAAGTCATAAAACACAATATATTAATATTTAATGATATTATGTTCCCTTGTATTACCTAGACATGTGTGTCAGATTGGATAGATTGGCATGCCAATAGGGTATTATTTTAGCAGTACTGCGAAAGGCTTTATGCCTGTATTCATGGCTTTATGTCCGTATTCATGGCTTTATGCCCGCACTCATGGTTTAATGCCCGATTATGTGTTATCATGGCTTTTTAGCCATACTGACTGCATACGTGGTTGACGTTCTGCGTCTCATGGTATGACGGCCCGAGGCACCGCGGTGTCCAGTGCCAACTAACCATTATCCAGTTTAGTCAGCCTGTCGTAGGTTACTTGGGCAGTCTAATTTATTAAAATAAATTATGAATATTAGCAATTAAAAATGCTAGAAAGTAAATAAATGAGAAGAAGTTCTGAAATAAATTAGATTAGCTCCAAAAATTTGTTCCTTAGAATGATCTGAAGTAAATTAAACTAGTTATAAAAATTCTAAATATTACAAAATGATTGTAAACAACTTAGAAGTATCAAGGAAGTGATAAAAAGACTAGTAGAAGAATTATAACTTAAATAACATTACAAATGTGACTTTCATAAGAATATAAGTATAAGAATAAATTTTAGATTTATTTGTATATTATATAAATGATTATAGTAAACTTATGACAAAAGAAATTCTAGAAAGCAACATAAATGACGAAAAATATACTGTATGGCAAATTTCATATGAACCCAGTAAAATTCTTGAGTATAGAAAATATGCTCCAATTATTTTTACTTGTTATATTATTTCCTTGTTATATTATTGCACCACTAAGCAGCAATGTTTAGCGCGATGCATTTGTTTCCTCGTGCAAGTACTGAAGTTAAAGCCCAGCGAATACCAAACAGAGATTTTAGAGTTCTGGTCTGCAGAGTATTCAAGGTTGTCACCTCCTCAGCAATGCATGTAGATAGGGCCCATATAGATCATATTATGTATTTTGTACATTATAAATAGTTATTATTTGTAATGTAAACTATGAATGGTATGTTGAAATATAGATTATGGAACTGTAATTAATTTGTAGATCATGTAAATCATGAATTTATGTAATCAGTCTGTAAATTATGTAAATTAATGGAACTTGAGAATATATATATATAAATTGTGCATGAATGAAAATGCAAGGAAATGAATATGAAATTGAGATATATGAATGAGTATGTGAATTATAAGAATTAAATGTGAGATGAATATGATGAGCATGAATGATATTTTTATTGTAAAATATTATTGAAAATTTCAAGCAGTTGAATAGTGAAATACATCAACTGATAATAAAATAGGGAAAACTCTGCTAGTTTTTCTTTGGTAAAAAATAATTGATATTAAAATATAACGATATCAAATTATTAAAATAATAAAGTAAGACAAGATAGGGTGCTCCGGCACCGAATGTAGCACACTTCGCTCGGCTACACTATAGTCGGGTGAGAGGTGTCACAAACAATTTTGTAGTGCCTCCAGTCTTGACCTGGGAAGATTTCCTCAAAGAATTCTGATAGAAGTATGTCCCAGATACGTATGTGGATATGAAGCTCTAGAAGTTTCTGAGTTTGAAGCAAGGGGACAGAACTATGGCTAAGTATGAGAGGGAATTCTCCTGCTTGAGCCACTATGCTGTGAGTTTGCTTGACACTAGCAGAGATAGATGCAAAGAGGTTTGAGTTTGGATTCAGGCCTAGCCTGGGGCTGCAAGTGGTTGGTTTCATACATGGAAATTTCTCAAAGCTGATCTCCCAAGGCCTTAAATTAGAAAGAATTGAGTTAGAAGGGGCAGCTGAAAAGGGAATGGCAGAAAAGGAGAAGAGTTAAAAGACTTCTAGTCAAGCTTCAGGCAATGGTTTGAGAAAGAGAAAGCACTTCGGGGGACCCAGTACTCGTAGATTTGGTAGAGGGAGATCCACAGGACAGAGGCCACCCAGATTGAGTTAATAAGTACCCAGGAATTCCTTTCTTGTTCGTACCTATGAAACTTATGGTAAGGTACATGGAGGCATATGCTATAAGGCCATAGGAGCCTGCTACAATTGCAGTGAAACTAGACATTTTGCTAAGGATTGCACCAGTGCTTGCAGATTTGTGCTGCTTATAGCAGTTAAAGGATCAGTTCAGGGTTCTGATTCTAAAGGTTCACAGTCAGTTAGTAAAGGCAGAGGCAGAGGCAGAGGCAGTGGTAGAGGTAGTGCTTCTGGTAGTCAGAGCACAGTGAACCAACTAGAGCAGAGTGGTGCACCAGCCAGGGTGTACACCGTGCACTAGAGGGAAGAGGCAGAGACTTCAGTTGTAGTTGTTGGTGCATTCTCCATCTTTGACAGAGATATTTATGTACTATTTGATCCCAGCTCTACTCATTCCTATGTTAGTGCTAGAATTATGTGTTCTGCTGCTATTCCTTGCATGAACATGGATTTTGATGTGCTGGTGACTAGTCCTTTAGGACAAGAAGTTAGGGTGAACATATTGTATAAGGATTGTCCATTGGTGATCCAAGGACATACATTCCTATTTGATTTGATTGAAATTCCCTTCAGAGATTATGATATCATCTTGGGCATGGATTGGCTAGTTAAGCATCACACAATAATTGATTGTAGACTGAAGACAATCACTTTTGGTCTTTTCGAGTACAAAGATGTGGTAATACACGGGAGAGGCAATTATTACTGTCAAATCTCATTTTAGTTGCACTTGCTAGAAGAATGATTTGGAAGGGGTATAAAGCTTATTTAGCTCATGTGATAGACACCTAGATAAGGAGTCCAAATCTTAAGGATATCCCTATAGTGTGTGATTTTTTGGCTGTCTTTCCAGATGAATTGTTAGAATTACCTCCAGAAAGAGAGGTGCAATTTGAAATTGAGGTGATGCCAGGTGTGGAGCCAATCTCCATCACTCCATATAGGATGGCACCGGCTGAATTAAAAGAATTAAAGGTGCAGTTACAAGAGTTGCTAGATAAGGGTTTTATCCACCCTTGTGTGTCACCTTGGGGAACACCAGTGTTGTTTGTTAAGAAGAAGGATGGTACTCTCCGATTGTGCATCGACTACAGACAGTTGAAAAAGGTGATAGTAAAGAATATATGCCTTTTTACCACAAATTGATGATTTGTTTAATCAGCTGAAAGATGCAACTGTGTTCTCCAAGATAGACTTGAGATCAGGATACTATCAGTCGAGGGTGCAGGAGCAGAGTATTCCTAAAACTGCTTTTAGGACTCGGTATGGCCACTATGAATTTTTGGTGATGCCATTCGGGTTGACTAATGCTCCGGCTACTTTTGTGGACCTGATGAACACTATCTTCAGGCCATATCCTGACCCTTTTTGTAGTGGTATTTATAGATGATATTCTGGTGTATTCGAAGAATGCAAAGAAGCATGATAACATCTAAGAATTGTATTACAGACTTTGAGGGAGAAATAGTTGTATGCCAAACTATCTAAATGTGAGTTTTGGCTGAAGGAGATTGTAACATCATCACTTTAGCTAGTTCGTACGTTCTACTATTCCGGTGACCAATGTCGGTCTAGGCAATTAGAATATCTAGAATTATAATTAGACTAGAGTGAGGAGTTATAAATAAACCAAATAATGACAAGAAAAATTAAGGAAATTTTTTTAAAAATAAAATGCACTAAGGTTAAATGAGCTGTAGCCCCAGCGATGAGTGACCTTAATGGGAAGTTGCTATGAAGACAGATAGCAACCCTAAACCATAGGGAAATTCTGTGAAATAATTTCTGGGACTCTAATAAAGGGTTATTGAGGGTTCGATGACAATAAATTACTAAGAAAAGACAAGGAAAATTAAAACAATCGGTACACACAATTTTAGCTTGTTAAGCCAAACGGAGGGCATTTTGGTCATTTCTTCTTCAGAGATGAATTTTGACCAACTTGTCCAATTAAGTAAGTGAATTATATGACATAAAATATAAATAAATATTTATGAAAAATTTATTAAAAATGAGTAATGAAAGAAGAAAAGAAAAGAAAAACAAAAATGAAATAAAAATTACATTTATGACATAAGCATGATGTAACTAAAATGTTCTACTCAATCAAATTTTAACAAGTCATTATACACTACTTAAAAAGAGAGAAAATGAGTTAAAAATGAAAAGCAAATTCTGCCATTCATCTCCTTCGGCCAGCCGACTCCCATTCTCTCTCCTTTCACCATTTTTATTCCAAACTTCTCACTAGAAATTGCTTAAAAAATCACCATAAAATCATAAGCTTTCTTCACAAAAACTCCTCCTCACACCTTAAACCATCTCTAAGCAGCAATTAGAAGAAGAAATTATGGAGATTTATAAGCTCAAGTTATCTCCCAAAAGAGGTTAGTGTCTAATATTTCATCTCTCTTCAATTTCTTATTTAAGAACATGATTAAAGTTGAATTAGTAAGAAAAGAAATGAAAATAGTAAGAAAAGAAATGAATATATATATATATATATGTATGTATGTATATATATATATATATATATATATATATATATATATATGTATGTATATATACATATATATATATATATATCCCATGATTTCGGTAGCCATAGATGGGTTAGGATTTGATGAATTTTCTTGAAACAAAGTGGTATGTGAGCTGCCCTTAGCACTAATCTCATGATTAGGATAATGAAATGTAAGTTAGTGCATGAATTGAAATGGTAAAGTTTGGGTTTGGGTACAAATTTGAGATTTTTTTTTTTTTTGTAACACTCCTATGTTCGGTAGCGTGTTCTACTGTTCCAGTGACCAGTGTTGTCCGGACAGCTAGGATGCCAAGAACTACACTTCGATATGAGTGAGGAGACATAAAATAATGAAATACAAGAAAATAAAATACAAGAAAAACAAAGGAAAAATAATAGCAAAGAAATGTAACCAAGTTAAGCGAGCCGAGAACCCTAGCGATGGGTGACCGCACCGGAAAGTCGCGGCGTGGACCGTTGACTAGCCCTGGACCGCGGGGAACCCTGAAAAATATTTTTAGGACCTAAATAGACACCTGTTGAAGTATAAATACTATTAGAAATATCAAAGAAAAATTAATTAATTAGTACAAAGAATAGTGAGAAATCGAGAAAACGGATAAAATCCAGTGTTACCGAAAAATCGAGAATACAACCCGAATAGAGGCATTGTGGTCATTTAACATCCCGAGTTGTCTTTTGAGCTAAATGTCCATTAAAAATAAATGGTAATAAAGTTTGAAAATGCCATAAAAAAAAATGAAATATTATGTGTTCTATGAATAAGAAAAAATTATGGGTTTAATGTGGAATAAATGAAAGTTAAACATTAACTTCAATTCTTTAATCACTTAATGGACCACTATGGGATATCTTAAGAATAAAAAAAAAAACAGAATTGGTCCCACTCACAATCTGCAGCATTCTTTCTTCCTCAAATCCTCACTTTGTCGAATTCAAATATCCACACAAACCACCATTGTTGGCCATGGAAGGACCTCCATGCAACCTTGATTAATTCACCTTTTCCACTTGATTCCTTCACTAAAGTTGTTCTACACAACATGGGCAGTAGATAGGCAACAAGAAAACCAAGTTTTGGAGAGGTTTTGAAGAATTTCCAAAGTGCTAAGTTTGTATTTTTGGGTTATTGCTTCATTAAAGTTTTAAGGATGTTATGGGTGTTTGATTTATGGAGAAATTTTTGAGGTTTGATGTTGAATAGGGATGTGTACTTTTGGCAGCCATGAAACACTTTGAAGGCAGTTTATTTTTGCTTGTAAATGGTGAATTAAATGATTGATTAAATGTATATTGTGTAGGAAATTGTTTGGGTGATGTATACTTAGTATATGTAAATGTGTATTGAAATTTGAAGCTTGGAAATTAATAGAATGTAAAGGTACCATTGCGGCAGGTTGTTAACTCTTGAAGAATGCTGGAATTCATGCTTGGTTTATGGTATATTAATGTTAAATTGTGTTGGATGTTAGGGCAGTTTGAGTGTATATATGATGGTGTGAAGTTGGACATGAAAAAAGTGTTATGGTTAGGTGATTGAATTGTTGTAAATTGAGTTGAAAAATTATGCACTTTATGGTGTATGTTGAATGTAATTGTAAGCTGCCAAAATGACCTATAATGTGTTGTGAATTATGTTTAGGTCATGATACAACCAGAATTGACTTGAATATTGAGTTTGGTAAGTGTTAGGAGTGAACCTTGATGTGTATGAAAGAAATGCAATAAGGCAGTTTGTGTTTTAGGCCTATAACTTTAAGTGTGTGGCTCCAATTGGTATGAGACCAATTGGAGGTGAGACTAGACACAAAATGTGCCAACTTTCATGAAGGAAGCATACCAAAATTCTGCTTGCAAGGTAGCTTGAAAAATGACCAAATCCGGATTAAGTGCAAATAAGGCCTGAAAATTGACCATTTGGGCAGCAGTTAGTGTTTAGGTCATAACTCACTCAAAACAGGTCCAATTGACCTGAAATTTTAAACATGAATATCTAAGACCCATATCTACAAGTCTTATGAAGACACAAAAGCCCAGAAATGAACATAAGCAAGTCAAACAGCTTGCACAAGTTTGGGTTCAAAAACTGGCTGAACCAAAATTGACCTAAAATGACCTAAAGTGACCAATTTTGATGCAATTTGACCAGCAATAGTAAAATGACCATAACTTGGTCTACATAACTCAGAATGACCTGAAATTTTGCCCCGCATGCAATAAAACATAGATATACAAGTTTGTAGTTTTGACCGAAACCCGAAAACCGAGGGAACTAGGTCGTCCGGCTTGGTCAAACTAGTATCCCGGAATCCAGCAAATTGCAAGAAAATGCAAGATACATGGAAATAAATTTGGTAACATGTACCAACCCTAAAAGACTATTGAATATGACATATTAGTAACATTAAAACCTAATTTACCTAGAATGCATCGAGGGTTGACATATTAGGTTGACTAAGGAAATAATAGAATTCGATAAATTAATTATTGAACCTTATTCTTACAGACAGTTTAAATGAGTACTGAAACACTTCAAATTGTCTTTCTCAGTTAGCAAAGACTCAGGGAAGGGGAAGGAAACACTGAGTCAGAGCAAAGAGACAGTTATCAGAGGTTTGTGCACAACTAGTTTTTAACTAATTTTGTTTGAATATTTCATATGATTAAATGACATATTTTTCTTATGTATTATGTTTAACAAGCATTTGATTTAATTCAATGATTATTGAAAATTGTTATAGTATGTATGAATTTAGCTTTGTGAAATGGTATTTCCACAAGTATTAAGCATTGTTATGGATTGAATAAATTATCTTTTAGAAAATTGTGATAGAACATTTTTTGAATTGTGATGGTAATTTTCATAGAAAATGCAAATTTATGATATGAATTGTGATGAGTATAAAAATTATTGGATATTGGAATTGAATTTGAATCAAATTATATTGTGATTTATGCTCACTAAAAGGATTGTGATATAGTTTTATATCTCACTATAGATGCTTGACTAGGCTATTACCCGTCTCTCTCATTTGTTGAGAAAACAATGGAGTTAGTTGTGTTTTGATTACCATGGTACGTGCACAAGCTTAGATTTTTCTCTGATTTGAGGTTAGATCTAAGTTTGTTTTATCATTATGGCCCTTGCGGAAGATTCATTATTGTGATGGTGCTGTGCACGATGATTCGACCTCCCCGACCATTGGGAGTTAGAATCTGATTCGACCTCCCCGACCAAAGGGAGTTAGAATCACATCGAATATGGCCCTTTCGAATTAGTCTTGCATAGTTAGTGAGATAAGAATAATTTTTGAGATACAACATGGTTTTTGAGACACATAATGTTTTTGAATGGTAAAGAATTGTGATTTCAATTATGATTTATTGTATAATTGATTTTGTTGGAATTACCTAAATGGTTAGTTATGATTTGATAAATTGAATTTCATGATCGAAGTCATTTTATACAAATGATTCACATTATTGGCAATGAATATTTTGAGTTTTGGAATTTTATGAGTATTCAGATTTCCAAATTATTTACTGTAAATTTTGTCAATGTATATTGTACTATATTTTAAATTATAGTTGTGCACCACTGAGTTCACCACTCAGCGATAGCTTTGTATGTTGTCGCAGGTAAGAAGAGCATAGAGCAGTGAGTAAGTTTCTTTGAAGACACTTTCAGATCAGCTCCAGGTATATTATAGGTATACCCATGTACATAGGTTTTGATGTATGCATGTAATAATATGTATGTAAATTATTTGAGCAGTAGTATAAAAACTCTTGTAAAATAATTTGGTATGTAATTAAATGTAAATTATTGTAAATGTAAGTTTGGGATTTCATTTATCTGAATAGTTTTGTAATATTAATTTTGAGTCTTGTAATCAATGAAATGTTTCTTTTATGAGGAGATTGATTTGATTATTGAGATTTGAATTATGAGTGCAAATGAAGTTATTGAAGTTGTATTTGAGAAAACATATTGGGAGCATTTTCTTTTGCAGGATTAAAGAACTGTTTTCTCAAAATACAGCTGGCACTTTGCCGAAATTTTGAAAAAATTTTATAACACTAAATTTTAATCGATGATTTAAATTTCACAAAAATTGTTTTTAAAATCCCTTGTAGTATATCTAATGGGTTATCGGTAGGCAAAGTACGGTAATTCATTAGTTGTACTACGGGATCATGTTACATCTTACCGAGTAGGGTGTGACATGTTTTGTGGTATCAGAGCAATGGTTTTAAAGTAAATTTTGAACTGTGAATTTGAAATCTTTTTGTCGGTAACTATAACTGCTCAAATGTTCGATACATATAGTACATTTACATCATAAATATGAACTAATGGAGAGGAATCTCCTTATGTTGGTTGGAATAGAAAATCCTATGAAAAGATATGGAAGAGAAGAATGAGACAATAGAATAGTCCATGATGGCAGAAGTACAAGTTGAGGCCCCATCTCCACAAATTGTCGAAGGCCCGACTGTACCAGTTTTACCAGTACAAATTACTGCACAAATGGCCCAGCAAATGGCCACTTTCTTTCAACAAATGGCTGATAATCTGTCAGCCTAAGCCCAAGTACAGACCTAACCCCCACAAGGGCAGTATGAATTAGAGAAGAGGGAGAAATCTACGGGTCAGATTTCGAGCAGTTATTTGAGGAAGAGAAAAGAATTTGAGGAACCCCGAGCTCAGGGATACGATAGAGGCAGATCATCATGGTAGAAAACACCAAGATCTAGTCGTTGAACAACCAGAAGTTCCCATTCTGCCCGTTTCTGCCATGTTTGTGGTAAGCTACATGGAGATATTTGTTTTAGGGCCTCTGGAGCCTGCTACAATTGTGGAAAACTTGGACACTTTGCTAAAGATTATACTAGAGCACCTCGATCTGCTCTTCGGAGTCCACAGACCATCAGTCAGAGTCGAGATAGAAATAGAGTTGGTACTCCTCACCACTATAACATAGTGAATCAACCCGAATATAGTAGCGCACCAGTCAGAGCGTCCACTATGTGCCAAGGGGAAAGAGCAGAAACTTCGAATGTAGCTGCTAGTAAGTTCTTAATTTTTGGAAGAAATAATGAGTTATTATTTGATCCCAGCACTACTTATTATATGTTAGTGTTAGAATTCTATGTTTTGTTGTTATTCCTTTACAGGGGAATAAATTTTAATGCGTTAGTGACTAGTCTTTTAGGATCAAAACTACAATAACAAGTATGATTAACATTAATTTTGGAAGAATTGTTAGCTAAAAGTATTTTCTAACATACCATAAATTATAAAGCTAATTGGCGAGCCTACTTAATGTAAGGCAAGAGGACCTAAAAGTAACTTACAGTAATAGAATTGCTCTAGATGAGGGCAAAGATGTTACTGTTAGTAATTATTAATGGATATTGTAATCAGAATCAGTTTAGGATATTAGTGAATTCGAGAAAGATAAGATGTTAGAAAACCTTGCCCATGAGGTTATAATGTAGTGACTATATAATGTTCTCGATGTTTGTATTATAAGCTGCAGATTACAGTACCGACATGGGATTATTGTGTAGAGCTACGTGCTTCCTCGTGGTACAATAAATTAAGAATATTTGTAAGTAATCTATAAATTAATACAGTTGCGCCCGAATAGAGTACTATTAAGGGAAATAAATGTGAAAAAATTCTAGTAAGAAATTTAAAACTTTATAACAAGCCTATCAAACGACTACACTTGTAAGGTAGCTAGAGTCAGTTACTCGGTTACATTAATGTGAATTACCTGTACCACAGTAATTACTATAAGCTTAGAGATATCAGTATGACTTATCATCCTCAGACGGATGGACAGTCGAAATAAGTGATTCAGGTAAATTTTGAAACTCATTGAGTTTCTATAAATAATGAAATGAAATGGTAATAATAACCTGTAAAATGTAATAAACCCTCAAGAATATACTGAGAACTTTTGTCCTTGAATCCAGGGGAGATGGGATAGATACATCCCACTAACAGAATTTGTATACATTAATAAGTGTCAAGCTAGCATACAAGTGGCACCCTATGAAACATAGTAAGAGAACGGATAACTCTAGATTTTGTGATGAAACTTCCGAGGACACAGAATAGTTAAGATGCAGTATAGGTCATAGTTGATAGACTAACCAAGTCTGCTCACTTTTTGCCAGTCCGGATGGACTATAGCCTGGAAAGATTGGCCAGATTATACATATATGAAATTGTAAAATTGCATGGAGTGCCAGTATCGATTGTATCTGACAGAGATCCTAGGTTCACTTCTAGATTCTGGGCAGTCCTCAGAAAGCCCTAAGAACTAGATTGAACTTCAGCACAACATTCCACCCACAAACAGATGGCCAACCTAAAAGGGTTATTCAGATATTGGAGGATATGCTACGGGCTTGTATGATTGAGTTTGAAGGTAGTTGGGATACACACTTGCCTTTGATTGAGTTTGCTTATAACAACAGCTACCAATCAAGCATTGAGATGCCTCCATATGAAGCTTTGTATGGCAGAAAGTGCAGAACTCCCCTATGTTGGGATGAAGTTGGTGAAAGAAAGATGATTGGGCCAGAAATTGTTCAGCAGACATAGGAAAAGATTAAATTGATCAGAGATAGACTCAAGGCTACATAAGACCGTCAGAAGTCTTATGTTGATCTGAAGAGAAGAGATATTGAATATGCAGTGGGTGATAAAGTATTCCTCAAAGTTTCTCCTTGGAAGAGGATTATGAGATTTAGCAGAAAGGGAAAACTGAGTCCTCGTTTCATCGGACCATATGACGTTCTGGAAAGAGTGGAACCTTTGGCATATCGGTTGGCATTACCTCCGGAGTTGGTAAGGATACACAGTGTCTTCCATGTGTCCATGTTAAGGAGGTACAGATTAGACCCATCTCATGTACTATCAGTTGAATAGATTGAGGTAAAATCCAAACCTCTCATATGAGGAAGAACCCATAGAAATTCTGGCTTATGAGGTGAAGCAGCTGAGGAATAAACAGATACACCAGGTTAAAGTGCTGTGGAACCATCGTTCAAGCCAGGAAGTTACTTGCGAATGTGAAGAGGATATGAGGAGACAGCACCCACAGCTGTTCAGAGACTAATGCCAGGTAAAATTTCGAGACGAAATTTATTTTAGGGGGGGGGGGGGAATTGTAACACCCCTATGTTTGGTAGTGCGTTCTACTGTTCCAGTGACCAGTGTTGTCCAGACAGCTAGGATGCCTAGAACTACACTTCAATATGAGTGAGGAGACATAAAATAATGAAATACAAGAAAAGAAAATACAAGAAAAACAAAGGAAAAATAATAGCAAAGAAATGTAAACAAGTTAAGCGAGCCGAGAACCCTAGCGATGGGTGACCGCACCGGGAAGTCGCGGCGTGGACTGTTGACTAGCCCTGGACTGCTGGGAACCTTGGAAAATATTTTTAGGACTTAAATAGAAACCTATTGAAGTATAAATACCATTAGAAATATCAAAGAAAAATTAATTAATTAGTACAAAGAAAAGTGAGAAATCGAGAAAACGGATAAAACCCAGTGTTACCGAAAAATCAGGAATACAACCCGAACAGGGGCATTGTGGTCATTTGACATCCCGAGTTGTCTTTTAACCTAAATGTCCATTAAAAATAAATGGTAATAAAGTTTGAAAATGCCATAAAAAAATGAAATATTATGTGTTCTATGAATAAGAAAAAATTATGGGTTTAATGTGGAATAAATAAATGTTAAACATTAACTTCAATTCTTTAATCACTTAATGGACCACTATGGGATATCTTAAGAATAAAAAAAAAAACAGAATTGGTCCCACTCACAATCTGCAGCATTCTTTCTTCCTCAAATCCTCACTTTGCTGAATTCAAGTATCCACACAAACCACCATTGTTGGCCATGGAAGGACCTCCATGCAACCTTGATTAATTCACCTTTTCCACTTGATTCCTTCACTAAAGTTGTTCTACACAATATGGGCAGTAGATAGGCAACAAGAAAACCAAGTTTTGGAGAGGTTTTGAAGAATTTCCAAAGTGGTAAGTTTGTATTTTTGGGTTATTGCTTCATTAAAGTTTGTAAGGATGTTATGGGTGTTTGATTTATGGAGAAATTTTTGAGGTTTGATGTTGAATGGGGATGTGTACTTTTGGCAGCCATGGAAACACTTTGAAGGCAGTTTACTTTTGCTTGTAAATGGTGAATTAAATGATTGATTAAATGTATATTGTGTAGGAAATTGTTTGGGTGATGTATACTTAGTATATGTGAATGTGTATTGAAATTTGAAGCTTGGAAATTAATGGAATGTAAAGGTGCCATTGCGGCAGGTTGTTAACACTTGAAGAATGCTGGAATTCATGCTTGGTTTATGGTATATTAATGTTGAATTGTGTTGGATGTTAGGCCAGTTTGAGTGTATATATGATGGTGTGAAGTTGGACATGAAAAAAGTGTTGTGGTTAGGTGATTGAATTGTTGTAAATTGAGTTGAAAAATTCTGCACTTTATGGTATATGTTGAATGTAATTGTAAGCTGCCAAAATGACCTATAATGTGTTGTGAATTATGTTTAGGTCATGATACAACCAGAATTAATTTGAATATTGAGTTTGGTAAGTGTTAGGAGTGATCCTTGATGTGTATGAAAGAAATGCAATAAGGCAGTTTGTGTTTTAGGCATATAACTTTAAGTGTGTGGCTCCAATTGGTATGAGACCAATTGGAGGTGAGACTAGACACAAAATGTGCCAACTTTCATGAAGGAAGCATACCAAAATTCTGCATGCAAGGTAACTTGAAAAATGACCAAATCCGGATTAAGTGCAAATAAGGCCTGAAAATTGGCCATTTGGGCAGCAGTTAGTGTTTAGGTCATAACTCACTCAAAACAGGTCCAATTAACCTGAAATTTTAACCATGAATAGTTAAGACCATATCTACAAGTCTTATGAAGACACGAAAGCCCAGAAATGAACATAAGCAAGTCAAACAGCTTGCACAAGTTCGGGTCCAAAAACTGGCCGAACCAAAATTGACCTAAAATGACCTAAAGTGACCAATTTTGATGCAATTTGACCAGCAATAGGAAAATGACCATAACTTAGTCTACATAACTCAGAATGACCTGAAATTTTGCCCCACATGCAATAAAACATAGATATACAAGTTTGTAGTTTTGACTAAAACCCGAAAACCAAGGGAACTAGGTCGTCTGGCTAGGTCAAACTAGTATCCCGGAATCCAGCAAATTGCAAGAAAATGCGAGATACATGGAAATAAATTTGGTAACATGTACTAACCCTAAAAGACTATTGAATGTGACATATTAGTAACATTAAAACCTAATTTACCTAGAATGCATCGAGGGTCGACATATTAGGTTGACTAAGGAAATAATAGAATTCGATAAATTAATTATTGAACCTTATTCTTAAAGACAGTTTAAATGAGTACTGAAACACTTCAAATTGTCTTTCTCAGTTAGCAAAGACTCAGGGAAGGGGAAGGAAACACTGAGTCAGAGCAAAGAGACAGCTATCAGAGGTTTGTGCACAACTAGTTTTTAACTAATTTTGTTTGAATATTTCATATGATTAAATGACATATTTTTCTTATGTATTATGTTTAACAAGCATTGGATTTAATTCAATGATTATTGAAAATTGTTATAGTATGTATGAATTTAGCTTTGTGAAATGGTATTTCCACAAGTATTAAGCATTGTTATGGATTGAATAAATTATGTTTTAGAAAATTGTGATAGAACATGTTTTGAATTGTGATGGTAATTTTCATAGAAAATGCAAATTTATGATTTGAATTGTGATGAGTATAAAAATTATTGGATATTGGAATTGAATTTGAATCGAATTATATTGTGATTTATGCTCACTAAAAGGATTGTGATATTGTTTTATATCTCACTATAGATGCTTGACTAGGTTATTACTCGTCTCTCTCATTTGTTTAGAAGACAATGGAGTTAGTTGTGTTTTGATTACCATGGTACGTGCACAGGCTTAGATTTTCCTCTGATTTGAGGTTAGATCTAAGTTTATTTTATTGTTATGCCCCTTACGGAAGATTCATTATTGTGATGGTACTGTGCACGATGATTCGACCTCCCTGACCATAGGGAGTTAGAATCTGATTCGACCTCCCCGACCATAGGGAGTTAGAATCACATCGAATATGGCCCTTTCGGATTAGTCTTGCATAGTTAGTGAGATAAGAATAATTTTTTAGATACAACATGGTTTTTGAGACACATAATGTTTTTGAATGGTAAAGAATTGTGATTTCAATTATGATTTATGTATAATTGATTTTGTTGGAATTACCTAAATGGTTAGTTATGATTTGATAAATTGAATTTCATGATCGAAGTCATTTTATACAAATGATTCACATTATTGGCAATGAATATTTTGAGTTTTGGAATTTTATGAGTATTCAGATTTCCAAATTATTTACTGTAAATTTTGTCAATGTATATTGTACTATGTTTTAAATTATAGTTGTGCACCATTGAGTTCACCACTCAGCGATAGCTTTGTATGCTGTCGCAGGTAAGAAGAGCATAGAGCAGTGAGTAAGTTTCTTTGAAGACACTTTCAGATCAGCTCCAAGTATATTATAGGTATACCCATGTACATAGGTTTTGATGTATGCATGTAATAATATGTATGTAAATTATTTGAGCATTTGTATAACAACTCTTGTAAAATATTTTGGTATGTAATTAAATGTAAATTATTGTAAATGTAAGTTTGGGATTTCATTTATCTGAATAGTTTTGTAATATTAATTTTGAGTCTTGTAATCAATGAAATGTTTCTTTTATGAGGAGATTGATTTGATTATTGAGATTTGAATTATGAGTGCAAATGAAGTTATTGAAGTTGTATTTGAGAAAACATATTGGGAGCATTTTCTTTTGCAGGATTAAAGAACTGTTTTCTCAAAATACAGCCGGCACTTTGCTGAAATTTTAAAAAAATTTTATAACACTAAATTTTAATCGATGATTTAAATTTCACAAAATTTTTTTTTAAAATCCCTTGTAGTATATCTAATGGGTTATCGGTAGGTGAAGTGCGGTAATTCATTAGGTGTACTACGGGATCATGTTACATCTTACGAGGGAGTAGGGTGTGACATGTTTTGTGGTATCAGAGCAATGGTTTTAAAGTAAATTTTGAACTGTGAATTTGAAATCTTTTTATCGGTAATTATAACTGCTCAAATGTTTGATACATATAGTACATTTACATCATAAATATGAACTAATTGAGAGGAATCTCTTTATGTTGGTTGTACAAGAATAGAAAATCCTATGAAAAGATATGGAAGAGAAGAATGAGACAATAGAACAGTCCATGATGGCAGAAGTACAAGTTGAGGCCCCAGCTCCACAAAGTGTCGAAGGCCCGACTGTACCAGTTTTACCAGTACAAATTACTGCACAAATGGCCCAGCAAATGGCCACTTTCTTTCAACAAATGGCTGATAATCTGTCAGCCCAAGCCCAAGTACAGACCCAACCCCCCAAGGGCAGTGTGAAATAGAGAAGAGGGAGAAATCTACGGGTCAAATTTCGAGCAGTTATTCGAGGAAGAGAAAAGAATTTGAGGAACCCCAAGCTCAGGGATACAATAGAGGCAGATCATCAGGGTAGAAAACACCAAGATCTAGTCGTCGAACAACCAGAAGTTCCCATTCTGCCCGTTTCTGCCATGTTTGTGGTAAGCTACATGGAGGTATTTATCGAAGGGCCTCTGGAGCCTGCTACAATTGTGGAAAACTTGGACACTTTGCTAAAGATTATACTAGAGCACCTCGATCTGCTCTCCGGAGTCCACAGACCATCAGTCAGAGTCGAGATAGAAATAGAGTTGGTACTCCTCACCACTATAACATAGTGAATCAACCCGAATATAGTAGCGCACCAGTCAGAGCGTCCACTATGTGCCAAGGGGAAAGAGCAGAAACTTCGGATGTAGCTGCTGGTAAGTTCTTAATTTTTGAAAGAAATAATGAGTTATTATTTACTGTAAATTTTGTCAATGTATATTGTACTATGTTTTAAATTATAGTTGTGCACCACTGAGTTCACCACTCAGCGATAGCTTTGTATCTTTGTCGCGGTAAGAAGAAGAGCATAGAGCAGTGAGTAAGTTTCTTTGAAGACACTTTCAGATCAGCTCCAGGTATATTATAGGTATACCCATGTACATAGGTTTTGATGTATGCATGTAATAATATGTATGTAAATTATTTGAGCAGTTGTATAAAAACTCTTGTAAAATATTTTGGTATGTAATTAAATGTAAATTATTATAAATATAAGTTTGGGATTTCATTTATCTGAATAGTTTTGTAATATTAATTTTGAGTCTTGTAATCAATGAAATGTTTCTTTTATGAGGAGATTGATTTGATTATTGAGATTTGAATTATGAGTGCAAATGAAGTTATTGAAGTTGTATTTGAGAAAACATATTGGGAGCATTTTCTTTCGCAGGATTGAAGAACTGTTTTCTCAAAATACAGCCGACACTTTGCCGAAATTTTGAAAAAATTTTATAACACCAGATTTTAATCGATGATTTAAATTTCACAAAAATTGTTTTTAAAATCCCTTGTAGTATATCTAATGGGTTATCGGTAGGTGAAGTACGGTAATTCATTAGGTGTACTACGGGATCATGTTACATCTTACGGGGGAGTTGGGTGTGACATTTTTTATGTATTAGTGAAAGAAATTTTTAATGGTCAATTAGTGACCATTTGGCTATGTGTGATTAGGAGATGAAGTGATTTGTTCCCTGGGAATTTAAGTTAGGTATGCTGCCCTTGGTGACCTACAGAACTAGGTGTGAGTCCAGCAGATTTGGGTAGCTATAACTGGAGTTGTGTAGGTTCAATTGGTGCAGGGCCAATTGGACATGAAACTAGACACATATTGTCACAACTTTGGTGAAGAAACCCTGCCCAGAAACCAAATGAAGTTGACCTAAAAACTACCCTAATCCAGGTGACCAACATGCTATCCCTGGAAAATGACCAAATGAACAGTGTTTGCTCAAATGGTCATAACTTAGTGTAGAAAAGTCCAATTGACCTGAAATTTATATCAATGAAAAACTTAGACAATTTAGAACAACATTCATGAAGAACACCAAACCAAATTCTGACCATGACCCATCTGAATTGCTAACCAAAGTCAGGGTATCAAAACTGCTAGAACCATTTCTGTCTAGAAATTCTGGGTAGATGCCAATCCGGCCAGTCCTAAAGAAAGTAGCATAACTTGAGCTAGAAAACTCCAAATGGAGTGATTCAAAAAGAGAATCATAGAAGACAAATAAAGGAATAATTTTGATTAAGAACATTTGGCAAAATTCTCATTGTAGAATTGCCTAATGGAATAGTGAACTCTAGCACCCAAAACTGAAATTTTTTATTTATTTCCTATTGGTTTTAAGTATTGATTGGCATCTTATCCAACACTTTCGTGAACCAAAATGTGGTATCTTGGTGAACTAAGGTTCAACAAATCTATTATAAATTAAAAAGTCAACCTTTGAGTGGAAATTGTCAAGTGAATAGTGACCTCTATATTACAAAAATAAATAATTAAATCATTGTGTAAAATGCCTTAGTATGCATAGAATGATTGGTTTGGATAGGTTGGCATGCCAATAGGGTTCTGTTAGTAGTACTGCATATGGCTTTATGCCATTTTGTGTTTTATAGCCTTACGTACCATTCTGTCATATAATAGTCTTTGGCTATTTTGATTAAATTTATTATACTTGGGTTTCATGCCTAATAATTATTACAGCTTATTGCCTGTTCTATTGCACACCAGGAGACACAATGTGACCGATGGTGTGATGGCCCGAGGTACTTGGTATCCAGTGCTAATTTACCCGTTTATCCAGTCTAGTCGACTAGTATAGGTTACTTGGGCAATCAAAATAAATCTTACCAAATTTTAATCAAA
Organism: Hevea brasiliensis; assembly: GCF_030052815.1. NCBI lineage: Eukaryota > Viridiplantae > Streptophyta > Magnoliopsida > Malpighiales > Euphorbiaceae > Hevea > Hevea brasiliensis. The sequence goes on along the minus strand of NC_079497.1, from coordinate 84,669,822 downwards.
TAATACTACAGTAATTGCCAGAAACTTAGTCTACATAAAATGTCAGCATACATTATGCACATTCATTTTATTTTAGCTATTTTATTTTATATTAGCACCACTAAGTAGTATTTCTTAGCGCGTCGCTTTTGCCACGCGTAGGTACTACAGACATAGCTAGAGAGCCCAGCAGACCTCAGATCGGGTGATTAGTTAGATCTGCGCAGAGTCCAGAGTCACCTCTTATCTGTAGTGCACTTGGTAGGATATTAGGATTTTGGGTTGTATTTTGTACTTTACATTTTGTTCTAGTTCTTGATTGTAATTACAAACTCATGAAATCATATGATAATGTAAATATATGAAATTACATGTTATTATAATTATCAGTACATTTTGTTAAGAAATAAAATGTTGGGGAGTAATTCATGAAATTGATTCGAAATGTGATATGAACAAAATTTTGAAAATTGTGTCGAAATTTGGAGATTGAGTTGATATGTATGCATATTGGAGTTCTGGATCTGAAAACCATATTGAAAGTGTTTTTTTTTAACAGGTTCAGAAGAACTGTTTTTCCAATTTACTGCTGGCACTCTGCCGGATTTTCTGTAAAATTTGCAAAAAATTCAGGTTAATCAAATTTGTAAATAAATGATATAATTGGTAAAACTTTGCACTTAGTGACTAATAAATAAATGAATTAAGAAGGGTAAATTGTAATGGAACAAGATATGGTGCTCCGACACACTGTGTGGTATATCTTGCTCGGCTACACTGTAGACGGGTTAAGGGTGTCACATTTAGTGCTATCAGAGCCTGGTTTAGGCATTTTTGGGCCTAGATAGAGTGCATACCATTGCATTGCATTTGATAGTGTTGAGGTGACATTGATGCAGATCTGTTTGTTTTCTTATTTTGATTAGGATATGGATCCTGCTTCTCAAAGAGCAATTGATGAAGAGGTGGAGAGTAGTGCTCCACCAAGGGTTGAATCGGGAGGCAGGGGAGAACCTACTCCACCAGTTGCTGAGGCACTTGCCCAACCTCAATTTGCATTATTTCAGCAAATGACTGAATTTTACTGGTAAATGATGGGGGCAATTCCACCATCACAACCACAGCCACCACCATAGAAGTCCCATCTGAAAAAACTACAAAAACATGGGGCTGTAGATTTCTTTGGGAAGAAGGAGGATGACCCCATGACAGCTGAAAATTGGCTGGATAGAACTGAAAGAGTGTTGAAATAGCTTCATTGCACCCTCGAGCAGAACCTGGAGGGTGTTGTGTCCTTACTTCAAGATGATGCATACCAGTGGTGGGACACAGTATCCAGTGAGGTGCAGCTGGATCAGATCACCTTGGATTTCTTCCTCATAGAGTTTAGGAAGAAGTATGTCAATAAAGTGTACCTAGAAGAGAGAAGAAGAGAATTTATCAGTCTGAGACAGAGGCAGCTATCAGTGGCAGAATATGAGTGTGAATTTGTCAGACTGAGTCGGTATGGGAGAGAGATAGTCCCTACAGAGGCTGAGAGATGCAGAAGGTTTGAAGAAGGGTTAAATGACAATATTAAGGTCATGATAACAACATTGGAGATTACGGATTTTGCCAAATTAGTCGATGCTGCATTAAAAGTAGAAAGAGTCATAATAAATGAGCAAAACATAAGGGAAAGACAGTAGAAGAGGGTTCCAGGTCAGTCCAGTTCATTCTCTACTCCCAGTAAGAAGTTTAAGGGTCCTGTTCAGAGTTCGGGTTAGCCTCAAGGTCAGGGTCAGTCCCAGGGGCCCAGACCATAGTTCACACCTAAGAGAGGCCAGTCCACACCATCAGTGGGCAGTTCTCTAGGGACGGTGTTCAGGGAACCAGCCCCAGCATCTTGTACCTGTCCATACTGCCAGAAATGGCATAAGGGGGAGTGTTGGCGAGTGACTGGTGCTTGCTTACGATACGGGTCTACAGAACATCATATCAGAAACTGTCCAAAGAGGACTACTATAGCTGCCCTAACACAAGCAGATAGGCCTGCCCTGCACCTTAAAGGGTTAGAAAGTCAGGTAAATCTGAGGCAATTAGTCCATCACAGAGGCCTGCATCTGAGTCAGCCGAAAGGCTAAAGGCCAGAGTACTTACCAGAGCTTATGCCATGAAAGCCCAGCAGGAGCAAGACGCCCCAAATGTCATCAGGGGTACATTCTTCCTCTACACCTTGCCTGTGCATGCATTGGTGGATCCAGGATCTACACATTCATATTTCTACATCAAGCTACCCGTAGAGAGGGGAGTTTCAGTAGAGGAGAGTGACCAAGACATTTTGGTCACAAATCCACTAGGCCACAGTGTGGTAGTGAATAAGGTGTATAAAGGTTGCCCATTGAGGATTTAGGGGTATGAATTCTCGGCAGACCTAATTGAATTGTCCTTCCACAAGTTTGACGTGATTTTGGGATTGGACTGGTTATCACATCATCAGGCAATAGTTGATTGTAAACTGAAGAGGATTTCTCTGAAAACTCCTGATGATAATGAGATTATAGCTGTAGGGGAATGGACGGATTTCTTGTCCAATGTCATCTCATTCACAGTTGCAAGAAAATTGATGAGAAAGGGCTGTGAAGCTTACCAAGCACACGTAGTTGATACTAGGTAGGCTAAGCCAAACCTGTGTGATATACCCACAGTAAGAGACTTCCCAGATGTGTTTCCTAAAGAATTGCTTGGTTTACCACCAGAAAGGGAAGTCGAATTTGCTATTGAGGTAATGCCGGGTACAACACCAATTTCTATTGCTCCTTATGGGATGGCCCCCACTGAATTGAAGGAGCTAAAAATCCAGTTGCAGGAGTTACTAGATAAGGGGTTCATACGCCCTAATGTGTCACCATGGGAAGCTCCGGTGCTGTTTGTGAAGAAGAAGGATGGGACCTTAAGATTGTGCATTGATTACCGGTAGTTGAACAAAGTAACTATGAAGAATAAATATCTATTGCATAGAACAAAGTACCCGGTATGGGCATTATGAATTCCTAGTGATGCCGTTTGGGTTAACAAATGCACCAGCAGCATTCATGGACCTTATGAACCGTATCTTCCATCCATATTTAGATCGGTTTGTAATGGTCTTTATTGATGATATTCTGGTGCATTCCAAGACTAAGGAAGAACACGATGAACATTTGAGGATTGTTCTACAAACCCTATGAGAAAAGAAGCTGTATGCTAAGCTGTCTAAGTGTGACTTCTGGATGAGTGAGATCTCCTTCCTTGGACACATAGTATCAGCTGAGGGGATTAGAGTGGATCCTAAGAAAATAGAAGTAGTGATGGAATGGAAACCTCCCAGAAATACAACTGACGTCAGAAGTTTCTTAGGGCTAGCTGGGTATTACAAAAGATTTGTGAAGGGGTTGTCTCTCATAGCTGCTCCAATGACCAAGTTGTTACACAAGAATATGAAATTTGGCTAGAATGACAAGTGCCAAGCCAATTTTGAGAGGCTGAAGGATATGTTGACAGAAGCACCAGTGTTAACACAGCCAGTGTCAGGAAAGGACTTTGTGGTCTATAGTGATGTCTTGTATAATGGGTTAGGGTGTGTATTGATGCAAGAGAGGAAAGTGGTCACCTATGCTTCCAGGCAGTTAAGGCCACATGAACAGAACTACCCTACTCATGATCTAGAGCTAACAACAATTATCTTCACACTGAAGATATGGAGGCATTATTTGTATGGTAAAAAGTGCTACATTTATACGGACCACAAAAGTCTAAAATACTTGCCAACCCAGAAGGAGCTCAACCTTAGACAGAGGCGATGGATTGAGTTCCTAAAGGACTATGATTGTGTGATAGATTACTATCTTGGGAAGGTAAATGTAGTTGCTGATACCTTGAGCAGAAAGTCCATCACAGCTTTAAGATCACTAAATGCCCATCTGTCCCTAGCTCAAGATGGAGCTATTTTAGCTGAGTTACAAGTGAGGCCAGATCTACGACAGCAGATACAAGATGGGTAGAAGGCAGATGAAAAATTAATGACTATTGTGGGTAAAATCTCAAAGGAGAAAGAAACTGATTATGAGGTGAAAGCAGATGGGTGTCTGCACTACAAAGGGAGAGTGTATGTACCAGATAATGGGGAAATGAAGATCAGTATTCTGAAAGAGGCACACACTAGTATTTATGCTCTGTACCCAGGAAGCACAAAAATGTATAATGATTTGAAGCCTCATTGTTGGTGGCTTGGTATGAAGAAGGATATAGCTGACTATGTTACTAAGTGCTTGACATGTCAGCAAGTTAAAGCAGAACATCAAGTTCCATCAGGATTGCTATAGCATATAAGCATACCTATATGGAAATGGGACCGGGTCACTATAGATTTTATCAGTGGTCTACCTTTCACCTAGAAGAAGAAGGATGAAGTGTGGGTGATAGTGGATAGATTGACGAAGTCAGTACATTTTCTGCTAGTTAAAACTGACTACTCACTGGAGAAGCTAGCAGAATTGTATATTAGTGAGATAGTTAGACTGCATGGAATCCCACTTTCCATTATATCTGATCGAGACCCAAGGTTTACATTGAGATTTTGGAAGAAGTTGTAAGAAGCCTTGGGCACATAACTCCACTTTAGCACGACTTTTCATCCTCAGATGGATAGACAGTCGGAATGAGTAATCCAGGTAAACCTAAAAACTAATTAAATTCTTATAAATAATAAATTGAAATGATAGTAACAACGTGAATTATGTAATAGGTCCTTGAGGATATGCTGAGGAGTCGTTTCATTGAGTTTGAGGGGAGTTGGGATAGATACCTCCCACTGGCAGAATTCGCATATAACAATAGCTACCAAGCTAGCATTCAAATGGCCCCGTATGAAGTATTGTATGGGAGGAAGTGTAGAATCCCAGTGTGTTGGACTGAATTAGGCGAAGATAAGCTGGTAGGACCAGACTTGGTGAAATAAACTGAGTAGAAAGTAAAATTAATCAAAGCTAATTTGAAGGTTGCCTCATATAAATGGAAATCTTATGCTGACTTGAAGAGAAAAGAGATAGAGTATGCAGTTGGTGACAAAGTGTTTCTCAAAGTCTCACCGTGGAAGAAGGTACTGAGGTTTGGAAGAAAGGGTAAGTTAAGCCCTAGGTTCATTGGCCCATTTGAAGTTATTGAACGTGTGGGACCAGTGGCCTATCGGTTAGTTTTACCGCCAGAGCTGGATAAGATTCACAATGTATTTTATATGTCTATGCTAAGAAGATACCACTCAGACCCTTCACATGTCATCTCTATGGAAGAGATTGAAATCCAACCGGACTTGACATATGCAGAAGAACCCATACAAATCCTGGCTCAGGAAGTGAAGGAACTGAGAAATAAACAAATTCCACTAGTGAAAGTACTTTGTAGGCACCATAATACCGAGGAGGCAACATGGGAAAGTGAAGAGACGATGAGGCAACAGTTTCCTCAATTGTTTGCATTAGGTAAATTTTGAGGAAAAAATTTTTATTTGAGGCGAAGAGTTGTAACATCCTCACTTTAGCTAGTCCATACGTTCTACTGTTCTGGTGACCAATGTCGGTCCAGGTAGCTAGAATATCGGGAATTATAATTAGACTAGAGTGAGGAGTTATAAATAAACCAAATAATGACAAGAAAAATTAAGAAAAATTTTTAAAAATGAAATGCACTAAGGTTAAATGAGCCGCAGCCCCAGCGATGAGTGACCCTAATGGGAAGTTGCTATGAAGATAGATAGCAACCCTAAGCCCTAGGGTAATTCTGTGAAATAATTTCTGGGACTCTAGTAAAAGGTTATTGAGGGTTCAATGACAATAAATTACAAAGAAAAACCAAGGAAAATTAAATCAATCAGTACACGCAATTTTAGCTCATTAAGCCAAACGGAGGGCATTTTGGTCATTTCGTCTTTAGAGATGATTTTTGACCAACTTGTCCAATTAAGTAAGTGAATTATATGACATAAAATATGAATAAATATTTATGAAAAATTTATTAAAAATGAGTAATGAAAGAAAAAAAGAAGAGAAAAACAAAAATGAAATAAATATTACATTTATGACATAAGCATGATGCAATTAAAATGTTCTACTTAATCAAATTATGACAAGTCATTATACACTACTTAAAAAGAGAGAAAATGAGTTAAAAATGAAAAGTAAATTCTGCCATTCATCTCCTTCAACCAGCCAACTCCCATTCTCTCTCCTTTCACCATTTTTATTCCAAACTTCTCACTAGAAATTGCTTGAAAAATCACCATAAAATCATAAGATTTCTTCACAAAAACTCCTCCTCACACCTTAAACCATCTCTAGGCAACAATTAAAAGAAGAAATTAAGGAGATTTATAAGCTCAAGTTAGCTTCCAAAAGAGGTTAGTGTCTAATATTTCATCTCTCTTTAATTTCTTGTTTAAGAACATGATTTAAGTTGAATTAGTAAGAAAGGAAATGAAAATTATATATACACATATATATATATTCGATGATTTCGGCAGCCATAGATGGGTTAGGATTTGATGAATTTCCTTGAAACAAAGTGGTATGTGAGCTGCCCTTAACACTAATCTCATGATTAGGATAATGAAATGTAAGTTAAGGCATGAATTGAAATGGTAGAGTAAGGGTTTGGGTACAAATTTGAGATTTTATTTGTGTATTGGTGAAAGGAAGTTCTAATGGTCAATTAGTGACTATTTGGCTATGTGTGATTAGGAGAAGAAGTGATTTGTTCCATGGGAATTGAAGTTAGGTATGCTGCCCTTGGTGACCTGCAGGATTGGGTGTGAGTCCAGCGGATTTGGGTAGCTATAACTAGAGTTGTGTAGGTTCAATTGGTTCAAGGTCAATTGGACATGAAACTAGACGCATAATGGCATAACTTTAGTGAAGAAACCCTTCCTAGAAAACCAAACCAAATTGACCTAAAAACTACCATAATCCAGGTGACCAACATGCTATCTCTGGAAAATGACCAAATGAACAGTGTTTGTTCAAATGGTTATAACTCAGTGTATAAAAGTCCAATTGATCTGAAATTTATATCAATGAAAAGCTTAGACAATTTAGAACAACTTTCGTGAAGAACACCAAACCAAATTCTGACCATAACCCATCTGAATTGCTAACCAAAATCAGGGTATCAAAATTGCCAGAACCATTTTTGCCTAAAAATTCTGGGTAGATGCCAATCCGGCCAGTCCTAAAGAAAGTAGCATAACTTGAGCTAGAAAGCTCCAAATGGAGTGATTCAAAAAGGGAATTAAATAAGACACATAAAGGAACAATTTTGATTGAGAACATTTGGAAAAATTCGCATTGTAGAATTGCCTAATGGAACAGTGAACTCTAACACCCAAAACTATACTTTTGATTTATTTCCTATTGGTTTTAAGTATTGATTGGCAACTAATGCCAACACTTTTGTGAACCAAAATGTGGTATCTTGGTGAACTTAGGTTCAATAAATCTATTATAAATTAAAAAGTCAATCTTTGAGTGGAAATAGTCAACTGAATAGTGACCTCTACTTTACAAAAATAAATAATTAAATCATTACCTGTGTAAAATGCCCTAGTATGCCTTGAATGATTGGTTTGGATAGGTTGGCACGCCAATAGGGTTCTGTTAGCAGTACTGCATATGGCTTTTATGCCATTATGTATTTTATGGCCTTACATGCCATTCTGTGATATAATAGTCTTTGGCTATTTTGATTAAGTTTGCTATACTTGGGTTTCATGCCTAATAATTATTATAGCTTATTAGCTGTTCTGTTGCACACCGGGAGATACAATGTGATCGATAGTGTGATAGCCCGAGGTACTTGGTAGCCAGTGCCAGTTTACCCGTTTATCCAGTCCAATCAACTAGTATAGGTTACTTGGGCAATCAAAATAAATCTTACCAAATTTTAATCAAATAATACTATAATAATTGCCAGAAACTTAGTCTACATAAAATGTCAGCATACATTATGAACATCCATTTTATTTTAGCTATTTTATTTTATATTGGCACCACTAAGCAGTATTGCTTAGCGCGTCACTTTTGCCATGCCAGGTACTGGAGACATAGCTGGGGAGCCCAGCAGACCTCAAATCGGGTGATTAGTTAGATCTGCGCAGAGTCCAGAGTCACCTCTTATCTGTAGTGCACTTAGTAGGATATTAGGATTTTTGGATTGTATTTTATACTTTGCATTTTGTACTAGTTCTTGATTGTAATTGCAAACTCATGAAATCATATGATAATGTAAATATATGAAATTACATGTTACTGTAATTATCAATACATTTTGTTGAGAAATAAAATGTTGGGGAGTTATTTATGAAATTGATTCAAAATGTGATATGAACAAAATTTTGAAAATTGTGTCGAAATTTGGAGATTGAGTTGATATGTATGCATATTGGAGTTTTGAATCTGAAAACCATATTGGAAGTGTTTTTTTTAACAGGTTCAGAAGAACTGTTTTTCCAATTTACAGCAGACACTCTGCCAGATTTTCTGTAAAATTTACAAAAAATTCAGATTAATTAAATTTATAAATAAATGATATAATTGGTAAAACTTTGCACTTAGTGACTAATAAATAAATGAATTAAGAAGGGTAAATTATAATGGAACGAGATATGGTGCTCCGGCACACTGTATGACATATCTTGCTAGGCTACACTGTAGACGGGTAAGGGGTGTCACAGAGATTGCCTTTTTGGGGCATATTGTATCCAAAGAGGGTATCAAGGTGGATCCCAGCAAAGTAAAAGCTATTCTTAATTGGAAGCCACCCAGAAATGTTACAGAAGCTCGTAGTTTTCTCAGGTTAGGTGGTTATTACCGTAGATTTGTGAAGGGATTCTCCATGTTGGCATCTCCATTGACCAAATTGTTACGAAAGGATGTGAAATTTCAATGGACTGATCAGTGTCAAAAGAGTTTTAATGAGCTGAAACAGTGTTTGAATGAAGCTCCATTCTTGACTTTACCTACCCCAGGTAAAGGGTATACCATATACAGTGATGCTTCTCATAATGGATTAGGCTGTGTGCTGATACAAGATAGAAATGTCATTGCCTATGCTTTACACCAGCTTAAACCACATGAGAGGAATTATTCTACTCATGACTTGGAGCTTGCAACCATTGCCTTTGCTCTAAAAATCTGGAGACATTATTTGTATGGAGAAAAGTGTTATATCTATATAGATCATAATAGTTTGAAGTATTTGGGCACTCAGAAAGAGTTGAATTTGAGGAAAAGTAGATAGCTAGAATTGATAAAAGATTATGATTGCTTGAATGACTACCAGCCTAGGAAAGCTAATGTTGTAGCAAATGCCTTAAGTCGTAAGATCATGGCTAGCTTGAGAGTTTCACCTTTGTCCATGATGCATGACTTAAAGGCATTACATGCAAATTTGGAGATAAATGATAATGGGAGAATGATGGCTACCTGGCAAGTGAAACCAATATTGATTGAACAAATCAAAGCAGCTGCTCAGAATGATGATAAGTATTTGAAATTAGTGGAAGAGGCTCGAGATGGAAAGAAACTAGAATTTTCAGTAAATGGTGAAGGCTTGTTGCTATACCAGGGCAGAATGTGCATTCCTAACGATGTGGGCTTAAAGCAGATCATTTTGAAGGAAGCACATGATTCACCATTTGCTATGCACCCTAGTGGGACAAAAATATATAGAACCATTAAAGAGCATTACTGTAACATCCTCACTTACGTAGTCTGTACGTTATACTGTTCCGATGACTGAGGTTGTCCGGCCAGACAACCAGAGTACAAACAGTCAGTCTGTGGATAGCTAGAATACAGACAGTCAGAAATGTCTAGAACTACACTTTTGTGATAGTGAACAGACATAAATTGATGAAATAAATAAAAAGAAAATACAAGAAAAATTAAGGAAAAATAAAAGAGAGGAAATGAAACTAGGTTAAATGAACCGGCACCGTAGTAATGGGTGACTGCTCTGGGAAGTTACGGCGAAGGTAATTGCCGACCCCAAGACTGTGGGGAACCCTAAGAAATAATTTTTAAGACATAATTAAAGGCCTATAGAGGTGTAATTTACATTAGAAATATCAAAGAAAAATTAATGAATTAGTACAAAGAAAAGCAAAAAATCTAGAAAATGACAAAAATCGGTGTTACCGAAAAATCGGGAATACAACCCGAAGAGGGGCATTTTGGTCATTTGACACCTAGAGTTGACTTTTGACCTCAATGTCCATTAAAAATAAAGTGGTATTACACTTTGAAAATGTCATGAAAAATAAAAATGAGGTGCATCATGTAAATAAAGAAAGAATGGTGGAAAAATTACAATTTAGGAAACTTTGAATAATTAATTCTTTAATTCAAGTTAGTTCTCCACTAACTCATAATTTGGGACACCTATATAAGCCTTTGGATAGCAAAATGCATCATCTTCAACCTTAGGAACCAACAAGCCGAAACATCCTCCATTAAAAACCTCTATGGCCGTATGAATTCAAGCTCCATGCACTCCCATTCCAAGCCTCATTTCACTTCAATTTCTTCATTAAAGCTTCCACACTCACCTTGAGGAAGCTTTTGGGAGCAAGAAAGGAAGGATTTGGTGTGGTTTGGGGAAAGCTCTCAAGAGGTAAGTGTCCAATTCCTTCCCTTTTCTTTAGTAAATTTCATGTTTAGGTTGGGGTGTGTTGAATGGTGAAGGAAACCTGAGGAATTGTTGAGTTATTGACTTGTGCCATTTTTGGCAGCCATGAGAACATAAGTTGCTTTAGTTTTTCTTACTTATAGTGGATGGGAATTAGTTTTGATTAAGTCAATTTGAAGTTGTAGCAAATTAATTTCCATGTATATGTACATTGAGCACTTGAATTTAGGGGTTTGGAAAGAAAATTGGAGACCTTAGCAAACTGTCACTTTTGGCAGCCTTGGAGTTCATGAATTAATGTTTGATTTCATGAATTTCATTGATGAATTATAGTGACGATGGTTTGAAGGCAGTGTATATGAATGAAAGTGGAAGTGTATGTACAAATTAAGTATGTGTATTGATATTGTGTTGAATTAAATTTTGAGAATTAGGGTTGTAATATATGCATTGAACACTTGTGTATTCTGCCCAAATTGCCTTAATTGAGTTGTAATGAATGGTATAGAAGTGCCATGAATGCAATATTATAGTATTGGGAGGAGGAGAATTGCCAATTGCAAATGTATTTTTCATGTGTAGATTGTGTTGTTGTTAGTAGTAGATAAATTGAGCTATAAGTGCAAAATTGTGACCCCAATTGGTATAAGGCCGATTGGAGGCAAAACTAAACACAAAATAGGCCAACTTTCATGTAGAAATGTTGCCAAAATTCTGTCCGGAAAGTGACATTAAAATTGACCTAATCCAGAATTGCAACCTTGCAAACCTTAAATTTGACCATATGAATAGTAGTCATTTAAATGACCATAACTCACTCAAAATAGGTCCAAATGACCTGAAATTTATATCAATGGAAAGCTTAGACATAGAACTATAACTCTTATGAAGACACCAAAGGCCAAAAATGAGCAGAACCAAGTCAAATTGGTTGCCCAAATTAGGATACTAAATCTGCCAAAATTGAATTTTACCTAAAAAAAAATGACCTAAAATTACATTGAAAATACAATCTGTCCAACTTTAGTAAATTGACCATATCTTGGTCTATACGACTCAGAATGACCTGAAAGTAGTGCCAAAAATTTAATAAGTCATGGAGCTACAAATTTGCTTCTTTGACCAGAAGCTAGAACCAATGGAAACAGGATATTTAGCTAGATCAATCTAGCATATTAAGACTAAAAAATTGACAATACTGTACAATAAAGCCTCGAAATAAATTGGCAATAAATGCCAACTTGTAAGAATTGTAAATTGTATTATATTGGCATCATATTGAAATGCAAATTGTAACATGTTGATACTAGAATCAACTTATTCATAATGTGTAAAAAGGTCAACATTTTCGTTGACCAGTGAAAGGTATAATGGCCTGTAAACCCTAAAAATAAAGAACTAAATATTTAATCTTGTAATATGCCCTAGTTTGCCTAGTTAACTAGTTTGGATAGGTTGGTGTAACACCCTCCCGGTAGCAACTCCGTACATTCTACTATTCTGGTGACCGGTGTCGGTCCGGACAGCTAGAACGTCCGGAAAAATATTTAAACTAAAGTCAGGAAACATAATTAACTCAAATATTAATAATAAAAAATTTAGTAAAAATTTTAGAAATAAAATACAACCAAGTTAAGCGAGCCAGTGCCCTAGCGAGGGGTAAACCAGAGGGAAGTTGCGGTTCTCGCATCGAGGAGCCCTAGACCCAGGGGAAAAATTATAAAATAATTTTTGGGACTCCAGAGAAGGGTTATTGAGGTTCCCATGACATTAGAATGCCAAGAAAATATTTAGAAAAATTTTTCAATCGGTACAGACAATTTTGGCTCGTTGAACCAAACGGAGGGCATTTTGGTCATTTCGCCTTCAGAGGTGATTTTTGGCGGACTTCTCCAGCTAAGTAAATAATTAATATGACATAAAATATGAAGAAACATTACTAAAAATTTAATTGAAATTGAGTAGTGATGAAAAGAAAAGAAAAATCAAAATAAAGCAATTCGTGACATCATAATGATGTCATTTATAAATTACCAACCAATCACAAGCTAATAAGCTTTCTTAAATACTTAAAAGAGACAAAACAAAGACCAAAATAATTAAAAATCCAGCAGCCATCATCCTCCCCAATTGCAGCCGAAATCAAGCCTTGCCCTAAACCTCCATTTTCTTCATTTTCAAGCTTGAAAAACCTCTCAAACCTCACCCCAAAACCCTAAGTCATCTTCACTAAAATTTATCTACACACCCTAAGGAAGCTTTAGGCAGCCAAAAGAGGAAGAAAGAAAGGAGTTTGGGTGGCTGAAAATTCTGCCACTTAAAGGTTAGTGCTATACTTTCACTCTCACTCCTTTAATCCTTGCTAGAGCATCATTTTAAGTTAAGAAATTGTAAGAATTTGAAGTAAATCATATATGTTAGAGTATCTTCAATTTTCGATAGCCCTAAGGAAGGATGAGTTTGATTGTTGTAATGAATTTAGAGTGGCTAGAAATGATGTTTAAGGTATGAATATGCATGGATGTTGAACTAGTGTGCTAATTGAGGTTTATGGGTAAATTGAATTGGACATTAGGGTTTTGAGAAGTAAAAATTGACTTGGCTTATGAAACTGTTAAAGAACACTCTAATGGTCAATTAGTGACCATTTGAGGTATGTTGACCATAAATTGGACTGAAAAATGGCATGGCAAAGTGGAATGGTAGGCTGCCTAAAGACAGCAGAATGGTGACTGAGATTCCAGTCCAATTACACAGCCATAACTTTGGCTGTATTGGTCCAATTGGTGTTTGGCCAATTGGACATGAAATTTGGCTTATAATGGCACATTTTTGCTGAAGAAACCATTTCCAAAAGACCAAAGCAAGAGGACCAAAAGTTGGCCCCAATCCGGATACGCTGCAACAGCACCTGCAGAAATGACCAAATGAACAGTAACTGTTCATTTGGCCATAACTCACTGTAGATTTGGTCAATTGACCTGAAATGTTTACAACAACAAGTTAAGACATAGACAAACAACTTTCATGAAGGAACCTAACCCAAATTATTACCAGAACCAATTCAAAAATGCAATCACAGTCACTGTTCATGTTACTGTAGATGTGGTAATTTCTGCAGAATAGGAATCTAGCCAGCTGTGGTCTTTGGGCCATATCTGGAGCTACAAAACTCCAAATGGAGTGATTCAAAAAATTAAATTCAACTAAACAAAATAAGGAACAACTTTCATGTTTGTCATTTCTTCAAATTCTCACTGCAATAAAGGCTTAATGGAACGAGAAACATATGCTTCAAAAACTAAAATTTTCTGTCCTCTTGGTTTTAAGTTAGAAATGGTAATGGTGACCAATTCCAACAAGTTTTAAAAGCAAAATGTGGTATGTTGGGAGTGCCAAAACCAATGTACCTAATTTCTACCTAAAAGTCAACATTTTAGTTGACCATAGAGGTGAATAGTAACACCGAAACTTGAAATCCAAAGATTGAAGAATTTTAAAGTATCGAATGCCCTAGTATACCTTATATGATTGGTTTGGTTAGTTTGGCATGCCAATAGGGTTCGATTAGCGATCGCACATGGCAATATGCCATTCAGCGATTTCATGGCTTTTAGCCATTCGACCTTGTATTTAGCTTTGGCCTTGTGCACGATATTATTCTGACTTGTTAGTCGCCTGCTGAACACCGGGAGATGCCTATGTGACCGATGGTGTGACGGCCCGAGGTACTTGATACCCAGTGCCAGTTTACCCGTTTATCCAGTCCAGTCGCCTAGTGTAGGTTACTTGGGGCAATCAAATGAATAAAAGTGGACAAAGATAATGAAATAATGGACATACCAATACCAAACAAAGAAATCATACACATTTTATACATACTTATTTTCTTGCTATTTTCTTTTATTTTATTATTGCACCACTAAGCATTATTGCTTAGCGCGTTGCTTTTGCCACGCGTAGGTACTGGAGATACAGATCGTGAGCCCAGTAGACCGCAGACTGGGTGAGTCTATCCTGCAGTTCTGCTCAGTGTCCGTGTCACCTCAACTTCTGCAGTGCATTGGTAGGACACTAGGTGTCATTTTGACATTTTGTAACTAAATTTTGATTTTCTCATATGAAATTAAACTTGTGTAATGTATATGGATGTTTATGTAAATAATGAAAATTGTATTTGTGAATGGAAAAGTAAATGTTTATTTGTGATTTATATGTGATCATCACATGTGATGGATGAATGAGAATTGGAATTGAAATGTTGAGATCTTGATATTGAGTTTTGTGATGATATTGGAGTTGAGAATGAATGAATTGGTTTATTGGAAGTGTTTTTCACAGGTTCCGAAGAACTGTTTTCTCCATTTTTAGCCGGTACTCTGCCGGATTTTCTTTAAAATTTTCGGAACCTCAAATAAATAATACTTTTGATAAATGGCTAAAATAAATTATATTTCATAAATTATATTCTCAAGCATGATATAAATTAATTAAGCTATATTAGAATGTGCCGGTACACCGTGTGGCATTATTTACTCGGGTATACTATACACAGGTAAGGGGTGCCACATTTAGTGGGATCAGAGCCCGGTTTAGGCGTTTCTGGGCCTAGATTGAGTCCATACCATGCATTGCATTTGTAAGAGTCGAGGTGACACTAATGCAGATCTGTTTGTCTTTCTTATTTTGAATAGGATATGGACCCTTCATCTCAAAGAGCAGTCGAGGAGGAAGTGGAGAGTCATGCTCCACCTGCAGCATCGGAGACTGGGGGCATGGGAGAACCTACTCCGCCAGCTCAAGCCAAGCCTGCTCAGCCTCCACAGGCCATGTTCCAACAAATGGCCAACTTCTTTAGACAAATGGCTGGAGTAATGCCAACACCACCACCACCACCAGCTCCACAGCTGAAATCACACCTGGAAAGGCTAAGAAAGTTTGGAGCAGTGGACTTTTTTGGTAAGAGAGAAGATGACTCTGTTGCAGCCGAGAATTGGTTGAACAGAACGGGCAGAGTCTTAAAACAACTCCACTGCACCTCAGAGCAAAATCTAGAAGCTGCAGTATCCTTGTTGCAAGATGATGCCTACGAATGGTGGGACACTGTGTCCAGTGAAGTGCAGCCAAAAGCTGTAACTTGGGATTTCTTTCTCTCTGAGTTCAAGAAGAAATATGTGGGTACTGTATACTTGGAAGAGAGAAGAAGAGAGTTCATTAACCTAAGGCAGAGACAGCTATCAGTGGCCGAGTATGAGAAGGAATTTGTCCGATTAAGCCGCTACGGAAGGGAGATAGTCCCTAATGAAGCTGAAAGGTGTAAGAGATTTGAAGAGGGACTAAATGATAACATCAAGATCCAGCTCACTGCCTTGGGAATCACAAAATTTAGCAAGTTAGAGGAAGCTGCAATAAGGGTTGAAAAAGTCAGAATCAGTGAGCAGACCAGAAGGGATAGACAGCAGAAGAGGGGCCCAGGTCAGTCTAGTTCAGCTCTTGCATCTGGGAAGAGGTTCAAAGGTCCACCTGCACAGAGTTCAGGTCAGCCACATGGTCAGGGTCAGTCTCAGGGGCCCAGGCCACAGTTTACCCCTAGCAGAGGTCAGTCCACACCATCTGTGGGTAGCTCTCCAGGGATGGGGTTCAAGGGACCAGCCCCAACATCTTCTACATGTCCACACTGTCTGAAATGGCACAAGGGAGAGTGTTGGAGAGTAACTGGTGCCTGTTTAAGATGTGGGTCGACAGAGCATCAGCTGAGGAACTGCCCACGTAGAACTACTACAGCTACTCTTACACAAGCAGACAGACCTGCTCCTGCACCACAGAGAGGTAGAAAATCTGGTAAGTCTGATGCAATGGGACCATCACAGAGGCCTACATCTGAGCCAGCAGAGAGGCCAGATAACAGACTACCTGCCAGAAATTATGCCCTGAGAGCTCAGGAGGAGCAAGATGCCCCGGACGTCATCAGGGGTACGTTCTCCCTCTACAATACTCCTGTGCATGCATTGGTGGATCCAGGATCCACTCATTCCTACATTTGCATCAACTTACCCGTAGAAAGGGGGATACTAATAGGGGAGAGTGACCAAGACATTCTGGTCACTAATCCATTGGGTCACAGTGTAGTGGTGAACAAGGTATACAAGGGTTGCCCGTTAAGGATTCAGGGGTATGAATTCTTGGCAGACCTGATTGAGTTGCCCTTCCACGAGTTTGACGTGATTTTGGGAATGGACTGGTTGTCACGTCATCAGGCAATAGTTGATTGCAAATTGAAGAGAATTTCTCTGAAAACTCCTGAGGGTAATGAGATTACAGTTGTGGGTAAAAGGACAGATTTCTTGTCCAATGTCATCTCAGCCACAGTTGCAAGAAGAATGATGAGAAAAGGCTGTGAAGCCTACCTAGCACATGTGGTGGATACTAGGCAGGCTAAGCCAAACCTGAGTAATATACCCACAGTGAGAGACTTCCCATAGGTATTTCCTGAAGAATTGCCTGGTTTGCCACCAGAAAGGGAAGTTGAATTTGCTATTGAGACACTACCGGGTATAACACCTATTTCCATTGCTCCTTATAGGATAGCACCCACTGAATTGAGGGAGTTGAAAACTCAGTTGCAAGAGTTTCTTGATAAGGGGTTCATACGCCCCAGTGTGTCACCATGGGGAGCTCTAGTGCTATTTGTGAAAATGAAGGATGGGACTTTGAGGCTTTGTATTGATTACCGGCAGTTGAATAAAGTGACAGTGAAGAATAAATATCCGTTGCCTAGAATTGATGATCTGTTTGATCAGTTGAAGGGAGCAGGAGTATTTTCTAAGATTGATCTCAGATCAGGGTATCATCAATTGAGGGTGAAGGATGTAGATGTGCCCAAAACTGCATTCAGGACACGATATGGGCATTATGAGTTTCTAGTGATGCCCTTTGGCTTAACAAATGCACCAGCGGCGTTCATGGACCTTATGAACCGTATCTTCCATCCATACCTAGATCGGTTCGTAGTGGTCTTTATTGATGATATTCTGGTGTATTCCAAGACCAGGGAAGAACATGATGAGCATTTGAGGATTGTTCTACAAACCCTGAGAGAAAAGAAGCTGTATGCTAAGTTGTCCAAGTGTGACTTCTGGTTAAATGAGATTGCATTCCTTGGACACATAGTGTCAGCCGATGGGATTAGGGTGGATCCCAAAAAAATAGAAGCAGTGATGGAATGAAAGCCTCCCAGGAATACAACTGAGGTCAGAAGCTTCTTGGGGCTAGCTGGGTATTACAGAAGATTTGTGAAGGGATTTTCTTTAATAGCTGCTCCAATGACCAAGTTGTTACACAAGAATGTCAGATTTGACTGGAATGACAAGTGTCAGACCAGTTTTGAGAAGTTGAAGGCTATGTTGACAGAGGCACCAGTGTTAACACAGCCAGTGTCAGGAAAGGACTTCGTGGTCTATAGTGATGCTTCTCATAATGGGTTAGGGTGTGTATTGATGCAAGAGGGGAAGGTGGTCGCTTATGCTTCCAGACAACTAAGGCCACATGAACAGAACTACCCTACCCATGATCTAGAGCTTGCAGCAATTATCTTCGCACTGAAGATATGGAGGCATTACTTGTATGGTGAAAAGTGCTACATTTACACAGACCACAAGAGTCTGAAATACTTGCCAACTCAGAGGGAGCTCAACCTTAGACAGAGGCGATGGATTGAGTTCCTGAAGGATTATGATTGTGTGATTGACTACCATCCTGGGAAGGCAAATGTAGTTGTTGATGCTTTGGCGAAAGTCCATCACGACTTTGAGATCATTGAATGCCGTCTATCTTTGATTCGAGATGGAGCTATTTTGGCTGAGTTGCAAGTGAGGCCAAACACATCTGGCAGATTTTAGATGGGCAAAAGTAGATGAAAAGTTCTTGGCTATTATGAGCAAAATCCCGGAGGGAAAAGCAAGCGACCATGAGGTGAAAGCGGATGGGTGTCTCGTATTACAAAGGAAGGCGTGTGTACGGATAATGGGGAATTGAAGGCCAGTATTCTAAAAGAGGCACACACCAGTGTATATGCTATGCACCCAGGAAGTATAAAGATGTATCATGATCTGAAGCTTCAGTATTGGTGGCCTGGTATGAAAAAGGACATAGCTGACTATGTGACTAAATGCTTGACATGTCAGCAAGTCAAGGCAGAACATCAAGTTCCATCAGGATTGCTACAGCCTATACGCATACCTGAATGGAAATGGGATCGGGTCACCATGGATTTTGTAAGTGGTCTACCTCTCACCCGGAAGAAACATGATGCAGCATGGGTAATAGTGGATAGATTGACAAAGTCAGCACACTTTCTGCCAATTAGGACTGACTACTCACTGGAGAAATTAGCATAATTATATATCAGTGAGATAGTTAGACTGCATGGAATTCCACTTTCCATCATATCTGATCGAGACCCAAGGTTTACATCGAGATTTTGGAGGAAGTTGCATGAATCCTTGGGTACACAACTCCATTTCAGCACAGCTTTCCATCCTCAGACGGATGGGCAATCAGAAAGAGTAATCCAGGTAAACAATTGAAACCAATGAAATTGATACAAATATTGAATTAAAAAGATAACAATAACGTGAAATATATGTCAGGTCCTTGAGGATATGCTGAGGAGTTGTGTCATTGAGTTTGAGGGAAGTTGGGATAGATACCTCCCACTAGCAGAATTTGCATACAACAATAGCTACCAAGCTAGCATACAAATGGCCCCATATGAAGCACTGTATGGAAGAAAATGTAGAACTCCAGTGTGCTGGACTGAATTGGGCGAAGGTAAATCGGTAGGGCGGACACAGTGAAACAGACTGAGGACAAAGTAAAATTGATCAAAGCTAATCTGAAGGTTGCCTCGGACAGACAGAAATCTTATGCCGACCTGAAGAGAAAAGAAATAGAATATGTGGTTGGCGACAAAGTGTTCCTCAAGGTGTCACCGTGGAAGAAAGTACTGAGGTTTGGAAGAAAAGGTAAGTTAAGCCCTAGGTTCATTGGCCCATATGAAGTCATTGAACGTGTGGGTCGATGGCCTATAGGCTAGCTTTACCACGGAGTGGACAAGATTCACAATGTGTTTCACGTATCCATGCTCGAGAAGATACGCTCGGATCCTTCACATGTCATCTCGGAGAAGAAATTGAAATACAATCGGATTTGACATATTAAGAAGAACCTTTAAGGAACTTGGCTCGGGAAGTGAAAGAGTTGAGGAACAAACATATTCCACTGGTGAAAGTGCTTTGGAGGCACCACAACACCAAGGAGGCAACTTGGGAAAGTGAAGAGACGATGAGGCAACAGTTCCCTCAACTGTTTGCATCAGTAAATTCGAGGATGAAATTTAAATTAGAGGAAGAGTTGTAACACCCTCCGGTAGCAACTCAGTACATTCTACTGTTCGGTGGCCAGGTGTCGGTCGGACAGCTAGAACGTCGGAAAAATATTTAAACTAAAGTCAGAACCATAATTAACTCAAATATTAATAAGAAAAATTTAGTAAAAATTTTAGAAATAAAATACAACCAAGTTAAGCAGTAGGTGCCCTAGCGAGGGTAAACGAGAGGGAAGTTGCGGTTCGCAACGAGGAGCCCTAGACAGGGGAAAAATTATAAAATAATTTTTGGGACTCGAAGAAGGGTTATTGAGGTTCCCATGGCATTAGAATGCCAAGAAAATATTTAGAAAAATTTTTCAATCGGTACAGACAATTTTGGCCCGTTGAGCCAAACGGAGGGCATTTTGGTCATTTCACCTTCAGAGGTGATTTTTGGCCGACTTGTCCAGCTAAGTAAATAATTAATATGACATAAAATATGAAGAAACATTACTAAAAATTTAATTGAAATTGAGTAGTGATGAAAAGAAAAGAAAAATCAAAATAAAGCAATTTGTGACATCATAATGATGTCATTTATAAATTACCAACCAATCACAAGCTAATAAGCTTTCTTAAATACTTAAAAGAGACAAAACAAAGACCAAAATAATTAAAAATCCAGCAGCCATCATCCTCCCCAATTGCAGCCGAAATCAAGCCTTGCCCTAAACCTCCATTTTCTTCATTTTCAAGCTTGAAAAACCTCTCAAACCTCACCCCAAAACCCTAAGTCATCTTCACTAAAATTTATCTACACACCCTAAGGAAGCTTTAGGCAGCCAAAAGAGGAAGAAAGAAAGGAGTTTGGGTGGCTGAAAATTCTGCCACTTAAAGGTTAGTGCTATACTTTCACTCTCACTCCTTTAATCCTTGCTAGAGCATCATTTTAAGTTAAGAAATTGTAAGAATTTGATGTAAATCATATATGTTAGAATATCTTCAATTTTCGGCAGCCTTAAGGAAGGATGAGTTTGATTATTGTAATGAATTTAGAGTGGCTAGAAATGATGTTTAAGGTATAAATATGCATGGATGTTGAACTAGTGTGCTAATTGAGGTTTATGGGTAAATTGAATTGGACATTAGGGTTTTGAGAAGTAAAAATTGACTTGGCTTATGAAACTGTTAAAGAACACTCTAATGGTCAATTAGTGACCATTTAAGGTATGTTGACCATAAATTGGACTGAAAAATGGCATGGCAAAGTGGAATGGTAGGCTGCCTAAAGACAGCAGAATGGTGACTGAGATTCCAGTCCAATTACACAGCCATAACTTTGGCTGTGTTGGTCCAATTGGTGTTTGGCCAATTGGACATGAAATTAGGCTTATAATGGCACATTTTTGCTGAAGAAACCATTTCCAAAAGACCAAAGCAAGAGGACCAAAAGTTGGCCCCAATCCGGATCTGTTGCAACAAAGACTGCAGAATGACCAAATGAGCGAATCGCTCATTTGGCCATAACTCACTGTAGATTTGGTCAATTGACCTGAAATGTTTACAGCAACAAGTTAAGACATAGACAAACAACTTCATGAAGGAACCTAACCCAAATTATTACCAGAACCAATTCAAAAATGCAATCACAGTCACTGTTCATGTTACTGTAGATGTGGTAATTTCTGCAGAATGGGAATCCAGCCAGCTATGGTCTTTGGGCCATATCTGGAGCTACAAAACTCCAAATGGAGTGATTCAAAAAATAAAATTCAACTAGACAAAATAAGAAACAACTTTCATGTTTGTCATTTCTTCAAATTCTCACTGCAACAGTGCTTAATGGAACAGTAAACATATGCTTAAAAAACTAAAATTTTCTGCCCTCTTGGTTTTAAGTTAGAAATGGTAATGGTGACCAATTCCAATAAGTTTTAAAAGCAAAATGTGGTATGTTGGGAGTGCCAAAACCAATGTACCTAATTTCTACCTAAAAGTCAACATTTTAGTTGACCATAGAGGTGAATAGTAACACCGAAACTTAAAATCCAAAGATTGAAGAATTTTAAAGTATCGAATGCCATAGTATACCTAACATGATTGGTTTGGATAGTTTGGCATGCCAATAGGGTTCGATTAGCGATCGCACATGGCAATATGCCATTCTGTGATTTCATGGCTTTTAGCCATTCTGACCTTGTATTTAGCTTTGGCCTTGTGCCTGATATTATTTACAGCTTGTTAGCTGTTCTGTTGCACACCAGGAGATGCCTATGTGACCGATGGTGTGACGGCCCGAGGTACTTGATACCCAGTGCCAGTTTACCCGTTTATCCAGTCCAGTCGCCTAGTGTAGGTTACTTGGGGCAATCAAATGAATAAAAGTGGACAAAGATAATGAAATAATGGACATACCAATACCAAACAAAGAAATCATACACATTTCATACATACTTATTTTCTTGCTGTTTTCTTTTATTTTATTATTGCACCACTAAGCATTATTGCTTAGCGCGTTACTTTTGCCACGCATAGGTACTGGAGATACAGATCGTGAGCCCAGTAGACCGCAGACTGGGTGAGTCTATCGTGCAGTTCTGCTCAGTGTCCGTGTCACTTCAACTTCTGCAGTGCATTGGTAGGACACTAGGTGTCATTTTGACATTTTGTAACTAAATTTTGATTTTCTCATATGAAATTAAACTTGTGTAATGTATATGGATGTTTATGTAAATTATGAAAATTGTATTTGTGAATGGAAAAGTAAATGTTTATTTGTGATTTATATGTGATCATCACATGTGATGGATGAATGAGAATTGGAATTGAAATGTTGAGATCTTGATATTGAGTTTTGTGATGATATTGGAGTTGAGAATGAATGAATTGGTTTATTGGAAGTGTTTTTCACAGGTTCCGAAGAACTGTTTTCTCCATTTTTAGCTGGTACTCTGCCGGATTTTCTTTAAAATTTTCAGAACCTCAAATAAATAATACTTTTGATAAATGGCTAAAATAAATTATATTTCATAAATTATATTCACATGCATGATATAAATTAATTAAGGCATATTAGAATGTGTCGGTACACCATGTGGCATTATTTACTCGGGTATACTGTACACGGGTAAGGGGTGTCACAGTTGGCATGCCAATAAGATACTGACAGCTGTATTGTAAATGGCTTTATGCCATACCATGTTTTATGGCTTATTATGCAACACTTTGATTTTAATAGCCTATGGCTATACGGATAATAGCCTATGGCTATACGAATTGTGTTATTATACTCGGCTTATTGCCTGATTGATTATATGGCTTCTTAGTCACAGTGTTTGTGATCGATGGTGTGACGGCCTGAGGTACTAGGTACCCAGTGCTATTTCATCCATTTATCCAGTCTGGTTAGTGTATAGGCTACACGGGTAGTTAATTTAATTATTATTAAATGCAAACAGCTAAACTAAGTGTATTGACATACAGTACAACTAAATTACATATAAAAGAAATATGCTCAATAAAAACATGAAAAGCAATAGAAGAACAATCTTATTAAAGATTACTGAAGAATTAGTCTGCAAAGACTATTGGCATCGAAAATCATAAATAATTAATTTATTTTATTTTAGTTTATTTCTCTTTATATTTGGCACCTCTAAGCAGAATTGCTTAGCGCGTTGCTTTTGTAACGCGTAGGTATTGGAGACACAGCTGGGGAGCCCAGCCGATCTACGACTAGGTGAGAGATCAGATCTGCACAGGAGTCCAGAGTCTTCTGCACTGCATTGCATACATGGTAGGACTTAGGGATTTTTGTGTTTTGTCTTTCTATTGTATTTTGAAATTTGGCCCTGCATTTTGTAATATGATGAAAGCGTAATAATTTGTACATATTAAATAACATGGATATTTTCTGGATGAATTTCAATTATTATGGATTGTATTATGGAACTGTTTAATGACTGTGAAAGTCTATTGACTTTACTGAGAAATTGAGACTGTGAATGAAATTGTGATTTTGAGAATACTATATTGAGACTGTTTTTAACAGGTGTAGAAGAACTGTTTGTCTAATTTACAGACGGCACTTTGCCGGATTTCTATTAAAATTTTGCAACACTCAGTTTTACCAAAACATAAAATAATAAACAATCATGATGTAAATTTCACACAATGATTTCCTAAATCAAATTGAGTATTCAGAAAATAAGATAATCACCGACTAGGTGCTCCAGCCCATCGTGTGGCACGCCTTGCTCTGCTACACTGTAGATGGGTGATGGGTGTTACAATTACTGGTGGATAGGGGTAAAGAAAAATGTTGCAAAATGTGTAGCTAAATGCCCAACTTGTCAGCAAGTGAAGGCAGAACACCAAGTGCCAGTGGGGTTGCTATAGCCATTGCCTATTCTCGAGTGGAAATGGGAAAGAATCACCATGGATTTTGTGATGGGACTTTCTCATACCCATAGGAATCATGATGCAGTTTGGGTTATTATTGATAGATTGACGAAGTCTGCACACTTCCTACTAGTGAGGATGGACTATAGCCTGGATAGATTGGCTAAACTATACATTAACGAAGTGGTGAAATTACACGGAGTGCCTGCATCTATTGTGTCCAACAGATATCCGAGATTCACTTCTAGATTCTAGGGTAGTCTCCAAAAAGGCCCTAGGAACTAGATTGAATTTCAACACAGCATTCCATCCACAGACAGATGGCCAGTTTGAGAGAATCATTCAAATCTTGGAGGATATGCTTTGGGCTTATATGATTGAGTGAAGCTGGGATACACATTTGTCCTTGATTGAGTTTGCTTATAACAATAACTATCAGTCAAGGATTGGGATGCCTCCATATGAAGCACTATATGGCAGAAAATGTAGAACTCCCTTATGTTAGGATGAAGTGGGTGAGAGAAAGTTGATTGGCCCCGAAATTATACAGTAGATTGAGAAGAAGATTAAGATCATTTGAGACAAACTTAAGGTAGCACCAAATTGATAGAAGTCCTATATGGATTTAAAGAGACTGGACATTGAGTACAAGGTGGGTTATAAGGTATTCCTAAAGGTTTCCCCGTGGAAGAAGATTATGAGATTTGGCAGAAAGAGGAAACTGAGTCCTCGCTTCATCAGGCCATATGAGATTTTGGAAAGAGTGGGTCCATTAGCATACAGACTCGCTTTGCCTCTACAATTGGAGAAGATCCATAATGTCTTCTATGTCTCCATGTTAAGGGGGTATAGATTAGACCCATCTCATATCTTACCAGTGGAAGAAATTAAAGTAAATCCAGATCTGACTTATGATGAGGAACCCATAAAGATTTTGGCACATAAGGTGAAGTAGCTGAGGAATAAGCAATAAGCAGATACCTCTGGTTAAAGTGCAGTGGAACCATCATTCAGGCTAGGAGGCTACATAGGAACGTGAAGAGGACATGAGGATATAGTACCCACAGTTGTTTAGAGACTACTATCAGGTAAATTTCGAGATGAAATTTCTTTTAAGGAGGGGAGAATTATAACACCCTCATATTGAGTAGTCCTGTACATTCTACTGTTCCTGTGACTAATGCCTATTCGAACAGCTAAAATGTCTAGAACCATACTTAAATCACATAGAAAACTCATAAATTAAATTAATAAAGGTCAAATGAAATTGGAAGAAAATAAGAGAAATGAAGTACAAATCAGTTAAATGAGTTAAGTCCCGATGATGAGTGACTGGTCCAGAAAGTGACTGTGAGTTCAATCGCTACCCTAAATTCGTGTTGAACCCTATAGAGTCCTTAATTAAGGATAAATTTAGAAATTACTAGAAATTATGAAATCGTAGAAATAAAAAGGAAACAAGCACAATTAAGTGAATCAAAACCTAAGGACTCATCGGGTATTATGGAAAAAGATGGAATATAACTTGATAAGGGGCATTTTGATCAATTCACTTCAAGAGTTGACTTTTGACCTAAATGTCCATTAAAATTAGAGAGATTAAAACATTGAAAAAGAATTAAATTCATGAAAGTGTGCAGGAGAATTAAGTGGGACATATATGGAATTAATGAAATTGTTATAATTATAATAATTATAATTTAAATATTTATTTGAAATATTTATATAATAAACAAAATTGATTAAAAATAAAACAAAAATCATTTCTTCTTCTTCTTCAATGTGGCCGACTCTCTCTCACTCTCTCTTCCTCCATTTCCTCCATTGTTAAGTAAATTTGAGCTTTAAAACTCTAATTTCTTCCACAAATTTCCATACAAATTTAGTAGAAAACCCCAAATTAACACTTGATTGGAAGATTGAAAGAAAGCAAATCAAGAAAGCTTGAAGAACTTGGAAGATTGAAAATTGCCTAAGTGAGGTAAGCTCTCTTCCAAGTTTAATTAGTTATATGTTCTTTAAATTGAAGTTAATTTGTGTAGAAATGATATGAGAAATGATGAAATCATGGTTGTTAGGAGCAGAGTGAAATTCGGCCAACTTGGGGAAATTAGGGCTTTGAGTGGTTTGATGAAATTGAACATGAACTCTAGCTTAGGTGAAGTGATATATTTGATTTGTATGTTGAGTTTGCATGAGCTTGTATGAATTGGGGGAGACATTAAGTTAGGGTTTTGGAGAATTAGGGGTTCTTTGATATGAAGTGCAATTCTTATTTTTGATGTTATATGATGGTCAATTGGTGTGAAATTAATGTGAAATGAAGTTGGTTGGTGAAAAGAATTAATGGAATGGTAGTGCGATTAATGTGCTGGAATCTAGATAGCTTGTGTCTAGCATGCTTGAATGCTCATAAGTTGAGCTACACAATTCGAATTGGTGTGAAACTTAAGATACAATCCTAAAACTTTCATGAAGAGTGTTGGCCAAAAAAATGACCATGAGTTACCTTAATTAGAGCTTGAATTCGGAATTACAATTATGGACTTGAGAAAAACATAACTCATTCTAGGAAACTCCAATTTGGGTAATTCTTGAACTTATGGAATCCTAAGACATAGGAGAATAATTCTTATGAAGATTATGAAGTCAAATTATGACCCTAACGTAACTAAATTGCTAGATAAAGTTAGTCCAGCAAATATGTCCTGATTTTAGACTGAACCTAGAAAATATGAGTAATTAGGCATCAGACCAGTTTTGGCCAAATTACCATAACTCAAGCTACCTAACTGAAAATTCAATTATTCTAAAGCTAAAATACTCATAAGACATAAAACTACAACTTTCATCGTTGGACCTAAGCCCAGTTCTTGGGACTAAGTAGGGAAAATGTTGAGATAAGTCAAGAATGCCAAATCTAGAATTCTTGCAGTATAGCCGAATTGCCTTGTGACCTCCGAATGGTTATCAAGCTATAACTTCTTCTACAAAACTCCAATTGAAGTGATTCAAAATGATATGGAAATCTAAGACAAAGGCCTAAAACATTATTTTAGGGACTGGTCCAAATCTGAGCTTATGATGCTTGAATATAGAATGCAAATTTAAGGTAAAAACTTGAAAAATATGGAATTTCAGGATATGACACTCAGAACAGTGTCTAGTATTTTAACCATAATTAGAGATTCAAAACTCTAAATTGAGTGATTCAAAAAGGGAATTAAGGATAGATATAGAGGAATAACTTTCATGAAGATTGCATTATCAAATTAAGACTGGAACTAGGTTGAATTTAGGTTCTAAAGTCAGGTTCCAAAACTGTCCAAAACTCAAAATCAACAATAACTTTGAATTCAATAGAAATTTGTTTGGTTAGCTATAAGTGGAACTTAGAATAATAATAAAGCTTTGAATTTGTGAATTTTCAGTGGATAAGGAGACCTCCAAGGAAGGGAAGGACTAAGTTAAGAAAAGAAAATTGAAAGAAGGTTTGTGCACAACTAGAATCCTCCTTGTTTTAAATTTTGTAATTTGAAAGACAATTATGATTTTATTTTTCATTTGTGAATTATTTACCTTGTTTTGAGAAGTTTGAATGTGAAATGAATTTATTATTTTGAAAAGGCGGATGTTGGCTATTTGAATTTATTGTAGCAAGGGGGTGAGCCAATTTGAATTCTTTTAAAAGTGTTTTGAGTATTGATGTGTTGCCAACCCTATATGGGGATTTTTGACTAATAAAATGTGATTATTAGATTTGCAATGTGATTATTGAATGAAATTATCTTGCATTTGTTTTAAAACCATAGTTGGCATGGCAATTTGATTTGTGTCCCTCATTATTTGAGGTGCGATTGATTATGTTACCTCTCTCTCTGGCTTGCCAGTTGAGGTTGAGATCAGATGAGTACTCATATTGCTTGTAACACCCCTATATTCGGTAGTGCGTTTTACTGTTCCGATGACTAGTGTTGTCCGAACAGCTAGGATGCCTAGAACTACACTTCGTTATGATTGAGGAGACATAAAATAATGAAATACAAGAAAAGAAAATACAAGAAAAACAAAAGAAAAATAATAGCAATGAAATGTAACCAAGTTAAACGAGCCGAGAACCCTAGCGATGGGTGACCGCACCGGGAAGTCACGGCGTGGACCGTTGACTAGCCCTGGACCACGGGAAACCCTGGAAAATATTTTTAGAACTTAAATAGACTCCTATTGAAGTATAAATACCATTAGAAAAATCAAAGAAAAATTAAATAATTAGTACAAAGAAAAGTGAGAAATCGAAAAATGGACAAAACCCGGTGTTACCGAAAAATAGGGAATGCAATTCGAACAGGGGAATTGTGGTCATTTGACACCCCGAGTTGTCTTTTGACCTAAATTTCCATTAAAAATACATGATATTATATTTGTAAAATGTCATGAAAAATTAAATTGGTGGTACAAATTTTAAATAGCAAAAATGGGAAGCTTAATGTGAGAATTTGGAAAATTAAGAATAAAAAAATCATTAATTCTCACTTAGTGCTCCACTCACCTTACCTAAGTGGACCACTACACATTTTTGGGCAGAAACAAATCACCTTCTTCAACCTCCCAAACCATAACCAGCTGAATCATTTTCTTCTCTCAAGTTCCTCCATGGCCATCCATGGCCAAGCTCCATGCATGCATGAAGTAAGCCAATTTCTTCCTAAGTTCCTTCATCAAAGTTAGTCTACACCACTTGGGCAGTAGATTGGCAGCAAGAAGACCATGTTTTGGAGAGATTTTGAAGAGTTTCCAAAGTGGTAAGTTTGTGTTTTTGGTTAGTGCTTCATTAAAGTTAGTAAGGAGGTTATGGGTACTTGAATTGTGGAAAGAATTTTGGAGTTTAATGTTCTAAGGGAGATGTTTATTTTTGGCAGCTATGGAAACTACTTGAGGGCAGTTTATTCTTGCTTGTAAATGGTAGATTAAAGGGTTGATTATGTATTTATATGTGTAGGAATAAATTGGGTGATGTATACTAAGTATATTGTGAATGTGTATTTGAATTTGGAAGCTTGGAAATTAATGGAATGTAATGCATGAATTGGTAGCCTGGTTTGGTGAACCATAAGGATGTTATTTCATGTTTGGTTTATGGAATATTAATGTTGAATTGTGTTAGTTGTTATGGCAGTTTGGGTATATGTATTATGGTGTGAAGTTGGACATGTAAATGAGCATGAATAGGTAGTTAAATTAATGTAATTGAATTTGATAAATTCTGCACTTTGTGGTGTATGTTGAATGTGATTGTAAGCTGCCAAAATGATCAACAATATGTGGTAAAATATGTTTAGGTTATGGTACAAACCAGATTGGGTAAGAATGTGTGAATTGGTAAATGCTAAAAGTGAGCTTTGATGAGTAATAAAGAAAGTGCAATAGGGCAGTATGCATTTTGGCCTAGAACTTTAAGTGTGTGGCTCCAATTGGTATGAGACCAATTGAAGGTGAAACTAGGCACAAAATGTACCAACTTTCATGAAGGAAGCTTGCCAAAATTCTGCTTGCAAGGTAGCTTGAAAAATGACCAAATCCGGATTAAGTGCAAATAAGGCCTGAAAATTGACCATTTGGGCAACAGTTAGTATTTAGGCCATAACTCACTCAAAACAAGTCCAATTGACCTGAAATTTTTACCATGAATAGTTAAGACCCATATCTACAAGTATTATGAAGACACTAAAGCCCAGAAATGACCATAAGCAAGTCAAACAGCTTGCACAAGTTCGGGTCCAAAAACTGGCCGAACCTAAAATGACCTAAAGTGACCTAAAGTGACCAATTTTGATGCAATTTGACCAGCAATAGTAAAATGACCATAACTTAGTCTACATAACTCAGAATGACCTGAAAGTTTTCCCTGCATTCCATAAGACATAGATCTACAAGTTTGTAGTTTTGACCGAAACCCAAAAACCGAGGGAATTAGGTCGTCCGGCTAGGTCAAACTAGTATCCCGGAATCCAGCAAATTGCAAGAAAATGCAAGATACATGGAGATGAGTTTGGTAACATGTAACAACCCTAAAATACTATCGAATGTGACATATTAATAACATTAAAACCTAATTTACCTAGAATGCATTGAGGGTCGACATCTTAGGTTGACTAAGCAAATATTTGAATTCAGTGAATTGATTATCAAGCATTATCGTTGGAGACAGTTTAAATGAGTACTGAAACACTTCAAATTGTGTTTCTCAGTTAGCAAAGAGTCAGGGAAAGGGAAGGAAACACTAAGTCAAGGCCAGGAGACAGTTATCAGAGGTTTGTGCACAACAGTTATTTCTTCTGAATTTTTCAATTGAAATAAATTATGACTATTTGTATATTATTGTTTTTAATTATGGAAATGTGTTTGAATGGATACTTATTGCTTGAAAAGCATTGTAAATGGTTTGGAACTGTGAAAAAATTATTTAGTGTGATTTGTGAAAATTGAAGTTACTTATGAATTGTGTTGCCATTTTGTGAATGAAATTATGACTTTGGAAATTTATTGGATTCTCATGAATCATTTGAATAAAATGTTTGGAATTGATTTTGTGTTCACACTTAGCATGACAGTATCGTATCATTCCTTCTCCATTTATGGGGTTGTGATCATTTATTTTCCTTCTCCATTTATGGAGTCGTGATCGTTTATTTTTCTCCCTCTCTGGTTTACCAGTTGAGGTGATCGGATGAGTACTCATTATATAGCTAGCTCCCTTCCTCATTGATTTCGATTAGTGGGGTTGTGATTGCTTTGTCGTGGTGTACAACGCGGCATTGATCGGAAATTTTGTGTCATGGCTTAAGTTGTGTATGAATTGGCAACACTGTGTTCGTAAATTATTTGACTAAATTGTATTATTATGAGCTTTGATAATTTGTGAAATGGAGTTTAAATTCTTATTGACATTCACTGTCTTTTGAATTTAACTACGTTTTGATTATTGAGATTTTTTGTGATATTGTGTTAAATTCCTTATGACATTCATTGTCTTGAATTTAACTATGGTTTTAGGTATCTATCATTTATATGATTTATGAACTGTGATTTAAAGTTGTATTTGGTTAATGTTGTGCACCACTGAGACATTGTCTCAGCGATAGCTTCTCATTGCTGTCGTAGGTAGACAGATTGACAGGGCAACAGACTAGGCTGCTAGTACATCCAGCGAGAGATTATTGGGTATAATGAGTATACCACATTTTGCATTTTGTACTGTAATGTATGACCACTGTATGTACATAGTGTTCTTGGTTTTGAGCAGTTGTAAATTCAAATTGTACATTGAAGTTGTAAAATAATTATGAGTTATTTTGGCTTGTGAAAATTGTATTATATTTCTTGTATCTCAATCTTTGAAAAATCACTGTGGATTTGAGTTGAGAAAAATGTTGTGTTGAGAAAAATGTTGGAGTTGAGATTTGCAAATATATTGAAGTGTTTTTTACAGGTTTTCTGAAGAACTGTTTTATCCAAAATACAGATGGCACTTTGCCAAAATTTTTACAGAAATTCCAAATAATTCAAATGTGTTAGTTCTATCACTTCAGTTCAAAAAGGGTTTTTAACACCTGTAAATAGTGCTCACCACTGTAAAAGAAGTAAGAAAAGTTTTTAAAATCCCTTGTAGTGTATTTAATGGGTTATCAATAGACGGAGTTGGTAATTCATTAGGTATACTACGGGATCATGTTATGCCTTACAGAGGGGTAGGGTGTGACATTGCTAGCTAGCCACCTCCCTCATTAATAATTGTTAATGGGGTTGAGATTGCTTTGTCGTGGTATACAACACAACATTGATCGTGAAATTTTGTGTCATGGTGTAACACCCCTCTGTTCGGTAGTGCGTTCTACTGCTCCGATGACCAGTGTTTGTCAGGACAGCTAGAATGCCTAGAACTATATTTAAATATTAGTGAGGAGACATAAAATAATGAAATACAAGAAAAGAAAATACAAGAAAAACAAAGGAAAAATAATAGCAATGAAATGTAACCAAGTTAAACGAGCCGAGAACCCTAGCAATGGGTGACCGCACTGGGAAGTCGTGGCGTGGACCATTGACTAGCCTTGGACCACGGGGAACCCTGAAAAATATTTTTATGTATTAAATAAATGTCTATTGAAGTGTAAATACCATTAAAAATATCAAAGAAAAATTAATTAATTAGTACAAAGAAAAGTGAGAAATCGAAAAACGGATAAAACTCGGTGTTACCGAAAAATCAGGAATGCAACCCGAACAGGGGCATTGTGGTCATTTGACACCCCGGGTTGTCTTTTGACTTAAATGTCCATTAAAAATACATGATATTACACTTGGAAAATGTCATGAAAAATTAAATTGGTGGTACATTAATTAAATAGCAAAAGTAAGGGGTTTAATGTGGAATTTGAAATCTTTAGAATATTCAATACTTAAATCTCCACTTAGTGGTCCACTAACACCAAAAGTGGACCATTAATCTTCATCTTGGACAGCAGAAACACATTTTCTTCAAGCTCTCAAAACTCAGCCGAAAATGGTGAAAAGGAGTCCACCATTGTCGTCCACCTTGAATGCTCCATGCAAGGGTGATCCAAGCTTCTTTCTCTCCACTTCCCTTCATTAAAAGTTGTCCATACACCTTGGGCAGTAGATAGGCAACAAGAAGACCAATTTTTGGAGAGGTTTTGAAGAGTTTCCAAAGTGGTAAGTAGGTATTTTTGATGCTTGATTCATTAAAGATTGTGTGGATGTTATGGGTACTTTAATTGTGGAGAGATTTTTGGAGTTTGATGTTTAAAGGGAGATGTGTATTTTTGGTAGCCATAGAAACTCCTTAAGGGCAGTTTATCCTTGCTTGTAAATGGTAGATTAAAGGGTTGATTATGTGTTTATTTGTGTAGGAATAAATTGGGTGATGTATACTAAGTATATTGTGAATGTACACTTGATTTTGGATGCTCGGAATTAATGGAGAGAGATGTATGAATTGGCAGCTTGAATGGTGAACTAAAAAAATGTTATTTCATGGTTTGGTTTATGGAATATTAATGTTGAATTGTGGTACTTGTTATGGCAGCTTGTGTATGTGCATGAGGGTTTGAGTTTGGACATGTAAATGAGCTTGGTTGTATAGTTAAATTGTGTATAAATTGAACTTGGTAAATTTTGGACTATAATGTGCATATTGAGTGTGGTTATAAGCTACCAAAGTGACCAAAATATGTTGTGAAATATGTTCATGTTATGGTACAAAACATAAATGGCATGAATGTGTAACTTTGTAAGTGTTAAAAGTGTATTTGGTATGTGATGAAGAGTGTTGCAATAGGGTAGTGTCCATTTTGGCCTAGAACCTTAAGTGTGTGGCTCCAATTGGTATGAAACTAATTGGAGGTGAAACTAGGCACAAAAAGTGCCAACTTTCATGAAGGAAGCTTACCAAAATTCTGCTTGGAAGGTAACTTGAAAAATGACCAAATCCGGATTAATGCATTTAAGGCCTGAAAATTGACCATTTGGGCAGTAGTTAGTGTTTTGGCTATAACTCACTCAAAACAGGTCCAATTGACCTGAAATTTTTACCATGAATAGTTGAGACATATATCTACAAGTCTTATGAAGACACCAAAGCCCATAAATGACCATAAGCAAGTCAATTAGCTTGCACAAATTCGGGTCCAAAAAATGGCCGAACCTAAAATGACCTAAAATAACCTAAAGTGACCAATTTTGGTACATTCTGACCAGCAATAGTAAAATGACCATAACTTGGTCTAGTAAA
Organism: Hevea brasiliensis; assembly: GCF_030052815.1. Taxonomy (NCBI): domain Eukaryota; kingdom Viridiplantae; phylum Streptophyta; class Magnoliopsida; order Malpighiales; family Euphorbiaceae; genus Hevea; species Hevea brasiliensis. The sequence goes on along the minus strand of NC_079497.1, from coordinate 84,635,569 downwards.
CTCAGAATGACCTAAAATTTTGCCTCGCGTGCAATAAGACATAGATCTACAAGTTTGTAGTTTTGACCAAAACCCGAAAACCAAGGAAACTAGGTCATCTGGCTAGGTCAAATTTGTATACCGAAATCTGGCAAATTGCAATAAAATGCAACATATATGAGAATGAATTGGGTAACATGTGCCAACACTAAAAGTCTATCAAGTGTGACATATTGGTAATATGAAGACCTAATTCACCTAGATTGCATTGAGGGTCATCATCTTAGGTTGACTAAGGAAATAATAGTATTCAATAAATTAATTATTAAGCATTATCGTTAGAGACAGTTTAAATGAGTACTGAAACACTTGAAATTGTGTGTTTCAGTTAGCAAAGACTCAGGGAAGGGGAAGGAACCACTGAGTTAGAGCCAAGAGGCAAATATCAGAGGTTTGTGCACAATAGTTATTTCTTTTGAATTTTTCAATTGAAACAAATTATGATTATTTGTATGTTATTGTTTTAAATTGTGTCCGTGCACAATACTTTTATATTCACTGCTTTTACTACCAAATTTATTTGGAGAAATGAGTTATGAATAATTTTTTATTGTTTTGGTTTTGGGAATATTATTTGGAAATTATTGTGTTGCCTACTTTGTAAATGGAAATTTTGAGATAAATTGTGTTTAGTGGTATCGGAGCAAAGTAGGGACGGCGATACGTAACGCCTACGATTCCTGGGAACTCACACGCGTGAACCCAAGAGCTTGTAGGGATGGCGATACGTAGCGCCTATAAGTGCTCTGATAAGTACACTATATTCCTCCCTCTTTGACTTATCAGTCTGAGGTAAGTGTGGATGAGTATTCATTATTTAGCTAGCTTCCTCCCTCATTGATTTCGATTATTGGGGTGAGTGTGTCTTATCGTGGTGTACAACACGGCATGTGTGAAAAAATTATATCATGGCTTAAATTGTGTTAATGATTGGCAACACTGTATTATCCAGTTATTTGGTCAAATTGTGTTATGGATTAGCAAAACTGTGTTATTTAGTTATTTGATCAAATTGTGTTATTGATGGGCGAAACTGTATTTTTCAGTTATTTGATCCAATTGTGTTATTGATTGGCAAAACGGTATTGTTCAGTCATTTGATCAAATTGTGTTATTGATTGGCAAAACTGTGTTACTCAGTTATTTGATTAAATTTGTGTTATATGAACTTTGTAAATTGTGAAACGGATTTGTGAACTATTTGATTTGTGAATTGTCAATAAAAGATTTATATATCGCATTTCAAATTGTTATTGTGCACCACTGAGTAAATTTTACTCAGCGATAGCTTTTCATTGCTGTTGCAGGAGAGCAGACTGACAGGACAGCAGACTAGGTTGCTAGTACTACACTGAGAGATCATCGAGTATATTGAGTATACCATAGTTGCATTTTGTATTGTAATGTATGTTCATTGTATGTATATAGTGTTCTTGATTTTGAGCAGTTGTAAATTAAAATTGTAAATTGAAGTTGTAAAATAAATTGTAAATTATTTTGGTTTGTAAATATTGTGTTATATTTCTTTTATCTCAGCCTTTGAAAATACTGAAAAATTATTATGGACTTGTGTTGATTAAATGTTGGAGTTGAGATTGAGAAATATATTTGAAGTGCTTTTTACAGGTTTTTGAAGAACTATTTTATTCAAAATACAGATGGCACTCCGCCAAAATTTTTACAGAAATTACCAATAATTCAAATGTGTTAGTTGTTTCACTTCAGTTTAAAAGAAAGTTTTTTTTTTTAACACCTGTAAATAGTGCTCACCATTGTGGAAAAGAAATAAGAAAAGTTTTAAAATTCCTTGTAGTGTATTTAATGGGTTATCAGTAGACGAAGTTGGTAATTCATTAGGTATACTATAGGATCATGTTATGCCTTACAAAGGGGTAGGGTGTGACACATGGCCCTAACTTTTTGATTGTTGGCAACACTATTGATTTGTGAATGTTTTGATAAAATGTGATTGAAACAAATGATTTGTATGATTGAAAAGTTGACATCGATTTTATGAATTGTAAAAAATATGGATTTTTCAAACTCTTGGTTATGATTTGATAAATCATGTTTTATATTCAATTTGAAAATTTTTAGTTATGCACCACTGAGTTCAACGCTTAGCGATAGCTTTTGTATGTTGTCGCAGGTAGGGGAAAAGAGAAAGCTGCAGAATGAGAGACATTGGAGCAGTGTTTTATTTGGATTAGGGTATATATTAGGTATACCCTTGTAAATTCATTTTGATGTATTATGGCTATATGTATTTGTAAAGAGACATTGAGTAGTTGTACATAAACCTTATAATATTACTTTGAGACTTTCTTCAAATGTAAAGATTTGTAATATTAAGTTCTTTATTTTCAATAAATGTAAAAGTTAAATTCCTTTTGAATTGTGGTTGGGGAAATAATTTATTAATGATTGAATTGATGAGATTGAAGTATACATTTTATTACAAGTTATTTCTAATAGGTGTAAATTTTGGTTTTTATGAAATTACAGTCGTCACCACGCGGATTTTTCACAGAAATTCTCTTGGGTTTTTAAAAATACTTAATTAATTTCTTAACTAAAATTGAAATTGGTATGTTTAAAATCCCTTTTAGCATATTTAGTGGGTTATTAGTAAGTGGAGTTTGGTAATTCATTAAGTATATTACGGGATCATGTCATATCTTATAGAGGGGTAACACATGACATATTATATTAGGAGCATCTTGTAACAACCCGGTCTGAGGGCCACTATCGGTGTTAGGGATAGGGTCAGCTTAAGGCTACTAGAACTCGTAGCAAGCCTAAAACCTGTAAATAACTTTAACGCCTATACTATCCACACTCAAACGTATAACAAACTATTACACTTTAGTCTTTTCATTTATACATAAACATCTTTAATATAAAAGTGGTTTATATTTGAACATTAACATACATAAGCTCTGAAGTGTAATGGTTCAACATATATACTTCCAAAAGAGTTAACATAAACGTTCATACTTAAAATATTACATAACTCTAATTTTTAATAATTACCAGCATAGTACTATCCATTCACATTTTGCATGTTTATTCACCCATACATCATACATAAAAAAGAGCGCTAAAGCCTCCCTTATTGCTCTCTCTCTAAAGAATTCTTCTAATCTTGCAAACTTGCACCTGGGGGTTAAGGGAATGGGGTAAGCTTACACAAGCTGAATGATTAAACTTGTAACACCCTTACTTTAGGTAGTTCCATATGTTCTATTGTTCTGGTGACCAAGGTCTGTCCGGATAGCTAGAATATCTGAAATTGTATTTAAACTAGAGTGAGAAGTCATAAATAATTCAACTAAGCATAAGAAAAATTAACGAAAAATTTTAGAAATAAAATATAACAAAGTTAAATGAGTCGATGCCCTAGTAATGGGTGACCAAATAAATAGTTGCTGTCTTCACAGCTAATGACCTAAACCTGAGGGGAATCCCGTGAAATAATTTATGGGATGCCAGAGAAGAGTTATGGTGCCCTAGGTAGCATTAGAATGCTAAGCAAAGATTAAGAGAATTTTTAAGATCGGTACAGACAGTTTTGGCTCCTTAAGCCAAACTGAGGGCTTTTTAGTCATTTCGCCTTCAGAGACGATTTTTGACCAAATTGTCCAATTAATTAAATAAATTATATGATATAAAATGAAAATAAATATTGCTAAAAATTTAATTAAAAATCAGTAAAAAAGAAAATAGAGGAAAATGAATTAAATTTGGAATTATGACATAATTATGATGTCATTAAGAAGGTCTCCACCAATCAAAACTTAACAACCACATTTAAGTCAAATAAAAAGAGATAAATGAGATAAAAATTAGAAAAGAAAATTTTCCTTCTTCATTCCCAAACCAGCCGAACCAAATAGAGAGAGAGAGAGAGAGAGAGAGAGTGAAAACCTCCATTGAAAACCATCCTCCACCATCTTTCCACCATAAAATCCCTTCTTCTCTTCACCAAAAATTGTCCACTCATCTTGGGAAGGTGTTTAGCAGCCAAGAAAACCAAAGAAATTGAAGAAAAATTGAAGATTGGGTGAGGGAAAATTCTGTTCACAAGGTTAGTGCTATAATCAAGTTATTTTCCTTCTTTAATCCTTGTTAGTGTAGTGAATTAAGTTAAATTTCTATGAAATTGGAAGAAGTTGATGAGAAATTGCAAGGTCAATTTTCAGCAGCCATGGGAGAGAGTTGAATTTGTTGAATTGGTTGAATTAAATTTACTTAGAAATGGTTTTTGATGAGTATGTTTAAGTTAGATTTTGATTGGCGTGTTTTTGATGTAATTGAGGATTGTTAGGGTTAGGGTTTGTGATTAAATTGGGAATTTGGTGCTAGGATGTTTAATTAGAGTCCTAATGGTCAATTAGTGACCATTTGGCTATATTTGATGAGGAATTAAAGTTATTTATGCTAATAGAATTGAGGTTAGGTATGCTGCCTTAGGTGACTTACAGGGCTGGATGTGAGTTCAGGAAGTTTAGGCAGCTGTAACTTGAGAGGTGTAAGTTCAATTGGTGCAAGGAAAATTAGACATGAAACTAGACACTAATGGCACAACTTTGATGAAGAAACTTTTCCCATAAAACAAACTTAGGATGAGCTAAAAATTGACCAAATCCGGATAACCAATTCTAGACCTGGTAAAAGTGACCAAATGAACTTGTTCATTTGGCCATAACTTAGTGTAGAAATATCCAATTGACCTAAATTTTATATAAATGGAAAGCTTAGACAATTTAGAACAACCTTTATGTAGAACACAAACTCAAATTTTGGACATAACCTAACAAAATTGTCCACTAAAGTCAGGACACCAAATCTGGCAAAACCAATTCTGCCTAGAAATTCTAGGTATAGGTCAATCCGGCCAGTTATGGTAAAATGGCCATAACTTGAGCTACAAAACTCCAAATAGAGTGATTCAAAAAGGGAATTAAAGAAAACACATAAAGGAACAACTTTGATGGAAAAATATTTGCCAAATTCTCACTGTAACAATAACCAATGGAATAATAAACTTAAGGCAAGAAATTTGAAAATTTTGAATAACATGAAATAAGCTTTGAAATGGTATTGGCAATCAATGCCAACAAATCTAAAACCTAAAATGTGGTATAATTATGTATCTATAATTTGTATACATATTATATATAAAAAATTCAATAAATTGAGTGAATAGTAATGTGTGAATAGTAACCCCAAAAAATATAAGGAATAATAAAAGAAATTAAAGAAGCCATTATGATTGATAATATATCATGTGATTAGTGAATTGTGATTTTTGAATTTGACTGACCCTAAAACATAGAAGAATATTTTAAGTACAATGGTGCATGAGAACCATTGATGAGAATTGTGATCAAATGAATGTATAAACTATGATGAATGCATAATTTATGTAGAATTGTATTTTAGAAATTTATACTTCTACTAGTAATAAAAATTAAAACGTTGTAAATTATAATTGGAACATATAATGAAATAATGATACTGATAAACCCTTAACGGTGCTAATATGCCCATGTATTACCTAGACACATGTGTCAGATTAGATAGATTGGCATGCTAATAGGGTATTATTTTAGCAGTATTGCGTAAGGCTTTATGCCAATATTCATGGCTTTTATGCCCAATTATATATTATCATGGCTTTTAGCCATACTGATATGTTATCATAGCTTTTTAGCCATTCTGACTGGATACGTGGTTGACGTTCTGCATTTCACATCCCATGATATGACGGCCCGAGGCACCGTGGTGTCCAGTGCCAATGACCCGTTATCCAGTTTAGTCAGTTTGTCATAGGTTACTTGGAGAGTAAAATTTATTGTAATAAGTTAAGAATATTAGCAATTAAAAATATTAGAAATTAAATAAATGAGTATGAAGACCTAAAATAAATTAGATTAGTTATTTAGCAAAAAGAATTAAAATGAACTGGACTGATGTTAAAAATTTATCTTTTATGAAATGACTCTGAGAGCCTTAGTTATTATGAAATAATCAAAGATAACCTATAAAGTATTGAATTAAAAGATACAAAAGATTAGTAATAGAATTATAATTTAAATAAATGTTACAATGAACTATGTTTTATTTCCAGCTGTAATTTGTATATTATTTTCTTTGTTATATTATTACACCACTAAGCAAAAATGCTTAGCGTGATGGATTTGTTTCCTCGCGCAGGTACCGAAGATAAAGCCCAGTGGATATTAGACTGGAATTTTGGAGTCCAGATCGGCAAAAGTGTTAGAAGTGTATAAGGTTGTCACATTCTCAGTAATGCATGTAGATAGGGCCCATGTAGGTCATATTATGTATTTCGTATATTATAATTAGTTATTATTTGTAATGTAAATTATGGAATTGTAATTAATTTGTAGATCATATAAATTATGAATTTATGTAATCAGTCTGTAAATCATGTAAATTAATGAAAGTTGAGAATTTATATATATATAAATTGTGCATGAATGGAAATGCAGGGAAATGAATATGTAATTAAAATATATGGATGATATTTGAATATGAGATGATTATAAAAATAATTGATGATATTTTTATTGTAAATTATTATTGAAAATTTCAAGTAAGTGAATAGTGAATCACGTCAAATGATAATAAAATAGAAGAAACTTCGTTAGTTTCTCCATAGAATATGAATTATTTTAAAATATAACGAGTTCAAAATTATTAAAGAAATAAAGTAAGATAAGTTAGGGTGCTCTGGTACCAAGTGTGACATGCCTTGCTCGGCTACACTATAGACAGGTGAGGGGTGTCACAAAACTAACCAACATTAATTATATCTTTCATTTTATACATATGCAATGTATCATCCAAATGGATTTTTACATCATAAACATTTCACATAGGATGGACTTGTCACTAGTGACTCTCCAAATCCAATGTACCTGGCTCATATAGAGGCTCCTCAAGACTTTTGATTAACATATATATCCAATGTACCCGGCTCATATAGAGACTCCCTAGGACTTTCACTTAAAACATGACCAATGTCACGCACTAGGGGCATCATAGTGATCTCCCTTTGGATTTTATGGATCCATAACATACATAACATATCGTAATCATAACATAGGAGGAGTCAGTGGGTCATCCATCATCCATCAATGTACCAATAACAAATATGCAATACGCAACATATTCGTGTTTAAGATACATATATCCTAAATAAATATGACATGATGCATAAGCATGATTAGAAATTAAATTTAAAAAAATTTTCCATTTTATTAAAGTTAGAATTACTCACCTCTTATAGCCTATCAACCTTCTATCTCAAATAGTAGTTATCCTCGGATCCTTAAACTTTCGAGTCTCTTAAGCCCGATCCTATAAAATCAGACTCTAGAGAGTTATACAAGGCTCTAAAACTTTATATACATAATAAGTATCTTACTCTAGGCTCTTGGGAACTGTGAAATTAGGTTTTGAAACCTTGGAATTAAAGGAGAAATAAATCGGATAAAATCAAGTTTGGCTAATGGAGTCTTGGGCTTTCACTGCCCAACCTTAGAAGACTAGGTGCCCATTTTAGGCAATAAGCACTACAGTTGCTGAAGTTTGGGACTTCACCTGCTGAACTTGGAAAATTTCCAGATTTTCTCAAGAAACCGCGTGCTTTGGCTGCTGAAACTATGGCTTTCGACAGCTGAACCTGGGAATTTCCAAAATTTTCAAGTTGAAAACTTACATATTCAAACTCCCAAAAAGCCCTAACTCATTCCAAAGCTTTAAAACATAAACCAAACACATATACACATCTCTAGGGCTATAACTTGAAATGATGCTTAATTCCCACATACATTAACAAAAAATCAAATCCTAAGTTTCCCCAAACCTAACATAGCATGTATAAAGATTTTCTCAAATCCATCAAACGGAACTAGCCATTTAAGGCCCATAACACTTAAACATGACTAAACTAATAATAAAAACATGTAATTTCAACATAATCACAAAACCCCTAACCGTAACATGCATAAGCTTCCCAAAACTCATCTTAAAGTCAACTTTACATGAAATTGAACTTATAGAAACCTAATTTCCCATCAACATGCTTAGATCTACCTATTAGATCAAGAAAAAAAAAAGTTTCCTCTTTTCTTAGAGCTTAGAGGTGAGAGAGCTAATAGTCCAAAGCTTGAATCCACTCTCCCAAGCTTCCTTATGGAAGAATTAACCTCTAGATCTTGAGAAACTCAAGGAAATCTCTTTAAAAAGCTCTTTATAGGCTCCAGTAGTTGAGAGAGAGGGAAAAAGAGAAAACCCAAGTGTTTTGGCAGAAAAATGAGCTTTAGTCTCTTTTATACCCTCAATGCCGAGGGACTTTCGACTATTGAAAGTCCAGCTTTCGGTTATTGAAGTCTATTCTATCCAAAAAGAGTATTTGAATAGAAAAACGGATTTCAGCTGCCGAAAATCTATCCTTCGACCACTGAAGTTCGTTCTGCCAAAACACACAATTAAAAAAACTTTAGGAAATAAAACCTTTAAAATATTTTCATTCTTAAATGCATTTTGAATACCTCAAATACACATACATAAACATATTTTCATACCTTACTGCCACTCTCTTTGTCAGTGAAGTTTTAAATTTTCACTAGAATATTCTGTTGAGGACAGATAATCCGACGTCGAAAATATGGCGAGTATTACATTCCCTCCCTTTTTAAAACATTCGTCCTTGAATGTTAAAACAAAACACATAAAAAAATAACATACATAACATATCATAACATACCTACAAAAGGTGGGGATATTGTTGCAACATGAAGTTATGAGTTTCCTACGTGCACTCTTCCATGTTGTGATGGTTCCATAACACTTTCACCAAATGTATGTCCTTTTTCCTTAGCTTCCTTGTTTGAGTATCTACAATTTGAATAGGTTGTTTGTGACACCCCTTACCCGTCTACAGTGTAGCCGAGCAAGTTATGCCACTCAGTGTGCCGGAGCACCAATTCATGTTTCTATTACAATTTATCCCTTTTAATTCATTTGTTTACGTTTTTTTGATAAATTTGAATTTTTCCTCAAATTTTATAGAAAATCCGCAGAGTGCCGGCTGTAAATTGGAAAAACAGTTCTTCTGAACCTGTTTAAAAACACTTCCAATATAATTTCCAAATCCAAACTCCATTATACACACATTTCTCAACTCAATCTCAAAATCTCAATACTATTTTTAGAAACTTTTCTTTTCATTTCATTGCTGGAAGCACATTCATAAATATTTCTCCACATAATATACAAAAAATTTCAATAATATGAAATTTCATATATTTACATCATCAAATAATTTCAAGAGTTATAATTACAATCCCAAAACTAATACAAAATACAAAACACAAAATGCTCCCAAAATCCTATGTCCTACCATATGCACTACAGGTGTGAGGTGACTTGGGACTCTGGATGCAAATCTGAAGGCTCACCCGGTCTGATGTCTGCTGGGCTCACCAGCTAGGTCTCCAGTACCTGAACATGGCAAAAGCAACGCGCTAAGCAATTTTGCTTAGTGGTGACAATATAAAATAAAATAAAATAAAATAAAACGAATATGCAGAATTTTTGTTTACATTTTTGGTAGACTTAACTTCTGATATTATTTGCATTATTATTCGATTAAAATTTGGTAAGGTTTATTATCATAGCCCGAGTAACCCATACTAATTAACTAGACTGGATAAACGGGTAAACTAGCATTGGGTACTAAGTACCTCGGACCATCACACCATCGATCACATTGTGTCTCCCGGTGTGCAACAAAACAGCTAATAAGCTGTAATAATTATCGGGGTTAAAACCCAAGTGTAATAATTCAAATAACATAGTCAAACGCTATTATGTCACAAAATGGCATGGGAAGCCATGAAACACAGAATGGCATGAAGCCATATGCAGTACTGCTAATAGAACCCTATTGACATGCCAAGCTATCCAAACCAATCTTGTTAGGTATACTAGGGCATATTATACTTTTAAATTTCACAATTTTTGAATTTCAAGTTTGAATGTTACTATTCATTTTATTAGTCAACTAAAATGTTGACTTTTGTATAGACAATAGGTACATTGGTTTTAATACTCCCAATATACCACATTTTGCATTCAAAATTTGTTGGTATTGGTTGCCAATACCATTTCTAAGCTTAATGTTAATTGGGCAGAATTTTCAGTTTTCATGCTTTGTTTTTACTATTCCATTGGTCATTTTTCTAGTGGGAATTGGGAAAAATGATCAACATGACAGTTGTTTCTTATTTTGTCTAGTTGAATTTCATTTTTTGAATCACTCCATGTGGAGTTTTGTAGCTCAAGTTATAGCCCAAAAACCACAACTGGCCGGATTAAAATTTTGTCCAGAATTTCTGGACTGACCAAATCTACAGTACTTGGAATAGTGAATGCAACTCACTTTTTGATTATGTTCTGGTCATAATTTGGTTAGGTTTCTTCATGAAAGTTGTTGGTCTATATCTCAGCTTATTGCTGGTAAAATTTCAGGTCAATTGGACCTTTCTACACTGAGTTATGGCCAAATGACCAAACATTATTCCTTTGGTCATTTTGCCCAGGCAAAATGCAGGTTACCCAGATTATGGCAAGCTTTTGGTCCACTTGGATTGGTTTTATGGTCATGGTTTCTTCACCAAAGTTGTGCCATTATGTGTCTAGTTTCATGTCCAATTATCCTTGCACCAATTGAACCTCTACAATTCAAGTTATGGCTGCCCAAACTTGCTGGACTCATGACCAGTCCTGCAGGTCACCAAGGGCAGCCACACCAAGCCCAAATCCAACTACACAATTCACTCCATTTTTCATTCAAATAGAACAAAATGGTCACTAATTGACCATTAAAACCTACTTTTATCATCACATGGTCAAGGTCTCATTTTCCACCCCAAACCCTAACTCACACATTACAATTCATGCATTATCAATGCATTTCTTCAATCCACTTACAAGATGCATATTAAGGGTAGCCATAATAACCTTTTAACTTCATTAAACTCATCACAATCAACCCTAAACATGGCTGCTGAAAATAAGGGATGGCATATAAGTAGTATTTAACAAATTTCCTTTGTAATTCATACTCATACATGGTCCTTAACTTGAAATTAAGGTAAAAACTAAGGTTAGGTCACTAACCTCAATGGAGTGAAGTTTCCCACTTGCAAGGTTTTCTTTCTTTCCTTTTCTTTTTGCTCCCAAAAGAATCTCCAAGGTGTAAGAACACTTTTTTGTGTTGCTAGGTTAGGGTTTTGCTGGGTAGAAGTTAGCAAAATTAAGCTTTGAAAAGCTTGCAAATGGGTACCTATGGTGGAGGTTCACGGCAAAGAAGAAAGAATAAGATGAAGTTCTGATTTTCTTTTGTTTTTCAGCCCATTTGGTCTCTTTTAAACAAGTTTATGCCATGTATCCATATTAGATAGGTTGGGAGAACTTTAATGACATCACTATGATGTCATAATGCCATTTTCTTTCATTTTCTCTCTATTTCTTGTCTAATTAATTTCAATTAAATTTTTAACAACATTTAGTCATATTTATGTTATATAAATTATTTATTTAACTAGACAAGTTGGTCAAAAATCATCTCTGAAGACGAAATGATCAAAATGCCCTCCGTTTGGCTTAACGAGCCAAAATTGTCTGTACCGATTGAAAATTTTTTCTAAGCATTTCCTTGGCATTCTAATGCCATAAAAACCTCAATAACCCTTCTCTGGAGTCCCAAAAATTATTTTATAATTTTTCCCTCGGGCTTAGGGCTCCTAGTTGCGAGAACCGCAACCTCTCACTAGGTTACCCATCGCTAGGACACCGGCTCATTTAACTTGGTTGTATTTTATTTCTAAAATTTTTTTAAAATTTTTCTTATTAATATTTGAGTTAATTATGGTTCCTCACTTTAGTTTAAATATTTTTCTGAATGTTCTAGCTGTCCGGACCGACACTAGTCACCGGAACAGTAGACTGTACGAACTAGCTAAAGTGAGGATGTTACATTGTTCAACATAAGAAAGTTCTTTCGAAATTTCCATATTTGATTCACTTATAACCTTGTTCAAATTTGATATATACTTCCACAACATAAAAACATGGAACAACAGATGGATTCTCTCCATTTCTGGTGGTAAAACTAACTTATAACATACATTTTTAACCCTTTGCATCACTTCATATGGTCCAATGTATCTCAGAGCTAGTTTGCCTCTCTTTCCAAACTAGATGACACCCTTCATTGGAGATATCTTTAGAAGCACCATGTACCCTTCCTTGAAAACCACTTCCCTCTATGGAGATCTACGTAGCTCTTCTATCTACTGGTTGCTGTTTTCAACTTTGCCCTTATTAAAGGCATGATTTGATTAGTAATTTTCACCAACTCTGTTCCTACTAAGGCTTTTCTACCTACTTCTTTCTAACACACAGGAGACCTATACTTTCTCCCATATAGAGCTTCATACAGTGCCATTTCTATGCAAGAGTGATAGCTATTATTGTATGTGAATTCAACTATAGAAAGATACTTTTTCCATGATCCTCCAAAGTCAAGTATGCACATCCTTAGCATATCCTCCAAAGTCTATATGGTCCTTTTTTACTGTCCATTTGTCTAAGGTGGAAAGTTGTGCTAAAGTCTAACCTACTGCCTAACTCATTTTGAAGACCATAAAACATTAATGTGAACTGTGGTCCTTTATCAGAGACTATTGTCACTAGAGCTCCTTGCAACCTTATTATCTCTACCGTGTAAACTTGAGCTAACTTATCCATAGAATAGTTAGCTCTAACAAGAATATAGTAAGCAGTCTTGGTCAACCTATCCACTATAACCCATATTGAGTCATGTCTGTTAGAGGCTACTAGTAACCTCACAACAAAGTCCATGATCACATTTTACCATTTCCACTTTGGAATGGGTGGTAGGTTAAGCTTTCCTGCTCATTTCTGATGCTCTAACTTCACACTCTAATAGATCTCACAAGAAAATACAAATTGTGTAATCTCCTTCATTATGGAAAGCCACCAATACACCTTCTTTAAATCTTGATACATCTTGGTGGCTTTAGGGTGCACACTATGCCTAGCATTGTGAGCTTCTCTCATAATGTCTCCCTTAAGCTAAATGTCATTTGGTACACATAACCTATTGCCATACCTCATCACTCCTTTCCCATTGAAATGGAAGTCACTATTCTTACCTTTTTGTATCACTTTTGCTATCTTTATCAATTCAAGGTCTTTAAGTAATTTCTTTGCTATTTGCCTTAGGTACACTAGTGTTACCTTCATTTTGTTAGTAGTATGCCCTAGAACATATCATTCAGTATGTATCTTATACATGTTTTGTTAATAAAAGGCATTTTCACTTTTTCATTTACATAATATATTTATGTGTAATAGAAAAGGTCCAATGATATTTTATTAGAAATTCAATTCTTAAGTTGTTAAGAATATGAGTGACAGTATTTCTAGCACAAAGTATCATCTATAGGTTCACAATCGAGGATACTTCAAAATAAGGACATGACTTATCCAGAAAGATTATAATCATGTTTATTCCCAAATTATTTATATGAGACGTAAATAAGATGGAATGGTGAGTCTCATGCCATATAACAAACATGATAGGAACTTATACATGATAAGTAGGCCGAACCAGTGACATTTATGATAAGCACATGGAGTTTACTCTTGTCAATGTATTGTCATAAATCATATTAGTGAATATAATCTTTAGACCTGAGATAGCATAGTTATCTTATATATAGGTGGTTTAAGTTTGATACTGCTTTCATACTTATACTGTGTATGGTTATATGGGCATGTGTTGGCTCCTACTAGTTATATATGGAGGTAGGTATTGATCAAGATGGAATCTGTTCCTCAAAGTAAATAGGGATAAAATCCTATGTTCATTTAATTGTTCTTGATGTTTCAAGTTCCTGGACAGGACAGATAGATTTAATCAGAAAAGAGTTTCTGATGAGAAAATCTTTTTAATCAAGAACTGGAATTAAAAGAGAACATAATATTCATAGCAAATGGGGTTTGACATAAACCATGACTCTAGCTCGAATTGGGATTTTGTAAGAGAGAGATTCTAGTGCATGGTAACATATGATTATAGGTTCATTTAAGGTAAACCTTATTACCAATTGGGTGGCTATGGCTTGCTATGCTAGGTGTTAACCATGGTCTATGAGGTGCATAAAATGATATAGAGAAATCATTTATGGTAAGAAAGAGTTTTGATGATATTAAGAGTTGATATCATGTCTCATTGCCAATTAGTGATGAGCCTAGTAAGTCACACACATACACAAGTAATCACCAAATTAAATATGATTTAATTAATTAATTAAAGAGTTTAATTGATTAATTAAATAGGTTTGGTTTGCAATTAGATTGTAAAGTCCCTAGCATGGCTTGAAACCAAATCTAGGTTATAGGATGTATAGTATAAGTTAAATTTATATCTAAAGTGTTTAAATATGAATTTAATTAGTGAGAAATTAATTAATAGAGATTAATTAATTAATTTATATTTGATATAAATTGATTAGAAGAAGAGAAATAATTATTTTGGGTTGAGAACTCAAAATTAAGACACAGGAGTATTTTGGTCATTTCATAGGGTGACATGTGGCACTTGAAGGAGCGGAAGCATGAAAAACACAAGTTTAGATCATTGAAATTCAAAATTTTTCTTCTAAGGTCACATGCATCATGCAAGATTTATTTTTATCTATTTCATTTCAATGATAAACAGCATATTAAAACTCTTTTAATATATTTTTGGATCTATATTTGCCATTTAAGATTTTAGAATTAACAAATTAATTCATTAGAACCCTATATTAGATCAAGAACAAGTGCACTAACCTGTTTGATGCATTGCAGTGTGTTTGGCACATTTGGGATGTGCCTAGGACACCAGATGTTGTCCTTCTAGCTTGTCCACACCAAGATCACCAATGGCAGCCCCTTGAACAGCTTCTAAAACTTTTTCAATCAATTAGAAAATCAAGTTTTTCCTTTTGAGAGATTACAGATGTAAACAGGACACTAGAAATGATTTCTAGTATTTTTAATTCAAGAGATTGTTGGGAAATCTCTTTGAATTGATGAGAGATGCAGAAGATGAAAGGGAGAGGTGCTTTCGGGTGCCACCAATGAAACAAATAGCAGCTAAGTATTTTGCTTTTATCCTTTCCCTTATATAGCTAGGTCACCACTTAAAACCCTTGCCACATGTCACCTTATGATTGGCTCTAAGTTTAATTGACCCAATCACATTGTGCCAAGTTTCAAACCTATATTTAATCTTGACTTTAATCATCTTATATGATTAAAAGACATTTGGCAAGCTTATGTGTAGTGCCATGTGTCACCATCTCATGGTGCCACATGTCACCCTGTGAGATGACCAAAATACCCGTGTCTTAATTTTGAGTTCTCAACCCAAAATAATTATTTTTATTCTTCTAATCAATTTATATCAAATATAAATAAATTAATTAATCTTTATTAATTAATTTCTCATTAATTAAATTCATATTTAAACACTTTAAATATAAATTTAACTTATACTATGCATCCAATAATCTATATTTAGTTTCAAATCATGCTAGGGACTTTGCAATCTAATTGCAAACCAAACCTATTTAATTAATCAGTTAAACTCTTTAATTAATTAATTAAATCATATTTAATTTGGTGATTACTTGTGTATGTGTGTGACTTACTAGGCTCATCACTAATTGGCAATGAGATATGATATCAACTCTTAATATCATCAGAACTCTTTCTTACCATAAATGATTTCTCCAAATTATTTTATGTACCTCATAGACCATGGTTAACACCTAGCATAGCATACCATGGCCACCCAATTAGTAATAAGTTTTACCTTAAATGAACCTATAATCATATGTTACCATGCACTAGAATCTCTCTGTTACAAAATCCCAACTCAAGCTGGAGTCATGGTTTATGTCAAACCCCATTTGCTATAAATATTATGTTCTCTTTTAATTCCAGTTCTTGATTAAAAAGATTTTCTCATCAAAAACTCTTTTCTGATTAAATCTATCTATCCTGGAGAGGAACTTGAAACATCAAGGACAATTAAATGAACATAGGATTTTATCCGTATTTACTTAGAGGACCAGATTCCATCTTGATCAACACCTACCTCCATATATAACTAGTAGAAGCCAACACATGCCCATATACCCATACACAGTACAAGTATGAAAGTAGTATCAAACTCAAACCACCTATATACAAGATAACTGTGATTTCCTAGGTCTAAAGATTATATGCACTGATATGATTTATGATAATACATTGACAAGAGTAAACTCTATGTGCTCGTCATAAGTGTCACTAGTTCGACCTAGTTATCATGTATAAGTGCCTATCATGTTTATCATATTGCATGAGACCCACCATTCCATCTTATTTATATCTCATATAAATAACTTGGGAACAAACATCAATACAATCTTTCTGGATAAGTCATGTCCTTATTGTGAAGTATCCTCGATTGTGAACCTATTTATGATACTTTGTACTAGAAATACTGTCACTCATATTCTTAACAACTTTAAAATAGAATTTCTAACAAAATATCAATGGACCTTTTCTATTACACATAAATATATTATGTAAACGGAAAAGTGGAAATGCCTTTTATTGATATGCTCTAGCGCATACTACTAACAATCTCTCACTAGCACTAGAGCCATTCATTACAATATCTTAGACCCATCTTCTTATGATGTTGGTCTAGCTGAGTCCGTGACATAGGCTTAGTGAATGGATCAGCTGGATTTTCAGCTGATGCTATTTTTTGCATGGCTACATCGCCTCGTCCAACTATTTCTCTGATAATGTGGTAGCGCCTTTCTATGTGTTTGGATTTCTGGTGAGACCAGGGTTCCTTAGCCTGAGTGACTGCTCCATTGTTGTCACGGTGTAGTGGTTCTACTGACTTAATGGAAGGAACTACTACAAGTTCTATCATGAACTTTTTTATCCAAATAGCTTCCTTTGCAGCATCTGATGCATCAATATACTCAGCCTCAATAGTGGAATCTGTAGTCATGCTCTGTTTGGAACTCTTCCAACTGACAGCACCTCCATTACAAATGAACACATACCCAGAGGTAGAATTTCTATCATTGATATCTGATTGGAAATCAGAATCAGTATAACCATCATCCCCACCTCTATAAATTAAGAATAAATCCTTAGTTCTTCTCAAGTACTTAAGGATATTCTTGACAGCTATCCAGTGTTCTAAACCTGGATTGGATTGATACTTGCTAGTCAAACTAACAGCATATGCGATATCCGACCTAGTACACAACATTGCGTACATTAATCTTTCAATAGCCGAAGCATATGGAATCCTGACCATTTTATCTCTTTCTTCAAGTGTCTTTGGAGACATCTCTTTAGAAAGGTGGATACCATGTCTCACTGGCAACAATCCTCTCTTGGAATCAAGCATGTTAAACCTCTTTAACACCTTTTCCAAGTATAGACTTTGGGATAAACCAATTATTCTTTTCGCTGTATCTTTATAGATGTGAATCCCAAGAATATAGGTTGCCTCCCCTAAGTCTTTCATGGAGAATGTATTTGACAACCTTACTTTTACAGTTGTCAACATACCTGTGTCATTACCCATCAACAGTATGTCATCCATATATAAGACAAGGAAAGTGATAGCACTGTTACTAACCTTCTTATATACACATGGCTCATCCTCATTTTTTATAAAACCAAATGATTTAATGGCTTCATCAAAATGGATGTTCCAACTCCTCGAAGCTTGTTTCAACCCATAAATGGATCGCTTTAGCTTGCATACCTTGGAACCATCTTGGGATTCAAAACCCCTAGGTTGTTCTATGAAAATGTTTTCTTCAATGTATACATTGAGAAAAGTTGTTTTGACATCCATTTGCCAAATCTCATAATCATAGTATGCAGCTATTGCTAATAGAATCCAAATTGATTTAAGTATGGCAACAGGCGAGAAAGTCTCCTCATAGTCGATTCCTTGCCGTTGGCGAAACCCTTTCGGTACTAGCCCTGCCTTAGAAGTCTCTACCTTTCTATCAGAACCAATTTTCTTCTTGAAAACTCACTTGTTCCCTATAGGTACAATACCTTCGGGTGGGTCAATAAGATCTCAAACTTGATTCTTATACATGGAATCAATCTTGGATTTCATAGCATCAATCCATTTTGAAGAGTCTATATCTGATATAGCTTCTTCATAGGTAAGTGGATCATCTCCATGATCTACTTGTTCATGAGTAGACAACTCTTGTTCTTCTTCATGAAGGAAACTATATCTCACTGGTGGGTGAGATACCCTGGTTGTTCTACGAGGAATAGCTGTAGATGTTTCATCAATGGGTGTAGGTTGACTAGATGGATCTATATCCATATGATCTATTGGTTGGTCAGAACTCTCAAATTCTAACTCTATTTGCCTTCCTTTGCCTCTTTCTTGAACAAACTGTTGTTCAAGAAATGTAGCATCTCTACTTACCACAACCTTTTGTGAAGTAGGCAAATAAAAATAATATTCAAAACTATCTTTTGGATATCCAACAAATCGACCCTTTTCTGATTTGGTTTCCAATTTATCAGTGTTCAGCTTTTTGATATAAGCTGGACAACCCCAAATCTTAACATGCTTAAGACTTGGTTTTTTTTCCATGCCATATCTCATAAGCTGTGGAAGAAACTGATTTTGATGGAATCCTATTCAGAATATACAACGCTAATTCTAATGCAAATCCCCAAAAGGAGATTGACATATCAGTATGGCTCATCATACTACGTACCATATCTAATAAGGTACGATTTCTACTTTTAGATCCACCATTCAGCTGTGGTGTTCCTGGAGGAGTCAGCTGGGAAATAATGCTGTGCTCTCTCAAGTATTCATCAAATTCAGTACTCAAATATTCACCTCCACGATCTGATCGAAGAGCTTTAATACTCTTTCCTGTTTGATTTTCTACTTCAGATTTAAATTCTTTGAACTTTTCAAAGGATTCATGTTTGTATTTCATCAAATACAAATACCCAAACCTTGATTTATCATCAGTAAAGGTAATAATGTAATGAAAATCACCTCTAGCCATTTCCTTAAATGGACCACATACATCACTATGTATTAGCTCCAAAATATTTTCAACTCTTAGTCATTGTCCAACAAAGGGTGATTTAGTCATTTTGCCCTGAAGGCAGGATTCACAAGTTGGAGTAGGTCTAAAACCCAATGAGGATAAAATCCTCATTTTCCCCAGCTTTGCAATCCTATCTTCTGCAACATGGCCTAACCTTAGGTGCTAAATATATTTTGAACTTGAGTTGATTTTCATCATGGCATTGCATTCTTTTAGATTGCTTGCATTAGATTTGTATTTAACATTATTATCTAGATAATAAAGTCCATCATGCATATAACCTGAACCAACATATTTATTTCCAAAATAATTATTGCAAACATCATTTATGAACAGAAATTCATAACCATCTCTAGTCAAACTAGATATAGAAATGATGTTCTTAAAAGGTATCAAGTATATGCAAAACCTTGTTTAAATACAAAACATGTCTATACATGTATAAAGATTTAGATCCTATGGCTAAAGCTTCAACAGTTGAGCTTTTACCAACCCGGAGTCTAATATCTCATTAGTGCAAGCTTTTATTATTGGCTATACTCTGGGCAGTTCCAATTTCTGTGCCCATCATTATGGCAGTGGAAACACTTTCCTTTTGCCTTTGTCAGCTTTGGTCTTTCCTATCTGTTTAGTTTATCTTCTTGGAAGGAATAGGAATCTGAGGTTTCTTTTTCTTATTGCCCTTCTTCTTGTTGGACTTTCCAGCAGAAAAAGATGCAATCAAAGCTACCTCTTTTCCTTTATTGCCCGGCATATTCTTTTAGGCAATAACCAACATGTTGAGTAAACCAGCCAAGGCGCATTTCTGCTTAGTCATATGGAAATTTGTTACAAAATATCCAAATGACTCAGGAAGGGACTAAAGGATCAAATCTGTCTGCAGTTGAAAATCCATGTTAAAGTCAAGATGTTCCAGCTGCTCAATTAGCCAAATCATCTTGTGGACACGATCCCCACACATTCTGTTCCTCAGACATCCTCATGCGGAACAGCTGCTTAGATATCTCATACCTAGCATTCCTGCTATGCTCACCATACAACTCTTGTAGGTGAAGGAGGATCTCACTCGCACTCTGCATGTTCTCATGCTACTTCTGTAACTCATTACTCATAGAAGCAAACATGTAACACTTAGCTCTCATATCATGCTACTTCCACTTGTCCAAAGTTTTATATTCCTTTTGGGTGGCCTCTGGATGTAAGGGACCAGGAACATTTGAGTCTAGAACATATCCTATATGTTCAAGGTTCAGGATAAGTTTCAAATTTTTTAGCCAATCAGACAGAGTATGTCCTGTCAACCAATTGCGATCAAGTATGCTTGCAAGGATATTGGATAGTGGTGGTTATTGTGTGCTCATTATTATCAGAAAATTAACTACAGAAAATAATGAGATTTATTAGTAAATGTATCATGTAATTAACCAAAATGATTATGGTCTTTTAATCAAATTGGTCCTCTCACTAACTTAGCGAATCCTACACTTCCAAAGTAGAAAACGGAAATCCTAATTGGATGAATTTCTAGTGGGTGATTGAATTCTTATAATTCTATTAATCATCCTCAGGTACATCCGTTATTAGAATTACAATAAACTATAAGTGAGTAACTACTTGCCCATCACATCTCATGTGAGGTTCAATCCTTTACCTAGCCCCTAATCCTCAAAATCTCAGGTACATCCATTATTAACTTATCTTGCATTAGTTAAGTTGATCCCATTGAGCCAGTAATTATGCAAATAATTTTAATGTCCTCAGGTATATCCAATATTGGCCACCAAACCATTTACATATTTACAACATCTCATGCTTAACAATTATTCTTAAGAAAATCTCTTAAATTAATTGCATCTTATGCAAGTATTTAAAATTTCTTAAAATAATTGCCTCAATGGAGGGCCCATGTTATAATTACTTTAATTATACCATTTCTAACTTAATCATTTGTTTGAAAGATTTTATAATCATCCTAATTACTATTAAGGTCTCACTTTGCACATTATCCATTTAGCATGCATGTATCATATACTTGCATATATTCCCATACATCTCATGCATTCATGGATAAACAGTAAATATGGTGTGATCATGGACTTTCTAAGGGATTCAATTCTGAGCCACCAAGAATTGAATCAGGCAATTCCTAGGTGCATTTCATTCATTCATTTTACAAGAGTTGCTGAAGGAGTACATAATCAACACTTGATCTTGAATTCCTCCCACTGGTCCCACCAATGCTCTTGACCTTCTTGATCTTCTTGCAATCCAATTACATAGTAATCCTTGGCATACCAAGGCAAATTTATAAGAACTTAAATAAATGAAATTACAACCCAAAATTATTACAACCTTAATAATACATGCCCAAAATAAATTAAAATAAATTAATTAATTTACAATACTTAAGAAACATAAAAGAAATAAATCCAATCACATTGGCCTTTTATAGTCCATGATCATCCATCATGCATATCACTATTTAACAATTAAATAAAATATAGATACTTAAATTAAATTGAATATATCATATTCAACTTAAAAATCCAGACTTCAATATGATTCAAACAAATTTAAAAATTTAGATTTGAATCACATTCAAACAAATTTAAAAATTCAGATTTGAATCACATTCAAACAATCTTAAACATTCAGATTTGAATCACATTCAAACAATTTTTAAAAATCAGATTCGAATCACATTCAAACAATTTTTAAAAATTCATATTTGAATATTATTCAAACAATTTTAAAAATTCATATTTGAATATGATTCAAACAACTTTAAAAATTCAGATTTGAATCACATTCAAATAACTTTTAAAATTCAGATTTGAATCACATTCAAACAATTATTAAAATTATGATTTGAATCAAAATTTAATTGTGTGATAAAAACTCTAATTAAGCAATTTAATTAGATATAGGATGAGCTTTTAGATCATACAAAAATTACAAATTAAAAAGCCAAACCTTGCACACACCATGGGAAGAGCCAAACCATGCACACCTATGGTGCACACCTATGGTGCACTCCACCATGCCACCACGTTTCATTGCAACTAGCAATGGATCTATCATCTCATGATTATACTACACAATTAAATCATATAATCAACAATCTAAATGGCAAATATAGTGGCTCTGATACCAATTGAAGGAAGGGAAGCATGAAAAACACAAGTTTATATCATTGAAATTCAAAATTTTTCTTCTAGGGTCACATGCATCATGCAAGATTTATTTTTATCTATTTGATTTCAATGATAAACAGCATATTAAAACTCTTTTAATATATTTTGAGATCTATATTTTCCATTTAAGATTTTAGAATTAACAGATTAATTCATTAGAACCCTAGATTAGATCAAGAACAAGTGCACTAACCTGTTTGATGCACTGTAGTGTGTTTGGCACCTTTGGGATGCGCCTAAGACACCAGATGTTGTCCCTCTAGCTTTTCCACACCAAGATCACCAATGGCAGCCCCTTGAACAGCTTCTAAAGCTTTTTCAATCAATTAGAAAAATCAAGTTTTGCCTTTTGAGAGATTACAAATGTAAATAGGACACTAGAAACGATTTATAGTATTTTTAATTCAAGAGATTGTTGGGAAATCTCTTTGAATTGATGAGAGATGAAGAAGATGAAAGGGAGAGGTGCTTTGGGGCACCACCAATGAAACAAATAGCAGCTAGGTATTTTTCTTTTCATCCTTTCCCTTATATAGCTAGGTCATCACTTAAAACCCTTGCAACATGTCACCTTCCGATTAGCTCTAGGTTTAATTGACCCAATCACATTGTGCCAAGTGTCAAACCTATATTTAATCTTGACTTTAATCATCTTACATGATTAAATGACATTTGGCAAGCTTATGTGTAGTGCCATGTGTCACCATCTCATGGTGCCACATGTCACCCTGTGAAATGACCAAAATACCCTTGTGTCTTAATTTCGAGTTCTCAACCCAAAATAATTATTTCTCTTCTTCTAATCAATTTATATCAAATATAAATTAATTAATTAATTTTTATTAATTAATTTCTCATTATAAACACTTTAAATATAAATTTAACTTATACTATGCATCCAATAATCTATATTTAGTTTCAAGTCATGCTACGAACTTTGCAAATTAATTACAAATCAAACCTATTTAATTAATCAGTTAAACTCTTTAATTAATTAATTAAATCATATTTAATTTGGTGATTACTTGTGTATGGGTGTAACTTACTTGGCTCATCACTAATTGGCAATGAGACATGATATCAACTCTTAATATCATCAGAACTCTTTCTTACCATAAATGATTTCTCTAAATCATTTTATGCACCTCATAGACCATGGTTAACACCTAGCATAGTATGCCATGGCCACCCAATTAGTAATAAGGTTTACCTTAAATGAACCTATAATCATATGTTACCATGCACTAAAATCTCTCTGTTACAAAATCCCAACTGAAGCTGGAGTCATGGTTTATGTTAAACCCCATTTACTATGAATACTATGTTCTCTTTTAATTCCAATTCTTGATTAAAAAGATTTTCTTATTAAATCTATCTGTCCTGGCCAGGAACTTGAAACATTAAGAACAATTAAATGAACATAGGATCTTATCCCTATTTACTCAGAGGAATAGATTCCATATTGATCAACACCTACCTCCATATATAACTAGTAGGAGCCAACACATGCCCATATACCCATACACAGTACAAGTATGAAAGCAGTATCAAACTCAAACCACCTATATACAAGATAACTGTGCTATCTCAGGTCTAAAGATTATATGCACTGATATGATTTATGACAATACATTGATAAGGGTAAACTCCATGTGCTTGTAATAAGTGTCACTGGTTCGACCTACTTATCATATATAAGTGCCTATCATGTTTGTCATATGGCATGAGACTCACTATTCTATCTTATTTATATCTCATACAAATAACTTGGGAACAAACATGAATACAATCTTTCTGGATAAGTCATATTTTTATTGTGAAGTATCCTCGATTATGATACTGTCACGACCCAAAATTCTAAACCGTGACCGGCGCATAATTTAAGTATTCTTAAATCATGCAATCCTTATTAGAGTATCTTGAATGAATATATTGTCACTTACTAATCCAAAAAAAAAAAAAATAGACAAAATCCAAATTAACAAAATGCTGAATAATCATCATAAATATCCCATAGGTAAACTGCGGAGTTTCTACAGATTTCAATAAAAACTTAAACTGTTCAATAAACTAAACTAATTATTAGCCCGAGAAAAACATGAATTCGGGCATACCATAAGAACAAAACAAAGTTGTCCCTCTCCAGAAAATGAACTGAATACTTGGATCATTGCGAATTCTACGATCCAAAGCAGATAATGCAGAGAAAACGTGGTTTGAGCTAGATGCTCAGTGAATGATAATTATAGCACACAACGGAATAGGAACAGGCAGACGCTTGATTAATTTCATAATAAATTTTTATTCAATAAAATCATGCTCATGCTGTCAAAATCATTAATAAAATAATTTCGTAAAACATATATATAAAATAAATTCATTCAATAAAAATTTTATGGTACAGTGCACCAGGATGATGATACCCCACATCACCAAAGGCCAGATGGTAAGCGCGCTACGAGATAGTAGATACCTTCCTCCTCCTTCACAGATATCAATGCATATGATACTAATGCAAACCATAAACTGCAATGATGCATGACTCGACAATGCAACCTAATACCGTGATAGTCCACACGGCGGGGCCAGATAACAGAAACAGATACTGGGCACAGGTACCAATTCAAAATAGAAAATCAATTTGTACAAATCAATCAAAATCAATAAAAAATTTCAGATAGCAAATAATAACTGATAGTGCAATTCCAATAGTGTATTTCAATAGTTTCAGAGAGTCAACAAAATCAAATCAATCTCAAATCAATTCAATAAAATCAAATCAATCTCAAATCAATTCAGTAACACATCAGTAAATTTTATAGTCAAATGTCAATCAATATAAATACATTAAAGGCCTGTTCCCGGAATCCTAATGGGTCTAATGCAGAGATAGTTGACAAAATTAATTATTTAATCAAAATCAAAATAAAATTCAATAATAATATAAAACTCTAGAAAATCATATATAAAATAATTGTTAAAATATTAATTTAAAATTTTATTTAATAACAAGCTTAATGCTAAGAAATTTTAAAAGGGACTAAAACGGTGCCATGTACTATAATTACCACTCACCTGGAACCTCCAAAATAATAGCTAGATTCAATAAAAGAGAAACAATTTTCAGCTGACAGAATAAATATTTGAATCTCCTATATATTCAAAATATAAAAGAAATATTAAATAATAATAAAATAAAATAATTTTAATATACATATATATAGATAAACCTTGGACGGACGTGGATACAAGGGGATTCAAATATATATATATATATATATATATATATATATATATATATATATATATATATATATATATATATAATCTAAATTCAAAGTTATCATTTCACAGTAATTATGATTAATCCAATTCAGTACCAATAGTCAAAGAGAAGGAAAATAAATTTATAGAGTAGTTGTAACGGTTTAAGGAGAGAAAATAAAATCAAATTCACCCATTATTGAACGAAGAACGAGAATTTTTATTTTGAAAATATAATCAAATGTGATGAATTGATAAATAAAAATTTAGGAATTATCTGCGCACATCAGATTATAAATCGTAAATTTATATATATCTGTATATGTATAACAATAAATAAAATATTATGAAAATACCTGTTGAGAGTATTTGGTAAGAAGAGGAGGTGACAAATAGGTTTTGAGAGCAAAGTTTAGCAGAAGAGATGATTAGGGTATATATATATATTTCAAGAGTCCTATTAGGTGTAGAATGGGATAAGAGTTATTATTGAACTGGGTTGTTCAGATTGCAGATATATATTTAATTTCAAAAATAATATATATATATCTAAAAATAAATAAGCAGAACATCTAATAAAATATATATATTTTTTATAAATATATTAAATTATTGTTAGCTAATTAAAATAAAATAAATAATAAATAATAAATGTATATGGGTTTTCACATACTTCCCCCCTTAAAAAAAAATTCGGTCCCCGAATTTGAATAGACAAAATTCTATCCTGAAGAATCAAATAAGTGAGGATATTTGGCTCGCATTTTAAATTCTGCCTCCCATGTGGTCTCACTACTTGAGTGATTATGCCACAAGACTTTGATCAAAGCCACTTCCTTAGACCGGAGTTTCCTAATTTGTCGATCTAAAATCTTTACTGGTTGCTCCTCATATGACATATCATCCCTAAATTGCATGATTTGAGGTTGTAAAACATGAGATGGATCTGGTACATACTTCCTAAGCATAGAAATATGGAAAACTGGATGTACATGTGCAAAACCAGGTGGAAGGGTTAAACGGTAAGTAACTGCTCTAATTCTCTCCAAAATTTCAAATGGACCAACAAAACGATGGCTAAGCTCCCCTTTCTTCCCAAACCTCATGATTCCTTTCATAGGGGAAACTCTCAGAAATATATGATCACCAATCATAAATTCTACATCTTTACGCTTAGGGTCAGCATAACTTCTCTGTCGACTTTGAGCAGTCAAGAGTCGATCACGAATTAGTCGAACCTTCTCTGAAGTTAATTTTATCAACTTTGGTCTAGTAAGCCTTCTTTCTCGAACTTTATCCCAACAAACCGGTGACCTACACTTTCGACCATATAATGCCTCGTATGGAGCCATCTCTATACTTGCCTGATAACTGTTATTATAAGCAAACTCCACTAAAGGCAAATGATGATCCCAACAGCCACCAAAATTCATAACACATGCACGAAGCATGTCCTCTAACGTCTGTATTATCTTTTCTGACTGTCTATCTATCTGAAGGTGAAAAGCAGTACTAAAGTCTGCTCGTGTTCCTAAAGCTTCTTGGAATTTCTTTCAAAATCGAGAAGTAAACTAAGTACCATGATCAAAGACAATGGAAACTGGAACTCCATGAAGACTAACAATCTTGTTTATATACAACTGTGCAAGTTTAGCAAAGTTATATGTAGTCTTCACAGGAAGGAAATGAGCAGATTTTGTCAATCTATCCACTATCACCCAGATTGCATTGTAACCACCTCGTGTACTAGGTAAACCCATAATAAAGTCCATGGCAATATGCTCCCACTTCCACTCGGGAATAGGCAATGGCTGAAGTAACCCAGATGGTCTCTGATG
This sequence comes from Hevea brasiliensis, assembly GCF_030052815.1. Classification (NCBI taxonomy): domain Eukaryota; kingdom Viridiplantae; phylum Streptophyta; class Magnoliopsida; order Malpighiales; family Euphorbiaceae; genus Hevea; species Hevea brasiliensis. Next base: position 84,607,939 of record NC_079497.1, on the reverse strand, counting down.
TTCTGCCTTAACCTGCTGACAAGTCAAACATTTAGCAACAAAGTCTGCAACATCCCTCTTCATGCCACCCCACCAATAATGCTCCCTTAAATCACGGTACATCTTAGTTGAACCTGGGTGTACTGTGTAAGCAGAGTGGTGTGCCTCCTCCATGATTTCTCTTCCCAACTCATCAACATTGGGGACACAAAGTCTAGTGCCATAACGAAGAACTCCATCATCATTCAACATGAATCCTTGAGCTTGGTCTTGATGAATATTATCTATAATCTCACACAGCTGAGAATCCTTCTTTTGAGCAGCCTTAATTCGATTAATCAAGATAGGCCTAACTCGAAAATGTGCTAAGAATGATCCAGCTATGATTTCAAACTCTACTCCCTAATCTAGCAACTCATGTAATTCACCAATCAAAGGCCTCATCTTGGTAGATATATGGGCTAAACTACCAGAAGACTTCCTGCTTAGAGCATCAGCCACTACATTGGCTTTTCCAGGATGATACTGTATGGTGCAATCATAATCCTTCAACAATTCTACTCATCTCCTTTGCCTAAGATTAAGATCACGTTGGTCAAATATGTATTTGAGACTTTTGTGGTCAGTGAAGATTTCACAAGTCTCACCATACAGATAGTGCCTCCAGATTTTCAAAGCAAAAATTACTGCAGCCATTTCCAAATCATGAGTTGGATAATTCTGCTCGTGCCTTTTCAACTGACGAGAAGCATACGCAATAACCCGTCCATGTTGCATCAAAACACATCCTAAACCAATCCTAGAAGCGTCACAATATACTACATAACCCCCTGATCCAGATGGAAGGGCTAACACTGGTGTTGTAGTTAAACGAGTCTTAAGCTCCTGAAAACTTTTTTCACAAGCCTCAGACCACTAAAATTTCACATTCTTCTGTGTCAACTTAGTTAAAGGTGCTTTGTCTGAGAGAAGTCTTGAACAAACCGTCTATAATACCCTGCTAAACCCAAGAAACTACGAATCTCTGACACAGTTGTGGGTCTAGGCCAATGAAGTACTATCTCAACTTTCTTCTTATCAACGCACACCCCATCCTTAGATACTGTATGGCTTAGGAAAGCCACACTATCTAACCAAAACTCACATTTTGAGAACTTGGCATATAGCTTGTGTTCTCGTAAGGTCTGAAGGACAATTCTCAAATGCTGTTCATGCTCCTCCTTACTCTTTGAGTACACTAGAATGTCATCGATGAACACTATAACAAATTGATCTAAGAAAGGCTTGAAAACTCTATTCATGAGATCTATAAAAGCGGCCGGAGCATTGGTAAGACCAAAAGACATTACAAGAAATTCATAGTGTCCATACCTAGTCCTAAAGGCTGTCTTGAGTATGTTTTCTTTCTTGACCCTCAATTGATGATACCCAGATCGAAGATCAATCTTGGAAAAATACTTTACACCTTGAAGTTGGTCAAACAGGTCATCTATGCGTGGAAGAGGATACTTATTACGCACAGTTACCTTATTCAATTGCCTATAATCAATGCACATTATCAAAGACTCATCCTTCTTCCGTACCAATAACATAGGAGCACCCCATGGAGAAACACTAGGGCGAATAAACCCCTTATCTAGTAGGTCCTGTAGTTGCTCCTTCAACTCCTTAAGTTCTACGGGTGCCATACGATAAGGTGGCATAGATATGGGCTCAGTTCCATGAACTAAGTCTATACCAAACTCTACCTCTCGCTCCGGGGGTAAACCTGATAAATCTTCTGGAAACACATCAGGAAACTCCTTAACCACTGCAACATTCTCCAAACCTGCACCTTCTACTTGAACATCTCTAATATAAGCTAGATACCCTTTACACCTCTTTTGCAATAATCGTCTAGCACTCACTACGGAGATAAGATTACTAGAGGCTATACTGCGATCTCCCTGAAATTGAAATTCTGCCTCCCCAGGAATTTTAAAGAGTACAACTTTATTATGACAATCCAATGAAACATGATAAGTGGCTAAATAATCCATGCCTAAAATCACATCAAACTCAAACATATCCAAAGAAACAAGATCTGCAACTAATTCCCTATCTCCAATGTGAACTATACATCCCCTATACACCATATCAGTGTCTATTGTGTTCCTCATAGGTGTTGATACAGATGAAGGATACTCTAACAAAGTAGGGGGTGTACTAAATATCATGGAAAAGTATGAAGAAACAAAGGAATGGTTGTGCCCCAGTCTTAGCCATAGGCGTCTATTCAGATGTCTGATTAATAGTTTGAGGTGGTACCTCTCTTGTTGGATCAGGGTTTGCACCATTAAGACCCTTGGCCCTAACTCTCCTCTTACGTTTAACAGACCCAGGCACCTATTCATTTTAATAAACAAGCATTAAATTTAAAAAGGTGAGCCAAATTAAGACAAGTGAAAAGGTACGAAGGACGCAGACATCTAAAGCAATGATAAACTGAAAAGACGTTAAGGATCCTATGCTCCGCAAGTTTACTAGACCTCAACCGAGCTCTGATACCAACTTTGTAATGGCCCGGCCCACTAGTGATATTGTCCGCTCTGGGCTGAAACCCTCACGGTTTTAAAACGCGTCAATAGGGGTTATGAACCTCCATCTTATAAACCCAGCATCTCTCCCGTGTTTTGTCGATGTGGATTTGCCTAGGGTGTTACAGTATTAGAAATACTGTTACTCATATTCTTAACAACTTAAGAATAGAATTTTTAACAAAATATCAATGGACCTTTTTTATTATACATAAATATATTATGTAAACAGAAAAGTGGAAATGCCTTTTATTGATATGCTCTAGGGCATACTACTAACAACACCATGAGATGGTGACACATGACACTACACATAAGCTTGCCAAATGTCTTTTAATCATGTAAAATGATTAAAATCAAGATTAAATATAGGCTTGACACTTGGCACAATGTGATTGGGTCAATTAAACCTAGAACCAATCAGAAGGTGACATGTGGCAAGGGTTTTAAGTGGTGACCTAGCTATATAAGTGTAAGGATGAAAGAACAAATGACACAAGCTGCTCATTCTCTTTGTGCCGCCACCCTTGGCTGCCATTCCCTTCTCTTCTTCTTCTTCTCTCATCATTTCAAAGAGATTAGCAAATAATCTCTTGAATTAAAAATACTAGAAATTGTTTATAATGTTCTGTTTACATCTGTAATCTCTTAAAAGGCAAAACTTGATTTTCTAATTCATAGAAAAAGCTTTAGAAGCTGTTCAAGGGCTGCCATAGGTGATCTTGGTGTGGACAAGCTAGAGGGATAACATCTGGTATCCGAAAGATGCATGCCAAAGGTGACAAACACACTGCAATGCATCAAGAGGTTAGTGCACTTGTTCTTGATCTAATCTAGGGTTCTTAAAATTAATCTGATCAATTCTAAAATTTAAAATGGAAAATATAGATCCAAAAACATATTAAAAGAGTTTTAATATACTATTTATTATTGAAATCAAAAAGATAAAAATAAATCTTACATGATGTATGTGACCCTGGGTAAAAAATTTTTAAATTCAATGATATAAACATATGTTTTTCATGCCTTCGCTCCTTCGATTGGTATCAAAGCCACAATATTTGCCATTTAGATTGTTGATTATATGATTTAATTGTGTGGTATATGAAGGAACGGAAGCGTGAAAAACACAAGATTATACCATTGAATTCAAAAATTTTCGCCTAGGGTCACATGCACCATGCAAGATTTATTTTTATCTATTTGATTTCAATGATAAACAACATATTAAAACTCTTTTAATATGTTTTTGGATCTTTATTTGCCATTTAAGATTTTAAAATTAATCAGATTAATTTTAGAACCCTAGATTAAATCAAGAACGATTACACTAACCTCTTGATGCACTGCAGCGTGTCTGCGCCTTTGAGATTCGTCTTCAGGACACCAAATGTTGTCCCTCTAGCTTGTCCACACCAAGAACACCTATGGAAGCCCTTGAACAGCCTCTAAAGCTTTTTCTATTAATTAGAAATTCAAGTTCTACCTTTTAAGAGATTAGAGATGTAAACAGGACACTAGAAACAATTTCTAGTGTTCTTAATTCAAGAGATTGATGGCTAATCTCTTTGAATTGATGAGAGATGAAGAGAAATAGCTGGAGAGGCTCAAAGTGACGTGACAAATGAGAGGAGAGGCTGCTGGTTATTTTTTCTTTTCATAACCACACTTAAATAGCTAGGATAACACATTAAACCCTAGCCACATGTCACCTTTTGATTAGCTCTAGGTTTAAGTGACCCAATCACATTGTGCCAAGTGTCAAACCTATATTTAATCTTGATTTTAATCATCTTACATGATTAAAAAAACATTTGGCAAGCTTATGTGTAATCTCATGTGTCACCATCTCATGGTGCCACGTGTCACACTGTAAAATGACCAAAATGCCCCTGTGTCTTAATTTTGAGTTCTTAACCCAAAATAATTATTTTCTTCTTCTAATTAATTTATATCAAATATAAATTAATTAATTAATCTCTATTAATTAATTTCTCATCAATTAAATTCATATTTAAACACTTTAAATATAAATTTAATTTATACTACACCTCCAATAATCTAGATTTGGTTTCAAGTCATGCTAGGGACTTTGCAATTTAATTGCAAACCAAACCTATTTAATTAATCAATTAAACTCTTTAATTAATTAATTAAATCATATTTAAATAGGTGATAACTTGTGTATGTGTGTGACTTACTAGGCTCATCACTAATTGGCAATGAGACATGATATCAACTCTTAATATCATCAGAACTCTTTCTTACCATAAATGATTTCTCTAAATCATTTTATGAACCTCATAGACCATGGTTAACACCTAGCATAGCATGCCATGGCCACCCAATTAGTAATAAGATTTACCTTAAATGAACCTATAATCATATGTTACCATGCACTAGAATCTCTCATTACAAAATCCCAACTCAAGCCGGAGTCATGGTTTATGTCAAACTCCATTTGCTATGAATATTATGTTCTCTTTTAATTCCAGTTCTTGATTAAAAGATTTTTCTCATCGAAACTCTTTTACGAATAAATCTATCTGTCTGGCCAGAACTTGAAACATCAAGAACAATTAAATGAACATAGGATTTTATCTCTATTTACTTAGAGGAACAGATTCCATCTTGATCAACACCTACCTCCATATATAACTAGCAGGAGCCAACACATGCCCATATACCCATACATAGTACAAGTATGAAAGCAGTATCAAACTCAAACTACCTATATACAAGATAACTGTGCTATCTCAGGTCTAAAGTATATATGCACTGATATGATTTATGACAAAACATTGACAAGAGTAAACTCCATGTGCTTGTTATAAGTGTCACTGGTTCAGCCTACTTATCATTTATAAGTGCCTATCATGTTTGTTATATGGCATGAGACTCACCATTCCATCTTATTTATATCTCATATAAATAACTTGGGAACAAACATGAATACAATCTTTCTGGATAAGTCATGTTCTTATTATGAAGTATCCTCGATTGTGAACCTATTTATATGAGATACTTTGTGCTAGAAATATTGTCACTCATATTCTTAACAACTTAAGAATAATATTTCTAACAAAATATCAATGGACCTTTTCTATTACACATAAATATATTATGTAAACGGAAAAGTGGAAATGCCTTTTATTAATAAAATTATGTACAAGATACATACTAAATGATATGCTCTAGGGCATACTACTAACAATCTCCCACTAGCACTAGAGCCATTCATTACAATATCTTAGACCTATCTTCTCAAGATGTCGGTCTAACTGAGTCTGTGACATAGGCTTAGTGAATGGATCAGCTGGATTTTCAGCTGATGCTATTTTCTGCATGGCTACATCGCCTCGCCCAACTATTTCTCTGATAATGTGGTAGCGCCTTTCTATGTGTTTGGATTTCTGGTGAGACCTTGGTTCCTTAGCCTGTATGACTGCTCCATTATTGTCACAGTGTAGTGGAACTGCTGACTCAATGGAAGGAACTACTGTAAGTTCTGTCACGAACTTCTTTATCCAAACAGCTTCTTTTGCAGCATCTGATGCAGCAATATACTCAGCCTCAGTAGTGGAATCTGCAGTCGTGCTCTGTTTGGAACTCTTCCAACTGACTGCACCTCCATTACAAATGAACACATATCCAGAGGTAGACTTTCTATCATCGATATCTGATTGGAAGTCAGAATCAGTATAACCATCTAATTGCAAGTCTCCACCTCCATAAATCAAGAATAAATCCTTAGTTCTTCTCAAGTACTTAAGGATATTCTTGACTGCTATCCAGTGTTCTAAACCTGGATTGGATTGATACCTGCTAGTCAAACTAACAACATATGCGATATCTGGCCTAGTACACAACATTGCATACATTAAACTTCCAATAGCCGAAGCATATGGAATCCTAGCCATCTTATCTCTTTCTTCAGGTGTCTTTGGAGACATCTCTTTAGAAAGATGGATACCATGTCTCACTGGTAACAATCCTCTCTTGGAATCAAGCATGTTAAACCTCTTTAACACCTTTTCCAAGTATAGACTTTGGGATAAACCTATTATTCTTTTCGCTCTATCTCTATAGATGCGAATCCCAAGAATATAGGTTGCCTCCCCTAAGTCTTTCATGGAGAATGTATTTGACAACCATACCTTTATAGTTGTCAACATACCTGTGTCATTACCTATCAACAGTATGTCATCCACATATAAGACAAGGAAAGTGATAGCTCTGTCACTAACCTTCTTATATACACATGGCTCATCCTCATTTTTGATAAAACCAAAGGATTTAATGGCTTCATCAAAACGGATGTTCCAACTCCTCGAAGCTTGTTTCAACCCATAAATGGATCGCTTTAGCTTGCATACCTTGGAACCATCATGGGATTCAAATCCCCTAGGTTGTTCCATGAAAATGTTTTCTTCATTGTATCCATTGAGAAAAGCTGTTTTGACATCCATCTGCCAAATCTCATAATCATAGTATGCAGCTATTGCTAATAAAATCCTAATTGATTTAAGCATGGCAACAGGCGAGAAAGTCTCCTCATAGTCTATTCCTTGCCTTTGGCGAAACCCTTTCGCTACTAGCCTTGCCTTATAGGTCTCTACCTTTCCATCAGAACCAATTTTCTTCTTGAAAACCCATTTGTTCCCTATAGGTACAATACCTTCAGGTGGGTCAACAAGATCCCAAACTTGATTCTTATACATGGAATCAATCTCGGATTTCATAGCATCAATCCATTTTGAAGAGTCTATATTTGATATAGGTTCTTCATAGGTAAGTGGATCATCTCCATGATCTACTTCTTCATGAGTAGACAACTCTTGTTTTTCTTCATGAAGAAAACCATATCTCACTGGTGGGTGAGATACCCTGGTTGTTCTACGAGGAACAGCTGTAGATGTTTCATCAATGGGTATAGGTTGACTAGATGGATTTATATCCATCTGATCTGTTGGTTGGTCAGAATTCTCCAATTCTAACTCTATTTGCCTTCCTTTGCCTCCTTCTTGAACAATCCTTCTTGAACAAACTGTTGTTCAAGAAATGTGGCATCTCTACTTATCACAACCTTTTGTGAAGTAGGCAAATAAAAATAATATCCAAAACTATCTTTTGGATATCCAACAAATCGACCATTTTCTGATCTGGTCTCCAATTTATCAGTGTTCAGCTTTTTGATATAAGCTGGACAACCCCAAATCTTAACATGCTTAATACTTAGTTTTCTTCCATGCCATATCTCATAAGGTGTGGAAGAAACTGATTTTGATGGAATCCTATTCAGAATATACAAAGCTGATTCTAATGCAAATCCCCAAAAGAAGATTGGCATATCAGTATAGCTCATCATACTACGTACCATATCCAATAGGGTACGATTTCTCCTTTCAGATACACCATTCACCGTATGGCGTTCTGGAGGAGTCAGCTGAGAAACAATGCCATGCTCTCTCAAGTATTCATCAAATTCAGTACTCAAATATTCACCTCCACAATCTGATCGAAGAGCTTTAACATTCTTTCCTGTTTGATTTTCTACTTCAGATTTAAATTCTTTGAACTTTTCAAAAGATTCATGTTTGTATTTCATCAAATACAAATACCCAAACCTTGATTTATCATCAGTAAAGGTAATAAAATAATGAAAACCCCCTCTAGCCATTTCTTTAAATGGACCACATACATCACTATGTATTAGCTCCAAAATATTTTCAGCTCTTAGCCCCTGTCCAACAAAGGGTGATCTAGTCATTTTGCCTTGAAGGCAAGATTCACAAGTTGGAGTAGGCTCAGAGCCCAATGAGGATAGAATCCCCATTTTCTCCAATTTTGCAATCCTATCTTCTGCAACATGACATAACCTTAAGTGCCAAATATATTTTGAACTTGAGTTGGTTTTCACCATGGCATTGCATTCTTTTAGATTGCTATACTCTAGCCAGTGGAAACACTTTCTTACTGGCAATGGAAACACTTTCCTATTGGCAGTGGAAACACTTTCCTTTGCCTTTGTTAGCTTTGGTCTTCCCTTTCTGTTTAGCTATTTTCTTGGAAGGACCAGGAATCTGAAGTTTCTTTTTCTTATTGCCCTTCTTCTTGTTGGACTTTCCAGCAGAAGAAGATGCAACCAAAGCTACCTCTTTTCCTTTATTACCTGGCATATTCTTTTGGGCAATAACCAGCATGTTAAGTAAACCAGCTAAGGTGCATTCCTGTTTAATCATATGGAAATTTGTCACAAAATTCCCAAAAGACTCAGGAAGGGACTGAAGGATCAAATCCGTTTGTAGTTGGAAATCCATGTTGAAGTCAAGATGTTCCAACTGCTCAATCAGCCGAATCATCTTGTGGACATGATCCCCAACATTCTGTCCCTCAGACATCCTCATACGGAATAGCTGTCTAGATATCTCATACCTAGCATTCTTGCTGTGCTCACCATACAACTCTTATAGGTGAAGGAGGATCTCACTCGCACTCTGCATGTTCTCATGTTGCTTCTGTAACTCATTACTCATGGAAGCAAGCATGTAACACTTAGCTCTCATATCATACTTCTTCCACTTGTCCAAAGTTTCATATTCCTCTTGTGTGGCCTCTGGAGGTAAGGGACCAGGAACATTTGAATCTAGAACATATCCTATATGTTCAAGGTTCAGGACAAGTTTCAAATTTCTTAGCCAATCGCATGATTAGGTCCTGTCAACCTGTTGTGATCAAGTATGCTTGCAAGGATATTTGATGGTGGTGGTTGTTTTGTGCTCATTTTTATCAGAAAAATTAACTGCAGAAAATAACCAGATTAATTAGTAAATGTATCATGTAATTAACCAAAATGATTATGGTCTTTTAATCAAATTGGTCCTCCCACTAACTTAGCGAATCCTACACTTCCAGAGTAGAAAACGTAAATCCTAGTTGGATGGATTTCTAGTGGGTGATTGAATTCTTATAATTCTATTGATCATCCTCAGGTACATCCATTATTGGAATAACAATAAACTATAAGTGAGCAACTCCTTGCCCATCACATCTCATGTGAGGTTCAATCCTTTACCTAGCCCCTAATGCTCAAAATCTCAGGTACATCCATTATTGACTTATCTTGCATTAGTTAAGTTGATCCCATTGAGTCAGTAATTATGCAAATAATTTTAATGTCCTCAGGTACATCCAATATTGGCCATCAAACCATTTACATATTTACAACATCTCATGCTTAACAATTATTCTTAAGAAAATCTCTTAAATTAATTGCATCTCATGCAACTATTTAAAATTTCTTAAAATAATTGCCCCAATGGAGGGCTTATGTTATAATTACTTTAATTATAGCATTTCCAACTTAATCATTTGTTTGGAAGATTTTATAGCCATCCTTATTACTATTAAGGTCTCACTTTGCACATTATCCATTTAGCATGCATATATCATATAATTGCATACATTCCCATACATCTCATGCATTCATGGATAAGCAGTAAATATGGTATGATCATGGACTTTCTAAGGGATTCAATTCTGAGCCACCAAGAATTGAATCAGGGCATTCCTAGGTGAATTTTATTCATTCATTTTACAAGAGTTGCTGAAGGAGTACATAATCAACACTTGATATTGAATTCCTTCCACTGGTCCCACCAATGCTCTTGATCTCCTTGAACTTCTTGCAATCCAATATTACATAGTAATCCTTGGCATAACAAGGCGAATTTACAAGAACTTAAATAAATGAAATTACAACCCAAAAATATTACAAACTTAATAATACATGCCCAAAATAAATTAAAATAAATTAATTAATTTACAATCCCAAAGAAACATAAAAGAAATAAATCCAATCACATTGGTCTTTTATAGTCCATGATCATCCATCATGCATATCACTATTTAACAATTAAATAAAACATACATACTTAAATTAAATTGAATATCTCATATTCAACTTAAAAATCCAGATTTGAATATGATTTAAATAAATTTAAAAATTCAGATTTGAATCTCATTCAAACAAATTTAAAAATTCAGATTTGAATCACATTCAAACAACTTTAAAAATTCATATTTGAATCACATTCAAACATTTTTTAAAAAATCAGATTTGAATCACATTCAAATATTTTTTAAAAAATCAGACCTGAGTTTTATTGAATCAATTTTAAAAAATCAAATTTAAATATGATTCAAACAACTTTAAAAATTCAAATTTGAATCACATTCAAACAACTTTTAAAATTCAGATTTGAATCACATTCAAACAATTTTTAAAATTCTGATTTGAATCATAATTTAATTGTGTGATTAAAACTACTAATTAAACACTTTAATTAGTCAAAGAATAGGCCTTAGATCATACAACAATTGCATAATTAAAAGCCAAACCTTGAACCACCCATGGAACCATTGTTGCCGCCACACCTCTTGATCCAACCAGCAATGAATCAATCATCTCATGATCAAATCACACAATTAAATCATATAATCAACAATCTAAATGGCAAATATAGTGGCTCTGATACTAATTGAAGGAACGGAAGCATGAAAAACACAAGATTATACCATTGAATTCAAAAATTTTCGCCTAGGGTCACATGCACCAAGCAAGATTTATTTTTATCTATTTGATTTCAATGATAAACAACATATTAAAACTCTTTTAATATGTTTTTGGATCTGTATTTGCCATTTAAGATTTTAAAATTAATCAGATTAATTTTAGAACCCTATATTAAATCAAGAACGATTACACTAACCTCTTGATGCCTTCGCAGTGTCTGCGCCTTTGAGATTCGTCTTCAGGACACCAAATGTTGTCCCTCTAGCTTGTCCACACCAAGAACACCTATGGCAGCCCTTGAACAGCCTCTAAAGCTTTTTCTATTAATTAGAAATTTAAGTTCTGCCTTTTAAGAGATTAGAGATGTAAACAGGACACTAGAAACAATTTCTAGTGTTCTTAATTCAAGAAATTGATGGCTAATCTCTTTGAATTGATGAGAGATGAAGAGAAATAGCTGGAGAGGCTCAAAGTGGCGTGAAAAATGAGAGGAGAGGCTGCTGGTTATTTTTTCTTTTCATAACCACACTTAAATAGCTAGGTTAACACATTAAACCCTAGCCACATGTCACCTTTTGATTAGCTCTAGGTTTAAGTGACCCAATCACATTGTGCCAAGTTTCAAACCTATATTTAATCTTGATTTTAATCATCTTACATGATTAAAAAAACATTTGGCAAGCTTATGTGTAATCTCATGTGTCACCATCTCATGGTGCCACGTGTCACACTGTGAAATGACCAAAATGCCCCTGTGTCTTAATTTTGAGTTCTTAACCCAAAATAATTATTTTCTTCTTCTAATTAATTTATATCAAATATAAATTAATTAATTAATCTCTATTAATTAATTTCTCATCAATTAAATTCATATTTAAACACTTTAAATATAAATTTAATTTATACTACACATCCAATAATCTAGAATTGGTTTCAAGTCATGCTAGGGACTTTGCAATTTAATTGCAAACTAAACCTATTTAATTAATCAATTAAACTCTTTAATTAATTAATTAAATCATATTTAAATAGGTGATAACTTGTGTATGTGTGTGACTTACTAGGCTCATCACTAATTGGCAATGAGACATGATATCAACTCTTAATATCATCAGAACTCTTTCTTACCATAAATGATTTCTCTAAATCATTTTATGAACCTCATAGACCATGGTTAACACCTAGCATAGCATGCCATGGCCACCCAATTAGTAATAAGATTTACCTTAAATGAACCTATAATCATATGTTACCATGCTCTAGAATCTCTCTGTTACAAAATCCCAACTCAAGCTCGAGTCATGGTTTATGTCAAACTCCATTTGCTATGAATAGTATTTTCTCTTTTAATTCCAGTTCTTGATTAAAAGATTTTTCTCATCGAAACTCTTTTACGAATAAATCTATCTGTCTGGCCAGAACTTGAAACATCAAGAACAATTAAATGAACATAGGATTTTATCTCTATTTACTTAGAGGAACAGATTCCATCTTGATCAACACCTACCTCCATATATAACTAGCAGGAGCCAACACATGCCCATATACCCATACATAGTACAAGTATGAAAGCAGTATCAAACTCAAACTACCTATATACGAGATAACTGTGCTATCTCAGGTCTAAAGATTATATGCACTGATATGATTTATGACAAAACATTGACAAGAGTAAACTCCATGTGCTTGTCATAAGTGTCAACAGTTCGCCTACTTATCATTTATAAGTGCCTATCATGTTTGTTATATGGCATGAGACTCACCATTCCATCTTATTTATATCTCATATAAATAACTTGGGAACAAACATGAATACAATCTTTCTGGATAAGTCATGTCCTTATTATGAAGTATCCTCGATTGTGAACCTATTTATGATACTTTGTGCTAGAAATATTGTCACTCATATTCTTAACAACTTAAGAATAATATTTCTAACAAAATATCAATGGACCTTTTCTATTACACATAAATATATTATGTAAACGGAAAAGTGGAAATGCCTTTTATTAATAAAATTATGTACAAGATACATACTAAATGATATGCTCTAGGGCATACTACTAACAATCTCCCACTAGCTTAGCCAATCAGACAGATTAGGTCCTGTCAATCTATTGCGATCAAGTATGCTTGCAAGGATATTGGATGGTGGTGGTTGTTCTGTGCTCATTATTATCAGAAAATTAACTGCAAAAAATAACTAGATTAATTAGTAAATGTATCATGTAATTAACCCTAGAGCATATCATTCAGTATGTATCTTGTACATGTTTTATTAATAAAAGGCATTTTCACTTTTCCGTTTACATAATATATTTATGTGTAATAGAAAAGGTCCATTGATATTTTGTTAAAAATTCAATTCTTAAGTTGTTAAGAATATGAGTGACAGTATCTCTAGCACAAAGTATCATAAATAGGTTCACAATCGAGGATACTTCATAATAAGGACATGACTTATCCAGAAAGATTATAATCATGTTTGTTCCCAAGTTATTTATATGAGATGTAAATAAGATGGAATGGTGAGTCTCATGCCATATAACAAACATGATAGGCACTTATACATGATAAGTAGGCCGAACTGGTGACATTTATGACAAGCATATGGAGTTTACTCTTGTCAATTTATTGTCATAAATCATATTAGTGCATATAATCTTTAAACCTGAGATAGCACAGTTATCTTGTATATAGGTGGTTTGAGTTTGATACTGCTTTCATACTTGTACTGTGTATGGGTGTATGGTTATATGGGCATGTGTTGGCTCCTACTAGTTATATATGGAGGTAAGTGTTGATCAAGATGGAATCTATCCCTCTAAGTAAATAGGGATAAAATCCTATATTCATTTAATTGTTCTTCATGTTTCAAGTTCTTGGCCAGGACAGATAGATTTAATCAGAAAAGAGTTTCTGATGAGAAAATCTTTTTAATCAAGAACTGAAATTAAAAGAGAACATAATATTCATAGCAAATGGGGTTTGACATAAACCATGACTTCAGCTCGAATTGGGATTTTGTAAGAGAGAGATTCTAGTGCATGGTAACATATGATTATAGGTTCATTTAAAGTAAACCTTATTACTAATTGGGTGGCCATGGCATGCTATGCTACGTGTTAACCATGGTCTATGAGGTGCATAAAATGATTTAGAGAAATCATTTATGGTAAGAAAGAGTTCTGATGATATTAAGAGTTGATATCATGTCTCATTGCCAATTAGTGATGAGCCCAGTAAGTCACACACATACATAAGTTATCACCTAATTAAATATGATTTATTTAATTAATTAAAGAGTTTAATTGATTAATTAAATTTGCAATTAGATTGCAAAGTCCCTAGCATGATTTGAAACCAAAATATAGGTTATTGGATGTACAGTATAAGTTAAATTTATATTTAAAGTGTTTAAATATGAATTTAATTAATGAGAAATTAATTAATAGAGATTAGTTAATTAATTTATATTTGATATAAATTGATTATAAGAAGAAAAATAATTATTTTGGATTAAGAACTCAAAATTAAAACACAAGGGCATTTTGGTCATTTCATAGGGTGACATGTGGTACCATGAGTTGGTGACACATCGCACTACACATAAGGTTGCCAAATGTCTTTTAATTATGTAAGATAATTAAAATCAAGATTAAATATAGGTTTGACACTTGGCACAATGTGATTGGGTCAATTAAACCTAGAACCAATCAGAAGGTGACATGTGGCAAGGGTTTTAAGTGGTGACATAGCTATATAAGTAAATGGATGAAAGAACAAATGACACAAGCTGCTCATTCTCTTTGTGCCGCCACCCTTGGCTGCCATTCGCTTCTCTTATTCTTTTTCTCTCATCTTTTCAAAGAGATTAGCAAACAATCTCTTGAATTAAAAATACTAGAAATTGTTTCTAGTGTCCTGTTTACATCTGTAACCTTTGAAAAGGAAAAACTTGATTTTCTAATTCATAAAAAAATCTTTAGAAGCTATTCAAGGGCTGCCATAAGTGATCTTGGTGTGGACAAGTTAGAGGGACAGCATCCGGTGTCCTAAAGATGCATCCCAAAGGTGACAAACACACTGCAGTGCATCAAGAGGTTAGTGCACTTGTTCTTGATCTAATCTAGGGTTCTAATAATTAATCTAATTAATTCTAAAATCTTAAATAGCAGATGTAGATCTAAAAACATATTAAAAGAGTTTTAATATGCTGTTTATCATTGAAATCAAGTAGATAAAAATAAATCTTGCATGATGCATGTGACCCTAGGTGAAAATTTTTTGAATTCAATTATATAAACTTGTGTTTTTTATGCTTCCGCTCCTTCACATTTGAGCTTGTTAGTAGTATGTCCTAGAGCATATCATTTAGCATGTATCTTGTACATGTTTTTATTAATAAAAGGCATTTCCACTTTTCCGTTTATATAAGATATTTATGTGTAATAGAAAAGGTCCATTGATATTTTGTTAGAAATTCTATTACTAAGTTGTTAAGAATATGAGTGACAGTATTTCTAGTACAAAGTATCATAAATAGGTTCACAATCGATACTTCATAATAAGGACATGACTTATCCAAAAAGATTGTATTCATGTTTGTTCCCAAGTTATTTATATGAGATATAAATAAGATGGAATGGTGCGTCTCATGACATATGACAAACATGATAGGCACTTATAAATAATAAGTAGGCCGAACCAGTGACACTTATGACAAGCACATGGAGTTTACTCTTGTTAATGTTTTGTCATAAATCATATTAGTGCATATAATCTTTAGACCTGAGATAGCACAGTTATCTTGTATATAGGTAGTTTGAGTTTGATACTGCTTTCATACTTGTACTGTGTATGGGTGTATGGGTATATGGGCATGTGTTGGCTCCTACTAGTTATATATGGAGGTAAGTGTTGATCAAGATGGAATCTGTTCCAATAAGTAAATAGAGATAAAATCCTATATTCATTTAATTGTTATTGATATTTCAAGTTCTTGGCCAGGACAGATAGATTTAATCAGAAAAGAGTTTCTGATGAGAAAATCTTTTTAATCAAGAACTGGAATTAAAAGAGAACATAATATTCATAGCAAATGGAGTTTGACATAAACCATGACTCCAGCTTGAGTTGGGATTTTGTAATAGAGAGATTCTATTGCATGGTAACATATGATTATAGGTTCATTTAAGGTAAACCTTATTACTAATTGGGTGGCCATGGCATGCTATGCTACGTGTTAACCATGGTCTATGAGGTGCATAAAATGATTTAGAGAAATCATTTATGGTAAGAAAGAGTTCTGATGATATTAAGAGTTGATATCATGTCTCATTGCCAATTAGTGATGAGCCTAGTAAGTCATACACATACACAAGTTATCACTTAATTAAATATGATTTAATTAATTAATTAAAGAGTTTAATTGATTAATTAAATTTGCAATTAGATTGCAAAGTTCCTAGCATAAATTGAAACCAAATCTAGGTTATTGGATGTACAGTATAAGTTAAATTTATATTTAAAGTGTTTAAATATGAATTTAATTAATGAGAAATTAATTAATAGAGATTAATTAATTAATTTATATTTGATATAAATTGATTAGAAGAAGAAAAATAATTATTTTGGGTTAAGAACTCAAAATTAAAACACAAGGGCATTTTGGTCATTTCACAGGGTGACAAGTAGCACCATGAGATGGTGACACATGGCATTACACATAAACTTGCCAAATGTTTTTTAAACATGTAAGATGATTAAAATTAAGATTAAATATAGGTTTGACACTTGGCATAATGTGATTAGGTCAATTAAACCTAGAACCAATCAAAGGGTGACATGTGGCAATGGTTTAAGTGGTGACCTAGTTATATAAGTGTTGTTATGAAAAAATAAAATATACAAGCTACTGCTCCCGAAGGTGCCGCCACCCCCTGGCTGCCTCTTCCTTCTTTTCTTCTTCATATCTCATTCATTCCAAGAGATTAGCAAACAATCTCTTGAATTAAAAATACTAGAAATTGTTTCTAGTGTCCTATTTACATCTTTAATCTCTTAAAAGGCAGAACTTGATTTTCTAAATAATAGAAAAAGCTTTAGAAGCTATTCAAGGGCTGCTATAGGTGTTCTTGGTGTGGACAAGCTAAAGGGACAACATATGGTATCCTGAAGATGAATCTCAAAGGCACAAATACACTACAGTGCATCAAGAGGTTAGTGTGTTTATTCTTGATTTAATCTAGGATTCTAAAATTAATCTGATTAATTTTAAAATCTTAAAAGGCAAATACAGATCCAAAAACATATTAAAAGAGTTTTAATATATTGTTTATCATTAAAATCAAATAGATAAAAATAAATCTTGCATGATGCATGTGATCCTAGGTGAAAATTTTAATTCAATGGTATAAACTTGTGTTTTTCACGCTTCCGTTCCTTCAATTGGTATCAGAGCCACTATATTGGCCATTTTGATTGTTGATTATATGATTTAATTGTATGTTTTGATCATGAGATGATTTATCCATTGCTGGTTGCAATGGATGTATGGCGGCATGCAAGAGAACACCTAATGGTGCGGAAGGTTTGTGGTTCCATGGGTGGCTCAAGGTTTGACATTTTTAATTTGTAATTGTTGTATGATCTAAAAGCTCATCCTATGTCTAATTAAATTATTTAATTATAATTCTAATCACATAATTAAATTTTGATTCAAATCAGAATTTTTAAAAATTGTTTAAATGTGATTCAAATATGAATTTTTAAAGTTGTGTGAATCATATTTAAATCTGATTTTTTAAAATTGTTTGAA
This sequence comes from Hevea brasiliensis, assembly GCF_030052815.1. Taxonomy (NCBI): domain Eukaryota; kingdom Viridiplantae; phylum Streptophyta; class Magnoliopsida; order Malpighiales; family Euphorbiaceae; genus Hevea; species Hevea brasiliensis. Next base: position 84,589,989 of record NC_079497.1, on the reverse strand, counting down.
TAATATTCAGATCTGAATTTTTTAAAATTATTTGAATATGATTCAAATCCGATTTTTTAAAAATTGTTTGAATGTGATTCAAATCTGAATTTTTAATGTTGTTTGAATGTGATTCAAATATGAATTTTTAAATTTATTTGAATGAGATTCAAATCAGAATTTTTAAATTTATATGAATCGTATTCAAATCTGAATTTTTAATTTGAATATGAGATATTCAATTTAATTTAAGTATGTATGTTTTATTTAATTATTAAATATTGATATGCATGATGGATGATCATGGACTATTAAAGACCAATGTGATTGGATTTATTTCTTTTATGTTTCTTTGGGATTGTAAATTAATCAATTTATTTTAATTTATTTTGGGCATGTATTATTAAGTTTGTAATAGATTTTGGGTTGTAATTTCATTTATTTAAGTTCTTGTAAATTCGCCTTGGTATGCCAAGGATTACTATGTAATATTGGATTGCAAGAAGTTCAAGGAGGTCAAGAGCATTGGTGGAAACAGTGGCAGGAATTCAAGATCAAGTGTTGATTATGTACTCCTTCAGCAAATCTTGTAAAATGAATGAATGAAATGCACCTAGGAATGTCCTGATTCAATTCATGGTGGCTCAGAATTGAATCCCTTAGAAAGTCCATGATCATTCCATATTTACTGCTTATCCATGAATGCATGAGATGTATGGGAATGTATGCAATTATATGATATATGCATGCTAAAAGAATAATGTGCAAAGTGAGACCTTAATAGTAATTAGGATGACTATAAAATCTTCCAAATAAATGATTAAGTTGGAAATGCTATAATTAAAGTAATTATAACATGGGCCCTCCATTGGGGCAATTATTTTAAGAAATTTTAAATAGCTGCATAAGATGCAATTAATTTAAGAGATTTTCTTAAGAATAATTGTTAAGCATGAGATGTTGTAAATATGTAAATGGTTTGGTGGCCAATATTGGATGTACCTGAGGACATTAAAATTATTTGCATAATTACTGGCTCAATGGGATCAACTTAACTAATGCAAGATAAGTCAATAATGGATGTACCTGAGATTTTGAGCATTAGGGGCTAGGTAAAGGATTGAACCTCACATGAGATGTGATGGGAAAAGAGTTGTTCACTTATAGTTTATTGTAATTCCAATAACGGATGTACCTGAGGATGATCAATAGAATTATAAGAATTCAATCACCCACTAGAAATCCATCCAACTAGGATTTCTGTTTTCTACTTTGGAAGTGTAGGATTCGCTAATTTAGTGGGAGGACCAATTTGATTAAAAGAACATAATCATTTTGGTTAATTACTTGATACATTTACTAATTAATCTGGTTATTTTTTGTAGTTATTTTTTTTTTATAATAATGAGCACAGAACAACCACCACCATCCAATATCCTTGCAAGCATACTTGATCGCAATCAGTTGACAGGACCTAATCTGTCTGATTGGCTAAGAAATTTCAAACTTGTCCTGAACCTTAAACATATAGGATATGTTCTAGATTCAAATGTTCCTGGTTCCTTACCTCTAGAGGCCAGTCAAGAGGAACATGAAACTTTGCACAAGTGGAAGGAGCATGATATGAGAGCTAAGTGTTACATGCTTACTTCCATGAGTAATGAGTTACAGAAGCAGCATGAGAACATGCAGAGTGCGAGTGAGATCCTCCTTCACCTATAAGAGTTGTATGGTGAGCACAGTAGGAATGCTAGGTATGAGATATCTAGGCAGCTGTTCCGCATGAGGATGTCTGAGGGACAGAATGTTGGAGATCATGTCCACAAGATGATTCGGCTGATTGAGCAGTTGGAACATCTTGACTTTAACATGGATTTCCAACTACAGACGGATTTGATCCTTCAGTCCCTTCCTGAGTCTTTTGGGAATTTTGTGACAAATTTTCATATGACTAAATAGGAATGCACCTTAGCTGGTTTACTCAGCATGCTGGTTATTGCCCAAAAGAATATGCCGGGCAATAAAGGAAAAGAGGTAGCTTTGATTGCATCTTCTTCTGCTAGAAAGTCCAACAAGAAGAAGGGCAATAGGAAAAAGAAACCTCTGATTCCTGGTCCTTCTAAGAAAATAGCTAAACAGAAAGGGAAGACTAAAGCTGATAGAGGCAAAGGAAAGTGTTTCCACTGCCAGAAGGATGGGCACTGGAAAAGGAGCTGTAATACCCTCCCTACAGCAATTCCATAAATTCTACTATTCCGGTGACCGGTGTCGGTCCGGACAGCTAGAACGTCTGAAAAAATATTTAAACTAAAGTGAGGAACCATAATTAACTCAAATATTAATAAGAAAAATTTAGGAAAAATTTTAGAAATAAAATACAACCAAGTTAAATGAGTCGGTGCCTTAGCGATGGGTAAACTAGTGGGAAGTTGCGGTTCTCACAACTAGGAGCTGTAGACCCGGGGGAAAATTCATAAAATAATTTTTGGGACTCTAGAAAAGGGTCATTGAGGTTTTTATGGCATTAGAATGCCAACAAAATATTTAGAAATTTTTTTCAATCGATACAGACGATTTTGGCTCAACAAGCTAAATGGAGGGCATTTTGGTCATTTCGCCTTCAGAGACTATTTTTGGCCGACTTGTCTAGTTAATTAAATAATTATTATGACATAAAATGTAAATAAATATTGCTAAAAATTAAATTGAAAATGAGCAGAAAAGAAAAGAAAAGAAAGATGAAAAAAATTAGGAATTATGACATGATGTCATTAACATAACCCCACCCAATCACCATTTGACAAACTACTAAAAAAAGATAAAAATGAACTTAAAATGAGATAAAAAAAAAAACAAAAGAAACCAGTAGTTTCTTCTTCATACGGGCTGAACCAAGAGAGAAAGAGAAAGAGAGAAAAAAGAAAAAGACCTCCATGAAAGCTCTTGCTAAAGCTTTATTTTCCCTAAGCTTTCCACCCCAAAACCCTAAACTTCCTTCACAAAAAATTATCCCTAAAGCTTGAGGAAGCTTTAAGTAGCATAAAATTGAAGAGAGATTGAAGTTTTAACAAGCCAAGAAAGTGGTCAAAAGAGGTTAGTGTCCAAACTCTTACTATTTTTACTTAATTCATGCTTAATGCAATGAAGTAGAAAATGTAAGAAAAACAAAATAAAAATTATGTGTATTTATTTCCTATAATTTTGGCAGCTTAAGGTTGATTAGGGTTGATGAGTTTGCTTGAAGTAAAGTGGTTCATGGGCTGCCCTTGGTATTAAATGAGTGATTGAACCTAGTTGTGTAAGTGAAATACAAAGTTTAGGCATGTATGAACATGGAAAATGTGGACACTTAATAACAATAGGGTTTGTTCGTGTAATGGTTTATTAACCTTGTAATGGTCAATTAGTTACCATTTGAATATGTGTGAGAAGGAATTGAAGTGAGTAAGGATGTTGGATTTGAGTTTAGGTGAGCTGCCTTGGCTGACCCGCAGGACTGAGTATGAGTCCAGCAGGTTTGGGCAGCCATAACTTGAATTGTAGAGGTTCAATTGGTGCAAGGCCAATTGGACATGAAACTAGACATATAATGGCACAACTTTGGTGAAGAAATCATGCCTATAAAACCAAACCAGGTGGACCAAAAGCTTACCCTAATCCCGGAAACCTACAGTCTGCCTGGGCAAAATGACTAAATGAACAATGTTTGGTCATTTGGTCATAAATTAGTGTAGAAAGGTCCAATTGACCTGAAATTTTACCAGCAACAACCTGAGATATAGACCAACAACTTTCATGAAGAAACCTAACCCAAATTATGAACGAACATATTCAAAAGGTGAGTTGCAATCACTGTTCATTACACTATAGATATGGCCAATCCAGAAATTCTGGACAGAATTTCAATCCGGCCAGTTGTGGTTTTTGGACCATAACTTGAGCTACAAAACTCCAAATGGAGTGATTGAAAAAGGGAAATGCAACTAGACAAAATAAGGAACAACTTTCATGTTGATCAGTTTGCCAAATTCCCACTACAACATTGACTAATGGAACAGTAAACACAAAGCATAAACACTAAAAATTCTGCCCAACTAACATTAAGCTTAGAAATGGTATTGGCAACCAATACCAATAAATTTTGAATGCAAAATATGGTATGTTGATGATATTAGAACCAATGTACCTATTGCCTATACAAAAGTCAACATTTTTGTTGACCAATGAATGGAATAGTAATTCTAAAACTTAAATTCCAAAAATTATGAAACTTAAAAGTGTAAAATGCCCTAGTATACCTAACAAGATTGGTTTGGATAGCTTGGCATGCCAATAGGGTTCAATTAGCAGTACTGCACATGGCATTATGCCATTCTGTGATTTTATGGCTTTTAGCCATTCTGACATTGTGTTGATACTTGGCCTTGTGCCTAATATTTATTATAGCTCATTAGTGTACATTACACTGCAGGAGATACATATGTGACCGATGGTGTGACGGCCCAAGGTACTTGATACCCAGTGCCAGTTTACCCATTTATCCAGTCCAGTCATCCAGTATAGGTTACTTGGGCAACTAAAGATGGAAGTGGATAAATTTAATGAAATTATGAATATAACAAATACAAAATAAATAAGATTACCAATACTGATCAAAAGATTGTCTGCATAAGACATCAAAACATGCACTGCATATTTGTTTTCTATTATTTCTTTTTATTTTATTATTGGCACCACTAAGCATTATTGCTTAGCACGTTGCTTTTGGCCACGTGTAGGTTCTGGAGAGACCAACCGAGAGCCCAGTAGACCACAGACTGGGTGAGACCATCTGCAGCTCTGCATAGTGTCCGTGTCACCTCACCGACGTCAGTGCATTGGTAGGACACTATGTTTCATTTTTTGGTATTTTGTAATTAACTTTTATTTTCTCATATGTAATTGAAACTTATGTAATGGATTTTGGTATTAATGTAAATAGTGGAAACTGTGTTTATGAATGAAAAAGTGAATATTTATTTATGACTTTTACACGATTTATCATATGAGATGAATGATTGAGAAATAGAAATGTTGTTGAAAAACATATTGAGATTTTGTTGATGAAATGGAGTTTGGGATTGATTGAAAATATTGGAAGTGTTTTTCACAGGTTCCGAAGAATTGTTTTCTCCATTTTTAGCCAGTACTCTGTCGGATTTTCTATAAAATTTACGGATCCTCAAATAAATTTATTGTAACATCCTCCCGGTAGCAATTCCGTACATCCTACTGTTCCGGTGACCGGTGTCAGTCCGGACAGCTAGAACGTCCGAAAAAATAATTAAATTTAAGTGAGGGACCATAATTAACTCAAATATTAATGAGAAAAATTTAGTAAAAATTTTAGAAATAAAAATCTGATTAAGTTAAAAAGCAGGTGCCCAAGCGATGGGTAACCAGAGGTAAGTTGCGGTTCTATAGCGAGAGCCCTAGACCCGGGGGAAAAATCATAAAATAATTTTTGGGACTCCAGAGAAGGGTTATTGAGGTTCCTATGGCATTAGAATGCCAAGAAAATAGTTAGAAAAATTTTTCAATCGGTATAGCCAATTTTGACCCGTTAAGCCAAATGGAGGGCATTTTGGTCATTTCGCTTTCCGAGGTGATTTTTGGCCGACTTGTCCAATTGAGTAAATAATTAATATAACATAAAATATGAATAAACATTACTAAAAATCAAATTGAAAATGATTAGTGGAGGAAAGGAAAGAAAATGAAGAAAAAGCTCAATTATGACATCTAGATGATGTCATTTACAAATTGTGACCAATCACAAATAAGCTACCATTTGACTAAACTATTAAAAGACATAAATGAAGACCAAAATAACACAAATTACAGCAGCCATTCTTCTTCTTCTTCTTCCCCAAAACGTGACTCTTCCCATCTCCCTCCATTGATGAGCTTGGCAAGCTCATGAAACCCTAAACTCCCACCATATTTCCTTGAGTTCCCAACACTAAATTTTACCCTAGAACCTTGCTTAATATTTTGGGAGCTAAAAGAGGAGAAGAAATTGAAGTTTTGGGTTGGCTTGGATTTAAGCTACAAGAGGTTAGTGCACTATATATCAAAAACTCTTTAATTTCATGCATAGGAACTTGAATTTAGCAAGAATTTGTAAATTAAGTGGATGAAATTTATGTATATGTACTCCATAAATTTCAGCTGCCCTAGGGAGAAATAGGATTGAGTGTTTTTGAATGGACTTGGAATGAATTAGAAATCATGAATAAAGTATATAAACATAAGGAAATGAGTTAGTTAGTCAACTAGGGTAACTTGTACAAAATCTTGAATTTGAGCTAGGGTTTTGGGAGTAAAGTGTGGATTTGGATTATGAATTGATTAGAGAACATTTTAATGGTCAATTAGTGACCATTTTAGGTAATTTGACCAACAAATGGACTGAAGAACAAGGTTGCAAAGAGGGGTTGCAGGCTGCCCTAGGACAGCAGCATAGGGACTGAAAATTCAGTCCCTTTGCACTGCCATAACTTGGGCTGTGTTAGTCCAATTGATGTTTGGTCAATTGGACATAAAACTAGGCTTATAATGGCACATTTTTGCTGAAGAAACCATGCCCAGAAGACCAAAGCAAGAGGACCAAAACTTGGCCCCAATCCGGAACCCTGAAACTGCCTCTGCAGAATTGACCAAATGAACAGTAACTGTTCATTTGGCCATAACTCACTGTAGATTTGGTCAATTGATCTGAAATTTTTACAGCAATAAGTTAAGACATAGACAAACAGCTTTCATGAAGGAACCTACCCCAAATTATGGCCAGAACCCATCCAACCAAGTGACTCTAGTTACTGTTCATGCACTGTAGATATGGTAAATCTGCAGATTTGGCAATCCGGCCAGCTTGGGTTTTTGGACCATATCTGGAGCTACAAAACTCCAAATGGAGTGATTCAAAAAAATAAATTCAACTAGACAAAATAAGGAACAACTTTCATGTTTTAAATTTCTTCAAATTCCAACAGTAACAGTGTCCAATGGAACAGTGAAGTTGACCCACCAAAACTGAAAATTCTGCTAGTATTGAGTTACACTTTGGAATGGTATTAACACTTAATGCCAACAAGTTTTAAACACCAAATGTGGTATGTTTGGAGTGCCAAAGTCAATGTACATATTTTCTATCCAAAAGTCAACATTTTTGTTGACCAATGAGGTGAATAGTGACACCAAAACCAAAAATTGGCAATTTTGCCAAAATGACCTAAACTTTGAGAAAGTGACCAAAACCAACAAGTTTTAAATACAACATGTGGTATGTTGGGAGTACTAAAACCAATGTACCTATTGTTTATGCAAAAGTCAACATTTTAGTTGACTAATGAAATGAATAGTGACATGAAAACTTGAAATTCAAAAATTGTGAAACTTAAAAATGCAAAATGCCCTAGTAGGCCTAATGTGATTGGTTTGGATAGTTTGGCATGCCAATAGAGTATTGTTTTAGCGATCTTTGCGAAAGGAAAGGCTTTATGCTGTATTCATGGCTTTATGCCCGTATTCATGGCTTTTATGCCCGTATTCATGGCTTTTATGCCGATTATGTGATATCATGGCTTTTTAGCCATACTGACTGCATACGTGGTTGACGTTCTGCGTCCCATGGTATGACGGCCCGAGGCACCGCGGTGTCCAGTGCCAACGACCCATTATCCAGTCCAGTCATCCAGTATAGGTTACTTGGGCATGGAAAAGTATAACTGTGATTGAACTGATTATTAAAGGAAATACGAAAATTAAGTATCAAGAATGATTACCAAAAATACAAAGAAGCTCAAGATCATGAAGAAAATAATTAACGAAATGCATGAAGAAGGAAGTTAATATCATAAAACATGATTAGCCCTCGACTAAACAATAAGTTAGTAATTATTCAGTTCTTATGAACACAATGGCTAAGAAATTATGATTTTTATTTGCATATTATTTCTTTCTATTTTATTATTTGCACCACTAAGCTTTATGCTTAGCGCGTCGCTTTGCAACGCGTGAGTGCGAAGATTTGGACAGAGGGCCGGTAGACCACAGATTGGGTAAGGCCATTCACGATTCTGCATAGTGTCCGTGTCACCTCAACTTCTGCAGTGCATTGGTAGGACACTAGGTCCCATTTTGTATTTTGAGATTTTTGTAAATTTGGTAATTAAACTCTTATTTTATCATGTGTATTTGAAACAAATGTAATATAATTTTGTATTAATGTAAGTACTTGTAATTTGTGATTATAAATCACATGTGAGAATTTATTTATGATTTGAGTCTAATGATGATGTGAAAAGACAAATAGAGGAATCGTTAAGAAATTGCTGTAAAATGATGTGATACAAAATGTGAATTGTATATGAGTACCATGAGATGAATGATTGAGAAATAAATGAAATTGCTGAAATTATTCTGAGACTTTGTTGATAATTGGAGTTGGGATTGATTGAATATGATCATAGGAAGTGTTTTTCACAGGTTCCGAAGAACTGTTTTCTCCATTTTTAGCCGGTATTCTGCCAGATTTTCTATAAAATTCTCGGAACCTCAAATAAATTATAATTTCGATAAATGGCTTAAATAAATTATATTTCACAAGTTATTTTCAAAACTATGATAAAAATGAATTAAGATAAAATAGAGTGCTCCGGCACACTGAGTGGCATAACTTGCTCGGCTACACTGTAGTCGGGTAAGGGGTGTCACATTTATTGGTATCAGAGCACGGTTTAGGCGTTTCTGGGCCTAGATTGAGTCCATACCATGCATTGCATTTGTAAGAGTCGAGGTGACACTAACGCAGATCTGTTTGTCTTTGTTAAATAGGATATGGACCCTTCATTGCAGAGGGCAGTGGAAGAAGAAGTAGTAAGTCATATCCCGACTGGGAGTGATATTGGAAATCGGGGAGATCCTACTCCACCAGTGCAAGAGGTGCCTGTACAACCCCAACAGGCCTTGTTTGAGCAGATGACTGGATTCTTTCGACAGATGACTGGGGTTGTTCCACCATTGTCTCAGCAGAAATCACCTCTAGGAAAAATTAAGAAATATGGAGCTGGTAGAAAGGAAGACGATTCTGCAGCGGCTGAGTATTGGTTAGAAAGGACTGAAAGAGTCCTGCAGCAGCTCCATTGCACACGAGCGAGTTTGGAGTGTGCAGTTTCTTTGTTACAAGAAGCTGCATATCAGTGGTGGGATGTCGTAACCAAGGTAGTGCCACCAGCCGACGTAACTTGGGAATTCTTTCTGATAGAGTTCAAAAAGAAATATATTACCTGTGTTCATGAAGAGGAACAGAAGAGGAGTGGTGATCAGCAAAAGAGGAAATTTGGACAGTCTAGTAATAAGAGGCCGAGAGAACAGTTAAGTCAGACATATGATCAAAGTAGGAGATCTAGACCCAAGCCTATACCCAGGAGAGATCAACCAGAAACACTAATAGTGAGTGCGCCAGGATTAGCAAGAAAATGTGGCCATTGTAACAAGTGGCATAAAGGTGAATGTAGGGGATTGACTGGAGCCTGTTATAGATGTGGGGCCATAGACCATCGTCTGAAAGATTGTCCTAAGAGGAATATACCACGGACCCAGACAGAGGCCGTGGAAGGACCAAGTACAACAGTAACACCACTTCCAAATGTCACCCAAGCCGGAGAGGAGCAAGAAGCCCCAGATGTGAATTTGAGGTAAAATATTTCTTTTATGATATGCCTAAGTGTATAATGATAGATTCGAAAAGACTAAATGGTACCATGTATACAAAAGAAGTAGACAGATGGAGTAATAGAAAGGTAAAAGAATTATCTTAGAACCAAAAAACATCCAGTAAATTTCGAGGACGAAATTTAAATTAGAGGGGAAGAGTTGTAACATCCTCCCGGTAGCAATTCCGTACATCCTACTGTTCCGGTGACCGGTGTCGGTCCGGACAGCTAGAACGTCTGGAAAAATAATTAAATTTAAGTGAGGGACCATAATTAACTCAAATATTAATGAGAAAAATTTAGTCAAAATTTTAGAAATAAAAATCTGATTAAGTTAAAGAGCCGGTGCCCAAGCGATGGGTAACCAGAGGTAAGTTGCGGTTCTCGCAACGAGGAGCCCTAGACCCGTGGAAAAAATCATAAAACAATTTTTGGGACTCCAGAGAAGGGTTTTTGAGGTTCCTATGGCATTAGAATGCCAAGAAAATATTTAGAAAAATTTTTCAATCGGTATAGCCAATTTTGACCCGTTAAGCAAAATGGAGGGCATTTTGGTCATTTCGCTTTCCGAGGTGATTTTTGGCCGACTTGTCCAGTTGAGTAAATAATTAATATAACATAAAATATGAATAAACATTACTAGAAATCAAATTGAAAATGATTAGTGGAGGAAAGGAAAGAAAATGAAGAAAAAGCTCAATTATGACATCTAGATGATGTCATTTACAAATTGTGACCAATCACAAATAAGCTACCATTTGACTAAACTATTAAAAGACATAAATGAAGACCAAAATAACAGAAATTACAGCAGCCATTCTTCTTCTTCTTCTTCCCCAAAACGTGACTCTTCCCATCTCCCTCCATTGATGAGCTTGGCAAGCTCATGAAACCCTAAACTCCCACCATATTTCCTTGAGTTCCCAACACTAAATTTTACCCTAGAACCTTGCTTAATATTTTGGGAGCTAAAAGAGGAGAAGAAATTGAAGTTTTGGGTTGGCTTGGATTTAAGCTACAAGAGGTTAGTGCACTATATATCAAAAACTCTTTAATTTCATGCATAGGAACTTGAATTTAGCAAGAATTTGTAAATTAAGTGGATGAAATTTATGTATATGTACTCCATAAATTTCGGCTGCCCTAGGGAGAAATAGGATTGAGTGTTTTTGAATGGACTTGGAATGAATTAGAAATCATGAATAAAGTATATAAACATAAGGAAATGAGTTAGTTAGTCAACTAGGGTAACTTGTACAAAATCTTGAATTTGAGCTAGGGTTTTGGGAGTAAAGTGTGGATTTGGATTATGAATTGATTAGAGAACATTTTAATGGTCAATTAGTGACCATTTTAGGTAATTTGACCAACAAATGGACTGAAGAACAAGGTTGCAAAGAGGGGTTGCAGGCTGCCCTAGGACAGCAGCATAGGGACTGAAAATTCAGTCCCTTTGCACTGCCATAACTTGGGCTGTGTTAGTCCAATTGATGTTTGGCCAATTGGACATGAAACTAGGCTTATAATGGCACATTTTTGCTGAAGAAACCATGCCCAGAAGACCAAAGCAAGAGGACCAAAACTTGGCCCCAATCCGGAACCCTGAAACTGCCTCTGCAGAATTGACCAAATGAACAGTAACTGTTCATTTGGCCATAACTCACTGTAGATTTGGTCAATTGACCTGAAATTTTTACAGCAACAAGTTAAGACATAGACAAACAGCTTTCATGAAGGAACCTACCCCAAATTATGGCCAGAACCCATCCAACCAAGTGACTCTAGTTACTGTTCATGCACTGTAGATATGGTAAATCTGCAGATTTGGCAATCCGGCCAGCTTGGGTTTTTGGACCATATCTGGAGCTACAAAACTCCAAATGGAGTGATTCAAAAAAATAAATTCAACTAGACAAAATAAGGAACAACTTTCATGTTTTAAATTTCTTCAAATTCCAACAGTAACAGTGTCCAATGGAACAGTGAAGTTGACCCACCAAAACTGAAAATTCTGCTAGTATTGAGTTACACTTTGGAATGGTATTAACACTTAATGCCAACAAGTTTTAAACACCAAATGTGGTATGTTTGGAGTGCCAAAGTCAATGTACATATTTTCTATCCAAAAGTCAACATTTTTGTTGACCAATGAGGTGAATAGTGACACCAAAACCAAAAATTGGCAATTTTGCCAAAATGACCTAAACTTTGAGAAAGTGACCAAAACCAACAAGTTTTAAATACAACATGTGGTATGTTGGGAGTACTAAAACCAATGTACCTATTGTTTATGCAAAAGTCAACATTTTAGTTGACTAATGAAATGAATAGTGACATGAAAACTTGAAATTCAAAAATTGTGAAACTTAAAAATGCAAAATGCCCTAGTAGGCCTAATGTGATTGGTTTGGATAGTTTGGCATGCCAATAGGGTATTGTTTTAGCAGTACTGCGAAAGGAAAGGCTTTATGCCTGTATTCATGGCTTTATGCCCGTATTCATGGATTTTATGCCCGTATTCATGGCTTTTATGCCGATTATGTTATATCATGGCTTTTTAGCCATTCATCGCATACGTGGTTGACGCTGCGTCCCATGGTATGACGCCCGAGGCACCGTGGTGTCCGGTTAACGACCCGTTATCGATCGATCGTCCAAAGATAGGTTACTTGGGCATGGAAAAGTATAACTGTGATTGAACTGATTATTAAAGGAAATACGAAAATTAAGTATCAGGAATGATTACCAAAAATACAAAGTAGCACAAGATCATGAATAAAATAATTAACGAAATGCATGAAGAAGGAAGTTAATATCATAAAACATGATTAGCCCTCGACTAAACAATAAGTTAGTAATTATTCAGTTCTTATGAACACAATGGCTAAGAAATTATGATTTTTATTTGCATATTATTTCTTTCTATTTTATTATTTGCACCACTAAGCTTTATGCTTAGCGCGTCGCTTTTGCAACGCGTAGGTACTGAAGATTTGGACAGAGGGCCCGGTAGACCACAGATTGGGTAAGGCCATTCACAGTTCTGCATAGTGTCCATGTCACCTCAACTTCCACAGTGCATTGGTAGGACACTAGGTCCCATTTTGTATTTTGAGATTTTTGTAAATTTGGTAATTAAACTCTTATTTTATCATGTGTATTTGAAACAAATGTAATATAATTTTGTATTAATGTAAGTACTTGTAATTTGTGATTATAAATCACATGTGAGAATTTATTTATGATTTGAGTCTAATGATGATGTGAAAAGACAAATAGAGGAATCGTTAAGAAATTGCTGTAAAATGATGTGATACAAAATGTGAATTGTATATGAGTACCATGAGATGAATGATTGAGAAATAAATGAAATTGCTGAAATTATTCTGAGACTTTGTTGATAATTGGAGTTGGGATTGATTGAATATGATCATAGGAAGTGTTTTTCACGAGTTCAAGAACTGCTTTTCTCCATTTTTAGCCAGATTCGCTGATTTTCTATAAAATTCTCGGAACCTCAAATAAATTATAATTTCGATAAATGGCTTAAATAAATTATATTTCACAAGTTATTTTCAAAACTATGATAAAAATGAATTAAGATAAAATAGAGTGCTCCGGCACACTGAGTGGCATAACTTGCTCGGCTACACTGTAGTCGGGTAAGGGGTGTCACATTTATTGGTATCAGAGCACGGTTTAGGCGTTTCTGGGCCTAGATTGAGTCCATACCATGCATTGCATTTGTAAGAGTCGAGGTGACACTAACGCAGACCGCTTTTGTCTTTGTTAAATAGGATATGGACCCTTCATTGCAGAGGGCAGTGGAAGAAGAAGTAGTAAGTCATATCCCGACTGGGAGTGATATTGGAAATCGGGGAGATCCTACTCCACCAGTGCAAGAGGTGCCTGTACAACCCCAACAGGCCTTGTTTGAGCAGATGACTGGATTCTTTCGACAGATGACTGGGGTTGTTCCACCATTGTCTCAGCAGAAATCACCTCTAGGAAAAATTAAGAAATATGGAGCTGGTAGAAAGGAAGACGATTCTGCAGCGGCTGAGTATTGGTTAGAAAGGACTGAAAGAGTCCTGCAGCAGCTCCATTGCACACCAGAACAGAGTTTGGAGTGTGCAGTTTCTTTGTTACAAGAAGCTGCATATCGGTGGTGGGATGTCGTAACCAAGGTAGTGCCACCAGCCGACGTAACTTGGGAATTCTTTCTGATAGAGTTCAAAAAGAAATATATTACCTGTGTTCATGAAGAGGAACAGAAGAGGAGTGGTGATCAGCAAAAGAGGAAATTTGGACAGTCTAGTAATAAGAGGCCGAGAGAACAGTTAAGTCAGACATATGATCAAAGTAGGAGATCTAGACCCAAGCCTATACCCAGGAGAGATCAACCAGAAACACTAATAGTGAGTGCGCCAGGATTAGCAAGAAAATGTGGCCATTGTAACAAGTGGCATAAAGGTGAATGTAGGGGATTGACTGGAGCCTGTTATAGATGTGGGGCCATAGACCATCGTCTGAAAGATTGTCCTAAGAGGAATATACCACGGACCCAGACAGAGGACGTGGAAGGACCAAGTACAACAGTAATACCACTTCCAAATGTCACCCAAGCCGGAGAGGAGCAAGAAGCCCCAGATGTGAATTTAAGGTAAAATATTTCTTTTATGATATGCCTAAGTGTATAATGATAGATTCGAAAAGACTAAATGGTACCATTTATACAAAAGAAGTAGACAGATGGAGGAATAGAAAGGTAAAAGAATTATCTTAGAACCAAAAAACATCCAGTAAATTTCGAGGATGAAATTTAAATTAGAGGGGAAGAGTTGTAACATCCTCCCGGTAGCAATTCCGTACATCCTACTGTTCCAGTGACCGGTGTCAGTCCGGACAGCTAGAACGTCCGGAAAAATAATTAAATTTAAGTGAGGGACCATAATTAACTCAAATATTAATGAGAAAAATTTAGTAAAAATTTTAGAAATAAAATACAGTTAAGTTAAAAGAGCCGGTGCCCAAGCGATGGGTAACCAGAGGTAAGTTGCGGTTCTCGCAACGAGGAGCCCTAGACCCGTGGAAAAAATCATAAAACAATTTTTGGGACTCCAGAGAAGGGTTTTTGAGGTTCCTATGGCATTAGAATGCCAAGAAAATATTTAGAAAAATTTTTCAATCGGTATAGCCAATTTTGACCCGTTAAGCAAAATGGAGGGCATTTTGGTCATTTCGCTTTCCGAGGTGATTTTTGGCCGACTTGTCCAGTTGAGTAAATAATTAATATAACATAAAATATGAATAAACATTACTAGAAATCAAATTGAAAATGATTAGTGGAGGAAAGGAAAGAAAATGAAGAAAAAGCTCAATTATGACATCTAGATGATGTCATTTACAAATTGTGACCAATCACAAATAAGCTACCATTTGACTAAACTATTAAAAGACATAAATGAAGACCAAAATAACAGAAATTACAGCAGCCATTCTTCTTCTTCTTCTTCCCCAAAACGTGACTCTTCCCATCTCCCTCCATTGATGAGCTTGGCAAGCTCATGAAACCCTAAACTCCCACCATATTTCCTTGAGTTCCCAACACTAAATTTTACCCTAGAACCTTGCTTAATATTTTGGGAGCTAAAAGAGGAGAAGAAATTGAAGTTTTGGGTTGGCTTGGATTTAAGCTACAAGAGGTTAGTGCACTATATATCAAAAACTCTTTAATTTCATGCATAGGAACTTGAATTTAGCAAGAATTTGTAAATTAAGTGGATGAAATTTATGTATATGTACTCCATAAATTTCGCTGCCCTAGGGAGAAATAGGATTGAGTGTTTTTGAATGGACTTGGAATGAATTAGAAATCATGAATAAAGTATATAAACATAAGGAAATGAGTTAGTTAGTCAACTAGGGTAACTTGTACAAAATCTTGAATTTGAGCTAGGGTTTTGGGAGTAAAGTGTGGATTTGGATTATGAATTGATTAGAGAACATTTTAATGGTCAATTAGTGACCATTTTAGGTAATTTGACCAACAAATGGACTGAAGAACAAGGTTGCAAAGAGGGGTTGCAGGCTGCCCTAGGACAAAGCATAGGGACTGAAAATTCAGTCCCTTTGCACTGCCATAACTTGGGCTGTGTTAGTCCAATTGATGTTTGGCCAATTGGACATGAAACTAGGCTTATAATGGCACATTTTTGCTGAAGAAACCATGCCCAGAAGACCAAAGCAAGAGGACCAAAACTTGGCCCCAATCCGAACCCTGAAACTGCCTCTCAGAGAATTGACCAAATGAACAGTAACTGTTCATTTGGCCATAACTCACTGTAGATTTGGTCAATTGACCTGAAATTTTTACAGCAACAAGTTAAGACATAGACAAACAGCTTTCATGAAGGAACCTACCCCAAATTATGGCCAGAACCCATCCAACCAAGTGACTCTAGTTACTGTTCATGCACTGTAGATATGGTAAATCTGCAGATTTGGCAATCCGGCCAGCTTGGTTTTTGGACCATATCTGGAGCTACAAAACTCCAAATGGAGTGATTCAAAAAAATAAATTCAACTAGACAAAATAAGGAACAACTTTCATGTTTTAAATTTCTTCAAATTCCAACAGTAACAGTGTCCAATGGAACAGTGAAGTTGACCCACCAAAACTGAAAATTCTGCTAGTATTGAGTTACACTTTGGAATGGTATTAACACTTAATGCCAACAAGTTTTAAACACCAAATGTGGTATGTTTGGAGTGCCAAAGTCAATGTACATATTTTCTATCCAAAAGTCAACATTTTTGTTGACCAATGAGGTGAATAGTGACACCAAAACCAAAAATTGGCAATTTTGCCAAAATGACCTAAACTTTGAGAAAGTGACCAAAACCAACAAGTTTTAAATACAACATGTGGTATGTTGGGAGTACTAAAACCAATGTACCTATTGTTTATGCAAAAGTCAACATTTTAGTTGACTAATGAAATGAATAGTGACATGAAAACTTGAAATTCAAAAATTGTGAAACTTAAAAATGCAAAATGCCCTAGTAGGCCTAATGTGATTGGTTTGGATAGTTTGGCATGCCAATAGGGTATTGTTTTAGCAGTACTGCGAAAGGAAAGGCTTTATGCCTGTATTCATGGCTTTATGCCCGTATTCATGGCTTTTATGCCCGTATTCATGGCTTTTATGCCGATTATGTGATATCATGGCTTTTTAGCCATTCTGACTGCATACGTGGTTGACGTTCTGCGTCCCATGGTATGACGGCCCGAGGCACCGTGGTGTCCAGTGCCAACGACCCGTTATCCAGTCCAGTCGTCCAGTATAGGTTACTTGGGCATGGAAAAGTATAACTGTGATTGAACTGATTATTAAAGGAAATACGAAAATTAAGTATCAAGAATGATTACCAAAAATACAAAGAAGCTCAAGATCATGAAGAAAATAATTAACGAAATGCATGAAGAAGGAAGTTAATATCATAAAACATGATTAGCCCTCGACTAAACAATAAGTTAGTAATTATTCAGTTCTTATGAACACAATGGCTAAGAAATTATGATTTTTATTTGCATATTATTTCTTTCTATTTTATTATTTGCACCACTAAGCTTTATGCTTAGCGCGTCGCTTTTGCAACGCGTAGGTACTGAAGATTTGGACAGAGGGCCCGGTAGACCACAGATTGGGTAAGGCCATTCACAGTTCTGCATAGTGTCCATGTCACCTCAACTTCCACAGTGCATTGGTAGGACACTAGGTCCCATTTTGTATTTTGAGATTTTTGTAAATTTGGTAATTAAACTCTTATTTTATCATGTGTATTTGAAACAAATGTAATATAATTTTGTATTAATGTAAGTACTTGTAATTTGTGATTATAAATCACATGTGAGAATTTATTTATGATTTGAGTCTAATGATGATGTGAAAAGACAAATAGAGGAATCGTTAAGAAATTGCTGTAACTTGATGTGATACAAAATGTGAATTGTATATGAGTACCATGAGATGAATGATTGAGAAATAAATGAAATTGCTGAAATTATTCTGAGACTTTGTTGATAATTGGAGTTGGGATTGATTGAATATGATCATAGGAAGTGTTTTTCACAGGTTCCGAAGAACTGTTTTCTCCATTTTTAGCCGGTATTCTGCCGAATTTTCTATAAAATTCTCGGAACCTCAAATAAATTATAATTTCGATAAATGGATTAAATAAATTATATTTCGCAAGTTATTTTCAAAACTATGATAAAAATGAATTAAGATAAAATAGAGTGCTCCGGCACACTGAGTGGCATAACTTGCTCGGCTACACTGTAGTCGGGTAAGGGGTGTCACATTTATGATTTCAATAAAATGATTGAAATGAATTACATTTCACAAATTGTACTTCACAACTATAATAAATAAATAAATAAATTAGGAAGACTAAAAAAATGATTGAATTAAAATAGGGTGTTCCGGTACACTGCGTGGCATATCTTGCTTGGCTACACTGTAGACGGGTAAGGGGTGTCACAAGAACTGCCCAGAGTATCTTGCTTCTATGAAGGACAAGAAGGACACACCTTCAGAAGGTATGTCCACATCTTCTTATTTAGATTCTGTTGATACTCATAGTGAAGGAACGGAAGTGTGAAAACACAAGTTTATACCATTGAAATTCAAAATTTTTCACCTAGGGTCACATGCATCATGCAAGATTTATTTTTATCTATTTGAGTTCAATGATAAACAACATATTAAAACTCTTTTAATATGTTTTTGGATCTGTATTTGCCATTTAAGATTTTAAAATTAATCAGATTAATTTTAGAACCCTAGATTAAATCAAGAACGATTACACTAACCTCTTGATGCAATCGCAAATGTCTGCGCCTTTGAGATTCGTCTTCAGGACACCAGATGTTGTCCCTCTAGCTTGTCCACACCAAGAACACCTAAGGCAGCCCTTGAATAGCTTCTAAAGCTTTTTCTATTAATTAGAAAATCAAGTTTTGCCTTTTAAGAGATTAAAGATGTAAACAGGACACTAGAAACAATTTCTAGTGTTCTTAATTCAAGAGATTGATGGCTAATCTCTTTGAATTGATAAGAGATGAAGAAGAAGAGATAAAAACCCTCAAAGTGGCGTGACAAAGGAGTGTGGCTGCTGGTTATATTTTATTTTCTCATAACAACACTTAAATAGCTAGGTTAACACATTAAACCCTTGCCACATGTCACCCTTTGATTAGCTCGAGGTTTAAGTGACCCAATCACATTGTGCCAAGTGTCAAACCTATATTTAATCTTGATTTTAATCATCTTACATGATTAAAAAACATTTGGCAAGCTTATGTGTAATCCCATGTGTCACCATCTCATGGTGCCACGTGTCACACTGCAAATTGACCAAAATGCCCCTGTGTCTTAATTTTGAGTTCTCAACCCAAAATAATTATTTTTCTTCTTCTAATTAATTTATATCAAATATAAATTAATTAATTAATCTCTATTAATTAATTTCTCATTAATTAAATTCATATTTAAACACTTTAAATATAAATTTAATTTATACTACACATCCAATAATCTAGATTTGGTTTCAAGTCATGCTAGGGACTTTGCAATTTAATTGCAAACCAAACCTATTTAATTAATCAATTTAAACTCTTTAATTAATTAATTAAATCATATTTAATTAGGTGATAACTTGTGTATGTGTGTGACTTACTAGGCTCATCACTAATTGGCAATGAGACATGATATCAACTCTTAATATCATCAGAACTCTTTCTTACCATAAATGATTTCTCTAAATCATTTTATGAACCTCATAGACCATGGTTAACACCTAGCATAGCATGCCATGGCCACCCAATTAGTAATAAGGTTTACCTTAAATGAACCTATAATCATATGTTACCATGCACTAGAATCTCTCTGTTACAAAATCCCAACTCAAGCTGGATTCATGGTTTATGTCAAACTCCATTTGCTATGAATATTATGTTCTCTTTTAATTCCAGTTCTTGATTAAAAAGATTTTCTCATCAGAAACTCTTTTCTGAATAAATTTATCTGTCCTGGCCAGGAACTTGAAACATCAAGAACAATTAAATGAACATAGGATTTTATCTCTATTTACTTAGAGGAACAGATTCCATCTTGATCAACACCTACCTCCATATATAACTAGTAGGAGCCAACACATGCCCATATCCCATACACAGTACAAGTATGAAAGCAGTATCAAACTCAAACTACCTATATACAAGATAACTGTGCTATCTCAGGTCTAAAGGTTATATGCATTGATATGATTTATGACAAAACATTGACAAGAGTAAACTCCATGTGCTTGTCATAAGTGTCACTGGTTCGGCCTACTTATCATTTATAGGTGCCTATCATGTTTGTCATATGGCATGAGACTCACCATTCCATCTTATTTATATCTCATATAAATAACTTGGGAACCAACATGAATACAATCTTTCTGGATAAGTCATGTCCTTATTATGAAGTATCCTCGATTGTGAACCTATTTATGATACTTCGTGCTAGAAATATTGTCACTCATATTCTTAACAACTTAAGAATAATATTTCTAACAAAATATCAATGGACCTTTTCTATTACACATAAATATATTATGTAAACGGAAAAGTGGAAATGCCATTTATTAATAAAATATGTACAAGATACATACTAAATTATATGCTCTAGGGCATACTACTAACAATCTCCCACTAGCACTAGAGCCATTCATTACAATATCTTAGACCTATCTTCTCAAGATGTCGGTCTAACTGAGTCTGTGACATAGGCTTAGTGAATGGATCAGCTGGATTTTCAGCTGATGCTATTTTCTGCATGGCTACATCGCCTCGCCCAACTATTTCTCTGATAATGTGGTAGCGCCTTTCTATGTGTTTAGATTTCTGGTGAGACCTTGGTTCCTTAGCCTATATGACTGCTCCATTATTGTCACAGTGTAGTGGAACTGCTGACTCAATGGAAGGAACTACTGTAAGTTACATCACGAACTTCTTTATCCAAAGCGACTTCTTTGCAAAGATCTCGATGCAAAGAATATACTCGACCTCTATAGTGGAATCTGCAATCGTGCTCGCTTTGGAACTCTTCCAACCGATCGCACCTCCATTACAAATGAACACATATCCAGAGGTAGACTTTCTATCATCGATATCGATTGGAAATCGAATCGTGATAACCATCCAATTGCAAGTCTCCACCTCCATATATCAAGAATAAATCCTTAGTTCTTCTCAAGTACTTAAGGATATTCTTGTGACTATCGATGTTCCAAACCTGGATTGGATTGATACCTGCTAGTCAAACTAACAGCATATGCGATATCCGGCCTAGTACACAACATTGCATACATTAAACTTCCAATAGCCAAAGCATATGGAATCCTGGCCATCTTATCTCTTTCTTTAGGTGTCTTTGGAGACATCTCTTTAGAAAGATGGATACCATGTCTCACTGGTAACAATCCTCTCTTGGAATCAAGCATGTTAAACCTCTTTAACACCTTTTCCAAGTATAGACTTTGGGATAAACCAATTATTCTTTTCGCTCTATCTCTATAGATGCGAATCCCAAGAATATAGGTTGCCTCCCCTAAGTCTTTCATGGAGAATGTATTTGACAACCATAACTTTATAGTCGTCAACATACCTGTGTCATTACCCATCAATAATATGTCTTCCACATATAAGACAAGGAAAGTGATAGCACTGTCACTAACCTTCTTATATACACATGGCTCATCCTCATTTTTTATAAAACCAAAGGATTTAATGGCTTCATCAAAACGGATGTTCCAACTCCTCGAAACTTGTTTCAACCCATAAATGGATCGCTTTAGCTTGCATACCTTGGAACCATCTTGGGATTCAAATCCCCTAGGTTGTTCCATGAAAATGTTTTCTTCAATGTATCCATTGAGAAAAGCTGTTTTGACATCCATCTGCCAAATCTCATAATCATAGTACGCAGCTATTGCTAATAAAATCCTAATTGATTTAAGCATGGCAACAGGTGAGAAAGTCTCCTCATAGTCGATTCCTTGCCTTTGGCGAAACCCTTTCGCTACTAGCCTTGCCTTATAGGTCTCTACCTTTCCATCAGAACCAATTTTCTTCTTGAAAACCCATTTGTTCCCTATAAGTACAATACCTTCAGGTGGGTCAACAAGATCCCAAACTTGATTCTTATACATGGAATCAATCTCGGATTTCATAGCTTCAATCCATTTTGAAGAGTCTATATCTGATATAGCTTCTTCATAGGTAAGTGGATCATCCCCATGATCTACTTTTTCATGAGTAGACAACTCTTGTTCTTCTTCATGAAGAAAACCATATCTCACTGGTGGGTGAGATACCCTGGTTGTTATACGAGGAACAGCTGTAGATGTTTCATCAACGGGTATAGGTTGACTAGATGGATCTATATCCATCTGATCTGTTGGTTGGTCAGAATTCTCCAATTCTAACTCTATTTGCCTTCCTTTGCCTCCTTCTTGAACAAACTATTGTTCAAGAAATGTGGCATCTCTACTTATCACAACCTTTTGTGAAGTAGGCAAATAAAAATAATATCCAAAACTATCTTTTGGATATCCAACAAATCGACCCTTTTCTGATTTGGTCTCCAATTTATCAGTGTTCAGCTTTTTGATATAAGCTGGACAACCCCAAATCTTAACATGCTTAAGACTTGGTTTTCTTCCATGCCATATCTCATAAGGTGTGGAAGAAACTGATTTTGATGGAATCCTATTCAGAATATACAAAGCTGATTCTAATGCAAATCCCCAAAAGGAGATTAGCATATCAATATAGCTCATCATACTACGTACCATATTCAATAGGATACGATTTCTCCTTTCAGATACACCATTCAGTTGTCGTGTTCCTGGAGGAGTCAGCTGAGAAACAATGCCATGCTCTCTCAAGTATTCATCAAATTCAGTACTCAAATATTCACCTCCACGATCTGATCGAAGAGCTTTAATATTCTTTCCTGTTTGATTTTCTACTTCAGATTTAAATTCTTTGAACTTTTCAAAAGATTCATGTTTGTATTTCATCAAATACAAATACCCAAACCTTGATTTATCATCAGTAAAGGTAATAAAATAATGAAAGCCCCCTCTAGCCATTTCTTTAAATGGACCACATACATCATTATGTATTAGCTCCAAAATATTTTTAGCTCTTAGCCCCTGTCCAATAAAGGGTGATCTAGTCATTTTGCCCTGAAGGCAAGATTCACAAGTTGGAGTAGGCTCAGAGCCCAATGAGGATAGAATTCCCATTTTCTCCAGTTTTGCAATCCTATCTTCTGCAACATGACATAACCTTAAGTGCCAAATATATTTTGAACTTGAGTTGGTTTTCACCATGGCATTGCATTCTTTTAGATTGCTATACTCTAGCCAGTGGAAACACTTTCTTACTGGCAATGGAAACACTTTCCTATTGGCAGTGGAAACACTTTCCTTTGCCTTTGTCAGCTTTGGTCTTCCCTTTCTGTTTAGCTATTTTCTTGGAAGGACCAGGAATCTGAGGTTTCTTTTTCTTATTGCCCTTCTTCTTGTTGGACTTTCCAGCAGAAGAAGATGCAACCAAAGCTACCTCTTTTCCTTTATTGTCTAGCATATTCTTTTGGGCAATAACCAGCACGTTGAGTAAACCAGCTAAGGTGCATTCCTGTTTAGTCATATGGAAATTTGTCACAAAATTTCCCAAAAGACCCAGGAAGGGACTGAAGGATCAAATCCGTCTGTAGTTGGAAATCCATGTTGAAGTCAAGATATTCCAACTGCTCAATCAGCCGAACCATCTTGTGGACATGATCCCCAACATTCTGTCCCTCAGACATCCTCATGCGGAACAGCTGCCTAGATATCTCATACCTAGCATTCCTGCTGTGCTCACCATACAACTCTTGTAGGTGAAGGAGGATCTCACTTGCACTCTGCATGTTCTCATGTTGCTTCTGTAACTCATTACTCATGGAAGCAAGCATGTAACACTTAGCTCTCATATCATGCTCCTTCCACTTGTCCAAAGTTTCATGTTCCTCTTGTGTGGCCTCTGGAGGTAAGGGACCAGGAACATTTGAATCTAGAATATATCCTATATGTTCAAGGTTTAGGACAAGTTTCAAATTTCTTAGCCAATCGAATGATTAGGTCCTGTCAACCTATTGTGATCAAGTATGCTTGCAAGGATATTGGATGGTGGTGGTTGTTTTGTGATCATTTTTATCAGAAAATTAACTGCAGAAAATAACCAGATTAATTAGTAAATGTATCATGTAATTAACCAAAATGATTATGGTCTTTTAATCAAATTGGTCCTCCCACTAACTTAGCGAATCCTACACTTCCAAAGTAGAAAACGGAAATCCTAGTTGGATGGATTTCTAGTGGGTGATTGAATTCTTATAATTCTATTGATCATCCTCAGTACATCCATTATTGGAATTACAATAAACTATAAGTGAGCAACTCTTTGCCCATCACATCTCATGTGAGGTTCAATCCTTTACCTAGCCCCTAATGCTCAAAATCTCAGTACATCCATTATTGACTTATCTTGCATTAGTTAAGTTGATCCCATTGAGCGATAATTATGCAAATAATTTTAATGTCCTCAGGTACATCCAATATTGGCCACTAAACCATTTACATATTTACAACATCTCATGCTTAACAATTATTCTTAAGAAAATCTCTTAAATAAATTGCATCTTATGCAACTATTTAAAATTTCTTAAAATAATTGCCCCAATGGAGGGCCTATGTTATAATTACTTTAATTATAGCATTTCCAACTTAATCATTTGTTTGGAAGATTTTATGGTCATTCTTATTACTATTAAGGTCTCACTTTGCACATTATCCATTTAGCATGCATATATCATATAATTGCATACATTCCCATACATCTCATGCATTCATGGATAAGCAGTAAATATGGTATGATCATGGACTTTCTAAGCCATCAAGAATTGAATCAGGGCATTCTTAGGTGCATTCCATTCATTCATTCATTTTACAAGAGTTGCTGAAGGAGTACATAATCAACACTTGATCTTGAATTCCTCCCACTGGTCCCACCAATGCTCTTAACCTCCTTGAACTTCTTGCAATCCAATATTACATGGTAATCCTTGGCATACCAAGGCGAATTTACAAGAACTTAAATAAATGAAATTACAACCCAAAAATTATTACAAACTTAATAATACATGCCCAAAATAAATTAAAATAAATTAATTAATTTACAATCCCAAAGAAACATAAAAGAAATAAATCCAATCACATTGGTCTTTTATAGTCCATGATCATCCATCATGCATATCACTATTTAACAATTAAATAAAACATACATACTTAAATTAAATTGAATATCTCATATTCAACTTAAAAATCCAGATTTGAATATGATTCAAATAAATTTAAAAATTCAGATTTGAATCTCATTCAAACAAATTTAAAAATTCAGATTTGAATCACATTCAAACAACTTTAAAAATTCAGTTTTGAATCACATTCAAACATATTTTAAAAAATCAGATTTGAATCACATTCAAATATTTTTTTAAAAATCAGATCTGAATTTTATTCAATCAATTTTAAAAAATCAGATTTAAATATGATTCAAACAACTTTAAAAATTCAGATTTGAATCACATTCAAACAACTTTTAAAATTCAGATTTGAATCACATTCAAACAATTTTTAAAATTCTGATTTGAATCATAATTTAATTGTGTGATAAAAACTACTAATTAAACACTTTAATTAGTCAAAGAATAGGCCTTAGATCATACAACAATTGTAGAATTAAAAGCCAAACCTTAAACCACCCATGGAAGCCAAACCATGCGCACCATTGATGGTGTATTTTCAAGTATGCCGCCAGCTTGCTTTGCAACCAGCAATGAACTTTTGATCTCATGATCAAACACACAATTAAATCATATAATCAACAATCTAAATGGCAAATATAGTAGCTCTGATACCAATTGAAGGAACGGAAGCGTGAAAACACAAGTTTATACCATTGAAATTCAAAATTTTTCACCTAGGGTCACATGCATCATGCAAGATTTATTTTTATCTATTTGAGTTCAATGATAAACAACATATTAAAACTCTTTTAATATGTTTTTGGATCTATATTTGCCATTTAAGATTTTAAAATTAATCAGATTAATTTTAGAACCCTAGATTAAATCAAGAACGATTACACTAACCTCTTGATGCACTGCAGCATGTCTGCGCCTTTGAGATTCGTCTTCAGGACACCAGATGTTGTCCCTCTAGCTTGTCCACACCAAGAACACCTAAGGCAGCCCTTGAATAGCTTCTAAAGCTTTTTCTATTAATTAGAAAATCAAGTTCTGCCTTTTAAGAGATTAAAGATGTAAACAGGACACTAGAAACAATTTCTAGTGTTCTTAATTCAAGAGATTGATGGCTAATCTCTTTGAATTGATAAGAGATGAAGAAGAAGAGATAAAAACCCTCAAAGTGGCGTGACAAAGGAGTGTGGCTGCTGGTTATATTTTATTTTCTCATAACAACACTTAAATAGCTAGGTTAACACATTAAACCCTTGCCACATGTCACCCTTTGATTAGCTCTAGGTTTAAGTGACCCAATCACATTGTGCCAAGTGTCAAACCTATATTTAATCTTGATTTTAATCATCTTACATGATTAAAAAACATTTGGCAAGCTTATGTGTAATCTCATGTGTCACCATCTCATGGTGCCACGTGTCACACTGCAAATTGACCAAAATGCCCCTGTGTCTTAATTTTGAGTTCTCAACCCAAAATAATTATTTTTCTTCTTCTAATTAATTTATATCAAATATAAATTAATTAATTAATCTCTATTAATTAATTTCTCATTAATTAAATTCATATTTAAACACTTTAAATATAAATTTAATTTATACTACACATCCAATAATCTAGATTTGGTTTCAAGTCATGCTAGGGACTTTGCAATTTAATTGCAAACCAAACCTATTTAATTAATCAATTTAAACTCTTTAATTAATTAATTAAATCATATTTAATTAGGTGATAACTTGTGTATGTGTGTGACTTACTAGGCTCATCACTAATTGGCAATGAGACATGATATCAACTCTTAATATCATCAGAACTCTTTCTTACCATAAATGATTTCTCTAAATCATTTTATGAACCTCATAGACCATGGTTAACACCTAGCATAGCATGCCATGGCCACCCAATTAGTAATAAGGTTTACCTTAAATGAACCTATAATCATATGTTACCATGCACTAGAATCTCTCTGTTACAAAATCCCAACTCAAGCTGGATTCATGGTTTATGTCAAACTCCATTTGCTATGAATATTATGTTCTCTTTTAATTCCAGTTCTTGATTAAAAAGATTTTCTCATCAGAAACTCTTTTCTGAATAAATCTATCTGTCCTGGCCAGGAACTTGAAACATCAAGAACAATTAAATGAACATAGGATTTTATCTCTATTTACTTAGAGGAACAGATTCCATCTTGATCAACACCTACCTCCATATATAACTAGTAGGAGCCAACACATGCCCATATACCCATACACAATACAAGTATGAAAGCAGTATCAAACTCAAACTACCTATATACAAGATAACTGTGCTATCTTAGGTCTAAAGGTTATATGCACTGATATGATTTATGACAAAACATTGACAAGAGTAAACTCCATGTGCTTGTCATAAGTGTCACTGGTTCGGCCTACTTATCATTTATAAGTGCCTATCATGTTTGTCATATGGCATGAGACTCACCATTCCATCTTATTTATATCTCATATAAATAACTTGGGAACAAACATGAATACAATCTTTCTGGATAAGTCATGTCCTTATTATGAAGTATCCTCGATTGTGAACCTATTTATGATACTTCGTGCTAGAAATATTGTCACTCATATTCTTAACAACTTAAGAATAATATTTATAACAAAATATCAATGGACCTTTTCTATTACACATAAATATATTATGTAAATGGAAAAGTGAAAATGCCATTTATTAATAAAATATGTACAAGATACATACTAAATGATATGCTCTAGGGCATACTACTAACACATAGTTCATCTACAGCTTTGGTTTTAGATAATGGTGCCAGTTCTCACATTTCTAATGATATGCAGGAACTAGCAAATAGTAGCAGCTTGCGTTCTCAAGATATTAGAGTTCGGATTAGCAATGGTTCAACTATTGAAGCTTTAGCCATAGGATCTAAATCTTTTTACATGTTAGGACATGTTTTGTGTTTGGATAATATTTTATATGTACTTGATGCTTTTAAGAATATCATTTCTATATCTAGTTTGACTAGAAATGGCTATGAATTTCAATTCATAGATAATGTTTCCAATATTTATTTTGGAAATATGTAACACCCCTAAGTTCGGTAGTGCGTTCTGCTGTTCCGGTGACCAGTGCTGTCTGGACAGCTAGGATGCCTAGAACCACACCTTGATATGAGAGAGGAGACATAAATAATGAAATACAAGAAAAGAAAATACAAGAAAAACAAAGGAAAAATCATAGCAAAGAAATGTAACCGAATAAGTGAGCCGGGAAACCTAGCGATGGGTGGCCCTTGAGGAAGTCACGGCATGGACCGTTGATCGTACTGGCTCGAGGAACCCTGAAAAACATTTTTAGGACATAAATAGACCCTTATTAAAGTATAAATCTCATTAGAAAGATTAAAGAAAAATTAAATAATTAGTACAAAGAAAAGTGAGAAATCAAAAAACAGACAAAACCCGGTAATACCGAAAAATCGAGAATGCCACCTGAACAGGGGCATTATGGTCATTTGACATCCCGAAGTGTCTTTTTACCTAAATTTCCATTAAAAATAAATAATATTACACTTAGAAAATGAAATGAAAAATTAATTTGGTGGTACATAAAGTAAATAGCCAAAAATGGAGTGAAAAATGTGTAAATAACACATTTAAGCATTATTATATAATTAAATGAGTAAGTGGACCACTAAAGGATTAAATTAAACATAAAATGTGGCTGATGTAAGTCCACTAAACCCATCAGAATGTTCATCTTCCTCATTTCATAAACATTGCCGAATTGAAGAAAATGGGAACCACCATGGCCATTTTTCATGCAAGCTCATCTAACCACTCATTTCACTTCTAATCACTTGAGTTCCTTCATCAAAAATGGTCTACACATCACAAGGAAGATATTGATACCAAATTTTAGAAGTTTGGTGAAGGTTTAGCAAGTTACAATCAAAGGTAAGTTTACATTTTTGAGAATTCCTTTGTTAAACTTTATGTTCATGTAATGGGTGTTAGTTTGGTGAAGGAAATTTTAAAGTTTAAATAGTTATTGAGATAGCCATTTTTGGACAGCCATGGGGTCACACATTTAATGATTTATTATGCATATAATTGATGAGAAATAATGTTGATCTTGGTGATTTAATATCCTAGTGAATTATTTCACATATATATGGTGATTTATGCACTTGGATGGGAATTGGTAAATTGTAGGGCACTTTGATGTTGAAGGACAATTTTCGCAGCTTGGGAACACTTGAGTAAATGTATGTATTCATGGAAGTGTAGGCAGAATATTGACCTAGAAGGATTGATGGATATGTATGTAGATTGATATTGTAAAGTGTATGTAAGATTTGTAATGGTTAGGTGTGTATGTAATGGTACTTAGAATTTGTAAATGTGAATTATATTTGGTGTGTTGAGGGTAATTGTAATCTGCCCAAAGTAATGTTAATGTAAAGTAGAATATGCTTTTGGTAATGTACCAAAACAGATTGGTAGGGAAGTGAACAAATTGCAAGGTAAATGTGTGTGATTGATATGTGTTAAGCAAAGTAACCAAGGGCAGTGTACATTTTAGCTAATAAGTTTAAATGTGTAACCTCAATTGGTATGAGACCAATTGGAGGTGGAACTAGGCACAAAATGTGCCAACTTTCATTGAGAAAACATACCAAAATTCTGCTTGCAAGGTGACCTAAGAAAATGACCAATTCGGATTAGGTGCAATTAGGACCTGAAAAATGACCAATTGGGCAGCAGTGAGTGTTTAGGCCATAACTCACTCAAAACAGGTCCAATTGACCTGAAATTTTAACCATGAATAGTTAAGACCCATACCTACAAGTCTTATGAAGAAAACAAAGCCCAGAAATGACCATAAGCAAGTCAAACAACTTGCACAAGTTCGGGTCCAAAAACTGGCCGAACCAGAGTTGACCAAATTGACCCAAAATTGACCTAATTTGATACCAATTGACCAGCAATAGTGTAATGACCATAACTTGGTCTACTTAACTCGGATTGACCTAAAATTTTGCACCGCGGTCCATAAGACCTAGATCTACAAGTTTGTAGTTTTGACCAAGACCCGAAAACCGAGGGAACTAGATCGTCCGGCTAGGTCAAACCAGTGTCCCGGAATCCAGCAATTTGCATTAAAATGCACTAAACAAGAAAATGACTTTGGTAAAACGTACCAAACCTAAAACCCTATCGAATGTGACATATTAATGACACTAAAACCTAATTTACCTAAAACGCAACGAGGGTCGGTATATTAGGTGATTAAGTGAATAATTGAGTTTAGTGCATTATTTACCAAACACCATCGATAGAGACAGTTTAATTTACTACTGAAACACTTCAAATTGTGTTTCTCAGTTAACAAGGACTCAGCAAAAGGGAAGGAAACACTGAGTCGGACTGAGGGACGATCATCAGAGGTTTGTGCACAACGGCTATTTCTTTTGAATTTTTCAATCGAAATAAATTATGACTATTTGTATATTATTGTTTTAAATTGTGGAAATGTGTTTGGTGGACACTTATTGATTGAAAAACATTGTGAATGGTTTGAAACTGTGAAAAATTGTTTGAATGATATTGATGGATACTTATTGATTGAAAAGCACTGTAAATGGTTTTTGTGGAAATTGAAGTGAATTACGAATTGTGTTGCCATTTTGTGAATGAAATTATAACTTTGGAAATTTATTGGATTCTTACGGATCATTTGAATAAAATGTTTGGAATTGTTTTGACTCACAATTGGCATGACACGGATATTATGTTCCTCCTCCATTAATGGGGTGAGTGTGATTATTCCTCCCTCTTTGACTTATCAGTCTGGGGTGAGTCTGATTATGTTTCTCCCTCTTTGACTTCCCACCGAGGTGAGTATGGATGAGTACTCATTAGATAGCTAGCTTCCTCCCTCATTGATTTCGATTATTGGGGTGAGTATGTCTTGTCGTGGTGTACAACACGGCATATATGGAAAAATTTGTGTCATGACCTAAATTGTGTTATTGATTGGCAACATTGTATTGTTCAATTATTTGATCGAATGGTGTTATTGATTTGCAAAACGATATTATTCAGTTATTTGATCAATTGTGTTATTGATTTGCAAAACGATATTATTCAGTTATTTGATCAATTGTGTTATTGATTTGCAAAACGATATTATTCAGTTATTTGATTGAATTGTGTTATTGATTTGCAAAACGATATTATTCAGTTATTTGATCGAATTGTGTTATTGATTTGCAAAAAGGTATTATTCAGTTATTTGATCAAATTGTGCATGAATTGGCAATACGGTATTCTTAAACTATTTGACTAAATTGTGTTATTATGAATTTTGATAATTTGTGAATTAGAGTTTAAATTCCTTATGACATTCATTGTCTTGAATTTAACTATGGTTTTAAGTATCCACTATTGATATGATTTATGAATTGTGAATTAAAATTGTATTTGGTTAATGTTGTGCACCATTGAGACATTGTCTCAGCGATAGCTTTTTATTACTGTCGCAGGTAGAGAGACAGACAGGGTAGCAGACTAGGCTGCTAATACATCCAGTGAGGGATTACAGTATAATGAGTATACCAATATTTTGCATTTTGTCTTGTAATGTATGACATTTGTATGTACATTTTGTTTTTGGTTTTGAGCAGTTGTAAATTCAAATTGTACCTTGAAGTTGTAAATTTATTATGAGTTATTTGACTTATAAAAATTGTATTATATTTCCTTATCTCAGACTTTGAAAAATTTCTATGGAATTGAGTTGAGAAATGTGTTGTATTGAGAAAAATGTTGGAGTTGAGATTTGGAAAATAATTGAAGTGCTTTTTACAGGTTTTCTAAAGAACTGTTTTGTCCAAAATACAAATGGCACCTTGCCAAAATTTTTACAGATATTCCAAATAAATCAAATGAGTTAGTTGTTTCACTTCAGTTCACCAAAGTCTTTAACACCTGTAAATAGTGCTCACCACTGTAAAAGAAGTAAGAAAAGTTTTTAAAATCCCTTGTAGTGTATTTAATGGGTTATCAGTAGACGGAGTTGGTAATTCATCAGGTATACTACGGGATCATGTCATGCCTTACAGAGGGGTAGGGTGTGACAAAATAAATATGTTGGTTCAGGTTATATGAATGATGGTTTTTATGAAGGGGCGGAGGTGTGAAAAACAGAAGTTTATACTATTGAATTCAAAAATTTTCACCTAGGGTCACATGCATTATGCAAGATTTATTTTTATCTATTTGATTTCAATGATAAACAACATATTAAAAATCTTTTAATATGTTTTTGGATCTGTATTTGCCATTTAAGATTTTTAAATTAATCAAATTAATTTTAGAACCCTAGATTAAATCAAGAACAAACACACTAATCTCTTGATGCACTGCAGTGTATTTACGCCTTTGAGATGCGTCTTCAGGACACCAGATATTGTCCCTCTAGCTTGTCCACACTAAGAATACCTATGGCAGCCCTTGAACAGCTTCTAAAGCTTTTTCTATTAATTAGAAAATCAAGTTCTACCTTTTAAGAGATTAAAGATGTAAACAGGACATTAGAAATAATTTCTAGTATTTTTAATTCAAGAGATTGATGGCTAATCTCTTTGAATTGATGAGATAAGAAGAAGAATACATGGAGAGCCTCAAAATGGCATGACAAGGGAGGAGTAGCTGTTGGTTGTTTTTTTTCTCTTCATCACAACACTTATATAGCTAGGTTAACACATTAAACCCTTGCCACATGTCACCCTCTGATTGGTTCTAGGTTTAATTGACCCAATCACATTGTGCCAAGTGTCAAACCTATATTTAATCTTAATTTTAATCATCTTACATGATTAAAAGACATTTGGCAAGCTTATGTGTAATGCCATGTGTCACCATCTCATGGTGCCACATGTCACCATCTCATGGTGCCACATGTCACTCTGTGAAATGACCAAAATACCCCTGTGTTTTAATTTTGAGTTCTCAACCCAAAATAATTATTTCTCTTCTTCTAATCAATTTATATCAAATATAAATCAATTAATTAATCTCTATTAATTAATTTCTCATTAATTAAATTCATATTTAAACACTTTAAATATAAATTTAACTTATACTATACATCCAATAATCTAGATTTGGCTTCAAGTCATGCTAGGGACTTTGCAATCTAATTGCAAACCAAACCTATTTAATTAATCAATTTAAACTCTTTAATTAATTAATTAAATCATATTTAATTAGGTGATAACTTGTGTATGTGTGTGACTTACTAGGCTCATCACGAATTGGCAATGAGATATGATATCAACTCTTAATATCATCAGAACTCTTTCTTACCATGAATGATTTCTTTAAATCATTTTATGCACCTCATAGACCATGGTTAACCCCTAGCACAGCATGCCATGGCTACCCAATTAGTAATAAGGTTTACCTTAAATGAACCTATAATCATATGTTACCATGCACTGGAATCTCTCTGTTACAAAATCCCAACTCAAGCTGGAGTCATGGTTTATGTCAAACTCCATTTGCTGTGAATATTATGTTCTCTTTTAATTCCAGTTCTTGATTAAAAAGATTTTCTCATCAGAAACTCTTTTCTGATTAAATCTATCTGTCTGGCAGAACTTGAAACATCAAGAACAATTAAATGAACATAGGATTTTATCTCTATTTACTTAGAGGAACAGATTCCATCTTGATCAACACCTACCTCCATATATAACTAGTAGGAGCCAACACATGCCCATATACCCATACACCCATATACAGTACAAGTATGAAAGCAGTATCAAACTCAAACTACCTATATACAAGATAACTGTGCTATCTCAGGTCTAAAGATTATATGCACTGATATGATTTATGACAAAACATTGACAAGAGCAAACTCCATGTGCTTGTCATAAGTGTCACTGGTTTGGCCTACTTATCATTTATAAGTGCCTATCATGCTTGTTATATTCCATGAGACTCACCATTCCATCTTCTTTATATCTCATATAAATAACTTGGGAACAAACATGAATACAATCTTTCTAGATATGTCATGTCCTTATTATGAAGTATCCTCGATTGTGAAACTATTTATGATACTTTGTACTAGAAATACTATCACTCATATTCTTAACAACTTAAGAATAGAATTTCTAACAAAATATCAATGGACCTTTTCTATTACACATAAATATCATATGTAAATGGAAAAGTGGAAATGCCTTTTATTAATAAAAACATGTACAAGATACATACTAAATGATATGCTCTAGGGTATACTACTAACACTTTATTATTTGGATAATAATGACAAACACAAAATGAATGCAATGCTATGGTGAAAACCAACTCAAGTTCAAAATATATTTGGCACTTAGGGTTATATCATGTTGCAGAAGATAGGATTGCAAAATTGGAGAAAATGGGGATTTTATCCTTATTGGGCTCTGAGTCTACTCCAACTTGTGAATCTTGCCTTTAGGGCAAAATGACTAGATCACCCTTTGTTAGACAAGGGCTAAGAGCTGAATATATTTTAGAACTAATACATAGTGATGTATGTAGTCCATTTAAGGAAATGGCTAGAGGCGATTTTCATTACATTATTACCTTTACTGATGATAAATCAAGGTTTGGGTATTTGTATTTGATGAAATACAAACATGAATCTTTTGAAAAGTTCAAAGAATTTAAATCTGAAGTAGAAAACCAAACAAGAAAGAATATTAAAGTTCTTCGATCAGATCATGGAGGTGAATATTTGAGTACTAAATTTGATGAATACTTAAGAGAGCATGGCATTGTTTCTCAACTGATTCCTCTAGGAACGCCACAGCTGAATGGTGTATCTGAAAGGAGAAATCGTACCATATTGGATATGGTACGTAGTATGATGAGCTATACTGATATGCCAATCTCCTTTTGGGGATTTGCATTAGAATCAGCTTTGTATATTCTGAATAGGATTCCATCAAAATCAGTTTCTTCCACATCTTATGAGATATGGCATGGAAGAAAACCAAGTCTTAAGCGTGTTAAGATTTGGGGTTGTCCAGCTTATATCAAAAAGCTGAACACTGATAAATTAGAAACCAGATCAGAAAAGGGTCGATTTGTTGGTTATCCAAAAGATAGTTTTGGATATTATTTTTTTTTTGCCTACATCACAAATGGTTGTGGTGAGTAGAGATGCCACATGTCTTAAACAACAGTTTGTTCAAGAAGGAGGCAAAGGAAGGCAAATAGAGTTGGAATTAGAGAATTCTGAGCAACCAACAGATCAGATGGATATAGATCTATCTAGTCAACCTACACCTATTGATGAAACATCTACAGCTGTTCCTCATAGAACAACCAGGCTATCTCACCCACCAGTGAGATATGGTTTCCTTCATGAAGAATAACAAGAGTTATCTACTCATGAAGAAGTAGATCATGGAGATGATCCACTTACCTATGAAGAAGCTATATCAGATATAGACTCTTCAAAATGGATTGATGCTGTGAAATCTGAAATTGATTCCATGTATAATAATCAAGTTTAGGATCTTGTTGACCCACCTGAAGGTATTGTACCTATAGGGAACAAATGGGTTTTCAAGAAGAAAATTGGTTCTGATAGAAAGGTAAAGACCTATAAGGCAAGGCTAGTAGCAAAAGGGTTTTGCCAAAGGCAAGGAATCAACTATGAGGAGACTTTCTCGCCTGTTGCCATGCTTAAATCAATTAGGATTCTATTAGCAATAGCTACATACTATGATTATGAGATTTGGCAGATGGATGTTAAAACAGCTTTTCTCAATGGATACATTGAAGAAAACATTTTCATCGAACAACTTAGGGTTTTTGAATCCCAATATGGCTCCAAGGTATGCAAGCTAAAGCAATCCATTTATGGGTTGAAGCAAGCTTCGAGGAATTGGAACATCCATTTTGATGAAGCCATTAAATCCTTTGGTTTTATGAAAAATGAGGATGAGCCATGTGTATATAACAAGGTTAGTGACAGTGCTATCACTTTCCTTGTCTTATATGTGGATGATATACTATTGATGGATAATGACATAAGTATGTTGACAACTGTAAAGGTATGGTTGTCAAATACATTCTCCATGAAAGACTTAGGGCAGGCAACCTATATTCTTGGGATTTGCACCTATAGAGATAGAGTGAAAAGAATAATTGGTTTATCCCAAAGTCTATACTTGGAAAAGGTTTTAAAGAGGTTTAACATGCTTGATTCCAAAAGAGGATTGTTACCAGTGACACATGGTATCCACTTTTCTAAAGAGATGTCTCCAAAGTCACCTAAAGAAAGAGATAAGATGGCCAGGATTCCATATGCTTTAGCTATTGGAAGTTTAATGTATGCAATGTTGTGTACTAGGCCGGATATCGCATATGCTGTTAGTTTGACTAGCAGGTATCAATCCAATCCAGGTTTGGAACACTGGATAGCTGTCAAGAATATCCTTAAGTACTTGAGAAGAACTAAGGATTTATTCTTGATCTATGGAGGTGGAGACTTACAATTGGATGGTTATACTGATTCTGATTTCCAATCAGATATCGATGATAGAAAGTCTACCTCTGGATATGTGTTCATTTGTAATGGTGGTACAGTTAGTTGGAAGAGTTCCAAACAGAGCACGACTGCAGATTCCACTACCGAGGCTGAGTATATTGCTATATCAGATGCTGCAAAGAAAGCTGTTTGGATAAAGAGGTTCGTGACAGAACTTACAATAGTTCCTTCCATTGAGTTAGCAGTTCCGCTACACTTTGACAACAATGGAGCAGTCATACAGGCTAAGGAACCCAAGTCTCACCAGAAATCCAAACACATAGAAAGGCGCTACCACATTATCAGAGAAATAGTTGGACGAGGCGATGTAACCATGTAGAAAATAGCATCAGCTGAAAATCTAGCTGATCCATTCACTAAGCCTATGTCACAGACTCAGCTAGACTAATATCTTGAGAAGATGGGTTTAAGATATTGTAATGAGTGGCTCTAGTGCTAGTAGGAGATTGTTAATAGTATACCCTAGAGTATATCATTTAGTATGTATCTTGTACATGTTTTTATTAATAAAAGGCATTTCCACTTTTCCCTTTACATAAGATATTTATGTGTAATAGAAAACGTCCATTGATATTTTATTAGAAATTCTATTCTTAAGTTATTAAGAATATGAGTGACAATATTTCTAGTACAAAGTATCATAAATAGGTTCACAATCGATGATACTTCATAATAAGGACATAACTTATCCAGAAAGATTGTATTCATGTTTATTCCCAAGTTATTTATATGAGATATAAATAAGATGGATTGGTGAGTTTCATGCCATATGACAAACATGATAGGCACCTATAAATGATAAGTAGGCCGAACCAGTGACACTTATGACAAGCACATAGAGTTTACTCTTGTCAATATTTTGTCATAAATAATATCAGTGCATATAATCTTTAGACTTGAGATAGCACAGTTATCTTGTATACAGGTAGTTTGAGTTTGATACTATTTTCATACTTGTACTGTGTATAGGTATATGGGCATGTGTTGGCTCCTACTAGTTATATATGGAGGTAGGTGTTGATTAAGATGGAATCTGTTCCTCTAAGTAAATAGAGATAAAATCCTATATTCATTTAATTATTCTTGATGTTTCAAGTTCCTGGCCAGGACAGATAGATTTAATCAAAAAAGAGTTTCTGATGAGAAAATCTTTTTAAACAAGAACTGGAATTAAAAGAGAACATAATATTCATAGCAAATGGAGTTTGACATAAACCATGACTCTAGCTTGAGTTGGGATTTTGTGACAGAGAGATTCTAGTGCATGGTAACATATGATTATAGGTTCATTTAAGGTAAACTTTATTACTAATTGGGTGGCCATGGCATGCTATGCTATATGTTAACCATGGTCTATGAGGTGCATAAAACGATTTATAGAAATCATTTATGGTAAGAAAGAGTTCTGATGATATTAAGAGTTGATATCATGTCTCATTGCCAATTAGTGATGAGCCTAGTAAGTCACACACATACACATACACACATACACACATACACATACACATACACACACACATACCCCTTGGCTGCCTCTTCCTTCTTTTCTTCTTCATCTTTCATTCATTCCAAGAGATTAGCAAACAATCTCTTGAATTAAAAATACTATAAATTGTTTCTTGTGTCCTGTTTACATCTTTAATCTCTTAAAAGGCAGAACTTAATTTTCTAAATAATAAAAAAAGCTTTAGAAGCTATTCAAGGGCTGCCATAGGTTTTCTTGGTGTGGACAAGCTAGAGGGACAACATCTGGTGTCCTGAAGACGAATCTCAAAGGCGCAAATACATTATAATGCATCAAGAGGTTAGTGTGTTTGTTCTTAATTTAATCTAGAGTTCTAAAATTAATCTAATTAATTTTAAAATCTTAAATGGAAAATACTGATCCAAAAATATATTAAAAGAGTTTTAATATGTTATTTATCATTGAAATCAAATAGATAAAAATAAATCTTGCATGATGCATGTGATCCTAGGTGAAAATTTTGAATTCAATGGTATAAACTTGTGTTTTTCACGCTTCCATTCCTTCAGAGCTATCTAGATAGCCTTAGCTGATAACTCCAATTGAAACCCTTCTCCGATCAGCTGGTGTAATTCTTTTAGGATAGGCCACCTTTCTATGGATACATGGGCCAAACTGCCAAATGATTTTTGATTGAAGGCATCTACAACAACATTTGCCTTTCTTAGATCATATTGGATTGTACAATCATAATCACTAAGTAGTTCTACCCATCTCCTCTATCTAAGATTTAGCTCTTTCTGCTTGAAGATGTACTAGAGACTCTATGATCTATGAAGATCTCAAATTTTGCTTTAGAAAGATAATGTATCCACATCTACAGGGTAAAAATTATGGCCGCTATCTCTAAGTCATGAGTTGGATAATTAACTTCATACTTCTTCAACTGTCTTGAAGCATAGGCTATTACTCTTCCATTCTATATAACGACATATCCCAAACCCACTCTGGAGGCATCACAGTAAACTGTGAAATCTTCATTGCCTATAGGTAGAGCCAGTATTAGTGTTGAAATCAGACACTCCTTAAGCATCTGAAAGCTTTCCTCACATTTATCACTCCACTCAAACTTCTTATTCTTCTAAGTTAACCTAGTCATTAGTGTAGCTATCTTAGAGAAATCAGGTAAAAACATCCTATAATAGCTAGCTAAACCTAGGAAACTCTTGATCTTAGTCAATGTAGTTAGCCTTGACCAATCTGTCACCACTTTAACCATTTTAGGATCCACTTTAATTCCATTCTTTGACACTATATGCCTTAAAAAGGATATACTCTTTAGTTAGAACTCACACTTATAGAACTTGGCATACAATTGATGCTCCTTCAATGATTGAGGAACCAATCTTAGATGCTATGCACGCTCTTTAGGACTTCTAGAGTACACTAGTATGTCATTAATAAAGACGATCACAAAGTGATCCAGATAAGGCTTGAACACCCTATTCATGAGATCAATGAAGGTAGCTGGGACATTGGTTAACCCAAACGGCATCACAAGAACCTCATAATGCACAAATCTAGCCCGAAAGGTAGTCTTCAAAATGTCTAACTCCTTAATCCTTAACTGGTGATATCTATACGTTAAATCTATCTTTGAAAAACAACTAGCTTTGGCTAGCTAATCAAATAAGTCATCAATACGAGGTAGATGATACTTGTTTTTTATGGTGACCTTATTCAACTATTTATAGTTAATGCACAGCCTCAAGGATCCATCCTTCTTATTTACAAATAGTACTAGAGCACCCCAAGGAGAAGTACTCGATCAATGAATCCCTTATCTATTAATTCTTGCAGCTATTCCTTTAATTCCTTTAACTTTGTAAGAGCTATCCTATAAGAGGAAATAGATATGGGTCTAGTACCAAGTACTAGATCAATTTCAAAACCAATCTCACTTTTAAGTGGCAACTCAAGTTTAGAAATATATATGGAAACTCTCTTACCATAAGAATACTTTCATTCTCCACAACCTCTCTAACATGGGCTAGAAACACTTTACATCCTTTTAGGAGAATCTTTCTAGCTTGCATCATAGAGATCATCCCATTCACTAATGATGTTTGATCTCCTTGAAAAACCATCTCTAACCCATCTTGTCCTCATAAAGATGTAACATGCTCCCGTAGTACACCTAATGAATTACTGTACTTCACCTACTGGTAACCCATTAAATATACTACAAGGGATTTTAAAACAATTTTCGATTATTTTTATAGTGGTGGGAATGTTAAATATTTATTAAAAAACCTTTAAATAAAATTTTGGTCATGGATAAAATCCTCGATTAAAATCTGGTGTTACGCAATTTTTTCAAAATTTCGGCAAAGTGTTGGCTGTATTTTGAGAAAACAGTTCTTCAAAACCTGAAAGAAAAGCACTTCCAATATGTTTTCTCAACCACAACTCCAATAAACTCAATTTCATCTCCTAATTCAATACAAGCAACTCAATTCAATTTTCAAGTCAAACTCATCATAAAGGAAACAATTCATCCATTACTAACTCAGAAAGAATTTTGAATATTACATTCATTAAGGTAATAAAATTAATATTACAAAACTATACAGGTAAATAAAAATTTCAAATTTACAGTTCAATAATTTGCATTTAATTACATACCAAAATATTTTACTAGAATTTTTGTACAACTACTAAATAATTTACACACATATTATTACATGAATACATCAAAATCTAATGTATAAGGGTATATCTATGCTATACTAGAGCTAGTCCCAATGTGTCTTCAAGGAATCTTACTCAGCTACTCCATATTTCTTTCACTTGCGATAGCTTACAAAGCTATCGCTGAGTAGTGAACTCAGTGGTACACAACTATAATTTAAAACATAATGCACTATATATTAATAAAATTTTAGCAAAGAATTTAGAAATCTTGAAATTCATCAAAATTCCAAAAATCAAAAAATCCACTGCCAATAATACCAATCATTTGTCAAATCATAATTGAACATTTAAAATAATTCCATCATTTTGTGGAAATAAATATTAATTTTACTAACATCAATTATGCACAAATCTTATTTTAAATTACCATTTCTTACTATTCAAAAATCATTCTTTATCTCACTAACTATGCAGGACTAATCCGTAAGGGCCATCTTCAAAGTGATTCTAACTCTCTATGGTCAGGGAGGTCGAATCGTGATTCTAACTACCTATGGTTGGGGAGATCGAATCATCGTGCACATTACAACACCATAACAATGTAACTTCCGAAAGGGCCATGAGAAACTTATATTTAACCTCTAATAAGAGGAGAATATAAACATTTGCACGTACCATGATAATCAAAATAAAGCTAACTCCAGTGTCTCCTCAACAAATGAGGGATGGGTAATAACCTAGTCAAGCATCTATAGTGAGATATAAAACACATGATGAATCTCTTTGTCCTTTTTGTGAGCATAAATAACAATACAATTCAATTCAAAGTCAATTCCAATGCCAATATCCAAAAATTATTTTATGCCCACCACAATTCAAAACATATTTAATCTATTTCCCATGTTAAGTATAAACCATTTTTCAAATCAAATTTTCCATGCAAACCATGTAAACGTATTTCAATCAAAATTTTTCCGAAGCTAGTTTCATTCAATTTATAACAAAATAAAATCATAATTGATTTCATTTTCTAAAACTAAACTCATTCATACCATAACACATTTCAATAATCATTGAAAAAAATTCAATAATTGGTAAACATAATACATAAAGAAACTAAAATCATTTAATCAAATAAAATATGCAAAAGATGAATAATTTAAAACTAGTTGTGCACAAAGCTCTTTTGTTGACTCAATTTACTCCAATTTTTATTTTTCCTTCGAAGAACTCTTTCCAACTAAAACACATAATTTAAAGTGCTTCAGCATCCATTCAATCCATTTCTAATAATTAATTCCAATAATATCTTTGCAGACTTATCCTACTCATTATGATTCTTAAATTCGGTCCTTTACATTTTTGTGTATGGTGATACTATTCATGGTACTATTCAAGTCAAAATGTTGACCTTTTCACACTTAAGGGGTATGTTAATTCTAATGACACCCACATACCACATTTTGAGTGTCAAATTGGTTGGCATTGGTTGCCATTTCAATTTATAAGCTTCCTAAGAGACATTGTAAATTTTCAGTTTTGAGTTATTGTTTTCTACTGTTCCATTGGTCTGGTTACCGTAGGAATTTGGCTAAATGTCCTTCATCAAAATTGTTTCTTATTGTCTTAGCTTTAATTCCTTTTTTGAATCACTCTATTTGGAGTTTTGTATCCCAAGTTATGCCTATTTTTCTAGGGCTGGCCGGATTGGTTACAATCCAGAATTCTAGGCACAATTCTGGTTCTGGCAGTTTTGGTGTGCCGATTGCAGCTCACTTTTCGGATGGGTTATGGTCAGAATTTGGATTTGTATTCTTCATGAAAGTTGTAGTACTATGTCATAGATTTCTAATGGTTCAAAATCAGGTCATTTGG
The DNA here is from genome assembly GCF_030052815.1 of Hevea brasiliensis. NCBI lineage: Eukaryota > Viridiplantae > Streptophyta > Magnoliopsida > Malpighiales > Euphorbiaceae > Hevea > Hevea brasiliensis. The sequence goes on along the minus strand of NC_079497.1, from coordinate 84,547,180 downwards.
ACCTACTTAGACTAAGTTATGGCCAAATGAACAAATACTATTCATTTGATCATTTCTGTAAAGTGGCAGTGTGCCTTACCCAGATTTGACTTAATTGTTCACTAACTTAGAGTCATTTTCAGGGCAGGATTTATGCATGAAAATTGTGGCATTATGTGTCTACTTGCATCTCCAATTGACCTTATACCAATTGGAGTGGCGGAATTACAGTTACACCTATTTGAATGGGTAAGGGTAAAGCTGTCCATAATTGGACATACACATTCACAATCCCATTTCAATTTTAACCATTCAAACACATTCTAAATTACACCAATTAACCATTTTAAACCTCAATTAAGTCAAAGTAAATCAGTTTACTAAATTCTCAAATTTTCCCCCCAAAACCCTAATGGTCAAGAACCCTAATTGTCTAATTTGCACAATCCATGAACTTAAAGTGTGCAATTAACATCCACATACTCAATTTAGTCTGCTTATACATTTAATTCCAAAATTTTTTATCAAATCCAATCCCTCCCTAGGCTGGCCGAATTTTCATGAAGCTTTATACATAAGAAATTTCTTGATTTTCTATGCAATTCCTACTTATTCAAGTTCATTCCTATGCAATTTATTCAAAGTAAATTAGAAAGAAGCACTTACTTGTTGAATAAAATTTTATCTTCAATTTCCCTCAATTTTCTTTAATTTTTCTCCTTCTAATCTTCCTCTTGAGGTTCAATTTGAAGTTTATACTATTTTTTCCAAAAGATTTATGGTGAAATTTGAGGTTAGAAAGCTTGGTAATAAGCTTTCATGGAGGTTTCAAGAGAGAAAATTGGTAGAGTTAAAGGGAGAGAGAGTGTCGTCCATGTTGAAGAAGAAAGAACAAATTTTTATTTCTTTTTTTTTTTTTAATTGGTCCCTTAATATAGTATTATCCCAAATTTTCATAATTAAAAATTAAAAGATTTATGGTGTCATGGTGATGTCATAAAGGGGTTATTTTATTTTATTTTCTTTTCTTTTCTTTTTGTTTTTCTATAACTTCTTCAGTTTAAATCTATATTTCAAAATTTTAATTTCTCACATTTTATTGGACAGTTAGGCCATGAGTCACCTCTAGCGGTGAATTGACCAATTTGCCCCTCGCCGGTCTGATCCGATTTACTAATAATTCAGTATTTCTTCCGGAACGCTGATCTAATTATTTGATTTGGCTCTCTACCTTTTATTGTGATTTTTATATTTTCCCTAGCTTTCCAATTTTTCCTAGGACTGCGGTGTCACAATGCCCCGCACGAAATCAGGGTTTTGACTGATCTCACAGTCACTTCTCGGTGCGGTCACCCATCGCTGTGACCCCCGACTCATTTAACCTTTTCTGTTTTATTTTTCTGATCTGTATTTACCCTTTTGGTAATCACTATTAATTTTTGTTCATGGCTTTTCTAGGTGACTTAAATATGATTCTAATACTCTTAATTGTTCGGACCGACACCGGTCACCGGAATAGTGATTTGCATAAGACTATGCATGTAGGGGTGTTACAATTCCTCCCCCCTTAAAATAAATTTTGTCCTCAAAATTTCACCTACTGTCAGTCCTTAAACAACCTTATGTGTTGTTTTCTCACGTCTTTTTCACATTTCCATGTAGCTTCATAGTCTGAATGATAGTCCATAGCACTTTAACCAATGATATTTACTTATCAATTGTTTCACCTTGTATGCCAAGTTTCTTATGAGCTTCTTGTCATAAGTTAAATTTGAATTTATTTCACTTCTGGAGATAAGCAAATCTGTGTGTTAATGGATCCACTCTTTTTAGAACGTCGTGTGATCGTATGAAGTGAGAACTTAGTCTTTCTCCTTTCTATATAATCTTCTCTTACTATTATTCTATTTAATATTTCGATTCATGTTTCCTTATTTAATGACCATTGTGGTCGTATTAGAATTACTTATCTAATCATTGGCCATAGATTCATAACTATTATCTTGCTAACTTTATTTTGAATCTAGGCCTACGTGCCATTTTACACCATCTTGTTTGCTTTTATTTAACTTATTTCTTACTTGATAGAATAGTTCGGAGTATTGTTACGCGTCTTAAGTAAGTTGTTTACCCTAGTGGCAATCCTCAACTAGTGTTTTTCTCATGTTGTAACTTAAATGGGTATTATCCCCATACTACTTATTTTAACTTGAATTAGGGATAACAGAGATTGACCCTTGTCCCACAATTTTGAGCTCCATGGCTCGGCTCTTAACACTGTCTTAAGTTAATTTACTCCAAAGTTCACGCTTCTATGTTTTTTTTTTTAATATCATTCCTAAGAAATCTGTTATACTTTGATATTACTCTAATTTGGTCCTCTAACCATTCTAGTCAAAACTCTTACTAATATTCATAATATTTCTTGTTTCATTTCAATCAACTATTCAAATTTGCATTTCTTTTATCTATCGATATTCTATAGCTTATTATTATTTTTTTATTTTCACTCTCCTGCTCTCAATAGAACATTGTTTTAGAAGTTTTGATTATCATCCATCACATCCGGTGTCATTCAAGGGAACAAAATTTTTCTGTGCTTTGCTGTTATACTATTATAATACTGTTTTTCGCTAGACTTTAAGTGAAGAATCTATAACAATACCAAAATAATTGTAACTCCCTATTCGAGACCGGATGGCCTCGCCCTATCAATGTTATCTTAATTTATGACTATACCGAAATTTCTAGTCTTATAGCAATTCCCAACGTACTGTAGCTCACATTAGATAACTGAGTTAATGACTCTAGCCATCTCATACCTATGACCTTTTGATATTTTAACTTTAGAGTTTTAAATCCTTAAGTAGGATTTTCAAACCCATTTCCAATAATAAAATTCTATCCTGGCATAATTATACCAAAACAGATACCGTTTACAAATATCCTTATCTTAGTGCACTATCAGGTAGTACGTAGCTCTACACAATAATCCTAAGTCAGTACTGTAATCTGCAGCTTTCAGTACAAACATTAAGAATATTGCATAGTTACTACGATACATTCCAATAGATCAAAATTTCCTATTTTTATCGTTTTAGAATCATTAATATCCTTTTAAAATCATTAATATCCTAAACTTACTCTGATTACAATATCCATTGACAATTACTAGTAGTAACATCTTTGCTCTCATCTAGAGCAATTATATTACCACTATTCATCTTTGGGTCTTCTAACTTGCACTAAATAAACACGCTAATTAATCTAGAAGTTATTGTATTCCAAAAAAATATCGTTAAAAGGGCTAGTTACTAACAAATCTAAATTTATTTCCACGTAAGGAAATAGCAACAGAACACCCAATTCTGACATGCAAATTTTTTAAATCGAAATCCCATAGTATATAATTATTCCTTTTAAAAACTGAGAACGTACCAGTAGCTACGTCTGAAGTCTCTACTTCTTCCCCCTAGTGCCTGGAGTGCACCCTGGCTGGTTCACTACTCTGTTCAGGTTGATTCATTGTTCTACGATTACCAATAGCACTGCCTCTATCTCTAACTCTGCCCATATTGACCATTTGTGGACCTCTGGAGATAGGACCTCGGGCTGATCTTTTTGGTGCAATATGTGGCATATGTTGACGCGCTCTAGCATAATCCCTAGTGAAATGTCCATGTTCACCACAATCGTAACACCCCTCACCCGACTATAGTGTAGCCGAGCAAAGTGTGCTACATTCGGTGCTCGAGCACCCTATCTTATCTTACTTTATTATTTTAGTAATTTAAAATTTGTTTAATTTAATATCAATTATTTTTCTAGAGAGAAATCAGTGGAGTGTCCCCTATTTTATTATCAGTTAACATATTTAACTATTCACCTGCTTGAAATTTTCAATAATATTTTACAATAAAAATATCATTCATGCTCATCATATTCATCTCACATTCAAATCTTGTAATTCACATACTCATTTGTACAAATCTATTCATACTGAATTCATATGTAAACATTCTCAAATTATATAAGCAAAATTTTCAAATTTCCTTAATTTACATAATTTACAAAATAATTACATAATTTTATAATTTACATGATCTACAAATTAATTACAGTTCCATAATCTATATTTCAACATTCAATTCATAGTTTACATTACAAATAATAACTAATTATAATGTACAAAATACATAATAGGATCTATATGGGCCCTAGCTACATGCATTGCTGAGGAGGTGACGACTTTGAACACTCTGCAAATCAGACTCCAAAATCTCTGTTTACCTACGCGAGGAAACAAATCCATCGCGCTAAGCATTGCTGCTTAGTAGTGCAATAATATAACAAGGAAATAATATAACAAGTAAAAATAATTGGAGCAAATTTTCTATACTCAAGAATTTTACTAGATTCATATGAAATTTTTCATATTGTATATTTTTTGTCATTTATGTTGCTCTTTAGAATCTCTTTTGTCATAAGTTTACAATAATCATTTATATAATGTACAAATAAATCTAAATATTTAGTTTATATTTATTTTATTATGGAGGATGCATTTCTAATAATTACTTACGTTATGCTTATTTTGCTAGTCTTTCATTTACTCTCTTAATATTTTCTGTGTGTTGTGGAGCATTTCGTAATAATTAAATTCTTAATACTAGTTTAATACCTTTCAGATTTTTCTCCTCAAAACCCTAGCTCAAATTTCAAAATTCATGCCACACAAACCAATTGAATATACTAACCACACTTATCATCATATTCAAGCAATTTATCAAGTTTACTAGCAACAAAACACTTCAATTCCTCCTCTTATGGTTGCTGCCTGAATTTTTCCTCTCACTTTTATGCATGATTTCTTTCAATCTCTTAATCATTTGCTCATATTTAAGCTAACTTTTAAGGAATAAACAAGATTTAAAGGTTAATATGCACTAACCTTGACTTGGCTCTTTCTCCTTCTTGTCAACTTCAATTTTTCTTCAATCTTTCACTTTCAATCTTCTTACTATAAGCAAATATGAGGTTTTTGTTTTGGAAACCAGCTAATTTATGGAGATTTATCAAGGATTTAAAGCTTGAGAATTGAAAGAAAATGGAGGAAAAGGATAAAGAGTGGTTCCGCCAACTCTAAAAAATAGAAGAAGACAAGTGAATTTTGAGTTTTTTTTTTATCTCATTTTAGCCTTTTTATGAATGCTTGTTGAATAGTGATTGGCTAACAAATTTTTATTACATCATTCTTATATCTGCATGATGTCATAATCCTAATTAAATTTCATTTTCTTTTCTTTTCTTTTTTACTCAATTTCAATTTAATTTATAGCAATATTTATTTATATTTTAGATCATAATAATTATTTATTTAACTGGACAAGTTGGCCAAAAATCATCTCTGAAGATGAAATGACCAAAATGCCCTCCGTTTGGCTTATTGAGCCAAAATCATCAGTACCGATTGAAAAATTTTTCTAAGCATTTTCTTGGCATTCTAATGCCATCGAAACCTTAATGACTCTTCTCTGGAGTCTCAAGAATTATTTCATGAATTTTCTCCTGGGTTTAGGGCTTCTAGCTATGAAGACCGCAACTTCCCACTGGGTTACTTATCGCTAGGGTACCAGCTCATTTAACTTGGTTGTATTTTATTTCAAAAATTTTTCCTAAATTTTTCTTATTATTATTTGAGTTATTTATGACTCTTCACTCTAGTCTAAAAATTTTTCCAAAAGTTCTAGCTGTCCGGACCGACACCGATCACCGGAACAGTAGAATGTACAAAATTGCTACAGTGAGGGTGTTACAATTCTTTCCCTCTAATTTAAATTCTGTCCTCGAAATTTACTGGGTGTAGGTATCTGAGATAATTCCTTTTCCTTTCTATTGCTTCCTCTGTCTACTCTTTTTATATATATGATATTATTTAGTCTTTTCAAATCTATCATTATGCACTTAGGCATATAATAAAGGAAGAATAATTTACCTCAAATTCATATTTGGGGCTTTTTGCTCCTCTCCGGCTTGGGTGACATTTGGAAGTGGTGTTACTGTTGTACTTGGTCCTTCCATGACCTTTGTCTGGGTCCATGGTAAATTCCTCTTAGTACAATATTTCAGACGATGGTCTATGGCCCCACATCTATAACAGGCTCCAATCAATCCCCTACATTCACCTTTATGCCACTTATTACAATGGCTACATTTTCTTGCTAGTCCTAGCACACTCACTACTAGTGTTTCTGGTTGATCTCTTCTGGGTATAGGCCTGGGTCTAGATCTCCTACTTTGATCAGATGTTTGACTTAACTGTTCTCTCGGCCTCTTATTACTAGACTGTCCAAATTTCCTCTTTTACTGATCACCACTCCTCTTCTGTTCCTCTTCATGAACACAGCTAATATATTTCTTTCTGAACTCTATCAGAAAAAATTTCCAAGTTAAATCGGGTGGTGGCACTACCTTGGTTATAACATCCCACCACCGATATACAGCTTCTTGTAAAAATGAAACTACACACTCCAAACTCTGTTCTGGTGTGCAATGGAGCTGCTGCAGGACTCTTTCAGTCCTTTCTAACTAATACTCAGCCACTGAAGAATTGTCTTCCTTTCTACCATTGAAATCTATAGCTCCATACTTCCTAACTTTTCCTGGAGGCTATTATCACTGAGGCGGTGGTGGAATAACCTCAGTCATCTGTCGAAAGAATTCAGTTATCTACTCAAACAAGGCCTGTTGGGGTTGTACAGGCACTTCTAGCACTAGTGGAGTAGGATCTCCCCGATTTCCAATATTACTCCCACTCGGAATACGGCTTACTACTTCTTCTTCTACTGCCCTCTGCAATTCTGATTCCATACCATAACCTAAAATAACTAAGAAAATAGATATGCTTTAATGTTACCTCGACTCATATGAATACAATGCATGTTATGCACACTATCTCATTCTATCTATCTATGCCTAGGAACACCTAAATCGCACTCTGATACCAATAAATGTAACACCCCTCACCCAACTACAGTGTAGCCAAGCAATGTATGCTACATTCGGTGCCGGAGCACCCTATCTTATCTTACTTTATTATTTTAGTAATTTTGAATTTGTTTAATTTAATATCAATTATTTTCCTAGAGAGAAACAAGCAGAGTTTCCCCTATTTTATTATCAATTAACATATTTCACTATTCACCTGCTTGAAATTTTTAATAATATTTTACAATAAAAATATCATTCATGCTCATCATATTCATCTCACATTCAAATCTAGTAATTCACATACTCATTTGTACAATCTATTCATACTCAATTCATATGTAAATATTCTCAAATTACATAAGCAAAATTTTCAAATTTCCTTAATTTACATAATTTACAAAATAATTACATAATTTCATAATTTACATGATCTACAAATTAATTACAGTTTCATAATCTATATTTCAACATACAATTCATATTTTACATTACAAATAATAACTAATTATAATGTACAAAATACATAATATGATCTATATGGGCGCTATCTACATGCATTGCTGAGGAGGTGACAATCTTGAACACTCTGCAGATCAGACTCCAAAATCTCTGTTTAGTAGTCACTGGGCTTTAACTTCAGTACCTGTGCGAGGAAACAAATCCATCGCGCTAAGTATTACTGCTTAGTGGTGTAATAATATAACAAGGAAATAATATAACAAGTAAAAATAATTGGAGCATATTTTCTATACTTAAGAATTTTACTGGGTTCATATGAAATTTTTCATACAATATATTTTTCATCATTTATATTGCTCTCTAGAATCTCTTTTGTCATAAGTTTACAATAATCATTTATATAATGTACAAATAAATCTAAATATTTATTTTATATTTATTTTATTATGGAGGATGCATTTCTAATAATTACTTACGTTACGCTTACTTTGCTAGTCTTTCATTTACTCTCTTAATATTTTCTATGTGTTGTGGATCATTTCGTAATAATTAAATTCTTAATACTAGTTTAATACCTTTCGGATTTTTCTCACTGATTTATTTAGTTTCTAATATTTTTAACTTATTTCAATAATTTTTTTTTATTCTCTGCCTAGGTAACATATGACTGGCTGACTAAACTGGATAACGGGTCATTGGCACTGGACACCGCGGTGCCTCAGGTTGTCATACCATGGGACGCAAAACGTCAACCACGTATGCAGTCAGTATGGCTAAAAAGCCATGATAACACATAATCGGGCATAAAAGCCATGAATGTTGGCATAAAGCCATGAATACGGGCATAAAGCCATAAATACGGGCATAAAGCCATGAATACAGGCTTAAAGCCTTTCGCAGTACTGCTAAAACAATACCCTATTGGCAAGCCAATCTATCTAATCTAACACACATGTCTAGGCAGTACAAGGGCACATAATTTCATTAAATATTAATATATTGTGTTTTATGACTTCATTATTTCATGACAAATTTCATAATTTATACATTCATCATAATATTCATACATTCCTTACATCATTCATATTGATCACAATTCTCAACAATGGTGTTCATGTACCATTATTGTAACCCCCCTCACCCGTCTACAGAATAGCCGAGCAAGGCGTGCTACACGGCGTGCCGGAACACCTAGTCTATGATTATTTCATTTCCTGAGCTCAATTTGATTTTAAAAAGTCTTTTATGTAATATTCATATCATCCTGATACTATTTTCATACTTTGATAAAATCAGTGTTTCAATATTGGTAATAAAAATTTAGCAAGGTGCTGTCTGTATTTCGGACAAACTATCCTTCCAAACCTATTGAAAACAGTTCAATATGATAATATCAAAATCTCAAATATTTCATAGTCTCTATTTCTCAGTAAAGTCAATAGAGTTTTACGGTCATTAAACAGTTCTATAATACAGTCCATAATAATTTAAATATATCCAGAAAATCTCCATGTTATTTAATATGTACAAGATATTACATACTTTAGAGCTTTCATAATATTACAAAACATAAGGCCGAATTTCAAAAATACAACAAAAGTACAAAATACAAGATATCCTAAGTCCTACCATGTAACACCCCTAAGTTCGGTAGTGCGTTCTGCTGCTCCGGTGACCAGTGTTGTCCGGACAGCTAGGATGCCTAGAATTACACTTCAATATGAGTGAGGAGACATAAAATAATGAAATACAAGAAAAGAAAATACAAGAAAAACAAAGGAAAAATAATAGCAAAGAAATGTAACCAAGTTAAGCGAGCCGGGAACCCTAGCGATGGGGGACCGCATCGGGAAGTCACGGCGTGGACCGTTGACTAGCCCTGGACTGCGAGGAACCCTGGAAAACATTTTTAGGACTTAAATAGACCCTTATAGAAGAATAAATATCATTAGAATGATAAAAGAAAAATTAAATAATTAGTACAAAGAAAAGTGAGAAATCGAAAAACAGACAAAACCCGGTGTTACCGAAAAATCGGGAATGCAACCCGAACAGGGGCATTATGGTCATTTGACATCCCGAATTATCTTTTGACCTAAATGTCTACTAAAAATAAATAATATTACACTTAGAAAATAAAATGAAAAATTAAATTGAGGGTACCTAATACAAATAGCCAAAATGGAGTGAAAAATGTGTAAATAACACATGTAAGCTTATTATATAGTTAAATTAGCGTGAGTGGGCCACTAATGATTTAATTAAACAATTAAATGTGCTGATGTAAGTCCACTATACCCAGCAGAAACTTCATCTTCCCCATTTTCCCAACCTAGCCGAATTGAAGAGAAAGAAAATCTCCATGGGCGTTTTGCATGAGCTCTCTTAACTCCTCCATTTCAACTCCAATCACTTAGGGTTCTTCATGAAAGTTGTCTACACATCATAAGGAAGAGCTTGATACCAAATTTAAGAAGTTTAATCAAGGTTTGGCAAGTTCCAACCATAAGGTAAGTTAGCATTTTTGAAGATAGCTTTGTTAAACTTTGTGTTCATGTTATGGGTGTTGGTTTTGTGAAGAAAATTTTTAAGTTTGAAGAGTTATTGAGATGTTCATTTTGGACAGCCATGGAGTTATGTATTTGATGAAATATTTGTACATATATTTGATGAGGAATTATGTTGGTTATGGTGATTTAAAATCCTAGTAAATTATTCCATATGTATATGGTGATTTTTGCACTTGGATGGAAATTGATGGATTGTAGGATATTTTGGTGTTGAGGAAGTTTTCGGCAGCCTTGAGATTCTTGGATAAATGCATATGTTCATGAAAGTATTGGCAGAATATTGACCTTGAGAATTGATGGATATGTGTATAGATTGATTGTGTAAGTGTATGTAAAAATTTGTAATGTTTAGGGTATATGTGATTGTACTTAGAACTTGTAAATGTGAGTTTAATTGGTGTATTGAGGATAATTGCAATCTACCCAAAGTGACATTTAAGTGAAGTGGAATATGGTTTTTGGTAATGTACCAAAACAGAAATTGTAAGGGGAGTGGACATATAGCAATTAAATGTGTAATGGATACATGTATAAGCAAAGTAATTAAAGGCAGTATGCATTTTAGTCAATAACTTTAAATGTGTAACCTCAATTGGTATAAGACCAATTGGAGGTGAAACTAGGCACAAAATGTGCCAACTTTCATTGAGAAAGCATACCAAAATTCTGCTTGCAAGGTGATATGAAAAATGACCAATTCGGATTGAGTACATTTGAGGCCTGAAATTTGACCAATTGGGCAGCAGTTAGTGTTTAGGCCATAACTCACTCAAAACAGGTCCAATTGACCTGAAATTTTAACCATGAATAGTTAAGATCCATACCTACAAGTCTTATGAAGACACCAAAGCCCAGAAATGACCAGAAGCAAGTCAAAAAGCTTGCACAAGTTCGGGTCCAAAAACTGGCCGAACCAAAGTTGACCAAATTGACCTAAAATTGACCTAATTTGATGCCATTTGACCAGCAATAGTATAATGACCATAACTTGGTCTACATAACTCGGATTGACCTGAAATTTTGCCCCGCGTGCAATAAGATATAGATCTACAGGTTTGTGGTTTTGACCGAAACCTGAAAATCGTGGGAACTAGGTCGTCCGGCTAGGTCAAACTAGTATCCCGGAACCCAGCAAATTGCAAGAAAATGCACTAAACAAGGAAATGAGTTTAGTAAAACGTACCAACCCTAAAACCCTATCGAATGTGACATATTAAGGACACCAAAACCTAATTTACCTAAAACGCATCGAGGGTCGGTATATTAGGTGATTGAGCAAATAATAGCCTTCAGTGAATTACTTATCGAACATTATCATTAGAGACAATTTAATTTAGTACTGAAACACTTCAAATTGTGTTTCTCAGTTACCAAAGACTCAGGAAAAGGGAAGGAAATACTGAGTCCAGACCCGGAGACAGTTATCAGAGGTTTGTGCACAACAGCTATTTCTTTTGAATTATTTTCAATTGAAATAAATTTTGAATATTTGTATATTATTGTTTTAAATTGTGAAACTGTGAAAAATTGTTTGAATGATATTTGATGGATACTTATTAATTGAAAAGCACTGTAGATGGTTTGAAACCACAGCTATCATGTATATTGATTGTATTCCTCTCTAGCTTGTCTAGTGAGACGAATTGAATTCCCTCTCTGGCTGAAGTGTTGAGGTGTGTGCCTGTTGAGGACGAATTGGATGAGTACTCATATTTTTGCTAGCTAGCTATGTTATTCCTCATTGGTCATTGACTTTTGGGATGAATTGAATACCTCATTAGCCATCGGCTTTTGGGATGAATTGAACTTGGGAACATGATTAAAGCTGTGTGATTTATTGATATGTATTGTGAGATTGTGAAATGGATTTAAACTCTTATCGACATATACTGTCTTTTGAATTTATCCATGATCTGACTTATTGAAATTTATTGTGATATTGAGAAATGGAGTTTAAATTCTATTGACAATTACTGTCTTGAAATTAACTATGGTTTTTAAGTATCCACTATTTATATGATTTATGAATCGTAATTTAAATTGTATTTGGTTAATGTTGTGCACCACTGAGACATCGACTCAGCGATAGCTTTTTATTGCTGTCGTAGGTAGACAGACAGACCGGGCAGCAAACTAGGCTGCTAGTACCTCTAGTGAGAGACTACCGGGTATAATAAGTATACCAATATTTTGTATTTTGTAATGTAATGTATATTCACTGTATGTATATTTTATTTTTGGTTTGAGCAGTTGTAAATTCAAATTGTACCTTGAAGTTGTAAAAGAATTATGAGTTATTTTGGCTTGTAAAAATTGTATTATATTTTCTTTATCTCAGTCTTTGAAAAATCACTGTGGTTTTAAGTTGATAAATATGTTGTGTTGAGAAAAATGTTGAAGTTGAGATTTGGAAATTATTGAAGTGTTTTTTTTCAAGTTTTCTGAAGAACTGTTTTATCCAAAATACAGATGGCACTCTGCCAAAATTTTTACAGAAATTCCAAATAATCCAAATGAGTTAGCTGTTTCACTTCAGTTCACAAAAGTTTTTAACACCTGTAAATAGTGCTCACCACTGTAAAAGAAGTAAGAAAAGTTTTTAAAATCCCTTGTAGTGTATTTAATGGATTATCAGTAGACGGAGTTGGTAATTCATTAGGTATACTACGGGATCATGTTATGCCTTACAGAGGGGTAGGGTGTGACATGTTTTGGTGGTATCAGAGCAAAGTTTTTAAAATTCTAATTTCACCTGTTATTTGAATATTCTTTCTTCATAGTACAACTGCTCAATATCATTGTTTGATACATACAGTACATTACATTATAAATATGCACTAACGGGAGGAAATCTCCTTGTGTTATTTGTTCAGGAGATCTAAAATCCTCACATTGACTATGGAAGAGGGTGATCGTTCAGTCGATCAATCTATTGAGGCTGAGGTGCAAGGGGATGCCCCAGGCCTACATAATGTTAGTGGTTCAAAGAAGCATGATTTCTGCAGATCGCAGCTTCGCTTCGTGCCAGATGGCTGTAATGTTCCAACAAATGGCTGGCAATGTACCTACTCAAGTCCCAATACAGACACCAATGGTACAACCACAGTCTCCTACTAGGCAGTATGATAAATTGATGAAATATGGGGCTACAGAGTTTAAGGGGACAGTAGATCCTCTAGAAGCTGAACAGTGGTTAGAATGGATGGATAGGGTATTCAAGAAAATGCATTGCACAGAGGAGCTCAGATTTGAATACTCAGTGTCTTTGCTACAGGGGGATGCTTATGACTGGTGGAAAACCATTCCCCACAGTCTGGTAGAACCAGCAGTATTAACATGGAATGACTTTCTCAGGGAATTCGCATGAAATATGTCACGATGGTTATGTAGACTGTCGCAAGAGTTCCTAACTCTGAAACAGGGGGGCAGATCAGTGGCTGAGTATGAAAGGGAATTTTCCCGCCTTAGCCATTATGCAGTGAGTCTACTCTCTACCAGCAGGGAGAGATGCAAGAGGTTTGAAACTGGCTTGAAGCCCAGTATCAGAGTACAAGTAGTCAGCTTCAAACACACTAACTTCTCTGAACTTATTTCTCAAGCCTTAGAGTTGGAAAGAATTGAGATTGAGACTGCTCTTGAGAGAAAGAAATCAGAGAAGATAGAGAAAGAGGGAAAATCAGTAGAACAGAGTTCCAGTGGTCATACTGGGAAGAGGAAGAACCATGGGGGACATGGCAGAGGTGGCAAGAAATCTGGTAGGGGAAGATATTCAGGACAGAGATCTCCCCTATCTGGTCAGCAGAGTACCAGAAGTTCCTATCCTCCCCGCCAATGTGAAACTTGTGGAAAAAATCATGGTGGGATATGCTATAAGGCTATTGGAGCCTGTTATAACTGTGGAGGCACAGGACACTTTGCTAAGGACTGCACCAGTAGTCGCAGAGTTGGACCACCTCCTACTACTGCAGAAGGGTCAGTTCAGAGCCCTGTCACTAGAAGTTCACAACCACCTAGCAGAGGTAGAGACAGGGGTAGAGGTAACCCAGCAGGCAGCCAAGGCACAGTGAAACATTCAGAGCAAGACAGTGCTCCAATCAGAATGTATGCAATGAGACAGAGGGAAGAGGCCGAGACATCTGATGTTGTGGCTGGTACCTTCTCAACTTTTAACCAAAATGTGTTTGTGTTATTTGATCCGGGCTATACCCATTCTTATGTGAGTGCTAGCATCATTGATTGCATTGCTGTTCCATGTACAAAAATGGACTTTGAGGCGCTAGTAATAAGTCCGTTAGGACAGGAAGCCAGGGTTAATAGAATGTATAGAGATTGTCCTTTGGTGATCCAAGGACACACTTTCCTGTCTGATTTCATTGAAATGCCCTTCAGAGATTTTGATATCATCTTGGGCATGGATTGGTTAGCTAGGCATCATGCCATGATTGACTGTAGGCTGAAGACAGTCACTTTTGGCCTTCCTCAGTGCAGTGATGTGGTAATACATGGGGAAAGGCGGTTATTGCCATCAAACATCATTTCGGCTACACTAGCCAGAAAGATGATCAGAAAGGGGTGTGAAGCCTACTTGGCACATGTGGTAGACACCCAAGTGGGGAGTCCAGCATTGAAGGACATCCCTACAGTACATGACTTTCGGATGTGTTTCTGATGAATTGCCGTGATTACCTCGGAAAGAGAAGTGCGATTTGAAATTAATGTTATGCTCGTGTGGATCCAATCTCCATAACGCCATACGTAATGGCACCAGCAGAGTTGAAGGAGTTGAAGATACAATTGCAAGAATTACTTGAAAAGGGCTTTATCCGCCTAGTGTGTCACCTTGGGAGCACGGTGTTGTTTGTTAAGAAGAAGGATGGTACTCTCCGCTTATGTATTGACTACCGACAGTTGAATAAGGTGACAATAAAGAACAGATATCCATTGCCTTGCATTGATGATCTGTTTGATCAGTTGAAGGGTGCAGCTGTATTCTCCAAAATTGATCTGCGATCTGGCTATTATCAGTTGAAGGTGCAAGAGCAGAGTATTCTAAAAACTGCCTTCAGAACTCGATATGGCCACTATGAGTTTCTAGTAATGCCATTCGGGTTAACAAATGCTCCAGCTGCTTTTATGGATCTGATGAACACTATCTTCAGACCATATTTGGATCAATTTGTGGTGGTGTTTATTGATGACATTTTGATATATTCAAGGAATGCAGAGGAGCATGACAGACATCTGCGGATTGTACTGCAGACTTTAAGGGAGAAACAACTATACGCCAAGTTGTCGAAATGTGAATTTTGGCTAAAAGAAATCTCCTTTTTGGGACATGTTGTGTCAGCTGAAGGGATCAAGGTAGATTCCAGCAAGGTAGAAGCTATCCTTAATTGGAAACCGCCCAGGAACATCACAGAAATTCGCAGTTTTCTGGGTTTAGCTGGATATTACCGTCGGTTTGTGAAGGGATTTTCTATGTTATCTTCTCCACTGACCAAGATGCTTCGGAAAGATGTAAAATTCCAGTGGACTGATAAATGTCAGCAAAGTTTTGATGAGTTGAAGAGGTGTTTGACTGAAGCTCCAGTCCTCACTTTACCTACTCCGGGTAAAGAATACACAGTTTATAGTGATGCTTCTCACAATGGGTTAGGCTGTGTATTGATGCAAGATCGGAATGTCATTGCTTATGCATCACGCCAGCTGAAACCGCATGAGAGGAATTACCCAACCCATGATCTGGAGTTAGCAGCTATTGTTTTTGCTCTGAAGATCTGGAGACACTATTTGTATGGGGAGAAATGTTACATTTACACAGATCACAAGAGCTTGAAGTACTTAGACACCCAGAAGGAATTGAATTTGAGGCAGAGGAGATGGTTAGAACTCATCAAAGATTATGATTGCTTAATAGACTATCAGCCAGGAAGATCAAATGTAGTGGCTGACGCCTTAAGTCGCAAGACTATGGCAAATCTCAGAGTTTCTCCCGTGTCCATGGTATATGAGTTGAAAGCACAGCATGCCAGTTTAGAGATTGATGATGAGGGACAGACAGTAGTTGCTTGGCATGTACAGCCAGTGTTGATTGATCAGATCAGAATGGCTGCTCAGAGTGATGAAAAGTATCAGAAGCTACTGAAAGAAGTCCAGCAGGGCAAGAAACCTGAATTCTCTATGAGAGAGGATGGTTTATTGCTACATCAGGGCAGAATGTGCGCTCCTAGTGATATGGAATTGAGACAGATCATTATGAAGGAAGCACATGAGTCTCCATTTGCTATGCACCCTGGTGAAACTAAAATGTACAGAGGGCTGAAAGAGCATTACTGGTGGATGGGCATGAAGAGAGATATAGCTAAATTTGTTTCCAAATGCCTAACTTGTCAGCAAGTAAAGGCAGAACATCAAGTTCAGTGGTCATTACATCCTTTGTCGATGCAGTGGAAATGGGAACGAATAACTATGGATTTTGTTACAGGACTTCCAAGGACATAGAGTAGTCATGATGCAGTATGGGTTATAGTTGACAGATTGACCAAGTCTGCTCACTTTTTGCCAGTTCGGATGGACTATAGCCTGGAAAGATTGGCCATATTGTACATATATGAGATTGTAAAATTGCATGGAGTGCCAGTATCAATTGTGTCTGACAGAGATCCTAGGTTCACTTCTAGATTCTGGGGTAGTCTTCAGAAAGCCCTAGGAACTAGATTGAACTTCAAAGACAAAGATTCCACCCATGCATGATGGCCACCGAAGGGTTATTTAGATATTGGAGGATATGCTACAGGCTTGTGTGATTGAATTTGAAGGTAATTGGGATACACACTTGCCTTTGATTGAGTTTGCTTATAACAACAGCTACCAATCAAGCATTGGGATGCCTCCATATGAAGCTTTGTACGGCAGAAAGTGCAGAACTCCCTTATGTTGGGATGAAGTAGGTGAAAGGAAGATGATTGGGCCAAAAATTGTTCAGCAGACAGAGGAAAAGATCAGATTGATTAGAGATAGACTTAAAGCTGCATCAGACCGTCAGAAGTCCTATGTTGATCTGAAAAGAAGAGATATTGAGTACGCAGTGGGTGATAAGGTATTCCTCAAAGTTTCTCCTTGGAAGAGGATTATGAAGTTCTGGAAAGAGTGGGTCCTTTGGCATATCGATTGGCATTACCTCCAGAGCTAGCAAGGGTACACAGTGTCTTCCATGTGTCCATGTTAAGGAGGTACAGATCTGACCCATCTCATGTACTATCAGTTGAAGAGATTGAAGTAAATCCAGACCTCTCATATGAGGAAGAACCCATAAAAATTCTGGCTTATGAGGTAAAGCAGCTGAGAAATAAACAGATACACCTGGTTAAAGTGCTGTCGAACCATCATTCAGGCCAGGAAGCTACTTGGGAACGTGAAGAGGATATGAGGAGACAGCACCCACAGCTGTTCAAAGACTAATGCCAGGTAAAATTTCAAGACGAAATTTATTTAAGGGGGGGAGAATTGTAACACCCCTAAGTTCGGTAGTGCGTTCTGCTGCTCCGGTGACCAGTGTTGTCCGGACAGCTAGGATGCCTAAAACTACACTTCAATATGAGTGAGGAGACATAAAATAATGAAATACAAGAAAAGAAAATACAAGAAAAACAAAGGAAAAATAATAGCAAAGAAATGTAACCAAGTTAAGCGGCGGGAACCCTAGCGATGGGGATCATGACCGGAAGTCACGGCGTGGACCGTTGACTAGCTACTCGATCATGGGAACCACGGAAAAATTTTTAGGACTTAAATAGACCCTTATAGAAGAATAAATATCATTAGAATGATCAAAGAAAAATTAAATAATTAGTACAAAGAAAAGTGAGAAATCGAAAAACAGACAAAACCCGGTGTTACCGAAAAATCGGGAATGCAACCCGAACAGGAGCATTATGGTCATTTGACATCCCGAATTATCTTTTGACCTAAATGTCTACTAAAAATAAATAATATTACACTTAGAAAATAAAATGAAAAATTAAATTGAGGGTACCTAATACAAATAGCCAAAATGGAGTGAAAAATGTGTAAATAACACATGTAAGCTTATTATATAGTTAAATTAGTGTGAGTGGGCCACTAATGATTTAATTAAACAATAAAATGTGCTGATGTAAGTCCACTATACCCAGCAGAAACTTCATCTTCCCCATTTTCCCAACCTAGCCGAATTGAAGAGAAAGAAAATCTCCATGGGCGTTTTGCATGAGCTCTCTTAACTCCTCCATTTCAACTCCAATCACTTAGGGTTCTTCATGAAAGTTTGTCTACACATCATAAGGAAGAGCTTGATACCAAATTTAAGAAGTTTAATCAAGGTTTGGCAAGTTCCAACCATAAGGTAAGTTAGCATTTTTTAAGATAGCTTTGTTAAACTTTGTGTTCATGTTATGGGTGTTGGTTTTGTGAAGAAAATTTTTAAGTTTGAAGAGTTATTGAGATGTTCATTTTGGACAGCCATGGAGTTATGTATTTGATGAAATATTTGTACATATATTTGATGAGGAATTATGTTGGTTATGGTGATTTAAAATCCTAGTAAATTATTCCATATGTATATGGTGATTTTTGCACTTGGATGGAAATTGATGGATTGTAGGATATTTTGGTGTTAAGGAAGTTTTCGGCAGCCTTGAGATTCTTGGATAAATGTATATGTTCATGAAAGTATTGGCAGAATATTGACCTTGAGAATTGATGGATATGTGTATAGATTGATTGTGTAAGTGTATGTAAAAATTTGTAATGTTTAGGGTATATGTGATTGTACTTAGAACTTGTAAATGTGAGTTTAATTGGTGTATTGAGGATAATTGCAATCTGCCCAAAGTGACATTTAAGTGAAGTGGAATATGGTTTTTGGTAATGTACCAAAACAGAAATTGTAAGGGGAGTGGACATATAGCAATTAAATGTGTAATGGATACATGTATAAGCAAAGTAATTAAAGGCAGTATGCATTTTAGTCAATAACTTTAAATGTGTAACCTCAATTGGTATAAGACCAATTGGAGGTGAAACTAGGCACAAAATGTGCCAACTTTCATTGAGAAAGCATGCCAAAATTCTGCTTGCAAGGTGATATGAAAAATGACCAATTCGGATTGAGTACATTTGAGGCCTGAAATTTAACCAATTGGGCAGCAGTTAGTGTTTAGGCCATAACTCACTCAAAACAGGTCCAATTGTCCTGAAATTTTAACCATGAATAGTTAAGACTCATACCTACAAGTCTTATGAAGACACCAAATCCCAGAAATGACCAAAAGCAAGTCAAAAAGCTTGCACAAATTCGGGTCCAAAAACTGGCCGAACCAAAGTTGACCAAATTGACCTAATTTGATGCCATTTGACCAGCAATAGTATAATGACCATAACTTGGTCTACATAACTCGGATTGACCTGAAATTTTGCCCCGCGTGCAATAAGACATAGATCTACAAGTTTTTGATTTTGACCGAAACCCGAAAATCGTGGGAACTAGGTCGTCCGGCTAGGTCAAACTAGTATCCCGGAACCCAGCAAATTGCAAGAAAATGCACTAAACAAGGAAATGAGTTTGGTAAAACGTACCAACCCTAAAACCCTATCGAATGTGACATATTAAGGACACCAAAACCTAATTTACCTAAAACGCATCGAGGGTCGGTATATTAGGTGATTGAGCAAATAATAGCCTTCAGTGAATTACTTGAACATTATCGTTAGAGACAATTTAATTTAGTACTGAAACACTTCAAATTGTGTTTCTCAGTTACCAAAGACTCAGGAAAAGGGAAGGAAATACTGAGTCCAGACCCGGAGACAGTTATCAAAGGTTTGTGCACAACAGCTATTTCTTTTGAATTATTTTCAATTGAAATAAATTTTGAATATTTGCATATTATTGTTTTAAATTGTGAAACTGTGAAAAATTGTTTGAATGATATTTGATGGATACTTATTGATTGAAAAGCACTGTAAATGGTTTGAAACCACAGCTATCATGTATATTGATTGTATTCCTCGCTAGCTTGTCTAGTGGGACGAATTGAATTCTCTCTCTGGCTGAAGTGTTGAGGTGTGTGCCTGTTGAGGACGAATTGGATGAGTACTCATATTTTTGCTAGCTAGCTATGTTATTCCTCATTAGTCATTGACTTTTGGGATGAATTGAATACCTCATTAGCCATCGGCTTTTGGGATGAATTGAACTTGGGAACATGATTAAAGCTGTGTGTGATTTATTGATATGTATTGTGAGATTGTGAAATGGATTTAAACTCTTATCGACATATACTGTCTTTTGAATTTATCCATGATCTGACTTATTGAAATTTATTGTAATATTGAGAAATGGAGTTTAAATTCTGTTGACAATTACTGTCTTGAAATTAACTATGGTTTTTAAGTATCCACTATTTATATGATTTATGAATCGTAATTTAAATTGTATTTGGTTAATGTTGTGCACCACTAAGACATCGTCTCAGCGATAGCTTTTTATTGCTGTCGCAGGTAGACAGACAGACCGGGCAGCAGACTAGGCTGCTAGTACCTCTAGCGAGAGACTACCGGGTATAATGAGTATACCAATATTTTGTATTTTGTAATGTAATGTATATTCACTGTATGTATATTTTGTTTTTGGTTTGAGCAGTTGTAAATTCAAATTGTACCTTGAAGTTGTAAAATAATTATGAGTTATTTTGGCTTGTAAAAATTGTATTATATTTTCTTTATCTTAGTCTTTGAAAAATCACTGTGGTTTTAAGTTGATAAATATGTTGTGTTGAGAAAAATGTTGAAGTTGAGATTTGGAAATTATTGAAGTGTTTTTTTTCAGGTTTTCTGAAGAACTGTTTTATCAAAAATACAGATGGCACTCTACCAAAATTTTTACAGAAATTCCAAATAATCCAAATGAGTTAGCTGTTTCACTTCAGTTCACAAAAGTTTTTAACACCTGTAAATAGTGCTCACCACTGTAAAAGAAGTAAGAAAAGTTTTTAAAATCCCTTGTTCTGTATTTAATGGATTATCAGTAGACGGAGTTGGTAATTCATTAGGTATACTACGGGATCATGTTATGCCTTACAGAGGGGTAGGGTGTGACATACCACGTATGCAATGCAGTGCAGATGACTCTGGACTCCTGTGCAGATCTGATGTCTCACCCGGTCGTAGGTCTGCTGGGCTCCCCAGCTGTGTCTCTAATACCTATGCGTTACAAAAGCAACGCGCTAAGCAATTTTGCTTAGTGGTGCCAAATATAAAGAAATATACACTAAAATAAAGTAAATAAATGTTTACAAATTTTTGGTGGTGCTGTATGTCAGTAGACTGGATTTAGCTATTTGAATTTAATAGTACTTGAATTACTGCCTGTGTAGCCTATATACTGACCAGACTGGATAAATAGATATACTGGCACTGGGTACCTAGTACCTCGAGCCATCACACCATCGGTCACAAAGTGTCTTTCGGTATGCAAATAGTGTGGCTAAGAAGCCATATAGTCAATCTGGCGATAAACCAAGAATAAATACACAATATGTATAGTCGTAGGCTATTAAAGTCAAAGTGCAGCATAATAAGCCGTAAAAACACAGTATGGCATGAAGTCATTTACAGAACAGCTGTCAGAATCCTATTGGCATGCCAACCTATCCATACTAGTCAACTAGGCAAACTAGGGCACATTATAAATTAATTGTTTAATTCTTCAATTTTTTGAGTTTACTAACTATTACATAATTCACAAGTCAATGCATATATTGACCTTTTTAGGTAATATGGATAAGTTGTTTCTAGCATCAATATGTCACAATTTATATCTCAATATGCTGCCAATATAGTGCAATTTACCATTTTTACAAGCTGACATTCATTGCCAAAATACTTCAAGCATCATTGTATGTAAAATGTCAAATTCTTAATTTTTGTGTGCTAGATTGGTCTAGCTTAAAGTCCTATTTCTCTTGGTTTTTAGCTTTTGGTCAAAGAAGCAACATTGTAGCTCTATGTCTTATTGCATACGGGGCAAAATTTCAGGTCATTCTGAGTTGTATAGACCAATATATGATCAATTTACTAAAGCTGGATAGATTGCACCTTTAGTGCAAAATTTGGTCAATTTTAGGTCACTTTTGGTTCGGCAGTTTTTGTACCCAAAATTGTGCAAGCCATTTGACTTGGTTCTGGCCATTTCTGGGCTTTGGTGTCTTCATAAGCTTTGTAGATCTATGTCTAAACTAACCATGGTAAAAATTTCAGGTCAATTGGACCTGTTTTGAGTGAGTTATGGTCATCCAAAGGACTACTATTCATATGGTCAAAAATCTGGGTTGCAAGGTTGCTATTCTAGATTTGGTCATTTTTAAGGTCAGTTTCTAGGCAGAATTTTGGCAACATTTCTACATTAAAGTTGGCCTATTTGGTGTCTAGTTTCACCCCCCATTGGCTTCATACCAATTGGGTTCATAGTTTGGCACTTATGACCTAATTTAGGTACTGCCTTCAATACACAACCTGCACAAAGCACATACACTTCCAATTTGATATTCCTTCTCCACCTCGTTACTTCAATATTCAATCAATGAAACTTCCATATATATATATTGTACACAATTCCAGCAACAATTTTGGGCAGAATATTCAAGTTCTCAATGCACACAATTCACCATTAAGTTCAATATTTACTTCCACTAAAATTCAACATATCTCAATGTCAATATTACACATACACTTCAACATAATCGTACTTCAATATCACTTGCACTTGCTGCCCACAATTTAACATTAGCATATTTCATTAATAACTACATGTTCACACACAAGTTCATGGTTTAATAGGTTACCAAACATGGTTGTTTGCCCAAAGCATTAAGGTTCCATTACACACCCTTAATTCAGGCACTACATGCACATACTTAGATTTTAACTTACTACATCTTCCATTTGAGTTAATCAACCTTAATTTCCATCCATTAGAGGTAAGAAAAATTCAAATACAACACATATTCCTGGCTGCCGAAAATGGACCATTTCATTTCTAAAGATTTTCTTCATTTCTCTTCACCAAAATACTCACCTCAACCTAAACACAAGGTTTACTAAAGCAAGGGAGAGGTTTTGGACACTTACCACTTTTGAAGCTTATCAAAACATCACCAAATCTTGTTTTTCTTGTTGCCAATATCTTCCCCAAGGTAAGTAGGCAAGCTTTAATGAATGAATCAAGAGGAAAGGATGGCTTGATCAATGGTGCATGGTGATGGAGGGAGTTTGGCCTTGGTGGACTTCCATGGAGGTTCAATTCGGCCAAAGCTTTAAAGGTTGAAGATGAAGATGATAATAAGTGCAATATACTGTCCCAAAGCATATTTTAGTGTCCCAATATTCAAGTTAGTGGAGCACTAAGTTCATTTTAATGTTTAATTAGTTAAAGTTTCCTTATTTGCTCATTTAGCTCCATTCTTTTACTATTTACATATTGTATCACAATTTAATTTTTCATGACATTTCTAAAGTGTACTATCATTTATTTTTAATGGACATTGAGGTCTAAAGGCAACTCTAGGTGTCAAATGACCAAAATACCCCACTTCAGGTTATATTCCCGATTTTTCGGTAACACCGATTTTTGTCTGTTTCTTGATTTTTTGTTTTCCTTTGTACTAATTTATTGATTTTTATTTGATATTTATATTGTCAATTACATTTCAATAAACCTTTATTTATGCCTCAAAATTAAATTCCGAGGGTTCCCATGATCCTGGGTTGGCAACCTTTTCCAGTCTGATCACCATCTGCTGTCATGGTTTACTGCTTAACTTAGCTTTATTTTCTCTCTTTCATTTTTCTTTGATTTTTCTTGTCTTTTCTTTTTATTTATTTCATCATTATATATCTGTTCACTATCACCAAAGTGTAGTTCCAGACATCCTAAATTGCCTGGACCATTATTTGGCCACTGGAGCAATAGAACGTACAGAATACGTACAGTGGGGATGTTATAATTGTACTCAAGACATTCCTCCTTTACTCATAAATAAAACTAATGTTTCATTCATATTTTCATGTGATTCATTTATTCATTACAATATTTATATGAATTCATAACTCATACAAGGTGTTATTATCTTATTTGTAATGGAAACATAAGTCCTAATGTA
Organism: Hevea brasiliensis; assembly: GCF_030052815.1. NCBI lineage: Eukaryota > Viridiplantae > Streptophyta > Magnoliopsida > Malpighiales > Euphorbiaceae > Hevea > Hevea brasiliensis. The sequence goes on along the minus strand of NC_079497.1, from coordinate 84,522,984 downwards.
AACCTCATCCCATTTATACTCAACAATCCATCTAGGTTAATTTCATTTCATATTCAAGTGGTATCACTTATGTTTTATTAGACCTACTAGTAATGGGAATATAAATCTTAACTATAGACTCACATAACTTAAATGTTCATTAAGTCATTTAGGTGAATTACTATTTCTATTCCAAATAATCCATGAACATTTCATGGATTCCAAATTTCATACCTTAATTTCCTCTACCAATTTAATTCTTATACTTTGTGTCTTTGTACTACTATTCACATTACTATTCACTCAAATTGTTGACTTTTTAATACATAATAAATTTATTAAACCTAAGTTCACTAAGATACCACATTTTGCATTTTATTTTTGTTAGTATTGATTTTCAATACCATTTCAAAGCTTATTTTATGTTATTTAAAATTTTTAGATTTCATACTCTAAGTTTACTGTTTCATTGGTCATTGTTACAGTGGAAATTTGGCAAAATTTTCTTCATCAAAGTTGTTCCTTTATGTGTCTTCTTTAATTTTATTTTTGAATCACTCCAATTGGTGTTTTGTAGCTCACGTTATGGTCATTTTACCATAACTAGCTGGATTGACCTGTACCAAGAATTTATGGGCAATTTGGTTCTGCCAGATTTGGTGACCTAAGTTTGGTTGGTAATTTGACTAGGTTATGTTCAGAATTGGGATTTGTGTTCTTCATGAAAGTTGTAGGTCTATGTCTCAGATTTCTACTGGTAAAAATTCAGGTCAATTAGACCTTTCTACACTGAGTTATGACTAAATGAATGAACATTGTTTATTGGTCATTTTCCAGGGACAGCTTGTGTGTTACCCGGATTGAAGAAATTTTTAGGTCAATGTAGGTGGGTTTTCTGGGTAGGGTTTCTTCATAAAAAATGTGTCATTATGTCCTAAGTTTAATGTCCAATTGGCCTCACACTAATTGGAGTAACCTAACTCTACTTATGGTCACATTTATGTACTGGACTCAAAGTCTATAAAATCTTGCATGAACACAACACTTCCAATATCTCCCATTCCACACTACTACCAAATTCAATCACATTCAATACACTTCAAATAGTCCATAATTAACCTCAACATCATTAATTTATCAATAAATTAGCAAATCCCAAATTTTCTCCTCAAAATCCTAGCTCAAATTTCAAAATTCATGCCACACAAACCAATTGAATATACAAACCATACTTATCATCATATTCAAGCAATTTATCAAGTTTACTAGCAACAAAACACTTCAATTCCTCCTTTTATGGTTGCTGCACGAATTTTTCCTCTCACTTTTATGCATGATTTCTTTCAATCTCTTAATCATTTGCTCATATTTAAGCTAACTTTTAAGGAATAAACAAGATTTAAGGGTTAATATGCACTAACCTTGACTTGGCTCTTTCTCCTTCTTTTCAACTTCAATTTTTCTTCAATCTTTCAATTTCAATCTTCTTACCATAAGCAAATATATGTTTTTGTTTTGGAAACTAACTAATTTATGGAGATTTATCAAGGATTTAAAGATTGAGAATTGAAAGAAAATGGAGGAAAAGGATGAATAGTGGTTCGGCCAACTCTAGAAAATGGAAGAAGATGACATTGTAGCCTTTTTATGAATGCTTGTTGAATAGTGATTAGCTAACAAATTTTTATTACATCATGCTTACATGTGCATGATGTCATAATCCTAATTAAATTTTATTTTCTTTTCTTTTCTTTTCTACTCAATTTCAATTTAATTTGTAGCAATATTTATTCATATTTTAGATCATATTAATTATTTATTTAACTGGACAAGTTGGCCAAAAATCATTTCTAAAGACGAAATGACCAAAATGCCCTATGTTTGGCTTATTAAGCCAAAATCGTCTGTACTAATAGAAAAATTTTTCTAAGCATTTTCTTGGCATTCTAATGCCATCGAAACCTCAATGACCCTTCTCTGAAGTTTCAAAAATTATTTCATGAATTTTCTCCTGGGTTTAGGGCTTCTAGCTGCGAAGACCGTAACTTCTTACTAGGTTACCCATCGCTAAGGCACCAGCTCATTTAACTTGGTTGTATTTTATTTCAAAAAATTTTCCTAAATTTTTCTTATTATTATTTGAGTTATTTATGACTTCTCACTCTAGTCTAAATATTTTTCCAGAAGTTCTAGCTGTCTGGACGGACACCAATCACTGGAACAGTAGAATGTATGGAATTGCTACAGTGAGGGTGTTACAACAATTGTAGCAGGCTCCAGTGGCCTTACGACAAATGCCTCCATGCAGTTTGGCATAAGAATCACAGATACGAGGAGGATAGGAACTTCTGATTGTTCGACGACTTGATCTTGGTGGCCTCTTCCCAGAAGATTCGTCTCTATCATACTTAGAGGTTCGGGGTCCTTCAAACTCTTTTCTCTTTCCTAAACCACTACTCGAACTCTGACCCATAGGTTTCTCACTCTTCTCTATTTCATGTTGCCCTTGTGGGGGTTGGGTTTGTGCTTGGGCTTAGGCTAATAGGTTATCAGCCATTTGCTGAAAGAAAGTGGCCATTTGCTGGGCCATTTATGTGGTAATTTGTACAAGTGGGGTTGGTACAGTCGGGCTTTCGACACGCTGAGGAGCTGGGGCCTCACCTTGTACTTCCGCTGTCACATACTGTTTTATTGCTTCATCATTCTGTTCCATATCTTTTCATAGAATTTTCTATTTCTTGTACTACCAACACAAGGAGATTTCTCCTCGTAAGTTCATATTTATGATGTAAATGTACTATATGTATCAAATATTTGAGCAGTTGCACTTACCGAAAACTTATTTTTAAATTCACAGTTCAAAATTTACTTTAAAACCTGCTCTGATACCACTAAATATGTTACACCCTACTCCTCATAAGATGTAATATGCTCCCGTAGTACACCTAATGAATTACCATACTTCGCCTACCGGTAACCCATTAAATATACTACAAGGGATTTTAAAATAATTTTCAATCATTTTTATAGTGGTGGGAATGTTGAATATTTATTAAAAAGCCTTTAATTGAAATTTTGGTCATAGATCAAATCCTCGATTAAAATCTGGTGTTATGAAATTTTTTCAAAATTTCGGCAGAGTGCCGGCTGTATTTTGAGAAAACAGTTCTTCAAAACCTGAAAGAAAAACACTTTCAATATATTTTCTCAACCACAACTCCAATAAACTCAATTTCATCTCCCAATTCAATACAAGCAACTCAATTCAATTTTTAAGTAAAACTCATTATAAAGGAAACAATTCATTCATTACCAAGTCAGAAAGAATTTTGAATATTACATTCATTAAGGTAATAAAACTAATATTACAAAACTATACAGGTAATGTCACACCTTACCCCTCCGTAAGGCATAACATGATCCCGTAGTATATCTAATGAATTACCAAACTTCATGTACTGATAACCCATTAAATACACTACAAGGGATTTTAAACCTTTTCTTATTTCTTTTGACAGTGGTGAGCACTTTTGACAGGTGTTACAGGTGTTAATTTTATTTTTTTTTTTAACTAAAGTGAAACCAAATAATAAATCTGAGTATCAATAATTTCTGTAAAAATTTTGGCGGAGTGCTATCTGTATTTTGAATAAAACAGTTCTTCAAAAACCTGTAAAAAACACTTCTAATATATTTCTTCAATCCCAAACTCCAATAATAGTTCAACAGAATAAATTTCTCAACATTTGTCAACTCAATTTGACATTAATTTTCCAGTGTTTCCAAAAGTTGAGATAAGAGAAATATGTCATAATATTTTTACAGGCCAAAATAATTTACAATTTTAGTTTACAACTGCTCAAGACCAAGTACAATATATACATACAGAGCACATACATTACAACAAAGACTACAAAAATATGGTATACTCAATATACCCGGCGAAATCTCAAAATGTAGCACAAGCAGCCTACTCTGCTGCTCTGTCAGTCTGTCTACCTGCGACGGCAATGAAAAAGCTATCGCTGAGCCAATGTCTCAATGGTGCACAACATTAAAAAAATACAATTTAAAACCATAAACCATAAATCATATGAACTGTGTATACTTAAAATCATAGTTGAATTCAAAAGATAGTGAATGTCATAAAGAATTAAACTCTATGTCACAATATCACAATAAATATCAATAAATCACACACACAGCTTAATCATGATTCCATAGTCTAATTCATCCCAAAAGCAGATGGCTAATGAGGAATAACATAGTTAGCTAGCAATTATATGAGTACTCATCCTATTCGTCCTCAACTGACACACACCTCAACACTTCAGTCAAAGAGGGAATTCAAAACCAATTCGTCCCACTAGACAAGCTAGCGAGGAATTCAATCAAATATATATGATAGCTGTGGTTTCATACCATTTGCAATATTTTTTTTAAGCAATAGGTATCCATCAAATATCATTCAAACAATTTTTCCATAATTTAAACAATAACATAAAAATTGTCATAATTTATTTTAATTGAAAATTCAAAAGAAATAACTGTTGTGCATAAACCTCTGAAGAGTAACCTCTTGGCCCTAACTCAGTGTTTCCTTCCCTTTCCTTGAGTCTTTGCTAACTAAAACACACAATTTAAAGTGTTTCAGTACTCATTTAAACTGTTTCTAACAATAAGGTTCAATAATTAATTTATTTAATACTATTGCTTTCCTTAGTCAACCTATAATGTTGACCTTTAATGCACTCTAGGGGAATAAATTTTAATGTTACCAATATATCACATTTTATAGTCCTTTAGCGTTGATACATGTTACCAAATTCATTTTTAAGTGTATTGCATTTTATTGCAATTTATTGGATCTTGGTATGCTATTTTGACCTAATCGGATGATCTAGTTCCCTTGGTTTTCGGTTTCTAGTCCGACTTACAAACTTGTAGGTCTATGTCTTAGTGAACTTTTGCCACAAATTTTAGGTCATTTTGAGTTTACTAGACCAAGTTATGGTTATATTATTATTGCTGGTCAGATTGCACTAAAATGGCAAACTTAGGTCATTTTTAGGTCATTTCCCGTTCTAGTAGTTTTTATACCTGAAAATTTGCAAGCATTTTGACTTGCTTATGGTCATTGCTGGGTTTTGGTGTCTTCATAAGAGTTGTAGCTCTATGTCTAAGCTATCCATGGTATAAATTTCATGTCAATTGGACTTTTTTTGAGTGAGTTATGGCCAAAACACTGACTGCTATCCAAATGGTCAATTTTCAGGTTTGCAAAGTCACTAATCCGGATTTGGTCAATTCTCATGTCACTTTTTGGACAGAATTTAGGTAAGCTTTCTTCACGAAAGTTAGCACATTTTGTGCCTAGTTTCACCTCCAATTGGCCTCATACCAATTGGAGTCACACAATTCTATTTATAGCCTAAAACACATACTGCCCTTAACACATTTTTAAGGCACCAAACCAAATGCACATTCAACTTAACAAATTTAAACCTTTCATACCAATTCTGATTTGGTATGGTACCAAATCCATTCCTCATTTCACATTATAATTAATTTGGGCAGTAATAAACCAATTGTTAATACACCAATTACAATTCCAATTCACCCGATCCAATTCTAACAATATATGCATATAATCACTCCTAACCATAACATATAATTTCACTAATAAATTACATACATACTTAGCAACTTTAAAATCATAATTCATCAAATAATCTTCATGAATTCAAGCATTCCTCATGACCTTCTCAAGGCTATCAAAATGCTCTAATTTACCAAAGTTTCCCATACTTTCTTTAACTTCAAGATCAATTGCTCAATCACCACATACACTTAATACACATTAGCTACAACATCTTATAACATTAATCAACATACTTTCCCATCATTTACATGTAAAAACAAGCTAAATATTTTAACTTTCATGGCTGCCAAAATGGTATATCATCAATAATTCATCAAACCTCAAAACTTCTTCCATAAATCAACTCACCACAATATCAACTCAAAGTTTAACAAAGAAAGGATGAAGAAATGGCCACTTACCTCTTATGGACTTCCTCAAAACTCCACCAAATTCCTTCTTTCTTGTTCCTTAAGTGCTGCCCAAGGTGTGGTGGTCAAGTTTAATGAAGAAACCTTAACCATTGAGAGCTTGGATCATGGATGCATGGAGGTTAGAGCTTGGACTGCCATGTAACATCCTCCATGTACGTGTTCTGTATGTTCTGTCACTCCGATAACCTAATGTCACTCCGGGCAAGTCAAGATGTCTGGAACTACACTCGGTGATAATGAACAGACATATAATGATGAAATAAATTAAAATAAAATACAAGAAAAATGAATGAGAGAAAATGAAACTAAGTTAAATGAGCCGGCACCACAGCAATGTGTAACCGCAACGGGAAGGCCATTGCCGACCCCAAGACCGTGGGGAACCCTCAGAATTAAATTTCAAGACATAAGTAAAGGCTTATTGAAATATAATTGACACTAGAACTATCAAAGAAAAATTAATAGCTTAGTACAAAGAAAAATGAAAAATCGAAAACAAACAAAAATCGGTGTTATCGAAAATCAGGAATACAACCCGAAGAGGGGCATTTTTGTCATTTGACACCTAGAGTTTCCTTTTGACCTCAATGTCCATTAAAAATAAATGATATTATACTTTAGAAATTTCATGAAAAATTAAATTGTGATACATTATATAAATAGTGAAAAAATTGAGATAAAAGAGCAAATAAGGAAACTTGGAATAATTAAATAATAAAGATAAGTTAGTGCTCCACTAACTTAAGTCTTGGGACACCTGTTGAAGTCATTTTGGACAGAAATTCAGTCCATCTTCTTCCTCCCAAACAACCAGCCAAAATGAAGGTCCTCCCATTTCCACCATTGCCGCCCATGCAAAGCTCCATTGGTGCATGATCAAACCATGATTTCTTGTAAGTTTCTTCATTAAACTTGGTCCACACCTCTTGGGCAGATTATAGGAAACAAAAAGGAAGAGATTTGGTGAAGTTTTAATAAGCTCCAAAAGTGATAAGTGTCCAAAACCTCTCCCTTGCTTTAGTAAACTTGGTGTTTAGGTTGAGGTGAGTAACTTGGTGAAGAGAAATGAAAAAAAATATTGAGATATGAACTTGTCCATTCTTGGCAGCTATGAAAGTTTATTGTGGTTGAGTTTTTCTTACCTCTAATGGATGAGAATTAAGATTGATTAACTCAAATGGAAATTGTAGTAGGTTAATGTCCAAGTATGTGTATGTTAGTGCTTGAATTAAGGGTTTAAAAGTGGGACTTTGATGCTTTAATAAACTGCCATGTTGGGCAGCCTTAAATATCATGAATTTTTATGTGAGTTTATGAAATTTATTAATGAAATATGATGATGTTGAATGGTGGGCAGTTTATATAATTTCCATGGAAGTGTATGTGTAATATAAGTGTTGATGTACATTGAATTTGGGTTGAAGTAAATGTTAAACATTAAAGGTGTATTGTGTGCATTGAGCACTTGAGTGTTCTGCCCAAAATGCTTCTTGGAATTGTGTACAATATATATAGAAGTTCCATGATTGAATATTGAAGTATTGGGAGGAGGAGGATTGTCAAAATTGGAAGTGTAATTTTCAAATGCAGGTTGTGTGTGTTGGCAGCACCTAAATTTGGGCAACACCCAGATTTTTGACCATATGAACAGTAGTCATTAGGATGACCATAACTCGTTCAAAACAGGTCCAATTGACCTGAAATTTTTACCATGGATAGCCTAGACATAGAGCTACAATTCTTATGAAGACACCAAAGCCCAAAAATGGCTAGAACCAAGTCAAATAGCTTGCACAAGTGCGGGTACCAAAACTGCCAGAACAAAATGTGACCTAAAATTGACCAAAGTTTGCACTAAAGGTGCAATCTGTCCAGCTTTAGTAAATTGACCATTTCTTGGTCAATACAACTGAGAATGACCTGAAATTTTGCCAAAGGTTCAATAAAACATAGAGCTACAATTTTGCTTCTTTGACCAGAAGCTAAAAACTAAGAGAAATAGGACATTAAGCTAGACCAATCTGGCACACTAAAACTGAAAATTTGACAATTACATACAATGGTGCTTGAAGTAATTTGGCAATGAATGCCAACTTGCAAAAATGGTAAATTACACTATATTGGTAGCATATTGAATTACAAATTGTGACATATTGATGCTAGAATCAACTTATCCATATTACCTAAAAAAGGTCAACATTTACATTGACTTGTGAATTATATAATAGCTAGTAAACTCTACAAACTAAAGAATTAAACAATTAATTTATAATGTGCCCTAGTTTGCCTAGTTGACTAGTTTGGATAGTTTGGCATGCCAATAGGATTCTGACAACTGTTCTGTAAATGGCTTTCTGACATACTGTATTTTTACGGCATATTATATGGCCCTATGACTTTAGTAGCCTACGGCTATACGTATTGTGTTATTATACTTGGCTTATCGCCAGATTGACTATATGGCTATTTAGCCACACTGTTTACACACCAGGAGACACTTTATGATCAATGGTGTGACGGCCCGAGGTATTAGGTACCCAGTGCCAGTATATCCATTTATCCAGTCTAGTCAGTGTATAGGCTACACAGGCAGTTAATTTAAGCACTACTAAATTCAAATAGCTAAATTCAGTTTATTGACATATAGCACCACCAAAATTAGCAAAAATTAAAATGTTAACAAGTAAAAATATAAACAACAATTGTAAAGAATATTGATTTCATAAATTCATAAACAATTCATTTGCTTTATTTTAGTGTATATTTCTTTATATTTGGCACCACTAAGCAAAATTGCTTAGCGTGTTGCTTTTGTAATGCGTAGGTATTAGAGACATCAGATTTGCACAGGAGTCCAGAGTCATCTGCACTACACTGCATACATGGTAGGACTTAGGATCTTGTGTAATCACTATCAGTTGTATTTGGACATTTTGTTATGTAATATATATAGATATCATATGTCACACCCTACCCCTCTGTATGGCATAACATGATCCCGTAGTATACCTAAAGAATTACCAACTCCGTCTACTGATAACCCATTAAATATACTACAAGGGATTTTAAAAAACTTTTCTTACTTCTTTTACAGTGGTGAGCACTATTTACAGGTGTTAAAAACCTTTTTGATCTGAAGTGATAGAACTAACACATTTGAATTATTTGGAATTTCTGTAAAAATTTTGGTAGAATGCCATCTGTATTTTGGATAAAACAGTTCTTCAGAAAACCTGTAAAAAGCACTTCAATTATTTTCCAAATCTCAACTCCAACATTTTTCTCAATACAACATATTTCTCAACTCAAATCCACAATAATTTTTCAAAAGCTGAGATATAGGAAATATAATACAATTTTTACAAGTCAAAATAACTCATAATTATTTTACAACCTCAAGTTACAATTTGAATTTACAACTGCTCAAACCAAAACAATACGTACATACAGTAGTCATACATTACAGTACAAAATGCAAAAAGCGGTATACTCGTTATACCCGAAAAATCTCTCGCTGGAGGTGCTAGCAGCCTAGTCTGCTGCCCTGTCTGTCTGTCTACCTGCGACAGCAGTAAAAAGCTATCATTGAGACAATGTCTCAGTGGTGCACAACATTAACCAAATACAACTTTAAATCACAATTCATAAACCATATAAATAGTGGATACATAAAACCATAGTTAAATTCAAGACAATGAATGTCATAAGGAATTTAAACTCCAATTCACAATTTATCAAAATTCATAATAACACAATTTAGTCAAATAATTTAAGAATACCGTATTGCCAATTCATACACAATTTGATCAAAATACTTAATAACACAGTGTTGCCGATCAATATCACAATTTAAGCCAGGACACAATTTTTCCACACATGCCGTGTTGTACACCACGACAAGACATACTCACCCCAATAATCAAAATCAATGAGGGAGGAAGCTAGCTATATAATGAGTACTCATCCATACTCACCTCAGACTGGGAAGTAAAAGAGGGAGGAACATAATCATACTCACCCCAGACTGATAAGTCAAAGAGGGAGGAATAATCACACTCACCCCATTAATGGAGGAGGAATATAGTAACAATGTCATGCCAATTGTGAATCAAAACAATTCCAAACATTTTATTCAAATGATCCGAAGAATCCAATAAATTTCCAAAGTTATAATTTCATTCACAAAATGGCAACACAATTCGTAATTCACTTCAATTTCCACAAAAACCATTTACAGTGCTTTTCAATCAATAAGTATCCATCAAATACCATTCAAACATTTTCTCACAGTTTCAAATCATTTATAATGCTTTTCAAGCAATAAATATCCATTCAAGTACATTTCCACAATTTAAAACAATAACATACAAGTAGTTATAATTTATTTCAATTGAAAATAATTCAAAAGAAATAGCCGTTGTGCACAAACCTCTAATATTTGTCTCCTGGTCTGGACTCAGTGTTTCCTTCCCTTTTCCTGAGTCTTTGGTAACAGAGAAACACAATTTGAAGTGTTTCAGCGCTAAATTAATTTGTCTCTAACGATAATGTTCGATAAGTAATTCACTGAAAGCTATTATTTGCTTAATCACCTAATATACCGACCCTCGATGCGTTCTAGGTAAATTAGGTTTTAGTGTCATTAATATGTCACATTCGATAGGGTTTTAGGTTGGTACGTTTTACCAAACTCATTTCCTTGTTTAGTGCATTTTAATGCAACTTGCTGGAATCCAAGATACTAGTTTGACCTAGCCGGACGACCTAGTTCCCTAGGTTTTCGGGTTTCGGTCAAAACTAAAAACTTGTAGATCTATGTCTTATGGACAGCGGTGCAAAATTTCAGGTCATTCCGAGTTATGTAGACCAAGTTATGGTCATTATACTATTGCTGGTCCAATGGTATCAAATTAGGTCAATTTTAGGTCAATTTGGTCAACTCTGGTTCGGCCAGTTTTTGGACCCGAAATTGTGCAAGCTTTTTGACTTGCTTCTGGTCATTTCTGGGCTTTGGTGTATTCATAAGACTTGTAGGTATGGGTCCTAACTATTCATGGTTAAAATTTCAGGTCAATTGGAGCTGTTTTAAGTGAGTTATGGCCTAAACACTCACTGCTGCCCAATTGGTCATTTTTCAGGTCCTAATTGCACCTAATCCGAATTGGTCATTTTTTTATGTCACCATGCAAGCAGAATTTTGGTATGCTTTCTCAATGAAAGTTGGCACATTTTGTGCCTAGTTTCACCTCCAATTGGTCTCATACCAATTGAGGTTACACATTTAAAGTTATAGGCTAAAATGTATACTGCCTTAATCACATTGCTTAAACATACATCAATTACACCCTTACCTTACTAGATGTTCACTTCCCTACCAAATCTGTTTTGGTATATTACCAAAACCATACTCCACTTCACTTTAAAGTCATTTTGGGCAGATTACAATTATCCTCAACACACCAAATATAACTCTAATTCCCAAAGTCCAAATACAATTACACATACACATAAACATTACTAGTTTTTACATACACTTTACACAACAAATTCATATACATATCCATCAATCCTTAATGCCACAATTCTGCCCATATCTTCATGAACCACATACACTTATCCAAGAGTTCCAAGGCTGCCGAAAATGTCCCTCAACCCCAAAGTGTCCTACAATTCACCAATTTCCATTCCAAGTGCAAAATCACCATATATATGTGGAATAATTTACTAGGATATTAAATCACTTAATCAACATCATTTCTCACCAAATATATGTACAAATATTTCATCAAATACATAACTCCATGGCTTTCCAAAATGAACATCTCAATAACTCTTCAAACCTAAAATTTTTCTTCACAAAACCAACACCCATATCATGTACACAAAGTTTAACAAAGCAATCTTCAAAAATGTGAACTTACCTTATGGTTGGAACTTGCCAAACCTTGATTAAACTTCTTAAATTTGGTATCAAGCTCTTCCTTATGATGTGTAGACAAACTTTCATGAAGGAACCTAAGTGTTTAGAAGTGAAGTGAGGGGTTAGATGAAGCTTGAATGAAAATGGCCATGGAGGATTTTTCCTTTTCTTCAATTCGGCTAGTTTAATGGAAATGGAGAAGATGAACTTTCTGATGGGTATAGTGGACTTACATCAGCACATTTTATTGTTTAATTAAATCATTAGTGGCCCACTCACACATTTAATCATTTAATAAGCTTAATTTCCCTTTATTCCACATTAAACCCTTAATTCCTACTATTTACTTTAGGTACCACCAAATTAATTTTTCATTTTATTTTCTAAGTGTAATATTATTTATTTTTAATGGACATTTAGGTCAAAAGACAATTCGGGACGTCAAATGACCATAATGCCCCTGTTTGGATTGCATTCCCGATTTTTCGGTAACACCGAGTTTTGTCTGTTTTTCGATTTCTCACTTTTCTTTGTACTAATTATTTAATTTTTCTTTGTTATTTCTAATGATATTTATACTTCAATTGATGTCTATTTAAGTCCTAAAAATGTTTTATAGGGTTCCCCACAGTCCAGGGCTAGTCAACGGTCCACGCCGTGACTTCCCGGTGCGGTCACCCATCGCTAGAGTTTCCGGCTCGCTTAACTTGGTTACATTTCTTTGCTATTATTTTTCCTTTGTTTTTCTTGTATTTTCTTTTCTTGTATTTCATTATTTTATGTCTCCTCACTCATAACGAAGTGTAGTTCTAGGCATCCTAGCTGTCCGGACAGCACTGGTCACCGGAACAGCAGAATGCACTACCGAACTTAGGGGTGTTACAATTCTCCCCCCCTTAAATAAATTTCGTCTCGAAATTTTATCTGGCATTAATCTCTGAATAGCTATGGGTGCTGTCTCCTCATATCCTCTTCACGTTCCCAAGTGGCTTCCTGGCCTGAATGATGGTTCCGCAGCACTTTAACCAGGTGTATCTGTTTATTCCTCAGCTGCTTCACCTCATAAGCCAGAATTTTTATGGGTTCTTCCTCATATGAGAGGTCTGGATTTACTTCAATCTCTTCAACTGATAATACATGAGATGGGTCAGATCTGTACCTCCTTAACATGGATACATGGAAGACACTGTGTATCCTTACTAGCTCTGGAGGTAATGCCAACCGATATGCCAAAGGACCCACTCTTTCCAGAATCTCATATGGTCCGATGAAACGAGGACTCAGTTTCCCCTTTCTGCCGAATCTCATAATCCCCTTCCAAGTAGAAACTTTGAGGAATACCTTATCACCCACTGCATACTCTATATCTCTTCTCTTCATATCAACATAGGACTTCTGACGGTCTGATGCAGCCTTAAGTCTATCTCTGATCAATCTAATCTTTTCCTCTGTCTGCTGAACAATTTCTGGCCCAATCATCTTCCTTTCACCTACCTCATCCCAACATAAGGGAGTTCTGCACTTTCTGCCATACAAAGCTTCATATGGAGGCATCCCAATGCTTGATTGGTAGCTGTTGTTATAAGCGAACTCAATCAAAGGCAAGTGTGTATCCCAACTACCTTCAAATTCAATCACACAAGCCCGTAGCATATCCTCCAGTATCTGAATAACCCTCTCAGACTGGCCATCTGTCTATGGGTGGAATCTTTGTCTTTGAAGTTCAATCTAGTTCCTAGGGCTCTCTGAAGACTACCCCAGAATCTAGAAGTGAACCTAGGATCTCTGTCAGACATAATTGATACTGGCACTCCATGCAGTTTTACAATCTCATATATGTACAATATGGCCAATCTTTCCAGGCTATAGTCCATCCGAACTGGCAAAAAGTGAGCAAACTTGGTTAGTCTGATAACTATGACCTATACTGCATCATGACTATTCTATGTCCTCGGAAATCTCATCACAAAATCCATAGTTATCTGTTCTCTTACTCTGTTTCATAGGGTGCTATTTGTATGCTAGCTCGACACTTATTATTATATACGAATTCTGTTAGTGGGATGTATCTGTCCCATCTCCCCTCGGATTCAAGGATGGAAGTTCTCAGTATATTCTCGAGGGTTTATTCCATTTTACAGGTTATTATTATCATTTCATTTCATTATTTATAGAAACTCAACGAGTTTTAAAATTTACCTAAATCACTTGTTTCGACTGTTCATCCGTCTGAGGATGATAAGTCGTACTGATATCTTTAAGTTTATAGCAATTACTGTGGTACAGATAATTCACATTAATATAACTGAGTCACTGACTCTAGCTACCTTACAAGTGTAGTCTTTCGATAGGCTAGTTCTGAAGTTTTAAATTTCTGACTAAAATTTTCACATTTATTTTCAGTACTAGTACTCTATTCGGGTGCAACTATATCAATTTATAGATTACTTACGAATATTCTTAATTTATTGTACTACGAGGAAGCACGTAGCTCTACACAATAATCCCGTGTCGGTACTATAATCTGCAGCTTACAATATAAACATCGAGAACATTATATAGTCACTACGTTATAACCTCATGGACTAGGTTTTCTATCATCTTATCTTTCTCGAATCCACTAATATCCTAAACCGATTCTGATTACAATATCCCTTGACAATTACTAACAGTAACATCTTTGCCCTCATCTAGAGCAATTCCATTACTGCATCTTACTTTTACGTCCTCTTGCCTTACATTAAGTAGGCTCGCCAATTAGCTTTATAATTTATGGTGTGTTAGAAAATACTTTTCGCCGATAAACTCTCTCAAAACTAATTTCACTTATTATCACAATCCTTATCTTAAAGGACTAATCACTAATGCATCAAAATTTATTCCCCTATAAAGGAATAACAACAAAACATATAGTTCTGACACTAACATAAAAGTATGCAAACTCCAGGTCAAACAATACATATATATATATATATCTTAGTTACTAATTGAGAAAGTACCAGCAATAATGTCAAAAGTCTCAGCCTCTTCTCTCTGTCGTATAGCGTATACTCTAGCTGAAGCATCACCTTGTTTTGGTTGATTCACAGTACTTTGACTTCTAAGTGTACTGCCCCTACCTCTACCTCTACCTCTACTAACTGATGGTGAACTCTTTGGGGTAGAAACTTGGGTTGATCTCTTTGGTGTAGTAAATGATCTAGAACGACCTGGATTTACACAATCCCTAGCAAAATGGCCAGTCTCTCCACAGTTAAAACATGCTCCTACGGCTCTATAACATACCCCACTATGTGGTTTACCACAAGTTTCACAAAGTCGATCTGACAGCGCATTCACGGTTTCTGTTGAGTTTCTGATCGGATCGAGGTGGTTTACGTCCAAAGATCTATCTCTACCGGACTTCTTACTATCTCTGTTGTATCCCCCAAAGTTTTTCCTCTTTCCAGTAAAACCACTAGAACTCTGTTCTACTGACTTTCCCTCTTTTTCTGTCTTCTCTGATTTCTTTTTCTCAGGAGCCACTTCAGATTCAATTCTTTCTAATTCTAGTGCTTGAGAAATAAGTTCAGAGAAGTTATTATGTTTGAACCCAACCACTTGTAATCTGATACTAGGCTTCAAGCCGGTTTCAAACCTCTTACATCTCTCCCTACTGGTAGAAAGTAGACTTACTGCATAATGGCTCAGGCGGAAAAATTCCCTTTCATATTCAACCACTGATCTACTCCCCTGTTTCAGACTTAAGAACTCTTGTAGCTTCTGGTCTACATAAGCATCAGGGACATATTTCTGCCTGAATTCCCTGAGAAAGTCATTCCATGTTAGCACTGTAGGTTCTACCAGACTGTGGGGAATAGTTTTCCACCAGTCATAAGCATCCCCCTGTAGCAAAGATACTGAGTATTCAAATTTGAGCTCCTCTGTGCAGTACAATTTCTTGAATACCCTATCCATCCTTTCTAACCACTGTTCTGCCTCTAGAGGTCTACTATCCCCTTGAACTCTGTAGCCCCATACTTCATCAATTTGTCATACTGCCTTGCAGAAGACTGTGGTTGTACCACTGGTGTCTGTATTAGGACTTGAGTAGGCACATTACCAGCCATTTGTTGGAACATTGCAGCCGTCTGTGGCGAGCGAATCGAGCAGAAATGCTTGTAGAGGGTCTTCTTTGAACCACTAACATTATGTACGACTGGGGCATCCCTTTGCACCTCAGCCTTTATAGATTGATCGACTGAACGATCACCCTCTTCCATAGTCAATGCGAGGATCTTAGACCTCCTGAACAATTAATACAAGGAGATTTCCTCCCGTTAGTGCATATTTATATTGTAATGTACTGTATGTATCAAACAATGATATTGAGCAGTTGTACTATGAAGAAATAACATTCAAATAACAGGTGAAAACAGAATTTAAAACTTTGCTCTGATACCACTAAAACATGTCACACCCTACCCCTCTGTAAGGCATAACATGATCCCGTAGTATACCCAATGAATTACCAACTTCGTCTACTGATAACCCATTAAATATACTACAAGAGATTTTAAAAAACTTTTCTTACTTCTTTTACAGTGGTGAGCACTATTTACAGGTGTTAAAAACCTTTTTGATCTGAAGTGATAGAACTAACACATTTGAATTATTTGGAATTTCTGTAAAAATTTTGGCAGAATGCCATCTGTATTTTGGATAAAACAGTTCTTCAGAAAACCTGTAAAAAGCACTTCAATTATTTTCCAAATCTCAACTCCAACATTTTTCTCAATACAACATATTTCTCAACTCAAATCCCCAATAGTTTTTCAAAAGCTGAGATATAGGAAATACAATATAATTTTTACAAGTCAAAATAACTCATAATTATTTTGCAACCTCAAGTTACAATTTGAATTTACAACTGCTCAAACCAAAACAATATGTACATACAGTGGTCATACATTACAGTACAAAATGCAAAAAGCGGTATACTCGTTATACCCGAAAAATCTCTCGCTGGAGGTACTAGCATCCTAGTCTGCTGCCCTGTCTGTCTGTCTACCTGTGACAATAGTAAAAAGCTATCGCTGAGACAATGTCTCAGTGGTGCACAACATTAACCAAATACAACTTTAAATCACAATTCATAAACCATATAAATAGTGGATACATAAAACCATAGTTAAATTCAAGACAATGAATGTCATAAGGAATTTAAACTCCAATTCACAATTTGTCAAAATTCATAATAACACAATTTAGTCAAATAATTTAAGAATACCGTATTGCCAATTCATACACAATTTGATCAAAATACTTAATAACACAGTGTTGCCGATCAATATCACAATTTAAGCCAGGACATAACTTTTCCACACATGCCGTGTTGTACACCACGACAAGACATACTCACCCCAATAATCAAAATCAATGAGGGAGGAAGCTAGCTATATAATGAGTACTCATCCATACTCACCTCAGACTGGAAAGTCAAAGAGGGAGGAACATAATCATACTCACCCCAGACTGATAAGTCAAAGAGGGAGGAATAATCACACTCACCCCATTAATGGAGGAGGAACATAATGTGATGTCATGCCAATTGTGAATCAAAACAATTCCAAACATTTTATTCAAATGATCCGAAGAATCCAATAAATTTCCAAAGTTATAATTTCATTCACAAAATGGCAACACAATTCGTAATTCACTTCAATTTCCACAAAAACCATTTCTGATGCTTTTCAATCAATAAGTATCCATCAAATACCATTCAAACAGTTTCTCACAGTTTCAAATCATTTATAATGCTTTTCAAGCAATAAATATCCATTCAAGTACATTTCCACAATTTAAAACAATAACATAAAAGTAGTTATAATTTATTTCAATTGAAAATAATTCAAAAGAAATAGCCGTTGTGCACAAACCTCTAATATTTGTCTCATGGTCTGGACTCAGTGTTTCCTTCCCTTTTCCTAAGTGTTTGAAGTGTTTCAGTGCTAAATTAATTTGTCTCTAACGATAATGTTCGATAAGTAATTCACTGAAAGCTATTATTTGCTTAATCACCTAATATACCAACCCTCGATGCGTTTTAGGTAAATTAAGTTTTACTGTCATTAATATGTCACATTCGATAGGGTTTTAGGTTGGTACGTTTTAGCAAACTCATTTCCTCGTTTAGTGCATTTTAATGCAACTTGCATGATTCCGGGATACTAGTTTGACCTAGCCGGACGACCTAGTTCCCTCGATTTTCGGGTTTCAATCGAAACTACAAACTTGTAGATCTATGTCTTATGGACAGCGGTGCAAAATTTCAGGTCATTCCGAGTTATGTAGACTAAGTTATGGTCATTATACTATGCTGGTCCAATGGTATCAAATTAGGTCAATTTTAGGTCAATTTGGTCAACTCTGGTTCGGCCAATTTTTGGACCCGAACTTGTGCAAGCTTTTTGACTTGCTTCTGGTCATTTCTGAGCTTTGGTGTCTTCATAAGACTTGTAGGTATGGGTCTTAACTATTCATGGTTAAAATTTCAGGTCGATTGGACCTGTTTTAAGTGAGTTATGTCCTAAAAACTCACTGCTGCCCAATTGGTCATTTTTCAGGTCCTAATTGCACCTAATCCGAATTGGTCATTTTTTTATGTCACCATGCAAGCAGAATTTTGGTATGCTTTCTCAATGAAAGTTGGCACATTTTGTGCCTAGTTTCACCTCCAATTGGTCTCATACCAATTGAGGTTACACATTTAAAGTTATAGGCTAAAATGTATACTGCCTTAATCACATTGCTTAAACATACATCAATTACACCCTTACCTTACTAGATGTTCACTTCCCTACCAAATCTGTTTTGGTACATTACCAAAACCATACTCCTCTTCACTTTAAAGTCATTTTGGGCAGATTACAATTATCCTCAACACACCAAATATAACTCTAATTCCCAAAGTCCAAATACAATTACACATACACATAAATATTACCAGTTTTTACATACACTTTACACAACAAATTCATATACATATCCATCAATCCTTAATGCCACAATTCTGCCCATATCTTCATGAACCACATGCACTTATCCAAGAGTTCCAAGGCTGCCGAAAATGTCCCTCAACCCCAAAGTGTCCTACAATTCACCAATTTCCATTCCAAGTGCAAAATCACCATATATATGTGGAATAATTTACTAGGATATTAAATCACTTAATCAACATCATTTCTCACCAAATATATGTAAAAATATTTCATCAAATACATAACTCCATGGCTGTCCAAAATGAACATCTCAATAACTCTTCAAACCTAAAAATTTTCTTCACAAAACCAACACCCATAACATGTACACAAAGTTTAACAAAGCAATCTTCAAAAATGTGAACTTACCTTATGGTTGGAACTTGCCAAACCTTGATTAAACTTCTTAAATTTGGTATCAAGCTCTTCCTTATGATGTGTAGACAAACTTTCATGAAGGAACCTAAGTGTTTAGAAGTGAAGTGAGGGGTTAGATGAAGCTTGAATGAAAATGGCCATGGAGGATTTTTCCTTTTCTTCAATTCGGCTAGTTTAATGGAAATGGAGAAGATGAACTTTCTGATGGGTATAGTGGACTTACATCAGCACATTTTATTGTTTAATTAAATCATTAGTGGCCCACTCACACATTTAATCATTTAATAAGCTTAATTTCCCTTTATTCCACATTAAACCCTTAATTCCTACTATTTACTTTAGGTACCACCAAATTAATTTTTCATTTTATTTTCTAAGTGTAATATTATTTATTTTTAATGGAAATTTAGGTCAAAAGACAATTCGGGATGTCAAATGACCATAATGCCCCTGTTTGGATTGCATTCCCGATTTTTCGGTAACACCGAGTTTTGTCTGTTTTTCGATTTTTCACTTTTCTTTGTACTAATTATTTAATTTTTCTTTGTTATTTCTAATGATATTTATACTTCAATTGATGTCTATTTAAGTCCTAAAAATGTTTTCTGGGGTTCCCCGCAGTCCAAGGCTAGTCAACGGTCCACGCCGTGACTTCCCGGTGCGGTCACCCATCGCTAGGGTTTCCGGCTCGCTTAACTTGGTTACATTTCTTTGCTATTATTTTTCCTTTGTTTTTCTTGTATTTTCTTTTCTTGTATTTCATTATTTTATGTCTCCTCACTCATAACGAAGTGTAGTTCTAGGCATCCTAGCTGTCCGGACAGCACTGGTCACCGGAACAGCAGAATGCACTACCGAACTTAGGGGTGTTACATCATAAAACTTTAAAGTTTGTAATATTTTGTATACATTAAACTCCTATGGATAGTGTTTTGATGAATGTAAAATATGATGGATTGTATTTTGAAATTATGAAATTGTGAGACTAAAAAATTAGTTGGAGTGTTAAGATTTTGATATTATCATATTAAACTGTTTTTAAAAGGTTTGGAAGGACAGTTTGTCCGAAATACAGATGGCACCTTGCCAGATTTCTATTACTATTTTTGAAACACTGATTTTATTAAAGTATGAAAATAGTATCAGCATGATATGAATATTACATAAAAGACTTCTTTAAAATCAAAATGAGTTCAGGAAAATGAGTTAATTACAGACTAGGTGCTCCGGCATGCCGTGTAGCACGCCTTGCTCGGCTATATTGTAGACGAGCGACGGGTGTTATATTTAGTGATATTAGAGCAAGATTTAGGCATTTCTTAACCTAGATAGATTGCATATCATGCATTGCATTGTAAGTGTTAAGATGACTCCAATGCAAATCTTTTGATTTGATTTGTTATTTTGATCAGAATATGGACTCCACATTGCAAAGAGCGGTCGATGAGGAGGTGGAGAGTCATGCTTCATCTATGACTAAACCAGGAGATAGGAGGGAACCTGCTCCACCGGTACCCGATGCACTAGCCACATTTCAGCAAATGGCTGAGTTCTTTAGACAGATGGCAGGAGTTATGCCACCAATACCACCTCCACATCAAAAATCTCATATGAAGAAACTTAGAAAGTTTGGAGCAGTGGATTTTCTGGGCAAAAGGGAAGATGATTCTATCACAGTTGAAAACTGGTTAGATAGAACTGGAAGAGTCTTGAAACAACTTCATTGTACTCCAGAGTAGAATTTGGAAGCTGCTGTATCACTACTGTAAGATGATGCATACCAATGGTGGGATACAGTAACTAATGAGGTGCCACTAGAACAAATAACTTGGAATTTCTTTCTCAATGAGTTCAAAAAGAAGTATGTGGGCAATGTATACCTAGAAGAGAAAAGAAAGGACTTTATTACCCCACGCCAGAGGCAGCTAACAGTGGCTGAATATGAAAGAGAATTTGTCAGACTGAGCAGTGATGGGCGGGAAATAATCCCTAATGAGGCCGAGAGATGCAAGAGATTTGAGGAAAGACTCAATGATAACATTAAAGTAATGATTACAGCCTTGGGGATTACAGAGTTTGCCAAGTTAGTGGAAACTGCATTGAAGGTTGAAAAAGTTAGAATAAATGAGCAGAACAGAAAGGACAGATAGTAGAAAAGAGGTTAGGGTCAGACCGGTACATCTTCTGCCCCTAGTAAGAAATTCAGAGGTTCACCTACTCAAAGTTTTAGTAGAGCACTAAGTTAGGGCCAGTCATAGAGGCCCAAATCTCAGTTTTCATTGAGGAGAGGCCAGTCCACACCTTTAGTGGCTAGCTCTCCAGGGACAGGGTTCAAGGGACCAGCCCCAACAGTATCTGTTCCTTACCCACATTGCCAAAAATGGCAAATGGCATAAGGGTGAATGTTGGAGGATGATAGGTGCTTGTTTATGATGTGGGTCTATAGACCACCTAGTCCGAGATTGTCCTTGTAAAAATGCTACATCTACTCCGGTATCAACTAATAGGCCTGCCCCTCCAGCTCCAAGAGGTGGAAAGTCGGGTAAGGCTGAGGTAGCTGGTACTTTATAAAAACCTGTATCAGAGTCTGTGGGGAGAGCATTGTTAGTAGTATGCCCTAGAGCATATCATTTAGTATGTATCTTGCACATATTTTTATTAATAAAAGGCATTTCCACTTTTCCGTTTACATAATATATTTATGTGTAATAGAAAAGGTCCATTGATATTTTGTTAGAAATATTATTCTTAAGTTGTTAAGAATATGAGTTACAATATTTCTAGCACGAAGTATCATAAATAGATTCACAATCGAGGATACTTCATAATAAGGACATGACTTATCCAGAAAGATTGTATTCATGTTTGTTCCCAAGTTATTTATATGAGATATAAATAAGATGGAATGGTGAGTCTCATGCCATATAACAAACATGATAGGCACTTATAAATGATAAGTAGGCCGAACCAGTGACACTTATGACAAGCACATGGAGTTTACTCTTGTCAATGTTTTGTCATAAATCATATCAGTGCATATAATCTTTAGACACGAGATATACAGTTATCTTGTATATAGGTAGTTTGAGTTTGATACTGCTTTCATACTTGTACTGTGTATGGGTATATGGACATGTGTTGGCTCCTACTAGTTATATATGGAGGTAGGTGTTGATCAAGATGGAATCTGTTCCTCTAAGTAAATAGAGATAAAATCCTATGTTCATTTAATTGCTCTTGATGTTTCAAGTTCTGGCAGACAGATAGATTTATTCAGAAAAGAGTTTCGATGAGAAAATCTTTTAATCAAGAACTGGAATTAAAAGAGAACATAATATTCATAGCAAATGGAGTTTGACATAAACCATGACTCGGCTTGAGTTGGGATTTTGTAACAGAGAGATTCTAGTGCATGGTAACATATGATTATAGGTTCATTTAAGGTAAACCTTATTACTAATTGGGTGGCCATGGCATGCTATGCTAGGTGTTAACCATGGTCTATGAGGTTCATAAAATGATTTAGAGAAATCATTTATGGTAAGAAAGAGTTCTGATGATATTAAGAGTTGATATCATGTCTCATTGCCAATTAGTGATGAGCCTAGTAAGTCACACACATACACAAGTTATCACCTAATTAAATATGATTTAATTAATTAATTAAAGAGTTTAATTGATTAATTAAATAGGTTTGGTTTGCAATTAGTTTGCAAAGTCCCTAGCATGACTTGAAATCAAATCTAGATTATTGGATGTATAATATAAGTTAAATTTATATTTAAAGTGTTTAAATATGAATTTAATTAATGAGAAATTAATTAATAGAGATTAATTAATTTATTTATATTTGATATAAATTAATTAGAAGAATAAAAATAATTATTTTGGGTTGAGAACTCAAAATTAAGACACAGGGGCATTTTGGTCATTTTGCAGTGTGACACGTGGCACCATGAGATGGTGACACATGGCATAACACATAAGCTTGCCAAATGTTTTTGTAATCATGTAAGATGATTAAAATCAAGGTTACATATAGGTTTGACACTTGGCACAATGTGATTGGGTCACTTAAACCTAGAGCTAATCAAAGGGTGACATGTGGCAAGGGTTTAATGTGTTAACCTAGCTGTTTAAGTGTTGTTATGAGAAAATAAAATTCAACCAGCAGCCACACTCCTTGGTCACGCCATTTTGCAGCCCTCCCTCTATTTTTCTTCATCTCTCATCAATTCAAAGAGATTAGCCATCAATCTCTTGAATTAAGAACACTAGAAATTGTTTCTAGTGTCCTGTTTATATCTCTAATCTCTTAAAAGGCAGAACTTGAATTTCTAATTAATAGAAAAGGCTTTAGAAGCTGTTCAAGGGCTTCCATAGGTGTTCTTGGTGTGGACAAGCTAGAGGGACAACATCTGGTGTCCTGAAGATGAATCTCAAAGGCGCAGACACTGCGATTGCATCAAGAGGTTAGTGTAATCGTTCTTGATTTAATCTAGGGTTCTAAAATTAATCTGATTAATTTTAAAATCTTAAATGGCAAATACAGATCCAAAAACATATTAAAAGAGTTTTAATATGTTGTTTATCATTGAAATCAAATAGATAAAAATAAATCTTGCATGATGCATGTGACCCTAGGTGAAAATTTTTGAATTCAATGGTATAAACTTGTGTTTTTCACGCTTCCGTTCCTACAATTGGTATCAGAGCCACTATATTTGCCATTTAGATTGTTTATTATATGATTTAATTGTGTGATTTGATCATGAGATGATTGATCCATTGCTGGTTGGATCAAGAGGTGTGGCGGTATGCTTGATGAACTCCAACGTGGTGCGCATGGCTTTGGAAGATCATGGTGCGCATGGTTGTTATTAAATTCTGCAATTATTGCATGATGAAAGGTTCATCATATAACTAATTAAAATGTTTAATTAGGATTTTTAATCACACAATTAAATTATGATTCAAATCAAAAATTTTAAAAATTGTTTGAATGTGATTCAAATCTGAATTTTAAAAGTTGTTTGAATGTGATTCAAATCTGAATTTTTAAAGTTGTTTGAATCATATTTAAATCTGATTTTTTTAAAATTGATTGAATAAAATTCAAATCTGATTTTTTTAAAAATGTTTGAATGTGATTCAAATCTGAATTTTTGAAGTTGTTTGAATGTGATTCAAATCTGAATTTTTAAATTTGTTTGAATGAGATTCAAATCTGAATTTTTAAATTTATTTGAATCATATTCAAATCTGGATTTTTAAGTTGAATATGAGATATTCAATTTAATTTAAGTATGTATGTTTTATTTAATTATTAAATAGTGATATACATGATGGATGATCATGGACTATAAAAGACCAATGTGATTGGATTTATTTCTTTTATGTTTCTTTTGGATTGTAAATTAATTAATTTATTTTAATTTATTTTGGGCATGTATTATTAAGTTTGTAATAATTTTTGGTTGTAATTTCATTTATTTAAGTTCTTGTAAATTTGCCTTGGTATGCTAAGGATTACTGTGTAATATTGGATTGCAAGAAGTTCAAGGAGGTCAAGAGCATTGGTGGGACCAGTGGGAGGAATTCAAGATCAAGTGTTGATTATGTACTCCTTCAGCAACTCTTATAAAATGAATGAATGAAATGCACCTAGGAATGCCCTTATTCAATTCTTGGTGGCTCAGAATTGAATCCCTTAGAAAGTCCATGATCATACCATATTTACTGCTTATCCATGAATGCATGAGATGTATGGAAATGTATGCAATTATATGATATATGCATGCTAAATGGATAATGTGCAAAGTGAGACCTTAATAATAATTAGAACGACCATAAAATCTTCCAAACAAATGATTAAGTTGGATATGCTATAATTAACGTAATTATAAAATAGGCCCTCCATTGGGGCAATTATTTTAAGAAATTTTAAATAGTTGCATGAGATGCAATTAATTTAAGAGATTTTCTTAAGAATAATTGTTAAGCATGAGATGTTGTAAATATGTAAATGGTTTGGTGGCCAATATTGGATGTACCTGAGGACATTAAAATTATTTACATAATTACTGACTCAATGGGATCAACTTAATTAATGCAAGATAAGTCAATAATGGATGTACCTGAGATTTTGAGCATTAGGGGCTAGGTAAAGGATTGAACCTCACATGAGATGTGATGGGCAAGGAGTTGCTCACTTATAGTTTATTGTAATTCCAATAATGGATGTACCTGAAGATGATCAATAGAATTATAAGAATTCAATCACCCACTAGAAATCCATCCTACTAGGATTTCCGTTTCCTACTTTGGAAGTGTAGGATTCGCTAAGTTAGTGGGAGGACCAATTTGATTAAAAGACCATAATCATTTTGGTTAATTACATGATACATTTACTAATTAATCTGGTTATTTTCTGTAGTTAATTTTCTGATAAAAATGAGCACAAAACAACCACCACCATCCAATATCCTTGCGAGCATACTTGATCACAATAGGTTGACAGGACCAAATCTGTCTGATTGGCTAAGAAATTTGAAGCTTGTCCTGAACATTGAACATATAGGATATGTTCTAGATTCAAATGTTCCTGGTCCCTTACCTCCAGAGGCCACACAAGAGGAACATGATACTTTTGACAAGTTGAAGGAGCATGATATGAGAGCTAAGTGTTACATACTTGCTTCCATGAGTAATGAGTTACAGAAGCAACATGAGAACATGCAGAGTGCGAGTGAGATCCTCCTTCACCTACAAGAGTTGTATGGTGAGCACAAAGAGAATGCTAGGTATGAGATATCTAGCGGCTATTCCGTATGAGGATGTCGAGGGACAGAATGTTGGGGATCATGTCCACAAGATGATTCGGCTGATTGAGCAGTTGGAACATCTTGACTTCAACATGGATTTCCAACTACAGACGGATTTGATCCTTCAGTCCCTTCTTGAGTCTTTTGGGAATTTTGTGACAAATTTCCATATGACTAAATAGGAATGCACCTTAGCTGGTTTACTCAACATGCTGGTTATTGCCCAAAAGAATATGCCAGGCAATAAAGGGAAAGAGGTAGCTTTTGTTGCATCTTCTTCTGCTGGAAAGTCCAACAAGAAGAAGGGAAATAAGAAAAAGAAAACTCAGATTCTGGTCCTTCCAAGAAAATAGCTAAACAGAAAAGGAAGACTAAAGTCGATGAAGGCAAGGAAAGTGTTTCCCTTGCCAAAAGGATGGTCCTTTGGAAAAGGAACCGCCTGCAGTATCTTACTTCTCGAAGGACAAGAAGGATACACCTTCGGAAGGTATGTCCATATCTTGTTATTTAGATTCGATGATACTCATAGTTCATCTACAGCTTGGGTTTTAGATCTGGTGCGGTTCTCACATTTCTAATGATATGCGGGAACTAGCAAGCGATGGCGACTTGCGTTCTCAAGATATTAGAGTCCGGATTGGCAATGGCTCAACTGTTGAAGCTTTAGCCATAGGATCTAAATCATTTTACATGTTTGGACATGTTTTGTGTTTGCATAATATTTTATATGTACCTGATGCTTTTAAGAACATCATTTCTATATCTAGTTTGACTAGAAATGGCTATGAATTTTAGTTCACTGATGATGTTTGCAATATTTATTTTGGAAATAAATATGTTGGTTCAGGTTATATGAATGATGGTCTTTATTATTTGGATAATAATGACAAACACAAATTGAATGCTTGCTTCTGTAACTCATTACTCATGGAAGCAAGTATGTAACACTTAGCTCTCATATCATGAGAACATGCAGAGTGCGAGTGAGATCCTCCTTCACCTACAAGAGTTGTATGGTAAGCACAGCAGGAATGCTAGGTATGAGATATCTAGACAGCTATTCCGTATGAGGATGTCTGAGGGACAGAATGTTGGGGATCATGTCCACAAGATGATTCGGCTGATTGAGCAGTTGGAACATCTTGACTTCAACATGGATTTCCAACTACAGACGGATTTGATCCTTCAGTCCCTTCTTGAGTCTTTTGAGAATTTTGTGACAAATTTCCATATGACTAAATAGGAATGCACCTTAGCTGGTTTACTCAACATGCTGGTTATTGCCCAAAAGAATATGCCAGGCAATAAAGGGAAAGAGGTAGCTTTTGTTGCATCTTCTTCTGCTGGAAAGTCCAACAAGAAGAAGGGCAATAAGAAAAAGAAAACTCAGATTCCTGGTCCTTCCAAGAAAATAGCTAAACAGAAAAGGAAGACTAAAGCTGATGAAGGCAAAGGAAAGTGTTTCCACTGCCAAAAGGATGGTCACTGGAAAAGGAACTGCCCAGAGTATCTTACTTCTCTGAAGGACAAGAAGGATACACCTTCGGAAGGTATGTCCATATCTTGTTATTTAGATTCTGATGATACTCATAGTTCATCTACAGCTTGGGTTTTAGATACTGGTGCCAGTTCTCACATTTCTAATGATATGCAGGAACTAGCAAGCGATGGCGACTTGCGTTCTCAAGATATTAGAGTCCGGATTGGCAATGGCTCAACTGTTGAAGCTTTAGCCATAGGATCTAAATCATTTTACATGTTTGGACATGTTTTGTGTTTGGATAATATTTTATATGTACCTGATGCTTTTAAGAACATCATTTCTATATCTAGTTTGACTAGAAATGGCTATGAATTTTAGTTCACTGATGATGTTTGCAATATTTATTTTGGAAATAAATATGTTGGTTCAGGTTATATGAATGATGGTCTTTATTATTTGGATAATAATGACAAACACAAATTGAATGCAAGTGATCTAAAAGAATGCAATGCCATGGTGAAAACCAACTCAAGTTCAAAATATATTTGGCACTTAAGATTATGTCATATTGCAGAAGATAGGATTGCAAAATTGGAGAAAATGGGGATTCTATCCTCATTGGGCTCTGAGCCTACTCCAACTTGTGAATCTTGCCTTCAGGGTAAAATGACTAGATCACCCTTTGTTGGACAAGGGCTAAGAGCTGAAAATATTTTGGAGCTAATACATAGTGATGTATGTGGTCCATTTAAAGAAAGGTTTGGGTATTTGTATTTGATGAAATACAAACATGAATCTTTTGAAAAGTTCAAAGAATTTAAATCTGAAGTAGAAAATCAAACAGGAAAGAATATTAAAGCTCTTCGATTAGATCGTGGAGGTAAATATTTGAGTACTAAATTTGATGAATACTTGAGAGAGCATTGCATTGTTTCTCAGCTGACTCCTCCAGGAACGCCACAGCTGAATGGTGTATCTGAAAGGAGAAATCGTACCCTATTGGATATGGTACGTAGTATGATGAGCTATACTGATATGCCAATCTTCTTTTGGGGATTTGCATTAGAATCAGCTTTGTATATTTTGAATAGGATTCAATCAAAATCAGTTTCTTCCACACCTTATGAGATATGGCATGGAAGAAAACCAAGTCTTAAGCATGTTAAGATTTGGGGTTGTCCAGCTTATATCAAAAAGCTGAACACTGATAAATTAGAGACCAAATCAGAAAAAAGGTCGATTTGTTGGATATCCAAAAGATAGTTTTGGATATTATTTTTATTTGCCTACTTCACAAAAGGTTGTGATAAGTAGAGATGCCACATTTCTTGAACAACAGTTTGTTCAAGATGGAGGCAAAGGAAGGCAAATAGAGTTAGAATTGGAGAATTCTGACCAACCAACAGATCAGATGGATATAGATCCATCTAGTCAACCAATATTCGCTGATGAAACATCTACAGCTGTTCCTCGTAGAACAACCAGGGTATCTCACACACCAGTGAGATATGGTTTTCTTCATGAAGAAGAACAAGAGTTGTCTACTCATGAAGAAGTAGATCATGGAGATGATCCACTTACTTATGAAGAAGCTATATCAGATATAGACTCTTCAAAATGGATTGATGCTATGAAATCCGAGATAGATTCCATGTATAAGAATCAAGTTTGGGATCTTGTTGACCCACCTGAAGGTATTATACCTATAGGGAACAAATGGGTTTTCAAGAAGAAAATTGGTTCTGATGGAAAGGTAGAGACCTATAAGCAAGGCTAGTAACGAAAGGGTTTCACCAAAGGCAAGGAATCGACTATGAGGAGACTTTCTCGCCTGTTGCCATGCTTAAATCAATTAGGATTTTATTAGCAATAGCTGCATACTATGATTATGAGATTTGGCAGATGGATGTCAAAACAGCTTTTCTCAATGGATACATTGAAGAAAACATTTTCATGGAACAACCTAGGGGATTTGAATCCCAAGATGGTTCCAAGGTATGCAAGCTAAAGCGATCCATTTATGGGTTGAAACAAGCTTCGAGGAGTTGGAACATCCGTTTTGATGAAGCCATTAAATCCTTTGGTTTTATCAAAAATGAGGATGAGCCATGTGTATATAAGAAGGTTAGTGACAGTGCTATCACTTTCCTTGTCTTATATGTGGATGACATACTGTTGATGGGTAATGACACAGGTATGTTGACGACTATAATGTTAGTAGTATGCCCTAGAGCATATCATTTAGTATGTATCTTGTACATAATTTTATTAATAAAAGGCATTTCCATTTTTCCGTTTACATAATATATTTATGTGTAATAGAAAAGGTCCATTGATATTTTGTTAGAAATATTATTCTTAAGTTCTTAAGAATATGAGTGACAATATTTCTAGCACAAAGTATCATAAATAGGTTCACAATCGAGGATTCTTCATAATAAGGACATGACTTATCCAGAAAGATTATATTCATGTTTGTTCCCAAGTTATTTATATGAGATATAAATAAGATGGAATGGTGAGTCTCATGCCATATAACAAACATGATAGGCACTTATAAATGATAAGTAGGCCGAACCAGTGACACTTATGACAAGCACATGGAGTTTACTCTTGTCAATGTTTTGTCATAAATCATATCAGTGCATATAATCTTTAGACCTGAGATAGCGCAGTTATCTTGTATATAGGTAGTTTGAGTTTGATACTGCTTTCATACTTGTACTATGTATGGGTATATGGGCATGTGTTGGCTCCTGCTAGTTATATATGGAGGTAGGTGTTGATCAAAATGGAATCTGTTCCTCTAAGTAAATAGAGATAAAATCCTATGTTCATTTAATTGTTCTTGATGTTTCAAGTTCCTGGCCAGGACAGATAGATTTATTCAGAAAAGAGTTTCTGATGAGAAAAATCTTTTTAATCAAGAACTGGAATTAAAAGAGAACATAATATTCATAGCAAATGGAGTTTGACATAAACCATGACTCCAGCTTGAGTTGGGATTTTGTAACAGAGAGATTCTAGTGCATGGTAACATATGATTATAGGTTCTTTTAAGGTAAATCTTATTACTAATTGGGTGGCCATGGCATGCTATGCTAGGTGTTAACCATGGTCTATGAGGTTCATAAAATGATTTAGAGAAATCATTTATGGTAAGAAAGAATTCTGATGATATTAAGAGTTGATATCATGTCTCATTGCCAATTAGTGATGAGCCTAGTAAGTCACACACATACACAAGTTATCACCTATTTAAATATGATTTTATTAATTAATTAAAAAGTTTAATTGATTAATTATTAATTAAATAGGTTTGGTTTGCAATTAAATTGCAAAGTCCCTAGCATGACTTGAAACCAAATCTAGATTATTGGATGTGTAGTATAAATTAAATTTATATTTAAAGAGTTTAAATATGAATTTAATTGATGAGAAATTAATTAATAGAGATTAATTAATTAATTTATATTTGATATAAATTAATTAGAAGAAGAAAATAATTATTTTGGGTTAAGAACTCAAAATTAAGACACAGGGGTATTTTTGTCATTTCACAGTGTGACACGTGGCACCATGAGATGGTGACACATGGGATTACACATAAGCTTGCCAAATGTTTTTTTTTTTAATCATGTAAGATGATTAAAATCAAGATTAAATATAGGTTTGACACTTGGCACAATGTGATTGGGTCACTTAAACCTAGAGCTAATCAAAAGGTGACATGTGGCTAGGGTTTAATGTGTTAACCTAGCTATTTAAGTGTGGTTATGAAAAGAAAAAAAAAATAACCAGCAGCCTCTCCTCTCATTTGTCACGCCACTTTGAGCCTCTCCAGTTATTTCTCTTCATCTCTCATCAATTCAAAGAGATTAGCCATCAGTCTCTTGAATTAAGAACACTAGAAATTGTTTCTAGTGTCCTGTTTACATCTCTAATATCTTAAAAGGCAGAACTTGAATTTCTAATTAATAGAAAAAGCTTTAGAGGCTGTTCAAGGGCTGCCATAGGTGTTCTTTGTGTGGACAAGCTAGAGGGACAACATTTGGTGTCCTGAAGACGAATCTCAAAGGCGCAGACACGCTGCAGTGCATCAAGAGGTTAGTGTAATCGTTCTTGTTTTAATCTAGGGTTCTAAAATTAATCTGATTAATTTTAAAATCTTAAATGGCAAATACAGATCCAAAAACATATTAAAAGAGTTTTAATATGTTGTTTATCATTGAAATCAAATAGATAAAAATAAATCTTGCATGGTGCATGTGACCCTAGGCGAAATTTTTTTGAATTCAATGGTATAATCTTGTTTTTTTTTCACGTTTGCGTTCCTTCAATTGGTATCAGAGCCACTATATTTGCCATTTAGATTGTTAATTATATGATTTAATTGTGTGATTTGATCATGAGATGATTGATTCATTGCTGGTTGGATCAAGAGGTGTGGCGGCACACATGGTGAAGCCACCATTGGTGGCGGCAACAATGGTTCCATGGGTGGTTCAAGGTTTGGCTTTTAATTCTGCAATTGTTGTATGATCTAAGGCCTATTCTTTGACTAATTAAAGTGTTTAATTAGTAGTTTTAATCACACAATTAAATTATGATTCAAATCAGAATTTTAAAAATTGTTTGAATGTGATTCAAATCTGAATTTTAAAAGTTTTTTGAATGTGATTCAAATCTGAATTTTTAAAGTTATTTGAATCATATTTAAATCTGATTTTTTAAAATTGATTCAATAAAATTCAGATCTGATTTTTTTAAAAATATTTGAATGTGATTCAAATCTGATTTTTTTAAAAATGTTTGAATGTGATTCAAATCTGAATTTTTGAAGTTGTTTGAATGTGATTCAAATCTGAATTTTTAAATTTGTTTGAATGAGATTCAAATCTGGATTTTTAAATTTATTTGAATCATATTCAAATCTGGATTTTTAAGTTGAACATGAGATATTCAATTTAATTTAAGTATGTATGTTTTATTTAATTGTTAAATAGTGATATGCATGATGGATGATCATGGACTATAAAAGACCAATGTGATTCGATTTATTTCTTTTATGTTTCTTTGGGATTATAAATTAATTAATTTATTTTAATTTATTTTAGGCATGTATTATTAAGTTTGTAATATTTTTGGGTTGTAATTTCATTTATTTAAGTTCTTATAAATTCGCCTTGGTATGCCAAGGATTACTATGTAATATTGGATTGCAAGAAGTTCAAGGAGGTCAAGAGCATTGGTGGGACCAGTGGGAGGAATTCAATATCAAGTGTTGATTATGTACTCCTTCAGCAACTCTTGTAAAATGAATGAATGAAATACACCTAGGAATGCCCTGATTCAATTCTTGGTGGCTCAGAATTGAATCCCTTAGAAAGTCCATGATCATACCATATTTACTGCTTATCCATGAATGCATGAGATGTATGGGAATGTATGCAATTATATGATATATGCATGCTAAATGGATAATGTGCAAAGTGAGACCTTAATAGTAATAAGGATGGCTATAAAATCTTCCAAACAAATGATTAAGTTGGAAATGGTATAATTAAAGTAATTATAACATAAGCCCTCCATTGGGGCAATTATTTTAAGAAATTTTAAATAGTTGCATGAGATGCAATTAATTTAAGAGATTTTCTTAAGAATAATTGTTAAGCATGAGATGTTGTAAATATGTAAATGGTTTGGTGGGCAATATTGGATGTACCTGAGGACATTAAAATTATTTGCATAATTACTGGCTCAATGGGATCAACTTAACTAATGCAAGATAAGTTAATAATGGATGTACACGATTTTGAGCATTAGGGGCTAGGTAAAGGATTGAACCTCACATGAGATGTGATGGGCAAGGAGTTGCTCACTTATAGTTTATTGTAATTCCAATAATGGATGTACCTGAGGATGATCAATAGAATTATAAGAATTCAATCACCCACTAGAAATCCATCCAACTAGGATTTCCGTTTTCTACTCTGGAAGTGTAGGATTCGCTAAGTTAGTGGGAGGACCAATTTGATTAAAAGACCATAATCATTTTGGTTAATTACATGATACATTTACTAATTAATCTGGTTATTTTCTGCAGTTAATTTTCTGATAAAAATGAGCACAAAACAACCACCACCATCCAATATCCTTGCAAGCATACTTGATCACAACAGGTTGACAGGACCTAATCTATCTGATTGGCTAAGAAATTTGAAACTTGTCCTGAACCTTGAACATATTGGATATGTTCTAGATTCAAATGTTCCTGGTCCCTTACCTCCAGAGGCCACACAAGAGGAACATGAAACTTTGGACAAGTGGAAGGAGCATGATATGAGAGCTAAGTGTTACATGCTTGCTTCCATGAGTAATGAGTTACAGAAGCAACATGAGAACATGCAGAGTGCGAGTGAGATCCTCCTTCACCTACAAGAGTTGTATGGTGAGCACAAAGAGAATGCTAGGTATGAGATATCTAGACTATTATTGTATGAGGATGTCTGAGGGACAGAATGTTGGGGATCATGTCCACAAGATGATTCGGCTGATTGAGCAGTTGGAACATCTTGACTTCAACATGGATTTCCAACTACAAATGGATTTGATCCTTCAGTCCCTTCCAAAGTCTTTTGGGAATTTTGTGTCAAATTTCCATATGACTAAACAGGAATGCACCTTAGCTGGTTTACTCAACATGCTGGTTATTTCCCAAAAGAATATGCCAGGCAATAAAGGAAAAGAGGTAGTTTTGGTTGCATCTTCTTCTGCTGGAAAGTCCAACAAGAAGAAGGCAATAAGAAAAAGAAACCTCAGATTCCTAGTCCTTCGAAGAAAATAGCTAAACAGAAAAGGAAGACTAAAGCTGATGGAGGCAAAGGAAAGTGTTTCCACTGCCAAAAGGATGGGCACTGGAAAAGGAAATGCCCAGAGTATCTTGCTTCTCTGAAGGACAAGAAGGATACACCTTCGGAAGGATGTCCATATCTTGTTATTTAGATTATGATGATACTCATAGTTCATCTACAGCTTGGGTTTTAGATACTGGTGCCAGTTCTCACATTTCTAATGTAATGCAGGAACTAGCAAATAGTAGCAGCTTGCGTTCTCAAGATATTAGAGTCCGGATTGGCAATGGCTCAACTGTTGAAGCTTTAGCCATAGGATCTAAATCTTTTTACATGTTTAGACATGTTTTGTGTTTGGATAATATTTTATATGTACCTGATGCTTTTAAGAACATCATTTCTATATCTAGTTTGACTAGAAATGGCTATGAATTTCAGTTCACAGATGATGTTTGCAATATTTATTTTGGAAATAAATATGTTGGTTCGGGTTATATGAATGATGGTCTTTATTATTTGTATAATAATGACAAACACAAATTGAATGCAAGTGATCTAAAAGAATACAATGCCATGGTGAAAACCAACTCAAGTTCAAAATATATTTGGCACTTAAGATTATGTCATATTGCAGAAGATAGGATTGCAAAATTGGAGAAAATGGGGATTCTATCCTCATTGGGCTCTGAGCCTACTCCAACTTGTGAATCTTGCCTTCAAGGCAAAATGACTATATCACCCTTTGTTGGACAAGGGCTAAGAGCTGAAAATATTTTGGAATTAATACATAGTGATGTATGTGGTCCGTTTAAAGAAATGGCTAGAGGGGGCTTTCATTATTTTATTACCTTTACTGATGATAAATCAAGGTTTGGGTATTTATATTTGATGAAATACAAACATGAATCCTTTGAAAAGTTTAAGGAATTTAAATCTGAAGTAGAAAATCAAACAGGAAAAAGTATTAAAGCTCTTCAATCAGATCGTGGAGGTGAATATTTAAGTACTGAATTTGATGAATACTTAAGAGAGCATGGCATTGTTTCTTAGCTGACTCCTCCAGGAACGCCACAACTGAATGGTGTATCTGAAAGGAGAAATCGTACCCTATTGGATATGGTACGTAGTATGATGAGCTATACTGATATGCCAATCTTCTTTTAGGGATTTGCATTAGAATCAGCTTTGTATATTCTGAATAAGATTCCATCAAAATCAGTTTCTTCCACACCTTATGAGATATGGCATGGAAGAAAACCAAGTCTAAAGCATGTTAAGATTTGGGGTTGTCCAGCTTATATCAAAAAGCTGAACACTGATAAATTGTAGACCAGATCAGAAAAATGGTCGATTTGTTGGATATCCAAAAGATAGTTTTGGATATTATTTTTATTTGCCTACTTCACAAAAGGTTATGATAAGTAGAGATGCCACATTTCTTGAACAACAGTTTGTTCAAGAAGGAGGCAAAGGAAGGCAAATAGAGTTAGAATTGGAGAATTCTGACCAACCAACAGATCAGATGGATATAAATCCATCTAGTCAACCTATACCCATTGATGAAACATCTACAGCTGTTCCTCGTAGAACAACCAGGGTATCTCACCCACCAGTGAGATATGGTTTTCTTCATGAAGAAGAACAAGAGTTGTCTACTCATGAAGAAGTAGATCATGGAGATGATCCACTTACCTATGAAGAAGCTATATCAGATATAGACTCTTCAAAATGGATTGATGCTATGAAATCCGAGATAGATTCCATGTATAAGAATCAAGTTTGGGATCTTGTTGACCCACCTGAAGGTATTATACCTATAGGGAACAAATGGGTTTTCAAGAAGAAAATTGGTTCTGATGGAAAGGTAGAGACCTATAAGGCAAGGCTAGTAGTGAAAGGGTTTTGCCAAAGGCAAGGAATAGACTATGAGGAGACTTTCTACTGTTGCCATGCTTAAATCAATTAGGATTTTATTAGCAATAAATGCATACTATGATTATGAGATTTGGCGATGGATGTCAAAATGACTTTTCTCAATGGATACATTGAAGAAAACATTTTCATGGAACAACCTAGGGGATTTGAATCCTAAGATGGTTCCAAGGTATGCAAGCTAAAGCGATCCATTTATGGGTTGAAACAAGCTTCGAGGAGTTGGAACATCCGTTTTGATGAAGCCATTAAATCCTTTGGTTTTATCAAAAATGAGGATGAGCCATGTATATATAAGAAGGTTAGTGACAGAGCTATCACTTTCCTTGTCTTATATGTGGATGACATACTGTTGATAGGTAATGACACAGGTATGTTGACAACTATAAAGGTATGGTTGTCAAATACATTCTCCATGAAAGACTTAGGGGAGGCAACCTATATTCTTGGGATTCGCATCTATAGAGATAGAGCGAAAAGAATAAAAGGTTTATCCCAAAGTCTATACTTGGAAAAGGTGTTAAAGAGGTTTAACATGCTTGATTCCAAGAGAGGATTGTTACCAGTAAGACATGGTATCCATCTTTCTAAAGAGATGTCTCCAAAGACACCCGAAGAAAGAGATAAGATGGCCAGGATTCCATATCCTTCGGCTATTGGAAGTTTAATATATGCAATGTTGTGTAATAGGCCGGATATCGCATATGCTGTTTGTTTGACTAGAATGTATCAATCCAATCCAGGATTAGAACACTTGATAGCTGTCTAGAATATTCTTAAGTAATTGTGAAGAACTAAGGATTTATTCTTGATTTATGGAGGTGGAGACTTGCAATTAGATGGTTATACTGATTCTGACTTCCAATCAGATATCGATGATAGAAAGTCTACCTCTGGATGTGTGTTCATTTATAATGGAGGTGCAGTCAGTTGGAAGAGTTCCAAACAGAGCACGCATCGCAGATTCCACTCATCGAGGTCGAGTATATTCTCGCATCGATGTCGCAAAAAGAAGTCGCTTGGATAAAGAAGTTCGTGATAGAACTTACAGAGTTCCTTCCATTGAGTCGCCAGCCCACTACACCGTGACAATAATGGAGCAATCATACAAAGTGCTAAGGAACCAAGGTCTCACCGTAAATCCAAACACATAGAAAGGCGCTACCACATTATCGGAGAAATAGTTGGGCGAGGCGATGTAGCCATGCAGAAAATAGCATCACCGAAAATCCAAATTGATCCATTCACTAAGCCTATGTCACAGACTCGCTTAGACCGACATCTTGAGAAGATAGGTCTAAGATATTGTAATGAATGGCTCTAGTGCTAGTGGGAGATTGTTAGTAGTATGCCCTAGAGCATATCATTTAGTATGTATCTTGTACATAATTTTATTAATAAAAGGCATTTCCACTTTTCCGTTTACATAATATATTTGTGTAATAGAAAAGGTCCATTGATATTTTGTTAGAAATATTATTCTTAAGTTCTTAAGAATATGAGTGACAATATTTCTAGCACAAAGTATCATAAATAGGTTCACAATCGAGGATACTTCATAATAAGGACATGACTTATCCAGAAAGATTGTATTCATGTTTGTTCCCAAGTTATTTATATGAGATATAAATAAGATGGAATGGTGAGTCTCATGCCATATAACAAACATGATAGGCACTTATAAATGATAAGTAGGCCGAACCAGTGACACTTATGACAAGCACATGGAGTTTACTCTTGTCAATGTTTTGTCATAAATCATATCAGTGCATATAATCTTTAGACCTGAGATAGCACAGTTATCTTGTATATAGGTAGTTTAGGTTTGATCTCGCTTTCATACTTGTACTATGTATGGGTATATGGGCATGTGTTGGCTCTCGTAGTTATATATGGAGGTAGGTGTTGATCAAGATGGAATCTGTTCTCTAAGTAAATAGAGATAAAATCCTATGTTCATTTAATTGTTCTTGATGTTTCAAGTTCCTAGCCAGACAGATAGATTTATTCTAAAATTGTTTCGATGAGAAAATCTTTTAATCAAGAACTGGAATTAAAAGAGAACATAATATTCATAGCAAATGGAGTTTGACATAAACCATGACTCCAGCTTGAGTTGGGATTTTGTAACAGAGAGATTCTAGTGCATGGTAACATATGATTATAGGTTCTTTTAAGGTAAATCTTATTACTAATTGGGTGGCCATGACATGCTATGCTAGGTGTTAACCATGGTCTATGAGGTTCATAAAATGATTTAGAGAAATCATTTATGGTAAGAAAGAGTTCTGATGATATTAAGAGTTGATATCATGTCTCATTGCCAATTAGTGATGAGCCTAGTAAGTCACACACATACACAAGTTATCACCTATTTAAATATGATTTAATTAATTAATTAAAGAGTTTAATTGATTAATTAAATAGGTTTGGTTTGCAATTAAATTGCAAAGTCCCTAGCATGACTTGAAACCAAATCTAGATTATTGGATGTGTAGTATAAATTAAATTTATATTTAAAGAGTTTAAATATGAATTTAATTAATGAGAAATTAATTAATAGAGATTAATTAATTAATTTATATTTGATATAAATTAATTAGAAGAAGAAAATAATTATTTTGGGTTAAGAACTCAAAATTAAGACACAGGGGCATTTTGGTCATTTCATTACAGACACGTGGCACCATGAGATGGTGACACATGGGATTACACATAAGCTTGCCAAATGTTTTTTTTTTAATCATGTAAGATGATTAAAATCAAGATTAAATATAGGTTTGACATTTGGCACAATGTGATTGGGTCACTTAAACCTAGAGCTAATCAAAAGGTGACATGTGGCTAGGGTTTAATGTGTTAACCTAGCTATTTAAGTGTGGTTATGAAAAGAAAAAAAATAACCAGCAGCCTCTCCTCTCATTTGTCACGCCACTTTGAGCCTCTCCAGCTATTTCTCTTCATCTCTCATCAATTCAAAGAGATTAGCCATCAGTCTCTTGAATTAAGAACACTAGAAATTGTTTCTAGTGTCCTGTTTACATCTCTAATCTCTTAAAAGGCAGAACTTGAATTTCTAATTAATAGAAAAAGCTTTAGAGGCTGGTCAAGGGCTGCCGTAGGTGTTCTTGGTGTGGACAAGCTAGAGGGACAACATTTGGTGTCCTGAAGACGAATCTCAAAGGCGCAGACACGTTGCAGTGCATCAAAAGGTTAGTGTAATCGTTCTTGATTTAATCTAGGGTTCTAAAATTAATCTGATTAATTTTAAAATCTTAAATGGCAAATACTGATCCAAAAACATATTAAAAGAGTTTTAATATGTTGTTTATCATTGAAATCAAATAGATAAAAATAAATCTTGCATGGTGCATGTGACCCTAGGCGAAATTTTTTTGAATTCAATGGTATAATCTTGTGTTTTTTTCACGCTTCCGTTCCTTCATATAAAGGTATGGTTGTCAAATACATTCTCCATGAAAGACTTAGGGGAGGCAACCTATATTCTTGGAATTCGCATCTATAGAGATAGAGCGAAAAAAAATAATTGGTTTATCCCAAAGTCTATACTTGGAAAAGGTGTTAAAGTTGAACTTTCATCCACCCATGATCCAACCATGGAAACCTCAAGCTTCCTTCACTAAAATTGCTCTACACCACTTTGGCAGTAGATAGGCAGCAAGAAGATCAGGTTTTGGTGAAGTTTTGAAGAGTTTCCAAAGTGGTAAGTAGGTTTTTTTGATGCTTGCTTCATTAAAGTTTGTGTGGATGTTATAGGTAGTTGAATTGTGGAAAGATTTTTGGAGTTTGATGTTTTAAGGGAGATGTATATTTTTGGCAGCCATGGAAACTCCATAAGAACAGTTTATCTTTGCATGTAAATGGTAGATTAAAGTTTTGATGAAGTATTTATGTGTGTAGGAATAAATTGGGTGATGTATACTAAATGTATATGTGAATGTACACTTGACTTTGGAAGCTTGGAAAGCTAATTAAAGAAGATTACAATTCGGCAATTTGAAGTGTGCACCAGAAAAATGTTGTCTCATGGTTTGGTTTATGGAATTTTATTGTTGAATTATGGTGCTTGTTATGGCAGCTTGTATATATGTATAAAGGTGTGAGTTTGGACATGTAAATGAGCTAGGTTATGTGGCTAAATTATTTATAAATTGGACTTGGTAAATTCTATACTATAAGGTGCATATTGAGTGTGGTTATAAGCTGCCAAAATGACCAACAATGTGAAGTAAAATGTGTTTAGGTTATGGTGCAAAACAGAAATGGCATGAAGGAAGTGACTTGGTAAGTGTTAAATGGGTAATTGATGAGTGATGAACAATGTGCAATAGGGCAGTGTAGGTTTTGGCTTAGAACCTTAAGTGTGTGGATCCAATTGGTATGAGACCAATTGGAGGTGAAACTAGGCACAAAAAGTGCCAACTTTCATGAAGGAAGCTTACCAAAATTCTGCTTGGAAGGTAACTTGAAAAATGACCAAATCCGGATTAGTGCGTTTAAGGCCTAAAAATTGACCATTCGGGCAGCAGTTTGTGTTTTGGCCATAACTCACTCAAAACTGGTGCAATTGACCTGAAATTTTTACCATGAATAGTTTAGACATATATCTACAAGTCTTATGAAGACACCAAAGCCCAGAAATGACCATAAGCAAGTCAAATAGCTTGCACAATTTTGGGTCCAAAAACTGGCCGAACCAAAAGTGACATAAAAATGACATAAAGTGACCATTTTGATGCATTCTGATCAGCATTGGTAGATTGACCATAACTTGGTCTATATAACTCAGAATGACCTGAAATTTTGCCCCATGTGCAATAAGACATAGGCCTACAAGTTTACAGTTTCTACCGAAACCCGAAAATTGAGGGAACTAGGTCATCCGGCTAGGTCAAATTAGTATACTAAAATCCAACAAATTGCAATGAAATGCACTATACATGGAAATGAATTGGGTAACATGTATCACCCCTAAAAGGCTACAAATGTGACATATTGGTAACATTAAAACCTAATTCACCTAGACTGCATCGAGGGTCAACATCTTAGGTTGACTAAGGAAATAATAGAATTCAATGAATTAATTATTAAGCATTATCGTTAGAGACAGTTTAAATGAGTACTGAAACACTTCAAATTGTGTTTTTCAGTTAGCAAAGACTCAGGGAAGGGGAAGGAAACACTGAGTCAGAGCCAAGAGACAGTTATCACAGGTTTGTGCACAACAGTTATTCCTTTTGAATTTTTCAATTGAAATAAATTATGATTATTTGTATATTATTGTTTAAAATTATGGAAATGTGTTTGGAATGGATACTTATTACTTGAAAAGCATTGTAAATGGTTTGAAACTGTGAAAAATTGTTTGAATGATATTTGATGGATACTTATTGATTGAAAAGCATTGTAAATGATTTGAAACCACAGCTATCATGTATATTGATTGAATTCCTCGCTAGCTTGTCTAGTGGGACGAATTGAATTCCCTCTCTGGCTGAAGTGTTGAGGTGTGTGCCTGTTGAGGACGAATAGAATGAGTGCTCATATTATTGCTAGCTAGCTATGTTATTCCTCATTAGCCATCAGCTTTTGTGACGAATTGAATTCCTCATTAGCCATCGGCTTTTGGGACGAATTGAACTTTGGAACATGATCAAGCTGTGTGTGTGATTTATGGATATTC
Organism: Hevea brasiliensis; assembly: GCF_030052815.1. Classification (NCBI taxonomy): domain Eukaryota; kingdom Viridiplantae; phylum Streptophyta; class Magnoliopsida; order Malpighiales; family Euphorbiaceae; genus Hevea; species Hevea brasiliensis. The sequence continues at coordinate 84,480,816 of NC_079497.1, read as the reverse complement.
ATTGTGATATTGTGAAATGGAGTTTAAATTCTTATTGACATTCACTGTCTTTTGAATTTAACTATGTTTTGATTTATTGAGATTCATTGTGATATTGTGAAATGGAGTTTAAATTCTTATTGACATTCATTGTCTTTGAATTTAACTATGGTTTTAAGTATCCACTATTTATATGACTTATGATTTGTGATTTAAAGTTGTATTTGGTTAATGTTGTGCACCATTGAGAAAATGGCTCAGCGACAGCTTTTCATTGTTGTCGCAGGTAAACAGACTGACAGGGCAGCAGACTAGGCTGCTAGTGCTTCAGTGGGAGATCATCGGGTATAATGAGTATACCATATTTTGCATTTTGTATTGTAATATATTTTCACTGTATGTATATAGTGCTTTTGGTTTTAAGCAGTTGTAAATTAAAATTGTACATTGAAGTTGTAAAATAAATTATGAATTATTTTAGCTTGTAAAATTTGTAATATATTTCTTTTATCTCAGCCTTTGAAAATACTAAAAAACTATTGTGGATTTGAGTGGAGAAACGTATTGTGTTGATTAAATGTTGGAGTTTGAGATTGAGAAATATATTTGAAGTGCTTTTTATAGGTTTTTGAAGAACTGTTTTATTCAAAATGCAGATGGCACTCCGCCACAATTTTTACAAAAATTCCTAATAATTCAAATGTGTTAGCTGTTTCCCTTCAGTTCAAAAAAAATTTTAACACCTGTAAATAGTGCTCACTACTGTAAAAAGAAGTAAGAAAAGTTTTAAAATCCCTTGTAGTGTATTTAATGGGTTATCAGTCGACGAAGTTGGTAATTCATTAGGTATACTACGGGATCATGTTATGTCTTACAGAGGGATAGGGTGTGACATGTTTTAGTGGTATCAGAGCGAGTTTTTAAATTCTATTTTTACCTGTAATTTGAATATTATTTCTTCATAGTACAACTGCTCAATGCCATTGTTTGATACATACAGTACATTACATTATAAATATGCACTAACAGAAGGAAATCTCTTTGTGTTATTTGTTCAGGAGGTCTAAGATCCTCGAATTGACTATGGAAGAGGGTGATTGTTCAGTCGATCAATCTATAGAGGCTGAGGTATAAGGGCCCCAGCCTTACACAATGTCAGTGGATTAGCAGCACCAGCCCCCTCAGTATCGCAGTTTCCTACTCAGTTTGCTCAGCAGATGGCTGCAATGTTGCAACAAATGGCTGGTAATATGCCTACTCAAGTCCCACTACAGACACCAGTGGTACAACCACAGTCTTCTGCTAGGCAGTATGACAAATTAATGAAATATGGGGCTACTGAGTTCAAGGGATGAGATCCTCTAGAGGCGTAACAGTGGTTAGAGAGAATGGATAGGGTATTCAAGAAGCTACATTGTATGCAGGAGCTCGATTTGAATATTCAGTATCTCTGCATGGGGGATGCATATGGTAGTGGAAAACCATTCCCAGCATGCCGTAGAACCTTCAGTGCTAACATGGAATGATTTTCTCAGGGAGTTCAGACAAAAATATGTCCTTGATGCTTATGTGGACCAGAAGCTACAAGAGTTCCTAAGTCTGAAATAAGGGAGTAGATCAGTGGCTGAATATGAAAAAGAATTTTCTTGCCTAAGCCACTATGCAGTAAGTCTACTTGCTACCAGCAGGGAGAGATGTAAAAGGTTTAAAATTGGCTTGAAGCCCAGTATCAGATTACAAGTGGTCAGATTCAAACATAACAACTTCTCTGAGCTTGTTTCTCAAGCACTAGAATTAGAAAGAATTGAATCTAAAGTAGCCCCGGAGAAAAAGAAATCAGAGAAGACAGAGAAAGAGGGAAAATCAGTAGAACAGAGTTCCAGTGGTCCTACTGGAAAGAGGAAGAATCATGGGGGACACAGCAGAGGTGGCAAGAAGTCTGGTAGGGGAAGATAATCAGGACAAAAACCTCCTCTATCGGGTCAGCAGAGTACCAAAACTTCCTACCCTCCCCGCTAATGTGAAACTTGTGGAAGAAATCATGGTGGGGTATGCTACATGGCTATTGGAGCCTGTTATAACTGTGGAGGCATAGGACACTTTGCCAAGGACTGCACCAGTACTTGCAGATTTGGACCACCTCCTACTACTACAGAAGGGTCAGCTCAAAGCCCTATCACTAAAAGTTCACAACCACCCAGCAGAGGTAGAGGTAGGGGTAGAGGTAGCCCAGCAGGCAGCCAAGGCACGGTGAAACAATCAGAGTAAGACAGTGCTCCAGTCAGAGTCTATGCAATGAGACAGAGAGAAGAGGCCAAGACATCTGATGTTGTGGCTGGTACCTTCTCAACTTTTAATCAAGATGTGTTTGTATTTTTTGATCCGGGTTCTACCCATTCTTATGTGAGTGCTAGCATCATTGATTGCATTGTTGTTCCTTGTACAAAAATGGACTTTGAGGTGCTAGTAACAAGTCCATTAGGACAGGAGGTTAGGGTTAATAAAATGTATAGGGATTGTCCTTTAGTGATCCAAGGACATACTTTTCTGTTTGATTTCATTAAAATGCCCTTCAAAGATTATGATATCATCTTGGGCATAGATTGGTTAGCCAGGCATCACGCCATGATTGACTGTAGGTTGAAGACAGTCACTTTTGGTCTCCCTCTATACAGTGATGTGGTAATACATGGGAAGAGGCAGCTATTGCCATCAAACATCATTTCGGCTGCACTAGCCAGAAAAATGATCAAAAAGGGGTGAGAAGCATGCTTGGCACATGTGGTAGACACCCAAGTAGGGAGTCCAGTGTTAAGGGACATCCCTACAGTATATCATTTTCCAGATGTGTTTCCTGATGAATTGCCAGGATTACCTCCAGAAAGAGAGGTGCAGTTTGAAATTAATGTTACGCCTGGTGTGGATCCAATCTCCATAACACCATACAGAATGGCACCAGCAGAGTTGAAGGAGTTGAAGATACAGTTGAAGAGCTACTTGAAAAGGGCTTCATCCGCCCTAGTGTGTCACCTTGGGGAGCACTAGTATTGCTTGTTAAGAAGAAGGATAGCACTCTTCGCTTATGTATTGACTACCGGCAGTTGAATAAGGTAACAATAAAGAACAGATATCCATTGCCTCGCATTGATGATCTGTTTGATCAGTTGAAGGGTGCAGCTGTATTCTCCAAAATTGATTTGCGATCTGGTTATTATCAGTTGAAGGTGCAAGAGCACAGTATTCCAAAAACTGCTTTCAGAACTCGGTATGGCCACTATGAGTTTCTGGTAATGCCATTCGGGTTAACAAATGCTCTAGCTACTTTTATGGATCTGATGAACACTATCTTCAGGCCATATCTTGACCAAATTGTGGTGGTGTTTATTGATGATATTTTGATATATTCAAGGAATGCAAATGAGCATGACAGACATTTGCGGATTGTACTACAGACTCTAAGGGAGAAACAACTATACGCCAATTGTCGAAATGTGAATTTTGACTGAAAAAAAATCTCCTTTTTGGGACATGTTGTGTCAGCTGAAGGGATCAAGGTAGATTCCAGTAAGGTATAAGCTATCCTTAATTGGAAGCCACCCAGGAATATCATAGAAATTCACAGTTTTCTGGGCTTAACTGGATATTACTGCCGATTTGTGAAAGGATTTTCTATGTTATCTTCTCCACTGACCCAGCTGCTTCAAAAAGATGTAAAATTTCAGTGGACAGATAAATGCCAGTAGAATTTTGATGAGTTGAAGAGGTGTTTGACTGAAGCTCCAGTCCTTACTTTACCTACACTGAGTAAAGAATACACAGTTTATAGTGATGCTTCTCACAATGGGTTAGGCTATGTAATGATGCAAGATCAGAATGTCATTACTTATGCATCATGCCAGCTAAAACCGCTTAAGAGGAATTCCCAATACATGATTTGGAGCTAGCAGCTATTGTTTTTGCTCTGAAGATCTGGAGACACTATTTGTATGGGGAGAAATGCTACATTTACACAGATCACAAGAGCTTGAAGTATTTGGCACTCAGAAGAAATTGAATTTGAGGCAGAGGAGATGGTTAGAACTGATTAAAGACTATGATTGTTTAATAGACTATCAGCCAGGGAAAGCAAATGTAGTGGCTGACGCCTTAAGTCTCAAGACTATGGCAAGTCTCAGAGTTTCTCCTTTGTCCATGGTATATGAATTGAAAGCACAGCATGCCAGTTTAGAAATTGATGATGAGGGACAGACAGTAGTTGCATGGCATATACAGCCAGTGTTGATTGATCAGATCAGAATGGTTGTTCAGAGTGATGATAAATATCAGAAGCTACTGAAAGAAGTCCAGCAAGGCAAGAAACCTGAATTCTCTATGAGAAATGATGGTTTATTGCTACATCAAGGCAGAATGTGCGTTCCTAATGATGTTGAATTGAGATGGATCATTATAAAGGAAGCACGTGAGTTTCCTTTTGCTATGCACCCTGGTGGAACTAAAATGTACAGAGGAATGAAAGAGCATTACTGGTGGATGGGTATGAAGAGCGATATAGCTGAATTTTTTTCAAAATGCCTAACTTGTCACCAAGTAAAGGCAGAACATCAAGTTCCAGCTGGTTTGTTACATCCTTTGCCGGTACCAGAGTGGAAATAGGAACGGATAACTATGGATTTTGTTACGGGACTTCCGAGGACATAGAATAGTCATGATGCAGTATGGGTTATAATTGACAGACTGACCAAGTCTGCTCACATTTTGCCAGTTTGGATGGACTATAGCCTGGAAAGATTGGCCAGATTGTACATATATGAGATTGTAAAATTACATGGAGTGCCAGTATCGATTGTATTTGATAGAGATCCTAGGTTCACTTCTAGATTCTGGGGTAGTCTTTGTCACACCCTACCCCTCTGTAAGGCATAACATGATCCCGTAGTATACCTAATGAATTACCAACTCCGTCTACTGATAATCCATTAAATACACTACAAGGGATTTTAAAAACTTTTCTTCTTTTACAGTGGTGAGCACTATTTACAGGTGTGAAAGACTTTGGTGAACTGAAGTGAAACAACTAACTCATTTGATTTATTTGGAGTATCTGTAAAAATTTTGGCAAGGTGCCATTTGTATTTTGGACAAAACAGTTCTTGAAAACTCAGTAAAAGCACTTCAATATATTTTCAAATCTCAACTCCAACATTTTTATCAACACAACACATTTCTCAAGTCAAATCCACAGTGATTTTCAAAGACTAAGATACAAAAATATAACACAATTTTTACAAGCCAAATAACTCATAATTATTTTACAACTTTATTGTACAACTTAAATTTACAACTGCTCAAAACCAAGAACAAAATATACATACAGTGAATATACATTACAATACAAAATGCCACATATGGTATACTCACTATACCCAAAATCTCTCACTGGCGGTACTAGCAGCCTAGTCTGCTGCCCTGTCTATCTCTCTACCTGCGACAGCAATAAAAAGCTATCGCTGAGACAATGTCTCAGTGGTGCACAACATTAACCAAATACAATTTTAAATCACAATTCATAAATCATATCATTAGTGGATACTTAAAACCATAGTTGATTTCAAGACAATGAATGTCATAAGGAATTTAAACTCCAATTCACAAATTATCAAAATTCATAATAACACAATTTAGTCAAATAGCTTAAGAATACCGTATTGCCAATTCATACACAATTTGATCAAATTCTTGAATAACACGCTTTTTCCAATCAATGACACAATTTGATCAAATAACTGAATAATATCGTTTTGCAAATCAATAACACAATTCGATCAAATAATTGAATAATATCGTTTTGCAAATCAATAACACAATTCGATCAAATAACTGAAGAATACAGTGTTGCCAATCAATATCACAATTTAAGTCATGACACAATTTTTCCATATATGCCGTGTTGTACACCACGACAAGACATACTCACCCCAATAATCGAAATCAATGAGGGAGGACGCTAGCTATCTAATGAGAACTCATCCATACTCACCTCAGACTGGGAAGTCAAAGAGGGAGGAACATAATCATACTCACCCCAGACTGATAAGTCAAAGAGGGAGGAATAATCACACTCACCCCATTAATGGAGGAGGAACATATTATCAGTGTCATGCCAATTGTGAGTCAAAACAATTCCAAACATTTTATTCAAATGATCCGTAAGAATCCAATAAATTTCCAAAGTTATAATTTCATTCACAAAATGGCAACACAATTCGTAATTCACTTCAATTTCCACAAAAACCATTTACAGTGCTTTTCAATCAATAAGTATCCATCAAATACCATTCAAACAATTTTTCACAGTTTCAAATCATTCACAATGTTTTTCAATCAATAAGTGTCCACCAAACACATTTCCACAATTTAAAACAATAATATACAAGTAGTCATAATTTATTTCAATTGAAAATAATTCAAAAGAAATAGTTGTTGTGCACAAACACAATTTAAAACAATAATATACAAATAGTCAATATTTATTTCAATTGAAAATTCAAGAGAAATAGTTGTTGTGCACAAACCTCTGATATTTGTCTCTGGTTTTGACTCAGTATTTCTTTCCCTTTTCTTTGAGTCCTTGTTAATCGAGAAACACAATTTGAAGTGTTTCAGTGCTAATTTAATTTGCCTCTAACGATGGTGTTTAGTAAATAATGCACTGAACTCAATTATTCACTTAATCACCTAATATACCGACCCTCGTTGCGTTTTAGGTAAATTAGGTTTTAGTGTCGTTAATATGTCACATTCGATAGGGTTTTAGGTTTGGTACGTTTTGCCAAACTCGTTTCCTTGTTTAGTGCATTTTAATGCAACTTGCTGGATTCCGGGATACTGGTTTGACCTAGCCGGACGGCCTAGTTCCCTCGGTTTTCGGGCTTCGGTCAAAACTACAAACTTGTAGATCTATGTCTTATTGCACAAAGGGAAAAATTTTAGGTCAATCCGAGTTAAGTAGACCAAGTTATGGTCATTACACTATTGCTGGTCAAATGGTATCAATTTAGGTCAATTTTTGGTCAATTTGGTCAACTCTGGTTCGGCCAATTTTTGGACCCGAACTTGTGCAAGCTTTTTGACTTGCTTATGGTCATTTCTGGGCTTTGGTATCTTCATAAGACTTGTAGGTATGGGTCTTAACTATTCATGGTTAAAATTTCAGGTCAATTGGACCTGTTTTGAGTGAGTTATGGCCTAAACACTCACTGCTGCCCAAATGGTCAGTTTTTAGGTCTCAAGTGTACCTAATCCGAATTGGTCATTTTTCACATCACCTTGCAAGCAGAATTTTGGTATGTTCTCTCAATGAAAGTTGGCACATTTTGTGCCTAGTTTCACCTCCAATTGGTCTCATACCAATTGAGGTTACACATTTAAAGTTATAGGTCTATTTGCACACTGTCCTCTATGTGTCTTTCAAACCCCAATTCAAACACACATTTAACTTGCTCTACCTTAAATCCCCATACCCAATTCTGATGTTATACCATTCCATATTCATTTATCACTTCTTACTATGGTCAATTTGGACAGAATACAAACATTCTCAATACATCAATTACAACCCTAAACCACAAAGTCCAAATTTAGCAATATATGTACATAATTACACCTAATCATTACATATAATTTCCACTACTAATTTACATACACATTCATCAATTCTTCTATGTCAACATTCTGCCAATACTTCCATCAATACATACAATTATTCAAGGGTCCCCAAGCTGCCGAAAACCTTCTTCAACATCAAAGTGCCCTACAATTTACCAATTCCCATCCAAGTGCATAAATCACCATATATATGTGAAATAATCCTCTAGGATATTAAATCACCATGATCAACATTATTTCTCATCAATTATATGCATAAATATCTCATCAAAAACGTGACTCCATGGCTGTCCAAAATGAAAACAACAATAACTCTTCAAACTCAAAATTTTCCTTCACAAAACCAACACCCATAACATGCACACAAAACTTAACAAAGCTATCTTCAAAATTATGGACTTACCTTATGCTTGGAGCTTGTTAAACCTTGCTTAAACTTCTCAAATTTAGTATCAAACTCTTCCTTGTGATGAGTAGACAAAGTTTCATGAAGAACACTAAGAGGTTGGAGTTGAAAATGGAGAGTTAAGAAAGCTTGCATGAAAAATGGCTATGGAGTTTCCTTCACTCTTCAATTCGGCAATTTGAATGCAAATGAGGAAGATGACTTATTCAGCTGCATTTTAAGTATACACATGTCCCACTATGTATTTAATTAATCCTCTTAGTGGTCCACTTAGTCACTTAATCATATAATAAAGTAATTATTCATTTATTTCACATTTAACCCATAATTTCCACTATTTATTTTAGGTACCACCAATTTAATTTTTCATTTTATTTTCTAAGTGTAATACTATTTATTTTTAATGGACATTTAGGTCAAAAGACACTTCGATGTCAAATGACCATAATGCCCTGCTCGGGTGGCATTCTGATTTTTCAGTACACGGGTTTTGTCTGCTTTTTCAATTTCTCACTTTTCTTTGTACTAATTATTTAATTTTTCTTTGATATTTCTAATGATATTTATTCTTCAACAAGGGTCTATTTATGTCCCAAAATGTTTTCAGTGGTTCCCGCAGTAGAGCTAGTCAACGGTCCACTCAGTGACTTCCCTATATGTCACCCATCGCTAGGTTTCCGCCACTTATTCGGTTACATATCTATGCTATGATTTATCCTTTGATTTACTTTTATTTTCTTTTTTAGTATTACATTATTTATGTCTCCTCTCTCATAACAAGGTGTGGTTCTAGGCATCCTAGCTGTCCTGGACAAAGATCGGTCACCGAATGATAACGCACTACCGAACTTAGGGGTGTTACAATTCTCCCCTTAAATAAATTTCGTCCACGAAATTTTTACCCAGTAGCCATCTTACAATAGTCATACGTTTATTTCTCCTTTCTATATGATCGTAAGACTTTTAACAATCTAATACAATGTTTAATTTGTTTGGATAACACCAATCTCCTCTTACTATTATGCTGTCTAATATTTTGGTTCACGTTGCTCCTTGAATGACCCTTGAGGTCATGTTAGAATCATTCATCAGGCATTGGTCCTCTGACCATTCTAGTCCATAGTCTTCCTCACATTCGGAATATTTCTTTGTTACATATGAATCAACTGTTCAAGTCTCTACTTCCATAACTCTTTTTATCCACAATGTTCTATAACTTACTTCCTTTTGTACTGAACTATAACCTTTCGATATTTTAACTTTTGAGTTTTAGATCCCTAAGTAGGATTTTCAAACTTATTTCTAACAATTAAATTCTGTCCTGGCATAACTATGCCAAAACAGATGCCGTTGGCAACTATTCTCATCTAGGTGTACTATCGGTTAGTACGTAGCTCTACACAATAATCTCAAGTTAGTATCAGTAATCGCACTACAAAGATAAACATCAAGAACATTGCATAGTTACTACGATACATCCCAATAGATCAAACTTTGTTATCTTTTATTCTTTTGAATTCACCGATATTCGAATCTTATTCGATTACAATATCCATTAGCAATTTCTAACAAGAACCTCCTTGCCCTCATCTAGAGCAATTCCATTCTTGCATCTTACATTTACGCCCTCTTGCCTTACATTAAGTAGGCTCGCCAATTAGCTTATAATTTTATGGTGTGTCACAAATACTTTTCACGATAAACTCTTCCAAAACTAATTTCACTTGTTATCACAATCCTTATCCTAAAGGACTAGTCACTAATGCATCAAAATTTATTTCCACGACCTCTGCATAATAATACAAGGAGATTTCCTCCGTTAGCATATTTATAATGTAATGTACTGTATGTATCAAACATTTGAGCGATTGTAGTTACCGACATAAAGATTTCAAATTCACTTCAAATTCACTTTAAAACCATTGCTCGATACCACTAAAACAAATCACACCCTACCCTCCAGTAAGGCATAACATGATCCCAGTAGTATACCTAATGAATTACCAACTCCGCTTCATCGATAATCCATTAAATACACTACAAGGGATTTTAAAACTTTTCTTCTTTTACAGTGGTGAGCACTATTTACAGTGTGAAAGACTTTGGTGAATCAAGTGAAACAACTAACTCATTTGATTTATTTGGAGTATCTCAGAAAATTTTGGCAAGGTGCCATTTGTATTTTGGACAAAGCAGTTCTTGTAAAACTGTAAAAAGCACTTCAATATATTTTCAAATCTCAACTCCAACATTTTTATCAACACAACACATTTCTCAAGTCAAATCCACAGTGATTTTCAAAGACTAAGATACAAAAATATAACACAATTTTTACAAGCCAAATAACTCATAATTATTTTACAACTTTATTGTACAACTTAAATTTACAATTGCTCAAAACCAAGAACAAAATATACATAGTGAATATACATTACAATACAAAATGCCACATATGGTATACTCACTATACCCAAAATCTCTCGCTGGCGGTACTAGCAGCCTAGTCTGCTGCCCTGTCTATCTCTCTACCTGCGACAAAGAATAAAGCTATCACGAGACAATGTCTCAGTGGTGCACAACATTAACCAAATACAATTTTAAATCACAATTCATAAATCATATCATTAGTGGATACTTAAAACCATAGTTGATTTCAAGACAATGAATGTCATAAGGAATTTAAACTCCAATTCACAAATTATCAAAATTCATAATAACACAATTTAGTCAAATAGCTTAAGAATACCGTATTGCCAATTCATACACAATTTGATCAAATTACTGAATAACACAGTTTTTTCCAATCAATGACACAATTTGATCAAATAATGAATAATATCGCTTTGCAAATCAATAACACAATTCGATCAAATAATTGAATAATATCGTTTTGCAAATCAATAACACAATTCGATCAAATAACTGAAGAATACAGTGTTGCCAATCAATATCACAATTTAAGTCATGACACAATTTTTCCATATATGCCGTGTTGTACACCACGATAAGACATACTCACCCCAATAATCGAAATCAATGAGGGAGGAAGCTAGCTATCTAATGAGAACTCATCCATACTCACCTCGATCGAAGTCAAAGAGGGAGAAACATAATCATACTCACCCTGCATCGATAAGTCAAAGAGGGAGGAATAATCACACTCACCCCATTAATGGAGGAGGAACATATTATCAGTGTCATGCCAATTGTGAGTCAAAACAATTCCAAACATTTTATTCAAATGATCCGTAAGAATCCAATAAATTTCCAAAGTTATAATTTCATTCACAAAATGGCAACACAATTCGTAATTCACTTCAATTTCCACAAAAACCATTTACAGTGCTTTTCAATCAATAAGTATCCATCAAATACCATTCAAACAATTTTTTACAGTTTCAAATCATTCACAATGTTTTTCAATCAATAAGTGTCCACCAAACACATTTCCACAATTTAAAACAATAATATACAAGTAGTCATAATTTATTTCAATTGAAAATAATTCAAAAGAAATAGTTGTTGTGCACAAACACAATTTAAAACAATAATATACAAATAGTCAATATTTATTTCAATTGAAAATTCAAGAGAAATAGTTGTTGTGCACAAACCTCTGATATTTGTCTCCTGGTTTTGACTCAGTATTTCTTTCCCTTTTGCTGAGTCCTTGTTAACTGAGAAACACAATTTGAAGTGTTTCAGTGCTAATTTAATTTGCCTCTAACGATGGTGTTTAGTAAATAATGCACTGAACTCAATTATTCACTTAATCACCTAATATACCGACCCTCGCTTGCTTTTAGGTAAATTAGGTTTTAGTGTCGTTAATATGTCACATTCGATAGGGTTTTAGGTTTGGTACGTTTTGCCAAACTCGTTTCCTTGTTTAGTGCATTTTAATGCAACTTGCTGGATTTCGGGATACTGGTTTGACCTAGCCGGACGGCCTAGTTCCCTCGGTTTTCGGGCTTCGGTCAAAACTACAAACTTGTAGATCTATGTCTTATTGCACGCGGGGCAAAATTTTAGGTCAATCCGAGTTAAGTAGACCAAGTTATGGTCATTACACTATTGCTGGTCAAATGGTATCAATTTAGGTCAATTTTTGGTCAATTTGGTCAACTCTGGTTCGGCCAATTTTTGGACCCGAACTTGTGCAAGCTTTTTGACTTGCTTATGGTCATTTCTGGGCTTTGGTATCTTCATAAGACTTGTAGGTATGGGTCTTAACTATTCATGGTTAAAATTTCAGGTCAATTGGACCTGTTTTGAGTGAGTTATGGCCTAAACACTCACTGCTGCCCAAATGGTCAGTTTTAGGTCTCAAGTGTACCTAATCCGAATTGGTCATTTTTCACATCACCTTGCAAGCAGAATTTTGGTATGTTCTCTCAATGAAAGTTGGCACATTTTGTGCCTAGTTTCACCTCCAATTGGTCTCATACCAATTGAGGTTACACATTTAAAGTTATAGGTCTATTTGCACACTGTCCTCTATGTGTCTTTCAAACCCCAATTCAAACACACATTTAACTTGCTCTACCTTAAATCCCCATACCCAATTCTGATGTTATACCATTCCATATTCATTTATCACTTCTTACTATGGTCAATTTGGACAGAATACAAACATTCTCAATACATCAATTACAACCCTAAACCACAAAGTCCAAATTTAGCAATATATGTACATAATTACACCTAATCATTACATATAATTTCCACTACTAATTTACATACACATTCATCAATTCTTCTATGTCAACATTCTGCCAATACTTCCATCAATACATACAATTATTCAAGGGTCCCCAAGCTGCCGAAAACCTTCTTCAACATCAAAGTGCCCTACAAATAACCAATACCCATCCAAATGAATCAAACACCATAGATATGTGAAATAATCTCAGAGGATATTAAATCACCATGATCAACATTATTTCTCATCAATTATATGCATAAATATCTCATCAAAAACGTGACTCCATGGCTGTCCAAAATGAAAACAACAATAACTCTTCAAACTCAAAATTTTCCTTCACAAAACCAACACCCATAACATGCACACAAAACTTAACAAAGCTATCTTCAAAATTATGGACTTACCTTATGCTTGGAGCTTGTTAAACCTTGCTTAAACTTCTCAAATTTAGTATCAAACTCTTCCTTGTGATGAGTAGACAAAGTTTCATGAAGAACACTAAGAGGTTGGAGTTGAAAATGGAGAGTTAAGAAAGCTTGCATGAAAAATGGCTATGGAGTTTCCTTCACTCTTCAATTCGGCAATTTGAATGCAAATGAGGAAGATGACTTATTCAGCTGCATTTTAAGTGTACACATGTCCCACTATGTATTTAATTAATCCTCTTAGTGGTCCACTTAGTCACTTAATCATATAATAAAGTAATTATTCATTTATTTCACATTTAACCCATAATTTCCACTATTTATTTTAGGTACCACCAATTTAATTTTTCATTTTATTTTCTAAGTGTAATACTATTTATTTTTAATGGACATTTAGGTCAAAAGACACTTCGGGATGTCAAATGACCATAATGCCCTGCTCGGGTGGCATTCTGATTTTTCTAGACACGGGTTTTGTCTGCTTTTTCAATTTCTCACTTTTCTTTGTACTAATTATTTAATTTGTCTTTGATATATCTAATCAGATTTATTCTTCAACAAGGTTCTATTTATGTCCCAAAAATCTTTTCGGGTTCCCGCATCTGTGTATTAGTCAACGGTCCACTCAGTGACTTCCGTCATGATCACCCATCGCTAGGTTTCCTACCACTTTTTCGGTTACATTTCTTTGCTATGATTGTTCCTTTGTTTTTCTGGTATTTTCTTTTTTTGTATTTCATTAGTTATTTCTCCTCTCTAATACCAAGGTGTGGTTCTTGGCATCCTATCTGTCCTGACAAAGATCGGTCACCGAATGCATAACGCACTACCGAACTTAGGGGTGTTACAGTCTTCAGAGAGCCCTAGGAACTAGATTGAACTTCAGCACAGCATTCCACCCACAGACATATGGCTAGTCTGAAAGGGTAATTCAGATATTGGAGGATATGCTACGGTCTTGTGTGATTAAGTTTAAAGGTAGTTGGGATACACACTTGCCTTTGATTGAGTTTGCTTATAACAACAGCTACCAATCAAGCATTGGAATGCCTCCTTATGAAGCTTTGTATAGCATAAAGTGCAGAAATCCCCTATGTTGGGATGAAGTAGGTGAAAGAAAGATGATTGGGCCAAAAATTGTTCAGCAGACAGAGGAAAAGATTAGATTGATCAGAAATAGACTCAAGGCTGCATCAAACCGTCAGAAGTCCTATGTTGATCTGAAGAGAAGAGATATTGAATATGCAGTGTGTGATAAGGTATTCCTCAAAGTTTCTCCTTGGAAGAGGATTATGAGAATTGGCAGAAAGGGGAAACTGAGTCCTCGCTTTATCGTACCATATGAGGTTCTGGATGTCACACCCTACCCCTCTGTAAGGCATAACATGATCCCGTAGTATACCTAATGAATTACCAACTCCGTCTACTAATAACCCATTAAATACACTACAAGGGATTTTCAAAACTTTTCTTACTTCTTTTACAGTGGTGAGCACTATTTACAGGTGTTAAAACCTTTTGAATCAAGTGATAGAATTGACACATTTGAATTATTTGGAATTTCAGAAAATTTTGGCAGAGTGCCCTCTGTATTTTGGATAAAACAGTTCTGTAAAAACCTATAAAAGCACTTCAATATGTATTTGCAAATCTCAACTCCAACATATTTCTCAACACAACATTTTTCTCAACTCAAATCCGCAGTGATTTTTCAAAGACTGAGATACAAGAAATATAATACAAAACTATTCAAGTAAATAAAATCTCAAATTTACATTTACAATAATTTACATTTAATTACATACCAAAATATTTTACAAGAGTTTCTATACAATTGCTCAAATAATTTACATACATATTATTACATGCATACATCAAAACCTATGTACATGGGTATACCTATGATATACCTGGAGCTGATCTGAATATATCTTCAAGGAAATTTACTTACTGCTCTATGCTCTTCTTACCTGCGAGAGCATACAAAGCTATCGCTGAGTGGTGAACTTCATGGTGCACAACTATAATTTAAAACATAGTACAATATACATTGACAAAATTTACAGTAAATAAATTGGGAATCTCAATACTCATCAAATTTCAAAACTCAAAATATTCGTTGCCAATAATGTAAATCATTTGTATAAATGACTTTGATCACAAAATTCAATTTATCAAACCATGACTAACCATTTAAGTAATTCAACAAAATCAATTATACATAAACCATAATTGAAATCACAATTTCTTACCATTCAAAAGCCATTCTGTATCTCAAAAATCAATCTTTATCTCACTAATATGCAAGACTAATCCGAAAGGGCCATATTCGATGTGATTCTAACTCCCTATGGTCGGGGAGGTCGAATCAGATTCTAACTCCCTATGGTCGGGGAGGTCGAATCATCGTGCACAGTACCATCACAATAATGAATCTTCCGCAAGGGCCATAACAATAAAATAAACTTAGATCTAACCTCAAATCAGAGGAAAATCTAAGCCTGTGCACGTACCATGGTAATCAAAACACAACTAACTCCATTGTCTTCTCAACAAATGAGAGAGACGGGTAATAACCTAGTCAAGCATCTATAGTGAGATATAAAACAATATTACAATCCATTTAGTGAGCATAAATCATAATATAATTCGATTCAAAGTCAATTCTAATATCCAATAATTTTTATGCTCATCACAATTCAAATCATAAATTTGCATTTTTCCATGAAAATTACCATCACAATTCAAAACATGTTCTATCACAATTTTCCAAAACATAATTTGTTCAATCCATAACAATGCTTAATACTTGTGGAAATACCATTTCACAAAGCTGAATTCATACATACTATAACAATTTTCAATAATCATTGAATTAAATCCAATGCTTGTTAAACATAATACATAAGAAAAATATGTCATTTAATCATATGAAATATTCAAAGTAAAATCAGTTAAAAACTAGTTGTGCACAAACCTCTAATAATTGTCTCCTGGTCTGGACTCAGTGTTTCCTTCCCTTTTCCTGAGTCTTTGGGAACTGAGAAACACAATTTGAAGTGTTTCAGTACTAAATTAAACTGTCTCTAACGATAATGTTCGATAAGTAATTCACTGAAGGCTATTATTTGCTCAATTACCTAATATACCAACTCTCGATGCGTTTAAGGTAAATTAGGTTTTGGTGTCCTTAATATGTCACATTCGATAGGGTTTTAGGGTTGGTACGTTTTACCAAACTCATTTCCTTGTTTAGTGCATTTTCTTGCAATTTGCTGGATTCCGGGATACTAGTTTGACCTAACCAGACGACCTAGTTCCCTCGGTTTTCGGGTTTTGGTCAAAACTACAAACTTGTAGATCTATGTCTCATTGCACGCGGGGCAAAATTTTAGGTCAATCCGAGTTAAGTAGACCAAGTTATGGTCATTATACTATTGCTGGTCAATTAATATCAAATTAGGTCAATTTTAGGTCAATTTGGTCAACTTTGGTTCGGCCAGTTTTTGGACCCGAACTTGTGCAAGCTTTTTGACTTGCTTCTGGTCATTTCTGGGTTTTGGTGTCTTCATAAGACTTGTAGGTATGGGTCTTAGCTATTCATGGTTAAAATTTAAGGTCAATTGGACCTGTTTTGAGTGAGTTATGGCCTAAACACTCACTGCTGCCCAATTGGTCATTTTTCAGGTCCTAATTGTACCTAATCCGAATTGGTCATTTTCTTAGGTCACCTTGCAAGCAGAATTTTGGTATGCTTTCTCAATGAAAGTTGGCACATTTTGTGCCTAGTTCCACCTCCAATTGGTCTCATATCAATTGAGGTTACACATTTAAACTTATTGGCTAAAATGTACACTGCCCTTGGTTACTTTGCTTAACACACATCAATTACACACATTTACCTTGCAATATGTTTACTTCCGTACCAAATCTGTTTTGGTACATTACCAAAACTATATATTACTTTACATTAACATCACTTTGGGCATATTACAATTATCCTCAACATACCAAATATAACTCTAATTCCCAAAGTTCAAATACCATTACACATACACATAAACATCACTAGTTTTTACATACACTTTACACAACAATTTCATACTCATATCCTTCAATCCTTAATGCCACAATTCTGCCCATATCTTCATGAACACATACACTTATCCAAGAGTTTCAAGGCTACCGAAATTGTCCTTCAACACCAAAGTGTCCTACAATTCATTAAATCCCATTCCAAGTGCAAAATTCACCATATACATGTGAAGTAATTCACTAGGTTATTAAATCATCATGATCAACATCATTTCTCATCAAATATATGCACAATTATTTCATCAATTACATGACTCCATGGCTGTCCAAAATGAACACAACAATAACTCTTCAAACTCAAAAATTTTCTTCACAAATCCAACACCCATAACATGCACATAAAACTTAACAAAGCTATCTTCAAAAATACTAACTTACCTTATGGTTGAAACTTGCGAAACCTTGATTAAACTTCTTAAAATTGGTATCAAACTCTTCCTTGTTATGTGTAGACAATTTTTCATGAAGCTACTTAAGGGATTGGAGTTGAAATGAGAGAGTGGACCAAGCTTTAAGGAAACGTCAATGGAGGTTTCTCCTCCCCTTCAATTCGGCTAGGTTTAGTACAATGGAGAAGATGAAGTTTCTGCCTTGGATAATGGATGTACACCTGCCCCACTTAGTATATATTAATCCATTAATGGTCCACTAACTCCAAATAATCATATAATAAGCTAATTGTTCATTTATTCCACATTAACCCATGATTTTAGCTATTTACTTTAGGTACCACCAAATTAATTTTTCATTTTATTTTCTAAGTGTAATACTATTTATTTTTAATGGAAATTTAGGTCAAAAGACAATTCAGGATGTCAAATGACCATAATGCCCTGCTCGGTCGCATTCAGATTTTTCTGAACAATCGGTTTTGTCTGTTTTTTGATTTCTCACTTTTGTTTGTACTAATTATTTAATTTTTCTTTGATCTTTCTAATGATATTTATTCTTCAATAAGGGTCTATTTAAGTCCTAAAAATGTTTTCCAGGGTTCCTCACAGTCCAGGGCTAGTCAACGGTCCACGCCGTGACTTCCCGGTGTGGTCCCCCATCGCTAGGGTTCCCGACTCGCTTAACTTGGTTACATTTCTTTGATATTATTTTTCCTTTGTTTTTCTTGTATTTTCTTTTCTTGTATTTCATTATTTTATGTCTCCTCCCTCATGTCAAAGTGTAGTTCTAGGCATCCTAGCTGTCCGGACAACACTGGTCACCGGAGCAGTAGAACGCACTGCCGAACTTCGGGGTGTTACAATTCTCTCCCCATTAAAATAAATTTCGTCTCGAAATTTTACCTGGCATTAGTCTCTGAACAGCTGTGGGTGCTGTCTTCTCATATCCTCTTCACGTTCCCAAGTAGCTTCCTGGCCTGAATGATGGTTCCACAGCACTTTAACCAGGTGTATCTGTTTGTTCCTCAGCTGCTTCACCTCATATGCCAGAATTTTTTATGGGTTCTTCCTCATACGAGAGGTCTGGATTTACTTCAATCTCTTCAACTGATAGTACATGAGATGGGTCAGATCTGTACCTCCTTAACATGGACACATGGAAGACACTGTGTATCCTTGCTAGCTCTGGAGGTAATGCCAACCGATATGCCAAAGGACCCACTCTTTCCAGAACTTCATATGGTCTGATGAAACGAGGACTCAGTTTCCCCTTTCTGCCAAATCTCATAATCCTCTTCCAAGGAGAAACTTTGAGGAATACCTTATCACCCACTACATATTCAATATCTCTTCTCTTCAGATCAACATAGGACTTCTGACGGTCTGACGTAGTCTTGAGTCTATCTCTAATCAATCTGATCTTTTCCTCTATCTGCTGAACAATTTCTGGCCCAATCATCTTCCTTTCACCTACCTCATCCCAACATAGGGGAGTTCTGCACTTTCTACCATACAAAGCTTCATATGGAGGCATCCCAATGCTTGATTGGTAGCTGTTGTTATAAGCAAACTCAATCAAAGGCAAGTGTGTATCCCAACTACCTTCAAATTCAATCACACAAGCCCGTAGCATATCCTCCAATATCTGAATAACCCTCTCGATCGCCATCCGTCTCGTGGGTGGAATGTTGTCTTTGAAGTTCAATCTAGTTCCTAGGGCTCTCTCAAGACTACCCTGAATCTAGAAGTGAACCTAGGATCTCTGCTGACACAATTGATACCGCACTCCATGCGCTTTACAATCTCATATATGTACAATCCGCCAATCTTTCTGTGCTATAGTCCATCCGAACTGGCAAAAAGTGAGCAGACTTGGTTAGTCTGTCAATTATAACCTATAATGCATCATGACTATTCTGTGTCCTCAGAAATCTCATCACAAAATCCATAGTTATCTGTTCCCTTATAATGTTTCATAGGGTGCCACTTGTATGCTAGCTTTACACTTATTAATGTATACAAATTCTGTTAGTGGGATGTATCTGTCCCATCTCCTCTCGGATTCAATGACACAAGTTCTCAATATATTCTTGAGGGCTTATCACATTTCATAGGTTATTTTTATCATTTCATTTCATTATTTATAGGAACTCAATGAGTTTCCGAATTTACCTGAATTACTTGTTTCAATTGTCCATCTGTCTGAGGATGATACGTTGTACTGATATCTCTAAGCTTATAGCAATTCGTGGTAATCGTAGTTCACATTATTGTAACCGAAGCATCGACTCACTACCTTACAAGTGTAGCCTTCGACAGTGCTAGTTCAAGTTTTAAATTTCTGACTAAAATTTTCACATTTATTTCCAGTAATAGTACCCTATTCGGGTGCAACTGTATCAATTTATAGATTACTTATAAATATTCTTACTTATTGTACCACGAGGAAACACGTAGCTCTACACAATAATCCAGTGTCGGTACTGTAATCTACAGCTTACAATACAAATATTGAGAACATTATATAGTCACTACGCTATAACCTCATGGACTAGGTTTTCTAACATCTTATCTTTCTCGAATCCACTAATATCCCAAACCGATTCTGATTACAATTTCCTTTGACAATTACTAATAGTAACATCTTTGCCCTCATCTAGAGTAATTCTATTACTGTAACTTACTTTTAGGTCCTCTTGCCTTACATTAAGTAGGCTCGCCATTTAGCTTTATAATTTATGGTATGTTAAAAAATACTTTTAGCTAACAATTCTTCCAAAAGTAATGTCAATCATACTTGTTATTATAGTTATTATCCTAAATGACTAGTCACTAATACATCAAAATTCGTTCCCATGTAAAGGAATGACAACAGAACATATAGTTCTGACACTAACACACAACTAAGTAGTGCTGGGATCAAATAATAACTAAAATTAAGAACTTACCAGCAGCTACATCTGAAGTTTCTGCTCCTTTTACTTGGCTCATAGTGGACACTCCGACTGGTGCGCTACTATATTCGGGTTGATTCAATGTGTTATAATGGTGAGGAGTACCAACTCTATTTCTATCTTGACTCTGACTGGCGGTCTGTGAACTCCGGAGAGCAGATCGAGGTGGTTTAGCACAATCTTTAGCAAAGTGTCCAAGTTTTCCACAATTTAACAGGCTCCAGAGGCCTTACGACAAATACCTCCATGATATCTTCTACAAGTTTCACATTGGCGGGAAGGGTAGGAACTTCTAGTTGTTCGACGACTGGACCTTGGTGGTCTCTGTCTTAATGATCCACCTCTATCGTATTCCTGAGTTCGGGGTTCCTCAAATTCTTTTCTCTTTCTCAAATTACTGTTCGAGCTCTGACCCATAGGTTTCTCCCTCTTTTCTATTTCACACTGCCCTTGTGGGGGTTGGGTCTGTACTTAGGCTTGGGCTGACAGATTATCAGCCATTTGTTGAAAGAAAGTGGCCATTTGCTGGGCCATTTGTGCAGTAATTTGTACTGGTAAAGCTGGTACAGTCGGGCCTTCGACACTTTGTGGAGTTGGGGCCTCAACTTGTACTTCTGCCATCACAGACTGTTCTATTGTCTCATTCTTCTCTTCCATTCTTTTCACAGAATTTTCTATTCCTGTACAACCAACATAAGGAGATTCCTCTCCATTAGTTCATATTTATGATGTAAATGTACTATATGTATCAAACATTTGAGCAGTTGTAGTTACTGACAAAAAGATTTCAAATTCACAGTTCGAAATTCACTTTAAAACCATTGCTCTGATACCACTAAAACATGTCACACCCTACCCCTCTGTAAGGCATAACATGATCCCGTAGTATACCTAATGAATTACCAACTCCGTCTACTGATAACCCATTAAATACACTACAAGGGATTTTCAAAACTTTTCTTACTTCTTTTACAGTGGTGAGCACTATTTACAGGTGTTAAAACCTTTTTGAACTGAAGTGATAGAATTGACACATTTGAATTATTTGGAATTTCTGTAAAAATTTTGGCAGAGTGCCCTCTGTATTTTGGATAAAACAGTTCTTCAGAAAACCTGTAAAAAGCACTTCAATATGTATTTGCAAATCTCAACTCCAACATATTTCTCAACACAACATTTTTCTCAACGTGATTTTTCAAAGACTGAGATACAAGAAATATAATACAAAACTATTCAAGTAAATGAAATCTCAAATTTACATTTACAATAATTTACATTTAATTACATACCAAAATATTTTACAAGAGTTTCTATACAACTGCTCAAATAATTTACATACATATTATTACATGCATACATCAAAACCTATGTACATGGGTATACCTATGATATACCTGGAGCTGATCTGAATATATCTTCAAGGAAATTTTCTTACTGCTCTATGCTCTTCTTACCTGCGACAGCATACAAAGCTATCGCTGAGTGGTGAACTCAGTGGTGCACAACTATAATTTAAAACATAGTACAATATACATTGACAAAATTTACAGTAAATAAATTGGGAATCTGAATACTCATCAAATTTCAAAACTCAAAATATTCGTTGCCAATAATGTAAATCATTTGTATAAATGACTTTGATCACAAAATTCAATTTATCAAACCATGACTAACCATTTAAGTAATTCAACAAAATCAATTATACATAAACCATAATTGAAATCACAATTTCTTACCATTCAAAAGCCATTCTGTATCTCAAAAATCAATCTTTATCTCACTAATATGCAAGACTAATCCGAAAGGGCCATATTCGATGTGATTCTAACTCCCTATGGTCGGGGAGGTCGAATCAGATTCTAACTCCCTATGGTCGGGGAGGTCGAATCATCATGCACAGTACCATCACAATAATGAATCTTCCGCAAGGGCCATAACGATAAAATAAAGTTAGATCTAACCTCAAATCAGAGGAAAATCTAAGCCTGTGCACGTACCATGGTAATCAAAACACAACTAACTCCATTGTCTTCTCAACAAATGAGAGAGACGGGTAATAACCTAGTCAAGCATCTATAGTGAGATATAAAACAATATTACAATCCATTTAGTGAGCATAAATCACAATATAATTCGATTCAAAGTCAATTCTAATATCCAATAATTTTTATGCTCATCACAATTCAAATCATAAATTTGCATTTTTCCATGAAAATTACCATCACAATTCAAAACATGTTCTATCACAATTTTCCAAAACATAATTTGTTCAATCCATAACAATGCTTAATACTTGTGGAAATACCATTTCACAAAGCTGAATTCATACATACTATAACAATTTTCAATAATCATTGAATTAAATCCAATGCTTGTTAAACATAATACATAAGAAAAATATGTCATTTAATCATATGAAATATTCAAAGTAAAATCAGTTAAAAACTAGTTGTGCACAAACCTCTGATAATTGTCTCTGTCCGACTCGTGTTTCCTTCCCTTTTCCTGAGTCTTTGGTAACTGAGAAACACAATTTGAAGTGTTTCAGTACTAAATTAAACTGTCTCTAACGATAATGTTCGATAAGTAATTCACTAAAAGCTATTATTTGCTCAATTACCTAATATACCGACCCTCGATGCGTTTAAGGTAAATTAGGTTTTGGTGTCCTTAATATGTCACATTCGATAGGGTTTTAGGGTTGGTACGTTTTACCAAACTCATTTCCTTGTTTAGTGCATTTTCTTGCAATTTGCTGGATTCCGGGATACTAGTTTGACCTAACCGGACGACCTAGTTCCCTCGGTTTTCGGGTTTCGGTCAAAACTACAAACTTGTAGATCTATGTCTCATTGCACACGGGGCAAAATTTTAGGTCAATCCGAGTTAAGTAGACCAAGTTATGGTCATTATACTATTGCTGGTCAATTAATATCAAATTAGGTCAATTTTAGGTCAATTTGGTCAACTTTCGTTCGGCCAGTTTTTGGACCAGAACTTGTGCAAGCTTTTTGACTTGCTTCTGGTCATTTATGGGTTTTGGTGTCTTCATAAGACTTGTAGGTATGGGTCTTAACTATTCATGGTTAAAATTTAAGGTCAATTGGACCTGTTTTGAGTGAGTTATGGCCTAAACACTCACTGCTGCCCAATTGGTCATTTTTCAGGTCCTAATTGTACCTAATCCGAATTGGTCATTTTCTTAGGTCACCTTGCAAGCAGAATTTTGGTATGCTTTCTCAATGAAAGTTGGCACATTTTGTGCCTAGTTCCACCTCCAATTGGTCTCATACCAATTGAGGTTACACATTTAAACTTATTGGCTAAAATGTACACTGCCCTTGGTTACTTTGCTTAACACACATCAATTACACACATTTACCTTGCAATATGTTTACTTCCGTACCAAATCTGTTTTGGTACATTACCAAAACTATATATTACTTTACATTAACATCACTTTGGGCATATTACAATTATCCTCAACATACCAAATATAACTCTAATTCCCAAAGTTCAAATACCATTACACATACACATAAACATCACTAGTTTTTACATACACTTTACACAACAATTTCATACTCATATCCTTCAATCCTTAATGCCACAATTCTGCCCATATCTTCATGAACACATACACTTATCCAAGAGTTTCAAGGCTGCCGAAATTGTCCTTCAACACCAAAGTGTCCTACAATTCATTAAATCCCATTCCAAGTGCAAAATTCACCATATACATGTGAAGTAATTCACTAGGTTATTAAATCATCATGATCAACATCATTTCTCATCAAATATATGCACAATTATTTCATCAATTACATGACTCCATGGCTGTCCAAAATGAACACAACAATAACTCTTCAAACTCAAAAAATTTTCTTCACAAATCCAACACCCATAACATGCACACGAAACTTAACAAAGCTATCTTCAAAAATACTAACTTACCTTATGGTTGAAACTTGTGAAACCTTGATTAAACTTCTTAAAATTGGTATGAAACTCTTCCTTGTGATGTGTAGACAATTTTTCATGAAGCTACTTAAGGGATTGGAGTTGAAATGAGAGAGTGGACCAAGCTTTAAGGAAACGTCAATGGAGGTTTCTCCTCCCCTTCAATTCGGCTAGGTTTAGTACAATGGAGAAGATGAAGTTTCTACCTTGGATAATGGATGTACACCTGCCCCACTTAGTATATATTAATCCATTAATGGTCCACTAACTCCAAATAATCATATAATAAGCTAATTGTTCATTTATTCCACATTAACCCATGATTTTAGCTATTTACTTTAGGTACCACCAAATTAATTTTTCATTTTATTTTCTAAGTGTAATACTATTTATTTTTAATGGAAATTTAGGTCAAAAGATAATTCGGGATGTCAAATGACCATAATGCCCCTGTTCGGGTTGCATTCCCGATTTTTCGGTAACACCGAGTTTTGTCTGTTTTTCGATTTCTCACTTTTCTTTGTACTAATTATTTAATTTTTCTTTGATCTTTCTAATGATATTTATTCTTCAATAAGGGTCTATTTAAGTCCTAAAAATGTTTTCTAGGGTTCCCCGCAGTCCAGGGCTAGTCAACGGTCCACGCTGTGACTTCCCGATGCGGTCCCCCATCGCTATGGTTCCCGGCTCGCTTAACTTGGTTACATTTCTTTGCTATTATTTTTCCTTTGTTTTTCTTGTATTTTCTTTTCTTGTATTTCATTATTTTATGTCTCCTCCCTCATGTCAAAGTATAGTTCTAGGCATCCTAGCTGTCCGGATAACACTGGTCACCGGAGCAGTAGAACGCACTACCGAACTTCGGGGTGTTACACTGGAAAGAGTGGGTCCTTTGGCATATTGGTTGGCATTATCTCTAGAGCTAGAAAGGATACACAGTGTCTTCCATGTGTCCATGTTAAGGAGGTACAGATCTGACCCATCTCATGTACTATCAGTTGAAGTGATTGAAGTAAATCCAGACCTCTCATATGATGAAGAACCCATAGAAATTCTAGCATATGAGGTGAAGGAGCTGAGGAACAAACAGATACACCTGGTTTAAGTGCTGTGGAACCATCATTGAGGCCAGGAAGTTACTTGGGAACGTAAAGAGGATATGAGGAGACAACACCCACAGCTGTTCAGAGACTAATGCCAGGTAAAATTTCGAGACAAAATTTATTTTAAGAGAGGGAGAATTTTAATACCCTTATGTTCGGTAGTACGTTCTACTGTTCCTATGACCAGTGTTGTCCGGACAGCTAGGATGCCTAGAACTACACTTAGATATGAGTGAGGAGGCATAAAATAATGAAATACAAGAAAAGAAAATACAAGAAAAATAAAAGAAAAATAATAGCAATGAAATGTAACCAAGTTAAAAGAGCCGAGAACCCTAGCGATGGGTGACCGCACCGGGAAGTTACGGCGTAGACCGTTGACAATCCCTGGACCGCGGGGAACCATGGAAAATATTTTTAGGACTTAAATAAATGTCTATTGAAGTATAAATACTATTAGAAATACCAAAGAAAAATTAATTAATTAGTACAAAGAAAAGTGAGAAATCGAGAAAACGACAAAACTCAGTGTTACCGAAAAATCGAGAATGCAACTCGAGCAGGGGCATTGTGGTCATTTGACACCCCGAGTTGTCTTTTGACCTAAATTTCCATTAAAAATAAATGATATTACACTTGAAAAATATCATAAAAAATTAAATTGGTGGTACCTAATTCAAATAGCAAAAGATAGGAGCTTAATGTGGGAATAAGGAAACTTTAGAATAAACAAATGTTATAACCTTCACTTAGTGCTTCACTAACACCTAAAGTGGACCACTACATCTTCATTTGGACATCAGAAACCCATCTTCTCCAACAATTCCAAAACCAGCAAAAAATGGTGAAGAACAATCCTCCATTGCCGTCCCATCTTGAACCTTCATCCACGTATGATCCAACCATGGAAACCTCAAGCTTCCTTCACTAAAATTGCTCTACACCACTTGGGCAGTAGATAGGCAGCAAGAAGATCAAGTTTTGGTGAAGTTTTGAAGAGTTTCCAAAGTGGTAAGTAGGTTTTTTTGATGCTTGCTTCATTAAAGTTTGTGTGGATGTTATGGGTAGTTGAATTGTGGAAAGATTTTTGGAGTTTGATGTTTTAAGGGAGATGTATATTTTTGGCAGCCATGGAAACTCTATAAGAACAGTTTATCTTTTCATGTAAATGGTAGATTAAAGTGTTTATGTGTGTAGGAATAAATTGGGTTATGTATACTAAATGTATATGTGAATGTACACTTGACTTTGGAAGCTTGGAAAGCTAATTGAAGAATATTACAATTTGGCAATTTGAAGTGTGGACCAAAAAAATGTTGTTTCATGGTTTGGTTTATGGAATTTTATTGTTGAATTATGGTGCTTGTTATGGCAGCTTGTATATATGTATAAAGGTGTGAGTTTGGACATGTAAATGAGCTAGGTTATGTGGCTAAATTGTTTGTAAATTAGACTTGGTAAATTTTGTACTATAAGGTGCATATTGAGTGTGGTTATAAGCTGCCAAAATGACCAACAATGTGAAGTATAATGTGTTTAGGTTATGGAACAAAACAGAAGTGGCATGAAGGAAGTGACTTGGTAAGTGTTAAATGTCAAATTGATGAGTGATGAACAATGTGCAATAGGGCAATGTAGTTTTTGGCTTAGAACCTTAAGTGTGTAGCTCCAATTGGTATGAGACCAATTGGAGGTGAAACTAGGCACAAAAAGTGCCAACTTTCATGAAGGAAGCTTACCAAAATTCTGCTTGGAAGGTAACTTGAAAAATGACCAAATCCGGATTAGTGCATTTAAGGCCTGAAAATTGACCATTTGGGCAGTAGTTAGTATTTTGGCCATAACTCACTCAAAACTGATCCAATTGACCTGAAATTTTTACCATGAATAGTTTAGACATATATCTACAAGTCTTATGAAGACATCAAAGCCCATAAATGGCCATAAGCAAGTCAAATAGCTTGCACAATTTCGGGTCCAAAAACTGGCCGAACCAAAAGTGACCTAAAAATGACCTAAAGTGACCATTTTGATGCATTCTAACCAGCATTGGTAGATTGACCATAACTTGGTATACATAACTCAGAATAACCTAAAACTTTTCTCCGCATGCAATAATACATAGACCTACAAGTTTGCAGTTTCGACCGAAACCCGAAAACTGAGGGAACTAGGTCATCCGGCTAGGACAAATTAGTATACCGGAATCCGATAAATTGCAATGAAATGCACTATACATGGAAATGAATTGGGTAACATGTACCAACCCTAAAAGTCTACAAATGTGACATATTGGTAACATTAAAACCTAATTCACCTAGACTGCATCGAGAGTCAACATCTTAGGTTGACTAAGGAAATAATAGAATTCAATGAATTAATTATTAAGCATTATCGTTAGAGACAGTTTAAATGTGTACTGAAACACTTCAAATTGTGTTTCTCAGTTAGCAAAGACTCAGGGAAGGGGAAGGAAATACTGAGTCAGAGCCAAGAGACAGTTATCAGAGGTTTGTGCACAACAGTTATTCCTTTGGAATTTTCCAATTGAAATAAATTACAACTATTTGTATATTATTATTTTAAAATGTGGAAATGTGTTTGGAATGGATACTTATTGCTTGAAAAGCATTTTAAATGGTTTGAAACTGTGAAAAATTGTTTGAATGATATTTGATAGATACTTATTGATTGAAAATCATTGTAAATGGTTTGAAACCTTAGCTATCATGTATATTGATTGAATTCCTCGCTAGCTTGTCTAGTGGGACGAATTGAATTCCCTCTCTAGCTGAAGTGTTGAGGTGTGTGCCTGTTAAGGACGAATAGAATGAGTACTCATATTATTGCCAGCTAGCTATGTTATTCCTCATTAGCCATTGGCTTTTGGGATGAATTGAATTCCTCATTAGCCATCGGCTTTTGGGACGAATTGAACTTTAGAACATGATTAAGCTATGTGTGTGATTTATGGATATTCATTGTGGTATTATGAAATGGAGTTTAAATTCTTATTGACAATCACTGTCTTTTGAATTTAACTATGTTTTGATTTGTTTAGATTCATTGTGATATTGTGAAATGGAGTTTAAATTCTTATTGACACTCATTGTCTTTGAATTTAACTATGATTTTAAGTATCCACTATTTATATGACTTATGATTTGTGATTTAAAGTTGTATTTGGTTAATGTTGTGCACCACTGAGACAATGGCTCAGCGATAGCTTTTCATTGCTGTCACAGGTAGATAGACTGACAGGGCAGCAGGCTAAGCTGCTAGTGCTTCAATGAGAGATCATCGGGTATAATGAGTATACCATATTTTGCATTTTATATTATAATGTATGTTCACTATATGTATATAGTGTTTTTGGTTTTCAGTAGTTGTAAATTAAATTATACATTGAAGTTGTGAAATAAATTGTGAATTATTTTGGCTTGTAAAATTTGTAATATATTTCTTTTATCTTAGCCTTTGATAATACTAAAAAATTATTGTGGATTTGAGTGGAGAAACATATTGTGTTTATTAAATGTTGGTGTTTGAGATTGGGAAATATATTTGAAGTGCTTTTTACAGGTTTTTGAAGAACTATTTTATTAAAAATACAGATGGCACTCCTCCAAAATTTTTATAAAAATTTCTAACAATTCAAATGTGTTAGTTGTTTCCCCTCAGTTCAAAAAATTTTTTAACACCTATAAATAGTGCTCACCACTATAAAAAGAAGTAAGAAAAGTCTTAAAATCCCTTGTAGTGTATTTAATGGGTTATCAGTAGACGAAGTTGGTAATTCATTAGGTATACTATGGGATCATGTTATGCCTTACAGAGGGGTAGGGTGTGACATTGGAGTTGATGCCCACACAAACAGTTAAGTGCAAAAGGTTTGAGGACGGACTGAATGACAACATCAAGCTAATAGTGACATCTCACCACTTCACCGATTTCTCTCTGTTGGTAACATCAGCCCTTGATGTGAAGAGAGTCATAAATGAAGAGCAGTCCAGAATGGACAGGCAACATAAGAGGGGTTCTGGATCTGGTCAATCCGATTCAGCAAACACTAGTAGTAAGAAGCCCAAGGAGTCTTAAGGTCAGACTCAGGGCCAAGGTAAGAGGTAGAAATCTCAATTTGCTCTGCGAGGAGGAAGACAGAGTGGTGCATCAGTGGGTAGTTCTCTGGGTTCAGCTACACAAGGATCAGCCCCACCGCTGGCTTGTACACATTGTGGGAGACCCCACAAAGGAGAGTGCAGATCATTGATTGGTGGGTGTTTCAGATGTGGGTCTATGGTTCACTTCCTGAAGGATTGTTCACAAAGGAATACTAGTGTTCCCACTGCTCCACCTCAGATGGAGAGGTCTGCCCCAGCAGCATAGAGGGGTAGAAGACCTGCGAGGCCTGATACAGTTGGTACATCATAGAGGCCTATTGCAGAGATAGTTCAGAGGCAGGAGACTAGGGTAACACCTCATGCTTATGCTATGAGAGCTCGACATGAGCCAGAGCCGACTGATGTCATTAGAGGTACATTTTCTCTTTATGATTTGTTCGTATGTGCATTGATTGATCTGGGTTCCACACATTCATATATGTGTATCACACTGCCAGTTGATAGAGGGGTATAGATAGAGGAGTTAGAGGAGGACATACAAGTCACAAACCCTTTAGGCCATAGTGTAACACCCCTAGAAGCACAGTCCTGTGCAATTCACTGTTCCGGTGATCGGTGTCGGTCCGGACAATTAAGAGGATTAGAATCATATTTAAGTCACCTAGAAAAGCCCTGAACAGAAATTAGTAGTGATTATCAGAAGGTTAAATACATATCAGAAAAATAGAACATAAAAGGTTAAATGAGCAGAGGGTCACAGCGATGGGTGACCGCACCAAGAAGTGACTGCGAAATCAGTCAAAACCCTAAATTCATACAGGGCATTATGACACCGCAGGCCTAAGAAAAATTACAAAGCTAAGGGAAATGTGAAAATCATGGGAAAAGGTAGAGAACCAGATCAAATAATTAGATTAGGGTTCTAGAAGAAACACAGTATTATTGACAAGCCAGATTAGACCGGTGAGGGGCAAATTAGTCAATACACCCCTAGAGGTGACTCATGACCTAACTGTCCAATAAAATATGAGAAACAAAAATTTTGAAATATAGAATTAAATTTAAGAAGTATGGAGAAAAAGAAAGGAAAAGAAAAAGAAAAGAAAATAGGATTATTACATCATGTAGCCATCACCTACATGACCTCAAAATTAATTTTCCATTTAATTAAGAATTTGACCAAGTCAATTTTAAGGATAAATACTCATAAAAAGAAAAAAAATTGAAAAGTTATCTTCAACCTCCCTAGCCATCCCTCTCTCCTCTCCCAACTCTCTCTCTAATTTTCACCATGGAAGCTTGTTACCAAGATTTCTAAACCCAAATTAAGCCATAAATTCTTGGTGAAAAATAATAGAAACTTCAAATGAAAGCTTAAGAGGGAGATTAGAACATTAAGAATTGAGAGAAATTGAAGAAAGAGGTTAGTAGTGGATTTCAATTTCTGTCTTTAAATTTATGCACATATAATTGAATTAACTTAGGAATTGTGTGAAAATCAAACAAAAATGTTGGATTAAGGGACTAATGGAATTTCGGCCAACATTAGAAGGGTAGTGTTTGATGGATTTTGAGGGAATTAAAAGTGTAATTAAGCTTAATTTAGTGTTTAGATAGTGTTTATACACTTTAATTGCAAGAATTTAATTAAGTAGAAAGATTAGGGTTCTTGACCCTTAGGGTTTGGGGGGAAAAATTGGAAATTTGGTAAATTGATTTACTTTGACCTAAGTGAGATTTAAAATGGTTAAATGGTGTAATTTAGAATGTGTTGAATGGTGAGAAGTTAAGTCAAATTCGGATTGGTGAGGGTCACTACTAGACAGCCTGACCTAAGTCCATTTCAGAGACCAAAACTGAAATTTTACTAACCCAATTGGTATGAGGCCAATTGGGAATGAAATTAGACACATAAAGACACAATTTTCATTTAGAAACCATGCCTAGAAAATGATATTTAGATAGTGAACAATTAGGTCAAACCCGAAATTGGTACACTGCCACTGTACAAAAATGACCAAATGAACAGTGTTTGTTCATTTGGCCATAACTTGGTCTAGGAAGGTCCAAATGACCTGATTTTTGTGGAATTGGAAAGATATGACATAACACTACAACTTTTATAAAGACACCAACCCAAATTCTGCCCATAACCATGTTGAATTGTCATCCAAATTTGGGTCACCAAATCGCGAGAACCGTAAATTGCCTGCAATTGCAGGTTTGAACCAATCCGGCCAGCCTTAGAAAAATAGGCATAACTTGAGCTACAAAACTCCAAATGGAGTGATTCAAAAAGAGAATGGAGTGATTCAAAAAGAGAATTAAAGCTAAGAGAATAAGGAACAACTTTAATGAAGGGCACTTAGCCAAATTTCCATATTAACCAGACGAATGGAACAGTAGAAAACAGTGTCCCAAAACTAAAAATTTACAATTTCTCTTAGGAGACATAAAAATTGAATTGGCAATCAATGCCAATAAAATTAACACCTAAAATATGGTATATGAGTGCAATTAGAAATAATAAACCTATTAAGTATGGAGAAGTCAACATTTTGACTTAAATAGTGCCATGAATAGTACCACTACACACAAAAATGTGAAAGACCCGAAATTATAAATTATAATAGGTAGGATAAGCCTGTAAAGAAAATTGTTGGAATTTAAGTATTAGAAATGGATACTAAAGCACTTTAAATTTAAGTGTTTCAGTTAAAAAGGGAATCTTCGAATGAGAAATGGAAGGTGGAGTAAATTAGTCAACAGAGAGGTTTGTGCACAACTAGTTTTATATTATTAAAGTTTTGTATATTTTATTTGGTTGAAAGATTTTAGTTTCTTTATGTATTATGTTTACCAATTATTGAATTTATTTCAATGATTATTGAAATGTGTTATGGTATAAATGAGTTTAGTTGTGGGAAAATGATTAAGTTATGATTTTACTTTTGATATGGATTGAATGAATCCAGTTTCAGAAATTTGTGATTGAAATGGGATTTGCATGGAAAAAAAATATGAATTGATTTTTTGAATTGTGATGGGCATAAAAATTAGTGGATATTAAAATTGACTTTGAATTTAATAGTGTTGTGATTTATGCTCACAAAAAGGACAAAGAGATTAGTTATATTGTTTTATATCTCACCATAGATGCTTGACTAGGTTATTACATGTCTGTTTCATTTATTGAGGAGACAATGGAGTTAGCTTTGTTTTGATTACCATGGTGCGTGCACAGGCATAGATTCTCCTCTTAATAGAGGTTAGATCTAAGTTTTTCTTTGGCCCTTTCGGAATTTGCATTATTGTGGTGTGTACTGTGCATGATGATTCGACCTCCCCGACCATAGGGAGTTAGAATCCCGATTCGATCTCCCCGACTATAGGGAGTTAGAATCACCCCGAAGATGGCCTTTACGGATTAGTCTTGCACAGTTAGTGAGATGAAGAATGGGTTTTGAATAGTGAGAATTATGATTTCAAATGGGAGTTATGCATAATTGATTTTATTGAAATTAAGATTTGTTTCAATAAATTACTAGAATAACTTTAAATGTTTAGTTATGATTTGATAAATTGAAATTCTTGAGCAGAGTCTTTTTGACAAATAATTTATTTTATTGATAACGAATATTTTGATTTTTGGAATTTTGATTGAATTTCAAGATTTCCAAATTCTTTGCTAAAATTTTGGCAAGGTATTGTATATTATATTTTAAATTATAGTTGTGCACCACTGACTCAGTGATAGCTTTGTATGCTGTTGCAGGTAAAAGTAAAGATAAAGCAATGGCGTGAGATTTCTGGTAGCTACGCCTTAAAGACTCATTGGGATTAGCTTCGGGTATATTAGAGGTATAACCTTGTACATTAGAGTTTGATGTATGCATGTAATTATATGTATATAAATTGTTTGAGCAGTTGTACAAAAACTCTTTTAATATTATTTTGGTATGTAATGAAGTCAAATTATTGTAATCTTAATTTGAGAATTTCTTTACTTGTATATTGTTGTAATATTAATTTTATTATCCTAATGAGTATGATATTCAAATTTCCTCCTGAGTTTTAAACCCATATATGGCTTGAAAATTGAATTGAGTTGATTGTGTTGAATTGGGATATGAAAATGATTTGTATTGTAGTTGTGGTTGAGAAAACATATTGGAAGTGTTTTCCTTTCAGGTTTGAATAACTGTTTTCTCAAAATACAGCCAACACTCTGCCGAAATTTGAAAAAAATTTTGCAACACCAGATTTTAATCGAGAATTTTATTTATGACTTAGTGTCAATTAAATGGTTTTAATACTTGATAAAAATTACCCACCAACTTAAAAATGAATGGAAATTATTTTAAAATCCCTTGTAGTATATTTAATGGATTACCAGTAGGCGAAGTACGATAATTCATTAGGTGTACTACGAGATCATGTTATGCCTTATGGAGGAGTAGGGTGTGACATGTTTAGTGGTATCAGAGCAATGGTTTTAAAGTATATTTTGAACTGTGAATTTGAAATAGTTTGTCGAAAATTACAACTGCTCAAATGTTTGATTCATATAGTACATTTGCATCATAAATATGAACTGATGGAGAAAAAACTCCTTGTATAAGTTGTCCCAGGAAAAGAAGATTTTATGAATAGAATGGAAGAGAGAAATAAATCAGTAGAACAACTAGTTGCAGTTGAGGCACAAGAAGAGGCCTCAGTTTCTCAGAGTGTTGAAAATTCAACTGTACCAATTCCACCAGTACAAATTGCTGCACAAATGGCCGAGCAAATGGCCACTTTCTTTTAACAGATGGCTGATAGTGTGTTAGCTCAAGCCCAAGTACAGACCCAACCCCCACAAGGGCAACATGAAATAGAGAAGAGTGAGAAACCCGGTGGTCACAGCTCGAATAGTAATTTGGGGAAGAGAAAAGAATTTGAGGAACCCCGAGCACAAGGATATGATAGAGGCAGATCATCAGAACAGAAGCCACCAAGGTCTAGTCATTAAACAATTAGAAGCTCATATCCTCCTCACATCTCCAACTCTTGTGGCAAACTACATGGGGGCATTTGTCGTAAAGCCACTGGAGCTTGCTATAATTATGGAAAGCTTGGACACTTTGCTAGAGATTGTACTAAAGAACCTCGATCTGCTCTTCAAAGTTCACAGACAATCAGTAGAGGATGAGATAGAAATAGAATTAGTACTCCTCACAATCTAAGCACAGCGAATCAACCTGAACAGAGTAGTGAACCAGCCAGGGTGTACTCTAGCCACCAGGGGGAAAGAGCAGAAACTTCAGATGTAGCTGCTGGTAAGTTCTTAATTTTTGGAAGAAACAATTAGTTATTATTTGATCCCAGCACCACTTATTTGTATGTTAGTGTTAGAATTATATATTTTGTTACTACTCCTTTACAAGGGGAATAAATTTTAATGCATTTGTAACTAGTCCTTTAGGATAAAAACTACGATAACAAGTATGATTGACATTAATTTTGGAAGAATTATCAGCGAAAAGTATTTTCTAGCATACCATAATTTATAAAGTTAATTAGTGAGCCTACTTAAAATAAGGCAAGAGGACCTAAAAGTAAGTTACAGTAATATAATTGCTCTAGATGAGGGCAAAGATGTTACTGCTAGTAATTGTCAATGGATACGGTAATTAGAATAAGTTTTGGATATTAGTGAATTCGAAAAGAATAAAATGTAGGAAAGTTTTATCTATTGGAATTTACCATAGTAACTATGCAATGTTCTTAATGTTTGTACTGTAAGCTGCAGATTACAGTACTGACTTGAGATTATTGTGTAGAGCTACGTACTAGTGCACTAAGATGAGGATTATTGCAAACGACATCTATTTTGGTAAAATTCTGCTGGGACAGAATTTTATTATTGGAAGGGAGTTTGAAAATCCTAACCCGAGATTTAAAACTCTAAAGTTAGAATGTCAAAAGGTTATAGTTCAGTACAAAAGGAAGTAATGACTACACATCAGTGAAAAATAAGCTATAGAATATCGATAAATAAAAGAAAGATGTAAATGAAAATTGGAATAATTGGCTCAATTGTAATAAATAAATATTACGAATATTAGTAAAAGTATTTACTAGAATGGTCACAGGACCAAATCAAAGTAATATTGAAGTATAGTGGAGTTATTAGGGATGATAAGAGGTGCTAAATCATGACTTGACAGTCAAGTTAAGGAACAAGATAAGATTGAGGAACAAAATAATTAAAGTTAAGTTGTGGAATGAAAAAAGAAACAAATAGAACAGTAAAAAATGAGTTAAACAAAAGTAAACAAGATGGTGTAAAATGGCACATAAACTGAGATTCGAAATAATGTTGGCATGATAACAGTTATGAATCTATGGCCCATGACTAGATAAGTAATTCTAATACGACCACTTTGGTCATTCAATAAGAAAACATGAATCGAAATATTAAATAAAACAATAGTAAGAGAAGATTAGTGTTATACACATAAATTAAACGTTGTAGTAGATATTTAAAAGTCTTACATAGACTCAAAGAAAAGAAGATTATAAGAGGAAAAAAAAAAAACAGAGTTCTCACTTCATAGGATTATGTGAGGTTTGAGAACGAATGGATCCATTAGCACACAGATTTGCTTACCTATAGAATTGAAATGAATTCAAATTTAACTTATGACAGAAGCTCATAAGGAACTTGGCACACAAGGTGAGCAATCGATATGTAAATATTATTGGCTAAAATGCTATAGACCATCATTCAGATAATGAGCCTACATGGAAATGTGAGAGAGACATGAGAAAACGACACATACGGATGATTAAGGACTGACAGTGGGCAAATTTTCGAGGTCGAAATTTCTTTTATGGGGGAGAGAATTGTAACACCCCTTTATGAATAGTCCTATGCAAATCACTGTTCCGGTGACCGGTGTCGGCCCAGACAATTAAGAGGATTAGAATCATATTTAAGTCACCTAGAAAACCCTGAACAGAAATTAGTAGTGATTATCAGAAGGTTAAATACATATCAGAAAAATAGAACATAAAAGGTTAAATGAGAAGGGGGTCACAGCGATGGGTGACCGCACCAGGAAGTGACTGCGAGATCAGTCAAAACCCTAAATTCATACGGGGCATTGTGACATCACAAGCCTAAGAAAAATTGCAAAACTAAGGGAAATGTGAAAATCACAGGAAAAGGTAGAGAACTAGATCAAATAATTAGATTAGGGTTTCGGAAAAACCACAGTATTATTGGCAAACCAGATTAGACCGGTGAGGGGCAAATTGGTCAATTCACCCCTAGAGGTGACTCATGACCTAACTATCCAATAAAATTAGTGAAATGAAAATTTTGAAATATAGAATTAAATTTAAGAAGTATGGAGAAAAAGAAAGGAAAAGAAAAAGAAAAGAAAATATGATTATTACATCATGGTGCCATCACCTACATGACCTCAAAATTAATTTTCCATTTGATTAAGAATTCGACCAAGTCAATTTTAAGGATAAATACTCATGAAAAGAAAAAAAAAATGAAAAGTTGTCTTTAACCTCCCTAGCTGTCCCTCTTTCCTCTCCCAATTCTCTCTCTAATTTTCTCCATGGAAGCATGTTACCAAGCTTTATAAACCTAAATTAAGCCATAAATTATTGGTGAAAGACAATAGAAACTTCAAATGGAATCTCAAGAGGGAGATTAGAAGGTTAATAATTGAGAGAAATTGAAGAAAGAGGTTAGTAGTGAATTTCAATTTCTCTCTTTAAATTTATGCACATATAATTGAATTAATTTAGGAATTGTGCAAAAATCAAACAAAAATGTTGGATTAAGGGACTAATGGAATTTCGGCCAACATTAGAAGGGGTAGGGTTTGATGGAAAGTGTAATTAAGCTTAATTTAGTGTTTAGATAGTGTTTATACACATTAATTGCAAGAATTTAATCAAGTAGTATTAGGGTTCTTGACCCTTGGGTTTAGGGGAAAAATTGAGAATTTGGTAAATTGATTTACTTTGAACTAAGTGAGGTTTAAAATGGTTAAATAGTGTAATTTAAAATGTGTTGAATGGTGAGAAGTTAAGTCAAATTCGGATTGGTGAGGGGTCACTACTGGACAGCTTGACCTAGGTTCATTTCAGGGACCAAAACTGAAATTTTACCAACCTAATTTGTTTGAGGCTAATTGGGAATAAAATTAGACACATAAAGACACAATTTTCATTCAGAAACCATGCCCAGAAAATGACATTTAGATAGTGAACAATTAGGTCAAACCCAGAATTGGTATACTGCCACTGTACAAAAATGACCAAATGAACAGTGTTTGTTCATTTGGCCATAACTTGGTCTAAGAAGGTCCAAATGACCTAATTTTTGTGGAATTGAAAAGATATGACATAATACTACAACTTTTATGAAGAACACCAACCCAAATTCTGCCCATAACCTAGTTGAATTGTCACCCAAATTTGGGTCACCAAAACTGCCAGAACCAGAAATTGCCCAAAATTTCTGGGTTTGAACCAATCAGGCCAGCCTTAGAAAAATAGGCCTAACTTGAGCTACAAAAAACCAAATGGTGTGATTCAAAAAGAGAATTAAAGCTAAAACAATAAGGAACAACTTTAGTGAAGGACATTTAGCCAAATTTCTACAGTAACCAAACTAATGGAATAGTAGAAAACAATGTCCCAAAACTGAAAATTTACAATTTCTCTTAGGAGACTTAAAAATTGAATTGGCAATCAATGCCAATAACATTAACACCCAAAATGTGGCATATGAGTGCAATTAGAAATAATAAACCTATTAAGTGTGGAAAAGTCAAAATTTTCACTTGAATAGTGCCATGAATAGTACCACTATAAACAAAAATGTGAAAGACCCAAAATTATAAACCGTAATAGGTAGGATAAGTCTGCAAAGAAATTGTTGGAATTTAAGTATTAGAAATGGATACTAAAGCACTTTAAATTTATGTGTTTCAATTAAAAAGGGAACCTTCAAAGAAGAAATGAAAGGTGGAGTAAATTAGTCAACAGAAAGGTTTGTGCACAACTAGTTTTACATTGTTAAAGTTTTGCATATTTTATTTGGTTAAAGAATTTTAGTTTCTTTATGTATTATGTTTACCAATTATTGAATTTATTTCAATGATTATTGAAATGTGTTATGGTATAAATGAGTTTAGTCGTGGGAAAATGATTAAGTTATGATTTTACTTTTGATATGGATTGAATGAATCCAGTTTTAAAAATTTGTGATTGAAATGGGATTTGCATGGAAAAAAAATACGAATTGATTTTTTGAGTTGTGATGGGCATAAAAATTATTAGATATTGGAATTGACATTGAATTGAATACTGTTGTAATTTATGCTCACAAAAAGGACAAAGAGATTCATTATGTTGTTTTATATCCCACTATATATGCTTGACTAGGTTATTACATGTCTCTTTCATTTGTCGAGGAGACAATGGAGTTAGCTTTGTTTTTATTACCATGGTACGTGCACAGGCTTAGATTCTCCTCTTATTAGAGGTTAGATCTAAGTATTTCATTGGCCCTTTCGAAAGTTGCATTATTATGGTGTGTACTGTGCATGATGATTCGACCTCCCCGACCATAGGGAGTTAGAATCCCGATTCAATCTCCCCGACCATAGGGAGTTAGAATCACCTCAAAGATGGCCTTTACGGATTAGTCTTGCATAGTTAGTGAGATGAAGAATGGGTTTTAAATAGTAAGAATTATGATTTCAAATGAGAGTTATGCATAATTGATTTTATTGAAATTAAGATTTGTTTCCATAAATTACTGGAATTACTTTAAATGTTTAGTTATGATTTGA
Source organism: Hevea brasiliensis (assembly GCF_030052815.1). Taxonomy (NCBI): domain Eukaryota; kingdom Viridiplantae; phylum Streptophyta; class Magnoliopsida; order Malpighiales; family Euphorbiaceae; genus Hevea; species Hevea brasiliensis. The sequence continues at coordinate 84,441,145 of NC_079497.1, read as the reverse complement.
TAAATTGAAATTCTTGAGTAGAGTCTTTTTAACAAATTATTTATTTTATTGGCAACGAATATTTTGATTTTTAGAATTTTGATTGAATTTCAAGATTTCCAAATTCTTTGCTAAAATTTTGGGAAGGTATTTTCTAGTATATTTTAAATTATAGTTGTGCACCACTGAGTTCACCACTGAGTGATAGCTTTGTATGTTGTCGCAGGTGAAAGTAAAGATAGAGCAGTCGAGTGAGATTTCCGGTAGCTACGCCTTGAAGACTCATTGGGATTAGCTTTGGGTATATTAGAAGTATACCCTTGTACATTAGATTTTAATGCATGCATGTAATTTTATGTATATAAATTGTTTGAGCAGTTGTATAAAAACTCTTTTAATATTATTTTGGTATGTAATGAAATCAAATTATTGTAATCTTAATTTGAGAATTTCTTTACTTGTATATTGTTGTAATATTAATTTTATTATCCTAATGAGTATGATATTCAAATTTCCTCTTGTGTTTTGAACCCATGTATGGCTTGAAAATTGAGTTGAATTGATTGTGTTGAATTGGGATATGAAAATGATTTATATTGGAGTTGTGGTTGAGAAAACATATTAGAAGTGTTTTCGTTTCAGGTTTGAATAACTGTTTTCTCAAAATACAGCCAGCGCTCTGCCGAAATTTGGAAAAATTTTTGCAACACCAGATTTTAATCGAGAATTTAATTTATGACTTAGTGTCAATTAAAGGTTTTTAATACTTGATAAAAATTACCGACCAACTTAAAAATGAACGAAAATTATTTTAAAATCCCTTGTAGTATATTTAATGGATTACCGGTAGGTGAAGTACGGTAATTCATTAGGTGTACTATGAGATCATGTTATGCCTTACGGAGGAGTAGGGTGTGATACATAGTGTCATGGTGAAAAAGGTCTACAAGGGTTGTCCTCTGAGGATACATGGTTATGAGTTTCCAACTGACTTGATTAAGCCACCATTCCATGAGTTTGATGTGATATTGGGAATGGATTGGTTATCACGTTATCAGGTGATGGTAGATTATCGGCTAAAGACAATGTCACTACAAACAGCAGAAGGGGATGAGATTACAGTTGTGGGTGAAGGAATGGGTTGTCTTTCTACTATCATATCAGCCACAGCAGCCAGAAGAATGATAAGAAAGGGTTGTGAGGCTTTCTTAGCACATGTGGTTAACACCAGGAAGACTAGCCCAAGCATACAGGAGATCCCCACAATATGTGAATTTCCGGATGTATTTCCAGAAGAGTTATCGAGTTTGCCACCTGATAGAGAAGTAGAGTTTGCTATAGAGGTTATGCCGAGTACTGCACCGATGTTCATTGCTCCATATAGGATGGCACCTACTGAATTGAGAGAGTTGAAAGTTCAGTTACAGGAGCTCCTGGATAAGGTTTCATACGCCCTAGTGTGTCACCCTAGGGAGCACCAGTGCTATTTCTGAAGAAGAAGGACGGTAACCTTCGGTTATGTATAAACTACCGGCAATTGAATAAGGTGACTGTGAAAAATAAATACCCTTTACCTTGGGTAGATGACTTGTTTGATCAGCTGAGGGTGTAACACCCCTCACCCATCTACAGTGTAGCCGAGCAAGGCGTGCTACAAGGAGTGCCGGAGCACCTAGTCTGTGATTATCTTTTTTTCCTAATACTTAATTTCGTTTAAGAAGACTTTATGTAAAATTCATATCATGTTGGTTTTATTTGTATCTTGTAATAAAATTTGGTGTTGAAAAAGTTTTAACCATAATCCGGAAAAATGCCGTCTGTAATTTGGACAAATACACAATCTGCACATAAAAGAACACTCCCAAATGACGTTTCTCCTCCCCCCAAAACTACAATTATACATTCATAAAACTTCTATACCATTAATCACATCTCAATCATGTCCATTTGGGCAAAATATATAAGTGCTCCATGTACATTATATAACCCTAATTCATAAAGTTAAATTCAACATAACATATACATGAAATCACTTAATTATTACATATACTTCCCAACCATTACTTCACATACACTACCCTCAATTCATCTTCACCATAATTCATCAAGGAAATTCATGAAACCAAACATTAATTCATGAATTTAAAGGCTACCAAAAGTGGTAGTTTGCTAAGGTATTCAATTTGCTTTCCAAACCCTTAAATTCAAGTACTCAATGTACATATACATGGAAATTAATTTACTATAACTTTAAAATGACTAAATCAACATTAATTTCCATCCATTAGAGGTAAGAAAAACTCAAGCAACTTAGGTTCTCATGGCTGCCGAAATTGAATAATTCAATAACTCATCAAATTCTTTCTTTCTCTTCACCATTGAACTCACCTCAACCTAAACATGAAGTTTACTAAAGAAAGGGAGGGAATTTGGACACTTACCCCTTGAGAGCTTTCTTAAAACTTCACCGAATCTCCTTTTTCTTATTGCCAATATCTTCCTCAAGTTAAGAGGCAAGCTTTAATGAAGGAATTATGTGTGAAAGATGGCTTGAAGTTGAGTGCATGGAGCTTGAAGTGAGCTATGGCAATGGAGTTCTTCCATGGTGAGAGCTTTAGCTGGTTTTGTGGAAGGTTGAAGATGAAGTAGTTTCTGCCTAATTCAACTTTGATATGTCCCATATTTTAAGGTTAGTGGAACACTAAACAATAATTTAATGTTTAATGATTTAAAGTTTCACAATTGACATTTTATGCCTCATTTCTTTTACTATTAATATAATGTACCTCATTTTAATTTTTCATGACATTTTCAAAGTGTAATATCATTTATTTTTAATAGACATTGAGGTCAAAAGGCAACTCTAGGTTTAAAATGACCAAAATGCCCTTCTTCGAGTTGTATTCTCAATTTTTGGTAACACCGATTTTTGTCGATTTCTCAATTTTTTTATTTTTCTTTGTACTAATTTATTAATTTTCTTCGACATTTCTAATGTTAATTACAGCTCAATAAATCTTTAATTATGTCCCGAAATTTAATTTCGAGAGTTCCCCGCGGTCCTGGGATTGGCAATTGCCTTCGCTGTAACTTCCCGGTGCGGTCACTCATCGCTACGGTGCCGGCTCGTTTAACCTAGATTTATTTTCTCTCTTTTATCTTTCTTTATTTTTTTTTATTTTCTTTTTATTTATTTCATCATTATATGTCTGTTCATTACCACTGAAGTGTAGTTCCAGACATCCTGACTTGCCTGGACTGACATTAGGTTACTAGAATAATAGAAAATATAGAATATGTACAGGGAGGATGTTACAAATCTTCCCCTCTAAATAAAAATTTCGTCCTCAAAATTTACCTGATGTGAAGAGCTGAGGGAACTATTGCCTCATTGTCTCTTCCATCTCCCATGTTGCCTCTTTCATGTTGTGGTGTCTCCATAGGATTTTAGACAGTGGAATTGTCTTGTTTCTGAGCTCTTTTACCTCTCGTGACAAGATTTTAATCAGTTCTTCTTCATATGTCAGGTCAGGTTGTATAACAATTTCTTCTGCTAAGATGACATGTAAAGGATCTGATCTGTATCTTTTAAGCATCGAGACATGGAACACATTGTGAATCTTGTCCAGCTCAGGTGGTAAGGCTAGTCTGTAGGCTACTGGTCCCACACGTTCAATAACTTCATATGGGCTAATGAACCGAGGGCTTAATTTTCCCTTTTTCCCAAATCTCAACACTTTCTTCCACGGTGATGAAGGAATGGAAGCGTGAAAAACACAAGATTATACCATTGAATTCAAAAATTTTCACCTAGGGTCACATGCACCATGCAAGATTTATTTTTATCTATTTGATTTCAATGATAAACAACATATTAAAACTCTTTTAATATGTTTTTGGATCTGTATTTGCCATTTAAGATTTTAAAATTAATCAGATTAATTTTAGAACCCTAGATTAAATCAAGAATGATTACACTAACCTCTTGATGTCTTTGCGCTTTGAGATTCGTCTTCAGGACACCAAATGTTGTCCCTCTAGCTTGTCCACACCAAGAACACCTATGGCAGCCCTTGAATAGCTTCTAAAGCTTTTTCTATTAATTAGAAAATCAAGTTCTGCCTTTTAAGAGATTAAAGATGTAAACAGGACACTAGAAACAATTTCTAGTGTTCTTAATTCAAGAGATTGATGGCTAATCTCTTTGAATTGATGAGAGATGAAGAGAAATAGCTGGAGAGGCTCAAAGTGGCGTGACAAATGAGAGGAGAGGCTGCTGGTTATGTTTTCTTTTCATAACCCCACTTAAATAGCTAGGTTAACACATTAAACCCTAGCCACATGTCACCTTTTGATTAGCTCTAGGTTTAAGTGACCCAATCACATTGTGCCAAGTGTCAAACCTATATTTAATCTTGATTTTAATCATCTTACATGATTAAAAATATTTGGCAAGCTTATGTGTTATGCCATGTGTCACCATCTCATGGTGCCACGTGTCACAATCGTGAAATGACCAAAATGCCCTCGTGTCTTAATTTTGAGTTCTTAACCCAAAATAATTATTTTCTTCTTCTAATTAATTTATATCAAATATAAATTAATTAATTAATCTCTATTAATTAATTTCTCATCAATTAAATACATATTTAAACACTTTAAATATAAATTTAATTTATACTACACATCCAATAATCTAGATTTGGTTTCAAGTCATGCTAGGGAATTTTCAATTTAATTGCAAACAAAATCTATTTAATTAATCAATTAAACTCTTTAATTAATTAATTAAATCATATTTAAATAGGTGATAACTTGTGTATGTGTGTGACTTACTAGGCTCATCACTAATTGGCAATGAGACATGATATCAACTCTTAATATCATCAGAACTCTTTCTTACCATAAATGATTTCTCTAAATCATTTTATGAACCTCATAGACCATGGTTAACACCTAGCATAGCATGCCATGGCCACCCAATTAGTAATAAGGTTTACCTTAAATGAACCTATAATCATATGTTACCATGCACTAGAATCTCTCTACATAAAATCCCAACTCAAGCTGGAGTCATGGTTTATGTCAAACTCCATTTGCTATGAATATTATATTCTCTTTTAATTCCAGTTCTTGATTAAAAAGATTTTCTCATCAGAAACTCTTTTCTGAATAAATCTATATGTCCTGGCCAGGAACTTGAAACATCAAGAACAATTAAATGAACATAGGATTTTAGCTCTATTTACTTAGAGGAACAGATTCCATCTTGATCAACACCTACCTCCATATATAACTAGTAGGAGCCAACACATGCCCATATACCCATACATAGTACAAGTATGAAAGCAGTATCAAACTCAAACTACCTATATACAAGATAACTGTGCTATCTCAGTCTAAAGATTATATGCACTGATATGATTTATGACAAAACATTGACAAGAGTAAACTCCATGTGCTTGTCATAAGTGTCACTGGTTCGGCCTACTTATCATTTATAAGTGCCTATCATGTTTGTTATATGGCATGAGACTCACCATTCCATCTTATTTATATCTCATATAAATAACTTAGGAACAAACATGAATACAATCTTTTTGGATAAGTCATGTCCTTATTATGAAGTATCCTCGATTGTGAACCTATTTATGATACTTTGTGCTAGAAATATTGTCACTCATATTCTTAACAACTTAAGAATAATATTTCTAACAAAATATCAATGGACCTTTTCTATTACACATAAATATATTATGTAAACGGAAAAGTGGAAATGCCTTTTATTAATAAAATATGTACAAGATACATACTAAATGATATGCTCTAGGGCATACTACTAACAGGTGATACTTTGAGAAATATCTTCTCGCCAACTTCATAGTCAATGTCATTTCTTTTCAAGTCAGCATAAGATTTCTATCTGTCCGAGGCAACTTTCTAATTGGCCTTTATCAGTTTCACCTTTTCCTCTATTTGTTTTATCAGGTCTGGTCCCACTAGCTTATCTTCACCCAATTCAGTCCAACATACAGGTGTTCTGCATTTTCTCCCATACATTGCTTCATAGGGTGCCATTTGTATGCTAGCTTGATTGCTATTGTTGTATGAAAATTCTGCCAGTGGAAGATACCTGTCCCAGCTTCCCTCAAACTCAATAACACAACTCCTCAGCATATCCTCGAGGACCTGGATTATTCTTTCTGACTGTCCATCCGTCTGAGGATGAAAAGCCATACTAAAATGGAGTTGTGTGCCCAAGGATTCTTGTAATTTCTTCCAAAATCTAGATATAAACCTCGGGTCTCTATAAGATATAATGAAAAGCAAAATTCCATGTAGTTTAACTATCTCACTAATGTACAACTCTGCTAGCTTTTCTAGTGAATAGTCAATTCTGACTGGCAAAAAATGTGCTAATTTAGTCAACCTATCCACAATCACCCATACTGCATCATGCTTCTTCTGAGTGAGAGGTAGACCACTGACAAAGTCCATAGTGACTCGGTCCCATTTCCATTCAGGTATGTTTATAGGCTGTAACAAACCTGATGGAACTTGATGTTCTACTTTGACTTATTGACATGTCAAGCATCTAGTTACATAGTTAGTTATGTCCTTCTTCATACCCGGCCACCAGTATCGAAGTTTCAAGTCATGGTACATTTTTGTGCTTCCTGGGTGCATAGCATACACACTATTATGTTCTTCTCTCAGAATACTGGTTTTCAACTCTTTATCATCTGGTACACACACTCTTTCTTTATAATACAGGCACCCATTTTCTTTCACTTCATATTCAGTTTCCTTTCCCTCAGGGATTTTACCCATAACAACCATTAATTTCTCATATCTTTTACCCATCCTGTATCTATTGTAACAGATTCGGCTTCACTTGCAACTCAGCCAAAATAGCTCCGTCATGAGTTAAGGATAGTTGGGCATTCAGAGATCTTAATGCTACAATAGATTTTCTACTTAAGGCATCAGCGACTATGTTTGCCTTCCCAGGGTGGTAGTCAATCACACAATCATAATCTCTCAGGAATTCAACCCATCGCCTCTGTCTCAAATTAAGTTCCTTCTGGGTTGGCAAATACTTCAGACTCTTATGTTTTGTGTATATATAGCATTTTTCTCCATACAAGTAATGCCTCTATATCTTCAATGCGAAGATAATTGCTGCTAATTCCAAATCATGAGTACGGTAATTCTTTTCATGTGGCCTTAATTGCCAAGAAGCATATGCGACCACTTTCCCTTCTTGCATGAGTACACACCCTAACCCATTATGTGAGGCATCACTATAGACTACAAAGTCTTTTCTTGACACTGGCTATGTTTACACTGGTGCCTTTGTCAACATAGCCTTCAGCCTCTCAAAACTAGCTTGACACTCATCATTCCAATCATATTTCATATTGTTGTGTGGTAATTTGGTCATTGGAGTAGCTATCAGGGAAAATCCCTTTACAAATCTTCTATAATATCTAGCTAACCCCAAGAAACTTCTGATCTCAGTTGTATTTCTGGGAGGCTTCCATTCCATCACTGATTCAATCTTCTTGGGATCCACTCTAATCCCTTCAACCGATACCACATGTCCTAGGAATGCAATCTTATTCAACCAGAACTCAGACTTGGACAATTTAGCATACAGTTTCTTCTCTTTTAGAGTCTGCAGAACAATTCTCAAATGTTCATCATGTTCTGCTTTATCCTTGGAATACACTAGGATGTCATCAATGAAGACCACTATGAACCGATCTAAATATGGATGGAAGATGTGGTTCATAAGGTCCATGAATGTTCCTGGAGCGTTTGTTAACCCAAATGGCATCACTAGGAATTCATAATGCCCATACCGGGTTCTAAATGCAGTCTTAGGCATATATGCATCCATAACCCTTAGCTGATGATACCCTGATCGGAGATCAATCTTAGAAAACACAACAGCTCCCTTCAACTGATCAAACAGATCGTCAATTCTAGGCAACAAATACTTGTTCTTCACTGTTACTTTGTTTAACTGCCGGTAGTCAACACATAACCTCAGTGTCCCATCTTTCTTTTTTACAAACAGTACCAGAGCTCCCCACAGTGACACACTGGGGCATATGAACCCCTTGTCTAGTAATTCTTATAGCTGGATTTTTAACTCTTTCAATTCAACAGGTGCCATCCTATACGGAGCAATTGAAATCAGAGCTGTATCCGGCATAATCTCAATAGCAGATTCAACTTCCCTTTCTGGTGGCAAACTAGGCAATTCCTTAAGAAATACTTCAGAGAAATCCCTTACTATGGGTATGTCAGACAAGTCAAATTTACCCTGCCTAGTGTCAACCACGTGTGCCGGATAGGCTTTACACCCTTTTCTCATCCATCTCCTTACAACTGTAGCTGAGATGACATTGGACCAGAAATCTGTCCTTTCACCCACAACTGTTATTTCTTCATTCTCAGCAGTTTTCGGAGAGATTCTCTTCAATTTACAATCAACCATTGCCTGATGATGGGATAACCAGTCCATTCCCAAAATCACGTCAAACTCATGGAAAGGTAGTTCGATTAAGTCTGCTGAGAACTCTTTCCCTTGAATCTTTAATGGACAGCCCTTATATACTTTGTTTACTACCACACTGTGGCCTAGCGGATTTGTGACCAGGATGTCTTGGTAACTTTCCTCTACTGGTATTCCCTTTTCTACGGGTAGCTTCATATAAATATATGAATGAGTAGATCCAAGATCCACTAATGCATGCACAAAAGTATTATAGAGGAGGAATGTACCCTTGATGACATCTAGAGCATCCTGTTCCTCCTGTGCCCTTATAGCATAGGCTCTGGCTGGTTTTCTACCTTCTGCTTTCTCCATAGACTCTGATATAGGTCTCTATGAAGTACCGGCTGCCTCAGCCTTACTCGGCTTTCTACCCCTTGGAGCTGGAGGGGCAGGCCTAACAGTTGATACCGGAGTAGATGTAACAGTTCTGTGCAGGAAATCTCGGATTAGGTGGTATGTAGATCCACACCGTAAACAAGCACCTATCATTCTCCAACATTCCACCTTATGACATTTTTTGCAATGTGGGCAAGCAATAAATACTGTTGGGGCTAGTCCCCTAAACCCTATCCCTGGAGAGCTAGCCGCTTAAGGTGTGGACTGGCCTCTCCTCGATGCAAACTGAGATTTGGGCCTCTGTGACTAACCCTGACTTGGTGCTCTACTAAAACTCTGAGTAGGTGAACCTCTGAATTTCTTACTAGGGGCAGAAGATGTACTGGTCTGACTCTGATCTCTTTTTTACTGTCTGTCCCTTCTGCTCTACTCATTTATTCTAACTTTTTTAACCTTCAGTGTAGCTTCCACTAACTTAGCAAACTCTGTAATCCACAAGGCTGTAATCATTACTTTAATGTTATCATTGAGTCCTTCCTCAAATCTCTTACATCCCTCGGCCTCATTAGGGACTATTTCCCGCCCATAGCGGCTTAGTCTGACAAATTTTCTTTCATATTCAGCCACTGTAAGCTGTCTCTGGGTAGGGTAATAAATTCCCTTCTCCTCTCTTCCAGGTATACACTGCCCACATACTTCTTTCTGAACTCAGTGAGAAAGAAATTCCAAGTTATTTGTTATGGTGGCACCTCACTAGTCACTGTATCCCACCATTGGTATGCATCATCTTGCAGTAGTTATACAGCAGCTTCCAAATTCTACTCTGGAGTACAGTGAAGTTGTTTCAAAACTCTTCCAGTTCTATCCAACCAATTTTTAGCTGTGACAGAATCATCTTCCCTTTTGCCCAGAAAATCCACTGCTCTGAACTTCTTGAGTTTCTCCAAATGGGATTTTTGATGTGGAGGTGGTGGTGGTGGAATAACTCCTGCCATCCATCTAAAGAACTCAGGTATTTGCTGAAATGTGGCTGGTGTCTCTGGTACTGGAGGAGCAAGTTCCCTCCTGTCTCCTGCCACAATCATAGATAGAGCATGACTCTCCACCTCCTCATCGACCGCTCTCTGCGATATGGAGTCCATATTCTAATCAAAATAACGAATCAAAAGATCTGCATTAGAGTCATCTTAGCACTTACAATGCAATGCATGATATGCAATCTATCCAGGCCCAGAAAGACCAAAATCGTGCTCTGATACCACTAAATGTAACACCCCTCACCCGTCTACAGTGTAGCCGAGCAAGGTGTAACACCCCTATGTTCGGCAGCGCGTTCTACTATTTCGGTGACCAGTGTCTGTCCGGACAGCTAGAATGCCTAGAACTACATTTAAATGTTAGTGAGGAGACATAAAATAATGAAATACAAGAAAATAAAATACAAGAAAAACAAAGGAAAAATAATAGCAATGAAATGTAACCAAGTTAAACGAGCTAAGAACCATAGCGATGGGTGACCGCACCGGGAAGTTGCGGTGTGGACCATTGACTAGCCCTGGACTGCGGGGAACCCTGGAAAATATTTTTAAGACTTAAATGAACATCTATTGAAGTATAAATGTCATTAGAAATATCAAAGAAAAATTAAATAATTAGTACAAAGAAAAAAATGAGAAATCCAGAAAACGATAAAACTCAGTGTTACCGAAAAATCGGGAATGCAACCCGAATAGGGGCATTGTCGTCATTTGACACCCCGAGTTGTCTTTTCACCCAAATGTCCATTAAAAATAAATGATATTACACTTGGAAAATGTCAAGCTGCATATTACAGTACTGACACGGGATTATTGTGTAGAGCGACGTGCTTCCTCATGGTACAATAAAATAAGAATATTTATAAGTAATCTATAAATTGATACAGTTATGCCCGAATAGAGTGCTATTACGGAAAATAAATGTGAAAATTTTAGTCAGAAATTTAAAACTTCAGAACTAGCCTGTCGAATGACTACACTTATAAGGTAGCTAGAGTCCGTAACTCGGTTACAATAATGTGAACTACCTGTACCACAGTAATTGCTATAAGTTTAGAGATATCAGTACGACTTATCATCCTCAGACGGATGAACAGTTAAAACAAGTGATTCAAGTAAATTCTGAAACTCATTGATTTTCTGTAAATCATGAAATGAAATGATAATAATAACTTGTAAAATGTAATAAGCCCTCGAGAATATACTGAGAACTTGTGTTCTTGAATCCGAGGGGAGATGGGACAGATGCCTCCCACTAACAGAATTTATATACAATAATAAGTGTCAAGCTAGCATACAAATGGCACCTTATGAAACATTGTAAGGGAACGAATAACTATGGATTTTTGTGAAGAGACTTCCAAGGACACATAATAGTCATGATGCAGTATGGGTCATTGTAACACCCCTATTTTTATAGCCTGGTATATGTTACTGTTTCGGTGATCGGTATCGGTCCGGACAATTAAGAGGATTAGAACTGTGTTTAAGACAACTAGATAATCCATAAACACAAATAATTAGTAATTGTCAATTAGTTAAGTATAAATAAGAAAAACAGAACATATGAAGTTAAACGAGCCGAGAGTCATAGCGATGGGTGACCTTCTCGGGAATGAGTGCGAAGTCGATTTAAACTCAAATTTCAAACCATAAAATGTGATGCCGCGGTCCTTAGGACCCTTAAGAACACAGTGGAAAAGAGAAAATCACGAAAAAGAACTGTTAAGCCAGTCAAATAATTAGGTCAGGAAGCCGGAAGAAATATTAAATTATTTACAAACCGGATTGAACCGGCGAGGGGCAATTTCATTAATTGACCCCGAGAGCTGACTCCTGACCTAACTATCAAATAAAATCGGAAAAAAGAAAATTTCGGAGTCGGGAATTAAATTACAGAACTAATAGAAAAATAAATAAAAAGAAAAAGAGAAAATGAAAAAGTGAAGGAAGATGACATCATGCATGACATCATGCATGATGCCATAAATCCTATAATTAATAAATTTAATTATTTAGATATTTTGGTCTTCCATAAGTTAAAAATACATAAAAGAAAAGAAAAGAAAATATATATATAGGAATTATGATGTCATAGATGATGCAATAAAGTCAAATTATTAAAATTAGAAAAAAAGAGATAATTATTAAAAAAAAAGGGAATTTAAAAAGTGGTCTTCTTTCTTGCCATCCCACACACACTTCTCTTATCTCTTTCATCTCTTTCCTCTTTCCCTCTCATACTCCATTAAAGCTCAATCTTGAGCTTGAGCAACCCCTCCTAAACTAGCCCTAAAACCCTTACTTCTCCTAATTAAAACTTGAAATTTGACCTTGGTAAGAAAAGTGGTAAAGGAAGAAATTAAAAAGGGAAGTAGAAAAGTGAAGATTTGAAAAGCTGCAAGAGGTTAGTGACAAATTCTTCAAATTATCTATTGAATATTTGTTTAAGTAATTGATGTAAGTTAGAAATTAACTTTAAATGAAAAGAAAACAATTATTAAGGGAGTATATATGAATTCAACCAGCTAGGGTTTATGTTTGAAATGGGTAATTTGAGGCAAATTAGAAAGTAGTTAAGTGAGAATAAGTGAATGAGAACTAAATATGCATTTATAATTCAACAAATGAACTAAACATGGAAGTTAGGGTTTTGCACTTAGGGTTTAGGAGACAAAATTTGAAGAAATGGTGAAATGATGTGTTTGACCAAGTTTGAAGTGAGAAATGGCCATTTGTGACCAAATGAAGTGTGTTGCAATGGTTGGAGTCAAGGCCAAATTCGGATTGAGTGTGGTCATGCTGCTGGCAGCATGACCAAGGTCCCTTTGAGGGACCAAAAATGAAAATTTACAAGTGCAATTGGCATGAGACCAATTGGGAATGAAAATAGACACTAAATGACACAATTTTCATTTAGGAACCATGCCCAAAAAGTGACCAAAACCTAGTGAACAAATTGACCAAATTCGGAAAATCTCAGTCTGCCCTGTACAAACTGACCAAATGAATGGTGTTTGTTCATTTGGCCATAACTTGAGCTAGACAGGTCTAAATGACTTGAAATTTTACCAGTGGACAGATGAGATATAGACCTAAAACTTTCATGAAGAACACAAACTCAAATTGTGCCATTAACCAAATCATTTGGCCACCCAAAGTTGGTGACCTAAAACTGCCAGAACCAAAATTTGCCCAGAAATCTGGGTTAAGTCCAATCCGGCAGCCATGGTGTTAGTAGTATGCCCTAGAGCATATCATTTAGTATGTATCTTGTATATATTTTATTAATAAAAGGCATTTTCACTTTTCCGTTTACATAATATATTTATGTGTAATAGAAAAGGTCCATTGATATTTTGTTAGAAATATTATTCTTAAGTTGTTAAGAATATGAGTGACAATATTTCTAGCACAAAGTATCATAAACAGGTTCACAATCGAGGATACTTCATAATAAGGACATGACTTATCCAGAAAGATTGTATTCATGTTTGTTCCCAAGTTATTTATATGAGATATAAATAAGATGGAATGGTGAGTCTCATGCCATATAACAAACATGATAGGCACTTATAAATGATAAGTAGGCGAACGGTGACACTTATGACAAGCACATGGAGTTTACTCTTGTCAATGTTTTGTCATAAATCATATCAGTGCATATAATCTTTAGACCTGAGATAGCACAGTTATCTTGTATATAGGTAGTTTGAGTTTGATACTGCTTTCATACTTGTACTATGTATGGGTATATGGGCATGTGTTGGCTCCTGCTAGTTATATATGGAGGTAGGTGTTGATCAAGATGGAATCTGTTCCTCTAAGTAAATAGAGTTAAAATCCTATGTTCATTTAATTGTTCTTGATGTTTCAAGTTCCTAGTCAGGACAGATAGATTTATTGAGAAAAGAGTTTCTGATGAGAAAATCTTTTTAATCAAGAACTGGAATTAAAAGAGAACATAATATTCATAGCAAATGGAGTTTGACATAAACCATGACTCCAGCTTGAGTTGGGATTTTGTAACAAAGAGATTCTAGTGCATGGTAACATATGATTATAGGTTCATTTAAGGTAAACCTTATTACTAATTGGGTGGCCATGGCATGCTATGCTAGGTGTTAACCATGGTCTATGAGGTTCATAAAATGATTTAGAGAAATCATTTATGGTAAGAAAGAGTTCTGATGATATTAAGAGTTGATATCATGTCTCATTGCCAATTAGTGATGAGCCTAGTAAGTCACACACATACACAAGTTATCACCTATTTAAATATGATTTAATTAATTAATTAAAGAGTTTAATTGATTAATTAAATAAATTTGGTTTGCAATTAAATTGCAAAGTCTCTAGCATGACTTGAAACCAAATCTAGATTATTGGATGTATAGTATAAATTAAATTTATATTTAAAGTGTTTAAATATGAATTTAATTGATGAGAAATTAATTAATAGAGATTAATTAATTAATTTATATTTGATATAAATTAATTAGAAGAAGAAAATAATTATTTTGGGTTAAGAACTCAAAATTAAGACAGGGGAATTTTGGTCATTTCACAGTGTGACACGTGGCACCATGAGATGGTGACACATGGCATAACACATAAGCTTGCCAAATGTTTTTTAATCATGTAAGATGATTAAAATCAAGATTAAATATAGGTTTGACACTTGGCACAATGTGATTGGGTCACTTAAACCTAGAGCTAATCAAAAGGTGACATGTGGCTAGGGTTTAATGTGTTAACCTAGCTATTTAAGTGTGGTTATGAAAAGAAAACATAACCAGCAGCCTCTCCTCTCAATTGTCACGCCATTTTGAGCCTCTCCAGCTATTTCCCTTCATCTCTCATCAATTCAAAGAGATTAGCCATCAATCTCTTGAATTAAGAACACTAGAAATTGTTTCTAGTGTCCTGTTTACATCTCTAATCTCTTAAAAGGCAGAACTTGAATTTCTAATTAATAGAAAAGGCTTTAGAAGCTGTTCAAGGGCTGCCATAGGTGTTCTTGGTGTGGACAAGCTAGAGGGACAACATCTGGTGTCCTGAAGACGAATCTCAAAGGCGCAGAACATTGCAGCACATCAAGAGGTTAGTGTAATCGTTCTTGATTTAATCTAGGGTTCTAAAATTAATCTGATTAATTTTAAAATTTTAAATGGCAAATACAGATCCAAAAAACATATTAAAAGAGTTTTAATATGTTTTTTATCATTGAAATCAAATAGATAAAAATAAATCTTGCATGATGCATGTGACCCTAGGTGAAAATTTTTGAATTCAATGGTATAAACTTGTGTTTTTCACGCTTCCGTTCCTTCAATTGGTATCAGAGCCACTATATTTGCCATTTAGATTGTTGATTATATAATTTAATTGTGTGTTTGATCATGAGATCAAGAGATTCATTGCTGGTTGGATCATGAGGTGTGGAGGCACACATGGTGAAGCCACCATTGGTGGCGGCATCAATGGTTCCTTGGGTGGTTCAAGGTTTGGCTTTTAATTCTGCAATTGTTGTATGATATAAGGCCTATTCTTTGACTAATTAAAGTGTTTAATTAGTTGTTTTAATCACACAATTAAATTATGATTCAAATCAGAATTTTAAAAATTGTTTGAATGTGATTCAAATCTGAATTTTAAAAGTTGTTTGAATGTGATTCAAATCTGAATTTTTAAAGTTGTTTGAATCATATTTAAATCTGATTTTTTAAAATTGATTCAATAAAATTCAGATCTGATTTTTTAAAAAATATTTGAATGTGATTCAAATCTGATTTTTTAAAAAATGTTTGAATGTGATTCAAATCTGAATTTTTGAAGTTGTTTGAATGTGATTCAAATCTGAATTTTTAAATTTGTTTGAATGAGATTCAAATATGAATTTTTAAATTTATTTGAATCATATTCAAATCTGGATTTTTAAGTTGAATATGAGATATTCAATTTAATTTAAGTATGTATGTTTTATTTAATTGTTAAATAGTGATATGCATGATGGATGATCATGGACTATAAAAGACCAATGTGATTGGATTTATTTCTTTTATGTTTCTTTGGGATTGTAAATTAATTAATTTATTTTAATTTATTTTGGGCATGTATTATTAAGTTTGTAATATTTTTGGGTTGTAATTTCATTTATTTAAGTTCTTGTAAATTCACCTTGGTATGCCAAGGATTACTATGTAATATTGGATTGCAAGAAGTTCAAGGAGGTCAAGAGCATTGGTGGGACCAGTGGGAGGAATTCAATATCAAGTGTTGATTATGTACTCCTTCAGCAACTCTTGTAAAATGAATGAATGAAATGCACCTAGGAATGCCTGATTCAATTCTTGGTGGCTCGATTGAATCCCTTAGAAAGTCCATGATCATACCATATTTCTCGCTTATCCATGAATGCATGAGATGTATGGGAATGTATGCAATTATATGATATATGCATGCTAAATGGATAATGTGTAAAGTGAGACCTTAATAGTAATTAGGATGGCTATAAAATCTTCCAAACAAATGATTAAGTTGGAAATGTTATAATTAAAGTAATTATAACATAAGCCCTCCATTGGGGCAATTATTTTAAGAAATTTTAAATAGTTGCATGAGATGCAATTAATTTAAGAGATTTTCTTAAGAATAATTGTTAAGCATGAGATGTTGTAAATATGTAAATGGTTTGGTGGCCAATATTGGATATACCTGAGGACATTAAAATTATTTGCATAATTATCGCTCAATGGGATCAACTTAACTAATGCAAGATAAGTCAATAATGGATGTACGAGATTTTGAGCATTAGGGGCTAGGTAAAGGATTGAACCTCACATGAGATGTGATGGGCAAGGAGTTGCTCACTTATAGTTTATTGTAATTCCAATAATGGATGTACCTGAGGATGATCAATAGAATTATAAGAATTCAATCACCCACTAGAAATCCATCCAACTAGGATTTCCGTTTTCTACTTTGGAAGTGTAGGATTCGCTAAGTTAGTGGGAGGACCAATTTGATTAAAAGACCATAATCATTTTGGTTAATTACATGATACATTTACTAATTAATCTGGTTATTTTACGCAATTAATTTTACGATAATAATGAGCACAAAACAACCACCACCATCCAATATCCTTGCAAGCATACTTGATCACAACAGTTGACAGGACCTAATCATGCGATTGGCTAAGAAATTTGAAACTTGTCTGAACCTTGAACATATAGCATATGTTCTAGATTCAAATGTTCTGGTCCCTTACCTCCAGAGGCCACACAAGAGGAACATGAAACTTTGGACAAGTGGAAGGAGCATGATATGAGAGCTAAGTGTTACATGCTTGCTTCTATGAGTAATGAGTTCTGAAGCAACATGAGAACATGCAGTGCGAGTGAGATCCTCCTTCACCTACAAGAGTTGTATGGTGAGCACAGCAGGAATGCTAGGTATGAGATATCTAAACAGTTATTCCGTATGAGGATGTCTGAAGGACAGAATGTTGGGGATCATGTCCACAAGATGATTCGGCTGATTGAGCAGTTGGAACATCTTGACTTCAACATGGATTTCCAACTACAAACGGATTTGATCCTTCAGTCCCTTCTTGAGTCTTTTGGGAATTTTGTGACAAATTTCCATATGACTAAACAGGAATGCACCTTAGCTGAATTACTCAACATGCTGGTTATTGCCCAAAAGAATATGCCAGGCAATAAAGGAAAAGAGGTAGCTTTGGTTGCATCTTCTTCTGCTGGAAAGTCCAACAAGAAGAAGGGCAATAAGAAAAAGAAACCTCAGATTCCTGGTCCTTCCAAGAAAATAGCTAAACAGAAAAGGAAGACTAAAGCTGATGGAGGCAAAGGAAAGTGTCTCCACTGCCAACAGGAAAGTGTTTCCATTACCAACAGGAAAGTGTTTCCATTGCCAGTAAGAAAGTGTTTCCACTGGCCAGAGTATAGCAATCTAAATGAATGCAATGCCATGGTGAAAACCAACTCAAGTTCAAAATATATTTGGCACTTAAGGTTATGTCATGTTGCAGAAGATAGGATTGCAAAATTGGAGAAAATGGGGATTCTATCCTCATTGGGCTCTGAGCCTACTCCAACTTGTGAATATTGCCTTCAAGGCAAAATGACTAGATCACCCTTTGTTGGACAAGGGCTAAGAGCTGAAAATATTTTGGAACTAATACATAGTGATGTATGTGGTCCCTTTAAAGAAATGGCTAGAGGGGGCTTTCATTATTTTATTACCTTTACTGATGATAAATCAAGGTTTGGGTTTTTGTATTTGATGAAATACAAACATGAATCCTTTGAAAAGTTTAAGGAATTTAAATCTGAAGTAGAAAATCAAACAGGAAAAAGTATTAAAGCTCTTCGATCAGATCGTGGAGGTGAATATTTGAGTACTGAATTTGATGAATACTTGAGAGAGCATGGCATTGTTTCTCAGCTGACTCCTCCAGAACGCATACGGTGAATGGTGTATCCGAAGGAGAAATCGTACCCGATTGGATATGGTACGTAGTATGATGAGCTATACTGATATGCCAATCTCCTTTTGGGGATTTGCATTAGAATCAGCTTTATATATTTTGAATAGGATTCCATCAAAATCAGTTTCTTCCACACCTTATGAGATATGGCATGGAAGAAAACCAAGTCTTAAGCATGTTAAGATTTGGGGTTGTCCAGCTTATATCAAAAAACTGAACACTGATAAATTGGAGACGGATCGAGAAAGAGGTCGATTTGTTGGATATCCAAAAGATAGTTTTGGATATTATTTTTATTTGCCTACTTCACAAAAGGTTGTGATAAGTAGAGATGCCACATTTCTTGAACAACAGTTTGTTCAAGAAGGAGGCAAAGGAAGGCAAATAGAGTTAGAATGGGAGAATTCTGAGCAACCAGCATCAGATGGATATAGATCCATCTAGTCAACCTATACCCATTGATGAAACATCTACAATGGTCCTCGTAGAACAACTATGGTATCTCACCCACGGTGAGATATGGTTTTCTTCATGAAGAAGAACAAGAGTTGTCTACTCATGAAGAAGTAGATCATGGAGATGATCCACTTACTTATGAAGAAGCTATATCAGATATAGACTCTTCAAAATGGATTGATGCTATGAAATCCGAGATTGATTCCATGTATAAGAATCAAGTTTGGGATCTTGTTGACCCACCTGAAGGTATTGTACCTATAGGGAACAAATGGGTTTTCAAGAAGAAAATTGGTTCTGATGGAAAGGTAGAGACCTATAAGGCAAGGCTAGTAGCGAAAGGGTTTTGCCAAAGGCAAGGAATAGACTATGAGGAGACTTTCTACTTTGTTGCCATGCTTAAATCAATTAGGATTTTATTAGCAATAGCTGCATACTATGATTATGAGATTTGGCAGATGGATGTCAAAACAGCTTTTCTCAATGGATACATTGAAGAAAACATTTTCATGGAACAACCTAGGGGATTTGAATCCCAAGATGGTTCCAAAGTATGCAAGCTAAAGCGATCCATTTATGGGTTGAAACAAGCTTCGAGGAGTTGGAACATCCGTTTTGATGAAGCCATTAAATCCTTTGGTTTTATCAAAAATGAGAATGAGCCATGTGTATATAAGAAGGTTAGTGACAGTGCTATCACTTTCCTTGTCTTATATGTGGATGACATACTGTTGAGGGGTAATGACACAGGTATGTTGACGACTATAAAGGTATGGTTGTCAAATACATTCTCCATGAAAGACTTAGGGGAGGCAACCTATATTCTTGGGATTCGCATCTATAGAGATAGAGCGAAAAGAATAATTGGTTTATCCCAAAGTCTATACTTGGAAAAGGTGTTAAAGAGGTTTAACATGCTTGATTCCAAGAGAGGATTGTTACCAGTGAGACATGGTATCCACCTTTCTAAAGAGATGTCTCCAAAGACACCTGAAGAAAGAGATAAGATGGCCAGGATTCCATATGCTTGGCTATTGGAAGTTTAATGTATGCAATGTTGTGTACTAGGCGGATATCGCATATCTGTTAGTTTGACTAGCGGTATCAATCCAATCCAGTTTGGAACATCTGGATAGTCATCAAGAAAATCCTTAACTACTAGAGAACAACTAATGATATAGACTTGATTTGTGGAGGTGTAGACTTGCAAATGGATGGTTATCACGATTCGATTTCCAATCGATATCGATGATAGAAAGTCTACCTCTGGATATGTGTTCATTTGTAATGGAGGTGCGATCGGTTGGAAGAGTTCCAAGCGAGCACATTGCAGATTCCACTCGAGGAAGTGAGTATATTCTTTGCATCGAGATCGCAAAGGAAGTCGTTTGGATAAAGAAGTTCGTGATGAACTTACATGAGTTCCTTCCATTGAGTCGCGGTTCCATTACAATGTGACAACAATGGAGCGATCATCTGAGCTAAGGAACTAAGGTCTCACCCAAAATCCAAACACATAGAAAGGCACTACCACATTATCAGAGATATAGTTGGGCAAGGCGATATAGCCATGCAGAAAAATAACATCAGCTGAAAAATTCAGCTGATCCATTCACTAAGCCTTTGTCACAAGCTCAGTTAGACTGACATCTTGAGAAGATGGGTCTAAGGTATTGTAATGAATGGCTCTAGTGCTAGTGGGAGATTGTTAGTAGTATGCCCTAGAGCATATCATTTAGTATGTATCTTGTATATATTTTATTAATAAAAGGCATTTTCACTTTTCCGTTTACATAATATATTTATGTGTAATAGAAAAGGTCCATTGATATTTTGTTAGAAATATTATTCTTAAGTTGTTAAGAATATGAGTGACAATATTTCTAGCACAAAGTATCATAAATAGGTTCACAATCGAGGATACTTCATAATAAGGACATGACTTATCCAGAAAGATTGTATTCATGTTTGTTCCCAAGTTATTTATATGAGATATAAATAAGATGGAATGGTGAGTCTCATGCCATATAACAAACATGATAGGCACTTATAAATGATAAGTAGGCCGAACCAGTGACACTTATGACAAGCACATGGAGTTTACTCTTGTCAATGTTTTGTCATAAATCATATCAGTGCATATAATCTTTAGACCTGAGATAGCACAGTTATCTTGTATATAGGTAGTTTGAGTTTGATACTGCTTTCATACTTGTACTATGTATGGGTATATGGGCATGTGTTGGCTCCTGCTAGTTATATATGGAGGTAGGTGTTGATCAAGATGGAATCTGTTCCTCTAAGTAAATAGAGTTAAAATCCTATGTTCATTTAATTGTTCTTGATGTTTCAAGTTCTGGCAGACAGATAGATTTATTCGAGAAAGAGTTTCGATGAGAAAATCTTTTTAATCAAGAACTGGAATTAAAAGAGAACATAATATTCATAGCAAATGGAGTTTGACATAAACCATGACTCCAGCTTGAGTTGGGATTTTGTAACAAAGAGATTCTAGTGCATGGTAACATATGATTATAGGTTCATTTAAGGTAAACCTTATTACTAATTGGGTGGCCATGGCATGCTATGCTAGGTGTTAACCATGGTCTATGAGGTTCATAAAATGATTTAGAGAAATCATTTATGGTAAGAAAGAGTTCTGATGATATTAAGAGTTGATATCATGTCTCATTGCCAATTAGTGATGAGCCTAGTAAGTCACACACATACACAAGTTATCACCTATTTAAATATGATTTAATTAATTAATTAAAGAGTTTAATTGATTAATTAAATAAATTTGGTTTGCAATTAAATTGCAAAGTCTCTAGCATGACTTGAAACCAAATCTAGATTATTGGATGTATAGTATAAATTAAATTTATATTTAAAGTGTTTAAATATGAATTTAATTGATGAGAAATTAATTAATAGAGATTAATTAATTAATTTATATTTGATATAAATTAATTAGAAGAAGAAAATAATTATTTTGGGTTAAGAACTCAAAATTAAGACACGAGGCATTTTGGTCATTTCACGATTGTGACACGTGGCACCATGAGATGGTGACACATGGCATAACACATAAGCTTGCCAAATGTTTTTTAATCATGTAAGATGATTAAAATCAAGATTAAATATAGGTTTGACACTTGGCACAATGTGATTGGGTCACTTAAACCTAGAGCTAATCAAAAGGTGACATGTGGCTAGGGTTTAATGTGTTAACCTAGCTATTTAAGTGTGGTTATGAAAAGAAAACATAACCAGCAGCCTCTCCTCTCAATTGTCACGCCATTTTGAGCCTCTCCAGCTATTTCCCTTCATCTCTCATCAATTCAAAGAGATTAGCCATCAATCTCTTGAATTAAGAACACTAGAAATTGTTTCTAGTGTCCTGTTTACATCTCTAATCTCTTAAAAGGCAGAACTTGAATTTCTAATTAATAGAAAAGGCTTTAGAAGCTGTTCAAGGGCTGCCATAGGTGTTCTTGGTGTGGACAAGCTAGAGGGACAACATCTGGTGTCTCAAGACGAATCTCAAAGGCGCAGACACTGCGGCACATCAAGAGGTTAGTGTAATCGTTCTTGATTTAATCTAGGGTTCTAAAATTAATCTGATTAATTTTAAAATCTTAAATGGCAAATACAGATCCAAAAACATATTAAAAGAGTTTTAATATGTTTTTTATCATTGAAATCAAATAGATAAAAATAAATCTTGCATGATGCATGTGACCCTAGGTGAAAATTTTTGAATTCAATGGTATAAACTTGTGTTTTTCACGCTTCCGTTCCTTCACATGGTTCAAATGGCTATAACTTAAGCTAAAAAACTCCAATTGGAGTGATGCAAAAAGGAGAATAAATTTAAGACAATAGGGAACATTTTCTATGTAGGAAGTTTTTCCAAATTCTAACAAAAAAATGACCAATAGAATAGTGCAACTTGAGACACCAAAATTAAAAATTTGCAAAATTGCCTAAAAGACTTAGAATTTGAGTAAAAAACCAAAACCAACAAATTTAGTGACCAAAATGTGGTATGTGAGTGAAGTTGGAATTCCCATACCTATTAAGCCTTAGAAAGTCAACAAATTAACTTGAATAGTGTAGTGAATAGTAACCCCAAAACACAAAATTTAAATAACGTCGGGTTTAGCACATTAGAGCTAGGTAAAAGTGAAGCTAAATTTATTTTTGGATTTATGTTAAGTTATGGTACTGAAACACTGTAAAACTGTGTGTTTCAGTGGAAAAGAACACCGGGAAAGAACCTAAAGAATCGAGTCAAGGCCAAGAGGCGACTCGTATAAGGTTTGTGCACAACTAATTCTTTTGTTATTTTTTAAATCCAAATTGATTTGAAATAAATTTATTGTATGATTTATGATTTTTGTTGTGTTGAGAATTTAACTTATTGAATGAAATTGTATAATTTGAATATAAATTTTCTTATGCATTTAAAGATTTATTGCATTATTTTGAGGATTGTAAATTTTAAGTTTGATGTGTTGCCAACCTTGAGCATTAATTTATGATGATTTGTAAATACTTTGTAAATAGAAATTGTTTTGAATATGATCCACAGTTGACATGGCAAAATTTATTGTGAATTCTCATTAGCTTATCTAGTGAGATATCTCCTCCACTAGATGGGGCGAGTTACTTCCTCTCTGGCTTGTCAGTTGGGAAAGAATTTGAATGAGCACTCATATATACTAGCTAGTCTTTGTTTCTCCCTTTTAGCCTCGGTTATTGGGAGAATGTGAAATGTCGTGGTGTACAACACAACATCTATTTGAATTTTGGGCCATGAGATAAACTATGTGAATTGTTGGCAATGCCCTTTAAATTATGCATAATTTGATAAATTGTGATTGAAATAAATAATTTATTAGTGATTCAAAATATTTTTGTATTGTTTCTGAAGTTAAAAGAAATGTGAATAAATAGTTATTAATTGATCAAAATGTTATTCAAATGAAAAATTTGCATGAATGAAAATAATGATTTTTGTATGTCATGGATTTTGAAGAATTTAGAAATTTTAAATTTTTATTCATTATGAATTGTTAAGAATAATTTGTATTAAGTTTTAAATTATTAGTTTGTGCACCACTGAGTTCACCACTCAGCGATAGCTTTGTATACTGTCGCAGATATAGAGACTAGAGGAGCAGCAGATTGAGCTGCTGAGGACAGGGGAGCTACCTGCTTGAAGTTATTGGGTATAATTTATACCCTGACTATAAATATTCATTTTGATGTATGTATTGCACGTAATTGTATGGACATGTAAAATCGGTCTTGAGCAGCTTGTACAAAGTTTGTATAAAGTTGCAATAAATTTTAGTTTGAATTTTCTTAATGTAAATTTCTAGTGTGATGTATATATAAATGATTTTGTCATTAATGAAATATGATGGGTAGTATTTTATCTTAAATTTAATGAAATTCATTAATGGTATTTTGATAATATTTGGTTATTGAAAATGGTGAATTTGAATTTTGAAAGTTGATAAATGTGTTGAAATTGATTGAGATGATTGTGACTTTTGAAGAAGTTGTTGAGAAAAATTATTGGAAGTGCTTTCTTTCAGGTATTTGAAAAACTGTTTCTCAAAATACAGATGGCACTCTGCCGAAATTTTTATAAAATTTGTGGAAAAATAAAATGGGCCAAAAATTTTAACTAGTTTCCAACTTTAATTAAATGTTTTAATACCTATTAGAAAATGCTTACCACTTATCAAAAGTAAGAAAATTGTTTTAAAATCCCTTGTATTATATTTAATGGGTTACCGGTAGGCGAAGTACGGTAATTCATTAGGTATACTACGGGAGCATGTTACATCTTACGAGGAGTAGGGTGTGACAGTTATAGTTGATAGACTAACCAAGTCTGCTCAAATTTTGCCAGTCCGGATGGACTACAGTTGGAGAGATTAGCCAGATTGTACATAAATGAGATTGTAAAACTGCATAGAGTGCCAGTATCAATTTTATCAGACAGAGATCCTAGGTTCACTTCTAGACTCTGGGGTAGTCTTCAGAGAGCCCTAGGAACTAGATTGAACTTTAGTATGGCATTCCACCCACAGACAGATGGCCAGTCTGAGAGGGTAATTCAGATATTGGAGGATATGCTACGGGCTTGTGCGATTGAGTTTGAAGGTAGTTGGGATATACACTTGCCTTTGATTGAGTTTTCTTATAACAACAGCTACCAATCAAGCATTGGGATGCCTCCATATGAAGCTTTATATGGCAGAAAGTGCATAATTCCCCTATGTTTTGATGAAGTAGGTGAAAGGAAGATGATTGGGCTAGAAATTGTTCAATAAACAGAGGAAAAAATCAGATTGATCAGAGATCGACTCAAGGCTGTATCAGAGCGTCAGAAGTCCTATGTTGATCTGAAGAAAAGAGATATTGAATATGCAGTGGGTGATAAGGTATTCCTCAAAGTTTCTGCTTGGAAGAGGATTATGAGATTTGACATAAAAGGGAAACTGAGTCCTCATTTCATTAGACTATATGAGGTTCTGGAAAGAGTGGGCCCTTTGGCATATCGGATAGCATTACCTCCAGAGCTAGCAAGGATACACAGTGTCTTCCATGTGTCCATGTTAAGGAGGTGCAGATCTGACCCATCTCATGTTCTATCAGTTGAAGAGATTGAGGTAAATCCAGACCTTTCATATGAGGAAGAACCCATAGAAATTCTAGCATATGAGGTGAAGCAGCTGAGGAATAAATAGATACACCTGGTTAAAGTGCTGTGGAACCATCATTCAGGCTAGGAAGCTACTTGGGAACGTGAAGAGGATATGAGGAGACAGCACCCACAGCTGTTCAGAGATTGATGCCAGATAAAATTTCGAGACGAAATTTATTTTAAAGGGGGGAGAATTGTAACACCCCTATATTCGGTAGTGCGTTCTACTATTCCGGTGACCAGTGTCTGTCCGGATAGCTAGAATGCCTAGAACTACATTTAAATATTGGTGAGAAGACATAAAATAATGAAATAGAAGAAAAGAAAATACAAGAAAAACAAAAGAAAAATAATAGCAATGAAATGTAACCAAGTTAAACGAGCCGAGAACCATAGCGATGGGTGACCGCACCGGGAAGTTGCGGCGTAGACCGTTGACTAGCCCTAGACCGTGAGGAACCCTGAAAAATATTTTAAGACTTAAATGAACATCTATTGAAGTATAAATGTCATTAGAAATATCAAAGAAAAATTAAATAATTAGTACAAAGAAAAAACGAGAAATCGAGAAAACAACAAAACTCGGTGTTACCAAAAAATCACGAATACAACCCGAATAGGGGCATTGTGGTCATTTGACACCCCGATTTGTCTTTTGACCTAAATTTCCATTAAAAATAAATGATATTATACTTGGAAAATGTCATGAAAAATTAAAATGGTGGTACATAATCTAAATAGCAAAAGATAGGAGGAAAATGTGCAAAAATTGGAAATTAAATAAATAACCATTAAAACTTTTACTAGTGCTCCACTAACTTTAGCAAATGGACACCTAAAGGGACACTTGGGAGATGCAGCACTCATCCTTAACCTTTGTCGACACCATATTTTGGCCGACCCCTAGGATCAATAAAAATTCTTCTTTGAACAGCTAATCACGTTTCCGATCCCTCTTTGATAGGCGGTCACATTTCCGATCTCTCCTCACAAAGAATTGAATTAATGCTGAGCCCTCATATTCATTAAGGCCTCGCCGATCTCTCAAATCATTTACCGACCTCTCAAACCCGTTGTCGAATTTGGACACATCAAGTATATTCCTGATCTCTGTTGATAAATAAAATGAACTGGCACTAGATCTTTTCCTACCAGTTTTATTGCCGACCTCCTTTTCGGAAGATTAAGAGCTAAAGTTTGGGTTCGGTTTAACGAGGGTTCCGATCTTAAGTGTTCAAGTTAAATTTTCAATTTTAATCAAGTTCCGTTCAGCATTTCTCCCCCACCGATCTCATGCTTATTGTGCTTTCCGATCTTTTATACTTAGATCAATAATGGCATTTAGTTCATGTTTCGCTATGCTCATACAATCAAATACTTAGGCAATTCAAAGATTTTCCAATCACATCCATTCATTAAACACAAGAGATATTCCCTTTCATTTCTTAATTTGTACAAGTTATTCGGTGGGGATCACCCCACTGATTTACATTCTGCTCACTCTCTCTCTCTTCCTCGCCCTCCTCCTCACTATCTTCACCATCGCCCGGAGCCAGTCGTCCATCCAAGAGAAGTCCTCTTCAGGATAGCGCTTTTGGAGTTCGGCCAAGAGATCTTTATGAGCATTCACATAGGCTCCGGCTATTCCCGACACCATCGCTTCATCCTTTTCCTTAAGCTCTTTGTCTTTCTCCGAAAGCTCCTTATCCTTCGCGTTAAGCTCCTCTACAAGTTGAGCGACTGAGCGGCCGTTGGCTGAAGTGCTGGACTTCTCCGAGAGCCCGCTCACTTTCAGCCAAGTCACGAGACCTTTCGGCGGTGGTCTTCATGGTACTTCGCCCGTCCCTCAACTTGAGATATATAATCTTGAGCGGATGAGAGTTGAGATCGGAGGAAGCCACTTCGATTTTTCTTCCCGACCTCCTTACCCGGTGAATCTTTTCCCGAATCATGGTCCGGTTCACGGACACTCCACGCTTAGGCTCATGGTTCGAGTCAAGATATCATCGAGACCACTCGGGATAGCTGTCCGATCCTCCTGAAAGAAGATGGTAGATCCCAGGACTTTGGCAAAATCGGAGTTCTCCCTAACAGTCCGGTTATTCTTCAAGCAGTCGATCAGTATCTGAGCGCCACGAGAAGAGGTCCTCCCAGAAGATTGAGAAGGCTCCCTTTCCGTGCTTGGAATAATTGAGAGAGGTGGGGCCGCTCTTCCGATCTAGGAGGAGATCCGACCTCAATGGTCGGCGGACCGAAGGTTGAGGCGGGTCTCTTTGCATCTCCCGTGTTCGTGGCCAGGGTGTTTGAAGACGTTCAACGCTTCATCTCCTTTACTTTCGGAAGATCTCTTTGTCCTTCTTCCGCTTCCTAGAACCCTCACCACCCGCCATACCGCACAAAGAAAAGGTTAGTGAGATCTCTAAGGTCCCGAGCGAGATATAGAAAATACCAATGCCGAGGTCGAGAGCGGAAGTTCGCGAGCTTGGCGGTGAACAGATTGCATGGTCCAATGGTGCGATTCGGCGATCACCGCATTTGGACAGAATATTTTAGAGTGGTGGCCCGACTTTTCAGCTCCATCACTATCAAGCTTTCCTCTTGACTCGTGGTAATGTGTTTGAGCAGGGGCCCCTGGTACCACCAGCTACGAGGAAAGTCCTCAAAGCAGCTCGGATCTTTACTCCTCAGAATGAAGAACCGGTTCTTCCAATTCTTAAGGGATGAGGGCAGATCGAAAAAGAGTCCGCAACGAGGCTTCGCCTGAAAGAACCAGTGTTCGTCATCCTTTCGGCGAGTTAGTCTGTGCAGCTCGGCGAACACCTTAGCCGTAGGTCTGATTCCCTTAGCTCGGCATAGACCTCGGAAAGCTACCAAGATCCGCCACGAGTTGGGGTGGATTTGAACAATGGATGCTCGGTGAAGTTTTAGGACCTCCTTATAGAAATCGGCTAGAGGGAACCTCAGACCGGCCTTTAACTGTTCCTCGTACACCATGACCATGTCATTCTCTTCAAAAGAGTGATCGACACGAAGATCGCCATGGCACTTGATCAGCTCATATGAATCAGGACAAATATTGTATTCTTGAACAAACGATTGCAGATCGGATTCTCGAAGAACCGACGGAAGCTCGTCTATAGGAAGGGTCTCTCTCCTTGAAGGTGGTGCAAGCCTTGATGGTATGACCCGACCAGGCACAGGCGAGAGACCCTAGGGGTT
Organism: Hevea brasiliensis; assembly: GCF_030052815.1. Taxonomy (NCBI): domain Eukaryota; kingdom Viridiplantae; phylum Streptophyta; class Magnoliopsida; order Malpighiales; family Euphorbiaceae; genus Hevea; species Hevea brasiliensis. The sequence goes on along the minus strand of NC_079497.1, from coordinate 84,412,316 downwards.
TAGGTTGCACGCTGGGCATCGCCTCTTCTTCGTCAGACGATGACCATGAGAACTGAATGGAAGGAGGGCTCGCCGCTCTCTGACCTTCGGCACCGCTCATTTTTAAAAGAAACAAAGAACTTAAACAAGAAAGAAGATCAAAGTCCTTACCGGAGTCTGATCGGCGTCGGAGAGACTGGAGAAAATGAGAGAACTTCGAAGTTGTGAGCAGGGGATTGAAAATGGAATGAGAGAACAACTGGCTAATCCTCCCACCCCTATTTATACTAGTCCGAGCATTTAATGCTCGCGAGGTTCTAGGCAGCGCATCGATTGGTGGGACTCGACAGCTGTTCTGACACTTCTCTCAAATATCCGAATGTTCTGAGATCGGTTTATTAGAGATCGGCATAATAAGTTAAAAATTTTGAATAAAGGATCAGCTAAGTGTCATTCAGGTAAAGAATCAGATCGGATAACCACATTAGAGATCGGAAAAATAATCAATGCAAAAATAATAAGATGATAACCGACAAAATAAAGTCTTTATTTTCAAAAGATCGGATTACATCATTTGGGCGATCTCTAGGGATCGGATTACACTAACATTGGATCACATCATTTCTGTGATCTCTAGAGATCGGATTGCATTGAAAATAAAATACATCATTTGGGCGATCTCTAGGGATCGGACTACAATAAAGGTCTAACTACATCATTTGGGCAATCTCTAGAGATCTGATTACATTTCAGGATTACATCATTTGGGCGATCTCTAGAGACCGGTGGAACATCCTATCTAAAAGGCCTATGTCAAAGCCTAGTCTTGTGGCTGAATCAAAAGATGTGTTTGACCAGGAGACCGGCTGTTGGCATCGGATAGATGTGCAGCTCAGATGGGGTGACTATGACTCCCATGAAGATGAGAGACATCGTCACCGATGTTACCACTCGAAACCGACCCGCTGTCGGAACACCCAATGTGGAGGAAAGACGCTGTCGGAACACCCAATGCGATGAGAAGCCGAATGAACTCTTTTGAGCGACTCGAGATCGGTACAACCAAAGTCCGCAATCAGATCGGTCAAATCCAGTCCTCTCACCATCATCAAGAAAGGTCATTCGATCACCGGATCGTGAATTTTCGATCGGTAAGTAAAGAAGTTCATCGAAAAAGATCAAAGCCGCAGATTATAGCCGTAACTTCCACCGAGCAAATAGAACAGGAAAGTAAGAAAAGAAGAGAGGAAAGTCGATGAAGAAAATGTCTCCGACATGTGGGTATATATAGGGGAAATGGACATTTAATGTCGAGCGGAAAACGGCGACGCTCGAGAATCTAGATGTAATTAATGCTTGGACCGAATCCGCATCGATTAAGGGATAATAGAGATCGAGATAGGAGATCAGCATGAGAGATCGGAATAGGAGCTAGGGGAGGATCGGAAGACAAAAGAATAAGACAAATCCCAATAACCGTCGCCAAAATCAGAGCCGAGGTAGTTAAAGCGTGGCGATGAGATCTCCACCGCACGCCTAAGAATCGCCCGCACGCCGACAGTGCCGTGGTATGTCATGACACCCCAGACATCCCAATCTCCACCGTTGATCTCACTTGTAAGGATGAATTCGAACCCTTGGATCAAAAGAAAAGACGACAATACCAGCGTTTTCACTCTTAGCCCTCGATCATTCCGACAAGAGGATTCAAGACCGTCGATTAAAAGAGGAAAAGGACAAATATTCGAGAAGCGATCTCACCATTTGTTTTGATTCTCTTTAATTCCCGAACATCCGATCATGTACTTCAAAATCTTGACCCTCCATCTCCTCAAAATAAATCCCGACCCTTCATGGGGAGCACCCGATTCCTATAAATACTGCATGAAAACTGCTCAAGGACGGGAAAAATATAGACAAGAGGTCGCTATTATCGTGGAGGAACTCTGAAACTTCATTCAGTTTGTTACTCATTGCTTTTGTAGTGATTAAAAGACTTTTGAAACTAGTTTTCGTGAGTGTTTTCTTGAAAAGATTTTGAATCTCGGAACTCTACATTTCCAGCTTGTTCATTATCCGGTCATACTCGCCATCTCTCGCTTTCTTTTCCTCTGCTCAAGCTCAACTTCCTTCCACCGGTTCTTACCGTTACCTTTTAGCTAAAGCATCTCTCGGTTTCACGACAGCACTCAACTCTCAGTGATCAATCTGCCATCTTCATCACTATTTACCACCTCATAGTTATTTCAATACATTTGGCTCCTCACAGACATCAACTCTCAGCCGATCAATCCGCCATCTTCATCACTATTTACCACCTCACGCTTATTTCAATATATTTGGCTCCTCACGGTAAGAGTTCATATTCTGCTTTATTAAGTATTTGCGTTTACTTTTCGCACTTTCTTTGTTCTCTTTACGCACGCAGTTTTCTAAGTTTATTCTAAGCAAAAATCTCAAAGAACGTTACTCTCGAATTATCTCTTTAGTGATCGGTCCATCATTTCACAATTTTCGTCATTTCGAATACGAGCTTTTAGCTCCTAGTAGCGTGTAAGTGGTCGGGCAAAATATAGGTATATGCAACTTAAGGGCCTCTTTTAAAAGAGAAAGCTTGAATAACACGTCAGGAAAATATCCAAACTATTAGGCTGACGTGAACGGGAATTCGGCAAGATTCCATGAAGAAGAATAAAACCAAAATAAACTAGACAGTAATGCATCGGACATTAATAGGTATGCGTGAAATGACTACATGGAAGGTCGGTAAATCAAGTTTAGTATTACCCATTTAGTCATAGGGTATCAAGAAACCTTATCTCCAGATTTTTGAATGCCGAAACCTTAGTTTTAGGTTCTTGTGACATGTAGCTGAAATTGAAATTCGGAGATCGGCAAAGCCCCTTCCGTGCTCCTCGCTAATCCGAAAGAGATCGGAGGAGAGTTCTTATCCTGGTCTCACTAAAATTTTAATAAATACTTAAAAGAGGTCGAGGAGAGTTCTTATCCGATCTCAAATTAAAATCTCTAATAAATATTTAATAGGATCTAAGAGAGTCCTTATCCGATCCCCAACCAAAATTTTAATGAATATCTAAAAGAGGTTCTAAGAGAGTTCGTATCCGATCGTCTAAATTAAATTTTAAATCAAACATTCCTTTTCAAGTAAAATTAACATGCAAAAGTAATTCACTAAGGTTGTCTCATTTACTTATGGATCTGGGTGATCATAATCAGTGAAAATCAAACATTCCTTTTACCAAAAGGACTAACATTCCCATCCGAGCCCTTCTAACTAATTTATAAAGGACGAAAATTAAATCTACTTACCCTTATTAAGGGACGAGGTGGGGTGCCTAACACCTTCCCACCCGTTTACGGACCCGAACCTAGAATCTCTGTCTTGAAGTGGTTTCATTCTTTATTTATCTTCTCAAATGGTTTTCTTTAGTTCCTCAAAACTAAGGTGGCGACTCCTCACTCTTTCCCACTTCAGTGAGTGATCGTCCAGGCGACCGCAAAATCCCATTGCGACAGCTTGGCGACTCCACTGGGGAACGGATTTTAACCCCGATCTAGTGGTCCAAAGGTAGATTTAATTTTGTCCGATTAAACTATAGTTAGAGGGGCTCGTTCGGTTATGTTTCATACGTTAATTTATTGTTATTGCTGCTAACTATTTTGTTTGTTTTGCCTGTTCTATTTCCTACAGTGCTCTTCATTTCAAAAAAGGGAAAAAAAAATGGAAAAATAAAATCCCCCTGAATTGGGAAGAGGTAAAATGTGTCCCTTCAAACACTGAACACTCACACAATGTCCTCACACACAATGGTCCTAACCCGGGCTTTCTTACCCTTTTAGGAAAGTAGGAGGGGTCATGTAGCGGCAGTGGGTTTTACCCCGTTAGTATCCGTGAAGGCTTCTGCTCAAATTGAAACTCGTTCTATTTACCGTGATACCCGTGGAATTTTCCCGACAATATCATGGTTATAGAATGGGGCTCTACCGCTACTGAGGGGCAATTTGGGAACTCGTGGCTTTTAGAAAGTTAGACCTTGAGCTAAACTATCACAATAGCCGAAAGTCGTAGTAAGCTACCTTATAAGATAGAACTATCCAATTAGGTAGCACTCATCCCAGATCGTGAGTCTCCTATGCTAGGACAAAAGGGGCATACTTACTCTACCCTATTCTGCTTATTTTACTTTGTTCTTACTTTTAAGGGTAATCTTGAATCATGTTGTTAAGAAAACTCGCACATTTTCCTACTTTGATAAATGTGTAGGTACCACTCTGCCAACAATATAATCCAAGATTACCTGAATCTATCCCGCTAATAAGTTTTTCCTGCAGACATCACTAAATTAAGGTCTATGAAAGATAAGCATCATTTTTAACATGGCATTCTCGAGTCAGTTGGTAGAAGAAGGTCTTAGACCATAACAGAAAGCAAAACCATTGTTGAACCTATGAGGCGTTCGCCATGGTTTAGCAAAATTGTGAATGGATAGTATGACTCGTAGGTACTCCTCGTTAGGGTTATGCGAAAAGTTGGAAGCGCCATATGGACAAGTACTATAGAGGCGTGTTCAATCCAAATATTCACCGCGACTATCGAACAATGCCATGATAAAATTGATGCAATTATCCTTCTCTGCACCCCATTTTGGCTCCCGGATGCCACAAAGATCCTTAGTCCGAACCAGACCTTTAGTTTTTACGAAATCCAAAATTTATTAAAAGTTTTTACTTCCACACATAAAAACAACAATGCTTCGAACAAGGCAAGAATGACCAAGCACGACAATCAACCCCAGCGAGTGTACTTAACAAGATCCCGGACAAAGAAGATAATGGAAGACCAGGAACAAGTACAGAACCTACAGGGGCAAGTGTCTGAAATAAAAGACCAAGTTTCAGAACTTGTGAAGCTGATGAGGGAGATGTCCCAAAATAAGCCAGCTTCAGACCTTAACCTACCATTACCTCCCCCACCTCCTACAACGGTTGATTCTCACTACGCTTCAACCTCTTTCACTTTCCAGCCATCAATACCGGATCCGACGGTCACTGTCAATCCGGTTCCACTAAATAATGAACCTCCTTTCTCTTATTATCCAGCCATCCCGAATGCCGAACCATCCCTTTCGGTCCCGAACCCTCCAATTCATTCCGCCCCTCATTTCCCAGTTGGGGGAGTACCTCACACATCAGGAGGAGAAAGTAAGATGAGAGAAAATGAGAAGCTGTCTGCTCTGGAAGAGAGATTGAGAGCTATAGAGGGCTTGAATATGTATGGCTCAGTTGACGTGGCATCATTAAGATTAGTACCGGATGTGGTGGTGCCACCCAAATTCAAGGTCCCTGATTTCGATAAGTATACTGGGAATTCAGACCCTCGCATTCACTTGGCAACCTATATTGCCAAAATGTGTGCCCTAACAGAAGATGACAGGCTTCTCATTCACTTCTTTCACGAGAGCCTCTCCGGAGCAGCTCTGAGATGGTGCATACAATTGGACAGGAGCAAGCTGCGCTCCTGGAAAGATTTGGCTGATACCTTCTTGAAGCAATACAAATTCAACTGCGACGTGGCCCTCACAAGGAGAGATCTCCAAAACTTGGTGCAGAGGGACAGGGAAAGCTTCAAAGAATATGCTCAGAGATGGAGAGAGAAAGCAACGGAGATATACCCTCCAGTTATTGACAATGAGCTTTGCTCTCTTAATTGAGACCTTGAAAGCTCCTTATTTCTATTTGATGATCGGGAACACTTCCAACAACTTTGCTAACATTATACAGACTGGGGAGAGAATTGAGGCAAATTTGAGACTAGGGGAGGTGCACAATGTGATCAACCATGCCCCCCACAAAACACCTACCGTTCTCGATTTCCTTCCCAAAACCTAATGGTAGCCAATTTTCCACCACAAGTTCTTCTTATCCCAACCGCAATAGGTCCCATAACCAATTGCTTACACTTCACGTCCGCGACTCAAACAAACTAGTTCATCTAAATCACCCACTCCCAATCCCGACCCACCACCGCTATACCCTTAAGCGAGATTTATTGCTACCTTTTAAGCATAAACCAGATAGCCCCATACCACTTGACCTTTTACAATCCCCATATCCAATGAGGTGTGATCCAAATGCTCATTGTGACTACTATAGGGGCAATTGGTCACTCAACACACAATTGTGGAGCTTTCAAAGGTAAAGTACACCCCTTATCGTAAATGGGTGGTTGGAGATGGAAAGTGAAGTGCAATTCCTAATGTTGCCTAACCACGAAACTGGTAAAAGAGAATGTGCACATGAAAGAATGCATAGGGGATGCGTTGGAACCGTAAATGCTGATTGTGCAAATAAAAGGAAATCAAGAGCTTGATACTTGGGGCAAAGGATATCCTTATACTTTTCTCTCGAGTAATGAATATTTGGTTACCAACACTTGACTACTTTGTCCATGGTGTCAAGTGAATTGTGAATGGACCTTCTCTCATGATTAAGTATTAGTAAGTTAATAGGCATTTTTCCAAATTTTCATATCCGATTACTTTTGTTTAGCCTTTTCTTTGCTTAATAAAACCACTTAATTCTCCTCTTGTAATCGCCCATTTCCATTTTCTTCAAGAATAATAATCAACCAATACATAATGATTCAATCAACTATGATATTCATGAAGTTAACTTTGAAGGACCAATAATTGCCTTGAATACTAGTGATTCTGATGAAGGGGAACTATGCCACGCAAGCTAACGAACACATGATGGCTAAGAAAATCTTACACAGAGATACTATTAGATTACTTTGGAAGGAGAAACTATATTGAATATGTTTGAAAATGTCATAAGTCTTGTACATACGCTTAGCCGGATAAACGTCCCATGATCGATTGCAATGCGGGGATCGATGTCATTGGAAGCCTGCTGTTAGATTAATCTTATTTCATCACAGTATCGGCCCCAAATGAACAAAGCCATGGAAATTGTAAACAAGAATCTCAAATGAATGATCGAAAAGATGACTGATTAGGGCAACTCCATATATGCAAGCAGTTTTGCCAATCAAGATGGAAATTCCTTCGCTGTGAATCTTAATGGAGAACAGAGCTAGATGAAATCGAATAGGTCAAAACAAGATTCGAAATCTACCATGGACGATATACCAAAGAAGAAAGGCCAGGGCGCTTGAATAAGAATGAACAATCTCGGGAGCTCCAACCAAGAGATCTTATATCGAAGGAAAATACTACAAAATGTGGGACTTGAACTTAAAAAAAAAAAAAAAAAAAAAAAAAAAATGTAGGAGTGAAAACCCGAAAGGGCGCTTCTAGTCAAAAGGGCGAAAGGAAAGAGGGTGAAAACCCGAGAAGGCGCCTTCTGCAAAATGAGTGAAGGATGAAAACTCGAGAGGGCATCCTGAAAAAGTGAGTTATCGGGATTGAAAATCTCAAAGGATGCGCCTAGCAACATGAAACCTTATTGAGAACGTAAAATGGAGTCAAAAGGTAGCAAGTGACCATGGCACAAGGATTCTTCTCAAACTATTAGTATTTGGGGCAGTAAAGGGTCTAGAAAAGTTAATGAAGGAATTCGTGAGATTTCTCTTTCTTCCAAATTCATATTCATATTCTTTGCTATTAAAAACCATATTTTTCTCATATTCCATTAGCCCATTTACCTTGGAACATGCTTGTTAACTTGTTAATGCTTTTTTGTGAGTTAAGAATTTAAACACAGTAACTTTATATACATTGCATTGAGAATTATAGGGAATGACTACAAAGGAACACAACCTATTGATATGGGAAGTTGGGACTTGTAAAAAAAAAAAAAAAAAAATGTAGGTGTGAAAACCCGAAAGGGCGCTCCTAGCAAAATGTGTGAAAAGGGTGAAAACCTGAGAGGGCGCCTTCTGCAAAATGAGTGAAGGATGAAACCCAAAGGGCAACCTTAAAAAGTGAGTTATCAAAAAAAAAAAAAAAAAAAAAAAAAAAAGGGCGCTTCTAGTCAAATAGACGTAAGGAAAGTGAAAATTGCAAGGGCGCTTTCCATAAAATAAGAAGAAAATCGGGAATGTAAGAGGGCATTTGAAGCCTTGATGGTCATGGGCCAAGTCTTGCAACTCCTTTTCCATTAATCATCGGCCTTGGTATCTTGTTAAGTACACTTCATCGGGGAAGAACTTCATGTGTCGAGTTAGACTTGCTTTGTAAGTTGATTTTAATTTCATGCAATTTAAATTTCACATCAACCTCTGGTTCCTTGATCTAAGTTGATTTTAATTTCATGCAATTTAAATTTCTTGCTATCAACCTCTGGTTCCTTGATCTAAGTTGATTTTAATTTCATGCAATTTACATTTCTGCTATCAACCTCTGGTTTCTTGATCTAAGTTGATTTTTAATTTCATGCAATTTACATTTCTGTTATCAACCTCTGGTTCCTTGATCTAAGTTGATTTTTAATTTCATGCAATTTACATTTCTGTTATCAACCTCTGGTTCCTTGATCTAAGTTGATTTTAAATTTCATGCAATTTACATTTCTGTTATCAACCTCTGGTTCCTTGATCTAAGTTGATTTTTAATTTCATGCAAATTTACATTTCTGTTATCAACCTCTGGTTCCTTGATCTAAGTTGATTTTTAAATTTCATGCAATTTACATTTCTGTTATCAACCTCTGGTTCCTTGATCTAAGTTGATTTTAATTTCATGCAATTTACATTTCTGCTATCAACCTCTGGTTCCTTGATCTAAGTTGATTTTAATTTCATGCAATTTACATTTCCTGCTATCAACCTCTGGTTCCTTGATCTAAGTTGATTTTAATTTTCTGCAATTTACATTTTCTGCTATCAACCTCTGGTTCCTTGATCTAAGTTGATTTTAATTTCATGCAATTTACATTTCCTGCTATCAACCTCTGGTTCCTTGATCTAAGTTGATTTTAATTTTCTGCAATTTACATTTCCTGCCATCAACCTCTGGTTCCTTGATCTAAGTTGATTTTAATTTTCTGCAATTTACATTTCCTGCTATCAACCTCTGGTTCCTTGATCTAAGTTGATTTTAATTTTCTGCAATTTACATTTCCTGCTATCAACCTCTGGTTCCTTGATCTAAGTTGATTTTAATTTTCTACAATTTACATTTCCTGCTATCAACCTCTGGTTCCTTGATCTAAGTTGATTTTAATTTTCTGCAATTTACATTTCCTGCTATCAACCTCTGGTTCCTTGATCTAAGTTGATTTTAATTTTCTGCAATTTACATTTCCTGCTATCAACCTCTGGTTCCTTGATCTAAGTTGATTTTAATTTTCTGCAATTTACATTTCCTGCTATCAACCTCTGGCTCCTTGATCTAAGTTGATTTTAATTTCATGCAATTTACATTCTTGTTATCAACCTTTGGTTTCTAGATCCAAGTTGATTTTAATTTTCTAGGTCATTAACTTAGGTGTACTTTAGTTCCCTAATTTCGAACACCTAATCGTCCAAAATATGAGTCTGAATCTTTACATAATTCCTATACGGAAAATTTTCCTTTAATAGAAATTATGTAAAGAGGGGCAGCTGTCGACACCATATTTTGGCCGACCCCTAGGATCAATAAAAATTCTTCTTTGAACAGCTAATCACGTTTCCGATCCCTCTTTGATAGGCGGTCACATTTCCGATCTCTCCTCACAAAGAATTGAATTAATGCTGAGCCCTCATATTCATTAAGGCCTCGCCGATCTCTCAAATCATTTACCGACCTCTCAAACCCGTTGTCGAATTTCCGGACCTGTCAAGTATATTCCTGATCTCTGTTGATAAATAAAATGAACTGGCACTAGATCTTTTCCTACCAGTTTTATTGCCGACCTCCTTTTCGGAAGATTAAGAGCTAAAGTTTGGGTTCGGTTTAACGAGGGTTCCGATCTTAAGTGTTCAAGTTAAATTTTCAATTTTAATCAAGTCCCGTTCAGCATTTCTCCCCCATCGATCTCATGCTTATTGTGCTTTCCGATCTTTTATACTTAGATCAATAATGGCATTTAGTTCATGTTTCGCTATGCTCATACAATCAAATACTTAGGCAATTCAAAGATTTTCCAATCACATCCATTCATTAAACAAAAGAGATATTCCATTTCATTTCATAATTTGTACAAGTTATTCGGCTGGGGGATCACCCCCAGCCTGATTTACATTCTGCTCACTCTCTCTCTCTTCCTCGCCCTCCTCCTCACTATCTTCACCATCGCCCCCGGGAGCCAGGTCGTCCATCCAAGAGAAGTCCTCTTCAGGATAGCGCTTTTGGAGTTCGGCCAAGAGATCTTTATGAGCATTCACATAGGCTCCGGCTATTCCCGACACCATCTCTTCATCCTTTTCCTTAAGCTCTTTGTCTTTCTCCGAAAGCTCCTTATCCTTCGCGTTAAGCTCCTCTACAAGTTGAGCGACCTGAGCGGCTTCGTTGGCCTGAAGTGCTTGGACTTCTCTGAGAGCCCGTTCACTTTCAGCCAAGTCACGAGACCTTTCGGCCTGGTCTTCATGGTACTTCGCCGTCCCTCAACTTGAGATATATAATCTTGAGCGGATGAGAGTTGAGATCGGAGGAAGCCACTTCACGATTTTTCTTCCCGACCTCCTTACCCGGTATTGAATCTTTTCGAATCATGGTCCGGTTCACGGACACTCCACGTTTAGGCTCATGGTTCGAGTCAAGATATCATCGAGACCACTCGGGATAGCTGTCCCGATCCTCTGAAAGAAGATGGTAGATCCCGGGACTTTGGCAAAATCGGAGTTCTCCCTAACGATCGGTTATTCTTCAAGCGATCGATCAAGATTCGGCGCTACGAGAAGAGGTCCTCCCAGAAGATTGAGAAGGCTCCCTTTCCGTGCTTGGAATAACTGAGAGAGGTGGGGGCTGCTCTTCCGATCTAGGAGGAGATCTGACAGCCTCAATGGTCGGCGGACCCGAAGGTTGAGGCGGGTCTCTTTGCATCTCCCGTGTTCGTGGCCGGGTGTTTGAAGACGTTCCGAACGCTTCATCTCCTTTACTTTCCGGAAGATCTCTTTGTCCTTCTTCCGCTTCCTAGAACCCTCACCACCCGCCATACCTGCACAAAGAAAAGGTTAGTGAGATCTCTAAGGTCCTAAGGCGAGATATAGAAAATACCAATGCCGAGTCGAGAGCGGAAGTTCGCGAGCTTGGCCGGTGATCGATTGCATGGTCCAATGGTGCGATTCGGCGATCACCGCATTTGGACAGAATATTTTAGAGTGGTGGCACGACTTTTGGCTCCATCACTATCAAGCTTTCCTCTTGACTCGGGTAATGTGTTTGAGCGAGGGCCCTGGTACCACCAGCTACGAGGAAAGTCCTCAAAGCGGCTCGGATCTTTACTCCTCGGAATGAAGAACCGGTTCTTCCAATTCTTAAGGGATGAGGCAGATCGGAAAAGAGTCCGCAACGAGGCTTCTTTGAAAGAACCGGTGTTCGTCATCCTTTGGCGAGTTAGTCATGCAGCTCGGCGAACACCTTAGCCGTGAGTCCGATTCCCTTAGCTCGGCATAGACCTCGGAAAGCTACCAAGATCCGCCACGAGTTGGGGTGGATTTGAACAATGGATGCTCGGTGAAGTTTTAGGACCTCCTTATAGAAATCGGCTAGAGGAACCTCGGACCGGCCTTTAATCGTTCCTCGTACACCATGACCATGTCATTCTCTTCAAAAGAGTGATCGACACGAAGATCGCCATGGCACTTGATCACTCATATGAATCGGGACAAATATTGTATTCTTGAACAAGCGATTGCAGATCGGATTCTCGAAGAACCGAGCGGAAGCTCGTCTATAGGAAGGGTCTCTCCTTGAAGGTGGTGCAAGCCTTGATGGTATGACCAGGCCAGGCACTGGCGAGAGACCCTAGGGGTTTAGGTTGCCTGGCGGGCATTGCCTCTTCTTCGTCGGGCGATGACCATGAGAACTGAATGGAAGGAGGGCTCGCCGCTCTCGACCTTCGGCACGCTCATTTTTAAAAGAAACAAAGAACTTAAACAAGAAAGAAGATCAAAGTCCTTACGAGTCCGATCGGCGTCGAGAAGGCGGAGAAAATGAGAGAACTTGAAGTTGTGAGCGAGGGATTGAAAATGGAATGAGAGAACAAGCGGCTAATCCTCCCACCCCTATTTATACTAGTCCGAGCATTTAATGCTCGCGAGGTTCTAAAGCGCATCGATTGGTGGGACTCGGCAATTTGTTCGACACTTCTCTCAAATATCCGAATGTTACGAGATCGGTTTATTAGAGATCGGCGTAATAAGTTAAAAATTTTGAATAAAGGATCACTAAGTGTCATTCGGGTAAAGAATCGATCGGATAACCACATTAGAGATCGGAAAAATAATCAATGCAAAAATAATAAGATGATAACCGACAAAATAAAGTCTTTATTTTCAAAAGATCGGATTACATCATTTGGGCGATCTCTAGGGATCGGATTACACTAACATTGGATCACATCATTTCTGTGATCTCTAGAGATCGGATTGCATTGAAAATAAAATACATCATTTGGGCGATCTCTAGGGATCGGACTACAATAAAGGTCTAACTACATCATTTGGGCAATCTCTAGAGATCGATTACATTTCAGATTACATCATTTGGGCGATCTCTAGAGACGGTGGAACATCCTATCTAAAAGGCCTATGTCAAAGCCTAGTCTTGTGGCTGAATCAAAAGATGTGTTTGACCAGGAGACCATCTGTTGGCATCGGATAGATGTGCAGCTCAGATGGGGTGACTATGACTCCCATGAAGATGAGAGACATCGTCACCGATGTTACCACTCGAAACCGACCCGCTGTCGGAACACCCAATGTGGAGGAAAGACGCTGTCGGAACACCCAATGCGATGAGAAGCCGAATGAACTCCATTGAGCGACTCGAGATCGGTACAAACAAAGTCCGCAATACAGATCGGTCAAATCCAGTCCTCTCACCATCATCAGTAAAGGTCATTCGATCACCGGGATCGTGAATTTTCAGTCGGTAAGTAAAGAAGTTCATCGGAAAAAGATCAAAGCCGCAGTTATAGCCAGAACTTCCACCGGAGCAGCTAGAAACGAGAAAGTAAGAAAAGAAGAGAGGAAAGTCGGATGAAGAAAATGTCTCCGTCGTGGGTATATATAGGGGAAATGGACATTTAATCTGGCGGAAAGCAAGCGGGACGCTTGAGAATCGAGATGTAATTAATGCTTGGACCGAATCGGTGATTAAGGGATAATAGAGATCGGAGATAGGAGATCGGCATGAGAGATCGGAATAGGAGCTAGGGAGGATCGGAAGACAAAAAGAATAAGACAAATCCCAATAACCGTCGAGAATCGAGCCGAGGTAGTTAAAGCGTGGCGGATGAGATCTCCACCGCACGCCTAAGAATCGCCATAATCTTGACAGTGCGGGGTATGTCATGACAGTCCTGTACATCCCAATCTCCACCTTTGATCTCACTTGTAAGGATGAATTCGGAACCCTTGGATCAAAAGAGAAGACGACAATACCAGCGTTTTTCACTCTTAGCCCTCAGATCGTTCCGGACAAGAGGATTCAAGACCGTCGATTAAAGAGGAAAAGGACAAATATTACGAAGCGATCTCAACCATTTGTTTTGATTCTCTTTAATTCTGAACATCCTATCATGTACTTCAAAATCTTGACCCTCCATCTCCTCAAAATAAATCCGACCCTTCATGGGGAGCACCGATTCCTATAAATACTGCATGAAAAAGCTGTTCAAGGCGGGAAAAATATAGACAAGAGGCTGCTATTATCGTGGAGGAACTCTGAAACTTCATTCAGTTTGTTACTCTGCTGTTTTGTAGTGATTAAAAAGACTTTTGAAACTAGTTTTCAGGAGTATTTTCTTGGGAAAGATTTTGAATACTGGAACTCTACATTTCCAGTTTGTTCATTATCTGGTCATACTCTCGTCATCTCTGCTTTCTTTTCCTCTGTTCAAGCTCAACTTCCTTCCACCTGGTTCTTACCTGGTTACCTTTTAGCTAAAGCATCTCTAGGTTTCACGACAGACCTCAACTCTCAGGCTGATCAATCCGCCATCTTCATCACTATTTACCACCTCATAGTTATTTCAATACATTTGGCTCCTCATAGACATCAACTCTCAGGCTGATCAATCCGCCATCTTCATCACTATTTACCACCTCACAGTTATTTCAATATATTTGGCTCCTCACAGGTAAGAGTTCATATTCTTTGTTTATTAAGTATTTGCGTTTACTTTTCGCACTTTCTTTGTTCTCTTTACGCAGCGGTTTTCTCTAAGTTTATTCTAAGCAAAAATCTCAAAGAACGTTACTCGAATTATCTCTTTAGTGATCGGTCCATCATTTCGTCAATTTTCGTCATTTCGAATACGAGCTTTTAGCTCCTAGTAGCGTGTAAGTGGTCGTGCAAAATATAGGTATCTGCAACTTAAGGGCCTCTTTAAAAGAGAAAGCTTGAATAACACGTCAGAAAATAGCCAAACTATTAGGTGATGTGAACGGAATTCGCAAGATTCCATGAAAAGGAATAAAACCAAAATAAACTAGATGTAATGGATCGGACATTAATAGGTATGCGTGAAATGACTACATGGAAGGTCGGTAAATCAAGTTTAGTATTACCCATTTAGTCATAGGGTATCAAGAAACCTTATCTCCAAAGATTTTTGAATGCCGAAACCTTAGTTTTAGGTTCTTGTGACATGTAGCTGAAATTGAAATTCGGGAGATCGGCAAAGCCCCTTCCAGGCTCCTGCTAATCCGAAAGAGATCGGAGGAGAGTTCTTATCCGGTCTCAGCTTAAAATTTTAATAAATACTTAAAAGAGGTCGGAGGAGAGTTCTTATCCGATCTCAAATTAAAATCTCTAATAAATATTTAATAGGGATCGGAAGAGAGTCCTTATCCGATCCCCAACCAAAATTTTAATGAATATCTAAAAGAGGTTCGGAAGAGAGTTCTTATCCGATCTTCTAAATTAAATTTTAAATAAAACATTCCTTTTCAAGTAAAATTAACATGCAAAAGTAATTCACTAAGGTTGTCTCATTTACTTATGTATCTGGGTGATCCTAATCAGTGAAAAATCAAACATTCCTTTTACCAAAAGGACTAACATTCCCATCCGAGCCCTTCTAACTAATTTATAAAGGACGCAAAATTAAATCTACTTACCCTTATTAAGGGACGAGGTGGGGTGCCTAACACCTTCCCCACCCGTTTACGGACCCCGAACCTAGAATCTCTGTCTTGAAGTGGTTTCATTCTTTATTTATCTTCTCAAATGGTTTTCTTTAGTTCCCCTCAAAACTAAGGTGGCGACTCCTCACTCTTTCCCACTTCGGTGAGTGATCGTCCGGGCGACCGCAAAATCCCATTGCGACAACCTTAGGAAGAGAACCAGCCGAAATCAATATTGAGAGAAAACTCCATGGCCGTCCATGGTGAGAGCTTAAGTTCACTATGTTCTAGCTACTTTTTCCATTAGGTTTCTTCACTAAACTTGACCACCATACCTTGGGCAGCATACTAGGAGTAAGAAAGTTAAGTTTTGGTGAGGTTTTGAAGAACTTCAAAAGTGGTAAGTGAGTGTTTTCAATTCTTGTTTCATTAAAAGTGTAACCAAGGTTGTAGGTAGTTGGTTTATGGAAGAATTTTTGAAGTTTGATGTTTTAATGGAGATATACATTTTGGCAGCAATGGAAATTCTGTATATGTAGCTTGTTTTTACTTATTTATGGTTGTCTAAGATGTTGTTATTGATGAAAGCATGGATATGTGTATAATGGTTTGAATTTGGACATGTAAATGAGGTATGTCATGTGGTTAATTGTTGTAATTGGACTTGGAAAAATTCTGAGTTATAATGTGCATGTTGAGAGTAGTTACAAGCTGCTAAAATGACCAAAAATCTGAAGTAAAGTGTGTTAATGTTAAGGTACAAACCAGAATTGTCATGGAAGAGTTAATTTGGTAAGTGTTGGATGTGTAATTGGTAAGGATGAACAATGTGTAATAGGGCAGCGTATGTTTTGGCTTAGAACCTTAAGTGTGTGACTCCAATTAGTATGAGACCAATTGGAGGTGAAACTAGGCACAAAATGTGCCAACTTTCATGAAGGAAGCTTACCAAAATTCTGCCTAGAAGGTAACTTGAAAAATGACCAAATTCGGATTAGTGACTTGAAAGCCTGAAAATTGACCATTTGGGCAATAGTTAGTGTTTTGACCATAACTTACTCAAAACAGGTCCAATTGACCTGATATTATTACCATGAATAGTTGAGATATATGTCTACAATTCTTATAAAGACACCAAAGCCCAAAAATGGCCAGAACCAAGCCAAATAGCTTGCACAATTTCATGTTCAAAAATTGGCAAAACCAAAAGTGACCTAAAAATGACCTAAAGTTAACATTTTGGTACATTCTGTCTAGCATTGGTAAATTGACCATATCTTGGTCTACACAACTCAGAATGACCTGAAATTTTTCCCAGCGTGCAATAAGACATAGACCTACAAGTTTGTAGTTTAGACCAAAACTCGAAAACTGAGAGAACTAGGTCGTCCGACTAGGTCAAAATGGTATACCGAAATCTGGCAAATTGCAATAAAATGCAATATACTTGAAAGTGAATTTGGTAACATGTACCAACACTAAAAGGCTATAAAATATGACATTTTAGTAACATTAAACCTAATTCATCTAGAGTGTATCGAGGGTCAACATTTTAGGTTGACTAAGGAAAATAATAGAATTCAGTTAGCAAAGACTCAGGAGAGGGAAAGGAAACATTGAGTCAGGACCAAGAGACATTTATCAGAGGTTTGTGCACAACTAGTTTTTAACTAATTTTGTTCTGAACATTTCATATGATTAAATGACATATTTTTCATATTTATTATGTTTAACAAGCATTGGATTTAATTAAATGATTATTGAAATTGTTATAGTATGTATGAATTTAGCTTTGTGAAATGGTGTTTCCATAAGTATTAAGCATTGTTGTGGATTGAATAAATTACGTTTTGAAAAATTGTGATAGAACATGTTTTAAATTGTGATGGGCAATTTGCATGGAAAAATACAAATTTATGATTTAAATTGTGATGAGCATAAAAATTATTAGATATTGGAATTGACTTTGAATCGAATTGTATTGTGATTTATGCTCACTAAATGGATTGTGATATTGTTTTATATCTCACTATAGATGCTTGACTAGGTTATTACTCGTCTCTCTCATTTGTTGAGAAGACAATGAAGTTAGTTGTGTTTTGATTACCATGGTACATGCACAGGCTTAGATTCTCCTCTTATTAGAGGTTAAATCTAAGTTTTTTATGTTATGGCCCTTTCGGAAGATTCACTATTGGGATGTGTACTGTTCATGAGGATTTGACCTCCCCGACCATAGGGAGTTAGGATCTGATTCAACCTCTCCGACCATAGGGAGTTAGAACCACCTCGAAGATGGCCCTTTCGGATTAGTCTTGCATAGTTAGTGAGATAAAGAATAGTTTTTGAGATAAAGAATGGCTTTTAAGATAAAGAATGGTTTTTTTGAATAATAAAGAATTGTGATTTCAATTATGATTTATGTATAATTGATTTTGTTGGAATTACCTTAAATGTTTGATTGTTATTTGATAAATTGAATTTCGTGATCAAAGTCATTTCATACAAATGATTTATGTTATTGGCAATGAATATTTTGAGTTTTGGAATTTGATGAGTATCCTGATTTCCAAATTGTTTGTTGTAATTTTGCTAAGGTATATTAAATTATGTTTTAAGTTATAGTTTTGCACCACTGAGTTCACCACTCAACGATAGCTTTGTATGTTATCGCAGGTTAAAAGAGTATAGAGCAATTGAGTAAGCTTCTTTGAAGACACATTCAGATCAACTCCAGGTATATCATAGGTATACCCATGTGCATCGGTTTTGATGTATGCATGTAATAATATGCATGTAAAATTATTTGAGCAGTTGTATAAAAACTCTTGTAAAATATTTTGGTATGTAATTAAATGTAAATTATTGTAAATGTAAATTTGAGATTTCATTTACCTGAATAGTTTTATAATATTAATTTTGAGTCTTTTAATCAATGAAATGTTTCTTTTATGATGAGATTGGTTTGAAAATGAATTGATTTGATTATTGAGATTTGAATTGTGAGTTGAAATGAAGTTATTGGAGTTGTATTTGAGAAAACATATTGGGAGTGTGTTTCTTTGCAGGTTTTGAAGAACTGTTTTCTCAAAATACAGCCGGCACTCTACCGAAATTTTGAAAAATTTTTATAACACCAGATTTTAATCGATGATTTAAATTTCACGAAAATTGATTTAAAATCCCTTGTAGTATATTTAATGGGTTACTGGTAGGCGAAATACGGTAATTCATTAGGTGTACTACGGGATCATATTACATCTTCCGGAGGAGTAGGGTGTTACAGAAGGCATGCTACACGGCGTGCCGGAGCACCTAGTCTATGATTATCTTATTTTCTGAATACTCAATTTGGTTTAAGAAGCCTTTATGTAAAATTCATATCATGTTGGTTATATTTGTATCTTGTAATAAAATTTGGTGTTGAAAAATTTTTAACCATAATTCGACAAAGTGCCATCTGTAATTTGGACAAACAGTTCTTTTTCACCTGTTAAAAATAGTTCAATATAATATTCTCAAAATCTCAACTATTTTACAGTCTTAATATTTCACAGTTTCAAAATACAGTTCATCATAATTTACATTCATTCACACACTCTCCATAGGAGTTTAATATGTACAATTTATCACAAACCTTAAAGTTTTAGAATATCCAAATTACATAACAAAATATCAAAATACAACTGATAGTCATTACACAAGATCCTAAGTCCTACCATGTATGCAGTGTAGTGCAGATGACTCTGGACTCCTGTGCAGATCTGATATCTCACCCAGTCGTAGATCTGCTGGGCTCCCCAGCTGTGTCTCCAATACCTATGCGTAGCAAAAGCAACGCGCTAAGCAATTCTGATTAGTGGTGACAAATATAAAGAAATATACACTAAAATAAAATAAAATAAAATAAATGAATTATTTATGAATTTATGACATCGATATTCTTTGTAGTTGTTGTTTCTACTTTTATTTGCTAATCTTTCATTTTTGCTAAATTTTGGTAGTGCTGTATGTCAATAAACTAAATTTAGCTATTTGAATTTAATAATGCTTAAATTAACTGCCCATGTAGCCTATATACTGACCAGACTGGATAAACGGATATACTAGCACTGGGTACCTAGTACCTCGGGCCGTTACACCATCGGTCACAAAAGTATCTCCTGGTGTGTAAGGGTGTGGCTAAAAAGCCATATAATCAATCAGGCAATAAACCGAGTATAATAATAAAATCCGTATAGCCATAGGCTATAAAAATCACAGTGCGGCATAATAAGCCTTATAAACATAATATGGTGTAAAGCCATTTACAGAATAGCTATCAAAATCATATTGGCATGCCAACCTATCCAAACTAGTCAACTAGGTAAACTATGGCACATTACAAATTAATTGTTTAATTCTTCATTTTTAGAATTTATTAGTTATTATGTAATTCACAAGTCAATTCAAATGTTGACCTTTTTTAGATATCATGGATAAGTTGATTCTAGTATCAACAAGTCATAATTTGTAATTTAATATGCTGCCAATATAGTGCAATTTACCATTTTCACAAGTTGGCATTTATTGCCAAATTACTTCAAAGCTTCATTGTATGTAAATGTCAAATTTTCAGTTTAGTGTGCTAGATTAGTCTAGCTTAATGTCCTATTTCTTTTGGTTTTTAGCTTCTAGTCAAAGAAGCAAAATTGTAACTCTATGTCTTATTGAACATTTGGCACAAATTTTAGGTCATTCTGGGTTATATAGACCAAGATATGGTTAATTTACTAAAGCTAGACAGATTACATCTTTAGTGCAAAATTTGGTCAATTTTAGGTCAAATTCAGTTCTAGCAATTTTGGTGCCCTAACTTTGGCAAGCAATTTGACATGATTCTGGCCATTTTTGGGCTTTGGTGTCTTCATAAGAATTGTATCTCTATGTCTAAGCTTTCCATGGTATAAATTTTAGATCATTTGGACTTGTTTTAATTGAGTTATGGTCATTTTAGTGACTACTGTTCATATGGTCAAAAATCTGGGTTTGCACATTACCAATTCCGGATTAAGTCATTTTAAGGTCAGTTTCTAGGCAGAATTTTGGCAATATTTCTACATGAAAGTTCGCCTATTTTGTGTCTAGTTTCACCTCCCATTGGCCTCATACCAATTGTGTAACATCCTCCCTGTACGTAGTCTATACATTCTATTGTTTCGGTGACCTAATGTCAGTCTGGACAAGTCAAGACGTCTGGAACTACACTTCGGTGATAGTGAACAAACATATAATGATGAAATAAATAAAAAGAAAATATAAGAAAAATTAAATAAAAATAAAAAAGAGGAAATGAAACTAAGTTAAATGAGCCGGCACCGTAGCGATGGGTGACCACATCGGGAAGTTATGGCGAAGGCAATTGCCGACCCCAGGACCGCGAGGAACCCTCAGAATTATATTTTGGGACATAATTAAAAGTTTATTGAAATGTAATTGACACTAGAAATATCAAAGAAAAATTAATAAATTAGTACAAAGAAAAATGAAAAATCAAGAAACAGATAAAAATCGGTGTTACTGAAAAATTGGGAATACAACCCGAAGAAGGGCATTTTGTTCATTTGATACCTAGAGTTGCCTTTTGACCTCAATGTCCATTAAAAATAAATGATATTACACTTTAGAAATGTCATGAAAAATTAAAATGAGGTACATTATATGAATGGTGAAAGAAATGGGGCTTAAAATCCAAATTATGAAACTTTGAATAAATAAACAATAAAACTAACCTAAGTGCTCCACTAACTCCTAATTTGGAACACCTATATAGGACTTTGGGATAGCAAATCCCACTAACTTATTCTTCTTCTTGTTCATTCTTCTTCTTGCCGAAATGGAGCTCCCAAACCAAAACCTCCATGGATGCACACATTGAAGCTTTCTCTCTCCATCATCAAGCCATAATTTCTACAATTGTTCTTCATTAAAGTTGATCTACACATCTTGGGAAACCTTTAGGCAGCAAAAAGTAGAGTAAATTCCAAGGTTTTATCAAGGTCAAGTTGAGGTAAGTGTCCAAATCCTCTCCCTTGCTTTAGTAAACTTCATGTTTAGGTTGAGGTGAGTTGAATGGTGAAGAGAATGGAAGAATTTATTGAGTTATGGTGTTGTTCAATTTTGGCATCCATGAGAACCTATGTTACTTGAGTTTTTCTTACCTCTAATGGATGGAAAATAATGTTGATTAATCATTTTAATGTTGTAGTAATTTAGTTTTCATGTATATGTACATTGGGCACTTGAATTTGACGGTTTGGAAAGAAATTTTTATATCTTAGCAAACTGCCACTTTTGGCAGCCTTTATATTCATGAATTAGTGTTTGGTTTCATGAATTTTCTTGATGAATTATGGTAAAGATGAATTGAGGGCAGTATATGTCAAGTAATGGTTGGGAGGTATATGATATAATCAAGTATTTTCATGTATATATATTATGTTGAATTTAACTTTGCAAAGTAGGGTTGTATAATGTACATGGAACACTTGTATATTCTGTTCAAATGGACATGATTGAGATATGATGAATGGTACAGAAGTATTATGAATGTATATTTATAGTTTTGAGAGGAGGAGAAGTGTCATTTGAAAGTGTTCTTTGTGTGCAGATTTTGTATTGTGAAGGCAGTAGGTAAATTGAACCCTAAGTAACAATTGGTAACCCCAATTAGTATGAGGCCAATGGAAGGTGAAACAAGACACAAAATAGGCCAACTTTCATGTGTAAATGTTGCCAAAATTCTGCCTAGAAATAAACCTTAAAAATGACCTAATCCAGAATTGGTAAGTGCAGGCCTAGATTTTTGACCATATGAACAGTAGTCACTAAGATGACCATAACTCACTCAAAATAGGTCCAAATGACCTGAAATTTTTATCATGGAAAGCTTAAACATAGAGCTACAATTCTCATGAAGACACTAAAGCCTAGAAATGGTCAGAACCAAGTCAAATTGCTTGCCCAATTTCGGGTACCAAAATTGTCAGAACTAAATTTGACCTAAAATTGACCAAATCTTGCACTAAAGATGCAATCTGTCCAGCTTTAGTAAATTGACCATATCTTGGTCTATACAACTCAGAATGACCTAAAATTTGTGCCAAAAGTTCAATAAGACATAGAGCTACAATTTTGCTTCTTTGACCAGAAGCTAAAAACTAAGAGAAATAGGACATTAAGCTAGACCAATCTAGCACACTAAAACTGAAAATTTGACATTTACATACAATGATGCTTGAAGTAATTTGGCAATGAATGCCAACTTGTGAAAAGGGTAAATTGCACTATATTAGCAGCATATTGAATTACAATTTGTGACGTGTTGATGCTAGAATCAACTTATCCATATTACCTAAAAAGGTCAACATTTACATTGACTTGTGAATTACATGATAACTAGTAAACTCAAAATAATGAAAAATTAAACAATTAATTTGTAATGTGCCCTAGTTTGCCTAGTTGACTAGTTTGGATAGGTTGGCTTGCCAATAGGATTTTGACAGCTATTCTGTAAATGGCTTCATGCCATATTATATTTTTACGGCTTATTATGCTGCACTGTGACTTTAATAGCCTATGGCTATACGTATTGTATTATTATACTTGGCTTATCGCCGGATTGACTATATGGCTTTTTAGCCACACTGTTTGCACACTGAGAGACACTTTGTGACTGATGGTGTGACGGCCCGAGGTACTAGGTACCAAGTGTTAGTATATCTGTTTATCCAGTCTGGTCAGTGTATAAGCTATACGGGCAGTTAATTTAAGCATTATTAAATTCAAATAGCTAAATTCAGTTTATTGACATACAGCACCACCAAAATTAGCAAAAATGAAAGGTTAGCAAATAAAAGTAGAATCAACAACTACAAAGATTATCGATGTCATAAATTCATAAACAATTCATTTATTTTATTTTAGTGTATATTTCTTTATATTTGCCACCATTAAGCAGAATTGCTTAGTGCATTGCTTTTGTTATGCATAGGTATTGGAGACACAACTAGGAAGCTCAGTAGACCTACGACCAGGTGAGACATCAGATCTGCAAAAGAGTCCAGATTCATCTTCACTACACTGCATACATGGTAGGACTTAGGATCTTTTGTAATAACTATCAGTTGTATTTTGACATTTTGTTATGTAATTTTGTTTATTCTAAAACTTTAAGGTTTGTAATAATTTGTATATATTGAACTCCTATTGAGAGTGTTGGATGAATGTAAATTATGATGGATTGTATTTTGAAACTATGAAATAGTTGAGATTTTGAGAATATTATCATATTGAACTATTTTTTTTATAGGTTTAGAAGGACAGTTTGTCTGAAATACAAACGGCACCTTGTCGGATTTTTATTACTATTTTTGAAACACTGATTTTATTAAAGTATGCAAATAGAACCAGCATGATATGAATTTTACGTAAAAGACTTCTTAAAAATCAAATTGAGTTCAGGAAATGAGATAATTACAGACTAGGTGCTCCGGTACGCCGTGTAGTATGCCTTGCTTGGCTACACTATAGACGGGTGAGGGGTGTTACAAATTGGGGTCACCAATTTTCACTTATAGTTCAATTTACCTACTGCCTTCACAGCACACAATCTGTACATAAAAGAACACTCCCAAATGGCATTTCTCTGCCTCCCAAAACTATAATTATATATTCATAAAACTTCTATACCATTAATCATATCTCGATCATGTCCATTTGGGCAGAATATATAAGTGCTCCATGTACATTATACAACCCTAATTCACAAAGTTAAATTCAACATAACATGTATATGAAATCACTTAATTATTACATATACTTCCCAACCATTACTTCACATACACTGCCCTCAATTCATCTTCACCATAATTCATCAAGAAAATTCTTGAAACCAAACATTAATTCATGAATTTAAAGGCTGCCAAAAGTGGTAGTTTGCTAAGGAATTCAATTTTCTTTCCAAACCCTTAAATTCCAGTACTCAATGTACATATACATGGAAATTAATTTACTACAACTTTAAAATGACTAAATCAATATTAATTTCCATCCATTAGAGGTAAGAAAAACTCAAGCAACTTAGGTTCTCATGGCTGCCGAAATTGAACAATTCAATAACTCAACAAATTCTTCCATTCTCTTCACCATTGAACTCACCTCAACCTAAACATGAAGTTTACTAAAGAAAGGGAGGGAATTTGGACACTTACCCCTTGAGAGCTTTCCTAAAACTTCACCAAATCTCCTTTTTCTTGTTCCCAATATCTTCCTCAAGTTGAGTAGGCAAGCTTTAATGAAGGAATTATGTGTGAAAGATGGCTTACAGTGGAGTGCATAGAGCTTGAAGCGAGCTATGGCAATGGAGTTCTTCCATGGTGAGAGCTTCGGTTGGTTTTGTGAAAGGTTGAAGATGAAGTAGTTTCTACCCAATTCAACTTTGATATGTCCCATATTTTAAGGTTAGTGGAGCACTAAACAATAATTTAATGTTTAATGATTTAAAGTTTCACAATTTATATTTATGCCTCATTTCTTTCACTATTAATATAATGTACCTCATTTTAATTTTTCATGACATTTTCAAAGTGTAATATCATTTATTTTTAATGGACATTGAGGTCAAAAGGCAACTCTAAGTGTCAAATGACCAAAATGCCCTTCTTCGGGTTGTATTCCTGATTTTTCGGTAACACCAATTTTTGTCGGTTTCTCAATTTTTTTCATTTTTCTTTGTACTAATTTATTAATTTTCTTTGAAATTTATAATATCAATTACATCTCAATAAACCTTTAATTATGTCTCAAAATTTAATTCTGAGGGTTCCCCGCGATCTTGGGGTTGGCAATTGCCTTTGCCATAACTTTCCGATGCGGTCACCCATTGCTACAGTGCTGGCTCGTTTAACTTAGATTCATTTTCTCTCTTTTATTTTTCTTTAATTTTTCTTGTATTTTATTTTTATTTATTTCATCATTATATGTCTGTTCACTATTACCGAAGTGTAGTTCCAGACATCCTGACTTGCCCGGACTGACATTAGGTCACTGGAGTAACAGAATATATAGAATATGTATAGGGAGGATGTTACAGAGGGAAGCTGGAGTATTCTCTAAGATAGATCTCAGATCTGGCTATCACCAGTTGAGAGTGAAGGAGACAGATGTTCCTAAAACTGCTTTCAGGACCCGGTATGGACACTATGAGATTCTAGTGATGCCATTTGGGCTGATAAATGTACCAGCAGCTTTCATGTACCTAATGAACCGCATCTTTCATCCCTACTTGGATCTATTTATTGTGGTCTTTATAGATGATATCTTGGTATATTCTAAGAACCAGGAACAGCATGATGAACACCTGAGAGTAGTACTACAGACACTATGGGAAAAGCAGTTATATGCCAAGTTGTCCAAGTGTGACTTCTAGTTGGATGAGATATCCTTCCTTGGACACATTGTGTCAGCAGATGGGATCAGGGCAGATCCCAAGAAGATTGAAGCAATAGTTGAATGGAAGCCTCCCAAAAATGTAACAAAGGCCAGAAGCCTTTTGGGGTTAGCAGGATACTACAAGATATTTGTGAAGGGATTTGCCCTTATAGCAGCCCCACTGACTAAGTTACTGCATAAGAATGCAAAGTTTGATTGGAATGATAAATGTCAAACCAGTTTTAAGAAGCTGAAGGCTATGCTTATAGAAGCTCCAATGTTGACACAGCCAGAGTCAGAGAAAGACTATGTGATCTACAGTGATGCCTCTCACAAAGGGCTTGGGTGTATTCTGATGCAGGAAGGGAAAGTAGTTGCCTATGCTTCCAGACAGCTAAGGCCACATGAAAAGAACTACTCAACTCATGATTTGGAATTGGCGACAATAATATTTGCATTGAAGATATGGAGGCATTACCTATATGGTTAGAAATGCTACATCTATACGGATCACAAGAGTCTGAAATATTTGCTAACCCAGAAGGAACTCAATTTGAGACAGAGGAGATGGATTGAATTCCTTAAAGATTATGACTGTGTGATCGACTACCATCATGGGAAGGCAAATGTAGTGGCTGACGCACTAAGCAGGAAGTCCATGATGGCTTTGAGAGCACTGAATGCTCAGTTGTCTTTAGCACAGGATGGGATACTTTTGGTTGAGTTTCTTGTAAAGCCAAGCTTGTTACAGCAAATACAAAAAGCACAGCAAAGGGATGAAAAGTTGCTAACTGTTATGGGCAGAACTCAAGAGGGGAAGGGGACTGACTATAAGTTGAAAGGAGATGGGTGCTTGTATTATAAAGGCAGAATCTGTGTATGAGGAGATGAGGAACTAAAGAAGAATATCTTGAAAGAGGCACATAGTAGCTTCCATGCTATGCACCCAAAAAGTACCAAGATGTACCAAGACCTGAAAAGACATTATTGGTGGCCTAGAATGAAGAAAGAGATTGGTGATTTTGTGACCAGATGTTTGACACGCTAGCAAGTTAAGGCTGAGCTTCGGGTTCCATCAGGGTTGTTGCAACCTATATCCATACCAGAGTGGAAATGGGACCACATTACCATGGATTTTATCACTGGGCTACCATTGACATAGAGGAAGCATGATACTATATGGGTGATTATGGATAGATTGACCAAGCTAGCTCACTTCCTACCAGTCAGAGCCGACTACTCACTAGAGAGGTTAGTTGAGATTTACATAGATGAGATAGTTCGGCTACATGAAGTGCCAACATCGATCATATTTGACCTGAGATTTACTTTGAGGTTTTGGAAGAGGCTACAGGAGTTTTGAGGCACTCAACTGTACTTTAGTACGGCTTTTCATCCACAGATGGATGGACGGTTAGAAGGGGTGATTTAGGTAACCCTTAGAACTTAATGAATTTCTTTAATCGTTAAAGGAATGACAATAATAACCTGACACTAATGACATGAATAATATGATATGATAGGTATTGGAGGATATGTTAAAAAGCTACATTATTAATTTTGAAGGAAGTAGGGAGAAGTATCTACCTTTGGTAGAGTTTGCTTACAACAACAGCTACCAAGCCAGCATAAAAATGGCTCCATATGAAGCATTGTATGGGAGGAGATGTATGACTCCCTTATGCTAGACAGAAATGGGTGAAGAAAAAGTAGTGGGCCCAGACTTGGTGAGGCAGACTGAGGAAAAAGTGAAACTCATAAGAGACAATTGGAAAGTTGCCTCAGACAGACAGAAGTCATATGCCGACTTAAGAAGAAAGGATATAGAGTATGAGGTTGGCGATAAGGTGTTTCTCAAGGTATCACCTTAGAAGAAAGTGCTAAGATTTGGTAAGAAGGGTAAGTTAAGCTCTAGGTTTATTGGTCCATATGATGTCATTGAACGTTTGGGTCCAATAGCCTACAAGCTAGCTTTACCCTCTGAGCTGAACAAGATTCACAATGTATTCCATGTGTCGATGCTCAGGGGATACATATCAGATCCTTCACTTGTCATTTCAGTAGAGGAGATAATTGTGTAACTTGATTTGACATATGAAGAAGAACCAGTCAGAATCTTAGCATAGAAAGTGAAAGAGCTCAGAAACAGGAGCATCCCACTAGTGAAAGTCTTGTGGAGATGCCACAACACAGAAGAAGCGACATGGGAGAGCGAGGAGATGATGAGGCAGCAGTCCCTCAGCTCTTCATATCAGGTAAATTTCGAGGATGGAATTTTTATTTAAAGGGGAAGAATTGTAACGTTGTCACCGTAGGTAGTCCATACATTCTACTATTCCGATGACTAATGTCTGTTCGGACAGTCAAAATGTCTAGAACTACACTTAAACTATAATGAGGAGGCATAAATTGATGGAATAAATGTTAAGAAAATACAGGAAAAATTTAAAGAAAATAAGATAAAAATTTAGAGAATTTATTAATTGGTATAAAATAATAAAAATAACATGATATGCACTATGAAGGGCATTTTGGTCATTTCACCCCCAGAGGTAAATTTTGACCTAAATGTCAAATTAAAAATTTGAGAGAATAAAATAATTAACATAGATTAAAAAAAACTTTATGAATTGAATTAGAAAAGAAAAGAAGAAGAAAAGAAAAGAAAAAGGCTTAGGAAAATTTAAAAATTTAAAGTAAAAAAAAATAGAATATATATATAGGCATAAACGACAAAAGCCACTAACCTTTCTTCTCCACTCCACTCCCTCTTCTCTCTCTTTCCTTGGCCGGCTGGTTGCTCTCCTTTTTTCACCATTGTTGTCAAGCTTAAAGCTTGATTTCTTCTTCATTTACCCATCAAAACCTTTAGCACCTTTCATTAAAAATCCTCCCCAATCCATAAGGAAGCCATTGATAGTAATAAAAAGAGGTAAAAGGGAAGTTTAACAAGACACCCAAAAGGTTAGTGCTCTAACTACTATTCTTTCTTCTATAAGTACAAGAAGCATGCTAAACTAAGTATAAATTTCATGAAAATCAAAAGGAAAACTTAAGAAAAGGGAGACATGATTTTCGGTAGCCATGGAACCCTTGAGGTTTGATGTTTTTAAGTGATGAAGAAATGGTTCAATGAGAATGTTTGATAAGTTTATGTGTTTGGGAGATGAATGTGTAGTGTTTGTGCAAATTGAAACTTTGAAACTAGGATTTGTGTACATGATTTGAGGACTTTATGTAAATGCTTGAAATTGACCTATTGAGTTGAGATTGTTGCTTATAGAAGTGTTATGCATGCCAATTGAAGAAAGGAAGTTAGAGGAAATTGAAAATTGGGAGTGCTTACTTTCTACAGGTTGGGACTCAATGAGTCCAGTGTGTTTGATGAACCATAACTGATTGTGTGTTCCTCCAATTGGTATGAGGCCAATTGGAGGTGAAACTAGACCCAGAATAGCCTATTTTCTGTGAAGAAACCATGCTTAAATTCTGTCCAAACCTTGACCTAAATACTGCCCAAATCCGGATGACCCTGCACAAAACCCAGAAAATAACCAAATGAACAGTACATATTTAATTTGTCATAACTCCCTCTATACTGGTCGAAATGACCTGACTTTGATACTATTGGAAAGGTTAGATATAGGGCTACAATTTTCATGAAGACCAATAAATCCAGAAATGCCAAAAACTAAACTAAATTGCTGGCCCAATTTGGGTCACAAAACTGTCCAGAATTAGATTGTCCAGAAACTGCTAGACATAAACTCACCCGACCAGTTTTGGCAAAATGGCGATAACTTGGACTATAAGAATTCAAATGTAGTGAAACTAGTGGCAAAATGTCCAAAAGACATAGGTCTATAAAATTAGTATTTTGACCAAAACCCATAAATCAAGAGAACTAGGTCAAACAGTTAGAAAAATTCACTGCATCAAAACCTAGAATCTGACCAAATTTCATTTGACCCTAAAATAGTCTTTTAGTCATATCTCTCACTAGGAAATTCCAATTGGGATGAGCCATACCTTTCCAGAAACCTGTAAGACACTACCTCAAATTATGAATGAAAGAACCTTAAAAAGCGACCTGCATTCACTGACCTAAACTAAACACCTGTTGGCACAGGGTATATGAGCCCAAGTCAGTTAATTGGCTATAAATAATTCCACAAAGCTTAAAAAATTGTGATTCAAATTTCTTAATAATCATAAGACATAGGACAACAATTTCTATAAAGATCACCTTGCCTAAAAGTGACTACAACATGTTCCATTAATTAGGTACATTTTTAGTCTAAAAGTTGCCTAATTAAGGAACCAAAATCTGGAAATGACTCAGTTATGGTTATCCGACCATAACTTGCGTTCTAAAAGTCAAATTGACATGATTCAAAAAGTAAAATAAAGATAAGACATAGGGGAACAACTTCCATGAAGGAAGTATGGCCAAACAGTGGCTACAAGCCAATCAAATGGATAGGTAAATGTGAGACACAAAAATTGAACCTAAACAAAGGTTCATGAGATAAAGTATTTTATGGTATGAATTCAACCCTAACAAGCCATTAAACACTAAATCACATTAAAGGGGTATGTGGGACCTATTTTCCCACTATAAAGTGACATGAATATTTCAAGTAAATAAGTAATAATGTTTAATTGCCCATGGTATACCTAGATTATTTATTTAGTTTGGATCAATTGGTATACCAATTAGGGACTACAGATAGCAATACTGCCCATAGGAATAATCATTAACAGATAATATATGTCTGACATGATTGTTCTACAGGCTTTATGCCTGCCCGTTGGCCAATGTTCCAAATATTATATCTGGCTTAAATGCCTGCCTGCAGGCTTCATGCCTGACATGACCAACGTACAGTGGATAGACATACGGCTATCTAATTAGTATACTCCCGTGTATCCAGCTTTTATAATTTGTTATAGGTTTCTTAGGCATTGATAATTATAAATTAAAATTGAATATACAATAAGTAAACAAAAAAGATCCCTATAATTTTAATTGTTTCCAAAGTAAAATAAAAATGTAAAAGACCCAGAAAATTATAAATTGCCATTATTAATTCAATTATTAGTTATTGTTATTATAAATTTTGCACCACTAAGAGTTATGCTTAGCGCGTTAGTTTTCCATCACGTATGTACTAGAGACCAGTCCAAGCAACTACAGCAACAGCACTAGTAGTGCCCTGATAGAGCTCTGACCAGATCTGCCATCGTCCAGAATCACCTTAGTCTTTTGTATTTTCTTGGTAGGGCCCATGTATGCCTAGATTTTGTTCTTTTGTTCATTGTACATAAATCCATGATGTATTTCATTTTTGGATTGTAATTAAATTTTGACATTGTAATGTAAACTTGCACATTATTATCTATGAATTTCTATATGAATGCAATAGATGATACTTTTGAGATCTCATTAATAATTGTGAATAATATGATAAAAGAGAATATGATATGGAAATGTATAAAATGAATATAAACATGTTAACAGGTGCTTAGTGGAACCCGCCAGATGTTAATAAAACAGAGGAGGCTCTGTCCGAGTCTCCACAGAAATAAGTTATATAAAAAAAAAGAAAAAAGAATTCTACACATAGATTACATACTTTTAAATGATATTAAAAGTTTACAATGGACATGATAAGATAAGATAGAGTGCTTCGGCATCGAATGTGGCACTTCTTGCTTGGCTATATAGAAGACGAGTAAGGGACGTCACACGAATGCATCAGCCGCTTTCATGGACCTAATGAACCATATCTTTCATCCTTACTTGGATCGGTTCATCGTGGTCTTTATAGATGATATCTTAGTGTATTCTAAGAATTGGGAGGAGCATGATGAACACCTAAGAGTAGTACTACAGACACTACGGGAAAAGCAGTTGTATGCCAAGTTGTCTAAGTGTGACTTCTGGTTAGATGATATATCCTTTCTTAGACACATAGTATCAGCAGATGGGATCAGGGTAGGTCCCAAGAAGATTGAAGCAATAGTTGAATGGTAGCCTCTCAGAAATGTAACAGAGGTCA
The DNA here is from genome assembly GCF_030052815.1 of Hevea brasiliensis. Lineage (NCBI taxonomy): Eukaryota > Viridiplantae > Streptophyta > Magnoliopsida > Malpighiales > Euphorbiaceae > Hevea > Hevea brasiliensis. The sequence goes on along the minus strand of NC_079497.1, from coordinate 84,380,546 downwards.
GAAGCTTTTAGGGGTTAGCTAGATATTACAGGAGATTTGTGAAGGAATTCTCCCTTATAGCAACCCCATTAACTAAGTTACTACATAAGAATGCAAAGTTTGATTGTAATGATAAATGTCAAACCAGTTTCAAGGAGCTGAAAGTTATGCTTACAGAAGCTCCAGTGTTGACACAGCTAGAGTCAGAGAAAGACTATGTGATCTACAGTGATGCCTCTCACAAAGGGCTTGGGTGTGTTCTGGTGCAGGAAGGGAAAGTAGTTGCCTATGCTTCCATACAGCTAAGGCCACATGAAAAGAATTACCCAACTCATGATCTGGAATTTGCGGTAATAATATTTGCATTGAAGATATGGAGGCATTACCTATATGGTGAGAAATGCTACATATATACGGATCACAAGAGTCTGAAGTAATTGCCAACCCAGAAGGAACTCAATCTAAGACAGAGGAGATGGATTGAATTCCTTAAAGATTATGACTGTGTGATTGACTACCATCCTGGGAAGGCAAATGCAGTGGTTGACGCACTGAGCAGGAAGTCCATGATGGCTTTAAGAGCACTGAATGCTCGATTGTCTTTAGCACAGGATAGGGTACTTTTAGCTGAGTTGCTTGTAAAGGCAAGCTTATTACAGCAAATACAAGAAGCACATCTAAGGGATGAAAAGTTGCTAATTGTTATAGGCAGAACTCAAGAGGGGAAGGAGACTTATTATGAGTTAAAAGGAGATGGGTGCCTGTATTATAAAGGCAGAATATGTGTACTAGGAGATGAGGAACTAAAGAATATCTTAAAAGAGGAGCACAGTAGCTTCCATGCTATGCATCCAGGAAGTACCAAGATGTACCAATACCTGAAAACACATTATTGGTGGCCTGGAATGAAGAAAGAGATTGGTGATTCGATATGCCAGCAAGTTAAGGCTGAGCATCAGGTTCAATCAGGGTTGTTGCAACCTATATCCATACCAGAGTGGAAATGGGATTGCATCACCATGGATTTTATCACTAGGCTACCATTGACACAGAAGAAGCATGATACTATATGGGTAATTGTGGATAGATTGACCAAGTCAGCTCACTTCCTACAAGTTATGTAACACCCCTATATGCATAGTCCTGTGCAAATCACTGTTCCGGTGACTAGTGTCTGTCCGGACAGCTAGGATGTCTGGAACTACACTTAATTGATAGTGAATAGGCATAAAATAATAAAATAAATAATAAGAATGTCACACCTTACCCCTCTGTAAGGCATAACATGATCCCGTAGAATACATAATGAACTACTGAACTTCACCTACTGATAACTCATTAAGTACCCTACAAGGGATTTTAAAACAATTTTCTTACATTTTGGAAGTTGTGAGTATTTTGGTAGGAATTAAAAACCATTTACTCAAAGTTTAAATACTAGTAAAAATTTTTGTCTATTTTAACTTTGCCGCAAATTTTATAAAAATTTTGACAGAGTTCCGTTTGTATTTGGAGAAAACAGTTCTTCAAATACCTAAAAAAAACACTTCCAATAATTTTCTCAACTCCCAACCTCCAATAAATCTCAAATCAACTCATTTCAATTCACTTCAAAATAATTCCACAATCCAAATCAAAATTTATTATCTCAAAATATTTAATAACATCATTCACATGGCATAAAGTATGAAATTCAAATGTATAAATATTAATTTACAGAAGGAAATCCAAAAATAATATTATTACAATTTATTTTACAACTGCTCAACTTTACATTGATACATACAACATTACTATATTTACATCAAAATTAACTATAAGGGTATAAAATAATACCTGTACAAAAGATCAGTGCAGGCCCAAATTCAATAGTAGCTCACTCTGCTGCTTTTTCTTTGCTCTTATCTGTGACAGCAAAATAAGCTATCGCTGAGTATAAAATACTCAGTGGTGCACAATAAAAATTTAAAATGCAATACATAAATCATTCATTGATGAAACATAATTTAAATATTTCTCAATCACATTTCACAAATTATCGAACTCATAATAACACAATTTAGTCAAATAATTTAATAAATACAATATTGCCAAAATCATACACAACTTAAGCCATAACACAAAATTTCCAATCAATGCCGTGTTGTACACCACGACAAAGCAATCTACAACCCCACTAATCGAAATCAATGAGGGAGGTGGCTAGCTAGCTAATGAGTACTCATCCGATCTCAACCTCAACTGGCAAGCCAGAGAGGGAGGAAAATAAACAATCTCAACCCCATAAATGGAGGAGGAATAATGTGATACTGTCATGCTAAGTGTGAACACAAAATCAATTCAAAAAAATTTATTTAAATAATTTATGAGAAATCTGATCAATTTTCAAAGTCATATTTGTGATTATAAAATGGCAACACAGTACATAATTAATCACAGAAGTCAAATTTTTTAGAATAAAATATTTAAACAAGAATTATTGTGCACAGACCTGACGTGAGTCGCCTCTAGGCCTTAACTCAGTCTCTCAGAGCTTCCAAGTCTTTTTCAGCTGAAACACACAGTTTCATAGTGTTTCAGTACCATAACTTAGCATAAATCCAAAAATAAATTTAACTTCACTTTTAACTAACTCTATTGTGCTAACTCGATGTTCTTGAAATTTTTGTGTTTCGGGTTACTATTCACTATACTATTCAAGTCAATTTGTTGACTTTCTAAAGCTTAATAGGTATGGGAACTCCAACTTCACCCACATACCACATTTTGGTCATTAAATTTGTTGGTTTTGGTCATTTTCTCAAAGCTTAAGTCCTTTAGGTAAAATTGTCAAATTTTCAGTTTTAGTGTCCTTAGTTGCACTATTCCATTAGTCATTCTACTGTTAGAATTTGGCAAAACTTACTTCATAGAAAATGTTCCCTATTGTCTTAAGTTTATTCTCATTTTTGAATCACTCCAATTGGAGTTTTGTAGCTCAAGTTATGGCCATTTGAACCATGGCTGCCGAATTGAATACAACCCAGATTTTCTGGGCAACTTTGGTGCTGGCGGTTTTGGATCACCAACTTGGGGTGGCCAAATGACATCGTTGCTGGCAGAATTTGGGTTTGTATTCTTCATGAAAGTTTTAGGTCTATATCTCATCTAACCACTGGTAAAATTTCAGGTTATTTGGACCTGCCTAGATCGAGTTATGACCAAATGAACAAACACTGCTCATTTGGTCAGTTTGTACAGGGCAGCCTGCACTTATCCAACTTTGGTCAATTTGTTCTCTAGGTTTTGGTCACTTTTTGGGCATGGTTCCTAAATGAAAATTGTGTCATTTTATGTCTATTTTCATCGCCAATTGGCCCCATATCAATTGGACTTGTAAAATTTCATTTTTTGTCCTTCAAAGTTGACTTGGTCATGCTGCCAGTGGCATGACCACACTCCCTCCGAATTTAGTTTTAATTCCAACTATTCCAACACAACTCATTTGGTCACAAATGACCATTTTTCACTTCACAATAGGTCAAACATATCATTTACTCATTTCTCCAATTTTTTTGCCTCAAAACCCTAGGTCTCAAACCCTAACCACACTAATTAATTGCATTTAGCTAATTTCAAAGCTCTCAACCATAATCATTCAACTATTGGAGGTCCATAAGCTCATTCAAATCCATCAAACCATTTAAATCATACTCCCCTTCAAGCTGACTAAAATTTCAGTTTGGTCATCCCCACATATTTTTATTTCATTACATTAGTTTCTAAATTCATTTAAGTAACTAAACATGCACTTAAAGCAGAAAATTAAAAATTAGCATACTAACCTTTCTTAGGACTCCAAATCTCTATCTTTTATTCTTCTTTCTTCTTTCAATCTTCTTCTTGAGTTGAGATAATAAGCTCTAGTGAGGTTTTTATGGGAGTTATTAAGGTTGAGTAAAGAAAATTAAGCTTAAGTGTAAGTTTAAATGGAGAAATTTCATGGAGGAATTAGGGAGAGAGTGAGGCGGCAATGGGAGTAGGAAGATGACTCTAGATTTTTTTTTTCTTTTCTTTTCTTTTATCTATTTAAGCTTATGGAAGACCATAAATTCCAATTAAATAAAATTTTAATTAAAATACTTATGGCATCATGCATGATGTCATGCATGATGTCATCTCCCTACACCTTTTTCTTTTTCTCTTTTTTTTTCTATTAGTTCTTTAATTTAATTCTCGATTCTGAAATTTTCTTTTCTCCGATTTTATTTGACAGTTAGGTCAGGAGTCAGCTCTCGGGGTCAATTGACCAAATTGCCCCTCGCCGGTTCATCCTGGTTTGCAAATAATCCAATATTTCTTCCGGCTCTCTGACCTAATTATTTGACTGGCTTAACAGTTCTTTTTCATGATTTTCTCTTTTCCACTGTGTTTATAATGGTCCTAAGGACCGCAGTGTCACATCTTACGATTCGAAATTTGAGTTTAAAACGACTTCGCAATCGTTCCCGAGGAGGTCACCCATCGCTGTGACTCTCGGCTCGTTTAACCTCTTACGTTCTATTTTTCTTATTTATAGTTAACTAATTAAACATTACTAATTATTTGTGTTTATGGCTTCTCTAGTTTTTTTAAGTAGGGTTCTAATCCCCTTAATTGTCCGGACCGACACCGGTCACCGGAACAGTGAAATATACCAGGCTATACAATTAGGGGTATTACAATTCTCCCCCCCCTTAAATAAATTTCGTCTCGAAATTTTACCTGGTATCAATCTCTGAACAGCTATGGGTGTTGTCTCCTCATGTCCTCCTCTCGTTCCCAAGTAGCTTTTTGGCCCGAATGATGGTTCCAAAACACTTTTACCAATGGTATCTGCTTGTTCCGTAACTGCTTCACCTCATAAGCCAGAATCTTTATGGGTTCTTCCTCATATGTGAGGTCTGGATTTACTTCAATTTCTTCTACTGGTAGTACATGAGATGGGTCTAATCGATACCTCCTCAACATAGACACATGGAAGACATTATGTATCTTCTCCAACTCTGGAGGTAGTGCCAACCGATATGCCAAAGGACCCACTCTTTCCAGAACCTCATATGGCCCAATGAAACGAGGACTCAGTTTCCCCTTTCTGCCGAATCTCATAATTCTCTTCTAAGGAGAAACTTTGAGGAAAACTTTCTCACCCATTGCATACTCAATATCTCTTCTTTTCAAATCAATGAAGGACTTCTGACGGTTTGATACAGTTTTAAGTTGATCTCTGATCCCCCTGATTTTCTCTTCAGTCTGTTGAATAATTTCGAGTCCAATCATCTTTCTTTCGCCCACGTCATCCCAACACAATGGGGTTCTACATTTTCTGCCATACAAAGCTTCATATGGAGGCATCCCAATGCTTGATTGGTAGCTGTTGTTGTAAGCAAACTCAATCAAAGGCAAATGTGTATCCCAACTACCCTCAAACTCAATCACACAAGCCCGTAGCATGTCCTCCAAGATCTGAATTACCCTCTCAGACTGGCCATCTGTCTATGGGTGGAATGTCGTACTGAAGTTCAATCTAGTTCCTAGGGCTCTCTGAAGACTACCCCAGAATCTAGAAGTGAACCTAGGATCTCTGTCTGATACAATGGATACTGGCACTCCATGCAGTCTCACAATCTCATCGATGTACAACCTAGCCAATCTTTCTAGACTGTAGTCCATTCGGACTAGCAGAAAATGAGCAGACTTAGTCAGTCTATCGATAATGACTCATACTGCATCATGACTCTTCTGTGTCTTTGGAAGTCCCATCACAAAGTCCATAATTATTCTTTCCCATTTCCATTCTGGCACTGGTAATGGATGTAACAACCCAGTGGGTACTTGATGCTCTGCCTTTACTTGCTGACAAGTTAGGCATTTGGATACAAACTCTGTCACATCTCTTTTCATACCCATCCACCAATAATGCTCCTTTAGCCCTCTATACATTTTTGTACCACCAGGGTGCATGGCAAAAGGAGACTCATGTGCTTCCTTCAAAATGATCTGCCTCAAATCAACATCATTAGGAACACACATTCTGCCCTGGTGTAGTAGTAAACCATCATCTCTGATTGAGAACTCTGGTTTCTTGCCCTGCCGAACTTCTTATAATAACTTCTGATACCTTTCATCATTCTGAGCAGCCATTCTGATCTGATCAATTAATACTGGCTGTACATGCCATGCAACTGCTGTCTGCCCATCATCATTAATCTCTAAACTGGCATATAATGATCTCAACTCATGTACCAAAGACAAAGGAGTAACCCGTAGAGTTGCCATAGTCTTATGACTTAAGGCGTCAGCCACAACATTAGCTTTCCCTGGCTGATAGTCTATCAGACAATCATAGTCTTTTATCAACTCTAACCATCTCCTTTGTCTCAAATTCAACTCTTTCTGGGTGCCCAAATACTTCAAACTCTTATGATCTGTGTAGATGTAGCACTTCTCCCCATACAAATAATGTCTCCAGATCTTAAGAGCAAACATAATGGCTACAAGTTCCAAGTCATGTGTCAGATAATTCCTCTCATGCTGCTTTAGCTGGCGTGATGCATAGGCAATGACATTTCGATCTTGCATCAACACACAACCTAACCCATTGTGAGAAACATCACTATAAACTGTATATTCTTTACCCGGTGTAGGTAAAGTCAGGACTGGAGCCTCTGTCAAACATCTTTTCAAATCATCAAAACTTTGCTGGCATTTGTCCATCCACTGAAATTTCACATCCTTTCTAAGCAGCTTGGTCAATGGAGACGCCAACATGGAGAATCCCTTCACAAATCCACAGTAATATCCAGCTAACCCCAGAAAACTACGAATCTCTATGACATTTCTGGGTGGCTTCCAATTAAGGACAGCTTCAATCTTGCTAGGATCTACCTTAATACCCTCTGCTGATACTATGTGCCCCAAAAAGGATATCTCCTTCAGCCAAAATTCACACTTCAACAGTTTGGCATATAGCTATTTCTCCCTCAAAGTTTGTAGTACAATCCGCAGATGTCTATTATGCTCTTCTGCATTCCTCGAATAGACCAATATATCATCAATAAATACCATAACAAACTGGTCGAGGTATGGTCTGAAGATAGTGTTCATCAGATCCATAAAAGCAGCCGGAGTATTAGTTAACCCGAATGGCATGACCAAGAACTCATAATGGCCATAGCAGGTTCTGAAGGCAGTTTTAGGAATACTCTGCTCTTATACTCTCAGCTGATAATAACCTGATCTCATATCAATTTTGGAGAACACAGTTGCACCTCTCAACTGATCAAATAAGTCATCAATGCGGGGCAATGGGTATCTATTCTTTATTGTCACCTTATTCAACTGCCGATTGTCAATGCATAACCGAAGAGTGCCAGCCTTCTTCTTTACCAACAATACTGGCGCTCCCCAAGGTGACACACTAGGGCGGATAAAGCCCTTATTAAGCAGCTCTTGCAACTGTACTTTCAATTCTTTTAGTTCTGCTGGTGCCATTCTGTATGGCATTATAGAGATTGGGTCCACACCAGGCATAACATCAATTTCAAACTGCACTTCTCTTCTCGAGGTAATCCTGCAATTCATCAGAAATACATCCAAAATTCACATACTGAGGAATTTCCTCGATCTTTGGACTCCCCACTTGGGTGTCTATCACATGTGCCAAGTACGCCTCACACCCTTTCCTAATCATTTTTACGCCGGTCAAATTGAAATGATGTTTGAAGGCAATAACTGCCTCTCCCCGTGTATTACTACATCACCATACTGAGGAAGACCAAAAGTGACTGTCTTCAGTCTACATTCAATCATGGCGTGATGCTTGGCTAACCAATCCATGCCTAAGATAATGTCATAATCTCTGAGGGGCATTTCAATTAAATCATATAGAAAAGTGTGTCCTTGGATCACTAAAGAACAGTCCCTATATAGCTTATTTACCCTGACCTCCAGGCCTAATGGACTAGTTACTAGCACATCATAGTCCATTGGTACACATTGAATAGTAGTAGAACACATCACACTAGCACTAACATACGAATGTGTGGAGCCAGGATCAAATAACACATGTACATCTTGGTCAAGGATGGAAAAATTACCAGCTACAACGTCTAATGTTTCAGCCTCCTCCCTCTGATGCATGGTATATACTCTGACTGGTGCGCCATTGGGTACTGGCTGGTTAACAGTGCTTTGACTTCCAGGAGTGTTACCAGGATCCCTACCTCTGCCTCTACCTCTAGCAGCTGACTATGACCCTCTAGGTGTAGAGACTTGGGCTGATCCTTCAGATGTAGCAGAAGGTCTAGACCGGCGTGGACTAGTGCAATCCTTAGCGAAATGTCTGCTCCCTCCATAGTTAAAACATGCACCGATAGCTTTGAAATAAACCCCACCATGAGTTCTCCCACAAGTTTCACACTGCCGTACTAATAGAGCTCCTCGGGGTGCTTGCTGGGTCTGCTAACCAGACCGGGGTAGTCTTTGGCTAGAAAATCTGCCTCTGCCAGATCTATGGGAGCTGGATCCCCCAAACTGTTTCCTCTTTCCAGAACCACTCTCAGATGCTTATCTCGTAGTCTTTTCAGTCTTTTCTTTCTCCTATGTACCCTTCTTTACTGCCCCTTTTGTTTCTATCCTTTCCAGTTCCAGGGCCTGTGAGATCAACTCAGCGAAATTCTGATGTCGAAAACCCACGACTTGCATCCTCAGATTTGGCCTTAACCCAGACTCAAACCTCTTACATCTATCTCTGGGGGTGGATACTAAGCTTCCAGCATAGTGGTTTAGCCTTGAAAAGTCTCTCTCATACTCTGCTATGGTTCTGTCTCCTTGTTTCAAACTCAAGAATTCTTGTAATTTCATATCTACATATGCATTAGGAACCCATTTCTGCTTGAATTCCCTCAGGAAGTCTATCCATGTCAGCACAGGTGGCTCAACCAGGCTGTGGGGGATGGTCTTCCACCATTCATATGCATCCCCTTACAACAATGAAATAGAATACTCGAACTTCAGCTCTTCCGTACACTGCAGCTTTCTAAAAACCCGTTCCATTCTTTCCAACCACTGTTCTACTTCCAGTGGATCCACAGTGCCTTTAAACTCGGTGGCCCCAAATTTCATCAATTTTTTATATTGCTGGGCTGAGGGCTGTGGTTGTGATACAGGTACTTGCATCTGAGCTTGGGGTGGCACATTACCCGCCATTTGCTGGAAAAACGCAGCCATCCATTGCATAAACCGAAAGGTGGAATCGCGATCTTGGAGTAGGAGCTGGAGTGGCTGACCCACTCACGTTCTGGAGTGCTGGGGCTTCCTCTTGAACCTCAGCCTCAACAGATTGTTCTTCGGAATGATCTCCTCCTTCCATTCCGTTTTCCCAAATTTTCTACTTCCTGAGATCAAACACAAGGAGGTTGACCTTCGTTAGTGTATATTCATGATGTAAATACGTCATATGTATCAATTAAAAACACTTAAGCAGTTGTACTTATCAAAGAAATATTCATACACATAGTCAAAATTTATTGAAAAAAACCATGCTCTGATACCACTAAAACATGTCACACCTTACCCCTCTGTAAGGCATAACATGATCCCGTAGAATACTTAATGAACTACCGAACTTTACCTACCGATAACTCATTAAGTACCCTACAAGGGATTTTAAAACAATTTTCTTACATTTTGGAAGTGGTGAGTATTTTGGTAGGAATTAAAAACCATTTATTCAAAGTTTAAATACTAGTAAAAATTTTTGTCCATTTTAACTTTGCAGCAAATTTTATAAAAATTTTGACAGAGTTCCATTTGTATTTGGAGAAAATAGTTCTTCAAATACCTAAAAAAAACACTTCCAATAATTTTCTCAACTCCCAACATCCAATAAATCTCAAATCAACCCATTTCAATTCACTTCAAAATAATTCCACAATCCAAATCAAAATTTATCATCTCAAAATATTTAATAACATCATTCACAAGGCATAAAGTATAAAATTCACATGTACAAATATTAATTTACAGTTATTAAGGTTTTTATGGCAGTTTAAAGTTTAAGCTCTAGTGAGGTTTTTATGGGAGTTATTAAGGTTGAGTAAAGAAACTTAAGCTTAAGTGTAAGCTTAAATGGAGAAATTTCATGGAGGAATTAGGGAGAGAGTGAGGCGGCAATGGGAGTAGCAAGATGACTCTAGATTTTTTTTTTTTTTTCTTTTCTTTTATCTATTTAAGCATATGGAAGACCATAAATTCCAATTAAATAAAATTTTAATTAAAATACTTATGGCATCATGCATGATGTCATGCATGATGTCATCTCCCTACACCTTTTTCTTTTTCTCTTTTTTTTTTCTATTAGTTCTTTAATTTAATTCTCGATTCCGAAATTTTCTTTTCTCCGATTTTATTTGACAGTTAGGTCAGGAGTCAGCTCTCGGGGTCAATTGACCAAATTGCCCCTCACCGGTTCATCCCAGTTTGCAAATAATCCAATATTTCTTCCGGCTCCCTGACCTAATTATTTGACTAGCTTAACAGTTCTTTTTCATGATTTTCTCTTTTCCACTGTGTTTATAATGGTCCTAAGGACCGCAACGTCACATTTTACGGTTTGAAATTTGAGTTTAAAATGACTTCGCAGTCGTTCCCAAGGAGGTCACCCATCGCTATGACTCTCGGCTCGTTTAACCTCTTACGTTCTGTTTTTCTTATTTATAGTTAACTAATTGAACATTACTAATTATTTGTGTTTATGGCTTTTCTAGTTGTCTTAAGTATGATTCTAATCCCCTTAATTGTCCAGACCGACACCGGTCACCGGAACAGTGAAATATACCAGGCTATATAATTAGGGGTGTTACAAAGAAAATACAAAAATAATTAAGAAAAAATAAAAGAGATGAAGTGCAATTAGGTTAAACGAGCCAAAAACCATAGCGATTGGTGATTGCACCGGGAAGTTACGGCGAGGACCGTTGACTAGCCTTGAACTATGGAGAACCCCAGGAAATATGTTTGGGTCCTAATTAAAGATCTATTGAGATATAATTGACTTTAAAAATGTCAAAGAAAAATTAATAAGCCAGTATAAACAAAAACAAAAATTTAAGAAATCGGCGGGACAAGGACTAAATCGGTGTTACTGAAAAATTCGAAATACAAACTGAAAAGGGGCGTTTTGGTCAATTGACATATAGAGTTAACTTTTGACCTAAACGTTCATTAAAAATAAGTGGCATTAAATTTTGAAAATGCCATGAAAATAAGAAATTGGGTATATAATAGAAATAGTGAAAGATTGATTGCATAATTGCAATTTAAGGGACTTTGGATTATTTAATCTATTAATCACCATTAGTGCTCCACTAAAGTCATAGGATTATATGAGGTTTGAGAAAGAGTGGATCCATCAGCACATAGAATTACTTACCTCTAGAATTGAAAGGAATTCAAATTTAACTTATGACAGAAGCTCATAAGGAACTAGGCACACGAGGTGAGCAATCGATCTACAATATTATTGGCTAAAGTGCTACGGACCATCATTCAGATTATGAGGCTACATGGAAATGTGCAAGAGACATGCGAAAAAAACACATACGGGTGATTAAGGACTGACAGTGGGCAAAATTTCAAGGTCAAAATTTCTTTTAAGGGAGGGAGAATTGTAACACCTCTATATGCATAGTCTTGTGCAAATTATTATTCAGGTGACCAGTGTTTGTCCAGACAGTTGGGATGTCTAGAACTACACTTAAATGATATTAAATAGGCATAAAATGATGAAATAAATAATAAGAAAATACAAAAAAAAATTAAGGAAAAATAAAAGAGATGAAGTGCAATTAGGTTAAATGAGCCAGAAACTGTAGCAATGGGTGACCGCACCGAGAAGTTATAGCGAGGACCGTTGACTAGCCCTGGACCACGGGGAACCCTGGAAAATATGTTTGGGACCTAATTAAAGATCTATTGAGATATAATTGACTTTAAAAATGTCAAAGAAAAATTAGTAAGTCGGTATAAACGAAAATGAAAATTTAAGAAATCGGTGGGACAAGGACTAAATTGGTGTTACCAAAAAATTCGAAATACAACCTGAAGATGAGCGTTTTGGTCAACTGACACCTAGAGTTGACTTTTGACCTAAATTTCCATTAAAAATAAGTGATATTAAATTTTGAAAATACCATGAAAATAAGAAATTGGGTATATAATAGAAATAGTGAAAGATTGATGGCATAATTGCAATTTAAGGGACTTTGGATTATTTAATCTATTAATCACCATTAGTGCTCCACTAAGTGAGCTTTAGTGGACCTATATAAAGCATTTTGGGACAGATTTCATTTCATCTTCAACTTCTCTTCACCTTGCCAAAATTAATTCTCCATGAAACCTCCATAGCTGGCCATGGGACCAAGCTCCATGCACATCACTTCAAGCCACTTTCCACACAATTTTGTTCACTATTTCTTGTCTACACACCATGGGCAGTATATAAGCAGTAAAAAGGAGAGGAAATTCCAAGGATTTGTCAAGCTCAAGTTAAGGTTAGTGCTAGTTTTCTTATCTTCCTTAATTAAACTTTGTGTTAAGGTTGAGACAAGTTGAATGGTTAAGAAAAATTAAAGAAATGATTAAATTTTGGTGAATCTTAATTTCGAAAGCCATGGTGATTAAAGGGATTTGATTTTTTTTTCACATGAATTTGATGGGAATTGATGTTGATTGAAGTAATTAGAAGTTATAGCAAGTTAATTTTATTTGTATGTTGAGATTGAGTAATTGAATTAGAATTCGATTTTGAATTGGGAATTTTCTATGTAATTGCTTAAAGTAGGCAACCTTGATTCCATGAGAATGGATTAGTTAATGTGTGAAAGAAGTGAATTATGATGTTAATTTAAGTACTATATGAGTAGTCAAGTTATTTTATGTGTATATGTGAAATTGGTACAATTGATTTAGGATTTTGTAAGAGGTATTGAAGACTTTGGCCAATGGTGATTTTCGACAGCCTTGTGGTGCAATGAAGAGTGTTTAATTTCATGGAATTGTTTGATGAATTATGATACTAAAGATTGATAGAAGTGTATGTAACTTGTTGATAGATTTCCATGTACTAGTTAGGTGATATCATGTAAAAATTATGTCAATGATGACTTTGTGATTTAAAGTTGTATTTGGTTTATTAAGGAATTGCGTATTCTACCCAAATTGATTATAATGTGATGTGATGAATGAAAATGGTATGGTACAAGTTCAGAATTAGGTATGGGAAATTAAAGTAGAATAAGTTGGATGTGTATTTGATTTGTATTTGAGGAAAGTGTAAATGGCAGTATACATTTGGGGCTATAACCTAATTTGTGTGACCCTAATTGGTATGAAGCCAATTGAAGATAAAACTAGACTCAATATGGACCAACTTTCATGTAGAAAGCTTGCTAAAATTCTATCCAAAAAAGGACCTCAAACTTGACCTAATCCGAAATTGGTAAATTGGCAAACCCAGAATTTGACCATATGAATAGTAACCAATCAATTGGCCATAACTCACTGAAAACAGGTCCAAATGACCTGAATTTTATACAATTGGAAAGCTAAGACATAGGGCTACAACATTGGTAGAGACCACAAAGCCTACAAATGCCATTAAGAAAGTCAATTTGATTGCCCAAGTTGGGTTACAAAATCTGCCATAATTGAATTGACCTAAAAATGACCTAAAACTTGCAATGTGAAAGTAATCTGTCCAGCATTAGTAAAATGACCATAACTTTGTCCAGAAAACTCTAAATGACCTAAAATTAGTGCCAAAATTTTAATAAGATATAAACCTACAATATTGCTCTTTTGACCAGGACCCATAAATAAAGGGAAATTAGTCAATTAGCTAGGTCAAGGCAGCATATCAAATCTGAAAAATTGCAATAAAATGCAATAAGTTTTGAAATGAAATTGATAACATATATCAACATTTGAGGAATGTAAAATGTGATATATTGATAACATTAAAACCTAGCCACCTAGTGTGTATGAAAAGTCAACATTGTAGGTTGACTAGTGAAATAAATATTAACCAATAAAAATGTAATTATTAGAATTTCTTATTTGAAATAATTTAAATAAGTACTGAAACACTTTAAATTGTGTGTTTCAGTTAGAAAAGACACTGGAAAGGAGAAAGAAATACTGAGTCAAGACCAAGAGGTGACTCATAAAAGGTTTATGCACAACTAGTTTTTAATTAATTTTGTTCTGAATTATTCATATGATTAAATGACATTATTTTTCTTATGCATTATGTTTCTTAAATATTGGATTTAATTCAATGATTATTGAAATTGTTATAGTATGTATAAATTTAGCTTTGTGAAATGGTATTTCAACAATTATTGAGCATTGTTGTGGATTGAATAAATTAGTTTTGGAAAAAAAATTGTGATAAAAAATATTTTGAATTGTGATGAGCATAAAAATTATTAGATATTGGAATTGACATTGAATTGAATTGTATTGTGATTTATGCTCATAAAAAGGACAAAGAGATTCATGATATTGTTTTATATCTCACTATAGATGCTTGACTAGGTTATTACCCATCTCTCTCATTTGTTGAGTGTAACACCCTCACTTTAGATAGTCCGTACGTTCTACTGTTCCCGTGATCAATGTCTGACCGAACAGCCAGAATGTCTAGAATATAATTAGAATAGAGTGAGGAGTCATAAATAATTCAACTAAGTATAAGAAAAATTAAGAAAAATTTTACAAATGAAATACAAAAAAGTTAAATGAGCCGGTGCCCCGATGATGGGTGACCCTAACAGGAAGTTGCTGTATTTACAGCTAGTAGCCCTAAACGCGAGAAAAATTCCGTGAAACAATTTCTGGGATGCCAGAGAAGAGTTATGAGGCCTAGGTAGCATTAGAATGCCAAGAAAAGGTTAGGAGAATTTTTAAGATTAGTACAGACAATTTTAGTCCGTTAAGCAAAATGAAGGGCATTTTGATCATTTCGCCTTCAGAGACGATTTTTGGCCAACTTGTCTATTTAAGTAAATAAATTATAAGACATAAAATATGAATAAATATTGCTAAAAATTTAATTAAAAATGAGTAGAAATGAAAGAAAAGAAAAAATGAAAGAAAAGCTTAATAATTACATCATGCTTGAGTAAGCATGATGCAATTAAAAGCCCTCCACCAATCACCATTAGACAACTACTTAATAAACTAATAAAAAAAGAGATAAATGAGACAAAAATTAAAAAACAAATCTGCATCTTCTCCTCCAAATTTGGCAGCCCTATTCCTCTCTACCTCCATTAGAGTTTTCTCATTTCTCTCTCTTCATAACCTTAATTTCACACCATAAAACCCCTTCCTATCTTCACTAAAATTACTCCTTACCACTAGAGCAAGCTTGAGGCAGCAATTTGAAGAAGAAATTGAGAAGAATTACAAGTTCAAGTTAGCTCATCAAAAGGTTAGTGCTATATCTCTCCATCTTTCTCTTTAAATTTGAAGTTAAGTGTATGGATTTAGTTAGAAATTCATGAAATTAAAAGAACATATCCATGTATGGACCAACTAAAATTTTTGGCAGCCTTAGTGATGGAAGTGTTGATGAGTTTTGAATGAATTTAAGTTGTATATGGGTGGTCTTGAATCTGAATATGAGACTTATAACATCATTAAGTATGTTGAATTGATGTATGTGCATGAATTGAAATTTGAGAATTAGGGTTCTTGAGCTAAATTGTGAGATTTGTGCTTTGAGGGTGAATTAGTGTTTTAATGGTCAATTAGTGACTATTTATGGTGAATTGAACTTAAATTGGAATGCGTTATGGCATTAAGAAGTGAATTGGTATGCTGCCTTAGGTGACCTGCAGGGCTGGATGTGAGTCCAGCAAGTTTGGGTAGCTGTAACTTGAGAGGTGTAGGTTCAATTGGTACAAGGTCAATTAGACATGAAACTAAACAAATAATGGCACAACTTTTATGAAGAATCCTTGCCCAAAAAACAAACTTAGAATACCCTAAAAATTGACCAAATCCGGGTAACAAATTCTAAACCTGGTAAAAGTGACCAAATGAACAGTATTCTGTTTCTGTTTATTTGACCATAACTCAGTGTAAAAAAATATCCAATTGACCTAAATTTTATATCAATGAAAATCTTAGACAATTTAGAAAACCTTCATGTAGAACACAAACTCAAATTCTGGACTTAACCTAATGGAATTGTCCACTAAAGTCAGTACACCAAATTTGGCAGAACCAATTATGCCCAAAATTTTGGGTACAGGTCAATCCAGCCAGTTACGGTAATATGGCCACAACTTGAGCTACAAAACTTGAAATGGAGTGATTTAAAAATGGAATTAAAGAAGATATATAAAGGAACAACTTTCATGAATAAAGTTTTGTCAAAATTTTACTGTTGCCAGGTCCAATGGAATAGTGAATTTGGATCTTAAATTTTGAAAATTTAAAATAAAACCTAGGAGGCTAGGAATTGAGTTTAGCAATCAATGCCAACAAAAATAAAATGAAAAATGTGGTATCTTGGTGAACTTAGGCTTGACAAATCTATTATGAATTAAAAAGTCAACTTTTGAAGGGAAATGGTCAAGCGAATAGTAACTACCAAAAATTTAAGTTGCTAATGGGGTCAATGGTACCCAACTTAAAGGATTTGATGTATACCTAAATTATGAGAATAGGTAGATGGAAATTGTATTCTCATCACAAATAGAACTTAGGAGACATTATTAATATATTTTGAAATGTGGTTTGGAAATCAATATAAATGAAAATGTTGAACCTAGGGACATGTAAAATGGTGTAATAAATTAGATAAGGAATTATAAAAGAAAAATAGATGATATAATTGATAAATTGTGAATTATATAAATGAAATTCATGAATATATGCATTAGATGAAAATGAGTCTAGATATTGTATTTTCACTTGGAAATAAAGTTTAGAATGTTACAAAAAATATATATAATGGAATATATAATGAACTAATAAACCCATTAATATTAAATGGTACATAGGAGAAAATAAAGGGAATTATAAATACCTAGTAAGTAAAGATATCTCTTGAATTACAAATGATAATTCATATAAATTTTGAAATGAATAAATGAATCACATAAATATCTGAATAGGACTTTAGTTCTCATTAGGAAAGAAAGGAAGAATATTTTGAGTACAATGGTACATGAGAACCATTGTTGTGAATTGGGATCAAAATGAAGGATAAAATGAATGTATAAATTATGAGAAATGCATAAATTGTGAATGATTGTGATTCAGAAAATTTATGTTCCCACTAGGAACAAAATTAAGTGATATAAATTGTAATTAAAACTTATAACGAATTAATGATATACTAATACATATTAACACTTAATGGTACTTATGTGCCCATGTATCACCTAGACACATGTGTCAGATTGGATAGATTGGCATGTCAATAGGGTATTGTTTTAGCAGTACTATGTAAGGCTTTATGCCTGTATTCATGGCTTTATGCCTGCACTCATGGCTTTTATGCCTGATTATATGTTATTATGGCTTTTAGCCATACTGATATGTTATCATGGCTTTTTACCCATTCTAACTGCATACGTGGTTGACGTTTCGCATTTCACGTCCCATGGTATAACGGCCCGAAACACCACGGTGTCCAGTGCCAACGACCCATTATCCAGTTTAGTCAGCCTGTCATAAGTTACTTAAGCAGTGAAATTTATTGAAATGAGTTAAGATTAATATCAACTCAAAATATTAGCAATTAAATAAAGGAGTAAGAATATTTAAAATAAATTAGATTAGTTATTTGGTAGAAAGAATTGAAATGAACTGGAACGATATTAAAATTTAATTATTATGAAATAATCAGCGATAACCTAGAAAGTATTGAATGAAATGATAAAAAGATTTGCAAAAGAGATATAAGTATATTACTACTGTGAATTTAGGAAAAAAAATTACTTCTTAAGAGGAATAAACTAGAACGAAAGATAGTTGATACTAGAAGTATTATATTAAATTAGATTAAATTCTAGAGTATCCAAAGTATAATCCATTTCTTTCTTTATTTTTATATTATTTTCTTTGTTATATTATCGCACCACTAAGCAGCAATGCTTAGCGCGATGGATTTGTTTCCTCGCGCAGGTACTGAAGCTAAAACTCAGTGAACACTAGACTGGGATTTTAGAGTTCAGATCTACAGAGTGTTTAAGGTTGTCACCTCCTTAGCAATACATGTAGATAGGGCCCATATAGATCATATTATGTATTTTGTGTAATATAATTATTTCATATGTTTTAATGCAATTGAGGAAATTGTATTTATTATGTATGGGATGTAAATTAATAGATTAGCTCTTTCATCTGAAATTAATTTGTATATTATGTAAATTAATGAAAATATGAGAATTTCTATATATAAATCGTGCATTAATGAATATGTATGGAAATGAATGGATTTGTACAAATGAGTATGGGAATTGCAAGAATTGAATGTGAGATGACGATGATGAGTATGCATGATATTTTCATTGTAAAATATTATTGAATTTTCAAGCAAGTGAATGGTGAAATACGCCAACTGGGGATAAAATAGGAGAAGCTCCGCTGGTTTCTCCTTAGAAAAAAAATAATTGATATTAAAATATAACAAGAATAAATTATTAAAAGAATAAAGTAAGATAAGATAGGGTGATCCGGCACCGAGTGTGACATGTCTTGCTCGGTTACACTGTAGACGGGTAAGGGGTGTCACATTTAGTGGTATCAGAGCATGGTTTAGGCGTTCCTAGACATAGATAGATAGATAGATAGAAAGCAATAATGTGCATAACATGCATTGCATTCATATGAGTCGAGGTGACACTAATGCAGATCTTCAATTACGTACATCAAGTAAATTTTGAGGACGAAATTTTTATTAGAGGGGAAGAATTATAACACCCTCACTTTAGATAATCCATATGTTCTACTGTTCCGGTGAGCAACGTCTGACCGGACAGCCAGAATGTCTAGAACTATAATTAGACTAGAGTGAGGAGTCATAAATAATTCAATTAAATGTAAGAAAAATTAAGGAAAAATTTTAGAAATGAAATACAACAAAGTTAAATGAGTCGGTGCCCCGGTGATGGGTGACCCTAACGGGAAGTTGCTGTCTTTACAGCTAGTAGCCCTAAACCTAAGGGAAATTCCGTGAAATAATTTTTGGGATGCTAGAGAAGAGTTAAGGAGGCCTTGGTAGCATTAGAATGCCATGAAAATGTTAGGAGAATTTTTAAGATCGGTACAGACAATTTTAGTCCGTTAAGCAAAATGAAGGGCATTTTGGTCATTTCGCCTTCAGAGATGATTTTTGGCCAACTTGTCCAATTAAGTAAATAAATTATATGACATAAAATATGAATAAATTTTGTTAAAAAATTAATTAAAAATGAGTAGAAATGAAAGAAAAGCTTAATAATTACAACATGCTTAAGTAAATATGACGCAATTAAAAGCCCTCTACCAATCACCATTAGACAACTACTTAATAAACTAATAAAAAGGAGATAAATGAGATAAAAATTGAAAAATAAATCTTCATCTTCTCCTCCAATTTTGGCAGCCTTATTCCTCTCAACCTCCATTAGAGTTTTCTCATTTCTCTCTCTTCATAACCTTAATTTCACACCATAAAACCCCTTCCTATCTTCACTAAAATTACTCTTTACCACTAGAGCAAGCTTGAGGCAGTGATTTGAAGAAGAAATTAAGAAGAATTACAAGCTCAAGTTAGCTCACCAAAAGGTTAGTGCTATATCTCTCCATCTTTCTCTTTAAATTTGAAGTTAGGTGTATGGATTTAGTTAGAAATTCATGAAATTAAAAGAACATATCCACGTATGGACCAACTAAAATTTTCGGTAGCCTTAGTGATGGAAGTGTTGATGAGTTTTGAATGAATTTAAGTTGTATATGGGTGGTCTTGAATATGAGTATGAGACTTATAACATCATTAAGTATGTTGAATTGATGTATGTGCATGAATTGAAATTTGAGAATTAGGGTTCTTGAGCTAAATTGTGAGATTTGTGCTTTGAGGGTGAATTAGTGTTTTAATGGTCAATTAGTGACCATTTAAATGAGTTGTGGCATTAAGAAGTGAATTGGTATGCTGCCTTAGGTGACCTACAGGGCTAGATGTGAGTCTAGCAAGTTTGGGAAGCTGTAACTTGAGAGGTATAGGTTCAATTGGTACAAGGTCAATCGGACATGAAATAAGACACATAATGGCACAACTTTGATGAAGAAACCTTTCCCAAAATACAAACTTAGAGTACCTTAAAAATTGACCAAATCCGGGTAACAAATTCTGGACCTGGTAAAAGTGACCAAATGAACAGTGTTGGTTCATTTGGCCATAACTCATTGTAGAAATATCCAATTGACCTGAATTTTATATCAATGGAAAGCTTAGACAATTTAGAACAATCTTTATGTCGAACACAAACTCAAATTCTGGACTTAACCTAATGGAATCGTCCACCAAAATCAGGACACCAAATCTGGTAGAATCAATTCTACCCAAAATTCTGGGTACAGGTCAATCCGGCTAGTTAGGGTAAAATGGCCATAAGTTGAGCTAAAAAACTCGAAATGGAGTGATTCAAAAATGAAATTGAAGAAGACACATAAATGAACAACTTTCATGAAGAAAGTTTTATCAAAATTTTATGGTAGCCAGGTCCAATGGAACAGTGAATTTGGACATCAAATTCTGAAAATTTGAAATAAAACCTAGGAGGCTAGGAATTGAGTTTGGCAATCAATGTCAACAAAAATAAAATGAAAAATGTGGTATCTTGGTGAACTTAGGCTTAACAAATCTATTATGAATTAAAAAGTCAACCTTTGAAGGGAAATGGTCAAGTGAATAGTAACTGCCAAAAACTTAAGTTGCTAATGGGATCAATGGTACCCCACATAAAGGCTTTAATGTATACCTAAATTATAAGAATAGGTAGATGGGAATTGTATTCTCATCACAAATAGAACTTAGGAGACATTGTTAATATATTTTGAAATGTGGTTTAGAAATTAATATAAATGAAAATGTTGAACCTAGGGACATGTAAAATGATGTAATAAATTAGATAAGGAATTATAAAAGAAAAATAGATGATATAATTGATAAATTGTGAATTATATAAATGAAATTCACGAATATATGCATTAGATGAAAATGAGTCTAGATATTGTATTTTCACTAGAAAATAAAGTTTAGAAAGTTACAACAAATTTATATTGGAATATATAATGAAATAATAGACCCATTAATATTAAATGGTACATGAGAGAAAATAAGGGGAATTATAAATACCTAGTAAGTAAGTGTCACACCTTAACCCTCTGTAAGGCATAACATGATCTTGTAGAATACCTAATGAACTACCAAACTTCACCTACCGATAATTCATTAAGTACACTACAAGGGATTTTAAAACTATTTTCTTGCATTTTGGAAGTGGTGAGCATTTTGGTAGGAATTAAAATCATTTATTCAAAGCTTATAAACTAGTAAAAATTTTGTCCATTTTAATTTTACCGCAAATTTTATAAAAATTTTGACAGAGTTCTGTTTATATTTGGAGAAAACCGTTCTTCAAAACCTGTGAAAAGCACTTCCAATAATTTTTTTTCCTAACTCCCAACCTCCAAATATTATCAAGTCAATACATCTCAAAATTCTCAAAACAAACTATTTCATATCATTCTATCAATATTGTGTGCACAAATTAACTTTACAGATATAAAATCCAAAAATAATATTATTACAATTTATTATACAACTGCTCACTTTACGTTGATACTTATGACATTACAGTATTTACATTAAAATAATTACAAGGGTATAAAACAATACCCGTACAAAATGATCAAGAGTTCTTGTCAATCCCGCAGCTCACTCTGCTGCTTTCTCTTTCATCTTATCTGCGACAGCAAAATAAGCTATCGCTGAGTATAAAAATACTCAGTGGTGCACAATAAAAATTTAAAATATAATACATAAATCATTCATTGCCAAAACACAGTTTAAATATTTCTCAATCACATTTCACAAATTATCAAAACTCATAATAACAAAATTTAGTCAAATAATTTAAGAAACACAGTGTTGCCAATTCATACACAACTTAAGCCATGACACAAAATTTCCGATCAATGCCGTGCTGTACAACACGACAAAGCAATCTACAACCCCATTAATCGAAATTAATGAGGGAGGTGGCTAGCTAGCTAATGAGTACTCATCCGATCTCGACCTCAACTGGTAAGCCAGAGAGGGAGGAAAATGAACGATCTCAACCCCATAAATGGAGGAGGAATAATATGATACTGTCATACTAAGTGTGAACACAAAATCAGTTCAAAACAATTTATTCAAATAATTTATGAGAAATCTGGTCAATTTTCAAAGTCATATTCACAATCATAAATGGCAACACAATTCATAATTAAATCAAAAAAAAATCAAATTTTTAGGAATCATATATTTAAATAAAAATTACTGTGCACAGACCTGACGTGAGTCGCCTCTAGGCCTTGACTCAGTCTCTCAGAGCTTCCAAGTCTTTTTCAGCTGAAACACACAGTTTCACAGTGTTTCAGTACCATAACTTAGCATAAATCCAAAAATAAATTTAACTTCACTCTTACCTAACTCTAAAGTGCTAAACTCGACGTTCTTGAAATTTTTGTGTTTTGGGTTACTATTCACTACACTATTCAAGTCAAAATTTTGACTTTCTAAGGCTTAATAGGTATGGGAATTCCAACTTCACCCATATACCACATTTTGGTCACTAAAATTGTTGGTTTTGGTCATTTTCCCAACCTAAGTCTTTTAGGCGAAATTGTAAATTTTTAGTTTTTGGTGTCTCGGTTGCACTGTTCCATTGGTCATTTTACTGTTGGAATTTGGCAAAAATTCCTTCATAGAAAATGTTCCTTATTGTCTTAAGTTTATTCTCCTTTTTGAATCACTTCAATTGGAGTTTTGTAGCTTAGGTTATATGCAAATTACATTTACTGTTCATGCTGCAGAATTTTGTTTTGGCAGATTATTGATTCCAAATTTGTTCAGCAATTTGATCAAGTTAGGTCCATAATTTGGTCTAATTTTCTTCATATGAAATGTTCTAATATGCCTTAGGTTTCCATCGGTTCAAGAATCACCTAAATCATAGTTTTCTAGAGAGAGTTATAGCCATTGAAACTTTACTGTTTATATGGTAAGTCTGCAGTTTTGCAGGTTCAGTGATCCAAATTTGCTCTGTGATTTGATTGGGTTAATAGCATAATTTGGGTTTGTGTTCTTCATGAAAGTTTTAGATCTATATCTCTTCTAACCACAAGTAAAATTTCAGATCATTTTGACCTGCCTAGCTCGAGTGATGACCAAATAAACAAACACTATTTATTTGGTCAGTTTGTGCAGGGCAGCCTACAATTTTTCAACTTTAGTCAATTTATTCACTAGGTTTTAGTCACTTTTTAGCCATGCTTCCTAAATGAAAATTGTGTCATTTAGTGCCTATTTTCATCCCCAATTGGTCCCATATCCATTGGACTTATAAAATTCCATTTTTGATCCCTCAAAGTTGACTTTTGGTTATGGTGCATACCCAATCCGAATTTGGCTTTGATTCACACACTTCTAACACACTTAATTAGGTCACAAATGGCCATTTCTTTCCTTAAACTATGTCAAAGACATCATTTAGTACTTCTTCATATTTTTGGTCCCTAAACCCTAATGTCCAAACCCTAATCCACACTAATTGGTTGCATTTACTTGATTCCATGCCTTTAACCATAGTCATTCAACTCAATAAGGTTTATATACCCATTCAAACTATTTAAATCATGCAAATCACCCTCCCCCTTCATGCTGGCTGAATTTCAATTTGGTCCCTCAACAAATTTTCTTTCCATTTTAAGTTTATTTACAAGTAATTCAAGCTAAAAACACAACAAATAATCTCAAACTTTCAAATTGATGTGCTTACCTCAACTTTGATATCCAATCTTCAATTTTTCTCCTCTTTTCTTCTTTCTTTGTTGTTCAATTTCTTTCTCAAGGGAAGGGAATAAGGTTTTATGGAGTGATTATAGAAGAAGTTGGGATTTGGTAAGGGTTTTAAAGCTTGAAGACAAAAGCTTTAATGGAGTTTGTAGTGGTGAGGGAGAGAGAGAATGAGTGAGGCGGCAATTTTGGGTAAGGAAGACAATAATTTTTTGCTTTTCTTTTCTTTTCTTTTATTCGCTTATGGAAGACCCAAAAATCCCAATTAAATAAATATATTAAGTATTGTTTTTACGGCATCATGCATGAAGCCATGCATGATGTCATCACCTTTTTACTTTTCCATTTCCTTTTTATTTATTTATTTATTTTTCTATTAGTTCTTTAATTTAATTCTTGATCCCGAAGTTTTCTTTTCTCCGATTTTATTTGACAGTTAGGTCAGGAGTCAGCTCTCAGGGTCAATTGACCAAATTGCCCTGTAACACCCTCCCGGTAACTACTCCGTACATCCTACTGTTCCGGTGACCGGTGTCGGTCCGGACAGCTAGAATGTCCGGAAAAATATTTAAACTAAAGTGAGGAACCATAATTAACTCAAATATTGATAAGAAAAATTTAGTAAAAATTTTAGAAATAAAATACAAACAAGTTAAACGAGCCGGTGCCCTAGCGATGGGTAACCAGAGGGAAGTTGCGGTTCTCGCAACGAGGAGCCCTAGACCCGGGGGAAAAATTATAAAATAATTTTTGGGACTCCAGAGAAGGGTTACTGAGGTTCCTATGGAATTAGAATGCCAAGAAAATACCTAGAAAAATTTTTCAATCGGTACAGACAATTTTGACCCGTTAAGCCAAACGGAGGGCATTTTGGTCATTTTGCCTTCAGAGGTGATTTTTGGCCGACTTGTCCAGTTGAGTAAATAATTAATATGACATAAAATATGAATAAACATTACTAAAAATTGAATTGAAATCAAGTAGAAAAGAAAAGAAAAGAAAAATGAAAAAAATGGGACTTTTGACATCACATGATGTCATTAAACTTTCTCTCCACCAATGACAATCAAGCAATTTCATTAAAAGGGAAAATGAGGCAAAATTGGAACAAAAATTCTGTTCTTCTTCCTTCATCAAACGGCAGCCTCTCTCTCCCTCTCTCAACCTCCATTAAACCTCACTTCTCAAGCTTGATTTCTCCTTTGTTTCCACCACTAAACCCTAACCTCACTTCATTAAAATTTTACCCCACATCTTAAATAAGCTTTTGGCAGCCTAGAAAGTGAAGGAAAGTGAAGTTTAGAGTTGGGAAAAATCTGCCCTATTCAAGGTTAGTGCATTAGATACTTAAAACTCTTTATTTTTGTGATTTGTAACTTGAATTGAGTAAGATTTGTAACTAAAATGAACAAGAATTTTGTGTGTACAAACTATGAATTTTCGGCAGCCCTTGTGAAGGAATTATTTGATTGGTTTGATGGACTTAGAGTGAACTAGAGCTTATGTTTAAAGAGCATACTTATACATACACAAAGAAAGAAGGAGTTAAGTAAGGAATTGGTGAAAACTCATATGGGAATTAGGGTTTTGAGTAGTGAAAAATTGATTTGGCTTAGGAAATTGTTAGAGAACATTTTAATGGTCAATTAGTGACTATTTTAGGTAAGTTGAGCACAATTTGGACTGAAAAATAGGATTGCAAAGTGAAGATGTAGGCTGCCCTAGGACAGCAGCAGAGGGACTGAAAATTCAGTCCACTTGGACTGCCATAACTTTGGCTGTGTTAGTCCAATTGGACATGAAACTAGGCTTATAATGGCATATTTTTTCTGAAGAAACCATGCCCAAAAGACCAAAGCAAGAGGACCAAAACTTGGCCCCAATCCGGATACCCTGCAACTGATTCTGCAGAATTGACCAAATGAACAGTAACTGTTCATTTGACCATAACTCACTGTAGATATGGTCAATTGACCTGAAATTTTTACAGCAATAAGTTAAGACATAGAAAAACAACTTTTATGGAGGAACCTACCCCAAATTATGGCCAGAACCTAACCCAAATGGCAGTGGCAATCACTGTTCATGTTACTGTAGATATGGTAATTTCTGCAGAATGGTAATCCGGCCAGCTGTGGTTTTTGGACTATATCTGGAGCTACAAAACTCCAAATGGAGTGATTCAAAAAAGGAAATTCAACTAGACAAAATAAGGAACAACTTTCATGTTTGTGATTTCCTCAAATTCCCACTGCAACAGGGCCCAATGGAACAGTAAAATTGGGTCTCAAAAACTGAAATTTATGCCCTCTTAGAATTAAGTTGAGAAATGGAAATGGCAATCAATTCCAACAAGTTTTAAATACAAAATGTGGTATGTTTGGGGTGTTAAAACCAATACAACTATTTTCTATCCAAAAGTCAACATTTTTGTTGACCAATAAGGTGAATAGTGACATCAAAACTTGAAATGCACAAATTGAAGAATTTAAAAGTTTCAAATGCCCTAGTATACCTAACATGATTGGTTTGGATAGTTTGGCATGCCAATAGGGTTCAGTTAGCAGTACTGCACATGGCAATATGCCATTCTGTGATTTTATGGTTTTTAACCATTCTGACCTTGTATTGAGACTTGGCCTTGTGCCTGATGTATTTACAGCTTGTTAGCTGTTTTGTTGCACACCGGGAGATGCATATGTGACCGATGGTGTGACGGCCCGAGGTACTAGATACCCAGTGCCAGTTTACCCGTTATCCAGTCCAGTCGTCTAGTGTAGGTTACTTGGGCAACCAAATGAATGAAAGTGAACAAAGTTAATGAATTAATGTATATACCCATACTAAACAAAGGAATCATACACATTCACTACATATTTGTTTTTTTTTTTGCTATTTTCTTTTATTTTATTATTGCACCACTAAGCATTATTGCTTAGCGCATTGCTTTTGCCACGCGTAGGTACTGGAGATACAGATCGTGAGCCCAGTAGACCACAGACTGGGTGAGTCCATCCTGCAGCTCTGCACAGTGTCCGTGTCACCTCAACTTCTGCAGTGCATTGGTAGGACACTAGGTGTCATTTTGACATTTTGTAACTAAATTTTGATTTTCTCATATGAAATTAAACTTGTGTAATGTATATTGATCTTTATGTAAATTATGAAAATTGTATTTGTGAATGGAAAAGTAAATGTTTATTTGATATATATATATATGATCATCACATGTGATGGATGATTGAGAATTGAAATTGAAATGTTGAGATCTTGATATTGAGTTTTGTGATGATATTGGAGTTGAGAATGAATGAATTTGTTTATTAGAAGTGTTTTTCACAGGTTCTGAAGAACTGTTTTCTCCATTTTTAGCCGATACTCTGCCGGATTTTCTTTAAAATTTTCGGAACCTCAAATAAATTATGATTTCAATAAATGACTTAAATGAGTTATAATTTTACAAGTTATATTCAAAGTTATGATAAAAATTAATTAAGGTATATTAGAATGTGCCGGTACACCGTGTGGCATTACTTACTCGGGTATACTGTACACGGGTATGGGGTGTCACATGCCCCTCGCCGGTTCATCCCGGTTTGCAATTAATTCCATATTTCTTCCGGCTCCCTGACATAATTATTTGATTGGCTTAACAGTTCTTTTTCGTGATTTTCTCTTTTCCACTGTGTTTATAAGGGTCCTAAGGATCGCAGTGTCACGTTTTATGGTTTGAAATTTGAGTTTAAAATGACTTCGTAGTCGTTCCCGAAAAGGTCACCCATCGCTGTGACTCTCGGCTCGTTTAACTTCTTATATTCTGTTTTTCTTGTTTATACATAACTAATTGGACATTAATAATTATTTGTGTTTATAGGTTATCTAGTTGTCTTAGATGTGGTTCTAATCCCCTTAATTGTCTGGACCGACTCCGATCACCGGAACAGTGAAATATACCAGGCTATGCAAATAGGGGTGTTACAATTCTCCCCCCCTTAAAATAAATTTCATCTCGAAATTTTTCCTGGTATCAATCTCTGAACAGCTGTGGGTGCTGACTCCTCATGTCCTCCTCCCGTTTCCAAGTAGCCTCCTGGCCCGAATGATGGTTCCACAACACTTTTACCAATGGTATCTGCTTATTCCGTAGCTGCTTCACCTCATAAGCCAGAATCTCTATGGGTTCTTCCTCATATGTGAGGTCTGGATTCACTTCAATTTCTTCCACTGATAGTACAAGAGACGAGTCTGATCGGTACCTCCTCAACATAGACACATGAAAGACATTATGTATCTACTCCAACTCTGGAGGTAGTGCCAACCGATATGCCAAAGGACCCACTATTTCCAGAACGTCATATGGCCCGATAAAACAAGGACTCAATTTCCCCTTTCTGCCGAATCTCATAATCCTCTTCCAAGGAGAAACCTTGAGGAAAACTTTCTCACCCACTACATACTCAATATCCCTTCTCTTCAGATCAATGTAGGACTTCTGATGGTCTGATACAGTCTTAAGTCGATCTCTGATCACTCTGATCTTTTCCTCAGTTTGCTGCATAATTTCGGGTCCAATCATCTTTCTTTCACCCACGTCATCCCAACACAATGGGGTTCTACATTTTCTACCATATAAAGCTTCATATTGAGGCATTCCAATGCTTGATTGGTAGCTGTTGTTGTAAGCAAACTCAAT
Source organism: Hevea brasiliensis (assembly GCF_030052815.1). Classification (NCBI taxonomy): domain Eukaryota; kingdom Viridiplantae; phylum Streptophyta; class Magnoliopsida; order Malpighiales; family Euphorbiaceae; genus Hevea; species Hevea brasiliensis. The sequence continues at coordinate 84,351,726 of NC_079497.1, read as the reverse complement.
CAAAGGCAAGTGTGTATCCCAACTGCCCTCAAACTCAATCACACAAGCCCGTAGCATATCCTCCAAGATCTGAATTACCCTTTCAGACTGGCCATCTGTCTGTGGGTGGAATGCAGTACTGAAGTTCAATCTAGTTCCTAGGGCTCTCTGAAGACTACCCCAGAATCTAGAAGTGAATCTAGGATCTCTATCTAATACAATGGATACTGGCTGGTTAACAGTGCTTTAATTTCCAGGAGTGTTACCAGGACCCCTTCCTCTGCCTCTACCTCTGCCAGCTAGCTGTGATCCTCTAGGTGCAGAGACTTGGGCTGATCCCTCAGATGTAGCAGAAGGTCCAGACCGGCGCGGACTAGTACAATCCTTAGCGAAATGTCCGCTGCCTCCACATTTAAAACATGCACCAGTAGCCTTGAAACACACCCCACCGTATGTTCTACCACAAGTTTCACATTGTCGTACTGATAGAGCTCCTCGGGGTGCTTGCTGGGTCTGCTGACCAGACCAGGGTGGTCTTTGGCCAGAGAATCTGCCTCTGCTAGATCTGCGAGAGCTGGATCCCCCAAACTGTTTTCTCTTCCCATAACCACTCTCAGGTGCTTGTCCAGTAGTCTTTTCAGTCTTCTCTTTCTCTTGTGTACCCTTCTTCACTGCCCCTTCTGATTCTATCTTTTCCAATTCTAGGGCCTGTGAGATCAACTCAGAGAAATTTTGATGGCGAAAACCCACAACTTGCATCCTCAAATTCGGCCTTAATCCGGACTCAAACCTCTTACATCTGTTTCTAGGGGTGGAGACTAAGCTTCCAGCATAGTGGCTTAGCCTTGAGAAGTCTCTCTCATACTCTGCTATGGCTCTGTTCCCTTGTTTCAAACTCAAGAATTCTTGCAATTTCATATCTACATACGCATCAGGAACCCATTTCTGCCTGAATTCCCTCAGGAAGTCTGTCCATGTCAGCTCTCAACCAAGCTGTGGGGGATGGTCTTCCACCATTCATATGCATCCCCTTGCAGAAGAGATACTGAATATTCAAATTTTAATTCTTTGGTACACTACAGCTTTCTAAAAACTCGTTCCATTCTTTCCAACCACTGTTCTGCCTCCAGTGGATCCACAGTGCCCTTGAACTCAGTGGCCCCAAATTTCATCAATTTTTCATATTGTCGAGCTGAGGGCTGTGGTTATGCTACAGGTACTTGCATCTGAACTTAGGGTGGTACATTTCTCGCCATTTGCTGGAAAAACGCAGCCATTTGCTATACAAAGTGAGTAGGGAACTGCGGTGCTAGAGTAGGAGCTGGAGTAGCTGACCCACTCACGTTCTGGAGTGCTGAGGCTTCCCCTTGAACCTCAGCCTCAACAGACTGTTCCATGGAATGATATCCTTCTTCCATTTCATTTTCCCAAAATTTCTACTTCCTGAGATCAAACACAAAGAGGTTGACCTCCGTTAGTGCATATTCATGATGTAAATATGTCATATGTATCAATTAAAAACACTTGAGCAGTTGTACTTATCAAAGAAATGTTCACATAAATAGTCAAAATTCATTGCAAAACCGTGCTCTGATACCACTAAAACATGTCACACCTTACCCCTCTATAAGGCATAACATGATCCTGTAGAATACCTAATGAACTACTGAACTTCACCTATCGATAATTCATTAAGTACACTACAAGGGATTTTAAAACTATTTTCTTGCATTTTGGAAGTGGTGAGCATTTTGGTAGGAATTAAAATCATTTATTCAAAGCTTATAAACTAGTAAAAATTTTGTCCATTTTAATTTTACCGCAAATTTTATAAAAATTTTGACAGAGTTCCGTTTATATTTGGAGAAAACCGTTCTTCAAAACCTGTGAAAAGCACTTCCAATAATTTTTTTTCCTAACTCCCAACCTCCAAATATTCTCAAGTCAATACATCTCAAAATTCTCAAAACAAAATATTTCATATCATTCCATCAATATTGTGTGCACAAATTAACTTTACAGATATAAAATCCAAAAATAATATTATTACAATTTATTATACAACTGCTCACTTTACATTGATACTTATGACATTACAGTATTTACATCAAAATAATTACAATGGTATAAAACAATACCCGTACAAAATGATCAAGAGTTCTTGTTAATCCCGCAGCTCACTCTGCTGCTTTCTCTTTGCTCTTATCTGCGACAGTAAAATAAGCTATCGCTGAGTATAAAAATACTCAGTGGTGCACAATAAAAATTTAAAATATAATACATAAATCATTTATTGCCAAAACACAGTCTGAATATTTCTTAATCACATTTCACAAATTATCAAAGCTCATAATAACACAATTTAGTCAAATAATTTAAGAAACACAGTGTTGCCAATTCATACACAACTTAAGCCATGATACAAAATTTCCGATCAATGCCGTGTTGTACACCACGACAAAGCAATCTACAACCCCATTAATCGAAATCAATGAGGGAGGTGGCTAGCTAGCTAATGAGTACTCATCCGATCTCAACCTCAACTGGTAAGCCAGAGAGGGAGGAAAATGATCGATCTCAACCCCATAAATGGAGGAGGAATAATGTGATACTGTCATGCTAAGTGTGAACACAAAATCAGTTCAAAACAATTTATTCAAATAATTTATGAGAAATCTGGTCAATTTTCAAAGTCATATTCACAATCATAAATGGCAACACAATTCATAATTAACTAAAAAAAAATCAAATTTTCAGGAATCATATATTTAAATAAAAGTTACTGTGCACAGACCTGACGTGAGTCGCCTCTATGCCTTGACTCAGTCTCTCAGAGCTTCCAAGTCTTTTTCAGCTGAAACACACAGTTTCACAGTGTTTCAGTACAATAACTTAGCATAAATCCAAAAATAAATTTAACTTCACTTTTACCTAGCTCTAAAGTGCTAAACTCGACGTTCTTGAAATTTTTGTGTTTCAGGTTACTATTCACTACACTATTCAAGTTAAATTTTTGACTTTCTAAGGCTGAATAGGTATGGGAATTCCAACTTCACCCACATACCACATTTTGGTCACTAAACTTGTTGGTTTTGGTTTTTTTTTTTCAACACTTAAGTATTTTAGGCGAAATTGTAAATTTTCAGTTTTTGGTGTCTCGGTTGCACTGTTCCATTGGTCATTTTACGGTTGGAATTTGGCAAAACTTCCTTCATATAAATTGTTCCTTATTGTCTAAAGTTTATTCTCCTTTTTGAATCACTCCAATTGGAGTTTTATAGCTCAAGTTATATTCAAATTACATTTACTTTTCATGCTGTAGAATTTTGTTTTGGCAGATTATTGATTCCAAATTCGTTCAGCAATTTGATCAAGTTAGGTCCATAATTTGGTCTAATTTTCTTCATATGAAATGTTCTAATATGTCTTAGGTTTCCATCAGTTCAAGAATCACCTAAATCGGAGTTTTCTAGAGAGAGTTATAGCCATTGAAACTTTACTATTCATATGGTAAGTCTGCAGTTTTGCATGTTCAGTGATCCAAATTTGCTCAGTGATTTGATTGGGTTAATGGCATAATTTGGATTTGTGTTCTTCATGAAAAGTTTTAGATCTATATCTCATGTAACCACTGGTAAAATTTCAGGTCATTTTGACCTGCCTAGCTCGAGTTATGACTAAATGAACAAATACTGTTCATTTGGTCAGTTTGTGCAGGGCAGCCTGTAATTTTTCAACTTTAGTCAATTTGTTCACTAGGTTTTAGTCACTTTTTAGGCATGTTTCCTAAATGAAAATTGTGTCATTTAGTGCCTATTTTCATCCCCAATTGGTCTCATATCCATTGGACTTGTAAAATTCCATTTTTGGTCCCTCAAAGTTGACTTTTGGTCATGGTGCATACCTAATCCGAATTTAGCTTTAATTCAAACACTTCTAACACACTTAATTAGGTTACAAATGGCCATTTCTTTTCTTAAACTATGTCAAAGACATCATTTAGCGCTTCTTCATATTTTTGGTCCCTAAACCCTAATGTCCAAACCCTAATCCATACTAATTGGTTGCATTTACTTGATTCCATGCCTTTAACCATAGTTATTCAACTCAATAAGGTTTATATACCCATTCAAACTATTTAAATCATGCAAATCACCCTCCCCCTTCATGCTGGCTGAATTTCAATTTGGTCCCTCAACAAATTTTCTTTCCATTTTAAGTTTATTTACAAGTAATTCAAGCTAAAAACACAATAAATAATCTCAAACTTTCAAATTGATGTGCTTACCTCAACTTTGATATCCAATCTTCAATTTTTCTCCTCTTTTCTTTTTTCTTTGTTGTTAAATTTCTTTCTCAAGGGAAGGGAATAAGGTTTTATGGAGTGATTATGGAAGAAGTTGGGATTTGGTAAGGGTTTCAAAGCTTGAAGACAAGCTTTAATGGAGTTTGCAATGGTGATGGAGAGAGAGAGTGAGTGAGGCGGCAATTTTGGTTAAGGAAGACAATAATTTTTTGTTTTTCTTTTCTTTTCTTTTATTCACTTATGGAAGACCCAAAAATCCCAATTAAATAAATATATTAAGTATTGTTTTTATGGCATCATGCATGAAGTCATGCATGATGTCATCACCTTTTTACTTTTCCATTTCCTTTTTTTTATTTATTTTTTTTCTATTAGTTATTTAATTTAATTTTCGATCCCGAAGTTTTCTTTTCTCTGATTTTATTTGACAGTTAGGTTCGAAGTCAGCTCTCGGGGTCAATTGACCAAATTGCCCCTCGCCGGTTCATCCCGGTTTGCAATTAATTCCATTTTTCTTCCAGCTCCCTAACCTAATTATTTGACTAGCTTAACAATTCTTTTTTGTGATTTTCTCTTTTCCACTGTGTTTATAAGGGTCCTAAGGACCGCGGCGTCACATTTTACAGTTCGAAATTTGAGTTTAAAATGAATTCGCTGTCGTTCCCGAGAAGGTCACCCATCGCTGTGACTCTCGGCTCGTTTAACTTCTTATATTATGTTTTTCTTGTTTATACTTAACTAATTGGACATTACTAATTATTTGTGTTTATAGGTTATCTAGTTGTCTTAGATGTGGTTCTAATCCCCTTAATTGTCCGGACCGACTCCGATCACCGGAACAGTGAAATATACCAGGCTATGCAAATAGGGGTGTTACAGTAAAGATATCTCTTGAATTACGAATGATAATTCATATAAATTTTGAAATGAATAAATGAATCACCTAAATGTCTGAATGGGACTTTAGTTCTCATTAGGAAAAAAAGGAAGAATATTTTGAGTACAATGGTACATGAGAACAATTGTTGTGAATTGTGATCAAAATGAAGGATAAAATGAATGTATAAATTATGAGAAGTGCATAAATTGTGTATAATTGTGATTCAAAAAATTTATGTTCCCACTAGGAACAGAATTAAGTGATATAAATTGTAATTAAAACTTATAACGAATTAATGATATATTAATACATATTAACACTTAATGGTACTTATGTGCCCATATATCCCCTAGACACGTATGTCAGATTAGATAGATTAGCATGCCAATAGGGTATTATTTTAGTAGTACTGCGTAAGGCTTTATGCCTGTATTTATGGCTTTATGCCCGCACTCATGGCTTTTATGCTCGATTATATGTTATCATGGCTTTTAGCCATACTGATATGTTATCATGGCTTTTTAGCCATTCTGACTGCTTACGTGGTTAACGTTTTGCATTTCACGTCCCATGATATAACAGCCAGAGGCACTACGGTGTCCAATGCCAACGACCCATTATCCAGTTTAGTCAGCCTATCATAGGTTACTTGGGCAGTAAAATTTATTGAAATGAGTTAAGAATAATAGCAACTCAAAATATTAGCAATTAAATAAAGGAGTAAGAATATTTAAAATAAATTAGATTAGTTATTTAGTAGAAAGAATTGAAATGAATTGGAACGACATTAAAATTTAATTATTGTGAAATAATCTGCGATAACCTAAAAAATATTGAATGAAATGATAAAAAGATTTGCAAAAGAGATATAAGTATATTACTACTGTAAATTTAGGAAAAAAAATTGATTCTTAAGAGGAGTAAACTAGAATGAAAGATAGTTGATACTAGAAGTATTATATTAAATTAGATTAAATTTCAGAGTATCCAAAGTATAATCCATTTCTTTCTTTATTTGTATATTATTTTCTTTGTTATTGTGACACCCCTTACCCGTCTACAATATAGCCGAGTAAGATATGTCACACAGTATACCGGAACACCCTATTTTATTTTAATCCTTTTTATCCTTCCTTATTTATTTTTATCATAATTATGAAGTACAATTGGTGAAGTATAATTTATTTAAGTCATTTATGGAAAACATCAATTTATTTGAGGTTCCGCAAATTTTATAGAAAATCCGATAGAGTACCGGCTAAAAAATGGAGAAACAGTTCTTCGGAACCTGTGAAAAACACTTTCAAAATTTTCAATCAATCCCAAACTCCATTTCATCAACAAAATCTCAATATTTTTCAATAACATTTCCATTTCTCAATCATTCATTTCATATGATATTTATGTAAAAGTCATTAATAAATATTCACTTTTTCATTCATAAACACAATTTCCACTATTTACATCAATATCAAAATACATTACATAAGTCTTAATTATACATGAAAAAATAAAAGTTAATTGCAAAATACCCAAAATGAAACCTAGTGTCCTACCAATGCACTGACATCGGTGAGGTGACACGGACACTATGCAGAGCAGCAGAAGGTCTCACCCAGTCTGTGATCTACTGGGCTCTCTATCGGTCTCTCCAGAACCTACGCGTGGCAAAAAGCAACGCGCTAAGCAATAATGCTTAGTGGTGCCAATAATAGAATAAAAAGAAATAACAGAAAATAAATATACAGTGCATGTTCTGATGTCTTATGTAGACAATTTTTCGATCATTATTGGTAATCTTATTTGTTATGTACTTATTATATTCATAATTTCATTAAATTTATCCATTTTCATTTTTTTTTGGGTTACCCAAGTAACCTATACTGGATGACTGAACTGGATAAAGGGGTAAACTGGCACTGGGTATCAAGTATCTTGGGCCGTCACACCATTGGTCACATATGTATCTCCCGGTGTGCAACAGAACAGCTAATGAGCTGTAATAACATTAGGCACAAGGCCAAGTCTTAACACAATGTCAGAATGGCTAAAAGCCATAAAATCACAGAATGACATAATGCCATGTGCAGTACTGCTAACTGAACCCTATTGGTATGCCAACCTATCCAAACTAATCTTGCTAGGTGTACTAGGGCATGTTACACTTTTAAATTGTACAATTCTTGAAATTTAAGTTTAGGTGTTAGTATTCATTTCATTAGTCAACTAAAATGTTGACTTTTGCATAAACAATAGGTACATTGGTTCTAATACTCCCAACATACCACATTTTGCATTCTAAAATTGTTGGTATTGGTTGCCAATACCATTTCTAAGCTTAGTGTTAGTTATTCAAAATTTTCAAATTTTAAGCCTCATATTTACTGTTCCATTGGTCATTTGTATAATAGGAATTTGGCAAATTTGTCTTCATGAAAGTTGTTCCTTATTTTGTCTAGTTACATTTCCTTTTTTGAATCACTCCATTTGGAGTTTTGTAGCACAAGTTATGGCCTAAACACCATAACTGGCCGGATTGGACAGAATCCAAAATTCTGGGCAAAACTGGTTCTGCCAGATTTGGTAACCTAAGTTTGGTTGGCAATTTGACTAGGTTATGATCAGAATTTGGATTTGTGCTCTTCATGAAAGTTGTAGGTCTATGTCTCAGCTTTCTGAGGGTTAAATTTTAGGTCAATTAGACTTTTCTACACTGAGTTATGACCGAATGAATAAACATTGTTCATTTAGACATTTTGCCCAGGCAGAATGCAAGTCACCTGGATTAGGGCAATTTTTAGGTAATTTAGTTTGGTTTTCAGAGCAGGGTTTCTTCACCATAGTTGTGCCATTATGTGTCTAGTTTCATGTCCAATTAGCCTTGCACCAATTGAACCTATACAACTCCATTTATGGCTGCCCAAACCTATTGGACTCATGGTCAGTCTTGCAGGTCAACCAAGGCAGCTCAACTCCATTATCCTTACTCACTTCAATTCCTCCTCACACATATTCAAATAGTCACTGATTGACCATTACAATGTTCATATACTATTACATGAGCAAAAAACCCTAGGTTTTTGCCACAAACCCTAACTCCAAAATTTCAATTTATCCCCAATTCATGCATATCATATGAATTATCATCTCCACTCCCTTTACACTACTCAAATATTATCATTAAACCAATTTAATTCAATTTTAACCATCAACATTATCCCTTCCTTAGGGCTACCAAATTCCATGGTGTACATACACATAAGTTTTATTTCATTTGACTTACAATTTCATACTCATTTTAAGTCCCTAACATGGAATAAAGAGAGAAATATGCATAAATAAGCACTAACCTCTTGTAGCTCAAATCCAAGTGAACCAAGACTTTAATTTTTTCTTTACTTTCTTACTCTTTCTTGTCTGCCAAACACTTCTCCTTGGTATGGGTATAATTTTTAGTGAAGGGAGGATAACGTTTTGAGGTGAATTGAAGTGGGAAATGAAGCTTAAGGAAGCTTTAATGGTGGAAAGGGTTTTGGGAAGCTTAAGGGAAGACAGAAAATTTAGTTAATTTTTCTGCCCATTTCACTCTTTTAATTAGGTTTAAAGATAGGTGTCACAATGTGATTGGTCATTGGGGTTTTAATGACATCATAATGATGTCAAAATTCCCATCTATTCCATTTTTTTTTCTTTTTCTTTTCTACTCATTTTCAATTCAATTTTTAACAATATTTATTCACATTTTGTGTCATAATAATTATTTAATTAACTGGAGAAGTCAGCCAAAAATCACCTTTGAAGGCAAAATGACCAAAATGCCCTCCGTTTGGCTTAACAGACTAAAATTGTCTGTACCAATTGAAAAATTTTTCTAAGCATTTTCTTGGCATTTTAATGCCATAGGAACCTCAATGACCCTTCTCTGGAGTCCCAAAAATTATTTTATGAATTTTTCCTCGGGTCTAGGGCTCCTAGTTACGAGAACCGCAACTTCCCACTAGGTTACCCATCGCTAGGGCACTGGCTCATTTAACTTGGTTGTATTTTATTTTAAAAATTTTTCCTAAATTTTTCTTATTAATATTTGTCACACCCTACCCCTTCGTAAGGCATAACATGATCTCGTAGTATATCTAATGAATTACCAACTTCGTCTACTGATAATCCATTAAATACACTACAAGGGATTTTAAAACTTTTCTTACTTCTTTTTACAGTGGTTAGCACTTTTGACAGGTGTTAAAAATTTGCTTTTACTGAAGTGAAACCAAATAACAAATTTAAATTATTAATAATTTCTGTGAAAATTTTGGCAGAGTGCCATCTGTATTTTGAATAAAATAGTTCTTCAAATATATAATTCCTCAATCCCAAACTCCAATAATTTGTTCAACACAATAAATTTCTCAACACTATCAACTCAATTCAACAATCAATCCCCCAGTGTTTCCAAAAGTTGAGACAAGATAAATTTATCACAATACTTTTACAAGCCAAAATAATTTACAATTTTAGTTTACAACTGCTCAAGACCAAGTACAATATATACATACAGTGCAAATACATTACAACAAAAACTACAAAATATGGTATACTCAATATACCCGGTGAAATCTCAAAATGTAGTACAAGCAGCCTACTCTGCTACTCTGTGTAACACCCCTAAGTTCGGTAGTGCGTTCTGCTGTTCCGGTGACCAGTGTTGTCCGGACAGCTAGGATGCCTAGAACCGTACTTCGATATGAGTGAGGAGACATAAAATAATGAAATACAAGAAAAGAAAATACAAGAAAAACAAAGGAAAAATGATAGCAAAGAAATGTAATCAAGTTAAACGAGCCGGGAAACCTAACGATGGGTGACCGCACTGGGAAGTCACGGCGTGGACCGTTGACTGGCCCTGGACTGCGGGGAACCCTGGAAAACATTTTTAGGACTTAAATAGAACCTTATTGAAGAACAAATATCATTAGAAAGATCAAAGAAAAATTAAATAATTAGTACAAAGAAAAGTGAGAAATCGAAAAACAGACAAAATACGGTGTTACCGAAAAATCGGGAATGCAACCCGAACAGGGGCATTATGGTCATTTGACATCCCGAAGTGTCTTTTGACCTAAATGTCCATTAAAAATAAATAGTGTTACACTTAGAAAATGAAATGAAAAATTAATTTAGTGGTACCTAATACAAATAGCTAAAATCATGGGTTAAATGTGGATTAATTGAAAGTTAACTTATAATATGTTTTAATTTTAGTTAGTGGACCACTATAGGATTAATTTATCATTGAAATATGGCTGATATGGTCCACTCACCATCTGAAATTCCATCTTCCTCAAAATTCTCTCAAATGGCCGAATTGAAGAAACCTTGAAACTCCATTGACGTTTTTCTTTGAGCTTCATTTCCTCTCTCCATTTCAACTCCATTCTCTTAGGTTCTTTCATGAAAAATGGTCTACACACCACAAGGAAGATATTGATACTAATTTTGAGAAGTTTGGTGAAGGTTTAGCAAGTTACAAATAAAGGTAAGTTTGCATTTTTGAGAAATCCTTTGTTAAAGTTTTTATGCATGTTATGGGTATTGGTTTGGTGAAGGAAAATTTTGAGTTTGAAGGGTTATTGTTGTTGCCATTTTGGACAGCCATGGGTCACGTTTTTGATGAGGTATTTGTGTATATAATTGATGAGAAATAATGTTAATCATGGTGATTTAGTAACCTAGTGATTTAATGCATGTATATATGGTGAATGATGCACTTTGATGGGAATTGGCATATGGTACGGCAATGTGATGTTGATGAATGAATTGTGGCAGCTTGTGGACACTTGAATAATGGTGTATATTGAAGGGAGTGTGGGCAGCATATTGACCTAGAAGGATTGATGATATGTATGTCAATTTACATTGTAAAGAGTATGTAAAGTTTGTAATGTTTAGGTGTGTTTGTAATGGTACTTAGAAATTGTAATTGTGAATGATATTTGGTGTGTTGAGGGTGATTGGAATCTGCCCAAAATAATGCTTATGTAATGTAGAAAATGTTGTTGGTAATGTGTCAAAACAGTTTGGTAGGGTATGGAAGTAAACCTTGCAAAGGTAAGTGTGTGTTTGAAGTTGGGATGTGAATTGCATATTGAGGGCAGTGTATATTTTAGCCTATAACCTTGAATGTGTAACCTCAATTGGTATGAGACCAATTTGAGGTGAAACTAGGCACAAAATGTGCCAACTTTCATTGAAAAACCATGCCAAAATTCTGCTTGCAAGGTGACCTAAAAAAATGACCAATTCGGATTAGGTGCAATTAGGACCTGAAAAATGACCAATTGGGCAGCAGTGAGTGTTTAGGCCATAACTCACTCAAACCAGGTCCAATTGACCTGAAATTTTGACCAAGAATAGTTAAGACCCATACCTACAAGTCTTATGAAGACACCAAAGCCCAGAAATGACCATAAGCAAGTCAAACAACTTGCACAAGTTCGGGTCCAAAAACTGGCCGAACCAGAATTGACCAATTTGACCTAAAATTGACCTAAAATGGTACCACTTGACCAGCAATAGTGTAATGACCATAACTTGGTCTACTTAACTCGGATTGACCTGAAATTTTGCACCGCGTGCAATAAGACCTAGATCTACAAGTTTGTAGTTTCGACCGAGACCCGAAAACCGAGGGAACTAGATCGTCCGGTTAGGTCAAACCAGTGTTCCGGAATCCAGCAATTTGCATTAAAATGCACTAAGCAAGGAAATGACTTTGGTAAAACATACCAAACCTAAAACCCTATCAAATGTGACATATTAACGACACTAAAACCTAATTTACCTAAAACGCAACGAGGGTCGGTATATTAGGTGATTAAGTGAATAATTGAGTTCAGTGCATTATTTACCAAACACCATCGATAGAGACAGTTTAAATTAGTACTGAAACACTTCAAATTGTGTTTCTCAGTTACCAAAGACTCAGGAAAAGGGAAGGAAACACTGAGTCCAGATCAGGGGGACAGTCATCAGAGGTTTGTGCACAACAACTGTTTCTTTTGAATTATTTTCAATGGAAATAAATATTGACTATTTGCATATCATTGTTTTAAATTGTGGAAATGTGTTTGGTGGACACTTATTGATTGAAAAACATTGTGAATGGTTTGAAATCAGGAAAATTGTTTGAATGGTATTTGATGGATACTTATTGATTGAAAAGCACTGTAAATGGTTTTTGTGGAAATTGAAGTGAATTACGAATTGTGTTGCCATTTTGTGAATGAAATTATAACTTTGGAAATTTATTGGATTCTTACGGATCATTTGAATAAAATGTTTGGAATTGTTTTGACTCACAATTGGCATGACACTGATAATATGTTCCTCCTCCATTAATGGGGTGAGTGTGATTATTCCTCCCTCTTTGACTTATTAGTCTGGGGTGAGTATGATTATGTTCCTCCCTCTTTGACTTCCCAGTCTGTGGTGAGTATGATTATGTTCCTCCCTCTTTGACTTCCCAGTCTTAGGTGAGTATGGATGAGTTCTCATTATATAGCTAGCTTCCTCCCTCATTGATTTCGATTATTGGGGTGAGCATGTCTTGTCGTGGTGTACAACACGGCATATATGAAAAAAATTGTGTCATGGCCTAAATTGTGTTATAGATTGGCAACACTGTATTCTTCAGTTATTTGATCGAATTGTGTTATTATGTATTGTGAGATTGTGAAATTGATTTAAACTCTTATTGACATATACTGTCTATTGAATTCAACCATGATCTGACTTATTGAAAATTATTGTGATATTAACAAATGGAGTTTAAATTCTTGTTGACATTTATTGTCTTGAATTTAACTATGGTTTTAAGTATCCACTATTAATATGATTTATGAATTGTGATTTAAAATTTGTATTTGGTTAATGTTGTGCACCACTGAGACATTGTCTCAGCGATAGCTTTTATTGTCGCCGCAGTAGAGAGATGACAGAAAGTTAGGTCGCTAGTATCGCCAGCGAGAGATTTTTGGGTATAGTGAGTATACCACATGTGGCATTTTATACTGTAATGTATATTCACTGTATGTATATTTTGTTCTTGGTTTTGAGCAGTTGTAAATTTAAGTTGTACAGTAAAGTTGTAAAATAATTATGAGTTATTTGGCTTGTAAAAATTGTGTTATATCTTTGTATCTTAGTCTTTGAAAATCACTGTGGATTTGACTTGAGAAATGTGTAGTGTTGATAAAAATGTTGGAGTTGAGATTTGAAAATATATTGAAGTGCTTTTACAGTTTTCAAGAACTGCTTTGTCCAAAATACAAATGGCACCTTGCCAAAATTTTTACAGATATTCCAAATAAATCAAATGAGTTAGTTGTTTCACTTGATTCACCAAAGTCTTTCACACTGTAAATAGTGCTCACCACTGTAAAAGAAGTAAGAAAAGTTTTTAAAATCCCTTGTAGTGTATTTAATGGATTATCAGTAGACGGAGTTGGTAATTCATTAGGTATACTACGGGATCATGTTATGCCTTACAGAGGGGTAGGGTGTGATATGTTTTAGTGGTATCAGAGCAAAGTTTTTAAATTTTGTTTTCACCTATCATTTGAATATTCTTTCTTCACAGTACAACTGCTCAATATCATTGTTTGATACATAAAGTACATTACATTATAAATATTCACTAACGGAGGAAATCTCCTTGTGTTATTGGTTTAGAGATCTAAAATCCTCGCATTGACTATGGAAGAGGGTGATCGTTCATCGATCAATCTATTGAGGTCGAGGTGCAAGGATGCCCCATGCCTACATAATGTCGGTGGTTCAAGAGCACCACCGCAGCATCGCAGATTCTGCTCGCTCGTCAAAGCAGACGCACGCAATGTTCCAACAAATGGATGGTAATGTGCCTACTCAAGTCCCAATACAGACACGGTGGTACAACCACGATCTTACGCTAGACAATATGACAAATTGATGAAGTATGGGGCTACAGAGTTCAAGGGATGATAGATCCTCTAGAGGCGTAACAATGGTTAGAGAGGATGGATAGGGTATTCAAGAAACTGCATTGCACAGAGGAGCTTAGATTTGAGTACTCGGTATCTTTGCTACTGTGGGGATGCTTATGATCGGTGGAAAACCATCCCCACACCGATAGAACTGCAGTGCTAACATGGAATGACTTCCTCAGGGAATTCAGGCAAAAATATGTCCCTGATGCTTATGTAGACCAGAAGCTGCAAGAATTCCTAAGTCTGAAACAGGGGGGCAGATCAGTGGCTGAGTATGAAAGGGAATTCTCCCGCCTAAGCCATTATGCAGTAAGTCTAGTTTCTACCAAAGAGGAGAGATGTAAGAGGTTTGAAACCGGCTTGAAGCCTAGTATCGATTACAAGTGGTCGGATTCAAACATAACAACTTCTTCGAACTTATTTCTCAAGCACTAGAATTAGAAAGAATTGAATCAAGCGCTCTTGAGAAAAGAAATTAGAGAAGGCGTAAAAGAGGAAAAGTCGTAACGAGTTCTAGTGGTCCTCTTGAAAGAGGAAAACTTTGGGGATACGAGAGATAGTAAGATGTCAGGTAGAGATAGATCTTTTGGACAGAAACCACCTCGATCCGATCAGCCAACTCAACAGAAACCCAGAAATGCGCTGTCAGATCGACTTTGTGAAACTTGTGGTAAACCACATAGTGGGGTATGTTATAGAGCCGTAGGAGCATGCTTTAATTGTGGAGAGACTGGTCATTTTGCTAAGGATTGTGTAAATCCAGGTTGTTCTGGATCATTTACTACACCAAAGGGATCAACCCAAGTTTCTACCCCAAAGAGTTCACCATCAGTTAGTAGAGGCAAAGGTAGAGGTAGGGGTAGTACACCTAGAAGTCGATCATCGTGAATCAGCCAAAGCAGGGTGATGCTTCAACGAGTATACGCTTATCTGACGTAAAAGAGACTGAGACTTTTGACATCATTTCTGGTACTTTCTCAATTAGCAACTGAGATATATATATGTATTGTTTGACCTGGAATTTTCATATTTTTACATTAGTGTTAGAACTATATGTTCTGTTGTTATTCGTTTACAGAGGAATAAATTTTGACGCATTAGTGATTAGCCCTTAAGATAAGGATTGTGATAATAAGTGAAATTAGTTTTGAAAGAGTTTATCGGCGAAAAGTATTTTCTAACACACCATAAATTATAAAGCTAATTAGTGAGCCTACTTAATGTAAGGCAAGAGGACGTAAAAGTAAGATGCAGTAATGGAATTTCTCTTGATAAGGGCAAGGAGGTTACTGTTAGAAATTGCTAATGGATATTGTAATCAGAATAAGATTCGAATATCAGTGAATTCAAAAAGAATAAAAGATAACAAAGTTTGATCTATTGGGATGTATCGTAGTAACTATGCAATGTTCTTGATGTTTATACCGTAGTCGCAGATTACTGACTAACTTGAGATTATTGTGTAGAGCTACGCACTAACCGATAGTACACCTAGATGAGAATAGTTGCCAACGGCATCTGCTTTGGCATAGTTATGCCGTGACGTAATTTAATTGTTAGAAATAAGTTTGAAAATCCTACTTAGTGATCTAAAACTCAAAAGTTAAAATATCGAAAGGTTATAGTTCAAGATAAAAGGAAGTAAGTTATAGAACATTGACAGATAAAAAGAGTTATGGAAGTAGAGACTTGAGCAGTTGATTCATATGTAACAAAGAAATATTCGAATGTGAGGAAGACTATGGACTAGAATGGTCGAGGACCAATGCACGATGAATGATTCTAATATGACCTCAAGGGTCATTCAAGAAGGAACGTGAGTGAAATATTAGACAACATAATAGTAAGAGGAGATTGGTGTTATCCAAACAAAGTAAACATTGTATTAGATTGTTAAAAGTCTTACGATCATATAGAAAGGAGAAAATAAACGTATGACTATTGTAAGATGATTACTGGGTAAAAATTTCGTGGACGAAATTTATTTAAGGGGGGGAGAATTGTAACACCCCTAAGTTCGGTAGTGCGCTCATTGCATTCGGTGACTGTTGTCCTGACAACTAGGATGCCTAGAACTGCATTTCGATATGAGTGAGGAGACATAAAATAATGAAATACAAGAAAAGAAAGTACAAGAAAAACAAAGGAAAATGATAGCAAAGAAATGTAATCAAGTTAAACGAGTGAAACCTAACGATGGGTGATCATGACTGGAAGTCACGGCGTGGACCGTTGATCTGCTCGGATCATGGGAACCACGGAAAACATTTTTAGGAATTAAATAGTAGATTATTTAAGAACAAATATCATTAGAAAGATCAAAGAAAAATTAAATAATTAGTACAAAGAAAAGTGAGAAATCGAAAAGCAGGACAAAATACTTGTTCAGAAAAATCGGGAATGCAACCCGAACAGGGGCATTATGGTCATTTGACATCCCGAAGTGTCTTTTGACCTAAATGTCCATTAAAAATAAATAGTGTTACACTTAGAAAATGAAATGAAAAATTAATTTAGTGGTACCTAATACAAATAGCTAAAATCATGGGTTAAATGTGGATTAATTGAAAGTTAACTTATAATATGTTTTAATTTTAGTTAGTGGACCACTATAGGATTAATTTATCATTGAAATATGGCTGATATGGTCCACTCACCATCTGAAATTCCATCTTCCTCAAAATTCTCTCAAATGGCCGAATTGAAGAAACCTTGAAACTCCATTGACGTTTTTCTTTGAGCTTCATTTCCTCTCTCCATTTCAACTCCATTCTCTTAGGTTCTTTCATGAAAAATGGTCTACACACCACAAGGAAGATATTGATACTAATTTTGAGAAGTTTGGTGAAGGTTTAGCAAGTTACAAATAAAGGTAAGTTTGCATTTTTGAGAAATCCTTTGTTAAAGTTTTTATGCATGTTATGGGTATTGGTTTGGTGAAGGAAAATTTTGAGTTTGAAGGGTTATTGTTGTTGCCATTTTGGACAGCCATGGGTCACGTTTTTGATGAGGTATTTGTGTATATAATTGATGAGAAATAATGTTAATCATGGTGATTTAGTAACCTAGTGATTTAATGCATGTATATATGGTGAATGATGCACTTTGATGGGAATTGGCATATGGTACGGCAATGTGATGTTGATGAATGAATTGTGGCAGCTTGTGGACACTTGAATAATGGTGTATATTGAAGGGAGTGTGGGCAGCATATTGACCTAGAAGGATTGATGATATGTATGTCAATTTACATTGTAAAGAGTATGTAAAGTTTGTAATGTTTAGGTGTGTTTGTAATGGTACTTAGAAATTGTAATTGTGAATGATATTTGGTGTGTTGAGGGTGATTGGAATCTGCCCAAAATAATGCTTATGTAATGTAGAAAATGTTGTTGGTAATGTGTCAAAACAGTTTGGTAGGGTATGGAAGTAAACCTTGCAAAGGTAAGTGTGTGTTTGAAGTTGGGATGTGAATTGCATATTGAGGGCAGTGTATATTTTAGCCTATAACCTTGAATGTGTAACCTCAATTGGTATGAGACCAATTTGAGGTGAAACTAGGCACAAAATGTGCCAACTTTCATTGAAAACCATGCCAAAATTCTGCTTGCAAGGTGACCTAAAAATGACCAATTCGGATTAGGTGCAATTAGGACCTGAAAAATGACCAATTGGGCAGCAGTGAGTGTTTAGGCCATAACTCACTCAAACCAGGTCCAATTGACCTGAAATTTTGACCAAGAATAGTTAAGACCCATACCTACAAGTATTATGAAGACACCAAAGCCCAGAAATGACCATAAGCAAGTCAAACAACTTGCACAAGTTCGGGTCCAAAAACTGGCCGAACCAGAATTGACCAATTTGACCTAAAATTGACCTAAAATGGTACCACTTGACCAGCAATAGTGTAATGACCATAACTTGGTCTACTTAACTCGGATTGACCTGAAATTTTGCACCGTGTGCAATAAGACCTAGATCTACAAGTTTGTAGTTTCGACCGAGACCCGAAAACCGAGGGAACTAGATCGTCCGGTTAGGTCAAACCAGTGTTCGATCCAAAGAATTTGCATTAAAATGCACTAAGCAAGGAAATGACTTTGGTAAAACATACCAAACCTAAAACCCTATCAAATGTGACATATTAACGACACTAAAACCTAATTTACCTAAAACGCAACGAGGGTCGGTATATTAGGTGATTAAGTGAATAATTGAGTTCAGCATTATTTACCAAACACCATCGATAGAGACGCTTTAAATTAGTAATCAAACACTTCAAATTGTGTTTCTCCACCAAAGACTCAGGAAAAGGGAAGGAAACACTGAGTCCGATCGTGGGGACACCATCGAGGTTTGTGCACAACAACTGTTTCTTTTGAATTATTTTCAATGGAAATAAATATTGACTATTTGCATATCATTGTTTTAAATTGTGGAAATGTGTTTCGTGGACACTTATAGATAGAAAAACAAAGTGAATCGTTTGAAATCGTGAAAATTGTTTGAATGGTATTTGATGGATACTTATTGATTGAAAAGCATCAGAAATGGTTTTTGTGGAAATTGAAGTGAATTACGAATTGTGTTGCCATTTTGTGAATGAAATTATAACTTTGGAAATTTATTGGATTCTTACGGATCATTTGAATAAAATGTTTGGAATTGTTTTGACTCACAATTGGCATGACACTGATAATATGTTCCTCCTCCATTAATGGGGTGAGTGTGATTATTCCTCCCTCTTTGACTTATTAGTCTGGGGTGAGTATGATTATGTTCCTCCCTCTTTGACTTCCCAGTCTGTGGTGAGTATGATTATGTTCCTCCCTCTTTGACTTCCCAGTCTGAGGTGAGTATGGATGAGTTCTCATTATATAGCTAGCTTCCTCCCTCATTGATTTCGATTATTGGGGTGAGCATGTCTTGTCGTGGTGTACAACACGGCATATATGGAAAAATTGTGTCATGGCCTAAATTGTGTTATAGATTGGCAACACTGTATTCTTCAGTTATTTGATCGAATTGTGTTATTATGTATTGTGAGATTGTGAAATTGATTTAAACTCTTATTGACATATACTGTCTATTGAATTCAACCATGATCTGACTTATTGAAAATTATTGTGATATTAACAAATGGAGTTTAAATTCTTGTTGACATTTATTGTCTTGAATTTAACTATGGTTTTAAGTATCCACTATTGATATGATTTATGAATTGTGATTTAAAATTTGTATTTGGTTAATGTTGTGCACCATCGAGACATTGTCTCAAATGATAGCTTTTATTGCCGTCGCAGTAGAGAGACAGTAAAGCAAAGCTAGGCCGCTAGTATTGCCAATGAGAGATTTTTGGGTATAGTGAGTATACCACATGTGGCATTTTATATCAGAATGTATATTCACTGTATGTATATTTTGTTCTTGGTTTTGAGCAGTTGTAAATTTAAGTTGTACAGTAAAGTTGTAAAATAATTATGAGTTATTTGGCTTGTAAAAATTGTGTTATATCTTTGTATCTTAGTCTTTGAAAATCACTGTGGATTTGACTTGAGAAATGTGTAGTGTTGATAAAAATGTTGGAGTTGAGATTTGAAAATATATTGAAGTGCTTTTTACAGGTTTTCTGAAGAACTGTTTTGTCCAAAATACAAATGGCACCTTGCCAAAATTTTTACAGATATTCCAAATAAATCAAATGAGTTAGTTGTTTCACTTCAGTTCACCAAAGTCTTTCACACCTGTAAATAGTGCTCACCACTGTAAAAGAAGTAAGAAAAGTTTTTAAAATCCCTTGTAGTGTATTTAATGGATTATCAGTAGACGGAGTTGGTAATTCATTAGGTATACTACGGGATCATGTTATGCCTTACAGAGGGGTAGGGTGTGACACTCTGTCCGTCTGTCTACCTGTGACAGCAATGAAAAAGCTATCGCTGAGTAAAATTTACTCTGTGGTGCACAATAATAATTTAAAATGTGGTATGTAAAACTTTTATTGACAATTTACAATCCAAACAATTCACAATTTTTCAAAGCTCATATAACACAAATTTCATCAAACAATTGAATAACACAGTGTTACCAATCAATAACACAATTTGATCAAATAACTGAGTAACACAGTTTCAATAACACAATTTGATCAAATAACTGAGTAACACAGTTTTGCCAATCAATAACACAATTTAGGCCATGACACAAATTTTTCTGAACATGCCGTATTGTACACCACGGCAAGGCACACTCACCCCACTAATCGAAATCAATGAGGGAGGAAGCTAGCTAGATAATGAGTACTCATCCACACTCGCCTCAGATTGGCAAGTCAAAGAGGGAGGAATATAATTACACTCACCCCATAAATGGAGGAGGAACATAGTAATATTGTCATGCCAAGTGTGAATCAAAACAATTCCAAATCACAATATTTAAATATTTTATACAAACCACAAATCATATTTTATCTTAAAATTTCCATTTGCAAAGTAGGCAACACAATAATTTCCAATTAAGATTCCCAAAGCCAAAATAATAAAAAATTATTCATAACTCATTTCTCCAAATAAATTTTCTGGTAAAAGCAGTGAATATAAAAAAGTATTGTGCACAGACCTCTGATATATGCCTCTTGGCTCTGACTCAGTGTTCCTTATGCTTCTCAATATCCTTTTCAATTGAAACACACAATTTAAAGTGTTTCAGTACTCAATGAATTTGTTTCTAACAATAAAATCCAATATTTAATTTTTCTTAGTACTATTCCCTTCAATTCATTTCATTAGTCAACCTATAATGTTGACCCTTAATGCACTCTAAGTGAGTCAATTCTAATGTTACCAATATGTCACATTTTATAGCCCTTTAGTGTTGATATATGTTACCAATTTCATTTCCAAGTGTATTGCATTTTATTGCAATTTATCGGATTTCGGTGTACTATTTTGACCTAGCCGGACGACCTAGTTTCCTTGGTTTTCGAGTTCCGGTCCAAACTACAAACTTGTAGGTCTATATCTTATTGCACGCGGGGCAAATTTTCAGGTTACTCTGAGTTGTGTAGACCAAGTTATGATCAATTTACCAATGCCGGACAGAATGCACCAAAATGGTAACTTTAGGTCATTTTTAGGTCACTTTTGGTTCGGCTAGTTTTGGTACCTGAATTTGTGCAAGCTATTTGGTTTGGTTCTGGCCATTTCTGGGTTTTGGTGTCTTCATAAGAATTGTAGATATATCTCTAAACTATTCATGGTAAAAATGTCAGGTCATTTGGACCTGTTTTGAGTAAGTTATGGTCAAAACACTAACTGCTGCTCAAATGGTCAATTTTCAGGCTTTCAAGTCACTAATCCAGATTTGGTCATTTTTTAAGTCACATTCTAGGTAGAATTTAGGTAACATTTCTGCATTAAAGTTGGCCTATTTGGTGTCTAGTTTCATCCTCCATTGGCCTCATACCAATTGGGTTCACAGTTTGGCACTTATGACCTAATTTAGGTACTACCATCAATACACAACCTGCACAAAACACTTACACTTCCAATTTGATATTCCTTCTCCTCCTCATTACTTCAATATTCAATCAATGGCACTTCCATATATATATTGTACACAATTTCAGCAAGCATTTTGGGCAGAAAACTCAAGTGCTCAATGCACACAATTCACCATTCAAGCTCAACATTCACTTCCACCAAAACTCAACATATCTCAATATCAATATTCTACATACACTTCAATATACTCATACTTCAATATCACTTACACATGCTGCCCACAATTTAACACTATCATATTTCATTAATAAACTTAATATTCACACACAAATTCATGATATTATAGGCTGCCAAACATGGCAGTTTGCCAAAGCATCAAGGTCCCATTTCAAACCCTTCATTCAAGCACTAACATGCACATACTTGGACATTAACCTACTACAACTTTTATTTGAGTTAATCAACCTTAATTCCCATCCAATACATATAAGAATAAGTTACTAACCCTGTATTTCCATGGCTACCAAAATTAAGGTTCACCAATACTCATCATTTCCTCAATTTTTCTTAGCAATTCAACTTACCCAAAGCTCAACACAAGGATTATTGAAGGAAAATGGAAAGATTAAGCACTAACCTCAACTTGAGCTTGACAAATCCTTGAAATTTCCTCTCCTTTTTGCTACCTATAGGTTGCTCATGGTGTAAGGATCATTTTTCATGAAGGAAGCTTGAAGAAATAATGGCTTGATCATGGAGAACTTGAGCTCATGCATGAAACGGCCATGGTGAATTTGGGAGGATTTCATTTCGGCCATGGATGAAAGCTTGAAGAAAATGAGATGGTTTAGTAAACAATCTGTCCCAATTACTTATATAGGCGGCTCAAGATGAGAGTTAGTGGAGCACTTAGGAATAATTTAATGGTTATTTATTTAAAATTTCTAATTTTTGCAATTTGGCCACCACACTTTCACTATTTACATAATGTATCTCCTTTTAATTTTTCATGACATTTTCAAACTTTATTATCATTTATTTTTAATGGACATTTAGGTCAAAAGGCAACTCAGGGTGTCAATTTGTCACACCCTACCCCTCTGTAAGGCATGACATGATCCCGTAGTATACCTAATGAATTATCAACTCCGTCTACTGATAACCCATTAAATACACTACAAGGGATTTTAAAAACTTTTCTTACTTCTTTCACAGTGGTGAGCACTATTTACAGGTGTTAAAAACTTTTGTGAACTGAAGTGATAGAACTAACACATTTGACTTATTTGGAATTTCTGTAAAAATTTTGGCAGAGTGACATCTGTATTTTGGATAAAACAGTTCTTCAGAAAACCTGTAAAAAGCACTTCAATATTTTTCCAAATCTCAACTCCAACAAAATTCAACACAATATTTTTCTCAACTCAATCCACAATAATTTTTCAGTATTTTCAAAGGATGAGATAAAAGAAATATAATACAAATTTTACAAGTCAAAATAACTCATAATTTACTTTACAACTTCAATGTACAAATTTTAATTTACAACTGCTCAAATAATTTACATACATATTATTACATGCATACATCAAACCTATGTACATGGGTATACCTATAATATACCTGGGGCTGATCTGAAAGTGTCTTCAAAGAAACTTACTCACTGCTCTATGCTCTTCTTACCTGCGACAGCATACAAAGCTATCGCTGAGTGGTGAACTCAGTGGTACACAACTATAATTTAAAACATAGTACAATATACATTGACAAAATTTACAGTAAATAATTTGGAAATCTGAATACTCATCAAATTCCAAAACTCAAAATATTCATTTCCAATAATGTAAATCATTTGTATAAAATGACTTTGATCACGACATTCAATTTATCAAATCATGACTAACCATTTAAGGTAGTTCCAACAAAATCAATTATACATAACCCATAATTGAAATCACAATTCTTTACCATTCAAAAGCCATTCTGTATCTCAAAAATCATTATGTATCTCAAAAATCAATCTTTATCTCAAAACCATGTTGTATCTCAAAAACCACGCTGTAGCTCAAAAACCATGCTGTATCTTAAAAATCATTCTTTATCTCACTAACTATGCAAGACTAATCCGATAGGGCCATCTTCGATGTGATTCTAACTCCCTATGGTCGGGGAGGTCGAATCAGATTCTAACTCCCTATGGTCGGGGAGGTCGAATCATCGTGCACAGTACCATCACAATAATGAATCTTCCGCAAGGGCCATAATGATAAAATAACTTAGATCTAACCTCAAATCAGAGGAAAATCTAAGCCTGTGCACGTACCATGGTAATCAAAACACAACTAACTCCATTGTCTTCTCAACAAATGAGAGAGACGGGTAATAACCTAGTCAAGCATCTATAGTGAGATATAAAACAATATCACAATCCTTTTAGTGAGCATAAATCACAATATAATTCGATTCAAAGTCAATTCCAATATCCAATAATTTTTATGCTCATCACAATTCAAATCATAAATTTGCATTTTTCCATGAAAATTACCATCATAATTCAAAACATGTTCTATCACAATTTTTCAAAACATAATTCATTCAATCCATAACAATGCTTAATACTTGTGGAAATACCATTTCACAAAGCTAAATTCATACATACTATAACAATTTTCAATAATCATTGAATTAAATCCAATGCTTGTTAAACATAATACATAAGAAAATATGTCATTTAATCATATGAAATATTCAAAATAAAATCAGTTAAAAACTAGTTGTGCACAAACCTCTGATGACTGTCTCCTGGTCTGGACTCAGTGTTTCCTTCCCTTTTCCTGAGTCTTTACTAACTGAGAAACACAATTTAAAGTGTTTCAGTACTAAATTAAATTGTCTCTATCGATAATGCTTGATAAGTAGTTCACTGAAATCTATTATTTACTTAATCACCTAATATATCGACCCTCGATGTGTTCTAGGTAAATTAGGTTTTAGTGTCACTAATATGTCACATTCGATAGTATTTTAGGGTTGGTACGTTTTACCAAACTCATTTCCTTATTTAGTGCATTTTAATGCAACTTGCTGGATTCCGGGATACTAGTTTGACCTAGCCGGACGACTTAGTTCCCTCGGTTTTCGGGTTTTGGTTAAAACTACAAACTTGTAGATCTATGTCTTATGGAACGCGGGGCAAAATTTTAGGTCATTCTGAGTTAAGTAGACCAAGTTATGGTCATTATACTATTGCTGGTCAAATGGCATCAAATTAGGTCAATTTTAGGTCAATTTGGTCAACTTTGGTTCGGCCAGTTTTTGGACCCGAACTTGTGCAAGCTGTTTGACTTGCTTATGGTCATTTCTGGGCTTTCATTTCTTCATAGGACTTGTAGGTATGGGTCTTAACTATTCATGGTTAAAATTTCAGGTCAATTGGACCTGTTTTGAGTGAGTTATGGCCTAAAAACTAACTGCTGCCCAATTGGTCAGTTTTCAGGTTTCAATTGCACCTAATCCGAATTGGTCATTTTTTTATGTCACCTTGCAAGCAGAATTTTGGTATGCTTTCTTAATGAAAGTTGGCACATTTTGTGCCTAGTTTCACCTCCAATTGGTCTCATACCAATTGAGGTTACACATTTAAAGTTATAGGCTAAAATGCATACTGCCCTTAATTACCTTACATATACATGTATCCATTACACATTTAATTGCTATATGTCCACTTCCCTTACCAATTCTGTTTTGGTACATTACCAAAACCACATACCTCTTCACTTTAAAGTCACTTTGGGCAGATTACAATTATCCTCAATACACCAATTAAAACTCAAATTTACAAAGTCTAAGTACAATCACATATACACCTAAACATTACTCATTCTTACATACACTTTACACAACCAATCTATATACACACTCATCAATCCTTAATGTCACAATTATGCCCATATCTTCATGAACACATACATTTATCAAAGAAACCTCAAGGCTACCGAAAAGCTTCACCATGCCAAAGTGTCCATAATTCATCAATTTCCATTCCAAGTGCATAATCACCATTTACATGTGGAATTAACTACTAGGACATCAATTCACCCTATTCAACATGAATTCCCATCAAACATATGTAAAATAAATCATCAAATATACAACTCCATGGCTGCCCAAAATTGATATATTAAGAACTCCTCAAACTTGAAAATTTTCTTCACAATTCAAACACCCATAACAAGTATACAAACTTTAACAAAGCAAAGTTCAAAAACTCAAACTTACCACTTTGGAAATTCTTCAAAACCTCACCAAAACTCTTCTTTCTTGCTTGCTATATGCTGCCCAATGTGTGTAGACAAGAATTATTGAAGGAACTTATGTGGAATCAAGGCTTGATCATGTGGAGAAAGAGCTTGAAAAGTGGTCGGCCATGGAGGTTTCTTTAGAAATGAATTCGGCAATGAGGAAGAATGAGGAAGATGAAGTTGAATCTGTCCATATTGGGTTTATATATGTCCACCTATGTACACTTAGTGCTCCACTAATGTTGATTAAAAATTAAATTAATCCAAGGTTCCTTTAATTACAATTATGCCCTCATTCTTTCACTTTTTATATAATATACCACAATTTAATTTTTCATGATATTTTCCAAGTGTAATATTATTTATTTTTAATGGAAATTTAGGTCAAAAGACAATTTGGGATGTCAAATGACCATAATGCCCCTGTTCGGGTTGCATTCCCGATTTTTCGGTAACACCGAGTTTTGTTTGTTTTTCGATTTCTCACTTTTCTTTGTACTAATTATTTAATTTTTCTTTAATCTTTCTAATGAGATTTATTCTTCAATAAGGGTCTATTTAAGTCCAAAAAATGTTTTCCAGGGTTCCCCGTAGTCCAGGGCTAGTCAACGGTCCACGCCGTGACTTCCCGGTGCGGTCACCCATCGCTAGGATTCTCGGCTCGCTTAACTTGGTTACATTTCTTTGCTATTATTTTTTCTTTGTTTTTCTTATATTTTCTTTTCTTGTATTTCATTATTTTATGTCTCTTCACTCATAACGAAGTGTAGTTCTAGGCATCCTAGCTGTCCGGACAGCACTGGTCACCGGAACAGCAGAACGCACTACCGAACATAGGGGTGTTACACAATTGACCACAATGCCCCTATTCGGATTGCATTCTCGATTTTTTGATAACATTGAGTTTTATCGTTTTCTTGATTTCTCAATTTTTTTGTACTAATTAATTAATTTTTCTTTGATATTTCTAATGAAATTTATAATTTAATAAGTCTTTAATTATGTCTCGAAACTAAATTCTGAGGGTTCCCTGCAATCCTGGGGTCGGCTATTGCTTGCGTCGTCACTTCCCCGTGCAATCACCCATCGCTGCGGTGTTGGCTCGTTTAACTTAGTTTCATTTCATTGCTATTATTTTTTCTTTATTTTTCTTGTATTTTCTTTTCTTTTATTTCACTACCTTATATCTCCACACTAATATTTAAATATAATTCCAAGCATCCTAGCTGTCCGGACAGACACTGTCACCAGAACAGTAGAACGCACTATCGAACATAGGGGTGTTACAATATTTGAGTTAATTATGGTTCCTAACTTTAGTTTAAATATTTTTCCAGACGTTCTAGCTGTCCGGACCGACACTAGTCACCGAAACAGTAGAATGTATGGAGTTGCTACATGGAGGGTGTTACAGTTATATTATCGCACCACTAAGCAGCAATGCTTAGCGCGATGGATTTGTTTCCTCGCACGATGGATTTGTTTCCTCGCGCAGGTACTGAAGCTAAAACCCAGTGGACACTAGACTAGGATTTTAAAGTTTAGATCTGCAGAGTGTTCAAGGTTGTCACCTCCTCAGCAATGCATGCAGATAGGGCCCATATAGGTCATATTATGTATTTTGTGTAGTATAATTATTTCATATGTTGTAATGCAATTGATGTTAGTAGTATGCCCTAGAGCATATCATTTAGTATATATCTTATACATGTTATATTAATAAAAATGTATTTTCACTTTTCCATTTACATAATATATTTATATGTAATAGAAAAGGTCCATTGATATTTTGTTAGAAATATTATTGTTAAGTTGTTAAGAATATGAGTGACAGTATTTCTAGTACAATGTATCATAAATTGGTTCACAATCGAGGATACTTCACAATAAGGACATGACTTATCCAAAAAGATTGTAATCATGTTTGCTCCCAAGTTATTTACATGAGATATAAATAAGATGGAATGGTGAGTCTCATGCCATATAACAAACATGATAGGCACTTATACATGATAAGTAGGTCGAACCAGTGATACTTATGACAAGCACATGGAGTTTACTCTTGTCAATGCATTGTCATAAATCATATCAGTGCATATAATCTTTAGACCTGAGATAGCACAGTTATCTTGTATATAAGTGGTTTGAGTTTGATACTGCTTTCATACTTATACTGTGTATGGGTATATGAGCATGTGTTGGCTCGTACTACTTATATATGGAGGTAGGTATTGATCAAGATGGAATCTGTTACCCTAAGTAAATAGGGATAAAATCTTATGTTCATTTAATTATTCTTCATGTTTCAAGTTTCTGGCCAAGGTAGATAGATTTAATCAGAAAAGAGTTTCTGATGAGAAAATCTTTTTAATCAAGAATTGGAATTAAAAGAGAAAATAATATTCATAGCAAATAGGGTTTGACATAAACCATGACTCCAGCTTGAATTGGGATTTTGTAACAGAGAGATTCTAGTGCATGGTAGCATATGATTACAGGTTCATTTAAGGTAAACCTTATTACTAATTGGGTGGCCATGGCATGCTTGCTAGGTGTTAACCATGGTCTATGAGGTGCATAAAATGATTTAGAGAAATCATTTATGGTAAGAAAGAGTTCTGATGATATTAAAATTTGATATCATGTCTCATTGCCAATTAGTGATGAGCCTAGTAAGTCACACACATACACAAGTAATCACTAAATTAAATATCATTTAGTATGTATCTTGTACATGTTATATTAATTCCTCTCATGCGGTTTCAGCTGGCGTGATGCATAAGCAATGACATTCCGATCTTGCATCAGTACACAGCCTAACCCATTGTGAGAAGCATCACTATAAACTATGTATTCTTTACCCGGAGTAGGTAAAGTGAGGACTGGAGCTTCAGTCAAACACCTCTTCAACTCATCAAAACTTTGCTGACATTTATCTGTCCACTGAAATTTTATATCTTTTCGAAGCAGTTTGGTCAGTGTGGAAGATAACATAGAAAATCCCTTCACAAATCGACGGTAATATCCAGCTAAACCCAGAAAACTGCGAATTTCTGTGATGTTCCTGGGCGGCTTCCAATTAAGGATAGCTTCTACCTTGCTGGAATCTACCTTGATCCCTTCAGCTGACACAACATGTCCCAAGAAGGAGATTTCTTTCAGCCAAAATTCACATTTCGACAACTTGGCGTATAGCTGTTTCTCCCTTAAAGTCTGCAGTACAATCCGCAGATGTCTATCATGCTCTTCTACATTCCTTGAATATATCAAAATGTCATCAATAAACACCACCACAAATTGATCAAGATATGGTCTGAAGATAGTGTTCATCAGATCCATAAAAGCAGCTGGAGCATTTGTTAACCCGAATGGCATTACTAGAAACTCATAGTGGCCATACCGAGTTCTGAAAGCAGTTTTTGGAATACTCTGCTCTTGCACCTTCAACTGATAATAGCCAGATCACAGATCAATTTTGGAGAATACAGCTGCACCCTTCAACTGATCAAACAGATCATCAATGCGAGGCAATGGATATCTGTTCTTTATTGTCACCTTATTCAACTGCCGGTAGTCAATGCATAAGCGGAGAGTACCATCCTTCTTCTTAACAAACAACACTGGTGCTCCCCAAGGTGACACACTAGGGCGGATGAAGCCCTTTTCAAGTAATTCTTGCAATTGTATCTTCAACTCCTTCAACTCTGCTGGTGCCATTCTGTATGGCGTTATGGAGACTGGATCCACACCAGGCATAACATTAATTTCAAACTGCACTTCTTTTTCAGGAGGTAATCCTGGCAATTCATCAGGAAACACATCTGGAAAGTCATATACTGTAAGGATGTCCTTCAATGCTGGACTCCCCACTTGGGTGTCTACCACATGTGCCAAGTAGGCTTCACACCCCTTTCTGATCATCTTTCTGGCTAGTGCAGCCGAAATGATGTTTGATGGCAATAACTGCCTCTCCCCATGTATTACCACATCATTGTACTGCGGAAGGCCAAAAGTGATCTTGACCATAGATCAATCATGGCATGATGCCTAGCTAACCAATCCATGCCCAAGATGATATCATAATCTCTGAAGGGCATTTCAATGAGATCAGACAAAAAAGTGTGTCCTTGGATCACCAAAGGACAATCTTTATACATTCTATTAACCCTGACTTCCTGTCCTAGTGGACTTGTTACTAGCACCTCAAAGTCCATTTTTGTACATGGAACAGCAATGCAATCAATGATGCTAGCACTCACATAAGAATGGGTAGAGCCCGGATCAAATAACACAAACACATTTTGGTTAAAAGTTGAGAAGGTACTAGCCACAACATCAGATGTCTCGGCCTCTTCCCTCTGTCTCATTGCATACATTACATTTGGAGCACCGTCTTGCTCGATTGTTTCATCGTGCCTTGGTGCTCTTTGAGTTACCTCTACCCCTGCCTCTACCTCTGCTGGGTGGTTGTGAACTTCTAGTGACAGGGCTCTGAACTGACTCTTCTACAGTAGTAGGAGGTGGTCCAACTCTGCGACTACTGGTGCAGTCCTTGGCAAAGTGTCATATGCCTCCACAGTTATAACAGGCTCCAATAGCCTTATAGCATATCCCACTATGATATTTTCCACAAGTTTCACATTGGCGGGGAGGGTAGGAACTTCTGGTACTCTGCTGACCAGATAGGGGAGGTCTCTGTCCTGAATATCTTCCCCTACCAGATTTCTTGCCACCTCTGCCATGTCCCCCATGGTTCTTCCTCTTCCCAGTATGACCACTGGAACTCTGTTCTACTGACTTTCCCTCTTTATCTGTCTTCTCTGATTTTTTTTTCTCAGGAGCAGTCTCAATCTCAATTCTTTCCAACTCTAAGGCTTGAGAAATAAGTTCAGAGAAGTTAGTGTGTTTGAAGCCGACTACTTGTACTCTGATACTGGGCTTCAAGCCAGTTTCAAACCTCTTGCATCTCTCCCTACTGGTAGAGAGTAGACTCACTACATAATGGCTATGGTGGGAAAATTCTCTTTCATACTCACCATCGATCCGCCTGCTTTGAGACTTAGGAACTCTTGCGACTACGGTCTACATAAGCATCAGGGACATATTTCTGTCTAAATTCCCTGAGAAAGTCATTCCAGGTCAGCACTGCAGGTTCTACTAGACTGTGGGGAATGGTTTTCCACCAATCATAAGCATCCCCCTGTAGCAAAGACACTGAGTATTCAAATCTAAGCTCCTCTGTGCAATGTAGTTTCTTGAATACCCTATCCATCCTCTCTAACCATTGTTCAGCCTCTAGAGGATCTACTGTCCCTTTGAACTCTGTAGCCCCATATTTCATCAATTTATCATACTGCCTAGTAGGAGACTGTGGTTGTACCACGTGTCTCAGATTGGGACTTGAGTAGGTACATTACCAGCCATTTGTTGGAACATTGCAGCCATCTACTGAGCGAATTGAGCAGAAATCGCAGATCGCAGGGGGTCACTGAACCACTGACATTGTGTAGGCCTGGGGCATCCCCTTGCACCTCAGCCTCAATCGATTGATCGACTGAACGATCACCCTCTTCCATAGTCAATGTGAGGATTTTAGATCTCCTGAACAGATAACACAAGAAGATTTCCTCCCGTTAGTGCATATTTATAATGTAATGTACTGTATGTATCAAACAATGATATTGAGCAGTTGTACTATGAAGAAAGAATAATCAAATAACAGGTGAAAACATAATTTAAAAACTTTGCTCTGATACCACTAAAACATGTCACACCCTACCCCTTTGTAAGGCATAACATGATCCCGTAGTATACCTAATGAATTACCAACTCCGCTTCATCGATAATCCATTAAATACACTACAAGGGATTTTAAAAACTTTTCTTACTTCTTTACAAAGTGGTGAGCACTATTTACAGTGTGTTAAAAACTTTTGTGAATCAAGTGATAGAACTAACACATTTGAATTATTTGGAATTTCAGAAAATTTTGGCAGAGTGCCATCTGTATTTTGGATAAAGCTTCTTGTAAAACTCAGAAAAGCACTTCAATATATTTCCAAGTCTCAACTTCAACATTTTTCTCAACACAACATATTTCTCAAGTCAAATTCACAGTAATTTTTCAAAGACTGAGATAAAGAAAATATAATACAATTTTTACAAGCCAAAATAACTCATAATTAATTTACAACTGCAAGGTACAATTTGAATTTACAACTGCTCAAACCAAAAACAAAATATACATACAGTGAATATACATTACATTACAAAATTCAAAATATTGGTATACTCATTATACCCGGTAGTCTCTCGCTAGAGGTACTAGCAGCCTAGTCTGCTGCCCTGTCTGTCTATCTACCTGCGACAGCAATAAAAAGCTATCGCTGAGACAATGTCTCAGTGGTGCACAACATTAACCAAATACAATTTAAATCACAATTCATAAGTCATGTAAATAGTGGATACTTAAAACCATAGTTAAATTCAAGACGATAATGTCATAAGGAATTTAACACAATATTACAATAATCTCAGTAATCAAAACATAGCTAAATTCAAAAGACAGTGAATGTCAATAAGAATTTAAACTCATTTTACAATCTTACAATATGCATCAATAAATCACACACAGCTTTAATCATGTTCCCAAGTTCAATTCATCCCAAAAGCCGATAGCTAATGAGGTATTCAATTCATCCCAAAAGTCAATGACTAATGAGGAATAACATAGCTAGCTAGCAAAAATATGAGTACTCATTATATTCGTCCTCAACAGGCACACACCTCAACACTTCAGCCAGATAGGGAATTCAATTCATCCCACTAGACAAGCTAGCGAGGAATACAATCAATGTACATGATAGCTGTGGTTTCAAACCAATTACAGTGCTTTTCAATTAATAAGTATCCATCAAATATCTTTCAAACCATTTTTCACAATTTCACAACTTAAAACAATAATATGCAAATAGTCATAATTTATTTCAATTGAAAATAATTCAAAAGAAATAGTTGTTGTGCACAAACCTCGATAATCGTCTCTCGGTGCGACTCAGTGTTTTCTTCCCTTTTCCTGAGTCTTTGGTAACTGAGAAACACAATTTGAAGTGTTTCAGTACTAAATTAAACTGTCTCTAACGATAATGTTCGATAAGTAATTCACTGAAGGCTATTATTTGTTCAATCACCTAATATACCGACCCTTGATGCGTTTTAGTTAAACTAAGTTTTAGTGTCATTAATATCTCGCACTCGATAGGGTTTTAGGGTTGGTACGTTTTACCAAACTCATTTCCTTGTTTAGTGCATTTTAATACAACTTGCTAGATTCCAGGATACTAGTTTGACCTAGTTCCCTCGGTTTTCGGGTTTTGGTCAAAACTACAAACTTGTAGGTCTATGTCTTATGGAACGCGGGGCAAAATTTTAGGTCAATCCAAGTTAAGTAGACCAAGTTATGGTCATTATACTATTGCTGGTCAAATGGCATCAAATTAGGTCAATTTTAGGTCAATTTGGTCAACTTTGGTTCGGCCAGTTTTTGGACCCGAACTTGTGCAAGCTGTTTGACTTGCTTATGGTCATTTCTGGGCTTTGGTGTCTTCATAAGACTTGTAGGTATGGGTCTTAACTATTCATGGTTAAAATTTCAGGTCAATTGGACCTGTTTTGAGTGAGTTATGGCCTAAACACTAACTGCTGCCCAATTGGTCAATTTTCAGGTCTCAATTGCACCTAATCCGAATTGGTCATTTTCTTATGTCACCTTGCAAGCAGAATTTTGGTATGCTTTCTCAATGAAAGTTGGCACATTTTGTGCCTAGTTTCACCTCCAATTGGTCTCATACCAATTGAGGTTACACATTTAAAGTTATTGACTAAAATGCATACTGCCCTTAACTACCTTACTTAAACATACATCAATTACACACTTACATTACTATATGTCCACTTCCCTTACCAATTCTGTTTTGGTTCATTACCAAAACCATATTCCACTTTACATTAACATCACTTTGGGCAGATTACAAACATCCTTAATACACCAATTAAAACTCACATTTACAAAGTCTAAGTACAATCACATATACACCTAAACCTTACTAGTTCTTACATACACTTTACACAATCAATCTATATACATATCCATCAACCTTAATGTCAATATTTCTGCCAACACCTTCATGAACACATACATTTATCCAAGAATCCCAAGGCTGTCGAAAAGCTTCCTCAACACCAAAGTGTCCTACAATTCATCAATTTCCATTCCAAGTGCAAAATCACCATATACATATGGAATAATTTACTAGGATATTAAATCACCCTAACCAACATCAATTCTCATCAAATATATGTACAAATATTTCATCAAATACATAACTCCATGGCTGTCCAAAATGAACATATCAATAGCTTCTCAAACTTTAAATTTTTCTTCACAAAACCAACACCCATAACATGAACACAAAGTTTAACAAAGCAATCTTCAAAAATACAAACTTACCTTATGGTTGGAACTTGCTAAACCTTGATTAAACTTCTTGATTTTGGTATCAAGCTCTTCCTTATGATGTGTAGACAATTTTTAATGAAGGAACCTAAGTGATTGGAGTTGAAATGGAGGGAAGGATCAAGCTCTAAACCAAACGGCAATGGAGGATTTTATTCTTCTTCAATTCGGCAATGTTGAGAGGGTTTGAGGAAGATGAAGTTTCAGCTACTATAGTGGACTTACATCAGCCCATTTTATGTTTAGTTTAATCATTAGTGGACCACTCACACAAATAATTCATATTATAAACTTAACCCCCACTTATTCCACATTTAACCTTTAATTTTTGTTATTTACTTTAGGTACCACCAAATTAATTTTTCATTTTATTTTCTAAGTGTAATATTATTTATTTTTAATGTACATTTAGGTCAAAAGACAATTCGGGGTATCAAATGACCATAATGCCCCTGTTCGGGTTGCATTCCCGATTTTTCGGTAACACCGGGTTTTGTCTATTTTTCGATTTCTCACTTTTCTTTGTACTAATTATTTAATTTTTCTTTGATCTTCCTAATGATATTTATTCTTCTATAAGGGTCTATTTAAGTCCTAAAAATGTTTTCCGTGGTTCCCGCATCCGAGGCTAGTCAACGGTCCACGTCGTGACTTCCCGGTGCGGTCACCCATCGCTAGGATTCCCGGCTCGCTTAACTTGATCACATTTCTTTGCTATTATTTTTCCTTTGTTTTTCTTGTATTTTCTTTTCTTTTATTTCATTATTTTATGTCTCCTCACTCATATTGAAGTGTAGTTCTAGGCATCCTAGCTGTTCGGACAACACTGGTCACTGGAGTAGCAGAACACACTACCGAACTTAGGGGTGTTACAGCTTATGGCCAAAGCGGACAATTCTTCTAGTGGTTGGAGTCCAATCGTTACATTGAGAAGACAATGGAGTTAGCTTTGTTTTGTTTTGAATACCATGATATGTGCACAGACTTAGATTCTCCTTTTATTAAAGGTTAGATCTAAGTGCTTAGATTATCCTCTTATTAGAGGTTAGATCTAAGTTTTTCATTGGCCCTTTCGAAAGTTTTATTATTGTGTTGTGTACTGTGCATGATGATTCGACCTCCCCGACCATAGGGAGTTAGAATCCCGATTCGATCTCTCCAACCATAGAGAGTTAGAATCACCCTGAAGATGGCCCTTACGAATTAGTCTTGCATAATTAGTGAGATAAAGAATGGTTTTTGAATAGTAAAGAACTTCGATTTCAAATGGGATTTATGCATAATTGATTTTATTGAAATTAATCTTTATTTCCATAATTACTAGAATTACTTTAAATGTCCAGCTGTGATTTGATAAATTGAATTTCTTGATCAAAGTCAATTTAAAAAATGTTTTATATTATTGGCAATGAATATTTTGATTTTTGGAATTTGATGTGTAACACCCCTAAGTTCGGTAGTGCGTTCTGCTATTCCGGTGACCAGTGTTGTCCGGACAGCTAGGATGCCTAGAACTACACTTCAATATGAGTGGGGAGACATAAAATAATGAAATACAAGAAAAGAAAATACAAGAAAAACAAAGGAAAAATAATAGCAAAGAAATGTAGCCAAGTTAAACGAAATGAAACCTAACGATGGTGATCATGACTGGAAGTCACGGCGTGGACCGTTGACTAGCTCCTCGGATCATGGGGAACCCCGAAAACATTTTAGGACTTAAATAGACCCTTATTGAAGAATAAATATCATTAGAAAGATCAAAGAAAAATTAAATAATTAGTACAACCAAAAGTGAGAAATCGAAAAACAGACAAACCCAGATATCAGAAAAATCGAATGCAACCTAACAGGGCATTATGGTCATTTGACATAGCGAATTGTCTTTTGACCTAAATGTCCATTAAAAATATATAATATTAAACTTATAAAATAAAATGAAAAATTAGTTTAGTGGTACCTAAATTAAATAGCCAAAATGGAGTGAAAAATGTGTAAATAAAACATGTAAGCTTATTATATAGTTAAAATTGAGTGAGTGGGCCACTAAAGGAATATAATAAACACATAATGGGGCAGGTGTAAGTCCACTATATCCAGCAGAATGTTCATCTTCCTCACTCCCTTAACTTAGACGAATTGAAGAAGAAAAATCCTCCATGGCCATTTTTCAATCAAGCTCCATGCACTCCTCTATTTCAACTCCAATCACCTAGGGTTCTTCATTAAAGTTTGTCTACACATCACAAGGAAGAGTTTGATACCAAATTTAAGAAGTTTAAGCAAGGTTTAACAAGCTCCAACCATAAGGTAAGTTAGCATTTTTTAAGATTTCTTTGATAAACTTTGTATACATGTTATGGGTGTTGGTTTTGTGAAGGAAATTTTTAAGTTTGAAGAGTATTGAGATATCCATTTTTGGGCAGCCATGTAATCATGT
Organism: Hevea brasiliensis; assembly: GCF_030052815.1. NCBI lineage: Eukaryota > Viridiplantae > Streptophyta > Magnoliopsida > Malpighiales > Euphorbiaceae > Hevea > Hevea brasiliensis. The sequence continues at coordinate 84,314,777 of NC_079497.1, read as the reverse complement.
ATTGATGAAGTAATTGTACATATATTTGATGAGAATTATGTTAGTTATGATGATTTAATAAACCTAGTGAATTACTTCATATTTATATGGTGATTTTTGGCACTTGGATGGGAATTGATGAATTGTAGGACAATTTGGTGTTGAAGAAGATTTTCGGCAGCTTGGGGACACTTGAATAAATGTATGTATTCATGGAAGTGTTGGCAGAATATTGACATAGAAGGATTGATGGATATGTATATGAACTTGTTGTGTAAAGTATATGCAAAAATTTGTAATGGTTAGGTGTGTATGTGATTGTACTTAGAACTTGTAAATTGAGTGTTAATTGGTATATTGAGGATAATTGTAATCTGCCCAAAATGATGTTAATGTAAAGGGGATTGTGTTTTTGGTAATGTACCAAAACAGATTTGGTAGGGAAGTAAACATATTGCAAGGTAAATGTGTGTAATTGATGTGTGTTAAGCAAAGTAAACAAGGGCAGTGTACATTTTAGCCAATAAGTTTAAATGTGTAACCTCAATTGGTATGAGACCAATTGGAGGTGGAACTAGGCACAAAATGTGCCAACTTTCATTGAGAAAACATACCAAAATTCTGCTTGCAAGGTGACCTAAGAAAATGACCAATTCGGATTAGGTACAATTAGGACCTGAAAAATGACCAATTGGGCAGCAGTGAGTGTTTAGGCCATAACTCACTCAAAACAGGTCCAATTGACCTGAAATTTTAATCATGAATAGTTAAGACCCATACCTACAAGTCTTATGAAGACACCAAAACCCATAAATGACCAGAGGCAAGTCAAAAAGCTTGCACAATTTCGGGTCCAAAAACTGGCCGAACCAGAGTTGACCAAATTGACCTAAAATTGACCTAATTTGATACCATTTGACCAGCAATAGTATAATGACGATAACTCGGTCTACTTAACTCGGAATGACCTAAAATTTTGTACCGCGGTCCATAAGACCTAGATCTACAAGTTTGTAGTTTTGACCGAAGCCCGAAAACCAAGGGAACTAAGCCGTCCGGCTAGGTCAAACTAGTATCCCGGAATCCAGCAAATTGCAAGAAAATGCACTAAACAAGGAAATGAGTTTGGTAAAACGTACCAACCCTAAAACCCTATCGAATGTGATATATTAAGGACACCGAAACCTAATTTACCTAGAACGCATCGAGGGTCGGTATATTAGGTGATTAAGCAAATAAAGGTATTCAATGAATTGTTTATCGAACATTATCGTTAGAGACAATTTAATTTAGTACTAAAACACTTCAAATTGTGTTTCTCAGTTACCAAAGACTCAGGAAAAGGGAAGGAAACACTGAGTCCAGACCAGGAGACAATTATCAGAGGTTTGTGCACAACTAGTTTTTAACTGATTTTGTTTTGAATATTTCATATGATTAAATGACATATTTTTCTTATGTATTATGTTTAACAAGCATTGGATTTAATTCAATGATTATTGAAATTGTTATAGTAGGTATGAATTTAGCTTTGTGAAATGGTATTTCCACAAGTATTAAGCATTGTTATGGATTGAATAAATTATGTTTTAGAAAATTGTGATAGAACATATTTTGAATTGTGATGGCAATTTTCATGGAAAAATGCAATTGTATGATTTGAATTGTGATGAGCACTTTATTGGATATTGAAATTGACTTTGAATCGAATTGTATTGTGATTTGTGCTCACTAAATGGATTGTGATATTGTTTTATATCTCACTATAGATGCTTGACTAGGTTATTACCCGTCTCTCTCATTTGTTGAGAAGACAATGGAGTTAGTTGTGTTTTGATTACCATGGTACGTGCACAGGCTTAGATTTTCCTCTGATTTGAGGTTAGATCTAAGTTTATTTTATCGTTATGGCCCTTACGGAAGATTCATTATTGTGATGGTACTGTGCACGATGATTCGACCTCCCCGACCATAGGGAGTTAGAATCTGATTTGACCTCCCCGACCATAGGGAGTTAGAATCACATCGAATATGGCCCTTTCGGATTAGTCTTGCATGGTTAGTGAGATAAAGAATGATTTTTGAGATAAAGAATGATTTTTGAGATAAAGAATGAGTTTTGAGATACAGTATGATTTTTGAGATACAGTACGATTTTTGAAATACATAATGATTTTTGAGATAAAGAATGGCTTTTGAATGGTAAGGAATTTTGATTTCCATTATGGTTTATGTATAATTGATTTCGTTAGAATTATTTAAATGGTTAGTCATGATTTGATAAATTGAATTTTGTGATCAATGTCATTTATACAAATGATTTACATTATTGGCAATGAATATTTTGAGTTTTGGAATTTGATGAGTATTCAGATTCCCAAATTATTTACTGTAAATTTTGTCAATGTATATTGTACTATGTTTTAAATTATAGTTGTGCACCACTGAGTTCACCACTCAGCGATAGCTTTGTATGCTGTCGCAGGTAAGAAGAGCATAGAGCAGTAAGTAAATTTCCTTGAAGATATATTCAGATAAGCTCCAGGTATATCATAGGTATACCCATGTACATAGGTTTTGATGTATGCATGTAATAATATGTATGTAAATTATTTGAGCAGTTGTATAGAAACTCTTGTAAAATATTTTGGTATGTAATTAAATGTAAATTATTGTAAATGTAAATTTGAGATTTCATTTACTTGAATAGTTTTGTATTATATTTCTTGTATCTCAGTCTTTGAAAAATCATTGCGGATTTTAGTTGAGAAAAATGTTGTGTTGAGAAATATGTTGGAGTTGAGATTTGCAAATATATATTGAAGTGCTTTTTATAGGTTTTCTGAAGAACTGTTTTATCCAAAATACAGATGACACTCTGTCAAAATTTTTACAGAAACTCCAAATAAGTCAAATGTGTTAGTTCTATCACTTCAGTTCACAAAAGTTTTTAACACCTGTAAATAGTGCTCACCACTGTAAAAGAAGTAAGAAAAGTTTTGAAAATCCCTTGTAGTGTATTTAATGGGTTATCAGTAGACGGAGTTGGTAATTCATTAGGTATACTACGGGATCATGTTATACCTTACAGAGGGGTAGGGTGTGACATGATGAATATCCAGATTTCCAAATTCTTTGCTGTAATTTTGCTAAGGTATATTGTACTATGTTTTAAATTCTAGTTGTATACCACTAAGTTCACAACTCAGCGATAGCTTTGTATACTGTCGCAGGTGAAAGTAAATAGAGCAACTGAGTGAGATTCCTGTAGCTGCGCCTTGAAGACACATTCAGATTAGCTCCAGGCATATCATAGGTATACCCTTATACATAAGTTTTGATGTATGTATATAATTATATGTATGTAATTTATTTGAGCAGTTGTACAAGAACTTTTGTAATATTATTTTGGGTATGTAATTAAAATGCAAATTATTGTAATATTCAAATTTATTTCTGAGTTTTGTAATGAATGTAATATCCAAATTTCTTCCTGAGTTTTGAAATCCATGCGTGGTTTTCTTTATGCTAAGTATGGCTTGAAAAATTAGATTGAGTTAATTGGATTGAATGGGGATATGAAAATGATTTGCATTGGAGTGGTGGTTGAGTAAAAACATTGGGAGTGTTTTGCTTTGTAGGTTTTGAAGATTTATTTTCTCAAAATACAGCCGGCACTCTGCCAGAATTTTTGTAAAAATTACAGAGATTTTAAATATCCAAAAATTTGATTTATAACTTAGTGTCAAATAAAAGTTTTTAATATTTGTAAAAAATTTACCCACCACTTTCAAAATGAATGAAAATTGTTTTAAAATTCTTTATAGTATATTTAATGAGTTATCAGTAGGAGAAGTATGGTAATTCATTAGGTGCACTACGGGATCATGTTATGCCTTACGGTGGGGTAGGGTGTGATAAGTTAGAGCCGACTACTCACTGAAGAGGTTAGCAGAGATTTGCATAGATGAGATAGTTCGACTACATGGAGTGCCAACATTGATCATATCTAACTGAGACTCGAGATTTACTTCGAGGTTTTAGAAGAGGCTACAAGAGTCTTTGGGCACTCAACTGCACTTTAGTACGGCTTTTTCATCCACAGACGGATGGACAGTCAGAAAGAGTGATTCAAGTAACCCTTAGAACTTAATGAATTGCTGTAATTATTAAAGGAATGATAACAATGACCTGACACTAATGACATGAATGATATGATATGATAGGTATTGGAGGATATGTTAAGAAGCTGCATTGTTGATTTTCAAGGAAGTTGGGAGAAGTATCTTCCTTTGGTAGAGTTTGCTTATAATAACAGCTACCAAGACAGCATAAATATGGCTCCATACGAAGCATTGTATGGGAGGAGATACAGGACTCCCTTATGTTGGATAGAAATGGGGCAAGAGAAAGTAGTGAACCCAGACTTGGTGAGGCAGACTGAGAAAAAAGTGAAACTCATCAGAGAAAATTTGAAAGCTACCTCAGACAAACAGAAGTCATATGCCGACCTGAGGAGAAAGGATATAGAGGATGAGGTTGGCGATAAGGTATTTCTCAAGGTATCACCTTGGAAGAAAGTGCTAAGATTTGGTAAGAAGGGTAAGTTAAGCACTAGGTTTATTAGTCCATATGATGTCATTGAACGTGTGGGTCCAGTAGCCTACAGGCTAGCTTTTCCACCTGAGCTAGACAAGATTTGTAACACCCTCCCGGTAGCAACTCCGTACATTCTACTGTTCCGGTGACCGGTGTCGGTCCGGACAGCTAGAACATCCGGAAAAATATTTAAACTAAAGTTGGGAATCATAATTAACTCAAATATTAATAAGAAAAATTTAGTAAAAATTTTAGAAATAAAATACAACCAAGTTAAACGAGCCGGTGCCCTAGCGATGGGTAACCAGAGGGAAGTTGCGGTTCTCACAACGAGGAGCCCTAGACCCGGGGAAAAATTCATAAAATAATTATTGGGACTCCAGAGAAGGGTCATTGAGGTTCCTATGGCATTAGAATGCCAAGAAAATATTTAGAAAATTTTTTTAATCGGTACATACAATTTTGACCCGTTAAGCCAAACGGAGGGCATTTTGGTCATTTCGCCTTCAGAGGTGATTTTTGGCCGACTTGTCCAGTTAAGTAAATAATTAATATGACCTAAAATATGAATAAATATTACTAAAAATGAAATTGGAAATGAGTAGTGGATAAAAGAAAAGGAAAATGAAATAAAAAGCAATTTATGACACCTTGATGATGTCATTTAAAAGCCATAACCAATCACAATTAAGTAACCATTTGACTAATTAATAAAAGAGATAAATAAAGACCAAGGAAGACCAAAAACAAGCAGCCATCTTCTTCTTCAAAACGTGATCCTCTTGTCACACCCTACCCCTCTGTAAGGCATAACATGATCCCGTAGTATACCTAATGAATTACCAACTTCGTCTACTGATAACCCATTAAATACACTACAAGGGATTTTAAAAACTTTTCTTACTTATTTTACAGTGGTGAGCACTATTTACAGTTGTTAAAGACTTTGGTGAACTGAAGTGAAATAATTAACTCATTTGGTTTATTTGGAATTTCTGTAAAAATTTTGGCAGAGTTGTATACCACGACAAGACATACTCACCCCAATAATCGAAATCAATGAGGGAGGAAGCTAGCTATATAATGAGAACTCATCCACACTCACCTCAGACTGGTAAGTCAAGGAGGGAGGAACATAATCATACTCACCCCAGACTGATAAGTCAAAGAGGGAGGAATAATCACACTCACCCCATTAATGGAGGAGGAACATAGTATCAGTGTCATGCCAATTGTGAGTCAAAACAATTCCAAACATTTTACTCAAATGATCCGTAAGAATCCAATAAATTTCCAAAGTTATAATTTCATTCACAAAATGGCAACACAATTAGTAATTCACTTCAATTTCCACAAAAACCATTTACAGTGCTTTTCAATCAATAAGTATCCATCAATATCATTCAAACAATTTTTCACAGTTTCAAACCATTCACCATGTTTTTCAATCAATAAGTGTTCATCAAACACATTTCCACAATTTAAAACAATAATATACAAATAGTCAATATTTATTTCAATTGAAAAATTCAAGAGAAATAGTTGTTGTGCACAAACCTCTGATATTTGTCTCCTGGTCTTGACTCAGTATTTCTTTCCCTTTTGCTGAGTCCTTGTTAACTGAGAAACACAATTTGAAGTGTTTCAGTGCTAAATTAATTTGCCTCTAACGATAGTGTTCGATAAATAATTCACTGAATACCTTTATTTGCTTAATCACCTAATATACCGACCCTCGATGTTTTCTAGGTAAATTAGGTTTTAGTGTCCTTTATATGTCACATTCGATAGGGTTTTAGGGTTGGTACATGTTACCAAACTCAATTCTATGTATATTGCATTTTCTTGCATTTTATTGCAAATTGCTGGATTTCGGGATACTAGTTTGACCAAGCCAGACGGTCTAGTTCCCTCGGTTTTCGGGTTTCGGTCAAAAGTACAAACTTGTAGATCTATGTCTTATGGACCGCGGTAAAAAATTTTAGGTTAATCCGAGTTAAGTAGACCAAGTTATGGTCATTACACTATTGCTGGTCAAATGGTACCAATTTAGGTCAATTTTAGGTCAATTTGGTCAACTTTGGTTCGGCCAGTTTTTGGACCCGAACTTGTGCAAGCTTTTTGACTTGCTTCTGGTCATTTCTGGGTTTTGGTGTCTTCATAAGACTTGTAGGTATGGGTCTTAACTATTCATGGTTAAAATTTCAGGTCAATTGGACCTGTTTTGAGTGAGTTATGGCCTAAACACTCACTGCTGCCCAATTGGTCATTTTTCAGGTCCTAATTGCACCTAATCCGAATTGGTCATTTTCTTAGGTCACCTTGCAAGCAGAATTTTGGTATGTTTTCTGAATGAAAGTTGGCACATTTTGTGCCTAGTCTCACCTCCAATTGGTCTCATACCAATTGAGGTTACACATTTAAAGTTATAGGTCTATTTGCACACTGCCCTCTATATGTCTTTCAAACCCCAATTCAAACACACATTTAACTTGCTCTACTTTAAATCCCCATACCTAATTCTGATTTTATACCATTCCATATTCATTTATCACTTCTTACTATGGTCAATTTGGACAGAATACAAACATTCTCAATACATCAAATACAACCCTAAACCACAAAGTCCAAATTTAGCAATATATGTACATAAATACACTTAATCATTACATATAATCTCCACTACTAATTTACATATACATTCATCAATTCTTCTATGTCAACATTCTACCAACACTTCCATCAATACATACAATTATTCATGGGTTCCCAAGCTGCCGAAAACCTTCTTCAACACCACATTGACCTACAATTCATCAATTCTCATCCAAGTGACAAAATCACCATATAAACATGAAGTAATTCACTAGGTTATTAAATCATCATGATCAACACCATTTCTCATCAATTATATGCACAAATATCTCATCAAAAACGTGACTCCATGGCTGTCCAAAATGAAAACAACAATAACTCTTCAAACTCAAAAATTTTCTTCACAAATCCAACACCCATAACATGCACACAAAACTTAACAAAGCTATCTTCAAAAATACTAACTTACCCTATGGTTGAAACTTGCCAAACCTTAATTAAACTTCTTAAAATTGGTATCAAGTTCTTCCTTATGATGTGTAGACAATTTTTGATGAAGAAATCTAAGTGATTGGAGGTGGAATGGAGGGGTGGATCAAGCTTGAATGAAAATGGCCATGGTGGTTTCTTCACTTCTTCAATTCGGCAATGTTGAGGAACCTTGGAGAAGATGAAGTTTGATGGAAGCAATCTGCCCACTTAGCATATATTTTAATCCCATAGTGCCCCACTTACTTAAGAAAAATGATTTAATAAGATTTAAGTGCTAATTACACAATTTTCACTCCACTTTTGGCTATTTACATTAGGTACCACTAAACTAATTTTTTATTTTATTTTCTAAGTGTAATGTTATTTATTTTTAATGGACATTTAGGTCAAAAGACACTTCGGGATGTCAAATGACCATAATGCCCTGCTCGTTGCATTCCGATTTTTCAAGAATACCGGGTTTTGTCCGTTATTCGCTTGCTCACAATTCATTGTACTAAATATTTAATATTCCTTAGATTTTTCTAATGATATTTATACTTCAATAAGGTTCTATTTAAATCCTAAAAATTTTTTCCGTGGTTCCCGCAAATTGTAGCTAGTCAACGGTCCACGCCGTGACTTCCCGGTGCGGTCACCCATCGTTAGATTTCCCGGCTCGTTTAACTTGATCACATTTCTTTGCTATCATTTTTCCTTTGTTTTTCTTGTACTTTCTTTTCTTGTATTTCATTATTTTATGTCTCCTCACTCATATCGAAGTACGGTTCTAGGCATCCTAGCTGTCCGGACAACACTGGTCACCGGAGCAGCAGAACGCACTACCGAACATAGGGGTGTTACAATTCTCCCCCCCTTAAATAAATTTCGTCCACGAAATTTTTACCCAGTATCCATCTTACAATAGTCGTACGTTTATTTTCTCCTTTCTATACGATCGTATAACCTTCTTTTTCTCAAATTTGTATAAGTCTTTTAACAATCTAATACAATGTTTGATTTGTTTGTATAACACCAATCTCTTCTTACTATTGTGCTGTCTAATATTTCGGTTCATGTTCCTTCTTGAATGACCCTTGAGGTCATGTTAGAATTATTCATCACCATGGGTCCTCCACCATTCTAATCCATAGTCTTCCTCACATTCGTAATATTTCTTTGTTATATATGAATCAACTGCTCAAATCTCTACTTCCATAACTCTTTTTACTGTCACAATATTCTATAACTTACTTCTTTTGTACTGAACTATAACCTTTCGATATTCTAACTTTTAAGTTTTAGATCCCTAAGTAGGATTTTCAAACTTATTTCTAACAATTAAATTCTGTCATGGCATAACTATACCAAAACAGATACCATTGGTAACTATTCTTATCTGGGTATACTATCGGGTAGTACGTAGCTCTACACAATAATCTCAAGTCGATCAGAATCTAATCTACAAAGATAAATATCAAGAACATTGCATAGTTACTATGATACATCCCAATAGATCAAACTTTGTTATCTTTTATTCTTTTTGAATTCACTGACATTCGAATCTTATTCTGATTACAATATCCATTAGCAATTTCTAACAGTAACCTCCTTGCCCTCATCTAGAGCAATTCCATTACTGCATCTTACTTTTACGTCCTCTTGCCTTACATTAAGTAGGCTCGCCAATTAGCTTTATAATTTATGGTGTGTTAGAAAATACTTTTCGCCGATAAACTCTTTCAAAACTAATTTCACTTATTATCACAATCCTTATCTTAAAGGGCTAATCACTAATGCATCAAAATTTATTCCCCTATAAAGGAATAACAATAGAACATATAGTTCTAACACTAACATAAAAGTATGCAGACTCCAGGTCAGATAATACATATATATATATATCTTAGTTACCAATTGAGAAAGTACCGGCAATGATGTCAAAAGTCTCAGTCTCTTTTCTGTCGTATAGCGTATACTCCAGCTGGAGCATCACCCTGTTCTGGCTGATTCACAGTACTCTGACTTCTAGGTGTACTACCCCTACCTCTACCTCTACCTCTACTAACTGATGGTGAACTCTTTGGGGTAGAAACTTGGGTTGATCCCTTTGGTGTAGTAAATGATCCAGAACGACCTGGATTTACACAATCCCTAGCAAAATGGCCAGTCTCTCCATAGTTAAAACATGCTCCTACAGCTCTATAACATACCCCACTATGTGGTTTACCACAAGTTTCACAAAGTCGATCTGACAGCGCATTCCTGGGTTTCTGTTGAGTTTGCTGATCCGATCGAGGTGGTTTCTGTCTAAAAGATCTATCTCTACCGGACTTCTTACTATCTCTGTCGTATCCCCCAAAGTTTTTCCTCTTTCCAGTAGGACCACTAGAACTCTGTTCTGCTGACTTTCCCTCTTTTTCTGTCTTCTCTGATTTCTTTTTCTCAAGAGCCGCTTCAGATTCAATTCTTTCTAATTCTAGTGCTTGAGAAATAAGTTCAGAGAAGTTGTTATGTTTGAATCCGACCACTTGTAATCTGATACTAGGCTTCAAGCCGGTTTCAAACCTCTTACATCTCTCCCTACTGGTAGAAAGTAGACTTACTGCATAATGGCTTAGGCGGAAAAATTCCCTTTCATATTCAGCCACTGATCTGCTCCCCTGTTTCAGACTTAGGAACTCTTGCAGCTTCTGGTCTACATAAGCATCAGGGACATATTTCTGCCTGAATTCCCTGAGAAAGTCACTCCAGGTTAGCACTGCAGGTTCTACCAGACTGTGGGGAATGGTTTTCCACCAGTCATAAGCATCCCCCTGTAACAAAGATACTGAGTATTCAAATCTGAGCTCCTCTGTGCAATGTAGTTTCTTGAATACCCTATCCATCCTCTCTAACCACTGTTCAGCCTCTAGGGGATCTGCTGTCCCCTTAAACTCTGTAGCCCCATATTTCATCAATTTGTCATACTGCCTCGTAGGAGACTGTGGTTGTACCACTGGTGTCCGTATTGGGACTTGAGTAGGCGCGTTACCATCCATTTGTTGGAACATTGCAGCCGTCTGCTGAGCGAACCGAGCAGAGAACTGCGGTACTGCAGGGGCTGGTGCTGCTGAACCACTGACATTATGTAGGGCTGGGGCATCCCCTTGCACCTCAGCCTCAATAGATTGATCGACTGAACGATCACCCTCTTCCATGGTCAATGCGAGGATCTTAGATCTCCTAAACAAGTAACACAAGGAGATTTCCTCCCGTTAGTGCATATTTATAATGTAATGTACTGTATGTATCAAACAATGATATTGAGCAGTTGTACTACGAAGAAAGAATATTCAAATAACATGTGAAAACAGAATTTAAAAACTTTGCTCTGATACCACTAAAACATGTCACACCCTACCCCTCTGTAAGGCATAACATGATCCCGTAGTATACCTAATGAATTACCAACTTCGTCTACTGATAACCCATTAAATACACTACAAGGGATTTTAAAAACTTTTCTTACTTATTTTACAGTGGTGAGCACTATTTACAGGTGTTAAAGACTTTGGTGAACTGAAGTGAAACAATTAACTCATTTGGTTTATTTGGAATTTCTGTAAAAATTTTGGCAGAGTGCCATCTGTATTTTGGACAAAACAGTTCTTGTAAAAACTCAGTAAAAGCACTTCAATAATTTTCCAAATCTCAACTCCAATACATTTCTCGACACAACCATTTATCAACTCAATTCCATAGAAATTTTTCAAAGTCTGAGATAAGGAAATATAATACAATTTTCACAAGTCAAATAACTCATAATTAATTTACAACTTCAAGGTACAATTTGAATTTATAACTGCTCAAAACCAAAAGCAAAATGTACATACAGTGTCATACATTACAATACAAAATGCAAAATACTGGTATACTCATTATACCAGGTAATCCCTCGCTGGATGTATATGCAGCCTAGTCTGCTGCCCTATCTGTCTCTCTACCTGCGACAAAGAATGAAAGCTATCATTTGAGATAATGTCTCAGTGGTGCACAACATTAACCAAATACAATTTTAAATCACAATTCATAAATCATATCAATAGTGGATACTTAAAACCATAGTTAAATTCAAGACAATGAATGTCATAAGGAATTTAAACTCCAATTCACAAATTATCAAAATTCATAATAACACAATTTAGTCAAATAGTTTAAGAATACCGTATTGCCAATTCATACACAATTTGCTCAAATTACTGAATAACACAGTTTTTTTCCAATCAATGACACAATTTGATCAAATAACTGAATAATACCATTTTGCAAATCAATAACACAATCCGATCAAATAACTGAATAATATCGTTTTGCAAATCAATAACACAATTCGATCAAATAACTGAATAATATCGTTTTGCAAATCAATAACACAATTCGATCAAATAACTGAATAATATCGTTTTGCAAATCAATAACACAATTCGATCAAATAACTGAATAATATAATGTTGCCAATCAATAACACAATTTAGGTCATGACACAAATTTTTCCATATATGCCGTGTTGTATACTACGACAAGACATACTCACCCCAATAATCGAAATCAATGAGGGAGGAAGCTAGCTATATAATGAGAACTCATCCACACTCACCTCAGACTGGTAAGTCAAGGAGGGAGGAACATAATCATACTCACCCCAGACTGATAAGTCAAAGAGGGAGGAATAATCACACTCACCCCATTAATGGAGGAGGAACATAGTATCAGTGTCATGCCAATTGTGAGTCAAAACAATTCCAAACATTTTATTCAAATGATCCGTAAGAATCCAATAAATTTCCAAAGTTATAATTTCATTCACAAAATGGCAACACAATTCGTAATTCACTTCAATTTCCACAAAAACCATTTACAGTGCTTTTCAATCAATAAGTATCTATCAATATCATTCAAACAATTTTTCACAGTTTCAAACCATTCACCATGTTTTTCAATCAATAAGTGTTCATCAAACACATTTCCACAATTTAAAACAATAATATACAAATAGTCAATATTTATTTCAATTGAAAAATTCAAGAGAAATAGTTGTTGTGCACAAACCTCTGATATTTGTCTCCTGGTCTTGACTCAGTATTTCTTTCCCTTTTGCTGAGTCCTTGTTAACTGAGAAACACAATTTGAAGTGTTTCAGTGCTAAATTAATTTGCCTCTAACGATAGTGATCGATAAATAATTCACTGAATACCTTTATTTGCTTAATCACCTAATATACCGACCCTCGATGTTTTCTAGGTAAATTAGGTTTTAGTGTCCTTTATATGTCACATTCGATAGGGTTTTAGGGTTGGTACGTGTTACCAAACTCAATTCTATGTATATTGCGTTTTCTTGCATTTTATTGCAAATTGCTGGATTTCAGGATACTAGTTTGACCTAGCCAGACGGTCTAGTTTCCTCGGTTTTCGGGTTTCAGTCAAAACTACAAACTTGTAGATCTATGTCTTATGGACCGCGGTGCAAAATTTTAGGTCAATCCGAGTTAAGTAGACCAAGTTATGGTCATTACACTATTGCTGGTCAAATGGTACCAATTTAGGTCAATTTTAGGTCAATTTGGTCAACTTTGGTTCGGCCAGTTTTTGGACCTGAACTTGTGCAAGCTTTTTGACTTGCTTCTGGTCATTTCTGGGATTTGGTGTCTTCATAAGACTTGTAGGTATGGGTCTTAACTATTCATGGTTAAACTTTCAGGTCAATTGGACCTGTTTTGAGTGAGTTATGGCCTAAACACTCACTGCTGCCCAATTGGTCATTTTTCAGGCCCTAATTGCACCTAATCCGAATTGGTCATTTTCTTAGGTCACCTTGCAAGCAGAATTTTGGTATGTTTTCTCAATGAAAGTTGGCACATTTTGTGCCTAGTTTCACCTCCAATTGGTCTCATACCAATTGAGGTTACACATTTAAAGTTATAGGTCTATTTGCACACTGCCCTCTATATGTCTTTCAAACCCCAATTAAAACACACATTTAACTTGCTCTACTTTAAATCCCCATACCTAATTCTGATTTTATACCATTCCATATTCATTTATCACTTCTTACTATGGTCAATTTGGACAGAATACAAACATTCTCAATACATCAAATACAACCCTAAACCACAAAGTCCAAATTTAGCAATATATGTACATAAATACACTTAATCATTACATATAATCTCCACTACTAATTTACATATACATTCATCAATTCTTCTATGTAAACATTCTGCCAACACTTCCATCAATACATACAATTTTTCAAGGGTTCCCAAGCTGCCGAAAACCTTCTTCAACACCACATTGCCCTACAATTCATCAATTCTCATCCAAGTGCCAAAATAACCATATAAACATGAAGTAATTCACTAGGTTATTAAATCATCATGATCAACACCATTTCTCATCAATTATATGCACAAATATCTCATCAAAAACGTGACTCCATGGCTGTCCAAAATGAAAACAACAATAACTCTTCAAACTCAAAAATTTTCTTCACAAATCCAACACCCATAACATGCACACAAAACTTAACAAAGCTATCTTCAAAAATACTAACTTACCTTATGGTTGAAACTTTCCAAACCTTGATTAAACTTCTTAAAATTGGTATCAAGTTCTTCCTTATGATGTGTAGACAATTTTTGATGAAGAAATCTAAGTGATTGGAGGTGGAATGGAGGGGTGGATCAAGCTTGAATGAAAATGGCCATGGTGGTTTCTTCACTTCTTCAATTCGGCAATGTTGAGGAACCTTGGAGAAGATGAAGTTTGATGGAAGCAATCTGCCCACTTAGCATATATTTTAATCCCATAGTGCCCCACTTACTTGAGAAAAATGATTTAATAAGATTTAAGTGCTAATTACACAATTTTCACTCCACTTTTGGCTATTTACATTAGGTACCACTAAACTAATTTTTCATTTTATTTTCTAAGTGTAATGTTATTTATTTTTAATGGAAATTTAGGTCAAAAGACACTTCGGGATGTCAAATGACCATAATGCCCCTGTTCGGGTTGCATTCCCGATTTTTCGGTAATACCAGGTTTTGTCCGTTTTTCGATTTCTCACTTTTCTTTGTACTAATTATTTAATTTTTCTTTGATTTTTCTAAGGATATTTATACTTCAATAAGGGATATTTAATTCCTAAAAATATTTTCCAGGGTTCCCCGCAGTCCAGGGCTAGTCAACGGTCCACGCCGTGACTTCCCGGTGCGGTCACCCATCGTTAGATTTCCCGACTCGTTTAACTTGATCACATTTCTTTGCTATCATTTTTCCTTTGTTTTTCTTGTACTTTCTTTTCTTGTATTTCATTATTTTATGTCTCCTCACTCATATCGAAGTACGGTTCTAGGCATCCTAGCTGTCCGGACAACACTGGTCACCGGAGCAGCAGAACGCACTACCGAACATAGGGGTGTTACACCTCTCCTCCATAACCCTCCATGGAAGTTTTCTTTGATTACTTCCATTTTCCCATGAATTTGCACTATAAAACCCTAAGTCCCTTCACTAAAAGCTTGTCTCTACCTCTTGGGAAGTGTTTGGCAGCCTAGAAAGTGAAGGAAAGTGAAGTTTTAGCTTGGAGAAATCTGCCCTACAAGAGGTTAAAGTGAGGTTAGTGCCTACTTATATATATACTTCTTTGATTCCATGTTAGAAGCTTGAAATAAGTGAGGAATTGTAAATTAAATGAATAAAAGTTAAGTGTATGCATCCCTTGAATTTTCAGCAGCCCTAGGAAGGAATGAGTTTGATTGTATTAATGGACTTAGAGTGAATTGGAGATTATGTTTAAAGTGTATACATATATATATACAAAGAATGAAAGAGTTAACTAAAGAAATTGTGAAAACCATGACTTTGAGCTAGGGTTTAGGAGTGAAAATTTGACTTTGCTTATGAAATTGTTAAAGAACATTCTAATGGTCAATTAGTGACCATTTGAGAAAAGTTGACCATAATTAGGAGTGAATTATTGCATGGCAAAGTGGAATGGGCAGGCTGCCCAATGAGTGCAGCAGGGTGGCTAAGATTTTAGTCCACTTGGACTGCCATATCTTTGGCTGTGTAGGTTCAATTGGTGTTTAGCCAATTGGACATGAAACTAGGCTTATAATGGCACATTTTTTCTGAAGAAACCATGCCCAAAAGACCAAAGAAAGTGGACCAAAAGTTGGCCCCAATCCGGATACCCTGCAAACAGCCCCTGCAGAATGACCAAATGAACAGTAACTGTTCATTTGGCCATAACTCACTGTAAAGTGGTCAAATTGACCTGAAATGTTTACAGCAACAAGATAGGATATAGACAAACAACTTTCATGAAGAAACCTACCCCAAATTATGCCATTAACCCATTCAAATTATTGAACAAAGTTGAGTTATCAAACCTGCAACTCTGCAGATTTACATTTGAACAGTAATGTTTGGATGGCTATAACTCTCTCTAGAAAACTCGGATTTAGGCGATTCTTGAACCGATAGAAACCTAAGGCATAGTAGAACATTTCATATGAAGAAAGTTAGACCAAATTATGAACTTAACTTGGTTAAGTTACTGACCAAAGTTGGACCAAAATCTGCTAGAACCCAAAATCTCAGCATGAACAGTGCACGTGAACAGTAAACTTATTTTGGCTATAACTTGAGCTACAAAACTCCAATTGAGGTGATCCAAAAATGAGAATACACTTAAGACAATAAGAAACATTTTCTATGAAGGAAGTTTTATCAAATTCCAACAGTAAATCGACCAATGGAACAGTGCAACTTCGGAGCACTAAAACCGCAAATTGGCAATTTTGCCAAAATGACCTAAGCTTTGAGAAAGTGACCAAAACCAACAAGTTTTAAATGCAAAATATGGTACATTGGGAGTGTTAAAACCAATGCACCTATTGTCTATGCAAAAGTCAACATTTTAGTTGACTAATGAAGCGAATAGTGACATGAAAACTTGAAATTCAAAAATGTGAAACTTAAAAATGCAAAATTGTAACACCCTCCCGGTAACCACTCCGTACATCCTACTGTTCCGGTGACCGGTGTCGATCCGGACAGCTAGAACGTCCGGAAAAATATTTAAACTAAAGTCAGGAACCAAAATTAACTCAAATATTAATAAGAAAAATTTAGTAAAAATTTTAGAAATAAAATACAACTGAGTCAAACGAGCCGGTGCCCAAGCGATGGGTCACCGGAGGGAAGTTGCGGTTCTCCCAACGAGGAGCCCTAGACCCGGGGGAAAAATTATAAAATAATTTTTGGGACTCCAGAGAAGGGTAATCGAGGTTCCCATGGCATTAGAATGCCAAGAAAATACCTAGAAAAATTTTTCAATCGGTACAGACAATTTTGACCCGTTAAGCCAAACGGAGGGCATTTTGGTCATTTCGCCTTCAGAGGTGATTTTTGGCCGACTTGTCCAGTTAAGTAAATAATTATTATGACCCAAAATATGAATAAATATTGCTAAAAATTAAATTGAAATGTGGTAGAAAAGAAAAGGAAAGAAAAATGAAATAAAAAGCCAATTTTGACATAATGTGATGTCATTAACATACCCCCAACCAATCAAAATTTGACAAGCCTTCTTAAACCACTTAAAAGAGTCAAAATGAAGACCAAAATCACTAAAATTTCCAGCAGCCCTCACCTTCACAAATGCTCACCCGTAGCTCTCAAATCCCATAGCCAAACTTCCATTGATTTTCAACCAAAGCTCACTTTCTCTCTTCTTTTCACCATAAACCCTAAACCCCTTTCATTAAAAGTTGTCCACTCATCTTAGGGAAGTGTTTGGCAGCCTAGAGAGTGAAGGAAAGTGAAGTTTTGAGTGGGGAAAAATCTGCCCTAATCAAGGTTAGTGCATATATGAAGTTTAAAACTCATTAGTTCCATGATCTATGCTTGTAATGAATGAAAAATTGTGAAATAATGAAACAAATCCATGTGTAGCTCTACCAAAGAATTTAGGCAGCCCTATGGGAGATTGAGGTTGATTGTTTGATAAGCTTAGAATGGTTGGAAATCATGGTTATGATATTAATATGCATGGAGACTTAAGTAAGTATGTTAATCAAAGTGTATGAGTAATGAGTTTGGACATTAGGGTTTGTGTAGGTGAAATTGTGACTTAGCTTAGGAAATGGTTAGGGAACATTTTAATGGTCAATTAATGACCATTTTAGGTAGGTTGACCCTAATTAGAACTGAAAAATTGGATGGCAAACTCAAGGTGAAAACTGCCCTATGGACAGCAGCATAGGGACTGAAATTTCAGTCCCTTTGCACTGCCATAACTTGGGCAGTGGTAGTCCAATTGGTGTTTGGCCATTTGGACATGAAACTAGGCTTATAATGGCACATTTTTGCTGAAGAAAGCATGCCCAAAAGACCAAAGCAAAAGGGTCAAAACCCAGCCACAATCCGGAACCCTGAAACTGAATTCTGCAGAATTTGCCAAATGAACAGTAACTGTTCATTTGGCCATAAGTCACTGTAGATTTGGTCAATTGGTCTGAAATTTTTACAGAAACAAGTTAAGACATAGACAAACAACTTTCATGAAGGAACCTACCCCAAATTATGGCCAGAACCCATTCAACCAAGTGACTCAAGTCACTGTTCATGCACTGTAGATATGGTAAAATTCTGCAGACTGCATATCCGGGCAGCTTGGGTTTTTGAGCCATATCTGGAGCTACAAAACTCCAAATGGAGTGATTCAAAAAAGGAAATTCAACTAGACAAAATAAGGAACAACTTTCATGTTTTACATTTCTTCAAATTCCAACAGTAGCAGTGTCCAATGGAACAGTGAAGTTAGGGCACCAAAACTGAAATTTTCTGCTAGTGTGGGTTACACTTTGAAATTGCAAAAACACTTAATGCCAACAAGTTTTAAACACCAAATGTGGTATGTTGGGAGTGCCAAAGTTGATGTACACATTTTTATGCTAAAAGTCAACATTTTTGTTGACCAATGATGAATAGTAACACCAAAAAGTTGAAATTCACAAATTGACGGTTAAGAGTTTCAAATGCCCTAGTATACCTAACAAGATTGGTTTGGATAGTTTGGCATGCCAATAGGGTTCGATTAGCGATCGCACATGGCAAAAATGCCATTCTGTGATTTCATGGCTTTTAGCCATTCTGACTTTGCATTGAGACTTGGCCTTGTGCCTGATATCATTTACAGCTTGTTAGCTCGCTGGTACACCGGGAGATGCATAGGAGACCGATGGTGAGACGGCCCGAGGTACTAGGTACCCAGTGCCAGTTTACCCGTTATCCAGTCCAGTCGTCTAGTGTAGGTTACTTGGGGCAACCAAATGAATAAAAGTGAACAAAGTTAATGAATTAATGAATATACCAAGATCAAACAAAGAAAGCATACACATTGTATACACATTTATTTTCTTGCTATTTTCTTCTATTATATTATTGCACCACTAAGCATTATTGCTTAGCGCGTTGCTTTTGCCACGCGTAGGTACTGGAGACCCCGATCGTGAGCCCAGTAGACCACAGACTGGGTGAGGCCATCCGACAGTTCTGCTCAGTGTCCGTGTCACCTCACTACCTGCAGTGCATCGGTAGGGCACTAGATGCCATTTTGTCATCTTGTAATTAACTTTTTATTTTCTCATATGTATTTAGGATTTATGTAATGTATTTTGAGGTTCATGTAAATAATAAAGATTTATGGTTATGTATGGTATTAATTTGAGTATTTAATGGTTGTTTATATATGAGAACCCTGAGAAAGGGATGTTTTGAAAACTGAAAAGGTTGTTGAGACCTGAAATTGACAAATCACCGAGATATTGATATTGAGTTTTATTGATGATATTGGAGTTTGAGATGATGAAATAAAAATATTGGAAGTGTTTTTAACAGGTTCCGAAGAACGGTTTTCTCCATTTTTAGCATGTAATAATAAGGATTTTCTTAAAAATTTTCGGAACCTCAAATGAAATAATACTTTTGATAAATGGTTAAAATAAATCATATTTCATAAATTAATTTCAAAAGCATGACACAAATTAAGTAAGGTATATTAGAGTGTGCCAGTACACCGTGTGGCATTACTTATTCGGGTATACTGTACACGAGTAAGGGGTGTCACAAAAATGCCCTAGTAGGCCTAATGTGATTGGTTTGGATAGTTTGGCATGCCAATAGGGTATTGTTTTAGCAGTACTGCGAAAGGCTTTATGCCTGTATTCATGGCTTTTATGCCCGTATTCATGGCTTTTATACCCGTATGCATGGCTTTTATGCCCGATTATGTGATATCATGGCTTTTTAGCCATACTGACTGCATACATGGTTGACGTTCTGCCCCCATAGTATGACGCCCGAGGCACCGCGGTGTCCATGCAACGACCCGTTATCCATCCCATCATCCAAAGATAGGTTACTTGGGCATGGAAAAGTATAACTGTGATTGAACTGATTATTAAAGAAAATACGAAAATTAAGAATCAGGAATGATTACAAAAATACAAAGAAGCTCAAGATCATGAAGAAAATAATTAACAAAATGCATGAAGAAGTTAATATCATAAAACGTAATTAGCCCTCGACTAAACATTAAGTTGGTAATTATTCAGTTCTTATGAACACAATGGCTAAGAAATTATGATTTTTATTTGCATATTATATTTTCTTGTATTATTGGCACCACTAAGCTTTATGCTTAGCGCGTCGCTTTGCAACGCTGTAGGTAATCAAGATTTGGACAGAGGGCCCAGTAGACCACAGATTCGGTAAGGCAGTTCACAGTTCTGCATAGCGTCCGTGTCACCTCACAGACTACAGTGCATTGGTAGGACACTAGGTCCCATTTTGTATTTTGAAATTTTTGTAAATTTGGTAATTGAACTCTTATTTTATCATATGTATTTGAACAAATGTAATATAATTTTGTATTAATGTAAGTACTTGTAAATTGTGATTATAAATCACATGTGAGAATTTATTTATGATTTGAGTCTAATGATGATGTGAAATGAATTATATTTCACAAGTTATATTCAAAACTATGATAAAAATGAATTAAGATAAAATAGAGTGCTCCGGCACACGGAGTGGCATTGCTTGCTCGGCTACACTGTAGTCGGGTAAGGGGTGTCACATTTAGTGGTATCAGAGCGCAGTTTAGGCGTTTCTGGACCTAGATAGATTGCATATCATGCATTGCATTCATAAGAGTCGAGGTGACACTATTGCAGATCTGTATTTCCTGTTTATTTTAGGTTAAGGTATGGAATAAGAGAGTGAAGAGACAATGAGGTAGTGAATGGAGATGAGAAAGAGACTGTATTTAAGATGAAAAAGGATTGAGTAAATAACTGTTTGAGGATAGGATTGAGACTAAGGAGAAAGTGAAGTAGGATAACACGGAAAGGTGAAGAAATAAAGAGGTAGTAGCTCCTTGGCTATTTACATTGGATAAATTTCGAGGACGAAATTTAAATTAGAGGGGAAGAGTTGTAACACCCTCCCGGTAGCAACTCCGTACATTCTACTGTTCCAGTGACCGGTGTCGGTCCGGACAGCTAGAACGTCCGAAAAAATATTTAAACTAAAGTCGAGAATCATAATTAACTCAAATATTAATAAGAAAAATTTAGTAAAAATTTTAGAAATAAAATACAACCAAGTTAAACGAGCCGGTGCCCTAGCGATGGGTAACCAGAGGGAAGTTGTGGTTCTCGCAACGAGGAGCCCTAGACCTGAGGAAAAATTCATAAAATAATTATTGGGACTCCAGAGAAGGGTCATTGAGGTTCCTATGGCATTAGAATGCCAAGAAAATATTTAGAAAAATTTTTCAATCGGTACAGACAATTTTGACCCGTTAAGCCAAACAGAGGGCATTTTGGTCATTTCGCCTTCAGAGGTGATTTTTGGCCGACTTGTCCAGTTAAGTAAATAATTAATATGACATAAAATATGAATAAATATTACTAAAAATGAAATTGGAAATGAGTAGTGGATAAAAGAAAAGGAAAATGAAATAAAAAGCAATTTATGACATCTTGATGATGTCATTTAAAAGCCATAACCAATCACAATTAAGTAACCATTTGACTAATTAATAAAAGAGATAAATAAAGACCAAGGAAGACCAAAAACAAGCAGCCATCTTCTTCTTCAAAACGTGATCCTCTCCTCCATAACCCTCCATGGAAGTTTTCTTTAATTACTTCCATTTTCCCATGAATTTGCACTATAAAACCCTAAGTCCCTTCACTAAAAGCTTGTCTCTACCTCTTGGGAAGTGTTTGGCAGCCTAGAAAGTGAAGGAAAGTGAAGTTTTAGCTTAGAGAAATCTGCCCTACAAGAGGTTAAAGTGAGGTTAGTGCCTACTTATATATATACTTCTTTGATTCCATGTTAGAAGCTTGAAATAAGTGAGGAATTGTAAATTAAATGAATAAAAGTTAAGTGTATGCATCCCTTGAATTTTCAGCAGCCCTAGGAAGGAATGAGTTTGATTGTATTAATGGACTTAGAGTGAATTGGAGATTATGTTTAAAGTGTATACATATATACATACAAAGAATGAAAGAGTTAACTAAAGAAATTGTGAAAACCATGACTTTGAGCTAGGGTTTAGGAGTGAAAATTTGACTTTGCTTATGAAATTGTTAAAGAACATTCTAATGGTCAATTAGTGACCATTTGAGAAAAGTTGACCATAATTAGGAGTGAATTATTGCATGGCAAAGTGGAATGGGCAGGCTGCCCATTAAGTGCAGCAGGGTGACTGAGATTTCAGTCCACTTGGACTGCCATATCTTTGGCTGTGTAGGTTCAATTGGTGTTTGGCCAATTGGACATGAAACTAGGCTTATAATGGCACATTTTTGCTGAAGAAACCATGCCCAAAAGACCAAAGCAAGTGGACCAAAAGTTAGCCCCAATCCGGATACCCTGCAAACAGCCCCTACAGAATGACCAAATGAACAGTAACTGTTCATTTGGCCATAACTCACTGTAGAGTGGTCAAATTGACCTGAAATTTTTACAGAAACAAGATAGGATATAGAAAAACAACTTTCATGAAGAAACCTACCCCAAATTATGCCATTAACCCATTCAAATTATTGAACAAAGTTGAGTTATCAAACCTGCAACTCTGCAGATTTACATTTGAACAGTAATGTTTGGATGGCTATAACTCTCTCTAGAAAACTCGGATTTAGGCGATTCTTGAACCGATAGAAACCTAAGGCATAGTAGAACATTTCATATGAAGAAAGTTAGACCAAATTATGAACTTAACTTGGTCAAGTTACTGACCAAATTTGGACCAAAATCTACCAGAACCCAAAATCTCAGCATGAACAGTGCACGTGAACAGTAAACTTATTTTGGCTATAACTTGAGCTACAAAACTCCGATTGAGGTGATCCAAAAATGAGAATACACTTAAGACAATAAGGAACATTTTCTATGAAGGAAGTTTTGTCAAATTCCAACAATAAATCGACCAATGGAACAGTGCAACTTCGGAGCACTAAAACAGCAAATTGGCAATTTTGCCAAAATGACCTAAGCTTTGAGAAAGTGACCAAAACCAACAAGTTTTAAATGCAAAATATGGTACATTGGGAGTGTTAAAACCAATGCACCTATTGTATATGCAAAAGTCAACATTTTAGTTGACTAATGAAGTGAATAATGACAGGAAAACTTGAAATTCAAAAATGTGAAACTTAAAAATGCAAAATGCCCTAGTAGGCCTAATGTGATTGCTTTGGATAGTTTGGCATGCCAATAGGGTATTGTTTTAGCAGTACTGCGAAAGGCTTTATGCCTGTATTCATGGCTTTTATGCCCGTATTCATGGCTTTTATGCCCGTATGCATGGCTTTTATGCCCGATTATGTGATATCATGGCTTTTTAGCCATACTGACTGCATACATGGTTGACGTTCTGCGTCCCATAGTATGACGGCCCAAGGCACCACGGTGTCCAGTGCCAACGACCCGTTATCCAGTCCAGTCGTCCAGTATAGGTTACTTGGGTATGGAAAAGTATAACTGTGATTGAACTGATTATTAAAGAAAATACGAAAATTAAGAATCAGGAATGATTACAAAAATACAAAGAAGCTCAAGATCATGAAGAAAATAATTAACAAAATGCATGAAGAAGTTAATATCATAAAACGTAATTAGCCCTCGACTAAACATTAAGTTGGTAATTATTCAGTTCTTATGAACACAATGGCTAAGAAATTATGATTTTTATTTGCATATTATATTTTCTTGTATTATTGGCACCACTAAGCTTTATGCTTAGCGCATCGCTTTTGCAACGCGTAGGTACTGAAGATTTGGACAGAGGGCCTAGTAGACCACAGATTCGGTAAGGCAGTTCACAGTTCTGCATAGCGTCCGTGTCACCTCACAGACTACAGTGCATTGGTAGGACACTAGGTCCCATTTTGTATTTTGAGATTTTTGTAAATTTGGTAATTGAACTCTTATTTTATCATATGTATTTGAACAAATGTAATATAATTTTGTATTAATATAAGTACTTGTAAATTGTGATTATAAATCACATGTGAGAATTTATTTATGATTTGAGTCTAATGATGATGTGAAATGAATTATATTTCACAAGTTATATTCAAAACTATGATAAAAATGAATTAAGATAAAATAGAGTGCTCCGGCACACGGAGTGGCATTGCTTGCTCGGCTACACTGTAGTCGGGTAAGGGGTGTCACAAGATTCACAATGTATTCCATGTGTCGATGCTCAGGAAATATAAATCAGATCCTACACATGTTATTTCAGCAGAAGAAATAATTGTGCAACCTGATTTGACATATGAAGAAGAACCAATCAGAATCTTGGCATGGGAAGTGAAAGAACTTAGAAATAAGAGGATCCCACTATTGAAAGTCTTGTGGAGACACCATAACACAAAAGAAGCGACATGAGAGAGCGAGGAGACGATGAGGTAACAGTTCCCTTAGCTCTTCATATCAGGTAAATTTCGAGGATAAAATTTTTATTTAGAGGGGAAGAATTATAACGCCCTCACCATAGGTAGTCTGTACATTCTACTGTTTCAACGACTAATGTCTGTTTGGACAGTCAGAATGTTTGGAACTACACTTAAACTATAGTGAGGAGACATAAATTGATGGAATAAATGTTCAAAAAATATAAGAAATAATTTTGAGACTTAATTAAAGGTTTATTTAGGTAAAAATGACATTAAAGATGTCAACGAAAATTTAAGAGAATTTATTAGTCGGTACAAACAAAAATAACCCGATAAGCACAGCGAAAGACATTTTAGTCATTTCATCCCCCGAGATGAATTTTGACCTAAATGTCAATTAAAAATGAGAAAAATTAAAATAATTAAAATAAATTAAAATTATAAATTTATTTGTGGAAAGGGGAAAAGAAAATAAAGAAGAAAATAAAAGAAAAGAAAATAACATTGTGACATCATAAAAATTTAATACAATAATTATAGAATATATAAATAGATACAAGAGACAAAACCCACCTACCCAAAGCCATCATCTTCTTCTCTTTCCTCCACGGCCAAAAATCTCAAGCTCTCTCTCCCTCCATTTTTTCTTTCTCAAAGCTTGATTTCCTAAGCTTCCTCCCCATAAAACCTTAAACTCTCTTCACTAAAAATCATCCCCACACCATAAGGAATCTTTAGGTAGCCATAAGAAGAAGGAAATTTGAAGTTTTGGGAAGCTTAAAGTTGGGTCACAAGAGGTTAGTGCAAGATACTACTCCCTCTCTTCTTTAAATCTTGTAAGCATGATGAAATGAGTGAGTATAACATGAGATTGAAAACAAATGATAAGAAATTTAAGAACCCTAATTTCGGCAGCTATGAAACTCCTTGGGGTTTGATGCTTTTAAATGATGAAAATTGGTTCCATGAGGATGTTTGATAAGTTGATATGATTAGAAGTTTGAATGAGTTGAGTTTGTATAAATTGGATAATTGAAATTAGGGTTTGTGATCATGAATTGGGGATTTTGTCTTATGCTTGAAATTAACCTAATTGAGATGAAATTATTGCTTATAGAAGTGCTATGTATGCCAATTGAAGTAAGAGAGTTCGAGGAAATTGAAAAATTAGGAGTGTTTTTCTCTACAGGTTTGGGACTCATTGAGTCCAGCATGAGTTTTGAGCTATAACTGAATTTGTGTCGCTCCAATTGGTATAAGGCAAATTGGAGGTGAAACCAGACCCAAAACACTCCATTTTCCATAAAGAAACCATGCTCAAATTCTATCCAAAACTTGACCAAAACACTGTCCCAATCCGGATGACCATGCATAGAACCCTGAAAATGACCAATTAAACAGTACGCATTAATTTGGTCATAACTCCCTCTACACTGGTAACAATGACCTGAATTTTATACCATAGGAAAGTTTAGACATAGGGCTACAACTTTTATGAAGAACAAAGAGCCCAGAAAAGCCTCTAACCAAACCAAATTGCTAGCCCAAGTTGAGACACAAATCTATCTAGAACCATGTTGTCCAGAAATTGCTAGACATGAGCTTACCCGACTAGTCTTGGTAATAAGGCTATAACTTGGTCTACAAAAATCCAAATGCAATGAAACCAATGGAAAATTTTCAATAAGACATAGATCTATAATATTGGTATTTTGACCAAAACCCAAAAATCAAAGGAATTAGGTCATTTGGCTAGGTCAACTTAACATACAAATTCTGGAAATTGCCTAAATGACTACTTGACCCCAAAACAGTCCTTTAGTCATATCTTCCACTAGAAAACTCCAATTGGGATGAGCCATACCTTTCTAGAAACCTAAGAAATAGGGCTCCAACTTTTTTTTAGACTCTGTCCTCAAATTATGAATGCAAGAACCCTAAATTTCGAGTCAAAACCACTGACCTGAATTGAAATCCTGTTGACACAGGGTATAGGAATCTAGGTCAGTTAATTAGCCATAAATAATTTCACAAAATTTGAAAAATTGTGATTAAAAATTCTAAGTGACCACAAGACATAGGGCAATAATTTCTATGAAGATCACTATGCCTAAAAGTGACTGCAATATGTTCCATTAATTAGGTAAACTCTAAGTCCAAAAGCTACCTAGTTAAGGAACCAGAATTAGGAAATAAATCAGTTATGGTTGTTCGACCATAACTTGAGTTTTAAAAACCTAATTGACATGATTCGAAAGGGAAAATAAAGATAAGACATAGAAGAACAACTTCCATGAATGAAAGTGTGGCCAAACAGTGGCTACAAACTGATCAAATAGATAGGTAAAAGTAAGACACGAAAACTGAACCTAAAGAAAGGTTTATGAGATAAATTATCTTATGGTAGGAATTTAACCCTAATAAGTCATTAAACACTAAATCACATGAAAGAGGTATGTGGGACCTATTTTCCCACTATAAAGTGACATGAACATTTCTAATAAATAAGTAATAATGTTTAATTGCCTATAATATACCTAGACTTATTTATTTAATTTAGATCAATTGGTATATCAATAAGGGACTACAAATGGCAGTACTACCCATAAGAATATTCATTAACAGATAAAATTTGTCTGACATGATTGTTCTATAGGCCTTATGCCTGCCCGTTGGCCATTGTGTCTAATATTATATCTGACTTAAATGCTTGCCCGCAGGCCTCATACCTGACATGACCGATGTATACTGGATAGACATATGGCTGTCTAACTAGTATACTCCCATGTATCCAGCTTTTATAATCTGTTATAGGTTTCTTAGGTACTGATAATGATTAATTAAAACTAAATATGCAATAAGTAAACAGAAAAGATCACGATGAATTCAATTGTTTCCAAAGTGAAATAGAGATGTAAACGACCTAGATATTATGAATTGTCATATAGAATTATTATTATTATTTTAATTATTTAGTTATTGTTATTTTAAATTATGCACCACTAAGCGTTATGCTTAGCGCGTTGGTTTTTCCATCACGTGGGTACTGGAGACCAGTCCCAGCAGCCACAGTAGCAGCAGCAGTAGTGCTCATACAGAGGTCGATCAGATTTGCCAGTGTCTACTAATCACCTCGGCAGTTGTAATTTTGTTGGTAGGGCCCATGTATGTCTAGATTTTATCTTTTTATTCATTGTACATATATACATGATGTATTTCATTTTGGATTGTAATTAACTTTTGAGATTGTATATAAACTTGTAAATTATTGTCTATGAATTTCTATATGAATGCAATAGACGATAACCTTTTGAGATCTCATAAATAATTGTGAATGATATGATACAATAGAATATGATATGGAAAAATGTGAAATGAATATGAATATATTAACAGGTAATTAGTGGAACCTGCCAGATGCTAACAAAACAGAGGAGGCTCTGATCGGGTCTTTATAAAAAAATAATAATAATAATTTCTACACCTAGATTACCTATTTTTAAATGATATTAAAAATTTACAATGGACATAATATGACAAGATAGGGTGCTCCGGTACCGAATGTGGCACTTCTTGCTCGGCTATACAGTAGACGGGTAAGGGGCATCACAGATATGGTTATCCCTTATTCATGATTTCTTTGAATAATCATTGGCAGGCACTGAGCGTCCAATATGATTGTTCCTACGGCTTTTATGCCCACTATATTGCATACCCAGCAGGCACCGATGTGTCCGACAGTATGATGGCCCGAGACACCGAGTGTTCAGCGCTAGTAAAACCAACATATCCACTCTAAACAGTTTTGTTAAAGGTTACTTTGGGCACTAAAACAAATTAAGAAAGTTGAATATCAAAATACAGAAAAGAAAAGATCCTATGGAAATAAATAATGTCCAAAGATCGTGGAAATGTAGAAATATAAGAAAAATGAGAGAAAGTTAAACAAATGAAATAACTGCAACTTTTTGAGGTCATAAATCTACATTCTTTTAAAATGATTTATGAATATTTAAATTTCATTTATCTTATTTCATACAAGCATGACATTATTTTTATTTATAGATGGTATTTTTATTATATTAGTACACTACTAAGCAGAAATGCTTAGCGCAATGGTTTCTCCTTGCGTAGGTTCAGGCGATAAGACTCAATAAACATTGAATAGGGATTGTGGTTGGATCTACAGTAGTAGTCTTTGTCACCTCAGCACGTCATTTTGGTATAGATTTTTGGCCCACAGTAATGCATTACTATGTACATTGTAATTAAGCAAAGATGTAATTAAATTTTTGGATTGTATGATAAATGTGTACATATTTTGTAAATGAATGAAATGAAGAAATTTATGCACAGAAATGGAAGTGATTAGAAAAGGAATTATGAATTGTGATGTTGAAATTGATATAGATTTCATACTTTCCAATATAGATGATTTGAACAGGTCAATTCTTTAAAATATAGGGAAACTCTTGCAGTTTTCCATTTAAAATTGCAATTAAATCATGATAGAACTAAATTGATCATCAATTGAATAGGATAAGATTAGGTGCTTTAGCACAGGATGTGACATTCCTTTGCTCGGCTGCACTATAGATCGGATAAGGGAGTGTTACACAATCGACCAATCGGTGAGTAGTTATTGATTTTATAATTTTAATATTATTATACATTCAAGACATACTCATATATCGCATATAAATATATGTATGCAGCTAAATACTAGGCATGCGTTATGTTGCATTTTCTTATTCGCAAAAATGGATGTAGGTGTCACCTTAGGGTTTGGAGCTGTGTGCATGTGTCGGCGTGCGTCTAGGGTGGTGTAATGGATATGGGTAGGACAGGCAAATCGGTTTGAGCTAGTCTCACTTGGGGCCTAGTCCTTTTTGTGAAAGTCAGGGTGAGTATAGCTTTGAGTTGATCTCACTGCCGCATTTGGATTATTAAGCAAAAGTACGGCTCAAGTAATCTCCTTGGCAGGCATTGGATTAAGAGAGCTATCCTATATGTATATATACTGTCGTGATATACGGGTGTGTGAGTGCTCCAAAATATTCTTTGTGCTAGTGTTATTTGAATTTGGCTAAATATGATGATCTGTATTGCATTTCATCCTTAGGAATGCATTAGTTTTAGATAGTTATAGAAATTATATTTAAAATCAATATCTTACTCTATGAGTCGAACGCTCACTTCTATTCACCCTATTTTTTCAGGCTACAGGATGAGTTCTTTTTTAAAATAACCTACTTCCTTCCTTGCAGGTTTATTAGCAATTATTTATCTGTATTATTATTTCCCAAAATTGTAAGCTAGAACTCCACATGTATTAGCAGTAGTAATAATCTTATCGGGTAGTATGTAAATTTAAGTTTTGGTATTTTAATAAATGCAAAACTTTTATAATATTTAAAATATTTACAAATGATGGTATCAGGGTTAAGCTGGGCTCCCCTAACTTTAGTTTTTAATGGTTATCGGGTTTGATTAATCTGAATAAAAATATAATATTTTATTTTATTCACATGTTGGGCCTCAGTTCTTGGCCTTGGTTATGGATTTGGGAACAGTAAGGCTTACTACGGGTCTCAGAGGTTTTATGTTGGCCTAGATCTTAGTGCCGATTCGGCTCGTGGAATCAAGTCGTGACATTTTGTCAATTAGAGAAAAAGAAACACACAAAAATATAGGGAAAAAAATCATATTATATATCAAAGTTAATTAGGCTTGGGTCCTATGACAAAAAATAAAGTTTTTAAATATAAAAACTTATTTGTTATTAATATTTTTTTAAATAGCTACAAATTTATAATAAATAAAATATTTGACATTGAATAGGACTAGAATTTCACATCTAATTGTATAAATGCAAATTTTTATTTAATTAAATAATTAATATTTAATAATAATTTTATAGTTATGTTAATTAAAAAGTTAATTTTTTAATTATAATTTTTTAATATAATATTATAAGTTTGTAAATATTTAGAACAATTAAAAAAAATAAATTAGTGAAAGTGAAATTTAGTGTTCAAGGTTATTTATTAATTTTATTATAATAATTTAATTAATTTTTGATAAATTAACGATGCTTATAAAATTAAGAATGTATAATTATAAAAGAACTTCTAGTGTAAATAGAAATACTACCAAAATAATATTCAAATTTTAATTTCTTTAATTATTGTAATATTAGAAATTAAAATTATTTATAAATTTAGCAATGAATTAGTCGTCGCTAAAAATTTTTAATGATAAATTTGTATAAAATAGCTTCTCATTTCTTGAAATATTAACTATATATAGATTATTGCTAAAAAATATTAGTGACAAATTTATATAAAATAAATTCTGATTACTAAATATATATATTAAACTTTTAATAAATAAGATGATAATTATAAATTAATAGCATTTTTATTCTTATTTATGCTATCTGGAAAAATTTAAACATAAAATATTTTTATATATATCTCAAACTTTTATGAATAATTTAAATGTTAAAATCAAAATTTTATAAATAAGTGATATTATTTTTGTAAAAAAATAAATTACATACTTGAATATATATATATATATATATATATATATATATATATATATATATATATATATATATATATATATATATATATATATCCTGAAAATTTTTTTGACTCCACTCTTAATTATGAAGAGCATTTCTTACAAAATCAATGTATACTTCTAAAAGCAGTAAATTGATGAATTTTTAAATTACATAAAATGTTTTTAATAATTTTCAATAAATTTAATAAGGAAATAAAATTGCATCAATTTTATATATATATATATATATATATATATATATATATATATATATATATATATATATATATATATATAACTTTTTGAAAAACTGAGTCATGAAACACGTGAGTCATGAAAAATGTGTCAGAAATCAATTGCAAGAAATCGTGGAAGAAAGGACATTGTAATCAAATCATGATAACGGCTGGTAGATTGGCATTACATTCGGAAAAAGATGTGTAAATATAAAAAAAAAAAAAGAATCTGTTCAAATACACATGGAATATATCACTTTATACCATGATCAGTGATATCACCAGCCTTTCAAATTGCCAAACTATGAACGTGACTTCAAGTTACTCAGCCATTGGGCTATCTTCCCTATTCCAATTCACAATTCATTAGGCACTAGGACAATTGCTGCTTCATGTTCTTTTTCTTTTATCCATGGATTAAAGATATGGTAAAATGAATGAAAGATTAAAAAATAAAAAATAATAATAAAAACTTTGCCGATGAAAATTTTGTCATCACATGGAAATAAGCATAGCATCATCAAGCGTGGATTGATGGGACCGTGGATTGAACCTGGACTGGACCACCTGAGGCTCAATTCATGATGAAACCGGTTCCTCCACATGAACAATTCATAGATGCAGTGGCAGTTCACGACGTTACCATTGATCCAACCACTGGCTTAGCGGTTCGGATTTACATTCCAGAGAAAGACAACACTATCGAAAACTAGAGCAAAGATATGCTACATGTGATCTTTCATTTCCACAGCAGTGGTTACTGTATTACCCAACCTGATTGGTTGATGTACTACCACTTTTATCTCATCTTGTATGCTCAGCTCATGTCGTTTGCGTCTCCGTCTACCTCTGACGTGCCCCTGAGCACCTACTCCCAGCCTCATTCGATGACGCTTATGCTATTTTCCTGTGGCTTTGCGCCCTAGCTGGTGGTGAGTCACATGAGTCATGGCTCGAAAGTTATGCTAATTTTTGAAGAGTTTTTGCTATCGGTGATAGTATAGGTGGGAATTTAGTGCATAAAGTTGCAACTCAAGCTGGAGCTAATGATGTGGAGCCATTGAAGCTAGTTGGTGGCATAGCTATTCATCCTGGTTTCTTACGAGCCGAGCCGAGCCGAGTAAGTCATTCTAGGAATTACCTGAAAACCCCTTACTAACACGTGAAATGGTAAAAAAGTTCATGTTGTTAGCATTGCCTTTTGGCAGCACCATGGACCATCCAATAATTTGTCCAATGGGTGCACAAGCGCCGTCGCTAGAGACCCTTTCGCGGCTGCCGATGTTAGTAGTGGTGGCGGAGATGGATTTGCTTATCGATACTGAATTGGAGTATAGTGAAGTGATGAAAGAGGCTGAGAAGGAAGTGGAGGTTTTGATTAATGAAAGAATGAGTCACAACTTCTATTTGAATAAAGCAGCCATTGAACTAGATGAAGTGACAGCTACTCAAGCTGAGAAGTTAATGTTAGAGATCACAAGCTTTATCAATAAGCATTGATCAGGGATTTCAGAAAAAAGATGAATAAGATATGATTTATAAGAATCCGATCTAAATAAGTTTTTTTAATAATAAATTATTTATTATTGTGTGATATATAAGAAAATATAAAAGCTATTAGCTATCTAGGCAGTGTACAATATCCGTTCAACAAATGCCAAATTTTAAGAGAGGATATTTTTAAGTTATATGACATTAGATGTTGAAGAAAATAATTTTTTTTAAGAAGTTTTGAATTTATAAAATATTAGGTGTAGATATATTAAAGTGGAGTGTGTTCATTATTAACTAAACGAGACAACCAAAAATTGTGGTGGTAGATATGACAACAAGCATTATTCATATCATGTCACCTTTGTCCCTTCCAAATTCTTGCATCCCATCCGATGGAGAGCAGGATTATTAAGAATATTAATCAGGTCCAGGTTTGCATTCGAAAAAAGTGCTTTTATGAGTACCCTATTCGCATTCCTAGTTTTTTTGATATTGATAATAATAACAAAATTCTAGTAATTACATTAATATACAACTACGCTTTTAAGAATAATATTTGTGAAATACGAAGACTAAAAAAATTTAAAGACTTATAAAAATTTATCTGTTATTAATTTTTTTTAAATAGCTATAAATTTATAATAAATAAAATATTTGGCATGGAATATGATTAGAATTTCATATCGAATGGTATAAATGTAAAATTTAATTAATTAAATAATTAATTTTTAATAATAATTTTATAATTATATTAATTAAATAGTTAATTTTTTAATTATAATTTTTTAATTTAATATTATAAATTTATAAATATTTAGAATAATTAAAATAATAAATTACTGGAAGTGAAATTTGGTGTTTAAGGTTGTTTCTTAATTTTATTATAATAAATTAATTGATTTTTAATAAATTAATAATACTTATAGAATTAAGAATATAGAATTATAAAAGAATTTTTTGTATAAATAGAATTACTAATAAAATAATATTAAAAATTTTAATTTCTATTAATTATAGTAATATTAGAAATTGAAATTATTTATAAATTTAGCGATGGATTAATTGTCGCTAAAAATTATTAGTAAATTTGTATTAAATAATTTCTCATTGTTAAAAATATTAGTGACATATATAGATTATCACTAAAAATTATTCATGACGAATTTATAGAGAATAAATTCTTGTTATTGAAAATATATATATTGAATTTTTAATAATTAAGATTATAATTATAAATTAATAGCATTTTTATTCTTATTTGTGCTATCCGGTAAAATTTGAATGTAAAATATTTTTATATATATCTCAAATTTTTATGTATAATTTAAAATATTAAAATTAAAATTAAAATTTTATAAATAAATTATATAATTTTTGCAAAAAAATAAATTACATACTTGAATTATATATATATATATATATATATATATATATATGTATATATATATATATATATATATAAATCGACTCAATTTTATTTTCTTATTAATTTTATTGAAAATTTATTGAAAATTATTAAAAATATTTTGTATATTTTAAAAATTCATGAATTTACTTCTTTGAGAAGTATATAGTTCTCTCATTATATTGCCCCTCAAGAAAAATTTTTTAACCCCACGCTTACTTATGAATAGCATTTCTTACAAAATCACTCT
This sequence comes from Hevea brasiliensis, assembly GCF_030052815.1. NCBI lineage: Eukaryota > Viridiplantae > Streptophyta > Magnoliopsida > Malpighiales > Euphorbiaceae > Hevea > Hevea brasiliensis. The sequence continues at coordinate 84,280,149 of NC_079497.1, read as the reverse complement.
CTCTCTTTCTCTTTATATATATATATATATATATATATATATATATATATATATATATATATATATATATATATATATATATAACTTTTTGGAAAACTGATTCATGAAACATGTGAGTCATGAAAAATGTGTCAGAAATCGATTGCAAGAAATTGTGGAAGAAAGGACATTGTAATCAAACCATAATAATGACCGGTAATTTGGCATTATATTTAGAAAAAGATGCGCAAAAAAAAAAAATCTGTTTAAATACACATGGAGTATATCATTTTATACCATGATCAGTGATATCACCAACCTGTCAAATTGCCAAATTATGAATGTGAGTTCAAGTTTAAATGCCCCACCGGGATGTACTCAGCAATTAGGCTATGTTCTCTATTCCCATTCACAATTCATTAGGCAGTAGGACAATTACTGCTTCATGTTCTTTTTCTTTTATCCATGTATTAAAGACGTGGTAAAATGGCTGAAAGATTAAAAAATAAAAAATAATAAAAAAAACTTTGTCAATGAAAATTTTGTCATCACATGGAAATAAGCATGGCATCGTCAAGCGTTAAACTATTGTCCATGAAGGTCACATTGCGACACTAAATTTAATTAATTTTAAAAATAGAAAACTTTCAATAATCTCAATTTAATTAAAAAAATTCTTTTTTTAAATAAAATATTCATATTCTTATTATTTTAAAATTTAAGTAAATTAACTAATAAGTATATCACACAACTGATATATTTAAAATCGAAAGTGTTCACTCTCTCAAATTTCAATACCCTAACTAGAAAATAATAATAATAATAATTGAGTGATTCTACAAACTGCACACATTTTTCTCGTTGTGTTTTTTAATTAAGAAAAAGGTGCTAAATCTGTGTCTTATTAAAAATACTAATAAAATATGACCTGACAACCACTAACGACCATTCCACTAGAAAATATGAGGCTACTTTGCAAACAAAGGGTATCATGGCCAACCCAAAGCAACTCGTAGAGGAATTTCTAGTTGGCTTGGAGTATTCAACGATGGGACCATGGATCGAACTTGGATCGAACCACCCGAGGTTTAGTTCATGATGAAACCAGTTCCTCCACATGAACAATTCATAGACGGAGTGGTAGTCCTGATGTTACCATCGATATAACAAGATATGGACATACCTTTCGAGGGTGTATCCTTGTCCTTTAGAGAAGCAAGATACTCAGGGTAGTTCCTTTTCCAGTGTGGTTCTAATCCCCTTAATTGTCCGGACCGACTCCGGTCACCGGAACAGTGAAATATACCAGGCTATACAAATAGGGGTGTTACAAGTAGAGTATCGTTCCCATGAGGAATTTGATTAGTAAGTACCAATCTACACAGTAATTTTGACTGTCTAGGCTATTGAATACTTAGGGAATGAAGTTTGTTAACCTTAAACACTAGAATGGTAAACTTAAAACGAAATGATTTATTTGAAATAATTCTGGAATTAAGATTTCGCACTTGAATCTTACTAGGGATGTTATCTCATTTATTTACTAAATTGAGGATCATTTTCCTTGATGGACATTAGTCCTAAGTTATCCTAAATCCTCTTTCAAGGCACCTAGGGTGCATTCTAATTAACTCAAACCCATCATCCATCATCTAGTTAATTAGAATACACCCTAGGTGCCTTGAGAGAGGATTTAGGATAACTTAGGACTAACATCCATCAAGGAAAATGATCCTCAATTTAGTAAATAAACGAGATAACATCCCTAGTAAGATTCAAGTGTGAAATCTTAATTCCAGAATTGTTTCCAGAATTGTTTCAAATAAATGATTTCATTTTAAGTTTACCATTCTAGTGTTTAAGGTTAACAAACTTCATTCCCTAAGTATTCAATAGCCTAGACAGTTAAAATTACTGTGTAGATTGGTACTTACTAATCAAATTCCTCATGGGAATGATACTATACTTGTAACACCCCTATTTGTATAGCCTGGTATATTTCACTGTTCCAGTGACCAGAGTCGGTCAGGACAATTAAGGGGATTAGAACCATACTTAAGACAACTAGATAATCTATAAACACAAATAATTAGTTAAGTATGAATAAGAAAAATAGAACATAAGAAGTTAAACGAGCCGAGAGTTACAGCGATGGGTGACCTTCTCGGGAAGGACTGCGAAGCCATTTTAAACTCAAATTTCGAATCATAAAATGTGACGCTGCGGTCCTTAGGACCATTATAAATATAGTGGAAAAGAGAAAATCATGAAAAAGAACTGTTAAGCCAGTCAAATAATTAGGTCAAGGAGCCAGAAGAAATATTGAATTATTTAAAAACTGGGTTGAACCGGCGAGGTGCTATTTGATCAATTGACCCCGAGAGCTGACTCCTGGCCTAACTGTCAAATAAAATTGGAGAAAAAAAAATTTTGGGATCGAGAATTAAATTAAAGAACTAATAGACAAATAAAAAATAAAAAAAAGAAGGAAAATGAAAAGGTGAAGGGAGATGAAATCATGCATGACATCATGCATTATGCCATAAATCCTATAATTAATAAATTTGATTAAAGTGATTTTTTGTGGTCTTCCATAAGATAAAATAACATTAAAAAAAAAAAAAAAGAAAACCCACATCTTCTTCCCTCACGCAACTAGCCGAATTCACTCTCTCTCCCTCCTCCATGAGTGTCCACCATTAAAGAGTTATTCAACCTTGAATAACTTGAGGTTCTTCCACTAAAATTAACCCTAAACACTAGAAAGCTTCTTAAAAATCCTAGACAAGAAGTATAGAAGAAACAAGGAGGAAGAAAAATAGAAAATTGGAGTTTTGGGAATCCAAAGCAATGGTTAGTCTTCCAACTTCCAATTATCTAATCAAATGCATGTTTAGTTATTTAAATGAGCTTAGAAACTAAAGAAATGAAACAAAAACACTTGTGGAGGACTAAACTGAAATTTTGGCTAGCATGATGGGGAGTGTGATTTGCATGGTTTGATTGTTTTGGATGGTAATATGAACCTTAAATAGTTAAATGGTTATAATTAAAGGCTTGAATTGGCAAAATGAAAGGAAATTGTGAACTAGGGTTTGGACACTTAGAGTTTAGAGACCAAAAATGTGAGAAATGGGTAAATGATATGTTTGACTTAGTTTGAAGTGGGAAATGGTCAATGGTGACCAAATGAAGTGTGTTGGAAGTGTTGTAGTTGAGATCAAATTCGGATTGAGTATGGTCATGCTGCTGGCGACATGACCAAGGTCCTTTTGAGGGACCAAAAATGGAAATTTACAAGTCTAATTGATATGAGACCAATTGAGAATGAAAATAGACACTAAATGACACAATTTTCATTTAGAAACCATGCCCAAAAAGTGACCAAAACCTAGTGAACAAATTGATCAAACTTGGAAAATCTCAGTCTGCCCTGTACAAAACTGACCAAATGAACAGTGTTTGTTCATTTGGCCATAACTTGAGCTAGGCAGGTCTGAATGACCTGAAATTTTACCAGTGGTTAGATGAGATATAGACCTAAAACTTTAATAAGAACACAAACCCAAATTATGCCATTAGCCAAGTCATTTGGCCACCCCAAATTGGTGACCTAAAACTGCTAGAACCAAAATTGCCCAGAAAATCTAGGTTAAGTCTAATCCGGCAGCTATGGTTTAAATGGCTATAACTTGAGCTACAAAACTCCAATTGGAGTGATTCAAAAAGGGGGAATAAACTTAAGACAATAGGAAACGTTTTCTGTGAAGAAAGTTTTGCCAAATTCCAACAGTAAAATGACCAATGGAACAGTGCAACCTTAGACACCAAAACTGAAAATTTATCAAATTTGCCTAAAAGACTTAGAATTTGAGTAAACAACCAAAACCAACAAATTTAGTGACCAAAATGTGGTATGTGGGTGAAGTTGGAATTCCCATACCTATTAAGCCTTAGAAAGTCAACAATTTGACTTGAATAGTGTAGTGAATAGTAACCACGAAACACAAAATTTAAAGAACGTCGAGTTTAGCACATTAGAGCTAGGTAAAAGTGAAGTTAAATTTATTTTTGGATTTATGCTAAGTTATGGCACTGAAACACTGTAAAATTGTGTGTTTCAAACCCGAAGAATCAAGTTAAGGCCAAGAGGCGACTCGCTTAAGGTTTGTGCACAACGTATAAATTCTGCAAATTATTTTCTGCATATGGTTTTGAATAATTTAATATAGTGAACTGTGACATTATTTATGATGCTTTGATTTAAATTTGTTGAAAGTTATTGTGCATATTTGAAATGGCAATGTTTGGTAAATTGTTAAGATAAGTTTTGAAACCACAGTCTTGCATGACTAGTGGGGGTAATCAGTTTCGAATTTTGATTCCTTCTCTAGATGAAGTATTGAGGTGTGCCAGTAGAAGAGGAATTTGAATGGATATCCATATATTTGAGCTAGCTAGCCTTGTGATGTGACTTCTCCTTAACCTTTGGCTATTGAGATTATATTTGTTTCGAATGGCATGATATAACTGTGGGTTTTATGAAATGTGATTTGATACTTCAAAAATGAAATTGTTTGGGATTAAAATCTCATAATTCATGTTTTGTATTTAACTCTCATGTTCAGACCAATTTTTGAATAAGTGTGATTTAAATTCTGCATAAAGATTATTTTAGTATGTTGTGCACCACTGAGTCCTAGTACTCGTGATAATTTATTATTCTTTATGTGAGATATAGAGACTAGAGGAGCAGCAGACTGAGCTGCTGAGGATTGAGGATCTATCAGCTTGAAGTTATCGAATATAATTTAAACCCTGACTGTAGATATTTCTTTTGATCTATATAATGCACATAAATGTATGGACATGTAAAAATGGGTCTTGAGCAGCTTGTACAAAGTTTGTATAAAATTTGTAATAAATTTTAGTTTGGATTTTTTGAATGTAAATTTTAGTATGATATATATATAATTGTTTATCTTTATTGAAATATGAATGAATGATATTGATTGACAGTATTTTGAGAATTATTGAATTTTGAAATTTGAGAAAATGGTTGAGATTGATTGTGAAATTGAAGAAGTGGTTGAAAAATTATTGGAAGTGCCTTCTTTTCAAGTATTTGAAGAACTATTTTCTCAAAATCAAATAGAACTCTGCCAAAATTTTTATAAAATTTGCGGAAAAATAAAATGGACCAAAAATATTAACTAGTCTTAATTTTAATTAAATGTTTTATATACCTATCAGAAAATGCTCACCACTTATAAAAAATAAGAAAATTGTTTTAAAATCCCTTGTAGGGTACTTAGTGAGTTATCGGTAGGTGAAGTTTGGTAGTTCGTTAGGTATTCTACGGGATCATGTTATGCCTTACAGAGGGGTAAGGTGTGATATGTTTTAGTGGCATAAGAGCAAAATTTTTGAAGTATGTTTTAACTTCAGAATTTGTATCTTTTCTTTGTTAAGTACAACTGCTCAATGTCCATATTTGTTACATATAGTGCATTACATCATGAGTATGAACTAACGGAGGGAAATCTCCATGTGTTACTTGTTCAGGAGATACCCTAACTTCAGACTGAAATGGAAGAAGGGGATCACTCAGTCGAGCAATCTGTTGAAGATGAGGCATAAGGGGAAGCCCCAGCTCTATAGAATGTTAGTGGATCAGTAGCACCAGCCCCACAAATGCCACAGTTTCCTGCACAGTTTGCACAGCAGATGGCTGCGATGTTTTAACAAATGGCTAGGGGTATGCCTGCTCAAGCTCCACCCCAGACACCTGTGGCACAACCACTGCCTCCAGCCAAACAGTATGATAAATTACTGAAGTATGAGGCTGCAGAATTTAAGGGTACAGTGGACCCTTTAGAGGCAGAGCAATGGCTTCAAAGAATGGACAAAGTATTTAAGAAGCTGCACTGCCAAGATGAACTGAAGTTTGAATACTCCGTTTCACTATTGTAATCGGATGCATATGATTGGTGGAAGACCATCCCCCACAGCTTGGCTAAACCACCAGTGCTGACCTGGGATGACTTCATTAGAGAATTCAGACAGAAATACATCCCAGATGCATATGTTGATCAGAAATTGCAAGAATTTTTGAGTTTGAAATAAGGGAATAGATCAGTGGCAAAGTATGAGAGGGAGTTCTCCCGCTCAAGTCATTATGCTGGGAGTCTCCTTTCTACCAACAAGGCAAGATGCAAGAAATTTGAGACTGGTTTGAAGCCCAGTTTGAGAATGCAAGTAGTGGGATTCAGACACAGCAATTTTTCAAAACTTATGTCTCAAGCACTTGAGCTGGAGAGAATTGAATTAGAAGCAACCCCAGTAAAAGAAAAATCAGAGAAAGCTGAGAAATAAGAAAAAGATAAGGTGGAAAAATCAGTTGAACAAAGTTCTAGTGGTACCTCTGGGAAAAAGAAGAAATTTAGTGGACCCAGCAGGGGTCGAGATGGAAGATTTGGTAGAGGCAGATTTTCTAGACAGAGACCCACTAGGTCTTATCAGCAGTCGAGCAGGGGTTTATATTCTGCCCGCCCCTATGAGACTTGTGGCAAGATTCATATGGGGGAATGCTATTGGGCCACTGGAGCCTGCTTTAACTGTGGAGGCAAGGGCCATTTAACTAAAGACTATACTAGTGCTCCTAAATATGGTCCAGCTCCTACTACTGCCAAAGGATCTATTCAGAGTCCTACTCCAAGAGGTTCACAGTCTGTTGGCAGCGGAAGAGGCAGAGGTAGAGGCACCTTACAGCGATCGAGGGCATGGTTGGTCGATCGGCTGAGGAATGCTTCAGCTAGAGTCTACAAAATGAGACAGCGAGAAGAGGCTGAGACTTCTGATGTGGTAGCCGGTACATTCTCTATCTCTGATCAAGATGTATTTATGTTGTTTGATCCGGGTTCAATCCATTCAGACCATACCTCGACCAGTTTGTTGTGGTATTCATAGATGATATATTGGTCTATTCGAGGAGTGCAGAAGAGCATGATAGACATCTGCGGATTGTACTGCAGACTCTAAGGGAGAAACAGCTATATGCCAAATTGTCGAAATGTGAATTTTGGCTGAAGGAAATATCTTTCTTAGGGCATGTAGTATCGGAAGAGGGCATCAAGGTAGATCCAAGTAAGATTGAAGCTGTTCTTAATTGGAGGCCACCCAAAAATTTCACAAAGATTCACAATTTTCTGGGTTTAGTTGGATACTACCGTCGGTTTGTGAAGGGATTTTTAATGTTGGCATCTCCATTGACCAAGCTACTTAGAAAAGATGTGAAATTTCAGTGGACGGATAAATGCCAACAGAGTTTTGATGAATTGAAGAAATGTTTGATTGAAGCTCCAGTCCTTACTTTACCTACTCCAGATAAAGAATACACAGTTTATAGTGATGCTTCTCACAATGGGTTAGGCTGTGTATTGATGCAAGATCGAAATGTTATTACCTATGCATCACGCCAGCTAAAACCGCATGAGAGGAATTATCCAACACATGACTTGGAGCTTGCAGCTATTGTGTTTGCTCTTAAGATCTGGAGACATTATTTGTATGGGGAGAAATGCTACATCTACACAGATCATAAGAGTTTGAAGTATGTGGGCACCCAGAAAGAGTTGAATTTGAGAAAGAGGAGATAGTTAGAGTTGATAAAAGACTATGATTGTCTGATAGACTATCAGCCAGGGAAAGCTAGTATTGTGGCTGATGCCTTAAGTCGCAAGACTATGGCAAGTCTACGGGTTACTCCTTTGTCTATGGTACATAAGTTGAGATCATTACATGCCATCTTAGAGATTAATGATGAGGGGCAGACAGCAGTTGCATGGCATGTACAGCCAGTGTTGATTGATCAGATTAGAATGGCTACTCAGAATGATCAGAAATATCAGAAGCTGTTGGAAGAAGTCCGGCAGGGCAAGAAACCAGAATTCTCAATCAGAGATGATGGTCTATTGCTACACCAGGGCAGAATGTGTGTTCCTAATGATGTTGATTTGAGGCAGATCATTTTGAAGGAAGCACATGAGTCTCCTTTTGCCATGCACCCTGGTGGCACAAAAATGTATAGAGGGCTAAAGGAGCATTACTGGTGGATGGGTATGAAAAGAGATGTGACAGAGTTTATATCCAAATGCCTAACTTGTCAGCAAGTGAAGGCAGAGCATCAAGTACCCGCTGAGTTATTACATCCACTACCAGTACCAGAGTGGAAATGGGAGAGAATAACAATGGATTTTGTGATAGGACTTCCGAGGATACAGAAGAGTCATGATGCTGTATGGGTCATTGTTGACAAACTGACCAAGTCTGCTCATTTTCTGCCGGTTTGGATGGATTAAAGTTTAGAAAGATTGGCCAAATTGTATATAGATGAGATTGTGATACTGCATGGAGTGCCAGTATCCATTATATTAGACAGAGATCCTAGGTTCACTTCTAGATTCTGGGGTAGTCTTTAGAGAGCCCTAGGAACTAGATTGAACTTCAGTATTGCATTCCACCCACAGACAGATGGCCAGTCTAAGAGGGTAATTCAGATCTTGGAGGACATGCTACGGGCTTGTGTGATTGAATTTGAGGGCAGTTGGGACACACACTTGCCTTTGATTGAGTTTGCTTACAACAACAGCTACTAATCAAGCATTGGGATGCCTCCATATGAAGCTTTGTATGGTAGAAAATGTAAAACCCCATTGTGTTGGGATGACGTGGGTGAAAGAAAGATGATTGGACCTGAAATTGTTTAGCAAACTGAAGAGAAGATCAGGGTGATCAGAGATCGACTTAAGACTGCATCAGACCATCAGAAGTCCTACATTGATCTGAAGAGAAGAGATATTGAGTATGCAGTGGGTGAAAAAGTTTTCCTCAAGGTTTTTCCTTCGAAGAGAATTATGAGATTTGGCAGAAAGGGGAAACTGAGTCCTCGTTTCATTATGCCATATGAGGTTCTGAAAAGAGTTGGTCCTTTGGCATATCATTTGGCACTACCTCCAGAGTTGGAAAAGATACATAATGTCTTCCATGTGTCTATGTTGAGGAGGTATCGATCAGACCCATCTCATATACTACCAGTGGAAGAAATTAAAGTGAATTCAGACCTCACATATGAGGAAGAACCCATAGAGATTCTGGCTTATGAGGTGAAGCAACTACGTAACAAGCAAATACCGTTGGTAAAAGTGTTGTGGAACCATCAATCGGGAAAAGAAGCTACTTGGGAATGAGAGGAGGACATGAGGAGACAGCACCCACAGCTGTTCAGAGATTGATACCAGGTAAAATTTCAAGACGAAATTTATTTAAGGGGGGAGAATTGTAATACCCCTATTTGTATAGCCTGGTGTATTTCATTGTTCCGGTGATCGGAGTCTGTCCGGACAATTAAGGGGATTAGAACCACACTTAAGACAACTAGATAAGCTATAAACACAAATAATTAGTTAAGTATGAATAAGAAAAATATAATATAAGAAGTTAAACGAGTCGAGAGTCACAGCGATGGGTGACCTTCTCGGGAAGGACTGCGAAGTCATTTTAAACTCAAATTTCGAACCGTAAAATGTGATGCTGTAGTCCTTAGGACCATTATAAACATAGTGGAAAAGAGAAAATAAAAAAAAAAAGAACTGTTAAGCCAGTCAAATAATTAGGTCAGGGAGCCAGAAGAAATATTGAATTATTTACAAACCGGGTTGAATTGGCGAGGGGCAATTTGGTCAATTAACCCTGAGAGCTGACTCCTGACCTAACTGTTAAATAAAATCAGAGAAAAGAAAATTTTGGAATCGAGAATTAAATTAAAGAACTAATAGAAAAAAAAGGAGAATGAAAAAGTGAAGGGAGATGACATCATGCATGACATCATGCATGATGCCACAAATCCTATAATTAATAAATTTGATTAAAGTGATTTTTTGTGGTCTTCCATAAGAAAAAATAACATTAAAAAAAAAAAAGAAAGCCCACATCTTCTTCCCTCACCCAACTAGCCGAATTCACTCTCTCTCCCTCCTCCATGAGTGTCCACCATGAAAGAGTTATTCAACCTGGAATAACTTGAGGTTCTTCCACTAAAATTAACCCTAAACCCTAGAAAGCTTCTTAAAAACCCTAGACAAGAAGTATAGAAGAAACAAGGAGGAAGAAAAATAGAAAATTGGAGTTTTGGGAATCCAATGCAAAGGTTAGTCTTCTAACTTCCAATTATCTAATCAAATGCATGTTTAGTTATTTAAATGAGCTTAGAAACTAAAGAAATGAAACAAAAACACTTGTGGAGGACCAAACTGAAATTTTGGCCACCATGATGGAGAGTGTGATTTTCATGGTTTGATTGTTTTGGATGGTAATATGAACCTTAAATATTTAAATGGTTATGATTAAAGGCTTGAATTAGCTAAATGAAAGGAAATTGTGAACTAGGGTTTGGACACTTAGGATTTAGAGATAAAAAATGTAAGAAAAGGGTAAATGATATGTTTGACTTAGTTTGAACTGGGAAATGGTCAATGGTGACCAAATGAAGTGTGTTGGAAGTGTTGGAGTTGAGATCAAATTCGGATTGAGTGTGGTCATGCTACTGGCAGCATGACCAAGTTCCCTTTGAGGGACCAAAAATGGAAATTTACAAGTCCAATTGGTATGAGACCATTTGGGAATGAAAATAGACACTAAATGACACAATTTTCATTTAGGAACTATGCCCAAAAAGTGACCAAAACCTAGTGAACAAATTGACCAAACTTGGAAAATCTCAGTCTGCCCTGTACAAACTGACCAAATGAATAGTATTTGTTCATTTAGCCATAACTTGAGTTAGGCAGGTCTAAATGACCTGAAATTTTACCAGTGGTTAGATGAGATATAGACCTAAAACTTTCATAAAGAACACAAACCCAAATTATGCCATTAGCCAAGTCATTTGGCCACCCCAAGTTGGTGACCTAAAATTGCTAGAACCAAAATTGCCCAGAAAATCTAGGTTAAGTCCAATCCAGCAACCATGGTTCAAATGGCTATAACTTGAGCTAAAAAACTCCAATAGGGAACATTTTCTATGAAGAAAAGTTTGCCAAATTCCAACAGTAAAATGACCAATGGAATAGTGCAACCTTAGACACCAAAACTGAAAATTTATCAAATTTGCCTAAAAGACTTAGAATTTGAGTAAACAACCAAAACTAACAAATTTAGTGACCAAAATGTGGTATGTGGGTGAAGTTGGAATCCCCATACCAATTAAGCCTTAGAAAGTCAATAATTTGACTTGAATAGTATAGTGAATAGTAACCACAAAACACAAAATTTAAAGAACGTCGAGTTTAGCACATTAGAGCTAGGTAAAAGTGAAGTTAAATTTATTTTTGGATTTATGTTAAGTTATGGTACTGAAAAACTGTAAAATTGTGTGTTTCCGTTGAAAAAAACACTGGGAAAGAACCCGAAGAATCGATTCAAGGCCAAGAGGCGACTCGCTTAAGGTTTGTGCACAACGTATAAATTCTGTAAATTATTTTCTGCATATGCTTTTGAATAATTTAATATCGTGAATTGTGACATTATTTATGATGCTTTGATTTAAATTTGTTGAAAGTTATTGTGTATATTTGAAATGGCAATGTTTGGTAAATTGTTAAGATAAGTTTTGAAATCACAGTGTCATGACCATATATGTGAACAGCTCACTAGCATGACTAGTGGGGGTAATCAGTTTCGAATTTTAATTCCTTCTCTGGATGAAGTGTTGAGGCGTGCCAGTAGAAGAGGAATTTAAATGGATATCCATATATTTGAGCTAGCTAGCCTTGTGATGTGACTTCTCCTTAGCCTTTGGCTATTAAGATTATATTTGTTTCGAATGGCATTGTCACACCCTACTCCCCTGTAAGATGCAACATGATCCCGTAGTACACCTAATGAATTACCGTACTTCGCCTACCGATAACCCATTAGATATACTACAAGGGATTTTAAAACAATTTTCGTGAAATTTAAATCATCGGTTAAAATCTGGTGTTATAAATTTTTTTTTTTTCAGAATTCCGGCAAAGTGCCGGCTGTATTTTGAGAAAACAGTTCTTCAATCCTGCAAAAGAAAATGCTCCCAATATGTTTTCTCAAATACAACTTCAATAACTTCATTTCAATTCACAATTCAATTCTCAATAAACAATCAATTCATTTTCAAACTACTCTCATCATAAAGAAACATTTCATTGATTACAAGACACAAAATTTATAATACAAAACTATTCAAGTAAATGAAATCTCAACTTTATATTTACAATAATTTACATTTAATTACATACCAAAATATTTTACAAGAGTTTTTATACAACTGCTCAAATAATTTACATACATATTATTACATGCATACATCAAAACCTATGTACATGGGTATACCTATAATTTACCTGGAGCTGATCTGAAAGTGTCTTCAAAGAAACTTACTCACTGCTCTATGCTTTTCTTACGTGCGACAGCATACAAAGCTATCGCTGAGTGGTGAACTCAGTGGTGCACAACTATAATTTAAAACATAGTACAATATACATTGACAAAATTTATAGTAAATAATTTGGAAATCTGAATACTCATCAAATTCTAAAATTCAAAATATTAATTGCCAATAATGTAAATCATTTGTATAAAATGACTTCGATCATGAAATTCAATTTATCAAATCATAACTAACCATTTAGGTAATTCCAATAAAATCAATTATACATAAATCATAATTGAAATCACAATTCTTTACCATTCAAAAGCCATTCTGTATCTCAAAAATCATTCTGTATCTCAAAAATCATTCTTTATCTCAAAAATCATTCTGTATCTCAAAAATCATTCTTTATCTCAAAAATCATTCTGTATCTCAAAAATCATTCTTTATCTCAAAAGTCATTCTTTATCTCAAAAATCATTTTTTATCTCAAAAATCATTCTTTATCTCACTAACTATGCAAGACCAATCCGAAAGCGCCATATTCGATGTGATTCTAACTCCCTATGGTCGGGGAGGTTGAATCAGATTCTAACTCCCTATGGTTGGGGAGGTCGAATCATCGTGCACAGTACCATCACAATAATGAATCTTCCGCAAGAGCCATAACGATAAAATAAACTTAGATCTAACCTCAAATTAGAGGAAAATCTAAGCCTGTGCACATACCATGGTAATCAAAACACAACTAACTCCATTGTCTTCTCAACAAATGAGAGAGACGGGTAATAATCTAGTCAAGCATCTATAGTGAGATATAAAACAATATCACAATCCTTTTAGTGAGCATAAATCACAATATAATTCGATTCAAAGTCAATTCCAATATCCAATAATTTTTTTATGCTCATCACAGTTCAAATCATAAATTTACATTTTTCTATGAAAATTACCATCATAATTCAAAACATGTTCTATCACAATTTTCTAAAACATAATTTATTCAATCCATAACAATGCTTAATACTTGTGGAAATACCATTTCACAAAGCTAAATTCATACATACTATAACAATTTCAATAATCATTGAATTAAATCCAATGCTTGTTAAACATAATACATAAGAAAATATGTCATTTAATCATATGAAATATTCAAAACAAAATCAGTTAAAAACTAGCCGTGCACAAACCTCTGATAACTATCTCTTAGTCTTGAATCAGTGTTTCCTTCCCTCTCCCTGAGTCTTTGCTAACTGAAAAATACAATTTGAAGTGTTTCAGTACTTAATTAAACTATCTCTAACGATAATGTTTGATAAATAATTCACTGAATACTATTATTTCCTTAATCAACTTAATATATCGACCCTCGATGCGTTTTAGGTAATTTAGGTTTTAACGTTACTAATATGTCACATTCGATAGTCTTTTAGGGTTGGTACATGTTACCAAGTTCATTTCCGTGTATACTGCATTTTCTTGCAATTTGCTGGATTCCGGGATACTAGTTTGACCTAGTCGGACTACCTAGTTCCCTCGGTTTTCGAGTTTTAGTCAAAACTAAAAACTTGTAGATCTATGTCTTATGGAACGCGGGGCAAAATTTTAGATCATTCTGAGTTATGTAGACCAAGTTATGGTCATTTTACTATTGCTGGTCAACTTGCACTAAATTTGGTCACTATAGGTCATTTTAGGTTATTTTAGGTTCGGCCAGTTTTTGGACCTGAACTTGTGCAAGCTGTTTGGCTTGCTTATGGTAATTTCTGGGCTTTGATGTCCTCATAAGACTTGTAGGTATGGGTCTTAGCTATTCATGGTTAAAATTTTAGGTCAATTGGACCTGTTTTGAGTGAGTTATGGCCTAAACACTAACTGCTGCCAAAATGGTAAATTTTCAGGCCTCATTTGCACTTAATCCGGATTTGGTCATTTTTCAAGTTACCTTGCAAGCAGAATTTTGGTAAGCTTTCTTCATGAAAGTTGGCACATTTTGTGCCTAGTTTCACCTCCAATTGGTCTCATACCAATTTGAGCTACACACTTAAAGTTATAGGCCTAAAACTCAAACTGCCTTATTGCATTTCTTGCATACACATCAAGCATCACTTTTAACACTCACCAAACATAACATTCAAACCAATTCTAGTTGTACCACAACCTAAACATAATTCACAACACATTATAGGTCATTTTGGCAGCTTACAATTACATTCAACATACACCAACAAGTGCAGAATTTTTCAATCCAATTTACAACAATTCAATCACCTTTTTTTGCTCATTTACATGTCCCACTTCACACCACCTTACATACACTCAAATTGCCATAACAACCAACACATTTTAACATCATTATTCCATAAACCAAGCATGAATTCCAGCATTCTTCAAGAGTTAACAAACTGCCACAATGGTACACTTACATTTCATTACTTTCCAAGCTTTAAATCTCATTTTATATTTACATATACTAAGTATACATCACCCAAACAATTTCCTACATAATATACATTTAATCAATCATTTAATTCACTATTTACAAGCACAAATAAACTGCCTTCAAGGTGCTTCCATGGCTGTCAAAAGTACACATCCCCATTCAACATCAAACCTCAAAATTTTCTTCATAAATCAAACACCCATAACACCCTTACAAACTTTAACAAAGCAACAATCAAAAACTCAAACTTACCTATGGATGAGACTTCTCAAATCTTCACCAAAACTTCTTGAAATTGCTATCAAACTCTTCCTTGTGATGTGGGGATAAACTTTAATGAAGCAACCTAGGTGTTTGGAGGTGAAATAAAGGAGAGGATAAAGCTTGAATTACATGCGGCAATGGAGGTTTTGGGAGCTTTTCATCTACGGCAATGGTGATCTTCAAATGTTGAAGATGAAGTTTTAGTGGAGCAATCTGCCCACTTAATGCATTTTATAGTCCTTAGTGGTCCACTCACATAAAATCAATTATATTATATGTTTACATGTCATAATTAGTCAATTTGCCCTCCATTTTTACTATTTACATTAGGTACCCCTAAATTAATTTTTCATTATATTTTCCAAGTGTAATATTATTTATTTTTAATGGACATTTAGGTCAAAAGACAACTCGGAGTGTCAAATGACCATAATGCCCCTGTTCGGGTTGCATTCTCGATTTTTCGGTAACACCGGGTTTTGTCCATTTTTCGATTTCTCACTTTTCTTTGTACTAATTATTTAATTTTTATTTAATATTTCTAATGATATTTATACTTCAATAAATATTTATTTGAGTCCTAAAAATATTTTCCAGGGTTCCCATGATCCGAGGCTAGTCAACGGTCCACGCCGTGACTTCCCGGTGCGGTCACCCATCGCTAGGGTTCTTGGCTCGCTTAACTTGGTTACATTTCTTTGCCATTATTTTTCCTTTGTTTTTCTTGTATTTTCTTTTCTTGTATTTCATTATTTTATGTCTCCTCACTCATATCGAAGTGTAGTTCTAGGCATCCTAGCTGTCCGGACAACTCTGATCACCGGAATAGTAGAACGCACTACTGAACATAGGGGTGTTACAATTCTCCCCCCCTTAAAATAAATTTTGTCTACGAATTTTTACCCAATAGCCATCTTACAATAGTCATATGCTTATTTTCTCCTTTCTATATGATCGTATAATCTTCTTTTCCTCAAATTTGTATAAGACTTTTAACAATCTAATACAACGTTTAATTTATTTGTATAACACTAATCTCCTCTTACTATTGTGTTGTCTAATATTTTGGTTCATGTTCCTTCTTGAATGACCCTTGAGGTGATGTTAGAATCATTTATCCAGTCATTGCTCCTCTGACCATTCTAGTCCATAGTCTTCCTCACATTCGTAACACTTCTTTGTTATATCTGAATCAACTGTTCGAATTTTTACTTCCATAACTCTTTTTATCTGTCACTATTCTATAACTTACTTCCTTTTGTACTGAACTATAACCTTTCGATATTCTAACTTTTGAGTTTTAGATCCCTAAGTAGGATTTTCAAACTTATTTCTAACAATTAAATTCTGTCCTGGCATAACTATACCAAAACATATGCCATTGGCAACTATTCTCATCTAGTTGTACTATTGGGTAGTACGTAGCTCTACACAATAATCTCAAGTTAGTACTATAATCTGTAGCTTACAGTATAAACATCAAGAACATTGTATAGTTACTACGATACATCCCAATAGATCAAACTTTCCTATCTTTTATCCTTTTCGAAATTCACTGATATCCGAAACTTATTCTGATTATAATATCCATTAGCAATTACTAATAGTAACATCCTTGCCCTCATCTAGAGCAATTCCATTACTGCATCTTACTTTTACGTCCTCTTGCCTTACATTAAGTAGGCTCACCAATTAGCTTTATAATTTATGGTGTGTCAGAAAATACTTTTCGCCGATAAACTCTTCCAAAACTAATTTCACTTATTATCACAATCCTTATCTTAAGGACTAATCACTAATGCATCAAAATTTATTCCCCTGTAAAGGAATAACAACAGAACATATAGTTCTAACTCTAACATAAAAGTATGCAGACCCTAGGTCAAACAATACATAAACGAAGAGTGCCATCCTTCTTCTTAACAAACAATACTGGCGCTCCCCATAGTGACACACTAGGGCGGATGAAGCCCTTTTCAAGTAGTTCTTGCAACTGTGCCTTCAACTCCTTCAACTCTGCTGGTGCCATTCTGTATGGTTTCATGGAGATTGGATCCACACCAGGCATAACATTAATTTCAAACTACACCTCTCTTCCGAGGAAATCACGCAATTCATCGGAAAACACGCCCGAAAGTCATATACTGTAGGTATGTCCCTCAATGCTGGACTCCCCACTTGGGTGTCTACCACATGTGCCAAGTATGCTTCACACCCCTTGCTGATCATTTTCTGGCTAGTGCAGCCGAAATAATGTTTGATGGCAATAGCTGCCTCTTCCCATGTATTACCACATCACTGTACTGAGGGAGACCGAAAGTGACTGTCTTCAGCCTACAGTCAATCATGGCATATGCCTAGCTAACCAATCCATGCCCAAGATGATATCATAATCTCTAAAGGGCATTTCAATGAAATCAGATAGAAAAGTGTGTCCTTGGATCACCAAAGGACAATCTCTATACATTCTATTAACCCTGACCTCCTGTCCTAGCGGACTTGTTACTAGCACCTCAAAGTCCATTTTTGTACATGGAACAAAGAATGCAATCAATGATGCTAGCACTCACGTAAGAATGGGCAGAACCCAGATCAAATAACACAAACACATCTTAGTTAAAAGTTGAGAAGGTACCAGCCACAACATCAAATGTCTTGACTTCTTCCCTCTGTCTCATTGCATAGACTCTAACCGGAGCACTGTCTTGCTCTGGTTGTTTCACTGTGCCTTGGCTGTCACTTTGGCTACCTCTACCCCGCCTCTACCTCTGCTAGGTGGTTGTGAACTTCTAGTGACAGGGCTCGAATCGACCCTTCTGCAGAATAGGACGTGGTCCAACTCTGCGACCATCGGTGCGATCCTTGGCAAAGTGTCCTGTGCCTCCACAGTTATAACAGGCTCCAATAGCCTTATAGCATATCCCACCATGATATCTTCCACAAGCTTTACATTGACGAGAAGGGTAGGAACTTCTAGTTGTTCGACGACTGGACCTTGGTGGTCTCTGCCTTGATGATCCACCTCTGTTATATCCCTGAGCTCGGGGCTCCTCAATTTCTTTTCTCTTTCTCAAATTACTGCTGAGCTCGACCCATAGGTTTCTCCTCTTCTCTATTTCATGTTGCCCTTGTGGGGTTGGGTGCAGATTTGGGCTTGGGCTGACAGATTATCAGCCATTTGTTGAAAGAAAGTGGCCATTTGCTGGGCCATTTGTGCAGTAATTTGTACTGGTAAAACTGGTACAGTCAGGCCTTCGACATTTTGTGGAGCTGGGGCCTCAACTTGTTCTTCTGCCATCACAGACTGTTCTATTGTCTCATTCTTCTCTTCCATATCTTTTCACAAGATTTTCTATTCCTGTACAAACAACATAAGGAGATTCCTCTCCATTAGTTCATATTTATGATGTAAATGTACTATATGTATCAAACATTTGAGCAGTTGTAGTTACCGACAAAAAGATTTCAAATTCAAAGTTCGAAATTCACTTTAAAACCATTGCTCTGATACCACAAAACATGTCACACCCTACTCCCCTGTAAGATGCAACATGATCCCGTAGTACACCTAATGAATTACCGTACTTCGCCTACCGATAACCCATTAGATATGCTACAAGGGATTTTAAAACAATTTTTGTGAAATTTAAATCATCGGTTAAAATCTGGTGTTATAATTTTTTTTTCAGAATTAGGCAAAGTGCATTGTATTTGAGAAAACAATTCTTCAATCCTGCAAAAGAAAATGCTCCCAATATGTTTTCTCAAATACAACTTCAATAACTTCATTTTAATTCACAATTCAATTCTCAATAAACAATCAATTCATTTTCAAACTACTCTCATCATAAAGAAACATTTCATTGATTACAAGACTCAAAAATTATAATACAAAACTATTCAAGTAAATGAAATCTCAACTTTATATTTACAATAATTTACATTTAATTACATACCAAAATATTTTACAAGAGTTTTTATACAACTACTCAAATAATTTACATACATATTATTACATGCATACATCAAAACCTATGTACATGGGTATACCTATAATATACCTGGAGCTGATCTGAAAGTGTCTTCAAAGAAACTTACTCACTGCTCTATACTCTTCTTACGTGCGACAGCATACAAAGCTATCGCTGAGTGGTGAACTCAGTGGTGCACAAATATAATTTAAAACATAGTACAATATACATTGATAAAATTTACAGTAAATAATTTGGAAATCTGAATACTCATCAAATTCTAAAACTCAAAATATTCATTGCCAATAATGTAAATCATTTGTATAAAATGACTTCAATCATGAAATTCAATTTATCAAATCATAACTAACCATTTAGGTAATTCCAACAAAATCAATTATACATAAATCATAATTGAAATCACAATTCTTTACCATTCAAAAGCCATTATGTATCTCAAAAATCATTCTGTATCTCAAAAATCATTCTGTGTCTCAAAAATCAATCTTTATCTCAAAAATCATTCTTTATCTAAAAAATCATTCTTTATCTAAAAAATCATTCTTTATCTCAAAAATCATTCTTTATCTCACTAACTATGCAAGACTAATCCGGAAGGGCCATATTCGATGTGATTCTAACTCCCTATGGTCGGGGAGGTCGAATCAGATTCTAACTCCCTATGGTCGGAGAGGTCGAATCATCGTGCACAGTATGATCACAATAATGAATCTTCCGCAAGGGCCATAACGATAAAATAAACTTAGATCTAATCTCAAATCAGAGGAAAATCTAAGCCTGTGCATGTATCATGGTAATCAAAACACAACTAACTCCATTGTCTTCTCAACAAATGAGAGAGACGGATAATAACCTAGTCAAGCATCTATAGTGAGATATAAAACAATATCACAATCCTTTTAGTGAGCATAAATCACAATATAATTCGATTCAAAGTCAATTCCAATATCCAATAATTTTTTTATGCTCATCACAATTCAAATCATAAATTTGCATTTTTCCATGAAAATTACCATCATAATTCAAAACATGTTCTATCACAATTTTCTAAAACATAATTTATTCAATCCATAACAATGCTTAATACTTGTGGAAATACCATTTCACAAAGCTAAATTCATACATACTATAACAATTTCAATAATCATTAAATTAAATCCAATGCTTGTTAAACATAATACATAAAAAAATATATCATTTAATCATATGAAATATTCAAAACAAAATCAGTTAAAAACTAGCTGTGCACAAACCTCTGATAACTGTCTCTTGGTCTTGAGTCAGTGTTTCCTTCCCTCTCCCTGAGTCTTTGCTAACTGAGAAACACTATTTGAAGTGTTTCAGTACTTAATTAAACTGTCTCTAACGATAATGTTTGATAAATAATTCATTGAATGCTATTATTTGCTTAATCAACTTAATATATCGACCCTCGATGCGTTTTAGGTGATTTAGATTTTAACGTTACTAATATGTCACATTAGATAGTCTTTTAGGGTTGGTACTTGTTACCAAGTTCATTTCCGTGTATACTGCATTTTCTTGCAATTTGCTGGATTCCGGGATACTAGTTTGACCTAGCCAGACTACCTAGTTCCCTCAGTTTTCGGGTTTTAGTCAAAACTAAAAACTTGTAGATCTATGTCTTATGGAACGCGGGGCAAAATTTCAGGTTATTATGAGTTATGTAGACCAAGTTATGGTCATTTTACTATTGCTGGTGAACTTGCACTAAAATTGGTCACTTTAGGTCATTTTAGGTCATTTTAGGTTCAGCCAGTTTTTGGACCCGAATTTGTGCAAGCTGTTTGACTTGCTTATGGTAATTTCTGGGCTTTGATGTCTTCATAAGACTTGTAGGTATGGGTCTTAACAATTCATGGTTAAAATTTCAGGTCAATTGGACTTGTTTTGAGTGAGTTATGGCCTAAACACTAACTACTGCCCAAATGGTAAATTTTCAGGCCTCATTTGCACTTAATTCGGATTTGATCATTTTTCAAGCTACCTTGCAAGCAGAATTTTGGTAAGCTTTCTTCATGAAAGTTGGCACATTTTGTGCCTAGTTTCACCTCCAATTGGTGTCATACCAATTGGAGCCACATACTTAAAGTTATAGGCCTAAAACTCAAACTGCCTTATTGCATTTCTTGCATACACATCAAGCATCACTTTTAACACTCACCAAACCTAACATTCAAACCAATTCTGGTTGTACCACAACCTAAACATAATTCAGAACACACTATAGGTCATTTTGGCAGCTTACAATTACATTCAACATACACCAAAAAGTGCAGAATTTTTCAATCCAATTTACAACAATTCAATCACCTTTTTATGCTCATTTACATGTCCCACTTCACACCACCTTACACACACTCAAACTGCCATAACAACCAACACATTTTAACATCATTATTCCATAAACCAAGCATGAATTCCAGCATTCTTCAAGAGCTAATAAACTGTCACAATGGTACACTTACATTCCATTACTTTCCAAGCTTTAAATCTCATTTTACATTTACATATACTAAGTATACATCACCCAAACAATTTCCTACACAATATACATTTAATCAATCATTTAATTCACCATTTACAAGCACAAATAAACTGCCTTCAAGGTGCTTCCATGGCTTCCAAAAGTACACATCCCCATTCAACATCAAACCTCAAAATTTTCTTCATAAATCAAACACCCATAACACCCTTACAAACTTTAACAAAGCAACAATCAAAAACTCAAACTTACCTATGGATGAGACTTCTCAAATCTTCACCAAAACTTCTTGAAATTGCTATCAAACTCTTCCTTGTGATGTGGGGATAAACTTTAATGAAGCAACCTAGGTGTTTGGAGGTGAAATGAAGGAGAGGATGAAGCTTGAATTACATGCGGCAATGGAGGTTTTGGGAGCTTTTCATCTACGGCAATGGTGATCTTCAAATGTTGAAGATGAAGTTTTAGTGGAGCAATCTGCCCGCTTAATGCATTTTATAGTCCTTAGTGGTCCACTCACATAAAATCAATTATATTATATGTTTAAATGTCATAATTAGTCAATTTGCCCTCCATTTTTACTATTTACATTAGGTACCCCTAAATTAATTTTTCATTATATTTTTCAAGTGTAATATTATTTATTTTTAATGGACATTTAGGTCAAAAGACAACTCGGGTTGTCAAATGACCACAATGCCCCTGTTTGGGTTGCATTCTCGATTTTTCGGTAACACCGGGTTTTGTCCATTTTTCGATTTCTCACTTTTCTTTGTACTAATTATTTAATTTTTCTTTGATATTTCTAATGATATTTATACTTCAATAAATATTTATTTGAGTCCTAAAAATATTTTCCAAGGTTCCTCGCAGTCCAGGGCTAGTCAACGGTCCACGCCGTGACTTCCCGGTGCGGTCACCCATTGCTAGGGTTCTCGGCTCGCTTAACTTGGTTACATTTCTTTGGTATTATTTTTCCTTTGTTTTTCTTGTATTTTCTTTTCTTGTATTTCATTATTTTATGTCTCTTCACTCATATCGAAGTGTAGTTCTAGGCATCCTAGCTGTCCGGACAACTCTGATCACCGGAATAGTAGAACGCACTACTGAACATAGGGGTGTTACAAGCATGATATAACTGTGAGTTTCTTGAAATGTGATTTGATACTTCAAAAATGAAATTGTTTGGGACTAAAATCTCATAATTCAAGTTTTGTATTTAACTCTCATGTTCAGACCAATTTTTGAATAAGTGTGATTTAAATTCTGCATAAAGATTATTTTAGTATGTTGTGCACCACTGAGTCCTAGTACTCAGCGATAGCTGTTATTACTATTGCAGATATAGAGACTAGAGGAGCAGCAGACTATGATGCTGAGGATCTATCAGCTTGAAGTTATCGGGTGTAATTTATACCCTGACTGTAGATATTTCTTTTGATCTATATAATGCACATAAATGTATGGACATGTAAAAATGGGTCTTGAGCAGCTTATACAAAGTTTGTATAAAATTTGTAATAAATTTTAGTCTGGATTTTTTGAATGTAAATTTTAGTATGATGTATATATAATTGTTTATCTTTAATGAAATATGAACGAATGATATTGATTGACAGTATTTTGAGAATTGTTGAATTTTGAAATTTGAGAAAATGGTTGAGATTGATTGTGAAATTGAAGAAGTGGTTGAAAAATTATTGGAAGTGCCTTCTTTTCAGGTATTTGAAGAACTGTTTTCTCAAAATACAAATGGAACTCTGCCAAAATTTTTATAAAATTTGCGAAAAAATAAAATGGACCAAAAATATTAACTATTTTTAATTTTAATTAAATGTTTTAAATACTTATCAGAAAATGCTCACCACTTATCAAAAATAAGAAAATTGTTTTAAAATCCCTTGTAGGGTACTTAATGAGTTATCGGTAGGTGAAGTTCGGTAGTTCATTAGGTATTCTATGGGATCATGTTATGCCTTACAGAGGGGTAAGGTGTGACACTACTCATCACTTTATTGCTTGCTAGCGATCCGTGCATTTGCGGGGTTGTAAAACCAGCAAAACAAGTTTTTGGCGAAGTTACTGGGGATTTTTGGCTTTAGTAATATCAAGCGATAGGCAATTTAGCTGATTTAGGCAATTATATTTATTATCTAATTTTATTTTACTAGTTGTATTTCTCTACTTTTCTCTCAGGTACCCGTTCTGGTATATGACTAGAATAAGGCCAGAAGAAGAAATTTTGGACTGTGATCCAGAGATAGACAGAACTTTAAGAGCCATCAGGAGGGAAAGGAAACATCAAGAGCACGGTCAAGGAGATCCTGAAATTCCAACCATGGCCAATAATAATGATAGACCAAGACTCTTGAGAGATTACAGAGCTCCATCTGTCCAAGGATTTCAGCCCAGTGTCACTAGACCCACAGTGGAAGCCAATAACTTTGAATTAAAACTAGCATGGCTCCAAATAATTCAACAAACCCAGTTTGCAGGTTCACCAACAGAAGACCCACACTATCACCTCTAGTGCTTTCTTGCCCTATGTGACACATTCAAGATGAATGGAGTGTCTGATCAAGCAATAAGACTCAGAGCATTCCCATTCTCCCTTCGGGACAGAGAAAGGAAGTGGTTACTTTCTCAACCGGTTGGAACGTCCACCATTTGGGAAAACCTCTCTCAAGCTTTTCTAGCAAGGTATTTTCCACCTGTAAAGACTGCAAAACTGAGGCTTGAGCTTAACACCTTCAAACAAAAGGAAAGAGAATCAATCTATGACACATGGGAAAGATATAGAGACCTGCAGAGGGAATGTCTACACCATGGCATAGAGGATTGGCTATTAGTACAAAATTTCTATAATGGGTTACTACTCTTTACAAGGAGCACAGTTGATTTAGCTACAGAAGATGATCTAATGGAGAAAACAGTGACACAAGCACTTAAACTTCTAGAAAGGGTTGATACCATAATTATGAGTGGTCAAATGAAAGAGGAAATGCAAGGAGAACTGCAGGGGTCCTGGAAATAGACGCCTTAAACATGATAAATGTTTCATTTGATCAGCTCACAAAGAGACTCGAAAGAATGCAAGCCAACGCAGTTAGTACAAATAGTCAATATGAGGACAACTATGGAGGAGGATACATGAGTTCAGAATACAGCAATTTTAATGAACCCTCCACAGAATAGATGAACTATGTGAATAATGGAGGAAACTTCAACCAGAGGCAGCCCAACAATCCATATTCAAATACTTACAACCCTGGATGGGGGAACCACCCAAATTTCTCATGGTCTAATTAGCAAAACCAGCCAATAAACAAGCAACAAGGGTACAAACCACTAGCACCCCCTAGATTTCAGAACAAAGGTCAAAACTTTGCACAGCCATCACTACCTCTCCAACCTCAACAACCTAAACTGAAGATGATCATGGAAACCATGATGGAAGGATTCCTAGCAGCTCAATAACAACAAAATGAATTGATTAAATAGCTAACTTCTAGAATGGACCAACTTGCTACTCATAATAAGATGCGAGAGAATCAAATCGCTCAACAAGCAAGTTCTTCAAGTAAGGCTGCTGGCAAACTGCCTAGCTAACCAGAAATGAACCCAAGGGAGCATTGTAAGGCAGTTACACTAAGGAGTGGGAGAACTCTAGTACAACCAGAGGTAGAACTGACAGAAAAAACCATAGAAAAATCTAAAGGCCATGCAAAGAAAAAGGAGGAATGTGACACCCTTACCCATCTACAATGTAGCGGAGCAAGATATGCCACACAATATGCTGGAGCACCAAATCATATTTTCCATTGCAATTTACCCTTTTTAATTCATTATTTACAATTTTGATTAATCTGAGTTTTCTGTAAATTTTATAGAAAATCCGGTAGAGTGCCGGCTGTAAATTGGAAAAACAGTTCTTCTAAATCTGTTAAAAACACTTCCAATATAATCATAATTTCAATCTTAGTTAACCACCAACATATTTCCACATTTTCTCAAATGACTTCAATATTTCAAAATTCAATTCATTTCATGTCATACTCAACTCAATAAGAAATACTCAAATTTATTACTAAACATGATTTATAGATAATTACATTAAAACATAATTACATGAGTTTATAATATATATGTCAAAATAAAGATATGATTACACAAGTTTACAAAATACAAAATATGAAAAGTAGCCTAATGTCCTACCAATGCACTACAAATGTGAGGTGATTCTGGACTCTGTGTACAGATCTGAAAGCTCACCTAGTATGAGGTCTGCTGGACTCCCCAGCTATGTCTCTAGTACCTGCGCGTGGCAAAAGCGACGTGCTAAGCAATTTTGCTTAGTGGTGACAATATAAAATAAAATAACTAAAATAACATAAATATGCAGAATGTATGTTTACATTTTAGGTAGACTTAATTTCTGGCATTTATTGTAGTATTATTAGATTAAAATTTGGAAAGATTTATTATCATTGCCCGAGTAACCCATACTAGTCGACTGAATTGGATAAACGGGTAAACTGGCACTGGGTACTAAGTACCTCGGACCATCACACCATCGGTCACATTGTGTCTCCTGGTGTGCAACAGAATAGCTAATAAGCTGTAATAATTATCAGGGATAAAATCCAAGTATAATAACTCAATCAACATAGCCAAAGGCTATTTTATCACAGAATGGCATGTGAGGCCATAAAACACAGAATGGCATGAAGCCATATGCAGTACTGCCAACAGAACCCTATTGGCATGCCAACCTCTCCAAACCAATCTTGTTAGGTATACTAGGGCATGTTACACTTATAATTTATACAATTCTTGAAATTTAAGTTTAGGTGTTACTATTCATTTTATTAGTCAACAAAAATGTTGACTTTTGCATAGGTAATAGGTACATTGGTTTTAATACTCCTAACATACCACATTTTGCATTCCAAAATTGTTGGTATTGGTTGCCAATACCATTTCTAAGCTTAATGTTAGTTGTTCAAAATTTTCAGATTTTAAGCTTTGCATTTACTGTTCCATTAGTCATTTTTTCAGTGGGAATTTGGAAAAGTTTTCAACATGAAAGTTGTTTCTTATTGTGTCTAGTTACATTTCCTTTTTCGAATCACTTCATTTGGAGTTTTGTAACTCAAGTTATGGCCTAAATACCATGACTAGCCGGATTGCCAACTTCCCAGATTTTCTAGACTAACCAAATCTATAATGTTTTGTATAGTGACTGTAGGTCACTTTTTAAACATGTTATGATCAAAATTTGGGTTAGTTTTCTTCATGAAAGTTGTAGGTCTATGTCTCAGCTATTTTCTGGTAAAATTTTAGGTCAATTGGACTTTTCTACGCTGAGTTATGACCAAATGAATAAATACTGTTTATTTAGTCATTTTGCCTAGACATAATGCAGGTCACTCGGATTAGGGCAATCTTTAGGTCAACTTGGTTTGGTTTTCTAGGCATAGTTTCTTCACCAAAGTTGTGCCATTTTGTGTCTAGTTTCATGTACAATTGGCCTTGCACCAATTGAACCTCTACAACTTTAGTTATTATTGTCCAAACCTGTTGGACTCATATCTAGTCCTACAGGTCACCAAGGGCAGCCACACTAACTTCAATTCCCACTAAACCAACCACTTCATTTCTTATTCATACATAACCAAATGGTCACTAATTGACCATTAAAACCTACTTTCACCATTACATGATCAAAGTCTCAATTTCATCCTAAACCCTAACTCAACTATCTTAAAACATGCATTTAACTTGCATTTCATTATTCCACTCAAGAAACTAATACTAAGGGAAGCCATACTACCATTTTAGTTCCATGAAATCCTCAAAACCTTACCACATCCAAGGTTGCTGAAAATGTGGGATGGGCATACACATGATATTTATTAAATTTCTTTATAAATTTACACTCAATGATACTCCTTTAACATGAATTGAAAGAGAAAAGGCAAGTTAAGTCACTAAACTCTAATGGAGTGAATTTCAAACTTGCTAGAGTTCTTCCTTTACACTTCCTTTTGCTCCTAAGAGCTTCACCAAGATGAAATACCAAGGTTTTATGTTGCTAAGTTAGGGTTTTGTTAAGAGAGGAAAATGGTGGAGTGAGGGGGAGAGTATGGATGGCAAAAAGAAGAAGAAAGAGTGGCTAATGAAATTTTCTAGAGTTTTACTTCTTTTCTTCATCTTTTAATGTATTATAATTGTCTTTCTTTAATTTGATTGGCCATAGCTTTTTAATTACCTTGTAACACCCCTATGTTCGGTAGTGCATTCTACTGTTCCAGTGACAGTGTCTGTCCGGACAACTAGGATGCCTAGAACTACACTTAGATATGGGTGAGGAGACATAAAATAATGAAATAAAAGAAAATAAAATACAAGAAAAATAAAGGAAAAATAATAGCAGTGAAATGTAACCAAGTTAAACGACTCGAAAACCATAGCGATGGGTGACAGCACTGGAAAGTTGCGGGGTGGACCGTTGACTAGCCCTGGACCGCGGGGAACCCTGGAAAATATTGTTAAGACTTAAATAAATATCTATTGAAGTATAAATGTCATTAGAAATATCAAAGAAAAATTAATTAATTAGTATAAAGAAAAATGAGAAATCGAGAAAACGACAAAACGACAAAACCGGTGTTACCGAAAAATCGAGAATACAACCCGAATAGGGGCATTTTGATAAATTGACACCCCGAGTTGTCTTTTGACCTAAATGTCCATTAAAAATAAATGATATTAAACCTTGAAAATCTCATGAAAATTAAAATGGTGGTACATAGATTAAATAGTAAAAGAAATGAGGTAAAATGTAGGAATTTAGAAACTTTAGATTATTAAATCCTTAACCAAACTTAGTGCTCCACGAAGTTAAGTTAGTGGACATTAAAATATCACAAAGAGGGACAGAAACTTCATCTTCAACCTTTCCTTGCAAACCAGCTGAAATTCTTTTAAATGAAGCCCCCATGGCCACCCACCTTTCAACCCACCATGCACCCCTCATTTAGCCACCATTTCCTTAAGAGTTCTTCATTAAAGTTATAGTATACACCTTGGGCAGCATACTAGGAGCAAGAAAGTTAAGTTTTGGTGAGGTTTTGAAGAACTTCAAAAGTGGTAAGTGAGTGTCTTCAATTCTTGTTTCATTAAAAGTGTAACCAAGGTTGTGGGTAGTTGATTTATGGAAGAATTTTTGAAGTTTGATGTTTTAATGGAGATGTACAATTTGGCAGCCATGGAAATTCAATATATGTAGCTTGTTTTTACTTGTTTATGGTTGTTTAAGATGTTTTTATTGATGGCAGCATGGATATGTATATAATGGTTTGGAATTGGGCATGTAAATGGGCTATGTTCATGTGGTTAAATGATGTAAATGGGCTTTAGAAAATTCTGTATTGTAGTGTGCATATTGAGAATGGTTACAAGCTATCCAAAATGACCAAAAATGTGTTGTTAAAGGTGTTAATGGTAAGGTACAAACCAGAATTGGCATGAAGGAAGTAAGTTGGTAAGTGTTGAATATGTAATTGGTAAATGATGAGAAGTGTGTAGTAGGGCAGTGTATGTTTTGGCTTAGAACCTTAAGTGTGTGATTCCAATTGGTATGAGACCAATTGGAGGTGAAACTAGGCACAAAATGTGCCAACTTTCATGAAGGAAGCTTACCTAAATTCTGCCTAGAAGGTGACATGAAAATGACAAAATCTGGATTAGTGACTTGAAAGCCTGAAAATTAACCATTTGGGCAGTAATTAGTGTTTTGGCCATAACTCACTCAAAACTGGTCCAAATGACTTGAAATTTTTACCATGAATAGTTTAGACATATATCTACAATTCTTGTGAAGACACAAAAGCCCAAAAATTGCCAGAACTAAGCCAAATAGCTTGCCTAAGTTCAGGTACCAAAACTGGCCGAACCAAAAGTGACCTAAAAATGACCTAAAGTTACCATTTTGATGCATTCTGTCCAGCATTGGTAAATTGACCATAACTTGGTCTACACAACTCAGAATGACCTGAAATTTTGCCCCGCGTGCAATAAGACATAGACCTGCAAGTTTGTAGTTTGGACCAAAACCCAAAAACTGAGGGAACTAGGTCATCTGGCTAGGTCAAATTAGTATACCGAAATCCAGCAAATTGCAATAAAATGCAATATACTTGAAAATGAAATTCGTAACATATACCAACACTAAAGGGCTATAAAATGTGACATATTGGTAACATTAAACCTAATTCACCTATAATGCATCGAGGGTCAACATCTTATGTTGACTAAGAAAATAATAGAATTCAATAAATTAATTATTAAGCTTTATTGTTAGAGACGATTTAAATGAGTACTGAAACACTTCAAATTGTGTGTTTCAGTTAGCAAAGACTCAGGGAAGGGGAAGGAAACACTGAGTCAGAGCCAAGAGGCATTTATCAGAGGTTTGTGCACAGCTAGTTTTTAACTGATTTTGTTCTGAATATTTCATATAATTAAATGACATATTTTTTTTATGTATTATGTTTAATAAGTATTGGATTTAATTCAATGATTATTGAAATTGTTATAGTATGTATGAAATTAGCTTTGTGAAATAGTATTTCCACAAGTATTAAGCATTGTTATGAATTGAATAAATTATGTTTTGGAAAATTGTGATAGAACATGTTTTGAATTGTGATGAGCATAAAAATTAATGGATATTGGAATTGACTTTGAATCGAATTGTATTGTGATTTATGCTCACTAAAAGGATTGTGATATTGTTTTATATCTTATTGTGTAACACCCTCCCGGTAGCAACTCCGTGCATTCTACTGTTCCGGTGACCGGTGTCGGTCCGGATAGCTAGAACGTCCTGAAAAATATTTAAATCAAAGTGAGGGACCATAATTAACTCAAATATTAATAAGAAAAATTTAGTAAAAATTTTAGAAATAAAATACAACTAAGTCATATGATCAGGTGCCCAAGCGATGGGTAGCAGGAGGAAGTTCTTGATTCGCAACTAGGAACCCTAAACCCGGGTAAAAATTCATAAAATAATTTTTGGAACTCCAGAGAAGGGTCATTGGGGTTCCTATGGCATTAGAATGCCAAGAAAATATTTAGAAAAATTTTACAATCGGTACAGACAATTTTGACCCGTTAAGCCAAACGGAGGGCATTTTGGTCATTTCGCCTTCAGAGGTGATTTTTGGCCGACTTGCCCAATTGAGTAAATAATTAATATGACATAAAATATGAATAAACATTACTAGAAATGAAATTGGAAATGAGTAGTGGATAAAAGAAAAGGAAAATGAAATAAAAAGCAATTAATGACATCTTGATGATGCCATTTAAAAGCCATAACCAATCACAATTAAGTAACCATTTGACTAATTAATAAAAGAGATAAATAAAGACCAAGGAAGACCAAAAACAAGCAGCCATCTTCTTCTTCAAAACGTGATCCTCTCCTCTATAACCCTCCATGGAAGTTTTCTTTAATTACTTCCATTTTCCCATGAATTTGCACTATAAAACCCTAAGTCCCTTCACTAAAAACTTGTCTCTACCTCTTGGGAAGTGTTTGGCAGCCTAGAAAGGGAAAGAAAGTGAAGATTAAACTTGGGAAAAATCTGCCACTTAAAGGTTAGTGCACTAAAACCTTTTCTTTCAATTTTAGGTGTAGTATGCATGCCAAATTAAGTGGGAAATTCAAGAAATTGAAAGAATTAGTTAAGGAATTAAACATCCCTAATTCAGCAACCTTGGGAACCTTATGGGGTTTGATGAATTCCTGCATATATACATGATTAGTGATGATGATTGATGAGGTTATATGCATGAGAAGTGATAGGAATTTAATTGATTAAGTTTTGAAATTTGAAATTAGGGTTTTGGGAGTGAAGAATTGGACTTGGTTTATGAAGTGATTAATGGACATTTTAATGGTCAATTAGTAACCATTTGAGGTAAGTTGACCATAATTTAGGAGTGAATTATTGCATGGCAAATTGGAATGGGCAGGCTGCCCCATGAGTGCAGTAGGGTGACTGAAATTTCTGTCCACTTGGACCGCCACATCCTTGGCTGTGTTGGTCCAATTGGTGTTTGGCCAATTGGAAATGAAACTAGGCTTGTAATGGCACATTTTTGCTGAAGAAACCATGCCCAAAAGACCAAAGCAAGAGGACCAAAAGTTGGCCCCAATCCGGATACCCTGCAAACAGCCCCTGCAGAATGACCAAATGAACAGTAACTGTTCATTTGGCCATAACTCCCTGTAGAATGGTCAAATTGACCTGAAATTTTTACAGTAACAAGATATGATATAGACAAACAACTTTCATGAAGAACATCACCCCAAATTATGCCATTAACCCATTCAAATTATTGGGCAAAGTTGAGTTATCAAACCTGCAACTCTGCAGATTTTCATTTGAGCAGTAATGTTTGGAGGACTATAACTCTCTCTAGAAAACTCGGATTTAGGCGATTCTTGAACCAATGGAAACCTAAGGTATGGTAAAACATTTCATAAGAAGAAAGTTAGACCAAATTATGAACTTAACTTGATCAAATTACTGACCAAAGTTGGACCAAAAATCTGCCAGACCCAAAATCTCAGCATGAACAGTGCACGTGAACAGTAAACTTATTTTGGCCATAACTTGAGCTACAAAACTCAAAATGGAGTGATTCAAAAAAGGAAATTCAACTAGACAAAATAAGGAACAACTTTCATGTTTACCATTTCCTCAAATTCCCACTGCAACAATGCTTAATGGAATAGTAATGTTAAGTTTCAAAAACTGAAAATTTTGTTTCCCTTGATTAAAGCTTAGAAATGGTATTAATGCTTAATGCCAACAAGTTTTAAATGAAAAATGTGGTATGTTTGAAGTGCCAAAGTCAGTGTACATATTCTCTATGCAAAAGTCAACTTTCTTGTTGATCAATCAAATGAATAGTGACACCAAAAGTTAAAATTCAAAGATTGAAGAATTTTAAAGTATCAAATGCCCTATTATACCTAACAAGATTGGTTTGGATAGTTTGGCATGCCAATAGGGTATTGTTTTAGCAGTACTGCGAAAGGCTTTATGCCTGTATTCATGGCTTTATGCCCGTATTCATGGCTTTTATGCCCGTATTCATGGCTTTTATGCCGATTATGTGATATCATGGCTTTTTAGCCATACCGATCGCATACACGTGGTTGACGTTCTGCGTCCCATGGTATGACGGCCCGAGGCACCGCGGTGTCCAGTGCCAACGACCCGTTATCCAGTCCAGTCATCCAGTATAGGTTACTTGGGCAACCAAATGAATGGAAAAGTATAACTGTAATTGAACTGATTGTCAAAGAAAATACGAAAATTAAATATCAGGAATGATTATGATAGAATACAAAGAAACTCAAGATCATGAAGAAAATAATCAACAAAATGCATGAAGAAGCAAATATCATAAAACGTAATTAGCCCTCGACTAAACATTAAGTTGGTAATTATTCAGTTCTTATGAAAACAATGGCTAAGAAATTATGATTTTTATTTGCATATTATATTTTCTTGTATTATTGGCACCACTAAGCTTTATGCTTAGCGCGTCGCTTTTGCAACGCGTAGGTACTGAAGAGTTGGACCGAGGGCCCGGTAGACCACAGATTGGGTAAGGCCATTCACAGTTCTGCATAGTGTCCATGTCACCTCACCGTCTACAGTGCATTGGTAGGACACTAGGCTTCATTTTGGTATTTTGTAATTGATTTTTATTTTTCTTTGTGTAAATGAAACTTATGTAATGTATTTTGATTTTCATGTAAATAATGCAAAATTGTGTTTGTAAATGGAAAAGTGAATATTGATCTGTGACTGTTACATGACTATTAAATGTGATGAATGATTGAGAAACGAATGGTTGAAAAATATTGAGATTTTGATATTGGAATTTGTGAATAGATGAATATGATTATTAGAAGTGTTTTTCACAGGTTCCGAAGAACTGTTTTCTCCATTTTTAGCCGGTATTCCGCCGGATTTTCTTTAAAATTTTCGGAACCTCAAATAAATTACAATTTCAATAAATGAATTATATTTCACAAGTTATATTCAAAACTACGATAAAAATGAATTAAGATAAAATATATTGCTCAAGACAATCGAGTGGCATAACTTGCTCGGCTACACCGTAGTAAGGTAAGTGTCACATTTAGTGGTATCAGAGCACGGTTTAGGCGTTTCTGGGCCTAGATTGAGTCCATACCATGCATTG
The DNA here is from genome assembly GCF_030052815.1 of Hevea brasiliensis. Taxonomy (NCBI): domain Eukaryota; kingdom Viridiplantae; phylum Streptophyta; class Magnoliopsida; order Malpighiales; family Euphorbiaceae; genus Hevea; species Hevea brasiliensis. The sequence continues at coordinate 84,246,199 of NC_079497.1, read as the reverse complement.
CATTTGTAAGAGTCGAGGTGACACTAATGCAGATCTGTTTGTCTTTGTTATTTTGAATAGGATATGGACCATACATCTCAGAGGGCAGTCGAGGAGGAAGTGGAGAGTCATGCTCCACTGCGATGCAGAGGCTGGGGCATGGGAGAACCTGCTCCGCCAGCTCAAGCAAAGCCTGCTCAGCCTCCACAGGCCATGTTCCAGCAAATGGCTGATTTCTTCAGACAAATGGTGGGGGTAATGCCAGCACCACCACCACTAGCAGCTCCACAGCAGAAATCACACCTGGAAAGGCTAAGAAAATTTGGAGCAGTGGATTTCTTTGGCAAGAGAGAAGATGATTACATTGAGAATTGGTTGAACAGAGCAGTGAGTCTTAAAACAACTCCACTGCACCCCTGAACAAAACCTAGAAGCTGCCATATCCCTGTTACAAGATGATGCATACGAGTGGTGGGACACGGTGTCCAGTGAAGTACAGCAGGAAATAGTAACTTGGGACTTCTTTCTGTCCGAATTTAAGAAGAAATATGTGGGTACTGTATACCTAGAAGAGAGAAGAAGAGAGTTTATTAACCTGAGGCAGAGACAATTGTCAGTGGCCGAGTATGAGAAGGAATTTGTTCGATTAAGCCGTTACGAAAGGGAGATAGTCCCTAATGAAGCTGAAAGATGTAAGAGATTTGAAGAGGGACTAAATGACAACATCAAGATCCAGCTCACTGCCTTGGGAATCACTGACTTCACCAAGCTAGTGGAAGCTGCATTAAAAGTGGAGAAAGTGAGAATAAATGAACAAAATAGGAAAGATAGGCAGCGTAAGAGGGAATTTGGACCAGGACAGTCAAGTATACCGACTGATAGTAAGAAGTTTAAGGGTTCTGGTTCACAAGATCAGACACAGGACCACAGAGGCCAGATTGGAATATCTATAGCTAGTTCCCCGGGCACAATAACAAGGGGATCAACCCCAGTGCCTGAATGTATGCATTGTGGTAGAAGACACAGAGGGGAGTGTCGACTGTTAACTGGAGAATGTTTCAAGTGTGGGGCTACGGATCATTTCATAAGAGATTGCCCTCAGAGGAGTGGTTCAATAGCTCCGGTACAAGTTGATAGACCTTCCCCTATAGTTCAAAGGGGTAAAAGATAGGGTAGAGCAGAAGCGGCTGACATTACACAGAAGATTGTTTCTGAGACAGTTGAAAAGCCCGAAGTCAGGGTGGCACCGCAAGTATATGCTATGGAAGCTCAGGAAGAGCCAAACCCAGACACTGATGAGGCAATACAAGGAAGTGAAGAAACAAGAAGGTAGCAACTCCCCGATTACTTAAGTCAGGTAAATTTCGAGGACGAAATTTAAATTAGAGGGGAAGAGTTGTAACACCCTCCCGGTAGCAACTCCGTGCATTCTACTGTTCCGGTGACCGGTGTCGGTCCGGACAGCTAGAACGTCCGGAAAAATATTTAAATCAAAGTGAGGGACCATAATTAACTCAAATATTAATAAGAAAAATTTAGTAAAAATTTTAGAAATAAAATACAACTAAGTCAAATGAGCCGGTGCCCAAGCGATGGGTAACCGGAGGGAAGTTGCGGTTCTCGCAACTAGGAACCCTAAACCCGGGTAAAAATTCATAAAATAATTTTTGGAACTCCAGAGAAGGGTCATTGAGGTTCCTATGGCATTAGAATGCCAAGAAAATATTTAGAAAAATTTTACAATCGGTACAGACAATTTTGACCCGTTAAGCCAAACGGAGGGCATTTTGGTCATTTCGCCTTCAGAGGTGATTTTTGGCCGACTTGCCCAGTTGAGTAAATAATTAATATGACATAAAATATGAATAAAAATTACTAGAAATGAAATTGGAAATGAGTAGTGGATAAAAGAAAAGGAAAATGAAATAAAAAGCAATTAATGACATCTTGATGATGTCATTTAAAAGCCATAACCAATCACAATTAAGTAACCATTTGACTAATTAATAAAAGAGATAAATAAAGACCAAGGAAGACCAAAAACAAGTAGCCATCTTTTTCTTCAAAACGTGATCCTCTCCTCTATAACCCTCCATGGAAGTTTTCTTTAATTACTTCCATTTTCCCATGAATTTGCACTATAAAACCCTAAGTCCCTTCATTAAAAACTTGTCTCTACCTCTTGGGAAGTGTTTGGCAGCCTAGAAAGGGAAAGAAAGTGAAGATTAAACTTGGGAAAAATCTGTCACTTAAAGGTTAGTGCACTAAAACCTTTTCTTTCAATTTTAGGTGTAGTATGCATGCCAAATTAAGTGGGAAATTCAAGAAATTGAAAGAATTAGTTAAGGAATTAAACATCCCTAATTCAGCAACCTTGGGAACCTTATGGGGTTTGATGAATTCCTGCATATATACATGATTAGTGATGATGATTGATGAGGTTATATGCATGAGAAGTGATAGGAATTTAATTGATTAAGTTTTGAAATTTGAAATTAGGGTTTTGGGAGTGAAGAATTGGACTTGGTTTATGAAGTGATTAATGGAAATTTTAATGGTCAATTAGTGACCATTTGGGGTAAGTTGACCATAATTTAGGAGTGAATTATTGCATGGCAAAGTGGAATGGGCAGGCTGCCCCATGAGTGCAGCAGAGTGACTGAAATTTCAGTCCACTTGGACCGCCATATCCTTGGCTGTGTTGGTCCAATTGGTGTTTGGCCAATTGGACATGAAACTAGGCTTGTAATGGCACATTTTTGCTGAAGAAACCATGCCCAAAAGACCAAAGCAAGAGGACCAAAAGTTAGCCCCAATCCGGATACCCTGCAAACAGCCCCTGCAGAATGACCAAATGAACAGTAACTGTTCATTTGGCCATAGCACACTGTAGAATGGTCAAATTGACCTGAAACTTTTACAGTAACAAGATATGATATAGACAAACAACTTTCATGAAGAACATCACCCCAAATTATGCCATTAACCCATTCAAATTATTGGGCAAAGTTGAGTTATCAAACCTGCAACTCTGCAGATTTTTATTTGAGCAGTAATGTTTGGAGGACTATAACTCTCTCTAGAAAACTCGGATTTAGGCGATTCTTGAACCGATGGAAACCTAAGGTATGGTAGAACATTTCATAAGAAGAAAGTTAGACCAAATTATGAACTTAACTTGATCAAATTACTGACCAAAATTGGACCAAAAATCGCGGACTCCAAAATCTCAAAGATGAACAAAGGCACGTGAACAGTAAACTTATTTTGGCCATAACTTGAGCTACAAAACTTCAAAATGGAGTGATTCAAAAAAGGAAATTCAACTAGACAAAATAAGGAACAACTTTCATGTTTACCATTTCCTCAAATTCCCACTGCAACAGTGCTTAATGGAATAGTAAAATTAAGTTTCAAAAACTGAAAATTTTGTTTCCCTTGATTAAAGCTTAGAAATGGTATTAATGCTTAATGCCAACAAGTTTTAAATGAAAAATGTGGTATGTTTGAAGTGCCAAAGTCAGTGTACATATTCTCTATGCAAAAGTCAACTTTCTTGTTGACCAATGAAATGAATAGTGACACCAAAAGTTAAAATTCAAAGATTGAAGAATTTTAAAGTATCAAATGCCCTATTATACCTAACAAGATTGGTTTGGATAGTTTGGCATGCTAATAGGGTATTGTTTTAGCAGTACTGCGAAAGGCTTTATGCCTGTATTCATGGCTTTAATGCCCGTATTCATGGCTTTTATGCCGATTATGTGATATCATGGCTTTTTAGCCATACTGACTGCATACGTGGTTGACGTTCTGCGTCCCATGGTATGACGGCCCGAGGCACCACGGTGTCCAGTGCCAACGACCCGTTATCCAGTCCAGTCATCCAGTATAGGTTACTTGGGCAACCAAATGAATGGAAAAGTATAACTGTAATTGAACTGATTGTCAAAGAAAATAAGAAAATTAAATATCAGGAATGATTATGATAGAATACAAAGAAACTCAAGATCATGAAGAAAATAATTAACAAAATGCATGAAGAAGTAAATATCATAAAACGTAATTAGCCCTCGACTAAACATTAAGTTGGTAATTATTCAGTTCTTATGAAAACAATGGCTAAGAAATTATGATTTTTATTTGCATATTATATTTTCTTGTATTATTGGCACCACTAAGCTTTATGCTTAGCGCGTCGCTTTTGCAACGCGTAGGTACTGAAGAGTTGGACCGAGGGCCCGGTAGACCACAGATTGGGTAAGGCCATTCACAGTTCTGCATAGTGTCCGTGTCACCTCACCGTCTACAGTGCATTGATAGGACACTAGGCTTCATTTTGGTATTTTGTAATTGATTTTTATTTTTCTTTGTGTAAATGAAACTTATGTAATGTATTTGGATTTTCATGTAAATAATGCAAAATTGTGTTTGTAAATGGAAAAGTGAATATTGATCTGTGACTGTTACATGACTATCAAATGTGATGAATGATTGAGAAACGAATGGTTGAAAAATATTGAGATTTTGATATTGGAATTTGTGAATAGATGAATATGATTATTAGAAGTGTTTTTCACAGGTTCCGAAGAACTGTTTTCTCCATTTTTAGCCGGTACTCCGCCGGATTTTCTTTAAAATTTTCGGAACCTCAAATAAATTACAATTTCAATAAATGAATTATATTTCACAAGTTATATTCAAAACTACGATAAAAATGAATTAAGATAAAATAGAGTGCTCCGGCACACTGAGTGGCATAACTTGCTCGGCTACACTGTAGTCGGGTAAGGGGTGTCACATATTGTGTATGCTTGACTAGGTTATTACCCGTCTCTCTCATTTGTCGAGAAGACAATGGAGTTAGTTATGTTTTGATTACCATGGTACGTGCACAGGCTTAGATTCTCCTCTTATTAGAGGTTAGATAAAAGTTTTTATGTTATGGCCCTTTTGAAAGTTTCATTATTGTGATGTGTCCTACGCACGATGATTCGACCTCCCCGACCATAGGGAGTTAGAATTACCCCGAAGATGGCCCTTTCGGATTAGTCTTGCATAGCTGGTGAGATAAAGAATGATTTGTGAGATAAATAATGGTTTTTGAATAGTAAAGAATTGTGATTTCAATTGTGATTTATGTATAATTGATTTTGTTGGAATTACCGTAAATGGTTAGTTGTGATTTGATAAATTGAATTTCATGATCAAAGTCATTTTATACAAATGATTTATATTATTGGCAATGAATATTTTGAGTTTTGGAATTTGATGAGTATCCAGATTTCTAAATTATTTGCTGTAATTTTTGTTAAGGTATATTGTACTATGTTTTAAATTATAGTTGTGCACCACTGAGTTCACTACTCAGCGATAGCTTTGTATGCTGTCACAGGTGAAAAGATCATAGAGCAATTGAGTAAGCTTCTTTGTAGAGACATTCAGATCAGCTCCAGGTATACCCATGTACACAGGTTTTGATGTATGCATGTAATAATATGTATGTAAATTATTTGAGCAGTTGTATAAAAACTCTTGTAAAATATTTTGGTATGTAATTAAATATAAATTATTGTAAATGTAAATTTGAGATTTCATTTACCTGAATAGTTTTATAATATTAATTTTTGAGTCTTGTAATCAATGAAATGTTTCTTTTAAGATGAGGTTGGTTTGAAAATGAAATGATTGATTATTGAGATTGAATTGTGAGATGAAATGAAGTTCTTAGAGTTGTATTTGAGAAATCATATTGGGAGTGTTTTCTTTTTTTAGGTTTAAAGAATTATTTTCTCAAAATATAGTCGGCATTCTGCTGAAATTTTAAAAAAAAATTTTATAACACCAGATTTTAATCGATGATTTAAATTTCACGAAAATTATTTTAAAATCCCTTGTAGTATATCTAATGGGTTATCGGTAGGCGAAGTACGGCAATTCAGTAGTTGTACTACGGGATCATGTTACATCTTACGGGAGAGTAGGGTGTGACATGTTTTGTCGGTAACTGCAACTACTCAAATGTTTGATACATATAGTACATTTACATCATAAATATGAACTAATGGAGAGGAATCTCCTTGTGTTAGTTGTATAAGAATAGAAAATCCTGTGAAAAGATATGAAAGAGAAGAATGAGATAATAAAACAGTCTGTGATGGCAGAAGTACAAGTTGAGGCCCCAGCTCCACAAAGTGTCAAAGGCCCGACTGTACCAGTTTTACCGGTACAAATTACTGCACAAATGGACTAGCAAATGGCCACTTTCTTTCAATAAATGGCTGATACTCTGTCAGCTCAAGCTCAAGCACAAACCCAACCCCCACAAGGGCAGTGTGAAATAGAGAAGAGGGAAAAACCTATGGTCAGAGCTCGAACAGTAATTTGGGGAAGAGAAAAGAATTTGAGGAATCCCGAGCTCAGGGATATGACAGAGGCGGATCATCAGGGCAGAGAATACCAAGATCTAGTCGTCAAACAACCAGAAGTTCCCATTCTGCCCATTTCTGCCACGTTTGTGGTAAGCTACATGGAGGTATTTGTCGTAAGGCCTCTGGAACCTGCTACAATTGTGGAAAGCTTGGACACTTTATTAGAGATTGTACTAGAGCACCTCGATCTGCTCCCCAAAGTTCACAGACAGTCAGTTAGAGTTGAGATAGAAATAGAGTTAGTACTCCTCACCACCATAACACAGTGAATCAACCCGAATATAGTAGCGCACCAGTCATAGCGTCCACTATGCGCCAAGGAGAAAGAACAGAAACTTTGGATATAGCTGCTGATAAGTTCTTAATTTTTGAAGGAAACAATTAGTTATTATTTGATCCCAGCACTACTTAGTTGTGTGCTAGTGTTAGAACTATATGTTCTGTTGCTATTCCTTTACATGGGAATGAATTTTGATGTATTAGCGACTAGTCCTTTAGGATAAAAACTATAATAACAAGTATGATTGACATTAATTTTGGAAGAATTGTTAGCTAAAAGTATTTTCTAACACACCATAAATTATAAAGCTAATTGGCGAGCCTACTTAATGTAAGGCAAGAGGACCTAAAAGTAAGTTACAATAATATAATTGCTCTAGATGAATGCAAAGATGTTACTGTTAGTAATTGTCAAGGGATATTATAATCAGAATCAGTTTAGGATATTAGTGGATTTGAGAAAGATAAGATGTTAGAAAACCTAGTCAATGAGGTTACAACGTAGTGACTATGTAATGTTCTCGATGTTTGTATTGTAAGCTGCAGATTACAGTACCGACATGGGATTATTGTGTAGAGCTACGTGCTTCCTCGTGGTACAATAAAATAAGAATATTTATAAGTAATCTATAAATTGATACAGTTACGCCCGAATAGAGTGCTATTACTGGAAATAAATGTGAAAATTTTAGTCAGAAATTTAAAACCTCAGAACTAGCCTGTCGAAAGACTACACTTGTAAGGTAGCTACAGTCAGTAACTCGATTACAATAATGTAAACTACCTGTACCACAGTAATTGCTATAAGTTTAGAGATATCAGTACGACTTATCATCCTCAGACGGATGGACAGTCGAAACAAGTAATTTAGGTAAATTCTGAAACTCATTGAGTTTCTGTAAATAATGAAATGAAATGATAATAATAACCTACAAAATGTAATAAGCCCTCGAGAATATACTGAGAACTTGTGTCCTTGAATCCGAGGGGAGATGGGACAGATACCTCCCACTAACAGAATTTCTATACAATAATAAGTGTCAAGCTAGCATACAAATGGCACCCTATGAAACATTGTAAGGGAACGGATAACTATGGATTTTGTAATAAGACTTCCGAGGAAACAGAATAGTCATGATGCAGTATGGGTCATAGTTGATAGACTAACCAAGTCTGCTCACTTTTTGCCAGTCCGGATGGACTATAGTTAGAGAGATTGGCCAGATTGTACATAAATGAGATTGTAAAACTACATGGAGTGCCAGTATCGATTGTATCAGACAGAGATCCTAGGTTCACTTTTAGATTCTGGGGTAGTCTTCAGAGAGCCCTAGGAACTAGATTAAACTTCAGCACGGCATTCCACCCACAGATAGATGGCCAGTCTGAGAGGGTAATTCAGATATTGGAGGATATGTTGCGAGCTTGTGTGATTGAGTTTAAAGGTAGTTGGGATATACACTTGCCTTTGATTGAGTTTGCTTATAACAACAGCTACCAATCAAGCATTGGGATGCCTCCATATGAAGCTTTATATGGCAGAAAGTGCAGAATTCCCCTATGTTGGGATGAAGTAGGTGAAAGGAATATGATTGGGCTAGAAATTGTTCAGCAGACAGAGGAAAAGATCAAATTGATCAGAGATCGACTCAAGGCCACAGCTGTTCAGAAACTGATGCCAAGTAAAATTTCGAGACGAAATTTATTTTAAGGGGGCGGGGGAGAATTGTAACACCTCTATGTTTGGTAGTGCGTTCTACTGTTCCGGTCACAGTGTTTGTCCGGACAGCTAGGATTCCTAGAGCTACACTTAGATATGAGTGAGAAGACATAAAATAATGAAATACAAGAAAAGAAAATACAAGAAAAACAAAGAAAAAATAATAGCAATGAAATGTAACCAAGTTAAACGAGCCGAAAATCATAGCGATGGGTGACCGCACTGGAAAGTTGCAGTGTGGACCGTTAACTAGCCCTGGACCGCAGGGAACACTGAAATATATTTTTAAGACTTAAATAAACATCTATTGAAGTATAAATGCCATTAGAAATATCAAAGAAAAATTAATTAATTAGTACAAAGAAAAACGGAAAATCGAGAAAACGACAAAATCGGTGTTATCGAAAAATCGGGAATACAACCCGAATAGGGGCATTTTGGTAAATTGATACCATGAGTTATCTTTTGAACTAAATGTCCATTAAAAATAAATGATATTAAACCTTAAAAATCTCATGAAAATTAAAATAGTGGTACATAGATTAAATAGTAAAAGAAATGAGGTAAAATGTGGAAATTTAGAAACTTTGGATTATCAAATCCTTAACCAAACTTAGTGCTCCACTAAGTTAAGTTAGTGGACATTAAAATATCACAAAGAGGGGTAGAAACTTCATCTTCAACCTTGCCTTGCAAACCAGCCGAAATTCTCTCAAATAAAGCTCCCATGGCCGCCCACCTTTTAACCCACCATGCACCCCTCATTTAGCCACCATTTCCTTAAGAGTTCTTCATTAAAGTTATAGTATACACCTTGGACAGCATACTAGGAGCAAGAAAGTTAAGTTTTGGTGAGGTTCTGAAGAACTTCAAAAGTGGTAAGTGAGTGTTTTCAATTCTTGTTTTATTAAAAGAATAACCAAGGTTGTGGGTAGTTGATTTATGGAAGAATATTTGAAGTTTGATGTTTTAATGGAGATGTACATTTTGGCAGCCATGGAAATTAAGTATATGCAGCTTGTTTTTACTTGTTTATCATTTTTTAAGATGTTGTTATTGATGGCAGCATGGATATGTGTATAATGGTTTGGAATTGGGTATGTAAATGGGGTATGTTCATGTGGTTAAATGATGTAAATGAACTTTAGAAAATTCTGTATTATAGTGTGCATATTGAGAATGGTTACAAGTTGTCCAAAATGACCAAAAATGTGTTGTTAAAGGTGTTAATGGTAAGGTATAAACCAGAATCAACATGAAGGAAGTAAGTTGGTAAGTGTTGAATATGTAATTGGTAAGTGATGAGAAGTGTGTAGAAGGGTAGTGTATGTTTTGGCTTAGAACCTTAAGTGTATGACTCCAATTGGTATAAAACCAATTGGAGGTGAAACTAGGTACAAAATGTGCCAACTTTCATGAAGGAAGCTTACCTAAATTCTTCCTAGAAGGTGACTTGAAAAATGACCAAATCCGGATTAGTGACTTAAAAGCCTGAAAATTGACCATTTGGGCAGTAGTTAGAGGTTTAGCCATAACTCACTCAAAATAGGTCTAAATGACCTGAAATTTTTACCATGAATAGTTTGGACATATTCTACAATTCTTATGAAGGCACCAAAGCCCAAAAATTGCTAGAACCAAGCCAAATAGCTTGCACAAGTTCATGTACCAAAACTGGCCGAACCAAAAGTGACCTAAAAATGACCTAAAGTTACCATTTTGATGTATTTTGTCCAGCATTGGCAAATTGACCATAACTTGGTCTACACAACTCAAAATGACCAGAAATTTTGCCCTGCGTGCAATAAGACATAGACCTACAAGTTTGTAGTTTGGACTGAAAGGCGAAAACCGAGGGAACTAGGTAATCCAGCTAGGTCAAATTAGTATACCAAAATTCAGCAAATTACAATAAAATGCAATATACTTGAAAATGAAATTGGTAACATATACCAACACTAAAGGACTATAAAATGTGACATATTGGTAACATTAAACCTAATTCACCTAGAATGCATCGAGAGTCAACATCTTAGGTTGACTAAGGAAATAATAGAATTCAATAAATTAATTATTAAGCCTTATTGTTAGAGACGGTTTAAATGAGTACTAAAACACTTCAAATTGTGTGTTTCAGTTAGCAAAGACTCAGGGAAGGGGAAGGAAACACTGAGTCAGAGCCAAGAGGCATTTATCAGAGGTTTGTGCACAACTAGTTTTTAACTGATTTTGTTCTGAATATTTCATATGATTAAATGACATATTTTTTTTATGTATTATGTTTAACAAGCATTGGATTTAATTTAATGATTAGTGAAATTGTTATAGTATGTATGAAATTAGCTTTGTGAAATGGTATTTCCATAAATATTAAGCATTGTTGTGAATTGAATAAATTATGTTTTGGAAAATTGAGATAGAACATGTTTTGAATTGTGATGGGCAATTTGCAATGAAAAATGCAAATTTATGATTTGAATTGTGATGAGCATAAAAATTATTGGATATTGGAATTGACTTTGAACTGAATTGTATTGTGATTTATGCTCACTAAAAGGATTGTGATCTTGTTTTATATCTCACTATAGATGTTTGACTAGGTTATTACCCGTCTCTCTCATTTGTTGAGAAGACAATGGAGTTAGTTGTGTTTTGATTGCCATGGTACGTGCACAGGCTTAGATTCTCCTCTTATTAGAGGTTAGATCTAAGTTTTTATGTTATGGCCCTTTCGAAAGTTTCATTATTGTGATGTGTACTATGCACGATGATTCGACCTCCCTGACCATAAGGAGTTAGAATCCGATTCGACCTCCCCGACTATAGGGAGTTAGAATCACCCTGAAGATGGCCTTTCGGATTAGTCTTGCATAGTTGGTGAGATAAAGAATGGTTTTTGAGATAAATAATGGTTTTTGAATAGTAAAGAATTGTGATTTTAATTGTGATTTATGTATAATTGATTTTGTTGGAATTACCGTAAATGGTTAGTTATGATTTCATAAATTGAATTTCGTGATCAAAGTCATTTTATACAAATGATTTATATTATTGGCAATGAATATTTTGAGTTTTGGAATTTGATGAGTATCCAGATTTCTATATTATTTGCTGTAATTTTTGTTAAGGTATATTGTACTATGCTTTAAATTATAGTTGTGCACCACTGAGTTCACCACTCAGCGATAGCTTTGTATGCTGTCACAGGTGAAAAGATCATAGAGCAATTGAGTAAGCTTCTTTGAAGAGACATTCAGATCAGCTCCAGGTATACCCATGTACATAGGTTTTGATGTATGCATGTAATAATATGTATGTAAATTATTTGAGTAGTTGTATAAAAACTCTTGTAAAATATTTTGGTATGTAATTAAATGTAAATTATTGTAAATGTAAATTTGAGATTTCATTTACCTGAATAGTTTTGTAATATTAATTTTTGAGTCTTGTAATCAATGAAATGTTTCTTTTATGATGAGGTTGGTTTGAAAATGAAATGATTGATTATTGAGATTGAATTGTGAGATGAAATGAAGTTCTTGGAGTTGTATTTGAGAAAACATATTGGGAGTGTTTTCTTTTTTTAGGTTTGAAGAACTGTTTTGTCAAAATACAGCCGGTATTCTGCTAAAATTTTAAAAAAATTTTATAACACCAGATTTCAATCGATGATTTAAATTTCACGAAAATTGTTTTTAAAATCCCTTGTAGTATATCTAATGGATTATCGGTAGGCGAAGTACGGTAATTCAGTTGGTGTACGATGGGGGAGTAGGGTGTGACATACCTCATGCTTACATAAGAATGAAGTAATAAATCTCATTTATTTACAATTTCTTTTCTTTCTTTTCCTATTCATTTTAAATAATTTTTCATCAATATTTGTTTATATTTTATGTCATATAATTCTCTTACATAAATGGACAAGTTGATAAAAAATCATCTCTGAAAACGAAATGACCAAAATGCCCTCCATTTGGCTTAACGAGCTAAAATTGTGTGTATTGATTGAAAAATTTTTTTAAGCCTTTTCTTGGTATTCTAATGCCATAGAATCCTCAATGACTCTTCTCTGGTGTCTTAAAAATTATTTTATAAATTTTCTCCCAGGTTTAGGGCTCCTAGTTGCGAGGACCGTAACTTCCCACTGGGTTACCCATCATTAGGGCACCGGCTCATTTAACTTGGCTGTATTTTATTTCTAAAATTTTTACTATATTTTTCTTTTTATTATTTGAGTTAATTATGATTCCTCACTTTAGTTTCAATATTTTTTCAGACATTCTAGCTGTCCGGACCGACACCGGTCACCAAAATAGTAAAATGTACAGAATTGCTACAGTGAGGGTATTACAACTCTTCCCCTCTAATTTAAATTTCATCCTTGAAATTTACCTGATACAAACAGTTAAGGGAACTATTGCCTCATCGTCTCTTCACTTTCCCAAGTTGCCTCCTCGGTGTTGTGGTGCCTCCAAAGCACTTTCACCTGTGGAATCTGTTTATTTCTCAGTTCCTTCACTTTCTGAGCAAATTCCATATAGGTTCTTCTATATATGTCAAATCCGGTTGGATTTCAATCTCTTCCATGGAGATGACATGTGAAGAGTCTGAGCGGTATCTTCTTAGCATAAACACATGGAATATACATTATGGATTTTATCCAATTCTAGTGGTAAAGCTAGCCGATAGGCCACTGGTCTCACATGTTCAATAACTTCATATGGGCCAATGAACCTAGGGCTTAACTTACCCTTTCTTCCAAACCTCACTACTTTCTTCCACGGTGAGACTTTGAGAAACACTTTGTCACCAATTGCATACTTTATCTCTTTTCTCTTCAAGTCGACATAAGATTTTTGTCTATCTGCGGCAACCTTCAAATTTGCTTTGATTATCTTCACTTTCTCCTCAGTCTGTTTCACCAGGTCTAGTCCTACCAGCTTATTTTCGCCCAATTCAGTCCAACATACTGTGGTTCTACACTTCCTCCCATACAGTGCTTCATATGGGGCCATTTGAATGCTAGCTTCGTAGCTATTATAATAAGAAAAATTCTGCCAGTGGGAGATATCTATCCCAACTCCCCTCAAACTCAATGACACAACTCCTCAGTATATCCTCCAGGATCTATCACATAATTCACATTGTTACTATCATTTCAATTTATTAATTGTGAAAATTCAATTAGTTTTTTGGGTTTACCTGGATTACTCGTTCCAACTGTCCATCCATCTAAGGATGAAAAGCCGTGCTAAAGCAGAGTTGTGTGCCCAAGGCTTCTTGCAACTTTTTCCAGAATCTCGATGTAAACGTTGGGTCTTGATCAAATATGATGGAAAGTGAGTGTAACACCCCTAATTGCATAGCCTGGTATATTTCACTGTTTCGGTGATCGGTGTCGGTCGGGACAATTAAGGGGATTAGAACTACACTTAAGACAACTAGAGAAGCCATAAACACAAATAATTAGTAATGTTCAATTAGTTAAGTATAAATAAGAAAAACAGAACATAAGAGGTTAAACGAGCCGAGAGTCACAGCGATGGGTGACCTTCTCGGGAACGACTGCGAAGTCATTTTAAACTCAAATTTCGAACCGTAAAACGTGACGCTGCGGTCCTTAGGACCATTATAAACACAGTGGAAAAGAGAAAATCACGAAAAAGAACTGTTAAGCCAGTCAAATAATTAGGTCAGGGAGCCGAAAGAAATATAAAATTATTTGCAAACCGGGTTGAACCGGCGAAGGGCAATTTGGTCAATTGACCCCGAGAGCTGACTCCTGACCTAACTGTCAAAAAAAAAATCGGAGAAAAGAAAATTTCGGGATCGAGAATTAAATTAAAGAACTATTGAAGAATTAAAGAAAAAGAAAAAGAATAAAAATGATACTTATTACATCATGATGATGACATCATATAAGATGTCAAAATTAATTTTAATTTTCCAACCTTTTTTGACCAAGTCAATTATGGGCATAAAAACAAAAATTGAAAAGCCAAATTTTATCTCTTCTTCTTCTTTTTTTTTTCTCTCTTTCCCGTAGCTCCTCATCCCTCCCCCTTTTCTCACTAAATCCTCCATGCCTACTTAATTTCAAGCTTTTAAAGCTTGAATCAACCCCATAAATCCCATAATTTTCCTAAATAAAACTTGTTCTTAGATTTTGGCAAGCCTATTGAGAAGGAAATTTGAAGGAAAATAAAAGGGAAAATGAAGCTTGGGGAAACTTCACAAGAGGTTACTGACAAATTCTTCAAATTGTCTATTGAATTTTTATTTAAGTAATTGATATAAGTTAGAAATTAACTTTAAATGGAAAGAAAACAATTATTGAGGGACTATATATGAGTTCAACCAGCTAGGGTTTATGTTTGAAATGGGTGATTTGATGCATTAGAATGAGTTTAAAAGTCTTAATTAGTTGAATGATTATAGATTGGAACTTTGAAATTGCTAATGGTAATTAAGTAGTGAGATTAGGGTTTGGAGGCCTAGGGTTTGAGGCAAATTTTAGAGAAATACATAAATGATGACTTTGACCTATTATGAAGAGAAAAATGGTCAACAATGACCAAAGGAGATGTGTGGGAATTGTTAGAATGAAAGTCAAATTCGTAGATGACCAAGCCAACTTTGAAGGACCAAAATGAAAATTTTACAAGTTCAATTGATATGCCACCAATTGGGGATGAAAATAGACATAAAATGACACAATTTTCATTAAAGAACCATGCCCAAAAACTGACCAAAACCTAGTGAACCAATTGACCAAATTTGGTTAAGTGCAGGCTATCACTGCACAAACTGACCAAATGAACAGTATTTGTTCATTTGGTCATAACTCGAGCTAGGAAGGTCAAAATGACCTGAAATGTTACCAGTAATTAGATAAGATATAGATCTAAAACTTTCATGAAGAACATTAACCCAAATTATGCCATTAACCTAATCAAATTATTGAGCAAAGTTGAGTTACTGAACCTGCAAAACTGCAGGATTGCCATTTGAACAGTAAGGTTTCAATGGCTATAACTCTCTCTAGAAAATTCCGATTTAGGTGAATCTTGAACCGATGGAAACCTAAGACATAGTAGAACATTTCGTAGGAAGGAAATTAGACCAAATTATGGACTTAACTCGATCAAATTATTGAACGAAGTTGGATCAAAAATCTGCCAGAACCAAAATTGCAGCATGAACAGTGCACGTGAACAGTAATTGTATTTTGGCTATAACTTGAGCTACAAGACTCCAATTGGGGTGATTCAAAAAGGAGAATAAACTTAAGACAATGGGGAACATTATATATGAAGAAAGTTTTGCCAAATTCCAACAATAAAGTGACCAATGGAACAGTGCAACTTAGGACTCTAAAATTGAAATTTACCAAATTGCCTAAAAGACTTAGGATTTGAGTAAACAACCAAAACCAACAAGTTTAGTGACCAAAATGTGGTATGTGGGTGAAGTTGGAGTTCCCATACCTATTAAGCCTTAGAAAGTCAACTATTTGACTTGAATAGTGTAGTGAATAGTAACCCAAAACACAAAAATTTCGAGAACGTCGAATTTAACATGTTAGAACCAGGTAAATGTGAAGCTAAATTTATTTTGGATTTATGTTAAGTTCTAGTACTGAAACATTATAAAATTGTGTGTTTCAGTTAAAAAGAATATCAGGAAAAAATCTGAGGAACCGAGTCAAGGCCAAGAGGCGACTCACTTGAGGTTTGTGCACAACGTATAATTTTTGTAAATTATCTTCTGCATATTGTTTTGAATAATGTGAAATGTTGAATTGTGACATTATTATGATGCTTTTGATTTAAATTGTTGAAAGTTATTTATGTATATTTGAAATGGCAATGTTTAGCAAATTGTTAAGATAAGTTTTGAAACCACAGTGTCATGACCATATATTTGAACACCTCACTAGCACGGCTAGTGGGGGTAATTTGTAATACCCCTATGTTCGGTAGTGCGTTCTACTGTTCCGGTGGCCAGTGTTATCCAGACAGCTAGGATGCCTAGAACTACACTTCGTTATGAGTGAGGAGACATAAATAATGAAATACAAGAAAAGAAAATACAAGAAAAACAAAGGAAAAATAATAGCAAAGAAAGGTAATCAAGTTAAGCGAGCCGAGAACCCTAGCGATGGGTGACCGCATCGGGAAGTCATGGCGTGGACCGTTGACTAGCCCTGGACTGCGGGGAACCCTGGAAAATATTTTTAGGACTTAAAGAGACATCAATTGAAGTATAAATATCATTAGAAATATCAAAGAAAAATTTAAATAATTAGTACAAGGAAAAGTGAGAAATAAAAAAACAGACAAAACCCGGTGTTACCGAAAAATTGGGAATGCAACCCGAACAGGGGCATTATGGTCAATCGACATCCTGAATTATCTTTTGACCTAAATGTCCATTAAAAATAAATAATATTACACTTGGAAAATATAATGAAAAATTAATTTGCTGGTACCTAAAGTAAATAGCAAAAATTATGGGTTTAATGTGGAATAAATGAAAGTTAAACATATAATATGATTAATTTATGTAAGTGGACCACTAAGGAATAAACTAAACACTAAATGGGCAGGTGTACACCTATTACACAATCTGCAATTTCATTTTTCTCCAACTCCTCCATCCATGCCGAAATGAAGAAATGGGAAACCTCCATTGCCGTGTTGCATAAAGCTTCATCCACTCCTTCATTTTACCTCTAAACACCTAGGTAGCTTCATTAAAAATTATCCCCACTTCACAAGGAAGAAGTAGATACCAATATTAAGAAGTTTTGGTGAAGATTAAGCAAGTCCCAACAATAGGTAAGTTTGAGTTTTTGAATATTTCTTTGTTAAAGTTTGAAAACATGTTATGGGTGTTTGCTTTATGAAGAAATTTTTAAGTTTTGAGGAGTTATTGATATATCCAGTTTGGACAGCCATGGAGTTGTATATTTGATGATTTATTCTTACATATATTTGATGGGAAATTATGTTGAGTAGGGTAATTAATGTCCTAGTAAGTTATTTCCATGTATATGTGGTGATTGTGCAATTGGGATTGAAGTTGACGAAATTATGGACACTTTGGCAATGTGAAGCATTTCGGCAGCCTTGAAGCTTCTTGATGAGTGTTTAAATTCATGAAGATATTGGGTAAATTGTGACATTGAGGATTGATGAATATGTATGTAAATTTATTATGGAAATTGTATGTAACAATTAGGAGTGTTTATGTGTATTTATGATTGTATTTGGACTTTGTGAATTAGAGTTTCATTTGGTGTATTGAGGATATTTGTATTCTGCCCAAAGTGATTTTAATGTGAAGTGGTAAATGGTTTTGGTAATGTACCAAATCAGAATTGGTAAGGGAAGTGGTCTTATAGCAAGTAAATGTGCAATTGATAGATTTTAAGCAATGCATTTAAGGGCAGTATGCATTTTAGCCCATAACACTAAATGTGTAACTCCAATTGGTATGAGACAAATTGGAGGTTAAGCTAGGCACAAAATGTGCCAACTTTCATGAAGGAAACATACCAAAATTCTGCTTGCAAGGTATCTTGAAAAATGACCAAATCCGGATTAAGTGCAAGTGAGGCCTGAAAACTAACAATTTGGGCAGCAGTTAGTGTTTAGGCCATAACTCACTCAAAACAAGTCCAATTGACCTGAAATTTTAACCATGAATAGTTAAGACCCATATCTACAAGTCTTATGAAGACACAAAAGCCCAGAAATGACCATAAGCAAGTCAAACATCTTGCACAAGTTCGGGTCCAAAAATTGGCCGAACCAAAGTTGACCAAAATTGACCTAAAATGACCAAATTTGATGCCATTTGACCAGTAATAGTAAAATGACCATAACTTGGTCTACATAACTCAGAATGATCTGAAATTTTGCCCCGCGTTCCATAAGACATAGATCTACAAGTTTGTAGTTTTGACCGAAACCCGAAAACCGAGGAAACTAGGTCGTCCGGCTAGGTCAAACTAGTATCCCGGAATCCAGCAAGTTGCAATAAAATGCACTAAACAAGGAAATGAAATCGGTAACATGTACCAACCCTAAAATACTATCGAATGTGACATATTAGTAACGTTAAAACCTAATTTACCTAGAACGCATCGAGGATCGATATATTAGGTTGATTAAGCAAATAATATCTTTCAGTTAATTACTTATTGAACATTATCATTAGAGACAATTTAATTTAGTACTGAAACACTTCAAATTGTGTTTCTCAGTTACCAAAGACTTCGAGAGCAGGGAAGGAAACAGAGTCGGACCAAGAGACGATTATCGAGGTTTTTGCACATGACTATTTCTTTTGAATTATTTTCAATTGAAATAAATTTTGACTATTTGTATATTATTGTTTTAAATTGTGAAACTGTGAAAAATTGTTTGAATAATATTTGATGGATACTTATTGATTGAAAAGCACTGCAAATGGTTTGAAACCACAGCTATCATGTATATTGATTGTATTCCTCGCTAGCTTGTCTAGTGGGACGAATTGAATTCCCTCTCTGGCTGAAGTGTTGAGGTGTGTGCCTATTGAGGATGAATTGGATGAGTACTCATATTTTTGCTAGCTAGCTATGTTATTCCTTATTAGTCATCGACTTTTGGGACGAATTGAATACCTCATTAGCCATCGGCTTTTGGGACGAATTGAACTTTGGAACATGATTAAGCTGTGTGTGATTTATTGATATGTATTGTGAGATTATGAAATGAATTTAAACTCTTATTGACATATACTGTCTTTTGAATTCAACCATGATCTGACTTATTGAAATTTATTGTGATATTGAGAAATGGAGTTTAAATTGTTGTTGACAATTACTGTTTTGAAATTAACTATGGTTTTAAGTATCCACTATTTGTATGATTTATGAATTGTGATTTAAAGATGTATTTGGTTAATGTTGTGCACCACTGAGACATTGTCTCAGCGATAGCTTTTTATTGTTGTCGCAGGTAGGCGAGACAGGCAGTGACAGACTAGGTCATTAGTACACCTAGGAGAGATTTTTGGGTATAACGAGTATACCATATTTTGCATTTTGTCTTGTAATGTATGACCCTTTGTATGTATATATCGTTTTTGGTTTTGGCGATTGTAAATTAAAATTGTACATTGAAGTTGTAAAATAATTATGAGTTATTTTGGCTTGTAAAAATTGTATTATATTTCTTTTATCTCAGTCTTTGAAAATCACTGTGGATTTGAGTTGAGAAATATGTTTGAGTTGAGATTTGGAAAAATATTGAAGTGCTTTTACGAGTTTTGAAGAACTGTTTTATCCAAAATACAGATGGCACTCTGCCAAAATTTTTACAGAAATTCCAAATAATTCAAATGTGTTAGTTCTATCACTTCAGTTCAAAAAGGTTTTTAACACCTGTAAATAGTGCTCACCACTGTAAAAAAAGTAAGAAAAGTTTTTAAAATCCCTTGTAGTGTATTTAATGGGTTATCAGTAGACGAAGTTGGTAATTCATTAGATATACTACGGGATCTTGTTATGCCTTATAGAGGGGGTAGGGTGTGACATGTTTTAGTGGTATCAGAGCAAAGTTTTTAAATTCTGTTTTCACCTGTTATTTGAATATTCTTTCTTCATAGTACAACTGCTCAATATCATTGTTTGATACATACAGTATGTTACATTATAAATATGCACTAATGGGAGGAAATCTCCTTCTGTTATTTGTTCAGGAGATCTAAAATGCTCGCATTGACTATGGAAGAGGGTGATTGTTCAGTCGATCAATCTATTGAGGCTGCGGTGCAAAGGGATGCCCCAAGCCTACACAGTGTCGATGGTTCAAGAAGACGACCTGTGATATCGCGATTTCTGCTCGATTCGCTCGTGAGATGGCTGCAATGTTCCAACAAATGGCTGGTAATGTGCCTACTCAAGTCCCAATACAGACACCAGTGGTACAACCATAATCTCCTACTAGGCAGTATGACAAATTGATGAAGTATGGGGCTACAGAGTTTAAGGGGACAGTAAATCCTCTAAAAGCTGAACAATGGTTAGAAAGGATGGATAGGGTATTTAAGAAATTGCATTGCACGGAGGAGCTCAGATTCGAATACTCTGTATCTTTGCTACACGGGGATGCTTATGACTGGTGGAAAACCATTCCCCACGATGCAGTAGAACTGCAGTGCTAACATGGAATGACTTTCTCGGGAATTGACGAAATATGTCCACGATGCTTATGTAGACCGAAGTTATAAGAATTCCTAAGTGCAAAGCAGAGCAGATCGGTGGTGAGTATGAAAGAGAATTTTCCCATCTGAGCCATTATGCAGTGAGTTTACTTTCTACCAGCAGGGAGAGATGCAAGAGGTTTGAAACTGGCTTGAAGCCCAGTATCAGATTACAAGTAGTCGGCTTCAAACACACTAACTTCTCGGAACTTATTTCTTAAGCTCTAGAGTTAGAAAGAATTGAGTGCAGTTGCTCCCGAGAAAAGAAATCGAGAGAAGGCAGAGAAAGAGGAAAATCTGCGAGCGAGTTCGGTGGTCCTCTTGAAAGAGGAAGAATCATGGGGGACATGGCAGAGGTGGCAAGAAGTCTGGTAGGGGAAGATATTCAGGACAGATATCTCCCCTATCTGGTCAGCAGAGTACCAGAGGTTCCTATCCTCCCTGCCAAATTGAAACTTGTGGAAGAAATCATGGTGGGATATGCTACAAGGCTATTGGAGCCTGTTATAACTGTGGAGGCACAGGATGATGGATCGGAAGCGTGAAAAACACAAGATTATACCATTGAATTCAAAAAATTTCGACTAGGGTCACATGCACCATGCAAGATTTATTTTTATCTATTTGATTTCAATGATAAACAATATATTAAAACTCTTTTAATATGTTTTTGGATCTGTATTTGCCATTTAAGATTTTAAAATTAATCAGATTAATTTTAGAACCCTAGATTAAGTCAAGAACGATTACACTAACCTCTTGATGCACTGCAGCGTGTCTGCGCCTTTGAGATTCGTCTTCAGGACTCCAAATGTTGTCCCTCTAGCTTGTCCACACCAAGAACACCTATGGCAGCCCTTGAACAGCCTCTAAAGCTTTTTCTATTAATTAGAAATTCAAGTTCAGCCTTTTAAGAGATTAGAGATGTAAACAGGACACTAGAAACAATTTCTAGTGTTCTTAATTCAAGAGATTGATGGCTAATCTCTTTGAATTGATGAGAGATGAAGAGAAATAGCTGGAGAGGCTCAAAGTGGCGTGACAAATGAGAGGAGAGGCTTCTGGTTATTTTTTCTTTTCATAACCACACTTAAATAGCTAGGTTAACACATTAAACCCTAGCCACATGTCACCTTTTGATTAGCTCTAGGTTTAAGTGACCTAATCACATTGTGCCAAGTGTCAAACCTATATTTAATCTTGATTTTAATCATCTTACATGATTAAAAAAAAACATTTGGCAAGCTTATGTGTAATCCCATGTGTCACCATCTCAAGGTGCCACGTGTCACCTGTAATGAAATGACCAAAATGCCCCTGTGTCTTAATTTTGAGTTCTTAACCCAAAATAATTATTTTCTTCTTCTAATTAATTTATATCAAATATAAATTAATTAATTATTCTCTATTAATTAATTTCTCATCAATTAAATTCATATTTAAACACTTTAAATATAAATTTAATTTATACTACACATCTAATAATCTAGATTTGGTTTCAAGTCATGCTAGGGACTTTGCAATTTAATTGCAAACCAAACCTATTTAATTAATCAATTAAACTCTTTAATTAATTAATTAAATCATATTTAAATAGGTGATAACTTGTGTATGTGTGTGACTTACTAGGCTCATCACTAATTGGCAATGAGACATGATATCAACTCTTAATATCATCAGAACTCTTTCTTACTATAAATGATTTCTCTAAATCATTTTATGCATCTCATAGACCATGGTTAACACCTAGCATAGCATGCCATGGCCACCCAATTAGTAATAAGATTTACCTTAAATGAACCTATAATCATATGTTACCATGCACTAGAATCTCTCTGTTACAAAATCCCAACTCAAGCTGGAGTCATGGTTTATGTCAAACTTCATTTGCTATGAATATTATGTTCTCTTTTAATTCCAGTTCTTGATTAAAAGATTTTCTCATCGAAACTCTTTTACGAATGAATCTATCTGTCTGGCAGGAACTTGAAACATCAAGAACAATTAAATGAACATAGGATTTTATCTCTATTTACTTAGAGGAACAGATTCCATCTTGATCAACACCTACCTCCATATATAACTAGTAGGAGCCAACACATGCTCATATACTCATACACAGTACAAGTATGAAAGCAGTATCAAACTCAAACTACCTATATACAAGATAACTGTGCTATCTCAGGTCTAAAGATTATATGCCTCGATATGATTTATGACAAAACATTGACAAGAGTAAAATCCATGTGCTTGTCATAAGTGTCACCGGTTCGGCCTACTTATCATTTATAAGTGCCTATCATGTTTGTTATATGGCATGAGACTCACCATTCCATCTTATTTATATCTCATATAAATAACTTGGGAACAAACATGAATACAATCTTTCTGGATAAGTCATGTCCTTATTATGAAGTATCCTCGATTGTGAACCTATTTATGATATTTTGTGCTAGAAATATTGTC
This sequence comes from Hevea brasiliensis, assembly GCF_030052815.1. Taxonomy (NCBI): domain Eukaryota; kingdom Viridiplantae; phylum Streptophyta; class Magnoliopsida; order Malpighiales; family Euphorbiaceae; genus Hevea; species Hevea brasiliensis. The sequence goes on along the minus strand of NC_079497.1, from coordinate 84,223,066 downwards.
ACTCATATTCTTAACAACTTAAGAATAATATTTCTAACAAAATATCAATGGACCTTTTCTATTACACATAAATATATTATGTAAACGGAAAAGTGAAAATGCCTTTTATTAATAAAATTATGTACAAGATACATACTAAATGATATGCTCTAGGGCATACTACTAACAATCTCCCACTAGCATTAGAGCCATTCATTACAATATCTTAGACCCATCTTCTCAAGATGTCAGTCTAAGCGAGTCGTGACATAGGCTTAGTGAATGGATCACTGGATTTTCGGTGATGCTATTTTCTGCATGGCTAAATCGCCTTGCCCAACTATATCTCACGATAATGTGGTAGTGCCTTTCTATGTGTTTGGATTTTGGGTGAGACCTTAGTTCCTTAGCTTTGTATGACTACTCCATTGTTGTCACGATGTAATAGAAGCTGGCGACTCGATGGAAGGAACTCTTGTAAGTTACATCACGAACTTCTTTATCCAAAGCGACTTCTTTTGCGGCATCGATGCGACAATATACTCGACCTCGATGAGTGGAATCTGCGGTTGTGCTCTGTTTGGAACTCTTCCAACCGATCGCACCTCCATTACAAATGAACACATATCCAGAGGTAGACTTTCTATCATCGATTTCTAATTGGAAGTCAGAATCAGTATAACCATCTAATTGCAAGTCTCCACCTCCATAAATCAAGAATAAATCCTTAGTTCTTCTCAAGTACTTAAGAATATTCTTGTGACTATCGATGTTCCAAACTGGATTGGATTGATACTGCTAGTCAAACTAACGACATATGCGATATCAGGCCTAGTACACAACATTGCATACATTAAACTTCCAATAGCCAAGCATATGGAATCTGGCCATCTTATCTCTTTCTTGGTGTCTTTGGAGACATCTCTTTAGAAATATGGAAACCATGTCTCACTGGTAACAATCCTCTCTTGGAATCAAGCATGTTAAACCTCTTTAACACCTTTTCCAAGTATAGACTTTGGGATAAACCTATTATTCTTTTCGCTCTATCTCTATAGATGCGAATCCCAAGAATATAGGTTGCCTCCCCTAAGTCTTTCATGGAGAATGTATTTGACAACCATACCTTTATAGTTGTCAACATATCTGTGTCATTACCTATCAACAGTATGTCATCCACATATAAGACAAGGAAAGTGATAGCTCTGTCACTAACCTTCTTATATACACATGGCTCATCCTCATTTTTTAATAAAACCAAAGGATTTAATGGCTTCATCAAAACGGATGTTCCAACTCCTCGAAGCTTGTTTCAACCCATAAATGGATCGCTTTAGCTTGCATACCTTGGAACCATCTTGGGATTCGAATCCCCTAGGTTGTTCCATGAAAATGTTTTCTTCAATGTATCCATTGAGAAAAGTTGTTTTGACATCCATCTGCCAAATCTCATAATCATAGTATGCAGCTATTGCTAATAAAATCCTAATTGATATAAGCATGGCAACAGGCGAGAAAGTCTCCTCATAGTCTATTCCTTTCCTTTGGCGAAACCCTTTCGCTACTAGCCTTGCTTTATAGGTCTCTACCTTTCCATCAGAACCAATTTTCTTCTTGAAAACCCATTTGTTCCCTATAGGTACAATACCTTCAGGTGGGTCAACAAGATCCCAAACTTGATTCTTATACATGGAATCAATCTCGGATTTTATAGCATCAATACATTTTAAAGAGTCTATATCTGATATAGCTTCTTCATTGGTAAGTGGATCATCTCCATGATCTACTTCTTCATGAGTAGACAACTCTTGTTCTTCTTCATGAAGAAAACCATATCTCACTGGTGGTTGAGATACCCTGGTTGTTCTACGAGGAACAGCTGTAGATGTTTCATCAATGGGTATAGGTTGACTAGATGGATTTATATCCATCTGATCTGTTGGTTGGTCAGAATTCTCCAATTCTAACTCTATTTGCCTTCCTTTGCCTCCTTCTTGAACAAACTGTTGTTCAAGAAACGTGGCATCTCTACTTATCACAACCTTTTGTGAAGTAGGCAAATAAAAATAATATCCAAAACTATCTTTTGGATATCCAACAAATCGACCTTTTACGATCGGTCTCCAATTTATCGGTGTTGACTTTTTGATATAAGTTGGATAACCCCAAATCTTAACATGCTTAAGACTTGGTTTTCTTCCATGCCATATCTCATGAGGAGTGGAAGAAACTGATTTTGATGGAATCCTATTCAGAATATACAAAGCTGATTCTAATGCAAATCCCCAAAAGAAGATTGGCATATCAGTATAGCTCATCATACTACGTACCATATCCAATAGGGTACGATTTCTCCTTTCAGATACACTATTCAGTTGTGGCGTTCCTGGAGGAGTCAGCTGAGAAACAATGCCATGCTCTCTCAAGTATTCATCAAATTCAGTATTCAAATATTCACCTCCACGATCTGATCGAAGAGCTTTAATACTTTTTCCTGTTTGATTTTCTACTTCAGATTTAAATTCCTTAAACTTTTCAAAGAATTCATGTTTGTATTTCATCAAATATAAATACCCAAACCTTGATTTATCATCAGTAAAGGTAATAAAATAATGAAAGCCCCCTCTAGCCATTTCTTTAAACGGACCACATACATCACTATGTATTAATTCCAAAATATTTTCAGCTCTTAGTCCTTGTCCAACAAAGGGTGATCTAGTCATTTTCCCCTGAAGGCAAGATTCACAAATTGGAGTAGGCTCAGAGCCCAATGAGGATAGAATCCCCATTTTCTCCAATTTTGCAATCCTATCTTCTGCAACATGACATAACTTTAAGTGCCAAATATATTTTGAACTTGAGTTGGCTTTCACCATGGCATTGCATTCTTTTAGATCGCTATAATCTGGCCAGTGGAAACACTTTCTTACTGGCAATAGAAACACTTTCCTGTTGGCAATGGAAACACTTTCCTGTTGGCAGTGGAAACACTTTCCTTTGCCTACATCAGCCTTAGTCTTCCTTTTCTGTTTAGCTATTTTCTTGGAAGGACCAGGAATCTAAGGTTTCTTTTTCTTATTGCCCTTCTTCTTGTTGGACTTTCCAGTGAAGAAGATGCAATCAAAGCTACCTCTTTTCCTTTATTGCAGGCATATTCTTTTGAGCAATAACGGCATGTTGAATAAACCAGCTAAGGTGCATTCCTGTTTAGTCATATGGAAATTTGTCACAAAATTCCCAAAAGACTCAGGAAGGGACTGAAGGATCAAATTCGTTTGTAGTTGGAAATCCATGTTGAAGTCAAGATGTTCCAAGCTGCTCAATCACGAATCATCTTGTGGACATGATCCCCAACATTACATCCCTCGGACATCCTCATATGGAATAGTTGTCTAGATATCTCATACCTAGCATTCTCTTTGTGCTCACCATATAACTCTTGTAGGTGAAGGAGGATCTCACTCACACTCTGCATGTTCTCATGTTGCTTTTGTAACTCATTACTCATAGAAGCAAGCATGTAACACTTAGCTCTCATATCATGCTCCTTCCACTTGTCCAAAGTTTCATATTCCTCTTGTGTGGCCTCTGGAGGTAAGGGACCAGGAACATTTGAATCTAGAACATATCCTATATGTTCAAGGTTCAGGACAAGTTTCAAATTTCTTAGCCAATCAGACAGATTAGGTCCTGTCAACATGGTGTGATCAAGTATGCTTGCAAGGATATTGGATGGGGGTGGTTGTTTTGTGCTCATTTTTATCGAGAAAATTAAGCTGCAGAAAATAACCAGATTAATTAGTAAATGTATCATGTAATTAACCAAAATGATTATGGTCTTTTAATCAAATTGGTCCTCCCACTAACTTAGAGAATCCTACACTTCCAGTAGAAAGCGGAAATCCTAATTGGATGGATTTCTAGTGGGTGATTGAATTCTTATAATTCTATTGATCATCCTCAGGTACATCCATTATTGGAATTACAATAAACTATAAGTGAGCAACTCCTTGCCCATCACATCTCATGTGAGGTTCAATCCTTTACCTAGCCCCTAATGCTCAAAATCTCAGGTACATCCATTATTGACTTATCTTGTATTAGTTAAGTTGATCCCATTGAGTCAGTAATTATGCAAATAATTTTAATATCCTCAGGTACATCCAATATTGGCCACCAAACCATTTACATATTTACAACATCTCATGCTTAACAATTATTCTTAAGAAAATCTCTTAAATTAATTGCATCTCATGCAACTATTTAAAATTTCTTAAAATAATTGCCCCAATGGAGGGCTTATGTTATAATTACTTTAATTATACCATTTCCAACTTAATCATTTGTTTGGAAGATTTTATAGCCATCCTAATTACTATTAAGGTCTCACTTTGCACATTATCCATTTAGCATACATATATCATATAATTGCATACATTCCCATACATCTCATGCATTCATGGATAAGCGATAAATATGGTATGATCATGGACTTTCTAAGGGATTCAATTACGAGCCACTAAGAATTGAGTCAGGGCATTCCTAGGTGCATTTCATTCATTCATTTTATAAGAGTTGCTGAAGGAGTACATAATCAACACTTGATATTGAATTCCTCCCACTGGTCCCACCAATGCTCTTGACCTCCTTGAACTTCTTGCAATCCAATATTACATAGTAATCCTTGGCATACCAAGTCGAATTTACAAGAACTTAAATAAATGAAATTACAACCCAAAAAATATTACAAACTTAATAATACATGCCCAAAATAAATTAAAATAAATTAATTAATTTACAATCCCAAAGAAACATAAAAGAAATAAATCCAATCACATTGGTCTTTTATAGTCCATGATCATCCATCATGCATATCACTATTTAACAATTAAATAAAACATACATACTTAAATTAAATTGAATATCTCATATTCAACTTAAAAATCAGATTTGAATATGATTCAAATAAATTTAAAAATTCCGATTTGAATCTCATTCAAACAAATTTAAAAATTCATATTTGAATCACATTCAAACAACTTCAAAAATTCAGATTTGAATCACATTCAAACATTTTTTAAAAAATCAGATTTGAATCACATTCAAATATTTTTAAAAAAATCAGATCTGAATTTTATTGAATCAATTTTAAAAAATCAGATTTAAATATGATTCAAACAACTTTAAAAATTCAGATTTGAATCACATTCAAACAACTTTTAAAATTCAGATTTGAATCACATTCAAACAATTTTTAAAATTCTGATTTGAATCATAATTTAATTGTGTGATTAAAACTACTAATTAAACACTTTAATTAGTCAAAGAATAGGCCTTAGATCATACATCAATTGCAGAATTAAAAGCCAAACCTTGAACCACCCATGGAACCATTATTGCCGCCACCAATGGTGGCTTCACCATGTGTGCCGCCACACCTCTTGATCCAACCAGCAATGAATCAATCATCTCATGATCAAATCACACAATTAAATCATATAATCAACAATCTAAATGGCAAATATAGTGGCTCTGATACCAATTGATGGATCGGAAGTTTGAAAAACACAAGATTATACCATTGAATTCAAAAAATTTCGCCTAGGGTCACATGCACCATGCAAGATTTATTTTTAACTATTTGATTTCAATGATAAACAACATATTAAAACTCTTTTAATATGTTTTTGGATCTATATTTGCCATTTAAGATTTTAAAATTAATCAGATTAATTTTAGAACCCTAGATTAAGTCAAGAACGATTACACTAACCTCTTGATGCACTGCAGCGTGTCTGCGCCTTTGAGATCGTCTTCAGGACTCCAAATGTTGTCCCTTTAGCTTGTCCACACCAAGAACACCTATGGCAGCCCTTGAACAACCTCTAAAGCTTTTTCTATTAATTAGAAATTCAAGTTCTGCCTTTTAAGAGATTAGAGATGTAAACAGGACACTAGAAACAATTTCTAGTGTTCTTAATTCAAGAGATTGATGGCTGATCTCTTTGAATTGATGAGAGATGAAGAGAAATAGCTGGAGAGGCTCAAAGTGGCGTGACAAATGAGAGGAGAGGCTGCTGGTTATTTTTTCTTTTCATAACCACACTTAAATAGCTAGGTTAACACATTAAACCCTAGCCACATGTCACCTTTTGATTAGCTCTAGGTTTAAGTGACCCAATCACATTGTGCCAAGTGTCAAACCTATATTTAATCTTGATTTTAATCATCTTACATGATTAAAAAAAAACATTTGGCAAGCTTATGTGTAATCCCATGTGTCACCATCTCAAGGTGCCACGTGTCACACTGTGAAATGACCAAAATGCCCCTGTGTCTTAATTTTGAGTTCTTAACCCAAAATAATTATTTTCTTCTTCTAATTAATTTATATCAAATATAAATTAATTAATTATTCTCTATTAATTAATTTCTCATCAATTAAATTCATATTTAAACACTTTAAATATAAATTTAATTTATACTACACATCTAATAATCTAGATTTGGTTTCAAGTCATGCTAGGGACTTTGCAATTTAATTGCAAACCAAACCTATTTAATTAATCAATTAAACTCTTTAATTAATTAATTAAATCATATTTAAATAGGTGATAACTTGTGTATGTGTGTGACTTACTAGGCTCATCACTAATTGGCAATGAGACATGATATCAACTCTTAATATCATCAGAACTCTTTCTTACTATAAATGATTTCTCTAAATCATTTTATGCATCTCATAGACCATGGTTAACACCTAGCATAGCATGCCATGGCCACCCAATTAGTAATAAGATTTACCTTAAATGAACCTATAATCATATGTTACCATGCACTAGAATCTCTCTATTACAAAATCCCAACTCAAATTTGAGTCATGGTTTATGTCAAACTTCATTTGCTATGAATATTATGTTCTCTTTTAATTCCAGTTCTTGATTAAAAGATTTTCTCATCGAAACTCTTTTACGAATGAATCTATCTGTCTGGCAGGAACTTGAAACATCAAGAACAATTAAATGAACATAGGATTTTATCTCTATTTACTTAGAGGAGCAGATTCCATCTTGATCAACACCTACCTCCATATATAACTAGTAGGAGCCAACACATGCTCATATACTCATACAGTACAAGTATGAAAGCGATATCAAACTCAAACTACCTATATACAAGATAAGCATGCTATCTCAGGTCTAAAGATTATATGCATCTTGATATGATTTATGACAAAACATTGACAAGTAAACTCCATGTGCTTGTCATAAGTGTCACCAGTTCGACCTACTTATCATTTATAAGTGCCTATCATGTTTGTTATATGGCATGAGACTCACCATTCCATCTTATTTATATCTCATATAAATAACTTGGGAACAAACATGAATACAATCTTTCTGGATAAGTCATGTCCTTATTATGAAGTATCCTCGATTGTGAACCTATTTATGATATTTTGTGCTAGAAATATTGTCACTCATATTCTTAACAACTTAAGAATAATATTTCTAACAAAATATCAATGGACCTTTTCTATTACACATAAATATATTATGTAAACGGAAAAGTGAAAATGCCTTTTATTAATAAAATTATGTACAAGATACATACTAAATGATATGCTCTAGGGCATACTACTAACAATCTCCCACTAGCACTAGAGCCATTCATTACAATATCTTAGACCTATCTTCTCAAGATGTCAGTCTAAGCGAGTGCGTGACATAGGCTTAGTGAATGGATCATTTGGATTTTCGGTGATGCTATTTTCTGCATGGCTAAATCGCCTTGCCTAACTATATCTCACGATAATGTGGTAGTGCCTCTCTATGTGTTTGGATTTTGGGTGAGACCTTGGTTCCTTAGCTTTGTATGACTACTCCATTGTTGTCACGGTGTAATGGAGCTGGCGACTCAATGGAAGGAACTCTTGTAAGTTACATCACGAACTTCTTTATCCAAAGCGACTTCTTTTGCGACATCGATGCGACAATATACTCGACCTCGATGAGTGGAATCTGCGGTTGTGCTCTGTTTGGAACTCTTCCAACGATCGCACCTCCATTACAAATGAACACATATCCAGAGGTAGACTTTCTATCATCGATATCGATTGGAAGTCGAATCGGTATAACCATCTAATTGCAAGTCTCCACCTCCATAAATCAAGAATAAATCCTTAGTTCTTCTCAAGTACTTAAGAATATTCTTGTGACTATCGATGTTCCAAACACGATTGGATTGATACCGCTAGTCAAACTAACGACATATGCGATATCAGGCCTAGTACACAACATTGCATACATTAAACTTCCAATAGCGAAGCATATGGAATCTGGCCATCTTATCTCTTTCTTGGTGTCTTTGGAGACATCTCTTTAGAAAGATGGATACCATGTCTCACTTGGTAACAATCCTCTCTTGGAATCAAGCATGTTAAACCTCTTTAACACTTTTTCCAAGTATAGACTTTGGGATAAACCTATTATTCTTTTCGCTCTATCTCTATAGATGCGAATCCCAAGAATATAGGTTGCCTCCCCTAAGTCTTTATGGAGAATGTATTTGACAACCATACCTTTATAGTTGTTAACATACCTGTGTCATTACCTATCAACAGTATGTCATCCACATATAAGACAAGGAAAGTGATAGCTCTGTCACTAACCTTCTTATATACACATGGCTCATCCTCATTTTTGATAAAACCAAAGGATTTAATGGCTTCATCAAAACGGATGTTCCAACTCCTCGAAGCTTGTTTCAACCCATAAATGGATCGCTTTAGCTTGCATACCTTGGAACCATCTTGGGATTCAAATCCCCTAGGTTGTTCCATGAAAATGTTTTCTTCAATGTATCCATTGAGAAAAGTTGTTTTGACATCCATCTGCCAAATCTCATAATCATAGTATGCAGCTATTGCTAATAAAATCCTAATTGATATAAGCATGGCAACAGGCGAGAAAGTCTCCTCATAGTCTATTCCTTGCCTTTGGCGAAACCCTTTCGCTACTAGCCTTGCTTTATAGGTCTCTACCTTTCCATCAGAACAAATTTTCTTCTTGAAAACCCATTTGTTCCCTATAGGTACAATACCTTCAGGTGGGTCAACAAGATCCCAAACTTGATTCTTATACATGGAATCAATCTCGGATTTTATAGCATCAATACATTTTAAAGAGTCTATATCTGATATAGCTTCTTCATTGGTAAGTGGATCATCTCCATGATCTACTTCTTCATGAGTAGACAACTCTTGTTCTTCTTCATGAAGAAAACCATATCTCACTGGTGGTTGAGATACCCTGGTTGTTCTACGAGGAACAGTGTTAGATGTTTCATCACTGGGTCTTGGTTGACTAGATGGATTTATATCCATCGATGCATTGGTTGGTCGAAATTCTCCAATTCTAACTCTATTTGCCTTCCTTTGCCTCCTTCTTGAACAAACTGTTGTTCAAGAAATGTGGCATCTCTACTTATCACAACCTTTTGTGAAGTAGGCAAATAAAAATAATATCCAAAACTATCTTTTGGATATCCAACAAATCGACCTTTTTCTGATCTGGTCTCCAATTTATCAGTGTTGACTTTTGATATAATTTGGATAACCCCAAATCTTAACATGCTTAAGACTTGGTTTTCTTCCATGCCATATCTCATAAGGTGTGGAAGAAAGCGATTTTGATGGAATCCTATTCGAGAATATACAAAGTGATTCTAATGCAAATCCCCAAAGAAGATTGGCATATCGTATAGCTCATCATACTACGTACCATATCCAATAAGTGCGATTTCTCCTTCAGATACACCATTCGGTTGTGGCGTTCTGGAGAGTCGGTGAGAAACAATGCCATGCTCTCTCAAGTATTCATCAAATTCGATTACTCAAATATTCACCTCCACGATCGATCGAAGAGCTTTAATACTTTTTCCTGTTTGATTTTCTACTTCAGATTTAAATTCCTCAAACTTTTCAAAGAATTCATGTTTGTATTTCATCAAATATAAATACCCAAACCTTAATTTATCATCAGTAAAGGTAATAAAATAATGAAAGCCCCCTCTAGCCATTTCTTTAAACGGACCACATACATCACTATGTATTAATTCCAAAATATTTTCAGCTCTTAGTCCTTGTCCAACAAAGGGTGATCTAGTCATTTTGCCCTGAAGGCAAGATTCACAAATTGGAGTAGGCTCAGAGCCCAATGAGGATAGAATCCCCATTTTCTCCAATTTTGCAATCCTATCTTCTGCAACATGACATAACTTTAAGTGCCAAATATATTTTGAACTTAAGTTGGCTTTCACCATGGCATTGCATTCTTTTAGATCGCTATACTCTGGCCAGTGGAAACACTTTCTTACTGGCAATAGAAACACTTTCCTGTTGGCAATGGAAACACTTTCCTGTTGGCAGTGGAAACACTTTCCTTTGCCTACATCAGCCTTAGTCTTCCTTTTCTGTTTAGCTATTTTCTTGGAAGGACCAGGAATCTAAGGTTTCTTTTTCTTATTGCCCTTTTTCTTGTTGGACTTTCCAGCAGAAGAAGATGCAATCAAAGCTACCTCTTTTCCTTTATTGCCCGGCATATTCTTTTGAGCAATAACCAGCATGTTGAATAAACCAGCTAAGGTGCATTCCTGTTTAGTCATATGGAAATTTGTCACAAAATTCCCAAAAGACTCAGGAAGGGACTGAAGGATCAAATCCGTTTGTAGTTGGAAATCCATGTTGAAGTCAAGATGTTCCAACTGCTCAATTAGCCGAATCATCTTGTGGACATGATCCCCAACATTCTGTCCCTCAGACATCCTCATATGGAATAGCTGTCTAGATATCTCATACCTAGCATTCCTGCTGTGCTCACCATACAACTCTTGTAGGTGAAGGAGGATCTCACTCACACTCTGCATGTTCTCATGTTGCTTCTGTAACTCATTACTCATGGAAGCAAGCATGTAACACTTAGCTCTCATATCATGCTCCTTCCACTTGTCCAAAGTTTCATGTTCCTCTTGTGTGGCCTCTGGAGATAAGGGACCAGAACATTTGAATCTAGAACATATCCTATATGTTCAAGGTTCAGACAAGTTTCAAATTTCTTAGCCAATCGCATGATTAGGTCTGTCAACTGTTGTGATCAAGTATGCTTGCAAGGATATTGGATGGTGGTGGTTGTTTTGTGCTCATTTTTATCGTAAAAATTAACTGCAGAAAATAACAAGATTAATTAGAAAATGTATCTTGTAATTAACCAAAATGATTATGGTCTTAAAATCAAATTGGTCATCACACTAAATTAGAGAATCCAACACTTCCAGAGTAGAAAAAGCAAATCCTAATTGGATGGATTTCTAGTGGGTGATTGAATTCTTATAATTCTATTGATCATCCTCAGGTACATCCATTATTGGAATTACAATAAACTATAAGTGAGCAACTCCTTGCCCATCACATCTCATGTGAGGTTCAATCCTTTACCTAGCCCCTAATGCTCAAAATCTCAAGTACATCCATTATTGACTTACCTTGTATTAGTTAAGTTGATCCCATTGAGTCAGTAATTATGCAAATAATTTTAATGTCCTCAGGTACATCCAATATTGGCCACCAAACCATTTACATATTTACAACATCTCATGCTTAACAATTATTCTTAAGAAAATCTCTTAAATTAATTGCATCTCATGCAACTATTTAAAATTTCTTAAAATAATTGCCCCAATGGAGGGCTTATGTTATAATTACTTTAATTATACCATTTCCAACTTAATCATTTGTTTGGAAGATTTTATAGCCATCCTAATTACTATTAAGGTCTCACTTTGCACATTATCCATTTAGCATACATATATCATATAATTGCATACATTCCCATACATCTCATGCATTCATGGATAAGCAGTAAATATGGTATGATCATGGACTTTCTAAGGGATTCAATTCTGAACCACTAAGAATTGAATCAGGGCATTCCTAGGTGCATTTCATTCATTCATTTTACAAGAGTTGCTGAAGGAGTACATAATCAACACTTGATATTGAATTCCTCCCACTGGTCCCACCAATGCTCTTGACCTCCTTGAACTTCTTGCAATCCAATATTACATAGTAATCCTTGGCATACCAAGGCGAATTTACAAGAACTTAAATAAATGAAATTACAACCCAAAAAATATTACAAACTTAATAATACATGCCCAAAATAAATTAAAATAAATTAATTAATTTACAATCCCAAAGAAACATAAAAGAAATAAATCCAATCACATTGGTCTTTTATAGTCCATGATCATCCATCATGCATATCACTATTTAACAATTAAATAAAACATACATACTTAAATTAAATTGAATATCTCATATTCAACTTAAAAATCCAGATTTGAATATGATTCAAATAAATTTAAAAATTCCGATTTGAATCTCATTCAAACAAATTTAAAAATTCATATTTGAATCACATTCAAACAACTTCAAAAATTCAGATTTGAATCACATTCAAACATTTTTTAAAAAATCAGATTTGAATCACATTTAAATATTTTTTAAAAAATCAGATCTGAATTTTATTGAATCAATTTTAAAAAATCAGATTTAAATATGATTCAAACAACTTTAAAAATTCAGATTTGAATCACATTCAAACAACTTTTAAAATTCAGATTTGAATCACATTCAAACAATTTTTAAAATTCTGATTTGAATCATAATTTAATTGTGTGATTAAAACTACTAATTAAACACTTTAATTAGTCAAAGAATAGGCCTTAGAGCATACATCAATTGCAGAATTAAAAGCCAAACCTTGAACCACCCATGGAACCATTATTGCCGCCACCAATGGTGGCTTCACCATGTGTGCCGCCACACCTCTTGATCCAACCAGCAATGAATCAATCATCTCATGATCAAATCACACAATTAAATCATATAATCAACAATCTAAATGGCAAATATAGTGGCTCTGATACCAATTGATGGATCGGGCGTGAAAAACACAAGATTATACCATTGAATTCAAAAAATTTCGCCTAGGGTCACATGCACCATGCAAGATTTATTTTTAACTATTTGATTTCAATGATAAACAACATATTAAAACTCTTTTAATATGTTTTTGGTTCTATATTTGCCATTTAAGATTTTAAAATTAATCAGATTAATTTTAGAACCCTAGATTAAGTCAAGAACGATTACACTAACCTCTTGATGCCTTCGCAATGTCTGCACCTTTGAGATCGTCTTCAGGACTCCAAATGTTGTCCCTCTAGCTTGTCCACACCAAGAACACCTATGGCAGCCCTTGAAAAACCTCTAAAGCTTTTTCTATTAATTAGAAATTCAAGTTCTGCCTTTTAAGAGATTAGAGATGTAAACAGGACACTAGAAACAATTTCTAGTGTTCTTAATTCAAGAGATTGATGGCTGATCTCTTTGAATTGATGAGAGATGAAGAGAAATAGCTGGAGAGGCTCAAAGTGGCGTGACAAATGAGAGGAGAGGCTGCTGGTTATTTTTTCTTTTCATAACCACACTTAAATAGCTAGGTTAACACATTAAACCCTAGCCACATGTCACCTTTTGATTAGCTCTAGGTTTAAGTGACCCAATCACATTGTGCCAAGTGTCAAACCTATATTTAATCTTGATTTTAATCATCTTACATGATTAAAAAAAACATTTGGCAAGCTTATGTGTAATCCCATGTGTCACCATCTCATGGTGCCACGTGTCACAATCGTGAAATGACCAAAATGCCTCGTGTCTTAATTTTGAGTTCTTAACCCAAAATAATTATTTTCTTCTTCTAATTAATTTATATCAAATATAAATTAATTAATTAATCTCTATTAATTAATTTCTCATCAATTAAATTCATATTTAAACACTTTAAATATAAATTTAATTTATACTACACATCCAATAATCTAGATTTGGTTTCAAGTCATGCTAGGGACTTTGCAATTTAATTGCAAACCAAACCTATTTAATTAATCAATTAAACTCTTTAATTAATTAATTAAATCATATTTAAATAGGTGATAACTTGTGTATGCGTGTGACTTACTAGGCTCATCACTAATTGGCAATGAGACATGATATCAACTCTTAATATCATCAGAACTCTTTCTTACCATAAATGATTTCTCTAAATCATTTTATGCATCTCATAGACCATGGTTAACACCTAGCATAGCATGCCATGGCCACCCAATTAGTAATAAGATTTACCTTAAATGAACCTATAATCATATGTTACCATGCACTAGAATCTCTCCGTTACAAAATCCCAACTCAAGCTGGAGTCATGGTTTATGTCAAACTCCATTTGCTATGAATATTATGTTCTCTTTTAATTCCAGTTCTTGATTAAAAAGATTTTTCTTATCAGAAACTCTTTTCTGAATGAATCTATCTGTCCTGGCCAGGAACTTGAAACATCAAGAACAATTAAATGAACATAGGATTTTATCTCTATTTACTTAGAGGAACATATTCCATCTTGATCAACACCTACCTCCATATATAACTAGTAGGAGCCAACACATGCTCATATACTCATACACAGTACAAGTATGAAAGCAGTATCAAACTCAAACTACCTATATACAAGATAACTGTGCTATCTCAGGTCTAAAGATTATATGCACTGATATGATTTATGACAAAACATTGACAAGAGTAAACTCCATGTGCTTGTCATAAGTGTCACTGGTTCGGCCTACTTATCATTTATAAGTGCCTATCATGTTTGTTATATGGCATGAGACTCACCATTCCATCTTATTTATATCTCATATAAATAACTTGGGAACAAACATGAATACAATCTTTCTGGATAAGTCATGTCCTTATTATGAAGTATCCTCGATTTGTTATGTACCCGAGATAAGGATCGAGTTACGGGTCTGCTTGCAGGGAAAGATGGAGTAGGAGAGGAAGGTGGAACAAGGGTTTTCTTACTTCGACCTATGATTATAATATTAGATTCATCAAAGGGAACCTAGACCTTTGAGTGTAAAGTACT
The DNA here is from genome assembly GCF_030052815.1 of Hevea brasiliensis. Classification (NCBI taxonomy): domain Eukaryota; kingdom Viridiplantae; phylum Streptophyta; class Magnoliopsida; order Malpighiales; family Euphorbiaceae; genus Hevea; species Hevea brasiliensis. The sequence goes on along the minus strand of NC_079497.1, from coordinate 84,208,043 downwards.
CAAGACTAATTGATTTTCAAGTTCCTCTTCATTGATTATTATTGATTATTTATACAGATTGTAGGTAACAACCTTCACAATCAAAGGAATCACAACTTGATTACATGGAGCATAAATCTCCTAAAATAACTGAAAAAAATAACAAATTAAGAAAGAGTCAAAAATAACTAAATGCTGAACTAGTCTTCAATTTCCTGGATATTCACACGTGGCTTCCTGCGTGTGTAGCTTCGTAATGGTCTGTTAACAATACTCCCCACCCCCACTGCAAGCTTGTCCTCAAGCTTGAATTCGGGAAATCGGTTGTTGATGTCTGAGACACGTTCCCAGGATGAGTCGGCAGGGTTTGTATTCTTCCAATGGATCAACACTTCATGTATGCCCGCTCGAATTCGTTGACCCAGAACAGTGAGAGGAGCTTGCTGTGCTGGGTCGTCCAAAGGAGGAAGGATTGTAGCAGCAGTCTGTAATCCGGAATGGAATGGTTTGAGTGCAGAAACATGGAAAACAGGATGTATTTTGGACTCCGGAGGAAGCTGCAACTTGTAAGCCATTGTTCCAACCCGTTCAAGCACCTTAAATGGCCCATAAAACTTGGCAGCGAGCTTTTGATTTCTTCTTGTGGCAACAGAAGACTGTCGATAAGGCTGAAGGCGCAAGAGAACTTGGTCACCCACTTGAAATTCCAATGGCCTATGGTGGCGGTCATACTGAATTTTCATCCGGTTTTGAGCATCCAACAGGTGAGAGCGTAGATGCTGTAGCATTTCATCCCGCTGTTGGAGAACAACATCCACAGCTTCAATAGCACAGCTACCTGGTAAGTAAGAAAGGAGTCTTGGTGGAGGCCGACCATAGACTGTTTCGAATGGAGTGGACTTGAGAGCAGTATGGAAGCTTGTATTATAACAAAACTCAGCCCACAGAAGCCAGTCGCACCATTTGTGTGGTTGAGAGCTGGTGAAGCACCTTAAATACATCTCGACGGTACGATTAGTCACCTCGGTTTGCCCGTCCGATTGTGGATGATAAGCTGAGCTGAAACATAATTTCGTTCCACACAACCTGAACAATTCTCTCCAAAAGGAACTAGTGAAAGTAACATCTCTATCGCTGACCATAGACTCAGGCAGCCCATGCAATCGAAAAATGTTATCAAAAAATAAACGAGCAATAGTGATGGCAGTATATGGGTGAGAAAGTGCCAAGAAATGCCCATACTTAGAGAACCGATCTACCACTACCAAGATAACATTTTTACCTTTGGAGTTGGGAAGCCCTTCAATGAAGTCTAGTGAAATATCCGCCCAAATCATGAACAGCAGTGGCTGTAGTAAACCAGCTGGTTGCAAGGTCTGAGTTTTATTACGTTGGCAGACTTCACAAGCACGAACGAAATCTTGAATCATATGTTTCATGCCCCTCCAATAGAAATCCCTGGTAATGCGATGGAGAGTTTTCTGATAACCTTCATGACCTTGATTGTGTAGTGCTGTCATGACTAATGTAACCGAAGGTGACTCTGGAGGAATATAAACTCAATTATTGAAGAACACAAACACCAGTTTAAAGCTCCACACATCGGCGCGCACCATAACATCGTAGTAATCACTGCTGAATATCCGATTTAAGATATTGTTCCTTCGGATGTCATCAAATAAATCAAGTTGAGGCAGTGATATAGCATAGAGGCTGTGTTGGTCAACATCCCGGCGTGATAAGGCGTCTGCCACTGTATTAGCTTTGCCCGGTTTGTACTCAACTTTGAAATCGAATGGTAGTAGCTTACTCACCCAATGTTGTTGGGGCGAGGAGAGTGAACGCTGTTCGAGCAAAAACTTTAAAGTATAATGATCTGTACGCACCACAAATTGCTTCCCCCATAAATAAGACTGCCAATGTCGAATTGCCTTGACCAGACCAATTAATTCTTTTTCGTACGCCGGAAGACTAATGTGACGGACAGCCATTGCTCGGCTAAAGAAGGCCACTGGCTTATTGTTTTGAAGCAGTACGGCGCCGATTCCTGTGTCAGAGGCATCACACTCGATTACAAATAAAAGATCAAAGTTGGGAAGAACCAGAATTGGAGTGGAAGTTAGAGCTTTCTTCAAGGATTCAAAGGCTTGAGTTGCGGCAGCCGTCCATTGAAAAGAATTCTTCTTTAATAAAGCTGTTAGCGGTGTAGCAATTGAGCCGTAATTGTATACAAACTTGCGATAATATCCAGTAAGCCCCAGGAAACCGCGTAGCCCTCGTGGAGTTGTAGGCTGAGGCCAATCGGTGATGGCCGAAATTTTTGAATTATCAACTTGAACTCCAACCTGTGAAATAATATGGCCAAGGTAGGACACCTGGAGTTGTGCAAACTAACATTTGGGTTTCTTCAGGACAAGCTTATGAGCTGCCAATTGTTGAAATACTTGGTGAAGATGCTGTAAGTGTTCTGCCCAAGAACTGCTAAAAACCAGAATGTCGTCAAAAAAAACCAGAACGAATTTGCGTAAATAATCCCGGAATACCTCATTCATCAAGGATTGGAAAGTGGATGGGGCATTTGACAACCCGAACGGCATTACCAGGAATTCAAAATGGCCATGATGTGTTCGGAAGGCCGTCTTTTCAATGTCCGGCGGGTACATGGCAACCTGATAATATCCTGCAAGCAAATCAAGTTTGGTGAAGAACTGTGCCCCTCCTAATTCATCCAGAAGTTCTTCTATAATTGGGATTGGGAACTTGTCTTTTATAGTTCTGGCATTAAGCTCCCTATAATCCACACAAAGACGCCATGTCTTGTCGGCTTTAGGGACCAGGATAACCGGTGAGGAAAAGGGAGAACGACTCGGTCGGATGATCCCTTGATTGAGCATGTCAGAACACTGCCTTTCGATTTCATCCTTCTGGCCATGTGGATACCTATACGGATGCACTACCACCGGTTTGGATCCGGGTTCCAAGGGAATGCGATGGTCGCAGTTGCGTGCTGGAGGAAGGCCCTTTGGAGGTTCGAAGATCGCCGCAAATTCTGTCAATAAATTTTGTAATTGCAGATCAGGGTTGGATGCGGCCAGGAGAGAGTGCAGTTCTGGGCTCGCCTCTGATTTGGAATTTATTCCTCGCAACTCAACCAATTGGTTTCTGAAATAGAAGGACATCTGCATAATTTCAAAGTCCCACAAAATGGGTCCCAATGTTCTCAACCAATTGACACCCAACACTATATCAAAGCCCATTAGTTGTAAAGCAAATAAATCCACCCTAAAGAAAATGGGGTAGAGATTAATTGTAGCTTTTTTACAAATACCAGATCTGCAAATTGTTCGCCGTTGGCTACTTTCACCCTAAATCTCGCCTTTGGCGTCGACATTCACCCCATTTTCTCGAGAGTTTAGCCAATAAATAAAGCATGCGTGCTCCGGAATCAACCAAGATCAAGACACAGAAACCATTCCAAACTCCACGCAAATGCATGGACTGAGAAGTTTGTGTTCCTGTGATGGCATGTAAAGAAATTTCTGGGGACGGGTCCAAGTCCATATCTTCATCCGATTGCAGTTCTTCCGCCAGATCGATGAGAAACAAACGTTTGCATTGGTGCCCTCGCACAAATGGCTCATCACAGTTGAAGCACAATCCCTTCTTCCGGCGGTCATCCATCTCGTCGGGAGTGAGCCGCTTGATTGGACGCGCTGTACGTGGTTCAGGTGGGTTTGAAGGTCGCTGGACATCTCGATTAGAGGGAAGTCGATAATTCAGCTTCCTTTAAATGCAGCGTGACATGCTCATGGCCGAAACCAGGTCTTGTGGTTGATGGAGTTCAACCTCCACAGCTATGTATTCCTGCAAACCACTGATATATAGTTGGATTTTTTGAAGTTGCGTTAGGGTACCTGCACGAGAAACCAGAGTTTCAAATTTGTTTTGGTAATCTTCAACGGAACCGGTCTGCTTCAGTTTTGCTAACTCGCCGAGCTTATTGCTGCGAATTGGGGGGCCAAATCGCTTGTTACACTGACTCTCAAAATCAGTCCAGGTGGGTTCGGGATTATCTTGAATCAATTGTAAGTACCACAATTGGGCAATTCCTTCTAGATGGATGGATGCTAGGCCAACTTTTTCCTCCTCTAGTGTGGATTGATGCTTAAAGAAGAGTTGACAACGACTGAGCCAACCCAATGGGTCTTCCAATCCGTTGTAGCGGGGAAAATCGAGCTTTGTGTACTTAGGAACAACCAAATGTTCTCCGGAAGATTCGGAATTGGTTGCACCCATCGTACCTTTTTCCTAGCGAGGACGGTGTTGGCTCTCGGTGCTGGAAGACGATAAACTGAGTTTGGTTGATTGCAGGTCTCGCGAAATTGCATCCAATTGAGCTTGGAATTGATCCATTTGTTCGCTGCGATTCTGATTCGCTTTTTGTTCAGAAAGTAATAGTTCAAACATTTTGTTTAACTGCTCCTGCGTTGAATCGCCCATAACTCCAGGCTCTGATACCAATTTGTTATGTACCCGAGATAAGCATCGAGTTACGGGTATGCTTGCAGGGAAAGATGGAGTAGGAGAGGAAGGTGGAACAGGGGTTTTCTTACTTCGACCTATGATTATAATATTAGATTCATCAAAGGGAACCTAGACCTTTGAGTGTAAAGTACTCAAGACTAATTGATTTTCAAGTTCCTCTTCATTGATTATTATTGATTATTTATACAGATTGTAGGTAACAACCTTCACAATCAAAGGAATCACAACTTGATTACATGGAGCATAAATCTCCTAAAATAACTGAAAAAAATAACAAATTAAGAAAGAGTCAAAAATAACTAAATGCTGAACTAGTCTTCAATTTCCTGGATATTCACACGTGGCTTCCTGCGTGTGTAGCTTCGTAATGGTCTGTTAACAATTGTGAACCTATTTATGATATTTTGTGCTAGAAATATTGTCACTCATATTCTTAACAACTTAAGAATAATATTTCTAACAAAATATCAATGGACCTTTTCTATTACACATAAATATATTATGTAAACGGAAAAGTGAAAATGCCTTTTATTAATAAAATTATGTACAAGATACATACTAAATGATATGCTCTAGGGCATACTACTAACAATCTCCCACTAGCACTAGAGCCATTCATTACAATATCTTAGACCTATCTTCTCAAGATGTCAGTCTAACTGAGTCTGTGACATAGGCTTAGTGAATGGATCAGCTGGATTTTCAGCTGATGCTATTTTCTGCATGGCTAAATCGCCTTGCCCAACTATATCTCTGATAATGTGGTAGTGCCTCTCTATGTGTTTGGATTTTGGGTGAGACCTTAGTTCCTTAGCCTGTATGACTACTCCATTGTTGTCACAGTGTAATGGAACTGCTGACTCAATGGAAGGAACTACTGTAAGTTCTATCACGAACTTCTTTATCCAAGCGACTTCTTTTGCAAAGATTCGATGCAAAGAATATACTCAGCCTCAGTAGTGGAATCTGCAGTTGTGCTCTGTTTGGAACTCTTCCAACTGACTGCACCTCCATTACAAATGAACACATATCCAGAGGTAGACTTTCTATCATCGATATCTGATTGGAAGTCAGAATCAGTATAACCATCTAATTGCAAGTCTCCACCTCCATAAATCAAGAATAAATCCTTAGTTCTTCTCAAGTACTTAAGAATATTCTTGACAGCTATCCAGTGTTCCAAACCTGGATTGGATTGATACCGCTAGTCAAACTAATAAAGATATGCGATATCCGCCTAGTACACAACATTGCATACATTAAACTTCCAATAGCCAAGCATATGGAATCCTGGCCATCTTATCTCTTTCTTGAGTGTCTTTGGAGACATCTTTTTAGAAAGATGGATACCATGTCTCACTGGTAACAATCCTCTCTTGGAATCAAGCATGTTAAACCTCTTTAACACTTTTTCCAAGTATAGACTTTGGGATAAACCTATTATTCTTTTCGCTCTATCTCTATAGATGCGAATCCCAAGAATATAGGTTGCCTCCCCTAAGTCTTTATGGAGAATGTATTTGACAACCATACCTTTATAGTTGTTAACATACCTGTGTCATTACCTATCAACAGTATGTCATCCACATATAAGACAAGGAAAGTGATAGCTCTGTCACTAACCTTCTTATATACACATGGCTCATCCTCATTTTTTGATAAAACCAAAGGATTTAATGGCTTCATCAAAACGGATGTTCCAACTTCTCGAAGCTTGTTTCAACCCATAAATGGATCGCTTTAGCTTGCATACCTTGGAACCATCTTGGGATTCAAATCCCTTAGGTTGTTCCATGAAAATGTTTTCTTCAATGTATCCATTGAGAAAAGTTGTTTTGACATCCATCTGCCAAATCTCATAATCATAGTATGCATTATTGCTAATAAAATCCTAATTGATATAAGCATGGCAACAGGCGAGAAAGTCTCCTCATAGTCTATTCCTTGCCTTTGGCGAAACCCTTTCGCTACTAGCCTTGCTTTATAGGTCTCTACCTTTCCATCAGAACAAATTTTCTTCTTGAAAACCCATTTGTTCCCTATAGGTACAATACCTTCAGGTGGGTCAACAAGATCCCAAACTTGATTCTTATACATGGAATCAATCTCGGATTTTATAGCATCAATACATTTTAAAGAGTCTATATCTGATATAGCTTCTTCATTGGTAAGTGGATCATCTCCATGATCTACTTCTTCATGAGTAGACAACTCTTGTTCTTCTTCATGAAGAAAACCATATCTCACTGGTGGTTGAGATACCCTGGTTGTTCTACGAGGAACAAATTGTAGATGTTTCATCAATGGGTATAGGTTGACTAGATGGATTTATATCCATCTGATCTGTTGGTTGGTCAGAATTCTCCAATTCTAACTCTATTTGCCTTCCTTTGCCTCCTTCTTGAACAAACTGTTGTTCAAGAAATGTGGCATCTCTACTTATCACAACCTTTTGTGAAGTAGGCAAATAAAAATAATATCCAAAACTATCTTTTGGATATCCAACAAATCGACCTTTTACGATCCGGTCTCCAATTTATCGTGTTGACTTTTTGATATAAGCTGGATAACCCCAAATCTTAACATGCTTAAGACTTGGTTTTCTTCCATGCCATATCTCATAAGGTGTGGAAGAAACTGATTTTGATGGAATCCTATTCAGAATATACAAAGCTGATTCTAATGCAAATCCCCAAAAGAAGATTGGCATATACGTATAGCTCATCATACTACGTACCATATCCAATAGGGTACGATTTCTCCTTTCAGATACACCATTTAGTTGTGGCGTTCCTGGAGGAGTCAGCTGAGAAACAATGCCATGCTCTCTCAAGTATTCATCAAATTCAGTACTCAAATATTCACCTCCACGATCTGATCGAAGAGCTTTAATACTTTTTCCTGTTTGATTTTCTACTTCAGATTTAAATTCCTCAAACTTTTCAAAGAATTCATGTTTGTATTTCATCAAATATAAATACCCAAACCTTGATTTATCATCAGTAAAGGTAATAAAATAATGAAAGCCCCCTCTAGCCATTTCTTTAAACGGACCACATACATCACTATGTATTAATTCCAAAATATTTTCAGCTCTTAGTCCTTGTCCAACAAAGGGTGATCTAGTCATTTTGCCCTGAAGGCAAGATTCACAAATTGGAGTAGGCTCAGAGCCCAATGAGGATAGAATCCCCATTTTCTCCAATTTTGCAATCCTATCTTCTGCAACATGACATAACTTTAAGTGCCAAATATATTTTGAACTTGAGTTGGCTTTCACCATGGCATTGCATTCTTTTAGATCGCTATACTCTGGCCAGTGGAAACACTTTCTTACTGGCAATAGAAACACTTTCCTGTTGGCAATGGAAACACTTTCCTGTTGGCAGTGGAAACACTTTCCTTTGCCTACATCAGCTTTAGTCTTCCTTTTCTGTTTAGCTATTTTCTTGGAAGGACCAGGAATCTAAGGTTTCTTTTTCTTATTGCCCTTCTTCTTGTTGGACTTTCCAGCAGAAGAAGATGCAATCAAAGCTACCTCTTTTCCTTTATTGCCCGGCATATTCTTTTGAGCAATAACCAGCATGTTGAATAAACCAGCTAAGGTGCATTCCTGTTTAGTCATATAGAAATTTGTCACAAAATTCCCAAAAGACTCGTGAAGGGATCAAGGATCAAATCCGTTTGTAGTTGGAAATCCATGTTGAAGTCAAGATGTTCCAACTGCTCAATCACCGAATCATCTTGTGGACATGATCCCCAACATTCATCCCTCAGACATCCTCATATGGAATAGCCGTCTAGATATCTCATACCTAGCATTCTCTTTGTGCTCACCATACAACTCTTGTAGGTGAAGGAGGATCTCACTCACACTCTGCATGTTCTCATGTTGCTTCAGAACTCATTACTCATGGAAGCAAGCATGTAACACTTAGCTCTCATATCATGCTCCTTCCACTTGTCCAAAGTTTCATGTTCCTCTTGTGTGGCCTCTGGAGGTAAGGGACCAGAACATTTGAATCTAGAACATATCCTATATGTTCAAGGTTCAGACAAGTTTCAAATTTCTTAGCCAATCGCATGTGATTAGGTCCTGTCAACTGTTGTGATCAAGTATGCTTGCTAGGATATTGGATGGTGGTGGTTGTTTTGTGCTCATTTTTATCAGAAAATTAACTGCAGAAAATAACCAGATTAATTAGTAAATGTATCATGTAATTAACCAAAATGATTATGGTCTTTCAATCAAATTGGTCCTCCCACTAACTTAGAGAATCCTACACTTCCAGAGTAGAAAACGGAAATCCTAATTGGATGGATTTCTAGTGGGTGATTGAATTCTTATAATTCTATTGATCATCCTCAGGTACATCCATTATTGGAATTACAATAAACTATAAGTGAGCAACTCCTTGCCCATCACATCTCATGTGAGGTTCAATCCTTTACCTAGCCCCTAATGCTCAAAATCTCAGGTACATCCATTATTGACTTATCTTGTATTAGTTAAGTTGATCCCATTGAGTCAGTAATTATGCAAATAATTTTAATGTCCTCAGGTACATCCAATATTGGCCACCAAACCATTTACATATTTACAACATCTCATGCTTAACAATTATTCTTAAGAAAATCTCTTAAATTAATTGCATCTCATGCAACTATTTAAAATTTCTTAAAATAATTGCCCCAATGGAGGGCTTATGTTATAATTACTTTAATTATACCATTTCCAACTTAATCATTTGTTTGGAAGATTTTATAGCCATCCTAATTACTATTAAGGTCTCACTTTGCACATTATCCATTTAGCATACATATATCATATAATTGCATACATTCCCATACATCTCATGCATTCATGGATAAGCAGTAAATATGGTATGATCATGGACTTTCTAAGGGATTCAATTCTGAGCCACTAAGAATTGAATCAGGGCATTCCTAGGTGCATTTCATTCATTCATTTTACAAGAGTTGCTGAAGGAGTACATAATCAACACTTGATATTGAATTCCTCCCACTGGTCCCACCAATGCTCTTGACCTCCTTGAACTTCTTGCAATCCAATATTACATAGTAATCCTTGGCATACCAAGGCGAATTTACAAGAACTTAAATAAATGAAATTACAACCCAAAAAATATTACAAACTTAATAATACATGCCCAAAATAAATTAAAATAAATTAATTAATTTACAATCCCAAAGAAACATAAAAGAAATAAATCCAATCACATTGGTCTTTTATAGTCCATGATCATCCATCATGCATATCACTATTTAACAATTAAATAAAACATACATACTTAAATTAAATTGAATATCTCATATTCAACTTAAAAATCAGATTTGAATATGATTCAAATAAATTTAAAAATTCGATTTGAATCTCATTCAAACAAATTTAAAAATTCATATTTGAATCACATTCAAACAACTTCAAAAATTCAGATTTGAATCACATTCAAACATTTTTTAAAAAATCAGATTTGAATCACATTTAAATATTTTTTAAAAAATCAGATCTGAATTTTATTGAATCAATTTTAAAAAATCAGATTTAAATATGATTCAAACAACTTTAAAAATTCAGATTTGAATCACATTCAAACAACTTTTAAAATTCAGATTTGAATCACATTCAAACAATTTTTAAAATTCTGATTTGAATCATAATTTAATTGTGTGATTAAAACTACTAATTAAACACTTTAATTAGTCAAAGAATAGGCCTTAGATCATACATCAATTGCAGAATTAAAAGCCAAACCTTGAACCACCCATGGAACCATTATTGCCGCCACCAATGGTGGCTTCACCATGTGTGCCGCCACACCTCTTGATCCAACCAGCAATGAATCAATCATCTCATGATCAAATCACACAATTAAATCATATAATCAAAAATCTAAATGGCAAATATAGTGGCTCTGATACCAATTGATGGATCGGAAGCTTGAAAAACACAAGATTATACCATTGAATTCAAAAAATTTCGCCTAGGGTCACATGCACCATGCAAGATTTATTTTTAACTATTTGATTTCAATGATAAACAACATATTAAAACTCTTTTAATATGTTTTTGGTTCTATATTTGCCATTTAAGATTTTAAAATTAATCAGATTAATTTTAGAACCCTAGATTAAGTCAAGAACGATTACACTAACCTCTTGATGCACTGCAGCGTGTCTGCGCCTTTGAGATCGTCTTCAGGACTCCAAATGTTGTCCCTCTAGCTTGTCCACACCAAGAACACCTATGGCAGCCCTTGAAAAACCTCTAAAGCTTTTTCTATTAATTAGAAATTCAAGTTCTGCCTTTTAAGAGATTAGAGATGTAAACAGGACACTAGAAACAATTTCTAGTGTTCTTAATTCAAGAGATTGATGGCTGATCTCTTTGAATTGATGAGAGATGAAGAGAAATAGCTGGAGAGGCTCAAAGTGGCGTGACAAATGAGAGGAGAGGCTGCTGGTTATTTTTTCTTTTCATAACCACACTTAAATAGCTAGGTTAACACATTAAACCCTAGCCACATGTCACCTTTTGATTAGCTCTAGGTTTAAGTGACCCAATCACATTGTGCCAAGTGTCAAACCTATATTTAATCTTGATTTTAATCATCTTACATGATTAAAAAAAAACATTTGGCAAGCTTATGTGTAATCCCATGTGTCACCATCTCAAGGTGCCACGTGTCACACTGTGAAATGACCAAAATGCCCCTGTGTCTTAATTTTGAGTTCTTAACCCAAAATAATTATTTTCTTCTTCTAATTAATTTATATCAAATATAAATTAATTAATTAATCTCTATTAATTAATTTCTCATCAATTAAATTCATATTTAAACACTTTAAATATAAATTTAATTTATACTACACATCCAATAATCTAGATTTGGTTTCAAGTCATGCTAGGGACTTTGCAATTTAATTGCAAACCAAACCTATTTAATTAATCAATTAAACTCTTTAATTAATTAATTAAATCATATTTAAATAGGTGATAACTTGTGTATGTGTGTGACTTACTAGGCTCATCACTAATTGGCAATGAGACATGATATCAACTCTTAATATCATCAGAACTCTTTCTTACCATAAATGATTTCTCTAAATCATTTTATACATCTCATAGACCATGGTTAACACCTAGCATAGCATGCCATGGCCACCCAATTAGTAATAAGATTTACCTTAAATGAACCTATAATCATATGTTACCATGCACTAGAATCTCTCCGTTACAAAATCCCAACTCAAGCTGGAGTGATGGTTTATGTCAAACTCCATTTGCTATGAATATTATGTTCTCTTTTAATTCCAGTTCTTGATTAAAAAGATTTTTCTCATCAGAAACTCTTTTCTGAATGAATCTATCTGTCCTGGCCAGGAACTTGAAACATCAAGAACAATTAAATGAACATAGGATTTTATCTCTATTTACTTAGAGGAACAGATTCCATCTTGATCAACACCTACCTCCATATATAACTAGTAGGAGCCAACACATGCTCATATACTCATACACAGTACAAGTATGAAAGCAGTATCAAACTCAAACTACCTATATACAAGATAACTATGCTATCTCAGGTCTAAAGATTATATGCACTGATATGATTTATGACAAAACATTGACAAGAGTAAACTCCATGTGCTTGTCATAAGTGTCACTGGTTCGGCCTACTTATCATTTATAAGTGCCTATCATGTTTGTTATATGGCATGAGACTCACCATTCCATCTTATTTATATCTCATATAAATAACTTGGGAACAAACATGAATACAATCTTTCAGGATAAGTCATGTCCTTATTATGAAGTATCCTCGATTGTGAACCTATTTATGATATTTTGTGCTAGAAATATTGTCACTCATATTCTTAACAACTTAAGAATAATATTTCTAACAAAATATCAATGGACCTTTTCTATTACACATAAATATATTATGTAAACGGAAAAGTGTAAATGCCTTTTATTAATAAAATTATGTACAAGATACATACTAAATGATATGCTCTAGGGCATACTACTAACAATCTCCCACTAGCACTAGAGCCATTCATTACAATATCTTAGACCTATCTTCTCAAGATGTCAGTCTAACTGAGTCTGTGACATAGGCTTAGTGAATGGATCAGCTGGATTTTCAACTGATGCTATTTTCTGCATGGCTAAATCGCCTTGCCCAACTATATCTCTGATAATGTGGTAGTGCCTCTCTATGTGTTTGGATTTTGGGTGAGACCTTAGTTCCTTAGCCTGTATGACTACTCCATTGTTGTCACAGTGTAATGGAACTGCTGACTCAATGGAAGGAACTACTGTAAGTTCTGTCACGAACTTCTTTATCCAAACAGCTTCTTTTGCAGCATCTGATGCAGCAATATACTCAGCCTCAGTAGTGGAATCTGCAGTTGTGCTCTGTTTGGAACTCTTCCAACTGACTGCACCTCCATTACAAATGAACACATATCCAGAGGTAGACTTTCTATCATCGATATCTGATTGGAAGTCAGAATCAGTATAACCATCTAATTGCAAGTCTCCACCTCCATAAATCAAGAATAAATCCTTAGTTCTTCTCAAGTACTTAAGAATATTCTTGACAGCTATCCAGTGTTCCAAACCTGGATTGGATTGATACCTGCTAGTCAAACTAACAGCATATGCGATATCCGGCCTAGTACACAACATTGCATACATTAAACTTCCAATAGCCGAAGCATATGGAATCCTGGCCATCTTATCTCTTTCTTCAGGTGTCTTTGGAGACATCTCTTTAGAAAGATGGATACCATGTCTCACTGGTAACAATCCTCTCTTGGAATCAAGCATGTTAAACCTCTTTAACACTTTTTCCAAGTATAGACTTTGGGATAAACCTATTATTCTTTTCGCTCTATCTCTATAGATGCGAATCCCAAGAATATAGGTTGCCTCCCCTAAGTCTTTATGGAGAATGTATTTGACAACCATACCTTTATAGTTGTTAACATACCTGTGTCATTACCTATCAACAGTATGTCATCCACATATAAGACAAGGAAAGTGATAGCTCTGTCACTAACCTTCTTATATACACATGGCTCATCCTCATTTTTTGATAAAACCAAAGGATTTAATGGCTTCATCAAAACGGATGTTCCAACTCCTCGAAGCTTGTTTCAACCCATAAATGGATCGCTTTAGCTTGCATACCTTGGAACCATCTTGGGATTCAAATCCCCTAGGTTGTTCCATGAAAATGTTTTCTTCAATGTATCCATTGAGAAAAGTTGTTTTGACATCCATCTGCCAAATCTCATAATCATAGTATGCAGCTATTGCTAATAAAATCCTAATTGATATAAGCATGGCAACAGGCGAGAAAGTCTCCTCATAGTCTATTCCTTGCCTTTGGCGAAACCCTTTCGCTACTAGCCTTGCTTTATAGGTCTCTACCTTTCCATCAGAACAAATTTTCTTCTTGAAAACCCATTTGTTCCCTATAGGTACAATACCTTCAGGTGGGTCAACAAGATCCCAAACTTGATTCTTATACATGGAATCAATCTCGGATTTTATAGCATCAATACATTTTAAAGAGTCTATATCTGATATAGCTTCTTCATTGGTAAGTGGATCATCTCCATGATCTACTTCTTCATGAGTAGACAACTCTTGTTCTTCTTCATGAAGAAAACCATATCTCACCGTGGTTGAGATACCTGGTTGTTCTACGTGGAACAAATTGTAGATGTTTCATCAATGGGTATAGGTTGACTAGATGGATTTATATCCATCTGATCTGTTGGTTGGTCAGAATTCTCCAATTCTAACTCTATTTGCCTTCCTTTGCCTCCTTCTTGAACAAACTGTTGTTCAAGAAATGTGGCATCTCTACTTATCACAACCTTTTGTGAAGTAGGCAAATAAAAATAATATCCAAAACTATCTTTTGGATATCCAACAAATCGACCTTTTCCGATCCGGTCTCCAATTTATCGTGTTCACTTTTGATATAAGCTGGATAACCCCAAATCTTAACATGCTTAAGACTTGGTTTTCTTCCATGCCATATCTCATAAGGTGTGGAAGAAACTGATTTTGATGGAATCCTATTCAGAATATACAAAGCTGATTCTAATGCAAATCCCCAAAAGAATATTGGCATATCAGTATAGCTCATCATACTACGTACCATATCCAATAGGGTACGATTTCTCCTTTCAGATACACCATTCAGTTGTGGCGTTCCTGGAGGAGTCAGCTGAGAAACAATGCCATGCTCTCTCAAGTATTCATCAAATTCAGTACTCAAATATTCACCTCCACGATCTGATCGAAGAGCTTTAATACTTTTTCCTGTTTGATTTTCTACTTCAGATTTAAATTCCTCAAACTTTTCAAAGAATTCATGTTTGTATTTCATCAAATGTAAATACCCAAACCTTGATTTATCATCAGTAAAGGTAATAAAATAATGAAAGCCCCCTCTAGCCATTTCTTTAAACGGACCACATACATCACTATGTATTAATTCCAAAATATTTTCAGCTCTTAGTCCTTGTCCAACAAAGGGTGATCTAGTCATTTTGCCCTGAAGGCAAGATTCACAAATTGGAGTAGGCTCAGAGCCCAATGAGGATAGAATCTCCATTTTCTCCAATTTTGCAATCCTATCTTCTGCAACATGACATAACTTTAAGTGCCAAATATATTTTGAACTTGAGTTGGCTTTCACCATGGCATTGCATTCTTTTAGATCGCTATACTCTGGCCAGTGGAAACACTTTCTTAGTGGCAATAGAAACACTTTCCTGTTGGCAATGGAAACACTTTCCTGTTGGCAGTGGAAACACTTTCCTTTGCCTACATCAGCCTTAGTCTTCCTTTTCTGTTTAGCTATTTTCTTGGAAGGACCAGGAATCTAAGGTTTCTTTTTCTTATTGCCCTTCTTCTTGTTGGACTTTCCAGCAGAAGAAGATGCAATCAAAGCTACCTCTTTTCCTTTATTGCCCGGCATATTCTTTTGAGCAATAACCAGCATGTTGAATAAACCAGCTAAGGTGCATTCCTGTTTAGTCATATGGAAATTTGTCACAAAATTCCCAAAAGACTCAGGAAGGGACTGAAGGATCAAATTCTTATGTAGTTTTAAATACATGTTGAAGTCAATATGTTCCAACCGCTCAATCACCGAATCATCTTGTGGACATGATCCCCAACATTCTGTCCCTCAGACATCCTCATATGGAATAGCTGTCTAGATATCTCATACCTAGCATTCCTGCTGTGCTCACCATACAACTCTTGTAGGTGAAGGAGGATCTCACTCACACTCTGCATGTTCTCATGTTGCTTCTGTAACTCATTACTCATGGAAGCAAGCATGTAACACTTAGCTCTCATATCATGCTCCTTCCACTTGTCCAAAGTTTCATGTTCCTCTTGTGTGGCCTCTGGAGGTAAGGGACCAGGAACATTTGAATCTAGAACATATCCTATATGTTCAAGGTTCAGGACAAGTTTCAAATTTCTTAGCCAATCGCATGATTAGGTCCTGTCAACCTGTTGTGATCAAGTATGCTTGCAAGGATATTGGATGGTGGTGGTTGTTTTGTGCTCATTTTTATCAGAAAATTAACTGCAGAAAATAACCAGATTAATTAGTAAATGTATCATGTAATTAACCAAAATGATTATGGTCTTTTAATCAAATTGGTCCTCCCACTAACTTAGAGAATCCTACACTTCCAGAGTAGAAAACGGAAATCCTAATTGGATGGATTTCTAGTGGGTGATTGAATTCTTATAATTCTATTGATCATCCTCAGGTACATCCATTATTGGAATTACAATAAACTATAAGTGAGCAACTCCTTGCCCATCACATCTCATGTGAGGTTCAATCCTTTACCTAGCCCCTAATGCTCAAAATCTCAGGTACATCCATTATTGACTTATCTTGTATTAGTTAAGTTGATCCCATTGAGTCAGTAATTATGCAAATAATTTTAATGTCCTCAGGTACATCCAATATTGGCCACCAAACCATTTACATATTTACAACATCTCATGCTTAACAATTATTCTTAAGAAAATCTCTTAAATTAATTGCATCTCATGCAACTATTTAAAATTTCTTAAAATAATTGCCCCAATGGAGGGCTTATGTTATAATTACTTTAATTATACCATTTCCAACTTAATCATTTGTTTGGAAGATTTTATAGCCATCCTAATTACTATTAAGGTCTCACTTTGCACATTATCCATTTAGCATGCATATATCATATAGTTGCATACATTCCCATACATCTCATGCATTCATGGATAAGCGATAAATATGGTATGATCATGGACTTTCTAAGGGATTCAATTTGAGCCACTAAGAATTGAATCAGGGCATTCCTAGGTGCATTTCATTCATTCATTTTACAAGAGTTGCTGAAGGAGTACATAATCAACACTTGATATTGAATTCTCCCACTGGTCCCACCAATGCTCTTGACCTCCTTGAACTTCTTGTAATCCAATATTACATAGTAATCCTTGGCATACCAAGGCGAATTTACAAGAACTTAAATAAATGAAATTACAACCCAAAAATATTACAAACTTAATAATACATGCCCAAAATAAATTAAAATAAATTAATTAATTTACAATCCCAAAGAAACATAAAAGAAATAAATCCAATCACATTAGTCTTTTATAGTCCATGATCATCCATCATGCATATCACTATTTAACAATTAAATAAAACATACATACTTAAATTAAATTGAATATCTCATATTCAACTTAAAAATCCAGATTTGAATATGATTCAAATAAATTTAAAAATTCCGATTTGAATCTCATTCAAACAAATTTAAAAATTCATATTTGAATCACATTCAAACAACTTCAAAAATTCAGATTTGAATCACATTCAAACATTTTTTAAAAAATCAGATTTGAATCACATTCAAATATTTTTTAAAAAATCAGATCTGAATTTTATTGAATCAATTTTAAAAAATCAGATTTAAATATGATTCAAACAACTTTAAAAATTCAGATTTGAATCACATTCAAACAACTTTTAAAATTCATATTTGAATCACATTCAAACAATTTTTAAAATTCTGATTTGAATCATAATTTAATTGTGTGATTAAAACTACTAATTAAACACTTTAATTAGTCAAAGAATAGGCCTTAGATCATACATCAATTGCAGAATTAAAAGCCAAACCTTGAACCACCCATGGAACCATTATTGCCGCCACCAATGGTGGCTTCACCATGTGTGCTGCCACACCTCTTGATCCAACCAGCAATGAATCAATCATCTCATGATCAAATCACACAATTAAATCATATAATCAACAATCTAAATGGCAAATATAGTGGCTCTGATACCAATTGATGGATCGGAAGCGTGAAAAACACAAGATTATACCATTGAATTCAAAAAATTTCGCCTAGGGTCACATGCACCATGCAAGATTTATTTTTAACTATTTGATTTCAATGATAAACAACATATTAAAACTCTTTTAATATTTTTTTGGTTCTATATTTGCCATTTAAGATTTTAAAATTAATCAGATTAATTTTAGAACCCTAGATTAAGTCAAGAACGATTACACTAACCTCTTGATGCAATCGCAATGTCTGCACCTTTGAGATCGTCTTCAGACTCCAAATGTTGTCCCTCTAGCTGGTCCCCCCCAAGAACACCTAGGGCCGCCCTTGAAACACCTCTAAAGCTTTTTCTATTAATTAGAAATTCAAGTTCTGCCTTTTAAGAGATTAGAGATGTAAACAGGACACTAGAAACAATTTCTAGTGTTCTTAATTCAAGAGATTGATGGCTGATCTCTTTGAATTGATGAGAGATGAAGAGAAATAGCTGGAGAGGCTCAAAGTGGCGTGACAAATGAGAGGAGAGGCTGCTGGTTATTTTTTCTTTTCATAACCACACTTAAATAGCTAGGTTAACACATTAAACCCTAGCCACATGTCACCTTTTGATTAGCTCTAGGTTTAAGTGACCCAATCACATTGTGCCAAGTGTCAAACCTATATTTAATCTTGATTTTAATCATCTTACATGATTAAAAAAACATTTGGCAAGCTTATGTGTAATCCCATGTGTAACCAACTCAAGGTGCCACGTTTCACAATCGTGAAATGACCAAAATGCCCTCGTGTCTTAATTTTGAGTTCTTAACCCAAAATAATTATTTTCTTCTTCTAATTAATTTATATCAAATATAAATTAATTAATTAATCTCTATTAATTAATTTCTCATCAATTAAATTCATATTTAAACACTTTAAATATAAATTTAATTTATACTATACATCCAATAATCTAGATTTGGTTTCAAGTCATGCTAGGGACTTTGCAATTTAATTGCAAACCAAACCTATTTAATTAATCAATTAAACTCTTTAATTAATTAATTAAATCATATTTAAATAGGTGATAACTTGTGTATGTGTGTGACTTACTAGGCTCATCACTAATTGGCAATGAGACATGATATCAACTCTTAATATCATCAGAACTCTTTCTTACCATAAATGATTTCTCTAAATCATTTTATGCATCTCATAGACCATGGTTAACACCTAGCATAGCATGCCATGGCCACCCAATTAGTAATAAGATTTACCTTAAATGAACCTATAATCATATGTTACCATGCACTAGAATCTCTCCGTTACAAAATCCCAACTCAAGCTGGAGTCATGGTTTATGTCAAACTCCATTTGCTATGAATATTATGTTCTCTTTTAATTCCAGTTCTTGATTAAAAAGATTTTTCTCATCAGAAACTCTTTTCTGAATGAATCTATCTGTCCTGGCCAGGAACTTGAAACATCAAGAACAATTAAATCCTTAGTTCTTCTCAAGTACTTAAGAATATTCTTGATAGCTATCCAGTGTTCCAAACCTGGATTGGATTGATACCTGCTAGTCAAACTAACAGCATATGCGATATCCGGCCTAGTACACAACATTGCATACATTAAACTTCCAATAGCCGAAGCATATGGAATCCTGGCCATCTTATCTCTTTCTTCAGGTGTCTTTGGAGACATCTCTTTAGAAAGATGGATACCATGTCTCACTGGTAACAATCCTCTCTTGGAATCAAGCATGTTAAACCTCTTTAACACTTTTTCCAAGTATAGACTTTGGGATAAACCTATTATTCTTTTCGCTCTATCTCTATAGATGCGAATCCCAAGAATATAGGTTGCCTCCCCTAAGTCTTTCATGGAGAATGTATTTGACAACCATACCTTTATAGTTGTTAACATACCTGTGTCATTACCTATCAACAGTATGTCATCCACATATAAGACAAGGAAAGTGATAGCTCATCACTAACCTTCTTATATACACATGGCTCATCCTCATTTTTTGATAAAACCAAAGGATTTAATGGCTTCATCAAAACGGATGTTCCAACTCCTCGAAGCTTGTTTTAACCCATAAATGGATCGCTTTAGCTTGCATACCTTGTAACCATCTTGGGATTCAAATCCCCTAGGTTGTTCCATGAAAATGTTTTCTTCAATGTATCCATTGAGAAAAGTTGTTTTGACATCCATCTGCCAAATCTCATAATCATAGTATGCAGCTATTGCTAATAAAATCCTAATTGATATAAGCATGGCAACAAAGCAGAAAGTCTCCTCATAGTCTATTCCTTGCCTTTGGCGAAACCCTTTCGCTACTAGCCTTGCTTTATAGGTCTCTACCTTTCCATCAGAACCAATTTTCTTCTTGAAAACCCATTTGTTCCCTATAGGTACAATACCTTCAGGTGGGTCAACAAGATCCCAAACTTGATTCTTATACATGGAATCAATCTCGGATTTTATATCATCAATCCATTTTGAAGAGTCTATATCTGATATAGCTTCTTCATTGGTAAGTGGATCATCTCCATGATCTACTTCTTCTTGAGTAGACAACTCTTGTTCTTCTTCATGAAGAAAACCATATCTCACTGGTGGTTGAGATACCTGGTTGTTCTACGAGGAACAGTGTAGATGTTTCATCAATGGGTATAGGTTGACTAGATGGATTTATATCCATCCGATTCGTTGGTTGGTCGAATTCTCCAATTCTAACTCTATTTGCCTTCCTTTGCCTCCTTCTTGAACAAACCGTTGTTCAAGAAATGTGGCATCTTTACTTATCACAACCTTTGTGAAGTAGGCAATAAAAATAATATCCAAAACTATCTTTTGGATATCCAACAAATTGACATTTTTCCGATCCGTCTCCAATTTATCGTTGTTCACTTTTGATATAAGTGGATAACCCCAAATCTTAACATGCTTAAGACTTGGTTTTCTTCCATGCCATATCTCATAAGGTGTGGAAGAAACTGATTTTGATGGAATCCTATTCAGAATATACAAAGCTGATTCTAATGCAAATCCCCAAAAGAAGATTGGCATATCAGTATAGCTCATCATACTACATACCATATCCAATAGGGTACGATTTCTCCTTTCAGATACACCATTCAGTTGTGGTGTTCCTGGAGGAGTCAGCTGAGAAACAATGCCATGCTCTCTCAAGTATTCATCAAATTCAGTACTCAAATATTCACCTCCATGATCTGATCGAAGAGCTTTAATACTTTTTCCTGTTTGATTTTCTACTTCAGATTTAAATTCCTTAAACTTTTCAAAGAATTCATGTTTGTATTTCATCAAATATAAATACCCAAACCTTGATTTATCATCAGTAAAGGTAATAAAATAATGAAAGCCCCCTCTAGCCATTTCTTTAAACGGACCACATACATCACTATGTATTAATTCCAAAATATTTTCAGCTCTTAGTCCTTGTCCAATAAAGGGTGATCTAGTCATTTTGCCCTGAAGGCAAGATTCACAAATTGGAGTAGGCTCAGAGCCCAATGAGGATAGAATCCCCATTTTCTCCAATTTTGCAATCCTATCTTCTGCAACATGACATAACTTTAAGTGCCAAATATATTTTGAACTTGAGTTGGCTTTCACCATGGCATTGCATTCTTTTAGATCGCTATACTCTGGCCAGTGGAAACACTTTCTTACTGGCAATAGAAACACTTTCCTGTTGGCAATGGAAACACTTTCCTGTTGGCAGTGGAAACACTTTCCTTTGCCTACATCAGCGTTAGTCTTCCTTTTCTGTTTAGCTATTTTCTTGGAAGGACCAGGAATCTAAGGTTTCTTTTTCTTATTGCCCTTCTTCTTGTTGGACTTTCCAGCAGAAGAAGATGCAATCAAAGCTACTGTTAGTAGTATGCCCTAGAGCATATCATTTAGTATGTATCTTGTACATATTTTTAATAATAAAAGGCATTTCCACTTTTCCGTTTACATAATATATTTATGTGTAATAGAAAATGTCCATTGATATTTTGTTAGAAATATTATTCTTAAGTTGTTAAGAATATGAGTGACAATATTTCTAGCACAAAGTATCATAAATAGGTTCACAATCGAGGATACTTCATAATAAGGACATGACTTATCCAGAAAGATTGTATTCATGTTTGTTCCCAAGTTATTTATATGAGATATAAATAAGATGGAATGGTGAGTCTCATGCCATATAACAAACATGATAGGCACTTATAAATGATAAGTAGGCCGAACCAGTGACACTTATGACAAGCACATGGAGTTTACTCTTGTCAATGTTTTGTCATAAATCATATCGGCATATAATCTTTAGACTGAGATAGCACAGCTTATCTTGTATATAGGTAGTTTGAGTTTGATACTACTTTCATACTTGTACTATGTATGGGTATATGGGCATGTGTTGGCTCTCGCTAGTTATATATGGAGGTAGGTGTTGATCAAGAAGGAATCTGTTCCTCTAAGTAAATAGAGATAAAATCCTATGTTCATTTAATTGTTCTTGATGTTTCAAGTTCCTGGCCAGGACAGATAGATTTATTCAGAAAAGAGTTTCTGATGAGAAAATCTTTTAATCAAGAATTGGAATTAAAAGAGAACATAATATTCATAGCAAATGGAGATTGACATAAACCATGACTCCAGCATGAGTTGGGATTTTGTAATAGAGAGATTCTAGTGCATGGTAACATATGATTATAGGTTCATTTAAGGTAAATCTTATTACTAATTGGGTGGCCATGGCATGCTATGCTAGGTGTTAACCATGGTCTATGAGGTTCATAAAATGATTTAGAGAAATCATTTATGGTAAGAAAGAGTTCGATGATATTAAGAGTTGATATCATGTCTCATTGCCAATTAGTGATGAGCCTAGTAAGTCACACACATACACAAGTTATCACCTATTTAAATATGATTTAATTAATTAATTAAAGAGTTTAATTGATTAATTAAATAGATTTGGTTTGCAATAAAATTGCAAAGTCCCTAGCATGACTTGAAACCAAATCTAGATTATTGGATGTGTAGTATAAATTAAATTTATATTTAAAGTGTTTAAATATGAATTTAATTGATGAGAAATTAATTAATAGAGATTAATTAATTAATTTATATTTGATATAAATTAATTAGAAGAAGAAAATAATTATTTTGGGTTAAGAACTCAAAATTAAGACACAGGGCATTTTGGTCATTTCATTACAGTGACACGTGGCACCATGAGATGGTGACACATGGCTTAACACATAAGCTTGCCAAATATTTTTAATCATGTAAGATGATTAAAATCAAGATTAAATATAGGTTTGACACTTGGCACAATGTGATTGGGTCACTTAAACCTAGAGCTAATCAAAAGGTGACATGTGGCTAGGGTTTAATGTGTTAACCTAGCTATTTAAGTGTGGTTATAAATGGAAAACATAACCAGCAGCCTCTCCTCTCAATTGTCACGCCACTTTGAGCCTCTCCAGCCATTCTTCTTCATCTCTCATCAATTCAAAGAGATTAGCCATCAATCTCTTGAATTAAGAACACTATAAATTGTTTCTAGTATCCTGTTTACATCTTTAATCTCTTAAAAGGCAGAACTTGATTTTCTAATTAATAGAAAAAACTTTAGAAGCTATTCAAGGGCTGCCATAGGTGTTCTTGGTGTGGACAAGCTAGAGGGACAACATCCGTGTCCTCAAGACGAATTTCAAAGGCGCAGACACTGCAAAGCACATCAAGAGGTTAGTGTAATCGTTCTTGATTTAATCTAGGTATCTAAAATTAATCTGATTAATTTTAAAATCTTAAATGGCAAATACAGATCCAAAAACATATTAAAAGAGTTTTAATATGTTGTTTATTATTGAAATCAAATAGATAAAAATAAATCTTGCATGGTGCATGTGACCCTAGGTGAAAATTTTTGAATTCAATGGTATAATTTTGTGTTTTTTCACGCCTGCCTTCAATTGGTATCGAGCCACTATATTTGCCATTTAGATTGTTGATTATATAATTTAATTGTGTGTTTGATCATGAGATCAAGAGATTCATTGCTGGTTGGATCATGAGATGTGGCGTCACACATGGAGAAGCCACCATTGGTGGCGGCAACAATGGTTCCATGGGTGATTCAAGGTTTGGCTTTTAATTCTGCAATTGTTGTATGATCTAAGGCCTATTCTTTGACTAATTAAAGTGTTTAATTAGTTGTTTTAATCACACAATTAAATTATGATTCAAATCAGAATTTTAAAAATTTTTGAATGTGATTCAAATCTGAATTTTAAAAGTTGTTTGAATGAGATTCAAATCTGAATTTTTAAAGTTGTTTGAATCATATTTAAATCTGATTTTTTAAAATTGATTCAATAAAATTCAGATCTGATTTTTTAAAAAATGTTTGAATGTGATTCAAATCTGAATTTTTGAAGTTGTTTGAATGTGATTCAAATCTGAATTTTTAAATTTGTTTGAATGAGATTCAAATCTGAATTTTTAAATTTATTTGAATCATATTCAAATCTGGAATTTTAAGTTGAATATGAGATATTCAATTTAATTTAAGAATGTATGTTTTATTTAATTGTTAAATAGTGATATGCATGATGGATGATCATGGACTATAAAAGACCAATGTGATTGGATTTATTTCTTTTATATTTCTTTGGGATTGTAAATTAATTAATTTATTTTAATTTATTTTGGGCATGTATTATTAAGTTTGTAATATTTTTTGGGTTGTAATTTCATTTATTTAAGTTCTTGTAAATTCGCCTTGGTATGCCAAGGATTACTATGTAATATTGGATTGCAAGAAGTTCAAGGAGGTCAAGAGCATTGGTGGGACCAGTGGGAGGAATTCAATATCAAGTGTTGATTATGTACTCCTTCAGCAACTCTTGTAAAATGAATGAATGAAATGCACCTAGGAATGCCCTGATTCAATTCTTGGTGGCTCGAATTGAATCCTTAGAAAGTCCATGATCATACCATATTTACTGCTTATCCATGAATGCATGAGATGTATGGGAATGTATGCAATTATATGATATATGCATGCTAAATGGATAATGTGCAAAGTGAGACCTTAATAGTAATTAGGATGGCTATAAAATCTTCCAAACAAATGATTAAGTTGGAAATGCTATAATTAAAGTAATTATAACATAAGCCCTCCATTGGGGCAATTATTTTAAGAAATTTTAAATAGTTGCATGAGATGCAATTAATTTAAGAGATTTTCTTAAGAATAATTGTTAAGCATGAGATGTTGTAAATATGTAAATGGTTTGGTGGCCAATATTGGATGTACCTGAGGACATTAAAATTATTTGCATAATTACTGGCTCAATGGGATCAACTTAACTAATGCAAGATAAGTCAATATTGGATGTACCTGAGATTTTGAGCATTAGGGGCTAGTAAAAGGATTGAACCTCACATGAGATGTGATGGGCAAGGAGTTGCTCACTTATAGTTTATTGTAATTCCAATAATGGATGTACCTGAGGATGATCAATAGAATTATAAGAATTCAATCACCCACTAGAAATCCATCCAACTAGGATTTCCGTTTTCTACTATGGAAGTGTAGGATTCGCTAAGTTAGTGGGAGGACCAATTTGATTAAAAGACCATAATCATTTTGGTTAATTACATGATACATTTACTAATTAATCTAGTTATTTTCTGCGATTAATTTTACGATAAAAATGAGCACAAAACAACCACCACCATCCAATATCCTTGCAAGCATACTTGATCACAACAGGTTGACAGGACCTAATCATGCGATTGGCTAAGAAATTTGAAACTTGTCTGAACCTTGAACATATAGGATATGTTCTATATTCAAATGTTCTGGTCCCTTACCTCCAGAGGCCACACAAGAGGAACATGATACTTTGGACAAGTGGAAGGAGCATGATATGAGAGCTAAGTGTTACATGCTTGCTTCCATGAGTAATGAGTTCTGAAGCAACATGAGAACATGCAGTGCTAGTGAGATCCTCCTTCACCTACAAGAGTTGTATGGTGAGCACAAGCAGAATGCTAGGTATGAGATATCTAAACAGTTATTCCGTATGAGGATGTCGAGGGACGAGAATGTTGGGGATCATGTCCACAAGATGATTCGGTGATTGAGCGGTTGGAACATCTTGACTTCAACATGGATTTCCAACTACAAACGGATTTGATCCTTGATCCTTCACGAGTCTTTTGGGAATTTTGTGACAAATTTCCATATGACTAAACAGAATGCACCTTAGTGAATTACTCAACATCTGGTTATTGCCCAAAAGAATATGCTGGGCAATAAAGGAAAAGAGGTAGCTTTGGTTGCATCTTCTTACTGTGGAAAGTCCAACAAGAAGAAAGGCAATAAGAAAAAGAAACCTCAGTTCTGGTCATTCAAGAAAATAGCTAAGCAGAAAAGGAAGACTAAAGGCGATGAAGGCAAAGGAAAGTGTTTCCACGCCAAAGGATGGGCACTAGAAAAGGAACCGCCTGAGTATCTTGCTTCTCTGAAGGACAAAAGGATACACCTTCGGAAGGTATGTCCATATCTTGTTATTTAGATTACGATGATACTTATAGTTCATCTGACTTGGGTTTTAGATCACGGTGCGGTTCTCACATTTCTAATGATATGCAGGAACTAGCAAACAAGAGCGACTTGCATTCTTAAGATATTAGAGTCGGATTGGCAATGGCTCAAGCTGAAGCTTTAGCCATAGGATCTAAATCTTTTACATGTTTGGACATGTTTTGTGTTTGGATAATATTTTATATGTACTGATGCTTTTAAGAACATCATTTCTATATCTAGTTTGACTAGAAATGGCTATGAATTTGATTCACAGATGATGTTTGCAATATTTATTTTGGAAATAAATATGTTGGTTAGTTATATGAATGATGGTCTTTATTATTTGGATAATAATGACAAACACAAAATGAATGCAAGTGATCTAAAAGAATACAATGCCATGGTGAAAACCAACTCAAGTTCAAAATATATTTGGCACTTAAGGTTATGTCATGTTGCGGAAGATAGGATTGCAAAATTGGAGAAAATGGGGATTCTATCCTCATTGGGCTCTGAGCCTACTCCAACTTGTGAATCTTGCCTTCAAGGCAAAATGACTAGATCACCCTTTGTTGGACAAGGGCTAAGAGCTGAAAATATTTTGGAACTAATACATAGTGATGTATGTGGTCCGTTTAAAGAAATGGCTAGAGGGGGCTTTCATTATTTTATTACCTTTACTGATGATAAATCAAGGTTTGGGTATTTGTATTTGATGAAATACAAACATGAATCCTTTGAAAAGTTCAAAGAATTTAAATCTGAAGTAGAAAATCAAACAGGAAAAAATATTAAAGCTCTTCGATCAGATCGTGGAGGTGAATATTTGAGTACTGAATTTGATGAATACTTGAGAGAGCATGGCATTGTTTCTCAGCTGACTCCTCCAGGAACGCCACAGCTGAATGGTGTATCTGAAAGGAGAAATCGTACCCTATTGGATATGGTACGTAGTATGATGAGCTATACTGATATGCCAATCTCCTTTTGGGATTTGCATTAGAATCAGCTTTATATATTCTGAATAGGATTCCATCAAAATCAGTTTCTTCCACACCTAATGAGATATTGCATGGAAGAAAACCAAGTCTTAAGCAAGATAAGATTTGGGGTTGTCCACTTATATCAAAAGCTGAACACTGATAAATTGGAGACCGGATCAGAAAAAGGTCGATTTGTTGGATATCCAAAAGATAGTTTTGGATATTATTTTTATTTGCCTACTTCACAAAAGGTTGTGATAAGTAGAGATGCCACATTTCTTGAACAACAGTTTGTTCAAGAAGGAGGCAAAGGAAGGCAAATAGAGTTAGAATTGGGGAATTCTGACCAACCAACAGATCAGATGGATATAGATCCATCTAGTCAACCTATACCCATTGATGAAACAT
Organism: Hevea brasiliensis; assembly: GCF_030052815.1. Classification (NCBI taxonomy): domain Eukaryota; kingdom Viridiplantae; phylum Streptophyta; class Magnoliopsida; order Malpighiales; family Euphorbiaceae; genus Hevea; species Hevea brasiliensis. Next base: position 84,180,100 of record NC_079497.1, on the reverse strand, counting down.
CTACAGTTGTTCCTCGTAGAACAACCAGGGTATCTCACCCACCAGTGAGATATGGTTTTCTTCATGAAGAAGAACAAGAGTTGTCTACTCATGAAGAAGTAGATCATGGAGATGATCCACTTACCTATGAAGAAGCTATATCAGATATAGACTCTTCAAAATGGATTGATGCTATGAAATCCGAGATTGATTCCATGTATAAGAATCAAGTTTGGGATCTTGTTGACCCACCTGAAGGTATTGTACCTATAGGGAACAAATGGGTTTTCAAGAAGAAAATTGGTTCAGATGGAAAGGTAGAGACCTATAAGGCAAGGCTAGTAGCGAAAGGGTTTCGCCAAAGGCAAGGAATAGACTATGAGGAGACTTTCTACTTTGTTGCCATGCTTAAATCAATTAGGATTTTATTAGCAATAGTGCATACTATGATTATGAGATTTGGCGGATGGATGTCAAAGCGACTTTTCTCAATGGATACATTGAAGAAAACATTTTCATGGAACAACCTAGGGATTTGAATCCCAAGATGGTTCCAAAGTATGCAAGCTAAAGCGATCCATTTATGGGTTGAAACAAGCTTGAGGAGTTGTAACATCCGTTTTGATGTAGCCAGTCAATCTTTTGGTTTGATCAAAAATGAGGATGAGCCATGTGTATATAAGAAGGTTAGTGACAGTGCTATCACTTTCCTTGTCTTATATGTGGATGACATCTTTGTTGATGGGTAATGATACAGGTATGTTGACGACTATAAAGGTATGGTTGTCAAATACATTCTCCATGAAAGACTTAGGGGAGGCAACCTATATTCTTGGGATTCGTATCTATAGAGATAGAGCGAAAAGAATAATTGGTTTATCCCAAAGTCTATACTTGGAAAAGGTGTTAAAAAGGTTTAACATGCTTGATTCCAAGAGAGGATTGTTACCAGTGAGACATGGTATCCACCTTTCTAAAGAGATGTCTCCAAAGACACTGAAGAAAGAGATAAGATAGCCAGATTCCATATGCTTGGCTATTGGAAGTTTAATGTATGCAATGTTGTGTACTAGGCGGATATCGCATATCTCGTTAGTTTGACTAGCGGTATCAATCCAATCCAGTTTGGAACATCTGGATAGTATCAAGAATATCCTTAAGTACTTGAGAAGAACTAAGGATTTATTCTTGATTTATGGAGGTGGAGACTTGCAATTGGATGGTTATCGATTCGATTTCCAATCGGATATCGATGATAGAAAGTCTACCTCTGGATATGTGTTCATTTGTAATGGAGGTGCGATCGGTTGGAAGAGTTCCAAGCGAGCACGCTGCAGATTCCACTCTTGAGGCAGAGTATATTGTTGCATCGGATCTTGCAAAGGAAGTCGTTTGGATAAAGAAGTTCGTGAGAACTTACAGTAGTTCCTTCCATTGAGTCGTGGTTCCATTACCTGTGACAACAATGGAGCGATCCTACTGAGCTAAGGAACCAAGGTCTCACGAAATCCAAACACATAGAAAGGCGCTACCACATTATCGGAGAAATAGTTGGGCGGCGATGTAGCCATGCAGAAAATAGCATCGGTGAAAATCCGGTGATCCATTCACTAAGCCTATGTCACGACTCGATTAGACCGACATCTTGAGAAGATAGGTCTAAGATATTGTAATCAATGGCTCTAGTGCTAGTGGGAGATTGTTAGTAGTATGCCCTAGAGCATATCATTTAGTATGTATCTTGTACATATTTTTAATAATAAAAGGCATTTCCACTTTTCCGTTTACATAATATATTTATGTGTAATAGAAAAGGTCCATTGATATTTTGTTAGAAATATTATTCTTAAGTTGTTAAGAATATGAGTGACAATATTTCTAGCACAAAGTATCATAAATAGGTTCACAATCGAGGATACTTCATAATAAGGACATGACTTATCCAGAAAGATTGTATTCATGTTTGTTCCCAAGTTATTTATATGAGATATAAATAAGATGGAATGGTGAGTCTCATGCCATATAACAAACATGATAGGCACTTATAAATGATAAGTAGGCCAAACCAGTGACACTTATGACAAGCACATGGAGTTTACTCTTATCAATGTTTTGTCATAAATCATATCAGTGCATATCATCTTTAGACACGAGATAGCAGATTATCTTGTATATAGGTAGTTTGAGTTTGATCTCGCTTTCATACTTGTACTATGTATGGGTATATGGGCATGTGTTGGCTCCTGCTAGTTATATATGGAGGTAGGTGTTGATCAAGAAGGAATCTGTTCCTCTAAGTAAATAGAGATAAAATCCTATGTTCATTTAATTGTTCTTGATGTTTCAAGTTCTGGCCAGACAGATAGATTTATTGAGAAAGAGTTTACGATGAGAAAAATCTTTTAATCAAGAACTGGAATTAAAAGAGAACATAATATTCATAGCAAATGGAGTTTGACATAAACCATGACTCGGCTTGAGTTGGGATTTTGTAATGCAGAGAGATTCTAGTGCATGGTAACATATGATTATAGGTTCATTTAAGGTAAATCTTATTACTAATTGGGTGGCCATGGCATGCTATGCTAGGTGTTAACCATGGTCTATGAGGTTCATAAAATGATTTAGAGAAATCATTTATGGTAAGAAAGAGTTCGATGATATTAAGAGTTGATATCATGTCTCATTGCCAATTAGTGATGAGCCTAGTAAGTCACACACATACACAAGTTATCACCTATTTAAATATGATTTAATTAATTAATTAAAGAGTTTAATTGATTAATTAAATAGATTTGGTTTGCAATAAAATTGCAAAGTCCCTAGCATGACTTGAAACCAAATCTAGATTATTGGATGTGTAGTATAAATTAAATTTATATTTAAAGTGTTTAAATATGAATTTAATTGATGAGAAATTAATTAATAGAGATTAATTAATTAATTTATATTTGATATAAATTAATTAGAAGAAGAAAATAATTATTTTGGGTTAAGAACTCAAAATTAAGACACGAGGGCATTTTGGTCATTTCACGATTGTGACACGTGGCACCATGAGATGGTGACACATGGCTTAACACATAAGCTTGCCAAATATTTTTAATTATGTAAGATGATTAAAATCAAGATTAAATATAGGTTTGACACTTGGCACAATGTGATTGGGTCACTTAAACCTAGAGCTAATCAAAAGGTGACATGTGGCTAGGGTTTAATGTGTTAACCTAGCTATTTAAGTGTGGTTATAAATGGAAAACATAACCAGCAGCCTCTCCTCTCAATTGTCACGCCACTTTGAGCCTCTCCAGCCATTCTTCTTCATCTCTCATCAATTCAAAGAGATTAGCCATCAATCTCTTGAATTAAGAACACTATAAATTGTTTCTAGTGTCCTGTTTACATCTTTAATATCTTAAAAGGCAGAACTTGATTTTCTAATTAATAGAAAAAGCTTTAGAAGCTATTCAAGGGCTGCCATAGGTGTTCTTGGTGTGGACAAGCTAGAGGGACAACATCTGGTGTCCTGAAGACGAATTTCAAAGGCGCAGACACTGCGGCAAGACATCAAGAGGTTAGTGTAATCGTTCTTGATTTAATCTAGGGTTCTAAAATTAATCTGATTAATTTTAAAATCTTAAATGGCAAATACAGATCCAAAAACATATTAAAAGAGTTTTAATATGTTGTTTATTATTGAAATCAAATAGATAAAAATAAATCTTGCATGGTGCATGTGACCCTAGGTGAAAATTTTTGAATTCAATGGTATAATTTTGTGTTTTTCACGCTTCCGTTCCTTCAGCTACCTCTTTTCCTTTATTGCCCGGCATATTCTTTTGAGCAATAACCAGCATGTTGAATAAACCAGCTAAGGTGCATTCCTGTTTAGTCATATGGAAATTTGTCACAAAATTCCCAAAAGACTCAGGAAGGGACTGAAGGATCAAATCCGTTTGTAGTTGGAAATCCATGTTGAAGTCAAGATGTTCCAACTGCTCAATTAGCCGAATCATCTTGTGGACATGATCCCCAACATTCTGTCCCTCAGACATCCTCATATGGAATAGCTGTCTAGATATCTCATACCTAGCATTCCTGCTGTGCTCACCATACAACTCTTGTAGGTGAAGGAGGATCTCACTCACACTCTGCATGTTCTCATGTTGCTTCTGTAACTCATTACTCATGGAAGCAAGCATGTAACACTTAGCTCTCATATCATGCTCCTTCCACTTGTCCAAAGTTTCATGTTCCTCTTGTGTGGCCTCTGGAGGTAAGGGACCAGGAACATTTGAATCTAGAACATATCCTATATGTTCAAGGTTCAGGACAAGTTTCAAATTTCTTAGCCAATCAGACAGATTAGGTCCTATCAACCTGTTGTGATCAAGTATGCTTGCAAGGATATTGGATGGTGGTGGTTGTTTTGTGCTCATTTTTATCAGAAAATTAACTGCAGAAAATAACCAGATTAATTAGTAAATGTATCATGTAATTAACCAAAATGATTATGGTCTTTTAATCAAATTGGTCCTCCCACTAACTTAGCGAATCCTACACTTCCAGAGTAAGCGGAAATCCTAGTTGGATGGATTTCTAGTGGGTGATTGAATTCTTATAATTCTATTGATCATCCTCAGGTACATCCATTATTGGAATTACAATAAACTATAAGTGAGCAACTCCTTGCCCATCACATCTCATGTGAGGTTCAATCCTTTACCTAGCCCCTAATGCTCAAAATCTCAGGTACATCCATTATTGACTTATCTTGTATTAGTTAAGTTGATCCCATTGAGTCAGTAATTATGCAAATAATTTTAATGTCCTCAGGTACATCCAATATTGGCCACCAAACCATTTACATATTTACAACATCTCATGCTTAACAATTATTCTTAAGAAAATCTCTTAAATTAATTGCATCTCATGCAACTATTTAAAATTTCTTAAAATAATTGCCCCAATGGAGGGCTTATGTTATAATTACTTTAATTATACCATTTCCAACTTAATCATTTGTTTGGAAGATTTTATAGCCATCCTAATTACTATTAAGGTCTCACTTTGCACATTATCCATTTAGCATGCATATATCATATAATTGCATACATTCCCATACATCTCATGCATTCATGGATAAGCAATAAATATGGTATGATCATGGACTTTCTAAGGGATTCAATTCTGAGCCACTAAGAATTGAATCAGGGCATTCCTAGGTGCATTTCATTCATTCATTTTACAAGAGTTGCTGAAGGAGTACATAATCAACACTTGATATTGAATTCCTCCCACTGGTCCCACCAATGCTCTTGACCTCCTTGAACTTCTTGCAATCCAATATTACATAGTAATCCTTGGCATACCAAGGCGAATTTACAAGAACTTAAATAAATGAAATTACAACCAAAAAATATTACAAACTTAATAATACATGCCCAAAATAAATTAAAATAAATTAATTAATTTACAATCCCAAAGAAACATAAAAGAAATAAATCCAATCACATTGGTCTTTTATAGTCCATGATCATCCATCATGCATATCACTATTTAACAATTAAATAAAACATACATACTTAAATTAAATTGAATATCTCATATTCAACTTAAAAATCCAGATTTGAATATGATTCAAATAAATTTAAAAATTCCGATTTGAATCTCATTCAAACAAATTTAAAAATTCATATTTGAATCATATTCAAACAACTTCAAAAATTCAGATTTGAATCACATTCAAACATTTTTTAAAAAATCAGATTTGAATCACATTCAAATATTTTTTAAAAAATCAGATCTGAATTTTATTGAATCAATTTTAAAAAATCAGATTTAAATATGATTCAAACAACTTTAAAAATTCAGATTTGAATCACATTCAAACAACTTTTAAAATTCAGATTTGAATCACATTCAAACAATTTTTAAAATTCTGATTTGAATCATAATTTAATTGTGTGATTAAAACTACTAATTAAACACTTTAATTAGTCAAAGAATAGGCCTTAGATCATACATCAATTGCAGAATTAAAAGCCAAACCTTGAACCACCCATGGAACCATTATTGCCGCCACCAATGGTGGCTTCACCATGTGTGCCGCCACACCTCTTGATCCAACCAGCAATGAATCAATCATCTCATGATCAAATCACACAATTAAATCATATAATCAACAATCTAAATGGCAAATATAGTGGCTCTGATACCAATTGATGGATCGGAAGCGTGAAAAACACAAGATTATACCATTGAATTCAAAAAATTTCGCCTAGGGTCACATGCACCATGCAAGATTTATTTTTAACTATTTGATTTCAATGATAAACAACATATTAAAACTCTTTTAATATGTTTTTGGATCTATATTTGCCATTTAAGATTTTAAAATTAATCAGATTAATTTTAGAACCCTAGATTAAGTCAAGAACGATTACACTAACCTCTTGATGCACTGCAGCGTGTCTGCGCCTTTGAGATCGTCTTCAGGACTCCAAATGTTGTCCCTCTAGCTTGTCCACACCAAGAACACCTATGGCAGCCCTTGAACAACCTCTAAAGCTTTTTCTATTAATTAGAAATTCAAGTTCTGCCTTTTAAGAGATTAGAGATGTAAACAGGACACTAGAAACAATTTCTAGTGTTCTTAATTCAAGAGATTGATGGCTGATCTCTTTGAATTGATGAGAGATGAAGAGAAATAGCTGGAGAGGCTCAAAGTGGCGTGACAAATGAGAGGAGAGGCTGCTGGTTATTTTTTCTTTTCATAACCACACTTAAATAGCTAGGTTAACACATTAAACCCTAGCCACATGTCACCTTTTGATTAGCTCTAGGTTTAAGTGACCCAATCACATTGTGCCAAGTGTCAAACCTATATTTAATCTTGATTTTAATCATCTTACATGATTAAAAAAAACATTTGGCAAGCTTATGTGTAATCCCATGTGTCACCATCTCAAGGTGCCACGTGTCACACTGTGAAATGACCAAAATGCCCCTGTGTCTTAATTTTGAGTTCTTAACCCAAAATAATTATTTTCATCTTCTAATTAATTTATATCAAATATAAATTAATTAATTAATCTCTATTAATTAATTTCTCATCAATTAAATTCATATTTAAATACTTTAAATATAAATTTAATTTATACTACACATCCAATAATCTAGATTTGGTTTCAAGTCATGCTAGGGACTTTGCAATTTAATTGCAAACCAAACCTATTTAATTAATCAATTAAACTCTTTAATTAATTAATTAAATCATATTTAAATAGGTGATAACTTGTGTATGTGTGTGACTTACTAGGCTCATCACTAATTGGCAATGAGACATGATATCAACTCTTAATATCATCAGAACTCTTTCTTACCATAAATGATTTCTCTAAATCATTTTATGCATCTCATAGACCATGGTTAACACCTAGCATAGCATGCCATGGCCACCCAATTAGTAATAAGATTTACCTTAAATGAACCTATAATCATATGTTACCATGCACTAGAATCTCTCTGTTACAAAATCCCAACTCAAGCTGGAGTCATGGTTTATGTCAAACTCCATTTGCTATGAATATTATGTTCTCTTTTAATTCCAGTTCTTGATTAAAAAGATTTTCTCATCAGAAACTCTTTTCTGAATGAATCTATCTGTCCTGGCCAGGAACTTGAAACATCAAGAACAATTAAATGAACATAGGATTTTATCTCTATTTACTTAGAGGAACAGATTCCATCTTGATCAACACCTACCTCCATATATAACTAGTAGGAGCCAACACATGCTCATATAATCATACACAGTACAAGTATGAAAGCAGTATCAAACTCAAACTACCTATATACAAGATAACTGTGCTATCTCAGGTCTAAAGATTATATGCACTGATATGATTTATGACAAAACATTGACAAGAGTAAACTCCATGTGCTTGTCATAAGTGTCACCGGTTGACCTACTTATCATTTATAAGTGCCTATCATGTTTGTTATATGGCATGAGACTCACCATTCCATCTTATTTATATCTCATATAAATAACTTGGGAACAAACATGAATACAATCTTTCTGGATAAGTCATGTCCTTATTATGAAGTATCCTCGATTGTGAACCTATTTATGATATTTTGTGCTAGAAATATTGTCACTCATATTCTTAACAACTTAAGAATAATATTTCTAACAAAATATCAATGGACCTTTTCTATTACACATAAATATATTATGTAAACGGAAAAGTAAAAATGCCTTTTATTAATAAAATTATGTACAAGATACATACTAAATGATATGCTCTAGGGCATACTACTAACAATCTCCCACTAGCACTAGAGCCATTCATTACAATATCTTAGACCTATCTTCTCAAGATGTCAGTCTAGCGAGTCGTGACATATGCTTATTGATTGGATCAGCTGGATTTTCAACTGATGCTATTTTCTGCATGGCTAAATCGCCTTGCCCAACTATATCTATGATAATGTGATAGTGACTCTCTATGTGTTTGGATTTTGGGTGAGACCTTAGTTCCTTAGCTCAGATGACTACTCCATTGTTGTCACGGTGTAATGGAGCTGGCGACTCAATGGAAGGAACTCTGTAAGTTCTATCACGAACTTCTTTATCCAAACGACTTCTTTTGTAGCATCGATGCGCAAATATACTCGACCTCGATAGTGGAATCTGCAGTTGTGCTCTGTTTGGAACTCTTCCAACTGACTGCACCTCCATTACAAATGAACACATATCCAGAGGTAGACTTTCTATCATTGATATCTGATTAGAAGTCAGAATCAGTATAACCATCTAATTGCAAGTCTCCACCTCCATAAATCAAGAATAAATCCTTAGTTCTTCTCAAGTACTTAAGAATATTCTTGTGACTATCGATGTTCCAAACTGGATTGGATTGATACCGCTAGTCAAACAAACAGCATATGCGATATCCGGCCTAGTACACAACATTGCATACATTAAACTTCCAATAGCCGAAGCATATGGAATCCTGGCCATCTTATCTCTTTCTTCAGGTGTCTTTGGAGACATCTCTTTAGAAAGATGGATACCATGTCTCACTGGTAACAATCCTCTCTTAGAATCAAGCATGTTAAACCTCTTTAACACTTTTTCCAAGTATAGACTTTGGGATAAACCTATTATTCTTTTCGCTCTATCTCTATAGATGCGAATCCCAAGAATATAGGTTGCCTCCCCTAAGTCTTTCATGGAGAATGTATTTGACAACCATACCTTTATAGTTGTTAACATACCTGTGTCATTACCTATCAACAGTATGTCATCCACATATAAGACAAGGAAAGTGATAGCTCTGTCACTAACCTTCTTATATACACATGGCTCATCCTCATTTTTTGATAAAACCAAAGGATTTAATGGCTTCATCAAAACGGATGTTCCAACTCCTCGAAGCTTGTTTTAACCCATAAATGGATCGCTTTAGCTTGCATACCTTGTAACCATCTTGGGATTCAAATCCCCTAGGTTGTTCCATGAAAATGTTTTCTTCAATGTATCCATTGAGAAAAGTTGTTTTGACATCCATCTGCCAAATCTCATAATCATAGTATGCAGCTATTGCTAATAAAATCCTAATTGATATAAGCATGGCAACAGGCGAGAAAGTCTCCTCATAGTCTATTCCTTGCCTTTGGCGAAATCCTTTCGCTACTAGCCTTGCTTTATAGGTCTCTACCTTTCCATCAGAACCAATTTTCTTCTTGAAAACCTATTTGTTCCCTATAGGTACAATACCTTCAGGTGGGTCAACAAGATCCCAAACTTAATTCTTATACATGGAATCAATCTCGGATTTTATAGCATCAATCCATTTTGAAGAGTCTATATCTGATATAGCTTCTTCATTGGTAAGTGGATCATCTCCATGATCTACTTCTTCATGAGTAGACAACTCTTGTTCTTCTTCATGAAGAAAACCATATCTCACTGGTGGTTGAGATACCCTGGTTGTTCTACGAGGAACAGCTGTAGATGTTTCATCAATGGGTATAGGTTGACTAGATGGATTTATATCCATCTGATCTGTTGGTTGGTCAGAATTCTCCAATTCTAACTCTATTTGCCTTCCTTTGCCTCCTTCTTGAACAAACTGTTGTTCAAGAAATGTGGCATCTCTACTTATCACAACCTTTTGTGAAGTAGGCAAATAAAAATAATATCCAAAACTATCTTTTGGATATCCAACAAATTGACCTTTTACGATCCGGTCTCCAATTTATCGGTGTTGACTTTTGATATAAGCTGGATAACCCCAAATCTTAACATGCTTAAGACTTGGTTTTCTTCCATGCCATATCTCATAAGGTGTGGAAGAAACTGATTTTGATGGAATCCTATTCAGAATATACAAAGCTGATTCTAATGCAAATCCCCAAAAGAAGATTGGCATATCAGTATAGCTCATCATACTACGTACCATATCCAATAGGGTACGATTTCTCCTTCGGATACACCATTCAGTTGTGGCGTTCCTGGAGGAGTCAGCTGAGAAACAATGCCATGCTCTCTCAAGTATTCATCAAATTCAGTACTCAAATATTCACCTCCATGATCTGATCGAAGAGCTTTAATACTTTTTCCTGTTTGATTTTCTACTTCAGATTTAAATTCCTTAAACTTTTCAAAGAATTCATGTTTGTATTTCATCAAATATAAATACCCAAACCTTGATTTATCATCAGTAAAGGTAATAAAATAATGAAAGCCCCCTCTAGCCATTTCTTTAAACGGACCACATACATCACTATGTATTAATTCCAAAATATTTTCAGCTCTTAGTCCTTGTCCAATAAAGGGTGATCTAGTCATTTTGCCCTGAAGGCAAGATTCACAAATTGGAGTAGGCTCAGAGCCCAATGAGGATAGAATCCCCATTTTCTCCAATTTTGCAATCCTATCTTCTGCAACATGACATAACTTTAAGTGCCAAATATATTTTGAACTTGAGTTGGCTTTCACCATGGCATTGCATTCTTTTAGATCGCTATACTCTGGCCAGTGGAAACACTTTCTTACTGGCAATAGAAACACTTTCCTGTTGGCAATGGAAACACTTTCCTGTTGGCAGTGGAAACACTTTCCTTTGCCTACATCAGCTTTAGTCTTCCTTTTCTGTTTAGCTATTTTCTTGGAAGGACCAGGAATCTAAGGTTTCTTTTTCTTATTGCCCTTCTTCTTGTTGGACTTTCCAGCAGAAGAAGATGCAATCAAAGCTACCTCTTTTCCTTTATTGCCCGGCATATTCTTTTGAGCAATAACCAGCATGTTGAATAAACCAGCTAAGGTGCATTCCTGTTTAGTCATATGGAAATTTGTCACAAAATTCCCAAAAGACTCAGGAAGGGACTGAAGGATCAAATTCGTTTGTAGTTGGAAATCCATGTTGAAGTCAAGATGTTCCAACTGCTCAATCAGCCGAATCATCTTGTGGACATGATCCCCAACATTCTGTCCCTCAGACATCCTCATATGGAATAGCTGTCTAGATATCTCATACCTAGCATTCCTGCTGTGCTCACCATACAACTCTTGTAGGTGAAGGAGGATCTCACTCACACTCTGCATGTTCTCATGTTGCTTCTGTAACTCATTACTCATGGAAGCAAGCATGTAACACTTAGCTCTCATATCATGCTCCTTCCACTTGTCCAAAGTTTCATGTTCCTCTTGTGTGGCCTCTGGAGGTAAGGGACCAGGAACATTTGAATCTAGAACATATCCTATATGTTCAAGGTTCAGGACAAGTTTCAAATTTCTTAGCCAATCAGACAGATTAGGTCCTGTCAACCTGTTGTGATCAAGTATGCTTGCAAGGATATTGGATGGTGGTGGTTGTTTTGTGCTCATTTTTATCAGAAAATTAACTGCAGAAAATAACCAGATTAATTAGTAAATGTATCATGTAATTAACCAAAATGATTATGGTCTTTTAATCAAATTGGTCCTCCCACTAACTTAGCGAATCCTACACTTCCAGAGTAGAAAACGGAAATCCTAGTTGGATGGATTTCTAGTGGGTGATTGAATTCTTATAATTCTATTGATCATCCTCAGGTACATCCATTATTGGAATTACAATAAACTATAAGTGAGCAACTCCTTGCCCATCACATCTCATGTGAGGTTCAATCCTTTACCTTGCCCCTAATGCTCAAAATCTCAGGTACATCCATTATTGACTTATCTTGTATTAGTTAAGTTGATCCCAATGAGTCAATAATTATGCAAATAATTTTAATGTCCTCAGGTACATCCAATATTGGCCACCAAACCATTTACATATTTACAACATCTCATGCTTAACAATTATTCTTAAGAAAATCTCTTAAATTAATTACATCTCATGCAACTATTTAAAATTTCTTAAAATAATTGCCCCAATGGAGGGCTTATGTTATAATTACTTTAATTATACCATTTCCAACTTAATCATTTGTTTGGAAGATTTTATAGCCATCCTAATTACTATTAAGGTCTCACTTTGCACATTATCCATTTAGCATGCATATATCATATAATTGCATACATTCCCATACATCTCATGCATTCATGGATAAGCAGTAAATATGGTATGATCATGGACTTTCTAAGGGATTCAATTCTGAGCCACTAAGAATTGAATCAGGGCATTCCTAGGTGCATTTCATTCATTCATTTTACAAGAGTTGCTGAAGGAGTACATAATCAACACTTGATATTGAATTCCTCCCACTGGTCCCACCAATGCTCTTGACCTCCTTGAACTTCTTGCAATCCAATATTACATAGTAATCCTTGGCATACCAAGGCGAATTTACAAGAACTTAAATAAATGAAATTACAACCCAAAAAATATTACAAACTTAATAATACATGCCCAAAATAAATTAAAATAAATTAATTAATTTACAATCCCAAAGAAACATAAAAGAAATAAATCCAATCACATTGGTCTTTTATAGTCCATGATCATCCATCATGCATATCACTATTTAACAATTAAATAAAACATACATACTTAAATTAAATTGAATATCTCATATTCAACTTAAAAATCCAGATTTGAATATGATTCAAATAAATTTAAAAATTCCGATTTGAATCTCATTCAAACAAATTTAAAAATTAATATTTGAATCACATTCAAACAACTTCAAAAATTCAGATTTGAATCACATTCAAACATTTTTTAAAAAATCAGATTTGAATCACATTCAAATATTTTTTAAAAAGTCAGATCTGAATTTTATTGAATCAATTTTAAAAAATCAGATTTAAATATGATTCAAACAACTTTAAAAATTCAGATTTGAATCACATTCAAACAACTTTTAAAATTCAGATTTGAATCACATTCAAACAATTTTTAAAATTCTGATTTGAATCATAATTTAATTGTGTGATTAAAACTACTAATTAAACACTTTAATTAGTCAAAGAATAGGCCTTAGATCATACATCAATTGCAGAATTAAAAGCCAAACCTTGAACCACCCATGGAACCATTATTGCCGCCACCAATGGTGGCTTCACCATGTGTGCCGCCACACCTCTTGATCCAACCAGCAATGAATCAATCATCTCATGATCAAATCACACAATTAAATCATATAATCAACAATCTAAATGGCAAATATAGTGGCTCTGATACCAATTGATGGATCGGAAGCGTGAAAAACACAAGATTATACCATTGAATTCAAAAAATTTCGCCTAGGGTCACATGCACCATGCAAGATTTATTTTTAACTATTTGATTTCAATGATAAACAACATATTAAAACTCTTTTAATATGTTTTTGGATATATATTTTCCATTTAAGATTTTAAAATTAATCAGATTAATTTTAGAACCCTAGATTAAGTCAAGAACGATTACACTAACCTCTTGATGCACTGCAGCGTGTTTGCGCCTTTGAGATCGTCTTCAGGCCTCCAAATGTTGTCCCTCTAGCTTGTCCACACCAAGAACACCTATGGCAGCCCTTGAACAACCTCTAAAGCTTTTTCTATTAATTAGAAATTCAAGTTCTGCCTTTTAAGAGATTAGAGATGTAAACAGGACACTAGAAACAATTTCTAGTGTTCTTAATTCAAGAGATTGATGGCTAATCTCTTTGAATTGATGAGAGATGAAGAGAAATAGCTGGAGAGGCTCAAAGTGGCGTGACAAATGAGAGGAGAGGCTGCTGGTTATTTTTTCTTTTCATAACCACACTTAAATAGCTAGGTTAACACATTAAACCCTAGCCACATGTCACCTTTTGATTAGCTCTAGGTTTAAGTGACCCAATCACATTGTGCCAAGTGTCAAACCTATATTTAATCTTGATTTTAATCATCTTACATGATTAAAAAAACATTTGGCAAGCTTATGTGTAATCCCATGTGTCACCATCTCATGGTGCCACGTGTCACAATCGTGAAATGACCAAAATGCCTTTGTGTCTTAATTTTGAGTTCTTAACCCAAAATAATTATTTTCTTCTTCTAATTAATTTATATCAAATATAAATTAATTAATTAATCTCTATTAATTAATTTCTCATCAATTAAATTCATATTTAAATACTTTAAATATAAATTTAATTTATACTACACATCCAATAATCTAGATTTGGTTTCAAGTCATGCTAGGGACTTTGCAATTTAATTGCAAACCAAACCTATTTAATTAATCAATTAAACTCTTTAATTAATTAATTAAATCATATTTAAATAGGTGATAACTTGTGTATGTGTGTGACTTACTAGGCTCATCACTAATTGGCAATGAGACATGATATCAACTCTTAATATCATCAGAACTCTTTCTTACCATAAATGATTTCTCTAAATCATTTTATGCATCTCATAGACCATGGTTAACACCTAGCATAGCATGCCATGGCCACCCAATTAGTAATAAGATTTACCTTAAATGAACCTATAATCATATGTTACCATGCACTAGAATCTCTCTGTTACAAAATCCCAACTCAAGCTGGAGTCATGGTTTATGTCAAACTCCATTTGCTATGAATATTATGTTCTCTTTTAATTCCAGTTCTTGATTAAAAGATTTTTCTCATCGTAAACTCTTTCTCAATAAATCTATCTGTCTGCCAGAACTTGAAACATCAAGAACAATTAAATGAACATAGGATTTTATCTCTATTTACTTAGTAGAACAGATTCCATCTTGATCAACACCTACCTCCATATATAACTAGTAGGAGCCAACACATGCCCATATACTCATACACAGTACAAGTATGAAAGCAGTATCAAACTCAAACTACCTATATACAAGATAACTGTGCTATCTCAGGTCTAAAGATTATATGCACTGATATGATTTATGACAAAACATTGACAAGAGTAAACTCCATGTGCTTGTCATAAGTGTCACTGGTTCGGCCTACTTATCATTTATAAGTGCCTATCATGTTTGTTATATGGCATGAGACTCACCATTCCATCTTATTTATATCTCATATAAATAACTTGGGAACAAACATGAATACAATCTTTCTGGATAAGTCATGTCCTTATTATGAAGTATCCTCGATTGTGAACATATGATACTTTGTGCTAGAAATATTGTCACTCATATTCTTAACAACTTAAGAATAATATTTCTAACAAAATATCAATGGACCTTTTCTATTACACATAAATATATTATGTAAACGGAAAAGTGGAAATGCCTTTTATTAATAAAATTATGTACAAGATACATACTAAATGATATGCTCTAGGGCAAACTACTAACACAGGACACTTTGCCAAGGACTGCACCAGTAGTCGCAGAGTTGGACCACCTCCTACTACTGCAGAAGGGTCAATTCAGAGCCCTGTCACTAGAAGTTCACAACCACCCAGCAGAGATAGAGGCAGGGGTAGAGGTAGCCCAGCAGGCAGCCAAGGCACAGTGAAACAATCAGAGCAAGACAGTGCACCAGTCAAAATGTATACAATGAGATAGAGGGAAGAGGCTGAGACATCTGATGTTGTGGCTGGTACCTTCTCAACTTTTAATCAGAATGTGTTTATGTTATTTGATCCGGGTTCTACCCATTCTTATGTGAGTGCTAGCATCATTGATTGCATTGTTGTTCCATGTATACAAATGGACTTTGAGGTGCTAGTAACAAGTCCACTAGGACAGGAAGTTAGGGTTAATAGAATGTATAAAGATTGTCCTTTGGTGATCCAAGGACACACTTTTCTGTCTAATCTCATTGAAATGCCCTTCAGAGATTATGATATCATCTTGGGCATGGATTGGTTAGCTAGGCATCATGCCCTGATTGATCAGAGGTCAAGACAGTCACTTTTGGTCTCCCTCAGTACAATGATGTGGTAATACATGGGGAAAGGCAGTTATTGCCATCAAACATCATTTCGGCTGCACTAGCCAGAAAAATGATCAGAAAGGGGTGTGAAGCCTACTTGGCACATGTGGTAGACACCCAAGTGGGGAGTCCAGCATTGAAGGACATCCCTACAGTATATGACTTTCCAGATGTGTTTCCTGATGAATTGCCAGGATTAGCTCCAGAAAGAGAAGTGCAGTTTGAAATTAATGTTATGCCTGGTGTGGAACCAATCTCCATAATGCCATACAGAATGGCACCAGCAGAGTTGAAGGAGTTGAAGATACAATTGCAAGAATTACTTGAAAAGGGCTTCATCCGCCCTAGTGTGTCACCTTGGGGAGCACCAGTGTTGTTTGTTAAGAAGAAGGATGGTACTCTCCGTTTATGTATAGATTATCGGCAGTTGAATAAGGTGACAATAAAGAACAGATATCCATTGCCTCGCATTGATGATCTGTTTGATCAGTTGAAGGGTGCAGCTATGTTCTCCAAAATTGATTTGCGATCTGGTTATTATCAGTTGAAGGTGCAAGAGCAGAGTATTCCAAAAACTGCTTTCAGAACTCGGTATGGCCACTATGAGTTTCTAGTAATGCCATTCGGGTTAACAAATGCTCCAGCTGCTTTTATGGATCTAATGAACACTATCTTCAGACCATATCTCGATCAATTTATGGTGGTGTTTATTGATGACATTTTGATATATTCAAGGAACGCAGAGGAGCATGACAGACATCTGCGGATTGTACTGCAGACCTTAAGGGAGAAACAGCTATATGCTAAATTGTCGAAATGTGAATTTTGGCTGAAAGAAATCTCCTTTTTGGGACATGTTGTGTCAGCTGAAGGGATCAAGATAGATTCCAGCAAGGTAGAAGCTATCCTTAATTGGAAGCCGCCCAGGAACATCATAGAAATTCGCAGTTTTCTGGGTCTAGCTGGATATTACCGCCGGTTTGTGAAGGGGTTTTCTATGTTATCTTCTCCACTGACCAAACTGCTTCGGAAAGATGTAAAATTTCAGTGGACAAATAAATGTCAGCAGAGTTTTGATGAGTTGAAGAGGTGTTTAACTGAAGCTCTAGTCCTCACTTTACCTACTCCGGGTAAAGAATATACAGTTTATAGTGATGCTTCTCACAATGGGTTAGGCTGTGTACTGATGCAAGATCGGAATGTCATTGCTTATGCATCACGCCAGCTGAAACCGCATGAGAGGAACTACCCAACACATGATTTGGAGCTAGCAGCTATTGTTTTTGCTCTGAAGATCTGGAGACACTATTTGTATGGGGAGAAATGCTACATTTACACAGATCACAAGAGCTTCAAGTACTTAAGCACCCAGAAGGAATTAAATTTGAGGCAGAGGAGATGGTTAGAACTCATTAAAGATTATGATTGCTTAATAGACTATCAGCCAGGGAAAGCAAATGTGGTGGCTGACGCCTTAAGTCACAAGACTATGGGAAGTCTCAGAGTTTCTCCTTTGTCCATGATATATGAATTGAAAGCACAGCATGCCAGTTTAGAGATTGATGATGAGGGACAGACAGTAGTTGCATGGCATGTACAGCCAGTGTTGATTGATCAGATCAGAATGGCTGCTCAGAGTGATGAAAAATATCAGAAGCTACTGAAAGAAGTCCAGCAGGGCAAGAAACCTGAATTCTCTGTGAGAGATGATGGTTTATTGCTACATCAGGGCAGATGTGCGTTCCTAATGATGCTGAATTGAGACAAATCATTATGAAGGAAGCACATGAGTCTCCATTTGCTATGCACCCTGGTACAACTAAAATGTACAGAGGGCTGAAAGATCATTACTGGTGGATGGGCATGAAGAGGGATATAGCTGAGTTTGTTTCCAAATGCCTAACTTGTCATCAAGTAAAGGCAGAACATCAAGTTCCAGCTGGTTTGTTACATCCTTTGTCAGTACTAGAGTGGAAATGGGAATGGATAACTATGGATTTTGTTACAAGACTTCCAAGGACACAGAGTAGTCATGATACAGTATGGGTTATAGTTGACAGATTGACCAAGTCTGCTCACTTTTTGCCTGTTCGGATGGACTATAGCCTAGAAAGATTGGCCAGATTGTACATATATGAGATTGTAAAATTGCATGGAGTGCCAGTATCAATTGTATCTGACAGAGATCCTAGGTTCACTTCTAGATTCTGGGGTAGTCTTCAGAGAGCCCTAGGAACTAGATTGAACTTCAGCACAGCATTCCACCCACACACAGATGGCCAATCTGAAAGGGTTATTCAGATATTGGAGGATATGCTACGGGCTTGTGTGATTGAGTTTGAAGGTAGTTGGGATACACACTTGCCTTTGATTGAGTTTGCTTATAACAACAGCTACCAATCAAGCATTGGGATGCCTCCATATGAAGCATTGTATGGCAGGAAGTGCAGAACTCCCTTATGTTGGGATGAAGTAGGTGAAAGGAAGATGATTGGACTAGAAATCGTTTAGCAGACAGAGGAAAAGATTAGATTGATCAGAGATAGACTCAAGGCTGCATCAGACCGTCAGAAGTCCTATGTTGATTTGAAAAGAAGAGATATTGAATATGCAGTGGGTGATAAGGTATTCCTCAAAGTTTCTCCTTGGAAGAGGATTATGAGATTTGGCAGAAAGGGGAAACTGAGTCCTCGTTTCATCAGACCATATGAGGTTCTGGAAAGAGTGGGTCCTTTAGCATATCGGTTGGCATTACCTCCAGAGCTAGCAAGGATACACAGTGTCTTCCATGTGTCCATGTTAAGGAGGTACAGATCTGACCCATCTCATGTACTATCAGTTGAAGAGATTGAGGTAAATCCAGACCTCTCATATGAGGAAGAACCCATAAAAATTCTGGCTTATGAGGTGAAGCAGCTGAGGAACAAACAGATACACCTGGTTAAAGTGCTGTGGAACCATCATTCAGGCTAGGAAGCTACTTCGGAACATGAAGAGGATATGAGGAGACAGCACCCACAGCTGTTCAGAGACTAATGCCAGGTAAAATTTCGAGACGAAATTTATTTAAGGGGGGGAGAATTGTAACACCCCTATGTTCGGTAGTGCGTTCTACTGTTCCGGTGGCCAGTGTTATCCAGACAGCTAGGATGCCTAGAACTACACTTCGTTATGAGTGAGGAGACATAAAATAATGAAATACAAGAAAAGAAAATACAAGAAAAACAAAGGAAAAATAATAGCAAAGAAAGGTAATCAAGTTAAGCGAACCGAGAACCCTAGCGATGGGTGACCGCACCGGGAAGTCACGGCGTGGACCGTTGACTAGCCCTGGACTGCGGGGAACCATGAAAAATATTTTTAGGACTTAAAGAGACATCAATTGAAGTATAAATATCATTATAAATATCAAAGAAAAATTAAATAATTAGTACAAGGAAAAGTGAGAAATCGAAAAACAGACAAAACCCGATGTTACCGAAAAATCGGGAATGCAACCCGAACAGGGGCATTATGGTCAATCGACATCCTGAATTGTCTTTTGACCTAAATTTCCATTAAAAATAAATAATATTACACTTGGAAAATATAATGAAAAATTAATTTGGTGGTACCAAAAGTAAATAGCAAAAATTATGGGTTTAATGTGGAATAAATGAAAGTTAAACATATAATATGATTAATTTGTGTAAGTGGACCACTAAGGAATAAACTAAACACTAAATGGGCAGGTGTACACCTATTACACAATCTGCAATTTCATTTTTCTCCAACTCCTCCATCCATGCCGAAATGAAGAAATGGAAAACCTCCATTGCCGTGTTGCATAAAGCTTCATCCACTCCTTCATTTTACCTCTAAACACCTAGGTAGCTTCATTAAAAATTATCCCCAATTCACAAGGAAGAAGTAGATACCAATATTAAGAAGTTTTAGTGAAGATTAAGCAAGTCCCAACAATAGGTAAGTTTGAGTTTTTGAATATTTCTTTGTTAAAGTTTGAAAACATGTTATGGGTGTTTGCTTTGTGAAGAAATTTTTAAGTTTTGAGGAGTTATTGATATATCCAGTTTGGACAGCCATGGAGTTGTATATTTGATTATTTATTCTTACATATATTTGATGGGAAATTATGTTGAGTAGGGTAATTAATGTCCTAGTAAGTTATTTCCATGTATATGTGGTGATTGTGCAATTGGGATTGAAGTTGACGAAATTATGGACACTTTGGCAATGTGAAGCATTTCGGCAGCCTTGAGGCTTCTTGATGAGTGTTTAAATTCATGAAGATATTGGGTAAATTGTGACACTGAGGATTGATGAATATGTATGTAAATTGGTTGTGGAAATTGTATGTAACAATTAGGAGTGTTTATGTGTATTTATGGTTGTATTTGGACTTTGTGAATTAGAGTTTCATTTGGTGTATTGAGGATATTTGTATTCTGCCCAAAGTGATTTTAATGTGAAGTGGTAAATGGTTTTGGTAATGTACCAAATCAGAATTGGTAAGGGAAGTGGACTTATAGCAAGTAAATGTGCAATTGATAGATGTTAAGCAATGCATTTAAGGGCAGTATGCATTTTAGCCCATAACACTAAATGTGTAACTCCAATTGGTATGAGACCAATTGGAGGTGAAACTAGGCACAAAATGTGCCAACTTTCATGAAGGAAACATACCAAAATTCTGCTTGCAAGGTAGCTTGAAAAATGACCAAATCCGGATTAAGTGCAAGTGAGGCCTGAAAATTGACTATTTGGGCAGCAGTTAGTGTTTAGGCCATAACTCACTCAAAACAGGTCCAATTGACCTGTAATTTTAACCATGAATAGTTAAGACCCATATCTACAAGTCTTATGAAGACACCAAAGCCCAGAAATGACCATAAGAAAGTCAAACAGCTTGCACAAGTTCGGGTCCAAAAACTGGCCGAACCAAAGTTGACCAAAATTGACCTAAAATGACCAAATTTGATGCCATTTGACCAGCAATAGTAAAATGACCATAACTTGGTCTAAATAACTCAGAATGACCTGAAATTTTGCCCCGCGTTCCATAAGGCATAGATCTACAAGTTTGTAGTTTTGACCAAAACCCAAAAATCGAGGGAACTAGGTCGTCCGGCTAGGTCAAACTAGTATCCCGGAATCCAGCAAGTTGCAATAAAATGCACTAAACAAGGAAATGAAATCGGTAACATGTACCAACCCTAAAATACTATCGAATGTGACATATTAGTAACGTTAAAACCTAATTTACCTAGAACGCATCGAGGATCGATATATTAGGTTGATTAAGCAAATAATAGCTTTCAGTGAATTACTTATCGAACATTATCGTTAGAGACAATTTAATTTAGTCTCAAACACTTCAAATTGTGTTTCTCGATTACCAAAGACTCAGAAAAGGGATGGAAACACCGAGTCGGACCAAGAGACGATTATCGAGGTTTTTGCACAACAGCTATTTCTTTTGAATTATTTTCAATTGAAATAAATTTTGACTATTTGTATATTATTGTTTTAAATTGTGAAACTGTGAAAAATTGTTTGAATAATATTTGATGGATACTTATTGATTGAAAAACACTGCAAATGGTTTGAAACCACAGCTATCATGTATATTGATTGTACTCCTCGCTAGCTTGTCTAGTGGGACGAATTGAATTCCCTCTCTGGCTGAAGTGTTGAGGTGTGTGCCTATTGAGGACGAATTGGATGAGTACTCATATTTTTTGCTAGCTAGCTATGTTATTCCTCATTAGTCATCGACTTTTGGGACGAATTGAATACCTCATTAGCCATCGGCTTTTGGGACGAATTGAACTTTGGAACATGATTAAGTTGTGTGTGATTTATTGATATGTATTGTGAGATTGTGAAATGAATTTAAACTCTTATTGACATATCTTTTTTGAATTCAACCATGATCTGACTTACTGAAATTTATTGTGATATTGAGAAATGGAGTTTAAATTCTTGTTGACAATTACTGTCTTGAAATTAACTATGGTTTTAAGTATCCACTATTTGTATGATTTTTGAATTGTGATTTAAAGATGTATTTGGTTAATGTTGTGCACCACTGAGACATTGTCTCAGCGATAGCTTTTTATTGTTGTCGCAGTGCATGCAGACATGAGCAGACTAGGCTGCTAGTACACCCAGCGAGAGATTTTTTGGGTATAACGAGTATACCATATTTTGCATTTTGTACTGTAATGTATGACCACTATATGTATATATCGTTTTTGGTTTTAAGCAGTTATAAATTAAAATTGTACATTGAAGTTGTAAAATAATTATGAGTTATTTTGGCTTGTAAAAATTGTATTATATTTCTTTTATCTCAGTCTTTGAAAATCACTGTGGATTTGAGTTGAGAAATATGCTGGAGTTAAGATTTGAAAAAATATTGAAGTGCTTTTTACAGGTTTTCTGAAGAACTATTTTATCCAAAATACAGATGGCACTTTGCCAAAATTTTTACAGAAATTCCAAATAATTCAAATGTGTTAGTTCTATCACTTCAGTTCAAAAAGGTTTTTAACACTTGTAAATAGTGCTCACCACTGTACAAAGAAGTAAGAAAAGTTTTTAAAATCCCTTGTAGTGTATTTAATGGGTTATCAGTAGACGGAGTTGGTAATTCATTAGATATACTACGGGATCATGTTATGCCTTACAGAGGGGTAGGGTGTGACATAATTAGTTTCGAATTTTGATTCCTTCTCTGGAGAAGTGTTGAGGTGTGCCAGTAGAAGAGGATGTGAATGGATATTCATATATTTGAGCTAGCTAGCCTTGTGATGTGATTTATCTTTAGCATCTGGCTATTGAGATTCTATTTGTTTCGAATGGCATGATCTAACTGTGGGTTTTATGAAATGTGTTTTGATACTTCGAAATGAACGTGGTTTGCATTAAAATATCATAATTCATGTTTTGTATTTAATGCTCATGTTTAGTAAAATTTTTGAATAAATGTGATTTTATTTTTGCGTAAAGATTATTTTAGTATGTTGTGCACCACTGAGTCTTAGTACTCAGCGATGGCTTCTATTGCTGTCGCAGATACAGAGACTAGAGGAGCAGCAGACTGAGCTGCTAAAGATTGAGGATCATTCAGCTTGAAGTCTTCGGGTATAATTTATACCTCAATTGTAAATATTTCTTTGATGCATGTATTGCATATAAATGTATGGACATGTAAATGGGTCTTGAGCAGGTTGTACAAAATTTGTATGAAGTTTGTAATAAAGTTTAGTTTGTATTTCTTTTGATGTGAAGTTTGTAAGGATGTATATAAATTGTTTTATCTCAAATGAAAAAATGAGTGGAACTATTTTATTTAATTTGAATGAAATGTATTGCTAGGATTTTGAGGAGTATTGAATTTTGGACTTGAGAAATTGATTGAAATGATTGTGGAATTGTTGAAATTGATAGAGTTTGATTGTGAAATTTGAAGTAGTGGTTGAGAAAAATTTTTAGAAGTGCTTTTTACAGGTATTTGAAGAACTGGTTTCTCAAAATACAGATAGAACTCTATCAAAATTTTTATAAAATTTGCGGAAAAATAAAATGGGCCAAAATTTCCAACTACCTTTCCACTTAATTACATGTTTTAAATACTTATTAGAAATGCTCACCACTTATCAAAAATAAGAAAATTATTTCAAAATCCCTTGTAGGGTACTTAATGAGTTATCGGTAGGTGAAGTTCGGTAGTTCATTAGGTATTCTATGGGATCATGTTATGCCTTACAGAGGGGTAAGGTGTGACAGTGAGATTCCATGCAGTCTAACTATCTCACTGATATACAATTTTGCTAGCTTCTCCAGTGAGTAGTCAGTCCTAACTGGCAGAAAATTTGCTGACTTCGTCAATCTATCCACTATTACCCACACTGTATCATGCTTCTTCTGGGTGAGAGGTAGACCACTAACAAAATCCATAGTGACCTGGTCCCATTTCCATTCAGGTATGCTTATAAGTTGTAGCAATCCTGATGGAACTTGATGTTCTGCTTTAACTTGCTGACATGTCAAACACTTAGTCACATAGTCAACTATATCCTTCTTCATACTAGGCCACCAATAATGAGGCTTCAAATCATTAAACATTTTTGTGCTTTCCGGGTGCATAGCATAAACACTAGTATGTGCTTCTTTCAGAATACTAGTCTTTAGTTCCCCATCATCTGGTACACACACTCTTCCTCTGTAGTACAGACACCCATCTGCTTTCACCTCATAATTAGTTTCTTTCCATTCAAGAATTTTACCCGTAATAGCCATTAACTTTTCATCTGCCTTCTGTCCATCTTGTATCTGCTGTATTAGGTTTGGCCTCACTTGTAACTCAGCCAAAATAGCTCCATCTTGAGCTAGGGACAGACGGGCATTTAGTGATCTTAAAGCTGTGATGGACTTCCTACTTAAGGCATCAGCAACTACATTTGCCTTTCCAGGATGGTAATCTATCACACAATCATAGTCCTTCAGGAACTCAATCCATCGCCTCTGCTTAAGATTGAGCTCCTTCTGGGTTGGCAAGTATTTTAGACTTTTGTGGTCTGTATAGATGTAGCATTTTTCACCATACAAATAATACCTCCATATCTTCAGTGCGAAGATAATTGCTGCTAACTCCAGGTCATGAGTTGGGTAGTTTTGTTCATGTGGCCTTAACTGTCTGGAAGCATAGACGATCTGTAACACCCTGTACCAACTCTGTACATTCTACTGTTCCGGTGACCGGTATCGGTCCGGACAGCTAGAACGTCCGGAAAAATATTTAAACTAAAGTCAGGAACCATAATTAACTCAAATATTAATAAGAAAAATTTAGAAAAATTTTTAGAAATAAAATACAACCAAGTTAAACGAGCCGGTGCCCTAGCGATGGGTAACCAGAGGGAAGTTGCGGTTCTCGCAACGAGGAGCCCTAGACCCGTGGGAAAATTATAAAATAATTTTTGGGACTCCAGAGAAGGGTTATTGGGGTTCCCATGGCATTAGAATGCCAAGAAAATATTTAGAAAAATTTTTTAATCGGTACAGACAATTTTGACCCGTTAAGCCAAACGGAGGGCATTTTGGTCATTTCGCCTTCAGAGGTGATTTTTGGCCGACTTGTCCAGTTGAGTAAATAATTAATATGACATAAAATATGAATAAACATTACTAGAAATTAAATTGAAGATGAGTAGTGGAGGAAAGAAAAGAAAATGAGGAAAAAGCTTATTAATGACATCATTGTGATGTCATTTAAAATTTCCAACCAATCACAATTAAGCCATTATTTGATTAACCAATAAAAGAGACTAAATGAACACCAAAATAACCAAAAATTCCAGCAGCCACCACTCCCACAAAAACACACCCGTAGCTCTCCATTTTCCATAACCATTCCACCATGAAAGCCCCACCAAAGCTCCCTTTCTCTCTTTGTTTCACTACTAAACCTTAAACACTCTTCCCTAAAACTTGTCCCCACACCTTAAACAACCTTTTGGCAGCCTAGAAAGTGAAGGAAAGTGAAGTTTAGAGGTGGGAAAAATCTGCCCTAATCAAGGTTAGTGCATTAGACACTTAAAACTTCTTATTTTCATAAATTATAACTTGTATTGAGTGAGAATTGCAACTAAAATGAACAAGAATTATGTGTATACATACTATGAATTTTTGGCAGCCCTTGTGAAGGAATTATTTTGATTGTTTTGATGGACTTAAAGTGGGCTATAGATCAAGTTTAAACCATGTGTGCATGTGATTATTGAAAGGAGCTAGTACTTAAGGTGTTGTGAAAACCTATAATGGAACTAGGGTTTTGAAGAGTGAAAAATTGACTTGGCTTAGGAAATTGTTAGAGCACATTTTAATGGTCAATTAGTGACCATTTTAGGTAAGTTGACCATAAAATGGACTGAAAAATAGGATTGCAAAGTGAAGTTGCAGGCTGCCCTAGGACAGCAGCAGAGGGATTGAAAATTCAGTCCACTTGCACTGCCATAACTTGGGCTGTGTTGGTTCAATTGGTGTTTGGCCAATTGGACATGAAACTAGGCTTATAATGGCACATTTTTGCTGAAGAAACCATGCCCAAAAGACCAAAGCAAGAGGACCAAAACTTGGCCCCAATCCGGATACCACGAATCGATTCAGAGATTGACCAAATGAGCGAATCGCTCATTTGGCCATAACTCACTGTAGATATGGTCAATTGACCTGAAATTTTTACAGCAATAAGACATAGACAAACAACTTTCATGAAGGAACCTACCCCAAATTATGGCCAGAACCTAACCCAAATGGCAGTGGCAACATCGCTCATGTTATCAGTAGATATGGTAATTTCTGCAGAATGCACATCCGCCACTGTGGTTTTGGACCATATCTGAGCTACAAAACTCCAAATGGAGTGATTCAAAAAAATTCAACTAGACAAAATAAGGAACAACTTTCATGTTTTCCATTTCTTCAAATTCTCAACTGCAATGATGTCCAATGGAGCAGTGAAGTTGGGTCTCAAAATCGAAATTTTACGCCCTCTTGGTTTTAAGTTAGAAATGGTAATGGTGACCAATTCTAACAAGTTTTAAATGTAAAATGTGGTATGTTGGGAGTGCCAAAGTCAATGTACATATTTTCTATCTAAAAGTCAACATTTTTGTTGACCAAAGAGGTGAATAGTGACACCAAAATTTGAAATGCACAAATTGAAGAATTTAAAAGTTTCAAATGCCCTAGTATACCTAACATGATTGGTTTGGATAGTTTGGCATGCCAATAGGGTTCGATTAGCGATCGCATATGGCAATATGCCATTCGTGATTTTATGGCTTTTAGCCATTCGACTTTGCATTGAGATTTGGCCTTGTGCTCGAGATTATTCTGACTTGGTAGCCGCTACATTGCACACCGGGAGATGCATATGTGACCGATGGTGTGACGGCCCGAGATACTAGATACCCAAAGCGCTGGGTTACCCGTTATCCAAATTCTACTGCCTAGTGTAGGTTACTTGGGGCAACCAAATGAATAAAAGTGGACAAAGTAAATAATATACAAATACCAAGCAAATGAAACATATACATTCACTACACATTTAATTTCTTGCTATTTTCTTTTATTATATTATTGCACCACTAAGCATTATTGCTTAGCGCGTTGCTTTGCCACGCGTAGGTACCGAGATACAGATCGTGAGCCCAGAGACCGCAGACCGGTGAGTCCATCCTGCAGATTCTGCAAAGTGTCCGTGTCACCTCGTCACCTGCAGTGCATTGGTAGGACACTAGATGTCATTTTGTCGTTTTGTAATTAAATTTTTATTTTCTCATATGTATTTGGGATTTATGTAATGTATTTTGAGGTTCATGTAAATAATAAAGACTTATGGTTATGTATGGAAGTAATTTGAGTATTTAATTATTATTTATATATGAGAACCCTGAGAAATGGATGTTTGAGAAATGAAAAGGTTGTTGAGACTCAAATTGAAAAATTGTTGAGATCTTGATATTGAGCTTTGTGATGATATTGGAGTTGAGAATGAATGAATTTGTTCATTGGTAGTGTTTTTAACAGTTCAAGAACTGCTTTTCCATTTTTAGCCAGGTACTCATGGATTTTCTATAAAATTTCGGAACCTCAAAGTAATTAAATTTTTGCTAATTCGGTTATTTAAAGTATATATCATAAATTTTATGGAAAAGGTTGATAAAAATAAATTAAGGTATATTAGAGTGTGCCAGACACCGTGTGGCATTACTTACTCGGTATATCTGTACCTAATAAGGGGTGTCACATTTAGTGGTATCGAGCACGTTTAGGCGTTCTGGTCCTAGATTGAGTCCATACCATGCATTGCATTTGTAAGAGTCGAGGTGACACTAACGCAGATCTGTTATCTTTCTTATTTTGAATAGGATATGGACCCTTCATCTCGTAGAGCAATGAGGAGGAAGTGGAGAGTCATGCTCCACTGCAGCAGTGAGACTGGGGCATGAGAGAATGGCTCACCGACTCAAGCAGAGCCTCGCCACCTCCACAGCCATGTTCCAACAAATGGCCGACTTCTTTAGACAAATGGCCGGGTGATGCCAAAGACCACCACCACCACCACCACCACCGGCTCCACACAGTAAATCACACTGAAAGGCTAAGGAAGTTTGGAGTGTGGACTTCTATAGCAAGAGAGAAGATGACTCATTGCGGTAGAATTGGTTGAATGCAATGTAGAGTACTAAAAACTTCACCGCACTCCAGAGCAAAACACGAAGTCGCCATCTCTTTACCGCAAGATGATGCATATGAGTGGTGGGACACCGTGTCCATGAAGTGCGGATAGAAGTCAGAACTTGGGACTTCTTTCTTTCAGAATTTAAGAAGAAATATGTGGGTACTGTATATCTGGAAGAGAGAAGAAGAGAGTTTATTAACCTGAGGCAGAGACAGCTGTCAGTGGCCGAATATGAGAAGGAGTTTGTTCGATTAAGCCGTTATGGAAGGGAGATAGTCCCTAATGAAGCTGAAAGGTGCAAGAGATTTGAAGAGGGACTAAATGACAACATCAAGATCCAGCTCACTGCCTTGGGAATCACAGAATTTACCAAGTTAGTGGAAGCTGCAATAAAGGTGGAAAAAGTAAGAATCAGTGAGCAGACTAGAAGAGAGAGACAGCAGAAGAGGGGACCGGGTCAGTCTAGTTCAGCCCCTGCATTTGGGAAGAAGTTCAAGGGTCCTCCTGCACAGAGTTCGGGTCAACCACGTGGTCGTGGTCACCTCAGGGCCCAGTTACGATTCACCCCTAGAAGAGGTCACCCACACCATCGCGGGCGCCTCTCGAGGATGGGGTTCAAGGGACCAGCCCCAACATCTTCTGCATGTCCGCATTGCCTGAAATGGCATAAGGGGGAGTGTTGGAGAGTAACTGGTGCCTGTTTGAGATGTGGGTCGACAGAGCATCAGCTGAGAAACTGTCCACGCAGAACCACTACAACTGCTCCAACACAAGCGCATGCACCGCCCTGCACCACGCAGAGGTAGAAAACACGCAAATGACGCAGTGGGACCATCACAGAGGCCTGCATCTGAGCCAGCAGAGAGGCCAGATAACAGACCACCTGCCAGAAATTATGCCCTAAGAGCTCAGGAGGAGCAAGATGCCCCGAACGTCATTAGGGGTACGTTCTCCCTCTACAATACTCCTGTGCATGCATTGGTGGATCCAGGATCCACTCATTCCTACATTTGCATCAACCTACCCATAGAAAGGGGGATATTGGTAGGGGAGAGTGACCAAGACATTCTGGTCACTAATCCATTGGGCCACAGTGTGGTAGTGAACAAAGTATACAAGGGTTGCCCGTTGAGGATTCAGGGGTATGAATTCTTGGCAGACCTGATGGAGTTGCCTTTCCATGAGTTTGATGTGATTTTGGGAATGGACTGGTTGTCACGTCATCAGGCAATAATCGATTGCAAATTGAAGAGAATTTCTCTAAAAACTTTAGAGGGTAATGAAATCACAGTTGTGGGGGAAAGGACAGATTTCTTGTCCAATGTCATCTCAGCCACAGTTGCAAGAAGAATGATGAGAAAAGGCTGTGAAGCCTACCTAGCACATGTGGTGGATACTAGGCAGGCTAAGCCAAACTTGAGTGACATACCCACAATAAGAGACTTCCTGCAGGTATTTCTGAAGAGTTGCTGGTTTGCCACCGTAAAGGGAAGTTGAATTTGCTATTGAGACAACTGCCGGCACAAAGACCCATTTCCATTGCTCCTTATAGGATGGCACCCACTGAATTGAGGGAGTTGAAAACTCAATTGCAAGAGTTGCTGGATAAGGGTTCATACGCCCCAGTGTGTCACCATGGGGAGCTCCAGTGCTGTTTGTGAAGAATAAGGATGGGACTTTGAGGCTATGTATTGATTATCGGCAGTTGAATAAAGTGACTGTGAAGAACAAATATCCGTTACCTAGAATTGATGATCTGTTTGATCAGTTGAAGGGAGCAGGAGTATTTTCTAAGATTGATCTCAGATCAGGGTATCATCAGTTGAGGGTAAAGGATGTAGATGTGCCCAAGACTGCATTCAGGACCCGGTATGGGCATTATGAGTTCCTAGTGATGCCCTTTGGCCTAACAAATGCACCAGCAGCATTCATGGACCTTATGAACCGTATCTTTCATCCACACTTAGATCAGTTCGTAGTGGTCTTCATTGATGATATTTTGGTGTATTCCAAGACCAGGGAAGAACATGATGAGCATTTGAGCATTGTTCTGCAAACCCTGAGAGAAAAGAAACTGTATGCTAAGTTGTCCAAGTGTGACTTTTGGCTGAATGAGATTGCATTCCTTGGACACGTAGTGTCACCGATGGGATTAGGTGGATCCCAAGAAAATAGAAGCGATGATGGAATGGAAGCCTCCCAGAATACAATCGAGGTCGGAAGCTTCTGGGACTAACTGGGTATTACGTAAGATTTGTGAAGGATTTTCCTAATAGCCGCTCCAATGACCAAGTTATTACACAAGAATGTCGATTTGACTGGAATGACAAGTGTCGCACCAGCTTTTGAGAAGTTGAAGGCTATGTTGATAGAGGCACCAGCAGCACACCAAGGTCGTGGAAGGACTTTGTGGTCTACAGTGATGCCTCTCATAATGGGTTAGGGTGTGTATTGATGCAAGAGGGGAAAGTGATCGCCTATGCTTTCAGACAGCTAAGGCCACATGAACAGAACTACCCTACCCATGATCTAGAGCTTGCAGCAATTATCTTCGCACTGAAGATATGGAGGCATTACTTGTATGGGGAAAAGTGCTACATTTACACAGACCACAAAAGCCTGAAATACTTGCCAACCCAGAAGGAGCTCAACCTTAGACAAAGGCGATGGATTGAGTTCCTGAAGGATTATGACTGTGTAATTGACTACCATCCTGGGAAGGCAAATGTAGTAGCTGATGCTTTGAGTAGAAAATCCATGACAGCCTTGAGATCATTGAATGCCCGTCTATCTTTGATTCGAGATGGAGCTATTTTGGCTGAGTTGCAAGTGAGGCCAAACCTGCTACAACAGATTTTAGATGGGCAAAAGGCAGATGAAAAGTTAATGGCCATTATGAGCAAAATCCCAGAAGGAAAAGCAACTAACTATGAGGTAAAAGCAGATGGGTGTCTGTATTACAAAGGAAGACTGTGTGTACCAGAAGATGGGGAAGTGAAGGCCAGTATTCTGAAAGAGGCGCACACTAGTGTATATGCTATGCACCCAGGAAGTATAAAGATGTATCATGATCTGAAGCTTCAGTATTGGTGGCCTGGTATGAAGAAAGATATAGCTGACTATGTGACTAAATGCTTGACATGTCAGCAAGTCAAGGCAGAACATCAAGTTCCATCAGGTTTGCTACAGCCTATACGCATACCTGAATGGAAATGGGATCGGGTCACCATGGATTTTGTAAGTGGTCTACCTCTCACCCGAAAGAAACATGATGCAGCATGGGTGATAGTTGATAGATTGACAAAGTCAGCACACTTTCTGCCAGTTAGGACTGACTAGTAACTGGAGAAGTTAGCAGAATTGTGTATCAGTGAGATAGTTAGACTACATGGAATTCCACTTTCCATCATATCTGATCGAGACCCAAGGTTTACATCGAGATTCTGGAAGAAGTTGCATGAGTCCTTGGGTACACAACTCCATTTCAAAGACGCTTTTCCATCCTCAGACGGATGGGCAATCAGAAAGAGTAATCCAGGTAAACAATTGAAACCAATGAAATTGATACAAATATTGAATTAAAATGATAACAATAACGTGAAATATATATCAGGTCCTTGAGGATATGCTGAGGAGTTGTGTCATTGAGTTTGAGGGAAGTTGGGATAGATACCTCCCACTGGCAGAATTTGCATACAACAATAGCTACCAAGCTAGTATCCAAAAGGCCCCGTATGAAGCGTCAGATGGGAGAAAATGTAGAACTCAGCAGTCTGGACTGAAATGGCGAAGACAATTGGTGGGGCTGCACAGTGAAACAGATCGAGGAAAAGGTAAAACTAATCAAAGCAAATCTCAAGGTTGCCTCTGCATGCATGTAAATCCTATGCTGACCTGAAGAGAAAAGAAATAGAATATGCGGTTGGCGACAAGGTGTTCCTCAAGGTGTCACCATGGAGGAAAGTATTGAGGTTTGGAAGGAAAGGTAAGTTAAGCCCTAGGTTCATTGGCCCATATGAAGTCATTGAACGTGTGGGTCCAGTGGCCTATAGGCTAGCTTTACCACCAGAGCTGGACAAGATCCACAATGTGTTCCACGTATCCATGCTCAGAAGATACCGCTCAGACCCTTCACATGTCATCTCTAGAGAAGAAATTGAAATACAACCGGATTTGACATATGAAGAAGAACCTCTACGAATCCTAGCTCGGGAAGTAAAAGAGTTGAGGAACAAGCAGATTCCACTGGTGAAAGTGCTTTAGAGGCACCACAACACCGAGGAGGCAACTTGGGAAAGTGAAGAGACGATGAGGCAACAGTTCCCTCAACTGTTTGCATCAGGTAAATTTCGAGGACGAAATTTAAATTAGATGGGAAGAGTTGTAACACCCTCCTGTACCAACTCCGTACATTCTACTGTTCCGGTGACCGGTGTCGGTCCGGACAGCTAGAACGTCCGGAAAAATATTTAAACTAAAGTCAGGAACCATAATTAACTCAAATATTAATAAGAAAAATTTAGAAAAAATTTTAGAAATAAAATACAACCAAGTTAAACGAGCCGGTGCCCTAGCGATGGGTAACCAGAGGGAAGTTGCGATTCTCGCAATGAGGAGCCCTAGACCCGGGGGAAAAATTATAAAATAATTTTTGGGACTCCAGAGAAGGGTTATTGGGGTTCCCATGGCATTAGAATGCCAAGAAAATATTTAGAAAATTTTTTCAATCGGTACAGACAATTTTGACCCGTTAAGCCAAACGGAGGGCATTTTGGTCATTTCGCCTTCAGAGGTGATTTTTGGCCGACTTGTCCAGTTGAGTAAATAATTAATATGACATAAAATATGAATAAACATTACTAGAAATTAAATTGAAGATGAGTAGTGGAGGAAAGAAAAGAAAATGAGGAAAAAGCTTATTAATGACATCATTGTGATGTCATTTAAAATTTCCAACCAATCACAATTAAGCCATTATTTGATTAACCAATAAAAGAGACTAAATGAACACCAAAATAACCAAAAATTCCAGCAGCCACCACTCCCACAAAAACACACCCGTAGCTCTCCATTTTCCATAACCATTCCACCATGAAAGCCCCACCAAAGCTCCCTTTCTCTCTTTGTTTCACTACTAAACCTTCAACACACTTCACTAAAACTTGTCCCCACACCTTAAACAACCTTTTGGAAGCCTAGAAAGTGAAGGAAAGTGAAGTTTAGAGGTGGGAAAAATCTGCCCTAATCAAGGTTAGTGCATTAGACACTTAAAACTTCTTATTTTCATGAATTGTAACTTGTATTGAGTGAGAATTGCAACTAAAATGAACAAGAATTATGTGTATACATACTATGAATTTTTGGCAGCCCTTGTGAAGGAATTATTTTGATTGTTTTGAAGGACTTAAAGTGGGCTATAGATCAAGTTTAAACCATGTGTGCATGTGATTATTGAAAGGAGCTAGTATTTAAGGTGTTGTGAAAACCTATAATGGAACTAGGGTTTTGAAGAGTGAAAAATTAACTTGGCTTAGGAAATTGTTAGAGCACATTTTAATGGTCAATTAGTGACCATTTTAGGTAATTTGACAATAAAATGGACTGAAAAATAGGATTGCAAAGTGAAGTTGCAGGCTGCCCTAGGACAGCAGTAGAGGGACTGAAAATTCAGTCCACTTGCACTGCCATAACTTGGGCTGTGTTGGTTCAATTGGTGTTTGGCCAATTGGACATGAAACTAGGATTATAATGGCACATTTTTGCTGAAGAAACCATGCCCAAAAGACCAAAGCAAGAGGACCAAAACTTGGCCCCAATCCGGATACCCTGCAACTGATTCTGCAGAATTGACCAAATTAACTGTTCATTTGGCCATAACTCACTGTAGATATGGTCAATTGACCTGAAATTTTTACAGCAATAAGACATAGAAAAACAACTTTCATGAAGGAACCTACACCAAATTATGGCCAGAACCTAACCCAAATGGTAGTGGCAGTCACTGTTCATGTTACTGTAGATATGGTAATTTCTGCAGAATGCACATCCGGCCAGCTGTGGTTTTTGGACCATATCTGGAGCTACAAAACTCCAAATGGAGTGATTCAAAAAAAAATTCAACTAGACAAAATAAGGAACAACTTTCATGTTTTCCATTTCTTCAAATTCTCACTGCAACAGTGTCCAATGGAACAGTGAAGTTGGGTCTCAAAAACTGAAATTTTCTGCCCTCTTGGTTTTAAGTTAGAAATGGTAATGGTGACCAATTCTAACAAGTTTTAAATGTAAAATGTGGTATGTTGGGAGTGCTAAAGTCAATGTACATATTTTCTATCCAAAAGTCAACATTTTTGTTGACCAAAGAGGTGAATAGTGACACCAAAATTTGAAATGCACAAATTAAAGAATTTAAAAGTTTCAAATGCCCTAGTATACCTAACATGATTGGTTTGGATAGTTTGGCATGCCAATAGGGTTCAATTAGCAGTACTGCATATGGCAATATGCCATTATGTGATTTTATGGCTTTTAGCCATTCTGACTTTGCATTGAGATTTGGCCTTGTGCCTGAGATTATTCTGACTTGGTAGCCGTTGCATTGCACAGGGAGATGCATATGTGACCGATGGTGTGACGGCCCGAGGTACTAGATACCCAGTGCCAGTTTACCCGTTATCCAGCCCAGTCGTCTAGTGTAGGTTACTTGGGGCAACCAAATGAATAAAAGTGGACAAAGTAAATAATATACAAATACCAAGCAAATGAAACATATACATTCACTACACATTTAATTTCTTGCTATTTTCTTTTATTATATTATTGCACCACTAAGCATTATTGCTTAGCGCGTTGCTTTTGCCACGCGTAGGTACTGGAGATACAGATCGTGAGCCCAGTAGACCGCAGACTGGGTGAGTCCATCCTGCAGTTCTGCACAGTGTCCATGTCACCTCGTCATCTGCAGTGCATTGGTAGGACACTAGATGTCATTTTGTCATTTTGTAATTAAATTTTTATTTTCTCATATGTATTTGGGATTTATGTAATGTATTTTGAGGTTCATGTAAATAATAAAGACTTATGGTTATGTATGGAAGTAATTTGAGTATTTAATTGTTGTTTATATATGAGAACCCTGAGAAATGGATGTTTGAGAAATGAAAAGGTTGTTGAGACCTGAAATTGAAAAATTGTTGAGATCTTGATATTGAGCTTTGTGATGATATTGGAGTTGAGAATGAATGAATTTGTTCATTGGTAGTGTTTTTAACAAGTTCCGAAGAACTGTTTTCTCCATTTTTAGCCGGTACTCCGCCGGATTTTCTATAAAATTTTCGGAACCTCAAATAAATAAAAATTTTGCTAAATGGCTTAAATAAAGTATATTTCATAAATTATATGCAAAAGCTTGATATAAATTAATTAAGGTATATTAGAGTGTGCCGGTACACCGTGTGGCATTACTTACTCGGGTATACTGTATACGGATAAGGGGTGTCACACGATCACTTTCTCCTCTTGCATCAATACACATCCTAACCCATTATGCAAGGTATCACTGTAGACCACAAAGTCTTTTCCTGACACTGGCTATGTTAACACTGGTGCTTCTGTCAACATAGCCTTTAGCCTCTCAAAACTGGCTCGACACTTATCGTTCCAGCTAAATTTCACATTCTTGTGTAACAACTTGGTCATTGGAGTAGCTATGAGAGAGAACCCCTTCACAAATCTTCTGTAATACTTAGCTAGCCCCAAGAAACTTTTGACCTCAGTTGTATTTCTGGGAGGCTTCCATTCCATCACTGCTTCTATCTTTTTGGGATCCACTCTAATCCCCTCAGCTAATACTATGTATCCAAGGAAAGAGATTTCACTCATCCAGAAGTCACACTTGGACAGCTTAGCATACAGCTTCTTTTCTCGCAGGGTTTGCAGAATAATCCTCAAATGTTTATCATGTTCTTCCTTGGTCTTGGAATACACCAGAATATCATCAATAAAGGCCACTACAAACCGATCTAAGTATGGATGGAAGATATGGTTCATAAGGTCCATAAATGCTGCTGGTGCATTTTTTAACCCAAACGGCATCACTAGGAATTCATAATGTCCATACCAGGTTCTGAATGCAGTTTTTGACACATCTACATCCTTTACCCTTAACTGATGATACCTTGATTTGAGATCAATTTTTGAAAATACACTGGCTCCCTTTAACTGATCAAACAGATCGTCAATTCTGGGCAACAGATATTTATTCTTCACAGTTACTTTATTCAACTATCGGTAATCAATACATAATCTCAAGGTTCCATCCATTTTCTTCACAAATAGCACCGGAGCTCTCCATGTTGACACACTGGGGTGTATGAACCCCTTATCAAGCAACTCTTGTAACTGAATTTTCTACTCTCTCAATTCAGTGGCTGCCATCCTATAAGGAGCAATAGAAATTGGTGCTGTACCCGGCATTACCTCAATAGCAAATTCGACTTCCCTTTCTAGTGGTAAACTAGGCAATTCTTCAGGAAATACATCTGGGAAGTCTCTTACTGTGGGTATATCACACAGATTCGGCTTAGCCTGCCTAGTATCAACCACGTGTGCTAGGTAAGCTTCACAGCCTTTTCTCATCAATCTTCTTGTAATTGTGGCTGAGATAACATTGGACAGGAAATCTGTCCTTTCACCTATAATAGTAATCTCATTTCCCTCAGAAGTTTTTAGAGAAATCCTCTTCAATTTGCAATCAACTATTGCCTGATGACGTGACAACCAGTCCATTCCCAAAATCACGTCAAACTCGTGGAAGGGCAATTCAATTAATTCTGCCAAGAATTCATACTCCTGAATTCTCAACTGGCAACCTTTATATACCTTATTCATTACCACACTGTGGCCTAGTGGATTTGTGACCAAAATATCTTGATCACTCTCCTCTACTGAAACTCCCCTCTCTATGGGTAGTTTGATGCAAATGTATGAATGAGTAGATCCTGGATCCACCAATGCATGCATAGATGTGTTGTAGAGGGAGAACGTACCCCTGATGAAGTCCGGGGCATCTTGCTCCTCCTGAGCTCTTATGGCATATGCTCTGGCAAGTACTCTGACCTCTGGCCTCTCAGCTGACTCAAATGCAGGCCTTAGTGATGGACCAGCTGCCTCAGATTTACCGGGCTGCCTACCCCTTTGAGGTGCAAGAGCATGTAACACCCCTATTTGTATAGTCTGGTATATTTTACTGTTCCGGTGACCGATGTCGGTCCGGACAATTAAGGGGATTAGAACCATACTTAAGACAACTAGAGAAACCATAAACACAAATAATTAGTAATGTTCAATTAGTCAAGTATAAATAAGAAAAACAGAACATAAGAAGTTAAACGAGCCGAGAGTCACAGCGATGGGTGACCTCCTCGGGAACGACTGCGAAGTCATTTTAAACTCAAATTTCGAATCGTAAAATGTGATGCCGCGGTCCTTAGGACCCTTACGAACACAGTGGAAAAGAGAAAATCACGAAAAAGAACTGTTAAGCCAGTCAAATAATTAGGTCAGGGAGCCGGAAGAAATATGGAATTATTTGCAAACCGGGATGAACTGACGAGGGGCAATTTGGTCAATTGACCCCGAGAGCTGACTCCTGACCTAACTGTCAAATAAAATCGGAGAAAAGAAAATTTCGGAATCTAGAATTAAATTAAAGAACTAATAGAAAAATAGAAAACAAAAGAGAAAAATGAAAAAGTAAAAAGGTGATGACATCATGCATGACCTCATACATGATGCCATAAATAAATTAATTAATTTAATTAATTAATTAGGTTTTTGTGGTCTTCCATAAACCAAAATAGATAAAAGAAAATAAAAGAAAAAAAAATTCATTTTAGCTCTTCTTCTTCCTTTGTGCCGCCCCACCTCCTCCCAAGTTCCTCCATGAATTTTTTTCATTTAAGCTTACACTTAAGCTTAAATTCCTTCACTTAATCTTCATAACTCCCCTAAAAACCTTACTAGAGCTTGCAATCTCAGCTTAAGAATAAGAAAGAAAGAAGAAAGGAGGAGAAAAATTGAAGATTTGGTATTAAAGTTGAGGTAAGTGTATCAATTTAAAAGTTGAGATTTGATTGTTGTGTTTTGGTTTGAATTAGCTTGTAATATGTTTAAAATGAAAAGAAAAAGATTGTGAGGACCATTGCTGAAATTTCAGCCTTGTTGAAGGGAGTATGATTTTGTATGGTTTGATGGATTTAAATGAGTTTATGGACCTCCATTAGTTGATTGATTATGTTTGATAGCTTTGAATTTAGTTAATTGCAACAATTAAGTGAGTTAGGGTTTTGGGACTTAGGGTTTGTGAACTAAAAATATAAGAAATGAGTAAATGGCATCTTTGACCTATTGTGAAGTGAAAAATGGTCAATTGTGACCAAATGAGTTGTGTTTGAATTGTTGGAGTTGAAGCCAAATTCGGAGGGTATATGGTCATGCTGCTTGCAGCATGACCAAGTCAACTTTGAATGACCAAAACTGAAATTTTACATGTCCAATTGATATGTTATCAATTGGGGATGAAAATAGACATAAAATGACACAATTTTCATTTAGGAACCATGCCCAAAAACTGACCAAAACCTAGTGAACAAATTGACCAAAGTTGAATAAGAGCAGTCTGCTACTGTACAAACTGACCAAATGAACAGTGTTTGTTCATTTAGTCATAACTCGAGCTAGGCAGGTCAAATTGACCTGGAATTTTACCAGTGATTAGATGGGATATAGACCTAAAACTTTCATGAAGAAAACAAGTCCAAATTCTGCCAGCAACCAAGCCATTTGGCCACCCCAAGTTCGTGACCCAAATCTGCCAGCACCAAAATTACCCAGAAAATCAGGGTTGTTTTCCATCCGGCAGCCCTGGTTCAAATGGCCATAACCTGAACTAAAAAACTCCAATTTGGGTAATTCAAAAATGAGAATAAACTTAAGACAATAAGGAACATTTTCTATGAAGGAAGTTTTGTCAAATTCCAACAGTAAAATTACCAATGGAACAGTGCAACTTGGAGCACCAAAACTGAAAATTTGACAATTTTGCCAAAAGGACTTAAGCTTTGAGCAAATGACCAAAACCAACAAATTTAATGACCAAAATGTGGTATGTGGGTGAAGTTGGAGTTCCCATACCTATTAAGCTTTAAAAAGTCAACAATTTAACTTGAATAGTGCAGTGAATAGTAACCCAAAACACAAAAACTTCGAGAACGTCGAAATTAGCACATTAAAGCTAGGTAAAAATGAAGTGAAATTTATTTTTGGATTTATGCTAAGTTATGGTACTGAAATACTGTGAAATTGTGTGTTTCAGTTGAAAAAGACTTGGAAGCTCTGAGAGACTGAGTCAAGGCCTAGAGGCGACTCACGTCAGGTCTGTGCACAATAATTGTTGTTTAAATATATGATTCTTGAAATTTTGATTTTTCTTGAGTTAATTACGAATTGTGTTGCCATTTATGATTGTGAATATGACTTTGAAAATTTACCAGATTTCCAGTAAATTATTTGAATAAATTGTTTTGAATTGATTTTGTGTTCACACTTAGCATGACAGTATAACACTATTCCTCCTCCATTTATGGGGTTGAGATCGTTTATTTTCCTCCTTCTCTGGCTTGCCAGTTGAGGTTGAGATCGGATGAGTACTCATTAGCTAGCTAGCCACCTCCCTGATTGATTTTGATTAATGGGGTTGTAGATTGCTTTGTCGTGGTGTACAACACGGCATTGATCGGAAATTTTGTGTCATGGCTTAAGTGTATATGATTTTGGCAACACTGTGTTTAATAAATTATTTGACTAAATGGTGTTATTATGAGCTTTGATATTTGTGAAATGTGATTGAGAAGTATTCAAATTGTGTTTCATCAATGAACGATTTATGCATTGCATTTTAAATTTTTATTGTGCACCACTGAGTATTTTTATACTCAGCGATAGCTTATTTTGCTGTCGCAGATAAGAGCAAGGAGAAAGCAGCAGAGTGAGCTGCTATCGAACTATGGACCACATCGATCATTTTGTATGGGTATTATTTTATACCCTTGTAGATAATTTTGATGTAAATATAGAAATGTTGTATGTATCAATGAAAGTTGAGCAGTTGTAAATAAATTGTAATAATATTATTTTGGATTTCCTTCTGTAAATTCAATATTTGTACATATGAATTTCATGTTCTATGCCTTGTAAATGAAGTATTGAATATTTTGAGATGATGAATTTTGATTTGTATTGTGGAATTACTTTGAAGTGATTTGAATTGAGTTGATTGAGATTTATTGGAGGTTGGGAATTGTGAAAAATTTTATGAAGTGATTTTCTCAGGTATTTGAAGAACTGTTTTCTCCAATTACAAACGGAAGTCTGTCAAAATTTTTATAAAAATTACGGCAAAATTAAAAAGGAGAAAAATTTTTACTAGTATTTAAACTTTGAATAAATGGTTTTTAATTCCTACCAAAATGCTCACCACTTCCAAAATGTAAGAAAATTGTTTTAAAATCCCTTGTAGGGTACTTAATGAGTTATCAGTAGGCGAAGTTCGGTAGTTCATTAAGTATTCTACGGGATCATGTTATGCCTTACAGAGGGGTAAGGTGTGACATGTTTTAGTGGTATCAGAGCATGTTTTTTCAATAAATTTTGACTATGTGTATGAACATTTTGTTGATAAGTACAACTGCTCAAGTATCTTTAATTGATACATATGACATATTTACATCATGAATATGTACTAACGGAGGTCAACCTCCTTGTGTTTGATCTCAGGAAGTAGAAAATTTGGGAAAACGGAATGGAAGGAGGAGATCATTCCGAAGAACAATCTGTTGAGGCTGAGGTTCAAGGGGAAGCCCCAGCACTCCAGAACATGAATGGCTCAGCCACTCCAGCTCCTGCTCCAGCACTGCAGTTCCCTGCTCAATTTGTACAGCAGATGGCTGCGTTCTTCCAGCAAATGGCGGGTAATGTGCCACCCTAAGCTCAAATGCCAATACCTGTAGCACAACCATAGCCCTCAGCCCGGCAATATGAAAAATTGATGAAATTTGGGGCCACCGAGTTTAAAGGCACTGTGGATCCACTGGAGGCAGAGCAGTGGTTGGAAAGAATGGAACGAGTTTTCAGAAAACTGCAGTGTACAGAAGAGATGAAGTTTGAGTATTCTGTTTCCTTGTTACAAGGGGATGCATATGAATGGTGGAAGACCATCCCCCACAGCCTGGTTGAGCCACCTGTGCTGACATGGACAGACTTCTTGAGGGAATTCATGCAGAAATGGGTTCCTGATGCGTATGTGGATATGAAGTTACAAGAATTCTTGAGTTTGAAACAAGGGGACCGAACAATAGCAGAGTATGAGAGAGACTTCTCAAGGCTAAGCCACTATGCTGGAAGCTTAGTCTCCACCCCCAGATACAGATGTAAGAGGTTTGAGTCCAGATTAAGACCGAATTTGAGAATGCAAGTCGTGGGTTTTCGACATCAGAATTTTGCTCAATTGATCTCACAGGCCCTGGAACTGGAAAGGATAGAATCAGAAGGGGCAGTGAAGAAGGGTACACAAGAAAAAGATAAGACTGAAAAGACTACTGGACAAGCATCTGAAAGTGGTTCTGGCAAGAGGAAATAGTTTGGGCAGCTCCCGTAGATCTAGCTGAGGCAGATTTTCTGGCCAAAGACCACCCCGGTCTGGTCATCCGACCCAACAAGCTTCTCAAGGATCTCTATCAGTATGACAGTGTGAAACTTGTGGGAGAACTCATGGTGGGGTTTGTTTCAAGGCCATCGGTGCATGTTTTAATTATGGAGGGAGCGGACATTTCGTTAAGGATTGCACTAGTCCGCGCCGGTCTAGATCTTTTGCTATATCTGAAGGATCAGCCCAAGTCTCTACACCTAGAGGGTCACAGTCAGCTACTAGAGGTAGAGGCAGAGGTAGGGGTCCTGGTAACACTCCTGGAAGTCAAAGCACTGTTAATCAGCCAGTACCCAGTGGCGCACCGATCAGAGTGTATACCATGCGTCAGAGGGAAGAAGCTGAAACATCAGACGTTGTAGCTGGTAATTTCTCCATCCTTGACCAAGATGTGCATGTGTTATTTGATCCTAGCTCCACACATTCATTTGTTAGTGCTAGTGTGATGTGTTCTACTGCTATTCAGTGTGTACCAATGGACTATGATGTGCTAGTAACTAGTCCATTAGGCCAGGAGGTCAGGGTAAATAGGTTTTATAGGGATTGTCCTTTGGTGATCCAAGGACACACTTTTCTGTCTGATTTAATTGAAATGCCCTTTAGAGATTATGACATTATCTTGGGCATGGATTGGTTAGCCAGGCATCACGCCATGATTGACTGTAGATTGAAGACAGTCACTTTTGGTCTTCCTCAATATGGTGATGTAGTAATACATGGGGAGAGACAGTTATTACCTTCAAACATCATTTCAGCTGCACTGGCCAGAAAAATGATTAGAAAAGGGTGTGAGGCGTACTTGGCACATGTGATAGACACCCAAGTGGGGAGTCCAAAGCGAGGACATTCTATCAGATGTGACTTTCCGGATGTATTTCCTGATGAATTGCCAGGATTACCTCCAGAAAGAAAAGTGCAGTTTGAAATTGATGTTATGCCTGGTGTGGACCCAATCTCCATGACGCCATACAGAATGGCACCAGCAGAACTAAAAGAATTGAAAGTACAGTTGCAAGAGCTGCTTGATAAGGGCTTTATCCGCCCTAGTGTGTCACCTTGGGGAGCGCTGGTGTTGTTTGTAAAGAAGAAGGATGGCACTCTTCGGTTATGCATTGACTATCGACAGTTGAATAAGGTGACAATAAAGAACAGATACCCATTGCCCCGCATTGATGACTTATTTGATCAGTTGAGAGGTGCAGCTGTATTCTCCAAAATTGACCTGAGATCAGGCTATTATCAGCTAAAAGTACAAGAGTAGAGTATACCTAAAACTGCCTTCAGAACCCACTATGGCCATTATGAGTTCTTGGTCATGCCATTCGGGTTAACTAATGCTCCGGCTGCTTTTATGGATCTGATGAACACTATCTTCAGACCATACCTCGACTAGTTTGTTGTGGTATTTATCGATGATATATTAGTCTATTCGAGGAATGCAGAAGAGCATGATAGACATCTGCGGATTGTACTGCAGACTTTGAGGGAGAAACAACTATACGCCAAATTGTCGAAATGTGAATTTTGGCTGAAGGAGATATCTTTTTTGGGGCACATAGTATCAGCAAAGGGTATTAAGGTAGATCCTAGCAAGATTGAAGCCGTCCTTAATTGGAAGCCACCCAGAAATGTCACAGAGATTCGCGATTTTAGGGTTAGTGGATACTACCGTCGATTTGTGAAGGGATTCTCCATGTTGGCATCTCCATTGACCAAGCTACTTAGAAAGGATGTGAAATTTTAGTGGACGGACAAATGCCAGCAAATTTTTGATGAATTGAAGAGATGTTTGTGAGGCTCGATCGACTTTACCTACACTGGGTAAAGAATAGGCGATTCTGATGATGCTTCTCACAATGGATTAGGCTGTGTATTGATGCAAGATCGAAATGTCATTGCCTATGCATCACGCCAGCTAAAACTGCATGAGAGAAATTATCCGACAGATGACTTGGAGCTTGCAGCTATTATGTTTGCTCTTAAGATCTGGAGACATTCTTTGTATGGGGAGAAGTGCTACATCTACACAAATCATAAGAGTTTGAAGTATTTGGGCACCCAAAAAGAGTTGAATTTGAGACAGAGGAGATGGTTAGAGTTGATAAAAGACTATGATTGTCTAATAGACTATCAGTCAGGGAAAGCTAATGTTGTGGCTGACGCCCTAAGTCGCAAGACTA
Source organism: Hevea brasiliensis (assembly GCF_030052815.1). Taxonomy (NCBI): domain Eukaryota; kingdom Viridiplantae; phylum Streptophyta; class Magnoliopsida; order Malpighiales; family Euphorbiaceae; genus Hevea; species Hevea brasiliensis. Next base: position 84,135,558 of record NC_079497.1, on the reverse strand, counting down.
TGGCAAGTCTACAGGTTACTCCTTTGTCTTTGGTACATGAGTTGAGATCATTACATGCCAGTTTAGAGATTAATGATGAGGGGCAGACAGCAGTTGCATGGCATGTACAGCCAGTGTTAATTGATCAGATCAGAATGGCTGCTCAGAATGATGAAAGGTATCATAAGCTGTTGGAAGAAGTCCGGCTGGGCAAGAAACCAGAATTCTCAATTAGAGATGACGGTCTACTACTACACCAGGGTAAAATATGTGTTCCTAATGATGTTTATTTGAGGCAGATCATTTTGAAGGAAGCACATGAGTCTCCTTTTGCCATGCACCCTGGTGGTACAAAAATGTATAGAGGACTAAAGGAGCATTACTGGTGGATGGGTTTAAAAAGAGATGTGACAGATTTTGTATCTAAATGCTTGACTTGTCAGCAAGTAAAGGCAGAGCATCAAGTACCAACTGGGTTGTTGCATCCACTACCAGTGCCAGAATGGAAATGGGAAAGAATAACGATGGATTTTGTAATGGGACTTCCGAGGACACAGAAGAGTCATGATGCAGCATGGGTCATTGTTGACAGACTTACTAAGTCTGCTCATTTTCTGCCAATCCGAATGGACTACAGTTTAGACAGATTGGCCAGGTTGTACATTGACGAGATTGTGAGACTGCATGGAGTGCCAGTATCCATCGTATCAGACATAGATCCTAGGTTCACTTCTAGATACTGGGGTGGTCATCAGAGAGCCCTAAGAACTAGATTGAACTTCAGTACTGCATTCCACCCATAGACAGATGGCCAGTCTGAGAGAGTAATTCAAATCTTGGAGGACATGCTATGGGCTTGTGTGATTGAGTTTGAGGTTAGTTGGGATACACACTTGCCTTTGATTGAGTTTGCTTACAATAACAGCTACCAATCAAGCATTGGGATGCCTCCATATGAAGCTTTGTATGGCAGAAAATGTAGAACCCCGTTGTGTTGGGATGACGTGGGTGAAAGAAAGATGATTAAACCCGAAATTGTTCAGCAAACTGAGGAGAAGATCAGGGTGATCAGAGATCGACTTAAAGCTGCATCAGACCGTCAGAAGTCCTATATTGATTTGAAAAGAAGGGATATTGAGTATGCAGTGGGTGAGAAAGTTTTCCTCAAGGTTTCTCCTTGGAAGAGGATTATGAGATTCGGTAGGAAGGGGAAACTAAGTCCTCGTTTTATCGGGCCATATGAGGTATTGAAAAGAGTGGGTCCTTTGGCTTATCGTTTGGCACTACCTCCAGAGTTGGAGAAGATACATAACGTCTTCCATGTGTCTATGTTGAGGAGGTATCGATCAGACCCATCTCATGTACTATCAGTAGAGGAAATTGAAGTGAATCCAGACCTCACATATGAGGAAGAACCCATAAAGATTATGGCATATGAGTGTAGACCCTTATTTTGTGATGAGTATGTGCATTGAGGCCGTGGGAAACCCGATGATGAAAAATTATATGACTGTAAGATGTAATTGGAGGCATGAAGCTGAATTATTAATTCCGTGGCATGATCTTGAAAAAAATAAAAATAATAATAAAGTTTTGGGGAAATTAATTTAAATAAAATTTTATTTTGTTTAAATTTAATATGGGTAGTTCTTAAATGGATCTAATTAAGTTTAATTAGGTTTTATGGGCCTAAGAAAGCCTAGTTAGGAATTTTAAATGGGACCCATTTAATTATTTTCTAAAAATTAAAATAACAAAATATCTCTCTCCTCCTTGGCCCCACTCTCTTCCTCACTCCCTATTGGTGCCTTCCATTTTTTCTTGTCTTCCTATTGGTTGAAACACCTCACCCATATCCCAATCTTATTCGAATTCTACAATCGTAGTTGTTTAAGTCATCTAAACTTTATCACCCTAAGACTCCAAATCCTACCACACCTCTTCCTCATTCCTTATTGGTGCCTTCCATTTTTTCCTGTCTTCCTATTGGTTGAAACACCTCACCCATATCCCAGTCTTATTCGAAGTCTGCAATTGTAGTTGTTTAAGTCATCTAAACTTTATCATCCTAAGACTCCAAACCCTATCACACCTCTCTCCCAAAACCCTATAAATACCCTACTAGAAAAAAAAAAAAAAGAGGGGGAGAGGGGAGGAAAGAGAAAGAGAAAATTCAGAGCTATAAGAAATTTAGAGATATTCAAGACTCTTTGAGTTCTTCCTTATTTTTTCTTTTCTTCAAGAAGATTTTCATACAAGATTTCTGAAAGGTCAGTTTTTATTGTTTTCTTTTCAAGATCTATGCCACACAATATTTTAATTCTATGCTTTTTGTCTTCAATTTATTTTATATGTTCATATAGATCATGTAATCAAGTATAATTATAGGTGATACACAACTCTGCACATGTTTAGTTACTGTCTCTCGTATTTTTATTATTTTTCTTTATATTCTGAATCTGTAAAAAATTTGTAAAAATTATATTCATATTCTACACGAAATTCCATTAATTTTAGGCTCAAGAATCACTAAAAAAGCTTTAATATTTTGTAAGTTATGGCTGTTTGAAGTTAGGGTTCCTGTAAAATCTGATTTGTAGGATATCCGACTTGTGGAGCCCATATCTCCCTTGTTCCTTAATATTTTTGTGCAAATCTAGTGTCTAAAATTAACTTCAGAATCGTATGAATCTTTTCCAATTGGTTTTGCATTCATATCTTTTGTGGTTAATGAGTTATGAATTTTACAAAAAAGTAGTACGATTCTGTCACTTAAAAGAGTTACGATTTATGTAGATCATTCGGCTAGGGTTTTGTTTGATTTATAAATTTTATGTTATTGTATGATATGTAGGCTGTCTTCTGTAATTGTTTTATGATTTTTAGGCGTGTTTAACTATTTTTAAAAAATCGAATTTCTTGCTACTGTTAATCTGCCAGAATTTGAAAATTGTATATTTGTGCATGTTCTTGTATTTTCTTAGGTTTTAATTGATATTTGATCTATTTTTTGTATTCTTTTAATTCAAGAAGTGTTATAAAGTGTTTGGATCATGTTAGAAGACTTAGACCATCAGGTAGTTGTAACTAATTAGGAATCTTAACCCTTTAGGAGACTAGAGTTAGAATCCAATGTAAATTGTTATTAATATTTTCTTTATTTCTTTTATTTTCTTTAGTTTCTTTATTTTTTATTACAAACAAAATTGGTAAGTAGCCCTAAGGTAAGTACCAAAGAGGGCATTTGCGTGGAGCTTATATGGAGCTAAACGGGAGTAAGCCAGGGATATCAGTGCCATACTAGAAGAGAAGACCCTTTTTTTTAAGGGTAGCTTGCCCCAATGGCAACTGCATTTACCAACAGGTAAGTAGCTCTAAACTTCTCGAATAACCATTGGCATGAAATTGTAGTAATAATAGAACTTTTATTTGGTAAATTAAAATTAACTTTATTTTTAATTTAACTGACTTTTGCATGTAATTAATTTAAATAAATATTTTGTAAATTAAAATTAATCTTGTTTGTAAATTAAACTAACATTGGCATGTAAATAAATTTAATTTAATACTTGGTAATTGTAAAATAAATTTGCATGTTAGAAATCTTTATTAGGTTGTGATTGTTTGGGCCTTATGTGATATTAGAATAAATTATACATGTGCATAATTAACTTAGTTTAATTATCCTTAGGGTAACTTGGTGAAAATTAATTAATTATGTTAAATAGAAACGTAGGGTTATTTGAAATTGAATTTGTTTGTGAATTAAATTCTCAATAATAAATTAATTTTAGTCATCTTGTAAATATCATTTAAATAATTAGCAACCCCATAGATAGGAATTACTTGTGCATGAAAATTGTGTGTAAACAACAATCCTTTTGTGAATTACTTGCGTGTGTAGGATTAGAATTGCATTTTTAGGATAAAGTTTAATAAAGGAATAATAAACAAGACTTCTAGAAACATTAGTAGAGGACTGGCACTCGAATTAACGAGGTTAGACCAGGCGTAAGGGGTGCCTAACACCTTCCCCTTACGTACCCACTATCCCGAACCTAGACATTGGGCTATGGTAACGACGGTTGTGGAAACTCTGCAAGGAGTAAGTTGCCATCCATGACCCTCGGAAGAAACACTGAATATGTCCCGGTTATTACCCGGGTGGCGACTCCTGTCTATCTATGGCTTTGTGGCATAAATCCTTAGTACCGTGGTAGTGTTATGGGAAGACGGTACTTACCAGTGGTTTGATTCTATTAGGATTGTATGAAGTGCATGTCTAGGAAATGTCTCAAGGAGGTGGTACTTAAGTGAGACCATTGTGACTCCACCATCTTTCCCGGCATTACGGTGCATTTTATATAATTCTAATGGATGATATTTCGCCTCACGCCCCACCCCCACAGTTTGGCGACTCCACTGGGGATTAAATGGATAGTTACTCCAACATGTTTCTATTAGTCTAATATTATTCCTTTGTTAAACTTTTTGCATTGCACTACACTATCACACGGATCACCCTTACCCTTTTAGCCTCGTTAGTACTAGCCAAGGAGACCATGGTTCTACTCGAGCTATGACGAATTGGTGAATGCTAGCACCCCATGCCCGTACCTTCGAGTATATAAAAGAGCCACAGCTCCGGCCGTTGTGCTTAATGGACAAGCTCTCGCATGGGTGACCCTTTTCCTACCCAATAAAGCCCATGAGCCATAGATTTCAACCCTAGGTACCCCGTAGATTTTTGTTGTGCTGGATTCGTATCCTTACTGTTCAAACCATAAGTTCTAGTGGTAGTTGAGATGAACCTAGGCCTATGCATAAACCCAATGTGTGTATAGGCCCAAGTCCATTTTAAAACCCATGTTAAGCAAGAGGATGCTTACTTATGGTTAAACTTTAAGGATACAAATCATTTGTTTATAGAGGAAAGGTCATCCTGGACCACCCCCTATTGGTGTGTCCAGTGTACCATAGCCTAGGATAGAATTTTTTTTCTTACCCTGCACGTGAGAGTTGAAGGTATAAGGGGGCGAAGATTTAGTTCTGGAGATTTTTTTTTTTTTTAGTTTTGATTCAGTTTTTGGTTCGATTTTAGTTCAGCTTATATGGTCTGGTTTTGAGTTCAGTTTTAGTTCTATTGGTATGGTTCGGTTTTGATTTTGTAAAAGTAAAGGCAAAAAAAAAAAGAAAAAAAAAGAAAAAAAAATGGTTCATTCATGCATTGCATTCATGTACATAACATGCTTAGGTTAACCTTTAAATCATATTTTTTTGAGCAAACATAGCCTCAAAACACACCAAAGAGACTTCTAATCAGGTCACTTGGGTTAGGGAAGGGAAGAGATTAGTAAGGATTTCACCTGTACTACTTAAGATGGAAGAAACTATGGCCGTGCTTGATGAAATATTGAATGCCAAGATGTTTGAGCTAGAAGAGACAATTGTGGTCAACTTTAGAAAGAGGCCCCGAGGTAGGCCAATTAAGTAGCATTAAAGTTATTGAGGTTCAAATTGTGTCTCACACCCCAAGGAGATTTTTTCCAAATCAGCCAACCCTTATCCTAAGTTTTGGAGCGTCTCAAAGTTCAAGACCTCCTATAGCTCTTAGCACCCAGACCACTACTAAATCCACTCCCACCTAGCTATGATATCAACCAATGTTGTCAGTTCTACCAAGCCCACAGTCATGACACTGACTGATGCTTTCAACTTAAGCATAATATCTAAGACCTAATTGATGCCAAAAGGATAATTGACCCAGAAAATCAACCCAAAAGCCCCATGCCTAGCCAAAATTTCCACCTACACCAGGTCTCTACATGATCTCCATCACCCCAAATAACCCTAACAGAATTATTGACTTTATCCAACCCATCCAAAAGCCCAATGAATTTATCCAACCCATCCAAAAGCCCAATGAACCTATCCAACCCATTCAAAAGCCCAATAAACCTCAGTCTATAATGGTTATTGACATTTGTGATAATTCTAGCTATGATGAGGGTTTTTTGGATGTCTGGACTGATTCTGATGAGGAGATAGTTGCATTATAACTAGATGGTTCAGTTCCACTAGTGTCTGATTTTCAAGTTGTTGGGATCTATGAAAACTAGATGGATTTGAAAGTGGCTACTGTGAAGAAAGGGATGAAGTTTTTTTCCTGCATGGGCCTAGGAGAAAGTATAGATGGTCTGGTGACTTTTCTTGAGATGAAGGGGCAGATCACGAGTCATGGTTTGGGCTATGAGCTAACAGAAGAGGAAGAAGAGCCAAAGCCTCCTAAGTTCTTGAAAGCGAGGGCAATTACCTTGACATATGATTAGGGATTACCACATGTGAAAGAGCTAAAGCAGAAAATCAGCACCATTGATCTAAGGACTGCATGAAAAGCCAAACACCTAAAGCTACACCCCTATGTTTGAGTCTATCTTTTGTAATGCTCACAGTAGTGATACTGATGTTTCCAATTCCGATGTACTTGATAAAGATTTTGAGGCAAAGATCAATAACATAACTAGTCCTTTTACTTACTTGTTTGATGTTTATTCTAATAGGCATATACATGGCATTCATAATCATTTAGAATCAGTTTCTATTAATGCATCAAAATCAATCCCTATTAATTTGGGTACACCAAATAATCCTAAAGACATTAAGTTAGCCGAAGATTTAACCCAAGAAGAAAGAGATAAATTTATAGCCTTGTTAACAAAGTACCAAAAAGCACATGCCTCGAGCTTAAAATCAGATGGCCGATTCCCAAGCCACGCTGGTGTCCCCATAGGAAAAGAGTGATCAAAAGTTGACTTAGCTAGTTATCCTAATGAGGAGTAAAATTTCATGCTATGAATGATTAATAGTAGCACATGTGGACCTAGAGGGAGAAGGAAAATGATGTGAAGACATAAGGAGGTCTCTGGAAGTGAGAGAATACTCGCAATAAGCCTACAAAAGAGATAGAGCAACATTCATAGATTAGCCACTCAACTTACTTTAGCTGGGGGGCAATTCTACAAACTCTTATGTGTGATAAAAAAAATAGGCTGAGCAAATAATGAAAGAAGTACATGCAGGAATGTGTAGTCCCCATATGAATGGAAAGGTTCTAGTTGGGAAAAAAATATTCAAAACATATAAGGATTGGCCTAAAAAATTCCTTATGTTCTTTAAGGTTATCATAGTACTACAAGGACATCCACGGGGCCAACCCATTCTCTTTAGTAGATGGGACTAAAGCAATGCTATCCATTAGTAAGAGGTCAAATCCTTGAGGGTGATGCTAGAAGCCAAGATCCTAAAAAATGAGTGGGCTTAGAAGATATATGAAGAACTAGCTTTGATTGATGAAAAGAGAATGTGAGCCTTGTATCATATGCAGGCTTATTAGAGGAAGATAGCTAAGGCCTTTAATAAAAAGGTGAAGCCAAGAAAGATCAAAGAGAGAGACATGGTTTTGAAACAAGCTTAGCCCGTCCCTTTTGATTTAAGAAGAAAGTTTAACCCAAGCTAGGATGGTCCATACATAGTCAAAAAGATCTTGCTATTGTAAGAATATCAGACTTGGGTGGGAATGAATTTCAAGAACTAGTCAATTTAGACAAGCTCAAATGGTACTTTGTGTTAGATAGGCTCGCTAGGCTGAAAACCTACAAAAGGCGGTCTAGGCAAAAGTAAGGGTCAAAGAAAAAAGAACGAAAAAAAAAGAAAAAAGAAAAAAAAAAGAGAAAAGAAAAGAAAAAATGCTAGATTGAAAACCTGCAAAAGGCAGTCTAGGCAAAAGGAGAGATGAGAGAAGATCTGGATGGAAAACCTGAAAAGGCCATTCGGCAGGTTATAAAGCTTATTTCTAACTTTGGAATGTTAGAAATTTAGCAAAACTAAATGTAAGAGGGAGTAATGGTGTACCTGAATAAATAAAGAAGTTTTTATTGTATTAACCAGGAATAGGTTTTATTTAATTATGATTGTGAATGTTTGTGTCTTGAGGGATACATCAAAAGATTAAGTAATTGAACTGCATTATTTTGATTTAACCTATTGTCTTGTGAGCATGATAGAATAGGTGCTTGATATGAATATCCTGGTGATTGTCTAATTTCAAAGAAAAAAAAAGAGAAAAAGAACAAGAAAAAGAAAAGAAAGAGCTCGCTAAGTGGAAAACCCGAAAGGGCCGCTTAGGCAAAAGTTAGAGCAAGCCCGCTGAGATGAAAACCGAAAAAGGCATTTCAGGCAAAAGTTAAGGCACAGAGAATGGAGTTCATGGAAGAGAAATGAGTCAAGGAAGAAACCATAGGGGGAGAGAAGAAAAAGAAAAATCAGAGGGAAATTGTATTGTGACCTTAAGGAAGTCTTTTTAGTGAATGGTTTTTCTCAAAAATTTTGAGGCTAAAAGAAAGTTTTTGCAAAAGAGATCCCTCAGAGGACTATGTTTTTTTATAGAATCTCCAATAAAATTTGCATTCTCATGATAGGAAATAGCATACAGAAAGCACAAAAATCAGAGAGAATTTTGAGACCAAGTTATCCCAATTTTTTTCAAATCACGAATTAGATATTTTTTGGTAAATCCTTAGACGTTGTTTAGGGCGCACGACATAGTTGTGTAAGGCGTAGAAGAACACGCATCAACATGTCACCTGTAGGTGTGTAAGGCGTAGAAGAACATGCATCACCATAGTTTCAAGTGTCGAACTACGAGTGGGTCTGATTCTTCCTCAGGATAGCGAGGGGGATACGTAGGTAATTTAGGATCATGGTCCTAAATACGAACCCACAATATTTCATGACAGATGTTTTTTTGGTAAGTCCTTAGACGCTGTTTAGGGCACATGGCATAGTTGTGTAAGGCGTAGAAGAACACGCATCAACATGTCACCTGTAGGTGTGTAAGGCGTAGAATAACATGCATCACCACAGTTTCAAGTGTCGAACTACGAGTGGGTCTGATTCTTCCTTAGGATAATGAGGGGGATACGTAGGTAGTTTAGGACTGCGGTCCTAAATACGAATCCACAACATTTCAAATCACACAGTTGCCATTGTCATGAGACTGTAGCTAGTCTCATGACACAGAGTGTATCGACAGAGCAAGATGCACTCAATTTTCACATGACACAGTTATCACTGTTATGAGACCGTAGCTAGTCTCATGACACAGAGTGTATCGACAGAGCAAGATGCACTCAATTTTCACATGACATAGTTATCATTGTTATGAGACCGTAGCTAGTCTCATGACGCAGAGTGTATTGACAGAGCAAGATACACTCATTTTTCACATGACACAGTTATTACTGTTATGAGACTGTAGCTAGTCTCATAACATAGAGTATGTCGACCGAGCAAGATATACTTGATTCTCATAGCCAATGTTTCATAGTTATTAGAAATTTGAGTTTCACTTTGACGAAACTTGAGCAATGCTTTCGCATTGATTTCAACTTTCGCCAAAGTGGGGGGCAAACTGTAGACCCTTATTTTGTGATGAGTATGTGCATTGAGGCCGTGGGAAACCCGATGATGAAAAATTATATGACTGTAAGATGTAATTGGAGGCATGAAGCTGAATTATTAATTCCGTGTCATTATATTGAAAAAATAAAAATAATAATAAAGTTTTGGGGAAATTAATTTAAATAAAATTTTATTTTGTTTAAATTTAATATGGGTAGTTCTTAAATGGATCTAATTAAGTTTAATTAGGTTTTATGGGCCTAAGAAAGCCTAGTTAGGAATTTTAAATGGGACCCATTTAATTATTTTCTAAAAATTAAAATAACAAAATATCTCTCTCCTCCTTGGCCCCACTCTCTTCCTCACTCCCTATTGGTGCCTTCCATTTTTTCTTGTCTTCCTATTGGTTGAAACACCTCACCCATATCCCAATCTTATTCGAATTCTACAATCGTAGTTGTTTAAGTCATCTAAACTTTATCACCCTAAGACTCCAAATCCTACCACACCTCTTCCTCATTCCTTATTGGTGCCTTCCATTTTTTCCTGTCTTCCTATTGGTTGAAACACCTCACCCATATCCCAGTCTTATTCGAATTCTGCAATTGTAGTTGTTTAAGTCATCTAAACTTTATCATCCTAAGACTCCAAACCCTATCACACCTCTCTCCCAAAACCCTATAAATACCCTACTAGAAAAAAAAAAAAAAAGAGGGGGAGAGGGGAGGAAAGAGAAAGAGAAAATTCAGAGCTATAAGAAATTTAGAGATATTCAAGACTCTTTGAGTTCTTCCTTATTTTTTCTTTTCTTCAAGAAGATTTTCATACAAGATTTCTGAAAGGTCAGTTTTTATTGTTTTCTTTTCAAGATCTATGCCACACAATATTTTAATTCTATGCTTTTTGTCTTCAATTTATTTTATATGTTCATATAGATCATGTAATCATGTTTAATTTGAGGGGATACACAACTCTGCACATGTTTAGTTTCTGTCTCTCGTATTTTTATTATTTTTCTTTATATTCTGAATCTGTAAAAAATTTGTAAAAATTATATTCATATTCTACACGAAATTCCATTAATTTTAGGCTCAAGAATCACTAAAAAAGCTTTAATATTTTGTAAGTTATGGCTGTTTGAAGTTAGGGTTCCTGTAAAATCTGATTTGTAGGATATCCGACTTGTGGAGCCCATATCTCCCTTGTTCCTTAATATGTTTGTGCAAATCTAGTGTCTAAAATTAACTTCAGAATCTTATGAATCTTTTCCAATTGGTTTTGCATTCATATCTTTTGTGGTTAATGAGTTATGAATTTTACAAAAAAGTAGTACGATTCTGTCACTTAAAAGAGTTACGATTTATGTAGATCATTCGGCTAGGGTTTTGTTTGATTTATAAATTTTATGTTATTGTATGATATGTAGGCTGTCTTCTGTAATTTTTTTATGATTTTTAGGCGTGTTTAACTATTTTTAAAAAATCGAATTTCTTGCTACTGTTAATCTGCCAGAATTTGAAAATTGTATATTTGTGCATGTTCTTGTATTTTCTTAGGTTTTAATTGATATTTGATCTATTTTTTGTATTCTTTTAATTCAAGAAGTGTTATAAAGTGTTTGGATCATGTTAGAAGACTTAGACCATCAGGTAGTTGTAACTAATTAGGAATCTTAACCCTTTAGGAGACTAGAGTTAGAATCCAATGTAAATTGTTATTAATATTTTCTTTATTTCTTTTATTTTCTTTAGTTTCTTTATTTTTTTATTACAAACAAAATTGGTAAGTAGCCCTAAGGTAAGTACCAAAGAGGGCATTTGCGTGGAGCTTATATGGAGCTAAACGGGAGTAAGCTGAGGATATCGTGCCATACTAGAAGAGAAGACCCTTTTTTTAAGGGTAGCTTGCCTAATAGCAACTGCATTTACCAACAGGTAAGTAGCTCTAAACTTCTCGAATAACCATTGGCATGAAATTGTAGTAATAATAGAACTTTTATTTGGTAAATTAAAATTAACTTTATTTTTAATTTAACTGACTTTTGCATGTAATTAATTTAAATAAATATTTTGTAAATTAAAATTAATCTTGTTTGTAAATTAAACTAACATTGGCATGTAAATAAATTTAATTTAATACTTGGTAATTGTAAAATAAATTTGCATGTTAGAAATCTTTATTAGGTTGTGATTGTTTGGGCCTTATGTGATATTAGAATAAATTATACATGTGCATAATTAACTTAGTTTAATTATCCTTAGGGTAACTTGGTGAAAATTAATTAATTATGTTAAATAGAAACGTAGGGTTATTTGAAATTGAATTTGTTTGTGAATTAAATTCTCAATAATAAATTAATTTTAGTCATCTGGTAAATATCATTTAAATAATTAGCAACCCCATAGATAGGAATTACTTGTGCATGAAAATTGTGTGTAAACAACAATCCTTTTGTGAATTACTTGCGTGTGTAGGATTAGAATTGCATTTTTAGGATAAAGTTTAATAAAGGAATAATAAACAAGACTTCTAGAAACATTAGTAGAGGACTGGCACTCGAATTAACGAGGTTAGACCAGGCGTAAGGGTGCCTAACATCTTCCCTTACGTACCCACTATCCGAACCTAGACATTGGGCTATGGTAACGACGGTTGTGGAAACTCTGCAAGGAGTAAGTTGCCATCCATGACCCTCGGAAGAAACACTGAATATGTCCCGGTTATTACCCGGGTGGCGACTCCTGTCTATCTATGGCTTTGTGGCATAAATCCTTAGTACCGTGGTAGTGTTATGGGAAGACGGTACTTACCAGTGGTTTGATTCTATTAGGATTGTATGAAGTGCATGTCTAGGAAATGCTGTCTAAGGAGGTGGTACTTAAGTGAGACCATTGTGACTCCACCATCTTTCCTGGGCATTACCTGGTGCATTTTATATAATTCTAATGGATGATATTTCGCCTCACGCCCCCCCACCCCCACAATGAGGTGAAGTAGCTACGGAACAAACAGATACCATTGGTAAAAGTGCTGTGGAACCATCATTCGGGCCAAGAAGCTACTTGGGAACGAGAGAAGGACATGAGGAGACAACACCCACGGCTCTTCAGAGATTGATACCAGGTAAAATTTCGAGACGAAATTTATTTAAGGGGGGGGAGAATTGTAACACCCCTATTTGTATAGCCTGGTATATTTTACTATTCCGGTGACCAGTGTCGGTCCGAACAATTAAGGGGATTAGAACCATACTTAAGACGACTAGAGACACCATAAATAAAAATAATTAGTAATGTTCAATTAGTCAAGTATAAATAAGAAAAACAGAACATAAGAAGTTAAACGAGCCGAGAGTCACAGCGATGGATGACCTCCTCGGGAACGACTGCGAAGTCGTTTTAAACTCAAATTTCGAACCGAAAAATGTGACGCCGCGGTCCTTAGGACCCTTCTGAACACAGTGGAAAAGAGAAAATCACGAAAAAGAACTGTTAAGCCAGTCAAATAATTAGGTCAGGGAGCCAGAAGAAATAAGGAATTATTTGCAAACCGGGATGAACCGGCGAGGGGCAATTTGGTCAATTGACCCCGAGAGCTAACTCCTGACCTAACTGTCAAATAAAATCGGAGAAAAGAAAATTTTGGAATCGAGAATTAAATTAAAGAACTAATAAAAAAATAGAAAAAAAAAGAAAAAAATGAAAAAGTAAAAAGGTGATGACATCATGCATGACCTCATGCATGATGCCATAAATAAATTAATTAATTTAATTAATTAATTAGGTTTTTTTGGTCTTCCATAAACCAAAATAGATAAAAGAAAATAAAAGAAAAAAAAAATTCATTTTCGCTCTTCTTCTTCCTTTGTGCCACCCCACCTCCTCCCAAGTTCCTCCATGAATTTTTTTCATTTAAGCTTACACTTAAGCTTAAATTCCTTCACTTAATCTTCATAACTCCCCTAAAAACCTTACTAGAGCTTGCAATCTCAACTTAAGAACAAGAAAGAAAGAAGAAAGGAGGAGAAAAATTGAAGATTTGGTATTAAAGTTGAGGTAAGTATATCAATTTAAAAGTTGAGATTTGATTGTTGTGTTTTGGTTTGAATTAGCTTGTAATATGTTTAAAATGAAAAGAAAAAGATTGCGAGGACCATTACTGCTATCGAACTGTGGACCACATCGATCATTTTGTACGGGTATTATTTTATACCCTTGTAGATAATTTTGATGTAAATATAGAAATGTTGTATGTATCAATGAAAGTTGAGCAGTTGTAAATAAATTGTAATAATATTATTTTGGATTTCCTTCTGTAAATTCAATATTTGTACATATGAATTTCATGTTCTATGCCTTGTAAATGAAGTATTGAATATTTTGAGATGATGAATTTTGATTTGTATTGTGGAATTACTTTGAAGTGATTTGAATTGAGTTGATTGAGATTTATTGGAGGTTGGGAGTTGTGAAAAATTTTTGGAAGTGTTTTTCTCAAGTATTTGAAGAACTGTTTTCTCCAATTACAAACGAAACTCTGTCAAAATTTTTTATAAAAATTATGGCAAAATTAAAATGGACAAAAATTTTTACGAGTATTTAAACTTTGAATAAATGGTTTTTAATTCCTACCAAAATGTTCACCACTTCCAAAATGTAAGAAAATTGTTTTAAAATCCCTTGTAGGGTACTTAATGAGTTATCGGTAGGCGAAGTTTGGTAGTTCATTAAGTATTCTACGGGATCATGTTATGCCTTACAGAGGGGTAAGGTGGGACAGAGCAAGCCTATCAGCTTGTGTTGGGGCAATTGTAGTAGTCCTCTTTGGATAATTTTTGATCTGATGTTCTGTAGATCCACACCGTAAGCATGCACCAGTTACTTGCCAACAGTCCCCCTTATGCAACTTCTGGTAGTATGGATAGGCAGAAGATGCTGGGGCTGGTCCCCTGAACACTGTCCCTGGAGAGCTGCCCACTGATGCTGCGGACTGGCCTCTCCTAGGTGTGAACTGTGGTCTGGGCCCTTGGGACTGACCCTGACCTTGTGGTTGTCCTGAACCCTGAGCAAGAGGACCCTTACTCTTCTTACCAGGAGCAAAGAATGAACTAGACTGACCTTGACCCCTCTTCTGCTGTCTTTCCCTTCTATTTTGCTCATTTATTCGGACTCTTTCTACTTTCGATTCAGCATTTACTAATTTGGCAAAATCTGTGATCTACAATGCTGTTATCATGACTTTGATATTGTCATTAAGCCCTTCTTCGAACCTTCTGCACCTCTCTGCCTCTGTAGGGACTATCTCCCTCCCATACCGACTCAGTCTAACGAATTCTCGCTCATACTCTACCACTGATAATTGCCTCTATCTCAGATTGATAAATTCTCTTCTTCTCTCTTCTAAATACACTTTACTCACATATTTCTTCCTGAACTCTGTTAAGAAGTAATCCCAGGTGATTTGTTCCGATTGCACCTCACTGGTTACTGTGTCCCACCACTGGTATGCATCATCCCGAGGTAGGGACACAGCACCCTCCAGGTTTTGCTCGGGGGTGCAATGAAGTTGTTTTAGCACTCTGATTATTCTATCCAACTAGTTTTCTGCTGTCATAGGGTCATCCTCCTTCTTTCCAAAGAAATCCACAGCCCCATGTTTTCACAGTTTCTCTAAATGGGACTTCTGTGGTGCTGGTGGAGGTTGTGACTGTGGAATTGCCCCCATCATTTGCCAGTAAAATTTGGCCATTTGCTGAAATAATGCAAACTAAGGTTGGGAAGGTGCCTCAGCTGCTGGCGGAGCAGATTCTCCCCTGCCGCCAGATTCAGCACTTGGTGGAGCACGACTCTCCACCTCTTCATCAACTGCTCTTTGAGAAGCAGGATCTATGTCCTGATCAAAATAACAAAACAAATAGATCTGCATCAGTGTCACCCAAACACTTACAAATGCAATGCAATAGTATACACTTTATTTAGGCTTAGAAATGCCTAAACCGATGCTCTGATACCACTAAATGTGACACCCCTTACCCGTCTACAGTGTAGCCGAGCAAGATATGCCACACAATGTGCCGGAGCACCAAATCATATTTTCCATTACAATTCACCCTTTTTAATTCATTATTTACAATTTTGATTAATCTGAGTTTTCCGCAAATTTTATAGAAAATCCGGTAGAGTGCCGGCTGTAAATTGGAAAAACAGTTCTTCTGAATCTATTAAAAACACTTCCAATATAATCATAATTTCAATCTCAGTCAACCACCAACATATTTCCACATTTTCTCAAATGACTTCAATATTTCAAAATTCAATTCATTTCATGTCATACTCAACTCAATAAGAAATACTCAAACTTATTACTAAACATGATTTATAGATAATTACATCAAAACATAATTATATGAGTTTATAATATACATGACGAAATAAAGATCTGATTACACAAGTTTACAAAATACAAAATATCAAAAGTAGCTTAATATCCTACCAATGCACTGTAAATGTGAGGTGACTCTGGACTCTATGTGCAGATTTGAAAGCTCACCCAGTATGACGTCTGCTAGACTCCCTAGCTATGTCTCCAGTACCTGTGCGTGGCAAAAGCAACGTGCTAAGCAATTCTGCTTAGTTGTGACAATATAAAATAAAATTACTAAAATAACATAAATATGTAGAATGTATGTTTACATTTTAGGTAGACTTAGTTTCTGGCATTTATTGCAGTATTATTATATTAAAATTTGGAAAGATTTATTATCATTGCCTGAGTAACCCATACTAGTCGATTGGACTGGATAAACGGATAAACTGGCACTGGGTACTAATTGCCTTGGACCATCACACCATCGATCACATTGTGTCTCCCGGTGTGCAACAGAACAGCTAATAAGCTGTAATAATTATCAGGGATAAAACCCAAGTATAATAACTCAATCAACATAGCCAAAGGCTATTTTATCACAGAATGGCACGTAAGGCCATAAAACACAGAATGGCATGAAGCCATATGCAGTACTACTAACAGAACCCTATTGGCATGCCAACCTATCCAAACCAATCTTGCTAGGTATACTAGGGCATGTTACACTCATAATTTATACAATTCTTAAAATTTAAGTTTAGGTGTTACTATTCATTTCATTAGTCAACAAAATGTTGACTTTTGCATAGGTAATAGGTACATTAGTTTTAATACTCCCAACATACCACATTTTGCATTCTAAAATTATTGGTATTGGTTGCCAATACCATTTCTAGGCTTAATGTTAGTTATTCAAAATTTTCTGATTTCAAGCCTTGCATTTACTGTTCCAGTAGTCTTTTTTGCAGTGGGAATTTGGGAAAGTTTTCAACATGAAAGTTGTTGCTTATTGTGTCTAGTTACATTTCCTTTTTTGAATCACTCCATTTGGAGTTTTGTAGCTCAAGTTATGGCCTAAATACCATGACTGGCCGGATTGCCAACTTCCCAAATTTTCTAGACTGACCAAATTTATAGTGTTTTGTGCAATGACTGCAGGTCACCTTTTGAACATGTTATGGTCAAAATTTGGGTTAGGTTTCTACATAAAAGTTGTAGGTCTATGTCTCAGCTATTTTTTGGTAAAAGTTTAGGTCAATTGGACCTTTCTACCCTGAGTTATGACCATATGAATAAATACTATTCATTTAGTCATTTTGCCTAGGTAGAATGCAGGTCACCCAGATTAGGGCAATCTTTAGGTCAACTTGGTTTGGTTTTCTAGGCATGGTTTCTTCACCAAAGTTGTGCCATTTTGTGTCTAGTTTCATGTATAATTTGCCTTTCACCAATTGAACCTCTACAACTCCAGTTATTGCTATCCAAACCTACTGGACTCATACCCAGTTTTGCAGGTCACCAAGGGTAGCCACACTAACTTTAATTCCCACTAAACCAACCACTTCATTTCTTATTCATACATAACCAAATGGTCACTAATTGACCATTAAAATCTAATTTCACCATTACATGATCAATGTCTCAATTTCATCCCAAACCCTAACTCAACTATCTCAAAACATGCATTTAACTTGCATTTCATTATTCCACTCAAGAACCTAATACTAAGGGCAGCCATACTACCATTTTAGTTCCATGAAATCCTCAAAACCTTACCACATCCAAGGCTATCGAAAATGTGGGCATACACATGATATTTATTAAATTTCTGTATAAATTTACACTTAATCATACTCCTTCAACATGAATTGAAAGAGAAAAGGCAAGTTAAGTCACTAACCTCTAATGGAGTGAATTTCAAACTTGCTAGAGTTCTTCCTTTACACTTCCTTTTGCTCCCAAGAGCTTCACCAAGATGAAATACCAAGGTTTTATGTTGCGAAGTTAGGGTTTTGTTGAGAGAGGACTAAGGGAAGGGAGCTTTGTTAACTTGAAAATGGTGGAGTGAGGGGGAGAGTATGGGACGGCAAGAAGAAGAAGAAAGAGTGGCTGCTGAAATTTTCTAGAGTTTTACTTCTTTTCTTCATCTTTTAATGTATTATAATTTTCTTTCTTTAATTTGATTGGCCATAGCTTTTTAATTACCTCATGCTTACATAAGCATGAAGTAATAAATCTCATTTATTTATAATTTCTTTTCTTTCTTTTCCTATTCATTTTTAAATAATTTTTCATCGATATTTATTTATATTTTATGTCATATAATTCTCTTACAAAAATGGACAAGTTGATCAAAAATCATCTCTAAAGACGAAATGACCAAAATGCCCTCCGTTTGGCTTAACGAGCTAAAATTGTGTACCGATTGAAAATTTTTTCTAAGCCTTTTCTTGGAATTCTAATGCTATAGAATCCTCAATGACTCTTCTCTGGAGTCCCAAAAATTATTTTATAAATTTTCTCCCAGGTTTAGGGCTCCTAGTTGCGAGGACCGTAACTTCCCACTTGGTTACCCATCGTTAGGGCACCGGCTCATTTAACTTGGTTGTATTTTATTTCTAAAATTTTCCTATATTTTTCTTTTTATTATTTGAGTTAATTATGATTCCTCACTTTATTTTCAATATTTTTCTAGACGTTCTAGCTGTCCGGACTAACACCGGTCACCGAAACAGTAGAATGTACAGAATTGCTACAGTGAGGGTGTTACAAGGAAGAAGCTAAGAAAGATCAGGAAGAGGAAGCAAGGAAGACAAAGAAATTACCAGAGCCATACCAGCCTCCCCTACCTTTTCCTCAGAGATTTCAAAAAGCCAAATTGGACAAGCAGTTTGGGAAGTTTTTGGAAGTTTTACATAAACTTTATATCAACATCCCCTTCACTGAAGCACTTTCTCATATGCCATCCTATGCCAAATTTCTTAAGGAAATTCTGTCAAAGAAAAGAAAACTAGAAGACTATGAAATGGTAGCTCTAATAGAGGAATGCAGTGCCATACTGTAAAACAAACAGCCTTAAAAGTTGAAAGATCCAGGAAGCTTCTCCATACCCTACCTCATTGGTAACAAGAAAATAGACAAGGCCCTCTGCAATCTTGGGGCAAGCGTCAGTTTAATGCCTCTATCAATATGCAAAATGCTGGAGATCGGAGAACTGAAGCCCATGACAATCTCATTGCAATTGGCTGATCGATCTGTTAAATATCCTGTGGGCATACTTGAGAACATCCCTATCAAAGTGGGCAAATTCTTCATTCTAGTAGACTTTATTGTCCTTGAGATGGAAGAAGATGTTCAAATTCTTATCATCTTAGGAAGACCATTCTTGGCAACTATCGGAGCCATCATAGATGTCAAAAATGGGTGACTATCCCTCAAGGTAGGAGAAGAAGAAGTGGAGTTTAACTTATTCAACACAATGAAACATAAATTTGAACCTGATGAATGCTTCAAGGTTGACATAATTGACAAATAAGTTAAAAAGGAATTTCATAAGACACATTCTAAAGATCCTCTTGAAGCATGTATTGTGCATAGTCACACAGTGGATGATGAAAATACAGAAATAGCAGCCTGTGCACAATAGTTAGCAGCTCATCAACCCCTACCCTTAGCTATGGCTTCCGAGATGGTAAGCTCCAAGAAAACGCCAAATAGGTAGTGCTTAAACCTCTCCCCTCCTCACTAAGGTACACATTTCTGGACTCAAATTCTAAATATCCTATTATAATCAATGCTAGCCTGTCTAAGTTAGAAGAGGAAAAATTATTAAGAGAACTTAGGATCCATAGCAAAGCCATAAGGTATAAAATAGAAGACCTGAAGGGAATCAACCCTTCAATTTGCATGCATAGGGTACCCATGGAAGAAAATAGTAAACCCACTATCGAACACCAAAAAAGACTTAATGCAAACATGAAAGAAGTTATCAAGAAAGAAATTTTAAAACTATTAGATGCAAGTATCATATACCTAATTTCTGATAGTAAATGGGTTAGTCCAGTACATGTAGTTTATAAGAAAGGTGGGACAACTGTTATCCAAAATTCAAACAATAAACTAATCCTACTAGAGTAGTCACTGATTGGCGAACGTACATGGATTATAGGAAATTAAACAGTGCTACCAGAAAAGACCATTTTTCTCTCCCCTTCATCGACCAAATGTTAGAAAGGTTAGCAAAACACTCTTATTTCTATTATCTAGATGGGCATTCAAGATTCTTTCAAAATCTTATTTACCCAAAAGACCAAGAAAAGATAATATTCACTTGTCCCTATGGAACATTTGCATATAGGAGAATGCCTTTTGGTCTTTGTAATGCCCCTGCTACCTTTCAAAGATGCATGATGGCTATCTTTTCTGATTATATTGAAGATATCATGGAAGTTTTTATGGATGATTTTTCTGTCTATGGAACTACTTTTGATGATTGCCTAGCTAATTTATCTAAGGTGTTGCAAAGATGTGAAGAATCAAATCTGGTCCTAAATTGGGAAAAATGCCACTTCATGGTAAGGGAAGGCATAGTTCTGGGACATTTGATATCAGAAAGAGGCATTGAAGTTGATAAGGCAAAAATTGAGATCATTGAAAACATGCCACCACCAATATCAGTCAAGGGAGTGTGAAGCTTTTTGGAACATGCAGGATTCTACAGAAGATTCATCAAGGACTTTTCCAAAATAGCTAAGCCACTTACCAACTTTTTAAGTCAAGATGTTCCCTTTGATTTTGACGAAAATTGCCTTATCTCCTGTAACATGATCAAAGAAGCCCTGATATCAGCACCAATAATGCAGCCACCAAATTGGGAGCTACCATTCGAGGTGATGTGCGACGGGAGTGACTTTGCAGTTGGAGCAGTGCTCAGGAAAAGAAAAGATAAAAAGCTCCATGCTATTTATTATGCTAGCAAGACACTCGATGATGCGCAAATCAATTTTACCACCACAGAAAAGGAATTCCTAGCAGTGGTGTTTGTAATGGACAAGTTCAAATCTTACCTCATTGGGTCAAAAGTTGTGACACCCCTTACCATCTATAGTATAGCCGAGCAAGATATGCCACACTGTGTACCAGAACACCATATTTTATCTCAATTATTTTTATCCTTCCTTAATTTATTTCTTTATGATGATGAAATGCAATTTGGGAGATTTAACTCATTTAAGTCATTTATTGAAATTATAAATTCATTTGAAGTTTCGAAAATTTTATAGAAAATCCGGCAGAATACCGGCTAAAAATGGAGAAAACAATTCTTTGGAACCTGTGAAAAATACTTCCAATAATCATTTTATTCCACAACTCCCAATTATCACATCAATTTTCAATAATTTCTCATCAATTTCTCAAACTTTCCAATCATTCAATTCACATCATATTTATACTCAAATCATAAATAAATACTCAACTTTCATTTATGAACACCATTTACAGATAATTTCATTAATACATAATCACATAAGTTTCAATATACATGACAAAATAAAAGTTTAATTACAAAATTAACAAAAATACAAAACACAAAATACAAAATATAGCCCAGCATCCTATCAATGCACTGTAGCTGAGAGGTGACATAAGACACTAGCAGATCTGACTCTCACCCTGATTGGGGTTTACTGGGATCGCGCTCCGTATCTCCAGTACCTACGCATGGCAAAAAGCAATGGACTAAGCAATAATGCTTAGTGGTGCCAATAATAAAATAAAAAGAACTAAAAGAAAATAAATATGCAGTGTGTATATTGATGTCTCATGCAGACAAATTTTTAGTAATTATTTATAGTCTTATTTATTTGGTACTTTTTTTATCCATTATTTCATTAAATTTATCAACTTCTATTTTTGGTTGCCCAAGTAACCTATATTGGATGACTGGACTGGATAAACGTGTAACACCCCTATTTGCATGACCTGGTATATTTTACTGTTTTGGTGATCGGTGTTGATTCGGACAATTAAGGGGATTAGAACCACACTTAAGAAAACTAGATAAGCCCTGAACACAAATAATTAGTAATTGTCAATTAGTTAAGTATAAATAAGAAAAACAGAACACAAGAAGTTAAATGAGCCGAGAGTCACAGCGATGGGTGACCTTCTTGGAAAGGACTACGAGGTCGATTTAAACTCAAATTTCGAACAGTAAAATGTGACGCTGTGGTCCTTAGGACTATTGTGAACACAGTGGAAAAGAGAAAATCACGAAAAAGAATTGTTAAGCCAGTCAAATAATTAGGTCAGAGATCCGAAAAAAATATTGAATTATTTACAAATCGGGTCAAACTGGCAAGGGGCAATTTGGTCAATTGACCTCGAGAGCTGACTCCTGACCTAACTGTCAAATAAAATCAGAGAAAAGAAAATTTCAGAATCGAAAATTAAATTAAAGAACTAATGGAAAAATAAATAGAAAAATAAAAGGAAAATGAAAAAGGTGAAAAGAGATGACATCATGCATGACATCATGCATGACGCCATAAATATTATAATTAAAAATAAAATTTATGGTAATTTGTGGTCTTCCTAAAGGCATAAAAAAAAAGAAAAGAAAGAAAAAAAAAAGAGACTTATCTTCTTCATTGCCGTCCCATACCTCTCTCTCCCTCACCCTCACTTTCCTCCATTAAAGCTCATTTTGAGCTTGAAGAACCACTTGATCTAGCCATAAATCTCATAGTCTCCTTAATTAAACTTGGTCTTTTAGTCTTGAAAAGAAGCTTGAGTAAGAAAGAAAGAAGAAAAGAAGAAGGGAATTGAAGTTTTGGAAATCCAAAGTAAGGTTAGTAAGCAAACTTAACACTTTTAGTTTGATTCTTACATTTTTAACTTATTGAACTTGGAAATAAACTTTAAATGAAAAGAAAATTTTTGTTGAGGGACCATATGTGAATTCAGCCAGCTTGATAGGGTGTTGGATTTCATAGTGTTTAGTTAAACTAAACATGAATTAGAGGTTAAATAAGGTTGAATATGTGATTAGTGTAATGATTTCATTAAGGAATTGATCAATGGCATGAACTAGGGTTTTAGCATCTAGTGTTTTGGAGACAAAAATGTGGGAATGTGTTAAATGGTGTGTTGGACTTGGTTTGAGGCAAGAAATGGTCATTTGTGACCAATTGAAGATTGTTAGAAGTATTGGAACCAATTGCAAATTCGGATTGTTTAGGGTCATGCTGCAGGCAGTAGGACAAAGGTCCATTTGAGGGACCTAAACTGAAAATTTACAAGTCCAATTGGCGTGAGACCAATTGGGAATGAAAATAGACACAAAATGGAACATTTTTCATTTAGGAATCATCCCAAAAAGTGACCAAAACCTAGTGAACAAATTGACCAAATCCGGACTTAGGCAATTTGACTTGTGCAAAAATGTCCAAATGAACAATATTGGCCATAACTTGGGCTAAGCAGGTCTAAATGAGCTGAAATTTTACCAGTGGAAATCTGAGATATAGACCTAAAACTTTCATGAAGAACACAAACCCAAATTATGCACTTAACCAAGTCATTTAGCCACCCAAAGTTGGTGACCTAAAACTGCCAGAACCAGTTTGGTGCCCAAAAATCTGGGTTAAGTCCAATATGGCAACCATGATTTAAATGGCTATAACTTGAGCTACAATACTCTAAATGGAGTGATTTAATTAAGGAACAATTTCTATGAAGAAAACTTAGCCCAATTCTAACAGCAAATTGACTAATGGAACAGTGCAACCTAAGACACCAAAACTAAAAATTGGCAATTTTGCCTAAAAGACCTAAGTTTTGAGAAAACAACCAAAACCAACAAAATTGGTGACCAAAATGTGGTATGTGAGTATAGTTGGAGTTCCCATACCTTTTAAGTATAAGAAAGTGAATATTTTGACTTGAATAGTATCATGAATAGTAACCTCAACATGAAATTTGCAAGAATGTAAGTTTAAACAAATTAGAATTAGTTATTGGAATTCTTATGAAGTAAAGATACTGAGACACTGTAAATTTTGTGTTCCAGCTGAAAAAGGCTTGGAAGGTCTAGGAGACTGAGTCAAGGCCTAGAAGCGACTCACGTCAGGTTTGTGCACAATAAACCCTATTTCAGCATTTTATCCTTGAAAAATTGATTTAGTACGCATTATGAGTTTAAGAACTTTTGTGTTGCCACTTTGTTATGAAATTGTAACTTTGAAAATTGGTTTAATTTTTGTATGTAATAGTTAAATAAAATGTTTGAAATGGATTTCTAATTCACACTTAGCATGACAATGCCATATTATTCCTCCTTCATTTATGGGGTTGAGATCGATTATTTTCCTCCCTCTCTGGTTTACCAGTTGAGGTTGTAGATCGGATGAGTACTCATTAGCTAGCTAGCCACCTCCCTCATTGATTTCGATTAGTGGGGTTGTAGATTGCTTTGTCGTAGTGTACAACACGGCATTGATCAGAAATTTTTTGTCATGGCATAAGTTGTGTATGAATTGACAACACTCTGTTTATTAAATTATTTGACCAAAATTGTACTATAATGAGATTTGGTAAATTGTGAAATGTGATTATGAAATATTCAAATTGTGAATTTGTCAAGGAACGTTTTATGTACTGCATTTCAATTTTTATTGTGCACTACTAAGTATTTTTATACTCAGCGATAGCTTATTTTACTGTCGCAGATAAGGGCAGGAAAAAGCAACAGAGTGAACTGCTGGATTGGCAAGAACTTCTTTGATCACTTTTGTACGGGTATTTATTTATACCCTTGTAATTATTTGATGTAAATATTATAATGTTTTATGTATCAATGTAAAGTTGAGCAGTTGTATAATAAATTGTAATAATATTATTTTTGTATTTTATATCTGTAAATTAAACTTGTGAATGTAAATTAGCTTTATTAAATGAAATGATGAAATATTTTGAGATAACAAACTTGGATTAAATTGTGGAGTTATATTTGAAGTGGTTTGATTTGAGAATTTTGAGTTAATTTGGGTTGGGAGTTGTGGAAAAATTTATTGGAAGTGTTTTTCTCAAGTATTTGAAGAATTGTTTTCTCAAAATACAGACGGCACTCTATTGAAATTTTTATAAAATTTGCGGAAAAATTAAAGTGCGAAAAAGTTTTAACTAGTTTTGAAACTTCAGTTAAATGATTTTAATTCCTATCCAAATGCTCACCACTTCCAAAATGTAAGAAAATGGTTTTAAAATCCCTTGTAGTGTACTTAATGAATTATCGGTAGGTAAAGTTCAGTAGTTCATTAGGTATTCTACGGGATCATGTTATGCCTTATAGAGGGGTAAGGTGTGATATGTTTTAGTGGTATCAGAGCATGGTTTTGCAATAAATTTTGACTATTTATGTGAATATTTCTTTGATAAGTACAACTGCTCAAGTGTCTTTAATTGATACATATGACATATTTACATCATGAATATGCACTAACGGAGCTCAACCTCCTTGTGTTTGATCTCAGGAAGTAGAAATTTTTGAGAAATGGAATGGAAGAGGGAGATCATTCTGTGGAACAATATGTTGAGGTTGAGGTTTAAGGGGAAGCCCCAGCACTCTAGAACATGAGTGGGTCAGCCACTCTAGCTCCTACTCCAACACCACAGTTTCCTGCTCAGTTTGCAAAGCAGGTGGCTGCGTTTTTCCAACAAATGGCTGGAAATGTGCCACCTCAAGTTCAAATGCAAGCACCTATAGCACAACCACAGCCCTAGGCTCGGCAGTATGAAAAATTGATGAAATTTGGGGCCATCGAGTTTAAGGGCACTGTGGATCCACTGGAGGCAGAACAATGGTTAGAGTGAATGGAACGAGTTTTCAGAAAGCTGCAGTGTGCAGAAGAGCTGAAGTTCGAGTACTTTGTTTCTTTGTTGTGAGGAGATGCATATGAATGGTGGAAGACCATCTCCCACAGCCTGGTTGAGCCACCTATATTGACCTGGTCAAACTTTTTGAGGGAGTTTCGATAGAAGTGGGTTCCTGATGCTTATGTGGATATGAAGTTACAGGAATTCCTGAGTTTGAAAAAAGGGGATAGAACAATAGCAGAGCATGAACGAGACTTTTCAAGGCTAAGCCACAATGCTAGAAGCTTAGTCTCCACCCCCAGAGACAGAAGTAAGAGGTTTGAGTCCGGGTTAAGGCCGAATCTGAGGATGCAAGTTGTGGGATTCAGACACCAGAATTTTTCTGAGCTGATTTCACAAGCCTTGGAACTGGAAAGCATAGAATCAGAAGGGGCAGTGAAGAAGGGTACACAAGAGAAAGAGAAGACTGAAAAGACTACTGGTCAAGCACCTGAAAGTGGTTCAGGGAAGAGGAAACAGTTTGGGGGATCCAGCTCTCGTAGATCTGGCAAAGGCAGATTCTCTGGCCAAAGACCACCCCGGTCTGGTCAGCAGACCCAACAAGCTTCTCGAGGATCTTTATCAGTCCAGTAGTGTGAAACCTGTGATAGAACACACGGTGGGGTGTGTTTCAAGGCCATAGGTGCATGCTTTAACTGTGGAGGGAGCGGACATTTTGCTAAGGATTGTACTAGTCTGCACCGATCTGGACCTTCTGTTACATCTAAAGGATCAGCCCAAGTCTCTACACCTAGAGGGTCACAGCCAGTTGGTAGAGGTAGAGGCAGAGGTAAGGGTCCTGGTAACACTCTTGGAAGTCAAAGTACTGTTAACCAGCCAATACCTAGTGGCGCATCAGTCAGAGTATATACCATGCATCAAAGGGAGGAGGCTGAAATATCAGATGTAGTAGCTAGTATTTTCTCCATCCTTGACCAAGATGTATATGTATTGTTTGATCCTGGCTCCACACATTCATTTGTCAGTGCTAGTTTGATATATTCTACTGCTATTCAGTGTGTACCAATGGACTATGATGTGCTAGTAACTAGTCCATTAGGCCAGGAGGTCAGGGTAAATAGATTATATAGGGATTGTCCTCTGGTGATTCAAGGACACGCTTTTCTGTCTAATTTGATTAAAATGCCCTTCAAAGATTATGACATTATCTTGGGCATGGATTGGTTAGCCAGGCATCATGCAATGATTGATCAGAGATCAAGATACCACTTTTGGTCTCCCTCAGTATGGTGATGTAGTAATACATGGGGAGAGGCAGTTATTGCCATCAAACATTATTTCAGCTGCACTAGCCAGAAAAATGATTAGGAAGGGGTGTGAGGCATACTTGGCACATGTGATAGACACCCAAGTGGGTAGTCCAGCAATGAGGGACATCCCTACGGTATGCGACTTTTCGGATGTATTTCCTAATGAATTGCCAGGATTACCTCCAGAAAGGGAAGTGCAGTTTGAAATTGATGTTATGCCTGGTGTAGATCCAATCTCCATAACGCCATATAGAATGGCACCAGTAGAACTAAAAGAATTGAAAGTGCAATTACAAGAGCTGCTTGACAAGGGCTTTATCCGCCCTAGTGTGTCACCTTGGGGAGCGCCAGTGTTGTTTGTAAAGAAGAAGGATGGCACTCTCTGGTTATGCATTGACTATCAGCAGTTGAATAGGGTGACAATAAAGAACAGATACCCATTGCCCCGCATTGATGACTTGTTTGATCAGTTGAGGGGTGTAGCTGTATTCTCCAAAATTGACCTGAGATCAGGTTAGTATCAGCTAAAAGAACAAGAGCAGAGTATTTCTAAAATGGCCTTTAAAACCCGCTATGGCCATTATGACTTCTTGGTCATGCCATTCGAGTTAACTAATGCTCCTGCTGCTTTTATGGATCTGATGAACACTATCTTTAGACCATACCTCGATCAGTTTGTTGTGGTATTCATAAATGATATATTGGTTTATTCGAGGAATGCAGAAGAGCATGATAGACATCTGCGCATTGTACTGCAAACTTTGAGGGAGAAATAGCTATACGCCAAATTGTCGAAGTGTGAATTTTGGCTGAAAAATATATCTTTCTTGGGGCATGCAGTATCGGTAGAGGGCATCAAGGTAGATCCAAGTAAGACAGAAGCTGTCCTTAATTGAAAGCCACCCAGAAATATCACAGAGATTCGCAGTTTTTTGGGTTAAGCTGGATACTACCGTCGATTTGTAAAGGGATTCTCCATGTTGGCATCTCCATTGACTAAGCTGCTTAGGAAAGATGTGAAATTCCAGTGGACAGAAAAATGCTAGCAGAGTTTTGATGAATTGAAGAGATGTTTGACTGAAGCTCCAGTCCTGACTTTACCTATACCAGGTAAAGAATAGACAGTTTATAGTGATACTTCTCACAATGGGTTAGGCTGTGTGTTGATGCAAGATCGAAATGTCATTGCCTATGCATCAAGTTAGCTGAAACCGCATGAGATGAATTATCCGACACACGACTTAGAGCTTGCAGCTATTGTGTTTGCTCTTAAGATCTGGAGGCACTATTTGTATGAGGAGAAATGCTACATCTACACATATCATAAGAGTTTGAAGTATTTGGACACCTAGAAAGAACTGAATTTGAGACAGAGGAGATGGTTAGAGTTGATAAAAGATTATGATTGTTTGATAGACTACCAGCCAGGAAAAGCTAATATTGTGGCTGACGCTTTAAGTCGCAAGACTATGGCAAGTCTACAGGTTACTCCTTTGTCTATGGTACATGAGTTGAGATCATTACATGCCAGTTTAGAGATTAATGATGAGGGCCAGACAATAGTTGCATGGCATGTACAGCCAGTGTTGGTTGATCAGATCAGAATGGCTGCTCAGAATAATTGAAAGTATCAAAAATTGCTAGAAGAAGTCTGGTAAGGCAAGAAATTAGAATTCTCAAGAAGAGATGATGGTCTATTGCTACACCAGGGTAGAATGTGTGTTCCTAATGATGTTGATTTGAGGCAGATCATTTTGAAAGAAGCACATAAGTCTCCTTTTTCCATGCACCCTGGTGGTACAAAAATGTATGGAGGGCTAAAGGAGCATTACTGGTGGATGGGTATGAAAAGAGATGTGGCCGAATTTGTTTCCAAGTGCCTAACTTGTCAGTAAGTGAAGGCAGAGTATCAAGTACCAATTGGGTTGTTACATCCACTTTCAGTACCAGAATGGAAATAGGAGAGAATAACTATGGATTTTGTGATGGGACTTCCAAGGACACAGAAGAGTCATGATGCAGTTTGGGTCATTGTTGATAGACTAACCAAGTCTGCTCATTTTCTGCCTGTTCGGATGGACTATAGTCTAGAAAGATTGGCCAAATTGTATATTGATGAGATAGTAAGACTGCATGGAGTGCCAGTATCCATCGTATCAGATAGAGATCCTAGGTTCACTTTTAGATTCTGGAGTAGTCTTCAAAGAGCCCTAGGAACTAGATTGAACTTCAGTATGGTTTTCCACCAATAGACAGATGGCCAGTCTAAGAGGGTAATTCAGATCCTGGAGGACATGTTATGGGCTTGTGTGATTGAATTTGAGGGCAGTTGGGACATACACTTGCCTTTGATTGAGTTTGCTTACAACAACAGCTACCAATCAAGCATTAGGCTGCCTCCATATGAAGCTTTATATGGCAGAAAATGCAGAACTCCCCTATGTTGGGATGAAGTAGGTAAAAGAAAGATGATTGGGCCAGAAATTGTTCAGCAAACTGAAGAGAAAATCAGATTAATCAGAGATCGACTGAAGGCTGCATCAGACCGTCAAAAGTCCTATATTGATCTGAAGAAGCGAGATATTGAGTATGCAGTGGGTGAGAAAGTATTTCTCAAGGTTTCTCCTTGGAAGAAAATTATAAGATTCAGCAAAAAGGGGAAACTGAGTCCTCGTTTCATTGGGCCATATGAGGTTCTGGAAAGAGTGGGTCCTTTGGCATATTGGTTAGCACTACCTCCAGAGTTAGAAAAGATACATAATGTCTTCTATGTATCTATGTTGAGGAGGTATCGATCAGACCCATCTCATATACTACAAGTAGAAGAAATTGAAGTGAATCCAGACCTTACATATGAAGAAGAACCCATAGAGATTCTAGCTTATGAGATGAAACAGCTACGGAATAAGCAGATCCCGTTAGTGAAAGTGCTGTGGAACCATCATTCGGGCCAGGAGGCTACTTGGGAACGAGATGAGGACATAAGGAGACAGCACCCACAGCTAGGGCTGAGCAGAATTCGGTTCAAACCGAAAAACTGAACCAAACCGAGTCAATTCGGTTCAATCGGTTTGATTTTAAAATTTAATCGGTTCGGTTCGGTTTTAATTTATAAAAATTTTGGTTATTTCGGTTTAGTTCGGTTTTGAAGAGAAAAAAATCAGTTAAACTGAACCGAACCGAATAGTGATTTATATAGTCAAATCGAACCGAATTGATTTTTGAATTAATTTATGAATTATATTTAATTTTATATATATATTAATTGTTTAATTTCATTGATTAATGGTTATTAGGTTCAAACCAAAATTAAAATTAGATCAAATAATTTGAAAATCAAATCCAAATTAAAAAATAAATCAAAAATCAAACCGATCAGTTTAAACCGAACAGAACCTAAATAAAGCGGTTCAGTTCGATTCGATTTTTCACCAATTTTGATTCGGTTCGTTTTCTAAAATTGACGGTTTATAATTTAATTCGGTTCGGTTCGGTTCGGTTCGGTTTGAACCGATTGCTCACCCCTACCCACAGCTGTTCAGAGATTGATACCAGGTAAAATTTCGAGACGAAATTTATTTTAAGGGGGGGAGAATTGTAACACCACTATTTGCATGACCTGGTATATTTTACTGTTCCGGTGACCGATGTCGATCCGGACAACTGAGGGGATTAGAACCACACTTAAGACAACTAGATAAGCCCTGAACACAAATAATTAGTAATTGTCAATTAGTTAAGTATAAATAAGAAAAACAGAACACAAGAAGTTAAATGAGCCGAGAGTCACAGCGATGGGTGACCTTTTCGGGAAGGACTGCGAGGTCGATTGAAACTCAAATTTCGAACCATAAAATATGATGCCGCGGTCCTTAGGACTATTGCGAACACAGTGGAAAAGAGAAAATCATGAAAAAAGAATTGTTAAGCCAGTCAAATAATTAAGTCAAGGATCCGAAAGAAATATTGATTTATTTGCAAACCGGGTCGAACCGGCGATGGGCAATTTGGTCAATTGACCCCGAGAGCTGACTCCTGACCTAACTGTCAAATAAAATCAGAGAAAAGAAAATTTCGGAATCGGAAATTAAATTAAAGAACTAATGAAAAAATAAATAGAAAAAAATAAAAAGAAAATGAAAAAGGTGAAGAGAGATGACATCATGCATGACATCATGCATGATGCCATAAATATTATAATTAAAAATTAAATTTATGGTGTGGTCTTCCTAAAGACATAAAAAAAAAAGAAAGAAAGAAAAAAAAAAAGAAACTTATCTTTTTCATTGCCGTCCCATACCTCTCTCTCCCTCACCCTCACTTTCCTCCATTAAAGCTCATTTTGAGCTTGAAGAACCACTTGATCTAGCCATAAATCCCATAGTCCCCTTAATTAAACTTGGTCTTTTAGTCTTGATAAGAAGCTTGAGTAAAAAAGAAAGAAGAAAAGATGAAGGGAATTGAAGTTTTGGAAATCCAAAGTAAGGTTAGTATGCAAACTTAACACTTTTAGTTTGATTCTTACATTTTTAACTTATTGAACTTGGAAATAAACTTTAAATGAAAAGAAAATTTTTGTTGAGGGACCATATGTGAATTCGGCCAGCTTGATAGGGTGTTGGATTTCATAGTGTTTAGTTAAACTAAACATGAATTAGAGCTTAAATAAGGTTGAATATGTGATTAGTGTAATGATTTGATTAAGGAATTGATCAATGGCATGAACTAGGGTTTTGGCATCTAGGGTTTTGGAGACAAAAATGTGGGAATGTGTTAAATGGTGTGTTGGACTTGGTTTGCGGTGAGAAATGGTCATTTGTGACCAATTGGAGTATGTTAGAACTGTTGGAACCAATTGCAAATTCGGATTGTTTAGGGTCATGCTGCAGGCAGTAGGACCAAGGTCCATTTGAGGGACCAAAACTGAAAATTTACAAGTCCAATTGGTATGGGACCAATTGGGAATGAAAATAGACACAAAATGGAACATTTTTCATTTAGGAATCATGCCCAAAAAGTGACCAAAACCTAGTGAACAAATTGACCAAATTCTGACTTAGGCAATCTGACCTGTACAAAAATGACCAAATGAACAGTATTTGTTCATTTGGCCATAACTTGGGCTAGGCAGGTCTAAATGACCTGAAATTTTACCAGTGGAAAGCTGAGTTATAGACCTAAAGCTTTCATGAGGAGCACAAACCCAAATTATGCCCTTAACAAAGTCATTTAGCCACCCAAATTTTGTGACCTAAAACTGCCAGAACCAGTTTGGTGCCCAAAAATCTGAGTTAAGTCCAATCTGGCAGCCATGATTCAAATGGCTATAACTTGAGCTACAAAACTCCAAATGGAGTGATTCAAAAAGGAGAATAAAGTTAAGACATTAAGGAACAATTTCTATGAAGAAAACTTAGCCCAATTCTAACAGCAAAATGACCAATGGAATAGTGCAACCTAAGATACCAAAACTGAAAATTGGCAATTTTGCCTAAAAGAACTAAGTTTTGAGAAAACAACTAAAACCAACAAAATTGTTGAGCAAAATGTGGTATGTGAGTATAGTTGGAGTTCCCATACCTTTTAAGCATAAGAAAGTCAATATTTTGACTTGAATAGTATCATGAATTGTAACCTTAACATGAAATTTGCAAGAATGTAAGTTTAAAAATATTAGAATTAGTTATTGGAATTGTTATGAAGTAAAGATACTGAGACACTATAAATTTTGTGTTTCAGCTGAAAAAGACTTGGAAGGTCTGAGAGACTGAGTCAAGGCCTAGAGGCGACTCACGTCAGGTTTGTGCACAATAAACCCTATTTCAGCATTTTATCCTTGAAAATTTGATTTAGTACGCATTATGAGTTTAAGAACTTTTGTGTTGCCACTTTGTGATGAAATTGTAACTTTGGAAATTGATTTAATTTTTGTATTTAATATTTGAATAAAATGTTTGAAATGGATTTCTAATTCACACTTAGCATGACAGTGCCTTATTATTCCTCCTCCATTTATGGGGTTGAGATCGATTATTTTCCTCCCTCTCTGGTTTACCAATTGAGGTTGTAGATCGGATGAGTACTCATTAGCTAGCTAGCCACCTCCCTCATTGATTTTGATTAGTGGGGTTGTAGATTACTTTGTCGTGGTGTACAACACGGCATTGATCAGAAATTTTGTGTCATAGCTTAAGTTGTGTATGAATTGGCAATGCTATGTTTATTAAATTATTTGACCAAAATTGTGCTATAATGAGATTTGATAAATTGTGAAATGTGATTATGAAATATTCAAATTGTGAATTTGTCAAGGAATGTTTTATGTAACTGCATTTTAATTTTTATTGTGCACTACTGATTATTTTTATACTCAGCAATAGCTTATTTTTTTGTCGCAGATAAAGGCAAGGAAAAAGCAGCAGAGTGAACTGCTGGATTGGCAAGAACTTCTTTGATCACTTTTGTACGGGTATTTATTTATACCCTTGTAATTATTTGATATAAATATTGTAATGTTTTATGTATCAATGTAAAGTTGAGCAGTTGTATAATAAATTGTAATAATATTATTTTTGTATTTTATATCTGTAAATTAAACTTGTGAATGTAAAGTAGCTTTATTGAATGAAATGATGAAATATTTTGAGATGACAAACTTGGATTAAATTGTGGAATTATTTTGAAGTGATTTGATTTGAGAATTTTGAGTTGATTTGGGTTAGGAGTTGTGGAAAAATTTATTGGAAGTGTTTTTCTCAGGTATTTGAAGAACTGTTTTCTCAAAATACAGACGGCACTCTGCTGAAATTTTTATAAAATTTGTGGAAAAATTAAAATGGGCAAAAGTTTTAACTAGTTTTGAAACTTCAATTAAATGATTTTAATTCCTACCCAAATGCTCACCACTTTCAAAATATAAGAAAATGGTTTTAAAATCCCTTGTAGTGTACTTAATGAATTATCGGTAGGTGAAGTTCGGTAGTTTATTAGATATTCTATGGGATCATGTTATGCCTTACAGAGGGGTAAAGTATGACAAAACGGGTAAATTGGCACTGGCTACCAAGTATCTCGGGCCGTCACACCATCGGTCACATATGTATCTCCCGGTGTGCAACAGAACGACTAATAAGCTGTAATAATTATTGAGCACTAGGCCAGGTATCACCATAATATCAGAATGGCTAAAAGCCATAAAATCACAGAATAACATAATGCCATGTGCAGTATTGCTAACTGAACCCTATTGGCATGCTAACCTATCCAAACCAATCTTACTAGGTGTACTAGGGCGCATTTCAAAGTTATTAATTGAATTTTTATGCTTTACATATAAGGTTACTATTCATTTTACTATTTAGGTCAAATTATTGACTTTCCAATGCATAATAGCTACATGAGTCCTAATCACATAAATTTACCACATTTTAGTTCCCAAAAGTGTTGGCATTAGTTGCCAATCCATACTTCTAACCAATGGATGATAAATCAGAAATTTCAGTTTTGGGTGCTAGAGTTTACTATTCCATTAGGCTATTCTACATTGAGAATATGGCCAAATGTTCTTTATCAAAGTTGTTCCTTATTGTTTCTAGTTACACTTCACTTTTTGAATCACTTCATTTGGAGTTTTGTATCTCAAGTTATGGCCTAAACACCATAACTGGCCGGATTGCAATTTTTCTAGAATTTTTTGGCAGAATCAATTCTGTAATTTTTGTACACTGATTGCAGGTTAGTTTTTGGACATGTTATGGTCAAAATTTGGGTTTGCTTTCTTCATGAAAGTTGTAGGGCTATGTCTCAGCTTTCTATCGATATAAAATTCAGGTCAATTGGACCTTTCTACACTGAGTTATGACCAAATGAATGAATACTATTCATTTGGTTATTTTGCCCAGGCAGAATGTAAGTTACCTAGATTTGGTCAATTTTTAGGGCATCCTATATTTAGTTTCTGGACAAAGTTCCTTCACCAAAATTGTGCCATTACGTGTCTAATTTCATGTCCAATTGGCCTTGCACCAATTGAATCTACACAACCCAAGTTATAGCTGCCCAAATGTGCTGAACTCACATTCAGACCTGTAGGGCACTCAAGGTAGCACAACCAACCTCAAATCCCAAGCTACCATTCACTTCAATTCCTCATTATACTAAGCCAAATGGTCACTAATTGACCATTAGAACTTCTATTTACCAACATATAAGTAGAATCCCAAGTTTTCCCCCAAACCCTAACTCCAACAACTTCAATGCTTCATATACATGCAATCAATGAGTTAAGGCATCAAGTTCATATTCAATGGTAGCCATGTATAACTATAATTCATTAAAATTAAAGGAACCCTAATGTACCCTAAGGTTGCTAAAATTTGATGAAATTCAACCATGCAAAAATTATTTAAATTAGCTTAGTTTCATACTCAATTCATATTCTCCATGATGTATACACAAAGTAATTAAGACTAATTGGCACTAACCTTGATTTAGCTAATTCCCAAAGCTTGAGAACTCCTCTTTTTCTCTTTCTTTTTGCTGCCCAAGACTTGCTCTAGGTGTAAGGGTAAATATTTGTGAAGGGAAGCTAGGGTTTTGGGGTGATTTGGGTGGTGAACTCAAGCTTGATCAAAGCTTCCATGAATGTTTTCTTTCCTCTCTCTCTCTCTCTCTATGGTGCGGCTGCCCAAGATGGAAGATGACTTTTATTTTTTTTTTTCTTTTCTTATCCCTCTTTAAGTCTTCTTAAGTGTATTTGCTGAAGTCCAATTGGTGGACAATTTTTATTTCACATTTATGACATCATCTAGGTGATGTCATAACTCTATTTTCCATTTCAATTTTTTTTTTCCATTTTCAATCTTCTTTTCTTCACTCATTTTTAATTTAATTTCTAAGAAATATTTATTCATATTTTATGTATTATATTTTATTTACTTAATTGGACAAGTTGATCAAAAATCATCTTTGAAGACAAAATGACCAAAATGTCCTCTGTTTAGCTTAATGAGCTAAAATTGTTTGTACCAATTGAAAAAATTTTCTAAGCATTTTCCTGGCATTTCAATGCCATAGAAACCTTAATGACTCTTCTCTGGATTCCCAAAAATTATTTTATGAATTTTCTGTGACACCCCTTACCCGACTACAGTGTAGCCGAGCAAGTTATGCCACTCAGTGTGCCGAGCACTCTAGTCTATCTTAATTCATTTTTATCATAGTTTTGAAAATAACTTGTGAAATATAATTCATTTATTGAAATTGTAATTTATTTGAGGATCCGAAAATTTTATAGAAAATTCGGCATGGTACCGGCTAAAAATGGAGAAAACCGTTCTTCGGAACCTGTGAAAAACACTTCCTATATTCTTATTCATTCATCTCAACTCCATTTATCAAAATCTCAATATTTTTCAGTTCACATTCATTTCTCAATCATTCATCTCATTTGTTAATCATGTACAAGTCATAAATAGACATTCACTCTTCCATTCACAAATACAATTTTCATTATTTACATGAACATCAAAATATGTTACACAGATCCAAATACATATGAGAAGATAAAAATTTAGTTACAAAATATCAAAATGACACCTAGTGTCCTACCAATGCATTGCAGGTGACGAGGTGACACGGACACTATGCAGAACTGTGAACTGCCTTACCGAATCTGTGGTCTACTGGGCCCTCTGTCCAAATCTTCGCACTACGTTGCAAAGCGACGCGCTAAGCATAAAGCTTAGTGGTGCCAATAATACAAGAAAATATAATATGCAAATAAAAATAATAATTTCCTTGCTACTGTGTTCATAAGAAATGAATAATTACTAACTTATTGTTTAGTCGAGGGCTAATCATGTTTTATGATATTAACTTCTTCATGCATTTCGTTAATTATTTTCTTCATGATCTTGAGCTTCTTTATATTTTTGTAATCATTCCTGATACTTAATTTTTGTATTTTCTTTAATAATCAGTTCATTCACAGTTTCCATGCCCAAGTAACCTATACTGAACGATCGGATCGATAACGGTCGTTGGCACCGACACCGCGGTTTCGCCGTCATACCATGGGACGCAGTAACGCCAACCATGTATGTCAAGATGGCTAAAAAGCCATGATATCACATAATCGGGCATAAAAGCCATGAATACGGGCATAAAAGCCATGAATACGGGCATAAAGCCATGAACACAGGCATAAAGCCTTTCGCAGTACTGCTAAAACAATACCCTATTGGCATGCCAATCTATCCAAACCAATCACATTAGGCCTACTAGGGCATTTTGCACTTTTAAGTTTCACAATTTTTGAATTTCAAGTTTTCATGTCACTATTCATTTCATTAGTCAACTAAAATGTTGACTTTTGCATAAACAATAAGTACATTGGTTTTGACACTCCCAACATACCACATTTTGCATTCAAAACTTGTTGGTTTTAGTCACTTTCTCAAAGCTTAGGTCATTTTGGCAAAATTGCCAATTTTTGGTTTTGGTGTCACTATTCACCTCATTGGTCAACAAAAATGTTGACTTTTGGATAGAAAATAGGTGTATTGGTTTTAACACCTCAAACATACCACATTTTGTATTTAAAACTTATTGGTATTGGTTGCCAATACCATTTCTAAGCTTAATGCTAATTGAACAAAATTTTCAGATTTGGTGCTTCATCTTTACTGTTCCATTTGTTATTTTTACAGTGGGAATTTGAGGAAATGGCAAACATGAAAGTTGTTCCTTATTCTGTCTAGTTGAATTTCCTTTTTTGAATCACTCCATTTGGAGTTTTGTAGCTCAAGTTATGGCCAAAATAAGTTTACAGTTTACGTGCACTGTTCATGCTGCACTTTTGGGTTTTGGCAGATTTTGGTCCAACTTTGGTCAGTAATTTGATCAAGTTAAGTTTATAATTTGGCCTAACTTTCTTCATATGAAATGTTCTACTATGCCTTAGGTTTTCATCGGTTCAAGAATCGCCTAAATCCGAGTTTTCTAGAGAGAGTTATAGCCATCCAAACATTACTGCTCAAATGAAAATTCTGGAAATCTCAGTACAGTAAACTTCATTTTGCTCAATGATTTGATTAGGTTCTGGTCATAATTTGGGGTAGGTTTCTTCATGAAAGTTGTTTGTCTATGTCTTAACTTGTTGCTGTAAAAATTTCAGATCAATTGACCATTTCTACAGTGAATTATGGCCAAATGAACAGTTACTGTTCATTTGGTCATTCTGCAGGGGCTGTTTGCAGGGTATCCGGATTGGGGCCAACTTTTCGTCCTCTTGCTTTCGTCTTTTGGGCATGGTTTCTTCAGCAAAAATGTGCCATTATAAGCCTAGTTTCTTGTCCAATTGGCCAAACACCAATTGGACCAACACAGCCCAAGCTATGGCAGTCCAAGTGGACTGAAATTTTAGTCACCCTGCTGCACTCACAAGGCAGCATGCTCCTTCACTTTGCCATGCTACATTTCAGTCCAATTTATGGCCAACTTACCTAAAATGGTCACTAATTGACCATTAAAATGTTCTCTAATAATTTCCCAAGCTAAATCCAAGTTTCACTCCCAAACCCTAGCTCATTTTCAAGGATTACACCAATTACCTTAGTTAGCACACCAATTCATCATACATATATATATATACCTTAAACATCATCTTTAGTCCACTCTAAGTCCATCAAAAACACTTAATCTTGTTCCTCCCTAGGGCTGCCAAAATTCATTGTATACATACACATAAATTCCATTCATTTAATTCACAAATTCTTGCTTATTTTAGGTCTCTAATCATGGAAAGAGAAAGATGTATGCATAATAGGCACTAACCTCACTTTAACCTCTTGTAGGGCAGATTTCTCCAAGCTAAAACTTCACATTCCTTCCTTTTCTAGGCTGACAAACACTTCCCAAGAGGTAGAGACAAGTTTTTAGTGAAGGGACTTAGGGTTTTATAGTGCAAATTCATGGGAAAATGGAAGTAATTAAAGAAAACTTCCATGGAGGGTTATGGAGGAGAGGATCACGTTTTGAAGAAGAAGATGGCTGCTTGTTTTTGGTCTTCCTTGGTCTTTATTTATCTCTTTTATTAATTAGTCAAATGGTTACTTAATTGTGATTGGTTATGACTTTTAAATGACATCATCAAGATATCATAAATTGCTTTTTATTTCATTTTCCTTTTCTTTTATGCACTACTCATTTCCAATTTCATTTTTAGCAATATTTATTCATATTTTATGTCATATTAATTATTTATTTAACTGGAGAAGTCGGCCAAAAATTACCTCTGAAGGCGAAATGACCAAAATGCCCTCCGTTTGGCTTAACGGGTCAAAATTGTCTGTACCGATTGAAAAATTTTTCTAAATATTTTCTTGGCATTCTAATGCCATAGGAACCTCAATGACCCTTCTCTGGAGTCCCAAAAATTATTTTATGAATTTTTCCTCGGGTCTAGGGCTCCTCGTTGCGAGAACCGCAACTTACCTCTGGTTACCCATCGCTTGGGCACCGGCTCATTTGACTTAGTTGCATTTTATTTCTAAAATTTTTACTAAATTTTTCTTATTAATATTTGAGTTAATCATGGTTTCTGACTTTAGTTTAAATATTTTTCCGGACGTTCTAGCTGTCCGGATCGACACCGGTCATCGGAACAGTAGAATGTACGGAGTTGCTACAGTGAGGGTGTTACAATTCTTCCCCTCTAATAAAAATTTCGTTCTCGAAATTTATCCGGTGTAAATAGTCGAGGGGCTATTACCTCCTTATTTCTTCACCTTTCCGTGTTATCATACTTCACTTTCTCCTAGTCTCAATCCTATCCTCAAACAGTTATGTACTCATCCTTTTTCATATTAAATACAGTCTCCTTCTCATCTCCATTCACTATCTCATTGTCTCTTCACTCTCTTATTCCATACCTTAACCTAAAGTAAACAAGAAATACAGATCTGCAATAGTGTCACCTCTACTCATATGAATGCAATGCATGATATGCAATCTATCTAGGTCCAGAAACGCCTAAACCGCGCTCTGATACCACTAAATGTGACACCCCTTACCCGACTACAGTGTAGCCGAGCAAGTTATGCCACTCAGTGTGCCGAGCACTCTATTCTATCTTAATTCATTTTTATCATAGTTTTGAAAATAACTTGTGAAATATAATTCATTTATTGAAATTGTAATTTATTTGAGGTTCCGAAAATTTTATAGAAAATCCGGCATGGTACCGGCTAAAAATGGAGAAAACAGTTCTTCGGAACCTGTGAAAAACACTTCCTATATTCTTATTCATTCATCTCAACTCCATTTATCAAAATCTCAATATTTTTCAGTTCACATTCATTTCTCAATCATTCATCTCATTTGTTAATCATGTACAAGTCATAAATAGACATTCACTCTTCCATTCACAAATACAATTTTCATTATTTACATGAACATCAAAATATGTTACATAGATCCAAATACATATGAGAAGATAAAAATTTAGTTACAAAATATCAAAATGACACCTAGTGTCCTACCAATACACTGCAGGTGATGAGGTGACACGGACACTATGCAAAACTGTGAACTGCCTTACCGAATCTGTCGTCTACTGGGCCCTCTGTCGAAATCTTCAGTACCTACGCGTTGCAAAAGCGACGCGCTAAGCATAAAGCTTAGTGGTGCCAATAATACAAGAAAATATAATATGCAAATAAAAATAATAATTTCCTTGCTACTGTGTTCATAAGAAATGAATAATTACTAAATTATTGTTTAGTCGAGGGCTAATCATGTTTTATGATATTAACTTCTTCATGCATTTCGTTAATTATTTTCTTCATGATCTTGAGCTTCTTTGTATTTTTGTAATCATTCCTGATACTTAATTTTTGTATTTTCTTTAATAATCAGTTCATTCACAGTTATACTTTTCCATGCCCAAGTAACCTATACTGAACGACCAGACTGGATAACGGGTCGTTGGCACTGGACACCGCGGTGCCTCGGGCCGTCATACCATGGGACGCAGAACGTCAACCATGTATGCAGTCAGTATGGCTAAAAAGCCATGATATCACATAATCGGGCATAAAAGCCATGAATACGGGCATAAAAGCCATGAATACGGGCATAAAGCCATGAACACAGGCATAAAGCCTTTCGCAGTACTGCTAAAACAATACCCTATTGGCATGCCAATCTATCCAAACCAATCACATTAGGCCTACTAGGGCATTTTGCACTTTTAAGTTTCACAATTTTTGAATTTCAAGTTTTCATGTCACTATTCATTTCATTAGTCAACTAAAATGTTGACTTTTGCATAAACAATAGGTACATTGGTTTTGACACTCCCAACATACCACATTTTGCATTCAAAACTTGTTGGTTTTAGTCACTTTCTCAAAGCTTAGGTCATTTTGGCAAAATTGCCAATTTTTGGTTTTGGTGTCACTATTCACCTCATTGGTCAACAAAAATGTTGACTTTTGGATAGAAAATAGGTGTATTGGTTTTAACACCCCAAACATACCACATTTTGTATTTAAAACTTGTTGGTATTGGTTGCCAATACCATTTCTAAGCTTAATGCTAATTGAACAAAATTTTCAGATTTGGTGCTTCATCTTTACTGTT
Source organism: Hevea brasiliensis (assembly GCF_030052815.1). Lineage (NCBI taxonomy): Eukaryota > Viridiplantae > Streptophyta > Magnoliopsida > Malpighiales > Euphorbiaceae > Hevea > Hevea brasiliensis. The sequence goes on along the minus strand of NC_079497.1, from coordinate 84,093,925 downwards.
CCATTTGTTATTTTTACAGTGGGAATTTGAGGAAATAGCAAACATGAAAGTTGTTCCTTATTCTGTCTAGTTGAATTTCCTTTTTTGAATCACTCCATTTGGAGTTTTGTAGCTCAAGTTATGGCCAAAATAAGTTTACTGTTTACGTGCACTGTTCATGCTGCACTTTTGGGTTTTGGCAGATTTTGGTCCAACTTTGGTCAGTAATTTGATCAAGTTAAGTTCATAATTTGGCCTAACTTTCTTCATATGAAATGTTCTACTATGCCTTAGGTTTTCATCGGTTTAAGAATCGCCTAAATCCGAGTTTTCTAGAGAGAGTTATAGCCATCCAAACATTACTGCTCAAATGAAAATTCTGTAAATCTCAGTACAGTAAACTTCACTTTGCTCAATGATTTGATTAGGTTCTGGTCATAATTTGGGGTAGGTTTCTTCATGAAAGTTGTTTGTCTATGTCTTAACTTGTTGCTGTAAAAATTTCAGATCAATTGACCATTTCTACAGTGAATTATGTCCAAATGAACAGTTACTGTTCATTTGGTCATTCTGCAGGGGCTGTTTGCAGGGTATCCGGATTGGGGCCAACTTTTCGTCCTCTTGCTTTCGTCTTTTGGGCATGGTTTCTTCAGCAAAAATGTGCCATTATAAGCCTAGTTTCTTGTCCAATTGGCCAAACACCAATTGGACCAACACAGCCCAAGCTATGGCAGTCCAAGTGGACTGAAATTTTAGTCACCCTGCTGCACTCACAAGGCAGCATGCTCCTTCACTTTGCCATGCTACATTTCAGTCCAATTTATGGCCAACTTACCTAAAATGGTCACTAATTGACCATTAAAATGTTCTCTAATAATTTCCCAAGCTAAATCCAAGTTTCACTCCCAAACCCTAGCTCATTTTCAAGGATTACACCAATTACCTTAGTTAGCACACCAATTCATCATACATATATATATATACCTTAAACATCATCTTTAGTCCACTCCAAGTCCATCAAAAACACTTAATCTTGTTCCTCCCTAGGGCTGCCAAAATTCATTGTATACATACACATAAATTCCATTCATTTAATTCACAAATTCTTCCTTATTTTAGGTCTCTAATCATGGAAAGAGAAAGATGTATGCATAATAGGCACTAACCTCACTTTAACCTCTTAGAGGGCAGATTTCTCCAAGCTAAAACTTCACTTTCCTTCCTTTTCTAGGCTTCCAAACACTTCCCAAGAGGTAGAGACAAGTTTTTAGTGAAGGGACTTAGGGTTTTATAGTGCAAATTCATGGGAAAATGGAAGTAATTAAAGAAAACTTCCACGGAGGGTTATGGAGGAGAGGATCACATTTTGAAGAAGAAGATGGCTGCTTGTTTTTGGTCTTCCTTGGTCTTTATTTATCTCATTTATTAATTAGTCAAATGGTTACTTAATTGTGATTGGTTATGGCTTTTAAATGACATCATCAAGATATCATGAATTGCTTTTTATTTCATTTTCCTTTTCTTTTATCCACTACTCATTTCCAATTTCATTTTTAGTAATATTTATTCATATTTTATGTCATATTAATTATTTACTTAACTGGACAAGTCGGCCAAAAATTACCTCTGAAGGCGAAATGACCAAAATGCCCTCCGTTTGGCTTAATGGGTCAAAATTGTCTGTACCGATTGAAAAATTTTTCTAAATTTTTTCTTGGCATTCTAATGCCATAGGAACCTCAATGACCCTTCTCTGGAGTCCCAAAAATTATTTTATGAATTTTTCCCCGGGTCTAGGGCTCCTCGTTGCGAGAACCGCAACTTACCTCTGGTTACCCATCGCTTGGGCACCGACTCATTTGACTTAGTTGCATTTTATTTCTAAAATTTTTACTAAATTTTTCTTATTAATATTTGAGTTAATCATGGTTTCTGACTTTAGTTTAAATATTTTTCCGGACGTTCTAGCTGTCCGGACCGACACCGGTCACCGGAACAGTAGAATGTACGGAGTTGCTACAGTGAGGGTGTTACAATTCTTCCCCTCTAATAAAAATTTCGTCCTCGAAATTTATCCGGTGTAAATAGTCGAGGGGCTATTACCTCCTTATTTCTTCACCTTTCCGTGTTATCATACTTCACTTTCTCCTAGTCTCAATCCTATCCTCAAACAGTTATGTACTCATTCTTTTTCATCTTAAATACAGTCTCCTTCTCATCTCCATTCACTATCTCATTGTCTCTTCACTCTCTTATTCCATACCTTAACCCAAAGTAAACAAGAAATACAGATCTGCAATAGTGTCACCTCTACTCATATGAATGCAATGCATGATCTGCAATCTATCTAGGTCTAGAAACGCCTAAACCGCGCTCTGATACCACTAAATGTGACACCCCTTACCCGACTACAGTGTAGCCGAGCAAGTTATGCCACTCAGTATGCCGAGCACTCTATTCTATCTTAATTCATTTTTATCATAGTTTTGAAAATAACTTGTGAAATACAATTCATTTACTGAAATTGTAATTTATTTGAGGTTCCGAAAATTTTATAGAAAATCCGGCACGGTACCGGCTAAAAATGGAGAAAACCGTTCTTCGGAACCTGTGAAAAACACTTCCTATATTCTTATTCATTCATCTCAACTCCATTTATCAAAATCTCAATATTTTTCAGTTCACATTCATTTCTCAATCATTCATCTCATTTGTTAATCATGTACAAGTCATAAATAGACATTCACTCTTCCATTCACAAATACAATTTTCATTATTTACATGAACATCAAAATATGTTACATAGATCCAAATACATATGAGAAGATAAAAATTTAGTTACAAAATATCAAAATGACACCTAGTGTCCTACCAATGCACTGCAGGTGACGAGGTGACACGGACACTATGCGAATCGTGAACCGCCTTACCGAATCTGTGGTCTCATGGGCCCTCTGTCCAAATCTTGATTACCTACGGCGTTGCAAAGCGACGCTAAGCATAAAGCTTAGTGGTGCCAATAATACAAGAAAATATAATATGCAAATAAAAATAATAATTTCCTTGCTACTGTCTTCATAAGAAATGAATAATTACTAACTTATTGTTTAGTCGAGGGCTAATCATGTTTTATGATATTAACTTCTTCATGCATTTCGTTAATTATTTTCTTCATGATCTTGAGCTTCTTTGTATTTTTGTAATCATTCCTGATACTTAATTTTTGTATTTTCTTTAATAATCAGTTCATTCACAGTTATACTTTTCCATGCCCAAGTAACCTATCTTGAGCATCGGATGGATAACGGTCGTTGGCACCGACACCGCGGTGCCTCGGGCGTCATACCATGGGAGGCGTAACGCCAACCATGTATGCGATCGATATGGCTAAAAAGCCATGATATCACATAATCGGGCATAAAAGCCATGAATACGGGCATAAAAGCCATGAATACGGGCATAAAGCCATGAACACAGGCATAAAGCCTTTCGCAGTACCGCTAAAACAATACCCTATTGGCATGCCAATCTATCCAAACCAATCACATTAGGCCTACTAGGGCATTTTTCACTTTTAAGTTTCACAATTTTTGAATTTCAAGTTTTCATGTCACTATTCATTTCATTAGTCAACTAAAATGTTGACTTTTGCATAAACAATAGGTACATTGGTTTTGACACTCCCAACATACCACATTTTGCATTCAAAACTTGTTGGTTTTAGTCACTTTCTCAAAGCTTAGGTCATTTTGACAAAATTGCCAATTTTTGGTTTTGGTGTCACTATTCACCTCATTGGTCAACAAAAATGTTGACTTTTGGATAGAAAATAGGTGTATTGGTTTTAACACCCCAAACATACCACATTTTGTATTTAAAACTTGTTGGTATTGGTTGCCAATACCATTTCTAAGCTTAATGCTAATTGAACAAAATTTTCAGATTTGGTGCTTCATCTTTACTGTTCCATTTGTTATTTTTACAGTGGGAATTTGAGGAAATGGCAAACATGAAAGTTGTTCCTTATTCTGTCTAGTTGAATTTCCTTTTCTGAATCACTCCATTTGGAGTTTTGTAGCTCAAGTTATGGCTAAAATAAGTTTACTGTTTACGTGCACTGTTCATGCTGCACTTTTGGGTTTTGGCAGATTTTGGTCCAACTTTGGTCAGTAATTTGATCAAGTTAAGTTCATAATTTGGCCTAACTTTCTTCATATAAAATGTTCTACTATGCCTTAGGTTTTCATTGGTTCAAGAATCGCCTAAATCCGAGTTTTCTAGAGAGAGTTATAGCCATCCAAACATTACTGCTCAAATGAAAATTCTGGAAATCTCAGTACAGTAAACTTAACTTTGCTCAATGATTTGATTAGGTTCTGGTCATAATTTGGGGTAGGTTTCTTCATGAAAGTTGTTTGTCTATGTCTTAACTTGTTGCTGTAAAACTTTCAGATTAATTGACCATTTCTACAGTGAAGTATGGCCAAATGAACAGTTACTATTCATTTGGTCATTCTGCAGGGGCTGTTTGCAGGGTATCCGGATTGGGGCCAACTTTTGGTCCTCTTGCTTTGGTCTTTTGGGCATGGTTTCTTCAGCAAAAATGTGCCATTATAAGCCTAGTTTCATGTCCAATTGGCCAAACACCAATTGGACCAACACAGCCCAAGCTATGACAGTCCAAGTGGACTGAAATTTCATTCACCCTGCTGCACTCACAAGGCAGCATGCTCCTTCACTTTGCCATGCTACATTTCAGTCCAATTTATGGCCAACTTACCTAAAATGGTCACTAATTGACCATTAAAATGTTCTCTAATAATTTCCCAAGCTAAATCCAAGTTTCACTCCCAAACCCTAGCTCATTTTCAAGGATTACACCAATTACCTTAGTTAGCACACCAATTCATCATACATATATATATATACCTTAAACATCATCTTTAGTCCACTCTAAGTCCATCAAAAACACTTAATCTTGTTCCTCCCTAGGGCTGCCAAAATTCATTGTATACATACACATAAATTCCATTCATTTAATTCACAAATTCTTGCTTATTTTAGGTCTCTAATCATGGAAAGAGAAAGATGTATGCATAATAGGCACTAACCTCACTTTAACCTCTTGTAGGGCAGATTTCTCCAAGCTAAAACTTCACTTTCCTTCCTTTTCTAGGCTGCCAAACACTTCCCAAGAGGTAGAGACAAGTTTTTAGTGAAGGGACTTAGGGTTTTATAGTGCAAATTCATGGGAAAATGGAAGTAATTAAAGAAAACTTCCATGGAGGGTTATGGAGGAGAGGATCACGTTTTGAAGAAGAAGATGGCTGCTTGTTTTTGGTCTTCCTTGGTCTTTATTTATCTCTTTTATTAATTAGTCAAATGGTTACCTAATTGTGATTGGTTATGGCTTTTAAATGACATCATCAAGATATCATAAATTGCTTTTTATTTCATTTTCCTTTTCTTTTATCCACTACTCATTTCCAATTTCATTTTTAGCAATATTTATTCATATTTTATGTCATATTAATTATTTACTTAACTGGACAAGTCAGCCAAAAATTACCTCTGAAGGCGAAATGACCAAAATGCCCTCCGTTTGGCTTAACGAGTCAAAATTGTCTGTACCGATTGAAAAATTTTTCTAAATATTTTCTTGGCATTCTAATGCCATAGGAACCTCAATGACCCTTCTCTGGAGTCCCAAAAATTATTTTATGAATTTTTCCCCGGGTCTAGGGCTCCTCGTTGCGAGAACCGCAACTTACCTCTGGTTACCCATCGCTTGGGCACCGGCTCATTTGACTTAGTTGCATTTTATTTCTAAAATTTTTACTAAATTTTTCTTATTAATATTTGAGTTAATCATGGTTTCTGACTTTAGTTTAAATATTTTTCCGGACGTTCTAGCTGTCCGGACCGACACCGGTCACCGGAACAGTAGAATGTACGGAGTTGCTACAGTGAGGGTGTTACAATTCTTCCCCTCTAATAAAAATTTCGTCCTCGAAATTTATCCAGTGTAAATAGTCGAGGGGCTATTACCTCCTTATTTCTTCACCTTTCCGTGTTATCATACTTCACTTTCTCCTAGTCTCAATCCTATCCTCAAACAGTTATGTACTCATCCTTTTTCATCTTAAATACAGTCTCCTTCTCATCTCCATTCACTATCTCATTGTCTCTTCACTCTCTTATTCCATACCTTAACCTAAAGTAAACAAGAAATACAGATCTGCAATAGTGTCACCTCTACTCATATGAATGCAATGCATGATATGCAATCTATCTAGGTCCAGAAACGCCTAAACCGCGCTCTGATACCACTAAATGTGACACCCCTTACCCGACTACAGTGTAGCCGAGCAAGTTATGCCACTCAGTGTGCCGAGCACTCTATTCTATCTTAATTCATTTTTATCATAGTTTTGAAAATAACTTGTGAAATATAATTCATTTATTGAAATTGTAATTTATTTGAGGTTCCGAAAATTTTATAGAAAATCCAAAGATGGTAGGCTAAAAATGGAAAATCGTTTCTTGGAACTGTGAAAAATACTTCCTATATTCTTATTCATTCATCTCAACTCCATTTATCAAAATCTCAATATTTTTCAGTTCACATTCATTTCTCAATCATTCATCTCATTTGTTAATCATGTACAAGTCATAAATAGACATTCACTCTTCCATTCACAAATACAATTTTCATTATTTACATGAACATCAAAATATGTTACATAGATCCAAATACATATGAGAAGATAAAAATTTAGTTACAAAATATCAAAATGACACCTAGTGTCCTACCAATGCACTGCAGGTGACGAGGTGACACGGACACTATGCAGAACTGTGAACTGCCTTACCGAATCTGGTGGTCCCTCTGTCCAAATCTTCAGTACCTACGCGTTGCAAAAGCGACGCGCTAAGCATAAAGCTTAGTGGTGCCAATAATACAAGAAAATATAATATGCAAATAAAAATAATAATTTCCTTTCTACTGTCTTCATAAGAAATGAATAATTACTAACTTATTGTTTAGTCGAGGGCTAATCATGTTTTATGATATTAACTTCTTCATGCATTTCGTTAATTATTTTCTTCATGATCTTGAGCTTCTTTGTATTTTTGTAATCATTCCTGATACTTAATTTTTGTATTTTCTTTAATAATCAGTTCATTCACAGTTATACTTTTCCATGCCCAAGTAACCTATACTGAACGACTGGACTGGATAACGGGTCGTTGGCACTGGACACCGCGGTGCCTCGGGCCATCATACCATGGGACGCAGAACGTCAACCATGTATGCAGTCAGTATGGCTAAAAAGCCATGATATCACTTAATCGGGCATAAAAGCCATGAATACGGGCATAAAAGCCATGAATACGGGCATAAAAGCCATGAATACGGGCATAAAGCCATGAACACAGGCATAAAGCCTTTCGCATTACTGCTAAAACAATACCCTATTGGCATGCCAATCTATCCAAACCAATCACATTAGGCCTACTAGGGCATTTTGCACTTTTAAGTTTCACAATTTTTGAATTTCAAGTTTTCATGTCACTATTCATTTCATTAGTCAACTAAAATGTTGACTTTTGCATAAACAATAGGTACATTGGTTTTGACACTCCCAACATACCACATTTTGCATTCAAAACTTGTTGGTTTTAGTCACTTTCTCAAAGCTTAGGTCATTTTGGCAAAATTGCCAATTTTTGGTTTTGGTGTCACTATTCACCTCATTGGTTAACAAAAATGTTGACTTTTGGATAGAAAATAGGTATATTGGTTTTAACACCCCAAACATACCACATTTTGTATTTAAAACTTGTTGGTATTGGTTGCCAATACCATTTCTAAGCTTAATCCTAATTGAACAAAATTTTCAAATTTGGTGCTTCATTTTTACTGTTCCATTTGTTTTTTTTACAGTGGGAATTTGAGGAAATGGCAAACATGAAAGTTGTTCCTTATTCTGTCTAGTTGAATTTCCTTTTTTGAATCACTCCATTTGGAGTTTTGTAGCTCAAGTTATGGCCAAAATAAGTTTACTGTTTACGTGCACTGGTCATGCTGCACTTTTGGGTTTTGGCAGATTTTGGTCCAACTTTGGTCAGTAATTTGATCAAGTTAAGTTCATAATTTGGCCTAACTTTCTTCATATGAAATGTTCTACTATGCCTTAGGTTTTCATCGGTTCAAGAATCGCCTAAATCCGAGTTTTCTAGAGAGAGTTATAGCCATCCAAACATTACTGCTCAAATGAAAATTCTGGAAATCTCAGTACAGTAAACTTCACTTTGCTCAATGATTTGATTAGGTTCTGGTCATAATTTGGGGTAGGTTTCTTCATGAAAGTTGTTTTTCTATGTCTTAACTTGTTTCTGTAAAAATTTCAGATCAATTGACCATTTCTACAGTGAATTATGGCCAAATGAACAGTTACTGTTGATTTGGTCATTCTGCAGGGGCTGTTTGCAGGGTATCCAGAATGGGGCCAACTTTTGGTCCTCTTGCTTTGGTCTTTTGGGCATGGTTTCTTCAGCAAAAATATGCCATTATAAGCCTAGTTTCATGTCCAATTGGCCAAACACCAATTGGACCAACACAGCCCAAACTATGGCAGTCCAAGTGGACTGAAATTTGATCACCTCTTTGCACTCACAAGGCAGCATGCTCCTTCACTTTGCCATGCTACATTTCAGTCCAATTTATGGCCAACTTACCTAAAATGGTCACTAATTGACCATTAAAATGTTCTCTAATAATTTCCCAAGCTAAATCCAAGTTTCACTCCCAAACCCTAGCTCATTTTCAAGGATTACACCAATTACCTTAGTTAGCACACCAATTCATCATACATATATATATATACCTTAAACATCATCTTTAGTCCACTCTAAGTCCATCAAAAACACTTAATCTTGTTCCTCCCTAGGGCTGCCAAAATTCATTGTATACATACACATAAATTCCATTCATTTAATTCACAAATTCTTGCTTATTTTAGGTCTCTAATCATGGAAAGAGAAAGATGTATGCATAATAGGCACTAACCTCACTTTAACCTCTTGTAGGGCAGATTTCTCCAAGCTAAAACTTCACTTTCCTTCCTTTTCTAGGCTGCCAAACACTTCCCAAGAGGTAGAGACAAGTTTTTAGTGAAGGGACTTAGGGTTTTATAGTGCAAATTCATGGGAAAATGGAAGTAATTAAAGAAAACTTCCATGGAGGGTTATGGAGGAGAGGATCACATTTTGAAGACGAAGATGGCTGCTTGTTTTTGGTCTTCCTTGGTCTTTATTTATCTCTTTTATTAATTATCAAATGGTTACTTAATTGTGATTGGTTATGGCTTTTAAATGACATCATCAAGATATCATAAATTGTTTTTTATTTCATTTTCCTTTTCTTTTATCCACTACTCATTTCCAATTTCATTTTTAGTAATATTTATTCATATTTTATGTCATATTAATTATTTACTTAACTGGACAAGTCGGCCAAAAATTACCTCTGAAGGCGAAATGACCAAAATGCCCTCCGTTTGGCTTAACGGGTCAAAATTGTCTGTACCGATTGAAAAATTTTTCTAAATATTTTCTTGGCATTCTAATGCCATAGGAACCTCAATGACCCTTCTCTGGAGTCCCAAAAATTATTTTATGAATTTTTCCCTGGGTCTAGGGCTCCTCGTTGCGAGAACCGCAACTTACCTCTGGTTACCCATCGCTTGGGCACCGGCTCATTTGACTTAGTTGCATTTTATTTCTAAAATTTTTACTAAATTTTTCTTATTAATATTTGAGTTAATCATGGTTTCTGACTTTAGTTTAAATATTTTTCCGGACGTTCTAGCTGTCCGGACCGACACCGATCACTGGAATAGTAGAATGTACGGAGTTGCTACAGTGAGGGTGTTACATTTTCTCTTGGGTTTAGGGCTCCTTGTTGGGAGGACCACAACTTCCCATTGGGTTACCCATCGCTAGGGTACTGGCTCATTTAACTTGGTTGTATTTTATTTTTAAAATTTTTCCTAAATTTTTCTTATTAATATTTGAGTTAATTATGGCTCCTCACTTTAGTTTAAATATTTTTTCAGACATTCTAGTTGTCCGAACCGACACCGGTCACCTGAACAGTAGAATGTACAGAATTGCTATAGTGAGGGTGTTACAACTACTTCAGTTTCTTCCATGGAAATGACATGTGAAGGATCTGAGCGGTATCTTCTCAGCATGAATACGTGAAATACAATGTGGATCTTATCCAGCTCTAGTGGTAAAGCTAGCCTGTAGGCCACTGGTCCCACATGTTCAATGACTTCATATGGGCCAATGAACCTAGGGCTCAACTTACCCTTTCTTCCAAACCTCAATACCTTTTTCCATGGTGAGACTTTGAGAAACACCTTATCTCCAACTTCAAATTCTATCTCTTTTCTCTTCAAGTCGGCATAAGATTTCTGTCTATCTGAGGCAACTTTCATATTGGCTTTGATTAACTTTACCTTCTCCTCAGTCTATTTCACAAGGTCTGGCCCTACCAGTTTATCTTCACCCAATTTAGTCCAACACACTGGGGTTCTACATTTCCTCCCATACAATGCTTCATATGGGGCCATTTGGATGCTAGCTTGGTAGCTATTATTGTATGCAAATTTTGCCAGTGGAAGGTATCTATCCCAACTTCCCGCAAACTCGATGACATAACTCCTCAGCATATCCTCAAGGACCTAACATATATTTCATGTTATTATTATCATTTCAGTTCAATATTTGTATTAATTCAATTGGTTTCAATGTTTTCCTGGATTACTCTTTCTGATTGCCCATCCATCTGAGGATGAAAAGCTGTGCTAAAGTGGAGTTGTGTACCCAAGGATTCATGCAACTTCTTCCAAAATCTCAATGTAAACCTTGGGTTTTGATCATATATGATGGAAAGTGGAATTTCATGCAATCTAGCTATCTCACTTATATACAATTATGCTAACTTCTCTAGTGAGTAGTCAGTCCTACCTGGCAGAAAGTGTGTTGACTTTGTCAATCTATCTACTATCACCCATACTGCATTATGCTTCTTCTGGGTGAGAGGTAGACCACTTACAAAATCCATAGTGACCCGATCCCATTTCCATTCAGGTAGGCGTATAGGCTGTAGCAAACCCGATGGAACTTGACGTTCTGCCTTGACTTGCAGACATGTTAAGCATTTAGTCACATAGTCAGCTATGTCCCTCTTCATACCAGGCCACCAATACTGAAGCTTTAGATCATGATACATTTTTGTACTTCCTGGGTGCATAGCATAAAACTGGTGTGTGCCTCTTTTAGAATACTGGCTTTCAATTCCCCATCATCTGGTACACACACTCTTCCTTTGTAATATAGACACCCATCTGCTTTCAACTCATAGTCAGTTGCCTTCCCTTCTGAGATTTTGCTCATAGTAGTCATTAACTTCTCATCTACCTTCTGCCCATCTAAAATCTGCTGTAGCAGGTTTGGCCTCACTTGTAACTCAGTCAAAATAGCTCCATCTTGAGCCAAGGCTAGACGGGCATCCAATGATCTCAAAGCTGTGATGGAATTTCTGCTCAAAGCATCAGCAACTACATTTGCCTTCCCAGGATGGCAGTCAATTACACAGTCATAGTCCTTCAAGAACTCAATCCATCGCCTCTGTCTAAGGCTGAGCTCCTTCTGGGTTGGCAAATATTTCAAACTTTTGTGGTCTTGTAAATGTAGCACTTTTCACCATACAAGTAGTTCCTCCATATCTTCAGTGCGAAGATAATTGCTGCAAGTTCTAGATTATGGGTAGGATAGTTTTGTTCACGTGGCCTTAGCTGCCTGGAAGCGTAGGTGACCACCTTCCCCTCTTGCATCAATACACACCCTAACCCATTATGCGAGGCATCACTGTAGACCACAAAGTCCTTTCTCGACACTGGCTATGTTAACATTGGTGCCTCTGTCAACATAGCCTTCAAATTCTCAAAACTGGCCCGACACTTGTCGTTCCAGTCAAATCTGACATTCTTGTGTAACAACTTGGTCATTGGGGTAGCTATTAAAGAAAATCCCTTCACAAATCTTCTGTAATATCCAGCTAGCTCTAAGAAACTTCTGACCTCAGTTGTATTTCTAGGAGGTTTCCATTCCATCATTGCTTCTATTTTCTTGGGATCCACTCTAATCCCATCAGCTGACACTATGTGTCTAAGAAATGCAATCTCACTCAACCAAAAGTCACACTTGGACAGTTTAGCATATAGCTTTTTTTCTCTCAGGGTTTGCAGAATAATCCCCATATGTTCATCATGTTCTTCCCTGGTCTTGGAATACACCAAAATATCATCAATAAAGACCACTACAAATAGATCTAGACATGGATGGAAGATACGGTTCATAAGGTCCATGAATGTTGCTGGTGTATTTGTTAGACCAAAGGGCATCACCATGAACTCATAATACCCATACCGGGTCCTGAATGCAGTCTTTGGCACATCTGCATCTTTCACCCTCAACTGATGATACCCTGATCTGAGATCAATTTTAGAAAATGCTCCTGCTCCCTTCAACTGATCAAACAGATCATCAATTTTAGGCAACGGATACTTGTTCTTCACAGTCACTTTATTCAACTGCTGGTAATCGATGCATAACCTCAAAGTCCCATCCTTTTTCTTTACAAACAGTACTGGAGCTCCCCATGGTGATACACTAGGGCGTATAAACCCTTTATCCAGTAATTCCTGCAACTGAATTTTCAGCCCCTTTAACTCAGTAGGTGCCTTCCTATAAGGAGCAATAGAGATTGGTGCTGTACCCGGCAGTACTTCAATAGCAAATTCGACTTCCCTTTCTGGTGATAAACTAGGCAATTCTTCAGGGAATACATCTGGGAAGTCTCTTATTGTGGGTATGTCACACAGATCTAGCTTAGCCTGCCTAGTATCCACCACATGTGCTAGGTAGGCTTCACAGCCTTTTCTCATCAGTTTGTTTGCAATTGTGGCTAGATGACATTGGATAAGAAATATGTCCTTTTCCCCACAACTGTAATCTCATTACCCTCAGAAGTTTTCGAGGAAATCCTCTTTAATTTACAATCAACCATTGCCTGATTACTTGACAACCAGTCCATTCCCAAAATCACGTCAAACTCATAGAAAGGCAATTCAATCAGGTCTGCCGCGAATTCATACCCCTGAATCCTTAGCGGGCAACCTTTGTTCACCACTGCACTGTGGTCCAATGGATTAGTGACCAGAATCTCTTGGTCACTCTCCCCTACTAGTATCCCCTTTTCTATAGGTAAGTTAATGCAGATGTATGAATGAGTGGATCCTGGATCCACCAATGCATGCACAGATTTGTTGTAGAGGGAGAACGTACCCCTGATAACATCTAGGGCATCTTGCTCCTCTTGAGGTCTCATGGCATAGGCTCTGGCAAGTGCTCTAGCTTTTTGCCTCTCGGCTAGCTCAGATGCAGGTCTCAGTGATGGACCAACTGCCTTAGATTTACCAGACTTCCTACCCCTTTGAGGTGCAGGGGTAGGTCTATCTACTTAGGCTGGAGCAGCTATGGCAATTTTGCATAGATAGTTCTTTAACTGATGCTCTGTCGACCCATACCTTAAGCAAGCACCCATCACTCTCCAACACTCCCCCTTATGCCACTTCAGGGAATGTGGACAAGCAGAAGATGTTGGGGCTAGTCCCCTGAACATCGTTCCTGGAGAGCTACCCACTGATGGTGTGCACTGTCCTTTCCTAGGTGTAAACTGTAGTCTGGGCCCCTGGGACTAACCCTGACCTTGAGGCTGACCTGAACTCTGAACTGGTGGACCTTTGAACATCTTCCCAGGTGCAGGAGATGAGCTAGACTGACCTGAGCCCCTCTTCTACTGTCTCTCTCTCCTAATCTGCTCACTTATTCTAACTTTCTCAACTTTTACTATAGCTTCCACTAACTTGGTGAAGTCTGTGATTCCCAAGGCAGTGATCATTATCTTTATGCTATCAGTTAGCCCCTCTTAAAATCTTTTACACCTTTTGGCCTCATTAGGGACTATTTCCCTTCCATAATGGCTTAATCTAACAAATTCTTTTTCATACTCTGCCACTGTCAGCTGTCTCTGCCTTAGGTTAATGAATTCTCTTCTTCTCTCTTCCAGATATACACTACCCACATACTTCTTTTTGAACTCTAAGAGGAAAAAGTCCCAGGTTATTTGTTCTGGCTGCACTTCACTAGACACTGTATCCCACCATTGATATGCATCATCTTGCAGTAGAGATACAGCAGCTTCTAAGTTTGCTCTGGGGTGCAGTGGAGTTATTTTAAAACTCTTCTTGTTCGGTTCAACCAGTTCTCAGCTGCAACAGAATCATCTTCTCTCTTGCCAAAGAAATCTACTGCTCCAAATTTTCTCAGTTTTTCTAGATGGGATTTTTGCTGCAGAGGTGGTGGTGGTGGCATTACCCCGGCCATTTGTCTAAAAAATTTGTCATTTGCTGAAACATGGCCTGTGGAGGTTGTGCAGGCTCTACTGGTGCTGGTGGAGCAGGTTCTCCCCTACCCCCAGTTTTAGCTATTGCAGGTGGAGCATGACTCTCCACTTCCTCCTAAACTGCCCTCTGTGATGTGGGATCCATATCCTAATCAAACTAAGAAAACCAAACGAATCTGCATTAGTGTCACCTCGACTCTTACAAATGCAATGCATGGTATGGACTCGATCTAGACCTAGAAATGCCTAAACCGTGCTCTAATACCACTAAATGTGACACCCCTTACTCGATTACACTATAGCCGAGCAAGATATACCACACTGTGTACCGGAACACCATATTTTATCTCAATTATTTTTATCCTTCCTTAATTTATTTCTTTATGATGATGAAATGCAATTTGGGAGATTTGACTCATTTAAGTCATTTATTGAAATTATAAATTCATTTGAGGTTCCGAAAATTTTATAGAAAATCCGGCAGAGTACCGACTAAAAATGGAGAAAACAGTTCTTCGGAACCTGTGAAAAACACTTTCAATAATCATTTTATTCCACAACTCCCAATTATCACATCAATTTTCAACAATTTCTCATCAATTTCTCAAACTTTCCAATCATTCAATTCACATCATATTTATACTCAAATCATAAATAAATACTCAACTTTCATTTATGAACACCATTTACAGATAATTTCATTAATACATAATCACATAAGTTTCAATATACATGACAAAAAAAAAAGTTTAATTACAAAATTTATAAAAATACAAAATACAAAATACAAAATGTAGCCTAGCATCCTACCAATGCACTGTAGCTAAGAGGTGACACAAGACACTAGTAGATCTGCCTCTCACCCTAACTGGAGTCTACTGAGATCGAGCTCCGTATCTCCAGTACCTACGTGTGGAAAAAAGCAACGCACTAAGCAATAATGCTTAGTGGTGCTAATAATAAAATAAAAAAGAACTAAAAGAAAATAAATATGCAGTGTGTATATTGATGTCTCATGCAGACAAATTTTTGATAATTATTTGTAGTCTTATTTATTTGGTACTTGTTATATCCATTATTTCATTAAATTTATCAACTTCCATTTTTGGCTGCCCAAGTAACCTATACTGGATGACTGGACTGGATAAACGGGTAAATTGGCACTGGGTACCAAGTACCTCGGGCCGTCACACCATCGGTCACATATGTATCTCTTAGTGTGCAATAGAACAGCTAATAAGCTATAATAATTATTAGGCACAAGGCCAAGTATCACAATAATATCAGAATGGCTAAAAGCCATAAAATCACATAATGGCATAATGCCATGTGCAGTACTGCTAACTGAACCCTATTGGCATGCTAACCTATCCAAACCAATCTTACTAGGTGTACTAGGGCACATTTCAAAGTTATTGATTGAATTTTTATGCTTTACATGTAAGGTTACTATTCATTTTACTATTTAGGTCAAATTATTGACTTTGCAATGCATAATAGCTACATGAGTCCTAATCACATAAATTTACCACATTTTGGTTCCCAAAAGTGTTGGCATTAGTTGCCAATCCATACTTCTAACCAATGGAGGATAAATCAGAAATTTCAGTTTTGGGTGCTAGAGTTCACTATTCTATAAGGCCATTCTACAATGAGAATTTGGCCAAAGGTTCTCTACCAAAGTTGTTCCTTATTGTGTCTAGTTACATTTCACTTTTTGAATCACTCTATTTGGAGTTTTGTAGCTCAAGTTATGGCCTAAATACCATAACTGGCCGGATTGTAATTTTTCCAGAATGTTTGGGCATAATCAATTCTGCAGTTTTGTACACTGATTGTAGGTCAGTTTTTGGACATGTTATGGTGAAAATTTGGGTTTGTTTTCTTCATGAAAGTTGTAGGGCTATGTCTCAGCTTTCTATCGGTATAAAATTCAGGTCAATTGGACCTTTCTATACTAAGTTATGATCAAATGAATGAACACTGTTCATTTGGTCATTTTGCTCAGGCAGAATGCAAGTTACTTGGATTTAGTCAATTTTTAGGGCATCCTATGTTTACTTTCTTGATAGAGTTCCTTCACTAAAATTATGCCATTATGTGTCTAATTTCATGTCTAATTGGCCTTGCACCAATTGAACCTACACAACCTAAGTTATAGCTACCCAAACATGCTGGACTCACATCTAGACCTGTAGGGTACTCAAGGCAGCACACCCAACCTCAAATCCTAAGCTACCATTCACTTCAATTCCTCATTATACTAAGCCAAATGGTCACTAATTGACTATTAGAACTTTCATTTACCAACACATAAGCAAAATCCCAAGTTTTCCCCTAAACCCTAACTCCAACAACTTCAATACTTCATATATATGTAATCAATGAGTTAAGGCATCAAGTTCATATTCAATGGCAGCCATGTACAACTATAATTCATTGAAATTAAAGGAACCCTAATGTACCCTAAGGCTGCCAAAATTTGGTGAAATTCAGCCATGCAAAATTTATTTAAATTAGCTTAGTTTCATACTCAATTCATGTTCTCCATGATGTATACACAAAGTAATTAAGACTAATTAGCACTAACCTTGATTTAGTTAATTCCCAAAGCTTGAGAACTCCTCTTTTTCTCTTTCTTTTTGCTGCCAAAGACTTGCTCTCGGTGTAAGGGTAAATATTTATGAAGGGAAGATAGGGTTTTGGAGTGATTTGGATGGTGAACTCAAGCTTGATCAAAGCTTCTATGGAGGTTTTCTTTCCTCTCTCTCTCTATGGTGCGGCTGCGCAAGATGGAAGATGACTTTTATTTTTATTTTTTTTTTCTTTTCTTATCCCTCTTTAAGTCTTCTTAAGTGCATTTGCTAAAGTCCAATTGGTGGACAATTTTTATTTCACATTTATGACATCATCTAGGTGATGTCATAACTCCATTTTCCATTTCAATTTTTTTTTTTCCATTTTCAATCTTCTTTTCTTCACTCATTTTTAATTTAATTTCTAAGCAATATTTATTCATATTTTATGCATTATATTTTATTTACTTAATTGGATAAGTTGATCAAAAATCATCTTTGAAGGCGAAATGAGCAAAATACCCTCCGTTTAGCTTAATGAGCTAAAATTATTTGTGTCAATCGAAAAAAATTTCTAAGCATTTTCTTGGTATTCTAATGCCATAAAAACCTCAATGACTCTTCTCTAGAGTCTCAAAAATTATTTTATGAATTTTCTCTTGGGTTTATAGCTCCTAGTTGTGAGGACCGCAACTTTCCACTAGGTTACCCATCGCTAGGGTACTGGCTCATTTAACTTGGTTGTATTTTATTTCTAAAATTTTTTCTAAATTTTTCTTATCAATATTTGAGTTAATTATGGCTCCACATTTTAGTTTAAATATTTTTCCAAACGTTCTAGCTGTCCGGACTGACTTCGATTACCTGAACAGTAGAATGTACAGAATTGCTACAGTGAGGGTGTTACAAAAGTCATTATATTCACAGATCATGCTGCAATCCAGTACATTTTGAATAAGAAGGAAGCAAAACTAAGGCTGATTCGATGGATTCTACTTCTGCAATAATTTGACCTTGAAATCAAGGACAAAAAATGATCCAAAAATGTAGTAGCTGACCATCTTTCCAGACTAAAATTGTAGTACACAGGGGACTTTAAAGATTTGCCAATTGATGATTTATTTCCTGATGAGCAATTACTTGCATTCTCCAAGGCTCCATGGTATGCTGACTTTGTTAATTTTCTTGTATGCAGGGTACTGCCTCCAAACATGACTTATCAGTAAAGGAAGAAATTCCTATATGATGTGAGATATTACATATAGGAGGAACCTCTACTGTACAAGAGATGTGATGATGGGCTGATAAGAAGATGCATACCAGAGGAAGATATGGAAAGTATCATTCATCACTGCCATTCATCACTATATGGAGGACACTTCGGCACCTCAAAAACCACAGCTAAGATTTTGCAAGCAGGGTTTTACTTGCCACATTTGTTTAAGGATGTAAGATCCTTTGTGCTAACTTGTGATCAATGCCAAAGAACAGGTAACAGTTCAAGAAGGAATGAAATGCCACTGCATGGTATACTTGAGATAGAATTGTTTGATGTATGGGAATAGACTTCATGGGCCCATTTCCCTCTTCCTGTGGAAACAAGTATATTCTGGTTGGAGTTGATTATGTGTCAAAATGGGTAGAAGCAATTGCAACACCAACCAATGATGCTAAAGTGGTCACAAGGTTCCTTAAGAAGAACATCTTCACAAGATTTGGCACACCACGAGCAATAATAAGCGATGGAGGAAGTCACTTCTGCAACCAACAATTCGAAACACTATTGAAAAAGTATGGAGTGACTTACAAGGTGGCCACAACTTATCATCCTCAAACCAGCGGTCAAAGTAGAAATCTCAAACAGGGAACTGAAGCAGATTCTGGAGAAAACTATAAATAGATCCAGGAAGGACTGGTGCATGAAGTTAGATGATGCACTATGGGCATACCACACTGCATATAAAACCCCAATTGGCACAACACCCTTTCGACTGGTTTATGGAAAATCATGACATCTCCCTATTGAACTTGAGCATAAAGCTTACTAGGCAATTCAGATCCTAAACTTTGACCTCAAAGCTGTTGGTGAGCAAAGACTCCTACAACTGAATGAGTTGGAAGAAATCCGATAGGATGTAAAAAAAAAGGCCAAAATTTTCAAGGATAAAACCAAAAGCTGGCATGACAGGCGTATAGAAAGGAAAGAAATAAAAGAAGGAGATCTTGTCCTCTTATTCAACTCTAGATTGAAACTCTTTCCAGGGAAGCTAAAATCAAGATGGTCCGGACCTTTCAAGGTCACCCAAGTCTTCCCACATGGAGCAGTAAAAGTGTGGAGCGAAACCTCAGGTGCATTTAAGGTCAATGGGTAGAGGCTGAAGCATTACTTTCAGGGAGAACCCATAGAAATGGGAGTCAATTGCACCCTCGACCATCTTACCTACAGACCATAAACAAGCAAAGTCCAGCTAAAGACTATAAACAAGCACTTTTTGGGAGGCAACCTAAAAATTTTTCTAAACTTTTCTTTTTTTCTCCTTTTTCATATTGATTTTTGTTTCGTACTCATTAGCATTTCATTTTGTAGGATTTTTTGGAAAGGGGAGTAGAGAACAAGAAAGGAAAGGAATCACCAAGTCAAAACCACAAAAGGGAAAATTGGACAAAACCAGGGAAGTAGCTCTATTGCTAAACTTTACATCCATTTCATGTGTTGTGATGATAAAAATTTTTCATTTGACAAAAATTTAGAAAACCAGAAAATTGCACGGGTCGTATACTGGTTTTAGACACCCCGTGTAACTTTCTGAAAGTCCATAAATTTCTTGCATTTTTAACTCTGAGAGAGACAGAAAGTTACACGGGTCCATAACCCAATTTACATGGTCACAGGCCTCATTGTATTTGACACGGGCCGTGTAACATATCCATTAAAGAAACTCAGGAGACAGAAAGTTACACGAGTCCCAGAGCTCATTTACACGGGCCGTGTACTATGACAGAATTCAAAATTTTCAGGCAAAAACTTACACGGCCCTACATGTCGAGACCCGTATAGTGATACACGACCCTTGTATCATGTCACAGACGCGACTCTTGGGGCACGAAACTCGTGAAATGAAGAGTCCTAACAGCTCTTTAAATGCACCCCTCGCATTAAAACCATTCATAAAGGAAAAACCCTTCATCTCTACCCCTCCTAGCCCATAAAAACCCCTCAAATCTCATCTCCCTTCACCAAACCCTACTCTTTTCCTTCCCAAAAACTCATTAATGGCTCCTGCAAAGCGATCTACAAGAAGAATTGGCTCTTCCTCGAGGCAAAGAGGAGAATCCTAATCTTCTCCACCTCAGCCGCCACCCCAACACCCAAGAACAAGGGTAGCATCTCCCCAACCATCTCAACCAGCCCATCCTCCACCGCAACCCCAACCACAAGCCACTCCACAACGGAAATCTCCATTCCTTGGGGATTCCGTGATGATGTCCACAAGGCAATGTGTACCCGGCTTCACACCCGAAAAATAAGCTCTATCAAATACATGAATTTTTCACTGCTGGAAAAAATCGGGCTACATAATGAAATCAATGGGTTACTCGATAGTATCGGGTGGACAAGGTTCTCCCAACTCCAATTTCTAGCATACCGAGACACCACACTAGAGTTTTTGGGCAGTTTCAAGGCCACCTTATGGCCTACCGATAGGGAGGATAGGGGAAGGATTGAATTTTGCCTCCTCGGTGTCAACTGGGTGATAAACATAGATGAGTTCAATGCCATCTTCAGCTTTGATAGTGTCGGCCACCAGGAGATCCCTAGAAATCGCATGTTCTACAACAGCATCAACTTCTGGAGTTCCATTGCCATGAACATGGAGCCATATAACTCCAACAATTCCAAATCCACGAGCATCACAAGTCTAGCCCTGCACTACATGCATCGGTTCACTGCCCACACCATCATGGGCCGTGGCGACAGCCTTGGCATTGTAAATTCCAATGAGCTATTCTTCTTGTGGTGTATGGTCACTGGACAGCGCTACAGCACTGGCTTTTTTTTGTGCAACCATCTCCACCGCCTCTGTCATCAGTCTATCGGGCACCTCTGTCAAAACCATTGCCCTCCACTTCAGCTTCGTTCCAGGATATCACAGGCTGCGCTCTGTCACTGGAATGTCAAGAATAGATCATGTGACACCCCTTACCCGTCTACAATGTAGCCGAGCAAGATATGCCACGTAGTGTATCGAAACACCCTATTTTAATTCAATCATTTTTTTTCCTAATTTATTATTATTTTTTCTTTTTGTTTTTTTTCTTCATAGTTAAGAAGTAAAATTTATGAAATATAATTCATTTAAGTCATTTATTGAAATTATAATTTATTTGAGGTTTCGAAAATTTTATAGAAAATTCGGCAGAGTACCGGTTAAAAATGGAGAAAACAGTTCTTCGGAACCTGTGAAAAACACTTCCAAAATTTTCAACCAATCCCAAACTCCATTTCATCATCAAAATCTCAATATTTTTCAACAACATTTCCATTTCTCAATCATTCATTTCTCATGGTATTCATATACAAGCAATAAATAAATACTTAATTTTCCATTCATAAACACAATTTTCACTATTTACATTAACATCAAAATACATTACATAAGTCTCAATTACACAAGAGAAAATAAAAGTTAGTTACAAAATACCAAAATGAAACCTAGTGTCCTACCAATGCACTGAAGATGGTGAGGTGACACGGACACTATGCAGAGCTGCAGGAGGTCTCACCTACCAGTGGTCTACTGGGCTCTCGGTCAAGATCTCCGTAACCTACGCATGGCAAAAGCAACGCGCTAAGCAATAATGCTTAGTGGTGCCAATAATAAAATAAAAAGAAATAACAGAAAATAAATATGCAGTGAATGTATTGATGTCTCATTGCAAATAAATTTTCGATGAGTATTTGTAGTCGTACTTATTTTGTACTGGTTATATTTATTATTTCATTAAATTTATCCACTTTCATTTTTAGTTGCCCAAGTAACCTATACTGGACGACTGGACTGGATAAATGGGTAAACTGGCACTGGGTATCAAGTACCTCGGGCCGACACACCATCGGTCACATATGTGTCTCGGTGTGCAGCAATGTAAGCGACTAATAAGTTGTAATAACATTAGGCACAAGGCCAAGTATCAACATAATGTCGAATGGCTAAAAGCCATGAAATCACGAATGGCATAATGCCATGTGCGATCGCTAATCGCACCTATTGGCATGCCAAGCTATCCAAACCAATCTTGTTAGGTATACTAGGGCATTTTACACTTTTGAGTTTTACAATTTTTGAATTTCAAGTTTTGGTGTTACTATTCTCTTCATTAGTCAACCAAAATGTTGACTTTTGCATAGCCAATACGTACATTGGTTTTAATACTCCCAACATACCATATTTTGCATTCAAAATTTGTTGGTATTAGTTGCCAATACCATTCCTAAGCTTAAAGTTAATTGAGTAGAATTTTCAGTTTTCATACCTTATTTTTACTATTCCATTAGTCATTTTTGCAGTGGGAATTTGGCAAAATGATCAACATGAAAGTTGTTCCTTATTTTGTCTAGTTGAATTTTCTTCTTTGAATCACTCTATTTGGAGTTTTGTAGCTCAAGTTATAGTCCAAAAACCACAACTGGCTGGATTAGAATTTTTCTGGACTGACCATATCTACAGTGCAGTGAACAGTGACTGTAACTCACTTGTTGGATAGGTTCTGGTCATAATTTGGGTTAGGTTTCTTCATAAAAGTTGTTGGTCCATATCTCAACTTATTTCTGGTAAAATTTCAGGTCAATTGGACCATTCTACACTGAGTTATGGCCTTCATTTGGTCATTCTGCAGAAACAGACTGCAGGTCACCCGGATTAGGACAAGCTTTTGGTCCACTTGGTTTGGTCTTATGGGCATGGTTTCTTCACCAAAGTTGTGCCATTATGTGTCTAGTTTCATGTCCAATTGGTCTTGTACCAATTGAACCTCTACAATTCAAGTTATGGCTGCCCAAACCTGCTGGACTCATGTCCAATTCTGCAGGTCACCTAGGGCAGCCACACTAAACCTAATTCCCATCACTAAACACACTTCATTTCTTGTTTACCAATAACCAAATGGTCACTAATTGACCATTAAAACTCACTTTCATCATTACATGATCAAAGTCTCAATTTCATGCTCAAACCCTAACTCCAATTTCCAATTCATGGCATACACACACCAAACTCATACCAAATCACTTTATCCATCATCTATACTCATAAATAACATAATTAAGCCACTTAATTTCATCAAAAACCAACAATCCTTAAACTTTCTCTTGGCTGCCAAATTTAGAGATTTCATTTACTCAAGTTTTTCTTTTAATTTCACACAATTTCTACTTGATTTAGCATGCTTACAAGATTAAAGAAACAAAAGAAATTGTTTAGGGCACTAACCTTGAATGGAGCAGAATTTCAAGCTACCCAACTTCTTTTTTTTCTTCCTCTTTTGGCTGCCTAGAGGATGTTCAAGTTGCTAGGTTAATTTTTTGTGAAGCAAGCTTGTGGTTTCAAGGTGAAATACGGTGAGGTTTGGGAGCTTTAGTGAGCTTTCATGGTGGAATGGCTTTGGGAGAGAAAGTGACGCTGGTTTGGGTGAGGAAGAGCAGATGGCTTTTTTTTTTTTGTCTCAATTATCCTCGTTAATAGGTTAATTTAAGTGGTGCTTAATTGTGATTGGTGGACATCGTATGATGTCATAATTAGGTATTTTCTTTCATTTTCTTTTCTTCTCTTCTCTACTCATTTCCAATTTAATTTTTAGCAATATTTATTCACATTTTATGTTTTAATAATTATTTACTTAACTGGACAAGTCGGCCAAAAATCATCTCTGAAGGCGAAATGACCAAAATGCCTTCCGTTTGGCTTAACGGGCCAAAATTATCTGTACCAATTGAAAAAATTTTCTAAGCATTTTCTTGGCATTCCAATGCCATAAAAACCTCAATGACCCTTCTCTGGAGTCCCAAAAATTATTTTATGAATTTTCCCTCAGGTCTAGGGCTCCTAGTTCTGAGAACCGCAATTTCCTACTAGGTTACCCATCGCTTGGGCACCGGCTCATTTAACTTGGTTGTATTTTATTTCTAAAATTTTTCCTAAATTTTTCTTATTAATATTTGAGTTAATTATGGTTCCTCACTTTAGTTTAAATACTTTTTCGAACGTTCTAGCTGTCCGGACCGACACTGATCACCGGAACAGTAGAATGTACGCAGTTGCTACAAGGAGGGTGTTACAACTCTTCCCCTTTAATTTAAATTTCGTCCTCGAAATTTACCTAATGCAAACAGTTGAGGGAACTGTTGCCTCATCGTCTCTTCACTTTCCCAAGTTGCCTCCTCGGTGTTGTGGTGCCTCCAAAGCACTTTTACCAGTGGAATCTACTTATTCCTCAACTCTTTCACTTCCCGAGCCAGAATCCTTATGGGTTCTTCTTCATATGTCAAATCCGGTTGTACTTCAATTTCTTCCATGGAGATGACATGTGAAGGATCTGAGCGGTATCTTCTTAGCATAGACACGTGGAATACATTGTGGATCTTATCCAGCTCTGGTGGTAAAGCTAGCCTATAGGCCACTGGACCCACACGTTCAATGACTTCATGTGGGCCGATGAACCTAGGGCTTAACTTACCTTTTCTTCCAAACCTTAGCACATTTTTCCACGGTGACACCTTGAGGAACACTTTGTCGCCAACTGTGTATTCTATTTCTTTTCTCTTCAAGTCGGCATAGTGTAACACCCTCCCGGTAGCAACTCCGTACATTCTACTGTTCTGGTGACTGGTGTCGGTCCGGACAGCTAGAACGTCCGAAAAAATATTTAAACTAAAGTCAGAAACCATGATTAACTCAAATATTAATAAGAAAAATTTAGTAAAAATTTTAGAAATAAAATGCATCTAAGTCAAATGAGCCGGTGCCCAAGCGATGGGTAACCAGAGGTAAGTTGCGGTTCTCGCAACGAGGAGCCCTAGACCTGGGGAAAAATTCATAAAATAATTTTTGGGACTCCAGAGAAGGGTCATTGAGGTTCCTATGGCATTAGAATGCCAAGAAAATATTTAGAAAAATTTTTCAATCGGTACAGACAATTTTGACCCGTTAAGCCAAACGGAGGGCATTTTGGTCATTTCGCCTTCAGAGATGATTTTTGGCCGACTTGTCCAGTTAAGTAAATAATTATTATGATCTAAAATATGAATAAATATTACTAAAAATTAAAGTGAAAATGAGTAGAGAAAAGAAGAAAAGAAAATGAAAGAAAAACCTAAATATGACATCACATGATGTCATTTGGAAGGCTTCCACCAATCACCATTCAACAAGTCTTTTTTTTAACAATTAAAAGAGACAAATGGACCCAAAATTCTGCTGTTTCCTTCTTCTTCTTCAGCCAAAACGTGAATCTCTCCCTCTTCTCCCTCCATTGATTTTCAAACAAAAGCTTCATTTCTCATGCTTCCTCACCATATTTCCTCAAGACCCCAACACTAAAATGAATCCTTGGACCTAGAGGAAGTGTTTGGCAGCCAAGAGAGTACAAGAAAATGAAGATTTAACTTGGGAAAATTCTGCCATTAAAGAGGTTAGTGCTTACTTATGCTAATATTCCTTTATTTCCATGTTAAGGACTTGAATTTAGTATGAAATTGTAAGTTAAATGGACTAAATTCATGTGTATACATACCATGGATTTCAGCTGCCCTAAGGAAGGAATAGGATTGAGTGTTGTTGATGGACTTAGAATGAATTAGAGCTTATGTTTAAAGTGTATAAACACATATATAATGAATGGAAGTGTGTAACTAAGGTGTATGGGTGAATTGCAATGAGAAATTAGGGTTTTGAGAAGTGAAAGATTGACTTGACTTAGGAAATTGTTAGGGAACATTTTAATGGTCAATTAGTGACCATTTTAGGTAAGTTAAGCACAATTTGGACTGAAAAAAAAAATTGCAAAGTGAAGATATAGGCTGCCCTACGACAGCAGTAGAGGGACTGAAAATTCAGTCCACTTGCACTGCCATAACTTGGGCTGTGTTGGTCCAATTGGTGTTTGGCCAATTGGACATGAAACTAGGCTTATAATGGCACATTTTTGCTGAAGAAACCATGCCCAAAAGACCAAAGCAAGAGGACCAAAACTTGGCCCCAATCCGAATACCCTGCAAACAGCCCCTGCTGAAATAACCAAATGAATAGTAACTGTTCATTTGGCCATAACTCACTGTAGATATGGTCAATTGACCTGAAATTTTTACAGCAACAAGTTAAGACATAGAAAAACAACTTTCATGAAGAAACCTACCCCAAATTATGGCCAGAACACATCCAACAAGACAGTGGCAGTCACTATTCATGGTACTGTAGATTTGGTAAATTCTGCAGAATGAAAATCCGGCCAGCTGTGGTTTTTGGACCATATCTGGAGCTTCAAAACTCCAAATGGAGTGATTCAAAAAAGGAAATTCAACTAGACAAAATAAGAAACAACTTTCATGTTTGCCATTTCTTCAAATTCCCACTGAAACAGTGACCAATGGAACAGTAAAGTTGAGTTCCAAAAACTGAAAATTCTGCTTCCCTTGGTTTAAACTTTGAAATGGTATAAATGCTTAATGCCAACAAGTTTTGAATGCCAAATGTGGTATGTTGGGAGTGCCAAAGTCAATGTACATATTTTCTATCTAAAAGTCAACATTTTTGTTGACCAATGAGGTGAATAGTGACACCAAAACTTGAAATTCACAAATTGAAGAATTTAAAAGTTTCAAATGCCCTAGTATACCTAACAAGATTGGTTTGGATAGTTTGGCATGCCAATAGGGTTCGATTAGCAAGATCGCACATGGCAATATGCCATTCCGTGATTTTATGGCTTTTAGCCATTCGACCTTGCATTGTGACTTGGCCTTGTGCTCGATATTGTTCTGACTTGTTAGTTACATTTGCCGGAGATGCATATGTGACCGATGGTGTGACGGCCCGAGGTACTTGATACCCAGTGCCAGTTTACCCATTATCCAGTCCAGTCGTCTAGTGTAGGTTACTTGGGGCAACCAAATGAATAAAAGTGGACAGAGTAAATGATATACAAATACCAAACAAATATAACATATACATTCATTACATATTTATTTCTTGCTATTTCCTTTATTTTATTATTGCACCACTAAGCATTATTGCTTAGTGCGTTGCTTTTGCCACGCGTAGGT
Organism: Hevea brasiliensis; assembly: GCF_030052815.1. NCBI lineage: Eukaryota > Viridiplantae > Streptophyta > Magnoliopsida > Malpighiales > Euphorbiaceae > Hevea > Hevea brasiliensis. The sequence continues at coordinate 84,066,510 of NC_079497.1, read as the reverse complement.
TCTAGAGATACAGATCGTGAGCCCAGTAGGCCGCAGATTGGGTGAGTCCATCCTGCAGTTCTGCACAGTGTCCGTGTCACCTCAACTTCTGCAGTTCATTGGTAGGACACTAGGAGTCATTTTGATATTTTGTAGCTAATTTTTACTTCCTCATATGTATTTGAACTTATGTAATGTATTTTGATGTTCATGTAAATAATGAAAGTTATGGTTATGAATGCAAAATTTGAGCATTTATTTATTGTTGTATATGAGCATTATGAGAAATGGATGTTTGAGAAATGAAAAAGTTGTTGAGAACCGAAATTGAAAATTGTTGAGATTTTGGATATTGGAGTTTGAAATGATTGAATACAAATATTGGAAGTTTTTTTAACAGGTTCCGAAGAACTGTTTTCTCCATTTTTAGCCGGTACTCTGCCGGATTTTCTTTAAAATTTTCGGAACCTCAAATAAATGACAATTTCGATAAATGGCTTAAATAAATTATATTTCACAAATTATATTCAAAAGCATGATAAAAATTAAATAAGGCATATTAGAGTGTGCCAGTACACCGTGTGACATTGCTTACTCGGGTATACTGTACACAGGTAAGTGGTGTCATATTTAGTGGTATCAGAGTGCGGTTTAGGCGTTTCTGGACCTAGATAGACTGCATATCATGCATTGCATTCATAAGAGTCGAGGTGACACTACTGCAGATCTGTATTTCCTGTTTATTTTAGGTTAGGGTATGGAATAAGAGAGTGAAGAGACAATGAGATAGTGAATGGAGATGAGAAGGAGACTGTATTTAAGATGAAAAAGGATGAGTACATAACTGTTTGAGGATAGGATTGAGACTAAGGAGAAAGTGAAGTAGGATAACACGGAAAGATGAAGAAATAAAGAGGTAGTAGCTCCTCGGCTATTTACACTGGGTAAATTTCGAGGACGAAATTTAAATAAGAGGGGAAGAGTTGTAACACCCTCCCGGTAGCAACTCCGTACATTCTACTGTTCCGGTGACCGGTGTCGGTCCGGACAGCTAGAACGTCCAAAAAAATATTTAAACTAAAGTCAGAAACCATGATTAACTCAAATATTAATAAGAAAAATTTAGTAAAAATTTTAGAAATAAAATGCATCTAAGTCAAATGAGCCGGTGCCCAAGCGATGGGTAACCAGAGGTAAGTTGCGGTTCTCGCAACGAGGAGCCCTAGACCTGGGGAAAAATTCATAAAATAATTTTTGGGACTCCATAGAAGGGTCATTGAGGTTCCTATGGCATTAGAATGCCAAGAAAATATTTAGAAAAATTTTTCAATCGGTACAGACAATTTTGACCCGTTAAGCCAAACGGAGGGCATTTTGGTCATTTCGCCTTCAGAGATGATTTTTGGCCGACTTGTCCAATTAAGTAAATAATTATTATGATCTAAAATATGAATAAATATTACTAAAAATTAAATTGAAAATGAGTAGAGAAAAGAAGAAAAGAAAATGAAAGAAAAACCTAAATATGACATCACATGATGTCATTTGGAAGGCTTCCACCAATCACCATTCAACAAGTCTTTTTTTTAACTATTAAAAGAGACAAATGGACCCAAAATTCTGCTGTTTCCTTCTTCTTCTTCAGCCAAAACGTGAATCTCTCCCTCTTCTCCCTTCATTGATTTTCAAACAAAAGCTTCATTTCTCATGCTTCCTCACCATATTTCCTCAAGACCCCAACACTAAAATGAATCCTTGGACCTAGAGGAAGTGTTTGGCAGCCAAGAGAGTACAAGAAAATGAAGATTTAACTTGGGAAAATTCTGCCATTAAAGAGGTTAGTGCTTACTTATGCTAATATTCCTTTATTTCCATTTTAAGGACTTGAATTTAGTATGAAATTGTAAGTTAAATGGACTAAATTCATGTGTATACATACCATGAATTTCAGCTGCCCTAAGGAAGGAATAGGATTGAGTGTTTTTGATGGACTTAGAATGAATTAGAACTTATGTTTAAAGTGTATAAACACATATATAATGAATGGAAGTGTGTAACTAAGGTGTATGGGTGAATTGCAATGAGAAATTAGGGTTTTGAGAAGTGAAAGATTGACTTGACTTAGGAAATTGTTAGGGAACATTTTAATGGTCAATTAGTGACCATTTTAGGTTAGTTAAGCACAATTTGGACTGTAAAATAAAATTGCAAAGTGAAGATATAGGCTGCCCTAGGACAGCAGTAGAGGGACTGAAAATTCAGTCTACTTGCACTGCCATAACTTGGGCTGTGTTGGTCCAATTGGTGTTTGGCCAATTGGACATGAAACTAGGCTTATAATGGCACATTTTTTCTGAAGAAACCATGCCCAAAAGACTAAAGCAAGAGGACCAAAACTTGGCCCCAATCCGGATACCCTGCAAACAGCCCCTGCAGAAATAACCAAATGAACTGTTCATTTGGCCATAACTCACTGTAGATATGGTCAATTGACCTGAAATTTTTACAGCAACAATTTAAGACGTAGAAAAACAACTTTCATGAAGAAACCTACCCCAAATTATGGCCAGAACGCATCCAACAAGGCAGTGGCAGTCACTATTCATGGTACTGTAGATTTGGTAAATTCTGCAAAATGGAAATCCGGCCAGCTGTGGTTTTTGGACCATATCTGGAGCTTCAAAACTCCAAATGGAGTGATTCAAAAAAGGAAATTCAACTAGACAAAATAAGGAACAACTTTCATGTTTACCATTTCCTCAAATTCCCATTGTAAAAATAACAAATGGAACAGTAAAGACGAAGCATGAAAACCAAAAATTGGCAATTTTGCCAAAATGACCTAAGTTTTGAGAAAGTGACCAAAACCAACAAGTTTCGAATACAAAATGTGGTATGTTGGGAGTACTAAAACCAATGTACCTATTTTTTATGCAAAAGTCAACATTTTAGTTGACTAATGAAATGAATAGTGACATGAAAACTTGAAATTCAAAAATTGTGAAACTTAAAAGTGCAAAATGCCCTAGTAGGCCTAATGTGATTGGTTTGGATAGATTGGCATGCCAATAGGGTATTGTTTTAGCGATCGCGAAAGGCTTTATCTTTGTATTCATGGCTTTATGCCCGTATTCATGGCTTTTATGCCCGTATTCATGGCTTTTATGCCCGATTATGTGATATCATGGCTTTTTAGCCATACTGACTGCATACATGGTTGACGTTCTGCGTCCCATGGTATGACGGCCCGAGACACCACGGTGTCCAGTGCCAACGACCCGTTATCCAGTCCAGTCATCCAGTATAGATTACTTGGGCATGGAAAAGTATAATTGTAATTGAACTGATTGTTAAAGAAAATACGAAAATTAAATATCAGGAATGATTACGATAGAATACAAAGAAACTCAAGATCATGAAGAAAATAATTAACAAAATGCATGAAGAAGTTAATATCATAAAATGTAATTAGCCCTCGACTAAACATTAAGTTGGTAATTATTCATTTCTTATGAACACAATCGCAAGGAAATTATTATTTTTATTTGCATATTATATTTTCTTGTATTATTGGCACCACTAAGCTTTATGCTTAGCGCGTCGCTTTTGCAACGCGTAGGTACTGAAGATTTGGACAGAGGGCCCAGTAGACCACGGATTCGGTAAGGCAGTTCACAGTTCTGCATAGTGTCTGTGTCACCTCACTGTCTGCAGTGCATTGGTAGGACGCTAGATGTCATTTTGGTATTTTGTAATTGATTTTATTTTCTCATATGTATTTGAAACTTATGTAATGTATTTTGATATTCATGTAAATAATGAAAAGTGTGGTTGTAAATGGAAAAGTGAATGTTTATCTATGATTTATGCATGGTATCATATGAGATGGATGAATGAGAACTGAGATTGAACATTGTTGAGAATTTGATAAATGGAGTTGAGATGATGGAAAATGAATATAGGAAGTGTTTTTCACAGGTCCCGAAGAACTGTTTTCTCCATTTTTAGCCGGTACTCCGCCGGATTTTCTTTAAAATTTTCGGAACCTCAAATAAATAGTAATTTCGATAAATGGCTTAAAATGAATTATATTTCCCAAGTTATATTCAAAACTATGATAAAAATGAATTAAGATAAAATAGAGTGCTCCGGCACACTGAGTGGCATAACTTGCTCGGCTACACTGTAGTCGGGTAAGGGGTGTCACACATAGGATTTTTGTCTGTCTGAGGCAACCTTCAGATTGGCTTTGATTAATTTTACCTTCTCCTCGGTCTGTTTCACCAGGTCTGGTCCTACCAGTTTATCTTTGCCCAATTCAGTCCAGCACACTGGAGTTCTACATTTCCTCCCATATAGTGCTTCATGCGGGGCCATTTGGATGCTAGCTTGGTAGCTATTGTTGTATGCAAATTCTGCCAGTGGAAGATATCTATCCCAACTTCCCTCAAACTCAATGACACAACTCCTCAGCATATCCTCAAGGACCTAACATATATTTCACATTATTATTACCATTTCAGTTCAATATGTGTATTAGTTTAATTGGTTTCAATTGTTTACCTGGATTACTCTTTCTGATTGCCCATCCGTCTAAGGATGGAAAGCTGTGCTGAAGTGGAGTTGTGTACCCAAGGACTCAAGCAACTTCTTCCAGAATCTCGATGTAAACCTTGGGTCTCGATCAAATATGATGGAAAGTGGAATTCCATGCAGTCTAACTATCTCACTGATATACAATTCTGCTAACTTCTCCAGTGAGTAGCCAGTCCTAACTGGCAAAAAGTGTGCTGACTTTGTCAATCTATCTACTATCACCCATGCTGCATCATGCTTCTTTTGGGTGAGAGGTAGACCACTTACAAAATCCATGGTGACCCGATCCCATTTCCTTTCAGGTATGCGTATAGGCTGTAGCAAACCAGATGGAACTTAATGTTCTGCCTTGACTTGCTGACATGTCAAGCATTTGTCACATAGTCAGCTATGTCCTTCTTCATACCAGGCCACCAATACTGAAGCTTCAGATCATGATACATTTTTGTACTTCCTGGGTGCATAGCATATACACTGGTGTGTGCCTCTTTTAGAATACTGGCCTTCAATTCCCCATTATCTGGTACACACAGTCTTCCTTTGTAGTATAGACACCCATCTGTTTTCACTTCATAGTCAGTTTCTTTCCCTTCTAGGATTTTTCTCATAATAGCCTTTAGCTTCTCATCTACCTTCTGCCCATCTAAAATCTGCTGTAACAGGTTTGGCCTCACTTGCAACTCAGCCAAAATAGCTCCATCTCGAACCAAAGATAGACGGGCATTCAATGATCTCAAAGCTGTGATGGATTTTCTGCTCAAAGCATCAGCAACTATATTTGCCTTCCCATAATGGTAGTCAATCACACAATCATAGTCCTTCAGGAACTCAATCCATCACCTTTGTCTAAGGTTGAGCTCCTTCTGGGTTGGTAAGTATTTCAGACTTTTATGGTCTGTGTAAATAGAGCACTTTTCACCATACAAGTAGTGCCTCCATATCTTCAATGTGAAGATAATTGCTGCAAGTTCTAGATCATGGGTAGGGTAATTCGGTTCATGTGGCCTTAGCTGCCTGGAAGCATAAGCGACCACCTTCCCCTGTTGCATCAATACACACCCTAACCCATTATGAGAGGCATCACTGTAGATCACAAAGTCCTTTCCTGACACTGGCTGTGTTAACACTGGTGCCTCTGTCAACATAGCCTTAAACTTCTCAAAACTAGCCTGACACTTGTCATTCCAGTCAAATCTGACATTCTTGTGTAACAACTTGGTCATTGGAGCAGCTATTAACGAAAATCCCTTCACAAATCTTCTGTAATACCCAGCTAGCCCCAAGAAACTTCTAACCTCAGTTGTATTTCTGGGAGGCTTCCATTCCATCACCGCTTCTGTTTTCTTGGGAGCCACCCTAATCCCATCAGCTGACACTATGTGTCCAAGGAATGCAATCTCATTCAACCAGAAGTCACACTTGGACAACTTAGCATACAGCTTCTTTTCTCTCAGGATTTGCAGAACAATCCTCAAATGTTCATCATGTTCTTCCCTGGTCTTGGAATACACCAAAATATCATTAATAAAGACTACTACGAACCGATCTAGGTATGGATGGAAGATACGGCTCATAAGGTCCATGAATGCTGCTGGTGCATTTGTTAGGCCAAAGGGCATCACCAGAAACTCATAATGCCCATACCGGGTCTTGAATGCAGTCTTTGGCACATCTGCATCCTTCACCTTCAACTGATAATACCCCGATCTAAGATCAATTTTTGAAAATACTACTGCTCCCTTCAATTGATCAAACAGATCATCAATTCTAGGCAATGGATACTTATTCTTCACTATCACTTTATTCAACTGCCGGTAATCAATGCATAACCTCAAAGTCCCATCCTTCTTTTTCACAAACAGCACTGGAGCTCCCCATGGTGACACACTGGGGCATATGAATCCCTTATCCAGTAACTCCTGTAACTGGATTTTCAGTTCCTTCAATTCTGTGGGTGTCATCCTATAAGGAGCAATAGATATTGGTGCTGTACCTGGCAGTGTCTCAATAGCAAATTCAACTTCCCTTTCTGGTAGCAAACCAGGCAATTCTTCAGGGAACACATCTGAGAAGTCTTTTACTGTGGGTATGTCACACAGATCTGGCTTAGCCCGCCTAGTATCCACCACATGTGCTAGGTAGGCTTTACAGCCTTTTCTTATCAGTTTTCTTGCAACTGTGGCTGAGATGACATTGGACAAGAAATCTGTCCTTTCCCCTATAACTGTAATCTCATTACCCTCAGGAGTTTTCAAAGAAATCCTCTTCGGTTTACAATCAACCATTGCCTGATGACGTGACAACCAATCCAGTCCCAAAATCACGTCAAACTCATAGAAAGGCAACTCAATCAGGTCTGCCAAGAATTCATACCCCTGAATCCTTAATGGGTAACCCTTGTACACTTTGTTCACCACTACACTGTGGCCCAATGGATTAGTGACCAGAATGTCTTGGTCACTCTCCCTTACTAGTATCCCCCTTTCTATGGGTAGGTTGATGCAGATGTATGAATGAGTGGATCCTGGATCCACCAATGCATGCACAGATGTATTGTAGAGGGAGAACGTACCCCTGATGACGTTCGAGGCATCTTGCTCCTCCTGAGCTCTCATGGCATAGGCTTTGGCAGGTGCTTTGCCCTCAAGCCTCTCTGCTGGCTCAGATGCAGGCCTCCGTGATGGTCCCACTGCCTCAGATTTGCCAGATTTCCTACCCCTTTGTGGTACAGAAGCAAGTCTGTCTGCTTGTGTTGGAGTAGCTGCAGTAGTTCTGTGTGGACAGTTCCTCAGCTAATGCTCTGTCGACCCACACCTTAAGCAGGCACCAGTCACTCTGTAACACTCTCCCTTATGCCATTTCAGACAATGTGGACATGCAGAAGATGCTGGGGCTGGTCCCCTAAACTCCGTCCCTGGAGAGCTGCCCACTGATGGTGTGGACTGACCTCTCCTAGGGGTGAACTGTGGCCTGGGCCCCTAAGACTGACCCTGACCTTGTGGTTGACCTGAACTCTGTGCAGGTGGACCTTTGAACTTCTTCCCAGGTGCAGGAGATGAACTAGACTGACCCGGGCCCCTCTTCTGCTATCTCTCTCTTCTGGTCTGCTCACTTATTCTAACATTTTCGACTTTTATTGCAGCTTCCACTAACTTGGTGAAGTCGGTGATTCCCAAGGCAGTAATCATGATCTTTATGTTGTAATTTAATCCCTCTTCAAATCTCTTACACCTTTCGGCCTCATTAGGGACTATCTCACTTCCGTAGCGACTCAATCTGACAAATTCTTTTTCATACTACCACCATCACCGTCTGCCTCAGGTTAATGAATTCTCTTCTTCTCTCTTCCAGGTATACACTACCCACATACTTTTTTTGAATTCTGAGAGGAAGAAGTCCCAAGTTATTACTTCTGGTTGCACTTCACTAGACACCGTATCCCACCATTCATATGCATCATCTTGCAACAGAGATATGGCAGCTTCTAGGTTTTGCTCTGGAGTGCAGTGGAGTTGTTTTAAAACCCTTCCTGTTCTGTTCGACCAATTTTCAGCTGCAACAGAATCATCTTCACTCTTACCAAAGAAATCCACTGCTCCAAATTTTCTTAGTCTTTCCAGGTGTGATTTCTGCTGTGGAGGTGGGGGTGGTGGCAGCATTACCCCAGCCATTTGTTTGAAGAATTCGGCCATTTGCTGGAACATGACCTGTGGAGGTTAAGCAGGCTTTGCTGGAGCTGATGGAGCAAGTTCTCCCCTACCCCTAGTCTCAGCTACCGCAGGTGGAGCATGACTCTCCACTTCCTCCTCAATTGCCCTCTGAGATGTGGGGTCCATATCCTAATCAAAACAACAAAGACAAACAGATCTGCATTAGTGTCACCTCGACTCTTACAAATGCAATGCAAGGTATAGACTCAATCTAGGCCCAAAAACGCCTAAACCGTGCTCTGATACCACTAAATGTGACACCCCTTACCCGTCTACAGTGTAGCCGAGCAAGATAAGCCACGCAGTGTATCGGAACACCCTATTATAATTCAATCATTTTTTTTCCTAATTTATTATTATTATTTTGTTTTTTTTCATAGTTATGAAGTAAAATTTATGAAATATAATTCATTTAAGTCATTTATTGAAATTATAATTTATTTGAGGTTCCGAAAATCTTATAGAAAATCTGACAGAGTACCGACTAAAAATGGAGAAAACAGTTCTTCGAAACCTGTGAAAAACACTTCCAAAATTTTCAACCAATCCCAAACTCCATTTCATCATCAAAATCTCAATATTTTTCAATAACATTTTCATTTCTCAATCATTCATTTCTCATGGTATTCATATACAAGCAATAAATAAATACTCAATTTTCCATTCATAAACACAATTTCCACTATTTACATTAACATCAAAATACATTACATAAGTCTCAATTACACAAGAGAAAATAAAAGTTAGTTACAAAATACCAAAATGAAACTTAGTGTCCTACCAATGCACTGAAGATAGTGAGGTGACACAGGCACTATGCAGAGCTGCAGGAGGTCTCACCCAGTCTGTGGTCTACTGGGCTCTTAGTCAGTATCTCCAGAACCTACACGTGGCAAAAGCAATGCACTAAGCAATAATGCTTAGTGCTGCCAATAATAAAAGAAAAAGAAATAACAGAAAATAAATATGCAGTGAATGTATTGATGTCTCATTGCAAATAAATTTTCGATGAGTATTTGTAGTCATACTTATTTTGTACAGGTTATATTCATTATTTCATTAAATTTATTCACTTTCATTTTTGGTTGCCCAAGTAACCTATACTGGACGACTGGACTGGATAAACGGGTAAACTGGCACTGGGTATCAAGTACCTCGGTCCGTCACACCATCGGTCACATATGTGTCTCCCGGTGTGCAACAGAACAGCTAATAAGTTGTAATAACATTAGGCACAAGGCCAAGTATCAACATAATGTCAGAATGGCTAAAAGCCATGAAATCACAGAATGGCATAATGCCATGTGCAATACTGCTAACTAAACCCTATTGGCATGCCAAGCTATCCAAACCAATCTTGTTAGGTATACTAGGGCATTTTACACTTTTGTGTTTTACAATTTTTGAATTTCAAGTTTTGGTGTTACTATTCACTTTATTAGTCAACCAAAATGTTGACTTTTGCATAGACAATACGTATATTGGTTTTAATACTCCCAACATACCACATTTTGCATTCAAAATTTGTTAGTATTAGTTGCCAATACCATTTCTAAGCTTAAAGTTAATTGAGCAGAAATTTCAATTTTCATACCTTATCTTTACTGTTCTATTAGTCATTTTTGTAGTGGGAATTTGGAAAAATAATCAACATGAAAGTTGTTCCCTATTTTGTCTAGTTGAATTTCCTATTTTGAATCACTCCATTTGGAGTTTTGTAGCACAATTTAAGATCCAAAAACCACAACTGGCCGGATTGGTATTTTTGGGTGACCATATATCTGATGCGATGAGCAGTGGATCGCAACTCACTTGTTGGATAGGTTATGTTCATAATTTGGGTTAGGTTTCTTCATGAAAGTTGTTGGTCTATATCTCAACTTGTTGCTGGTAAAATTTCAGGTCAATTGGACCATTCTACACTGAGTTATGGCTAAATGAATAATTACTGTTTATTTGGTCATTTTGCAGAAACAGACTGCAGGTCACCCGGATTAGGGCAAGCTTTTGGTCTACTTGGTTTGGTCTTATGGGCATGGTTTCTTCACCAAAGTTGTGCCATTATGTGTCTAGTTTCATTTCCAATTGGCCTTGCACCAATTGAACCTCTACAATTCAAGTTATGGCTGCCCAAACCTGCTGGACTCATGTCCAATTCTACAGGTCACCTAGGGCAGCCACACTAAACCTAAATCCCATCACTAAACACACTTCATTTCTTGCTTACCAATAACCAAATGGTCACTAATTGACCATTAAAACTCACTTTCATCATTACATGATCAAAGTCTCAATTTCATGCTCAAACCCTAACTCCAATTTCCAATCCATGGCATACACACACCAAACTCATACAAAATCACTTTATCCATCATCTATACTCATAAATAACATAATTAAGCCACTTAATTTCATCAAAAACCAATAATCCTTAAACTTTCTCATGGCTGCCAAATTTAGAGATTTCATTTACTCAAGTTTTTCTTTTAATTTCACACAATTTCTACTTAATTTAGCATGCTTATAAGATTAAAGAAAGAAAAGAAATTGTTTAGGGCACTAACCTTGAATGGAGTAGAATTTCAAGCTACCCAACTTCTTTTTCTTTCTCTTTTGGCTGCCTAGAGGATGTTCAAGTTGCTAGGTTAATTTTTTGTGAAGCAAGCTTGTGGTTTCAAGGTGAAATAATGTGAGGTTTGGGAGCTTTAGTGAGCTTTCATGGTGGAATGGCTTTGGGGGAAAAAGTGACGCTGTTTTGGGTGAGGAAGAGCAGATGGCTTTTGTTTTTTTTTTTTTTTGTCTCAATTATCCTCTTTAATAGGTTAATTTAAGTGGTGCTTAATTGTGATTGGTGGATAGGTTTTTAATGACATCATATGATGTCATAATTAGGTATTTTCTTTTATTTTCTTTTCTTCTCTTCTCTACTCATTTCCAATTTAATTTTTAGCAATATTTATTCACATTTTATGTTGTAATAATTATTTACTTAACTAGATAAGTAGGCCAAAAATCACCTCTGAAGGCGAAATGACCAAAATGCCCTCCGTTTAGCTTAACGGGCCAAAATTATCTGTACTGATTGAAAAATTTTTCTAAGTATTTTCTTGGCATTCTAATGCCATAAAAACCTCAATGACCCTTCTCTGGAGTCCCAAAAATTATTTTATGAATTTTCCCTCAGGTCTAGGGCTCCTAGTTGCGAGAACCGCAACTTCCTACTAGGTTACCCATCGCTTGGGCACTGGCTCATTTAACTTGGTTGTATTTTATTTCTAAAATTTTTCCTAAATTTTTCTTATTAATATTTGTGTTAATTATGGTTCCTCACTTTAGTTTAAATATTTTTCCGGACGTTCTAGCTGTCCGGACCGACACTGGTCACCGGAACAGTAGAATGTACGGAGTTGCTACGGGGAGGAGGGTGTTACAGATCAAACCATCTACATATACATGGGGATATGTAAGAAGGTGGGTAACACCTGCTACCTGCTGGATGCCGAAGAGAACGCCATCCCTCAGAGAGACGAAGCACGAGAAGGACCTGGCGACACTTCGCAGCCTCAAGAAGAAGGCCAAGAGCGGATGTTCCAAGAGTCCCCCGTTCGAGTGCCTCCATACACACCACTACCAATAGATCAGGTCCTCGCATACGTACAACGCATGGAGACCACCATATATAGCAGAATGTGAGCAATCGAGGACAGCCTCCAGGAAGCCCACAACGAATTGGACATGCTAATGGAGAAGCTAGATGATGAGGAGGAGGAGCCAGCATCGCCATCATTACAATCAGAGATCTTTTAGAGCTAGGACTATAGGATAGGATCTTTATTGTAATATTTTACATGCCTTAGTCCTAAGTTACAATCATAGGTCTCTTTTATATGCTTTATGTCCAAACTTTTCAATACCTAATAAATAATATGCTTCCTTATAATCTTTGTATATTTTCTCTGGTTTTGCATATTATTTTAACATTAAGGATAATGTCTGGTTTGAGTTTTGGGGGGGTGGGGGGGTGGGGGATACATGTGTATTGCATATCATTACATTTGCATATCATTACATGCACATCATTACATTGTTTAAATTCAGCTACATTATTCTTGTGTATCAAAATTTTTGAAAATTTTTGAAAAATTTTGGACTTTAAATTGTGAAACTTAGCACTATAACCAATTTCTAGTAAGCTAATAATTGGACTCCATGGGATAGAGGAATGAACGTATCTAGATAGGCAAAAAGGGATTTTAGCATGTTGTTTGTGAAGAAACTAATCTCTTTAATGGAACTAGACTAGTTAAACCTCTTCATAACTATTAATTTATCACATTGAACTTGTAAAATTAGGAGAACAATTTTTGAAATACAAGCAAACCTAAAAAATGCCTCACTAGCTCTAGAACATATCTCTTGGACCTATCAAGGCAAAATCCTAGCATATGCTTGATGAAGAAATGATTAAGGCATTATTTGTTATAGCCTCACTAAGTCATAGCCACCCCTAATTAAAATGTATATCCTTGTAGCCAACTTGAAGCCTATATTTATCCCTTAGAATTTATTGCTTACCCATATTATTTACCTAGCCCCTAATCTAAACACCTACCATACCCTTTTAAGGAAGCAAAATGCATAAGTAAACAGCATATTAAGTGTAAAAAAAAATGAAGAGAGGATGTAGAACTCAAGAAAGAGTGCAAGTGTGCAATTGAAATCAAAGAAAAATTTACCTTTCCAACCCAGTAAAAGCAATGAGTTTGGGGGAGAGGACAAAAGGGACATAAAAAAAAAAAAAAGAGAATAAGTCCCAAGATAAGTATCATGGAATCATGCTTGGCACTATAAAAAACCAAAAGCCCCTCTTCTCCATACAAAATGTAGAAACAAACTTAATATACTTGGTATTTTATGCATATATGTTATCCTCATATTTGCATTCCCTAAAAACCTTTCATTGGCAACCAAGTCATTATCCCCTTAGCCCCTTTACAATCCTTTTTAAAGACCTTTTGATCTTTTGAAAAGTGCATGCTATATTAGTGGAGATAGAAAATTGAGATATGCCTATGGAGTTGGAATTGAGGCTCTTCATCACAATTACTCATAATAGGGGCAAATTTGGGGGAGTTAGTGTTTCTCAAATCTATCTCGATAAAATAGCTTATTTGTGGCTTATTAATGGTCTTGTATAGAGAAATAATTAGTTGAAACACCATGAAATGAGGTGAAGTTCCAAACAGGCAGTTAATAGAACCCTTATGCCTTGAAAGAGGGAAATTGGTATGAAGGTTGGAGGAGTTCAATTCTATGCTTATTAAATTGTTGGTTATATTCCTAAGTAACCCCTGAAATGTGTTTTAAAATAGGGTTTTGCTTTGCTTGAGGACAAGCAAAAGTTTGAGTTTAGGGGTATTTGATACACTTGAATTGTATAGATGTTTTTAAGCACATTTGTATACTATCTCATAGCATTTAGGCAAGTATTTTTATGCATAGTAGTTGATTTCATTAGTTTTTGTAATTTCTATTGTCAAGCCCTTAATTGCATGTTTTCTGCATCATTTCAGGTGTTTGGGTGAAGCCCCACAGTATAGGAGTGCAAAAGGAAGCTTAGATAGGTGAAGAGACTGAGTAGTGCTGCTGACAGAAAGTACACAGGTTGTGTAAACCAAGCCCTAGACTCATGTAACCTTCTGCCAGAAGAAAGCCAGACAGCCAATGGAGAAACAAAAGTACACGGGTATTGTAATTATACCCGTGTAATCTACAGGGACCTGTGTAAGTCTCTGCCAAGCACAAGCTTGAAGAACCTTATGGGAACAAAAGTACACAGCCTGTGTAACTAGCCCCGTGTAGTTGGCGCAGACCCGTGTAACTCTCTGTGCCAATGCAAGACTCAGCAGTTCCACTCCAGTAAGTTACATGGCCCTGGGCGGTGTAATGACACACGGGTCGTGTACTATGCGACAGCTAGTTTTATCTCCAATTCTTGCTCTTGTTTTTTGATTCAAATGAGACTCTTAAAGCCTTTTGGACTCAAAATGACCTAACCATAGAGCAACCATTATAAATAGAAGAGAAAACATCAGAAAAATGAGGCTCTCTTTTATCTTTTGACAACACTTTTGAGGAGTTTTGAAGGAGAGAAATCCACACTCTGCACTCTCTCCAGCCATCTTGAGGAGAGAAACATCAGTACTAAAAGGAGTTTTCTAGCTGAAGCTCCACAAGATCAAAGCTGCAAACCCTCTTCGGTTCCTTCATTTTATCTCCCTAGACAGATTTTTATTATTTTATTTCTTCTACATGATTTTCTTTTTACTGTTTTTACCTTTTATCATGATGTTTGCTGAACTCACCATGAGTGAGTAGTTTTCTTATTCTGGATATGGGAGAGTAATGCTTGTAATTATTATTATGGATGAACACTAAGTTTTTTTTATTAGATTTGAGATTCATTCCTTGATTTAATTTCTTGTGATCTTAATGCATGCTATGTGCTAGTACCCACTTTGTGACACCCCTTACCCGTCTACAGTGTAGCCGAGCAAGTTATGCCACTTAGTGTGCCGGAGCACCAATTTATATTTCTATTACAATTTATCCCTTTATAATTCATTTATTTTCAATTTTGATAAATCTGAATTTATCTGCAAATTTATAGAAAATCCGACAGAGTGCCGGCTGTAAATTGGAAAAACAGTTCTTCTGAACCTATTTAAAAACACTTCTAAAATAATTTCCAAATCCAAACTCCATTATACACATTCAAGTCAATCTCAAATCACAATACTATTTTCAAAACTTTTCTGTTCACTTCATCATTTGAAGCATATTCACAAATAATTCTCAACATTTCATTTTTCAACATACATAATGCAGAAAACCTCAATAATATGAAATTTCATATATTTACATTAATACATAATTATAGGAGTTTATAGTTACAATCCATACTAATACAAAATGCAAAATACAAAAGGGTCACCTATAGTCCTAATGTCCAACCATATGCAGTGCAGATGTGAGGTGACTCTGGACCCCGAATGCAGCTCTGAAGGCTCACCCCGTCTGATGTCTGCTGGGCTCCCCAGCTAGGTCTCTAGTACCTGCACGTGGAAAAAGCGACGCGCTAAGCAATTCTGCTTAGTGGTGACAATATAAAATAATATAAAATAGAATAAAATAATTATGCAAAATGTATGATTTCATTTTTTTGGGTAAACTTGATTTCTGGTATTATTTGCAGTATTATTCACTTAAAATTTGGTAAGGTTTATTATCATTGCCCGAGTAACCTATACTAGTTGACTGGACTGGATAAACGGGTAAACTGGCACTGGGTACTAAGTACCTCGGACCATCACAGCATCGGTCACATTGTGTCTCCCGGTGTGCAACAGAATAGCTAATAAGCTGTAATAATGATCAGGGTTAAAACCCAAGTATATCAACTCAAATA
This sequence comes from Hevea brasiliensis, assembly GCF_030052815.1. Classification (NCBI taxonomy): domain Eukaryota; kingdom Viridiplantae; phylum Streptophyta; class Magnoliopsida; order Malpighiales; family Euphorbiaceae; genus Hevea; species Hevea brasiliensis. The sequence continues at coordinate 84,050,757 of NC_079497.1, read as the reverse complement.
ACATAGCCAAAGGTTATTATTTCAAAGAATGACATGGGAAAGCCATGAAACACAGAATGGCATGAAGCCATATGCAGTACTGCTAACAGAACCCTATTGGCATGCCAAGCTATCCAAACCAATCTTGTTAGGTATACTAGGGCATTTTACACTTTTGAGTTTTACAATTTTTGAATTTCAAGTTTTGGTGTTACTATTCACTTCATTAGTCAACCAAAATGTTGACTTTTGCATAGAAAATAGGTACATTGGTTTTAATACTCCCAACATACCACATTTTGTATTCAAAATTTGTTGGTATTGGTTGCCAATACCATTTCTAAGCTTAATGTTAATTAAGCAAAATTTTCAGTTTTCATGCTTCATTTTTACTATTCTATTAGTTATTTTTGCAGTGGGAACTTGGCAAAATGATTAACATGAAAGTTGTTTCTTATTTTGTCTATTTGAATTTCCTTTTTTGAATCACTCCATTTGGAGTTTTGTAGCTCAAGTTATGGTCCAAAAACCACAACTGACCGGATTGAAATTTTTCTGGACTGACTATATCTACAGTGTAGTGAATAGTGATTACAACTCACTTGTTGGATAGGTTCTGGTCATAATTTGGGTTAGGTTTCTTCATGAAAGTTGTTGGTCTATATCTCAGCTTGTTTCTGGTAAAATTTCAGGTCAATTGGACCTTTCTACATTGAGTTATGGCCAAATGAACAATCACTGTTCATTTGGTCATTCTGCAGAAACAGACTGCAGGTCACCCGGATTAAGGCAAGCTTTTGGTCCACTTGGTTTGGTTTTATGGGCATGGTTTCTTCACCAAAGTTGTGCCATTATGTGTCTAGTTTCATGTCCAATTGTCCTTGTACCAATTGAACCTCTACAATTCGAGTTATGGCTGCCCAAACCTACTGGACTCATGTCCAATTCTGCAGGTCACCTAGAGCAGCCACACCAAATCCAAACTCTACCACTCAACACACTTCATTTTTGGTTTAAACAGAACTAAATGGTCACTAATTGACCATTAAAACTCACTTTAACCATTACATGATCAAATTCTCCATTTTATACCCAAACTCTAACCCATTCCATCTCAATTCATGCATTCACTTACCTTTCACCATTCTAAACAATAGGTTAGTGTTATGGGCAGCCACAATACCAAATTTATTCAAGGAAAACAATCAAAACCCTACCCTTCACATAGCTACTGAAAATGGAGGTTTACATAATCATCAATTTCATTTAAGTTTCTCTCATTTTCTAGCTCAATTTTTGTCCCTAAACATGCATTTCAAAAAGAAAGCAAGGATTGGTCACTAACCTCTTTGGAACTAAGTTTGAGTCTTGCAAAACTTCAGTTTTTCTTCAAAATTTTGCTGCCCAAAGCTTCATCAAGGTGTGGGGTGAATTTTTTGTGAAGACACCTAGGGCTTTTATGGTGTGGAAGCTAGGGAAAATCAAGCTTTGAAAGCTTGTTCATGGTGGCCATGGAGGAGTGGTTTATGGCAAGGAAAAGAAGAAGGGAGAGAATTCTGATATTTTTTTTTTTTTGTTTTCCAGCCCATTTTACCTCTTTTATATATGTTTATGCCATGTGTCAAGATTGGGTTGGTTGGGTGAGTTTTAATGACATCATGATGATGTCATAAATCCATTTTCTTTCATTTTCTCTCCATTTCTTGTCTATTTAATTGCAATTAAATTTTTGGACAATATTTATTTATATTTTATGTTATATAAATTATTTATTTCACTGGACAAGTTGGCCCAAAAATCATCTCTGAAAACGAAATGACCAAAATGCCCTCCGTTTGGCTTAACGGCCAAAATTGTCTGTACCGATTGAAAAATTTTTCTAAGTATTTTCTTGGCTTTCTAATTCCATAAGAACCTCTATGGAGTCCCAAAAATTATTTTATAATTTTTTCTAAATTTTTTTCTTATTAATATTTGAGTTAATTTTTGGTTCCTTACTTTAGTTTAAATATTTTTTCCGAACATTCTAGCTGTCCGGACCGACACTGGTCACCGGAACAATAGACTGTACGGACTAGCTAAAGTGAAGATGTTACACACTTAGCCATGATTGTAGATGTTAATTGAAGGACAGAAAGGTGAAGATTAATATTAGAAAATCAAGATCTTGAACCTAGGAATTCTGACCTAGACATAGGCTGATACCTTTGTAAAACTTCAAAATTGGTCAAAGATCTTAAAGGATTTTAATTAATTTGATCACCACGAAAGTTGGGTTTGAGTTAATTAGAATACACCCTAGGTGCCTTGAGAGAGGATTTAGGATAACTTAGGATTGATTTCCATTAAGGAAAACGATCCTCAATTCAGTAAATAAACGAGATAACATCCCTAGTAAGATTCAAGTGTGAAATCTTAATTCTAAAATTGTTTCAAATAAATCATTTCATTTTAAGTTTACCATTCTAGTGTTTAAGGTTAACAAACTTTATTCCCTAAGTATTCAATAGCCTAGACTGTAATATCCTCACTATAGCAATTCCGTACATTTTACTATTCCGGTAACTAGTGTTGGTCCGGACAGCTAGAACGTCTGGAAAAATATTTAGACTAGAGTGAGGAATCATAAATAACTCAAATATTAATAAGAAAAATTTGGAAAAAATTTTAGAAATAAAATACAACCAAGTTAAATGAGCCGGTGCCCTAGCGATGGGTAACCTAGTGGGAAGTTGCGGTCCTCGCAACTAGGAGCCCTAAACCCGGGAGAAAATTTATAAAATAATTTTTGGGACTCCATAGAAGAGTCATTGAGGTTTCTATGGCATTAGAATGCCAAGAAAAGGCTTAGAAATCGGTACAGACGATTTTGGCTCAATAAGCCAAACGGAGGTCATTTTGATCATTTCGTCTTCAGAGATGATTTTTGACCGACTTGTCCAGTTAAGTAAATAATTATTATGATCTAAAATATGAATAAATATTATTAACAATTGAATTGAAAATGAGTAGCAAAGAAAAGAAAAGAAAATGAATTAAAATTGCAATTTTGACTTCATGCTTATGTCACTAAGCACTCTCACCCAATCACATTGTGATACATGTCCATAAACCACTTAAAATGAGTTAAATGGGCAGAAAATTGAAATGAAAAAGCTGCACTCTTTTTCCTCCCATAGCCCAGCCGATTCTTTCACTCCCTTCCACCATTAAAGCTTTGCCAAGCTTCATTTCTCACTTCTATTCACCTCAAAACCTTATCCTCCCTTCAATAAAAATTTCCCTTACCACTAGAGCAAGACGTGGGCAGCAATTAGAAGAAAAGAAAGTGGAAGAAAGTGAGGTGTGAACAAGCTTAGAAAATCACCAAAGAGGTTAGTGCCATATTCTTTGCTTTTGCATCTTTCTAAACAAGAATTTAAGCTAAGTTAAGTTGAAAATTTGATAAAAATTGAATTAATGAGGCATGATTATGTTCCATGAAATTTTGGCAGCCTTGACATGAGTTAAGGTTAGGAGAATTCTTAGATTTAAAGTGACATATTAGCTACCCTTAGTATAAATTATATGATTAGTATAGCAAATTAGGAGTAAGATGCATGAATTGGAGGCTTGGTCAATTAGGCTTTTGAAATTTAATTTTGGTGGTGCATAAAAATAGACATAAACTAAAGTTGTAATGGTCAATTAGTGACCATTTGGCTATGTTTGATTAGGAAATGAAGTGATTTGTGCCATAAGAATTGAGGTTATGTATGTTGTCCAGTGTGCCCTACAAGTCTGGTTGTGAGTCCAACATGTTTGGGTAGCTATAACTTGAGTTGTGTAGATTCAATTGGTGCAAGGCCAATTGAAAATGAAATTGGACACATAATGGCACAACTTTGATGAAGGAACCTGTCCAAAAAACAAACTTAGGATGCCCTAAAAATTGACCAAATCCGAGTAACACACATTCTGCTTGGGCAAAATGACCAAATAAATAATATTCATTCATTTGGTCATAACTTTGTGTAGAAAGGTCCAATTGAGTTGAAGTTTTACCAGTAGAAAGCTGAGACATAGCCCTACAACTTTCATGGAGAAAAAAAACCCAAATTTTGACCATAACATGTCCAAAAACTGACCTGTAGTCAGTGTACAAAAAACTGTAGAATTGATTCTGCCCAGAAATTCTGGAAAAATTGCAATCCGGCCAGTTATGGTGTTTAGGCCATAACTTGAGCTACAAAACTCCAAATGGAGTGATTCCAAAAAAGAAATGTAACTAGACACAATAAGGAACAACTTTGATGAAGAACATTTGGCCAAATTCTCACTGTAGAAATGGTCTAATGGAACAGTGAACTCTAGCACCCAAAAACTGAAATTTTGAATTATTCTCCAATGGTTAGAAGTATGGATTGGCAACTAATGCCAACACTTTTGGGAACCAAAATGTGGTAAATCTATGTGATTAAAACTCATGTAACTATTATATATGACAAAGTCAATATTTTGATTTAAATGACCAAATGAATAGTAACCTTACATGTTAAGTACAAATATTCAAGAAATAACTTTGTAATATGCCCTAGTAGGCCTAATGTGATTGGTTTGGATAGGTTGGAATGCCAATAGGGTTCTGTTAGCAGTACTGCATAAGATGTATGGCTCCATGCCATTTTGTGATATGATAACCTATGGCTATATTGATTATGATGTTATACTTGGCTTTATGCCTTATTGTTTTTATGGCTCATTAGCCATTCTGTCTGCACAGCGAGAGACACATTGTGACCGATGGTGTGACGGTCTGAGGTACTTGGCACCCAGTGCTAGTTTACCTGTTTATCTAGTCCAGTCAATTTGTATAGGTTACTTGGGCATGAAAAAGTATAATTGTAATTGAATTGATTTTTAAAGGACGTAAGGAAATTAAATATCAAAATAAAGAACAAGAATGATTACAATGAAAAGAGGCTCAAAAATTATCAAGAAAATGATCAATAAAATGCTAGAAAGAGTTAATATCATAAAATGTAATTAGCCTTCGACTAAACAATAAGTTAGTAATTATTCATTTCTTATAAACACAAACTAGGAATTTTTTTTATTTTTATTTGTATATTATATTTTCTTGTATTATTGGCACCACTAAGCTTTATGCTTAGCGCGTCGCTTTTGCAACGCATAGGTACTGAAGATTTGGACAGAGAGCCCAGTAGACCACAGATTGGGTGAGGCCGTTCACAGTTTTGCATAATGTCAGTATCACCTCACAGGCTACAGTGCATTGATAGAACACTAGGTCCCATTTTGGTATTTTATACTGTTTGTACTATTTGTAATCAAACTTTTATTTTCTCATGTATAAATTGAAACTTATGTAATATAATTTGGTATGAATGTCATTATTTGTAAATTTGTGTTTATAAATGAAATGTACATGATTATGATGTTAAAATGAATGAATGGCAAATGGAAGAATTTTGAGAATTGATGTGAAGATTGGGGAGTTGTGGAATAGTATGACTATTGGAAGTGTTTTTCACAGGTTCTGAAGAACTGTTTTCTCCATTTTTAGCCGGTAGTCTGCCGAATTTTCTATAAAATTTTCGGAACCTCAAATGAATTTATAATTTTAATAAATAACTCAAATGAGTTAAATTTCACAAATTGTATTTCATTACGATAAAGAAATAAATTAAGGAAGGATAAAAATAATTGAGATAAAATAAGATGTTCCGGTATACTGTGTGGCATATCTGTCACACCCTACCCCTCTGTAAGGCATAACATGATCTCGTAGTATACCTAATGAATTACCAACTTCGTCTACTGATAACCCATTAAATACACTACAAGGAATTTTAAAACTTTTCTTACTTCTTTTTACAGTGGTGAATACTATTTATAGGTGTTAAATTTTTTTTTAACTGAAGTGAAACCAAATAACACATTTGAAGTATTAATAATTTCTGTAAAAATTTTGGCAGAGTGTCATCTGTATTTTGAATAAAACAGTTCTTCAAAAACCTGTAAAAAGTACTTCCAATAAGTTTGTTTAATCCCCAAACTCCAATAAATTTGTTCAACACAATAAATTTCTCAACATTATTAACCCAGTTCAACAATCAATTTTTCAGTGTTTCCAAAAGCTGAGATAAGATAAATTTATCACAATACTTTTACAGGCCAAAATAGTTTACAATTTTAGTTTACAACTGCTCAAGACCAAGTACAATATATATATACAATGCACATACATTACAACAAAAACTACACAATATAGTATACTCGATATACCCGGCGAAATCTCAAAATGTGGTATAAGCAGCCTACTCTGCTGCTCTGTCCATCTATCTACCTGCAACAGCAATGAAAAAGCTATCCCTGAGTAAAATTTACTCTTTGGTGCACAATAACAATTTAAAATGCGGTATGTAAAACTTTTGTTGACAATTTACAATCCAAACAATTCACAATTTTTCAAAGTTCATATAACACAAATTTGATCAAACAATTGAATAACACAATGTTGCCAATCGATAACACAATTTAGGTCATGACACAAACTTTTCCGAACATGCCGTGTGTACATCACAACAAGGCACACTCACCCCACTAATCAAAATCAATGAGGGAGGAAGCTAGCTAGATAATGAGAACTCATCCATACTCACCTCGGACTGACAAGTCAAAGAGGGAGGAATATAATCACACCCACCCCATGAATGGAGGAGGAATATAATAACATTGTCATGCCAAGTGTGAATCAAAACAATTTCAAATCACAATATTTCATACAAACCATAAATCACATTTTATCTCAAAATTTTCATTTGCAAAGTAGGCAACACAATAACTTTCAAATAATATTCCCAAAGCCAAAACAATAAAAAATTATTCATAACTCATTTCTCTAAATAAAGTTTCTAGTAAAAGTAGTGAATATAAAAAGTATTGTGCACAGACACAATTTAAAACTATAATGTTCAATTAAATTTTTAAGTAGAAAATGAGAAATCAAAATTATTGTGCACAAACCTCTAATATATGCCTCTTGGCCCTGACTGAGTGTTCTTTATGCTTCTCAATATCCTTTTCAACTGAAACACACAATTTAAAGTGTTTCAATACTCAATGAATTCGTTTCTAACAATAAAATCCAATATTTAAATTTTCTTAGTACTATTCCCTTCAATTCATTTCATTAGTCAACCTATAATGTTGACCCTTGATGCACTCTAAGTGAGTCAAATCTAATGTTACCAATATATCACATTTTATAGCCCTTAAGTGTTGGTATATGTTACCAAGTTCATTTCCAAGTGTATTACATTTTATTGCAATTTACCAGATTTCAATGTACTATTTTGACCTAGCCAGACGACCTAGTTCCTTCGATTTTCGGGTTTTGGTCCAAACTACAAACTTGTAGGTCTATGTCTTATTGCACGCTGGGCAAAATTTCAGGTCATTTTGAGTTGTGTAGACCAAGTTATGGTCAATTTACCAATGCTGGACAGAATGCACTAAAATGGTAGGCTTAGGTCATTTTTAGGTCATTTTCACTTCGGCCAGTTTTGGTACCTGAACTTGTGCAAGCTATTTGGCTTGGTTCTGGCCATTTCTGTGCTTTGTTGTCTTCATAAGAATTGTATATCTATGTCTAGAATATTCATGGTAAAAATTTCAGGTCATTTGGACCTGTTTTGAGTAAGTTATGGTCAAAACACTATCTGCTACCCAAATGGTCAATTTCCAGGCTTTCAAGTCACTAATCCGGATTTGGTCATTTTTAAGGTTACTTTCTGAACAGAATTTAGGTAGGCTTTCTTCACGAAAGTTGGCACATTTTGTGCTTAGTTTCACCTCCAATTGGCCTCATACCAATTGGAGTCACACACATAGGGTTATAGGCCCATTTGCACACTACCCTCAACATCCTTTTCAAACACCAAACCAAACACAAGTTTACCAATTACATCTTCACTTCCCATACCATTCTGCATTTGGCACTAACCAAAACCATTCAATTCTCTACATTATAGGTCAACTTGGGCAGAATATAACTACCTCAAATACACCAAATGCAGTCACCATTCACAAAGTTCAATCTCAGCAATGTATACACATAAATACTTCTAATTATCACACAAACTTCTATCATCAAATTACAAACCTATCACTACTATTCCACACACATATATGCTGCCAAATTTTTGTACAATATTTCAACAACATTTCATGAATTTGAACATTACCAATTTCCATTTTGAGGCTGCCCAAAAATTACACATACACATCAACTTCCATTTTCACTTTTCAAGCTCACAAATCAAACTTTATACATGAAAACCAACTCCAATACATTTAAACACTTAATTTAGCATCTCAAACACCCATTTGCATGCAAAGACAAGCTGTACATGATGAAGTTCCATGGCTGCCAAAATGCGCCATCACCAATAATTCATCAAACCTCAAACTTCTTCCATAATTCAATTACCCACAACCTTAGTTACACTTTTAATGAAACAAGAATTGAAAATAACCACTTACCTCTTTTGGACTTCTTCAAAACTCCACCAAAACTTATCTTTCATACTCCCTTATTGCTGCCCAAGGTGTGTAGTCCAACTTTAATGAAGAAGCTTAGAAGAAATTGTGGTTTAAAGTGATGTGTATGGAGCTTGGTTGAGGTATGGCAATGGAGGTTTAATGGTGGAAATGGTTTCGGCAAGGTGAGGAAATGTTGAAGATGATATGAAATCTACTCACTTTAGCTTATATAGGTGTCCCAAGGATTGAGTTAGTGGAGCACTTAGGTGAATTTTAATGTTTAATAATCCAAAGTTTCTAATTTCCCACATTTTCCTCATATCTTTTACTATTTACATTATGTACCACCATTTTAATTTTCATGCTATTTTCAAAGTTTAATATCATTTATTTTTAATGGACATTTAGGTCAAAAGACAACTCGGGGTGTCAAATGACCACAATGCCCCTATTCAGGTTGCATTCCTGATTTTTCGGTAATTCCAAGTTTTGTCATTTTCTCGATTTCTCGTTTTTCTTTGTACTAATTAATTAATTTTTCTTTAATATTTTCTAATGACATTTTTACTTCAATAAGTCTTTAATTATGTCTCGAAATTAAATTTCGAGAGTTCCCTCTGATCGTGGGGTGGCTATTGCTCGCGCTGTAACTTCCTGTATGCTTACCCATCGCATGATCTTGGCTCGTTTAACTTAATTTCATTTCATTGCTATTATTTTTTCTTTGTTTTTCTTATATTTTCTTTTCTTGTATTTCATTATTTTATGTCTCCTTACTAACATTTAGATGTAGTTCTAGGCATCCTAACTGTCCGGACTAACACTGGTCACCGGAACAGTAGAACGCACTACCGAACATAGGGGTGTTACAATATCTTACTCGGCTAGACTGTAGATGAGTAAGGGGTGTTACATAGACAGTCAAAATTATTGTGTAGATTGGTACTTACTAATAAAATTCCTCATGGGAATGATACTCTACTCCTCACTTTATTACTTGTTAGCAATCCGTGCACTAACGGGGTTGTAAAACCAGCGAAATAACCCACAACATTTCAAGATAGATATTTTTGGTAAGTCCTTAGACATTGTTTAGGGCATATGGCATAGTTGTGTAAGGCGTAGAAGAACATGCATTAACATGTTACCTGTAGGTGTGTAAGGCATAGAAGAACATGCATCACCACAGTTTCAAGTGTCAAACTATGAGTGGGTTTGATTCTTTCTCAGGATAGCTAGGGGGATACGTAGGCAGTTTAGGACCGTAGTCCTAAATACGAATCCACAATATTTCAAATCACACAATTACCATTGTCATGAGACCGTAGCTAGTCTCATGATACAGAGTATATCAACAGAGCAAGATGCACTCGATTTTCACATGACATAGTTATCATGGTTATGAGACCGTAGCTAGTCTCATAATATAGAGTATGTCGACCAAGCAAGATGTACTCGATCCTTATAGCCAATGTTTCATAGTTATTAGAAGATTGAGTTTCACTTTGACGAAACTTGAGCAATGCTTTCCCATTGATTTCAACTTTCGCCAAAGTGGGGGGCAAATTATAGACCCTTATTTTGTGATGAGTATGTACATTGAGGCCATGGGAAACCCAATGATGAAAAATTGTAAGGTATAATTGGAGGTATGGAACTAAATTATTAATTTCATGGAATGATCTTGAAAAAAAATATATATATATATGTTTTTTGGGAAATTAATTTAATTTAAATAATATTTTGTTTTATTTAAATTTAATATGGGTAGTTCTTAAATGGACCTAATTAAGTTTAATTGGGCCCCATGGGCCTAAGAAAGCCTAGTTAGGAATTTTAAATATGACACATTTTATTTATTTTTTAAAAAAGTAAAATAAAAAAAATATATTTTTCTCTATCCCTCTCCCATACAAACTCTCTCTCCCCTTTTGGCCCCACTCTCTTCCTCACTCCCTATTGGTGCCACCCCCTTTCCCTCTCTTCTTATTAGTTGGAATACCTCACCCATATCTCAGTCTTACCCAAATTCCTCAATCCCAATTATTTAAGTTATCTGAACCTTATGATACTAGGACATCAAACCCTACTACACCTCTTCCTCACTCCCTATTGGTGTTTTCCCCTTTCCCTTTCTTCGTATTGGTTGAAACACCTCATCCATATCTCAGTCTCACCCAAATTCTGCAATCTTAATTGTTTAAGTTATCTGAACTTTATTACCCTAGGACTCCAAACCCTATTACACCTCTCTCCCAAAACCATATAAATACCCTACTGGAAAAAAAAAAAAAAAAAAAAAAAAAAAAAAAAAAAGGAGGAGGAGAAAATTAAAAAAAAAAACAAAAAAAAGGAAAAAAAATTTAAAGAGAGAAATAGTCAAAATTTCTTTTAGTTCTTTCTTTCTTGCAATATTTCTTGAAGGTTAGTTCTTTTATTTTCTTTTCAAGATCTATGCCATGTAATGTTTAATTCTATGTTCCTTATTTTTTGATTTATTTTGTATGTTCATATAGATCATGTAATCATGTTTAATTTGAGGGGATACACAACTCTGCACATATTCAGTTTTCTGTCTCTCATATTTTTATTATTTTTTGTTATTTTTTGAATATGTAAAAAATTTGTAAAACTTATATTCATATTCTACACGAAATTCTATTAATTTTAAGCTCAATAATCACTAAAAAAAACTTTAATATTTTGTAAGTTATGGCTGTTTGAAGTTAGGGTTCCTATAAAATCCAATTTGTAGGATACCATGACTTGTGAAGCCCATATCTCCCTTGTTTCTTAATATTTTTGTATAAATCTGGTGTCTAAAATTACGTTTGGAATCTTGTGAATCTTTTCCAATTAGTTTCGCATTCATATCTATTATGTTTAGTTAGTTATGAATTTTACAAAAAAGTTGTGTGATTCTATTATTGAAAAATTACGATTTGTGTAGGCCATTAGGCTAGGGTTTTGTCTAATCTATGAATTTTATGATATTGTATGATGTTTTGGCAATCTTCTGTAATTTTTTCATGATTTTTAGGTGTGTCTAACTATTTTTCAAAAATCAAATTTCTTGCTACTGTCAATCTGCCAGAATCTGAGAATCGTATATTTATGTATGTTCTTATGTGTTCTTGGGTTTTAATTAATATTTGATCTATTTTTCTGTGTTTTTTTAATTCAAGAGGTGTTATGAACTGTTTGGATCTTGTTAGAAGACTTAGACCATCAGTTAGTTGTAGTTGATTAAGAATTTTAACTCCTTTAGGAGACTAGAGTTAGAATTCAACATGAATTGTTATTAGTTTTTTCTTATTTTCTTTATTTTCTTTAGTTTCTTTATTTTTTTATTACAAATAAAATTGGTAAGTAGCCCTAAGGTAAGTACCAAAGAGGACATTTGTGTAGAGCTTATGTGGAGCCAAAAGGGAGTAAGCCAGGGATATCATTGCCATACTAGAAAAGAAGACCCTTTTTTTAAGGGTAGCTTACCCCAATGGCAATTGCATTTACCAACAAGTAGCCCTAAACTCCTCGAATAACCATTGGCATGAAATTGTAGTAATAATAAAATTTTTATTTGATAAATTAAAATTAACTTTGTTTTTAATTTAACTGACTTTTGCATGTAATTAATTTAAATAAATACTTTATAAATTAAAATTAATCTTGTTTGTAAATTAAACTAACATTGGCATGTAAAATAAATTTAATTTAATACTTGGTAATTGTAAAATAAATTTGTATGTTAGAAATCTTTATTAGGTTGTGATTGTTTGGGCCTTATGTGATATTGGAATAAATTACATTTGTACATAATTAACTTAGTTCAATTATCCTTAGGGTAACTTGGTGAAAATTAATTAATTAAGTTAAATAGAAACATAGGATTATTTGAAATTAAATTAGTTTATAAATTAAATTCTCAATAATAAATTAATTTTAGTCATCTGGTAAATATCATTTAAATAATTAGCAACCACAACAATAGGAATTACTTGTGTATGAAAATTATTTGTAAATAACAACCATTTTATGAATTACTTGAGTGTGTAGGATTAGAATTATATTTTTAGGATAAAGTTTAATAAATGAATAATAAACAAGACTTTTAGAAACATTAGTAGAGGACTGACACTCAAATTAACGAGGTTAGACCAAACGTAAGGGGTGCCTAACACCTTCTCCTTACATACCCACTATCCTGAACCTAGACATTGGGCTATGGTAATGACGGTTGTGAAAACTCTGCAAGGAGTAAGTTGCCATCCATGACCCTCGGAAGAAACATTAAATATATCCCAGTTATTACCCGAGTGGCAACTCCTATCTATCTATGCCTTTGTGGCATAAATCCTTAGTGCCGTGGTAGTGTTATGGAAAGATGGTACTTACCAGTAGTTTGATTCTATCAGGATTATATGAAGTGCATGTCTAGGAAATGTTGTCTAAGGAGGTGGTACTTTAGTGAGACCGTTATGACTTCACCATCTTTCCTGGGCATTACCTAGTGCATTTTATATAATTCTAGTGGATAATATTTCGCCTCACGCCCCACTCTCCTACAACAACCAAATTAAATTTTAATATTGTATAATCAAATAATGAATATTAAAAAGCACTAAATCAATAACATTTCGAATATTTGTCAAAAATTTGGTCAGCATAAAATTTCATCAAAATTTTTTCATATTTAATTATTTTAGTTTATTTTTATTTTATATTGGCACCCCTAAGTAGTATTGCTTAGCTTGTCGCTTTTGCCAAGCTTAGGTACTAGAGACACAGCTGGGGAGCCCAGTAGACCTCAAACTGGGTGATTAGTCAGATCTGCGCAGAGTCTAGAGTCACCTCTCATCTGTAGTGCACTTGTTAGGATATTAGGATTTTGTTTTGTATTTTGTACTTAGACTTTCACTATTGTCAAGTACATTGTAAACTTATGAAATTTTATGTTAATGTAAATATTTTATAAATTTTTATTAATTGGTAAAATTTCAGTATTTCTCCATGTAATTGAGATTGATTACAATATGAATGGAATTGTGAGATTATATTGAAATGTTGAGATTGATGAGAAACTTTGAGATTGGGTTGAGATAAATTGATTTTGAGAATTTGAGTATTATATTGGAATTGTTTTTAACAGGTTCAGAAGAACTGTTTTTTCAAATTACAGTCGGCAGTCTTTCGAATTTTCTATAAAATTTGCGGAAACTCAAATTCATCAAAATTTAAAATAAAGGACATAAATAGTATGAGTTTTACATAAAGGCTATTTAAATCAATAAAATGAGTATAATAAAAATATGATAAGATAAGATAAAGTGCTCTGGCACTCCGTGTGACATGCCTTGCTCGGCTCTACTGTAGACGGGTGAGGGGTGTTACACTATGAGTGGAAGTTAGGATGAATATTAAAACTTTGAAATTGTGTTTTTTCAGTGGAGAAGAGAACTTTGGAACAAAGGGAGAATTAAGCCTAAGAAAGAAGTCTAAGTTAAGGTTTGTGCACAACTTGATTTTCTTATGTTATAAATTTCAAATGAAATGAATAAATTTTCTATAAATCAAATTTGAGTTTCCTTTGTAATTGTGAATTATTTAAATTGGTTTGAGAATATTTGAATGTTGAAATGAGTTTATTATTGTATTGAAAAGGTAGATGTTGGCCATTGATGTTATTGTAACAAGGAGGTGCCCGGAATGAATGTGTTTTAGAAGTGTTTGAGAAATTGTTGCATTGCCAACCCTATGTGTTGACTTATGATGATTTGAAATGCTTGGGTATTTGAATGGAAATTGTTGAAATTGTTTTAAAACCATAGGTGGCATGGCAGACTTGTTTGCTTCCCTCATTAGTAACGACTAGTGAGGTTGAGATTGTTTATATTACCTCCGTCTCTGGCTTACCAGTTGAGGTTGAGATCAGATGAGTACTCATATTTACTAGCTAGCTCTCCCTCATTAATAACGGTTAGTGAGGTTGAGATAGCTTTGTTGTGGTGTACAACACAGCATTGATTATGAAATTTTGTGTCATGGCTTAAACTATATGATTGTTGGCAACACTAATTGTTTCTAAATGTTATTTGTGACATTGACTATTTTTATATGATATAAGAAATGTGTTATTGAAGATTTTGATATTATTTTTGTGTTTCATGGAATTGTGAATAAGGAAATATTTTGTTGTGAAATGATTTCATAGTTTATGATGATTTTATTGAAGGAACGGAAGCGTGAAAAACACAAGATTATACCATTGAATTCAAAAATTTTCACCTAGGGTCACAAGCACCATGCAAGATTTATTTTTATCTGTTTGATTTCAATGATAAACAACATATTAAAACTCTTTTAATATGTTTTTGGATCTGTATTTGCCATTTAAGATTTTAAAATTAATCAGATTAATTTTAGAACCCTAGATTAAATCAAGAACGATTACACTAACCTCTTGATGTGCTGCAGCGTGTCTGCGCCTTTGAGATTCGTCTTCAGGACACCAGATGTTGTCCCTCTAGCTTGTCCACACCAAGAACACCTATGGCAGCCCTTGAACAGCTTCTAAAGCCTTTTCTATTAATTAGAAATTCAAGTTCTGCCTTTTAAGAGATTAGAGATGCAAACAGGACACTAGAAACAATTTCTAGTGTTCTTAATTCAAGAGATTGATGGCTAATCTCTTTGAATTGATGAGAGATGAAGAGAAATAGCTGGAGAGGCTCAAAGTGGCGTGACATATGAGAGGAGAGGCTGCTGGTTGTGTTTTCTTTTCATAACCCCACTTAAATAGCTAGGTTAACACATTAAACCCTAGCCACATGTCACCTTTTGATTAGCTCTAGGTTTAAGTGACCCAATCACATTGTGCCAAGTGTCAAACCTATATTTAATCTTGATTTTAATCATCTTACATGATTAAAATTATTTGGCAAGCTTATGTGTTATGCCATGTGTCACCATCTCATGGTGCCACGTGTCACACCTCAAAATGACCAAAATGCCCCCGGGTCCTAATATTGAGTTCTTAACCCAAAATAATTATTTTCTTCTTCTAATTAATTTATATCAAATATAAATTAATTAATTAATCTCTATTAATTAATTTCTCATCAATTAAATTCATATTTAAACACTTTAAATATAAATTTAATTTATACTCCACATCCAATAATCTAGATTTGGTTTCAAGTCATGCTAGGGACTTTGCAATTTTATTGCAAACCAAATCTATTTAATTAATCAATTAAACTCTTTAATTAATTAATTAAATCATATTTAAATAGGTGATAACTTGTGTATGTGTGTGACTTACTAGGCTCATCACTAATTGGCAATGAGACATGATATCAACTCTTAATATCATCGAACTCTTTCTTACCATAAATGATTTCTCTAAATCATTTTATGAACCTCATAGACCATGGTTAACACCTAGCATAGCATGCCATGGCCACCCAATTAGTAATAAGATTTACCTTAAATGAACCTATAATCATATGTTACCATGCACTAGAATCTCTACATTACAAAATCCCAACTCAAGCCGGAGTCATGGTTTATGTCAAACTCCATTTGCTATGAATATTATGTTCTCTTTTAATTCCAGTTCTTGATTAAAAGATTTTTCTCATCGAAACTCTTTTACGAATAAATCTATCTGTCTGGCCAGAACTTGAAACATCAAGAACAATTAAATGAACATAGGATTTTATCTCTATTTACTTAGAGGCAGATTCCATCTTGATCAACACCTACCTCCATATATAACTAGCGAGAGCCAACACATGCCCATATACCCATACATAGTACAAGTATGAAAGCGATATCAAACTCAAACTACCTATATACAATATAATCGTGCTATCTCAGTCTAAAGATTATATGCATCGATATGATTTATGACAAAACATTGACAAGAGTAAACTCCATGTGCTTGTCATAAGTGTCACCGTTCGACCTACTTATCATTTATAAGTGCCTATCATGTTTGTTATATGGCATGAGACTCACCATTCCATCTTATTTATATCTCATATAAATAACTTGGGAACAAACATGAATACAATCTTTACGGATAAGTCATGTCCTTATTATGAAGTATCCTCGATTGTGAACCTATTTATGATACTTTATGCTAGAAATATTGTCACTCATATTCTTAACAACTTAAGAATAATATTTCTAACAAAATATCAATGGACCTTTTCTATTACACATAAATATATTATGTAAGCGGAAAAGTGGAAATGCCTTTTATTATTAAAAATATGTACAAGATACATACTAAATGATATGCTCTAGGGCATACTACTAACAATCTCCCACTAGCACTAGAGCCATTCATTACAATACCTTAGACCCATCTTCTCAAGATGTCACTAATCGAGCTTGTGACAAAGGCTTAGTGCATGGATCACCTGAATTTTTCACCGATGTTATTTTTCTCGCATGGCTATATCGCTTTGCCCAACTATATGTCCGATAATGTGGTAGTGCCTTTCTATGTGTTTGGATTTTGGGTGAGACCTTAGTTCCTTAGCTCAGATGATCGCTCCATTATTGTCACAAAGGTAATGGAACCGCCGACTCAATGGAAGGAACTACCGTAAGTTCATCACGAACTTCTTTATCCAAGCGACTTCCTTTGCAAGATCTCGATGCAAAGAATATACTCACTCAGTAGTGGAATCTGCAATGCGTGCTCGCTTGGAACTCTTCCAACCGATCGCACTCTATTACAAATGAACACATATCCAGAGGTAGACTTTCTATCATCGATATCCGATTGGAAATCGTAATCGATAACCATCCAATTGCAAGTCTCCACCTCCATAAATCAAGAATAAATCCTCGGTTCTTCTTAAGTACTTAAGGATATTCTTGATACTATCCATGTTCCAAACTGGATTGGATTGATACCGCTAGTCAAACTAACAAAGATATGCGATATCCGCCTAGTACACAACATTGCATACATTAAACTTCCAATAGCCAAGCATATGGAATCTGGCCATCTTATCTCTTTCTTCGTGTGTCTTTGGAGACATCTCTTTAGAAAGGTGGATACCATGTCTCACTTGGTAACAATCCTCTCTGGGAATCAATCATGTTAAACCTCTTTAACACCTTTTCCATGTATAGACTTTGGGATAACACAATTATTGTTTTCGCTCTATCTGTAGAGTTGCGAATCGCAAGATTATAGGTTGCGTCCCCTTAGTCTTTCATGGAGAATGTATTTGACAACCATACCTTTATAGTCGTCAACATACCGTATCATTACCCATCAACAAGATGTCATCCACATATAAGACAAGGAAAGTGATAGCATCACTAACCTTCTTATATACACATGGCTCATCCTCATTTTTGATAAAACCAAAAGATTTAATGGCTTCATCAAAACGGATGTTCCAACTCCTCGAAGCTTGTTTCAACCCATAAATGGATCGCTTTAGCTTGCATACCTTGGAACCATCTTGGGATTCAAATCCCCTAGGTTGTTCCATGAAAATGTTTTCTTCAATGTATCCATTGAGAAAAGTCGCTTTGACATCCATCCGCCAAATCTCATAATCATAGTACGCACTATTGCTAATAAAATCCTTATTGATTTAAGAATGGCAACAAAGTAGAAAGTCTCCTCATAGTCGATTCCTTGCCTTTGGCGAAACCCTTCGCTACTAGCCTTGCTTTATAGGTCTCTACCTTTCCATCGTAACCAATTTTCTTCTTGAAAACCCATTTGTTCCCTATAGGTATAATACCTTGTGTGGGTCAACAAGATCCCAAACTTGATTCTTATACATGGAATCAATCTCGGATTTCATAGCATCAATCCATTTTGAAGAGTCTATATCTGATATAGCTTCTTCATAGGTAAGTGGATCATCTCCATGATCTACTTCTTCATGTGTAGACAACTCTTGTTCTTCTTCATGAAGAAAACCATATCTCACCGGTGGGTGAGATACCCTGGTTGTTCTACGAGGAACAGCTGTAGATGTTTCATCAATGGGTATAGGTTGACTAGATGGATCTATATCCATCTGATCTGTTGGTTGGTCAGAATTCTCCAATTCTAACTCTATTTGCCTTCCTTTGCCTCCTTCTTGAACAAACTGTTGTTCAAGAAATATGGCATCTCTACTTATCACAACCTTTTGTGAAGTAGGCAAATAAAAATAATATCCAAAACTATCTTTTGGATATCCAACAAATCGACCTCTTTCTGATCTGGTCTCCAATTTATCAGTGTTCAGCTTTTTGATATAAGCTGGATAACCCCAAATCTTAACATGCTTAAGACTTGGTTTTCTTCCATGCCATATCTCATAAGGTGTGGAAGAAACTGATTTTGATGGAATCCTATTCAGAATATACAAAGCTGATTCTAATGCAAATCCCCAAAAGGAGATTGACATATCAGTATAGCTCATCATACTACGTACCATATCCAATAGGGTACGATTTCTCCTTTCAGATACACCATTCACCGTATGGCGTTCTGGAGGAGTCAACTGAGAAACAATGCCATGCTCTCTCAAGTATTCATCAAATTCAGTACTCAAATATTCACCTCCACGATCTGATCGAAGAGCTTTAATACTTTTTCCTGTTTGATTTTCTACTTCAGATTTAAATTCCTTAAACTTTTCAAAGGATTCATGTTTGTATTTCATCAAATACAAATACCCAAACCTTGATTTATCATCAGTAAAGGTAATAAAATAATGAAAGCCCCCTCTAGCCATTTCTTTAAACGGACCACATACATCACTATGTATTAGTTCCAAAATATTTTCAGCTCTTAGCCCTTGTCCAACAAAGGGTGATCTAGTCATTTTGCCTTGAAGGCAAGATTCACAAGTTGGAGTAGGCTCAGAGCCCAATGAGGATAGAATCCCCATTTTCTCCAATTTTGCAATCCTATCTTCTGCAACATGACATAACCTTAAGTGCCAAATATATTTTGAACTTGAGTTGGTTTTCACCATGGCATTGTGTTCTTTTAGATTGCTATACTCTGGCCAGTGGAAACACTTTCTTACTGGGAATGGAAACACTTTCCTATTGGCAATGGAAACACTTTCCGGCTGGCAGTGGAAACACTTTCCTTTGCCTTTATCAGCTTTAGTCTTCCTTTTCTGCTTAGCTATTTTCTTGGAAGGACCAGGAATCTGAGGTTTCTTTTTCCTATTGCCCTTCTTCTTGTTGGACTTTCCAGTAGAAGAAGATGCAACCAAAGCTACCTCTTTTCCTTTATTGCCTGGCATATTCTTTTGGGCAATAACCAGCATGTTGAGTAAACCAGCTAAGGTGCATTCCTGTCTAGTCATATGGAAATTTGTCGCAAAATTCCCAAAAGACTCAAGAAGGGACTGAAGGATCAAATCCGTCTGTAGTTGGAAATCCATGTTAAAGTCAAGATGTTCCAACTGCTCAATCAGCCAAATCATCTTGCGGACATGATCCCCAACATTCTGTCCCTCAGACATCCTCATACGGAATAGCTGTCTAGATATCTCATACCTAGCATTCCTGCTGTGCTCACCATACAACTCTTGTAGGTGAAGGAGGATCTCACTAGCACTCTGCATGTTCTCATGTTGCTTCTGTAACTCATTACTCATGGAAGCAAGCATGTAACACTTAGCTCTCATATCATGCTCCTTCCACTTGTCCAAAGTATCATGTTCCTCTTGTGTGGCCTCTGGAGGTAAGGGACCAGGAACATTTGAATATAGAACATATCCTATATGTTCAAGGTTCAGGACAAGTTTCAAATTTCTTAGCCAATCGTGCAGATTAGGTCCTGTCAACTGTTGTGATCAAGTATGCTTGCAAGGATATTGGATGGTGGTGGTTGTTTTGTGCTCATTTTTATCGAGAAAATTAAGCTGCAGAAAATAACCAGATTAATTAGTAAATGTATCATGTAATTAACCAAAATGATTATGGTCTTTTAATCAAATTGGTCCTCCCACTAACTTAGCGAATCCTACACTTCCAAAGTAGAAAACGGAAATCCTAGTTGGATGGATTTCTAGTGGGTGATTGAATTCTTATAATTCTATTGATCATCCTCAGGTACATCCATTATTGGAATTACAATAAACTATAAGTGAGCAACTCCTTGCCCATCACATCTCATGTGAGGTTCAATCCTTTTACTAGCCCCTAATGCTCAAAATCTCAGGTACATCCATTATTGACTTATCTTGCATTAGTTAAGTTGAATGCAAATAATTTTAATGTCCTCAGGTACATCCAATATTGGCCACCAAACCATTTACATATTTACAACATCTCATGCTTAACAATTATTCTTAAGAAAATCTCTTAAATTAATTGCATCTCATGCAACTATTTAAAATTTCTTAAAATAATTGCCCCAATGGAGGGCTTATGTTATAATTACTTTAATTATACCATTTCCAACTTAATCATTTGTTTGGAAGATTTTATAGCCATCCTAATTACTATTAAGGTCTCACTTTGCACATTATCCATTTAGCATGCATATATCATATAATTGCATACATTCCCATACATCTCATGCATTCATGGATAAGTAGTAAATATGGTATGATCATGGACTTTCTAAGGGATTCAATTGAGCCACCAAGAATTGAATCAGGGCATTCTAGGTGCATTTCATTCATTCATTTTACAAGAGTTGCTGAAGGAGTACATAATCAACACTTGATATTGAATTCCTCCCACTGGTCCCACCAATGCTCTTGACCTCCTTGAACTTCTTGCAATCCAATATTACATAGTAATCCTTGGCATACCAAGGCGAATTTACAAGAACTTAAATAAATGAAATTACAACCCAAAAATATTACAAACTTAATAATACATGCCCAAAATAAATTAAAATAAATTAATTAATTTACAATCCCAAAGAAACATAAAAGAAATAAATCCAATCACATTGGTCTTTTATAGTCCATGATCATCCATCATGCATATCACTATTTAACAATTAAATAAAACATACATTCTTAAATTAAATTGAATATCTCATATTCAACTTAAAATTCCAGATTTGAATATGATTCAAATAAATTTAAAAATTCAGATTTGAATCTCATTCAAACAAATTTAAAAATTCAGATTTGAATCACATTCAAACAACTTCAAAAATTCAGATTTGAATAAAATTCAAAAATTTTTTAAAAAATAAGATTTGAATCAAATTAAAATATTTTTTAAAAAATAAGATCTTAATTTTATTGAATCAATTTTAAAAAATCAGATTTAAATATGATTCAAACAACTTTAAAAATTCAGATTTGAATCTCATTCAAACAACTTTTAAAATTCAGATTTGAATCACATTCAAACATTTTTTAAAATTCAGATTTGAATCATAATTTAATTGTGTGATTAAAACAACTAATTAAACACTTTAATTAGTCAAAGAATAGGCCTTAGATCATACAACAATTGCAGAATTAAAAGCCAAACCTTGAATCACCCATGGAACCATTGTTGCCGCCACCAATGGTGGCTTCTCCATGTGTGACGCCACACCTCATGATCCAACCAGCAATGAATCTCTTGATCTCATGATCAAACACACAATTAAATTATATAATCAACAATCTAAATGGCAAATATAGTGGCTCTGATACCAATTGAAGGCAGGCGTGAAAAACACAAGATTATACCATTGAATTCAAAAATTTTCACCTAGGGTCACAAGCACCATGCAAGATTTATTTTTATCTGTTTGATTTCAATGATAAACAACATATTAAAACTCTTTTAATATGTTTTTGGATCTGTATTTGCCATTTAAGATTTTAAAATTAATCAGATTAATTTTAGAACCTAGATTAAATCAAGAACGATTACACTAACCTCTTGATGTCTTTGCGTGTGTCTGCGCCTTTGAGATTCGTCTTGAGGACACGGATGTTGTCCCTCTAGCTTGTCCACACCAAGAACACCTATGGCAGCCCTTGAACAGCTTCTAAAGCCTTTTCTATTAATTAGAAATTCAAGTTCTGCCTTTTAAGAGATTAGAGATGCAAACAGGACACTAGAAACAATTTCTAGTGTTCTTAATTCAAGAGATTGATGGCTAATCTCTTTGAATTGATGAGAGATGAAGAGAAATAGCTGGAGAGGCTCAAAGTGGCGTGACATATGAGAGGAGAGGCTGCTGGTTGTGTTTTCTTTTCATAACCCCACTTAAATAGCTAGGTTAACACATTAAACCCTAGCCACATGTCACCTTTTGATTAGCTCTAGGTTTAAGTGACCCAATCACATTGTGCCAAGTGTCAAACCTATATTTAATCTTGATTTTAATCATCTTACATGATTAAAATTATTTGGCAAGCTTATGTGTTATGCCATGTGTCACCATCTCATGGTGCCACGTGTCACACTGCAAAATGACCAAAATGCCCTGTGTCTTAATTTTGAGTTCTTAACCCAAAATAATTATTTTCTTCTTCTAATTAATTTATATCAAATATAAATTAATTAATTAATCTCTATTAATTAATTTCTCATCAATTAAATTCATATTTAAACACTTTAAATATAAATTTAATTTATACTACACATCCAATAATCTAGATTTGGTTTCAAGTCATGCTAGGGACTTTGCAATTTTATTGCAAACCAAATCTATTTAATTAATCAATTAAACTCTTTAATTAATTAATTAAATCATATTTAAATAGGTGATAACTTGTGTATGTGTGTGACTTACTAGGCTCATCACTAATTGTCAATGAGACATGATATCAACTCTTAATATCATCGAACTCTTTCTTACCATAAATGATTTCTCTAAATCATTTTATGAACCTCATAGACCATGGTTAACACCTAGCATAGCATGCCATGGCCACCCAATTAGTAATAAGATTTACCTTAAATGAACCTATAATCATATGTTACCATGCACTAGAATCTCTCTGTTACAAAATCCCAACTCAAGCCGAGTCATGGTTTATGTCAAACTCCATTTGCTATGAATATTATGTTCTCTTTTAATTCCAGTTCTTGATTAAAAGATTTTTCTCATCGAAACTCTTTTACGAATAAATCTATCTGTCTGGCAGGAACTTGAAACATCAAGAACAATTAAATGAACATAGGATTTTATCTCTATTTACTTAGAGGAACAGATTCCATCTTGATCAACACCTACCTCCATATATAACTAGCAGAGCCAACACATGCCCATATACCCATACATAGTACAAGTATGAAAGCGTATCAAACTCAAACTACCTATATACAATATAACTGTGCTATCTCAGGTCTAAAGATTATATGCACTGATATGATTTATGACAAAACATTGACAAGAGTAAACTCCATGTGCTTGTCATAAGTGTCACTGGTTCGGCCTACTTATCATTTATAAGTGCCTATCATGTTTGTTATATGGCATGAGACTCACCATTCCATCTTATTTATATCTCATATAAATAACTTGGGAACAAACATGAATACAATCTTTCTGGATAAGTCATGTCCTTATTATGAAGTATCCTCGATTGTGAACCTATTTATGATACTTTATGCTAGAAATATTGTCACTCATATTCTTAACAACTTAAGAATAATATTTCTAACAAAATATCAATGGACCTTTTCTATTACACATAAATATATTATGTAAACGGAAAAGTGGAAATGCCTTTTATTATTAAAAATATGTACAAGATACATACTAAATGATATGCTCTAGGGCATACTACTAACATTTATAAATTATTAAGTTGTGCACCACTGGGCAAAATACTCAGCGATAGTTATTTTCTTGCAGTCGTAGGTAAAGGAAAGGAAAAGACTGCAGAGTGAGAGCAGTACAAGTTGTATTATTTTGGCACTCAGGTATATTTTAGTTATACCCTTTTTGAAGTTTGTTTCTGATGTAATGATAACTATATATATGTAAGAATCATTTGAGCAGTTGTACAAAGGTGTTGTAATATTTTTTTTTTTTTTGTAACCTTGAATGATTGTAAATTTGTAAAGAAATGTTTCTTTGTGTTGTGAATGGAAAAGTTTTATTCCTTTAGTATTGAATGAAGAAAAACCCTTACTTGAATGTTGATTTGAGAAATTATTGATTTGATGAGTGATTGTGAATTATATATGTTGTATAGATTTTTGACAGGTTTCAAATTTTTAGTTAATCATGTTTTTAGCCACCCATGTCGGTTTTCCATCAAATTTCTTAAAATTTTAAAATTTCTTATTTATTCTCTTAAATAAATTTCATGGTATTATCTTAAATTGAAAATTTTAAATTGGAACATGAATTTGAATTTGTTTTAAAATCCCTTGTAATATGTTTAATGCATTATCGGTAGACGGAGTATGATAATTCATTAGGCATATTACGGGATTATGTCATATCTTACGGAAGGGTAAGGTGTGATAAATTGCGTGACCAAATCATCAAGGGGTGCAGGATATGTGCAATTTAAAAATTTTTTTTGAGTTAGGGTTTCATGCATGATGCAATCACTTTTAACTTGTCACACCCTGCCCCTCTGTAAGGCAGAACATGATCCCATAGTATATCTAATGAATTACCAACTTCGTCTACTGATAACCCATTAAATACACTACAAGGGTTTTTAAAACTTTTCTTATTTCTTTTACAGTGGTGAGCACTATTTACAGGTGTTAAAAACCTTTTTGAACTGAAGTGATAGAACTAACACATTTAAATTATTTGAAATTTTTGTAAAAATTTTGGTAGAGTGCCATCTGTATTTTGGACAAAACAGTTCTTCAGAAAACCTGTAAAAAGCACTTCAATATATTTTCAAATCTCAACTCCAACATATTTCTCAACACAACATATTTCTCAACTCAAATCCACAGTGATTTTTCAAAGACTGAGATAAAGAAATACAGTACAAATTTTACAAGTCAAAATATCTCATAATTTACTTTACAACTTCAATGTACAATTTTAATTTACAACTGCTCAAAACCAAAAACACTATGTACATACAGTGGTCATACATTACAGTACAAAATGCAAAATGTGGTATACTCATTATACTCGATAATCTCTCGCTGGATGTACTAGCAGCCTAGTCTGCTGCCCTGTCCGTCTGTCTACCTGCGACAGCAATGAAAAGCTATCGCTGAGACAATGTCTCAGTAGTGCACAACATTAACCAAATACAACTTTAAATCACGGTTCATAAATCATATAAATGATGGATACATAAAGCCATAGTTAAATTCAAGACAATGAACGTCACAAGGAATTTAACACAATATCACAATAAATCTCAGTAATCAAAACGTAGTTAAATTCAAAAGACAGTGAATGCCAATAAGAATTTAAACTCCATTTCACAAATTATTGAAGCTCATAATAACACAATTTAGTCAAATAATTTACGAACACAGTGTTGCCAATTCATACACAACTTAAGCCATGATACAAAATTTCTGATCAATGCCGCATTGTACATCACGATAAAGCAATCACAACCCAACTAATCGAAATCAATGAGGAAGGGAGCTAGCTATATAATGAGTACTTATCCGATCACCTCAACTGGTAAACCAGAGAGGGAGAAAAATAAACGATCACGACTCCATAAATGGAGAAGAAAAATAAACGATCACAACCCCATAAATGAAGAAGGAATGATATGATACTGTCATGCTAAGCGTGAACACAAAATCAATTCCAAACATTTTATTCAAATGATTCGTGAGAATCCAATAAATTTCTAAAGTCATAAACTCATTCACAAAATGGCAACACAATTCATAATTAATCTCAAATTTTCACAAATCACACTAAATCAATTTTTTCACAGTTTCAAACCATTTACAATGCTTTTCAAGCAATAAGTATCCATTCAAACACATTTCCATAATTGAAAACAATAATATACAAATAGTCATAATTTGTTTCAATTGAAAAATTCAAAAGAAATAACTATTGTGCACAAACCTCTGATAACTGTCTCCTGGCCTTGACTCAGTGTTTCCTTCCCTTTCCTTGAGTCTTTGCTAACTGAGAAACACATTTTGAAGTGTTTCAGTACTCATTTAAACTGTCTCTAACGATAATGCTTGATAATTAATTCACTGAATTCTAATATTTGCTTAGTCAACCTAGTATGTCGACCCTCGATGCATTCTAGGTAAATTAGATTTTAATGTTATTAATATGTCACATTCGATAGTATTTTACGGTTGGTACATGTTACCAAGTTCATTTCCGTGTATACTGCATTTTCTTGCAATTTGCTGGATTCCGGGATACTAGTTTGACCTAGCCGAACGACCTAGTTTCCTCGATTTTCGAGTTTCGGTCAAAACTACAAACTTGTAGATCTATGTCTTATGGAACATGGGGCAAAATTTCAGGTCATTCTGAGTTATGTAGACCAAGTTATAGTCATTTTACTATTGCTGGTCAAAATGCATCAAAATTGATCACTTTAGGTCACTTTAGGTCATTTTAGGTTCGGCCAGTTTTTGGATCCGAACTTGTGCAAGATGTTTGACTTGTTTATGGTTATTTCTGGGCTTTGGTGTCTTCATAAGACTTGTAGATATGGGTCTTAACTATTCATGGTTAAAATTTCAGGTCAATTGGACCTGTTTTGAGTGAGTTATGGCCTAAATACTAACTGCTGCCCAAATGGTCAATTTTCAGGCCTTATTTGCACTTAATCCGGATTTGGTCATTTTTCAAGCTACCTTGCAAGCAGAATTTTGGCAAGCTTTCTTCATGAAAGTTGGCACATTTTGTGCCTAGTTTCACCTCCAATTGGTCTCATACCAATTGGAGCCACACACTTAAAGTTATAGGCCTAAAACACAAATTGTCTTATTGCATTTTTTGCATACACATCAAGGATCACTTTTAACACTTACCAAACTCAACATTCAAACCAATTCTGGTTGCACCACAACCTAAACATAATTTACAGCATATTATAGGTCATTTTGGCAGCTTACAATTACATTCAATGTGCACCAACAAGTGCAGAATTTGTCCAACTCAATTTACAACAATTCAATCACCAATTCATGCTCATTTACATGTCCAACTTCACACCATCATACATGCACTCAAACTGCCATAACCCCTATCACAAATTAACATCATTATTCCATAAACCAAGCATGAATTACAGCATTCTTCAAGAGCTAACAAACTGCCACAATGGTACATTTACATTCCATTAATTTCCAAGCTTTAAATTTCATTTCACATTTACATATACTAAGTATACATCACCCAAACAATTTCCTACACAATATACATTTAATCAATCATTTAATTCACCATTTAAAAGCAAAAATAAACTGCCTTCAAGGTGTTTCCATGGCTGCCAAAAGTACACATTCCCATTCAACATCAAACCTCAAAAATTTCTTCATAAATCAAACACCCATAATATCCTTACAAACTTTAACAAAGCAACAATCAAAAACTTAAACTTACCTATGGATGAGACTTCTTAAATCTTCACCAAAACTTCTTAAAATTGCTATCAAACTCTTCCTTGTGATGCGGGGATAAACTTTAATGAAGACAAGTAAAGAAAGTGTAGCTTGAAATGGGTGTAAGAAGCCATGCAAATGGGGCAGCCATGGGAGGTTTTGTTGGAGTTCATTCGGCAATGGTGATTCTCAAGGTTGAAGATGAAGTGTTTAGTGGAGCAATCTGCCCACTTAAGATTAAATTTAATCTATAGTGCTCGACTCACCAAATATAAATTATTTTATATGTTTAAATGTGATAATTAGTCAATTTACCCTCCACTTTTACTATTTACATTAGGTCCCACTAAATTAATTTTTCATTATATTTTCCAAGTGTAATATTATTTATTTTTTATGGACATTTAGGTCAAAAGACAACTCGGGGTGTCAAATGACCACAATGCCCCTGTTCGGGTTGCATTCCCGATTTTTCGGTAACACCGGGTTTTATCCATTTTTCGATTTCTCACTTTTTTTTGTACTAATTATTTAATTTTTCTTTGATATTTCTAATGATATTTATACTTCAATAAATATTTATTTGAGTCCTAAAAATATTTTCCAGGGTTCCCTGATCCAGTATTAGTCAACGGTCCACGCCGTGACTTCCTGTCATGATCACCCATCGCTAGGGTTCTCGGCTCGCTTAACTTGATTATATTTCTTTGCTATTATTTTTCCTTTATTTTTCTTGTATTTTCTTTTCTTGTATTTCATTATTTTATGTCTCCTCACTCATATCAAAGTATAGTTCTAGGCATCCTAGCTGTCCAGACAACACTGGTCACCGGAACAGTAGAACGCACTACCGAACATAGGGGTGTTACATAACTATTGAAAAACACATCATTTAGTCATACTAAATTATGTTTCTATTGCAAGAATAGCCTAATTGCCATTAGAAAATATTTTCCCCAAATTACACTAAGTTAGGGTTATGGAGATCACATAACCTCCAGGCATAGAATCAACCAATTCTACCTTAATTCAGGTAGTGAAGACTCTTAAATGCTAGCCCTCTAGCTTGTCTACATGAGCACTTGATCAAAGCCACCTTTAACAGCCAAGAACCCTTCCAAATTCTTTAAGAAATTGGCAGCCAAGAAGAAGGGAGAAAGAGTATGTTATGTTTCAATATGAATTTAAGTGGAAGTGAAGGAGAAACAATTTATCCAAGGGGTTTAATCAAGAGTACAACAACTTGTGCTTTTGTTTTTCTTCAAGGATGAAGATGGAGCTATGGAGAGGAGAAGAAGAGGACTTGGCTGGCACATGAAGAGGAAGTAGATTGATTAAATTTCTTTTTATTTCTTTCTTTAAATATCTTAATTTCCCATTAATGCCTTTAACACATGTTGAGTTATGATTGGCTAAACCAAAATCTTTTCCCAATCCTATTAGTCCACGTGTTATCATTAAGCATTAATCAAGAAATTAATCCTTAATTAATCATCATTAATTAATCCAAGATTAATTAATTAATCATCATTAATTAATTAAATCAAGTCTTTCATTGACCAAGTCAAAGTGTCAAACTTTGACTTAGTCAACTTGGTCAACATTTGACGAATTCAAGTCTCTCCATTTTTCTTTTCCTCCTTTAGCTAATTTTCAAGTTTATATTTAACCTATTTAAATATATTAGCTTGTTCACTTCCTTAGATAAATTTAGTTTCAAGTCATGCTAAGGACTTTACAATCTTATTACAAACTATATTTGTTAATTTAATTAATCAATTAAACTCTTTAATCAATTAACCGAACTAACTTTGCTTTGATCAATATGCTATTATGTGTGTGACATACTAAATTCATTACTAATTAGCAATGAGGATAATATTAACTCCATAATATTATTGGAACCGTTCTAAACTTAGAATGAAATACTGATTCATTGAAGACCTCATAAGTCATAATTGACATCTAGCATTATGTATAATGACTACCCAATTAGTTATGAATTATATCTCTATTGTATGAACCATTATCATACATGCCATGTACTAGAATCTCTCCGTTACAAAATCTCAATTCTAGCTGGAGTTGTGGTTTATGTCAAACTCCAATTGAATCAAACATTATGTTCTCTTTTAATTCTAGTTCTTGATAAATAAGTCTATCTGTTCTGGCCAGAAACTTATATCAACAATAGCAATTAAATGAATATAGGATTTTATCCCTATTTACTTAGGGTAACAGATCCCATATTGACTAACACCTATCTCTATATATAATTAGTAGGAGCCAACACATGCTCATATACCCATACATAGTACAAGTATGAAAGTAGTATCAAACTCAAACCACCTATATACAAGATCACTGTGTTATCTCAGGTCAAGGGATTATATGCACTAGTATGATATTTATGAAATTGCATTGACAAGAGTAAAATCCATGTGCATATCATATGTCACACCCTACCCCTCTGTAAGGCATAACATGATCCCGTAGTATACCTAATGAATTTCCAACTTCGTCTACTGAAAACCCATTAAATACACTACAAGGGATTTTAAAACTTTTCTTACTTCTTTTTACAGTGGTGAGCACAATTTACAAGTGTTAAAAACCTTTTTGAACTGAAGTGAAACAGCTAACACATTTGGACTATTAGTGACTACTGTAAAAATTTTGGCAGAGTGCCATCTGTATTTTGGATAAAATAGTTCTTCAGAAAACCTGTAAAAAGCACTTCAATATTTTTCTCAATCTCAACTCCAACAGTTAAACACCACAATATATTTCTCAACTCAAATCCCCAATAGTTTTTCAAAGACTGAGATAAAAGAAATACAGTAAAAAATTTTACAAGCCAAAATAACTCATAATTTATTTTACAACTTCAATGTACAATCTTAATTTACAACTGCTCAAAACCAAGAATAATATATACATACAGTGAACATACATTACAGTACAAAATACAAAATGTGGTATACTCAATATACCCGATGATCTCTTGCTGAATGCACTAGCAGCCTAGTCTCACGCCTGTCTGCTTGTCTACTGCGACAAAGAATGAAAAGCTATCGCTGAGACAATGTCTCAGTGGTGCACAACATTAACCAAATACAACTTTAAATCACAATTCATAAATCATATAAATGATGGATACGTAAAACCATAGTTAAATTCAAGACAATGAATGTCATAAGGAATTTAACACAATATCACAATAAATCTCAGTAATTAAAACATAGTTAAATTCAAAAGACAGTGAATGTCAATAAGAATTTAAACTCCATTTCACAATTTATCAAAGCTCTTAATAACACAATTTAGTCAAATAATTTAAGAATACAGTGTTACCAAATCATACACAACTTAAGCCATGACACAATTTTCCGATCAATGCCGCGTTGTACACCACGACAAAGCAATCACAACCCCACTAATCGAAATTAATGAGGAAGGAAGCTAGCTATATAATGAGTACTCATCCGATCACCTCAACTGGTAAACCAGAGAAGGAGAAAAATAAACGATCACAACCCCATAAATGGAGAAGGAATGATGTGATACTATCATGCTAAGTGTGAACACGAAATTAATTCCAAACATTTTATTCAAATGATTCATGAGAATCCAATAAATTTCCAAAGTCATAATTTCTTTCACAAAATGGCAACACAATTCATAATTAACTTCAATTTTCACAAATCACACTAAATCAATTTTTCCACGGTTTCAAACCATTTACAATGCTTTTCAAGCAATAAGTATCCATTCAAATATATTTCCATAATTGAAAACAATAATATACAAATAGTCATAATTTATTTCAATTGAAAAACTCAAAAGAAATAACTGTTGTGCACAAACCTCTGATAACTGTCTCCTGGCCTTGACTCAGTGTTTCCTTCCCTTTCCCTGAGTCTTTGCTAACTGAGAAACACAATTTGAGGTGTTTCAGTATTAATTTAAACTGTCTCTAACGATAATGCTTGATAATTAATTCACTGAATTCTATTATTTGCTTAGTCAACCTAATATGTCGACCCTCGATGCATTCTAGGTAAATTAGGTTTTAATGTTACTAATATGTCACATTCAATAGTCTTTTAGGGTTGGTACATGTTACCAAACTCATTTCCATGTATCTTGCATTTTCTTGCAATTTGCTGGATTCCGGGATACTAGTTTGACCTAGCCGGACGACCTAGTTTCCTCGGTTTTTGAGTTTCAGTCAAAATTACAAACTTGTAGATCTATGTCTTATTACACGCAGGGAAAAATTTCAGGTCATTCTGAGTTATGTAGACCAAGTTATGGTCATTTTACTATTGCTGGTCAAAATGCATCAAAATTGGTCACTTTAGGTCATTTTAGATCAATTTTGGTTCGGCCAGTTTTTGGACCCGAACTTGTGCAAGCTGTTTGACTTGCTTATGGTCATTTCTGGACTTTGGTGTCTTCATAAGACTTGTAGATATAGGTCTTAACTATTCATGGTCAAAATTTCAGGTCAATTGGACCTGTTTTGAGTGAGTTATGGCCTAAATACTAACTGCTGCACAAATGGTCAATTTTCAGGCCTTAATTGCACTAATCCAGATTTGGTCATTTTTCAAGTTACCTTACAAGCAGAATTTTGGCAAGCTTCCTTCATGAAAGTTGGCACATTTTGTGCCTAGTTTCACCTCCAATTGGTCTCATACCAATTGGAGCCACACACTTAAGGTTCTAAGCCCAAAACCTAACTGCCATATTGCATTTTGTTTATACTCATCAAAGATCACCTTTAATACTTACCAAACTTCACATTCATGCCCATTCTGGTTTGTACCATAACCTAAACATATTTTACCACATATTGTTGATCATTTTGGCAGCTTATAATCACATTCAACATACACCATAAAGTGCAGAATTTGTCAAACTCAATTACAACAATTTAACCACCTATTCATGCTCATTTACATGTCCAACCTCACACCATCACACATATACCTAAGCTGCCATAACAACCATCACAATTCAACATTATTATACCATAATCCAAACATAAAATAAAATCCTTATGGTTCACCAAACCAGGTTACCGATTCATGCATTTACATTCCATTAATTCCCAAGCTTCAAGTTTCAATTACACATTCACATATACTAAGTATACATCACCCAAATAATTTCCTACACACATAAACATTTAATCAATCCTTTAATCCACCATTTATAAGCAAAAATAAATTGTCTTCAAGGAGTTTCCATGGCTGTCAAAAGTACACATCCCCCTTTAAACATCAAACCTCAAAAATCTCTCCATAAATCAAATACCCATAACATCCTTACAAACTTTAATAAAACAAAAATCAAAAACACAAACTTACCTATTGATGAGGCTTGTTAAATCTTCACCAAACTCCCTTAATTTTAGTATCTACTTCTTCCTTGTGAGGTGGGGATCAAAATTAGTGAAGAAACTTTTGTGTTTGGAGGTGAAAATGGAGGAGATTTGGAAGCTTGAATCAATACGGCAATGGAGGATTTTTCAAGCTTTTCATTTCGGCATGGGAGGAGGAATGAAGATGATGAAGTGTTTAGTGCGTTTACCTCTGCCCACTTAATGTTTAATTTAATCCATAGTGCTCCACTCACCCTAATTTAACCATATTATATGTTTTAATGTTAATTACCCAATTTAAACCCCATTTTTACTATTTACATTAGGTACCACTAAATTAATTTTTCATTATATTTTTCAAGTGTAATATTATTTATTTTTAATGGACATTTAGGTCAAAAGACAACTCGGGTGTCAAATGACCACAATGCCCCTTTTCGGGTTGCATTCCCGATTTTTCGGTAACACCAGATTTTGTACGTTTTTCGATTTCTCACTTTTTTTGTACTAATTATTTAATTTTCATTTAATATTTCTTATGGTATTTATACTTCAATAGGGGTCTATTTAAGTCCTAAAAATATTTTCCAGGGTTCCTCGCAGTTCAGGGCTAGTCAACGGTCCACGTCGTGACTTCCCCGTGCGGTCAACCATCGCTAGGGTTCTCTGCTCGCTTAATTTGGTTACATTTATTTGCTATTATTTTTCTTTTATTTTTCTTGTATTTTCTTTTCTTGTATTTCATTATTTTATGTCTCCTCACTCATATCGAAGTGTAGTTTTAGGCATTCTAGCTGTCCGAACAACACTGGTCACTGGAACAATAGAACGCACTACCGAACATAGGGGTGTTACATCATAAGCGTTACTAATTCGGCCTACTCATCACATGAGTGCCCATCATATTTGTCATATGACATAAGACTCATCATTTCATCTTATTAGTATCTCATACTAATATATGGTGACAAGCATGAATAACAATCTTTTCAGATAAGTCATGTCCTTGTGAAGTATCCTTGATTGTGAACCACATTTATGATACTTTGTACTAGAAAATTTTGTCACTCATATTCTTAACAACTTAAGAATAGAATTTTCAATAAAATATCAATGGACCTTTTCCATTACACATAAGTAATTTATGTAAATAAAAAAGAATAATTGCCTCTATTAATAAACAAATATTTACAAGATATAAACAATAATATACTCTAGGGCATACTACCAACAATGACATAGCTATCCATCCTAGTTTCTTATGAGCCAAGCCGAGTAAGTCACTCTAGGAATTACCTGAAAACCCTTTACTAACACATGAAACGGTAAATAAGTTCATGTCGATAGCGTTGCCTATTGGCAGCACCATGGACCATCCAATAATTTGTCCAATGGGTACACAAGCGATGTCGCTAGAGACCCTTTCATTGCCGCCGATGCTGGTAGTGGTGGCAGAGATGGATTTGCTTATCCATAGTGAATTGGAGTTTTGCCAAGTGATGAAAGAGGCTGGAAAGGAAGTGTAGAGGTTTTGATTAATGAAGGAATAAGTCACAGGTTTTATTTGAATAAAGCAGCTACTGAACTGGATCAAGTGACAGCTGCTCAAGCTAAGAAGTTAATATTCAAGATCACTAGCTTTATCAATAAGCATTGATCAGGGATTTCAAAAAAAGATAAATAAGATCTGATTTATAAGAATCTGATCTAAATAAATTTTTTTTTAATAATAGAGCTATTAGCTATCTAGGTAGCGCACAATATCCGCTCAACAAATGCCAAATTTTAAGGGAGGATATTTTTGAGTTATATGACATTAGATTTTTGGTGAAAATAATTTTTTTTTAAGAAGTTTTTAATTTATAAAATATTCTGTGTAGATTTATTAAAGTGAAGTGTGTTCTCATTGACTAAACCAGGCAACCAAAAATTATGGTGGTAGATATAACAACAAACATTTTTTATATCATGTCACCTATGTTCCTTCCGTCCCTTCCAAATTCTCGCATTGCACACAGAGGAGAACCAGGATTTTAAATTCAGAGGCAAATTTTTTTTTATATTTATAAAAATAAAGACTTAAAAAATAGTTAATTAATATCAAATATTTCTAATATTTTTTATATTTATAAAAATTACAAAAATAGAAATACAATTATCCTCTCTCCGAGTTTTCACACTTAAATATTGTATAATAATTTCATTGTTAATTTTATTAAAAAAAATTTCTTAATATAAGTGATTAAACAATTAACTCCAATTCTATTACTTAATAGATTCATCATAACTTTCATATGCAAAAAAAAATATACTTTTAATAAATGGAGTTGCAATTAGAAGTGAACACTATTCGATTTGAACTGAATAAATCGAACGAACCGACGTGATTCGATAATTCGATTCGGTTTCGTTTTAAATTTTAAAAATTTCAGTTATTTCTATTCGTTTTTAGAGAGAAAAAACTGGTTGAACCAAATCGAACCGTACCAAATTGCTTTATTGATTTTTTAAATTACTTTATTTTTATAGGAAATTTATGTATTATATATATATATATATATATATATATATATATATATATATATATATATATATATAAATTATTTAATTTATATATATATATATATAAATTATTTAATTTCATTGATATATGGTAATTAAATTCAAATTAAGATTCAAATCAAACTAAATAACTTTAAAAATCAAGTCTAAATAAATAAACCAATTAAAGCCTAAAAATCAATCAACTAGAACTGAACCAAATTGAATTAGAATGATTTGATTCGATTCTATTTTTTTTTATGCATTTTTATTTTGATTCGATCGATTCTGTTTTTTTTTATTCATTTTTATTTTGATTCGATTTCTAAAATATGATAATTCAATTAATTTAATTTTAACGATTCGATTTAAACCGAATGCTTAACCCTAATTATAACAGATAAAACTGAGTCAAAATCACAAATTTATAAACCAATTATACAAAATATGCTTCTTTATTTTTATCATTTCTCAGCATTAATCACATTCGAATTGAAAATTCACAATTGGATTTCACATCAATAATATGTCTTTAATATTATCAACAGTAATAAATTTAAAGAGGGCAATCAGAAGCGGATCTATTCCTATAAAAAATAATCAATTGACTTTTTTTTTAAGTCATTCATATATATTTATATATTAATTTAAATTAATCCCTCATAAATTTTAAGTATATGACCCTCTTGTTTTTAATAGAGAACCATGTCTCGAGCCAAGACGATGGTCGAAGGGGGCGAGACTTCTGGTCACGCAGCCACTGAAGGAGAGAACTCACCTACTAGACCTGTTGCTCAACCCGTGCCACAGAAAATTGTTTGCGCACTGCATCAAGCACTCAACAATCTCACACACACCATTTATTCTATACTTAAACCAAAAGCAATTCAAAAAATCTTCAACGAAGGGTTGAATAAATAAATAAATAAATAAATCTTCAGCAAAGGGTGAAAAAAAAAAAAAAAAAGAAAACAAAGATGCTAAGATAGGAAGAATACAGAAACCTGATAATGTGCTAGTAATCTGAAATTTTGTTCACTGCTGAAATAAATGATAAAACAACAATAAGTATATTGCAAATTCTTTCCCCATACAACCACCAAATATAGGGGGGCCAAGAAAGGGGGAAAAAAAACTAAATTAGTAAGATTGTCAAAGAGCAAATGCAGAAGCATCTGGTCCTTCTTAAAGCAATTGGACTCGACATATATTCACCTTCTTTTCTTCCAATATAAGAAAGGAGATGCATGCATAAGCTGCAGAAGAAATATAATTTTCACTGAGAAGACACCCTTGATATCAGGGTTGAAGAGAAATATTAAAGCTTATTTTAAGAATTTAATCAACAGAAAATTGAAAACTCCATTACCTTCAAATTGTCAACAAAGGAAAATGGAAATGTGCAACTCAAAATGGGGTGATAGGGGAGGGGTGGGATCGGAATAACACAGATCTACTAATCCTGGCTGACATTTTATGAACCTCCTCAGTTGAAGTCCTTCAATCTTTTCTTCAGTACATCCATTGATTTCTTTCGTGCACTTTGCTTTGTATTTCTGCTTGAAAGGCTACCAAAGATTCCATCAGGAGAATCCTTGAATTTCTCACAGACGCTGGCTACTTTCTTATAATCCAGAGCATTGTAGTTTTTCTGTCTTATCACAGGATTCATGAAGTTCTCTGGTTGGCTGCTAGACAAAAGGTTAATCAATTGTCTTGCTTCTATCAAGAAGCATCTAAACCTACCATCTTTATATATCTCACTCAGGCCAGTGTTATGAAATCTCTCATCAGCGAAATTCTCCAATATCTTTAGGTCATTATTAAGGGCCAGAACTGCATTAGCATTGAACCTCTTTATCCTATCACTGAGAAATGCAGCAACAATGGAATTGGAAATATGCTCAAAAGCACCACTTCCAACCTTGTATAGAGCATCCACAGGCAGAATTTGCTGTGCTGTTGAAAGAATAGTGTCAAGGTGTATTACCACCTCATTTATATACTCATTCCCATTTTGCAATGGCTCCTCTGAAGTCCAATTGATATTTTCAGTAAGTGCCATAAACTCATCCAACTTAGTGTTCACCAAATTCAGCAGAGCCAGATATGCTGCATCCTTAGAAGTTTTCAGGACCACCTTGGCAGTCAAACTGGCATGAGGTCTCTCAACTGATCGGGCTGGGATACCACACAGTTGGGCTGCATGTCGAAGAAAAAAATCACAAGCTCTTTCAAGAACAGATATATTTGCAGCAATCTGCATGGCTTGGGAGACACCAACTGCACCACTATGAATTGTACTCAGTATAACTTCATTTACCACATCAATCAAAAGCTTATCCAAATACTTTTTCACAACATCATAAAAATTAGTACGCACCCCATAAGACAAGTAATCAACAGATCCTTTGATGAATGATCTAACAATACGACAAGTATCTGGTACCATAGAGGAAAATGGAGCAATATATGGAAAAGCTGGCATTATATCTGAGGTCTGGAGATGAAAGGACAAGACATTATTCTCATAATCAGTATCCTTTTTCATTACCATCTGCTCATAGGTGTCATCGCCAAGAATGTTAACAATTTGCTCCCGACACTCTCCCAAAAGTAGTTCATGGTACTTGTCCCAGCTGTTGTCAAGTGCCCCGAGAATTTGGCCTACTTCATACCCATATTGTCTAAGAGTTGCACCAAGAAGAGTTACATAATCCTTCACCAGAAGAAGATGAGTAGCAGAATCCATACGAGAAAACTGTTCCTCCAAAACAGAAGTTATTTTAGTTACAGCTGTATCCCACATTGTCTCAACCTGATCTGCTAACAGAACATCACCACCAGTCCTCAACAGCCGATCCTCCAATATAAAGTAACCTGCAATTTGCGCAAAAAATGTTTGATACGATTCAAGAAATGGTTGAGAAGAAGAGATTTGCAGATCTGAATTCAGCTGCAGTAACCGATTCCTATAGTAATATTCACGAAACTGCTCTGGGATTCCAAGGCAAGAGTGGATGTGATATGCCCGATAAAAAGGAGTAAGATCAAACTTCAAAACAGAATCTTCATCCAGTTCTAAATTGTATACAAAATCTCCTAAGCCTGAAACATTCTGTTCCTCAGATTCCCTCTGATGTTCAAGCATCTCCTCATCCCTCTGATGAGCTGATGCAGCATGACCTATTGCTGTTTGCCCAATATTCTTTGCAGAACTTCTCACATGAACTAGCCATTCATTAAATTGACTAGTCACTTTTTTCTGAATATGTGATTTTATCACAGGAATTGTCTTTTCTATTGTCATTCTAAGTGTCTTCACAGGGATATTCAGCAAGTAATTCTTCTCAATCAGATCCACTGTTTTCAATGCAGGAAAAAACTGGCCTTCAGACATGTGATTGTTACACTTAGCACAAAGTTCCAATGCTTGAAGACAAATCTTTGACATTTTAATAGCTTCAGTCACATTTTTCTTGATTGAATAAGATTCAAGGAGTTCCTCAAGTTTGATCAAAAGTGCACTCCCTACCTCCTGCAATCTAAAATTGTCGCTTGCAAGCTCACTTTTAAGCTCTTCAGCATCAACCAAGACACCACGAAGCTCATCAACAGCTAGAATGAATTCCTCATAATGGCTCTTGCAGAGGCCTTCAATTTCAGCATCCTTCTTCCTGACAACAATCTTGAGCTGGTGAAGGAGTGCTTCAGGCCTTCCCATTTCAAACGCATGCCTGACAATGGGACCCACATCATCCCCATTGCCAATTAAAGTCGCAAGGACTAAAACCTCTCCCCCATCCCCATTTTCTACAACAGTTCTTCTCTTTGGTTTTGCATCCATTGATTGCACAAAATGCTGCAATAATCAAGACAAAACAAATCAATTCCATCAATAAAGTTCTCACCCTAAACAAATAAAGCAAATATGAATCAGAAAGCATGTAAAAGAAAATTTTTGCTAATCCGCATCCAAAGGTTCTTTTTATCAAGACACACCAAATAATGCCATCAAGGAAGTTCTTACCCTAAACAAATAAAGAAAATATAACAGAAAAATCCTGTGCAAGAAAATTTTTGCCTTCACCCAGAGATTCTTATTATTTTAGTTTCTTCTGTCATGTCACATTTTGTAGATTCAATATATAAGGGATAAAAAAAAAAACCCATTTCTAGCAAATATCTAGATGATTCTCCATCAAGCAACAAATAGTGTGTTAGGAGACATTAGATTCTCAACAAATTGAGCAGAAAATTTTAAAACCAAGATCAATTTAATTAATGTTATGGAATGGTAGAATTTTAAATTTTATTTTTTAGTAAATTACCTCAGATAGCTTGAGGAATTTACTGACCACCGGGCCGGGTTGTAGCAAACCACCAGCCGTCCAGATGTTCGGCCTCTGATGGTATCCACACAGACTTGTTGTGAGGAAATTCTCCAATACACTCTTAGAGAATATTGAGAATTTTGAGTGTTAGCTCTTTTTCTTTCTTCTCTCACTTATCAAGAATGGAAGACAAGCTTCCCTATTTATAGGAAAGAACTTTTTATAATTATTAATTTAATCCTTTAAATTTATTAATTATAAATTGACCCCTATAATAATTATAATTCAAATAATTAATTCCTATAATTCTAGAAACTTTAAATTAAGTCTACACTTAATTATTATGACATTAAGCAGTCTAAATAAAATTTATACTTCTATCCTTAAGTCTAGAATTATTTTTATCAAGTCCAATTTGATAATCTACTTTAATTCCTCAATTACAATCTTTATGTATATGACCCATTAGGTTCCTAATATGTTGGCAACAAATATAATTAAATAAAATTAATACTTTAATTTTATCATCAATTCACAATTGATTAATTATATTTGTAGATCATTATTGATATCTAGCAATGTGTATCGACCACCCAAATATTAGAACTTGTCAAAGTGGTTTGACTAACCTTTCTATAATCAGTCTGTCAGTGTAATTAATATCCTTTTATCACAATATTTCGATTTATACATTGATGCATAGAATGTGTCTGCTATATATAAATCATTTCTATCCTCCCAGTATGATTGATTAATTAAATAAAATCTTAATCTTATTTTACCTTGTGCAAGGATTTAATGATCCATACTGGCCAAGAGCAATTGAAATATTTTCCTTAATTACCTAAGGTGATGAATTCTATATTGACAATTAAATATCTCCACATAGTTCATACTATATCCAACAACTGCCACATTCATTATCCTTATATAGAATGACATGTGAGCAGTATCAAAATACAGTAATTTCTATATAAGATAACTTAATGTCTCAAGTCTAAGGATCATTTACACAACTGTCACGTAAGTCTTTTCATAAACACAGGTAAACTTCCATATGGAATCCTCGTGCAGGTCAATTCAGTGAGCTTATCACCACAAGCACTTACACGTTGGTTTTAGGTACCTCACATGCCTCAGCTTAATGAGAACTGCTGCTTCCTTTCACGAAGGAAAGAATGCAACGTGCACTGGTCTCTACAGTTATATTAATGTCCAATGAAAGGAAAGAATGCAACGTACAGTTATATTAATGTCCAATGGTCTCAACAGTTATATTAATGTCCAATCTCGATATAACATTGACCACCAAGAATATTTTTGGAGCAATGCTATAATGCAATCCAAATCTCATAATTATAACAACATTATAATTTTCACTATTATGCATATAAGTCCAATGGACTTTATCTTTATTAATTAATATTTATTAAAATAAAATTAAACATTAAAGATAAAGCAGCCTTTTATTAAGAATAAAGTATATACATGTATTAAGTGATCACCCATGCAACTAATATATTGGCTGCAGTGCACATACACTAACACAGTGTTCACAAGCAAGCAATAACTATGCAAGAAGAATGTCAAAATAACCATATTTAGAAGATCTCAACAGCATTGAATCATAAAGGAAAATCCCACATTCATCTAGAGTAATTAAATTTTCCAAGAAAAGCAAAAAAATAAAAAGAAACCATTGAAAGGAACGGTAAAATGAATCTAAAATAGATTGTTTTTAATAGGTGTTGATCAAATAGACCCATCGAACATAGATTTCATAGAACAAAATGTAGATGAACATGGCAGATGAATTTCCACTTTTCCAGGGCAGATGAATTGCCACTTTTCCAGTCTTAGGTGAAAAACCAAGATCAACGGGAACACAAGAGAAAACAAATAAACAAACGAATCAAAATGAGAGTCAGAAACGACAGGCAAAATCAAGAAACACAGACACAAACATTCTCAAATCAAAAAATAGAAAACCATAAACTTGATTCTCAAAGGGGGGCCTTACGAGGATAACAGAGACAGAGAGGCCCTTCCTTTTTCAAAACTTCTCTTTCCCTCTCTGAGCATAGCGAACGAAAAATCGAATGGGAAAGATTTCTCCATGTTAAAGAAATTATTTAAAAAAAAAAAAAAGGATTTGCTTTGTGTTAATCAAATTGATTATTACGTTTCCATTTCTGTTCTTTGTATCTACTATATAGGCTTGTCGCCACTCGCCACTTCTTTTCCCTTTAACGGGGAAATTGATGCTTCCACTCCTCGGTTTGTTACGTCCACGAAAAAGGTCCTCGTACGGGCATTCCTCATTAACTAAATAAATTTAATCCTTATTGGTAATATAGGTTATATCTAAATTTTTAAATTTTAATTTTTTATATTTAAAATTATTATATCATATTGTCTAATTTTTATTTATTTTATTTATCCTTTTCGTCTCTCTCTCTCTCCTCTCTATTTTTCATCGTCTTCTCATTGTCTAAGTAAAAATTTAAATTTATTTAATCAAAAGCCCTTTTCTTTTTTAGTTGCTTCAATTGTTTCTAATTTTTTTCAAAATTTGAATACAGAATAGGCTAATCTCAATTCCAACCAATTTCATTTATTTAATTTATACAAAATTATTTAAATTTTTTTATAGAGATCACACTAAAAATAATATTTCAAATTTGAATGATAATAATATTAGAACTTCACGTTTTTGTAGATTGAATTTCAATATTCAAAATATTTTGCAAATTATTGAATTCAAAACATGCAAACGTTCTAGCTCACCATGATTCACTTTATGTAGAAAATGGCCGCTATGATTCTTTATGGAATTTGGTTTGCTAGAAATCAGTGGCATTTTAAGACTTGGAGTAAGGCTGAGCATATTTCGATTTTAATCAAAAAATCAAATAAAATTAATTTAATTTTTAATAAATTAGTTTGATTATTAGTGTTTTAAAGTATTTTT
This sequence comes from Hevea brasiliensis, assembly GCF_030052815.1. Lineage (NCBI taxonomy): Eukaryota > Viridiplantae > Streptophyta > Magnoliopsida > Malpighiales > Euphorbiaceae > Hevea > Hevea brasiliensis. The sequence continues at coordinate 84,007,514 of NC_079497.1, read as the reverse complement.
GATATTTTAATTTGATTAGTTTGTTAATTAAGATAAAAAGTTAAAATAATTGAATAGAACCAAATATATAAATAAATTGTGTCATTTCAAACACCTACACATAAGCCTTTTTTTTTTTTTTTCTCAACTCATTCATGATCTCAAAGCTAGAAGGACCATATAATACATATGCTATTCCTGTAGGATTAATATATAAAATGTAACACCCATATGTTCGGTAGTGCGTTCTACTGTTCTGGTAACCAGTGTTTTTCGGATAACTAGGATGCCTAAAACTACACTTAGATATGGGTGAGGAGACATAAAATAATGGAATACAAGAAAGAAAATACAAGAAAAACAAAAGAAAAATAATAGCAATGAAATGTAACCAAGTTAAACGAGCCGAGAACCATAACGATGGGTGACCGCACCGGGAAGTTGCGGCGTAGACCATTGACTAATCCTGGATCGCGGGAAACCCTGAAAAATATTTTTTTAGACATAATTAAAAACTTATTGAAGTATAAATATCATTAAAAATATCGAAGAAAAATTAATTAATTAGTACAAAGAAAAACGAGAAATCGAGAAAACGACAAAACTCGGTGTTACCGAAAAATCGGAAATGCAACTCGAACAGGGGCATTGTGGTCATTTAATACCCTGAGTTGTCTTTTGACCTAAATGTCCATTAAAAATAAATGATATTACACTTTAGAAATGTCATGAAAAATTAAATTGTGACACATTATAAGAATAGTGAAAGAAATGGGGGATAAAAACTAAATTATGAAACTTTAACTAAACAAATATTAAACCTTTACCTTAGTGCTCCACTAACTCCACTTACGTGGACATTTAATCAACATATGGACAGAAGATAACTTCATCTTCAACCTTGGGAAAATTCAGCCGAAACCTTTGGGAGAGAAAACTCCATGGCCGCACCTTGAAGTCCACCATGCAGCCATAGTCCAAGCCTCCAATGGTTAAGGTTTCTTCACTAAACCTTGTCCACATACCTTGGGCAGCATACTAGGAGCAAGAAAGTTAAGTTTTGGTGAGGTTTTGAAGAACTTCAAAAGTGGTAAGTTAGTGTTTTTCAATTCTTATTTCATTAAAAGTGTAACCAAGGTTGTGGGTAGTTGATTTATGGAAGAATTTTTGAAGTTTTATGAATTAGTGAAAATGTACATTTTGGCAGCCATGGAACTTCACTATGAATAGTTTGTTCTTGCATGTAAATAGTAGTTTGAATGATGATTTAAATATTTGATTGTATTGTAGTTGAATTCCATGTGTAAGGTTTGATTTGGAAGCTTGAAAAGTGAAAATGGAAATTGATGAGTATGTGTAAACTTGTGGCAGCCTCATGAAGAAGATTGAAGTGTTTGAGTTCATGAAATATTGTTGAATTATGTTATCATTGATAGCAGCATGTGTATATAAATAATTGTTTGAATTTGGACATGGAAATGAGGTATGTTCATGTGGTTGAATTGTTGTAAATGGGACTTTGGAAAATTCTGTATTATAATGTGTTTGTCAAGAGTGGTTATAAGCTACCACAATGACAAAAAATGTGAAGTAAAGTGTGTTAGTGTTATGGTACAAATCAGAATTCGCATGGAAGAGTTAACTTGGTAAGTGTTGAATGGGTAATTAGTAAAGGATGAACAATGTGCAATAGGGCAGTATATGTTTTGGTTTAGAACCTTAAGTGTGTGACTCCAATTGGTATGAGAGCAATTGGAGGTGAAACTAGGTACAAAATGTGCCAACTTTTATGAAGGAAGCTTACCAAAATTTTGCCTAGAAGGTGACTTGAAAAATGACCAAATCCGGATTAGTGGCTTGAAAGACTGAAAATTGACCATTTGGGCAGTAGTTAGTGTTTTGACCATAACTCACTCAAAACATGTCCAAATGACCTAAAATTTTTACCATGAATAGTTGAGACATATATCTACAATTCTTATGAAGACACCAAGCCCATAAATGGCCAGAACCAAGCTAAATAGCTTGCACATGTTCAGGTCTAAAAATTGGCCGAACCAAAAGTGACCTAAAAATGACCTAAAATTACCATTTTGGTATATTCTATCCAGCATTGGTAAATTGACCATAACTTGGTCTAAAAAACTCAGAATGACCTGAAATTTTGCCTCGAGTGCAATAAGACATAGACCTACAAGTTTGTAATTTGGACCGAAACCCGAAAACCGAGAGAACTAGGTCGTCCGGCTAGGTCAAATTAGTATACTAGAATCCAGCAAATTGCAATAAAATGCAATATACTTGAAAGTGAATTTGGTAACACGTACCAATACTAAAAGGTTATAAAATGTGACATATTGGTAACATTAAACCTAATTCACCTAGAGTGCATCGAGGGTCAACATTTTAGGTTGACTAAGGAAAATAATAGAATTTAATAAATTAATTATTAAGCCTTATTATTAGAGACAGTTTAAATAAGTACTGAAACACTTCAAATTGTGTGTTTCAGTTAGCAAAGACTCAGGGAAGGGGAAGAAAACACTGAGTCAGGGTCGAGAGGCTACACTTCAGAGGTTTGTGCACAACAGTTATTTCTTTTGAATTTTTCAATTGAAATAAATTATGACCATTTGTATATTATTGTTTTAAATTGTGAAAAAATTGTCTGAATGATATTTAATGGATGCTTATTGATTGAAAAGCATTGTAAATGGTTTGAAACCATAGCTATCATGTATATTGATTGAATTCCTCGCTAGCTTGTCTAGTTGGATGAATTGACTTTGAATTCCCTCTCTGGCTGAAGTGTTGAGGTGTGTACCTGTTGAGGACGAATAGAATGAGTACTCATATTATTGCTAGCTAGCTATGTTATTCCTCATTAGCCATCGGCTCTTGGGATGAATTGGACTTTGGAACATGATTAAGTTGTGTGTGATTTATTGATATTTATTGTGATATTATGAAATGGAGTTTAAATTCTTTATGACATTCACTGCCTTTGAATTTAACTATGGTTTTAAGTATCCACTATTTATATGACTTATGATTTGTGATTTAAAGTTGCATTGTGTTAATGTTGTGCACCACTGAGACATTGGCTCAGCGATAGCTTTTCATTGCTATCGCAGGTAGACAGACTGACAGGACAGCAGACTAGGCTGCTAGTACTTCATTGAGAGTTCATCGAGTATATTGAGTATGCCATATTTTGCATTTTGTATTGTAATGTATGTTCACTGTATGTATATATTATTCTTAGTTTTTAGCAGTTGTAAATTAAAATTGTACATTGAAGTTGTAAAATAAATTGTGAATTGTTTTGGCTTGTAAAATTTGTGATATATTTCTTTTATCTTAGCTTTTGAAAACACTGGAAAAATTATTATGGATTTGAGTTGGCAAAAATTGAGAAACATATTGTGTTGATTGAATATTGGAGTTTGAGGATTGAACAAAATATAGGAAGTGCTTTTTTACAGGTTTTTGAAGAACTATTTTTGTAACACCCTCCCGGTAGCAACTCCGTACATTCTACTGTTCCGGTGACCGGTGTCGGTCCGGACAGCTAGAACGTCCGGAAAAAATATTTAAACTAAAGTCAGGAACCATAATTAACTCAAACATTAATAAGAAAAATTTAGTAAAAATTTTAGAAATAAAATAAAACCAAGTTAAATGAGCCGGTGCCCAAGAGGTAAATTACTATCATTTATCTAACTAATAAAAGAGGTAAATAAAGACCAAAGGAAAAGAAAAAAATGTGGGCAGCCATCTCCTTCTCCATTTCAGCCACACCATAGCCAAGAAGCAAACCTCCATTTTTCTTCCTCACTCAAGCTTGAAGATCTCTTAAGCCTCACCCCAAAACCCTAAGTTATCTTCACAAAAATTAATCTACACACCCTAAGCAAGCTCTAGGCAGCCACAAAGAAGAGGAATTATAGAGTTTTCACAAGCTCAATAAGTTGAGCCAAGAGGTTAGTGCTATACTTTCACTCTCACTCCTTTAATCCTTGTTAGAGCATCATTTTAAGTTAAGAAATTGTAAGAAAATGAAGTAAATTATATATGTTAGGGCATCTTCAAATTTTCGGCAGCCCTAAGGAAGGATGACTTTGATTGTTTAAATGAATTTAGAGTGGATAGAAATGATGTTTAAGGTATGAATATGCATGGATGTTGAACTAGTGTGCTAATTGAGGTTTATGGGTAAATTGAATTGGACATTAGGGTTTTGAGAAGTAAAAATTGAATTGGCTTATCAAACTGTTAAAGAACACTCTAATGGTCAATAAGTGACCATTTGAGGTATGTTGACCATAAATTGGACTGAAAAATAGTATGGCAAAGTGAAGGTGTAATCTGCCCTAGGACAGCAGTAATGGACTAAAATTTCAGTCCAATTACACAGCCATAACTTTGGCTGTGTTAGTCCAATTGGTGTTTGGCCAATTGGACATGAAACTAGGCTTACAATGGCACATTTTTGCTGAAGAAACCATGCCCAAAAGACCAAATCAAGAGGACCAAAACTTGGCCCCAATCCGGATACCCTGCAACTGATTCTGCAGAATTGACCAAATGAACAGTAACTGTTCATTTGGCCATAACTCACTGTAGATATGGTCAATTGACCTGAAATTTTTACAGCAAAAAGTTAAGACATAGACAAACAACTTTCATGAAGGAACCTCCCCCAAATTATGGCCAGAACCTAACCCAAATGGCAGTGGCAATCACTGTTCATGTTACTGTAGATATGGTAATTTCTGCAGAATGGAAATCCGGCCAGCTGTGGTTTTTGGACCATATCTGGAGCTACAAAACTCCAAATGGAGTGATTCAAAAAAGGAAATTCAACTAGACAAAATAAGGAACAACTTTCATGTTTGCCATTTCTTCAAATTTCCACTGTAACAGTGTTTAATGGAACAGTGAACTTAGACTCAAAAACTGAAATTTTCTGCCCTCTTGGTTTTAAGTTAGAAATGGTAATGGTGACCAATTCTAACAAGTTTTAAATGTAAAATGTGGTATGTTGGGAGTGCCAAAGTCAATGTACACATTTTCTATCCAAAAGTCAATATTTTTGTTGACCAATGAGGTGAATAGTGACACCAAAACTTGAAATGCACAAATTGAAGAATTTAAAAGTTTCAAATGCCCTAGTATACCTAACATGATTGGTTTGGATAGTTTGGCATGCCAATAGGGTTCAGTTAGCAGTACTGCACATGGCAATATGCCATTCTGTGATTTCATGGCTTTTAGCCATTCTGACTTTGCATTGAGAATTGGCCTTGTGCCTGAGATTATTTACAGCTTGGTAGCTGTTCTGTTGCACACCGGGAGATGCATATGTGACCGATGGTGTGACGGCCCGAGGTACTAGATACCCAGTGCCAGTTTACCCGTTATCCAGTCCAGTCGTCTAGTGTAGGTTACTTGGGGCAACCAAATGAATAAAAGTGAACAAAGTAAATGATATACAAATACCAAACAAATAAAATGTACACATTCACTACACATTTAATATCTTGCTATTTTCTTTTATTATATTATTGCACCACTAAGCATTATTGCTTAGCGCGTTGCTTTTGCCACGCGTAGGTACTGGAGATACAGATCGTGAGCCCAGTAGACCGCAGACTGGGTGAGTCTATCCTGCAGTTCTGCTCAGTGTCCGTGTCACCTCGACTTCTGTAGTGCATTGGTAGGACACTAGGTGTCATTTTGACATTTTGTAACTAAATTTTGATTTTCTTATATGTAATTAAACTTGTGTAATGTATATTGATGTTCATGTAAATTATGAAAATTGTATTTGTAAATGGAAAAGTAAATGTTTATTTGTGATATATATGTGATCATCACATGTGATGGATGACTGAGAATTGAAATTGAAATGTTGAGATTTTGGATATTGGAGTTTGAGATGATGGAATACAAATATTGGAAGTGTTTTTCACAGGTTCCGAAGAACTGTTTTCTCCATTTTTAGCCGGTACTCTGCCGGATTTTCTTTAAAATTTACGGAACCTCAAATAAATTATAATTTCAATAAATGACTTAAATGAGTTATATTTTACAAGTTATATTCAAAATTTTGCTGAAAATTAATTAGGGTATATTAGAGGGTGCCGGTACACCGTGTGGCATTACTTACTCGGGTATACTGTACACGGGTAAGAGGTGTCACAATTTTATTCAAAATACAGATGACACTCTGCCAAAATTTTTACATAAATTATTAATACTTCAAATGTGTCGACACCATATTTTGGCCGACCCCTAGAATCAATAAAAATTCTTCTTTGAACAGCTAATCACGTTTCCGATCCCTCTTTGATAGGCGGTCACATTTCCGATCTCTCCTCACAAAGGATTGAATCAATGCTAAGTCCTCATATTCATTAAAGCCTTGCCGATTTCTCAAATCATTTACCGACCTCTCAAACCCGTTGTCGAACTTCCGGACCAGTCAAGTATATTCCTGATCTCTGTTGATAAATAAAATGAACTGGCACTAGATCTTTTCCTACCAGTTTTATTGCCGACCTCCTTTCCGAAGGTTTAAGAGCTAAAGTTTTAGTTCGATTTAATGAGGATTCCGATCTTAAGTGTTCGAGTTAAATTTTCAATCAAGTTCCGTTCAGCATTTCTTCCCTACCGATCTCATGCTTAAAGTGCTTTCCGATCTCTCATACTTAGATTAATAATCACGTTTAGTTTTTGTTTTGCTGTGCTCATACAATCAAATACTCAGACAAACAATGGTTTAAAATTTTCCGATCACAATCATTCATTGAACAAAGAGGCATTTCATTTCATGTCATAATCTGTACAAGTTATTCGGCTGGGGGATCACCCCCAGCCTGATCTACATTTGGATCACATCATTTCTGTGATCTCTAGAGATCGGATTGCATTGAAAATAAAATACATCATTTGGGCGATCTCTAGGGATCGGATTACAATAAAGGACTAACTACATCATTTGGGTGATCTCTAGAGATCTGATTACATTGACAGACTACATCATTTGGGCGATCTCTAAGGATCGGAATACATTGGAGATCTGACTATATCAAAAGGCCGATCTAAGGATCGGTTTACAACTGATCCCAAGGATACTCCCAGGAGATCTAAGGATCAGTTTATAACTTATCCCAAGGATACTCCCAGGTGTTCTAAGGATCAGTTTATAACTGATCCCAAGGATATTGCCGACCGGATGCTTCATCCATTGTCGAACACCCAATGTGGATCGGAATCGCCGGAACACTCAATGTGATGAGAAGCGAATGAACTCAGTTGAGCGACTCGAGATCGGTACAACCGAGGTCCGCAATACAGATTGATCAAATCCAGTTCTCTCACCATCGTCAATTAGGGTCATCCAATCACCGGGATCGTAAATTTTCAGTCGGTGAGAAAGGAAGTCCATCGGAAAAAGATCAAAAACCACAATCATGGCCTGAGCAACCGCCGGAGCAGCTAGAACAGGGAAAGCAAGAAAGGAAGAGAAAAAAATCAGATGAAGAAATGTCTCTGTCGACAGGAGTATATATAGGGGAAAATGGGCATTTAATGTCGACGTAAAAGCGGGACGCTTGAGAATCGAGATGTAATTAATGCTTGGACCGAATCGGTGATCAAGGGATAAAAGAGATCGGAGATAGGAGATCGGCATGAGAGATCGGAATAGGAGCTAGGGGAGGATCGGAAGACAAAAAGAATAAGACAAATTCCAATAACCGTCGCGTAATCGGAGCCGAGGTAGTTAAAGCGTGGCGACGAGATCTCCACCGCACGCCTAAGAATCGCCTTAATCTTGTGACAGTGCCGTGGTATGTCATGACGATCTGTACATCCCAATCTCCACCGTTGATCTCACTTGTAAGGATGAATCCGGAACCCTTGGATCAAAAGAGAAGACGACAATACCAGCGTTTTTCACTCTTAGCCCTCAGATCGTTCCGGACAAGAGGATTCAAGACCGTCAGATTAAAAGAGGAAAAGGACAAATATTCCGAGAAGCGATCTAAGCCATTTGTTTTGATTCTCTTTAATTCTGAACATCCGATCATGTACTTCAAAATCTTGACCCTCCATCTTCCTCAAAATAAATTACGACCCTTCATGGGAGCACCCGATTCCTATAAATACTGCATGAAAAAGCGTTGGGGACGGACAAAAAATATAGGCAAGAGAGGTGCTATTATCGTGGAGGAACTCTGAAACTTCATTCTGTGTGTTACTCTGTTGGTTTGTAGTTATTAAAAATACTTTTGAAACTAGTTTTCAGGAGTGTTTTCTTGAAAAAGATTTTGAATATTGGAACTCTACATTTCCAGTTTGTTCATTATCTGGTCATACTCTCATCATCTCTGCTTTACTTTCCTCTGTTCAAGCTCAACTTCCTTTCACCTGCTTCTTACAATGTTACCTTAAAGATAAAGCATCTATCGGTTTCACGACAGACATCAACTCTCGGTGATCAATCCGCCATCACCGCTTTACCACTTCACGCTTATTTCAATATATTTGGCTCCTCACGGTAAGAGTTCACACTCATTTACGTTTGTTTCTGCACTTCCTTTGTTCTTCATACATGCAACTTTCTTCAAGGGTATTTTGTACAAGAGAACCCAAGAGAAAATATTGTTATAAGAGTTCATGTTCTTTTTTATTAAGCGTCTACGTTTATTTCCGCATTTTCCTTGTTCTTCTTACATCTAGACCATTTACGCACAAGCAATCCCAAAGAAAGTCACTCTCAAATCATTTTTTTAGTGATCAGTTCATTTTATTGATCTCCGTCATTTCTGAAAACCAGTTTTCTAACTCTTTGTAGTATGTAAATGGTTGGGTAAACGTAGGTAGCTGCAACTTAGAGGTCTCCTTTAAAAAGAGGACCTGAATAACACGTCAGGAAGATAGCCGAACTATTAGGCCGACGTAACAGACAATTCGACAAAGATGTCATGAAATGGAATAAGACCAAAGTAATGAAGCGAGTGGATCGGTCATTAATAGATATTGGTAAAATGACTACATGAAAAGGTCAGTGAATCAAGTCTAGTGTTCCTCGTTCAGCCACAGGATATCCATAAACCTTATCCCCGGCATTTTTGAAGGTCAGAATTCTTAGTTTTAGGTTCTTAAGACCGTAGGCGTGGTTAAATTTTTAAAGGTCGGAAAAGTCTTTGTCCGAGTCTCATCAAAATAGAAGGTTCGGAAGAGTCCTTATCCTATCCTTGCCTAAAAGTTTTAAGTCAACTCTTAAAGGAGATCGGAGGAGGGTTCTTATCCGGTCTCCCTTCAAAATTTTGATAAACATTAAGTAGGGATCGGAAGAGAGTTCTTATCCGGTCTCAACTCAAAACATTAACGAATAACTCTAAAGGAGATCGGAGGAGGTTCTTATCCGGTCTCCTCTCAAAATTTTAATAAATAACTTAAAAGAGATCGGATGAGGATTCTTATCCGCTCTCCCTTCAAAATATGAATAAACATTAAATAGGGATCGGATGAGAGTTCTTATCAGGTCTCAACTTCAAATTTTAATAAACATCTTAAAGAGATCGGAGGAGAGTTCTTATCCGGTCTCATCCTCAAAACTTCAAATAAATAACTTAAAAGAGACCGGAGGAGGGTTCTTATCCGGTCTCCCCTCAAAGTTTTAATGAACAACTGAAAAAAGATCGGAGGAGAGTTCTTATTCGATTCTCACACCCGTTCACTAAGGTTGTCTCATTTACTTATGTATCTGCGAGATCAAAATTAAGTGAAAAATAAAAAATTCCATCTACAAAAACGATTAACATTGCCGCTAAGCCCTTCTAACTAATTTGTAAAGGACGCAGAATTAAATCTACTTACCCTTATTAAGGGACGAGGTGGGGTGCCTAACACCTTCCCCACCCGTTTACGGACCCCGAACTTAGAATCTCTGTTTTGAAGTGGTTTCATTTTTAATTTAACTTCTCAAATGGTTTTCTTTAGTTTCCCTCAAAACTAAGGTGGCAACTCCTCACTCTTTCCCACTTCGGTGAGTGATCGTCGGCGACCGCAAAATCCCATTCACGGCTTGGCGACTCACTGGGACGTCTAGGACCCAACCAGTCTAGAGGCCCAAAAGTAGGCTTAATTTTTGTCCGATCAAATTATATTTAGAGGGGCTCACTCGGCGATGTCTCATATGCTAATTATTATTGCTACTAACTATTTTGTTTTGCCTGTTCTATCTCTTACAGTGCTCTTCATTTCGGAAAAGAAAAAGGAAAAAATGTAAAAATAAAATCCCCCTTAATTGGGATGAGGTAAAAGTGTCCCTTCACACTGAACACTCACACAATGTCCTCACACACTATGGTCCTAACAGGGCTTTCTTACCCTTTTAGGAAAGTAGGAGGGAGTCATGTAGCGGTACAGTGGGTTTTACCCGTTAGTATCCGTGAAGGCTTCGCTCAAATTGAAACTCGTTCTATTTACCGTGATACAGTGGAATTTTCCGACAATATCATGGGGGTAGAATGGGGCTCTCTTGTTCTGATAGGGGCAATTTGGGAACCTGTGGCTATTAGAAAAATTAGATCTGAGCTAAACCGTCACGATAGTGAAAGCGTAGTAAATCGCCTCATAAGATAGAACTATCCGGATAGGTAGCGCTTACAGGTGTTAGGAGTCTCCTACTATAGGACAAAAGGGGCATACTTACTCTTACCTATTCTCGCTTTAATTTCCTTTTGTTTATTTCTTTTGGGTAATTTTGAATCCTACTAAAACGCCTACACATTTTCCTACTTTGATAAATGTGTACGTGTTACTCACAATCAAGATGATTCAAAATTACCCTAATTTGTCTTACTAACAAATTCTCCATGAGCGTTACCAAACCGAGGTGCAGTAAAAGGATAGGCATCATTTTTATCATGGCATCCTCGAGTCGATCGTGAGAAAAGGCTCGAATGCTAAACTTTGGTCGAATCGGTTCATAGTCGGTACCCTCGCAAAATGATGCTTCCAAGGCACTGTTAGCTCGCTACCTTCGCTAGATCTGGACAAAATAGAGGTCAAAATGAACAACCTCGAGGGTATGTCTAATAGATGGAGGTTGCTTCCCACTGTGTCAAGGTACAGTTTGAAGAGAAGTAGGAAGGATTGCAACCTTAATGCAAGTCAAGGTCCAAATCCTCGCATTAAAAGCCATGTTGACGGTTTGGAATCCTAAGCACGAGTGTTCTCTTTCAATGACATTGATACGGCCCCGCTATGGAGGAATATCGGCATTCTGGGGATCCCATACTCATTGCGAGATCGGATCTACTTACACCTCGAGCATAGGCGGACACGGAAGCGGTTGGCACATATGTTGGGTTCTCCCCCAGAAGAAGTGAAGTCCAGAGAAACAGTCAAAGGGAACACGCATGGATGGTATTGGACATACCTTGAGAAGCGGTTAGATCATTACCTCCAAGAGAAAGCGGTGGGATCAAGCTTCCATGGCACTCGCCTTGGGAATCTATGGTCCGATCCTGTTCGGGGCCATTGGGGATCATCACTAGCGATGCGGTGGAGGTATTTTGGACGGAGAAAGCGGGGATCAACCCGATCTGGCAATCCTTGCCGAAACCTTGTTAACCCTAACTACTGCGGACAACAGGAAAGGGTCCATTAAGTGTTGCTCTCGGTTATTATACCTCGGACTATCGGTCACATGTGTCCTGTGGAGACAAAAGGATTGACTTGGTACCTTGACCAGCCTCCCATTGAGAAGATGACCGGTTAGTGATCAGCCCAAGAATGAAAAACGATGGCGAACGGATTACGAGTTTCAATAGCCATGATTACCGTTGGAGGAAGTCGTGGACGTCAAGCCAACCCGTCTTGATTGGTACAAGAGGTATTCAGTCGGTGTCCCTAATTGGAATAACCGGGTATACAAGTTACACTCCAGCACTGGTAATGAGGCAGTTTGGCTCAACACAGTCCATGTTCAACATTAAAGAATACCACCAAGGTCACTTCTACCATGAGCTCAAGGAAGAAGAAGGGTTGAAAATGGCTCGCCAGTCCTGGGAAAACAGCACTCTAATGGCGCGATCACCCAAAGGCGAGTGCCTCGGACGATTACCTTAAATGGAGAGCCGATAGGGACCAAGAACGCTCTACCATAGAATTCAGGGCGACAACCCTCGCCAAGACGCCCTATTAGAGGAAGCTAATAATCGCTGGTTGACTCGCTACAAAAGGCAAATACCGAAAACTCACAGCTGCAAGAACGAATGACACAATTGGAGGACCAACAGCAGAAACTTAAGAGAAGGGTAAGAAAGCTCAAGGAAGAGGCAAGGGCCGAAAGGATAGGGTTCGAAGAGCAAGAGGTACAGTGGGAAAAAGAAAGAAACTCTCTCCAAGCTGAGGTCAAAGAAATGAAAGGGCAGAATAGTAAGCTTCAGGAAAGGATGAAGTACCAAGAGGTACTCGTTGAAGAGTATAAACAGGAAAACAAGAAGAAGAAGCTTGAATTAAAAGAACAGGCACTCCTCATCAACGACATCTTGAAAGAATGTGCTAAAGAAAGGAAAGAGAAAGAGAAACAAGCTGCCCTCTATCAAGGACTGAAAGAAAATGTGGACCAGTTGGAGAAGATGATAGCACAGGGAAAAAAGGAACTATTACCTGAATCCGAGTATGCTCAAAGTGTTCGACCCGCCAAGCAAGAAGAAAGGTTATATGAGTATCTCAGAAAATGTCATCTTATTATAAAGAATCTTCCAGAGCCTAGGCCAATGTAAAAAATACGATGTGCAAATTACTCAGTTAATGAAGTGATTTTTGAACCATTGTTCAGCAAAATTTGTGAATGAATAGTATGACTCCCGTAGGAACTTCCTCGCTAGGGTTATGTGAAAAATTGAAATGCGCTATATGGACAGGTATCATAAATGCGCATTCAATCCCGTCATTCACGGTCAGACTATCGAACGATGCCATGATAAAGCTGAGGCGATTATCCTTTTGTAGATTCCAACCTGGCTCTCAAATGCCACTGTATCCTTCGTCCAGACCAGGACTTTTAGTTTTTTTTGCAAAACTCAAATTCATTTAAATTTTTTTATCCTCACAGGAAATCAATATTGATTCAAACAAGGCAAGTCTGACCAAGCACACGATCCAACCCAAGCGAGTGTACTTAACAAGATCTCGAACGAGGAAAATAATGGAAAATCAGGAGCAAGTACAGAACCTACAAGGACAGGTCTCCGAGTTGAAGGATCAGCTTTCTGAAATTATGAGACTAATGAAGGAAATGTCTCAGAGCAAACTGCTTGTAACCTAGCCCACCATTACCTCCTCCGCCCCCTACAGCAAATGATCCTCAACAAGCTTCAACCTCTTTTACCTTTCAGTCTCCCATTCCGGACCCGACAGTCACTGTCAATCCGGTGACCATAAATAATGACCCACCTTTTTCCTATTACCCGGCTGTCTCAAATGCCGAGCCTCACCATTCAATCCCGATCCCTCCAGTTTACTCCACCCCTCAGCTCCCGGTTGGAGGAGTGTATCATGCGGTGGAAGGAGAACATAGGGCGAGAGAAAACGAGAAACTATCTGCCCTAGAAGAAAGATTGAGAGCAATAGAAGGGTTGAACATGTATGGCTCAGTCGATGTGTAAATCACGAGATTGGTGCCGATGTGGTGGTACCACCCAAATTCAAGGTTCGGATTTGACAAGTACACGGAAACTCAGATCCTCGCATCCACCGGCAACCTACATTGCCAAAATGCGCCTTTAACGGAAGACGATAGACTTCTCATTCACTTCTTTCACGAGAGCCTCTCCGGAGCAGCTCTGAGATGGTGCATACAATTGGACAGGAGCAAGCTGCACTCCTGGAAGGATTTAGCCGATACCTTTCTAAAGCAGTATAAATTCAATTGTGATGCGGCACCCACAAGGAGGGATCTCCAGAACCTGGTACAGAAAGACCGGGAAAGTTTCAAGCAGTATGCCCAACGATGGAGGGAGAAGGCTGCAGAAGTATATCCTCCGGTGACTGACAATGAACTCTGCTCCCTATTCATTGAAACATTGAAGGCTCCCTACTTCAACCTGATGATTGGAAATACCTCCAACAGTTTCTCAGATATCATCCAAGCCGGTGAGAGAATTGAAGCTAATCTGAGAATAGGAAGGCTACAGGAGTTAACTGAGAACCCTGTGAAAAAGACTGCCAATTTTGGCAAGAAAAAGGAGAGTGATGTGCATTCCATCACTAGACAGAATAATTTTCCCCAATTCCCCCAAAATAACTACCGGCCATATCCTCCCTCTCATGGCCCAACTATCGCGAACATCCCACCCCCTTTCCCTAATTATTCACAACCACGCCCACAATACGCCCCACCTGCAAATTTCCAACCAAGACCACCTCCTCCTCCAGCTCAACCACGGCCACCACAAAATAACCCAAGACCTCCAAGGAATCCTGATCCACCCCTTCCCCTCCCTCTCAGTGAAATATACCGATACCTTGTCGGTATAAACCAAATCGTACCAGTCCCTTTAGACCCAATCCAGCCGCCATATCCCAGGTGGTATGATGCCTGACCGTTGTGAGTATCATGGAGGAGCACAAGGGCATTCAGCGACAAGCTGCGGGGCACTCGGAGGAGAGTGCACGCTCTAATCCGAACGGGTGGTTGAAAATCGAGGAAATGGTTCCCTCCCAATGTTACCTCAAACCTTTGCCTAACCACAATGCGGCGGTGGTGTAAATATGATAGAGTCTACCGGAGAGGGATACACACCGGAAGTGGATGAGCTGGTTCCATACTTTGAGGAGATTTTTGCTATAGCAATGAGGGAAGGTTACCTTTCCCCTCCGGTAGCGGGAGCTGAGGAGGATACGGGGTGTCCTTATCACGGAGGGGCAGCTGACCACGAGCTGCGAGATTGTGAGGGGTTCAGGCAAGAGGTCCGGAACTTATTGTCTTTTAAGGTTCTGAGATGTCAGAAGAGGTCAAAGACGGAAGGGGAAGTGAACACCACAAGATACAGCCAGAATACCTCTACCTCCAAACCAATAATCACCATCTCACCCCCGGTAGACTCACCGCCAGAACGGTTATCCGAACTCCACCTCGCCTCCCATCACCAACACTCATGCCGCCCTTGGAACTACAATTTCCAAGTTTTTACTCGTGAGCGTCAAAGACATCCGCTCCTAGCCTGGCCTCGCCTCCGGCACCACCAAAACCATGTTTTGCTCCTCACGAGCATTTCAGGATGACTTATGATGGACCTACCAGCAACATCACTCCCCAAACCAGTTCTCGGCCCGTTATTGCAACAAGATCCTCTCCACCTGAACAAGAAGTCGAGTTTATAACTCAAGTGGAAGGTGTTACGGAACGAAGAAAGAGAGAAGAGGAAAGGGAAAGTAAAAATGGGAGAGTCACAAAAACACTAAGAGGAGGTTGAGAAAGCAGGGGAAGCAGAGCCTGTTGAGCATAGAGAAGAGGAGGAGCTGCTGCTCCAAATAATGAAACAGAGCGAGTATGACGTAGTGGAGCAGTTGAGGAAAACCCCCGCCCGAATATCACTGTTATCATTGATCCTGAGCTCTAAGTCCACCGACAAGCCTTACAAAGAATCTGGATCAAGCCTTTGTGAACCCCGACATTACTCCGGCGCTTTGAGAAAATAGTAGGACAAATCCAGCATCCACTGTAGCCTTTTCTCAAGAAGAGGTAGATCCCGCAGCTTAGGGCACAATAAAGCTCGCATGTAACGGTGAAATGTAAAGGTCAGATAGTGGCCAAGGTCCTCATCGATAACGGATCAGCCTCAATGTATCGCCTAGCGCTACCTTGGCTAGATTGCCGCTTGACCAATCGGACATACGCCAAAGTGCTATGGTGGTGAGAGCTTTGACGAACAAGGAGAGAGGTGTTTGGGGACATTGACTTACCAATCCAGTCGGTGCATGTTCTTTCAATATCTCGTTTCAAGTGATGAACATTGAGCCGGCTTACACTATGTTGTTGGGGAGGCCGTGGATCCATTCTGCGAATGCTGTTCCTTCGACTTTACACCAGAAGATCAAATACATTAAGGACGGCAAAATCATCATGGTGAGGGGCGAAGAGGCCATACTGGTCACCAAGCCGCAATCACTCCCTTATGTGGAAGCAGCCGAGGAGTCATTGGAAAGTTCTTTCCAGGCCCTTGAATTGCAAGATACTGGGAAGGAGGGGGCCATGGCTATGGTGGCCAAAGTAATGTCAAGAAGCGGGTATGAAGAGGGTAAAGGCCTAGGCGCCACATTACAAGGGATTGTCGAGCCTATACCGGCCATTCAGAAGATAGGCCGTTGTGGTTTGGGGTATGAGGAGGATGCCCTCGCGGATGGGCGATTCTGGATGAGAAAAATGCTTCGGGATCAGAGATTTGACCAGAAGATGGGAAAGGTGAAAGTAGTCCCGAGAATCACGGAAATCTTCACCAAACCGGTCATTCAACATCCGGCAAGTACAGAAGAATCACCTGATGATCCATCCATAGATGTCATCCAACTGGATTCCTTGTATGAGGCCCTAGTTTCGCCAATGGCTGAAGAGCAGGAGCTTGACAACTGGACAACGGAGGATATCCCTGTACTCAATCTCGAGTAAAGTACCTCTGGTTATCTACACTTGATCACTTTGTCCATGGTGACAAGTGTAATACTGTAAATGGACCTTTTCTTATGGCATTAATATTAATGAATTAATAGCGCATTTTTAATCCAAAAAAAATTTTTCCTTTTTAATTCCATCCTTATAACATGTTCTATTCTTTATTCCTTCAGGACAATTCATCAATTAACACCTAATAATCCAATAGACTCGTGAATCCTCCGTTAATTTTGAAATCCCCATAACTGCCATTACTTCAAGTGATTCTGAGGAAGACCTTACAGAGGAAAGCAATGAAAAAGATGAACCCTCCCTCGTGCCTTGTGAAAATGAAACGCGCACAATAAACTTAGGCACGGAAGAAGTAAAAAGGGAACTTAAGGTAGTGGAGAGTGAGGAATTGGGAGATATGATCGGTCTGCTTAAGGAATTTCTCGACGTGTTCTCTTGGAGCTATGATGACATGGTCGGTTTGGACCCTCAGATAGTAACGCACAAAATTCCCTTGATCCCGGGGACAATCCCGGTAAAACAAAAGTTAAGGAGAATGAATCCCGACACACTGCTTAAGGTTCGGGATGAAGTCAAGAAACAGTATGACGCCGGGTTCTTAGAAGTGGTCAAATACCCCCAATGGGTGGCTAACGTCGTCCCGGTAATAAAAAAAGACGGGAGAGTCAGGGTGTGCGTTGACTACCGGGATCTTAATAAAGCTAGTTTGAAAGACGATTTCCCTCTCCCCCACATTGATGTGCTAGTTGACAATGCCGCGGGTTTGGGCAGATGTTCGTGTATTGATGGGGCATCAGGGTACAATCAGATCCCAATGGACGAGGAAGACAAGGATAAAACTGCTTTTATCACCCAATGGGGGGTATTCTGCTATCGGGTCATGCCATTCGGGTTGAAGAATGCCGGGGCTACTTACCAGCACGCAATGGTCACATTATTCCACGATATGATGCATAAAGAAGTAGAGGTGTATGTGGATGATATGATCATCAAATCCCGGGGAGAGGAGAGCCACGTTCAGGTGATAAGGAGGGTGTTTGAAAGGCTCAGGAAATATCAGTTGAAGTGAACTCGCTAAGTGCATATTCGGAGCTAGATCGGGAAAATTGTTGGGATTCATAGTAAGCGAGAAAGGGATAGAAGTGGACCCAGACAAAGTTCGAGCTATTCAAGAAATGCCGTCCCCAAAAACAGAAAGGGAGGTGCGCAGTTTTCTGGGAAAGTTGAACTACATTTCGAGGTTTATTTCTAATCTCACTGCCAAAGCTGAGCCTATTTTCAGATTACTCCGGAAGAACAACCCTACCCAATGGGATTCGGATTGTCAAAAGGCTTTCGAGACAATCAAGCAGTATTTGTCAAATCCACCAGTATTGGTCCCACCTGTGGCAGGAAGGCCTTTAATCCTGTACCTGGCAGTCCAACAGAATTCTATGGGGTGTGTTTTGGGGCAGCATGATAATTCCGGCCGAAAAGAGAGGGCCATTTATTACCTGAGCAAGAAGTTCAATGATTGTGAGTCAAGGTACTCCTTCTTAGAAAAGACTTGTCACTGCGTTAGCATGGACAAAGAAATCGCCTCAAGCACTATATGTTGAATCACAAGACATGGCTTATCTCCAGGATGGATCCTATCAGATACGTATTTGAAAGCCCATTCGTGCCGGGAAGGATAGCCAAGTGGCAGGTTATACTCTCCCAATACGACATAGTCTACATGACCCGAAAAGCGGTGAAAGGTAGCGTGATTGCTGACCTCCTAGCAGAAAACCCTATCCAGGATTATGAAGCTCTAAATTTCGAGTTCCCTGATGAACATATTAATGAGGTAGACTGCAAAGAAGACGAGCCAACCGATGTATGGGAAATGTATTTTGATGGAGCAGTCAATTTATCAGGAAATGGAATCGGAGCTGTACTAGTATCCCCGGACGGAAAACATTTCCCGATAGCTGCTAAATTGGGGTTTGACTGTACCAACAATGTCGCAGAGTATGAAGCTTGTGTAATGGGTCTACATGCCGCTATAGAGATGAAAATAATAAAGTTGGAGGTGTACGGAGACTGGCTCGATAATCTATCAAGTCAAGGAGAATGGCAAACTAAGGATCCCAAGTTGATCCCATATCGTAAGTACTTCATCGGAGTTGATCAAGAAATTCAAGAAATCTCTTTCACTCACCCGAGTAGAGACAAGAATCAATTTGTCGATGCCTTAGCTACTCTAGCCGTTATGGCTCAAATCGAAGAAGGGCGACGCTTTGACGTTGAAGATTAAGGTAAGGGATGAGCCAGCCTATTGCTTCATGATTGAAGAAGAGCCCGACGGAAAGCCTTGGTATCATGACATCCTGGTCTACTGTAGAACCAGAGAATTCCCTTCAGGGGCAAGCAAAAATGAAAAGAAGATGATTCGGAGGTTATCATTAGGTTACTTTCCAAGTGGATAAAACCTATACAAAAGAAGCTCCAACGGCGACCATCGAGGTGCGTAGATGCAAAAGAAGCAAAGAGAATCCTCTTTGAAACTCATGAGGGAAATTGTGCCACTCACGCCAATGGTCACATGATGACGAAGCAAATCATGCGACGTGGGTATTTTTGGACCACAATGGAAAAGGATTGCATCGAGTATTTCCGGAAGTGCCACAAGTGTCGACGACGCAGATCCGATAAATGTGCCACCTCACAAGCAGTTCAATCTCGTCTCACCGTGGCCTTTTGCAATGTGGGGCATAGATGTGATTGGTCCCATCAATCCCAAGGCATCCAATGGGCACAGATTCATCCTTGTAGCCATCGACTATTTCTCCAAGTGGGTCGAGGCGACATCCTATGCTCACATCACGCAGAACACGTTTCTCAAATTCTTCAAAAATAATATCATCTCCGCATGGTTCATCAATGAAATGGTCACTGAGAATGCCAAGAACTTGAATGGTCCGAATATTCATGAATTATGTGACCAATACAAAATACGACAACTCAATTCCTCCCCATACCGTCCACAGTTGAATGGAGCGGTGGAAGCTGCAAACAAAAACCTCAAGAGAATAATCCGGAAAATGATGGTCACATATAGGGATTGGCATGATATGCTTCCCTACGCTCTTCACGCATACCGGACTTCCGTAAGAACCTCGACCGGGGCAACTCCATACTCACTGGTCTACGGGATGGAAGCTGTATTGCCTATTGAGGTTGAAATCCCGTCCCTAAGGATTCAAGGAATCGTGGATCGATGAGTCAGAATGGATCCAGTCAAGGTTGGATCAGTTGAACTTGCTGGATGAGAAGAGGTTAACCGCAGCATGTCACGGACAATTATACCAGAGGAAAATGGCCCGAGCATTTGATAAAAATGTACGCCCACGGGAATTCCAACACGGGACTTAGTTACGAAGAAAGTCTCGCCAAACCAAAACGATCCCCGGGCAAATGGTCACCAACCTATGAGGGACCCTATGTGGTTAAAAAGGCGTTCGAGGAGCCTTGATCTTAACCCACATGGACGGTGAAGAATTCCCAATACCTGTTAATGCCCACACTGTCAAGACTTACTATGCCTAAGGAGGATAAAGTATTAAAAATCCAAAGGGAATTAAAAAAAAAAAAAAAAAAAAAAAAAAAAACCTTCTTGGGGAGAAAACCCAAAAGGGCGTCCCAAGAACCGAAGCAGAGAAATAAGGAAAGGGGCATGCAACCACGGATAGAGAAGAGACCGTTACGGCATGAGGCTTCAGAAGAATCGAAATAATGGCAGTTAAAAGACTTCAAAACTAACCATAAGGAATATGTGAGATCTAACCTTATGCCCTTTCCCTTTGAAAGTTTATCTTCGCTTTTCTAAGACCATAATAAAGTTATACCTTGTTCCTTCTGCTCTTATTTTTCTGCCTACTCACTTTTTACTATCCTTTCTCTTTGTTTAATGCGCTATTTTTGCCATAAGATTTGAATTTGAAAATTGATAACCTCACGTGCTTTACTATGAGATTTGCAGGGAATGTCCTCAAAAAAAAAAAAAAAAAAAAAAAAAAATTTCTAGAAGTGAAAACCCGAAAGGGCGCTTCTGGTCGAATGGACGAAGAGAAAGTGAAAACCTATAAGGGCGCTTTCCGTAGAGTAAGAAGAAAGTCGGGAATGAAAAAAGGGCATCCGAAAGAACGAGATCATAGGTCAGGTCTTGCAACTCCTCCTCCATTAATCATCCGCCTTCATTATCTTGTTAAGTACACTTCTTCAGGGAAAGAACTTCATGTGTCAGGGTTAGACTCGCCTTGTAAGTTGATTTTAATTTCCTGCAATTCCACCATCAACCTCTGGTTCCTTGATCCAAGTTGATTTTAATTTCCTGCAATTTAAATTTCTGCTATCAACCTCTGGTTCCTTGATCCAAGTTGATTTTAATTTCCTGCAATTCCACCATCAACCTCTGGTTCCTTGATCCAAGTTGATTTTAATTTCCTGCAATTTAAATTTCTGCTATCAACCTCTGGTTCCTTGATCCAAGTTGATTTTAATTTCCTGCAATTCCACCATCAACCTCTGGATCCTTGATCCAAGTTGATTTTAATTTCATGCAATTCCACCATCAACCTCTGGTTCCTTGATCCAAGTTGATTTTAATTTCATGCAATTTACATTTCTGTTATCAACCTCTGGTTCCTTGATCTAAGTTGGTTTTTAATTTCATGCAATTCCACCATCAACCTCTGGTTCCTTGATCTAAGTTGATTTTAATTTCATGCAATTTACATTTCTGTTATCGACCTCTGGTTCCTTGATCTAAGTTGATTGTAATTTCATGCAATTTACATTTCTGTTATCAACCTCTGGTTCCTTGATCTAAGTTGCTTTTAATTTCGCCATTTAAAATTCTATTATCAACCTCTGGTTCCTTGATCCAAGTTGATTTTAATTTCCTGCAATTTAAATTTCTGCTATCAACCTCTGGTTCCTTGATCCAAGTTGATTTTAATTTCCTGCAATTCCACCATCAACCTCTGGATCCTTGATCCAAGTTGATTTTAATTTCATGCAATTCCACCATCAACCTCTGGTTCCTTGATCCAAGTTGATTTTAATTTCATGCAATTTACATTTCTGTTATCAACCTCTGGTTCCTTGATCTAAGTTGATTTTTAATTTCATGCAATTCCACCATCAACCTCTGGTTCCTTGATCTAAGTTGATTTTTAATTTCATGCAATTCCACCATCAATCTCTGGTTCCTTGATCTAAGTTGATTTTATTTTTCTGCAATTTAAATTTCTGTTATCAACCTCTGGTTCCTTGATCTAAGTTGATTTTAATTTTATGCAATTTACATTTTATGCCATCAACCTCTGGTTCCTTGATCTAAGTTGATTTTAATTTCTTGCAATTTACATTTCCACCATCAACCTCTGGTTCCTTGATCTAAGTTGATTTTAATTTCCTGCAATTTAAATTTCTGCTATCAACCTCTGGTTCCTCGATCTAAGTTGATTTTAAATTCTTGCAATTTTATTTTTCCGCAATTTAATTTTCCTGCTATCAACCTCTGGTTTCTTGATCCAAGTTGATTTTAATTTTCTAAGTATTCTAACTTCCGTTGCCAATTTCTAGGTCATTAACTTAGGTACACCTAATCGTCCAAAATATGAGTCTGAATCTTTACATAATTCCTATACGGAAAATTTTCCTTTAATAGAAATTATGTAAAGAGGGGCAGCTGTCGACACCATATTTTGGCCGACCCCTAGAATCAATAAAAATTCTTCTTTGAACAGCTAATCACGTTTCCGATCCCTCTTTGATAGGCGGTCACATTTCCGATCTCTCCTCACAAAGGATTGAATCAATGCTAAGTCCTCATATTCATTAAAGCCTTGCCGATTTCTCAAATCATTTACCGACCTCTCAAACCCGTTGTCGAACTTCCGGACCAGTCAAGTATATTCCTGATCTCTGTTGATAAATAAAATGAACTGGCACTAGATCTTTTCCTACCAGTTTTATTGCCGACCTCCTTTCCGAAGGTTTAAGAGCTAAAGTTTTAGTTCGATTTAATGAGGATTCCGATCTTAAGTGTTCGAGTTAAATTTTCAATCAAGTTCCGTTCAGCATTTCTTCCCTACCGATCTCATGCTTAAAGTGCTTTCCGATCTCTCATACTTAGATTAATAATCACGTTTAGTTTTTGTTTTGCTGTGCTCATACAATCAAATACTCAGACAAACAATGGTTTAAAATTTTCCGATCACAATCATTCATTGAACAAAGAGGCATTTCATTTCATGTCATAATCTGTACAAGTTATTGGCCGGGGATCACCCCACCGATCTACATTTGGATCACATCATTTCGTGATCTCTAGAGATCGGATTGCATTGAAAATAAAATACATCATTTGGGCGATCTCTAGGATTACAATAAAGGACTAACTACATCATTTGGGTGATCTCTAGAGATCTGATTACATTGACAGACTACATCATTTTGGCGATCTCTAAGGATCGGAATACATTGGAGATCTGACTATATCAAAAGGCCGATCTAAGGATCGGTTTACAACTGATCCCAAGGATACTCCCAGGAGATCCATGGATCAGTTTATAACTTATCCCAAGGATACTCCCAGGTGTTCTAAGGATCGCTTTATAATCGATCCCAAGGATATTGCCGACCGGATGCTTCATCCGCTGTCGGAACACCCAATGTGGATCAGAATCGCTGTCGGAACACTCAATGTGATGAGAAGCCGAATGAACTCAGTTGAGCGACTCGAGATCGGTACAACCGAGGTCCGCAATACAGATTGATCAAATCCAGTTCTCTCACCATCGCCAATTAGGACCATCCAATCACCGGGATCGTAAATTTTCCGTCGGTGAGAAAGGAAATCCATCGGAAAAGATCAAAACCACAATCATGGCTCGAGCAAATCACGAGCAAACAGAACAGGGAAAGCAAGAAAGGAAGAGAAAAAAATCAGATGAAGAAATGTCTCTGTCGACAGGAGTATATATAGGGGAAAATGGGCATTTAATGCTGAGCAGAAAACGAAGCGGACGCTTCGAGAATCGAGATGTAATTAATGCTTGGACCGAATCCAGACTGATCAAGGGATAAAAGAGATCGGGAGATAGGAGTTCAGCATGAGTGATCGGAATAGTAGCTAGGGGAGGGATCGGAATACATAAAGAATAAGACAAATTCCAATAACCGCCGCCGTAATCGTGAGCCGAGGTAGTTAAAGCGTGGGCAGACGAGATCTCCACCGCACGCCTAAGAATCGCCCGCACGTCGACAGTGCCGTGGTATGTCATGACATCCCAGTACATCCCAATCTCCACCGTTGATCTCACTTGTAAGGATGAATCCGAACCCTTGGATCAAAAGAGAAGACGACAATACCAGCGTTTTCACTCTTAGCCCTCGGATCGTTCGACAAGAGGATTCAAGACCGTCGATTAAAAGAGGAAAAGGACAAATATTCCGAGAAGCGATCTCACCATTCGCTTTTGATTCTCTTTAATTCTGAACATCCGATCATGTACTTCAAAATCTTGACCCTCCATCTTCCTCAAAATAAATCGACCCTTCATGGGAGCACCCGATTCCTATAAATACTGCATGAAAACTGCTCAGTGGACGGACAAAAAATATAGGCAAGAGGTCGCTATTATCGTGGAGGAACTCAAACTTCATTCGCTTTGTTACTCATTGCTTTGTAGTGATTAAAAATACTTTTGAAACTAGTTTTCGTGAGTGTTTTCTTGAAAAAGATTTTGAATATTGGAACTCTACATTTCCAGCTTTGTTCATTATCTGGTCATACTCTCATCATCTCTGCTTTCCTTTCCTCTGCTCAAGCTCAACTTCCTTTCACCTGGTTCTTACCGTTACCTTTTAGCTAAAGCATCTCTCGGTTTCACGACAGACATCAACTCTCAGCCGATCAATCCGCCATCACCGCTTTACCACTTCACGCTTATTTCAATATATTTGGCTCCTCACGGTAAGAGTTCACACTCATCGCTTACGTTTGTTTCCTGCACTTCCTTTGTTCTTCATACATCCGCAACTTTCTTCAAGGGTATTTTGTACAAGAGAACCCAAGAGAAAATATTGTTATAAGAGTTCATGTTCTGTTTTATTAAGCGTCTACGTTTATTTCCCGCATTTTCCTTGTTCTTCTTACATCTAGACCATTTCTGCACAAGCAATCCCAAAGAAAGTCACTCTCAAATCATTTTTTTAGTGATCAGTTCATTTTATTGATCTCCGTCATTTCTGAAAACCAGTTTTCTAACTCTTTGTAGTATGTAAATGGTTGGGTAAACGTAGGTAGTTGCAACTTAGAGGTCTCCTTTTAAAAGAGGACCTGAATAACACGTCAGGAAGATAGCCGAACTATTAGGCCGGCGTGAACAAAGAATTCGACAAAGATGTCATGAAATGGAATAAGACCAAAGTAAACGGCAGAGTGGATCGGTCATTAATAGATATTGGTAAAATGACTACATGAAAAGGTCAGTGAATCAAGTCTAGTGTTCCCCGTTCAGCCACAGGATATCCATAAACCTTATCCCCGGCATTTTTGAAGGTCAGAATTCTTAGTTTTAGGTTCTTAAGACCCGTAGCTGTGGTTAAATTTTTAAAGGTCGGAAAAGTCTTTGTCCGAGTCTCATCAAAATAGAAGGGGTCGGAAGAGTCCTTATCCTATCCTTGCCTAAAAGTTTTAAGTCAACTCTTAAAGGAGATCGGAGGAGGGTTCTTATCCGGTCTCCCTTCAAAATTTTGATAAACATTAAGTAGGGATCGGAAGAGAGTTCTTATCCGGTCTCAACTCAAAACATTAACGAATAACTCTAAAGGAGATCGGAGGAGGGTTCTTATCCGGTCTCCTCTCAAAATTTTAATAAATAACTTAAAAGAGATCGGAGGAGGATTCTTATCCGGTCTCCCTTCAAAATTTTAATAAACATTAAATAGGGATCGGAGGAGAGTTCTTATCCGGTCTCAACCTCAAATTTTAATAAACATCTGAAAGAGATCGGAGGAGAGTTCTTATCCGGTCTCATCCTCAAAACTTCAAATAAATAACTTAAAAGAGACCGGAGGAGGGTTCTTATCCGGTCTCCCCTCAAAATTTTAATGAACAACTTAAAAAGATCGGAGGAGAGTTCTTATCCGATTCTCACACCCGTTCACTAAGGTTGTCTCATTTACTTATGTATCTGGGTGATCCAAATTTAGTGAAAAATCAAACATTCCTTCTACCAAAAGGATTAACATTGCCGACTAAGCCCTTCTAACTAATTTGTAAAGGACGCAGAATTAAATCTACTTACCCTTATTAAGGGACGAGGTGGGGTGCCTAACACCTTCCCCACCCGTTTACGGACCCCGAACTTAGAATCTCTGTTTTGAAGTGGTTTCATTTTTAATTTAACTTCTCAAATGGTTTTCTTTAGTTTCCCTCAAAACTAAGGTGGCAACTCCTCACTCTTTCCCACTTCGGTGAGTGATCGTCCAGGCGACCGCAAAATCCCATTGACGGCATGACTACTGGGACGCCTAGGACCCAACCCGATCTAGAGGCCCAAAAGTAGGCTTAATTTTTGTCCGATCAAATTATATTTAGAGGGGCTCACTCGGCGATGTCTCATATGCTAATTATTATTGCTACTAACTATTTTGTTTTGCCTGTTCTATCTCTTACAGTGCTCTTCATTTCGAAAAAGAAAAAAAAGGAAAAAAATGGAAAAATAAAATCCCCCTGAATTGGGAAGAGGTAAAGGTGTCCCTTCACACACTGAACACTCACACAATGTCCTCACACACTATGGTCCTAACCCGGGCTTTCTTACCCTTTTAGGAAAGTAGGAGGGAGTCATGTAGCGTACAGTGGGTTTTACCCGTTAGTATCCGTGAAGGCTTCGCTCAAATTGAAACTCGTTCTATTTACCGTGATACCCGTGGAATTTTCCCGACAATATCATGGGGTAGAATGGGGCTCATCTGATGAGGGGCAATTTGGGAACACGTGGCTATTAGAAAAATTAGATCTGAGCTAAACCGTCACGATAGTGAAAGCCGTAGTAAAGCGCCTCATAAGATAGAACTATCCGGATAGGTAGCGCTTACCCTGTTAGGAGTCTCCTACTATAGGACAAAAGGGGCATACTTACTCTACCCTATTCTCGCTTTAATTTCCTTTTGTTTATTTCTTTTGGGTAATTTTGAATCCTACTAAAACGCCTACACATTTTCCTACTTTGATAAATGTGTACGTGTTACTCACAAAGATGATTCAAAATTACCCTAATTTGTCTTACTAACAAATTCTCCCGCAGGCGTTACCAAACCGAGGGTCTGTAAAAGGATAGGCATCATTTTTTATCATGGCATCCTCGAGTCAGTCGGCAGAAAAGGCTCAGAATGCTAAACTTTGGTCCGAATCAGTTCATAGTCCGGCACTTCGCAAAATGATGCTTCCGAGGCACTGTTAGCTCGCTACCTTCGCTAGATCCGACAAAATAGAGGTCAAAATGAACAACCTCGAGGGTATGTCTAATAGATGGAGGTTGCTTCCCACTGTGTCAAGGTACGATTTGAAGAGAAGTGCGGAAGGATTGCAACCTTAATGCAAGTCAAGGTCCAAATCCTCGCATTAAAAGCCATGTTGACGGTTTGGAATCCTGGCACGAGTGTTCTCTTTCAATGCCATTGATACGGCCCCCGCTATGGAGGAATATCTGGCATTGATGGGGATCCCATACTCATTGCAGAATCGGATCTTCTTACACCTCCAGCATAGGCAGACCTGGAAAGGGTTGGCACATATGTTGGGTTCTCCCCGTAAGAAGTGAAGTCCAGAGAAACAACAAAGGGAACACGCGTGGATGGTATTGGACATACCTTGAGAAGCGGTTAGATCATTACCTCCAAGAGAAACAGTGGGATCAAGCTTCCGTGGCACTCGCCTTGGGAATCTATGGTCTGATCCTGTTCCCGGGGCCGTTGGGGATCATCACTAGCGATGCAAAGGGAGGTATTTTGGACAAGAGAAAGGCAGGATCAACCCGATAGGCAATCCTTGCGAAACCTTGTTAACCCTAACTTACTGCATAACAGGGAAAGGGTCCATTAAGTGTTGCTCTCGCTATTATACCTCTGGACTATCAGTCACATGTGTCCTGTGGAGACAAAAGGATTGACTTGGTACCTTGACCAGCCTCCCATTGAGAAGATGACCCGGTTAGTGATCAGCCCGAAGAATGAAAAACAGTGGCGGGAACGGATTCTGAGTTTCAATAGCCATGATTACTGTTGGAGGAAGCTATGGACGTCAAGCCAACCCGTCTTGATTGGTACAGGAGGTATTCAGTCGGTGTCCCTAATTGGAATAACCGGGTATACAAGTTACACTCCAGCACTGGTAATGAGGCAGTTTGGCTCAACACAGTCCATGTTCAACATTAAAGAATACCACCAAGGTCACTTCTACCATGAGCTCAAGGAAGAAGAAGGGTTGAAAATGGCTCGCAAGTCCTGGGAAAACATCACTCTAATGGAGAGATCACCCAAAGGCCCGAGTGCCTCGGACGATTACCTTAAATGGAGAGCTGATATTCAAACATAACAACTTCTCTGAACTTATTTCTCAAGCACTGGAATTAGAAAGAATTGAGTTAGAAGCAGCCCTAGAGAAAAAGAAATTAGAGAAGACAGAAAAAGAGGGAAAATCAGTAGAACAGAGTTCCAGTGGTCCTATAGGGAAGAGGAAGAACCATGGGGGACACAGCAGAGGTGGTAAGAAGTCCGGTAGGGTAAGATTTTCAGGACAGAAACCTCCTTTATCTGGTCAGCAGAGTACCAAAAGTTCCTACCCTTCCCGCCAATGTGAAACTTGTGAAAGAAATCATGGTGGGGTGTGCTATAAGGCCATAGGAACCTATTATAACTGTGGAGGCATAGGGCACTTTGCCAAAGACTGCACCAGTACTCGCAGAATTGGGCCACGTCCTACTACTGCTGAAGGGTCAATCCAGGATCCTGTCACCAGAGGTTCACAACCAGCTAGCAAAGGTAGAGGCAGGGGTATAGGTAGTCCAGCAGGCAGCCAAGGCATAGTGAATCAATCAAAGCAAGGTAGTGCTCCAGTCAGAGTCTATGTAATGAGACAGAGAGAAGAGGATGAGACATCTGATATTGTAGCTAGTACCTTCTCAACTTTTAATCAAGATGTGTTTGTATTATTTGATCCGAGTTCCACCCATTCTTATGTGAGTGCTAACATCATTGATTGTATTACTGTTCCATGTACAAAAATGGACTTTGAGGTGCTAGTAACAAGTTCGCTAGGACAGGAGGTCAGAGTCAATAGAATGTATAGGGATTGTCCTTTGGTGATCCAAGGACACACTTTTCTATCTGATCTCATTGAAATGCCCTTCAGAGATTTTGATATCATCTTGGGCATGGATTGGTTAGCCAGGTATCACGCCATGATTGACTGTAGACTGAAGACAGTCACTTTTGGTCTTCCTCAGTACAGTGATGTGGTAATACATGGGGAGAGGCAGCTATTGCCATTAAACATCATTTCCGCTGTACTAGCCAGAAAAATGATCAGAAAGGGGTGTGAAGTATACTTGGCACATGTGGTAGACACCCAAGTGGGGAGTCCAATATTGAGGGACATCCCTATAGTATACTTTCTAGATGTGTTTCCTGATGAATTGCCAGGATTACCTCTAGAAAGAGAGGTGCAGTTTGAAATTAATGTTACTCCTAGTGTGGATCCAATCTTTATAACACCATATAGAATGGCACCAACAGAGTTGAAGGAGTTGAAGGTACAGTTGCAAGAACTACTTGAAAAGGGCTTCATTCGCCCTAGTGCGTCACCTTGGGGAGCGCCAATATTGTTTGTTAAGAAGAAAGATGGCACTCTTTGCTTACCGACAGTTAAATAAGGTGACAATAAAAAACAGATATCCATTGCCTCGCATTGATGATCTGTTTGATCAGTTAAAGGGTGCAGCTATATTCTCCAAAATTGATTTGCGATCTGGTTATTATCAGTTGAAAGTGCAAGAGCAGAGCATTCCAAAAACTGCTTTCAGAACTCGGTATGGCCACTATGGGTTTCTAGTAATGCCATTCGATTTAATAAATGCTCCAGCTGCTTTTATGGATCTGATGAACACTATCTTCAGACCATATCTCGACCAATTTGTGGTGGTATTTATTGATGATATTTTGATATATTCGAGGAATACAGAGGAGCATGACAGACATCTGCGGATTGTACTGCAGACTTTAAAGGAGAAACAATTATACTCCAAATTATCAAAATGTAAATTTTGGCTGAAAGAAATCTCCTTCTTGGGACATGTTGTGTCAGCTGAAGGGATCAAGGTAGATTCCAGCAAGGTAGAAGCTATCCTTAATTGGAAGCCACCCAGGAATATCACAGAAATTCTCAGTTTTCTGGGTTTAGCTGGATATTACAGTCGGTTTGTGAAAGGGTTTTCTATGTCAGCTTCTCCACTGACCAAGCTGCTTCGGAAAGATGTAAAATTTTAGTGGATAGATAAATGCCAGCAGAGTTTTGATGAGTTGAAGAGGTGCTTAACTGAAGCTCCAGTCCTTACTTTACCTACACCGGATAAAGAATACACAGTTTATAGTGATGCTTCTCACAATGGGTTAGGCTGTGTACTGATGCAAGATCAAAATGTCATTGCTTATGCATCACGCTAGCTAAAACCGCATGAGAGGAACTACCCAACACATGATTTGGAGCTTGCAGCTATTGTTTTTGCTCTGAAGATCTGGAGATACTATTTGTATAGGGAGAAATGCTACATTTACACAGATCACAAGAGCTTGAAGTATTTAGGCATCCAGAAGGAATTGAATTTGAGGCAGAGGAGATGGTTAGAATTGATTAAAGACTATGATTGCTTAATAGACTATTAGCCAGGGAAAGCAAATGTGGTGGCTGACGCCTTAAGTTGCAAGACTATGGCAAGTCTCAGAGTTTCTCCTTTGTCCATGGTACATGATTTGAAAGCACAGCATGCCAGTTTGGAGATTGAAGATGAGAGATAGACAGTAGTTGCATGGCATATACAGCCAGTGTTGATTGATCATATCAGAATAGCTGCTCAGAGTGATGAAAAATATCAGAAGCTACTGAAAGAAGTCCAACAGGGCAAAAAACCTAAATTTTTTGTGAGAGATGATGGTTTACTACTACATCAGGGTAGAATGTGCGTTCCTAATGATGTTGAATTGAGACAGATCATTATAAAGGAAGCACATGAGTCTCCTTTTGCTATGCATCCTGGTGGAACTAAAATGTACAGAGGGCTGAAAGAGCATTACTGGTGGATGAGTATGAAGAGGGATATAGCTGAATTTATTTCCAAATGCCTAAATTGTCAGCAAGTAAAGGCAGAACATCAAGTTCCAGCTGGTTTGTTACATCCATTGCCAGTACCAGAGTGGAAATGGGAACAGATAACTATGGATTTTATTACGGGACTTCCGAGGACACAGAATAGTCATGATGCAGTATGGGTTATAGTTGACAGACTGACCAAGTCTGCTCACTTTTTGTGTCACACCCTACCCCTCTGTAAGGCCTAACATGATCCCGTAGTATACCTAATGAATTACCAACTCCGTCTACTGATAACCCATTAAATACACTACAAGGGATTTTAAAAACTTTTCTTACTTCTTTTACAGTGGTGAGCACTATTTACAGGTGTTAAAAACTTTTGTGAATTGAAGTGAAACAGCTAACTCATTTGGACTATTAGTAATTTCTGTAAAAATTTTGGCAGAGTGCCATCTGTATTTTGGATAAAACAGTTCTTCAGAAAACCTGTAAAAAAAAAACACTTCAATATATTTCCAAATCTCAACTCCAACATATTTCTTAATACAACATATTTCTCAACTCAAATCCACAGTAATTTTTCAAAGACTGAGATACAAGAAATATAATACAATTTTTTTTTACAAGTCAAAGTAACTCATAATTTACCTTGCAACTTCAATGTACACTTTTAATTTACAAATGCTCAAAACCAAGAACAATATATACATACAGTGGTCATACATTACAGTACAAAATGCAAAATATGGTATACTCATTATACCCGATAATCTCTCGTTGGATGTACTAGCAGCCTAATCTGCTACTCTGTCTGTCTGTCTACCTGCGACAGCAATAAAAAGCTATTGCTAAGACAATGTCTCAGTGGTGCACAACATTAACCAAATACAACTTTAAATCACAATTCACAAATTATATAAATAGTGGATACTTAAAACCATAGTTAAATTCAAGACAGTAAATGTCAACAAGAATTTAAACTCTATTTCTCAATATCACAATAATTTCAATAAATCAAATCATGATTAAATTCAAAAGACAGTGAATGTCAATAAGAATTTAACTCCATTTCAAAATCTCATAATACATATCAATAAATCACAAACAGCTTAATCATGTTCCAAAGTTCAATTCGTCCCAAAAGCCGATGGCTAATGAGGTATTCAATTCGTCCCAGAAGTCGATGACTAATGAAGAATAACATAGCTAGCTAGCAAAAATATGAGTACTCATCCAATTCGTCCTCAACAGGCACACACCTCAACACTTCAGCCAGAGAGGGAATTCAATTCGTCCCACTAGACAAGCTAGCGAAGAATGCAATCAATATACATGATAGCTGTGGTTTCAAACCATTTCCAATGCTTTTCAATCAATAAGTATCCATCAATATCATTCAAACAATTTCTCACAGTTTCAAATCATTTACAATGCTTTTCAAGCAATAAATATCCATTCAAACACATTTCCACGATTTAAAACAATGATATACAAATAGTCATAATTCATTTCAATTGAAAAATTCAAAAGAAATAGCGGTTGTGCACAAACCTCTGATAACTGTCTCCTGGTCTTGACTCAGTGTTTCCTTCCCTTTTTCTGAGTCTTTGCTAACTGAGAAACACAATTTGAAGTGTTTCAGTACTAAATTAAACTGTCTCTAACAATAATGCTTGATAAGTAATTCACTGAATTCTAATATTTACTTAGTCAACCTAATATGTCGACCCTCAATGCATTCTAAGTAAATTAGGTTTTAATGTTATTACTATGTCACATTCGATAGTATTTTAGGGTTGGTACATGTTACCAAGTTCATTTCCGTGTATACTGCATTTTCTTGCAATTTACTGGGTTCCGGGATACTAGTTTGACCTAGCCGGACGACCTAGTTCCCTCGGTTTTCGGGTTTCGGTCAAAACTAAAAACTTGTAGATCTATGTGTTATGTAATGCGGGGCAAAATTTCAGGTCATTCTAAGTTATGTAGACCAAGTTATGGTCATTTTACTATTGCTGGTCAAATTGCATCAAAATTGGTCACTTTAGGTCATGTTAGGTTCGGCCAGTTTTTGGACCCGAACTTGTGCAAGCTGTTTGACTTGCTTATGGTCATTTCTAGGCTTTTGTGTCTTCATAAGACTTGTAGATATGGGTCTTAGCTATTCATGGTTAAAATTTGAGGTCAATTGGACCTGTTTTGAGTGAGTTATGGCCTAAATACTAACTGCTGCCCAAATGGTCAATTTCCAGGCCTCAATTGCACTTAATCCGGATTTGGTCATTTTTCAAGCTACATTGCAAGCAGAATTTTGGCAAGCTTCCTTCATGAAAGTTGGCACATTTTGTGCCTAGTTTCACCTTCAATTGATCTCATACCAATTGGAGCCATACAGTTAAAGTTATAGGCCTAAAACTCAAACTGCCTTATTGCAATTCTTGCATACACATCAAGGATCACTTTTAACACTTACCAAACTCAACATTCAAACCAATTCTGGTTGTACCACAACCTAAATTTAATTTACAACATATTATAGGTCATTTTGGCAGCTTACAATTACATTCAACATACACCATTTTGTACAGAATTTTCAAACCAAATTTACAACAATTTAATTACCTAACCATAACATTTTTTTCATGTCCAACTTCACACCATTATATACACACTCAAACTGCCCTAACATCCAACACAATTCAACATTAATATACCATAATCCAAGCATGAATTCCAGTATTCTTCAAGAGTCAACAAACTGCCACAATGGTACATTTATATTCCATCAATTTCCAAGCTTTAAATTTCATTTTACATTTACATATACTAAGTATACATCACCCAAACAATTTCCTACACAATATACATTTAATCAATTATATAATTCACCATTTACAAGTACAAATAAACTGCCTTCAAGGTGTTTCCATGGCTGCCAAAAGTACACATTCCCATTCAACTTCAAACCTCAAAAATATCTCCATAAATCAAACACCCATAACATCCTTACAAACTTTAACAAAGCAATAATCAAAAACTCAAACTTACCTATTGTTGGGACTTGCTAAATCTTCACTAAAACTTCTTAATATTGGTATCTACTTCTTCCTTGTGAAGTGGGGATCAAGATTAATGAAGGAACTTTGGTGTTTGGGGGTGAAATGGAGGAGATGATAAAGCTTCTTCAAGTTTCGGCCATGGAGGTTGTGAGGGAATTCAATTCGGCATGGGCGGAGAATGGAGGTTGAAGATGAAGTTTAGTGGATTAATCTGCCCACTAAATACATATTATAATCCTTAGTGGTCCACTTACACAAAATCAATTATATTTTATGTTTAAATATGATAATTAGTCAATTTACCCTCCATTTTTACTATTTACATTAGGTACCACTAAATTAATTTTTCATTATATTTCCAAGTGTAATATTATTTATTTTTAATGGACATTTAGGTCAAAAGACAACTTTGGGTGTCAAATGACCACAATGCCCCTGTTCGGGTTACATTCCTGATTTTTCGATAACATCGGGTTTTGTCCGTTTTTCGATTTCTCACTTTTATTTGTACTAATTATTTAATTTTTCTTTGATATTTTTAATGATATTTATACTTCAATAAATATTTATTTGAGTCCTAAAAATATTTTCCAGGGTTCCCCGCGGTCCAGGGCTAGTCAATGGTCCACGCCGTGACTTCCCGGTGCGGTCACCCATCGCTAGGGTTCTCGGCTCGCTTAACTTAGTTACATTTCTTTGCTATTATTTTTCCTTTGTTTTTCTTGTATTTCATTATTTTATGTCTCCTTATCGAAGTGTAGTTCTAGGCATCCTAGCTGTCCGGACAACACTGGTCACAGGAACAGTAGAACACACTACCGAACATAGGGGTGTTACATTTTGCCAGTCCGGATGGACTATAGCTTGGAGAGATTGGCCAGATTATACATAAATGAAATTGTAAAACTGCATGGAGTGCCAGTATCAATTGTATTTGACAGAGATCCTAGGTTCACTTCTAGATTCTGGGGTAGTCTTCAGAAAGCCCTAAGAACTATATTGAACTTCAAAGACAAAGATTCCACCCACGCATGATGGCCAGTCTGAAAGGGTAATTCAGATATTGGAGGATATGCTACGGGCTTGTGTGATTGAATTTGAAGGTAGTTGGGATACACACTTGCCTTTGATTGAGTTTACTTATAACAACAACTACCAATCAAGCATTATAATGCCTCCATATGAAGCTTTGTATGGCAGAAAGTGCAGAACTCCCCTATGTTGGGATGAAGTAGGTGAAAGGAAAATGATTGGGCTAGAAATTGTTCAGCAGACAGAGGAAAAGATCAGATTGATCAGAGATCAACTCAAGGCTGTATCAGACCATCAGAAGTCCTATGTTGATCTAAAGAGAAGAGATATTGAATATGCAGTGAGTGATAAAGTATTCCTTAAAGTTTATCCTTGGAAGAGGATTATGAGATTTGGCAAAAAGGGGAAACTGAGTCCTCGTTTCATCGGACCATATGAGGTTTTGGAAAGAGTGGGTCCTTTGGCATATCGGTTGGCATTACCTCCAGAGATAGAAAGGATACACAGTGTCTTCCATGTGTCCATGTTAAGGAGGTATAGATCTGACCCATCTCTTGTATTATCAGTTGAAGAGATTGAGGTAAATCCAGACCTCTCATATGAGGAAGAACCCATAGAAATTCTGGCATATGAGGT
Source organism: Hevea brasiliensis (assembly GCF_030052815.1). Classification (NCBI taxonomy): domain Eukaryota; kingdom Viridiplantae; phylum Streptophyta; class Magnoliopsida; order Malpighiales; family Euphorbiaceae; genus Hevea; species Hevea brasiliensis. Next base: position 83,971,690 of record NC_079497.1, on the reverse strand, counting down.
GAAGCAGCTGAGGAATAAACAGATACACCTAGTTAAAGTGTTGTGGAACCATCATTCAGTCTAGGAAGCTACTTGGGAACGTGAAGAGGACATGAGGAGACAGCACCCACAGCTGTTCAGAAATTGATGCCAGGTAAAATTTCGAGACGAAATTTATATTAAGGGGGGTGAGAATTGTAACACCCCTATGTTCGGTAGTGCGTTCTACTGTTTTGGTGACCAGTGTTGTCCGAACAGCTAAGATGCTTAGAACTACACTTAGATATGGGTGAGGAGACATTAAATAATGAAATACAAGAAAATAAAATACAAGAAAAACAAAGGAAAAATAACAGCAATAAAATGTAACCAAGTTAAACGAGTCGAGAACTATAGCGATGGGTGACCGCACTGGGAAGTTGCGGCGTGGACCATTGACTAGCCCTGGACCTCGGGAAACCCTGTAAAATATTTTTTTAGACATAATTAAAGACTTATTGAAGTATAAATATCAAAGAAAAATTAATTAATTAGTACAAAGAAAAACGAGAAATCGAAAAAACGACAAAACTCGGTGTTACCAAAAAATTGGGAATGCAACCCGAACAGGGGCATTGTGGTCATTTGATACCTCGAGTTGTCTTTTGACCTAAATTTCCATTAAAAATAAATGATATACACTTTAGAAATGTCATGAAAAATTAAATTGTGACACATTATAAGAATAGTGAAAGAAATGGGGGATAAAAACTAAATTATGAAACTTTAACTAAACAAATATTAAACCTTCACCTTAGTGCTCCACTAACTCCACTTAAGTGGACATTTAATCAACATATGGATAGAAGATAACTTCATCTTCAACCTTGGAAAATTCAGCCGAAACCTTTGGGAGAGAACACTCCATGGCCGCACCTTGAAGTCCACCATGCAACCATAATCCAAGCCTCCAATGGTTAAGGTTTCTTCACTAAACCTTATCCACACACCTTGGGCAGCATACTAGGAGCAAGAAAGTTAAGTTTTGATGAGGTTTTGAAGAACTTCAAAAGTGGTAAGTGAGTGTTTTCAATTATTGTTTCATTAAAAGTGTAACCAAGGTTGTGGGTAGTTGATTTATGAAAGAATTTTTGAAGTTTGATGAATTAGTGGAAATGTACATTTTGGTAGCCATGGAACTTCACTATGAACAGTTTGTTCTTGCATGTAAATAGTGGTTTGAATGATAATTTAAATGTTTGATTGTTTGTAGTTGAATTCCATGGGTAAGGTTTGATTTGGAAGCATGAAAAGTGAAAATGGAAATTGATGAGTATGTGTAAACTTGTGGCAGCCTCATGAAGAAGATTGAAGTGTTTGAGTTCATGAAATGTTGTTAAATTATGTTGTCATTGATGGCAGCATGTGTATATAAATAATTGTTTGAATTTGGACATGGAAATGAGGTATGTTCATGTGGTTGAATTGTTGTAAAAGGGACTTTAATTGTTGTAAATGGGACTTTGAAAAATTCTGTATTATAGTGTGTTTGTTAAGTGTAACACCCTCATTGTAGCAATTACGTACATTCTACTGTTCCGGTGATCGGTGTCGGTCCGAACAGCTAGAACGTTCGGAAAAAATATTTAAACTAAAGTCAGAAACCATAATTAACTCAAATATTAATAAGAAAAATATAGGAAAATTTTTGAAATAAAATACAACCAAGTTAAACGAGCCGGTACCCAAGCGTTGGGTAACCAGAGTAAAGTTGCGGTTCTCGCAACGAGGAGCCCTAGACCTGGGGAAAAATTCAAAAAATAATTTTTGGGACTCCAGAGAAGGGTCATTGAGGTTCCTATGGCATTAGAATGCCAAGAAAATATTTAGAAAAATTTTTCAATCGGTACAGACAATTTTGACCCGTTAAGCCAAACGGAGGGCATTTTGGTCATTTCGCCTTCAGAGGTGATTTTTGGCCGACTTGTCCAGTTAAGTAAATAATTATTATGATTCAAAATATGAATAAATATTGCTAAAAATTAAATTGAAAATAAGTAGAGAAGAAAAGAATAGAAAATGAGAAAAATGCCCATTTATGACATATGATGATGTCATTTACTTTCTCCCAACCAATCACCATTCAATAAGCTTTCTTAAATCACTTAAAAGAGACAAAGAAAGACCAAAAATTCTGGTCATCTTCTTCTTCTTCTTCCTCAAAACGTGACCCTCTCTTCTTCCTCCCTCCATGAAAATTTTCTTTCATTTCCTCCATTTCCCATGAATTTCCACTATAAAACCCTAGACACCTTTCATTAAAACTTGTCCATACAACTTGGGGAAGTGTTTGGCAGCCTAGAAAAGCAAAGAAAGTGGAGTTGAAGCTTAGAAAATTCTACCCTACAAGAGGTTAGTGCTTACTTATGCAAAGATTTCTTTATTTCCATGTTAGGGACTTGAATTTAGTAGGAATTTGTAAACTAAATGGACTAAATTCATGTGTATACATACCATGGATTTCGGCTGCCCTAAGGAAGGAACAAGATTGAGTGTTTTTGATGGACTTAAAGTGGACTAGAGATCATGTTTGAAGTACATAATTATGTGGATAATGACTTAGCTAGTTAACTAGGGTAACTAGTGTGAAATGGAGATGGGAATTAGGGTTTTGAGAAGTGAAAATTTGACTTGGCTTAGGAAATTGTTAGAGAACATTTTAAGGGTCAATTAGTGACCATTTTAGGTAAGTTGACCATAATTTGGACTGAAATGTAGCATGGCAAAGTGAATGAGTATGCTGCCTAGGGATAGCAGCAGGGTGACTAAAATTTCAGTCCATTTAGACAGCCATAACTTTGGCTGTGTAGGTCCAATTGGTGTTTGGCCAATTGGACATGAAACTAGGCTTATAATGGCACATTTTTGCTGAAGAAACCATGCCCAAAAGACCAAAGCAAGAGGACCAAAAGTTGGCCCCAATCCGGATACCCTGCAACAGCACCTACAGAAATGACCAAATGAACAGTTCATTTGGCCATAACTCACTGTAGATTTGGTCAATTGACCTGAAATTTTTATAGCAACAAGTTAAGACATAGACAAACAACTTTCATGAAGAAACCTACCCTAAATTATGGCCAGAACCTAACCCAAATGGCAGTCACAGTCACTGTTTATGTTACTGTAGATTTGGTAATTCTGCGGTTTTGGCAATCCGGCCAGCTATGGTTTTTAGACCATATCTGGAGCTACAAAACTCCAAATGGAGTGATTCAAAAAAGGAAATTCAACTAGACAAAATAAGGAACAACTTTCATGTTTACCATTTCCTCAAATTCTCACTGCAACAGGGCTTAATGGAACAGTAAAATTAGGCTTCAAAAACTGAAAATTCTGCCCTTTTGGTTTTAAGCATAGAAATGGTAATGGCAATCAATTCCAACAAGTTTTAAATACAAAATGTGGTATGTTTGGGGTGTTAAAACCAATACACCTATTTTCTATCCAAAAGTCAACATTTTTGTTGACCAATGAGGTGAATAGTGACACCAAAACTTGAAATTCAAAATTTGAAATTAGAAATGCATCTAGGGGACTTTAAATTGCAATTGGCAATTAATACTAGCAAATGTAAAACTCAAAATGTGGGATCTTGGTGTAATTAGAATTAACATATCCCTTAAGTATGAAAAAGTCAACATTTTGGTTGACTAGTAAGGTGAATAGTAATCAAAATGAGTAACAAACTAAGATGAAGACCTAGAACCAATTCTAAGCTTAAATGCTTAGAATTGTATGACAAATGTGGACTATGCATCTTAGTCAAAACTGTTAAAAGAAAATTAAGAGCATAAATTTGAAATCCATGAAATTTTCATGGATTACTTGAAACATGATAAATAAGTCACCTAATTGATGTGAATAGATAGTTAGGGCTTATATGCCCATCACAAGTGGAATTCATAAAATATTAGTAACTCAACTTGAAATATAAAATTTGTAATTACATAAGTAGATTCTTAAATGTATAAATGAGAAAGGAAAATGTTTTGAATACAATGGTACAGGTGAACCATTGTTTAGAATTGTGATCAATGTAAATAGCATAATGAATGAATAAATGAACTATATTAATGTATGAATGAGACATTAGTTCTCATTATTATAGAAAGGAGAAGTATTTTGAGTACAATGGTATAAAAGGATAATTGATGTGAATTGTGATCATATAAATGATCAAATGAATGTATGAATTATAATTGAAATTTCTCATGAAATAATGAATTCATAAAACACAATATATTAATATTTAATGATATTATGTGCCCTTGTATTGCCTAGACACGTGTGTCAGATTGGATAGATTGGCATGCCAATAGGGTATTGTTTTAGCAGTACTGCGAAAGGCTTTATGCCCGTATTCATGGCTTTATGCCCGTATTCATGGCTTTATGCCAACATTCATGGCTTTTATGCCCGATTATGTGTTATCATGGCTTTTTAGCCATACTGACTGCATACGTGGTTGACGTTCTGCGTCCCATGGTATGACGGCCTGAGGCACCACGGTGTCCAGTGCCAACGACCCGTTATCCATTTTAGTCAGCCTGTCGTAGGTTACTTGGGCAGTGTAATTTATTGAGATAAGTTAAGAATATTAGCAATTAAAAATATTAGAAATTAAATAAAATAAATGAGTAAGATGACCTAAAATAAATTAGGATAGTTATTTATTAGAAAGAATCGAAATGAACTGGACAGATATCAAAATTTACTTATTATGAAATAATCTGAGACAACCTAGAAAGTATAGAGAAAATGCTAAAAGATTAGCAAAGAAAATTATAACATAAATAAATATTGCAAATGTGCTTATATAACAATATAAGCATAAATTTATTATTTTCAAATCATTTTTCTTTGTACATTATTACTGTACATTGGCAAATAAACAATTTCAAAGAAGACTAAATTAGGATATAACACATTAAATTTTAGAAACCGCATGTGAAGTATAAATAAATCTTGATTATTTGAATTATGTTTTATGTCTATCTTTATTTGTATATTATTTCCTTGTTATATTATTGCACCACTAAGCAGCAATGCTTAGCACGATGGAATTGTTTCCTCGCGCAGGTACTGAAGCTAGAACCCACTGGACGTTTGACTGGAAATTTTGAGAGTTCAGATTTGCAGAGTGTCAAAGGTTGTCACCTCCTCAGCAATGCATGTAGATAGGGCTCACATTAAGCATATCATGTATTTTGTGTATGTTAATTATTTCTTATATTGTAATATAAATTAGCAAATTGTAATTAATTTGTATATCATGCAAATTATGAAATTTTGTAATTATTTTGTAAATTATGTAAATTAAGGAAATTTGAAAATTTTGCTTATGTAATTTGAGAATGTTTACATAAGAATTGAGTATGCATGGAAATGATTATGAAATTGAAATGAATGAATGAGATTTGAAATATGAGAAAATTATGAGAATGATTGATGAGATAATTATGATTAGCATGGATAAGACTTTATTCTGAAAATATTGTTGAAACTTTCAAACAGGTAAATAGTAAAACACGTCAACTGGTAATAAAATAGGGGAAACTCCGCTGGTTTCTCCGTCAAAAAAATAATTAATATTAAAATATAATGAGATCAAATTATGAAAGGAATAAAGTAAGATAAGATAGGGTGCTCCGGCACCGAATGTAGCACACTTTGCTCGGCTACACTGTAGTCGGGTGAGGGGTGTTACATTTAGTGGTATCAGAGCACGGTTTAGGCGTTTCTGGGCCTAGATTGAGTCCATACCATGCATTGCATTTGTAAGAGTCGAGGTGACACTAATACAGATCTGTTTGTCTTTTTTTATTTTGAATAGGATATGGACCCTTCATCACAGAGAGCAGTCAAGGAGGAAGTGGAGAGTCATGCTCCACCTGTAGTAGCTGAGCTGGGGGCATGGGAGAATCTGCTCCGCCAGCTCAAGCAGAGCTCGCCACCTCCACAGCCATGTTCCAAAGAAATGGCCGATTTCTTTAGACAAATGGCCGGAGTAATGCCAGCACCACCTCCACCACCAGCTCCACAGCAGAAATCACACCTGGAAAGACTAAGAAAGTTTGGAGCAGTGGATTTTTTCGGTAAGAGAGAAGATGACTCTGTTGCAGCCGAGAATTGGTTGAACAGAACGGGCAGAGTTCTAAAACAACTCCACTGCACCCTGGAGCAAAACTTAGAGGCTGCTATATCTTTGTTGCAAGATGATGCCTACGAATGGTTGGACACGGTATCCAGTGAAGTGCAGCCAGAAGCTATAACATGGGACTTCTTTCTCTCCGAATTTAAGAAGAAATATGTGGGTACTGTATACCTAGAAGAGAGAAGAAGAGAGTTTATTAACCTGAGGCAGAGACAGTTGTCAGTGGCCGAGTATGAGAAGGAATTCGTAAGATTGAGCCACTATGGAAGGGAGATAGTCCCTAACGAAGCTGAAAGGTGTAAGAGATTTGAAGAGGGATTAAATGATAATATAAAGATCATGATCACTGCCTTGGGGATCACAGACTTGGCCAAGTTAGTGGAAGCTACATTAAAAGTGGAGAAAGTGAGAATAAATGAACAAAATAGGAAAGATAGGCAGCGTAAGAGGGAATTTGGACCAGGACAGTCAAGTATACCAACTGATAGTAAGAAGTTTAAGGGTTCTAGTTCACAAGATCAGACACAGGGCCACAGAGGCCAGATTGGAATATCTATAGCTAGTTCCCCGGGCATAATAATAAGGGGATCAACCCCAGTGCCTGAATGAATGCATTGTGGTAGAAGACACAGAGGGGAGTGTCGATTTTTAACTGGAGAGTGTTTCAAGTGTGCGGCTACGGATCATTTCATAAGAGATTTCCCTCAGAGGAGTGGTTCAATAGCTCCGGTACAAGTTGATAGACCTTTCCCTATAGTTCAAAGGGGTAAAAGATCGGGTAGAGCAGAAATGGCTGACATTTCACAGAAGATTGTTTCTGAGACAGTTGAAAAGCCCGAAGTCTGGGTGGCACCACAAGTATATGCTATGGAAGCTCAGGAAGAGCCAAACCCAGACACTGATGAGGCGATACAAGGAAGTGAAGAAACAAGAAGGTAGCAACTCCCCGATTACTTAAGTCAGGTAAATTTCGGGGACAAAATTTAAATTAGAGGGGAAGAATTGTAACACCCTCATTGTAGCAATTATGTACATTCTACTGTTCCGGTGACCGGTGTCGGTCCGGACAGCTAGAACGTTCAGAAAAAATATTTAAACTAAAGTCAGAAACCATAATTAACTCAAATATTAATAAGAAAAATATAGGAAAATTTTTTGAAATAAAATACAACCAAGTTAAACGAGCCGGTGCCCAAGCGATGGGTAACCAGAGTAAAGTTGCGGTTCTCGCAACGAGGAGCCCTAGAACCAGGGAAAAATTCATAAAATAATTTTTGGGACTCCAGAGAAGGGTCATTGAGGTTCCTATGGCATTAGAATGCCAAGAAAATATTTAGAAAAATTTTTCAATCGGTACAGACAAATTTGACCCATTAAGCCAAACGGAGGACATTTTGGTCATTTCGCCTTCAGAGGTGATTTTTGGCCGACTTGTCCAGTTAAGTAAATAATTATTATGATTCAAAATATGAATAAATATTGCTAAAAATTAAATTGAAAATAAGTAGAGAAGAAAAGAATAGAAAATGAGAAAAATGCCCATTTATGACATATGATGATGTCATTTACTTTCTCCCAACCAATCACCATTCAACAAGCTTTCTTAAATCACTTAAAAGAGACAAAGAAAGACCAAAAATTCTGGTCATCTTCTTCTTCTTCTTCCTCAAAACGTGACCCTCTCTTCTTCCTCCCTCCATGAAAATTTTCTTTCATTTCCTCCATTTCCCATGAATTTCCACTATAAAACCCTAGACACCTTTCATTAAAACTTGTCCATACAACTTGGGGAAGTGTTTGGCAGCCTAGAAAAGCAAAGAAAGTGGAGTTGAAGCTTAGAAAATTCTACCCTACAAGAGGTTAGTGCTTACTTATGCAAAGATTTCTTTATTTCCATGTTAGGGACTTGAATTTAGTAGGAATTTGTAAACTAAATGGACTAAATTCATGTGTATACATACCATGGATTTCGGCTGCCCTAAGGAAGGAACAAGATTGAGTGTTTTTGATGGACTTAAAGTGGACTAGAGATCATGTTTGAAGTACATAATTATGTGGATAATGACTTAGCTAGTTAACTAGGGTAACTAGTGTGAAATGGAGATGGGAATTAGGGTTTTGAGAAGTGAAAATTTGACTTGGCTTAGGAAATTGTTAGAGAACATTTTAAGGGTCAATTAGTGACCATTTTAGGTAAGTTGACCATAATTTGGACTGAAATGTAGCATGGCAAAGTGAATGAGTATGCTGCCTAGGGACAGCAGCAGGGTGACTGAAATTTCAGTCCATTTAGATAGCCATAACTTTGGCTGTGTAGGTCCAATTGGTGTTTGGCCAATTGGACATGAAACTAGGCTTATAATGGCACATTTTTGCTGAAGAAACCATGCCCAAAAGACCAAAGCAAGAGGACCAAAAGTTGGCCCCAATCCGGATACCTGCACAAAGACTGCAGAAATGACCAAATGAACAGTTCATTTGGCCATAACTCACTGTAGATTTGGTCAATTGACCTGAAATTTTTACAGAAACAAGTTAAGACATAGACAAACAACTTTCATGAAGAAACCTACCCCAAATTATGGCCAGAACCTAACCCAAATGGCAGTCACAGTCACTGTTTATGTTACTGTAGATTTGGTAATTCTGCAGTTTTGGCAATCCGGCCAGCTATGGTTTTTGGACCATATCTGGAGCTACAAAACTCCAAATGGAGTGATTCAAAAAAGGAAATTCAACTAGACAAAATAAGGAACAACTTTCATGTTTACCATTTCCTCAAATTCCCACTGCAACAGGGCTTAATGGAATAGTAAAATTAGGCTTCAAAAACTGAAAATTCTGCCCTTTTGGTTTTAAGCATAGAAATGGTAATGGCAATCAATTCCAACAAGTTTTAAATACAAAATGTGGTATGTTTGGGGTGTTAAAACCAATACACCTATTTTCTATCCAAAAGTCAACATTTTTATTGACCAATGAGGTGAATAGTGACACCAAAACTTGAAATTCAAAATTTGAAATTAGAAATGCATCTAGGGGACTTTAAATTGCAATTGGCAATTAATACTAGCAAATGTAAAACTCAAAATGTGGGATCTTGGTGTAATTAGAATTAACATATCCCTTAAGTATGAAAAAGTCAACATTTTGGTTGACTAGTAAGGTGAATAGTAATCAAAATGAGTAACAAACTGAGATGAAGACCTAGAACCAATTCTAAGCTTAAATGCTTAGAATTGTATGACAAATGTGGACTATGCATCTTAGTCAAAACTGTTAAAAGGAAATTAAGAGCATAAATTTGAAATCCATGAAATTTTCATGGATTACTTGAAACATGATAAATAAGTCACCTAATTGATGTGAATAGATAGTTAGGGCTTATATGCCCATCACAAGTGGAATTCATAAAATATTAGTAACTCAACTTGAAATATAAAATTTGTAATTACATAAGTAGATTCTTAAATGTATAAATGAGAAAGGAAAATGTTTTGAATACAATGGTACAGGTGAACCATTGTTTAGAATTGTGATCAATGTAAATAACATAATGAATGAATAAATGAACTATATTAATGTATGAATGAGACATTAGTTCTCATTATTATAGAAAGGAGAAGTATTTTGAGTACAATGGTATAAAAGGATAATTGATGTGAATTGTGATCATATAAATGATCAAATGAATGTATGAATTATAATTGAAATTTCTCATGAAATAATGAATTCATAAAACACAATATATTAATATTTAATGATATTATGTGCCCTTGTGTTGCCTAGACACGTGTGTCAGATTGGATAGATTGGCATGCCAATAGGGTATTGTTTTAGCAGTACTGCGAAAGGCTTTATGCCTGTATTCATGGCTTTATGCCCGTATTCATGGCTTTATGCCAACATTCATGGCTTTTATGCCCGATTATGTGTTATCATGGCTTTTTAGCCATACTGACTGCATACGTGGTTGACGTTCTGCGTCCCATGGTATGACGGCTTGAGGCACCGCGGTGTCCAGTGCCAACGACCCGTTATCCATTTTAGTCAGCCTGTCGTAGGTTACTTGGGCAGTGTAATTTATTGAGATAAGTTAAGAATATTAGCAATTAAAAATATTAGAAATTAAATAAAATAAATGAGTAAGATGACCTAAAATAAATTAGGATAGTTATTTATTAGAAAGAATCGAAATGAACTGGACAGATATCAAAATTTACTTATTATGAAATAATCTGAGACAACCTAGCAAGTATAGAGAAAATGCTAAAAGATTAGCAAAGAAAATTATAACATAATTAAATATTGCAAATGTGCTTATATAACAATATAAGCATAAATTTATTATTTTCAAATCATTTTTCTTTGTACATTATTACTGTACATTGGCAAATAAACACTTTCAAAGAAGACTAAATTAGGATATAACACATTAAATTTTAGAAACCGCATGTGAAGTATAAATAAATCTTGATTATTTGAATTATGTTTTATGTCTATCTTTATTTGTATATTATTTCCTTGTTATATTATTGCACCACTAAGCAGCAATGCTTAGCGCGATGGAATTGTTTCCTCGCAGTATCAAGCTAGAACCCACCGGACGTTTGATCGAAATTTTGAGAGTTCGGATCGCAGAGTGTCAAAGGTTGTCATCTCTCAGCAATGCATGTAGATAGGGCTCACATTAAGCATATCATGTATTTTGTGTATGTTAATTATTTCTTATATTGTAATATAAATTAGCAAATTGTAATTAATTTGTATATCATGTAAATTATGAAATTTTGTAATTATTTTGTAAATTATGTAAATTAAGGAAATTTGAAAATTTTGCTTATGTAATTTGAGAATGTTTACATACGAATTGGGTATGCATGGAAATGATTATGAAATTGAAATGTATGAATGAGATTTGAAATATGAGAAAATTATGAGAATGATTGATGAGATAATTATGATTAGCATGGATAAGACTTTATTCTGAAAATATTGTTGAAACTTTCAAACAGGTAAATAGTAAAACACGTCAACTGGTAATAAAATAGGGGAAACTCCGCTGGTTTCTCCGTCAAAAAAATAATTAATATTAAAACATAATGAGATCAAATTATGAAAGGAATAAAGTAAGATAAGATTGGGTGCTTTGGCACCGAATGTAGCACACTTTGCTCGGCTATACTGTAGTCGGGTGAGGGGTGTTACAGTTAAGAGTGGTTACAAGCTGCCAAAATGACCAAAAATGTGAAGTAAAGTGTATTAGTATTATGGTACAAACCAGAATTGGCATGGAAGAGTTAACTTGGTAAGTGTTGAATGGGTAATTAGTAAAGGATGAACAATGTGCAATAGGGCAGTGTATGTTTTGGCTTAGAACCTTAAGTGTGTGACTCCAATTGGTATGAGAGCAATTAGAGGTGAAACTAGGCACAAAATGTGCCAATTTTCATGAAGGAAGCTTACCAAAATTCTGCCTAGAAGGTGACTTGAAAAATGACCAAATCTGGATTAGTGGCTTGAAAGCCTGAAAATTGACCATTTGGGCAGTAGTTAGTGTTTTGACCATAACTCACTCAAAACAGGTCCAAATGACCTAAAATTTTTACCATGAATAGTTGAGACATATATCTACAATTCTTATGAAGATACCCAGAAATGGCCAAAACCAAGCCAAATAGCTTGCACATGTTCAGGTCCAAAAACTAGCCGAACCAAAAGTGACCTAAAAATGACCTAAAGTTACCATTTTGGTACTTTCTATCCAGCATTGGTAAATTGACCATAACTTGGTCTACACAACTCAGAATGACCTGAAATTTTGCTCCGCGTGCAATAAGACATAGACTTACAAGTTTGTAGTTTGGACCGAAACCCGAAAATCGAGGAAATTATGTCGTCCGGCTAGGTCAAATTAATATACCAAAATCTAGCAAATTGTAATAAAATACAATATACTTGAAAGTGAATTTGGTAACATGTACCAACACTAAAAGGTTATAAAATGTGATATATTGATAACATTAAACCTAATTCACCTAGAGTGCATCGAGGGTTAACATTTTAGGTTGACTAAGGAAAATAATAGAATTTAATAAATTAATTATTAAGCCTTATTGTTAGAGACAGTTTAAATGAGTACTAAAACACTTCAGATTGTGTGTTTCAATTAGCAAAAATTGTGAAAAAATTATTTGAATAATATTTGATGGATACTTATTGATTGAAAAGCTTTGTAAATGGTTTGAAACCATAGCTATCATGTATATTGATTGAATTCCTCGCTAGCTTGTCTAGTGGGATGAATTGACTTTGAATTCCCTCTCTGGCTGAAATGTTGAGGTGTGTGCCTGTTGAAGATGAATAGAATGAGTACTCATATTATTGCTAGCTAGCTATGTTATTCCTCATTAGCCATCGGCTCTTGGGATGAATTGGACTTTGGAACATGATTAAGTTGTGTGTGATTTATTGATATTTATTGTGATATTGTGAAATGGAGTTTAAATTCTTTATGACATTCACTGTTTTTGAATTTAACTATGGTTTTAAGTATCCACTATTTATGTGACTTATAATTTGTGATTTAAAGTTACATTGTGTTAATGTTGTGCACCACTGAGACATTGGCTCAGCGATAGCTTTTTATTGCTATCGCAGGTAGACAGACTGACAGGGTAGCAGACTAGGCTGCTAGTGCTTCATTAAGAGTTCATTAGGTATATTGAGTATACCATATTTTGCATTTTGTATTGTAATGTATGTTCACTGTATGTATATATTGTTCTTAGTTTTGAGCAATTGTAAATTAAAATTGTACATTGAAGTTGTAAAATAAATTGTGAATTATTTTGGCTTGTAAAATTTGTGGTATATTTCTTTTATCTTAGCTTTTGAAAACACTGGAAAAATTATTGTGGATTTGAGTTGGCAAATGTTGAGAAACATATTGTGTTGATTGAATATTGAAGTTTGAGGATTGAACAAAATATAGGAAGTGTTTTTTTACAGGTTTTTGAAGAACTGTTTTATTCAAAATACAGATGGCACTCTGTCAAAATTTTTATAGAAATTATTAATACTTCAAATGTGTTATCTAGTTTCACTTCAGTTAAAATTTTTTTTAACACCTGTAAATAGTGCTCACTACTGTAAAAAGAAGTAAGAAAAGGTTTAAAATCCCTTGTAGTGTATTTAATAGGTTATCAGTAGACGAAGTTGGTAATTCATTAGGTATACTACGGGATCATATTATGCCTTAATGAGGGGTAGGGTGTTTCATAAAATGACAACCTAATTATAAATTAACACAATTAAAAAAATAGTTAAACTTTAAAGAACAAAAAAGGAGAAATTACCAAAAATGATCTTATGGTTTCGCATTTTTTTCCCATTTTAAGGTCTGTGGTTCACTTTATGACAAAGTGGTATTCTAAAATTTCGCACCGTTAGTAAATGATGACTTTCTGTTTTCTCTCCGTCAAAAAGTGTTGATGTGGAACAGAAAACTGCTGAAATGGAAGAGAGTTTGGGGGGCCAGTTTTAGCTATGAACTTCTTAAGGTTGTACTAATGGAAGCCGTGTCCAAAGTAAAGAAATGTATTAGCCACCTAATAAGAAAGGAGGAAGAGGTGGCTAGCCAACCAAAAGCAATGGTTCAATCTAACTGCTCCAATTATAGAATTGTTGGTCCTACCCAAATTCTCAATAATACCAATGCAATAACTCAATCAGGAGTTTAGCCACATCAGCGATCCTTGATAATGATTCCAAAAGTGAAGGTGCAAACTCTAGGTTTGGAAATCTGTTGATAATAATTCTAAAAGTCAGGGTCTTCATGCAAAACTCCACATCAGTATGCCTGTACTTTTAGAATCACCATGCCCAAAGTAAATAAAGTCTCTCTCTTGCATGAAATATTTTGGCAGTGTGTGAATTATTTTTTCTTTATTTATTTTTAATAATTAAAAATATTATTTATTGCTACTTCAGCAAAAGATTGACAACGGATGCTGTGGTTTACTAACAGAGTGTTACCATGGGATGTCTTACGCTTTCTTACCCACCAAATCTCAATTTTTCTTATAGAAGGAGCAAGGAGGGGGAGATGAGAGCTATGCCTATTTTTATTTCTACGCTCCTTAAATTTACCATTTTTTTGCGTCTTTCTGAATATAAAGATTTCAATAGTATGCCTTAGAGCATATCATTGTTTATATCTTATAAATATTTGTTTATTAATAAACACAATTATTCTTTTTTGTTTGCATAAATTATTTATGTGTAATGGAAAAAGTCCATTAATATTTTATTAGAAATTCTATTCTTAAGTTGTTAAGAATATGAGTGATAGAATTTTCTAGTACAAAGTATCATAAATATGGTTCACAATCTAGGATACTTCACAAGGACATGATTTATCCGGAAATATTGTTATTCATGCTTGTCACCATAGATTAGTATGAGATACTAATAAGATAGAATGGTGAGTTTCATGCCATATGACAAGCATGATGGACACTCATGTGATGAGTAGGTTGAAACAGTGACGCTTACGACATGCACATGAAATTTACTCTTGTCAATACAATATCATAAATATCATACTAGTGCATATAATCTCTTGACTTGAGATAACACAGTTATCTTATATATAGGTGGTTTGAGTTTGATACTACTTTTATACTCATACTATATATGAGTATATGGGCATGTGTTAGCTCCCATTAGTTATTTATGGAGATAGGTGTTAGTCAAAATAGGATCCGTTACCCTAAGTAAATAGGAATAAAATTCTATGTTCATTTAATTATTCTTGATGATACAAGTTCCTGGTCAAGACAGATAGACTTAGCTAGAAAAGAGTTTCTGACTGGGAAGTCTTATTTATCAAGAACTGAAATTAAAAGAGAATATAATATTCGATGCAATTGGAGTTTGACATAAATCATAACTCCAGCTAGAATTGAAATTTTATAACAGAGAGAATTTAGTGCATGACACGTATGATGAAGGGTTCATAAAATGGAGAAATAATTCATAACTAATTGAGTAGTCATTACACATAATGCTAGATATCAATTATGATTTATGAGGACTTGGATGAATCGGTATTTCATTTTAAGTTTGGAACGGTTCCAATAATATTAAGGAGTTAATATTATTCTCATCACCAATTATTAATGAACCTAGTAAGTCACACACATAATAGCATATTGATCAAAGCAAAGTTGGTTTGGTTAATTGATTAAAGAGTTTAATTGATTAATTGAATTAACAAATTTAGTTTGCAATAAGATTGCAAAGTCCCTAATATGACTTGAAACTAAATTTATCTAAGGAACTAAACAAGTTAATATTTAAATAGTTAAAATATAAACTTGAAAATTAACTTAAAAAAATGGAGAAACTTGACTTGGTCAAATGTTGACCAAGTTGATTAAGTCAAAATTTGACACTTAAGTCATAGTTTGACACTTTGACTTGGTCAATGGAAGACTTGATTTAATTAATTAATGATGATTAATTAATTAATCTTGGCTTAATTAATGATGATTAATTAAGGATTAATTTCTTGATTAATACTTAATGATAACACATGGACCAATAAGATTGGGACAAGAGTTTTGTTTAGCCAATCATAACTCAACATGTGTTAAAAGGCATTAATGGGAAATTAAGATATTTAAAAGAAGAGATAAGAAGAAGTTTAATTAATCTTCTTCCTCTTTATGTGCTGACCAAGTCCTCTTCTTCTCCTCTCCATAGCTTCATCTTCATCCTTGAAGAAAAACAAGAGCACAAGTTATTGTACTCTTGATTAAACCCCTTGGAGAAATTGTTTCTTCTTCACTTCCACTTAAATTCACCTTGAAACATAATATACTCTTCCTCTCTTCTTCTTGGCTGCTGATTTCTTAAAGAATTTGGAAGGGTTCTTGGCTGTTAAAAGTGGCTTTGGTCAAGTGTTAGTGTGAACAAGCTAGAGGACTTGTATTTGAGAGTTTTCACCACCTGAATTAAGGTGGAATTGGTTGATTCTGTGCTTGGAGAATATGTGATCTCTATAACCCTAACTTAATGTAATTTAGGGAAATTGTTTCCTAATGACAATTAGGCTATTCTTGCAATAGAAACATGATTTAGTATGACTAAATGATGTGGATTTCAATGGCTAAAAGTGATTGCATGATGCATGATATCCTAGCTCAAGAAAAATTTCAAATTGCACGTATCCTGCACCTCTTGATGAATTGGTCATGCAATTGGTGCAATTTTCTTTCAATTGATATCAGAGCCATCCTAATTCACCATTGGGAGCATAGACCATGTCAGGTTGCATAGGATGTGACTTGAAAATAAGTTGAATCAAGATGAAAATTGAAGATATATGCTGGGTACTGTTCAAATTTTGGTTCGGCCAAAATTTGATTTTTTGTATACAATTTTATATTTTTTTTATTTGGCTTGATTTATGGTCTTGGACATGCATATGATGATGTTTAAAACCAGTATATAGCAAGAAAAATCACAAATTTTGAGTCAAATACTATTATGCCAAGGTGGAAGTTCCATGAGGCAAGTGATGTGATCAAGGTGCTTTCACCAACTTTTATGAATTTTCTTAATGATTGAATTGTTTAATCTTGGTCCCAAATTGCATATAACATGTGTATGAATGTGATTCATGAATGTTTAAGCTAATTTTGAATATGTGACATTTAGGATTAACAAATATATTCATGTATTGAATGTATGAAATTGGCATGATGGGTGATCATAGAACTTAGGAGACCATTATTAATGTGTTTTGATTAATTATATGGAATGTAATAATTATTTTAATTTTTACAAGGGCTGTATCATAAGTTGTTGTGATACAGTCATAGGTTGTACATTTATTTATATGAGCTTGAATGCTCAATTTCATTGTAATCTCACCTTAGTATGCTAAGGATAAATGTTATAATTGGCTTGGTAGACTTATAAGATGGAATGGAGCCTAGAACATTGATGGAGATCAGTGGGAGCACAACACTTTAAGAGTTGAAGAGTTGGGATTAAGCCACAATTAGATGGATGTTCATCTAGGATGCCCTGAATTCAATCCTTGTGGCTAGGATTGAATTCCCATAGAATAGTCCATGATCATACCTTTTACAATTCCATTGTATAAATGTATGTACGTGATATATATATATATATATATATATATATATATATATATATATATATATTCATGATGTGTATGTGATATACATGAAAATGAATAATGTGCAAAGTGAGATCAAATAGTAATTACGTCACACCTTATGTCACACCTTACCCCTCCGTAAGGCATAATATGATCTTGTAGTATACTTAATGAATTACCGAACTTTGCCTACCGATAATCCATTAAATACACTAAAAGGGATTTTAAAACAATTTTACTTCTTTTGAAGGTGGCGAGCACTTTTAACAGGTATTAAAAACTTTTAATTTAAGTTTAAATGCTAGGTAAAATTTTTGACAAATTCTATTTTTTTGCAAATTTTATAAAAATTTCGACAGAGTGCCAGCTGTAATTGAGAAAAACCAAAAATTAAAACCTATAGAAAAGCACTTTCAAATAAGTTTCAATCACAACCCAATCTCTAAATATTTCAAACCAACATCCTCAATAACAATTCAATTCAAAATCCACAATTCAAATCAAAATTGTCATCTCAAAGATTTCAAAATAATTCATACACACTGCATTCAAAATATTTAATGTAGATTCACAAATTTAATTTACAGACATAAAATCTTGAAAATAATATTATTACACATTTACTATACAACTGCTTAGTTTCATTTCAATACATATGATACTAAGCTATTTACATCAAAATGATTATAAGGGTATTGTAAACCACCATATGCATAGCCTAATATATTACACTGTTCCGGTGACCGGTGTCGGTCTGGACAATTAAAGGGATTAGAATCACATTTAAGACACCTAGAAAAGCCCTGAATGAAAATTAATAGTGATTGCCAGATAGTTAAGTATAAACAAGAAAAAAAAAACATAAAAAGTTAAATGAGCTGATGGTTACAGCGATGGGTAACCTTCCCGGGAAGTGACTGCGAGGTCAGTACTAACCCTAATTTTGAATTGGAAATTATGACATCGCGGTCCTAAGGACTATTGTGAACCTAGTGAAAAAGAGAATCACATAAAAGAGTTGATAAGTAGGTCAAATAATTAGGTTAGGACTCTGGAAGAAATACCAAATTATTTGCAAACCGGGTCAAACCGGTGAGGGGCAAATTGGTCAATTCACCCCTAGAGATGACTCCTGACCTAACTGTGTCACACCTTACCCCTCTATAAGGTATAACATGATCCTGTAGAATACCTAATGAACTATCGAACTTCACCTACCGATAACTCATTAAGTACCCTACAAGGGACTCCTGACCTAACTGTGTCACACCTTACCCCTCTATAAGGTATAACATGATCCTGTAGAATACCTAATGAACTATCGAACTTCACCTACCGATAACTCATTAAGTACCCTACAAGGGATTTTAAAATAATTTTCTTACTTTTTATAAGTGATGACCATTTTCTACTAGGTATTAAAACATTTATTCGAAGTTTTAATACTAGTAAAAATTTTTGTCCCATTTTATTTTTTCGTAAATTTTATAAAAATTTTGACAGAGTGCCACCTGTATTTTCAGAAAACAATTCTTCAAATACCTGTAAAAAGCACGTCTAATGATTTATCTTAACAACTTCATCAAAACCACAACCATCCCAACCAATTTCAACATCATTCCTCAATTTCCAAAATTCAACAATCATCAAAATACTATTAATTAATTTCATTTAAATTAAAACAAAATACTTCTATTCATATTTCATTAAAGATAAAACAATTTATATACATCACTTTAAATATTTACATTAGGAAAAATCCAAACCAAAATTTATTACAAGCTTTATACAACTGCTCATGACCAGTTTTACGTGTCCATACATTTACATACATTTACATACATCAAAATAATTTTTACAATCAGGGAATAAAATATACCCGATAAAACTTCAAGGAAGGTGGCTCCACAATCCTTAGCAGCTCACTCTGCTGCTCCTCTAGTCTCAATATCTATGACAAAGAATAATACCATCACGAGTACTAGGACTCAGTGGTGCACAACATACTAAAATTAATCTTTATGCGGAATTTAAATCATATTTATTTAAAAATTAAACTGAACTTGAAATATAAATTCAAAACATGATTTATAGGATTTTAATCCAAACAATTTCATTGCAAAAGTCTCAAAACAAATTTCATAAAAATACACAGTTATATCATGCCATTCGAAACAAATATAATCTCAATAGCCAGAGGCTAAGGAGAAGTCATAACACAAGGCTAGCTAGCTCAAATATATGGGAACCCATTCTTTTTCTTCTTCTACTGGCACACACCTCAACACTTCAGCCAGAGAAGGAATCAAAATTCGAAACTGATTTCCCCCACTAGTCATACTAGTGAGGTGTTCAAATATATGGTCATGACACTGAGGTTTCAAAAATTATCTTAACAATTTATTAAACATTTATTGCCATTTCAAATATACACAGATAAACTTTCAACAATTCAAAGCAAAAGCATAATACACATTTCATGCACTTTATAAATGAATTTTAAAGCGTATTGATATTGTGCACAAACCTTATACGAGTCACCTCTTGGCCTTGACTCGATCCCTCGGGTTCTTTCCTAGTATTCTTTTCCACTGAAATGCACAGTTTCACAGTGTTTCAGTATCACAACTTATCAAAATTCCAAAAATAAATTCAAAACCACTAATACCTAGCTTTAATATGTTAAACTTGACGTTCTTTAAAATTTGTGTTTCGGGGTTACTATTTACTATACTATTCAAGTTAATTTATTGACTTTCTAAGGCTTAACAGGTATGGGAATTCCAATTTCATCCACATACCACATTTTGGTTACTAAATTTGTTGGTTTTGGTTGTTTACTCAAATTTTAAGTCTTTTAGGAAAATTTGCAAATTTTCAATTTTGGTGTCTTATGTTGCACTGTTCTGTATAACATGACTTAGAAGTATTACACATTTCTGAGGATTTAACCCAAAATCGTTCAGAGTGGAAAAAGCGAATCCATATAGCCGACCCCAAATTTTTGGGATAAAGGCATAGTTGAGTTGAGTTGAGTTGAGTATGTTGCACTGTTCTATTAGTCATTTTTCTGTTAGAATTTGGCTAAGTTTTCTTCATAGAAATTGTTCCTTATTGTCTTAAATTTATTCTCCTTTTTGAATCACTCCATTTGGAGTTTTGTAGCTCAAGTTATAGCCATTTGAATCATGGCTGCCAGATTGGACTTACCCAGATTTCTAGGCAAATTTCTGGGTTCTAGCAGTTTTAGGTCACCAATTTTGGGTGGCTAAATGACTTGGTTAAGGGCATAATTTGGATTTGTGTTCCTCATGAAAGTTTTAGGTCTATATCTCAGCTTTCTACTGGTAAGATTTCAGGTCATTTTGACCTGCCTAGCCCAAGTTATGGCCAAATGAACAAACATTGTTCATTTGGTCATTTTTGTACAGGTTAGATTGCCTAATTCGGATTTGGTTAATTTGTTCACTAGGTTTTAGTCACTTTTTGGGCATGATTCCTAAATGGAAAATGTGTCATTTTGTATCTAGTTTCATTCCCAATTGGCCTCACACCAATTGGGCTTGTAAATTTTCAGTTTAGTCCCTAAAAGGGACCTTGGTCATGTTGCCTACATACTGCCCACATCCAATCCGAATCTCCACTCAATTCCAACACTTCCAACATACCCCAATTGTCACAAATAACCATTTCTCACCTCAAACAAGGTCAAACACACCATTTGACCACTTCTCCAAATTTTTGTCTGCCAAACCCTAGGTGCCAAAACCCTAACTACACTAATTGTTACATTTAACTAATTCAAAGCATACCAACATCAGTCCATCACTCAATTAAGCTTCCTAACATAATTAATTCAATCAAAACATAAGCATTTCCATCACAAACCCTAGCTGGCTAAAATTTACTCTTGTCACTCAAGGATGTTTTCATTTCATTTTAAGCATATTTATAAGTTCTTTATGCTATAAATACATTAATTAAACTAAAAAGTTGAAGTTTGCTTACTAATCTTAGTGCAAAAAATTTATTTCCCTTCAAACCTCTTCCTTTCCTTTTTTCTTTCTTCCACAATTTTCTTTTCTTCTTGAGTTAGCAAGGTTTCTTTAGGTTTAGGGTTTAAATTAAGGGGCAAAACTAAGTTTTTCAAGCTCAAACTATGAGCTTCAATGGAGTTTGGTGAGGGAGAGGGAGGAGAGAGAGAGGTCACGGCTAAGGGATGAAGATGAGTCTTTTTTTTTTCTTTCTTTTCTTTTTTCTTTCATGAATTTATCCTTTAGGAAGACCATAAATATAATTAATTAAATTTTAATTATAATATTTATTGCATCATGCATGATGCCATCACTTTTCACTTTTCCCTTTTTCTTTTTCTTTTTTATTTATTTTTCCATTAGTTCTTTAATTTAATTCCCAATTCTAAAATTTTCTTTTCTCTAATTTTATTTGATAGTTAGGTCAGGAGTCAGCTCTCGAGGCCAATTGACCAAATTGCCCCTCGCTGGTTTGACCCGGTTTGCAAATAATTCAATATTTCTTTCGGATTCCTGACCTAATTATTTGACTGGCTTAACAATTCTTGTTCATGACTTTCTCTTTTCTACTGTGTTGGCAATAGTCCTAAGGACTGCGGCGTCACATTTTACGATTCAAAATTTGAGTTTAGATCAACCTCGTAGTCCTTCTCGAGAAGGTTACCCATCGCTGTGACTCTCGGCTCGTTTAACTTCTTATGTTCTGTTTTTCTTATTTATACTTAACTAATTGATAATTACTAATTATTTATGTTCAGGGCTTATCTAGTTGTCTTAAGTGTGGTTCTAATACTCTTAATTGTCCGGACCGATATCGGTCATCGAAATAGTGAAATATACTAGGCTATGCAAATAGGGGTGTTTCAATTCTTCTCCCCTTAAAATAAATTTCGTCTCGAAATTTTACCTGGTATCAGTCTCTAAAAAGCTATGGGTGCTATCTCCTCATGTCCTCCTCTCGTTCCCAAGTAGCTTCTTGGCCCAAATGATGGCTCCACAGCACTTTCACTAACGGTATATGCTTATTCCGTAGCTGCTGTCACACCTTACCCCTCTGTAAGGCATAACATGATCCTGTAGAATACCTAATGAACTACCGAACTTCACCTACTGATAATTCATTAAGTACACTACAAGAGATTTTAAAACTATTTTCCTGCATTTTGGAAGTGGTGAGCATTTTGGTAGGAATTAAAATCATTTATTCAAAGCTTATAAACTAGTAAAAATTTTTGTCCATTTTAATTTTACCACAAATTTTATAAAAATTTTGACAGAGTTTCGTTTGTATTTGGAGAAAACAGTTCTTCAAATACCTGAGAAAAACACTTCCAAAAATTTTTGACAACTCCCAACCACCAAATAATTTCAAGTCAACTCAATTTAATCCACTTCAAAAATAATTCCACAATCCAATCAAAAATATTTAATAACTTCATTCACAGTGCATAAAGTATAAAATTCACAAACTACAAATATTAATTTACAAAAAAAAGTTCCAAAAATAATATTATTACAACTTATTATACAACTGCTAACTTTACATTGATACTTATGACATTACAGTATTTACATCAAAATAATTACAAGGGTCTAAAACAATACCCGTACAAAAATGATCAAGAGTTCTTGTCAATCCCGCAGCTCACTCTGCTGCTTTCTCTTTGCTCTTATCTGCGATAGCAAAATAAGCTATTGCTGAGTATAAAAACACTCAGTGGTGCACAATAAAAATTTAAAATATAATACATAAATCATTCATTGCCAAAACATAGTTTAACTATTTCTCAATCACATTTCACAATTTATCAAAGCTCATAATAACACAATTTAGTCAAATAATTTAAGAAACACAGTGTTGCCAATTCATACAAAACCTAAGCCATGACACAAAATTTTCGATCAATGCCGCATTGTACACCACGACAAAGCAATCTACAACCTCACTAATCGAAATCAATGAGGGAGGTGGCTAGCTAGCTAATGAGTACTCATCCGATCTACAACCTCAACTGGTAAACCAGAGAGGGAGGAAAGATAACCGATCTCACCCCATAAATGGAGGAGGAATAATAAGATACTGTCATGCTAAGTGTGAATCAAAAATCAATTTCAAACATTTTATTGAAATGATTCATGAGAAATCCAATAAATTTCCAAAGTCATAATTTCATTCACAATATGGCAACACAATTCATAATTTACTTCAAATTTTCATGTAACACCCCTATGTTCGGTAGTGCGTTCTACTGCTCCGGTGACCAGTGTTGTCCGGACAGCTAGGATGCCTAGAACTACACTTCAATATGAGTGAGGAGACATAAAATAATGAAATACAAGAAAAGAAAATACAAGAAAAACAAAGGAAAAATAATAGCAAAGAAATGTAACCAAGTTAAGCGAGCCGAGAACCCTAGCGATGGGTGATCGCACCGGGAAGTCACGGCGTGGACCGTTGACTAGCCCTAGACTGCGGGGAACCCTGGAAAATATTTTTAGGACTTAAAGAGACATCAATTGAAGTAGGAATATCATTAGAAATATCAAAGAAAAATTAAACTATTAGTACAAGGAAAAGTGAGAAATCGAAAAATAGATAAAACCCGGTGTTACCGAAAAATCGGGAAAGCAGCCCGAACAGGGGCATTATGGTCATTTGACATTCCGAATTGTATTTTGACCTAAATGTCCATTAAAAATAAATAATATTACACTTAGAAAATAAAATGAAAAATTAATTTGGTGGTACCTAAAGTAAATAACAAAAATTAAAGGTTAAATGTGGAATAAGTGGGAGTTAAGTTTATAATATGAATTATTTATGTGAGTGGGCCACTAATGATTAAACTAAACATAAAATGGGCTGATGTAAGTCCACTATAGCAGCTGAAATGTTCATCTTCTTCACTCCTTTAACCTAGCCGAATTGAAGAGAAAGAAAACCTCCATTGGCGTTTTCATTCAAGCTTCATCTAACCCCTCACTTCACTTCTAAACACTTAGGTTCCTTCATTAAAGATTGTCTACACATCATAAGGAAGAGCTTGATACCAAAATCAAGAAGTTTAATCAAGGTTTGGCAAGTTCCAACCATAAGGTAAGTTTGTATTTTGGAAGATTGCTTTGTTAAACTTTGTGTTCATGTTATGGGTGTTGGTTTTGTGAAGAAAAATTTCAAGTTTGAGAAGCTATTGATATGTTCATTTTGGACAGCCATGGAGTTATGTATTTGATGAAATATTTGTACATATATTTGATGAGAAATGATGTTGGTTAGGGTGATTTAATATCCTAGTAAATTATTCCATATGTATATGGTGATTTTGCACTTGGAATGGAAATTGATGAATTGTAGGACACTTTGGTGTTGAGGAAGCTTTTCGGCAGCCTTGGGATTTTTGGATAAATGTATGTGTTCATGAAGGTGTTGGCAGAAATATTGACATTAAGGTTGATGGATATGTATATAGATTGATTGTGTAAAGTGTATGTAAGAACTAGTAAGGTATAGGTGTATATGTGATTGTACTTAGACTTTGTAAATGTGAGTTTTAATTGGTGTATTAAGGATGTTTGTAATCTGCCCAAAGTGATGTTAATGTAAAGTGGAATATGGTTTTGGTAATGAACCAAAACAGAATTGGTAAGGGAAGTGGACATATAGTAATGTAAGTGTGTAATTGATGTATGTTTAAGCAATGTGATTAAGACAGTATGCATTTTAGCCTATAACTTTAAATGTGTAACCTCAATTGGTATGAGACCAATTGGAGGTGAAACTAGGCACAAAATGTGCCAACTTTCATTGAGAAAGCATATCAAAATTCTGCTTGCAAGGTGGCATGAAAAATGACCAATTCGGATTAAGTGCAATTGAAACCTTAAAACTGACCAATTGGGCAGCAGTTAGTGTTTAGGCCATAACTCACTCAAAACAGGTCCAATTGACCTGAAATTTTAACCATGAATAGTTAAGACCCATACCTACAAGTCTTATGAAGACACCAAAGCCCAGAAATGACCAGAAGTAAGTCAAAAAGCTTGCACAAGTTCGGGTCCAAAAACTGGCCGAACCAAAGTTGACCGAATTGACCTAAAATTGACCAAATTTGATGCCATTTGACCAGCAATAGTATAATGACCATAACTTGGTCTACTTAACTCAGAATGACCTAAAATTTTGCCCCGCGTTCCATAAGACATAGATCTACAAGTTTGTAGTTTTGACCGAAACCCGAAAACCGAGGGAACTAGGTCGTCCGGCTAGGTCAAACTAGTATCCTGGAATCCAACAAGTTGCATTAAAATGCACTAAACAAGGAAATGAGTTTGGTAAAACGTACCAACCCTAAAACCCTATCGAATGTGACATATTAATGACACTAAAACCTAATTTATGTAAAATGCATCGAGGGTCGGTATATTAGGTGATTGAGCAAATAATAGCCTTCAGTGAATTACTTATCGAACATTATCGTTAGAGACAGTTTAATTTAGTACTGAAACACTTCAAATTGTGTTTCTCAGTTACCAAAGACTCAGGAAAAGGGAAGGAAATACTGAGTCCAGACCGAGAGACAGTTATCAGAGGTTTGTGCACAATAACTATTTCTTTTAAATTATTTTCAATTGAAATAAATTATGACTATTTGCATATTATCGTTTTAAGTTGTGAAATTGTGAAAAATGGTTTAAAAGATATTTGATGGATACTTATTGATTGAAAAGCACTGTAATTCGTTTGAAACCACAGCTATCATGTACATTGATTGTATTCCTCGCTAGCTTGTCTAGTGGGATGAATTGAATTCCCTCTCTGGCTGAAGTGTTGAGGTGTGTGCCTGTTGAGGACGAATAGAATGAGTACTCATATTTTTGCTAGCTAGCTATGTTATTCCTCATTAGTCATTGACTTTTGGGATGAATTGAATACCTCATTAGCCATCGGCTTTTGGGATGAATTGAACTTGGGAACATGATTAAAGCTGTGTGTGATTTATTGATATGTATTGTGAGATCGTGAAATGAATTTAAACTCTTATTGACACATACTGTCTTTTGAATTCAACCATGATCTGACTTATTGAAATTTATTGTGATATTGAGAAATGGAGTTTAAATTCTTGTTAACAATTATTGTCTTGAAATTAACTATGATTTTAAGTATCCACTATTTATATGATTTATGAATTGTGATTTAAATTGTATTTGATTAATGTTGTGCACCACTGAGACATTGTCTCAGCGATAACTTTTTATTGCTGTCGCAGGTAGACAGACAGACAGGGCAGCAGACTAGGCTGCTAGTACCTCCAACGAGAGACTACCAGGTATAATGAGTATACCAATATTTTGTATTTTGTAATGTAATGTATGTCCACTGTATGTACATATTGTTGTTGGTTTTGAGCAGTTGTAAATAAAAATTGTACATTGAAGTTGTAAAATAATTATGAGTTATTTTGGCTTGTAAAAATTGTATTATATTTCTTTTATCTCAGTCTTTGAAAAATTACTATGGATTTGAGTTGAGAAAATGTTGGAGTTGAGATTTGGAAATATATTGAATTGCTTTTTACAGGTTTTCTAAAGAACTGTTTTATCCAAAATACAGATGGCACTCTGTCAAAATTTTTACAGAAATTCCAAATAATCCAAATGAGTTAGCTGTTTCACTTCAGTTCACAAAAGTTTTTAACACCTGTAAATAGTGCTCACCACTGTATAAGAAGTAAGAAAAGTTTTTAAAATCTCTTGTAGTGTATTTAATGGATTATCAGTAGACGGAGTTGGTAATTCATTAGGTATACTACGGGATCATGTTATGCCTTACAGAGGGGTAGGGTGTGACATTTCATAAATCACACTAAATCAATTTTTCAATGACAAAAGGCTCAAATAAGGTTTATTGTGCATAAACCTGACGTGAGTCGCCTCTAGGCCTTGACTCAGTCTCTTAGAGCATCCAAGTCTTTTTCAGTTGAAACACATAGTTTCATAGTGTTTCAGTACCATAACTTAGCATAAACCTAAAAATAAATTTAACTTCACTTTTATCCAGCTCTAATGCACTAAACTCGACGTTCTTGAAATTTTTATGTTTCGGGTTACTATTCACTATACTATTCAAGTCAAATTATTGACTTTCTAAGGCTTAATAGGTATGAAAATTCCAACTTCACCCACATACCACATTTTGGTCACTAAACTTGTTGGTTTTGGTCATTTTCTCAACACTTAATCTTGCATCAATACACAGCCTAACCCATTGTGAGAAGCATCACTGTAAACTGTTTATTCTTTACCCGGAGTAGGTAAAGTCAGGACTGGAGCCTCAGTCAAACACCTCTTCAATTCATCAAAACTCTGCTGGCATTTATCCGTCCACCGAAATTTCACATCTTTTCGAAGTAGCTTAGTCAATGGAGATGTCAACATGGAGAACCCCTTTATAAACTGACGGTAGTATCCAGCTAAACCTAGAAAACTGTGAATCTCCGTGATATTTCTGGGTGGCCTCCAATTAAGGACAGTTTTTATCTTACTTGGATTTATCTTGATGCCCTCTACTGATACTACATGCCCTAAGAAGGATATTCCTTCAGCCAAAATTCACATTTCGACAATTTGGCGTATAGCTGTTTCTCTCTCAAAGTCTACAGTACAATCTGCAAATGTCTATCATGCTCTTCTGCACTCCTCGAATAGACCAATATATCATATATGAATACCACAACAAACTAATCGAGGTATGGTCTGAAGATAGTGTTCATCAGATCCATAAAAGCAGCATGAGCATTAGTTAACCCGAATGGCATGACCAAGAACTCATAATGGCCATAGCAGGTTCTAAAGGCAGTTTTAGGAATACTCTGCTCTTGTACTTTCAGCTGATATTAACCTGATCTCAGGCCAATTTTGGAGAACACAGCTGCACCTCTCAACTGATCAAACAAGTCATCAATGTAGGACAATGGATATCTATCCTTTATTGTCACCTTATTCAATTGCCAATAGTCAATACATAAACAGAGAGTGCCATCCTTTTTCTTAACAAACAACACTGGAGCTCCCCAAGGTGACACACTAGGGTGGATAAAGCCCTTGTCAAGTAGCTCTTGCAACTGCACTTTCAACTATTTCAATTCTGCAGGTGCCATTCTATATGGTGTTATGGAGATTGGGTCCACACCAGGCATAACATCAATCTCAAACTACACTTCTCTTTGTAGAGGTAATCCTGGAAATTCATCAGGAAACACATCCGGAAAGTCACATACTGTAGGAATGTCCCTTAGTGCTGGACTCCCCACTTGGGTGTCTATCACATGTGCCAAGTATGCTGCACACCCCTTTCTAATAATCCTTCTGGCTAGTGCAGCCGAAATGATGTTTGATGGCAGTAACTGCCTCTCCCCATGTATTACCACATCACCGCACAGAGGGAGACCAAAAGTGACCGTCTTCAGTTTACAGTCAATTATGGTGTGATGCCTGGCTAACCAATCCATGCCCAAGATAATATCATAATCTCTGAAGGGCATTTCAATCAAATCTGACAGAAAAACATGTCCTTGGATCACCAAAGGACAGTCTCTATAGATTCTGTTGACCCGAACCACTTGTCCTAATGGACTAGTTACTAGCACTTCAAAATCCATTTTGACACACGGAACAGCAAGTGAACTAACTATGCTAGCACTAATATACGAATGGGTCGAACCCGGATCAAACAACATAAATACTTCTTGATCTGATAAAGAGAATGTACTGGCTACCACATCGGAAGTCTCAGCCTCTTCTTGCTATCTCATTGTATAAACTCTAGCTGAAGCACTTCCTTGTGCTGACTAACCAACGGTACCCTGACTGCCAGAAGCAGTGCCTCTACCTCTACCAACTGGTTGTGAACCTCTGGGAGCAGAACTCTGAATAGATCCTTCTACAGTCGTAGGAGCTGGACCGAATCTAGGAGCACTAGTGTAGTCTTTTGCAATATGGCCCTTGCCTCCAGAGTTAAAGTAGGCTCCTATTGCCCAATAGCATTCTCCTCCATAAATCTTGCCACAAGTCTCACAGGGGCAGGGAGGTTGCGAACCCCTGCTCGACTGTTGACCAGACTTAGGGGGTCTCTGTCCAGAGAATTTGCCCCTTCCAAACCTTCCACCTCGACCTCAGCTAGGTCCCCTAAATTTCTTCCTCTTCCCAGAAGTACCACTATGACTCGGCTCTACTGACTTTTCCCCCTTGTCTTTCTCTGATTTTTCACCTTTTTCTGATTTTTCTTTTGCTGGAGTCGTTTTTTATTCAATTCTTTTCAACTCAAGTGCCTGAGAGATGAGCTCTGAAAAATTACAGTGTCTGAATCCCACTACTTGCATCCTTAGGCTCGCTTTAAACCCGTCTCAAATCTCTTGCACCTTTCCTTGCTGGTAGAAAGGAGACTCCCAGCATAGTGGCTTAAGCGGGAGAACTCCCTCTCATATTCTGCCACTGTTCTGTTACCTTGCTTCAGACTCAAATTCTTGTAGTTTCTGATCCACATATGCATCTGGGACGTATTTTTGTCTGAACTCTGTGATGAAGTCATCCTAAGTCAGTACTGGTGGTTCAGCCAAGCTGTGGGGGATGGTCTTCCACCAATCATACGCATCCCCTTGCAGTAGTAACACAGAGTATTTAAACTTCAGCTCATCTGGGCAGTGCAGCTTCTTGAACACTCTATCCATTCTTTCAAGCCATTGCTCTGCCTCTAAAAGGTCTACTGTACCTTTGAATTCCGTAGCCCCATACTTCAACAACTTATCGTATTGTCTGACTGGAGCTTGGGGTTGCACCACAGTAGTCTGGGATGGAGCTTGAGCAGGCATACCCCCCGCAATTTATTGGAACATCGCAGCCATCTGCTAAGCAAATTGTGCAGGAAACTGCGACATTTGTGGGGCTGGTGCTACTGACCCACTGACATTTTGTAAAGCTGGGGCTTCCCCTTGTGCCTCAGTTTCAACAGATTGCTCAACTGAGCGATCCCCTTCTTCTATATCAATCTGAAGTAGGATATCTTCTGAACAAATAACACATGGAGATTTCTCTCCGTTAGTTCATATTTATGATGTAATGCACTGTATGTAACAAATAAGGACATTGAACAGTTGTACTTAACAAGGAAATACACAAATTCACAAGTTAAAACATACTTTAGAAATTCGCTCTGATACCACTAAAACATGTCACACCTTACCCCTCTGTAAGGTATAACATGATCCCGTAGAATACCTAATGAACTACTAAACTTCACCTATCGATAACTCATTAAGTACCATACAAGGGATTTTAAAACAATTTTCTTACTTTTTATAAGTGATGAGCATTTTCTACTAGGTATTAAAACATTTATTCGAAGTTTTAAGACTAGTAAAAATTTTTGTCCCATTTTATTTTTCTGCAAATTTTATAAAAATTTCGGCAGAGTGCCGCCTGTATTTTGAGAAAACAGTTCTTCAAATACCTGTAAAAAGCAGTTCCAATGATTTATCTCAACAACTTCATCAAATCCACAACCATCCCAACCAATTTCAACATCATTCCTCAATTTCCAAAATTCAACAATCATCAAAATACTATTAATCAATTTCATTCAAATTAAAACAAAATACTTCCATTCATACTTCATTAAAGATAAAACAATTTATATACATCACTCTAAATATTTACATTAGGAAAAATCCAAACCAAAATTTATTACAAGCTTTATACAACTGCTCATGACCAGTTTTACATGTCCATACATTTACATACATCAAAATAATTTTTACAATCAGGGTATAAAATATACCCGATAAAACTTCAGGGAAGGTGGCTCCACAATCCTTAGCAGCTCACTCTGCTGCTCCTCTAGTCTCAATATCTGCGACAGCAATAACAACCATCGCTGAGTACTAGGACTCAGTAGTACATAACATACTAAAAATAATCTTTATGTGGAATTTAAATCATATTTATTCAAAAATTAAACTGAACATGAAATACAAATTCAAAACATGATTTATAGGATTTTAATCCAAACAATTTCACTGTAAAAGTCTCAAAACAAATTTCATAAAAACACACGGTTATATCAAGCCATTCGAAACAAATATAATCTCAATAGCCAGAGGCTAAGGAGAAGTCATAACACAAGGCTAGCTAGCTCAAATATATGGGAACCCATTCTTTTTCTTCTTCTACTGGCACACACCTCAACACTTCAGCCAGAGAAGGAATCAAAATTAGAAACTGATTTCCCCCACTAGTCATGCTAGTGAGGTGTTCAAATATATGGTCATGACACTGTGGTTTCAAAACTTGTCTTAACAATTTACTAAACATTTATTGTCATTTCAAATATATACAAATAAACTTTCAACAATTCAAAGCAAAGGCATAATACACATTTTATGCACTTTATAAATGAATTTTAAAGCGTATTGATGTTGTGTACAAACCTTATACGAGTCGCCTCTTGGCCTTGACTTGATCCCTCGGGTTGTTTCTAGGTATTCTTTTCCACTAAAATACACAGTTTCACAGTGTTTCAGTATCACAACTTATCAAAATTCCAAAAATAAATTCAAAACTACTCATACCTAGCTTTAATATGCTAAACTTGACGTTTTTTAAAATTTGTGTTTCAATGTTACTATTCACTACACTATTCAAGTCAATTTGTTGACTTTCTAAGGCTTAATAGGTGTGGGAATTCCAATTTCACCCACATACCACATTTTGGTTACTAAATTTGTTGGTTTTGGTTGTTTACTCAAATTTTAAGTCTTTTAGGCAAATTTGTAAATTTTCAGTTTTGGTGTCTTATGTTGCACTATTCCATTGGTCATTTTGCTGTTAGAATTTGGCTAAGTTTTCTTCATAGAAATTGTTCCTTATTGTCTTAACTTTATTTTCCTTTTTGAATCACTCCATTTGGAGTTTTTTAGCTCAAGTTATAGCCATTTGAATCATGGCTACCGGATTAGACTTACCCAGATTTCTGGGCAAATTTCTGGGTTCTGGCAGTATTAGGTCACCAAATTTGGGTGGCTAAATGACTTTATTTAAGGGCATAATTTGTATTTGTGTTCTTCATAAAAGTTTTAGGTCTATATCTCAGCTTTCTACTGGTAAGATTTCAAGTCATTTTGACCTGCCTAGCCCAAGTTATGGCCACACTGTTCATTTGGTCATTTTTGTACAGGTCAGATTGCCTAATTCGTATTTGGTCAATTTGTTTACTAGGTTTTAGTCACTTTTTAGGCATGATTCCTAAATGAAAAATGTGTCATTTTGTATCTAGTTTCATTCCCAAGTTGCCTCACACCAATTGGGCTTGTAAATTTTCAGTTTTGGTCCCTAAAAGGGACCTTGGTCATGCTGCCTGCACACTGCCCACATCCAATCCGAATCTCCACTCAATTCTAACACTTCCAACATAACCCAATTGGTCACAAATGACCATTTCTCACCTCAAACAAGGTCAAATCCACCATTTGACCACTTCTCTAAATTTTTGTCTTCCAAACCCTAGGTGCCAAAACTCTAACTACACTAATTGTTACATTTAACTAATTCAAAGCATACCAACATCACTCCATCACTCAATTAAGCTTCCTAACATAATTAATTCAATCAAAACACAAGCATTTCCACCGCAAACCCTAGCTGGCCAAAATTTACTCTTGTCCCCCAAGGATGTGTTCATTTCATTTTAAGCATATTTATAAGTTCTTTATGCTATAAATACATTAATTAAACTAAAAGGTTGAAGTTTGCTTACTAACCTTAGTGTAGAAAATTTCTTTCCCTTCAAACGTCTTCCTTTCCTTTTTTTTTCTTCCTTAATTTTCTTTTCTTCTTGAGTTAGCAAGGTTTCTTTAGGTTTAGGGTTTAAATTATGGGGCAAAACTAAGTTTTTCAAGCTCAAACTATGAGCTTCAATGGAGTTTGGTGAGGGAGAGGGAGGAGAGAGAGAGGTCACGGCTAAGGGATGAAGATGAGTCTTTTATTTTTTTTTTCTTTCTTTTCTTTTTCTTTTATGAATTTATCCTTTAGGAAGACCATAAATTAAATTAATTAAATTTTAATTATAATATTTATTGCATCATGCATGATGTCATCACTTTTCACTTTTCCTTTTTCTTTTTTTTTTTCTATTTATTTTTTCATTAGTTCTTTAATTTAATTCCTGTTTCCGAAATTTTCTTTTCTCTGATTTTATTTGACAGTTAGGTCAGGAGTCAGCTCTCGGGGTTAATAGACTAAATTGTCCCTCACCGGTTCAACCCGATTTATAAATAATTCAATATTTCTTTTGGATCCCTTACCTAATTATTTGACCGGCTTAACAATTCTTTTTTGTGATTTTCTCTTTTCCACTGTGTTTGCAATAGTCCTAAGGACCGCGGCGTCACATTTTACTGTTCGAAATTTGAGTTTAAATTGACCTCACTGTCCTTCCCGAGAAGGTCACTCATCGCTGTGACTCTCGGCTCATTTAACTTCTTATGTTCTGTTTTTCTTATTTATACTTAACTAATTGACAATTACTAATTATTTGTGTTTAGGGCTTATCTAGTTGTCTTAAGTGTGGTTCTAATCCTCTTAATTGTCCGGACCGACACCGGTCATCGGAATAGTGAAATATACTAGGCTATGCAAATAGGGGTGTTACAAACTGTCCAATAAAATTGGAAAAATGAAAATTTTAGAATAGAGAATTAAGTTAAAGAAAAATGGAAATATGGGGGAAATAGAGAAAAAAAGAAGACGAAGAAAAAGTAAATTTTTACATCATCAAAGTGACCTAAATATGACATTATAAAATAAATTGTAATTATTCTAAATTTTTTACCAAGTCAAATTAAGTTTAATTAAACATAAAAACATAAAAATTAAAAGGAAAATTCACTTCTTCTTCAGCCACCAATTTCGGCCGAACCACCTCTCACCATTGCCACCTCCATCACCTTCCTCCATTAAAGCTTGATTCAAGCTTTTAATTCCACAAGTTAACCCTAATTTCCCCAAAATTACCCCATAAACTTTGCTAGTCCAACTAGAAAAGAAGATTGAGGGAGAAGAAGAAAGGAGAAAGTAAATGTAACACCCCTATGTTCGATAGTACGTTCTACTGTTTCGATGACCAGTGTCTGTCCGGATAGCTAGAATGCCTAGAACTACATTTAAATATTAGTGCGGAGACATAAAATAATAAAATACAAGAAAGGAAAATATGAGAAAAAAAAAGAAAAAATAATAGCAATGAAATGTAACCAAGTTAAATGAGCCGAAAATCATAGCGATGGGTGACCGCACCGGGAAGTTGCCACGTGAACCGTTGACTAGCCCTGGACTGGGGAGAACCCTGGAAAATATTTTTAAGACTTAAATAAATGTCTATTGAAGTATAAATGACATTAGAAATGTCAAAGAAAAATTAGGTAATTAGTACAAAGAAAAACGAGAAATCGAGAAAATGACAAAACTCGGTGTTACTGAAAAATCAGGAATGCAACCCGAATAGGGGCATTGTGGTCAATTGACACCCCAAGTTTCCTTTCGACCTAAATGTCCATTAAAAATAAATGATATTACACTTTGGAAATGTCATGAAAAATTAAAATGGTGGTACATAATCTAAATAGTAAAAGATATGAGGTTAAATGTGGGAATTGTGAAAACTTGGATTAAACAAATCATAAACCTACCTTAGTGCTCCACTAACATCATCGGCAAATGATGGGGGCAATTCCACCACCACAACCACAGCCACAACCTCCACCAGCACCACAAAAATCTCATTTAGAAAAACTACGAAAGCATGGGGCTGTGGACTTCTTTGGGAAGAGGGAGGATGATCCCATGGCCGGAGAAAACTAGTTGGATAGAACCATCAGAGTGCTGAAATAGCTAAACTGCATCCCCGAGCAAAACTTGGAGGGTGCTGTGTCCCTACTTCAGGATGATGCATATCAGTGGTGGGACACAGTAACCGATGAGGTACAACCTGAACGGATCACTTGGGAATTCTTCCTCACAGAGTTCAGGAAGAAATATGTTAGCAAGGTGTATTTAGAAGAGCGAAGAAGAGAATTTATCAGTCTGAGATAGAGGCAATTGGCAGTGGTTGAGTATGAGCGTGAGTTCGTCAAACTGAGCCGATATGGGAGGGAGATAGTCCCTACAGAGGCAGAAAGGTGTAGAAGGTTTGAAGAAGGGCTTAATGACAACATCAAAGTCATGATCACAGCATTGGAGATCACTGATTTTGCTAAGCTAGTAGATGCTGCATCAAAAGTGGAAAGGGTCAGAATAAATGAACAAAATAGAAGGGAAAGACAACAGAAGAGGGGTCCGGGTCAGTCCAGTATATTTTCTGCTCCCAGCAAGAAGAGTAAGGGTCCTATAACACCCTCCCGATAGCAACTCCGTACATTCTACTGTTTCGGTGACCGGTGTCGGTCCGGACAGTTAGAACGTTCGGAAAAATATTTAAACTAAAGTGAGGAACCATAAATAACTCAAATATTGATAAGAAAAATTTAGTAAAAAAATTTTAGAAATAAAATACAAACAAGTCAAATGAGCCGGTGCCCAAGCAATGGGTAACCAGAGGGAAGTTGTGGTTCTCGCAACGAGGAGCCCTAGACCCAGGGAAAAATTCATAAAATAATTTTTGGGACTCCAGAGAAGGGTCATTGAGGTTCCTATGGCATTAGAATGCCAATAAAATATTTAGAAAAATTTTTCAATCGGTACAGACAATTTTGACCCGTTAAGCCAAACGGAGGGCATTTTGGTCATTTCGCCTTCAGAGACGATTTTTGGCCGACTTGTCCAGTCGAGTAAATAATTATTATGAACTAAAATATGAATTAATGTTGATGAAAAATTAATTTGAAGTTAGTAGAAGAGAAAAGAAAAGAAAATACAATAAAATGCCAATTATGACATATTATGAGGTCATTTAAAATTGTCCACCAATCACAATTAAGTAACCATCAAATTAACTAATAAAAAGAGTCAAAAGAGACCAGAGAATTAAAAAGCAAACAGCAGCCCTTCTTCTCCTTAGAAAAACGTTTTACACCCCCTCCCCTCTTCCTCCATTGAATCTCAACCAAAGCTCCATTTTCATCCTTATTTCACCACAAACTCTCCTAAGTCCCTTCACTAAAAACTTGTCTCTACCTCTTGGGAAGTGTTTGGCAGCCTAGAAAAGGAAGGAAAGTGAAGTTTTAGCTTGGAGAAATCTGCCCTAAAAGAGGTTAAAGTAAGGTTAGTTCCTACTTATATATATACTTCTTTGATTCCATGTTAGAAGCTTGAAATAAGTGAGAAATTGTAAATTAAATGAATAAAAGTTAAGTGTATGCATCCCTTGAATTTTCGGAAGCCCTAGGAAGGAATGAGTTTGATTTTATTAATGGACTTAGAGTGAATTGGAGATTATGTTTAAAGTGTATACATATATATATACAAAGAATGAAAGAGTTAACTAAAGAAATTGTGAAAATCATGAATTTGAACTAGGGTTTTGGAGAGTGAAATTTGGTTTTGGCTTATGAAGTGGTAAGTGAACATTATAAGGGTCAATTAGTGACCATTTTAGGTAAGTTGACCATAAAATGGACTGAAAAATAGGATTGCAAAGTGAAGTTGCAGGCTGCCCTAGGACAGCAGCAGAGGGATTGAAAATTCAGTCCACTTGCACTGCCATAACTTGGGCTGTGTTGGTTCAATTGGTGTTTGGCCAATTGGACCTAAAACTAGGCTTATAATGGCACATTTTTGCTGAAAAAACCATGCCCAAAAGACCAAAGCAAGAGGACCAAAACTTGGCCCCAATCCGGACACACTGCAACAGCCCCTGCAGAATTGACCAACTGTTCATTTGGCCATAACTCACTGTAGATTTGGTCAATTGACCTGAAATTTTTACAGCAACAAGTTAAGACATAGAAAAACAACTTTTATGAAGAAACCTACCCCAAATTATGGCCAGAACCTAACCTAAATGGCAGTGGCAGTCACTGTTCATGTTACTGTAGATATGGTAATTTCTACAGAATGGAAATCCGGCCAGCTGTGGTTTTTGGACCATATCTGGAGCTACAAAACTCCAAATGGAGTGATTCAAAAAAGGAAATTCAACTAGACAAAATAAGGAACAACTTTCATGTTTTCTATTTCTTCAAATTTCCACTGTAATAGTTCCAAATAGAACAGTAAAGTTATGGTACAAAATCTGAAAAATCTGCTCCTTTTGTTTAATGCTTAGAAATGGTATTAACGCTCAATGCCAACAAGTTTTAAATACAAAATGTGGTATGTTGGGAGTGCCAAAACCAATGTACCTAATTTCTACCTAAAAGTCAACATTTTAGTTGACCATAGAGGTGAATAGTAACACCGAAACTTGAAATTCAAATATTGAAGAATTTTAAAGTATCGAATGCCCTAGTATACCTAACAAGATTGGTTTGGATAGTTTGGCATGCCAATAGGGTTCGATTAGCGATCGCACATGGCAATATGCCATTCGTGTTTTTATTGCTTTTAGGGATTTTGACATTATATTGAGTCTTGGCCTCGTGCCTAATATTATTCTGACTCGTTAGCATTACATTACTGCCGGGAGATGCATATGTGACCGATGGTGTGACGGCTCGAGTACTAGATACCCGGTGCGGTTACCCATTATCGATCCGATCGTCTAGTGTAGGTTACTTGGGGCAACCAAATGAATAAAAGTGGACAAAGTAAATGATATACAAATACCAAACAAATAAAACGTACACATTCACTACACATTTAATTTCTTGCTATTTTCTTTTATTATATTATTGCACCACTAAGCATTATTGCTTAGCGCGTTGCTTTTGCCACGCGTAGGTACTAGAGATATAGATCGTGAGCCCAGTAGACCACAGACTGGGTGAGTCCATCCTGCAGCTCTGCGCAGTGTCCGTGTCACCTCAACTTCTGCAGTGCATTGGTAGGACATTAGGTGTCATTTTGACATTTTGTAACTTAACTTTGTTTTTCTCCTATGTAATTAAACTTGTGTAATGTATATTGATGTTTATGTAAATTATGAAAATTGTACTTGTGAATGGAAAAGTAAATGTTTACATGTGATTTATATGTGATCATCACATGTGATGGATGATTGAGAACTGGAATTGAAATGTTGTTGAGATCTTAATATTGAGATTTTGCTGATAAATTGAAGTTGGGATTGTTTGGTAATTATTTGGAAGTGTTTTTAACAGGTTCCGAAGAACTGTTTTCTCTATTTTTAGCCGGTACTCCGCCGGATTTTCTTTAAAATTTTCGAAACCTCAAATAAATAATAATTTCGATAAATGGCTTAAATAAATCATATTTCATAAATTAGCTTCAAAAGCATGATACAAATTAAGTAAGGTATATTAGAGTGTGCCAGTAAACCGTGTGGCATTACTTACTCGGGTATACTGTACACGGGTAAGGGGTGTCACATTTAGTGGTATCAGAGCACGGTTTAGGCGTTTCTGGGCCTAGATTGAGTCCATACCATGCATTGCATTTGTAAGAGTCGAGGTGACACTAACGCAGATCTGTTTGTCTTTGTTAAATAGGATATGGACCCTTCATCTCAGAGGGCAGTCGAGGAGGAAGTGGAGAGTCATGCTCCACTGCAGCGGTGAGGCGGGGCATGAGAGAATCTGCTCCGCCAGCTCAAGTCGAGCCTGGTCAGCCTCCACAGGCCATGTTCCAACAAATGGCTGACTTCTTTAGACAAATGGCCGGAGTAATGCCAGCACCACCACCACCACCACCAGCTCCACAGCAGAAATCACACCTGGAAAGGCTAAGATAGTTTGGAGCAGTGGACTTTTTCGGTAAGAGAGAAGATGACTCTATTGTAGCCGAGAATTGGTTAAACAGAACGGGCAGAGTCTTAAAACAACTCCACTGCACCTCAGAGCAAAATCTAGAAGCTGCAGTATCCTTGTTGCAAGACGATGCCTACGAATGGTGGGACACTCTGTCCAGTGAAGTGCAGCCAGAAGCTGTAACTTGGGACTTCTTTCTCTCCAAATTCAAGAAGAAATATGTGGGTACTGTATACCTGGAAGACAGAAGAAGAGAATTTATTAACCTAAGGTAGAGACAGTTGTCAGTGGCTGAGTATGAGAAGGAATTTGTCAGATTAAGCCGCTACGGAAGGGAGATAGTCCCTAATGAGGCCGAAAGGTGTAAGAGATTTGAAGAAGGATTAAATGACAATATAAAGATCATGATCACTGCCTTGGGAATCACAGACTTCACCAAGATAGTGGAAGCTGCATTAAAAGTGGAGAAAGTGAGAATAAATGAACAAAATAGGAAAGATAGGCAGCGTAAGAGGGAATTTGGACCAGGACAGTCAAGCATACCAACTGATAGTAAGAAGTTTAAGGGTTCTAGTTCACAAGATCAGACACAGGGCCACAGAGGCCAGATTGGAATATCTATAGCTAGATCCCTGGGCACAATAACAAGGGGATCAACCCCAGTGCCTGAATGTATGCATTGTGGTAGAAGACACAGAGGGGAGTGTCATTCGTGGCGGAGAATGTTTCAAGTGTGGGGCTACGGATCATTTCATAAGAGATTGCCCTCAGAGGAGTGGTTCAATAGCTCCGGTACAAGTTGATAGATCTTCCCCTATAGTTCAAAGGGGTAAAAGATCGGGTAGAGCAGAAACGGCTGACATTTCACAGAAGATTGTTTCTGAGACAGTTGAAAAGCATTCCGTGATGGTGGCACCACAAGTATATGCTATGGAAGCTCAGGAAGAGCCAAACCCAAACACTGATGAGGCGATGCAAGGAAGTGAAGAAACAAGGAGGTAGCAACTCCCCGATTACTTAAGTCAGGTAAATTTCGAGGACGAAATTTAAATAAGAGGGGAAGAGTTGTAACACCCTCCCGGTAGCAACTCCGTACATTCTACTGTTCCGATGACCGGTGTCGGTCCGGACAGCTAGAACGTTCGAAAAAATATTTAAACTAAAGTGAGGAACCATAAATAACTCAAATATTGATAAGAAAAATTTAGTAAAAAAATTTTAGAAATAAAATACAAACAAGTCAAATGAGCCGGTGCCCAAGCAATGGGTAACCGGAGGGAAGTTGCGGTTCTCGCAATGAGGAGCCCTAGACCCGGGGAAAAATTCATAAAATAATTTTTGGGACTCCAGAGAAGGGTCATTGAGGTTCCTATGGCATTAGAATGCCAAGAAATATTTAGAAAAATTTTTCAATCGGTACAGACAATTTTGACCCGTTAAGCCAAACGGAGGGCATTTTGGTCATTTCGCCTTCAGAGACGATTTTTGGCTGACATGTCCAGTCGAGTAAATAATTATTATGAACTAAAATATGAATTAATGTTGATGAAAAATTAATTTGAAGTTAGTAGAAGAGAAAAGAAAAGAAAATACAATAAAATGCCAATTATGACATATTATGAGGTCATTTAAAATTGTCCACCAATCACAATTAAGTAACCATCAAATTAACTAATAAAAAGAGTCAAAAGAGACCAAAGAATTAAAAAGCAAACAGCAGCCCTTCTTCTCCTTAGAAAAACGTTTTACACCCCCTCCCCTCTTCCTCCATTGAATCTCAACCAAAGCTCCATTTTCATCCTTATTTCACCACAAACTCTCCTAAGTCCCTTCACTAAAAACTTGTCTCTACCTCTTGGGAAGTGTTTGGAAGCCTAGAAAAGGAAGGAAAGTGAAGTTTTAGCTTGGAGAAATCTGCCCTAAAAGAGGTTAAAGTGAGGTTAGTGCCTACTTATATATATACTTCTTTGATTCCATGTTAGAAGCTTGAAATAAGTGAGAAATTGTAAATTAAATGAATAAAAGTTAAGTGTATGCATCCCTTGAATTTTCGGTAGCCCTAGGAAGGAATGAGTTTGATTTTATTAATAGACTTAGAGTGAATTGGAGATTATGTTTAAAGTGTATACATATATATATACAAAGAATGAAAGAGTTAACTAAAGAAATTGTGAAAATCTTGAATTTGAACTAGGGTTTTGGAGAGTGAAATTTGGTTTTGGCTTATGAAGTGGTAAGTGAACATTATAAGGGTCAATTAGTGACCATTTTAGGTAAGTTGACCATAAAATGGACTAAAAAATAGGATTGCAAAGTGAAGTTGCAGGCTGCCCTAGGACAGCAGCAGAGGGATTGAAAATTCAGTCCACTTGCACTGCCATAACTTGGGCTGTGTTGGTTCAATTGGTGTTTGGCCAATTGGACATAAAACTAGGCTTATAATGGCACATTTTTTCTGAAGAAACCATGCCCAAAAGACCAAAGCAAGAGGACCAAAACATGGCCCCAATCCGGACACACTGCAACAGCCCCTACAGAATTGACCAAATGAACAGTAACTATTCATTTGGCCATAACTCACTGTATATTTGGTCAATTGACCTGAACTTTTTACAGCAACAAGTTAAGACATAGAAAAACAACTTTCATGAAGAAACCTACCCCAAATTATGGCCAGAACCTAACCTAAATGGCAGTGGCAGTCACTGTTCATGTTACTATAGATATGGTAATTTCTGCAGAATGGAAATCCGGCCAGCTGTGGTTTTTGGACCATATCTGGAGCTACAAAACTCCAAATGGAGTGATTCAAAAAAGGAAATTCAACTAGACAAAATAAGGAACAACTTTCATGTTTTCCATTTCTTCAAATTTCTACTGTAACAGTTCCAAATGGAACAGTAAAGTTATGGTACAAAATCTTTAAAATCTGCTCCTTTTGTTTAATGCTTAGAAATGGTATTAACGCTTAATGCCAACAAGTTTTAAATACAAAATGTGGTATGTTGGGAGTGCCAAAACCAATGTACCTAATTTCTACCTAAAAGTCAACATTTTAGTTGACCATAGAGGTGAATAGTAACACCGAAACTTGAAATTCAAATATTGAAGAATTTTAAAGTATCGAATGCCCTAGTATACCTAACAAGATTGGTTTGGATAGTTTGGCATGCCAATAGGGTTCAGTTAGCAGTACTGCACATGGCAATATGCCATTCCATGATTTTATGGCTTTTAGCCATTTTGACATTATATTGAGACTTGGCCTCGTGCCTAATATTATTTACAGCTCGTTAGTTGTTCTGTTGCACATCGGGAGATGCATATGTGACCGATGGTGTGACGGCCCGAGGTACTAGATACCCAGTGCCAGTTTACCCGTTATCCAATCCAGTCGTCTAGTGTAGGTTACTTGGGGCAACCAAATGAATAAAAGTGGACAAAGTAAATGATATACAAATACCAAACAAATAAAACGTACACATTCACTACACATTTAATTTCTTGCTATTTTCTTTTATTATATTATTGCACCACTAAGCATTATTGCTTAGCGCGTTGCTTTTGCCACGCGTAGGTACTGGAGATACAGATCGTGAGCCCAGTAGACCACAGACTAGGTGAGTCCATCCTGCAGCTCTGCGCAGTGTCCGTGTCACCTCAACTTCTGCAGTGCATTGGTAGGACATTAGGTGTCATTTTGACATTTTGTAACTTAACTTTGTTTTTCTCCTATGTAATTAAACTTGTGTAATGTATATTGATGTTTATGTAAATTATGAAAATTGTACTTGTGAATGGAAAAGTAAATGTTTACATGTGATTTATATGTGATCATCACATGTGATGGATGATTGAGAACTGGAATTGAAATGTTGTTGAGATCTTAATATTGAGATTTTGCTGATAAATTGAAGTTGGGATTATTTGGTAATTATTTGGAAGTGTTTTTAACAGGTTCCGAAGAACTGTTTTCTCCATTTTTAGCCGGTACTCCGCCGGATTTTCTTTAAAATTTTTGAAAACTCAAATAAATAATAATTTCGATAAATGGCTTAAATAAATCATATTTCATAAATTAGCTTCAAAAGCATGATACAAATTAAGTAAGGTATATTAGAGTGTGCCAGTAAACCGTGTGGCATTACTTACTCGGGTATCTTGTACAGGTAAGGGTGTCACAGTCCTCGGCTCGAGTTCAGACCACCACAGGTCGTGGGTCGAGTCGATCTCGGGGCCGGACCACGATTCACACCTAGGAGAGGCCAGTCCACACCATCGGTGGGCGCTCTCGGGGGCGGTATTTAGGACTAGCCCGGTATCTTACGCTTGTCGATCTTGCCGAAGTGGCATAAGGGGGATTGTTGGCGAGTGACCGGTGCATGCTTACGGTGTGGATTGACTGAACATCAGATCAAGAATTGTCCGAAGAGGAGTACTACTGTTGCTCCAACACAAACTGACAGACCTGCTCCTGTACCACAAAGGGGTAGGAAGCCCGGTAAACCTGAGACAGCTGTTTCATCACTGAGGCCTGTATCCGAGTCAGCTGAGAGGCCAGATACTAGAGTACCTGCCAGGGCCTATGCTATTAGAGCTCAGGAGGAGCAAGATGCCCTGGATGTCATCAAGGGTACGTTTTCCCTCTATAACACTTTTGTGCATGCATTAGTGGATCCAGGATCCACTCATTCCTACATTTGCATCAAACTACCCAGAGAGAGGGGAGTTCCAGTAGAGGAGAGTGATCAAGACATTCTAGTCACAAATCAACTAAGCCACAGTGTGGTAGTGAATAAGGTGTATAAGGGTTGCCCGTTGAGGATTCAGGGGTATAAATTCTCGGCAGACCTAATTGAGTTGCCCTTCCATGAGTTTGACGTGATTTTGGGTATGGACTGGTTGTCATGTC
The DNA here is from genome assembly GCF_030052815.1 of Hevea brasiliensis. Taxonomy (NCBI): domain Eukaryota; kingdom Viridiplantae; phylum Streptophyta; class Magnoliopsida; order Malpighiales; family Euphorbiaceae; genus Hevea; species Hevea brasiliensis. Next base: position 83,927,463 of record NC_079497.1, on the reverse strand, counting down.
ATCAGGCAATAGTTGATTGCAAATTAAAGAGGATTTCTCTGAAAACTTGTGAGGGTAATGAGATCACTGTTGTGGGTGAAAGGACATATTTTCTGTCCAGTGTTATCTTAGCTACAGTTGCAAGAAGATTGATGAGAAAAGGCTGTGAAGCTTACCTAGCACATGTGGTTGATACTAGGCAAGCTAAGCCAAGCTTGTGTGATATACCCACAGTAAAAGACTTCCCAGATGTATTTCCTGAAGAGTTGCCTAGTTTACCACTAGAAAGGGAAGTCGAGTTTGCTATTGAGGTAATGCCAGGTACAACACCCATTTTTATTGCTCCTTATAGGATGGCACCCACTGAATTGAGGGAGTTGAAAACTCAGTTGCAGGAGTTACTTGATAAGGGGTTCATACGCCCCAGTGTGCCACCATGGGGAGCTCCGGTGCTGTTTATAAAGAAAAAGGATGGAACTTTGAGATTGTGTATTGATTACCGGCAGTTGAACATAGTAACTGTGAAGAATAAGTATCCATTGCCTAGAGTTGACAATCTGTTTGATCAGTTGAAGGGAGCCGGTGTATTTTCAAAAATTGATCTTAGATCAGGGTATCATCAGTTGAGGGTAAAGGATGCAGATGTGTCAAAAACTGCATTCAGAACCCGGTATGGGCATTATGAATTTCTAGTGATGCCGTTTGGGTTAACAAATGCACCAGCAGCATTTATGGACCTTATGAACTGTATCTTCCATCCATACTTAGATCGGTTTGTAGTGGTCTTTATTGATGATATTCTGGTGTATTCCAAGACCAGGGAAGAACATGATGAACATTTGAGGATTGTTCTGCAAACCCTGTGAGAAAAGAAGCTGTATGCTAAGCTGTTCAAGTGTGACTTCTGGATGAGTGAAATCTCTTTCCTTGGACACATAGTATCAGCAGAGGGGATTAGAGTGGATCCCAAAAAGATAGAAGCAGTGATGGAATGAAAGCCTCCCAGAAATACAACTGAGGTCAGAAGTTTCTTGGGGCTAGTAGGTGTCTGAAGATTTGTGAAGGGGTTCTCTCTTATAGCTGCTCCAATGACCAAGTTGTTGCACAAAAATGTGAAATTTGGCTGGAACGACAAGTGCCAAGCCAGTTTTGAGAGGCTAAAGGCTATGTTGACAGAAGCACCAGTGTTAACACAGCCAGTGTCAGGAAAAGACTTTGTGGTCTATAGTGATGCCTCGCATAATGGGCTAGGTGTGTGTTGATGCAAGAGGGGAAAGTGATAGCCTATGCTTCCAGGCATTTAAGGCCACATGAATAGAACTACCCTACTCATGACCTGGAGTTAGCAGCAATTATCTTTGCACTGAAGATATGGAGGCATTATTTATATGGTGAAAAATGCTATATCTATACAGACCATAAAAGTCTAAAATATTTGCTAACCCAGAAGAAGCTCAATCTTAGACAGAGGCGATGGATTGAGTTCCTAAAAGACTATGATTGTGTGATAGATTATCATCTTGGGAAGGCAAATTTAGTTGCTGATACTTTAAGCAGGAAGTCCATCACAACATTAAGATCACTAAATGCCCGTCTGTCCTTAGCCCAAGATGGAGCTATTTTGGCTGAGTTGCAAGTGAGGCCAACCCTGCTACAGCAGATACAAGATGGGCAGAGGGCAGATGAAAAATTAATGGCCATTATGGGTAAAATTCCAGAGGGAAAGGAAACTGAATATGAGATGAAAGCAGATGGGTGTCTATACTACAGAGGAAGAGTGTGTGTACCAGATGATGGGGAATTAAAGACTAGTATTCTGAAAGAAGAACACACTAGTGTTTATGCTATACACCCGGGAAGCACAAAAATATATAATCATTTGAAGCCTCATTATTGGTGGCCTGGTATGAAGAGGGATATAGCTGACTATGTGACTAAGTGTTTGACATGTCAGCAAGTTAAAGCAGAACATCAAGTTCCATCAGGTTTGCTACAGCCTATACGCATACCTGAATGGAAATGGGATCGGGTCACCATGGATTTTGTAAGTGGTCTACCTCTCACCCAGAAGAAGCATGATGTAGTATGGGTGATAGTAGATAGATTGACGAAGTCAGCACATTTTCTGCCAGTTAGGATTGACTACTCACTGGAGAAGCTAGTAGAATTGTATATCAGTGAGATAGTTAGACTGCATGGAATCGCACTTTCCATCATATCTGACCGATACCCAAGGTTTACATCGAGATTTTAGAAAAAGTTACAAGAAGCTTTGGGCACACAACTCCATTTTAGTACGGCTTTTCATCCTCAGACAGATGGACAGTCAGAATGAGTAATCCAGGTAAACCTAAGAACTAATTGAATTTTTGCAATTAATAAATTGAAATGATAGTAACAATGTGAATTATATGATAGATCCTGGAGGATATGCTAAGGAGTTGTGTCATTGAGTTTGAGGGGAGTTGGGATAGATACCTCCCACTGGCAGAATTCGCATACAACAATAGCTACCAAGCTAGCATTCAAATGGCTCCGTATGAAGCACTGTATGGGAGGAAATGTTGAACCCAATGTGTTGGAATGAATTGGGCGAAGATAAGCTAGTAGGACCATACCTGGTGAAACAGACTGAGGAGAAAGTGAAGATAATCAAAGCTAACTTGAAGGTTGCCTCAGATAGACAGAAATCTTATGCCGACTTGAAGAGAAAAGAGATATAGTACACAGTTGGTGATAAAGTGTTTCTCAAAGTCTCACTATGAAAGAAAGTACTGAGGTTTGGAAGGAAGGGTAAGTTAAGCCCTAGGTTCATTAGCCCATATGAACTCATTAAATGTGTGGGACCAATGGCCTATCGGCTAACTTTACCCCCAGAATTGGATAAAATTCATAAAGTATTCCATGGTTCTATACTGAGAAGATATCGCTCAGACCCTTCACATGTCATTTCCATGGAAGAGATTGAGATCCAACCGGACTTGACATACATAGAAGAACCTATACAGATCCTAGCTCAGGAAGTGAAGGAACTGAGAAATAAATAAATTCCACTGGTGAAAGTGCTTTGGGGGCACCATAACACTGAAGAGGCAACTTGGGAAAGTGAAGAGATGATGAGGCAACAGTTTCCTCAACTGTTTGCGTCAGGTAAATTTTGAGGACGAAATTTTTATTAGAGAGAAAGAGTTGTAACACCCTCATTGTAGCAACTCCGTACATTCTACTGTTCTGGTGACCAGTGTCGGTCCGGATAGCTAGAATGTCTGGAAAAATATTTAAACTGAAGTGAGGAATCATAATTAACTCAAATATTAATAAGAAAAATTTAGGAAAAATTTTAGAAATAAAATACAACCAAGTTAAATGAGCTGGTGCCTTAGCCATGGGTAACCTAGTGAGAAGCTGCGATTCTCGCAACTAAGAGCCCTAGACCCGGGGAAAAAATTATAAAATAATTATTGGGACTCCAGAGAAGGGTTATTGAGGTTTTTATTGTATTAGAATGCTAAGAAAATGCTTAGAAAAAATTTTCAATCAGTACAAACAATTTTGGCCTGTTAAGCCATATGGAGGGCATTTTGGTCATTTCGTCTTCAGAGATGATTTTTGGCCAACTTGTCCAGTTAAATAAATAATTTATATAACATAAAATATGAATAAATATTGTTAAAAATTTAATTGCAATTAAATAGATAAGAAATGAAGAGAAAATGAAGGAAAATGGACTTATGACATCATAATGATGTCATTAAAGTTCTCCCACCCAATCCAAAGTTGATACATGGCATAACTTTATTTAAAAGAGTTAAAATGGGCTGGAAAATGAAATGAAATCAGAACCTCTCTTCTTCATTTCCTTCTTGCCGTCACCCATACTCCCATAACCACCATTTTCAAGTTTTTTTTCAAAGCTTGATTTTCCCTAGCTTCCACACCACAAAACCCTAACCTAGCAACACAAAAAAATATTCTTATACCTTGAAGAGTCTTTTGGGAGCAAAAAGAAAGGAAAAGGAAGAACTTTAACAAGTGAAAAAATCTCACTCCATAGAGATTAGTGACCTAACCATGAATTTTACTTTAAATTCATGTTAAGGACTTTGAATTAGTGTAAATTACAAAGAAAAATTGTTGAATACCATTTGTATGTAAACCCTAAAATTTGGCAGCCATGGTTAGGGTTTGATTGTGTTGAGTTTAATGAAGATTTCAAGTCCAAATCCAAGTCAATCCAATATAATTTCCAAATCCAAACTCCATTATACACATTTCAAGTCAATCTCAAAATCTCAATCTCAAATCACAATACTATTTTCAAAACTTTTCTGTTCACTTCATCACTTGAAACATATTCATAAATATTTCTCAACATTTCATTTATCAACATACATTATGCAGAGAATTTCAATAATAAGAAATTTCATATATTTACATTAATACATAATTACAAGAGTTTATAGTGACAATCCAAACTAATACAAAATGCCAAAATACAAAATGCTCCCAAAATCCTATGTCCTACCATATGCACTGCAGGTGTGAGGTGACTTGGGACTCCGGATGCAAGTCTGAAGGTTCACCCGGTCTGATGTCTGCTGGGCTCACCAGCTAGGTCTCCAGTACCTGCGCGTGACAAAAGTGACTCGCTAAGCAATTCTGCTTAGTGGTGACAATATAAAATAAAATAAAATGAATATGCAGGATGTGTGTTTACATTTTTGGTAGACTTAACTTCTAATATTATTTACATTATTATTCGATTAAAATTTGGTAAGATTTATTATCATTGCCCAAGTAACCCATACTAATTGACTGGACTGGATAAACGGGTAAACTGGCACTAGGTACTAAGTACCTCGAACCATCACACCATCGGTCACATTGTGTCTCCCGGTGTGCAACAGAACAGCTAATAAGCTATAATAATTATCGAGGTTAAAACCCAAGTGTAATAATTCAAATAACAAAGCCAAAGGCTATTATGTCACAGAATGGCATGGGAAGCCATGAAACACAGAATGGCATGAAGCCATATGTAGTACTGCTAACAGAACCCTATTGGCATGCCAAGCTATCCAAACCAATCTTGTTAGGTATACTAGGGCATTTTACACTTTTAAGTTTCACAATTTTTGGAATTTAAGTTTTAGTGTTACTATTCCATTCATTGGTCAACAAAAATATTGAATTTTGCATAGGCAATAGGTACATTGGTTCTAATATCATCAACATACCACATTTTGCATTCAAAATTTGTTGGTATTGGTTGCCAATACCATTTCTAAGCTTAATGTTAGTTGGCCAGAATTTTCAGTTTTTATGCTTTGTCTTTACTATTCCATTGGTCAATTTTGCAGTGGGAATTTGGCAAATTGATCAACATGAAAGTTGTTCCTTATTTTGTCTAGTTGAATTTCTTTTTTAGAATCACTCCATTTGGAGTTTTATAGCTCAAGTTATGGTCCAAAAACCACAACTGGCTAGATTGAAATTTTGTCCAGAATTTCTGGACTGACCATATCTATAGTGTAATGAACAGTGACTACAACTCATCTTTTGAATATGTTCTGGTCATAATTTGGGTTAGGTTTCTTCATGAAAGTTGTTGTTCTATATCTCAGCTTGTTGATGGTTAAATTTTAGGTCAATTGGATCTTTCTACTCTGCTTTATGGCCAAATGACCAAACACTGTTCATTTGATCATTTTGCCCAGGCAGATTGCAGGTCACCCAGATCAGGGCAAGCTTTTGGTCCACTTGGTTTGGTTTTATGGGCATGGTTTCTTCACCAAAGTTGTGCCATTATGTGTCTAGTTTCATGTCCAATTGGCCTTACACCAATTAAACCTCTACAATTCAAGTTATGGCTACCCAAACCTGCTGGACTCATGTCCAATTCTGCAGGTCACCAAGGGCAGCCACACCAAACCCAAATCCCATCACTCAACACACTTCATTTTTTATTTAAACAGAACTAAATGGTCACTAATTGACCATTAAAACCTATTTTCACCATTAACTGATTAAGGTCTCCAATTTATGCCAAAACTCTAACCCTAATATCTTGAGTCATGCATTTACATACCTTCCATTATCCTAAGCATTGTATTAATGTTAAAGGCAGCCAAATTGCAATTTAACTCTAAGAAATCTTCAAAACTCTACTAGTTTCAAGGCTGCCCAAAATTTTGAGATGGACATACACAAGATATTTAGCAAATTTCTTTGCAAATTTGCACTTAATTATACTTATTCAACATAAATTTGAAGAGAAACATAAGTTTAAGTCACTGATCTCTTAGGGAGCTAATCCAAAGCTTGTAAGAACTCTTTCTTTTTAATTCTTTTTGCTCCCAAAAGACTCACCAAGATGATAGAATAATTTTTTGTGTTGCTAGGTTAGGGTTTAGTTGGGTAAAAGTGGGGGAAAATCAAGCTTTGAAAGCTTGAAAATGGTGATTATGGCAGTATGGGTGACGGCAAGAAGGAAATGAAGAAGAGAGGTTCTGATTTTTTTTTTCATTTTCTGCCCATTTAGCCTCTTTTAAATAAGATTATGCCATGTGTCAACTTTGGATTTGGCGGGAGAACTTTAATGACATCATTATGATGTCATAAGTTCATTTTCCTTCATTTTCTCTTCATTTCTTGTCTATTTAATTACAATTAAATTTTTAACAACATTTGTTCATATTTTATGTTATGTAAATTATTTACTTAACTAGACAAGTTGGCCAAAAATCATCTCTGAAGACGAAATGACTAAAATGCCTTCCATTTGGCTTAACGAGCCAAAATTATCTGTACCGATAGAAAAAATTTTCTAAGTATTTTCTTGGCATTCTAATGCCATAAGAACCTCAATGACCCTTCTCTGGAGTCCCAAAAATTATTTTATAATTTTTCCCCCAGGTCTAGGGCTCCTAGTTGCAAGAACCGCAACTTCTCACTAGGTTACCCATCGCTAGGGCACCGGCTTATTTAACTTGGTTGTATTTTATTTCTAAAATTTTTCCTAAATTTTTCTTATTAATATTTGAGTTAATTATGGTTCTTCACTTTAGTTTAAATATTTTTCTGGACGTTCTAGCTGTCCGGACCGACACTGGTCACCGGTACAGTAGACTGTATAGACTAGCTAAAGTGAGGATGTTACAGAGACATTTATTAGAGGTTTGTGCACAACAGTTATTTCTTTTGAATTTTTGATTGAAATGAATTATGATAATTTGTCTGTTATTGTTTAAATTGTGAAATTGGTTTGAATGATATTTCATGGATACTTATTGCTTGAAAAACATTGTAAATGGTTTGAAACCACATCTATCACTTATATTGATTGAATTCCTCGCTAGCTTGTCTAGTGGGACGAATTGACTTTGAATTCCCTCTCTGGCTGAAGTGTTGAGGTGTGTACCTGTTGAGGACGAATAGAATGAGTACTCATATTATTGCTAGCTAGCTATGTTATTCCTCACTAGACATCGGCTTTTGGGACGAATTGGACTTTGGAACATGATTAAGCTGTGTGTGTGATTTATTGATATTTATTGCGATATTGTGAAATGGAGTTTAAATTCTTTATGATATTCACTGTCTTTGAATTTAACTATAGTTTTAAGTATCCACTATTCATACGACTTATGATTTATGATTTAAAGTTGCATTTTTTTAATGTTGTGCACCACTGAGACATTGGCTCAGTGATAGCTTTCATTCTTTATCACGGTAGACAGATGTGAGTAGAGACTAATTTGCTAGTGCTACATTTAGAGTTCATCGGGTATATTGAGTATACCATATTTTACATTTTGTATTGTAATGTATGTTCACTGTATGTATATATTGTTCTTGATTTTGAGCAGTTGTAAATTAAAATTGTACATTAAAATTGTACATTAAAGTTGTAAACTAAATTTGTAAATTATTTTGGCTTGTAAATATTGTGATATATTTCTTTTATCTCAGCTTTTGAAAACACTGGAAAATTATTGTGGATTTGAGTTAGCAAATGTTGAGAAACTTATTGTGTTGATTGGATATTGGAGTTTGGGGATTAAACAAAATATTGGAAGTGCTTTTTATAGGTTTTTGAAGAGTTGTTTTATTCAAAATACAGATGGCACTCTGTCAAAATTTTTACAGAAATTGTTAATACTTTAAATGGGTTATTTGGTTTCACTTCAGTTAAAAGAATTTTTAACACCTGTCAATAGTGCTCACCACTGTAAAATGAAGTAAGAAAAGTTTAAAAATCCCTTGTAGTGTATTTAATGGATTATCAGTAGACGAAGCTGGTAATTCATTAGGTATACCACGGGATCATGTTATGCCTTACGGAAGGGTAGAGTGTGACAGTGAAAGAATTGGTGGATTGTAAATCAAAGAATTGAGATTAGTGTTCTTTCTTCATTCTCTCTTTGAATTTATGATTAAGGAGCTAAGTTGCACTTGGAATTAACAAATAATTATAATAAATCAAGTGTGTGGGATTCTTATGAATTTCGGCGAGCATATAGGAGGATTGAAATTTCTTGAATTTGATGCAATTGAAAGGTTAATTGAGTTGAATTAAGTATGTACATTAAGAATATACACTTTGATTTCATTAAGTGAATGAAATTAATAAATTAGGGTTCTTGAGTTCTTGAAATTGAGAGAAAATTATAGGGAATGGTCAATTGATGCAAAAGACCTTAATTGAGGTTAGAAATGTTCAATTGTGACCAATTGTGATGTGTTTGAATGAGTGAAAACAAAATACAATTCAGATTGGTTAGGGGTCCCAATCTGGCAGTTTTACCTAGGTCTCTTTCAGGGACCAAAACTGAAATTTTACCAACCCAATTGGTGTGAGGTCAATTGGGAATGACATTAGACACATAAAGACACAATTTTTGTTTAGAGACCATGCCTAGAAAATGACATTAAGATAGTAAACAATTAGGTTAAATCCGGGTATTGTGCACTGCCACTGTACAGAAATGACCAAATGAACAGTGTTTGTTCATTTGGCCATAACTTGGTCGAGGCAGGTCTAAATTACCTGATTTTTGTGGCATTGGAAAGCTATGACATAGCACTACAACTTTAGTGAAGAATAATAGCCCAAATTCTGCCCATAAGTAAGTGAAATTGCCAACCAAATTTGGTTTCTTAAAACTGCCAGACCTAAAAGTTACCCAGAATTCTGGGTTGAAACTAATCTGGCCAGCTTTAGAAAATGACCATATCTTGAACTACAAAACTCCAAATGGAGGACAATAAGGAATAACTTTAATAAAGAACACTTAGCCAAATTTCTACAGTAACTAGACCAATATAACAGTGCAAAATAGGGGACTAAAACTGAAAAATTTAAAATTCTCTTAGGAGACTTAGAATTTTAAATGGCAACCAAGACCAACAAATTTGACACTAAATATGTGGTATGTGGGCGTAATTTAAATTCACATACCTATTAAGCATGAGAAAGTCAACATTTTGGCTTGAATAGTGCCATGAATAGTATCCCTGAAATGCAAATTTCAAAGAATGTTAATTTAAGCATATTAGGGTTAGAATTTAGTAGACATGAATTTATTTATTAGACTTATTATAAGTTATGATATTGAAACACTGCAAATCGTGTGTTTCACTTGAAAAGGCTACTGAGAAAGGAAAGGAAACATCGAGTAAAGGCCAAGAGGAGATCGTACGAGGTTTGTGCACAATATATGATCTCTTTTCAAATTTTCTTTTGCAAATTGTGTTGAATAAATTATGAAAATTAAATTGTGACTTTATTTGTACTGAAAATAGGATTGAAAAGAAAAATGTGTTATTGACCCAAAATGTTGAGAAAATAAACTATATGTGAATTATTGACATTTGAATGTTTAGAAAACTGTTTAAATGGTCTTAAACCACAGTGTTATGACCAAATGTCTGAATGCCTCACTAGCCTGACTTGTCACACCTTACCCCTCTGTAAGGCATAACATGATCCCGTAGAATACTTAATGAACTACAGAACTTCACCTACCGATAACTCATTAAGTACCCTACAAGGGATTTTAAAACAATTTTCTTACTTTTTATAAGTGGTGAGCATTTTCTAATAGATATTAAAATCATTTATTCGAAGATTTAAAAATAGTAAAATTTTTGTACTATTTTATTTTTCCGCAAATTTTATAAAAATTTCAGCAAAGTGCCGTCTGTATTTTGAGAAAACAGTTCTTCAAATACCTGTAAAAAGCACTTCCAATACTTTATCTCCACAACTTCTTCAAATTCACAATAAATTTCAACATCATTTATCAATCTCCAAAAATTCAAATCCACAATTTCCAATATTCAACAATCATCAAAATACCATTAATCAATTTCATTCAATTTAAAGCAAAATACTTCCATTCATATTTCATTAAAGATAAAACAATTTAAATTAAGAGAAATTCAAGCTAAAATTTATTACAAACTTTATACAAACTGCTCAAGACTAGTTTTACATATCCATACCTTTATATACATTACATACATCAAAATAAATTTTTACAATCAGGGTATAAATTATACCCGATAGCTTCAAAGAAGATAACTCCTCAATCCTTAGTAGCTCAATCTGCTGCTCCTCTAGTCTCTATATCTGCGACAGCAATAACAGCTATCGCTGAGTACTAGGACTCAGTGGTGCATAACATACTAAAATAATCTTTATGCAGAATTTGAATCACATTTATTCAAAATTGGACTGAACATGAGAATTAAATACAAAACATGAATTATGAGATTTTAATCCAAACAATTTCATTTCAAAGTATCAAAATCAATTTCATAAAACCCACAGTTATATCATGCCATTCAAAACAAATATAATCTCAATAGCCAGAGGCTAAAGAGAAGTCATATCACAAGGCTAGCTAGCTCAAATATATGGATATCCATTCAATTTCTTCTTCTACTAGTACACACCTCAACACTTCAGCCAGAGAAGGAATTAAAATTCGAAACTGATTACTTCCACTAGTCATACTAGTGAGGTGTTCAAATATATGGTCATGACACTGTGGTTTCAAAGCTTATCTTAATAATTTACTAAACATTTATGCCATATCAAATATACACAAATGAACTTTCAACAATTCAAAGCAAAAGTAAAATACATATTTCATTCACTTTGTCAATGAATTTTAAAACATGTTGATGCTGTGCACAAACCTTAAATGAGTCGCCTCTTGGCCTTAACTCAATTCCTCAGGTTCTTTCCCAGTGTTCCTTTCCACTGAAACACACTGTTTCACAGTGTTTCAATACCATAACTTAGCATAAATCTAAAAATAAATTTAAATTCACTTTTACATAACTTTAATGTGCTAAACTTGACGTTCTTTAAAATTTGTGTTTTGGGTTACTATTCACGACACTATTTAAGTCAATTTATTGACTTTCTAAGGCTTAATAGGTATGGAAATTCCAACTTCACCCACATACCACATTTTGGTTACTAAATTTGTTGGTTTTGGTTGTTTACTCAAATTCTAAGTCTTTTAGGTAAATTTGCAAATTTTCAGTTTTGGTGTCTTAAGATTCACTGTTCCATTGGTCATTTTTCTGTTAGAATTTGGCAAAACTTTCTTCATAGAAAAAGTTCCCTATTGTCTTAGCTTTATTCTCCTTTCTGAATGACTCCATTTGGAGTTTTGTAGCTCAAGTTATAGCCATTTGAATTATGGTTGCCGGATTGGACTTAACCCAGATTTTCTAGGCAAATTCTGGTTCTGGCAGTTTTAAGTCACCAAATTTGGGTGGCTAAATGACTTGGTTAAGGGCATAATTTGGGTTTGTGTTCTTTATAAAAGTTTTAGGTCTATATCTCAGCTGTCCACTGGTAAAATTTCAGGTCATTTAGACCTACCTAGCCCAAGTTATGACCAAATGAACAAATTCATTTGATCTTTTTTGTACAGGTCAGACTGCATAAATCCAGATTTGGTCAATTTGTTCACTAGGTTTTGGTCACTTTTTGGGCATGATTCTTAAATGAAAAATGTTTCATTTTATGCCTATTTTCATTCCCAATTGGTCTCATACCAATTAGACTTGTAAATTTTCAGTTTTGGTCCCTCAAAAGGACCTTGGTCCTACTGCCTGCAGCATGGCCATTTTTAGTCCGAATTTAAACTCACTTCCAACACTTCCAACACATCTCAATTGGTCACAAATGACCATTTTTCATCTCAAACAAGGTCAAACACAACATTTGACCAATTCTCACATTTTTTCCTCCCAAACCTTAGGTGCCCAAAATCCTAATTCATGCAATTGATTAATTCATACCCAATTTACTACACTAATCACATATTCAACCTTAACCAATGTCAAATTCATGTCTAAACTAAATTGAACATATCAAAACTTCAAGGTACCATGGCTGGCTGAAATTTACATTTGGTCCCTCAGCTATGTTTTCTTTTGATTTGTTTCCATTTTCTCATAATTTCCAAACTATTTCATTACATATACATGAATAAAACCTAGGAAGTGAAGAGTTAGAGCACTAACCTTTACTTCGAGTTTCAACTTCTCAATTCCTTCACTTACTTCCTTCCTATTCTTCGTCAATCTTCTCTTCTAGGGTAACTTAGAAGGTTTTTAGGATTTAGGGTTGAAATTTGTGGGGAAGAACTAAGTTTTTCAAGCTTTAAAAGCTTGTTAATGGAGGAAAGTGAGGGTGAGTTGAGAAAGGGATATGGGGCGGCAAAGGAAGAAGATGGCTTATTGTTTTTTTTTTTCTTTTTCTTTTCTTTTATGTTTTTATTCTTATGGAAGACTACAAAATCAAATTAATTAAATTTATTAATTATATATTTATTGCATCATGCATGAGGTCATGCATGATGTCATCACTTTTTACTTTTCTTTTTTCCTCTCATTTTTTTTTTAATTTTTTCATTAGTTTTTTAATTTAATTTTTGATTCCAAAATTTTCTTTTCTCTGATTTTATTTGACAGTTATGTCAGGAGTCAGCTCTCGGGGTCAATTGACCAAATTGCCCCTCGCCGGTTCAACTCGATTTGTAAATAATTCAATATTTATTTCGGCTCCCTTACCTAATTATTTGACTAGCTTAACAATTTTTTTTCGTGATTTTCTCTTTTCCAATGTGTTTTTAATAGTCCTAAGGACCGCGGCATCACATTTTACGGTTCAAAATTTGAGTTTAAATCGACTTCGCGGTCCTTCCTGAGAAAGTCACCCATCATTGTGACTCTCGGCTTATTTAACTTCTTATGTTCTGTTTTTCTTATTTATACTTAACTAATTGACAACTACTAATTATTTGTGTTCAGGGCTTATCTAGTTGTCTTAAGTGTGGTTCTAATCCCCTTAATTGTCCGGACCAACTCCGATCACGAGAACAGTGAAATATACCAGGCTATGCAAATAGGGGTGTTAAAATTATCCTCTCCTTAAAATAAATTTCGTCTCGAAATTTTAGCTAGTATCAATCTCTGAACAGCTGTGGGTGCTGTCTCCTCATGTCCTCCTCTCGTTTCCAAGTAGCTTCTTGGCCCGAATGATGGTTCCACAACACTTTCACTAACGGTATCTGCTTATTCTGTAGCTGCTTCACCTCATAAGCCAGAATCTCTATGGGTTCTTCCTCATATGTGAGGTCTGGATTCACTTCAATTTCTTCTACTGGTAGTACATGAGATGGGTCTGATCGATACCTCCTCAACATAGACACATGGAAAACATTATGTATCTTTTCTAACTTCGGAGGTAGTGCTAAACGATATGCCAAAGGACCCACTCTTTCCAGAACCTCATATGGCCCAATAAATGAGGACTCAGTTTTCCCTTTCTGCCGAATCTCATAATTCTCTTCCAAGGGGAAACCTTGAAGAATACTTTCTCACCTACTGCATACTCAATATCCCTTCTCTTTAAATCAATGTAGGACTTCTGAAGGTCTGATGCAGTCTTAAGTCAATCTCTGATCAACCTGATCTTCTCCTCGGTCTGCTGAACAATTTCGGGCCCAATCATTTTTCTTTCCCCTACCTCATCCTAACACAAGGGAGTTCTACATTTTCTGCCATACAAGGCTTCATATGGAGGCATCCCAATGCTTGATTGGTAGCTGTTGTTGTAAGCAAACTTAATCAAAGGCAAGTGTGTGTCCCAACTGCCCTCAAATTCAATCACACAAGCCTGTAGTATGTCCTCCAAGATCTGAATCACTCTTTCAGACTGGCCATCTGTCGGTGGGTAGAATGCTGTGCTGAAGTTCAATCTAGTTCCTAGGGCTCTCAGAAGACTACCTCAGAATCTAGAAGTGAACCTAGGATCTCTGTCAGATATGATGGATACTGGCACTCCACGCAGTCTTACTATCTCACCAATGTACAACTTGGCCAATCTTTCTAAACTTTAGTCCATCCGGACTGGCAGAAAATGAGGAGACTTGGTCAGTCTGTCAACAATGACCCATACGGTATCATGACTCTTCTGTGTCCTCGGAAGTCCCATCACAAAATCCATCGTTATTCTCTCCCATTTCCATTCTGGTATTGATAGTGGATGTAACAGCCCAGTACTTGATGCTTTGCCTTCACTTGCTGACAAGTTAGGCATTTGGCAACAAACTCTGCCACATCTCTTTTCATACCCATCCACTAGTAATGCTCCTTTAGCCCTCTATACATTTTTGTGCCACCAGGGTGCATGGTAAAAGGAGACTCATGTGCTTCCTTTAAAATGATCTGCCTCAAATCAACATTATTAAGAATTCACATTCTGCCCTGGTGTAGCAATAGACCGTCATCTCTTATTGAGAACTCAGGTTTCTTGCCCTGTTAGACTTCTTCCAACAGCCTTTGATACTTCTGATCATTCTGAGCAGCCATTCTGATCTGATCAATCAACACTGGCTGTACATGCCATGCAACTGCTGTCTGCCCCTCATCATTAATCTCTAAGCTGGCATGTAATGATCTCAACTCATGTACCATAGACAAAGGAGTAACTCGTAGACTTGCCATAGTCTTGCGACTTAAGGCGTCAGCCACCACATTAGCTTTCCCTGGCTGATAGTCTATCAGACAATCGTAGTCTTTTATCAACTCTAACCATCTCTTCTGTCTCAAATTTAACTCTTTCTGAGTGCCCAGATACTTCAAACTCTTATGATATGTGTAGATGTAGCACTTCTCCCCATGCAAATAATGTCTCCAGATCTTAAGAGCAAACACAATAGCTGCAAGCTCTAAGTCATGTGTTGGATAGTTCCTCTCATGTGGTTTTAGCTGGCATGATACATAAGCAATGACATTTCGATCTTGCATCAACACACAGCCTAACCCATTATGAGAAGCATCACTATAAATTGTATATTCTTTACCCAGGGTAGGTAAAGTTAGGACTGGAGCCTCAGTCAAACACCTCTTTAACTCATCAAAACTCTGTTGGCATTTATCCATCCACTGAAATTTCACATCTTTCCTAAGCAGCTTGGTCAATGGAGATGCCAACATTAAAAATCCCTTCACAAATCAACGGTAGTATCTAGCTAACCCCAAAAAACTTCGAATCTCCGTGATATTTCTGGGTGGCCTCCAATCAAGGATAGCTTCTATCTTACTTGGATCTACCTTGATGCCCTCTACTGATACCACATGCCCCAAGAAGGATATTTCTTTTAGCCAAAACTCACACTTCGACAATTTGGCGTATAGCTGTTTTTCCCTCAAAGTCTGCAGTACAATCTGCAGATGTCTATCATGCTCTTCTGCACTCCTCGAATAGACCAATATATCATCGATAAATACCACAACAAACTGGTCGAGGTATGGTCTGAAGATAGTGTTCATCTGATCCATAAAAGCAGCCGGAGCATTAGTTAACCCAAATGGCATGACCAAGAACTCATAATGGCCATAGCGGGTTCTGAAGGCAGTTTTAGAAATACTCTGCTCTTGTACTTTCAGTTGATAATAACCTAATCTCAGGTCAATTTTGGAGAACACAGCTGCACCCCTCAACTGATCAAACAAGTCATCAATGCGGGGCAATGGATATCTATTCTTTATTGTCACTTTATTCAACTGTCGATAGTCAATACATAAATGGAGAGTGCCATCTTTCTTCTTAACAAACAACACTGGTGCTCCCCAAGGTGACACACTAGGGAGGATAAAGCCCTTGTCAAGCAATTCTTGTAACTGCACTTTCAACTCTTTCAATTCTGCAGGTGCCATTCTATATGGTGTTATAGAGATTGAGTCCACACCAGGCATAACATCAATCTCAAACTGCACTTCTCTTTCTGGAGGTAATCCTGGCAATTCATCAGGAAACACATCCGGAAAGTCACATACAGTAGAGATGTCCCTCAGTGTTGCACTCCCCACTTGTGTGTCTATCACATGTGCCAAGTATGTAACACTCCTATTTGTATAGCCTGGTATATTTCACTATCCCGGTGACCGGTGTCGGTCCGGATAATTAAGGAGATTAGAACCACATCTAAGACAACTAGATAAGCCATAAATACAAATAATTAGTAATTGTTAATTAGTTAAGTATAAATAAGAAAAACAGAACATAAGAAGTTAAACGAGCCGAGAGTCACAGCGATGGGTGACCTTCTCGGGAAGGATTGCGAAGTCAATTTAAACTCGAATTTTGAACCGTAAAATGTGATGCCGCAGTCCTTAGGACCATTGTGAACACAGTGGAAAAGAGAAAATCACGAAAAAGAATTGTTAAGCATGACCAAGGTCCCTTTGAGGGACCAAAACTGAAAATTTACAAGTCTAATTGGTATGAGACCAATTGGGAATGAAAATAGACATAAAATGACACAATTTTCATTTAGGAATCATGTCTAAAAAATGACCAAAACCTAGTGAACAAATTGACCAAATCCAAAAATTCTCAGTCTGACCTGTACAAACTGACTAAATGAATAGTATTTGTTCATTTGGCCATAACTTGATCTAGGCAGGTCTAAATGACCTGAAATTTTACTAGTGGACAGATGAGATATAGAACTAAAACTTTCATGAAGAACACAAACCCAAATTATGCCTTTAACCAAGTCATTTGGTCACCCAAATTTGGTAACCTAAAACTACCAGAACCAGAATTTGCCCAGAAATCTGGGTTAAGTTCAATCCGGCAGCCATGGTTCAAATGGCTATAACATGAGCTACAAAACTCCAATTGGAGTGATTCAAAAAGGAGAATAAAGTTAAGACAATAGGGAACATTTTCTATGAAGAAAGTTTTGCCAAATTCTAACAGAAAAATGACCAATGGAACAGTGAAACTTAAGACACCAAAACTAAAAATTTGCAAATTCCAACAAATTTAGTGACCAAAATGCGGTATGTGGGTGAAGTTGGAATTCCCATACCTATTAAGCCTTAGAAAGTCAACAAATTGACTTGAATAGTGTAGTGAATAGTAACCCCGAAACACAAAATTTAAAGAACGTTGAGTTTAGCACATTAGAGCTAGGTAAAAGTGAATTTAAATTTATTTGTGGAATTATGCTAAGTTATGATACTAAAACACTATGAAACTGTGTGTTTCAGTGGAAAATAACACCGGGAAAGAACCCGAGGAATCAAGTCAAGGCCAAGAGGCGACTCGCTTAAGGTTTGTGCACAGCATTAACATGCTTTAAAATTCATTTACAAAGTGAATAAATGTGTGTTTTACTTTGCTTTGAATTGTTGAAAGTTTATTTGTGTATATTTAAAATGGCAATGTTTAGTAAATTGTTAAGATAAGTTTTGAAACCACAGTGTCATGACCATATATTTGAACACCTCACTAGCATGACTAGTGGGGGTAATTAGTTTCGAATTTTGATTCCTTCTCTGGATGAAGTGTTGAGGTGTGTGCCAGTAGAAGAAGAAATTGAATGGATATCCATATATTTGAGCTAGCTAGCCTTGTGATGTGACTTCTCCTTAGCCTCCGGCTATTGAGATTATATTTGATTCGAATGGCATGATATAACTGTGGGTTTTATAAAATGCGTTTTGACACTTCGAAATGAACTTGTTTGGATTAAAATCTCATAATTCATGTTTTGTATTTAATTGTCATGTTCAGTCCAATTTTTGAATAAATGTAATTTAAATTCTATATAAAGATTATTTTAGTATATTGTGCACCACAGAGTCCTAGTACTCAGCGATGGCTTTTGTTGCTGTCGCAGATATAGAGACTAGAAGAGCAGCAGAGCTAGCTGTTGAGGACAGAGAAACTACCTGCTTTGAAGCTATCAGGTATAATTTATACCTTGACTGTAAATATTTATTTTGATGTATGTAATGCATGTAATTGTATGGACATGTAAAATTGGTCTTGAGCAGCTTGTATAAAGTTTGCATAAAGTTTGTTATAAATTTTAGTTTGAATTTCTCTTAAGGTAAATTTTGTAATGATGTATATAATTTGTTTTGTCTTTAATGAAATATGAATGAAAATATTTTATTTTAATTTGAATGAAAATTGATTGATAGTATCTTGATGATTACCGAATTTTTGGAAATTGAGAAATGATGATTGTTGAATTTTGAAACTTGAGAAATTAGTTGGGATTGTTGTGGAGTTGCTGAAATTGTTGAGATAAATTATTAGAAGTGCTTTTTACAGGTATTTGAAGAACTGTTTTCTCAAAATACAGATGGCACTCTGCCAAAATTTTTATAAAATTTACGAAAAAAATAAAATGGGCCAAAAAATTTTAACTAGTTTTCAACTTTGAATAAATGATTTTAATACCTATTAGAAAATGCTCACCACTTATAAAAATAAGAAAATTGTTGTAAAATCCCTTGTAGGGTAATTAATGAGTTATCGGTAGGTGAAGTTCGGTAGTTCATTAGGTATTCTACGGGATCATGCCGAAATGATGTTTGATGGCAGTAAATGCCTCTCCCCATGTATTACCACATCACCGTACAGAGGGAGACCAAAAGTAGTATCTTGATCTACGATCCAATCATGGTGTGATGCCTGGCTAACCAATCCATGCCCAAGATAATATCATAATCTCTAAAGGGTATTTCAATCAAATCTGATAGAAAAGCAGGTCCTTGGATCACCAAAGGACAGTCTCTATAGATTCTGTTTACCTGAACCTCTTGTCCTAACGGACTAGTTGCTAGCACTTCAAAATCCATTTTGGCACACGGAACAACAAGTGAACTGACTATGTTAGCACTAACATATGAGCGGGTTGAACCTGGATCAAACAACACAAATACTTCTTGATCAGAGATAGAAAATGTACCGGCTACCACATCGGAAGTCTCAGCCTCTTCTCGCTGTCTCATCGTGTAAACCACAGGCTGACACTTCCTTGTCTTTGACCAACGATACCACTGATTGCACAGGCGGTGCCTCTACCTCTGCCTCTTCCTCTGCCAACTAGTTGTGAACCTCTGGGAGCAGGACTTTGAATAGATACTTCTGCAGTCGTAGGAGCTGGACCATATTTAGGAGCACTAGTGCAGTCTTTAGCTAAATGGCCCTTGCCTCCACAGTTAAAGCAGGCTCCTGTAGCCCAATAGCGTTCTCCCCCATGAATGTTGCCATAAGTCTCACAGCGGCGGGCATGATATGAACCCCTGCTTGACTGCTGACCAGACCTAGGGGGTCTCTGTCTAGAGAATCTGCCCCTTCCAAATCTTCCACCTCGACCTCTGCTAGGTCCACCAAATTTCTTCTTCTTTCCAGAGGTACCACCAGAACTTAGCTTTACTGACTTTTCCCCCTTATCTTTTTCTAATTTCTCAGCTTTCTTTGATTTTTCCTTTACTGGGGTTGCTTCTGTTTCAATTCTCTCCAACTCAAGTGCTTGAGAAATAAGTTCTAAAAAATTTATGTGTCTGAATCCCATTACTTGCATCCTCAAACTGGGCTTCAAACCCGTCTCAAATCTCTTGCACCTTGCCTTGCTGGTAGAAAGGAGACTGTCACACCCTACCCCTCTGTAAGGCATAACATGATCCCATAGTATACCTAATGAATTACCAACTTCGTCTACTGATAGCCCATTAAATACACTACAAGGGATTTTAAAACTTTTCTTACTTCTTTTTATAGTGGTGAGCACTATTTATAGGTGTTAAAAAAAAATTTTTTGAACTGAAGGGAACAGCTAACACATTTTAATTATTAGGAATTTCTGTAAAAATTTTGGCGGAGTTCCCTCTGTATTTTGAACAAAACAGTTCTTTAGAAAACCTGTAAAAAACACTTCAAATATATTTTTCAATCTCAAACTCCAACATTTAATCAACACAGTATATTTCTCAACTCAAATCCACAATAATTTTTCAAAGGCTGAGATAAAAGAAATACAGTACAAATTTTGCATGCCAAAATAACTCACAATTTATTTTACACTTCAATGTATAATTTTAGTTTACAACTGCTCAAAACCAAGAACACTATATACATACAGTGAACATACATTATAGTACAAAATGCAAAATATGGTATACTCAATATACCCGATGATCTCTCGCTGATTGCACTAGCAGCCTAGTCTGCTGCCTTATCCGTCTGTCTATCTGCAACAGCAATGAAAAGCTATCGCTAAGATAATGTCTCTGTAACATCCTCATTTTAGCTAGTCCGTACAGTCTACTGTTCCGGTGACCAGTGTCGGTCCGGACAGCTAGAACGTTCGGAAAAAAAATATATTTAAACTAAAGTGAGGAACCATAATTAACTCAAATATTAATAAGAAAAATTTAGGAAAAATTTTAGAAATAAAATACAACCAAGTTAAATGAGCTGGTGCCCTAGCGATGGGTAACCTAGTGAGAAGTTGCGGTTCTCGCAACCAGGAGCCCTAGACCTAGGGAAAAAAATTATAAAATAATTTTTGGGACTCCAGAGAAGGGTTATTGAGGTTCTTATGGCATTAGAATGCCAAGAAAATACTTAGAAAAAATTTTCAATCGGTAAAGACAATTTTGGCCCGTTAAGCCTAATGGAGGACATTTTGGTCATTTCGTTTTCAGAGATGATTTTTGGGCCAACTTGTTCAGTTAAATAAATAATTTATATAACATAAAATATGATTAAATGTTGTTAAAAATTTAATTGCAATTAAATAGACAAGAAATGGAGTAAAAATGAAAGAAAATAGATCTATGACATCACCATGAGGTCATTTAAAATTCTCCCAACCAACCCAATGTTGACACATGGCAGAAGCTCACTTAAAAGAGACAAATGGGCTGGAAATGGAACAAAAAAATCAGACTTCTTCAACCTTTGGGGCAGCCAAAAACGTGGAGAGAGAGAGAGAGGAAGAAAAAAACTCCATTAAAGCTCACCTAAGCACCCAACCTCACCAAATCTCACTCCAAAACCCTAGCCTTCTTCACAAAAAAATTAACCTAGCACCTTGAGGACACTTTGGGCAGAAAAAAGAAAGAAAAATCAAGAAGTTTTCTAAGCTAGGGAAACTCTCCAACAAAGGTTAGTGACCTAACCCTAAATTTTTACTTTGAATACATGTTTAGGGACATGAATAAGTGTGAATTGCAAAGAAAAATTATTGAATACCATTTGGATGGAAACCCTAGATTTTGGGCAGCCATGGTTAGGGTTTGATTGGGTTGAGTTTAATGAAATTAAAAGACTATTATGGCTGCCCACAACATGTATTTACTAAGTGGATTGATGAAATGCAAGTTAAATGCATGATTTGAGATGTTAGGGTTAGGGTTTGGGGTGGAAAAATGGGACTTTGAGCATTTAATGATGAAAGTGAGTTTTAATGGTCAATTAGTGACCATTTAGTTCTATATAAATTAAAAATGAAGTGTGTTGAGTGATGGGATTGGGTTTGGTGTGGCTGCCATTATAGGGACCTGCAGAATGGAGTGACCTGCAGAATTGGACTTGAGTCCAGCAGGTTTGGGCAGCCATAACTTGAATTGTAGAGGTTTAATTGGTGCAAGGCTAATTAGACATGAAACTAGACACATAATGGCACAACTTTCATGAAGAAATCATGCCCATAAAACCAAACCAAGTGGACCAAAAGCTTGCTCAAATCCGGGTGACCTACAGGCTGTTTCTGCAGAATGACCAAATGAACGGTCTGTTCATTTGGCCATAACTCAATGTAGATAGGTCTAATTGACCTGAAATTTTATTAGCAACAAGATGAGATATAGACCAACAACTTTCATGAAGAAACCTATCCCAAATTATAAACAGAACCTATCCAATAAGTGAGTTGCAATCAGTGACCTGCAGTCTGATTCTGCAGAATGACCAAATGAACAGGCCATAACTCAATGTAGAAAGGTCCAATTGACCTGAAATTTTACCAGCAATAAGATAAGATATAGACCAACAACTTTTATGAAGAAACCTACCCCAAATTATGACCAGAACCTATCCAACAAGGGAGTTGCAGTCACTGTTCACTGCACTGTAGATATGGTCAGTCCAGAAAAATTCCAATCCGGCCAGTTGTGGTTTTTGGACCATAACTTGAGCTAAAAAACTCCAAAGGAAGTGATTCAAAAAAAGAAATTCAACTAGACAAAATAAGGAACAACTTTCATGTTGATCATTTTACAAAATTCCAGCTGCAAAAATGACTAATGAAACATTAAAAATGAGGCAAGAAAACTGAAAATTCTGCTTACTTAACATTAAGCTTAGAAATGGTATTGGCAACCAATACCAACAAAATTTGAATGCAAAATGTGGTATGTTAGGAGTATTAAAACTAATATACCTATTGCCTATGGAAAAGTCAATATTTTGGTTGACTAATGAAGTGAATAGTAACACCAAAACTTGAAATTCAAAAATTGTAAAACTTAAAAGTGTAAAATGCCCTAGTATACCTAACAAGATTAGTTTGGATAGCTTGGCATGCCAATAGGGTTCTGTTAGCAGTACTGCATATGGCTTTATGCCATTCTTTGTTTCATGGCTTTCCCATGCCATTCTGTAAAATAATAGCCTTTGGTTATGTTATTTGAGTTGATATACTTGGGTTTTAACTCTGATCATTATTACAGCTTATTAGCTGTTCTGTTGCACACCAGGAGACACAATGTGACCGATGGTGTGATGGTCCGAGGTACTTAGTACTCAGTGCCAATTTACCCATTTATCCAGTCCAGTCAATTAGTATGGGTTACTCGGGCAATGTTAAAGAACCTTACCAAAATTTTAATTTAATGATAATGCAAATAGTATCAGAAGTTAAGTCTACCAAAAATTATAAACACACATTCTGCATCTTTGTTTTATTTTATTTTATTCATTTTATTTTATTTTATATTATCACCACTAAGCAGAATTGCTTAGCGCGTCGCTTTTGCCACGCGTAGGTACTGGAGACCTAGCTGGTGAGCCCAGCAGACATTAGACCGGGTGAGCCTTCAGATTTGCATCCGGAGTCCCGAGTCACCTCACACCTGCAGTGCATATGGTAGGACATAGGATTTTGGGAGTATTTTGTATTTTGGCATTTTGTATTAATTTGGATTGTAACTATAAACTCCTGTAATTATGTATAAATGTAAATATATGAAATTTCATATTATTGAGATTTTCTGCATTATGTATGTTGATAAATGAAATGTTGAGAATTATTTGTGAATATGCTTGAAGTGATGAAGTGAACAGAAAAGTTTTGAAAATAATATCGTGATTGAGATTGAGATTTTGAGATTGACTTGAATATATATAATGGAGTTTGGATTTGGAAATTATTTTGGAAGTGTTTTTAAACAGGTTTAGAAGAACTGTTTTTCCAATTTATAGCCGGCACCCTGCCGGATGTTCTATAAAATTTGCGGTTAAATTCAGATTTATCAAAATTGAAAATAAATGAATTATAAAGGGATAAATTGTAATAGAAACATAAATTGGTGCCCCGGCACACTGAGTGGCATAACTTGCTCGGCTACACTGTAGACGGGTAAGGGGTGTCACATTTAGTGGTATCAGAGCATCGGTTTAGGCGTTTCTGGGCCTAGATAGAGTACATACCATTGCATTGCATTTGTAAGTGTTGAGGTGACACTGATGTAGATCTGTTTGTTTTCTTATTTTGAATAGGATATGGATCCTGCTTGGCAAAGAGTAGTTGATGAAGGGGTGGAGAGTCATGCTCCACCAAGGGCTGAGTCTAGGGGCAGGGGAGAATCTGCTCCACCAACAGCTGAGGCACATGCCCAACCTCAGTTTGCACTATTTCAACAAATGACCGAGTTTTACCGGCAAATGATGGGGGCAATTCCACCACCACAACCACAGCCACAACCTCCACTAGCACCACAGAAATCTCATCTGGAGAAATTGAGGAAGCATGGGGCTGTGGACTTCTTTGGGAAGAGGGAAGATGATCCCATGGCTGCAGAAAATTGGTTGGATAGAACCATTAGAGTGCTGAAACCGCTAAATTGCACCCCCGAGTAGAACCTGGTGGGTGCTGTGTCCTTACTTCAGGATGATGCATATCAGTGGTGGGAGATAGTAACCAGTGAGGTGCAACCTGAACGGATCACCTGGGAATTTTTCTTCACAGAGTTCAGGAAGAAATATATTAGCAAAGTGTATTTAGAAGAGCGAAGAAGGGAATTTATCAGTTTGAGATAGAGACAGTTGTCAGTGGCTGAGTATGAGCGTGAATTTGTCAGACTGAGCCGGTATGGGAGGGAGATAGTCCCTATAGAGGCAGAGAGGTGCAGACGGTTTAAAGAAGGGCTCAATGACAACATTAAAGTCATGATCACAGCACTGGAGATCACGTATTTTTCTAAACTGGTAGATGCAACATCAAAAGTGGAAAGGGTCAGAATTAATGAACAAAATAGAAGGGAAAGACAACAAAAGAGGGTTCCGGGTCAGTCCAGTACATTTTCTGCTCCCAGTAAGAAGAGTAAGGGTCCTCCTGCTCAGAGTTCAGGACCACCACATGGTCAGGGCCAGTCTCAGGGGCCCAGACCACAGTTCACACCTAGGAGAGGCCAGTCCACACCATCAATGGACAGCTCTCCAGGGATGGTGTTTAGGGGGCCAGCCCCTACATCTTCTGCTTGTCAGTACTGTCAGAAGTGGCACAAGAGGGAATGTTGGCGAGTGACCAGTTCATGCTTGCGGTGTGGATCTACAGAACACTAGATCAAGAATTGTCCGAAGAGGACTATTACTGTTGCTCCAACACAAACTGACAGACCTGCTCCTGCACCACAAAGGGGTAGGAAACACAGTAAACACAGAGACAGTGGTCCATCATCGAGGCTGCATCCGAGTCGGTGAGAGGCGGACACTAGAATACCAGCTAGGGCCTATGCCATTAGAGCTCAGGAGAAGCAAGATGCCCCGGATGTCATTAGGGGTACGTTTTCCCTCTACAACACTTCTGTACATGCATTGGTGGATCCAGGATCCACTCATTCCTACATTTGCATCAAACTATCCATAGAGAGGGGAGTTCTAGTAGAAGAGAGTGATCAAGACATTCTGGTCACAAATCCACTAGGCCACAGTGTGGTAGTGAATAAGGTGTATAAAGGTTGTCCGTTGAGGATTCAGGGGTATGAATTCTCGGCAGACCTAATTGAATTGCCCTTCCACGAGTTTGATGTGATTTTGGGTATGGACTGGTTGTCACGTCATTAGGCAATAGTTGATTGCAAATTGAAGAGGATTTCATTAAAAACTTTTAAGGGTAATGAGATCACTATTGTGGTGGAAAGGACAGATTTCCTGTCCAATGTTATCTCAGCCACAGTTGCAAGAAGATTGATGAGAAAAGGCTGTAAAGCTTACCTAGCACACGTGGTTGGTACTAAGCAGGCTAAGCCAAACTTGGGTGACATACCCACAGTAAGAGACTTCCCAGATGTGTTTCCTGAAGAGTTGCCTGGTTTACCACCAGAAAGGGAAGTCGAGTTCGCTATTGAGGTAATGCCGGGTACAGCACCCATTTCTATTGCTCCTTATAGGATGGCACCCACTGAATTAAGGGAGTTAAAAACTCAGTTGCAAGAGTTGCTTGATAAGGGGTTCATACGCTCCAATGTGTCACCATGGGGAGCTCTAGTGCTGTTTGTGAAGAAGAAAGATGGAACTATGAGATTGTGTATTGATTACCGGCAGTTGAACAAAGTAACTGTGAAGAATAAATATCCGTTGCCCAGAGTTGACGATCTGTTTGATCAGTTGAAAGGAGCCGGTGTATTTTCAAAAATTGATCTCAGATCAGGGTATCATCAGTTGAGGGTAAAGGATGCAAATGTGTCAAAAACTGCATTCAGAACTCGGTATGGACACTATGAATTTCTAGTGATGCCATTTGGTTTGACAAATGCACCAGCAGCATTTATGAACCTTATGAATCGTATTTTCCATCCATACTTAGATCGGTTTGTAGTGGTCTTTATAGATGATATCCTGGTGTACTATAAGACCAAGGAAGAACATGATGAACATTTGAGGATTGTTCTGCAAACCCTGTGAGAAAAGAAGTTGTATGCTAAGTTGTCCAAGTGTGACTTTTGGATGAGTGAGATCTCTTTTCTTGGACACATAGTATTAGCTAATGGGATTAGGGTGGATCCCAAAAAGATAGAAGCAGTGATGGAATGGAAGCCTCCTAGAAATACAACTGAGGTCAGAAGTTTCATGGGGCTAGCTGGATATTACAGAAGATTTGTGAAGGGGTTCTCTCTTATAGCTGCTCCAATGACTAAGTTGTTACACAAGAATGTGAAATTTGGCTGGAACGACAAGTGCCAAGCCAGTTTTGAGAGGCTAAAGGCTATGTTGTGAAGCACCAAGCAGCACACGGCAAATGTCGGGAAAAGACTTTGTGGTCTATAGTGATGCCTCACATAATGGGCTAGGGTGTGTATTGATGCAAGAGGGGAAAGTAGTCGCCTATGCTTCCAGGTAGTTAAGGCCACATGAACAAAACTACCCTACTCATGACCTGGAGTTAGCAGCAATTATCTTCGCACTGAAGATATGGAGGCATTATTTATATGGTGAAAAATGCTACATCTATACGGACCACAAGAGCCTAAAATACTTGCCAACCCAGAAGGAGCTCAACCTCAGGCAGAGGCGATGGATTGAGTTCCTGAAGGACTATGATTGTGTGATTGATTATCATCCTGGGAAGGCAAATGTAGTTGCTGATGCTTTAAGCAGGAAGTCCATCACAGCTTTAAGATCACTCAATGCCTATCTGTCCCTAGCTCAAGATGGAGCTATTTTGGCTGAGTTGCAAGTGAGGCCAACCCTGCTACAGCAGATACAAGATGGGCAGAGGGCAGATGAAAAACTAATGGCCATTATGGGTAAAATTCCTGAGGGGAAGGAAACTGAATATGAGGTGAAAGCAGATGGGTGTCTCAGACATGAGAGGAAGAGTGTGTGTACCAGATGATGGGGAACTGAAGACTAGTATTCTGAAAGAAGCACACACTAGTGTTTATGCTATGCACCCGGGAAGCACAAAAATGTATAATGATTTGAAGCCTCATTATTGGTGGCCTGGTATGAAGAGGGATATAGCTGACTATGTGACTAAGTGTCTGACATGTCAGCAAGTTAAAGCAAAACATCAAGTTCCACCAGGATTGCTACAGCCTATAAGCATACCTGAATGGAAATGGGACCGGGTCACTATGGATTTTGTTAGTGGTCTACCTCTCACCCAAAGGAAGCACGATGCAGTGTGGGTGGCAGTGGATAGATTGACAAAGTCAGCACATTTTCTGCCGGTTAGGACTGAGTACTCACTGGAGAAGCTAGCAGAATTATATATCAGTGAGATAGTTAGACTGCATGGAATCCCACTTTCCATCATATCTGACCGAGACCCAAGGTTTACATCGAGATTCTGGAAAAAGTTGCAAGAAGCATTGGGCACACAACTCCGTTTTAGCACGGCTTTTCATCCTCAGACGGATGGACAGTCAGAACGAGTAATTCAGGTAAACCTAAGAACTAATTGAATTTTTGCAATTAATAAATTGAAATGATAGTAACAATGTGAATTATGTGATAGATCCTGGAGGATATGCTAAGGAGTTGTGTCATTGAGTTTGAGGGGAGTTGGGATAGATACCTCCCACTAGCAGAATTCGCATACAACAATAGCTACCAAGCTATCATCCAAATGGCCCCGTATGAAGCACTGTATGGGAGGAAATGTAGAACCCCAGTATGTTGGACTGAATTGGGCGAAGATAAGTTGGTAGGACCAGACCTGGTGAAACAAACTGAGGAGAAAGTAAAGATAATCAAAGCTAACCTGAAGGTTGCCTCAGATAGACAGAAATCTTATGCCGACTTGAAGAGAAAAGAGATAGAATATGCAGTTGGCGATAAAGTGTTTCTCAAAGTCTCACCGTGGAAGAAAGTACTGAGGTTTGGGAGAAAGGGTAAGTTAAGCCCTAGGTTCATTGGCCCATATGAAGTCATTGAACGTGTGGGACCAGTGGCCTATCGGCTAGCTTTACCACCAGAACTGGATAAAACACACAATGTATTCCATGTTTCTATGCTGAGAAGATATCGCTCAGATCTTTCACATGTCATTTCCATGGAAGAGATTGAAATCCAACCGGACTTGACATATACAGAAGAACCTATCCAGATCCTAGCTTGGGAAGTGAAGGAACTGAGAAATAAACAAATTCCATTGGTGAAAGTGCTTTGGAGGCACCACAACACTGAAGAGGCAACTTGGGAAAGTGAAGAGATAATGAGGCAACAGTTCCCTCAACTGTTTGCATCAAGTAAATTTCGAGGACAAAATTTTTCTTAGAGGGGAAGAGTTGTAACATCCTCATTTTAGCTAGTCCGCATGCCATCGTTCGGTGACGATGTCAGTCTGCATAGCTAGAACGTTCGGAAAAAAAAATATTTAAACTAAAGTGAGGAACCATAATTAACTCAAATATTAATAAGAAAAATTTAGGAAAAAATTTAGAAATAAAATACAACCAAGTTAAATGAGCCGGTGCCCTAGCGATGGGTAACCTAGTGAGAAGTTGCGGTTCTCGCAACCAGGAACCCTAGACCTAGGGAAAAAAATTATAAAATAATTTTTGAGACTCCAGAGAAGAGTTATTGGGGTTCTTATGACATTAGAATGCCAAGAAAATACTTAGAAAAAATTTTCAATTGTTAAAGACAATTTTGGCCCGTTAAGCTAAATGGAGGACATTTTGGTCATTTCGTCTTCAGAGATGATTTTTGGGCCAACTTGTTCAGTTAAATAAATAATTTATATAACATAAAATATGATTAAATGTTGTTAAAAATTTAATTGCAATTAAATAGACAAGAAATGGAGTAAAAATGAAAGAAAATAGATTTATGACATCACCATGAGGTCATTTAAAATTCTCCCAACCAACCCAATGTTGACACATGGCATAAGCTCACTTAAAAGAGACAAATGGGCTGGAAATGGAACAAAAAAATCAGACTTCTTCAACCTTTGGGGCAGCCAAAAAAGTGGAGAGAGAGAGAGAGGAAGAAAAAAACTCCATTAAAGCTCACCCAAGCTCCCAACCTCACCAAATCTCACTCCAAAACCCTAGCCTTCTTCATAAAAAAATTAACCTAGCACCTTGAGGACACTTTGGGCAGCAAAAAGAAAGAAAAATCAAGAAGTTTTCTAAGCTAGAGAAACTCTCCAACAAAGGTTAGTGACCTAACCCTAAATTTTTACTTTGAATACATGTTTAGGGACTTGAATAAGTGTGAATTGCAAAGAAAAATTATTGAATACCATTTAGATAGAAACCCTAGATTTTGGGCAGCCATGGTTAGGGCTTGATTGGGTTGAGTTTAATGAAATTAAAAGACTATTATGGCTGCCCACAACATGTATTTACTAAGTGGATTGATGAAATGCAAGTTAAATGCATGATTTGAGATGTTAGGGTTAGGGTTTGGGGTGGAAAAATGGGACTTTGAGCATGTAATGATGAAAGTGAGTTTTAATGGTCAATTAGTGACCATTTAGTTCTGTTTAAATTAAGAATGAAGTGTGTTGAGTGATGGGATTGGGTTTGGTGTGGCTGCCATTAAAGGGACCTGCAGAATGGAGTGACCTGCAGAATTGGACTTGAGTCCAGCAGGTTTGGGCAGCCATAACTTGAATTGTAGAGGTTCAATTGGTGCAAGGCCAATTGAACATGAAACTAGACACATAATGACACAACTTTCATGAAGAAATCATGCCCATAAAACCAAACCAAGTGGACCAAAAGCTTGCTCAAATCCGGGTGACCTGTAGGCTGTTTCTGCAGAATGACCAAATGAACAGTGACTATTCATTTGGCCATAACTCAATGTAAAAAAGGTCCAATTGACCTGAAATTTAATCAAATACAAGATGAGATATATACCAACAACTTTCATGAAGAAACTTATCCCAAATTATGAACAGAATCTATCCAATAAGTGAGTTGCATTCAGTGACCTGCAGTCTGATTCTGCAGAATGACCAAATGAACAGTGAACCATAACTCAATGTAGAAAGGTCCAATTGACCTGAAATTTTAACAGAAAAAAGATAAGATATAGACCAACAACTTTTATGAAGAAACCTACCCCAAATTATGACCAGAACCTATCCAACAAGGGAGTTGCAGTCACTTTTCACTGCACTGTAGATATGGTCAGTCCAGAGAAATTCCAATCCGGCCAGTTGTGGTTTTTGGACCATAACTTGAGCTAAAAAACTGCAAAGGGAGTGATTCAAAAAAAGAAATTCAACTAGACAAAATAAGAAACAACTTTCATGTTGATTATTTTACCAAATTCCAGCTGCAAAAATGACTAATGAAACAGTAAAAATGAGGCAAGAAAACTAAAAATTCTGCTTACTTAACATTAAGCTTAGAAATGGTATTGGCAACCAATACCAACAAAATTTGAATGCAAAATGTGGTATGTTGGGAATATTAAAACTAATATACCTATTGTCTATGGAAAAGTCAATATTTTGGTTGACTAATGAAGTGAATAGTAACACCAAAACTTGAAATTCAAAAATTGTAAAACTTAAAAGTGTAAAATACCCTAGTATACCTAACAAGATTCGTTTGGATAGCTTGGCATGCCAATAGGGTTACATTAGCGATCGCATATGGCTTTATGCCATTCTGTGTTTCATGGCTTTCCTATGCCATTCTGTGAAATAATAGCCTTTGGCTATGTTATTTGAGTTGATATACTTGGGTTTTAACTCTGATCATTATTACAGCTTATTAGCTGTTCTGTTGCACACCGGGAGACACAATGTGACCGATGGTGTGATGGTCCAAGGTACTTAGTACCCAGTGCCAATTTACCCGTTTATCCAGTCCAGTCAATTAGTATGGGTTACTCGGGCAATGTTAAAGAACCTTACCAAAATTTTAATTTAATAATAATGCAAATAGTATCAGAAGTTAAGTCTACCAAAAATTGTAAACACACATTCTGCATCTTTGTTTTATTTTATTTTATTCATTTTATTTTATTTTATATTGTCACCACTAAGCAGAATTGCTTAGCACGTCGCTTTTGCCACGCGCAGGTACTGGAGACCTAGCTAGTGAGCCCAGCAGACATCAGACCGGGTGAGCCTTCAGATTTGCATCCGGAGTCCCGAGTCACCTTACACCTGCAGTGCATATGGTAGGACATAGGATTTTGGGAGTATTTTGTATTTTGGCATTTTGTATTAATTTGGATTGTAACTATAAACTCCTGTAATTATGTATTAATGTAAATATATGAAATTTCATATTATTGAGATTTTCTACATTATGTATGTTGATAAATGAAATGTTGAGAATTATTTGTGAATATGCTTCAAGTGATGAAGTGAACAGCAAAGTTTTGAAAATAATATCGTGATTGAGATTGAGATTTTGAGATTGACTTGAATATATATAATGGAGTTTGGATTTGGAAATTATTTTGAAGTGTTTTTAAACAGGTTTAGAAGAACTGTTTTTCCAATTTACAGCCGGCACCCTACCGGATGTTCTATAAAATTTGCGGTTAAATTCAGATTTATCAAAATGGAAAATAAATGAATTATAAAGGGATAAATTGTAATAGAAACATAAATTGGTGCTCTGGCACACTAAGTGGCATAACTTGCTCGGCTACACTGTAGACGGGTAAGGGGTGTCACAATCTCAGTGGTGCACAATAAAAAATTTTAAATACAATGCATAAATCATCCATTACCAAAACACAATTTAAATGCTGCACAATTAAATTTCACAATTTATCAAAGCTCATTATAGCAAAATTTTTGGGTCAAATAATTGAATAAACATAGTGTTGCCAATTCATACACAACTTAAGCCATGACACAAAGTTTATGATTAATGCCGCGTTGTACACCACAACAAAGCAATCTACAACCCCACTAATCGAAATCAATGAGGGAGGTAGCCAGCTAGCTAATGAGTACTCATCCGATCTACAACCTCAACTGGTAAACCAGAGAGGGAGGAAAAATAACCGATCTCACCCCATAAATGGAGGAGGAATAATAAGATACTGTCATGCTAAGTGTGAATCAAAAATCAATTTCAAACATTTTATTCAAATGATTCATGAGAAATCCTATAAATTTCCAAAGTTATAATTTCATTCACAAGATGGCAACACAATTCATAATTAACTTCAAATTTACATAAATCACACTAAATCAATTTTTCAATGACAAAAGGCTCAAATAAGGTTTGTTATGCACAAAGCTCTGATAACTGTCTCCTGGCCTTGACTTAGTGTTTCCTCCCCTTTCCCTAAGTCCTTGCTAACTGAGAAACACAATTTGAAGTGTTTCAGTACTCATTTAAATTGTCTCTAACGATAATGCTTGATAATTAATTCACTGAATTCTATTATTTGCTTAGTCAACCTAATATGTTGACCCTCAATGCATTCTAGGTAAATTAGGTTTTAATGTTACTAATATGTCACATTTGTAGCCTTTTAGCATTGGTACATGTTACCTAATTCATTTCCATGTATATTGCGTTTCATTGCAATTTACTGGATTCCGGGATACTAGTTTGACCTAGCCGAACGACCTAGTTCCCTTGATTTTTGGGTTTCAGTCAAAACTGTAAACTTGTAGATCTATGTCTTATTGCACGCGGGGCAAAATTTCAGATCATTCTGAGTTTACTAGACCAAGTTATGGTCATTTTACTATTTCTGGTCAAAATGCATCAAAATTGGTCACTTTAGGTCATTTTAGGTCATTTTAGGTTTGGCCAGTTTTTGGACCCGAACTTGGGCAAGCTTTTTAACTTGCCTATGGTCATTTCTGGGCTTTGGTGTCTTCATAAGACTTGTAGATATAGGTCTTAACTATTCATGGTAAAAAATTCAGATCAATTGGACCTGTTTTGAGTGAGTTATGGCCAAAACACTAACTGTTGCCCAATTGGTCAATTTTCAGGCCTTAATTGCACTAATCCAGATTTGGTCATTTTTCAAGTTATCTTACAAGCAGAATTTTGGTAAGCTTCCTTCATGAAAGTTGGCACTTTTTGTGTCTAGTTTCACCATCAATTGGTCTCATACCAATTGGAGCCACACACTTAAGGTTCTAGGACCAAAACATAAACTGCCCTATTGCATTTTGTTCATTACTCATCAAAGGACACTTTTAACACTTACTAAACTATACATTCATGCCAATTCTGGTTTGTACCATAACCTAAACACAATTCACAACATATTGTTAGTTTTTTTGGCAGATTATAATCACACTCAATATGCACCATATAGTATAGAATTTTTCAAGCTCAAATTACAACAATTCAATCACGTAACCTAGCACATTTACATGTCCAACCTTACACCATCATACATATACACAAGCTGTCATAACAAGTACCACAATTGAACATTAATATTCCATAAACCAAACATGGAATAACATTTTTATGGTTCACCAAATCAAGCTGCCGATTCATGCACCTCTCTTTCCATTAATGTCTAAGCTTCCAAATTCAAGTACACATTCACATATACTAAGTATACATCACCCAAATTAATTCCTACACACATAAACACATAATAAACACATAATTACATCAACCCAAATAAATCTACCATTTACAAGCAAGAATAAACTGTCTTCCATGGCTGCCAAAAAAAACCTCTCTCCTTTAAACATCAAACCTAAAAATCTCTCCATCTTACCCATAACATTCTTACTAACTTTATTAAAGCAATAACCCAAAAAAAACTTAACTTACCACTTTGGAAACTCTTCAAAACCACCAAAACTATCAAATATACAAGTATACATATCACCCAATATACATACATTCCTACACATATAAACACTTAATCAACCCTTTTAATCTACCATTTACCAGCCAGATAAACTTAAAGTTTCCATGGCTGCCAAAAAAAGTTTCCAATACATCAATCTCTAAAAAAATCAGAACACCCTCTCTAAAATTTAACACCCTACATTCTAATTCCATACATTCAGTGCCATGCGATTACTAAAAAATTTAAAAAAAAACTAAAACCATAATCAAATCAAATATAAATATTGATAAAAATTTAGTAAAAATTTTAGAAATAAAATATAAACAAGTTAAGCGAGGGTGCCTAGCGATGATGGTAGGAGGAGGAAGTTGCGGTTCTCACAACTAGGAGCCCTAGACCCTAGAGAAAATTCATAAAATAATTTTTGGGACTCCAGAGAAGGGTTGTTGAGGTTCCCATGGCATTAGAGTGCCAAGGAAATACCTAGAAAAATTTTTCAATCAGATGCAGACAATTTTGACCCGTTAAGCCAATCGGAGGGCATTTTGGTCATTTCGCCTTCAGAGGTGATTTTTGGCCTACTTGTCCAGTTGAGTAAATAATTAATATGACATAAAATATGAATAAACATTACTAGAAATTGAATTGAAATTAAGTAGAAAAGAAAAGAAAAGAAAAATGAAAAAAATGGGACTTTTGACATCACATGGTGTCATTAAAATTTCTCTCCACCAATGACAATCAAGCAATTTCATTAAAAAGGGAAAATGAGGCAAAATTGAAACAAAAAAAATATGTTCTTCTTCCTTCATCAATCAATGACTTCTCTCCCTCTCTCAACCTCCATTAAACCTCACTTCCCAAGCTTGATTCTTACTTTGTTTCACCACAAAACCTAATCTCTCTTCATTAAAATTTTACCCCACACCTTAAACCTTTTGGAAGCCAAGAAAAGGAAAGGAAGTGAAGTTTTGAGCTTGGGAAAAATCTGCCTATAAGAGGTTAGTGCACCTATCTACTTAAAACTCTTATTTTCTATGTTGGGAACTTGCAATCAACAAGAATTTGTAACTTAAATGAACAAAAATTATGTGTATACATACCATGGATTTCGGCAGCCCTATTGAAGGAATAGGAATGAGTGTTTTGTTGGACTTAGAGTGGACTAGAAATGATGTTTAAGGTACATATACACATGTATAATTAATTGAAGTTGGTAGGAACCTTGAATTTGAGCAGGCTTATGAGTGAAAAATTTATAAAATTATAAATTTACATTGACCATTTTTTAATATTCAATTGAAATGAAATTTGAATATTTGAATAATTATGACTAGAATATAGCATGGCAAAATGAGAATGAATAGCAATTGATCATGCCAAATTTGTGTAGAGAGCCCAGCAGAAACTTCCACCAATTCAGAGCATTTGCTGTGTAGGTGCTTAAGGTATGATGGCTTGCTAATTGAAAGAGCAATATTGGACCAACTGCAAAAAGAAACCATGCCCAAAAGGCCAAAAAAAAGCCAAATACCCTGCAAATAAAGACACAGAAACCATGACCAAATGACCAAAATGAAAGTAACCAATCATTTTTCCTATAAAATCAACAGTAACTGTTCATTTGGTGACCAATTTTCACAAGAAGAGAAGAACAACACAAAACAAAATGAAGAAATAGAAATGGTCATATGTTAAGGCCAAAACCCAAATGGCACCAGAATAGAAGTCACCCAAAATGGTACTGTATTTATGTAATTGGGTAATTAGATTTGGTAAGCTGTTTTGTGGTTTTTCCCATATCCCAAATACTAAAATCAAAATGGAAATCTGAAAAAACAAAATTCAACTAGAAAAAAACCAAGGAACTTATTTGTTTACATCAAACTCAATTTCACAATTCATGAACAGTAAAAACAAAAAAATAAAAATAAAAGGATAAAAGTTAACAATAAATTCCAAAAATTCTTAAAATAAATGGATTGGAGGTTTAAGTATGTTGGTTGGAAATGCAAAATAAAACTACATTTATACATTCAAATTAATAATTTAATTTTGGTAATAAAACCCAACATTTTTCAAAATAAAAATTTTTGAATTCCACAACAAAACAAATTCAATAATAAAGGAAAAATTGAAAAGATCAAAATAAGAAAGTTTCAAAAAAAGATTGGTTTTAATAGTTGGCCTAATGAGATTGTTTGGATATTTTGGCGCATAGTTATATTTTCCGATGCCATTCTTTTGATTGGATATTTGTTCGTGTGATATTTTATGGCATTTTGCAGATTTGTATTAATGATATTATCATAGCTTGTGATGTGTGTGCATGAGCCTTGTCATGCATAACCCTAAGCCAAATGAATATAAGTTATCTTGATGAATGGCTGATACGACCAAGGTGGTAGTAGGATAGTTTAACGATACGGATATCTAGTACAAATGAAACTTATATAAATGCAAAATGAAAAAAAAACAAACATATACAGATATATATGAATAATATTATATTATTTATATATTACATTATTTTTTATTTATTTTTTTATTATTTATATTGCTTAGCGCCTTTTTGTTGCATCCCACGCACTGGTGTTGCTTGGCGTTGCAGTTGAGCTCGATACAGATGAGTCCATCTAGATAAAGCAGCATTGGCTGGATGCCATCCTGCTCATTTTGTCATTTTTCCTTTCATTTTGTCACCTCAAATTTTATTTATATTGTATTTTCATAATTATGTCATTATATTTGTAATATTAATAAATTTCATTATTCTATATAATTATTAAATTTTATAATATATTAATGTGATATAATATTGATTATTGAATTGTATGTATTGAATGGATGGATTGTGATTTAATTTTAAATGTTGTTTGTGATGGATTGATGATTATTTGAGATTTGTGATTGATGTTACATGAACTTTTTTTTTGGTTTTTTTGAGATGATTTTATTTTTTTTTTTTTTTTTTTTTTTTCTTAAATATTTTTTTTTTTTAAAAATTTTAAAAAAAAAATATATTTTTTTAAAAATTTAACCTCAAATAAATAAATATTTAAATAAATAAAAAAAAATAAAAAAAAATTAAATCATAAAAGTTCAAAATTATGACAAAAATTAATTAAGGTAAAATAGAGTGTCTTTAGTGGTAGTTGACATAATTTAAGCAGGCTCTTCATTTGGGTATACTGTGTCATATTTATGTTCTGTATTTCTAAGTTTGATTTTTCTGATAATGCATTCTTTTTTCAGTTGCATGATTTTTATTGAAGTTTTTTATGCTTATAGGATGATTTAGTTTATGCGTGGACAGTTTGGAGGAAGATGCAGGGAGGTCGGAGATCATGAGGTCACCAGGGAGGAGAGAGTGGAGGGAGAACCTCCTCCATGAGAGCCTTCTATGGCGCCCCTCCTCTGCAATACTCACCAATCAAATGCCGGCTTCCACCCATCACAGACCAAATGGCACACCACCACCAAAAAAAGGCAAAAAGAAAGGCAAAAAGAAAGTTTGGAGAAAATGAGAAAAAACTGAAAGGTAGAGAAGAAGTTTAAGAAGTGATTGGCTTTTACGGAGAAGATGATTGGTAGACATCTAACCAATTGAAACGAGCGAAAGAGCACTGTTACAAAGCGATAAACTTGTTGCAAGCTCATGCAAACACTGATGGTGGGATTGCTTTATCCAGGGGAAGTGACTTTTTGAATGGGGACCCAACGGACTCTCTTTGGAATCTGGAGAAACTATAGACTTTTACTCTAGATAGAGAGAAGAAGAGAAATATATAGGAGGAAGGGAGAAGAGAAAAGAGGATTATGAGAAAGAAGAGAATAGATTAAGAGTATGGTAAGTATGAGAGGGAGATAGTCCTTAGATAGAAAAGAGAAAGAGAATTTGAAAAGGATTAAATAAAGATTTTAAAAAATTTAAATAACAAAAATAAATTTAAAAATATAAAGCTTAGTGAATAGAAATAAGCAAAGTAAAGCAAATAAGAGGAAAAAGTAAGAATAAGAGGAGAAAAGAGGGAGGAAGAGAGAGCGGGGGCCGGCAGACTTCTCTCCTGCACTGAGTTCGGTCATCCATAGAAGAGAGAGAAGAGTTCAGACAGTCAGTCAGCCACAAGTCTCAGCCTCCCGTCCCGAAGGCCACCCACACCCCACACGCCCACACCCAGTGGCTGGAGGTCGGGTCACCACCATCAGAGGGCTCCTCATCTTCATGTCCACAGCGCACATGGGGGGCACAAGAAGGACATGCGAGTGGAGTGAAGGTGTGTGTGGGGTGTTTGAGTAAGGGTGAGAAGAGATGTGAGCTCCACGCAGAATTCATATGCCCAACACCAACTGCACTCCGCCCACACACGCACCACACACCAAATTACAATCGGAAGGGGAAAAAAATTCATGGGATCATCTTGGGACCATCAGCGAGAGCCGAGCGAGCGAGGCACGGGACCACTGCCAGCTGCAGCCATTTAGAGGAGAGGAGGAGGAGGCAAGATGCCCGCCGGGTCCAGTCCATTCTCCTCCCTCACCACATCAGTGCATGTATTGGTGGGATCCAGATCCACTCATTCTACATTTGCATCATACTAGAAGAGGGGATATTAGTAGGGGGGGGAGAAAGACAGACGGTCACGTCACTAATCCATTGGGCACAGTGTAGTGGTGAACAAAGTGTACAAGGTGTGCAATTGCTTCCACGAGTTTGACGTGATTTTGGGAATGAAATGGTTGTCCAATAGTTGATTGCAAATTGAAGAGAATTTCTTTGAAAACTTTTGAGAATGAGATCACATTGTGGGGAAAGGACATATTTCTTGTCCAATGTTCTAACTAAGCACAATGGAAACCTTGAATGATATGAGCCTGAATGATTTGTGAAAGAATTTAGTTGCTTGATAGTTTATACGCTGATGTGTCACCATGGGGAGCTTGTTGTAAAGAAGAAAGATGGGACTTTGAGGTTATGCATCAATTACCGGTAGTTGAATAAAGTTACTGTGAAGAACAAATATCCGTTGCCTAGAATTGATGATCTGTTTGATCAGTTGAAGGGAGCAGGAGTATTTTCTAAGATTGATCTCGCATCGGTATCATCGATTGAGGGTGAAGGATGCGATGTGCAAAGGCGCATTCAGGACCGATATGGGCATTATGAGTTTTTAGTGATGCCCTTTGGCCTAACAAATGCACCAGCTGCATTCATGGACCTTATGAACCGTATCTTCCATCCATACCTAGATCGGTTCGTAGTGGTCTTTATTAATGATATTTTGGTGTATTCCAAGACCAGTGAAGAACATGATGAGCATTTGAGAATTGTTCTGCAAACCCTGAGAGAAAAGAAGCTGTATGCTAAGTTGTCCAAGTGTGACTTCTGATTGAATGAGATTGCATTCCTTGGACACATAGTGTCAGCTGATGGGATTAGAGTGGATCCCAAGAAAATAGAAGCAGTGATGGAATGGAAGCCTCCCAGAAATACAACGGAGGTCAGAAGCTTCTTGGGGCTAGCTGGGTATTACAGGAGATTTGTGAAGGGATTTTCCTTAATAGCTGCTCCAATGACCAAGTTGTTACACAAGAATGTCGATTGTTGGAATAACAAGTGTCGGACCAGTTTGAGAAGTTGAAGGCTATGTTGTGAGGCACCGGTGTTAACGAAAGGACTTCGTGGTCTGATGCCTCACATAATGGGTTAGGGTGTGTATTGATGCAAGAGGAAGGTGGTCGCTTATGCTTCCGCGGCTAAGGCCACATGAGCAATTACCCTACCCATGATCTAGAGCTTGCAGCAATTATCTTCGCCCGAAGATATGGAGGCATTACTTGTATGATGAAAAGTGCTACATTTACGGACCACAAAAGCACGAAATACTTGCCAACCGGAAGGAGCTCAACCTTAACAGAGGCGATGGATTGAGTTCTGAAGGACTACGATTGTATAATTGACTACCATCACGGGAAGGAAAATGTAGTTCTTGATGCTTTGGCGAGAAAGTCCATCACGACTTTGAGATTATTGAATGCCCGTCTAACTTTGATTCGAGATGGAGCTATTTTGGTGAGTTGCAGTGAGGCCAAACTACAGATTTTAGATGGGCAAAAGGCAGATAAAAAGTTAATGACTATTATGAGCAAAATCTCAGAGGGAAAAACAACTGACAATGAGGTGAAGGCAGATGGGTGTCTGTATTATAAAGGAAGACTGTGTGTACCAGATGATGGGGAATTGAAGGCCAATATTCTAAAAGAGGCACACACCAGTGCACATGCTATGCACCCAGGAAGTACAAAGATGTATCATAATCTGAAGCTTGATTGGTGGGTATGAAGAAGGACATAGCTGACTATGTGACTAAATGCTTGACATGTCAGCAAGTCAAGGCAGAACATCAAGTTCCATCAGGATTGCTACAGCCTATACGCATACCTGAATGGAAATGGGATCGGGTCACCATGGATTTTGTCAGTGGTCTACCTCTCACCCAGAAGAAACATGACGCAGCATGGGTGATAGTGGATAGATTGACGAAGTCAGCACACTTTCTGCCAGTTAGGACTGACTACTCACTAGAGAAGTTAGCAGAATTGTATATCAGTGAGATAGTTAGACTGCATGGAATTCCACTTTCCATCATATCTGATCGAGACCCAAGG
The DNA here is from genome assembly GCF_030052815.1 of Hevea brasiliensis. Taxonomy (NCBI): domain Eukaryota; kingdom Viridiplantae; phylum Streptophyta; class Magnoliopsida; order Malpighiales; family Euphorbiaceae; genus Hevea; species Hevea brasiliensis. The sequence goes on along the minus strand of NC_079497.1, from coordinate 83,886,485 downwards.
TTCACATCGAGATTTTGGAAGAAGTTGCATGAGTCCTTGGGTACACAACTCCACTGACTTTCCATCCTCAGACGGATGGGCAATCTGAAAGAGTAATCCAGGTAAACAATTGAAACCAATGGAATTGATACAAATATTGAATTAAAATGATAACAAAACATGAAATATATGTCAGGTCCTTGAGGATATGCTGAGGAGTTGTGTCATTGAGTTTGAGAGAAGTTGGGATAGATATCTCCCACTGGCAGAATTTGCATACAACAATAGCTATCAAGCTAGTATCCAAATGGCCCCATATGAAGCACTGTATGGGAGGAAATGTAGAACTCCCGTGTGCTGGACTGAATTGGGCGAAGACAAACTGGTGGGGCCAGACCTGGTGAAACAGACTGAGGAGAAAGTGAAACTAATCAAAGCCAACTTGAAGGTTGCCTCAGACAGACAGAAATCTTATGCCGACCTGAAGAGAAAAGAAATAGAATATGTGATTGGCGATAAAGTGTTCCTCAAGGTGTGACCGTGGAAGAAGGTATTGAGGTTTGGAAGAAAAGGTAAGTTAAGCCCTAGGTTCATTGGCCCATATGAAGTCATTGAACGTGTGGGTCCAGTGGCCTATAGGCTAGCTTTACCACTAGAGTTGGACAAGATCCACAATGTATTCCACGTGTCCATGCTCAGAAGATACCGCTCAGATCCTTCACATGTCATCTCCAGGAAGAAATTGAAATACAACCGGATTTGACATATGAAGAAGAACCTCTACGGATCCTGGCTCGGGAAGTGAAAGAATTGAGAAATAAGCAGATTCCACTGGTGAAATTGCTTTGGAGGCACCACAACACCGAGGAGGCAACTTGGGAAAGTGAAGAGACGATGAGGCAGCAGTTCCCTCAACTGCTTGCATTAGATAAATTTCGAGGACGAAATTTAAATTAGAGGGGAAGAGTTGTAACACTCTCCCTGTAGCAACTCCGTACATTCTCATTCGGTGACGATTGTCGTGCGATGCGGACTAGAACGTTCGGAAAAATATTTAAACTAAAGTGAGGAACCATAATCAACTCAAATATTGATAAGAAAAATTTAGTAAAAATTTTAGAAATAAAATACAAACAAGTTAAACGAGCCGGTGCCCTAGCGATGGGTAACCCAGAGGGAAGTTGCGGTTCTCGCAACTAGGAGCCCTAGACCTGAGAGAAAATTCATAAAATAATTTTTGGGACTCCAGAGAAGGGTTATTGAGGTTCCCATGGCATTAGAATGCCAAGAAAATACCTAGAAAAATTTTTCAATCGGTACAGACAATTTTGACCCGTTAAGCCAAACGGAGGGCATTTTGGTCATTTCGCCTTCAGAGGTGATATTTGGCCGACTTGTCCAGTTGAGTAAATAATTAATATGACATAAAATATGAATAAACATTACTAGAAATTGAATTGAAATTAAGTAGAAAAGAAAAGAAAAGAAAAATGAAAAAAATGGGACTTTTGACATCACATGGTGTCATTAAAATTTCTCTCCACCAATGATAATCAAGCAATTTCATTAAAAAGGGAAAATGAGGCAAAATTGAAACAAAAAAAATCTGTTCTTCTTCCTTCATCAATCGGCAGCTTCTCTCTCCCTCTCTCAACCTCCATTAAACCTCACTTCCCAAGCTTGATTCTTACTTTGTTTCACCACAAAACCCTAACCTTTCTTCATTAAAATTTTACCCCACACCTTAAACAACCTTTTGGCAGCCAAGAAAAGGAAAGGAAGTGAAGTTTTGAGCTTGGGAAAAATTTGCCTATAAGAGGTTACTGCACCTATCTACTTAAAACTCTTATTTTCTATGTTGGGAACTTGCAATCAACAAGAATTTGTAACTTAAATGAACAAAAATTATGTGTATACATACCATAGATTTCGGCAGCCTTATTGAAGGAATAGGAATGAGTGTTTTGTTGGACTTAGAGTGGACTAGAAATGATGTTTAAGGCACATATACACATGTATAATGAATTGGTGTGCTAACTAAGGTAAATGGGTGTAAACCTTGAATTTGAGCTAGGGTTTAGGAGTGAAAAATTTGACTTGGCTTATGAAATTGTTAAAGAACATTTTAATGGTCAATTAGTGATCATTTGAGGAAATTTGACCACAATTGGGACTGAAATATAGCATGGCAAAGTGAATGAGTATGCTGCCTAGAGAGTGCAGCAAGGGTGGCTGTGATTCCAGCCCACTTAGACAGCCATAACTTTGGCTGTGTAGGTCCAATTGGTGTTTGGCCAATTGGAAATGAAACTAGGCTTATAATGGCACATTTTTACTGAAGAAACCATGCCCAAAAGACCAAAGCAAGAGGACCAAAAGTTGACCCCAATCCGGATACCCTGCAACAGCACCTGCAGAAATGACCAAAAGAACAGTAACTGTTCATTTGGCCATAACTCACTGTAGATATTGTCAATTGACCTAAAGTTTTTACAGCAATAAGTTAAGACATAGAAAAACAACTTATATGAAGGAACCTACCCCAAATTATGACCAGAACCTAACCCAAATGGCAGTCACACTCACTGTTCATGGTACTGTAGATTTGGTAATTCTGCAGTTTTGGTAATCCGGCCAGCTGTGGTTTTTGGACCATATCTAGACCTACAAAACTCCAAATGGAGTGATTCAAAAAACGAAATTCAACTAGACAAAATAAGGAACAACTTTCATGTTTACTATTTCCTCAAATTCCCACTACAACAGGGCCCAATGGAACAGTAAAATTGGGTCACAAAAACTGAAAATTCTGCTCTCTAGGTTTTAGGTTTGGAAATGGATTTAGGGGTTAATTCCAACAAGTTTTAAATGCAAAATGTGGTATGTTGGGAGTGTCAAAACCAATATACCTATTTTCTATCCAAAAGTCAACATTTTTGTTGACCAATGGGGTGAATAGTGATACTAAAACTTGAAATTCACAAATTGAAGAATTTAAAAGTTTCAAATGCCCTGGTATACCTAACAAGATTGGTTTGGATAGTTTGGCATGCCAATAGGGTTCGATTAGCGATCGCACATGGCAATATGCCATTCAGTGATTTTATGGCTTTTAGCCATTCGACCTTGTATTGAGATTTGGCCTTGTGCTCGATGTTATCACAGCTTGTTAGTTACATTTGCACTGCCGGAGATGCATACGTGACCGATGGTGTGACGGCCCGAGGTACTTGATACCCAGTGCCAGTTTACCCATTTATCCAGTCCAGTCATCTAGTGTAGGTTACTTGGGCAACCAAATGAATGAAAGTGGACAAAGTTAATGATATACAAATTCAAAACAAATGAAACATATACATTCACTACATATTTATTTTCTTGCTATTTCTTTTATTTTATTATTGCACCACTAAGCATTATTGCTTAGCGCGTTGCTTTTGCCATGCGTAGGTTCTGGAGATACAGATCGTGAGCCCAGTAGACCGCAGACTGGGTGAGTCCATCCTGCAGTTCTGCACAGTGTCCGTGTGACCTCAACTTCTGCAGTACATTGGTAGGGCACTAGGTGTCATTTTGTCATTTTGTAACTAAATTTTTATTTTCTCATATGTATTTAGAATTATGTAATATATTTTGATGTTCATGTAAATTATGAAAATTGTATTTGTGAATGGAAAGGTAAATATATAATTGTGATTTATACTTGATTATCACATGTGATGGATGATTGAGAACTGAAATTTAGAAATGTTGTTGAGATTTTGATATTGGAGTTTGAGATGATGAGACATGAATATTGGAAGTGTTTTTCACAGGTTCCGAAGAACAGTTTTCTTATTTTTTAGTCGGTACTCTACCGGATTTTCTTTAAAATTTTCGGAACCTCAAATAAATAATACTTTTGATAAATGGCTTAAATAAATAATATTTCATAAACTATATTCAAAATTATGACAAAAATTAATTAATGTAAAATAGAGTGTGCCGGTACACCGTGTGACATATCTTACTCGGATATATTGTAGCCGGGTAAGGGGTGCCACAAAATCTCTCCAAAATTCAAGTACCCATAACATCCTTACAAACTTTAATGAAGCAATTATCTACTGCCCAAGGTGTATGGACAATCTTTAATGAAGGAAAGCGCTAAGAAAGGAGCTTGAATCTCACATGCATGGAGCTTCCAAGTCATACAGCAATGGAGGTTTGTTGGGAGCAAATTTCGACTGCTTCTAAGGTTGAAGATGAAGATGTGTATTCTGCCCAAGATGATGAGTTAGTGGTCCACTTAGATGGGTGAGTGGAGCACTAAGCTTAAAATAAATATTAGTTTATTCATAAGTTTCATTTTCCCACATTAAGCTTCCCATTTTTGCTATTTACATTAGGTACCACTAATTTAATTTTTCATGATATTTTCCAAGTGTAATATCATTTATTTTTAATGGACATTTAGGTCAAAAGACAACTTGGCATGTCAAATGACCACAATGCCCCTGTTCGGGTTGCATTCCCAAATTTACGGTAACACCAGGTTTTGTCCGTTTTTCGCTTTCTCACTTTTCTTTGTACTAGTTAATTAATTTTTTTTTGATATTTCTAATGGTATTTATACTTCAATAGGGGTCTATTTAAGTCCTAAAAAATATTTTTCAGGATTCCCCGCGGTCCAGGGCTAGTCAACGGTCCACGCCGTGACTTCCCAGTGCGGTCACCCATCGCTAGGGTTCTCGGATCGTTTAACTTTGTTACATTTATTTGCTATTATTTTTTCTTTGTTTTTCTTGTATTTTCTTTTCTTGTATTTCATTATTTTATGTCTCCTCACTCATATCGAAGTGTAGTTCTAGGCATCCTAGCTGTCCGGACAACACTGGTCATCGGAACAGTAGAACACACTACCGAACTTAGGGGCATTACAATTCTCCCCCCCTTAAAATAAACTTCTTCTCAAAATTTTACCTGTATTAGTCTCTGAATAGCTGTGAGTGTTGTCTCCTCATATCCTCTTCACGTTCCCAAGTAGCTTCCTGGCCTGAATGATGGTTCCACAGCACTTTAACTAGGTGTATCTATTTGTTCCTCAGCTGCTTCACCTCATAAGCCAGAATTTTTATGGGTTCTTCCTCATATGAGAGGTCTAGATTTACCTCAATTTCTTCAACTGATAGTATATGAGATGGGTCTGATCTGTACCTCCTTAACATGGACACATGGAAGACACTGTGTATCCTTGCTAACTCCGGAGGTAATGCCAACCGATATGCCAAAGGACCCACTCTTTCCAGAACCTCATATGTTCTGATGAAACGAGGACTCAGTTTCCCCTTTCTGCCAAATCTCATAATCCTCTTCCAAGGAGAAACTTTGAGGAATACCTTATCACCTACTGCATATTCAATATCTCTTCTCTTAAAATCAACATAGGACTTCTGACGGTCTGATGCAGCCTTGAGTCTATCTCTGATCAATCAGATCTTTTCCTCTGTCTGCTGAACAATTTCTAGCCCAATCATCTTCCTTTCACCTACTTCATCCCAAAATAAGGGAGTTCTGCACTTTCTACCATACAAAGCTTCATATGGAGGCATTATAATGCTTGATTGGTAGCTGTTGTTGTAAGCAAACTCAATCAAAGGCAAGTGTCTATCCTAACTACCTTCAAACTCAATCACACAAGCCCGTAATATATCCTCCAACATCTGAATTACCCTTTCAGACTAGCCATCTGTCTGTGGGTGGAATGCTGTGCTGAAGTTCAGTCTAGTTCCTAGGGCTCTCTGAAGACTACCCCAGAATCTAGAAGTGAACCTAGGATCTCTGTCAGATACAATCGATATTGGCACTCCATGCAGTTTTACAATCTCATATATATACAATCTAGCCAATCTTTTGAGGCTATAGTCCATCCGAACTGGCAAAAAGTGAGCAGACTTGGTCAGTCTGTCAACTATAACCCATACTGCATCATGACTATTCTGTGTCCTTGGAAGTCCCGTAACAAAATCCATAGTTATCCATTCCCATTTCCACTCTGGTACTGGCAATGGATGTAACAAACCAGCTAGAACTTGATGTTCTGCCTTTACTTACTTAAAAGTTAGGCATTTAGAAATAAATTCAGCTATATCCCTCTTCATACCCATCCACCAGTAATGCTCTTTTAGCCCTTTGTACAGTTTAGTTCCACCAGGGTGTATAGCAAAAGGAGACTCATGTGCTTCCTTCATAATGATCTGTCTCAATTCAACATCATTAGGAACGCACATTCTACCCTGATGTAGCAATAAACCATCATATTTCATAGAAAATTCAGGTTTCTTGCCCTGCTGGACTCCTTTCAGTAGCTTATGATATTTATCATCACTCTGAGCAGCCATTCTGATCTGATCAATCAACACTGGCTGTACATGCCATGCAACTACTGTGTGTCCTTCATCATCAATCTCTAAATTGGCATGCTGTGCTTTCAATTCATATACTATGGACAAAGGAGAAACTCTGAGACTTGCCATAGTCTTGCGACTTGAGGCATCAGCCACCACATTTGCTTTCCCTGGCTGATAGTCTATTAAGCAATCATAGTTTTTAATCAGTTCTAACCATCTCCTCTACCTCAAATTTAATTCCTTCTGGGTGCCTAAGTACTTCAAGCTCTTGTGATCTGTATAAATGTAGCATTTCTCCCCATACAAATAGTGTCTCCAGATCTTCAGAGCAAAAACAATAGCTGCTAGCTCCAAATCATGTATTGGGTAGTTCCTCTCATGCGGTTTCAGCTGGCGTGATGCATAAGCAATGACATTCCGATCTTGCATCAGTACACAGCCTAAGCCATTGTGAGAAGCATCACTATAAACTGTGTATTCTTTACCCAGAGTAGGTAAAGTGAGGACTGGAGCTTCAGTCAAACACCTCTTTAACTCATCAAAACTCTGCTGGCATTTATCAGTCCACTGAAATTTTACATCTTTCCGAAGCAGCTTGGTCAGTGGAGAAGATAACATAGAAAACCCTTTCACAAACCGGTGGTAATATCCAGCTAAACCCAAAAAATTATGAATTTCTGTAATATTCCTGGGTGGCTTCCAATTAAGGATAGCTTCTACCTTGCTGGAATCTACTTTTATCCCTTCAGCTGACACAACATGTCCCAAAAAAGAGATTTCTTTCAGCCAAAATTCACATTTCGATAATTTGGTGTATAGCTGTTTCTCCCTTAAGATCTGCAGTACAATCCGCAGATGTCTATCATGCTCCTCTGCATTCCTCGAATATATCAAAATGTCATCAATAAACACCACCACAAATTGGTCAAGATATGGTATGAAGATAGTGTTCATCAGATCCATAAAAGCAGCTGGAGCATTTGTTAACTCGAATGGCATTACTAGAAACTCATAGTGGCCATACCGAGTTCTGAAAGCAGTTTTTGGAATACTCTGCTCTTGCACCTTCAACTGATAATAACCAGATCGCAAATGAATTTTGGAGAATATAGCTGCACTCTTCAACTGATCAAACAGATCATCAATGCGAGGCAACGGATATCTGTTGTTTATTATCACCTTATTCAACTGCCGGTAGTTAATACATAAGCGAAGAGTGCCATCCTTCTTCTTAACAAACAATACTGGCACTCCCTAAGGTGACACACTAGGGATAAAGCCCTTTTCAAGTAGTTCTTGCAATTATATCTTCAACTCCTTCAACTCTGCTGGTGCCATTCTGTATGGTGTTATGGAGATTGGATCCACACCAGGCAAAACATTAATTTCAAACTGCACTTCTCTTTCCGGAGGTAATCCTGGCAATTCATCAGGAAACACATCTGGAAAATCATATACTGTAGGGATGTCCCTCAATGCTGGACTCCCCACTTGGGTGTCTACCACATGTGCCAAGTATGCTTCACACCCCTTTTTGATCATTTTTGTGGCTAGTGTAGCCGAAATAATGTTTGATGGCAATAGCTGCCTCTCCCTATGTATTACCACATCACTATACTGAGGGAGACCAAAAGTGACTGTCTTCAGCCTACAGTCAATCATGGCGTGATGCCTGGCTAACCAATCCATGCCCAAGATGATATCATAATCTCTGAAGGGCATTTCAATGAAATCAGACAGAAAAGTATGTCCTTAGATCACCAAAGGACAATCCCTATAAATTCTATTAACCCTAACCTCCTGTCCTAGCGAACTTGTTACTAGCACCTCAAAGTCCATTTTTGTACATGAAACAGCAAAGCAATCAATGATGCTAGCACTCACATAAGAATGGGTAGAACTCGGATCAAATAACACAAACACATCTTGATTAAAAGTTGAGAAGGTACCAGCCACAACATCAGATGTCTCGGCCTTTTCTCTCTGTCTCATTGTATAGATTCTGACTAGAGCATTGTCTTGCTCTGATTGTTTTACTGTGCCCTGGCTGCCTGCTGGGCTACCTCTACCCATGCCTTTACCTCTGCTGGGTGGTTGTGAACTTCTAGTGACAGGGCTTTGAACTGACCCTTCTGTAGTAGCAAGAGGTGGTCCAACTCTGCGAGTACTGGTGCAGTCCTTGGCAAAGTGTCCTGTGCCTCCACAGTTATAAGAGGCTCCAATAACCTTGTAGCATATCCCACCATGATATCTTCCACAAGTTTCACATTGGCGGGGAGGCTAGAAACCTTTGGTACTCTGCTGACCAGATAGAGGAGGTTTCTGTCATGAATATCTTCCCCTACCAGACTTCTTGCCACCTCTGCTATGTCCCTCATGGTTCTTCCTCTTTCCAGTAGGACCATTGGAACTTTGTTCTACTGATTTTCCCTCTTTCTTTGTCTTCTCTGATTTCTTTTTCTCAGGAGCTGCTTCAGATTCAATTCTTTCTAACTCTAAGGCTTGAGAAACAAGTTCAGAGAAGTTAGTGTGTTTGAATCCGACCACTTATAATCTGATACTGGGCTTCAAGCCGGTTTCAAATCTCTTGCATCTCTCCCTGCTGGTAGAAAGTAGACTTACTGCATAATGACTCAGGCGGGAAAATTCCCTTTCATATTCAGCCACTGATCTACTCCCCTGTTTCAGACTTAGGAACTCTTGCAGCTTCTGGTCTACAAAAGCTTCAGGGACATATTTTTGTCTGAATTCCCTGAGAAAGTCATTCCATGTTAGCACTGCAGGTTCTACCAGACTGTGGGGAATGGTTTTCCACCAGTCATAAGCATCCCCCTGTAGCAAAGATACTAAGTATTCAAATCTGAGCTCCTTTGTGCAGTGCAGTTTCTTGAACACCCTATCCATCCTCTCTAACCACTGTTTTGCCTCTAGAGGATCTACTGTCCCCTTAAACTCTGTAGCCCCATATTTCATCAATTTGTCATACTATCTAGTAGAAGACTGTGGTTGTACCACTGGTGTCTATATTAGGACTTGAGTAGGCACATTACCAGCCATTTGTTGAAACATTGCAGCCATCTGCTAAGCGAACAGAGTAGGAAACTGCGGTACTATGGGGGCTGGTGCTGCTGAACCACTGACGTTATATAGGGCTGGGGCATCCCCTTGCACCTCAGCCTCTATCGATTGATCGACTGAACGATCACCCTCTTCCATAGTCAATGCAAGGATCTTACTCCTCCTGAACAAATAACACAAGGAGATTTCCTCCTATTAGTGCATATTTATAATGTAATGTTCTGTATGTATCAACCAATGACATTGAGCAGTTGTACTATGAAGAAACAATATTCAAATTACAGGTTAAAACAAAATTTAAAAACTAGCTTTGATACCACTAAAACATGTCACACCCTACCCCTCTGTAAGGCATAACATGATCCCGTAGTATACCTAATGAATTACCAACTTCGTCTACTGATAACACATTAAATACACTACAAGGGATTTTAAAACTTTTCTTACTTCTTTTTACAGTGGTGAGCACTATTTACAGGTGTTAAAAAAAATTTTTTTGAACTGAAGGGAACAGTTAACACATTTGAATTATTAGGAATTTCTGTAAAAATTTTGCCGGAGTGCCCTCTGTGTTTTGAACAAAACAGTTCTTCAGAAAACCTATGAAAATCACTTCAAATATATTTCTCAATCTCAAACTCCAACATTTAATCAACAAATTATATTTCTCAACTCAAATCCACAACAAATTTTCAAAGGCTGAGATAAAAGAAATACAGTACAAATTTTATTAGCCAAAATAACTCATAATTTATTTTACACTTCAATGTACAATTTTAGTTTACAACTGCTCAAAACCAAGAACACTATATACATACAGTGAACATACATTACAGTACAAAATGCAAAATATGGTATACTCAATATACCCGATGATCTCTCGCTGAATGCACTAGCAGCCAAGTATGCTGCCCTATCCGTCTGTTTACTTGCGACAGCAATGAAAAGCTATTGCTGAGACAATGTCTCAGTGGTGCACAATAAAAAATTTTAAATACAATGCATAAATCATCCATTACCAAAATACAATTTAAGTGCTGCACAATTAAATTTCACAATTTATCAAAGCTTATTATAGCAAAATTTTTGGGTCAAATAATTGAATAAACATAGTTTTGCCAATTCATACACAACTTAAGCCATGACACAAAGTTTCCGATCAATGTCGAGTTGTACACCACGACAAAGCAATCTACAACCCCACTAATCGAAATCAATGAGGGAGGTGGCTAGCTAGCTAATGAGTACTCATCCGATCTACAACCTCAATTAGTAAACTAGAGAGGGAGGAAAAATAACCAATCTCACCCCATAAATGGAGGAGGAATAATAAGATACTGTCATGCTAAGTGTGAATCAAAAATCAATTTCAAACATTTTATTCAAATGATTCGTGAGAAATCCAATAAATTTCCAAAGTCATAATTTCATTCACAAGATAGCAACACAATTCATAATTAACTTCAAATTTACATAAATCACACTAAATCAAATTTTCAATGACAAAAGGCTCAAATAAGGTTTATTGTGCACAAACCTCTGATAACTGTCTCCTGGCCTTGACTCAGTGTTTCCTCCCCTTTCCCTGAGTCCTTGCTAATTGAGAAACACAATTTGAAGTGTTTCAGTACTCATTTAAACTGTCTCTAACGATAATGCTTGATAATTAATTCACTGAATTCTATTATTTGCTTAGTCAACCTAATATGTCGACCCTCGATGCATTCTAGGTAAATTAGGTTTTAATGTTAATAATATGTCACATTTGTAGCCTTTTAGGGTTAGTACATGTTACCCAATTCATTTCCATGCATATTGCGTTTCATTGCAATTTGTTGGATTTTGGGATACTAGTTTGACCTAGCCGGACGACCAAGTTCCCTCGGTTTTCTAGCTTTGGTGAAAACTACAAACTTGTATATCTATGTCTTATTTCACGTGGGGAAAAATTTCAGGTCATTCTGAGTTTACTAGACCCAGTTATGGTCATTTTACTATTGCTGGTCAAAATGCATCAAAATTGGTCACTTTAGGTCATTTTAGGTTCGGCCAGTTTTTGGACCCGAACTTGTGCAAGCTCTTTGACTTACCTATGGTCATTTCTGGGCTTTGGTGTCTTCAATAAGACTTGTAGATATAGGTCTGAACTATTCATGGTAAAAATTTTAGGTCAATTGGACCTGTTTTGAGTGAGTTATGGCCAAAACACTAACTGTTGCCCAATTGGTCAATTTTCAGGCCTTAATTGCACTAATCCAGATTTGGTCATTTTTCAAGTTACCTTACAAGCAGAATTTTGGTAAGCTTCCTTCATGAAAGTTGGCACTTTTTGTGCCTAGTTTCACCTCCAATTGGTTTCATACCAATTGGAGCCACACACTTAAGGTTCTAGGCCCAAAACATAAACTGCCCTATTGTATTTTGTTCATTACTCATCAAAGGACACTTTTAACACTTACTAAACAATTCTGGTTTGTACCATAACCTAAACACAATTCACAACATATTGTTGGTCATTTTGGCAGCTTATAATCACACTCAATATGCACCATATAGTACAAAATTTTTCAAGCTCAAATTACAATAATTCAATCACCTAACCTAGCTCATTTACATGTCTAACCTCACACCATTATACATATACACAAGCTGCCATAACAAGTACTACAATTCAACATTAATATTCCATAAACCAAACATGAAATAACATTTTTATGGTTCACCAAATCAAGCTGCCGATTCATGCACCTCTCTCTCCATTAATGTCCAAGCTTCCAAATTCAAGTACACATTCACATATACTAAGTATACATCACCCAAATTAATTCCTACACACATAAACACATAATCAACCCTTTAATCTACCATTTACAAGCAAGAATAAACTGTCCTTAAGGAGTTTCCATGGCTGCCAAAAATACATCTCTCCCTTTAAACATCAAACCTAAAAAATCTCTCAATAATTCAAGTATCCATAACATTCTTACTAACTTTAATGAAGTAATAGCCCAAAAACACAAACTTACCACTTTGGAAACTCTTCAAAACCTCTCCAAAACTTAGTCTTCTTGTTGCCTATCTACTGCCCAAGGTGTATGGACAATCTTTAATGAAGGAAAGTGCCAAGAAAGGAGCTTGAATCTCACATGCATGGAGCTTCCAAGTCATGCAGCAATGGAGGTTTGTTGGGAGCAAATTTCGGCTGGTTCTAAGGTTGAAGATTAAGATGTGTATTCTGCCCAAGATGATGAGTTAGTGGTCCACTTAGATGGGTGAGTGGAGCACTAAGCTTAAAATAAATATTAGTTTATTCATAAGTTTCATTTTCCCACATTAAGCTTCCCATTTTTGCTATTTACATTAGGTACCCCTAATTTAATTTTTCATGACATTTTCCAAGTGTAATATCATTTATTTTTAATGGACATTTAGATCAAAAGACAACTTGGGGTGTGAAATGACCACAATGCCCCTGCTCGGGTTGCATTCCTGATTTTTTGGTAACACCGGGTTTTGTCCGTTTTTCGCTTTTATTTGTCTGTTTCCAAGTGTAATATCATTTATTTCTCACTTTTCTAGTAATTAATTAATTTTTTTTTTGATATTTCTAATGGTATTTATACTTCAATAGGGGTCTATTTAAGTCCTAAAAAATATTTTTCAAGGTACCTCGCGGTCCAGGGCTAGTCAACGGTCCACGCCGCGACTTCCCGGTGCAGTCACCCATCGCTAGGGTTCTCGGCTCGTTTAACTTGGTTACATTTATTTGCTATTATTTTTCCTTTGTTTTCTTATATTTTCTTTTCTTGTATTTCATTATTTTATGTCTCCTCACTCATATCGAAGTGTAATTCTAGGCATCCTAGCTGTCTGGACAACACTGGTCGCCGGAACAGTAGAACGCACTACCGAACTTAGGGGCGTTACAGAGACTCCCAGCATAGTAGCTTAAGCGGGAGAACTCTTTCTCATACTCTGCCACTGATCTGTTCCCTTATTTCAGGCTTAGAAATTCTTGCAGTTTCTGATCCACATATGCATCTGGTCGTATTTTTGTATGAATTCTCTGATGAAGTCATCCCATGTCAGTACTGGTGGTTCAGCCAAGCTGTGGGGGATGGTCTTCCACCAATCATACACATCCTGTTGTAGTAGTGACAAGGAGTATTCAAATTTTAGCTCATCTTGGCAGTGCAGCTTCTTAAACACTCTGTCCATTCTCTCTAACCACTGCTATGCCTCTAAAGGGTCTATTGTACCCTTGAATTCCGTAGCCCCATACTTTAACAGCTTGTCATACTATCTGGCTGGAGGCTGTGGTTGTATCACAGGTGTCTGGGGTGGAGCTTGAGCCGGCATACCCCCAGCCATTTGTTGAAACATTGCCACCATCTGCTGTGCGAACTATGCAAGAAACTGTGGCATTTGTGGGGCTGGTGCTACTGATCCACTGACGTTTTGTAGAGCTGGGGCTTCCCCTTGTGCCTTAGGTTCAACAGATTGCTCGACTGAGTGATCCCCTTCTTCCATTTCAGTCTGAGGTTAGGGTATCTCCTGAACAAATAACACAAGGAGATTTCCCTCCGTTAGTTCATTTTTATGATGTAATGCACTGTATATAACAAATAAGGACATTGAGCAGTTGTACTTAGCAAAGAAAAGACATAAATTCATAAGTTAAAATGTATTTCAAAAATTTTTGCTCTGATACCACTAAAACATGTCACACCTTACCCCTCTGTAAGGCATAATATGATCCCGTAGAATACCTAATGAACTACCGAACTTTACCTACCGATAACTCATTAAGTACCCTATAAGGGATTTTAAAACAATTTTCTTACTTTTTATAAGTGGTGAGCATTTTCTAATAGATATTAAAATCATTTATTCAAAGATTTAAAACAAGTAAAATTTTTGTCCCATTTTATTTTTCTGCAAATTTTATAAAAATTTCGGTAGAGTGCCATCTGTATTTTGAGAAAACAGTTCTTCAAATACCTGTAAAAAGCACTTCCAATACTTTATCTCCACAACTTCTTCAAATTCACAATAAATTTCAACATCATTGATCAATCTCCAAAAATTCAAATCCACAATTTCCAATATTCAACAATCATCAAAATACCATTAATCAATTTCATTCAATTTAAAGCAAAATACTTCCATTCATATTTCATTAAAGATAAAACAATTTATATTAAGAGAAATTCAAACTAAAATTTATTACAAACTTTATACAAATTGCTCAAGATCAGTTTTACATATCCATACCTTTACATACATTACATACATCAAAATAAATTTTTATAGTCAGGGTATAAATTATACCCGATAGCTTCAAAGCAGGTAGTTCCTCAATCCTTAGCAGCTCAATCTGCTGCTCCTCTAGTCTCTATATCTGCGATAGCAATAACAGCTATCGCTGAGTACTAGGACTCAGTGGTGCACAACATACTAAAATAATCTTTATGTAGAATTTAAATTACATTTATTCAAAAATTGGACTGAACATGAGAATTAAATACAAAACATGAATTATGAGATTTTAATCCAAACAATTTCATTTCGAAGTATCAAAATCAATTTCATAAAACCCACAGCTATATCATGCCATTCGAAACAAATATAATCTTAATAACCAGAGGCTAAGGAGAATTCACATCACAAGACTAGCTAGATCAAATATATGGATATCCATTCAATTTCTTCTTCTACCGGCACACACCTCAACACTTCAGCCAGAGAAGGAATCAAAATTCGAAACTGATTACCTCTACTAGTCATGCTAGTGAGGTGTTCAAATATATGGTCATGACACTGTGGTTTCATAGCTTATCTTAACAATTTACTACACATTTATGCCATCTCAAATATACACAAATAAACTTTCAACAATTCAAAGCAAAAGTAAAATACATATTTCATTCACTTTGTCAATAAATTTTAAAGCATGTTGATGTTGTGCACAAACCTTAAGAGAGTCGCCTCTTGGCCTTGACTCAATTCTTCGGGTTCTTTCCCGGTGTTCCTTTCCACTGAAACACACAGTTTCACAGTGTTTCAGTACCATAACTTAGCATAAATCTAAAAATAAATTTAAATTTACTTTTACCTAACTTTAATGTGCTAAACTTGACGTTCTTTAAAATTTGTGTTTCGGGATACTATTCATGACACTATTCAAGTCAATTTGTTGACTTTCTAAGGCTTAATAGGTATGGGAATTTCAACTTCACCCACATACCACATTTTGGTTACTAAATTTGTTGGTTTTTGTTGTTTACTCAAATTCTAAGTCTTTTAGGCAAATTTGCAAATTTTTAGTTTTGGTGTCTTAAGTTGCACTATTCTATTGGTCATTTTTCTATTAGAATTTGTCAAAAATTTCTTCACAGAAAATGTTCCCTATTCTCTTAACTTTATTCTCCTTTTTGAATTACTCCATTTGGAGTTTTGTAGCTCAAGTTATAGCCATTTGAATCATGGTTGCCGGATTGGACTTTAAGTCACCAACTTTGGGTGGCTAAATGACTTGGTTAAGGGCATAATTTGGGTTTGTGTTATTCATGAAAGTTTTAGATATATATCTCAGCTATCCACTGGTAAAATTTCAAGTCATTTAGACCTACCTGGCCCAAGTTATGTCCAAATGAACAAATACTATTCATTTGGTCATTTTTGTACAGGTCAGACTGCATAAATCCAGATTTGGTCAATTTGTTCACTAGGTTTTGGTCACTTTTTGGGCATGATTCCTAAGTGAAAAATGTTCCATTTTGTGTCTATTTTCATTCCCAATTGGTCTCATACCAATTGGACTTGTAAATTTCAGTTTTGATCCCTCAAAGGGACCTTGGTCCTACTGCCTACAGCATGGCCATTTTCAGCCAAATTTAAACTCACTTCTAACACTTCCAACACATCACAATTGGTCACAAATGACCATTTTTCATCTCAAACAAGGTCAAACACAACATTTGACTAATTCTCACATTTTTTCCTCCCAAACCCTAGGTGCCCAAAACCCTAATTCATGCAATTGATTAATTCATACCTAATTTACTACACTAATCACATATTCAACCTTAACCAATGTCAAATTCATGTCTAAACTAAATTGAACATATCCAAACTTCAAGGTACTATGGCTAGCCGAAATTTACAATTGGTCCCTCAACTATGTTTTCTTTTGATTTGTTTCCATTTTCTCATAATTTCCAAACTATTTCATTACATACTCATGAATAAAACCTAGGAAGTGAAGAGTTAGAGCACTAACCTTTACTTTGAGTTTCAACTTCTCAATTCCTTCACTTACTTCCTTCTTACTCTTCTTCAATCTTCTTTTCTAGGGTAACTTAGAAGCTTTTTAGGATTTAGGATTGAAATTTGTGGGGAAGAACTAAGTTTTTCAAGCTTTAAAAGCTTGTTAATGGAGGAAAGTGAGGGTGAGTTGAGAGAGGGATATGGGGCGACAAAGGAAGAAGATGGCTTATTGTTTTTTTTTCTTTTTCTTTTCTTTTATGTTTTTAGTCTTATGGAAGACCATAAAATCAAATTAATTAAATTTATTAATTATATATTTATTGCATTATGCATGAGGTCATGCATGATGTCATCACTTTTTACTTTTCTTTTTTCCTCTCTTTTTTTTTTTTATTTTCCATTAGTTCTTTAATTTAATTTTCGATTCTAAAATTTTCTTTTCTCCGATTTTATTTGACAGTTAAGTCAGGAGTCAGCTCTCGGGGTCAATTGACCAAATTGCCCCACGCCGGTTCAACCCGGTTTGCAAATAATTCAATATTTCTTCCGGCTCCTTGACCTAATTATTTGACTGGCTTAACAATTCTTTTTCGTGATTTTCTATTTTCCACTGTGTTCGCAATAGTCCTAAGGACCGCGGCGTCACATTTTACAGTTTGAAATTTTAGTTTAAATCGACTTCGCAGTCCTTCCCGAGAAGGTCACCCATCGTTGTGACTCTCGGCTCTTTTAATTTCTTATGTTCTGTTTTTCTTATTTATACTTAACTAATTGACAATTACTAATTATTTTTTCAGGGCTTATCTAGTTGTCTTAAGTGTGGTTCTAATCCCCTTAATTGTCCGGACTGACTCCGGTCACCGGAACAGTGAAATATACCAGAATATGCAAATAGGGGTGTTACATGACTAGTGGGAGGAATTAGTTTTCTATTCCTTCTCTGGCTGAAGTGTTGAGGTGTGTGTCAGTAGAGGAAGAAATATGAATGGGTACCCATAGATTTGAGCTTTCTAGCCTTGGTATTCCTCATAAGCCTTTGGCTATTGAGATGAAAAATATATTGATGGCATGATATGACTGTGTATTTTTATAAAAATTATTTTGTGACTTCTGAAGTGAAAAATTTCTTTAACCAAAATTTTAAATTGTGTTTTGTATCTTTTTATTAATTTCAGTACCGCATTTGGATTAATTGTGATTTAATATATGCATAAATTAGTATTTTTGTTATGTTGTGCACCGCTGAGTAATTGTACTCAGCAATAGCTTTTCGTTGCTTTCGTAGGTAGAGAGATTGGTAAAGCAGCTGAGTAAGATGCTAAGGACCACAGTACTACCTTTGGATTTTTATCGGGTGTTAATTTATGCCCCTTTTTGTACATATTTATTTTGATATATAGGACTGTATGTATGCTTTGTAATTTGGTCTTGAGCAATTGTACATTAACTTGTAATAATATTAGTTTGAATTTTCTATTTGTAAATTAAGACCAATGAATGTAAATAAATTTTTCCTTAATGCAATGTGTATAAAATTATTTAATGTTATTTTTGAAAATATTTGAGCTGAGAATTGTGAACTGTGAAATTTTGAATGTAATTGTGGAAGTTGTGTAAATTGTATTAATTTGAGTGTGTTGGAGGTTGGATTTGATGAAGTGAATTATTGGAAGTGTTTTTCTACAAGCCAAAAATTTTGGTTTTTCTCAATTACAGCCGGCACTCTCTCAAAATTTCTACAAAATTTACAGAAAAATAAAAATGGTCAAAATTTTTACCTAATAGTTAAACTCCAATTAAAAGTTTTAAGACCTGTTAAAAGTGCTCGCCACCTACAAAAAGAGATAAATTTATTTTAATCTCTTATAGTGTATTTAATGCGTTATCGGTAGGCAAAGTTCGGTAATTCATTAAGTATATTATGGGATCATGTTATACCTTACAGAGGGGGTAAGGTGTGACATGTTTTAGTGGTATCAGAGCAAATTTGTGACACCCCTTACCCGTCTACAGTGTAGCCGAGCAAGCTATGCCACACGGTGTACCGGCACACTCTATTTTACCTTGATTAATTTTTGTCAAAGTTTTGAATATAGTTTGTGAAATATAGTTCATTATTGAAATTATAATTTATTTGAGGTTCCGAAAATTTTATAGAAAATCCGGCAGAGTACCGGCTAAAAATGAAGAAAACAGTTCTTCGGAACCTATTAAAAACACTTCCAATATTTGTATTCAATCATCTCAAACTCCAATATCCAAAATCTCAACAATATTTCTCAATTTCTGTTCTCAATAACCTTTTCATTTCTCAAACATCCCTTTCTCAGGGTTCTCATATATAAACAACAATTAAATACTCAAATTACTTCCATACACAACCATAAATCTTTATTATTTACATGAACCTCAAAATACATTACATAAATCCCAAATACATATGAGAAAATAAAATTTAATTACAAAATGACAAAATGACATCTAGGGTCCTACCAATGCACTGCAGGTGACGAGGTGACACGGACACTGTGCAGAACTGCAGGATAGACTCACCCAGTCTGTGGTCTACTGGGCTCACGATCGGGATCTCCAATACCTACGCGTGGCAAAAGCAACGCGCTAAGCAATAATGCTTAGTGGTGCAATAATAAAATAACAAGAAATAACAGAAAATAAATATGTATTGCATGTGCATGTTTTGTTTGTCATGTATTTGTATATCCATTCATTTATTTCTTTTACTTTACCCATTTTCATTCATTTGGTTGCCCAAGTAACCTACACTAGACGACTAGACTGGATAACGGGTAAACTGGCACTGGGTATCTAGTACCTCAGGCCGTCACACCATCGGTCACATATGCATCTCCCGGTGTGCAACAGAACAGCTACCAAGCTGTAAATAATCTCAGGCACAAGGCCAAGTCTCAATGCGAAGTCAGAATGGCTGAAAGCCATGAAATCACAGAATGGCATATTGCCATGTGCAGTACTGCTAACTGAACCCTATTGGCATGCCAAACTATCCAAACCAATCTTGTTAGGTATACTAGGGCATTTAAAACTTTTAAATTCTTCAATTTGTAAATTTCAAGTTTTTAGTGTCACTATTCATCTTATTGGTCAACAAAAATGTTGACTTTTAGAATAAAAATATGTACATTGACTTTGGCACTCCCAACATACCACATTTGGCATTCCAAACTTGTTGGCATTAAGCATTTATACCATTTCAAAGTTTAAACCAACACAAGCAGAATTTTCAGTTTTTGTGAGTCAATTTTACTGTTCCATTGGACACTGTTACTGTGGGAATTTGAAGAAATGTAAAACATGAAAGTTGTTCCTTATTTTATCTAGTTGAATTTTCTTTTTTGAATCACTCCATTTGGAGTTTTGTAGCTCCAGATATGGCCAAAAACCACAGCTGGCCGGATTTGCATTCTGCAGAAATTACCATATCTACAGTAACATGAATAGTGACTTCCACTGCCATTTGGGTTAGGTTCTGGCCATAATTTGGGGTAGGTTCCTTCATGAAAGTTGTTTTTCTATGTCTTAACTTGTTGCTGTAAAAATTTCAAGTCAATTGACCGAACCTACAGTGAGTTAAGGCCAAATGAACAGTTACTGTTCATTTGGTCAATTCTGCAGAATTAGTTGCAGGGTGTCCAGATTGGGGCCAAGTTTTGGTCCTCTTGCTTTGGTCTTTTGGGCATGGTTTCTTCAGCAAAAATGTGCCATTATAAGCCTAGTTTCATGTCCAATTGGCCAAACACCAATTGGACCAACACAGCCAAAGTTATGGCTGTGTAATTAGACTGAAATCTTAGTCCATTGCTGCTGTCCTAGGGCAGATTTCACCTTCACTTTACTATACTATTTTTCAGTTCTAATTATGGTCAACTTACCTAAAATGGTCACTAATTGACCATTAAAATGTGCTCTAACAATTTCCCAAGCCAAGCCAATTTTTCACTCTTCAAAACCCTAGTTCCATTATAGGTTTTCACAACACCTTAATTATTAGCTCCTTCAATAATCACATACACACATGGTTTAAACTTGATCTATAGCCCACTTTAAGTCCATCAAAATAATCAAAATAATTCCTTCACAAGGGCTGCCAAAAATTCATAGTATGTGTACACATAATTCTTGTTCATTTTAGTTACAATTCTTACTCAATTCAAGTTGCAAATCATGAAAATAAGGAGTTTTAAGTATCTAATGCACTAACCTTGATTAGGGCAGATTTTTCCCACCTCTAAACTTCACTTTCCTTCACTTTCTAGGCTGCCAAAAGGTTGCTTAAGGTGTGGGGACAAGTTTTAGTGAAGAGTGTTTAAGGTTTAGTAGTGAAACAAAGAGAGAAAGGGAGCTTTGGTGGAGCTTTCATGGTGGAATGGTTATGGAAAATGGAGAGCTACGGGTGTGTTTTTGTGGGAGTGGTGGCTGCTGGAATTTTTCTTATTTTGGTCTTCTTTTATCTTTTTTAATAGTTAGTCAAATAATGGCTTAATTGTGATTGGTCAAAATTTTCTTAATGACATCACCATGATGTCATAAATAAGCTTTTTCCTCATTTTCTTTCATTTCCTCAACTACTCATTTTCAATTTAATTTCTAGTAATGTTTCTTCATATTTTATGTCATATTAATTATTTACTCAACTAGACAAGTTGGCCAAAAATCACCTCTAAAGGCGAAATGACCAAAATGCCCTCCGTTTGGCTTAACGGGTCAAAATTGTCTGTACCGATTGAAAAATTTTTCTAAATATTTTCTTGGCATTCTAATGCCATGGGAACCTCAATAACCCTTCTCTGGAGTCCCAAAAATTATTTTATAATTTTTCCCCTGGGTCCAGGGCTCCTCGTTGCGAGAACCGCAACTTCCCTCTGGTTACCCATCGCTAGGGCACCGGCTCATTTAACTTGGTTGTATTTTATTTCAAAAATTTTTACTAAATTTTTCTTATTAATATTTGAGTTAATTATGATTCCCGACTTTAGTTTAAATATTTTTCCGGACGTTCTAGCTGTCCGGACGGACACCGGTCACCGGAACAATAGAATGTACGGAGTTGGTACAGGGAGGGTGTTACAACTCTTCCCCTCTAATTTAAATTTCGTCCTCGAAATTTACCTGATGCAAACAGTTGAGGGAACTGTTGCCTCATCGTCTCTTCACTTTCCCAAGTTGCCTCCTCGGTGTTGTGGTGCCTCCAAAGCACTTTCACCAATGGAATTTGCTTGTTTCTCAACTCTTTCACTTCCCGAGCCAAGATCCGTAGAGGTTCTTCTTCGTATGTCAAATCCTTTGTATTTCAATTTCTTCTCCGGAGATGACATGTGAAGGATCTGAGCGGTATCTTACGAGCATAGACACGTGGAACACATTGTGGATCTTGTCCACTACGGTGGTAAAGCTAGCCTATAGGCCACTGGACCCACACGTTCGATGATTTCATATGGGCCAATGAACCTAGGGCTCAACTTACCTTTCCTTCCAAACCTCAATACCTTCTTCCATGGTGACACCTTGAGGAACACTTTGTCGCCAACCCCATATTCTATTTCTTTCCTCTTCAGGTCGGCATAAGATTTACATGTCTGAGGCAACCTTTAAGTTGGCTTTGATTGATTTTACCTTCTCCTCACTGCTTTCACTGTGTCCGCCCTACCGCTTGTCTTCGCCAATTCAGTCCAAAGACACCGGAGTTCTACATTTTCTCTCATACAGTGCTTCATATGGGGCCATTTGGATGCTAGCTTGGTAGCTATTGTTGTATGCAAATTCTGCCAGTGGGAGGTATCTATCCCAATTTCCCTCAAACTCAATGACACAACTCCTCAGCATATCCTCAAGGACCTGACAAATATTTCACGTTATTATTATCATTTCAATTCAATATTTGTATCAATTTCATTGGTTTCAATTATTTACCTGGATTACTCTTTCAGATTGCCCATCCGTCTGAGGATGGAAAGTCATCTTGAAATGGAGTTGTGTACCCAAGGATTCATGCAACTTCTTCCAAAATCTCGATGTAAACCTTGGGTCTCGATCAGATATGATGGAAAGTGGAATTCCATGCAGTCTAACTATCTCACTGATATACAATTCTGCTAACTTCTCTAGTGAGTAGTCAGTCCTAACTGGCAGAAAAGTGTGCTGACTTTGTCAATCTATCAACTATCACCCATACTGTATCATGTTTCTTCCGGGTGAGAGCCAGACCACTCATAAAATCCATGGTGACTCGATCCCATTTCCATTCAGGTATGCGTATAGGCTGTAGCAAACCTAATGGAACTTGATGTTCTGCCTTGACTTGCTGACATGTCAAGCATTTAGTCACATAGTCACCTATATCTCTTTTCATACCAGGCCACCAATACTGAAGCTTCAGGTACATCTTTGTACTTCCTGGGTGCATAGCATATACACAGGTGTGTGCCTCTTTTAGAATACTGGTCTTCAATTCCCCATCATCTGGTACACACAGTCTTCCTTTGTAGTACAGACACCCATCTGCTTTCACCTCATAGTCAGTTGCTTTTCCCTCTGAGATTTTGCTCATAATAGCCATTAACTTTTCATCTACCTTTTGCCCATCTAAACTCAACTGTATCAGTTGAGGCCTCACTTGCAACTCAGCCAAAATAGCTCTATAACGAACCAAAGATAGACGGGCATTCAATGATCTATAGTCTGTCATGGATTTACTGCTCAAAGCATCAAGAACTACATTTGCCTTCCTGGATGGTAGTCAATTACACAAATATAATCCTTTAGGAACTCAATCCATCGCCTCTGTCTAAGGTTGAGCTCCTTCTGGGTTGGCAAATATTTTAGGCTCTTGTCGTCTGTGTAAATGTAGCACTTTTCACCATACAAGTAATGCCTCCATATCTTCAGTGCGAAGATAATTGCTGCAAGTTCTAGATCATGGGTAGGGTAATTCTGTTCATGTGGCCTTAGCTGTCTGGAAGCATAAGCGACCACCTTCCCCTCTTGCATCAATACACACCCTAACCCATTATGTGAGGCATCACTATAGACCACGAAGTCCTTTCCTGACACCGTGTTAACACCGTGCCTCTCAACATAGCCTTCAACTTCTCAAACTGGTGCGACACTTGTCATTCCAACAAATCGACATTCTTGTGTAACAACTTGGTCATTGGAGCAGCTATTAGGGAAAATCCCTTCACAAATCTCCTGTAATACCCAGCTAGCCCCAAGAAGCTTCTGACCTCAGTTGTGTTTCTGGGAGGCTTCCATTCCATCACTGCTTCTATCTTCTTGGGATGCACCATAATCCCATCAGCTGACACTATGTGTCCAAGGAATGCTATCTCATTCAGCCAAAAGTCACACTTGGACAGCTTAGCATACAGCTTCTTTTCTCTCAGGGTTTGCAGAACAATCCTCAAATGCTCATCATGTTCTTCCCTGGTCTTGGAATATACCAAAATATCATCAATAAAGACCACTACGAACCGATCTAAGTGTAGATGAAAGATACGGTTCATAAGGTC
Organism: Hevea brasiliensis; assembly: GCF_030052815.1. NCBI lineage: Eukaryota > Viridiplantae > Streptophyta > Magnoliopsida > Malpighiales > Euphorbiaceae > Hevea > Hevea brasiliensis. The sequence continues at coordinate 83,862,223 of NC_079497.1, read as the reverse complement.
TATGAATGCCGCTGGTGCATTTGTTAGGCCAAAGGGCATCACTAGAAACTCATAATGCCCATATCGGGTCCTGAATGCAGTCTTTGGCACATCTGCATCCTTCACCCTCAACTGATGATACCCTGACCTAAGATCAATTTTAGAAAATACTCCTGCTCCCTTCAACTGATCAAACAGATCATCAATTCTAGGCAACGGATATTTGTTCTTCACTGTCACTTTATTCAACTGCCGGTAATCAATGCATAGCCTCAAAGTCCCATCCTTCTTTTTCACAAACAGCACTGGAGCTCTCCATGGTGACACACTGGGGCGTATGAACCCCTTATCAAGCAACTCTTGCAACTGAGTTTTCAACTCCCTCAATTTAGTGGGTGCCATCCTATAAGGAGCAGTGGAAATGGGTGTCATCTGGCAGTTGTCTCAATAGCAAACTCGACTTCCTTTCTCGGTGGCAAACTGTGCAACTCTTCAGGAAATACTTCTGGGAAGTCTCTCACTGTGGGTATGTCACTCAAGTTTGACTTAGCCTGCCTAGTATCCACCACATGCGTTAGGTAGGCTTCACAGCCTTTTCTCATCATTCTTCTTACAACAGTGGCTGAGATGACATTGGACAAGAAATCTGTCCTTTCCCCCACAACAGTGATCTCATTGCCCTCAAAAGTTTTCAAAGAAATTCTCTTCAATTTGCAATCAACCATTGCCTGATGACGTGACAACCAATCCATTCCCAAAATCACGTCAAACTTGTGGAAAGGCAACTCAATCAGGTCTGCCAAGAATTCATACCCCTGAATCCTTAACGGGCAACCCTTGTATACTTTGTTCACTACCACACTGTGACCCAATGGATTAGTGACTAGAATGTCTTGGTCACTCTCCCCTACTAGTATCCCCCTTTCTACGGGTAAGTTGATGCAGATATATGAATGAGTGGATCCTGGATCCACCAATACATGCACAGGTGTAGTGTAGAGGAAGAACGTACCCCGGATGATGTCTGGGGCATCTTGCTCCTCCTGAGCTTTAATAGCATAAGCCCTTGCTGGTGGTCTACTGTCAAGCCTCTCTGCTGGCTCAGATGCAGGCCTCTGTGATGGTCCAACAGCCTCAGATTTACCAGATTTTCTACCTCTCTGTGGTGCAGGAGAAGGTCTGTCTGCTTGTGTTGGAGCAGCTGTAGTAGTTCTGCGCGGACAGTTCCTTAACTGAAGCTCTGTTGACCCACACCTCAAGCAAGCACCAGTCACTCTCCAACACTCCCCCTTGTGCCATTTTAGATAGTGTGGACACGCAGAAGATGCTGGGGCTGGTCCCCTGAACCCCATCCCTGGAGAGCTGCCCACTGATGGTGTGGACTGACCTCTCCTAGGGGTGAACTGTGGCCTGGGCCCCTGAGACTGACCACGACTCGTGGCTGAGCTGAACTCGTGCAGAGGACCCTTGAACTTCTTCCCAAATGCAGAGCCGAACTAGACCGACTGGTCCCTCTTCTCGCTATCTCTCTTCTAGTCTGCTCACTGATTCTTACTTTTTCCACCTTTATTGCAGCTTCCACTAACTTAGTAAATTCTGTGATTCCCAAGGCAGTGAGCTAGATCTTGATGTTGTCATTTAGTCCCTCTTCAAATCTCTTGCACCTTTCAGCTTCATTAGGGACTATCTCCCTTCCATAACGGCTTAATCGAACAAACTCCTTCTCATATTCGCCATCGATACCTCTCGCCTCAAGTTAATAAATTCCCTTCTTCTCTCTTCCGTATACAAGACTACATATTTCTTCTTAAATTCAGAGAGAAAGAAGTCCCAAGTTACACTGGCAAAGACTTCATCGACACGTTGTCCCGCCATTCGTAGGCATCGCCTTGTAACAAGGATATAGCGACTTCTAAGTTACGCCTGGGTGCAAGTGGAGTTGTTTTAAGACTCGCTGCCTGCTCAACCAATTCCCTACCGCAACAGTCATCTTCTCTCTTGCCATAGAAATCCACACTCCAAACTTTCTTAGTCTTTCCAGTGTGATTTACTGTGGAGCCGGTGGTGGTGGTGGTGGTGGTGGTGGCATTACCTCACCATTTGTCCAAGAATTCGCCATTTGTCGGAACATGGCTGTGGAGGCCGAGTGCTCGCTTGAGTGGCGGTGAGCAGATTCTCTCATGCCCCCGGGCCTCACCGTGCAGGTGGAGCATGACTCTCCACTTCCTCCTCAACGGCTCTTTGAGATGAAGGGTCCATATCCTATTCAAAATAAGAAAGATAAACAGATCTGCGTTAGTGTCACCTCGACTCTTACAAATGCAATGCATGGTATGGACTCAATCTAGGCCCAGAAACGCCTAAACCGTGCTCTGATACCACTAAATGTGACACCCTTACCCGCCTACAGCAGTAGAGCAAGCTATGCCACACTGTACCAAGACACTCTATTTTACGTTGATTAATTTTTGTCAAAGTTTTGAATATAGTTTGTGAAATATAGTTCATTATTGAAATTATAATTTATTTGAGGTTCCGAAAATTTTATAGAAAATCCGGCAGAGTACCGGCTAAAAATGAAGAAAACAGTTCTTCGGAATCTGTTAAAAACACTTCCAATATTTGTATTCAATCATCTCAAACTCCAATATCCAAAATCTCAACAATATTTCTCAATTTCTGTTCTCAATAACCTTTTCATTTCTCAAACATCCCTTTCTCAGGGTTCTCATATATAAACAACAATTAAATACTCAAATTACTTCCATACACAACCATAAATCTTTATTATTTACATGAACCTCAAAATACATTACATAAATCCCAAATACATATGAGAAAATAAAATTTAATTACAAAATGACAAAATGACATCTAGGGTCCTACCAATGCACTGCAGGTGACGAGGTGACACGGACACTGTGCAGAACTGCAGGATGGACTCACCCAGTCTGTGGTCTACTGGGCTCACGATCGGGATCTCCAGTACCTACGCGTGGCAAAAGCAACGCGCTAAGCAATAATGCTTAGTGGTGCAATAATAAAATAATAAGAAATAACAGAAAATAAATATGTATTGCATGTGCATGTTTTGTTTGTCATGTATTTGTATATCCATTCATTTATTTCTTTTACTTTACCCATTTTCATTCATTTGGTTGCCCAAGTAACCTACACTAGATGACTGAACTGGATAACGGGTAAACTGGCACTGGGTATCTAGTACCTCAGGCCGTCACACCATCGGTCACATATGCATCTCCGGCAGTAAATAACAGCTACCAAGCTGTAAATAATCTCAGGCACAAGGCCAAGTCTCAATGCGAAGTCAGAATGGCTGAAAGCCATGAAATCACAGAATGGCATATTGCCATGTGCAATACTGCTAACTGAACCCTATTGGCATGCCAAACTATCCAAACCAATCTTGTTAGGTATACTAGGGCATTTAAAACTTTTAAATTCTTCAATTTGTAAATTTCAAGTTTTTAGTGTCACTATTCATCTTATTGGTCAACAAAAATGTTGACTTTTAGAATAAAAATATGTACATTGACTTTGGCACTCCCAACATACCACATTTGGCATTCCAAACTTGTTGGCATTAAGCATTTATACCATTTCAAAGTTTAAACCAACACAAGTAGAATTTTCAGTTTTTGTGAGTCAACGTCACTGTTCCATTGGACACTGTTACTGTGGGAATTTGAAGAAATGGAAAACATGAAAGTTGTTCCTTATTTTGTCTAGTTGAATTTACTTTTTTGAATCACTCCATTTGGAGTTTTGTAGCTCCAGATATGGCCTAAAAACCACAGCTGGCCGGATTTGCATTCTGCAGAAATTACCATATCTACAGTAACATGAACAGTGACTTCCACTGCTATTTGGGTTAGGTTCTGGCCATAATTTGGGGTAGGTTCCTTCATAAAAGTTGTTTGTCTATGTCTTAACTTGTTGCTGTAAAAAGTTCAGGTCAATTGACCAAATCTACATTGAGTTATGGCCAAATGAACAGTTACTGTTCATTTGGTCAATTCTGCAGAATCAGTTGCAGGGTGTCCGGATTGGGGCCAAGTTTTGGTCCTCTTGCTTTGGTCTTTTGGGCATGGTTTCTTCAGCAAAAATGTGCCATTATAAGCCTAGTTTCATGTCCAATTGGCCAAACACCAATTGGACCAACACAGCCAAAGTTATGGCTGTGTAATTAGACTGAAATCTCAGTCCATTGCTGCTGTCCTAGGGCAGATTTCACCTTCACTTTACTATACTATTTTTCAGTTCTAATTATGGTCAACTTACCTAAAATGGTCACTAATTGACCATTAAAATGTGCTCTAACAATTTCCCAAGCCAAGCCAATTTTTCACTCTTCAAAACCCTAGTTCCATTATAGGTTTTCTCAACACCTTAATTATTAGCTCCTTCAATAATCACATACACACATGGTTTAAACTTGATCTATAGCCCACTTTAAGTCCATCAAAATAATCAAAATAATTCCTTCACAAGGGCTGCCAAAAATTCATAGTATGTGTACACATAATTCCTGTTCATTTTAGTTACAATTCTTACTCAATTCAAGTTGCAAATCATGAAAATAAGGAGTTTTAAGTATCTAATGCACTAACCTTGATTAGGGTAGATTTTTCCCACCTCTAAACTTCACTTTCCTTCACTTTCTAGGCTGCCAAAAGGTTGTTTAAGGTGTGGGGACAAGTTTTAGTGAAGAGTGTTTAAGGTTTAGTAGTGAAACAAAGAGAGAAAGGGAGCTTTGGTGGAGCTTTCATGGTGGAATGGTTATGGAAAATGGAGAGCTACGGGTGTGTTTTTGTGGGAGTGGTGGCTGCTGGAATTTTTCTTATTTTGGTCTTCTTTTATCTTTTTTAATAGTTAGTCAAATAATGGCTTAATTGTGATTGGTCAAAATTTTCTTAATGACATCACCATGATGTCATAAATAAGCTTTTTCCTCATTTTCTTTCCTTTCCTCCACTACTCATTTTCAATTTAATTTCTAGTAATATTTCTTCATATTTTATGTCATATTAATTATTTACTCAACTGGACAAGTCGGCCAAAAATCACCTCTGAATGCGAAATGACCAAAATGCCCTCCGTTTGGCTTAACGGGTCAAAATTGTCTGTACCGATTGAAAAATTTTTATAAATATTTTCTTGGCATTCTAATGCCATGGGAACCTCAATAACCCTTCTCTGGAGTCCCAAAAATTATTTTATAATTTTTCCCCCGGGTCCAGGGCTCCTCGTTGCGAGAACCGCAACTTCCCTCTGGTTACCCATCGCTAGGGCACCGGCTCGTTTAACTTGGTTGTATTTTATTTCAAAAATTTTTACTAAATTTTTCTTATTAATATTTGAGTTAATTATGATTCCCGACTTTAGTTTAAATATTTTTCCGGACGTTCTAGCTGTCCGGACGGACACCGGTCACCGGAACAGTAGAATGTACAGAGTTGGTACAGGGAGGGTGTTACAAAATTTTTAAAGTATGTTTTGACTTGTGAATTTGTATATTTTCTTTGATAAGTACAACTGCTCAATGTCCTTATTTGATACATACTGTGCATTACATTATAAATATGAACTAACAGAGGGAAATCTCCTTGTGTTATTTATTTAGGAGGTATAATACCTTCGAATTGAAATGGAAGAAGGGGACCACTCAATTGAGCAATCTATAGTGGCTGACGCACAAGGGGAAGCCCCAGCCCTTCAAAATGTGAGTGGATCAGTGGCACCAGCCCCACCAATGCCGTAGTTCCCTGCACAATTTGCCCAGCAGATGGCTGCGATGTTCCAACAAATGCCTGGAAGCATACCTACTCAAGCTCCACTTCAGACACCTGTAGTGCAACCTCAGCCTCCAGCCAGGCAGTATGACAAGCTACTTAAGTATGGGGCTACAGAGTTTAAGGGTACAGTAGACCCTTTAGAGGAAGAGCAGTGGTTGGAGAGAATGGACAGAGTGTTCAAGAAGCTGTACTGCACAGATGAATTGAAATTCGAGCACTCAGTGTCACCGCTGAAGGGGGATGCTTATGATTGGTGGAAAACCATCCCCCATAGCTTGTTAGAACCTCCAGTGCTTACCTGGGACGACTTCCACAGAGAGTTCAAACAAAAATATGTCCCAGATGCTTATGTGGATTAGAAGCTATAGGAGTTCTTAAGCCTAAAACAAGGAAGAAGATCAGTGGCAGAATATGAAAGGGAGTTCGCCCACCTGAGCCACTATGCAAGGAGCCTCCTTTCTACCAGTAGAGAAAGATATAAGAGGTTTGAAATCGGCTTGAAGCCTAGTTTAAGGATGCAAGTGGTTGGATTCAGATATAATAACTTCTCTAAACTTATTTCTCAAGCGCTTGAGTTAGAAAGAATTGAGTCAGAAGGGGTACCAGTGAAAGAGAAAATAGAGAAGACAGCGAAATCATAAAAAGAGAAAAGTGGAAAGGCAGTGGATCAAAGTTCTAGTGGCAATACTGAAAAAAGAAAGAACTTTAGGGGACCAAGCAGAGGTAAAAAGTCAAGAAGGGGAAGATTTTCTAGGCAGAGACCCCCTTGGTCTGGTCAGCAGATGACTAGGAGTTCTCACCCTCCTCACCTTTGTTAGACATGTGGTAAGACCCATGGTGGGATATGTTATTAGGTTCGGGAGCCTGTTTTAACTACAGGGGTACGAGACATCTAGTTAAAGACTATACCAGTGCCCATAGATTTGGGCCACCTCCTACATCTGCAGAAGGATCTATTTAGAGTTCTGCTACCAGAGGTTCACAACCAGTTAGCAGAGGTAGAGGCAGAGGTTGGGGCAGCACCTCAGTCAACCACGATATAGTAAACCAGTCAGAATAAGGTAGTGCTTCGGCTAGAGTCTACATGATGAGACAGAGGGAAGAAGCTAAAACTTCTGACATTGTGGCCGGTATATTCTCGATCTCTGATCATGATGTATTTGTGTTATTTGATCCGGGTTCTACCCACTCATATATTAGTGCTAGCATCATTAGTTCCCTTGCTGTTCCGTGTGTCAAAATGGATTTTGAGGTTCTAGTAACAAGTCTGTTAGGGCAAGGAGTCTGAGTCAACAGAATGTATAGAGATTGTCCTTTGGTGATCCAAGGACATGTTTTTCTGTCCGATTTGATTGAAATGCCCTTCAGAGATTATGATATCATCTTGGGCATGGATTGGTTAGCGAGGCATCAAGCCATGATTGATTGTAGACTGAAGGCAGTCACTTTTGGTCTCCCTTTATACGGTGATGTGGTAATACATGGGGAGAGGTGGTTATTGCCATCAAACATCATTTTAGCTGCACTAGCCAGAAATATGATCAGAAAAGGGTGTGAAGCATACTTGGCACATGTGATAGACACCCAAGTGGGGAGTCCAGCATTGAGGGACATCCTTACAGTATGTGGCTTTTTGGATGTGTTCCCTGATGAGTTGCTAGGAATACCTCCAAAAAGAGTGGTGCAGTTTGAGATTGATGTTATGCCTAGTGTGGACCCAATCTCCATAACACCATACAGAATGGCACTGACAGAATTGAAAGGGTTGAAGGTGCAGTTGTAAGAACTACTTGACAAGGGCTTCATCCACCCTAGTGTGTCACCTTAAGGAGTGCCAGTGTTGTTTGTTAAGAAGAAAGAGCGCCAGTGTTGTGTATTAATTGCCGACAGCTGAATAAGATGACAATAAAGAACAAATATCCATTGCCCCACATTGATGACCTGTTTGATCAGTTGAAGGGTGCAGGTTTGTTCTCCAAAACTGACCTGAGATCGGGTTATTATCAGCTGAAAATGCAAGAGCAGAGTATCCTAAAAACTGCTTTTAGAACTCGATATGGCCATTATGAGTTCCTAGTTATGCCATTCGGGTTAACTAATGCTTCGGCTGCTTTTATGGATTTGATGAACACTATCTTCAGACCATAGCTTGATCAGTTTGTGGTGGTATTCATTGATGATATATTGGTCTACTCGAGGAGTGTAGAGGAGCATGATAGACATCTACTGATTGTACTGCAGACCTTAAGGGAGAAACAGCTATATGCCAAACTGTCAAAGTGTGAATTTTAGCTGAAGGAAATATCCTTTTTGGGGTATATAGTATCAGCAGAAGCAATTAAGGTAGATCCTAGCAAGATTAAAGCTATCCTTAATTTGAAGACACCCAAGAATGTCATAGAAATTTGTAGTTTTCTGGGTTTAGCTGGATACTACCGTCGATTTGTGAAGGGGTTCTCTATGTTAGCTTCTCCATTGACCAAGCTACTTCGAAAAGATGTAAAATTTCAGTGGACGGATAAATGCTAGTAAAGCTTTAATGAGTTGAAGAGGTGTTTGACTAAAGCTCCAGTCTTGACTTTACCCTCCCCGAGTAAAGAATACACAGTTTACAGTGATGCTTCTCACAATGGGTTAGGCTGTGTACTGATGCAAGATCGGAATGTCATGGGTTAGGCTGTATACTGATGCAAGATTGGAATGTCATTGCATATGCATCACGCCAGCTAAAACCGCATGAGAGGAATTATCCAACATATGACTTGGAACTTACTGCCATTGTATTTGCTCTTAAGATCTAGAGACACTATTTGTATGGGGAGAAGTGCTACATTTATACAGATCACAAGAGCTTGAAATACTTGGGCACTTAGAAAGAGTTGAATTTGAGACAGATGAGATGGTTAGAATTGATTAAAGACTATGATTGTCTGATAGACTATCAGCCAGGAAAAGCTAATGTAGTGGCTGATGCCTTAAGTCATAAGACTATGGCAAGTCCAAAAGTTTCTCTTTTGTCCATGGTGCATGAATTGAAAGCACTGCAAGCCAGCTTAGAAGTAAATGATGAGGGACAAACAGTAGTTGCATGGCATGTACAGCCAGTGTTGATTGATCAGATCAGAATGGCTGCTCAGAATGATGAAAAATTTCTGAAGCTACTGAAAGAAGTTCAACAGGGCAAGAAACCTAAATTTTCTATGAGAGATGATGGTTTACTACTACACCAGGGCAGAATGTGCATTCTTAATGATGTTGATTTGAGACAGATCATTATGAAGGAAGCACATGATTCTCCATTTGCTATGCACCCTGGTGGCACTAAAATATACAGAGGATTAAAAGAGCATTACTAGTGGATGGGTATGAAAAGGGATATAGCTAATTTTGTCTCCAAATGCCTAACTTGTCAGCAAGTGAAGGCATAATGTGACACCCCTTACCCGACTACAGTGTAGCCGAGCAAGTTATGCCACTCAGTGTGCCGAGCACTCTATTTTATCTTAATTCATTTTTATTCTTCCTTTTGAATATAACTTGTGAAATATAATTTATTTAAGCCATTTATCGAAATTATAATTTATTTGAGGTTCCGAAAATTTTATAGAAAATCCGGCAAAGTACCGGCTAAAAATGGAGAAAACAGTCCTTCGGAACCTGTGAAAAACACTTCCTATGATCATATTCAATCATCTCATCACTCTCAAACTTCAATATCAAAATCTCAACATTTTTCACCATTCATTTCTCAATCATTCATCTCATGTGATATCATGTATAAATCACAGATAAACATTCACTTTTACATTCATTAATATGATTTTTCATTATTTACATGAACCTCAAAATACATTCCATAAGTTCAAATACATATGAGAAAATAGAAATTAGTTACAAAATGTCAAAATGAAACCTAGTGTCCTACCAATGCACTGTGGATGGTGAGGTGACACGGACACTATGCGAATCGTGAACCGCCTTACCGAACTGGTGGTCTACTGGCCCTCTGTCCAACTCTTTCGCACTACGCGTTGCAAAAGCGACGCGCTAAGCATAAAGCTTAGTGGTGCCAATAATACAAGAAAATATAATATGCAAATAAAAATAATAATTTCCTTGCTATTGTGTTCATAAGAATTGACTAATTACTAACTTATTGTTTAGTCGAGGGCTAATCATATTTTATGATATTAACTTCTTCATGCATTTTGTTAATTATTTTCTTCATGATCTTGAGCTTCTTTGTATTTTTGTAATCATTCCTGATACTTAATTTTCGTATTTTCTTTAATAATCAGTGCAACCACAGTTATACTTTTCCATGCCCAAGTAACCTATCTTGGACGATCGAATCGATAACGGGTCGTTGGCACCGACACCGCGTGCCTCGGTCGTCATACCATGGGACGTAGAACGCCTACCACGATGCAAATGTGATGGCTAAAAAGCCATGATATCACATAATCGGGCATAAAAGCCATGAATACGGGCATAAAAGCCATGAATACAGGCATAAAGCCTTTCGCAGTACTGCTAAAACAATACCCTATTGGCATGCCAAACTATCCAAACCAATCTTGTTAGGTATACTAGGGCATTTGATACTTTAAAATTCTTCAATCTTTGAATTTCAACTTTTGGTGTCACTATTCATTTTATTGGTCAACAAGAAAGTTGACTTTTGCATAGAAAGTAGGTACATTGACTTTGGCACTTCAAACATACCACATTTTATATTTAAAACTTGTTGGAATAAGTCACGAAATCCATTTCCAAGCTTAGCACTAAGGGGCAGAAATTTCAGAATTTGTACCATAACTTTACTATTCCATTAGGGACTGTTACAGTGGAAATTTGAGGAAATGGTAAACATGAAAGTTGTTCCTTATTTTGTCTAGTTGAATTTCTTTTTTTGAATCACTCCATTTGGAGTTTTGTAGCTCAAGTTATGGCCAAAATAAGTTTACTGTTCACGTGCACTATTCATGCTGAGATTTTGGGTTTTGGCAGATTTTGATCCAAATTTGGTCAGTAATTTGATCAAGTTAAGTTCATAATTTGGTCTAACTTTCTTCATATGAAATGTTCTACCATGCCTTAGGTTTCCATCAGTTCAAGAATTGCCTAAATCCGAGTTTTCTAGAGAGAGTTATAGCCATCCAAACATTACTGCTCAAGTGAAAATCTGCAGAGTTGCAGGTTTGATAACTTAACTTTGCTCAATAATTTGAATGGGTTAATGGCATAATTTGGGGTGATGTTCTTCATGAAAGTTGTTTTTCTATATCTTACCTTGTTGCTGTAAAAATTTCAGGTCAATTTGACCATTCTATAGTGAGTTATGGCCAAATGAACAGTTGGCTAAATGAACAGTTACTGTTCATTTGGTCATTTCTGCAGGTGCTGGTTGCAGGGTATTCAGAATGGGCCCAACTTTTGGTCCACTTGCTTTGGTCTTTTGGGCATGGTTTCTTCAGAAAAAATGTGCCATTATAAGCCTAATTTCATGTCCAATTGGCCAAACACCAATTGGACTTACACAGCAAAAGTTATGGCTGTTCAAGTGGGCTGGAATCACAGCCTCCCTACTGGTTACCCTAGGCAGCCTACCAATTCAGTTTGCATCACTCTAAATCTCTTCAAATTATGGTGAACTTACCTCAAATGGTCACTAATTGACCCTTATAATGTTCACTTACCACTTCATAAGCCAAAACCAAATTTCACTCTCCAAAACCCTAGTTCAAATTCATGATTTTCACAATTTCTTTAGTTAACTCTTTCATTCTTTGTATATATATATGTATACACTTTAAACATAATCTCCAATTCACTCTAAGTCCATTAATACAATCAAACTCATTCCTTCCTAGGGCTGACGAAAATTCAAGGGATGCATACACTTAACTTTTATTCATTTAATTTACAATTTCTCACTTATTTCAAGCTTCTAACATGGAATCAAAGAAGTATATATATAAGTAGGCACTAACCTCACTTTAACCTCTTGTAGGGCAGATTTCTCCAAGCTAAAACTTCACTTTCCTTCCTTTTCTAGGCTGCCAAACACTTCCCAAGAGGTAGAGACAAGTTTTTAGTGAAGGGACTTAGGAGAGTTTGTGGTGAAATAAGGATGAAAATGGAGCTTTGGTTGAGATTCAATGGAGGAAGAGGGGAGGGGGTGTAAAACGTTTTTGAAGGAGAAGAAGGGCTGCTGTTTGCTTTTTAATTCTTTGGTCTCTTTTGACTCTTTTTATTAGTTAATTTGATGGTTACTTAATTGTGATTGGTGGACAATTTTAAATGACCTCATAATATGTCATAATTGGCATTTTATTGTATTTTCTTTTCTTTTCTCTTCTACTAACTTCAAATTAATTTTTCATCAACATTAATTCATATTTTAGTTCATAATAATTATTTACTCGACTGGACAAGTCGGCCAAAAATCGTCTCTGAAGGCGAAATGACCAAAATGCCCTCCGTTTGGCTTAACGGGTCAAAATTGCCTGTACCGATTGAAAAATTTTTCTAGGTATTTTCTTGGCATTCTAATGCTATAGGAACTTCAGTAATCCTTCTCTGGAGTCCCAAAAATTATTTTAAAAATTTTCCCCCGGGTCTAGGGCTCCTCGTTGCGAGAACCGCAACTTCCCTTTGGTTACCCTTCGCTTGGGCACCGGCTCATTTAACTTGGTTGTATTTTATTTCTAAAATTTTTACTAAATTTTTTTTATTAATATTTGAGTTAGTTATGGTTCCTCGCTTTAGTTTAAATATTTTTTCGGACGTTTTAGCTGTCCGGACCGACATTGGTCACCGGAACAGTAGATTGTGCGGAATTGCTACCGGGAGGATGTTACAACTCTTCCCCTCTTATTTAAATTTCGTCCTCGAAATTTATCTAATGTAAATAGCCAAGGAGCTATTACCTCTTTATTTCTTCACCTTTCCGTGTTATCCTACTTCACTTTCTCCTTAGTCTCAATCCTATCCTCAAACAGTTATGTACTCATCCTTTTTCATCTTAAATACAGTCTCCTTCTCATCTCCATTCGCTATCTCATTGTCTCTTCACTCTCTTATTCCATACCTTAACCTAAAATAAACAGGAAATACAGATCTGCAAGAGTGTCACCTCGACTCTTATGAATGCAATGCATGATATGCAATCTATCTAGGTCCAGAAATGCCTAAACCGCACTCTGATACCACTAAATGTGACACCCCTTACCCGACTACAGTGTAGCCAAGCAAGTTATGCCAGTCAGTATGCCGAGCACTCTATTTTATCTTAATTCATTTTTATTCTTCCTTTTGAATATAACTTGTAAAATATAATTTATTTAAGCCATTTATCGAAATTATAATTTATTTGAGGTTCCGAGAATTTTATAGAAAATCCGGCAAAGTACCGGCTAAAAATGGAGAAAACAGTTCTTCGGAACCTGTGAAAAACACTTCCTATGATCATATTCAATCATCTCATCACTCTCAAACTTCAATATCAAAATCTCAACATTTTTCACCATTCATTTCTCAATCATTCATCTCATGTGATATCATGTATAAATCACAGATAAACATTCACTTTTACATTCATTAATACGATTTTTCATTATTTACATGAACCTCAAAATACATTCCATAAGTTCAAATACATATGAGAAAATAGAAATTAGTTACAAAATGTCAAAATGAAACCTAGTGTCCTACCAATGCACTGTGGATGGTGAGGTGACACGGACACTATGCAGAACTGTGAACTGCCTTACCGAATCTGTGGTCTACTGGGCCCTCTGTCCAACTCTTCAGTACCTACGCGTTGCAAAAGCGACGCGCTAAGCATAAAGCTTAGTGGTGCCAATAATACAAGAAAATATAATATGCAAATAAAAATAATAATTTCCTTGCTATTGTGTTCATAAGAATTGACTAATTACTAACTTATTGTTTAGTCGAGGGCTAATCATGTTTTATGATATTAACTTCTTCATGCATTTCGTTAATTATTTTCTTCATGATCTTGAGCTTCTTTGTATTTTTGTAATCATTCCTGATACTTAATTTTCGTATTTTCTTTAATAATCAGTGCAACCACAGTTATACTTTTCCATGCCTAAGTAACCTATACTGGACGACTGGACTGGATAACGGGTCGTTGGCACTGGACACCGCGGTGCCTCAGGCCGTCATACCATGGGACGCAGAATGTCTACCACGTATGCAGTCAGTATGGCTAAAAAGCCATGATATCACATAATCGGGCATAAAAGAAATGAATACGGGCATAAAAGCCATGAATACAGGCATAAAGCCTTTCGCAGTACTGCTAAAACAATACCCTATTGGCATGCCAAACTATCCAAACCAATCTTGTTAGGTATACTAGGGCATTTGATACTTTAAAATTCTTCAATCTTTGAATTTCAACTTTTGGTGTCACTATTCATTTCATTGGTCAACAAGAAAGTTGACTTTTTCCGGACGTTCTAGCTGTCCGGATCGACACCGGTCACCGGAACAGTAGACTGTGCGGAATTGCTACCGGGAGGATGTTACACATAATATCAAGTCCCAGCTGGTTTACTACATCCACTACCAGTACCTGAGTGGAAATGGAAATGGATAACCATGGATTTTGTGATGGGACTTTCGAGGACACAGAAGAGCCATGATGTAGTATGGGTCATAGTTGACAAATTGACCAAGTCTGCTCATTTTCTGCTAGTCTGGAGGGACTATAGTTTAGAAAGATTGGCCAAATTGTACATAGATGAGATTATGAGACTACATGGAGTGCCAGTATCGATTGTATCTGACAGAGATCCTAGGTTCACTTCTAGATTCTGGGGTAGTCTTCAGAGAGCCCTAGGAACTATATTAAACTTTAGCATGGCATTCCACCCACAGACAGATGACCAGTCTGAGAGGGTAATTCAGATATTGGAGGATATGCTACGGGCTTGTGTAATTGAGTTTGAAGGTAGTTGGGACACACACTTGTTTCTGATAGAGTTTGCTTACAACAACAGCTACCAATCAAGCATTGGGATACCTCCATATGAAGCTCTGTATGGCAGAAAGTGCAGGACACATGAGAGGAATTATCCGACACATGAAACTGCATGAGAGGAATTATCCGACACATGACTTAGAGCTTACAGCTATTGTGTTCGCTCTTAAGATCTAGAGACACTATTTGTATGGGGAGAACTACTACATCTATACAGATCATAAGAGTTTGAAGTATCTGGGCACCCAGAAGTAGTTAAATTTGAGGCAAAGGAGATGGTTAGAGTTGATAAAAGACTATGATTGTCTAATAGACTATCAGCCAGGGAAAGCTAATGTTATGGCTGACACCTTAAGTCGCAAGACTATGGAAAGTCTACGGGTTACTCCTTTGTCTATGGTACATGAGTTGAGATCATTACATGCTAGCTTAAAGATTAATGATGTGGGGCAGACAGCAGTTGCATGGCATGTACAGCCAATATTGATTGATCAGATAAGAATGGCTGCTCATAATGATCAGAAGTATCAGAAGCTGTTGGAAGAAGTCAGGTAGGGTAAGAAACCAGAATTCTCAATAAGAGATGATGGCCTACTGTTACATCAGGGCAGAATATGTGTTCCTAATGATGTTTATTTGAGAAAGATCATTTTCAAAGGAGCACATGAGTCTCCTTTTGCCATGCACCGTGGGTGGCACAAAAATGTATAGAGGGATAAAGGAGCATTACTGGTGGATGGGTATGAAAAGAGATGCGGCAGAGTTTATTTCCAAATGCCTAACTTGTCAGTAAGTGAAGGCAGAGTATCAAGTACCTGCTGGGTTATTACATCCACTACCAGTAGCAGAATGGAAATGGGAGAGAATAACGATGGATTTTGTGATGGGACTTCCGAGGAAACAGAAGAGTCATGATGCAGTTTGGGTCATTGTTGACAGACTAACCAAGTCTGCTCATTCTCTGCCAGTTCGGATGGACTATAGTTTAGAAAGGTTGGCCAAGTTGTACATTGATGAGATAGTAAGACTGCATGGAGTGCCAGTATCCATCATATCAGACAGAGATCCTAGGTTCACTTTTAAATTCTATGGTAGTCTTCAAAGAGACCTAGGAACTAGATTGAACTTTAGTACGACATTCCACCCACAGACAGATGGCCAGTCTAAAAGAATAATTCAGATTTTGGAGGACATGCTATGGGCCTGTGTGATTGAGTTTGAGGGCATTTGGGACACACACTTGCATTTGATTAAGTTTGCTTACAACAATAACTACCAATTAAGCATTGGGATGCCTCCATATGAAGCTTTGTATGGCAAAAAATGCAGAACTCCTCTGTGTTGGGATGAGGTAGGTGAAAGAAAGATGATTGGGCCAGAAATTATTCAGCAAACTGAAGAGAAAATAAGATTAATTAGAGATCGACTCAAGGCTGCATCAGACCATTAGAAGTCCTATATTGATATGAAGAGAAGGGATATTGAGTATGCAGTGGGTGATAAAGTATTCCTCAAGATTTTCCCTTGGAAGAAAATTATGAGATTTAGCAGAAAGAGAAAACTGAATCCTCATTTCATTGGGCCATATGAGGTTCTGGAGAGAGTGGGTCCTTTGGCATATCGTTTGGCACTACCTCCAGAGTTAGAAAAGATACATAATGTCTTCCGTGTGTCTATGTTGAGGAGGTATCGATTAGACCCATCACATGTACTACCAGTAGAAAGCTAAAATTTTACCAGTAGAAAGATGAGATATAGACTTACAACTTTCATGGAGAACACAAGTCCAAATTATGCGCTTAACCAAGTCATTTAGCCACCCAAATTTAGTGACCTAAAACTGCCAGAACCAAATTGGTGCGCAAAAAATCTGGGTTAGGCCAATCCGGCCAGCCATGTTCAAATAGCTATAACATGAGCTACAAAACTCCAATTGGAGTGATTCAAAAAGAAGAATAAAGTTAAGACAATAAGGAACAATTTCTATGAAGAAAACTTAGCCAAATTCTAACAACAATATGACCAATGGAACAGTGCAAAATAGGACACCAAAATTGAAAATTTGTAATTTTGCCTAAAGGAATTAAAATTTGAGAAAACAACCAAAACCAAAAAATTTAGCAACCAAAATGTGGTATGTGAGTGCAATTGGAATTCCCATACCAATTAAGCATTAGAAAGTCAACAAATTAACTTGAATAGTATAGTGAATAGTAACCCCAAAACACAAATTTTAAAGAACGCTAAGTTTAACATATTAAAGCTAGGTAAAAGTAAATTTGAAATTATTTTTGGATTTATGATAAGTTATGATACTGAAATACTGTGAAACTATGTGTTTCAGTGGAAAAGAATACCAGGAAAGAACCCGAGGGATCAAGTCAAGGCCAAGAGGCGACTCGTATAAGGTTTGTGCACAACATAGAATTTCTGTAAATTTTGTTCTGCACATTATTTTGAATGAATTGAAATATTTATTATACTTTTGATTTAAATTGTTGAAAGTTTATTTGTATATATTTGGAATGGCATTAAATGTTTAGTAAATTGTTAAGATATTTTTGAAACTACAGTGTCATAACCATATATTTAAAAACCTCATTAGCATGACTAGTGGGGGAAATCAGTTTTGAATTTTGATTCCTTCTCTGACTGAAGTGTTGAGGTGTGTGCCAGTAGAAGAAGAAAAAGAATGGGTTCCCATATATCTGAGCTAGCTAGCCTTGTCATGTGACTTCTCATAAACCTCTGGCTATTGAGATTAATATGTTTCGAATGACATAATATAACTGTATATTTTTATGAAATTTGTTTTGAGACTTTCGAAATGAAATTATTTGGATTAAAATTTTATAAGTCATATTTTGAATTTATATCTCATGTTCAGTTTAATTTTTGAATAATTATGATTTAAATTTTGCATAAATATTATTTTAGTATGTTGTACACCACTGAGTCATAGTACTCAGCGATGGCTGTTATTGCTGTAGCAGATTTAGAGACTAGAGGAGCAGTAAAGTGAGCTACTGAGGATTGTGGAGCCACCTTCCCTGAAGTTTATCTGGTATATTTTATACCATGATTGTAAAAAATATTTTGATGTATGTAATGCATATAAATGTAGAAAATAGTCATGAGCAGTTGTATAAAGCTTGAAATAAATTTTAGTTTGGATTTTTCTAATGTAAATTTTTGGAATGAAGTACATAAATTGTTTTATCTTTAATGAAATATGAATGGAAGTATTTCGTTTTAAATTGAATGATATTACTTAATAGTATTTTGATGATGTTGAATTTTGAAATTTGAGAAATGATGTTGAAATTGGTTGGGATGGATGTGGAATTGAGGAAGTTGATGAGATACATCATTGGAAGTGCTTTTTACAGGTATTTGAAGAACTGTTTTCTCAAAATACAGACGGTACTCTATCGAAATTTTTATAAAATTTGCAGAAAAATAAAATGAGACAAAAATCTTAACTAGTCTTCAAATTCTAATTAAATATTTTGATACCTATTAGAAAATGCTCACCACTTATAAAAAGTAAGAAAATTGTTTTAAAATCCCTTGTAGGGTACTTAATGAGTTATCGGTAGGTGAAGTTCGGTAGTTCATTAGGTATTCTACAGGATCATGTTATGCCTTACAGAGGGATAAGGTGTGACATGTTTTAGTGGTATCAGAGCAAACTTTTGAAGTATGTTTTAACTTATGAATTTGTGTCTTTTCTTTGCTAAGTACAACTGTTCAATTCCCTTATTTGTTACATACAGTGCATTACATCATAAATATGAACTAACGGAGGGAAATCTCCATGCGTTATTTGTTCAGGAGATATCCTACTCCAGATTGATATGGAAGAAGGGGATCGCTCTGTTGAGCAATCTGTTGAAGCTGAGGCATAAGGGGAAGCCCCAGCTTTACAAAATGTCAGTGGGTCAGTGGCACCAGCCCCACAAATGGTGCAGTTTCTTGTACAGTTCGCATAGCAGATGGTGGCAATGTTTCAACAAATGGCAGGGGGTATGCCTTCTCAAGCTCCACCCCAGACTACTGTGGTGCAACCTCAAGCTCCAGTTAGATAGTATGACAAGTTGTTGAAGTATAAGGCTACAGAATTTAAGGGTACAGTAGACCCACTAGAGGTAGAGCAAAGACTGGAAAGAATAGATAGAGTGTTCAAGAAGCTGCACTGCCAAGATGAACTAAAATTCGAGTACTCAGTATCGCTACTATAAGGGGATGCGTATGATTGGTGGAAGACCATCCCCAACAACTTGGTTGAACCACCAGTACTGACCTGGGATGACTTCATTAGAGAGTTTAGACAGAAATACGTCCCAGATGCATATGTGAATTAGAAACTACAAGAATTTCTGAGTTTGAAACAAGGCAACAGAATAGTGGCAGAATATGAGAGGGAGTTCTCCCACTTAAGCTACTATGCTGGGAGTCTCCTTTCTACCAGTAAGGAAAGGTGCAAGAGATTTGAGACGGGTTTGAAGCCCGGCCTATGGATGCAAGTAGTGGGATTCAGACACAATAATTTCTCAGAGCTCATTTCTCAAGCACTTGAGTTGGAAAGAATTGAATCAGAAGCGACCCTAGCAAAAGAAAAATCAGAGAAAGCTGAAAAATCAGAGAAAGACAAGGGGGAAAAGTCAGTAGAGCAAAGTCCTAATGGTACCTTTAGAAAGAAGAAGAAATTTGGGGGACCTAGCAGAGGTCGAGGTGGAAGGTTTGGAAGGGGCAGATTCTCTAGACAGAGACCCCCTAGGTCTGGTCAGTAGTCGAGCAGGGGTTCATACCCTCCCCGCCCCTGTGAGACTTATGGCAAGATTCATGGGGGAGAATGCTATTGGGCAACAGGAGCCTATTTTAACTATGGAGGCAAGGGTCATATTGCAAAAGATTGCACTAGTGCTCCTAGATTCGGTCCAGCTCCTACGACTGCAGAAGGATCTATTCAGAGTCCTGCTCCCAGAGGTTCATAACCGATTGGCAGAGGAAGAGGCAGAAATAGAGGCAATGCTTCGGGCAGTTATGGTACTATTGGTCAGTCAGCACAAGGAAGTGCTTCAACCAGGGTTTATATAATGAGACAGCGATAAGAGGCTGAGACTTTTGATATTGTAGCCGGTACATTCTCTATCTCTGATCAAGATGTATTTGTACTGTTTGATCCGGGTTCAACCCACTCATATGTTAGTGCTAGCATAGTCAGTTCACTTGCTATTCCATGTGTCCAAATGGGTTAGCTGTCCTTAATTGGAGGCCACCCAAAAATATCATGGAGATTCGCAGTTTTCTTGGTTTAGCTGGATACTACCATCGATTTGTGAAGGGATTTTCTATGTTAGCATCCCCATTGACTAAACTACTTCGAAAAGATGTGAAATTTCAGTGGACAGATAAATGCCAGTAGAGTTTTGATGAATTGAAGAGATGTTTGACTGAGGCTCCAGTCCTGACTTTACCTACTCCGGGTAAAGAATAAACAGTTTACAGTGATGCTTCTCATAATGGGTTAGGCTGTGTATTGATGCAAGATCAAAATGTAATTGCCTATGCATCATGCCAGCTAAAACCGCATGAGAGGAATTATCCGACACATGACTTGGAGCTTGCAGCTATTGTGTTTGCTCTTAAGATTTGGAGACACTATTTGTATAGGGAGAAGTGCTACATCTATACAGATCATAAGAGTTTGAAGCATCTAGACACCCAGAAGTAGTTAAATTTGAGAAAGAGGAGATGGTTAGAGTTGATAAAAGACTATGATTGTCTGATAGACTATCAGCCAGGGAAAGTTAATGTTATGGTTGATGCCTTAAGTCGCAAGACTATGGCAAGTCTACGAGTTACTCTTTTGTCTATGGTACATGAGTTGAGATCATTACATGCCAGCTTAGAGATTAATGATGAGGGGCAGACAACAGTCGCATGGCATGTATAGCCAGTATTGATTGATCAGATAAGAATGGCTGCTCCGAATGATCAGAAGTATGAGAAGATGTTGGAAGAAGTCGGGCAGGGCAAGAAACCAGAATTCTTAATAAGAGATGATGGCATACTGTTACACCAGGGCAGAATATGTGTTCCTAATGATGTTGATTTGAGAAAGATCATTTTGAAGGAAGCACATGAGTCTCCTTTTACCATGCACCCTGGTGGCACAAAAATGTGTAAAGGGCTAAAGGAGCATTACTGGTGGATGGGTATGAAAAGAAATGTGGCAGAGTTTGTTTCCAAATGCCTAACTTGTCAGCAAGTGAAGGCAGAGCATCAAGTACCCGCTGGGTTGTTACATCCACTACCAGTACCAAAATGGAAATGGGAGAGAATAACGATGGATTTTGTGATGGGACTTCCGAGGACATAGAAGAGTCATGATGCAGTTTGGGTCATTATTGACAGACTAACCAAGTGCGCTCATTTTCTGCCAGTTCGGATGGACTACAGTTTAGAGAGGTTGGCCAAGTTGTACATTGATGAGATAGTAAGACTGCATGGAGTGCCAGTATCCATCATATCAGACAGAGATCCTAGGTTCACTTTTAAATTCTACGGTAGTCTTCAAAGAGCCCTAGGAACTAGATTGAACTTCAGTACGGCATTCCACCCACAGACAGATGGCCAGTCTGAAAGGGTAATTTAGATCTTGGAGGACATGCTGCGAGCTTGTGTGATTGAGTTTGAGGGCAGTTGGGAGACACACTTGCCTTTGATTGAGTTTGCTTGCAATAACAGCTACCAATCAAGCATTGGGATACCTCCATATAAAGCTTTGTATGGCAAAAAATGTAGAACTCCCCTGTGTTGGGATGAAATAGGTGAAAGGAAGATGATTGGGCCCGAAATTGTTCAGCAAACTGAAGAGAAGATCAGGTTGATCAGAGATCGACTTAAGACTGCATCAGACCGTTAGAAGTCCTATATTGATATGAAGAGAAGGGATATTGAGTATGCACTGGGTGACAAAGTATTCCTCAAGGTTTTCCCTTGGAAGAAAATTATGAGATTTGGCTGAAAGGGGAAACTAAGTCCTCGTTTCATTGGGTCATATGAGGTTCTGGAGAGAGTGGGTCCTTTGGCATATCGTTTGGCATTACCTCCAGAGTTAGAAAAGATACATAATGTCTTCCATGTGTCTATGTTGAGGAGGTATCGATCAGACCCATCTCATGTACTATCGATAGAAGAAATTGATGTAAATCCAGACCTCACATATGAGGAAGAACCCATAGAGATTCTGGCTTATGAGGTGAAGTAGCTACGGAATAAGCAGATACCGTTAGTGAAAGTGCTGTGAAAGCATCATTCGGGCCAAGAAGCTACTTGGGAACGAGAGGAGGACATGAGGAGACAGCACCCACAGCTGTTAGAGACTGATACAAGGTAAAATTTTGAGACGAAATTTATTTTAAGGGGGGGGGGGGGGAATTATAACACTCCTATTTGTATAGCCTGGTATATTTAACTATTCCGGTGACCGGTGTCAGTCCGGATAATTTAGGGGATTAGAACCACACTTAAGACAACTAGATAAGCCCTGAACATAAATAATTAGTAATTGTCAATTAGTTAAGTATAAATAAGAAAAACAGAATACAAGAAGTTAAATGAGCCGAGAGTCGAAGCGATGGGTGACCTTCTCGGGAAGGACTACGAGGTCAATTTAAACTCAAATTTTGAATCGTAAAATATGACGCCGTGGTCCTTAGGAATATTGCAAACACAGTGGAAAAGAGAAAATCACGAAAAAAGGAATTGTTAAGCCGGCCAAATAATTAGGTCAGAGATCCAAAAGAAATATTGAATTATTTGCAAACCGGATCGAACCGGCGAGGGGCAGTTTGGTCAATTGACCCCTAGAGATGATTCCTGACCTAACTGTCAAATAAAATTGGAGAAAAGAAAATTTTGGAGTCGGTAATTAAATTAAAGAACTGAAGAAAAATAAATGAAAGAAAAAAAGAGAGGAAAAAGAAAAAGTAAAAAAGTGATTACATCATGCATGACATCATGCATGATGTAATAAATCTTATAATTAAAATTTTAATTTTTTTGGATAATTTTTGGTGTTACTAAAGATTAAAAATGCATAAAAAAAAAAAAAAAAACTAACTAAAGTCTTCTTCTTCCCAAAACAAGCCGGCTCACTCTCTCTTACCTCTCCCTCTCCAAAACCTCTATGGAAGCTCACTTTTGAGCTTGAAGACAACCAAATCCCATCATAGAAAATTTAATTACCATAACTAAACTTTGTTTGGGCAACTAGAAAAGAAGGTTCAAGGAGAAAGAAAGAAGAAAGGAAGAAGTTTGAAGAGGAAAAAATTCTACATAAAGGTTAGTAATATAAACTTGAAGTTCTAGTTGATTTAATTGTGTTGGTAGTTGAATAAACCTAGAAATATACTTAAAATGAAATGAAAAGAACTTTGAAGGACTATATGTAAATTTCAGCCAGCCATAGTTGTATGAGAGTATGTTGTGTTTTGAATGAATTAAAAGTGTATGTAAGCTTGAATGAGTTGAGAAATGGTGTTGGTATGCTTGGAATCAATTAAATGTGACAAATCAAGTGAATTAGGGTTTGAACCTAGGGTTTTGGAAGACAAAAATTGGAGAATTGGTCAAATGGTGTATTTGACCTTGTTTGAGTTGAAAAATGGTCATATGTGACCAATTGTGGCATGTTGGAAGTGTTAGAATTAGGTTTAAATTTAGATTGCTTAGGGACATTCTACAAGCAGTAGGACCAAGGTCACTTTCAGGGACTAAAACTGAAAATTTACCAACCCAATTGATGTGAGGCCAATTGGGAATAAAACTAGACACAAAATGGCACTTTTTTTATTTAGGGATCATGCCCAGAAAGTGACTAAAACCTAGTGAACAAATTGACCAAATCCGGACTTAGGTATTCTGCCCTGTACAAAAATGACCAAATGAACAGTGTTTGTTCATTTGTCCATAACATGGGCTCGGCAAGTCAAAATGACTTGAAATGTTACCAGTAGAAAGCTAAGATATATACCTACAACGTTCATGAAGAACACAAGTCCAAATTATGCCCTTAACTAAGTCATTTAGCCACCCAAAATTAGTGACCTAAAACTACCAGAACCAAATTGGTGCCTAGAAAATCTGGATTAGGCCAATCCGGCCAACCATGTTCAAATGGCTATAACTTGAGCTACAAAACTCCAATCGGAGTGATTCAAAAGGAGAATAAAGCTAAGACAATAAGAAACAATTTCTATGAAGAAAACTTAGCCAAATTCTAACAGCAATATGACCAATGGAATAGTGCAATATAGGGGACCAAAACTAAAAATTTGTAATTTTGCCTAAAGGACTTAAAATTTGAGAAAACAACCAAAACCAACAAATTTAGTAACCAAAATATAGTATGTGGGTGAAATTGGAATTCCCATACCTATTAAGCATTAGAAAGTCAACAAATTGACTTGAATATTATAGTGAATAGAAACCCCGAAAAACAAATTTTAAAGAACGCCAAGTTTAGCATATTAAAGCTAGGTAAAAGTAAATTTGAAATTATTTTTGGATTTATGATAAGTTATGACATTGAAACACTGTGAAACTGTGTGTTTCAGTGGAAAAGAATATTGGGAAAGAACCCGAGGGATCGAGTCAAGGCCAAGAGGCGACTCGTATAAGGTTTGTGCACAACATAGAATTTCTGTAAATTTTCTTCTGCACATTGTTTTGAATGAATTGAAATATTTATTATGCTTTTGATTAAATTGTTAAAAGTTTATTTGTATATATTTGGAATGGCATTAAATGTTTAGTAAATTATTAAGATAGTTTTGAAACCACAGTGTCATAACCATATATTTGAATTCCTCATTAGCATGATTAATGGGGGAAATCAGTTTCAAATTTTAATTCCTTCTCTGGCTGAAGTGTTGAGGTGTGTGCCAGTAGAAGAAGAAAACGAATGGGTTCCCATATATCTGAGCTAGCTAGCCTTGTGATGTGACTTCTCATAAGCCTCTGGCTATTGAGATTAATATGTTTCAAATGGCATGATATAACTGTGTTTTTATGAAATTTATTTTGAGACTTTCGAAATGAAATTGTTTGGATTAAAATTTCATAAGTCATATTTTGAATCTATATCTCATGTTCAGTTTAATTTTTGAATAAATATGATTTAAATTATGCATAAATATTATTTTAGTATGTTGTACACCACTGAGTCATAGTACTCAGCGATGGCTGTTATTGCTATCGTAGATTTAGAGACTAAAGGAGTAGTAGAGTGAGCTGCTGAGGATTGTGGAGCCACCTTCCCTGAAGTTTATCGGGTATATTTTATACCCTGATTGTAAAAATTATTTTGATGTATGTAATGTATGTAAATATAGAAAATAGTCATGAGCAGTTGTATAAAGCTTGAAATAAATTTTAGTTTAGATTTTTCTAATGTAAATTTTTAGAATGAAGTGTTTAAATTGTTTTATCTTTAATGAAATATGAATGGAAGTATTTTGTTTTAAATGGAATGATATAACTTAATAGTATTTTGATGATGTTGAATTTTGAAATTTGAGAAATGATGTTGAAATTGGTTGGGATGGATGTGGAATTGAGGAAGTTGATGAGATACATCATTGAAAGTGCTTTTTACAGGTATTTGAAGAATTGTTTTCTCAAAATACAGACAGTACTATGCCGAAATTTTTATAAAATTTACAGAAAAATAAAATGAGACAAAAATCTTAACTAGTTTTCAAACTCTAATTAAATGTTTTGATACCTATTAGAAAATGCTCACCACTTATAAAAAGTAAGAAAATTGTTTTAAAATCCCTCGTAGGGTACTTAATGAGTTATCGATAGGTGAAGTTCGGTAGTTTATTAGGTATTCTACGGGATCATGTTATGCTTTACAGAGGGGTAAGGTGTGACAAGGCTACTTGGGAACGAGAAGAGGACATGAGGAAACAGCACCCACAGCTGTTCAGAGACTTATACCAGGTAAAATTTCGAGATAAAATTTATTTTAAGGGGGGGTGGGGGGGAGGGGGGGAGAATTGTAACACCCATATATGCATAGCCTAGTATATTACACTGTTCTAGTGATCGGTGTCTGTCCGAACAATTAAGGGGATTAGAATCACATATAAGACACCTAGAAAAGCCCTGAATGAAAATTAATATTGATTGCTAGATAGTTAAGTATAAATAAGAAAAACAAAGCATAAAAAGTTAAATGAGCTGATGGTCACAGCGATGGGTGACCTTCCGGGAAGTGACTGCGAGGTCAGTCCTAACCCTAATTTTGAATGGGAAATTGTGACGCTGCAGTCCTAAGGACTATTGTGAACCTATTGGAAAAGAGAAAATCATAGAAAAGAGTTGATAAGTAGGTCAAATAATTAGGTTAGGATGAAAGAAATACCAAATTATTTGCAAATTGGGTCAAACTGGCGAGGGGCAAATTGGTCAATTCACTCCTAGAGGTGACTCCTGACCTAACTGTCTAATAAAATTGGAGAAATGAAAATTTCATAATAGAGAATTAAATTAAAGAAAAATGGAAATATGGGGGAAATAAAAAAAAAAAGAAGAAAAAGTAAATTTTTACATCATCAAAGTGACCTAAATATGACATCATAAAATAAATTGTAATTATTCTAAATTTTTGACCAAGTCAAATTAAGTTTAATTAAACATAAAAACATAAAAATTAAAAGGAAAATTCACTTCTTCTTCACCCACCAATTTCGGCCAAACCACCTCTCATCACTGCCACCTCCATCACCTTCCTCCATTAAAGCTTGATTCAAGCTTTTAATTCCATAAGTTAACCCTAATTTCCCCAAAATTACCCCCATAAACTTTGCTAGTCCAACTAGAAAAGAAGATTGACGGAGAAGAAGAAAGGAGAAAGTGAAAGAATTGGTGGATTGTAAATCAAAGAATTGAGGTTAGTGTTATTTCTTCATTATCTCTTCGAATTTATGTTTAAGTAGCTAAGTTACACTTGGAATTAACAAATAATTGAAACAAATCAAGTGTGTGGGATTCTTGTGAATTTCAGCCAACATAAAGGAGGATTGAAATTTCTTAAATTTGATGAAATTGAAGGGTTAATTGAGTTGAATTAAGTATGTAGATTAAGAATATACACTTTGATTTCATTAATTGAATGAAATTAATAAATTAGGGTTCTTGAGTTCTTGAAATTGGGAGAAAAATTGTAGGGAATGGTCAATTGATGCTAATGACCTTAATTGAGGTTAAAAATGGTCAATTGTGGCCAATTGAGATGTGTTTGAATGATTGGAAACAAAGTGCAATTTAGATTGGTTAGGGGTCCCAATCTGGCAGTTTGACCTAGGTCCCTTTTAGGGATCAAAATTGAAATTTTACAAACCCAATTGGTGTGAGGCCAATTGGTAATGAAATTAGACAGATAAAGACACAATTTTCATTAAGAGACCATGCCCAGAAAATGACATTAAGATAGTGAACAATTAGGTTAAATCCGGGTATTATGCACTGCCACTGTACAGAAATGACCAAATGAACAGTGTTTATTCATTTGGCCATAACTTGGTCTAGGCAGGTCCAAATGACCTGATTTTTGTGGCATTAGAAAGCTATGACATAGTACTACAACTTTCATGAAGAACATTAGCCCAAATTCTGCCCATAACCAAGTGAAATTACCAACCAAATTTGGTCTCTTAAAATTGCCAAACCTAAAAGTTACCTAGAATTCTGGGTTGGACCTAATCCGGCTATCCTTAGAAAAATGACTATATCTTGGGCTACAAAACTCCAAATGGAGTGATTCAAAAAGGAAATTAAAGATAAGACAATAAGGAACAACTTTGATGAAGAACACTTAGCTAAATTTCCACAGTAACTAGAATAATGGAATAGTGTAAAACAAGGGGGCCAAAACTGAAAAATTGAAAATTCTCTTAGGAGACTTAGAATTTTAAATGGCAACCAAGACTAACAAATTTGACACTCAAATGTGGTATGTGGGTGTAATTCAAATTTACATGCCTATTAAGCATGAGAAAGTCAATATTTTAACTTGAATAGTACCATGAATAGTAACCCCAAAATGCAAATTTCAAAAAACGTTAATTTAAGCATATTAGGGCTATAATTTAGTAGACATGAATTTATTTATTGGCTTTATTGTAAGTTATGATATTGAAACACTGTAAATCGTGTGTTTCAGTTGAAAAGGCTACTGAGAAAAGAAAGGAAACATCTAGTCAAGGCCAAGAGGTGACTCGTACGAGGTTTGTGCACAACATATGGTCTCTTTTTAAATTTTCTTTTGCAAATTGTGTTGAAGAAATTATGACAATTAAATTGTGACTTTATTTGTACTGAAAATTGGATTGAAAAGAAAAATGTGTTATTGACTTAAAATATTGAGAAAATAAACTATATGTGAATTATTAACATTTGAATGTTTAGAAAACTGTTTAAATGGTTTGAAACCACAGTGTCATGACCAAATGTCTGAATGCCTCACTAGCCTGACTAGTGGGAGGAATTAGTTTTGTATTCCTTCTCCGGCAGAAGTGTTGAGGTGTATGCCAGTAGAGGAAGAAATTTGAATGGGTACCCATAGATTTGAGCTAGTTAGCCTTGGTATTCTTCATAAGTCTCTGGCTATTGAGATGAAAAATATATTAATGGCATGATATGACTGTGTGTTTTTATAAAAATTATTTTATGACTTCTGAAGTGAAAAATTTCTTTGACCAAAATTTTAAATTATGTTTTGTATCTGTTTATTAATTTCAGTACCGCATTTGGATTAATTGTGATTTAATATATGCATAACTTAGTATTTTTGTTATGTTGTGCACCATTGAGTAATTATACTTAGCAATAGCTTTTCGTTGCTATCGCAGGTAGAGATATTGGTAAAGCAGCCGAGTAAGCTGTTAAGGACCATAGTACTACCTTTGGATTTTTGTCGGGTATTAATTTATACCCCTTTCGTGCATATTTATTTTGATGTATAGGACTGTATGTATGCTTTGTAATTTAGTCTTGAGCAGTTATACAGTAACTTGTAATAATACTAGTTTGGATTTTCTATTTGTAAATTAAAACCAGTGAATGCAAATAAATTTTTCCTTAATGTAATGTGTATGAAATTATTTAATGTTATTTTTGAAAATATTTGAGCTAAGAATTGTAAACTATGAAATTTTGAATGTAATTGTGGAAGTTGAGTAAATTGTATTGATTTGAGTGTGTTGGAGGTTGGATTTGATAAAGTGAATTATTGGAAGTGTTTTTCTACAGGTCAAAAATTTTAGTTTTTCTCAATTACAGTCGGCACTCTACCAAAATTTCTACAAAATTTGCAGAAAAATAAAAATGGTCAAATTTTCTACCTAATAGTTAAACTTCAATTAAAAGTTTTAATACTTGTTAAAAGTGCTCGCCACCTACAAAAAGAGATAAAATTGTTTTAAAATCCCTTGTAGTGTATTTAATGGGTTATCGATAGGCGAAGTTCAGTAATTCATTAAGTATATTACGGGATCATGTTATACCTTATAGAGGGGTAAGGTGTGACAGGTATAAATAATACCCATACTAAAAATCAGTGCAGTCCTTGCCAATTCAGTAGCTCACTCTGCTGCTTTTTCCTTTTCCCTATCTGCGACAGCAAAAGAAGCTATCGCTGAGTATAATTACTCAGTGGTGTACAATAAAAATTTAAAATGCGGTACGTAGAACATTCATTGACAAATCACAATCTAAATATTTCACATTCTCAT
Source organism: Hevea brasiliensis (assembly GCF_030052815.1). Taxonomy (NCBI): domain Eukaryota; kingdom Viridiplantae; phylum Streptophyta; class Magnoliopsida; order Malpighiales; family Euphorbiaceae; genus Hevea; species Hevea brasiliensis. The sequence goes on along the minus strand of NC_079497.1, from coordinate 83,832,602 downwards.
TTCACAAATTTCAAAGCTCATTATAACACAAATTTAGTCAAACAATTTAATAAACACAATGTTGCCAATCCATACACAACTTAAGTCATGTCACAAAATTTTCGATCAATGCTGTGTTGTACACCACGATAAAGTAATCTACAACCTCACTAATTGAAATCAATGACGGAGGTGGCTAGCTAGATAATGAGTATTCATCTGATCTCGAGCTCAACTAGTAAGCCAGATAGGGAGGAAAATAATCGATCTCAACCCCATAAATGGAGGAGGAATAATATGGTACTGTCATGCTAAGTGTCATTCCAAAATCAATTTAAAACCATTTATTCAAATATTTCATACAAATCACACTAAATTTCCAAAGTCAATTTTTCATTCATAAAATGGCAACACAATATTTCTTGAACTCGTAAGCAACACAGGAATTTCATATTACATACCAAATCAATTTTTCAATGATAAAATACTTAAATAAGATTTATTATGGACAAACCTGATGTGAGTCGCCTCTAGGCCTTGACTCAATGTTCCTTATCTTTTCCCAAGTCTTTTTCAACTGAAACACATAAATTACAATGTTTTAGTATCATAACTCATAATAATTCTAACAATTTATTACATATTTATTTAATTGTAACCCTACATAGGCTTAAAACCGTATTCTCTAAACTATGCATTTTGAGGTTACTATTCATGGTACTATTTAAGTCAAATTACACCCACAAATCTCATTTTGACTGCCTAAGTTGTTGGCTTTGGTTGCCATTTAAAATTCTAAGTCTCCTAAGAGAATTTTTAATTTTTCAGTTTTGGTCCCCTATATTGCACTATTTCATTGGTTTGGTTACTGTGGAAATTTGACTAAGTCTCCTTCATTAAAGTTGTTCCTTATTATCCTATCTTTAATTCCCTTTTTGAATCACTCCATTTGGAGTTTTGTAGCCCAAGATATGGTCTTTTTTCTAAGGCTGGTCGGATTAGTTCAAACCCAGAATTCTGGGCACTTTCTTGGTTCTGGCAGTTTTGGTATGCTAATTGCAGCTCACTTTTTGGATGAGTTATGGTTAGAATTTGGGTTTGTGTTCTTCATAAAAGCTGTAGGGCTATGTCTCAGCTTTCCATCGGTATAAAATTCAGGTCATTTTGACCTTCCTACAACAATTTATGGCTAAATGAATAAACATTATTCATTTGGTCATTTTGGCACAATGGCAATGCACATTACCCAGATTTGATCTAATTTTTCACTACCTTAATGTCATTTTTTGGGAATGGTTTCTGCATGAAAATTGTGTCATTATGTGTCTACTTTCATATCCAATTGGCCTCACACCAATTGGGTTGGCAAAATTTCAGTTTTCGTCCCTGAAAGAGACCTATGTCATACTGCCTAAAATTGACCCTTCTCCAATCCGAATTGCTTTGCACTTCTAATCACTCCAACACATCTCAATTGGTCACAATTGACCATTTCTAACCTCAATTAGGGTCAATTGCATCAATTGACCATTTCCTTCAATTTTTCCCCTAAATTCAAGAGGCTCAAGAACCCTAATTTTATAATTGTGTAATTTAGTACAAATAAAGTATCTCACTGTGTTCTACATAATTATACTTCTATATCACTTTAATTTCATCAAACTCAAACAATTTTAACTCCCATATAGGCTAGCCAAAATTCACAATAAGTCGCACAAGTTTGTTTTGTTTCTATTTTCCGTAATTTCTAAGATTATTCAACTATAAACACAACAATTTAACTAGAAATTTCAAGTTTAGCTTACTAACCTTTCTTTGAATTTCAATTCGTCAATTGCTTCACTTTTCTCTTTTCTTTTCTTGATCAAGCTTCTTTTCAAGTTTCCAAAGTAAGGTTTAATAAAAAAAATAAAGGGGGAATTTATGGGAATTTTGGGGTTAAGAAAGCTTGGTTTTAAGTTTTAATGGTGGAGTTTAGAGAGAGATGAGAGAGGAAGTGAGGGACAGCAAAATGGGTAAGGAAGATGACCATTTTTTTCTTTTTAATTTTTAACTCTTTTATGCCATAATTGACTTAGACAAATGTCATTTACTTAATTATTCTTTTATTGCATCATGCATCACGTCATTTGATGATGTAATAATTCTATTTCCATTCTCTTTTTCTTTTTCTTTAGTTTTTCCATAGTTCATTAATTTAATTCTATATTCTGAAATTTTCATTTCTCTAATTTTATTGGACAGTTAGGTCGTGAGTCACCTCTAGGGGTGAATTGACCAATTTGCCCCTCGCCGGTCTGATCTGATTTACAAATAATTTGGTATTTCTTTCGGAATCCTGACTTAGTTATTTGACCTACTTGTCAACTCTTTTCTGTGATTTTATCTTTTCCAGTAGGTTCGCACCACTTCTTAGGACTGAGGTGTCACAATTTATCATTCGAAATCAGGGTTAGAACTGACCTCGCAGTCACTTCCCAGCAAGGTCACCCATTGATGTGACCCCCAACTCATTTAACCTTTTATGCTTTGTTTTTCATATTTCTACTTGACCTTCTGGTAATTACTATTTATTCTTATTCAGGGCTTTTCTAAGTAACTTAAACTTAGTTCTAATTCTCTTAATTGTCCAGACCGACACTGGTCATCGGAACAGTGAAATATATCAGGCTATGCATATAGGGGTGTTACACATTATCCCTACATAAGGCATGACATGATCACGTAACATATCCAATGAATTACCGAACTTTGCCTACTGATAATCCATTAAATATATTACAAGGGATTTTAAACAATTTCAATCCCTTTTAAAGTGAAAATAAATGATAAATAACCGTTAAAAAACTTTTTATTGGGGCTTATATCATAAGGATAACTTTTGATCTTTTCAGAATTTCTAAGATTTTTATAGAAATTTTGACAGAGTTCCGTCTATAAATTGAGAAAACAGTTCTTTAAAACTTGTTAAAAATGCTCCCACTATACATCTTAACCACAACTCCAATAATTTCAACACAATTCAATCTCATCAACTCAATTAGAGGTAGCAACTCATTATTTGAAAAATTCAAAAAGAACTTAGGTATTTCATTAATAAGAAATAATAGGTTTACTGATCAAAAATAAAATTCCAAAATATTTATACAACTGCTCAAGTCTATTATGTACATACACATAGATACATATACATTAAAAGAAAATTTATAAGGGTATAATCTATATACCCGATAATGACTCCAAAATATTGATCACCCCACGTCACAAGCAGCCTACTCTACTGCTTTATCTGTTTCTTTACCTACGACAGCATAAACAAGCTATTGCTGAGCCAAAGACTCAGTGGTGTACAACTTAAGAAAATAATAATTTACACATTAACATAATCACAATTTTTTAATTTAAATCAATTGAAATATTAACACTTATAAAATCATGATTTATTTTTAAAGCTAGAAAATTTCTTAAATAAACCAAATTTTATTCCATAAATCATAGAACAAAAATTCTGAAAAGTCACACAGTTTTGATCATGACATGTTTATCCAATTCGTCCCAATAACCAAAGGCTAATGGGGAATGCAAAGGCTAGCTAGCACATATATATATGGTACTCATTTAATTCGTCCTCAACTGGCACACACCTCAATACTTCAGCCAGAGAGGGAATACAATCCAAATCGTCCCACTAGGCAACCTGGTGAGGAATTCAAACATATAGTCATGATGACTGTGGTTTCAAACCATTTCAATAATTTTCTAAGCATCAAAATATTCATCGATTCACATTCTTATTTCATTCAAATAATTTCCCAAAATTGGGCTAGCAACATATAATTTTTGTCAATCAAAGTATTTAATAATATAATAAAGACCATAAACTATTTTCACAACTCATTCAATGCCAAATTCAATTTGAAAAACAAAAGAGAGTTAATTATTGTGCGCAAACCTTTTTAACTAGTCTTGACTTGATCTAACCTTTCCTCCTTCCTTGGATGGCTCCTTACCAACTGAAACACATAATTAAAGTGTTTCAATGTCCATCCAAATTATTTCTACTAATTAACCCAACAATTGAATTTTGTATACTTAATTTCACTTATAAATTCTCATAACGATTGAGTTCTTTGCATTTGATATTATTATAATTACTATTCACATTACTGTTCATTCAAAATATTGACTTTTTCATAATTAATAGGTATAAAATTTCTAAACAAATGGTCCTACCACATTTTGGATCACAATTTTGTTGGCATTGGTTGTTAATTGCAATTCAAGCCTTCCTAAGAGAAATTTCAAAATTTCAATTTTTGTCTCTAATGTTTACTGTTCCATTGGACCAATCTACAGTGAAAATTTGGATAAACTTTCTCCATCAAAGTTGTTTGTTTATGTCTCTACTTTAATTCTCTTTTTAAATCAATCTATTTGGAGTTTTGTAGCTCAAGTTATGATATTTTTACTATAAGTGGTCAGATTGGTCCATTTCCAAATTCTCTGGGCAAATTTGGTTCTGGCAATTTTGATGACCTAATTTTGGTTAGTAATTTGATTAGGTTATTGTCAGAATTTGGGTTATTGGTCTTCATGAAAGTTGTTCTGCTATGTCTAAGATTTATAATGGTTCAAAATCAGGTCATTTAGACATCTCTACACAAAGTTATGACCATTTGAACATGTACTATTCATTTGGTCAATTCTGCCCAAAATTAGGGCACCAATTTCGGATTTAACCTAATTTTAGACCAAATTGTGGTCAGTTTTTAGGCAAAGTTTCTCATATAAAATGTAGCATTATGACCTTAATTTCATTTCCAATTGGCCTCACACCAATTGAAGCAACACACTTCAACTTATGGCTATTTAAACTTGCTGGACTCATTGGTCCAGAATTCAGCAACTTAACCTACATCCCTTATTTCAATTCTATATAACAAGATCTCAATTCTAAGCACACAAAATGACCAAAATTGAGCATTATACACATCAATTGGTTAAAAATTTTCAAAAATCCCTATTTTCATTCAAAACCCTAATCACCATAAACTATAATTTTCCAATTCCCTAATTCATGCAAATTCAAGTATACTACTTACTTATTCTTACTCATTTAAGCTTAAATACATGTTTAATTGGATTTAAACATAACAAAGCTTCACTACACCATGGCTAGCCAAAAATTCATCTCTCCCCAACATGCATGATTTTTCATGTTTCTTCATATAAATTCATCAATTTCAACTTAAATTCATGCATATATAATGAATTTGAACTAATAATACACTTACCTCTATGAAGCCTTTTCCAAACTTCACTTCCTTTCAATATTTATTGAGTTTCTTCCTTTTTATCTTCAAATCAAGATGCAAGAACAAGCTTTTCTTCAATTAAGTATGAAATTTAATGGAAGAAACTAGGGTTTTAAAAGCTTGCTAGGTTCATCAATGGTGGAATTTTTGAGAGAGAATGAGAGAGAGAGAGGGATGGCACTTGGGTAGAAGAAGACCAACTTTTTGTTTTCTTTTTAATTTGTAACTATCCCATTTATGCTTATCCAAAATAATTAAATTAAATTATAAATTATTATCGTGTCATGCCTACATAAGGATGATGTCATAATCACTTTAATTTTTGAATTTTCTTTTCTTTTGTTCTTTTTTTCCATACACCCCTTTACTTTTAATCTATTTTTAATAATTTTAATTTCCTACATTTTAATAGACATTTAGACCAAAAGTTACCTCTAAGGGTGAATTGACCAAATTTGTGACACCCCTTACCCGTCTACAGTGTAGCCGAGCAAGATATGCCACACAGTGTACCGGAACATCCTATTTTAATTCAATCATTTTTATTCTTCCTAATTTATTATTATTACTTTTTTTTTAGTTATGAAGTATAATTTGTGAAATGTAATTCATTTAAGTCATTTATTGAAATCATAAATTTATTTGAGGTTCCGCAAATTTTATAGAAAATCTGGTAGAGTACCGGCTAAAAATGGAGAAAACAGTTCTTCGGAACCTGAGAAAAACACTTCCAATATGTTTTCAGTCATTCCCAAACTTCATTTCATCAATAATGTCTCAATATTTTTCAACAATATTTTCATTTCTCATTCATTCATTTCACATAATATTCATATACAAGTCATAAATAAATATTCAATGTTCCATTCATAAACACAATTTCCACTATTTACATTAATATCAAAATACATTACATAAGTCTTAATTATACATGAGAAAATAAAAGTTTGATTACAATACCAAAATAAAACCTAGTGTCCTACCAATGTATTGAAGACGATGAGGTGACCCGGACACTATGCAGAGCTGCAGATGATCTCACCCAGTCTGTGGTCTACTGGGCTCTCTATCGGTCTCTCCAGAACCTACGCGTGGCAAAAGCAACGCACTAAGCAATAATGCTTAGTGGTGCCAATAATAGAATAGAAAGAAATAACAGAAAATAAATATGCAGTGCATGTTCTGATGTCTTATGCAGACAATTTTTCGATCATTATTGGTAATCTTATATATTATGTACTTGTTATATTCATAATTTCATTAAATTTATCCACTTTAATTTTTCTGGTTGCCCAAGTAACCTATACTGGACGACTGGACTAGATAAACGGGTAAACTGGCTGTAACACCCTTTGCCCGTCTATAGAATAGCCGAGCAAGGCGTGCTACACGGCATGCCTGAACACCTAGTCTATGAATATCACATTTTCTAAACTCAATTTGATTTTAAGAAGTGTTTATGTGCTATTTATAGCATACTAGTTCTATTTTCACACTTTAATAAAGTCAGTGTTTTAAAATAGTAATAAAAATTTGGCAAGGTGCCGTCTGTATTTTGGACAAACTATCCTTCCAAACCTGTTAAAAACAGTTCAATATGATAATATCAAAATCTCAAATATTTCACAGTCTCTATTTCTCAGTAAAGTCAATAGACTTTTACAGTCATTAAACAGTTCCATAATACAGTCCATAATAATTTAAATATGTACAGAAAATTTCCATGTTATTTAATATGTACAAAATATTACAAACTTTAGAGCTTTCATAACATTACTAAATACAGGGCTGAATTTCAAATATACAACAAAAGTACAAAATACAAGATATCCTAAGTCCTACCATGTATGTAATGCAGTGCAGATGACTCTGGACTCCTGTGCAGATCTGATGTCTCACCCGATCGTAGGTCTGCTGGGCTCCCCAGCTGTGTCTCCAATACCTACGCGTTACAAAAGCAATGCGTTAAGCAATTTTGCTTAGTGGTGCCAAATATAAAGAAATATACACTAAAGTAAAGTAAATAAAGTGTTTACGAATTTTTAGTGGTGCTGTATGTCAGTAGACTGGATTTATTTATTTGAATTTTTAATAGTACTTGGATTACTGCCCGTGTAGCCTATATACTGACCAGACTGGATAAACGGATATACTAGCACTGGGTACCTAGTACCTCGGGCCGTCACACCATCGGTCACAAAGTGTCTCCCGGTGTGCAAATAGAGTGGCTAAAAAGCGATATAGTCAATCTGGCGATAAGCCAAAAATAAATACACAATATGTATAGTCGTAGGCTATTAAAGTCACAGTGTGGCATAATAAGCCGTAAAAACACAGTATGGCATGAAGCCATTTATAGAACAGTTGTCAAAATCCTATTGGCATGCCAACCTATCCATACTAGTCAACTAGGCAAACTAGGGCACATTATAAATTACTTGTTTAATTCTTCAATCTTTGGAGTTTACTAACTATTATATAATTCACAAGTCAATGCATATGTTGACCTTTTTAGGTAATATGGATAAGTTGTTTCTAGCATCAATATGTCAAAATTTATATCTCAATATGCTGCCAATATAGTGCAATTTACCATTTTTCACAAGTTGGCGTTCATTGCCAAAATGCTTCAAGCATCACTGTATGCAAAATGTCAAATTCTCAATTTTTGTGTGCTAGATTGGTCTGGCTTAAAGTCCTATTTCCCTTGGTTTTCAGCTTCTGGTCAAAGAAGAAAAATTGTAGCTCTATGTCTTATTGCATGCGGGGCAAAATTTCAGGTCATTCCGAGTTGTGTAGTGGTCAATTTGCTAAAGCTGGACAGATTGCACTTTTGGTGCAAAATTTGGTAAATTTTTAGGTCACTTTTGGTTCGGCAGTTTTTGTACTTGAACTTGTGCAAGCCATTTGACTTGGTTATGGCCATTTCTGGGCTTGGGTGTCTTCATAAGACTTGTAGATATAAGTCTTAATCATGGTCAAAATTTCAGGTCAATTGGACCTGTTTTGAGTGAGTTATGGCCTAAACACTAATCACGCCCAAATGGTCGGGCTGTGCCTTAAATGCACTAATCCGGATTTGGTCACTTTTTAAGGTCAGTTTCTAGGCAGAATTTTGGCAACATTTCTACATGAAAGTTGGCCTATTTGGTGTCTAGTTTCACCCGATATTGGCGTCATACCAATTGGGTTCACAGTTTGGCACTTATGGCCTAATTTAGGTGCTGCCTTCAATACACAACCTGCACAAAGCACATACACTCCCAATTTGATGTTCCTTCTCCTCCTCATTACTACAATATTCAATCAACAACACTTCTATACATATATTGTACACAATTTCAGCAACAATTCTGGGCAGAATGTTCAAGTGCTCAATGCACACAATTCATCATTAAATTCAACATTCACTTCCACCAAAATTCAACATACTTCAATGTTAATATTACACATATACTTCAACATATTCATACTTCAATATCACTTACACTTGCTGCCCACAATTTAACATTAACATATATCATTAATAACCACATGTTCACACACAAATTCATGCTATTAGGGGCTGCCAAATATGGCAGTTTGCTCAAGGCATCAAGGTTCCATTTCACACCTTTAATCCAAACACTACATGCACATACTTATGCACAAACTTACTACAACTTTCATTTGAATTAATCAACCTTCATTTTCATTCACTAGAAGTAAAAATAACTCAAGCTCAACAAGGGTTCATGGCTGCCGAAAATGGAAAAGTCCATTTCTCACTACTTCTTTCATTTCTCTTCACTAAAACACTCACCTCAACCTAAACACAAGCTTTACTAAAGCAAGGGAGAGGTTTTGGACACTTACAACTTTTGGAGATTATCAAAACTTCACCAAATCTGGTTTTTCTTGTTGCCAATATCTTCCCCAAGGTGAATAGGCAAGCTTTAATGAAGGAAGTAAGTGAAAACTTCACCAAATCTGAGGTCGGCAACGGCCTTCCCAGTGCGGTCACCCATCACTTTGGTGCCAGTTCGTTTAACTTAGTTTCATTTTCTCTCTTTCATTTTTGTTTGATTTTTCTTGTATTTTCTTTTTATTTATTTCATCATTATATGTCTGTTTACTATCACCGAAGTGTAGTTCCAAACATCCTAACTTGCCTGGACTGTTATTTGACTATTGGAACAACTGAACGTACAGAACACGTACAGTGGGGATGTTACACTGGCACTGGGTATCAAGTACCTCGGGCCGTCACACCATCGGTCACATATGTATCTCCCGGTGTGCAACAAAATAACTAATAAGCTGTAATAACATTAGGCACAAGGCTAAGTACCAACACAATGTCATAATGGCTAAAAGCCATGAAGCCACAGAATGACATAATGACATGTGCAGTACTGCTAACTGAACCCTATTGGCATGCCAACCTATCCAAACCAATCTTGCTAGGTGTACTAGGGTATGTTACACTTTTAAACTTTACAATTCTTAAAATTTAAGTTTAGGTGTTACTATTCATTTTATTAGTCAACTAAAATGTTAAATTTTGCATAGACAAGAGGTACATTGGTTCTAATACTCCCAACATACCACATTTTGCACTCTAAAATTGTTAGTATTGGTTGGCAATACCATTTCTAAGCTTAGTGCTAGTTGTTCAAAATTTTTAGATTTCAAGCCTTGTGTTTACTGTTCCATTGGTCATTTTTACAGTAGGAATTTGGTAAAATTGTCTGCATGAAAGTTGTTCCTTATTTTGTCTAGTTAAATTTCCTTTTTTGAATCACTCCATTTGGAGTTTTGTAGCTCAAGTTATGGCCTAAACACCATAACTGGCCGGATTGAACAGAATCCAAAATTCTGGGTAAAACTGGTTCTGCCAGATTTGGTAACCTAAGTTTGGTTGGCAATTTGACTAGATTATGATCAGAATTTGGATTTGTGTTCTTCATGAAAGGTGTAGGTCTATATCTCAACTTTTTTCTGGTAAAATTTTAGGTCAATTGGACCTTTCTACACTGAGTTATAACCAAATGAATAAACACTGTTCATTTGGTCATTTTGCCCAGGCAGAATGCAGGTTACCCGGATTAGGGCAATTTTTAAGTTAACTTGGTTTAGTTTGCTGGGCAGGGTTTCTTTACCAAAGTTGTGCCATTATGTGTCTAGTTTCATGTCCAATTGGCCTTACACCAATTGAACCTCTACAACTCCATTTATAGCTGCCCAAATCTGCTAGACTCACATCTAGACCTGTAGGGCAGCCAAGGCAGCTCACCTAAAATCAAATACCAAGCCACAACTCACTTCATTTCTTCATCATACACAGCCAAATGGTCACTAATTGACCATTCAAACTTTCATTCACCAACACATAAGCAAACCCTAGGTTTCTCCTAAACCCTAACTCCACAATTTCAATTTGTTTCATTTTCATATTTTCTAGTTTAGATTAATGTTGTAACAAAGAATATAAGAGAAAAATTAAACAAAAGTGGCACTAACCTTCACTTAGTCTTCCAAGACTTAAAAACTTGCCTTTCTTCCTTTCAAATTGCTGCCCAAAGCTTGCTCTAGTGGTAGGGATAATTTTTAATGAAGGCAAGTTAGGGTTTTGAGGGGGCTTAAGGTGGGAAAGGAAGCTTGGTTTAAGGGACAACAATGGTGGAGGTGAGAGTGTGGTTCATTGCAGCTAAGAAAATGAAAGAAACTGATTTGTTTTCTTTCATTTTCTGCCCATTTAGTCATTTTAAATGAGTTATTGCCATGTGTCACAATGTGATTGGGTGGGAGGATTTTAATTGCATAAGCATGATGTCAAAAGTCCCATTTTTCTTCTTTTTTTTTCTTCTCTTTCTATTCATTTTCATTTAAATTTTTAGCAATATTTATTCATATTTTAGATCATAATAATTATTTACTTAAATGGACAAGTCGGCCAAAAATCATCTCTAAAGACGAAATGACTAAAATGCCCTCCATTTGGCTTATTGAGCCAAAATCGTCTGTACCGATTTACAAATTTTTCTAAGCATTTTCTTGACATTATAATGCCATAGAAACCTCAATGACTCTTCTCTAGTGTCCCAAAAATTATTTTATGAATTTTTTCCCGGGTCTAAGGCTCCTAGTTGCGAGAACCGTAACTTCCCACTGGGTTATCCATCGCTTGGGCACCGGCTCATTTAACTTGGTTGTATTTTATTTCTAAAATTAATTCTAAATTTTTCTTATTAATATTTGAGTAAATTATGGTTCCTCACTTTAGTTTAAATATTTTTTCGGATGTTCTAGCTGTCCGAACTAACACCGGTCACCGAAACAGTAGAATGTGCGGAGTTGCTACAGGGAGGGTGTTACAAAATTGCTCCTTATCGAGTCTGATCAATTTTTCTAATAGCACTAGGTTGCTTCCTAAATTTTGTATCAATTATTTAAACTTATTCTCTATTCTTTTTTATGGTTTTCACATTACCATTAGCTTCACAATTATCTCTAGGCCTGAGGTGTCATGGGGTCCCACACAAAATTAGGGTAGCAACTGAGTTTGCAGTCACTTCCCAATTCGGTCACCCATCGCCGAGACCTCGGCTCATTTAATCAATTATGCTTTGTTTTTCTTATTTCCATTTCACCTGTATATGATTTCTATTAATTTTTATTTATGGCTTTTCTAGGTGACATAAATATGGTTTTACACATCCTGACTGTCCGGACAGACACTAGTCACTGGAACAGTAAAATGTATAGACCACTTAATATAGGAGTGTTACAAATTAGGCATCCCACTAAATCTTCCAATAGAATGATTAAGTTAATAATGGTGAATTTTGAAAATTGCACCATGGCCCTCCACTGAGGTAATTAGTTTGAGAAATTTTAAACACTTGCATTGTTAGCTATGGTTACATAGGAATGATGCATTTGGTTTAAGAGATTTTCTTGGAAGTAATTGTTAAGCATGAGATGTTGTAAGTATATAAATACTTTAGTGGTCAAGAATGGATATACCTGAGGTCATTAAGGTTCAAATTTACATGCTTACTGACTCAGTGGGCTTAACTTAACTAATACAAGAAAAACTAAGAATGGATGTACTTGAGGTTTTGAGCATTAGGGATCAAATAATTGATTAAGTTTCACATGAGATGTGATGGGCAAAGTGTTGCTCACTTATAGATTGTTATGAGTCCAAGAATGGATGTACCTAAGGATGATTAACAAGTCTATAAGAATTAAATCAGCCACTAGAAATTCAACCCAACTTGAATTTCCAATTCTTACTTTGGAAGTGTAGGATCTGCTAAATTAGTGGGAGAACCAATTAGATTGAAAGGCCATAATCATTTTGATAAATCACTTGATACAATTACTAATTAACCTTGTTATTTTCTGCAGTTGATAATCTGATTAAAATGAGCATACAACAACCACCACCATCCAACGTTCTAGTAGGCATATTAGACCCTAATAGGTTGACTGGACCTAATTTTTCTGATTGGCTAAGAAACTTGAAACTTGTCCTGAATCTGAAATGTATTGGATATGTTTTAGATTCCAAAATTCTTAGTCCTTTTCCTTCAGAGGCTTCACAAAAGGAATTTGACACATTGGACAGATGGAAGGAGCATGATTTAAGAGCAAGGTGCTACATGCTGGCCTCAATGAGCAAAAACAGCATGAGAATATGCTAAGTGCATTTGAAATCCTCATTCACCTATAACAGTTACATGGTGAATATAGCAGGAATTCCAGATATGATATATCGAGGTAGCTATTTCGAATAAGAATGTCAAAGGGACAAAATGTTGGAGATCATGTACATAAGATGATCCGGCTTATATGGCAGCTGGAAAGTCTTAATTTTACCATGCATTTCCAACTACAGACAGATCTAATCCTTCAATCCCTACCAAAGTCTTTTGGAAATTTTATCACAAATTTCTATATGACCAAACAAGAGTGCACCTTAGCTAGTTTGCTTAACGATAATAAAGGAAAGGAGGTAGCTTGGTTGCATCTTCTTCTTCGGTTGGAAAGTCCAAGAAGAAGAAGGGTAATAAGAAAAAGAAATCTCTTATTCCAAGTCCTTCTAAGAAAATAGCCAAGTGGAAGAAGACCGAAGCTGGACAAGGCAAAAGAAAGTGTTTCCACTGCCAGAAGGACGAGCACTAGAAGAGAAACTACCCAGACTATTTGTCATAAAGAAAGGATAAGAAAGATAAGCCTTCTAAAGTTATGTTTATTTCTCATTATTTAGATTCAGATGATACTCCTAGTTCATTTATAGCTTGGGTTTTAGATACTGGTACGAGTTCTCACATATGCTTTGATATGTAGGAACTAACAAATAGTAGCAACTTACAGACACAATATGTTAGACTTTGTATTAGCAAAGAAGCAACAGTTGCAGCCTTAGCCATAGGGTCTAAATCTTTGTATATGTCTAGATATATTTTGTATTTAGATCATGTATTATATGTACTTGATGCTTTCAAAAACATCATATCTGTATCTAGTTTGACTAGAAATGGATACAAATTTTATTTTGTAAATGATGTTTACAATATTTATTTTGGAAATAAATTTATTGGCATGGATTATATACATGATGGACTTTATTATTTTGATAATAATAATAATAATAAATACAAAATCACGGTAAGCAATCAAAATGAGTTTAATGCCATAATGAAAACCAACTCAAATCCAAGACATCTTTGGCACTTAAGATTAGGCCATGTTGCAGAAGATAGGATTGCAAAAGTAGAGAAAATGGGGATTTTATCTTCATTGGGTTCAGACCCTTCTCCAATTTGTGAATCCTGCCTTCAAGGCAAGATGACCAGATCTCTCTTTGTTGGACAAGGTTTAAGAGCTAAAAATATTTTGGAACTTGTACCTAGTGATGTATGCGATCCATTTAAAGAAATGGTAATAGATGGTTATCATTACTTCATTATCTTTACTGATGATAAATCTAGGTATCAGTATTTGTATTTGATGAAATACAAATATGAATCCTTTAAAAAGTTCAAAAAATTTAAATCTGAAGAAGCAAATCAAGTAGGAAAAAGTATTAAAATTCTTTAATCAGATCGAGGAGGTGAATACTTAAGTACTAAATTTGATGATTTTCTAAAAAAACATGGCATTATTTCTCAGTTGAACCCTCTAGGAATGCCACAATTAAATGGGGTATCTAAAAGGAGAAACCGTACCCTATTAGATATGGTACACAGTATGATGAGTTGTGTTGTAACACCCCTTACCCGCCTGCAGTGTAGCCGAGTAAGATATGCCACACAGTGTGCCGGAGCACCATATCTTATTTCATTACAATTTACCCTTTCTTAATTTATTTATTTATTAGTCACTAAGTGAAATTTATATTATTTAATTTATTTATTGAAATTTTGAATTAATTTAAGGTTTTGAAAATTTTACAGAAAATTCAACAGAGTGCTGGCTAAAAATGGAGAAAATAGTTCTTCGGAACCTGTGAAAAACACTCCCAAATTTTCATTCATTCTCAAACTCCAAATAATTTCAACACAAAGTCAACACTTCTGAACATTTCAAACTCAAAATTTCTATTTCATTCCAAGCATGAATAATTACATACTCATATTTACAAAGAAATGTTCAAATTCATTAATTCATAATATGTACAATAATTACAGAAGTTTATCATTTACATGACAAAATGTAGATCTAATACAAAATGTAAAATACAAAATGAAGCCTAGCAATCCTACCAAATGCACAGCTGGTTGAGGTACCACAAAATGCAAAATGTAGATCCAAGTCTGATTCCTATTCTACGGTCTACTAGGCTCGTGCTCTGTATCTCCACTACCTACGCGATGGAACATCCAACGCGCTAAGCATTTCTGCTTAGTGGTATCATAATACAAGAAAATATAATATACAAATAAAAGTAAAAATTCCCTAGTTATTGTGCTTATAAGAAAATAAATAATTACTAAATTATTTATTTAGTTGAAGGCTAATTACATCTTATGATATTAACTCTTCCTAGCATTTTATTAATCATTCTCATGATGATTTTGAGCCTCTTTTTATTGAAATCATTCTTGTTTTTTATCTTGATATTTAATTTCCTTACTTCCTTTAATAATCAATTCAATTACATTTATACTTTTCCATGCCCAAGTAACCTATACAAATTAACTGGACTGGATAAATGGGTAAACTAGCATTGGGTACCAAGTACCTCGGGCTGTCACACCATCGGTCACAATGTGTCTCCCAGTGTGAAACAAACAGCTAATATGTAACGCCCCTCGCCCGTCTACAGTGTAGCCAAGCAAAGTGTGTTACACGGAGTGCCGGAGCACCTGATCTTGTCTGATTTCATTACAGTTCTTGATTTATTTATTCAAAAACTTTATTTAAGGTTTAGGCTACTTTTACTTTTATCAAAATCTAACTAATTTGGAAAATTCAAAAATTTTAATGATAATCCAGCAGAGTGCCGGCAGTAATTTGGACTAGCAGTTCTTCTGAACCTGCCAAAAACAATTTCAATATATACTCAAATTCACAACTCAGAATCAGTCTTAAAATTTTTCATACTCAATCTCAATCAGAATCATCATGATCAGATACTTAACTCATATATAAAAATTCTTACATTTTATTATTTTGCATAATTTGCCAACTAATTACATAATTTTGTCAAGTACAGGATGTAAAAATAATTTACATTATACTTAGAATGAACAAAATACATAACATGTGTAAATATGAACCCTATCTACATGCATTGCTGAGGAGGTGACAACCTTCAATTCTTCTGACACTTCTGTAGATCTGGACTCCAAAAATCTCAGTCGACAGTCTACTGGTTTTACCTTCAGTACCTGCGCGAGGAAGCAATTTTATCGCGCTAAGCATTTCTGCTTAGTGGTGCAATAGTATAACAAGAAATAATATATACAATTAAAGAAAGAAATAAATCATAATTCAGATACTCAAGAATCAATTTAATTTGGTATGGTATTTCTAGTATCAACAATCTTATATACTAGTTTGTTCCTCTTTGGAAGTGCTTAGTTTATAACTTTTGAGTAATACTACCCAGTATACAAATTAGTCTAACTGTATTGTATTTCAAGTCTCTACGGTTTTGTAATTTATATTTTTGTTATGTTTCTTTTGCTAATCTCTTTTACTCATTCATTCAATACGTAATTTAATTGTACTGAAATTTCATTATACTTAACTTAACTTAGCTTCCTGAATTGAATAATGTTTTAAATGACTGCCCATATAGCCTATACACTGACCAAACTGGATAAACGGATACACTAGCACTGGGTACCTAGTACCTCGGGCCGTCACACCATCGGTCACAAAGTATCTCTCAGTGTGCAAACAGTGTGGCTAAAAAGCCATATAATCAATGAAGCATTAAGTCGAGTATAATAACACAATCTGTATAGCCATAGGCTATTAAAATCATAGTATGGCATAATAAGCCATAAAACATAGTATGACATAAAGTCATTTACAGAATAGCTGTCAGAATCCTATTGGCATGCCAACCTATCCAAACTAGTCAACTAGGCAAATTAGGGCATATTACAATGTTACATATTTAATTCTTTATTCATAGGGTTTATACATCTTTATGCCTTTCACTGGTCAATAAAATTATTGACCTTTTTATGCATCATGGATAGGCTGATTTTAGCATCAACATGTCACAATTTACAATTCAATATGTTGTCAATATAATGCAATTTACCCTTTTCACAAGTTGGCATTCATTGCCAAATCACTTCAAGCATCATTTTATGTAATTACCAATTTTTAATTTTTGTATGCTAGATTGGTCTAGCTTAAAGTCCTATTTTCCTTGGTTCTTAGCTTCTGATCAAAGAAGCAAAATTGTAGCTCTATGTCTTATTGAATGCGGGGCAAAATTTCAGGTCATTTCGAGTTGTATAGACCAAGTTATGGTCAATTTACTAAAGCTGGACAGATTGCATCTTTACTTCAAAATTTGGTCAATTTCTCATTTTTTGTGTGCTAGATTTGTCTAGCTTAAAGTCCTATTTCTCTTGGTACTATTCCCTTTAATTCATTTCCTTAGTCAACCTATAATGTTGACCCTTGATGCACTCTACGTGAGTCAATTCTAATGTTACCAATAGTCACATTTTATAGCCCTTTAGTGTTGGTATATGTTACCAATTTCATTTCTAAGTGTATTGCATTTTATTGCAATTTACCGGATTTCGGAATACTATTTTGACCTAGCCGGACGACCTAGTTCCCTCAGTTTTTGGGTTTTGGTCCAAACTACAACCTTGTAGGTCTATGTCTTATTGCACGTGGGGCAAAATTTTATGTCATTCTGAGTTGTGTAGACCAAGATATGGTCAATTTACCAATGCTAGACAGAAAGCACTAAAATAGTAGGCTTAGGTCATTTTTAGGTCACTTTTGGTTCGGCCAGTTTTGGTACCTGAACTTGTGCAAGCTATTTGACTTGGTTCTGGCCATTTCTGAGTTTTGGTGTCTTCATAACAATTGTAGCTCTATGTCTTATTGCACTCGGGATAAAATTTCAGGTCGACCAAGATATGGTCAATTCACTAAAGCCGGACAGATTGCACCTTCAGTGCAAAATTTGGTCAATTTTAGTTCTGGCAGTTTTGGTACCTGAACTTGTGCAAGCTATTTGACTTGGTTCTGGCCATTTCTGAGTTTTGATGTCTTCATAAGAATTGTAGCTCTATGTCTTATTGCACTTGGTGCAAAATTTCAAGTCATTCTAAGTTGTATAGACCAAGATATGGTCAATTCACTAAAGCTGGACAGATTGCACATTTAGTGCAAAATTTGATCAGTTTTAGTTCTGGCAGTTTTGGTACCTGAACTTGTGCAAGCTATTTGACTTGGTTCTGGCCATTTATGGGTTTTGGTGTCTTCATAAGAATTGTAGCTCTATGTCTTATTGCACTCGGGGAAAAATTTCAGGTCATTCTAAGTTGTATAGACCAAGATATAGTCAGTTTACTAAAGCTGGACAGATTGCACCTTTAGTGCAAAATTTGGTCAGTTTTAGTTCTGGCAGTTTTGGTACCTGAACTTGTGCAAGCTATTTGACTTGGTTCTGGCCATTTCTGGGTTTTAGTGTCTTCATAAGAATTGTAGCTCTATGTCTAAACTAACCATGTTAAAAATTTCAGGTCAATTGGATCTGTTTTGAGTGAGTTATGGTCATCCCAAGGACTACTGTTCATATGGTCAAAAATCTGGGTTGCAAGGTTGCTAATCCGGATTTGGTCATTTTTAAGGTCAGTTTCTAGGCAGAATTTTGGCAACATTTCTGCATGAAAGTTGGCCTATTTGGTGTCTAGTTTCACCTCCATTGGCTTCATACCAATTGGGTTCATAGTTTGGCACTTATGGCCTAATTTAGGTACTGCCTTCAATACACAACTTGCACAAAGCACATACACTTCCAATTTGATATTCCTTCTCCTCCTCATTACTTCAATATTCAATCAATAACACTTCCATATATATATATATTGTACACAATTCCAGCAACAATTTTGGGCAGAATATTCAAGTGCTCAATGCACACAATTCACCATTAAGTTCAACATTCACTTCCACCAAAATTCAACATATCTCAATGTCAATATTACACATACACTTCAACATAATCATACTTCAATATCACTTACACTTGCTGCCCACAATTTAACATTAGCATATTTCATTAATAACTACATGTTCACACACAAATTCATGGTTTAATAGGCTGCCAAACATGGCAGTTTGCCCAAAGCATTAAGGTTCCATTACACACCCTTAATTCAAGCACTACATGCACATACTTAGATTTTAACTTGCTACTTCCTCCATTTAAGTTATTCAACCTTAGTTTCCATCCATTTGAGGTAAGAAAAACTCAACTACAATACACTTTCATGGCTGTCCAAAATTGAATATATCAATAACTCATCAAATTCTTCAAATTTCTTCACCATCCAACTCATCTCAACCTTAATACAAACTTTAATGAAGCAAGGGATGAAAAACTAGCACTAACCTTTTTTGAGCTTGACCAAAACTTCATCAAATCCTCTTCTTTTTGCTTCCATTATACTGGCCATGATGTATAGACTAAGATTAATGAAGGAACTTATGAAAATCAAGGCTTGAAGATGGGTAGATGAAGGCTTGTATATGGGGCGGCCATGGATGAAGCTTGGAGAAATTTCAATTCGGCAAAGAAGAATGAAGAAGAAGATGAATAGTGGAAAAATCTGTCCTAGTGGTCCTTATATACTCCACTAATGCCCCACTAATCACAATTAAAAATTAGATTAATTCAATATTTCCTTTAATTGCAATTATGCCCTCCAATTCCCTTAAATTACATGTTATCTTGAATTTCATTTTTCATTAAATTTTCAAAATATAATACCACTTATTTTTCATGGACATTTAAGTCAAAAGTAAACTCTAGGTGTCAATTGACCAAAATACCCCACTTTGGGTTATATTCCCGATTTTTCGGTAACACCGATTTTTTGTCTGTTTCTCGATTTTTCATTTTTCATTTTTCTTTGTACTAATTTATTAATTTTTCTTTAATAATTCTAGTGTCAATTATATTTCAATAGACCTTTACTTACGTCCTGGAATTAAATTCTGAGGGTTCCCCGCAGTCCTGGGGTCGGCAACGGCCTTCCTAGTGCGGTTACCTATCGCTGGGGTGCCAGCTCGTTTAACTTAGCTTCATTTTCTCTCTTTCATTTGTCTTTGATTTTTCTTGCATTTTCTTCTTATTTATTTCATCATTATATGTTTGTTCATTATCACCGAAGTGTAGTTCTAGACATTTTGACTTTCCGGGACAGACATTAGCTGTCGGAACAGTAGAATGTACGGACTATGAAAATGAGGATGTTACATGATAAGCCATCACAGAAATCGGGCACAAGGCCAAGTATCGCAATAGTGTCAGAATGGCTAAAAGCCATAAAATCACAGAATGGCCATATAAGCCATAAATCATAGAATGGCATGATGCCATATGCAGTACTGCTATCAGAATCCTATTGGCATGCCAACCTATCCAAACCAATCACACTAGGCCTACTAGGGCATATTATAATTTTAAATATGAAATTCTTTGTAATTGAAGTTCAATAGTTACTATTCATCTCATTGGTTAACTAAAATATTGACTTTTTCATATACAATAGGTATATTAGTCTTAATATCACCAATATACCACATTTTGTATTTTAAAATTATTAGCATTTATTGCCAATACCATTTCAAAGCTTATTATTTGTGATTTAAAATTTTCCAATTTCATGCCTTAAGTTTATTGTTCTATTGGTCATTGCTACAGTGGGAATTTGATAAAATTCTCTTCATCAAAATTATTTCTTGTTGTGTCTTCTTTAATTCCTTTTTTGAATCACTCCATTTAGAGTTTTCTAGTTTATGTTATGCTAATTTTAGCAAGGCTGGCCGGATTAGTATCTACCCAGAATTTCTAGGCAAAATCCCTTTCTGGCAGCTTTTGTGTCCAAAATTTGGTGGGCAGTTCATTAAGTTCTTGTTAGAATTTGGAGTTTTGTTCTTCATAAAAATTGTCCTAAATTGTCTAAGCTTTCCATTGATATTTTAGGTCAATTGGACTTTTCTACACTGAGTTATGACAATTTATTTGGTCATTTTGCCCAGGGCAGAATGTGTGTTACTCGGATTAGGTTAATTTTTAGGTCACCCTATGTTAGTTTTCTAGGAATGGTTTCTTCACCAAAAATGTTGCGTTATGTGTCTATTTTCACCTTCAATTATCCTTGCACCAATTGGAGTTACATAGCTTGAGTTATAACTCCAAGAGCACACTGGACTCAAAGGGTCCAGAATGCACACTTGAGGCAGCCTAACCTTTGCCTTAGGTAATGTCACAAGTCACTCCAATTTCAGTTCAAATTACACCAAATGGTCATTAATTGACCATTAAAACATTAATTTATGCTCAATTGCATCCACCTCCAAATTTTAGTTTCAAACCCTAGCTGTAAATTTTCAAATTTTCAATTCTTGCACTAAACTCACAATTTAATATTTTAAGGGTTAAATTCATGTCAAGGGTAGCTTATACACTTATTTAAATCAAAGAAAATCATCACAACCCTAAGAAGACCATGGCTGCCAAAATTTAGGGGGAAGCATACAAGTGGTTCTCATGCAAATCTCTTATAATTTCCTACTCAAATTAAGTACCTAAGTATAAATTAAGAGAGAGAGAGGGAAGAATTGGTCACTAACCTTAATTGAAGTTTTTTCCAAACTTGCAAAACCTCTTTATTTCCTTTCCTTTTTACTACCTTTAGCTTGCTCTATGTTCAAGGATAAATTTTAATGAAGGGAATAAGTGGATTTATGGTGAAATTGAGTGGGATTTGAAGCTTTGTTGGAAGATCAATGGAGGGAGAGGGAAGAGAGGGTCATGGCTGGATGAGGAAGAAGAAACCAGAAATTAGTTTCTTAATTTGAATCATTTTTCCCTTTTTAAAGAATTTTAATTGTGTTGTTGAATGGTGTTTGGTGGAGGGCATTTTAATGACATCATAATAATGTCATAATGGGAATTTTAGTTCATTTTCATTTCTTTTCTTTTTTATTCATTTTTAATTTAATTTTTAGCAATATTTATTCATATTTTATGTCATATAATTTATTTACTTAATTGGACAAGTTGGCCAAAAATTATCTCTGAAGGTGAAATGACCCAAATGCCCTTCGTTTAGCTTGTTGAACTAAAATTGTCTGTACTGATCTAAAAATTTCGCTGAGCATTTTCTTAGCATTCTAATGCCATCAAAACCTCAATTACTCTTCTTTGGAGTCCCAAAAATTATTTCACGGAATTTCCCTCGGGTTTAGGGCTACTAGCTGTGAAGATAGCAACTTCCCTTTAGGTCACCCATCGCTAGGGCACCGGCTTATTTAACTTCATTGTATTTTATTTCTACAATTTTTTCTTAATTTTTCTTACACTTATTTAAATTATTTATGACTCCTCACTCTAGTCTAAATATAATTCCAGACATTCTAGCTGTCTGGACAGACCTTGGTCACCGGAACAATAAAATGTATGGTCAGGCTAAAGTGAGGGTGTTACATGTGTAGATCTGCTAATCTCTTTTTGAGGATTTGCATTGGAAACTGCTTTGTATGTTCTTAATAGAGTTCTATCTGAATCAGTCTCTTCCACTCCAAATGAGATATGATATTGGAGACAAACAAGTATTAAACATGTTAAGACTTAGGGTTGTCCAACTTTTATAAAAAACTTGAAGACTGATAAGTTGGAAACTCGATTTAAAAAGGGATGATTTGTTGGATATCCAAAAGATAGTTTTGAATATTATTTCTATTTATAAACATCATAAAGAGTTGTGATAAGTAGAGATGCCATCTTTCTTGAAAAAGAGTTTATTCAAGAAGTTGGTAAAGGTCAGCAAATAGAGTTAGAATTAAAAAATTCTGATCAACCAACAGATCAAATGGATATAGATCCATCTACTCAACGTAAACACATTGATGATTCATCCACATCTATTCCTGGTAGATCAACACACATATCTCATCCACCAAAGAGATATGGATTTCTTCATGAGGATAAACAAGAGTTGTTTTTTCATAAAGAAACCAGTCATGGAGATGATCCTTTAACCTATGAAGAAGCTTTATTAGATAAAGATTCTTCAAAATGGATTGAAGCAATAAAATTCGAAATGGATTCCATGTATAAGAAACTAGTTTGAGATCTTGTTAACTGTCCTAAAGGTATTGTACTTATAGTAAATAAATAGGTCTTTAAGAAGAAAATTGGTTCTAATGGAAAGGTAGAGACCTATAATGTAAGGCTAGTTGTGAAAGGGTTTCGCCAAAGGCAAGGAATCGACTATGAGGAGACTTTCTCACCTGTTGCCATGCTTAAATTCATTAGGATTTTATTAGCTATAGCTACATACCATGATTATAAAATTTGGCAAGTAGATGTCAAAATAGCTTTTCTGACTGGATATATTGAGGAAAAAATATTCATGGAACAATCTAGGAGTTTTGAATCCCAAGAAAGTTCAAAAGTATGTAAGCTAAAATGATCTATATATGGGTTAAAATAAGCTTCGAGGAGTTGGAATATCCATTTTGATAAAGCCATCAAATATTTTGGTTTTATAAAAAATGAGAATGAATCATATGTTTACAAGAAGGATAGTGGGAGCACTATCACTTTCCTTTTCTTGTATGTGGATGCTATATTATTAATAGGTAATGATATCGGTATGCTTACTGCTGTAAAAGTCTAGTTGTCAAATATATTCTCCATGAAAGACTAAGGAGAAGCGACCTATATTCTTGGCATTCACATCTATAGAGATAGAGCAAAAAGAATGATTGGTCTATCCCAAAGTCTATGTTTGGAAAAGGTATTAAAGAGGTTTAACATGCTTGATTCCAAAAGAGAATTGTTACTAATAAGGCATAGTATCCATTTTTCTAAGAAAATGTCTCCTAAGACACCTAAAGAAAGAGAAAAAATGGTCAAGATTCTATATGCTTCAGTAATTGGGAGTCTAATGCATACTATGTTGTGTACTAGGCCGGATATCGCTTATGCTGTTAGTTTGACTAGTAGGTTTCAATTCAATATAGGTTTGAAACACTAGATAGCTATCGAGAATATCCTTAAGTACTTGAAAAGAACTAAGGATCTAGTCTTGATATATGGAGGAGGTGAACTTCAACTAGATGGTTTTACAGATTCTGATTTTTAATTAGACATGGATGATAGAAAGTCTATCTCTAGTTTTGTGTTCATTTGTAATGGAGGTGTAGTTAATTGAAAGAGTTCCAAATAGATTACAACTACCGACTCCACTATAAAAGCCGAGTATATTGCTGCATCGAATGCTACAAAAGAAGCTATTTAGATAAAGAAGTTTGTAGCAGAACTTGGAGTGGTTTCATCCATTGTATCACCAATCCCTTTGTATTGTGACAATAATGGTGCTATTGTTCAAGCGAAGGAACCCTAGTCTCACCAAAAATCCAAACATATAGAAAGATGCTGCCATATTATCAGAGAAATAGTTGGGCGCGGTGATGTAGCCATGAAGAAAATAGCATCAGTTGTCAATCCAGCTGATCCATTCATGAAGGCCATGACACAAAATCAGTTAGACTGGTATCTTGAGAAGATGGATCTAAAAGATTGTAATGAATGGCTCTAATGCAAGTGGGAGATTATTAGCAACATGCCCTAGAGCATATCATTATTTGTATCTTATAAATATTTGTTTATTAATAAAGGCAAGTATTCTTTTCTATTTACATAAATTATTTATGTGTAATGGAAAAGATCCATTGATATTTTGTTAGAAATTCTATTCTTAAGTTGTTAAGAATATGAGTGATAGAATTTTCTAGTACAAAGTATCATAAATGTGGTTCACAATCGAGGATACTTCACAAGGACATAAGTTATCCAGAAAGATTATTTTTCATGCTTGTCACCAAAGATTAGTATGGGATACTAATAAAATGGAATGGTGAGTCTCATGCCATATGACAAGTATGATGGGCACTCATGTGATGAGTAGGCCAAACCAGTGATACTTATGACATGCACATGGAGTTTACTCTTATCAATACAATGTCATAAATATCATATTAGTACATATAATCCCTTGACCTAAGATAACATAGTTATCTTGTATATAAGTGGTTTGAGTTTGATACTGATTTCATACTCGTACTATGTATGGGTATATGAGCATGTGTTGGCTCCTACTAGTTATATATGGAGATAGATGTTAGTCAAGATGAGATCCATTACCCTAAGTAAATAGGGATAAAATCCTATATTCATTCAATTGTTCTTAATGATACAAGTTTCTGGCTAAGATAAATAGACTTACCCAGAAAAGAATTTCTGACTGGGAAGTTTTATACATCAAGAACTGGAATTAAAAGAGAACATTATATTTGATGCAATTGGAGTTTAACATAAACCTTGACTCCAGCTAAAATTGGGATTTTGTAACAGAGAGATTCTAGTGCATGAAACGTATGATTAAGGGTTCATAAAATTAAAAAAATAATTCATAACTAATTGGGTAGTCATTACACATAATACTAGATGTCAATTATGACTTATGAGGACTTTAATGAATTGGTATTTTATTCTAAGTTTGGAACGGTTCCAATAATATTAAGGAGTTAATATTATCCTCATTGCCAATTAATAATGAACCTAGTAAGTCACACATGTAATAGCATGTTGATCAAAGCAAAGTTGGTTCGGTTAATTGACTAAAGAGTTTAATTGATTAATTGAATTAACAAATTTAGTTTGCAATAAAATTGCAAAGTCCCTAACATGACTTGAAACTAAATTTATCTAAGGAAGTAAACAAGTTAATATTTAAATAGTTTAAATATAAACTTGAAAATTAACTAAAAAAAAATGGAGAGACTTAACTTAGTCAAATGTTGACCAAGTCAAAGTAAGACTTGATTTGATTAATTAATGATGATTAATTAATTAATATTGGCTTAATTAATGATAATTAATTAAGGATTAATTTCTTGATTAATGCTTAATGATAACACATGCACCAATAGGATTGGGATAAGAGTTTTGTTTAGTCAATCATAACTTAACATGTGTTAAAAGAATTAATGGGAAATTAAGATATTTAAAGGAAGAGATAAGAAGAAGTTTAATTAATCTTCTTCCTCTTTATGTGCCGGCCAAGTCCTCTTCTTCTGCTCTCCATAACTTTATCTTCATCCTTTAAGAAAAACAAGAGAACAAGTTGTTGTACTCTTGATTAAACCCCTTGAAGAAATTGTTTCTCCTTCACTTCCACTTAAATTCACCTTGAAACATAATATACTCTTTCTCCTTTCTCTTTGGCTACCAATTTCTTGAAGAATTTGGAAGGGTTCTTGGCTGTTAATGAAGACTAGGAAGCATGGAATTTAGGGCATTAGAACATTGAAATTTAAAATTCAATCTAGGGTTAAATTTATCATGCTTGATGAGTTATGTGCCTAATCAATTTCTAATGCCCAAAAGCATACCAAAATTCATTTTAGCAAGCACTAAACATTCATTTTCCATCAAGAATTGAACTTTAGGAATTTAATTTATTAAACCCTAACTAAGAGAGGGATTTTGAGTACTAACCTCCAAGGTGCACAATTAATCAATCTCTCTTCCTTAGGATGCCTTTAGGACTACAATTGTAGTCCTTCTAGCTTGTCCACCACAATCACACCAACTTGTATTAATGGCAGCCCCAATCTTGACTTCCAAAGCCTTGCCAACCACTTGTAATTGGAGTTTTATACTTTAGTGAGGATGTATGGGTGTATAGGGTACTAGAAACCTTTTCTAACAATTTTAATTCAAAGGAAACAAATGTTTTCTCTTTGAATCAATTAAGAAATGAAGAGAGGAGAATGAGGACCATGGTTACCGTCCAAATGGAGAGGAAAAAGAAGAATGATTTCTCTTTCTTCCTTTTCCCTTATATACTAAAGTCAACACTCAATTACTCCCTTGCCACATGTCACCACAAGATCATCTTAGTTTAGTTTGACTTAATCTCATTAAGCCAAGTGTCAAGCTCCAATTAAATTATAAAAAGGTGGTCTTCCATCATAGGAAGGCAAGTGGCAAGCTTGTGTTAGTAGTATGCCCTAGAGCATATCATTTAGTATGTATCTTGTACATGTTTTTATTAATAAAAGGCATTTTCAATTTTCTATTTACATAATATATTTATGTGTAATAGAAAAGGTCCATTGATATTTTGTTAGAAATTCTATTTTTAATTTGTTAAGAATATGAGTAACAATATTTCTAGCATAAAGTATCATAAATAGGTTCACAATTGAGGATACTTCACAATAAGGACATGATTTATCCAGAAAGATTGTAATCATGTTTGTTCCCATGTTATTTATATGAGATGTAAAAAAGATGGAATGGTGAGTCTCATGCCATATAATAAACATGATAGGCACTTATACATGATAATTAGGTCGAACCAGTGACATTTATGACAAACACATAGAGTTTACACTTGTCAATGCATTGTCATAAATCATATCAGTGCATATAATCTTTAGACCTGAGATAGCATAGTTATCTTGTATGTAGGTGGTTTGAGTTTGATACTGCTTATATGGGCATGTGTTGGCTCCTACTAGTTATATATGGAGGTAGGTGTTGATCAAGATGGAATCTGTTACCCTAAGTAAATAGGAATAAAATCTTACGTTCATTTAATTATTCTTGATGTTTCAAGTTCCTGACCAAGATAGATAGATTTGATCAGAAAAGTATTTCTTATGAGAAGATCTTTTTAATCAAGAATTGGAAATAAAAGAGAATATAATATTCATAGCAAATGGGGTTTGACATAAACCATGACTCCAGCTCGAATTGGGATTTTGTAACAAAGAGATTCTAGTGCATGGTAACATATGATTATAGGTTCAATTAAGGTAAATCTTATTACTAATTAGGTGGCCATGGCATGCTATGCTAAGTGTTAACCATGGTCTATGAGGTGTATAAAATGATTTAGAGAAATCATTTATGGTAAGAAAGAGTTCTGATGATATTAAGAGTTGATATCATATCTCATTGCCAATTAGTGATGAGCTTAGTAAGTCACACACATACACAAGTAATCACTAAATTAAATATGATTTAATTAATTAATTAAAGAGTTTAATTGATTAATTAAATAGGTTTGGTTTGTAATTCGATTGCAAAGTCCTTAGCATGGCTTAAAACCAATCTAGGATATTGGATATATAGTATAAGTTAAATTTATATTTAAAGTGTTTAACTATGAATTTAATTAATGAGAAATTAATTAATAGAGATTAATTAATTAATTTATATTTGATATAAATTGATTAGAAGAAGAGAAATAATTATTTTGGGTTGAGAACTCAAAATTAAGACACAGGGGTATTTTGGTCATTTCACAGGGTGACATGTGGCACCATGAGATGGTGACACATGAAACTACACATAAGCTTGCCAAATGTCTTTTAATCATGTAAGATGATCAAAGTCAAGATTAAATATAGGTTTGACACTTGGCACAATGTGATTGGGTCAATTAAACCTAGAGCCAATCAGAAGGTGACATGTGGCAAGGGTTTTAAGTGGTGACCTAGCTATATAAGTGTTGTTATGAAAGAACAAAAATACAAGCTGCTGTATTCTCTTGGTGCTGCCACCCTTAGAGTGTTCTTCTTCTCATCTTCTTCGTCTCTCATCAATTCAAAGAGATTTGCCAACAATCTCTTGAATTAAAAATACTAGAAATTATTTCTAGTGTCCTGTTTACATCTGTAATCTCTCAAAAGACAAAACCTGATTTTCTAACTGATAGAGAAAGCTTTAGAAGCTGTTGAAGAGGCTGCCATTGGTGATCTTGGTGTGGACAAGCTAGAGGGACAATATCTGATGTCCTAGGCGCATTCCAAAGGTACCAAATACACTGCAGTGCATTAAAAAGGTTAGTGCACTAGTTCTTGATCTAATCTAGGGTTCTAAAGAATTAATCTGTTAATTCTAAAATCTTAAATGACAAATATAGATCCAAAATATATATTAAAAGAGTTTTAATATGTTGTTTATCATTGAAATCAAATAGATAAAAACGAATCTTGCATGATGCATGTGACCCTAGATGAAAAATTTTGAATTTCAATGATCTAAACTTGTGTTTTTCATGCTTCTGCTCCTTAAAGCTTGTATGGTGCCATGTGTCACCATCTCATGGTGCAACATGTCACCATATGAAAAGACCAATTTACCCTTTTTTTTTTAATTTAAGTGCTCAACCCAAAATGATAATTTCTCCTCTTCAAATTAATTTATATCAAATATAAATTAACTGATTAATTAATCTTCATTAATTAATTTCTCACAATTAAATTCATATGTAAACAATTTAAATATAAATTTAATTTATGCTATACATCCAATAACCTAAATTTGGTTTCAAGTCATGCTAGGAACTTTGTAATCTTATTACAAATCAAACCTATTTAATTAATTAATTAAACTCTTTAATTAATCAATTAAATCACATTTTACTTGGTGATTAAATTGTGTAGATGTGTGACTTACTAGGCTCATTACTTATTGGCAATGATAAATGATATTATTTCTTAATATCTTTAGAACTCTTTCTTACCTTAAATGATTTCTCTAAATCATTTCAGGTATCTCATAGACCATGGTTGACACCTAGCATAGCATGCCATGGCCACCCAATCAATAATAAGGAATACCTTAAATGAATCTTTAATCATATGTAACCATACACTAGAATCTCTCCGTTACAATATCCTAATTCCAGTTGGAGTCATGGTTAATGTTAAACTCCATTCGCTATGAACATTATGTTCTCTTTTAATTTCAATTCTTGATTAATTAGATTTCGTTGTCAGAAACTCTTTTCTGACTAAATCTATCTGTCCTCCCCAGGAACTTAAATCATCAAGAATAATTAAATGAACATAGGATTTTATCCCTATTTACTTAGGGTAACAGATTCCATCTTGATCAACACCTATCTCCATATATAACTAGTAGGAGCCAACACATGCCCATATACCCATACACAGTACGAGTATGAAAGCAGTATCAAACTCAAACCACCTATATACACGATAATTGTGTTCTCTCAGGTCTAAAGATTATATGCACTGATATGATGTAACACCCCTAATTGCATAGCCTGGTATATTTTACTGTTCCGGTGACCGGTGTCAGTTCGGACAATTAAGATAATTAGAACCATGTCTAAGACACCTAGTTAAGCCCTGAACACAAATAATTAGTAATTGCCAAATAGTTAAGTATAAATAAGAAAAACAGAATACAAAAGTTAAATGAGTAGGGAGTCACAGCGATGGGTGAGCTTCTCCGGAATGACTGCGAGGTCAGTCTAAACTCAAATTTTGAACCGTAAAATGTGACACTGCGGTCCTTAGGACTATTATGAACACAGTGGAAAAGAGAAAATCATAGAAAAGAATTGTTAAGTAGGTTAAATAATTACGTTAGAGATCCAAAAGAAATATCAAATAACTTGCAAACTGAATTGAACCAGCGGGGGGCAATTAGGTCAATTCACCCCTAGAACTGACACCTAACCTAATTATTCAATAAAATTTCAGAAACAAAAGTTTTGGGATTGAGAATTAAATTTTTTTTCCCTTACTAGCTTTGGTTCCCTCACTTAACCCTACTTTGCCTCCAAATTATTCCATTAAAGCTTGTTAACTTCACTTGGGAAGGTGATTGAGCAAGAAAGAAAGAGGAAAAATGGAGAAGAATTGAAGATTGAAGTGAAAAGTGGAGGTAAGCGATTTACTTTGAAAATTTTGGTTTCTTATTTATGTATTTAGCTCAAGTAACTTAGATATTAACTTAAAATCAAAAGAAAACAATTGTCAATTGCAACCATTTGTGGTGTGTATGAATTTTTGGAAACAAGTTTAAATTTGGATTGGTGAGGGTTAATCTGCAGGCAGCTTGACCTAGGTCCCTTTTAGGGACTAAAACTGAAAATTTACCAACCCAGTTGGTGTGAGCCAATTGGGAATGAATCTAGACATAAAATGGCACATTTTTCATTTAGGAATTATGCCCAGAAAGTGACCATAACTTAGTAAGCAATTAGGCCAAATCTGGAATTGGCAAACTGACCTGTACAAAAATGATCAAATGAATAGTAGTTACGTAAATGACCATAACTTGGATTAGGAAGGTCCAAATGACCTAAAATTTAACCGGTAGAAAGCTGAGACAAGCCCTACAAATTTTATGAGGAAAACAAACCCAAATTTTTACCATAACCGTTTTGAAAAGCCACCTGCATTCAACCCACAAAAACTGCCATTATCCAGTGAATGCCCAGAATTCTGGGTAAAACCAAATCCGGCCAGCCATGTTCAAATGGCTATAACTTAGGCTAAAAAACTCCAAATGGAGTGATTCAAAAAGGAAAATAAAGTTAAGACAATAAGGAACAACTTCTATGAAGAAAACTTAGCCAAATTTCTACAGCAACAAGACCAATGGAACAGTATAAAATAGGACATCAAATCTGGAAAATTGAAATTTGTACTTAGGAGACCTAAAATTTGAAGGAACAACTAAAACCAACAAAATTGGTAACCAAAATGTGGTATGTGGGTATAGTTGGATTTCCCATACCTATTAAGTATTAAAAAGTCAACAAATTGACTTGAATAGTATCATGAATAGTAACCCTGACATGAAAATTTCCAAGAACGTAAGTTTAAGCATATTGGGGAGATAATTGAGCATATATGAATTTAATTATTGGATTTATTGTGAGACAAGATACTGAAACACTATCAATTGTATGTTTTAGCTGAAAAAGACCCGAAAAATCTAAGGGATTGAGTCAAGGCTTAGAGGCGACTCATATCAGGTTTGCACATAATAAATTTATGTAATTATTTTCTAACTGAAAAGTTGAATTGTTATGCTTTATGAAATCACTGTGTTGATTATAAATTGTGTTATCATTTTGTGACTGCAAAAATGACTTTCGAAATTGTTTGGGATCTTTCCTAAAGTATTTGAGTACTTTGTTTTGAATTGATTTTGTGTTCACTTAGCATGACAGTACCACATTATTCCTCCTCCATTTATGGGGTTGAATCGTTTATTTTCCTCCTTCTCTAGCTTGCCAGTCGAGGTTGTAGATTGGGTGAGTACTCATTAGCTAGCTAGCCACCTCCCTCATTGAGTTCGATTAATGGGGTTGTAGATCGCTTTGTCGAGTGTACAACGCGGCATTGATCGAAAATTTTGTGTCATGGCTTAAGTTGTGTGTGAATTGGAAACATTGTGTTTATTAAATTATTTGACAAAAATTGTGTTATAATGAGTTTTGATAATTTGTGAAATATTTAAATTGTAATTTATCAATGAATGTTTTATGTACTGCATTTCGAATTTTTATTGTGCACCATTGAGTATTTTTATACTCAGCGATAGCTTATTTTGCTGTCTTAGATAAGGGCAAGGAGAAAGCAGCAGAGTGAGCTGCTATTGAGATAGAGGACTACATTGACCTTTTTGGTATGGGTATTTATTTATATCCTTGTAGTTATTTTGATGTAAATATTGTAATGTCATATGTATTAATATAAAGTTGAGCAATTGTATAGTAAATTGTAATATAGTATTTTAAATTTTCTTTTTGTAAATTAAGATATGTATTTGTAAATTAAATATTAAATGCAATGTGAATGAATTGATGAGATATTTTGAAATGACAAATTTTGATTGAATTGTGGACTTGAATTGCATTATGATGAACTATGTTATTTTAGTGGTTGGAAGTTATGAAAACAAACATTGGATGTGCTTTTTATAGGTTTTTGAAGTACTGTTTTCTCAAAATACAGACGGCACTCTACCGAAAATTTTCCAAAATTTGCGGACAAATGAAAATGGTCAAAAGTTTTTACTAGTTTTGAAACTTCAATTAAATGTTTTTAATTCCTACTAAAATGCTCACCACTTCCAAAAAGTAAGAAAATGGTTTTAAAATCCCTTGTAGGGTACTTAATGAGTTATCAGTAGGTGAAGTTCGGTAGTTCATTAGGTATTCTACAGGATCATGTTATGCTTTACAGAGGGGTAAGGTGTGACATGTTTTAGTGGTATCAGAGTATGGTTTTGCAATGAATTTTGACTATGTATGTGAATATTTCTTTGATAAGTACAACTGCTCAAGTGTTTTTAATTGATACATATGACATATTTACATCATGAATATGCTCTAACAGAGGTCAACCTCCTTGTGTTTGATCTCAGGAAGTAGGAAATTTTTGAAAATGGAATGGAAGAGGGAGATCATTTCGTGGAGCAATCTGTCGAGGCCAAGGTCCAAGGAGAAGCCCCAGCACTTCAGAATGTGAGTGGATCAACCACTCCAGCTCCTACTCCGGCACCGCAGTTTCCTGCTCAGTTTGCATAGCAGATGGATGCATTTTTCTAACAAATGATGGGAAATGTGCCACCCCAAGTTCAGATGCAAGCACCTACAACACAACCACAGCCCTAGCTCGACAATAAAAAAAACTAATGAAATTTGGGGCTATCGAGTTTAAGGGCACTGTGGATCCACTAGAGGAAGAACAGTGGCTAGAATAGATGGAAAGGGTATTCAGAAAACTGCGGTGTGCCAAAGAATTAAAATTTGAATATTCAGTATCTCTTCTACATGGGGATGCATATGAATAGTGGAAGACCATCCCCCACAGCCTGGTTGAGCCACCTGTGCTGACATGGACAGACTTTCTGAGGGAATTCAGGTAGAAATGGGTTCCCGATGCTTATTTAGATATGAAATTGCAAGAATTCTTGAGCCTGAAGCAAGGGGACAGAACAATAGCAGAGTATGAGTGGGACTTTTTAAGGCTAAGTCACTATGCTAGAAGTTTAGTCTCCACCCCCAGAGACAGATGTAAAAGGTTTGAGGCTGGGTTGAGGCCTAGCTTAAGAATGCAAGTTGTTGGATTCAGACACCAGAATTTTTTTGAGCTGATTTCACAAGCCCTGGAGCTGGAAAAGATAGAATCAGAAGGGGCGGTGAAGAAGGGCAGTTAAGAGAAAGAAAAGACTAAAAAGGCTTTGGGCCAGGCTACTGAGAGTGGTTCCGGGAAGAGGAAACAATTTGGGGGATCCAGCTCTCGCAGATCTGGTAGAGGCAGATACTCTAGCCAAAAACCATCCCCGGTTTGGTCAACAGACCTAGCAGGCATCTTGAGGAGCTTTTTCAGTCCAGCAGTGTGAGACTTATGGTAGAACATACGGTGGGGTGTGTTTCAAGGCCACCAGTGCATGTTTCAATTGTAGAGGAAGTAGACATTTTGCTAAGGATTATACTAGTCAGCGTCGATCTAGGCCTCCTACCACATCTAAGGGATCAGCCTAAGTCTCTACACCTTGAGGGTCACAGCCAGCTGGTCGAGGTAGAGGTAGGGGTAGGGGTCCTGGTAGCACTTCTAGAAGTCAGAGTACTATTAACTAGCCAGAACCAAGTGGTGCACTAGCTAGAGTCTATACCATGAGACAAAGAGAGGAGGCTGAAACATCAGATTTAGTAGCATGTATTTTCTCTATCCTTGACCAAGATGCATATGTGTTGTTTGATTCTGGCTCCACACATTCATATGTCAGTGCTAGTGTGATGTGTTCTACTGCTATCTAGTGTGTACAAATAGACTATGATGTGCTAGTAACTAGTCCATTCGGTCAGGAGGTTAGGGTCAAGAAAATCTATAGAGACTATCCTTTGGTTATCTAAGGACATATTTTTCTATCAGATTTGATTGAAATGCTCTTCAGAGATTATGATATTATCTTGGACATGGATTGGTTAGCCAGGCATCACGCGATAATTGACTGTAGACTGAAGACAGTCACTTTTAGTTTCCCTTTGTACGGTGATGTGGTAATACATGGGGAGAGGCAGTTACTGCCATCAAGCATCATTTCGGCTGCACTAGCCAGAAGGATGATTAGAAAGGGGTGTGAAGCATACTTG
Organism: Hevea brasiliensis; assembly: GCF_030052815.1. NCBI lineage: Eukaryota > Viridiplantae > Streptophyta > Magnoliopsida > Malpighiales > Euphorbiaceae > Hevea > Hevea brasiliensis. Next base: position 83,797,591 of record NC_079497.1, on the reverse strand, counting down.
GCACATGTGATAGACACCCAAGTGGGGAGTCCAGCACTGAGGGACATCCCTACAGTATGTGACTTTCCGGATGTGTTTCCTGATGCATTGCTAGGATTACCTCCAGAAAGAGAGGTATAATTTGAAATTGATGTTATGCCTAGTGTGGATCCAATCTCCATAACTCCATATAGAATGGAACCAGCAGAATTGAAAGAATTGAAAGTGTAGTTGCAAGAGCTACTTGATAAGAGTTTTATTCGCCCTAGCGTGTCACCTTGGGGAGCACCAGTGTTATTTGTTAAGAAGTAGGATGGCACTCTCCGCTTATGTATCGACTATCAACAGTTGAATAAGGTGACAATAAAGAATAGATACCCATTGCCCCACATTGATGATTTGTTTGATCAGTTGAGGGGTGCAGCTATGTTCTCCAAAATTGACCTGAGATCAGGTTATTATCAGCTGAACGTACAAGAGCAGAGTATTCCTAAAACTGCCTTTAGAACCCGTTATGGCCATTATGAGTTCTTGGTTATGCCATTCGGGTTAACTAATGCTCTGGCTGCTTTTATGGATCTGATGAACACTATCTTTAGATCATACCTTGACCAGTTTGTAGTGGTGTTCATAGATGATATATTGATTTATTCGAGGAGTGCAAAGGAGCATGATAGACACCTGCGCAATGTACTGCAGACTTTGAGGGAGAAAATAGCTATACGCCAAATTGTCGAAGTGTGAATTTTGGCTAAAGGAAATATCCTTCTTGGGGCACATAGTATTGGCAGAGGGTATTAAGGTAGATCTAAGTAAGATAGAAGCTGTCCTTAATTGGAGACCACCCAGAAATATCATTGAGATTCGCAATTTTCTGGGTTTAGCTGGATACTACCGCCGTTTTGTGAAAGGGTTCTCCATATTGGTATCTCCACTGACCAAGCTGTTTAGGAAAGATGTGAAATTTCAATGGACGGATAAATGCCAGCAGAGTTTTGATAAATTAAAGAGGTGTTTGACTGAGGCTCTAGTCTTGACTTTACCTACTCCGGGTAAAGAATACACAGTATATAGTGATGCTTCTCATAATGGGTTTGATTGTGTACCGATGCAAGATCAGAATGTCATTACATATGCATCACGCCAATTGAAACCTCATGAGAGAAATTATCCAACACATGACTTAGAGCTAACAGCTATTGTATTTGCTCTTAAGATCTGGAGACACTTTTGTATGGGGATTAATGCTACATTTACACAAATCATAAGAGTTTGAAGTATCTAGGTACTCAGAAGGAGTTGAATTTGAGACAAAGGAGATGGTTAGAGTTGATAAAAGACTATGATTGTCTAATAGACTATCAGCCAGGGAAAGCTAATGTGGTGGCTGACGTCTTAAGTCACAAGACTATGGCAAGTCTTAGAGTCTCTCCTTCGTCTATGGTATATGAGTTGAGATCATTACATGCCAGCTTAGAGATTAACGATGAGGGGCAGACAGTAGTTGCATGGCATGTACAGCCAGCGTTGATTGACCAAATCACAATGGCAGCTCAGAATGATGAAAGATATCAAAAGTTATTAGAAGAAGTCAGACAGGGCAAGAAACTTGAGTTCTCAATTAGAGATGATGGTCTACTGGTACACCAGGGGAGAATGTGTGTTCCTAATGATGTTGACTTGAGACAGATCATTATGAAGGAAGCACATGAATCTCCTTTTGCTATGCATCCTAGTGGTACCAAAATGTATAGAGGGCTGAAAGAGCATTACTGGTGAATGGGTATGAAAAGAGATGTGGCAGAATTTGTTTCCAAATGCCTAACTTATTAGCAAGTGAAGGTAGAGCATCAAGTACCAGCTGGTTTGTTACATCCATTACCAGTACCGAAATGGAAATGGGAGAGAATAACGTTGGATTTTATGATGGGACTTTCGAGGACACAGAAGAGCCATGATGCAGTATGGGTCATTATTGACAGACTAACCAAGTCTGCTCATTTTCTGCCTGTCCGAATGGACTACAGTTTAGAAAGATTGGCCAAGTTGTACATTGATGAGATAGTAAGACTACATGGTGTGCTAGTATCCATTGTATCAGACAGAGATCCTAGGTTCACTTCTAGATTCTGAGGTAGTCTTCAGAGAGCCCTAGGAACTAGATTGAACTTCAGTACGACATTCCACCCACAAACAGATGGCCAGCCTAAAAGGGTAATTCAGATTTTGGAGGACATGCTACTGGCTTGTGTGATTGAGTTTGAGGGCAGTTGGGACACACACTTGCCTTTGATAGAGTTTGCTTACAACAATAGCTACCAATCAAGCATTGGGATGCCTCCATATGAAGCTTTGTATGGTAGGAAATGTAGAACTCCATTGTGTTGGGATGAGGTAGGCGAAAGAAAGATGATTGGGCCAGCAATTGTTCAGCAAACTGAAGAGAAAATCAGATTGATCAAAGATCGACTTAAGACTGCATTAGACCATCAGAAGTCCTATATTGATTTGAAGAGAAGGGATATTAGGTATACAGTGGGTGACAAAGTATTCCTCAAGGTTTCCCCTTAGAAGAAGATTATGAGATTGCGGCAAAAAGGGGAAACTGAGTCTTTGTTTCATCAGGTCATATGAGGTTTTGGAGAGAGTGGGTCCTTTAGCATATCGTTTGGCACTACCTCCAAAGTTAGAGAAGATACATAACGTCTTCCATGTATCGATGTTGAGGAGGTATAGATCTGACCCATCTCATATACTACTAATGGAAGAAATTGAAGTGAATCCAGACCTCACATATGAAGAAGAACCCATAGAGATTCTGGCTTATGAGGTGAAGCAGCTACGCAACAAGCAGATACCGTTGGTAAAAGTGTTGTGAAACCATTATTCAGGCTAGGAGGCTATTTGGGAACGAGAGGAGGACATGAGGAGATAGCACCCACAGCTGTTCAAAGATTGATACCAGGTAAAATTTCGGGATGAAATTTATTTTAAGGGGAGGAAAATTGTAACACCCCTAATTGCATAGCCTGGTATATTTTACTGTTCTGGTGACCCGTGTCAGTCCAGACAATTAAGAGAATTACAACCATGTCTAAAACACCTAGTTAAGCCCTGAACACAAATAATTAGTAATTGCCAAATAGTTAAGTATAAATCAGAAAAACAGAACACAAAAAGTTAAATGAGCCGGGAGTCACAGCGATGGGTGAACTTCTCGAGAATGACTACGAGGTCAGTCTAAACTCAAATTTCGAACGGTAAAATGTGACACTGCGGTCCTTCAAACTGTTGTGAACACAGTCAAAAAGAGAAAATCATAGAAAAGAATTGTTATGTAGGTCAAATAATTAGATCAAGGATCCAAAAGAAATATCGAATAACTTGCAAATCGGATTGAACCAGCAGGGGGCAATTTGGTCAATTCACCCCTAGAGCTGACACCTGACCTAACTGTTCAATAAAATTTGAGAAACAAAATTTTTGGGATCGAGAATTAAATTAAAGAACTATTGAAAAATTTAGGAAAATGGAAAAAAAAGAAAAAGTTTATTGCATCACCTTGATGACATCACAAATGATGTCAAAATAAAAATTAATTTTGCCCAATAATTGACCAAGTTAAATAACCAATTAAAGACATAAAAACATAAAAAAAATTAAAAAGGATAATCACTCGTCTTCCTCACCAAACTAGCCAGCCAACACTTTCTCTCTCCCTCTCCATTGCAAAACCTCCACTAAAGCTTGATCTCAAGCTTTTGTTCCCTCACTTAACCCTACTTTGCACCCAAATTATTCCATTAAAGCTTGTGAACTTCACTTATGAAGGTGATTAAGCAAGAAAGAAAGAGGAAAAAAGGAGAAGAATTGAAGTTTGAAGTGCAAAGTGGAGGTAAGCAATTTACTTTGAAAATTTTGGTTTCTTATTTGTGTATTTAGCTCAAGTAACTTAGATATTAACTTAAAATCAAAAGAAAACAATTGTTGAGGGACCAAATATGAAATTCATCCAGCTAGGGTTAGGGTTTGATATGAATGAGTTTAATGGTTTTGAATGGCTATTTGAGGTGAATTAGGTGTGTAAAACATGAATACACACTTTAAATTGCATTAGATTGAGCTTTGTGTGTAGCTAGGGTTTTGAGCATGTGAAAAATTGAAGAAAAGTATAAGAATTAGCCAAATGATGTTATTGACCTTATTTGAGTTGAGAAATGGTTAATTGCGACCATTTGTGGTGTGTATGAATTGTTGGAAACAAGTTTAAATTCAGATTGGTGAGGGTCAATTTGTAGGCAGCTTGACCTAGGTCCCTTTCAAGGACAAAAACTGAAAATTTACCAACCCAATTAGTGTGAGACCAATTGGAAACAAAACTAGACACAAAATGACACATTTTTCATTAAGGAATTACGCTAAGAAAGTGACCATAACTTAGTGAACAATTAGACTAAATATGGAATTGGCAAACTGACCTGTACAAAAATGACCAAATGAATAGTAGTTACGTAACTGACCATAACTTGGACTAAGAAGGTCCAAATGACCTGAAATTTTACCGGTAGAAATCTAAGACATATCCCTACAACTTTCATGAGTAAAACAAACCCAAATTTCGACCATAACCTGTCTAAAAAGCTACCTGCAGTCAACCCACAAAAACTACCATTATCCAGTGAATGTCCAAAATTATGGGTAAAACTAAATCCGGCCAGCCATGTTCAAATGGCTATAACATAGGCTACAAAACTCTAAATGGAGTGATTCAAAAAGAGAAATAAATTTAAGACAATAAGGAACAAATTCTATGAAGAAAACTTAGCCAAATGTTTATAGCAATATGACCATTGGAACAGTACAAAACAGGACATCAAATCTGGAAAATTGAAATTTGTACTTAGGAGACCTAAAATTTGAAGGAACAACTAAAACCAACAAAATTGGTAACCAAAATGTGGTATGTGGGTATAATTGGATTCTCATACCTATTAAGCATTAGAAAGTCAACAAATTGACTTGAATAGTGCCATGAATAGTAATCCCGACATGAAAATTTCCAAGAACGTTAGTTTAAGCATATTGGGGCGATAATTGAGCATATATAAATTTAATTATTGGATTTATTGTGAGACAAGATACTGAAACACTGTCAATTGTGTGTTTCAGCTGAAAAAGACCCGAAAAATCTAAGGGACTGAGTCAAGGCTTAGAGGCGACTCACGTCAGGTTTGTGCATAACAAATTTATGTAATTATTTTCTAACTGAAAAGTTGAATTGTTATGCTTTATGAAATCACTGTGTTATTTATAAATTGTGTTGCCATTTTGTGACTGCAAAAATGACTTTGGAAATTGTTTGAGATCTTTCTTAAATTATTTGAGTACTTTGTTTTGAATTGATTTTGTGTTCTCACTTAGCATGACAGTACCACATTATTCCTCCTCCATTTATGGGATTGAGATCGTTTATTTTCCTCCCTCTCTGGCTTACCAGTTGAGGTTGTAGATCGGATGAGTACTCATTAGCTAGCTAGCCACCTCCCTCATTGATTTCAATTAGTGGGGTTATAGATTGCTTTGTCGTGGTGTACAACGTGGCATTGATCGAAAATTTTGTGTCATGGCTTAAGTTGTGTATGAATTGGCAACACTGTGTTTATTAAATTATTTGACCAAAATTGTGTTATAATGAGTTTTGATAATTTGTGAAATATTTAAATTGTTATTTATCAATGAATGTTTTATGTACTGCATTTCGAATTTTTACTGTGCACCACTGAGTATTTTTATACTCAGCGATAGCTTATTTTGCTATCGCAGATAAAGGCAAGGAGAAAGCAGCAGAGTGAGCTGCTATTAAGATAGAGGACTACATTGACCTTTTTGGTATGGGTATTTATTTATACCCTTGTAGTTATTTTGATGTAACTATTGTAATGTCATATGTATTAATGTAAAGTTGAGCAGTTGTACAGTAAATTGTAATATAGTATTTAGAATTTTCTTTTTGTAAATTAAGATATGTATTTGTAAATTAAATATTAAATGCAATGTGAATGAATTGATGAGATATTTTGAAATGAAAAATTTTGATTGAATTATGGACTTGAATTGTATTATGATGAACTATGTTATTTTGGTGGTTGGAAGTTGTGAAAACAAATATTGGAAGTGCTTTTTACAGGTTTTTGAAGAACTATTTTCTTAAAATACAGATGGCACTCTGTCGAAATTTTTCCAAAATTTGCTGACAAATAAAAATGGACAAAAAATTTTACTGGTTTTGAAACTTCAATTAAATGTTTTTAATTCCTTCTAAATGCTTACCACTTCCAAAAAGTAAGAAAATGGTTTTAAAATCCCTTGTAGGGTACTTAATGAGTTATCGGTGGGTGAAGTTTGGTAGTTCATTAGGTATTCTTCGGGATCATGTTATGCCTTACAGAGGGGTAAGGTGTGACATATGATATATGATAATGCATTGACAAGAGTAAACTCCGTGTGCATGTCATAAGCGTCACTGGTTCGGCCTACTTATCATGTATAAGTGCCTATCATGTTTGTTATGTGGCATGAGACTCACCACTCCAACATATTTATATCTCATATTAATACTTTGGGAACAAACATGATTATAATCTTTCTGGATAAGTCATGTCCTCTGTGAAGTATGCTCGATTGTCAACCAATTTATGATGCTTTGTACTAGAAATACTGTCACTCATATTCTCAACAACTTAAGAATAGAATTTCTAACAAAATATCAATGGACCCTTTCAATTACACGTAAATGAATTATGTAAACAGAAAAATGAAATTGCCTTTTATTAATAAAAATATATACAAGATACATACAAAAATGATATGCTCTAGGGCTTACTACTAATAATCTCCCACTAGCACTAGAGCCATTCATTATAATATCTTAGACCCATTTTCTTAAGATGTCGGTTTAACTGAGTTTTTGACATAGGTTTTGTGAATGGATCAGCTGGATTTTCGACTGATGCTATTTTTTGCATGGCTACATCGTCTCGCCCAACTAACTCTCTAATAATGTGATAACGCCTTTCTATGTGTTTGGATTTCTGGTGAGATCGGGGTTACTTTGTAACACCCCTATGTTCGGTAATGCGTTCTACTGTTCCGATGATCAGTGTTGTCCGGACAGCTAGGATGCCTAGAACTACACTTCGGTATGAGTGAGGAGACATTAAATAATGAAATACAAGAAAATAAAATACAAGAAAAACAAAGGAAAAATAATAGTAAAGAAATGCAACCAAGTTAAGCGAGCCGGGAACCCTAGCGATGGGTGACCGCACGGCGTGAACCGTTGACGAGCCCTGGACTGCGGGAAACCCTGGAAAATATTTTTAGGACTCAAATAAATATTTTTTGAAGTATAAATATCATTAGAAATATCAAAGAAAAATTAAATAATTAGTACAAAGAAAAGTGAGAAATCGAAAAATGGATAAAACCCGGTGTTACCGAAAAATCGAGAATGCAACCCGAACAGGGGCATTATGGTCATTTGACACCCCGAGTTGTCTTTTGACCTAAATGTCCATCAAAAATAAATAATATTACACTTGGAAAATGTAATGAAAATTTAATTTAGGGGTACCTAATATAAATAGCAAAAATGGGGAGTTAAATGTGGGAAATTGAAACTTTTGAATAAATTAACATTAAACTTGCAATAGTGCTCCACTAACTCATTAAAGTGGACCATTTAATCTTCATCTTGGACCAGCAGATTGTCATCTTCCTCATTTCTCAAAATTAAGACAAAAATGGAGAAGGGAAGAACTCCATTGCCGCATGGTTTTGGAGCTCCATGCAAGGGTGATCCAAGCTTCTTTCTCTCCACTTCCCTTCATTAAAGTTAATCCTCACACCATGGGCAGTAGATAGGCAGCAAGAAGATCAAGTTTTGGTGAAGTTTTGAAGAGTTTCCAAAGTGGTAAGTATGTATTTTTTATTAGTGCTTCATTAAAGTTTGTGAGGAGGTTATGGGTGGTTGATTTATGGAGAAATTTTTGAGGTTTGATGTTGAATGGGAGTGTGTATTTTTGGCAGCCATGGAAACACCTTGAAGGCAGTCTATTTGTGCTTGTAAATGGTGAATTAAATGATTGATTAAATGTATATTGTGTAGGAAATTGTTTGGGTGATGTATACTTGGTATATGTAAATGTGAAATGAAATTTAAAGCTTGGAAATTAATGGAATATAAATGTACCATTGTGGCAATTTGTTAACTCTTGAGGAATGCTGGAATTCATGCTTGGTTTATGAAATAATGGTGTTGAAATGTGTTGGCTGTTATGGCAGTTTGAGTGTATGTATGGTGGTGTAAAGTGAGACATGTAAATGGGCATGAATTGGTGATTGAATTGTTGTAAATTGAGTTGGACAAATTCTGTACTTGTTTGTGCATATTAAATGTAATTGTAAGCTCCCAAAATGACCTATAAAATGTTGTAAATTATGTTTAGGTTGTGGTACAACCAGAATTAGTTTAAATGTTAAGTTTGGTGAGTGTTAAAAGTGATGCTTGATGTGTATGCAAGAATTGCAATAAGGCAGTTTGAGTTTTAGGCCTATAACTTTAATTGTGTGGCTCCAATTGGTATGAGACCAATTGGAGGTGAAACCAGGCACAAAATGTGCCAACTTTCATGAAGGAAGCTTGCCAAAATTCTGCTTGCAAGGTAGCTTGAAAAATGAGCAAATCCGGATTAAGTGCAAGTAAGGCCTGAAAATTGACCAATTGGGCAGCAGTTAGTTTTTAGGCCATAACTCACTCAAAACAGGTCCAATTAACCTGAAACTTTAACCATGAACAGTTAAGACCAATATCTACAAGTCTTATGAAGACACCAAAGCCGAGAAATGACCGTAAGCAAGTCAAACTGCTTGCACAAATTCGGGTCCAAAAACTGGCCGAACCTAAAATGACCTAAAGTGACCTAAAATGACCAATTTTGGTGCAATTTGACCAGCAATAGTAAAATGACCATAACTTGGTCTACATAACTCAGAATGACCTGAAATTTTGTCCCGCGTTCCATAAGACATAGATCTACAAGTTTGTGGTTTTGACTGAAACCCGAAAACCTAGGGAACTGGGTTGTCTGGCTAGGTCAAACTAGTATCCCAAAATCCAGCAAATTGCAAGAAAATGCAGTATACACGGAAATGAACTTGGTAACATGTACCAATCGTAAAAGACTATCGAATGTGACATATTAGTAATGTTAAAACCTAAATTACCTAAAACGCATCGAGGGTCGATATATTAAGTTGATTAAGCAAATAATAGCATTTAGTGAATTAATTATCAAGCATTATCTTTAGAGACAGTTTAAATGAGTACTAAAACACTTCAAATTGTGTTTCTCAGTTAGCAAAGACTCAGGGAAAAAGGAAGGAAATACTAAGTTAAGGCCAGGAGACAGTTATCAGAGGTTTGTGCACAACTAGTTTTTAATTGATTTTGTTCTGAATATTTCATATGATTAAATGACATATTTTTCTTATGTATTATATTTAACAAACATTGGATTTAATTCAATGATTATTGAAATTGTTATAATATGTATGAATTTAGCTTTGTGAAATGGTATTTCCACAAGTATTAAGCATTGTTATGGATTGAATAAAATATGTTTTGGAAAATTGTGATAGAACATGTTTTAAATTGTGATGGTAAATTTCATGGAAAAATGCAAATTTATGATTTGAATTGTGATGAGCATAAAAATTATTGGATATTGGAATTGACTTTGAATCGAATTATATTGTGATTTATGCTCACTAAAAGGATTGTGATATTGTTATATATCTCACTATAGATGCTTGACTAGGTTATTACCCATCTCTCTCATTTGTTGAGAAGACAATGGAGTTAGTTGTATTTTGATTACCATGGTACGTGCACAGGCTTAGATTTTCCTCTGATTTGAGGTTAGATCTAAGTTTATTTTATCGTTATGACCCTTGCGGAAGATTCATTATTGTGATGGTACTGTGCACGATGATTCGACCTCCCCGACCATAGGGAGTTAGAATCTGATTCGACCTCCCCGACCATAGGGAGTTAGAATCACATCGAATATGGCCCTTTCGGATTAGTCTTGCATAGTTAGTGAGATAAAGATTGATTTTTGAGATACAGAATGATTTTTGAGATACATAATGATTTTTGAGATACAGAATGGCTTTTAAATGGTAAAGAATTATGATTTCAATTATGATTTATGTATAATTGATTTTGTTGGAATTACCTAAATGGTTAGTTATGATTTGATAAATTGAATTTCATGATCGAAGTCATTTTATACAAATGATTTACATTATTGGCAATGAATATTTTGAGTTTTAGAATTTGATGAGTATTCAGATTTCCAAATTATTTACTGTAAATTTTGTCAATGTATATTGTACTATGTTTTAAATTATAGTTGTGCACCACTGAGTTCACTACTCAGCGATAGCTTTGTATGCTGTCGCAGGTAAGAAGAGCATAGAGCAGTGAGTAAGTTTCTTTGAAGACACTTTCAGTTCAGCTCCAGGTATATCATAGGTATACCCATGTACATAGGTTTTGATGTGTGCATATAATAATATGTATGTAAATTATTTGAGCAGTTGTATAAAAACTCTTGTAAAATATTTTGGTATGTAATTAAATGTAAATCATTGTAAATATAAAGTTGAGATTTCATTTACTTGAATAGTTTTATATTATAAATTTTGAGTCTTGTAATCAGTGAAGTGTTTCTTTATGATGAGAGTAGTTTGAAAATGAATTGATTGTTTATTGAGAATTGAAATAAAGTTTATTGGAGTTGTATTTGAGAGAACATATTGGAAGCATTTTCTTTTGCAGGATTGAAGAACTGTTTTCTCAAAATACAGCGGGCACTTTGCCGAAATTTTAAAAAAATTTTATAACACCAGATTTTAATCTATGACTTAAATTTCCCGAAAATTGTTTTAAAATCCCTTGTAGTATATTTAATGGATTATCGGTAGGTGAAGTACGGTAATTCATTAGGTGTACTACGGGATCATGTTACATCTTACAGGGGAGTAAGGTGTGGCATGTTTTGTGGTATCAAAGCAATGGTTTCAAAGTGAATTTCGAACTGTGAATTTGAATTCTTTTTGTCGGTAACTACAACTGCTCAAATGTTTGATACATATAGTACATTTACATCATGAATATGAACTAATAGAGAGGAATCTCCTTATGTTGGTTGTACAGGAATAGAAAATCTTGTGAAAAGATATGGAAGAGAATAATGAGACAATAGAACAGTCTGTGATGGTAGAAGAACAAGTTGAGGCCCCAGCTCCACAAAATGTCGAAGGCCTGACTGTACCAGTTTTGCCGGTACAAATTACTGCATAAATGGCCCAGAAAATGGCCACTTTCTTTGAACAAATGGCTGATAATCTGTCAGCCCAAGCCCAAGTACAGACCCAAACCCCACAAGGGCAACATGGAATAGAGAAGAGGGAGAAACCTATGGGTCAGAGCTCAAGCAGTAATTTGAGAAAGAGAAAAGAAATTGAGGAGCCCCGAGCTCAGGGATATAACAGAGGTGGATCATAAAGGCAGAGACCACCAAGGTCCAGTCGTCAAACAACTAGAAGTTCCTACCCTTCTCGTCAATGTGAAGCTTGTGGAAGATATCATGGTGGGATATGCTATAAGGCTATTGGAGCCTGTTATAACTGTGGAGGCACAGGACACTTTGCCAAGGACTACACCAGTAGTCGCAGAGTTGGACAACCTCCTACTACTGCAGAAGGGTCTGTTCAGAGCCCTGTCACTAGAAGTTCACAACCACCTAGCAGAGGTAGAGGCAGAGGTAGAGGTAGCCCAGCAGGTAGCCAAGGCACAGTGAAACAATCAGAGCAAGACAGTGCTCCGATTAGAGTCTACGCAACGAGACAGAGGGAAGAAGTCGAGACATCTGATGTTGTGGCTGGTACCTTCTTAACTTTTAACTAAGATGTGTTTGTGTTATTTGATCTGGGTTCTACCCATTCTTATGTGAGTGCTAGCATCATTGATTGCATTGTTGTTCCATGTACAAAAATGGACTTTGAGGTGCTAGTAACAAGTTCGCTAGGACAGGAGGTCGGGGTTAATAGAATGTATAGAGATTGTCCTTTGGTGATCCAAGGACACACTTTTCTATCTGATTTCATTGAAATGCCCTTTAGAGATTATGATATCATCTTGGGCATGGATTGGTTAGCTAGGCATCATGCCATGATTGATCAGAGGTCAAGATACCACTTTCGATCTCCTCGATGCTGATGTGGTAATACATGGGAAGAGGGAGCTATTGCCATCAAACATTATTTCGGCTGCACTAGCCAGAAAATGATCAGCAAGGGGTGTAAAGCATACTTGGCACATGTGGTAGACACCCAAGTGGGGAGTCCAGCATTGAGGGACATCCCTACAGTATATGACTTTCCAGACGTGTTTCCTGATAAATTGCCAGGATTACCTCCAGAAAGAGAGGTGTAGTTTGAAATTAATGTTATGCCTGGTGTGGATCCAATCTCCATAAAACCATAAAGAATGGCACCAGCAGAATTGAAGGAGTTGAAGGTACAGTTGCAAGAACTACTTGAAAAGGGCTTCATCTGCCCTAGTGTGTCACCATGGGGAGCGCCGGTATTATTTGTTAAGAAGAAGGATGGCACTCTTCGTTTATGTATTAGAGTTAGAACTATATGTTCTGTTGTTATTCCTTTACAGGGGAATAAATTTTGATGCATTAGTGATTAGTCCTTAAGATAAGGACTGTGATAATAAGTGAAATTAGTTTTGGAAGAGTTTATCGGCGAAAAGTATTTTCTAACACACCATAAATTATAAAGCTAAATGGAAAGCCTACTTAATGTAAGGCAAGAGGACGTAAAAGTAAGATGCGGTAATAGAATTGTTCTAGATGAAGGCAAAGATGTTCCAGTTGTTAATTGTTAATGAATATTGTAATCAGAATAAGTTTCAGGTATCGGTGAATTCGAAAAGGATAAAAGATAGGAAAGTTTGATCTATTGGGATGTATCGTAGTAACTATGCAATGTTCTTGATGTTTATACTGTAAGCTGCAGATTACAATACTGACTTGAGATTATTGTGTAGAGCTACGTACTACCCGATAGTATACCTAGATAAGAATAGTTACCAACGACATCTGTTTTGGTATAGTTATGCCAGGACAAAATTTAATTGTTAGAAATAAGTTTGAAAATCCTACTTAGGGATCTAAAACTCAAAGGTTAGAATATCGAAAGGTTATAGTTCAGTACAAAAGGAAGTAAGTTATAGAATATTGACAGATAAATAGAGTTATGAAAGTAAAAAAAAAAAATTCGAACAATTGGTTCAAATATAACAAAGAAATGTTACGAAGCTGAGGAAGACTATGGACTAGAATGGTTAGAGGACCAATGACTAGATAAATGATTCTAACATGACCTCAAGGGTCATTCAAGAAGGGAACATGAATCGAAATATTAGACAGGACAATAGTAAGAGAAGATTGATGATATACAAACAAATTAAACGTTGTATTAGATTGTTAAAAGTCTTATACAAATTTGAGGAAAAGAAGATTGTACGATCGTATAAAAAGGAAAAAAATAAACGATGACTATTGTAAGATGACTATTGGGTAAAATTTCATGGACGAAATTTATTTTAAGGGGGGGAGAATTGTAACACCCCTATGTTCGGTAATGCGTTCTACTGTTCCGGTGACCAGTGTTGTCCGGACAGCTAGGATGCCTAGAACTACACTTCGGTATGAGTGAGGAGACATTAAATAATGAAATACAAGAAAAGAAAATACAAGAAAAATAAAGGAAAAATAATAGTAAAGAAATGCAACCAAGTTAAGCGAGCCGGGAACCCTAGCGATGGGTGATCAGACGGAAGTCACGGCGTGGACCGTTGACTAGCTCCTGGATCATGGGAACCCCGAAAATATTTTTAGGACTCAAATAAATATTTATTGAAGTATAAATATCATTAGAAATATCAAAGAAAAATTAAATAATTAGTACAAAGAAAAGTGAGAAATCGAAAAATGGACAAAACCCGGTGTTACCGAAAAATCGAGAATGCAACCCGAACAGGGGCATTGTGGTCATTTGACACCCCGAGTTGTCTTTTGACCTAAATGTCCATCAAAAATAAATAATATTACACTTGGAAAATATAATGAAAATTTAATTTAGGGGTACCTAATGTAAATAGCAAAAATGGGGAGTTAAATGTGGGAAATTGAAACTTTTGAATAAATTAACATTAAACTTGCAATAGTGCTCCACTAACTCATTAAAGTGGACCATTTAATCTTCATCTTGGACCAGCAGATTGTCATCTTCCTCATTTCTCAAAATTCAGCCAAAAATGGAGAAGGGAAGAACTCCATTGCCGCATGGTTTTGGAGCTCCATGCAAGGGTGATCCAAGCTTCTTTCTCTCCACTTCCCTTCATTAAAGTTAATCCTCACACCATGGGCAGTAGATAGGCAGCAAGAAGATCAAGTTTTGGTGAAGTTTTGAAGAGTTTCCAAAGTGATAAGTATGTATTTTTTATTAGTGCTTCATTAAAGTTTGTGAGGAGGTTATGGGTGGTTGATTTATGGAGAAATTTTTGAGGTTTTATGTTGAATGGGAGTGTGTATTTTTGGCAGCCATGGAAACACCTTGAAGGCAGTTTATTTGTGCTTGTAAATGGTGAATTAAATGATTGATTAAATGTATATTGTGTAGGAAATTGTTTGGGTGATGTATACTTGGTATATATAAATGTGAAATGAAATTTAAAGCTTGGAAAGTAATGGAATGTAAATGTACCATTGTGGTAGTTTGTTAACTCTTGAGGAATGCTGGAATTCATGCTTGGTTTATGAAATAATGGTGTTGAAATGTGTTGGTTGTTATGGCAGTTTGAGTGCATGTATGGTGGTGTAAAGTGGGACATGTAAATGGGCATGAATTGGTGATTGAATTGTTGTAAATTGAGTTGGACAAATTTTGCACTTGTTGGTGCACATTGAATGTAATTGTAAGCTGCCAAAATAACCTATAAAATGTTGTAAATTATATTTAGGTTGTGGTACAACCAGAATTAGTGTAATTGTTAAGTTTGGTGAGTGTTAAAAGTGATGCTTGATGTGTATGCAAGAATTGCAATAAGGCAGTTTGAGTTTTAGGCCTATAACTTTAATTGTGTGGCTCCAATTGGTATGAGACCAATTGGAGGTGAAACTAGGCACAAAATGTACCAACTTTCATGAAGGAAGCTTGCCAAAATTCTGCTTGCAAGGTAGCTTGAAAAATGACCAAATCCGTATTAAGTGCAAGTAAGGCCTGAAAATTGACCAATTGGGCAGCAGTTAATGTTTAGGCCATAACTCACTCAAAACTGGTCCAATTAACCTGAAATCTAACAATGAATAGTTAAGACCCATATCTACAAGTCTTATGAAGACACCAAAGCCCAAAAATGACCATAAGCAAGTCAAACAGCTTGCACAAGTTCGGGTCCAAAAACTGGCCGAACCTAAAATGACCTAAAGTGACCTAAAATGACCAATTTTGGTGCAATTTGACCAGCAATAGTAAAATGACCATAACTTGGTCTACATAATTCAGAATGACCTGAAATTTTGTCCTGCATTCCATAAGACATAGATCTCCAAGTTTGTAGTTTTGACTGAAACCCAAAAACTGAGGGAACTGGGTCGTCCGGCTAGGTCAAACTAGTATCCCGGAATCCAGCAAATTGTAAGAAAATGCAGTATACACGGAAATGAACTTGGTAACATGTACCAACCCTAAAAGACTATTAAATGTGACATATTAGTAAAGTTAAAACCTAAATTACCTAAAACGCATCGAGGGTCGATATATTAAGTTGATTAAGCAAATAATAGCATTCAGTGAATTAATTATCAAGCATTATCGTTAGAGACAGTTTAAATGAGTACTGATACACTTCAAATTGTGTTTCTCAGTTAGCAAAGACTCAGGGAAAAAGGAAAGAAACACTGAGTCAAGGCCAGGAGATAGTTATCAGAGGTTTATGCACAACTAGTTTTTAACTGATTTTGTTCTGAATATTTCATATGATTAAATGACATATTTTTCTTATGTATTATATTTAACAAACATTGGATTTAATTCAATGATTATTGAAATTGTTATAGTATGTATGAATTTAGCTTTGTGAAATGGTATTTCTACAAGTATTAAGCATTGTTATGGATTGAATAAAATATGTTTTGGAAAATTGTGATAGAACATATTTTGAATTGTGATGGTAAATTTCATGGAAAAATGCAAATTTATGATTTGAATTGTGATGAGCATAAAAATTATTGGATATTGGAATTGACTTTGAATCGAATTATATTGTGATTTATGCTCACTAAAAGGATTGTGATATTGTTTTATATCTCACTATAATGCTTGACTAGGTTATTACCCATCTCTCTCATTTGTTGAGAAGACAATGGAGTTAGTTGTATTTTGATTACCATGGTACGTGTACAGGCTTAGATTTTCCTCTGATTTGAGGTTAGATCTAAGTTTATTTTATCGTTATGGCCCTTGCGGAAGATTCATTATTGTGATGGTACTGTGCACGATGATTCGACCTCCCCGACCATAGGGAGTTTAAATCTGACTCGACCTCCCCGACCATAGGGAGTTAGAATCACATCGAATATGGCCCTTTCGGATTAGTCTTGCATAGTTAGTGAGATAAAGATTGATTTTTGAGATACAGAATGATTTTTGAGATACAAAATGGTTTTTGAATGGTAAAGAATTATGATTTCAATTATGATTTATGTATAATTGATTTTGTTGGAATTACCTAAATGGTTAGTTATGATTTGATAAATTGAATTTCATGATCGAAGTCATTTTATACAAATGATTTACATTATTGGCAATGAATATTTTGAGCTTTAGAATTTGATGAGTATTCAGATTTCCAAATTATTTACTGTAAATTTTGTCAATGTATATTGTATTATATTTTAAATTATAGTTGTGCACCACTAAGTTCACCACTCAGCGATAGCTTTGTATGCTGTCGCAAGTAAGAAGAGCATAGAGCAGTGAGTAAGTTTCTTTGAAGACACTTCAGTTCAGCTCCAGGTATATCATAGGTATACCCATGTACATAGGTTTTGATGTGTGCATGTAATAATATGTATGTAAATTATTTGAGCAGTTGTATAAAAACTCTTGTAAAATATTTTGGTATGTAATTAAATGTAAATCATTGTAAATATAAAGTTGAGATTTCATTTACTTGAATAGTTTTATATTATAAATTTTGAGTCTTGTAATCAATGAAGTGTTTCTTTATGATGAGAGTAGTTTGAAAATGAATTGATTGTTTATTGAGAATTGAAATAAAGTTTATTGGAGTTGTATTTGAGAAAACATATTGGAAGTATTTTATTTTGCAGGATTGAAATACTATTTTCTGAAAATACAGCCGGCACTTTGCCGAAATTTTAAAAAAATTTTATAATACCAGATTTAAATCTATGACTTAAATTTCCCGAAAATTGTTTTAAAATCCCTTGTAGTATATTTAATGGATTATCGGTAAGCGAAGTACGGTAATTCATTAGGTGTACTACGGGATCATGTTACATCTTACAGGGGAGTAGGGTGTGACATACTTAGCCTGTATGACCGCTCCATTGTTATCACAGTAGAGAGGAACTGCTGACTCAATGGAAGGAACTATTGCAAGTTCTATCACGAACTTCTTTATCCATACAACCTCTTTTGCAGCATCTGATGCAGTAATATACTCATCTTCTGCAGTGGAGTCAGTTGTTGTACTCTATTTGGAACTCTTCCAACTAACTGCACCTCCATTACAAATGAACAAAAAACTAGAGGTAGACTTTCTATCATCGACATCTGATTGAAAATCAGAATCAGTATAACCATCCAATTGTAGGTCGCTAACTCCATAAATCAAGAATAAATCCTTAGTTCTTCTCAAGTACTTAAGGATATTCTTGATAGCTATCGAGTGTTCCAAACCTGGATTGGATTGAAAACCTACTAGTCAAACTAACAGCATATGCGATATCCGGCCTAGTACAAACATTGCATACATCAAACTTCCAATAGCCGAGGCATATGGAATCCTAGCCATTTTGTTTCTTTCTTCAGGTGTCTTTGGAGACATCTCTTTAGAAAGATGGATACCATGTCTTACTGGTAACAATCCTTTCTTGGAATCAAGCATGTTAAACCTTTTTAACACCTTTTTCAAGTATAGACTTTGGGATAAATCAATTACTCTTTTCGCCTTATCTCTATAGATGTAAATTTCAAGAATATAGGTTGCTTCCTCTAAATCTTTCATGGAGAATGTATTTGACAACCATACCTTGATAGTTGTCAACATACCTATGTCATTGCCTATCAATAAAATGTCATCTACATATAAGATAAGGAAAGTGATAGCACTCTCACTAACCTTCTTATATACATATGGCTCATCCGCATTTTTGATAAAACCAAATGATTTAATGGCTTCCTCAAAACGGATGTTCCAACTCCTCGAAGCTTATTTTAACCCATAAATGGATCATTTTAGCTTGCACACCTTAGAACTATCATGGGATTCAAAACCCCTAGGTTGTTTCATGAAAATGTTTTCATCAATATTTCCATTGAGAAAAACTGTTTTGACATCCATCTGTCAAATCTCATAATCATAGTATGCAGCTATTACTAATAAAATTCTAATTGATTTAAGCATGACAACAGGTGAGAAAGTCTCCTCATAGTCGATTCCTTGCCTTTAGCGAAACCCTTTTGCAACTAGCCTTGCCTTATAAGTATCTACCTTTCCATCAGAACCAATTTTCTTATTGAAAACCCATTTATTTCCTTTAGGTACAATACCTTCAGGTGAATCAACAAGGTCCCAAACTTGGTTCTTATACATGGAATCAATTTCGGATTTCATAGCTTCAATCCATTTAGAAGAGTCTATATCTGAT
Source organism: Hevea brasiliensis (assembly GCF_030052815.1). Classification (NCBI taxonomy): domain Eukaryota; kingdom Viridiplantae; phylum Streptophyta; class Magnoliopsida; order Malpighiales; family Euphorbiaceae; genus Hevea; species Hevea brasiliensis. The sequence goes on along the minus strand of NC_079497.1, from coordinate 83,778,512 downwards.
ATAGCTTCTTCATAGGTAAAAGGATCATCTCCATGATCTATTTCTTCAAGAGCAAACAACTCTTATTTATCTGCATGAAGAAAACCATATCTCTTTTGTGGGTGAGATATTCTGCTCAATCTACGAGGAATTATTGTAGGTGTTTCATCAATAGTTATAGGTTGACTAGATGGATCTATATCCATCTGATTTGTTAGTTGGTCAAAATTCTCTAATTCTAATTCTATTTGCCTTCCTTTGCCACCTTATTAAATAAACTATTGTTCAAGAAATATGGCATCTCTACTTACCACAACCTTTTATGATGTAGCAAATAAAAACAATATCCAAAACTTTCTTTTGGATATCCAACAAATCGACCCCTTTCTGATTTGGTTTCCAATTTATCAGTTTTCAACTTTTTAATGTAAGCAGGACAACCCTAAATCTTAACATGTTTAAGACTTGATTTTCTTCGATGCCATATCTCATAAGGTGTAGAAGAGACCGACTTTGATGGAATCCTATTCAGAATGTGCAAAGCTGATTCTAATACAAATCCACAAATAAGAGATTAGCATGTCAGTATAGCTCATCATACTATGTACCATATCCAATAGGGTATGATTCCTCCTTGCAGATATACCATTCAATTGTGGCATTCCTAAAGGAGTCAATTGGGAGATAATGCCATGCTTTTTCAAGTATTCATCAAATTCAGTATTTAAGTATTCACCTCCATGATTTGATCGAAGAGTTTTAATACTTTTTCATGTTTGATTTTCTACTTCAGATTTAAATTCTTTGAACTTTTCAAAGGATTCATGTTTGTATTTCATCAAACACAAATACCCAAATATTAATTTATCATCAATAAAGGTAATAAAATAATGAAAACCGCCTCTAGCCATTTCCTTAAATGGATCACATACATTATTATGTATTAATTCCAAAATATTTTCAGCTTTTAACCCTTGTCTAATAAAAGGCAATCTATTCATTTTGCCTTGAAGGCAGGATTCACAAGTTGGAGTAGGTTCAGAACCCAATGAGGATAAAATCTCCATTTTCTCTAGCTTTATAATCTTATCTTCTGCAATATGACCTAATCTCAAGTGCCAAATATGTATTGAACTTGAGTTGATTTTCATTATGGCATTACATTCATTTAGATTGCTTGCATTAGATTTGTATTAAACGTTATTATCCAAATAATAAAGTCCATCATGCATATAACTCGAGCCAACATATTCATTTCCAAAATAAATATTACAAAATCATTTGTGAACTGAAATTCATAACCATTTCTAGTCAAACTAGATACAGAAATGATGTTCTTAAAAGCATCAGGTACATACAAAATATTATTTAAATATAAAATATGTCCATACATGTACAAAGATTTAGATCCTATGGCTAAAGCTTCCAAAGTCTAACATCTTGTGACTGCAAGCTGCTAGTTCCTGCATATCAAAAGTAATGTGAGAACTAGCACCAGTATCGAAAACCCAAGCTATAGATGAACTATGAGCATCATCAGAATCTAATAACAAGATATAGACATACCTTTTGAAGGTTTATCTTTCTTGTCATTCAGAGAAGTAAGATACTCTGGGCAGTTCCTGTTCCAGTGCCCATCCTTCTAGCATTGGAAACACTTTCCTTTGCCTTTGTCAGCTTTGGTCTTGCCCTTCTGTTTGGCTATTTTCTTAGAAGGTTTAGGAACTTGAGGTTTCTTTTTCTTATTGCCTTTCTTCTTCTTGGACTTTTCAGCAGAAAAAGAAGATGCAACCAAAGCCACCTCTTTTCCTTTATTGCTCAACATATTCTTTTGGGTAATAACCAACATGTTAAGCAAGCCAGCCAGAGTGCATTCTTGCTTAGTCATATGGAAAATTTGTCACAAAATTCCCAAATAACTCTGGTAGGGACTGAAGGATCAAATCCGTCTGCAGTTGGAAATCCATGTGAAAATCAAGATGTTCCAACTGCTCAATAAGTTGAATCATCTTGTGGACATGATCTCCTACATTCTCTCCTTCTGACATCCTCATGCAGAATAGATGTATAGATATCTCATATCTAGCATTCCTGCTATGCTCACCATACAACTCTTGTAGGTGAAGAAGGAATTCATTTGCACTTTGCATGTTTTCATGTTGCTTCTGTAACTCATTAGTCATAGAAGCAAGCATGTAACATCTAGCTCTCATATCATACTCCTTCCACTTGTCCAAAGTCTTTGATTCCTCTGGAGTGGCCCCTGGAGTTAAGGGACCAGGAATCTTTGAATCTAGAAAATATCCAATACGTTCTAGGTTCATGACAAGTTTTAAATTTCTGAGCTAATTAGAAAGATTAGGTCCTGTCAACCTATTATGATCAAGTATACATGTAAGGATATTGGATAGTGGTGGTTGTTGTGTGCTCATTATTATCAGAAAGTAAACAACAGAAATAATAAGATTAATTAGTAACTGTATCAAGTAATTAACCAAAATGATTATGGTCTTTTAATCAAATTGGTCCTCCCACTAACTTGGCAAATCCTACACTTCCAAAGTAGGAAACAGAAATCCTAGTTGGATGGATTTCTAGTGGGTGATTGAATTCTTATAGTCTTATTGATCATCCTTAGGCACATCCATTATTGGAATCACAATAAACTATAAGTGAGCAACTCCTTGCCCATCACATCTCATGTGAGGTTCAATAATTTATTTGGCCCCTAATGCTCAAAATCTTAGGTACATCCATTATTGATTTATCTTGCATTAGTTAAGTTGATCCCATTGAGCTAATGGGCATGCAAATAGTTTTAATGACCTCAGGCACATCCATTATTGGCCACCAACTATTATATACTTACAACATCTTATGCTTAACAATTATTCTTAAGAATATCTCTTAAACAAACGCATCATTCCCAAGCTCACATTGCTAATAATGCAAGTATTTAAAATTTTTTAAAATAACTGCCTCAATGGAGGGCTATTATATAATTACCATAATTATACCATTACCAACTTAATCATTTACTTGGAAGATTTTGTGGTCGGGTTAATTACTATTATGGTCCCACTTTGCACATTATCCAGTTAGCATGCATATATCACATACTTGTATACATTCATACACATCTCATGCATACATGGATAAACCAATAATATGGTAGAGATTCAATTCTGAGCCACGCAGAATTGAATCAGGGCATTCCTAAGTGTATTTCATTCATTCATTTTACAAGAATTGCTGAAGGAGTACATAATCAACCCTTAATCTTGATCTCCTTCCATTGGTCCCACCAATGCTCTTGACCTCCTCTTTCTTCTTGCAATCTAATTACATTGTAACCCTTGGCATACCAAGGTGAATATACAAGAATATGGACTTTTAAAGTCCTTAAATAAATGAAAATATATCTTTAGTTATCATAACATTTATGATACATGCCATTAAAATAAATTAATTATTTTACATCCCAAAGTAAAATAAAAGAAATAAATTCAATCACATTGGTCTTTTGTTGTCCATGATCATCCATCATGCATATTAAAATTTAACAATTAAATAAAATATACATATTTAAAAATTAAATTGAATATCACATATTCACCTAAAATTTAAATTTGAATCTTATTCAAATAATTTTAAATTTATAAACTTTTTCCAAATTTAATTTCATGAAAAATAATTTTTATAATTATTTGTGTGATTGGAATTCCCAATTAAATCATTTAATTAGGTTTAGGCTTAATTATGGGCTTTAAATTATACAATAATTGCATAAAAAGGCCCAGAAAAACAAGCCCAACACCCTCCTTTAGAGAAAACACACCTCGTGTAACATTTACACAGCCTGAGGCATGCCAAAACATTGGGTAGCCCGTGTAAATGCTATCTTCGATACGGGCTGAGGTGCGCGAGGGACAAAGGCCTTGTCATTGAACGACTCACCCCTGGGCATGCGTTAACATGCCCGTGTACGCTGGAAACACGCCTTGGGCCGTGTAAAAACCCAGAACATGGTCTAGGCCATGTTTCTTGCGGCAGTTTGACATTTTTAGGGTTTTCTTGATCCAAACCAATTTTAAATCAACCCAAACTCAACCCAATCACACAATTAAGCCTCAAAATCAATTCTAACGGCAAATGTGGTGGCTCTGATACCAATTGAAGGCTAGGAAGCATGGAATTTAGGGCATTAGAACATTGAAATTTAAAATTCAATTTAGGGTTACATTTATCATGCTTCACAAAGCATGTGCCTAATCAATTTTTAATGCCCAAAAGCATACCAAAACGCATTTTAGCATACACTAAACATTCATTTGTCATCAAGAATTGAACTTTAGGAATTTAATTTATTAAACCCTAACTAAGAGAGGGATTTTGAGTACTAAACTCCAAGGTGCACAATTAATCAATCTATCTTCCTTAGGATACCTTTAGGACTCCAATTGTAGTCCCTTTAGCTTGTCCACCACAAGCACACCAACTTGTATTAATGGCAGCCCCAATCTTGACTTCCCAAGCCTTGCTAACCACTTGTAATTGGGGTTTTATGCTTTAGTGAGGATGTATGGATGTATAAGGTACTAGAAACCTTTTCTAGCAATTTTAATTCAAAGGAAAAAAAATGTTTTCTCTTTGAATCAATTGAGAAAAGAAGAGAGGAGAATGAGGACCATGGTTGCCGTGCAAATGGAGAGGAAGAAGAAGAATGATTTCTCTTTCTTCCTTTTCCCTTATATACTAAAGTCAACTCTCACTTACTCCCTTACCACATGTTACCACAAGATCCATTCTTACTTTAGTTTGACTTAATCTCATTAAGCCAAGTGTCAAGCTCTAATTAAATCACAAAAAGGTGGTCTTCCATCATGGGAAGACAAGTGGCAAGCTTGTATGGTGCCACATGTCACCATCTCATGGTGCCACATGTCACCATGTGAAAAGACCAATTTATCCTTATTTCTTTTTAATTTGAGTTCTCAACCCAAAATTATAATTTCTCCTCTTCAAATTAATTTATATCAAATATAAATTAATTGATTAATTAATCTTCATTAATTAATTTCTCACAATTAAATTTATATTTAAACAATTTAAATATAAATTTAATTTATGTTATACATCTAATAACCTAGATTTGGTTTTAAGTCATGCTAGGGACTTTGCAATCTTATTGCAAATGAAACCTAATTAATTAATTAATTAAACTCTTTAATTAATCAATTAAATTACATTTTACTTGTTGATTAACTTGTTTAGATGTGTGACTTACTAGGCTAATTATTTATTGGCAATAATAAATGATATTATTTATTAATATCATTAGAACCCTTTCTTACCTGAAATGATTTCTCTAAATCATTTTAGGTATCTCATAGACCATGGTTGACACCTAGCATAACATGCCATGGCCACCTAATCAGTAATAAGGAATACCTTAAATGAACCTTTAATCATATGTTACCATGCACTAGAATCTCTCCATTATAAAATCCCAATTCCAGCTGGAGTTATGGTTAATGTCAAACTTCATTCGCTATGAACATTATGTTCTCTTTTAATTCCAATTCTCGATTAATTAGTTTTTGTTGCCAAAAACTCTTGTTTGACTAAATTTATCTGTCCTGGCTAGGAACTTAAATCATCAAGAACAATTAAATGAACATAGGTTTTATCCTTATTTACTTAGGGCAACGGATTCCATCTTGATCAGCACCTATCTCCATATATAACTAGTAGGAGCCAACACATGCCCATATACCCATACACAGTATGAGTATGAAGGCAGTATCAAATCAAACTCAAACCACCTATATACAAGATAAATGTATTATCTCAGGTCTAAAGATTATATGCACTAATATGATATATGACAATGCATTAAAAAGAGTAAACTCCATGTGCTTGTCATAAGCGTCGTGTTAGTAGTATGCCCTAGAGCATATCATTTAGTATGTATCTTGTACATAATTTATTAATAAAAGGCATTTCCACTTTTCCGTTTACATAATATATTTATGTGTAATAGAAAAGGTCCATTGATATTTTGTTAGAAATATTATTCTTAAGTTGTTAAGAATATGAGTGACAATATTTCTAGAACAAAGTATCATAAATAGGTTCACAATCGAGGATACTTCATAATAAGGACATGACTTATCCAGAAAGATTGTATTCATGTTTGTTCCCAAGTTATTTATATGAGATATAAATAAGATGGAATGGTGAGTCTCATGCCATATAACAAACATGATAGGCACTTATAAATGATAAGTAGGCCGAACCAGTGACACTTATGACAAGCACATGGAGTTTACTCTTGTCAATGTTTTGTCATAAATCATATCAGTGCATATAATCTTTAGACTTGAGATAGCACAATTATCTTGTATATAGGTAGTTTGAGTTTGATACTGCTTTCATACTTGTACTATGTATGGGTATATGGGCATGTGTTGGCTCACTAGTTATATATGGAGGTAGGTGTTGATCAAGATGGAATCATTCCTCTAAGTAAATAGAGATAAAATCCTATGTTCATTTAATTGTTCTTGATGTTTCAAGTTCCTGGCAGACAGATAGATTTATTCGAGAAAGAGTTTACGATGAGAAAAATCTTTTAATCAAGAACTGGAATTAAAAGAGAACATAATATTCATAGCAAATGGAGTTTGACATAAACCATGACTCCAGCTTGAGTTGGGATTTTGTAACAGAGAGATTCTAGTGCATGGTAACATATGATTATAGGTTCATTTAAGGTAAATCTTATTACTAATTGGGTGGCCATGGCATGCTATGCTAGGTGTTAACCATGGTCTATGAGGTTCATAAAATGATTTAGAGAAATCATTTATGGTAAGAAAGAGTTCTGATGATATTAAGAGTTGATATCATGTCTCATTGCCAATTAGTGATGAGCCTAGTAAGTCACACACATACACAAGTTATCACCTATTTAAATATGATTTAATTAATTAATTAAAGAGTTTAATTGATTAATTAAATAGGTTTGGTTTGCAATTAAATTGCAAAGTCCCTAGCATGACTTGAAACCAAATCTAGATTATAGGATGTGTAGTATAAATTAAATTTATATTTAAAGTGTTTAAATATGAATTTAATTGATGAGAAATTAATTAATAGAGATTAATTATTTAATTTATATTTGATATAAATTAATTAGAAGAAGAAAATAATTATTTTGGGTTAAGAACTCAAAATTAAGACACAGGGGCATTTTGGTCATTTCACAGTGTGACACGTGGCACAATGAGATGGTGACACATGGGATTACACATAAGCTTGCCAAATATTTTTTTTAATCATGTAAGATGATTAAAATCAAGATTAAATATAGGTTTGACACTTGGCACAATGTGATTGGGTCACTTAAACCTAGAGCTAATCAAAAGGTGACATGTGGCTAGGGTTTAATGTGTTAACCTAGCTATTTAAGTGTGGTTATGAAAAGAAAAAATAACCAGCAGCCTCTCCTCTCATTTGTCACGCCACTTTGAGCCTCTCCAGCTATTTCTCTTCATCTCTCATCAATTCAAAGAGATTAGCCATCAATCTCTTGAATTAAGAACACTAGAAATTGTTTCTAGTGTCCTGTTTACATCTCTAATCTCTTAAAAGGCAGAACTTGAATTTCTAATTAATCGAAAAAGCTTTAGAGGCTGTTCAAGGGCTGCCATAGGTGTTCTTGGTGTGGACAAGCTAGAGGGACAACATTTAGTGTCCTGAAGACGAATCTCAAAGGCGTAGACACGCTGCAGTGCATCAAGAGGTTAGTGTAATCGTTCTTGATTTAATCTAGGGTTCTAAAATTAATCTGATTAATTTTAAAATCTTAAATGGAAAATACAGATCCAAAAACATATTAAAAGAGTTTTAATATGTTGTTTATCATTGAACTCAAATAGATAAAAATAAATCTTGCATGGTGCATGTGACCCTAGGCAAAATTTTTTTGAATTCATTGGTATAATCTTGTGTTTTTCACGCTTCCGTTCCTTCAATTGGTATCAGAGCCAGGTTATTTTCCATTTAGATTGTTGATTATATGATTTAATTGTGTGATTTGATCATGAGATGATTGATTCATTGCTGGTTGGATCAAGAGGTGTGGCGGCACATATGGTGAAGCCACCATTGGTGGCGGCAACAATGGTTCCATGGGTGGTTCAAGGTTTGGCTTTTAATTCTGCAATTGTTGTATGATCTAAGGCCTATTCTTTGACTAATTAAAGTGTTTAATTAGTAGTTTTAATCACACAATTAAATTATGATTCAAATCAGAATTTTAAAAATTGTTTGAATGTGATTCAAATCTGAATTTTAAAAGTTGTTTGAATGTGATTCAAATCTGAATTTTTAAAGTTGTTTGAATCATATTTAAATCTGATTTTTTAAAATTGATTCAATAAAATTCAGATCTGATTTTTTAAAAAATATTTGAATGTGATTCAAATCTGATTTTTTAAAAAATGTTTGAATGTGATTCATATCTGAATTTTTGAAGTTGTTTGAATGTGATTCAAATCTGAATTTTTAAATTTGTTTGAATGAGATTCAAATATGAATTTTTAAATTTATTTGAATCATATTCAAATCTGGATTTTTAAGTTGAATATGAGATATTCAATTTAATTTAAGAATGTATGTTTTATTTAATTGTTAAATAGTGATATGCATGATGGATGATCATAGACTATAAAAGACCAATGTGATTGGATTTATTTCTTTTATGTTTCTTTGGGATTGTAAATTAATTAATTTATTTTAATTTATTTTGGGCATGTATTATTAAGTTTGTAATATTTTTGGGTTGTAATTTCATTTATTTAAGTTCTTGTAAATTCGCCTTAGTATGCCAAGGATTACTATGTAATATTGGATTGCAAGAAGTTCAAGGAGGTCAAGAGCATTGGTGGGACCAGTGGGAGGAATTCAATATCAAGTGTTGATTATGTACTCCTTCAGCAACTCTTGTAAAATGAATGAATGAAATGCACCTAGGAATGCCCTGATTCAATTCTTGGTGGCTCAGAATTGAATCCCTTAGAAAGTCCATGATCATACCATATTTACTGCTTACCCATGAATGCATGAGATGTATGGGAATGTATGCAATTATATGATATATGCATGCTAAATGGATAATGTGCAAAGTGAGACCTTAATAGTAATAAGGATGGCTATAAAATCTTCCAAACAAATGATTAAGTTGGAAATGTTGTAATTAAAGTAATTATAACATAAGCCCTCCATTGGGGCAATTATTTTAAGAAATTTTCAATAGTTGCATGAGATGCAATTAATTTAATTTTCTTAAGAATAATTGTTAAGCATGAGATGTTGTAAATATGTAAATGGTTTGGTGGCCAATATTGGATGTACCTGAGGACATTAAAATTATTTGCATAATTACTGACTCAATGGGATCAACTTAACTAATGCAAGATAAGTCAATAATGGATGTACACAGATTTTGAGCATTAGGGGCTAGGTAAAGGATTGAACCTCACATGAGATGTGATGGGCAAGGAGTTGCTCACTTATAGTTTATTGTAATTCCAATAATGGATGTACCTGAGGATGATCAATAGAATTATAAGAATTCAATCACCCACTAGAAATCCATCCAACTAGGATTTCCGTTTTCTACTCTGAAAGTGTAGGATTCGCTAAGTTAGTGGGAGGACCAATTTGATTAAAAGACCATAATCATTTTGGTTAATTACATGATACATTTACTAATTAATCTGGTTATTTTCTGCAGTTAATTTTTTGATAAAAATGAGCACAAAACAACCACCACTATCTAATATCCTTACAAGCATACTTGATCACAACAGGTTGACAGGACCTAATCTGTCTAATTGGCTAAGAAATTTGAAACTTGTCCTGAACCTTGAACATATAGGATATGTTCTAGATTCAAATGTTCCTGGTCCCTTACCTCCAGAGGCCACACAAGAGGAACATGAAACTTTGGACAAGTGGAAGGAGCATGATATGAGAGCTAAGTGTTACATGCTTGCTTCCATGAGTAATGAGTTACAGAAGCAACATGAGAACATGCAGAGTGCGAGTGAGATCCTCCTTCACCTACAAGAGTTGTATGGTGAGCACAACAGGAATGCTAGGTATGAGATATCTAGATAGCTATTTCGTATGAGGATGTCTGAGGGACAGAATGTTGGGGATCATGTCCATAAGATGATTCGGCTGATTGAGCAGTTGGAACATCTTGACTTCAACATGGATTTCCAACTACAAACGGATTTGATCCTTCAGTCCCTTCCTGAGTCTTTTGGGAATTTTGTGACAAATTTCCATATGACTAAACAGGAATGCACCTTAGCTGGTTTACTCAACATGCTGGTTATTGCCCAAAAGAATATGCCAAGCAATAAAGGAAAAGAGGTAGCTTTTGGTTGCATCTTCTTCTGCTGGAAAGTCCAACAAGAAGAAGGGCAATAAGAAAAAGAAACCTCAGATTCCTGGTCCTTCCAAGAAAATAGCTAAACAGAAAAGGAAGACTAAAGCTGATGGAGGCAAAGGAAAGTGTTTCCACTGCCAAAAGGATGGGCCTTTGGAAAAGGAACCGCCAGAGTATCTTGCTTCTCTGAAGGACAAGAAGGATACACCTTCGGAAGGTATGTCCATATCTTGTTATTTAGATTATGATGATACTCATAATTCATCTGACTTGGGTTTTAGATACTGGTGCCAGTTCTCACATTTCTAATGATATGCAGGAACTAGCAAATAGTAGCAGCTTGCGTGCTCAAGATATTGGAGTCCGAATTGGCAATGGCTCAACTGTTGAAGCTTTAGCCATAGGATCTAAATCTTTTTACATGTTTGGACATGTTTTGTGTTTGGATAATATTTTATATGTACCTGATGCTTTTAAGAACATCATTTCTATATCTAGTTTGACTAGAAATGGCTATGAATTTCAGTTCACAGATGATGTTTGCAATATTTATTTTGGAAATAAATATGTTGGTTCGGGTTATATGAATGATGGTCTTTATTATTTGGATAATAATGACAAACACAAATTGAATGCAAGTGATATAAAAGAATACAATGCCATGGTGAAAACCAACTCAAGTTCAAAATATATTTGGCACTTAAGGTTATGTCATGTTGCAGAAGATAGGATTGCAAAATTGGAGAAAATGGGGATTCTATCCTCATTGGGCTCTGAGCCTACTCCAACTTGTGAATCTTGCCTTCAAGGCAAAATGACTAGATCACCCTTTGTTGGACAAGGGCTAAGAGTTGAAAATATTTTGGAATTAATACATAGTGATGTATGTGGTCCGTTTAAAGAAATGGCTAGAGGGGGCTTTCATTATTTTATTACCTTTACTGATGATAAATCAAGGTTTGGGTATTTATATTTGATGAAATATAAACATGAATCCTTTGAAAAGTTTAAGGAATTTAAATCTGAAGTAGAAAATCAAACAGGAAAAATTATTAAAGCTCTTCGATCAGATCGTGGAGGTGAATATTTGAGTACTGAATTTGATGAATACTTGAGAGAGCATGGAATTGTTTCTCAGCTGACTCCTCCAGGAACGCATACAACTGAATGGTGTATCTGAAAGGAGAAATCGTACCCTATTGGATATGGTACGTAGTATGATGAGCTATACTGATATGCCAATCTTCTTTTGGGGATTTGCATTAGAATCAGCTTTGTATATTCTGAATAGGATTCCATCAAAATCAGTTTCTTCCACACCTTATGAGATATGGCATGGAAGAAAACCAAGTCTAAAGCATGTTAAGATTTGGGGTTGTCCAGCTTATATCAAAAAGCTGAACACTGATAAATTGGAGACCAGATCAGAAAAAGGTCGATTTGTTGGATATCCAAAAGATAGTTTTGGATATTATTTTTATTTGCCTACTTCACAAAAGGTTGTGATAAGTAGAGATGCCACATTTCTTGAACAACAGTTTGTTCAAGAAGGAGGCAAAGGAAGGCAAATAGAGTTAGAATTGGAGAATTCTGACCAACCAACAGATCAGATGGATATAAATCCATCTAGTCAACCTATACCCATTGATGAAACATCTACACTGTTCCTCGTAGAACAACCGAGTATCTCACCCACCGGTGAGATATGGTTTTCTTCATGAAGAAGAGCAAGAGTTGTCTACTCATGAAGAAGTAGATCATGGAGATGATCCACTTACCTATGAAGAAGCTATATCAGATATAGACTCTTTAAAATGGATTGATGCTATGAAATCTGAGATTGATTCCATGTATAAGAATCAAGTTTGGGATCTTGTTGACCCACCTGAAGGTATTGTACCTATAGGGAACAAATGGGTTTTCAAGAAGAAAATTGGTTATGATGGAAAGGTAGAGACCTATAAGGCAAGGCTAGTAGCGAAAGGGTTTCGCCAAAGGAAAGGAATAGATTATGAGGAGACTTTCTGCTTTGTTGCCATGCTTAAATCAATTAGGATTTTATTAGCAATAGTGCATACTATGATTATGAGATTTGGCGGATGGATGTCAAAGAGCTTTTCTCAATGGATATATTGAAGAAAACATTTTTCATGGAACAACCTAGGGATTTGAATCCCAAGATGGTTCCAAGGTATGCAAGCTAAAGCGATCCATTTATGGGTTGAAACAAGCTTCGAGGAGTTGGAACATCCATTTTGATGAAGCCATTAAATCCTTTGGTTTTATCAAAAATGAGGATGAGCCATGTGTATATAAGAAGGTTAGTGACAGAGCTATCACTTTCCTTGTCTTATATGTGGATGACATACTGTTGATAGGTAATGACATGTTGACAACTATAAAGGTATGGTTGTCATATACATTCTCCATGAAAGACTTAAGGGAGGCAACCTATATTCTTGGGATTTGCATCTATAGAGATAGAGCGAAAAGAATAATAGGTTTATCCCAAAGTCTATACTTGGAAAAGGTGTTAAAGAGGTTTAACATGCTTGATTCCAAGAGAGGATTGTTACCAGTGAGACATGGTATCCATCTTTCTAAAGAGATGTCTCCAAAGACACCCGAAGAAAGAGATAAGATGGCCAGGATTCCATATGCTTCGGCTATTGGAAGTTTAATGTATGCAATGTTGTGTACTAGGCGGATATCGCATATCTTTATTAGTTTGACTAGCAGGTATCAATCCAATCCAAGTTTAGAACACTGGATAGCAGTCAAGAATATCCTTAAGTACTTGAGAAGAACTAAGGATTTATTCTTGATTTATGGAGGTGGAGACTTACAATTAGATGGTTATACTGATTCTGACTTCCAATCAGATATCGATGATAGAAAGTCTACCTCTGGATATGTGTTCATTTGTAATGGAGGTGCAGTCAGTTGGAAGAGTTCCAAACAGAGCACGACTGTAGATTCCACTACTGAGGCTGAGTATATTCTTTGCATCGAATCTTTGTAAAAGAAAATTTGGATAAAGAAGTTCGTGACAGAACTTACAGTAGTTCCTTCCATTGAGTCAGCAGTTCCACTACACTGTGACAATAATGGAGCAATCATACAGGCTAAGGAACCAAGGTCTCACCAAAAATCCAAACACATAGAAAGGCGCTACCTAGAAATATTATTCTTAAGTTGTTAAGAATATGAGTGACAATATTTCTAGCACAAAGTATCATAAATAGGTTCACAATTGAGGATACTTCATAATAAGGACATGACTTATCCAGAAAGATTGTATTCATGTTTGTTCCTAAGTTATTTATATGAGATATAAATAAGATGGAATGGTGAGTCTCATGCCATATAACAAACATGATAGGCACTTATAAATGATAAGTAGGCCGAACCAGTGACACTTATGACAAGCACATGGAGTTTATTCTTGTCAATTTTTTGTCATAAATCATATCAGTGCATATAATCTTTAGACCTGAGATAGCACAGTTATCTTGTATATTGGTAGTTTGAGTTTGATACTGCTTTCATACTTGTACTATGTATGGGTATATGGGCATGTGTTGGCTCCTGCTAGTTATATATGGAGGTAGGTGTTGATCAAGATGGAATCTGTTCCTCTAAGTAAATAGAGATAAAATCCTATGTTCATTTAATTGTTCTTGATGTTTCAAGTTCCTGGCCAGGACAGATAGATTTATTCAGAAAGAGTTTCAAATGACAAAAAACTTTTAATCAAGAACTGTAATAAAAAGAGAACATAAAATAAAAAGCAAATTGAGATTGACATAAACCATGACTCGGCTTGAGTTGGGATTTTGTAACAGAGAGATTCTAGTGCATGGTAACATATGATTATAGGTTCATTTAAGGTAAATATTATTACTAATTGGGTGGCCATGGCATGCTATGCTAGGTGTTAACCATGGTCTATGAGATTCATAAAATGATTTAGAGAAATCATTTATGGTAAGAAAGAGTTCTGATGATATTAAGAGTTGATATCATGTCTCATTGCCAATTAGTGATGAGCCTAGTAAGTCACACACATACACAAGTTATCACCTATTTAAATATGATTTAATTAATTAATTAAAGAGTTTAATTGATTAATTAAATAGGTTTGGTTTGCAATTAAATTGTAAAGTCCCTAGCATGACTTGAAACCAAATCTAGATTATTGGATGTGTAGTATAAATTAAATTTATATTTAAAGTGTTTAAATATGAATTTAATTGATGAGAAATTAATTAATAGAGATTAATTAATTAATTTATATTTGATATAAATTAATTAGAAGAAGAAAATAATTATTTTGGGTTAAGAACTCAAAATTAAGACACAGGGGCATTTTGGTCATTTCACAGTGTGACACGTGGCACCATGAGATGGTGACACATGGGATTACACATAAGCTTGCCAAATTTTTTTTTAATCATGTAAGATGATTAAAATCAAGATTAAATATAGGTTTGACACTTGGCACAATGTGATTGGGTCACTTAAACCTAGAGCTAATCAAAAGGTGACATGTGGCTAGGGTTTAATGTGTTAACCTAGCTATTTAAGTGTGGTTATGAAAAGAAAAAATAACCAGCAGCCTCTCCTCTCATTTGTCACACCACTTTGAGCCTCTCCAGCTATTTCTCTTCATCTCTCATCAATTCAAAGAGATTAGCCATCAATCTATTGAATTAAGAACACTAGAAATTGTTTCTAGTGTCCTGTTTACATCTCTAATCTCTTAAAAGGCAGAACTTGAATTTCTAATTAATAGAAAAAGCTTTAGAGGCTGTTCAAGGGCTGCCATAGGTGCTCTTGGTGTGGACAAGCTAGAGGGACAACATTTGGTGTCCTGAAGACGAATCTCAAAGGCGCAGACACGTTGCAGTGCATCAAGAGGTTAGTGTAATCGTTCTTGATTTAATCTAGGGTTCTAAAATTAATCTGATTAATTTTAAAATCTTAAATGGCAAATACAGATCCAAGAACATATTAAAAGAGTTTTAATATGTTGTTTATCGTTGAAATCAAATAGATAAAAATAAATCTTGCATGGTGCATGTGACCCTAGGCGAAATTTTTTTGAATTCAATGGTATAATCTTGTGTTTTTCACGCTTCCGTTCCTTCACATCGCTGGTTCGGTCTACTTATCATGTATAAGTGCTTATCATATTTGTTATGTGGCATGAGACTCACCACTCCAACTTATTTATATCTCATATTAATACTTTGAGAACAAACATGATTACAATCTTTCCGGATAAGTCATGTTCTTTGTGAAGTATCCTCGATTGTGAACCAATTTATGATACTTTGTACTAGAAGTACTGCCACTCATATTCTCAATAACTGAAGAATAGAATTAACAAAAAAATATCAATGGACCCTTTTAATTACACATAAATGGATTATGTAAATAGAAAAGTGAAATTGCTTTTTATTAATAAAAATATATATAAGATACATAAAAAAATGATATGCTCTAGGGCATACAACTAATAGTTAAAGGTGGCTTTGGTCAAGTGCTAGTGTGGACAAGCTAGAGGACTAACATTTGAGAGTTTTTACTACTCGGATTAAGGCGGAATTGGTTAATTCTGCGCTTGGAGGGTATATTGTTAGTAGTATGCCCTAGAGCATATCATTTTGTATGTATCTTGTACATATTTTATTAATAAAAGGCAATTTCACTTTTCCATTTATATAATGTATTTATGTGTAATAGAAAAGGTCTATTGATATTTTGTTAGAAATTCTATTCTTAAGTTGTTAAGAATATGAGTGATAGTATTTCTAGCACAAAGTATCATAAATTGGTTCACAATCGAAGATACTTCACACATGACATGACTGATCCAAAAAGATTGTAATCATATTTGTTCCCAAGGTATTTATATGAGATATAAGTAAGATGGAGTTGTGAGTTTCATACCATATAACAAACATGATAGGCACTTATACATGATAAGTAAGCCCAACCAGTGACGCTTATGACAAGCACATGGAGTTTACTCTTCTCAATGCATTGTCATACATCATATCAGTGCATATAATCTTTAGACCTGGGATAACACAGTTATCTTGTATATAGGTAGTTTGAGTTTGATACTGCTTTCATACTTGTACTAAGTATGAGTATATGGGCATGTGTTGGCTCCTACTAGTTATATATGGAGGTAGGTGTTGATCAAGATAGAATCTATTACCCTAAGTAAATAGGGATAAAATCCTATGTTCATTTAATTGTTCTTGATGTTTCAAGTTATTGGCCAGGACAGACAGATTTAGTCATAAAAGAGTTTTTGATAAGAAAATCTAATTAATCAAGAACGGGAATTAAAAGAGAACATAATGTTCATAGCAAATAGGGTTTGACATTAACCATGACTCCAGCTCGAATTGGGATTTTGTAACAGAGAGATTCTATTGCATGGTAACGTATGATAATAGTTTCATTTAAAGTATTCCTTGTTACTGATGGGTGGCCATGGCACGCTATGCTAGGTGTCAACCATGGTCTATGAGATGCTTAAAATGATTTAGAGAAATCATTCATGGTAAGAAAGAGTTATGATGATATTCAGAGTTAACATCATATCTCATTGCCAATTAATTATGAGCCTAGTGAGTCACACACATACACAAGTTCGTCCCCAAGTAAAATGTGATTTAATTGATTAATTAAAGAGTTTAATTGATTAATTAAATAGGTTTGGTTTGCAATGAGATTGTAAAGTCCCTAGCATGGCTTGAAACCAAATCTAGGTTATTGAATGTATAGTATAAGTTAAATTTATATTTAAAGTATTTAAATATAAATTTAATTGTGAGAAATTAATTAATGGAGATTAATTAATTAATTTATATTTGATATAAATTGATTAGAAGATGAGAAATAATGATTTTGGGTTGAGAACTCAAAATTAAAACATAAGGGTAATTTGGTCATTTCACATGGTGACATGTGGCACCATGAGATGGTGACACATGGCACCATATAAGCTTGCCATTTGTCTTCCTATCATGCAAAGTGATCAAAGTCAAGATTAAGTCTAGCTTTGACACTTGGCTTAATGAGATTAAGTCAATTAAAAATAAGATGCAATCTAATGGTGACATGTGGCAAAGGGATTAAGTGATTATTTGACCTAATTATAAAAGGGAAAGAAAGAAGAAATAAACATATTCTTCTTCCTTCTCTAAAAGTGTCACACCTTATCTCCCTATAAGGCATAATATGATCTTGTAGAATACCTAATGAACTACCGAACTTCACCTACCGATAACTCATTAAGTACCCTACAAGGGATTTTAAAACCTTTTTCTTACTTTTTGGAAGTAGTGAGCATTTTCTTACATTTAATATAAGTTTAAAAGCTAGCTAAAATTTTTATCCATTTTATTTTTTCACAAATTTTGGAAAAATTTCGGCAGAGTGTCGTCTGTATTTTAAGAAAACAGTTCTTCAAAAACCTGTAAAAACACTTCCAATAATTCTTTTTCATCAAACTCACTACTACCTCAACACCATTCAATATCATTTCTCAATTCAGTTGTCATCAAAATAATACTCAATAATTCCATTTAATTTTCATTAAAGTAAAAACAATTTACATTCATCAATCAAACTTTACATTAGCAAATCCAAAATAATATTATTACAAACTCTATACAACTGCTCAAAGTCAATTTATACATGTACATACGGTTACATACACAAATATAACATTATAATCAGGGTATAAAGTATACCCGACAAAACTTCAGGGATGTGGTTCCAAATCCTCAGTAGCTCACTCTACTGCTCCTCCAGTCTCTATATATGCGATAGTAATAACAATCATCGCTGAGTACTATGACTCAGTGATGCACAACATACTAAAATAACATTTATGCATAATTAAAATCACATTTATTCAAACACATTACTGAAAATGAAAGATAGATGTCGCAAGGGGTTTTGTGGTCACTTAGATGAAAGCTCTACACTAAAGTGGGAAAGAGTGAGGAGTCACCACTTTAATTTTAAGGGAAATTAAAGAAAACCATTTGTGAAAATAAATTAAAAGAAACCACTTCAAAAAACAGAGATTCTAGGTTTGGGGTCCATATACGGGCGTGGAAGGTGTTAGGTACCCTGCCTCATCCCTCAATGAGGGAAAACAGATTTAATCTTATGCTCTTTCATGAATTAAAGGGGTAATTAGGAGATTGGGATAGTGATGATGTTAATCCTTTGTGCAAAATAAAGGAATATTTGATATTTCACTCATTTTTGGGTTGCCCAGGAACACAAGTTCACGAGATGGCCCTTTGGTGAATTAGTGTTTGAGTGAGGTTACCTTGTGTATTGGGGTCATGTCATTTAGTTTGAATTTTGTTAAGAGAGCATGGGTAGGGAACTTCTCCCGATCTCTAGATATATTTTATTAAGAGTTTTGAGTGGGAAATTTAGGATAAGAACTCTCCTTCGATCTCCCTGTTTTAATTTAGGCGAGAATTAGGTAAGAACTCTTCCCCGATCTCTTATAGTGTTTGGTTTAAAATTCGAAGAAGGATCTCGGATAAGAACTCTCCTACGATCTCCATATTTTGTTTGAATGAGGATCGGGTAAGAACTCTTCCCCGACCTCTTAAAGTATTCGGTTTAAGATTTTAAGGAAGGATCTCGGATAAGAACTCTCCTCCTATCTCCGTGCTTTTATTTGAATGAGGATCGGGTAAGAACTCTCCCCCGACCTCTTAAAGTATTCGGTTTAAGATTTTAAGGAAGGATCTCGGATAAGAACTCTCCTCCGGTCTTCGTAATTTTATTTGAATGACGATCGGGTAAGAATTCTCCCCCGACCTCTTAAAGTATTCGGTTTAAGATTTTAAGGAAGGATCTCGGATAAGAACTCTCCTCCGATCTCCATGTTTTTTGTTTGAATGAGGATCAGGTAAGAACTCTCCCCCAACCTCTTAAAGTATTCATAACATAAGATTGATCTTTTCACCAATCTCTTATATGACTATCTTGTCCGAACTCTTTGGCTGGCTACATCCAACCTCTCTCAGTTACTAGTCTGAGATCCAACCTTATTTCGGTTCCCACACTAATATGCTATTTCCTAGACTTGTTTAGCAGCCCAACCTCATAACTTTTCCTCAGATCCCCTTTTCATTCTTTGGTTATTTTATTTATTCAAAGAGACTTTCATGTTAAGATAATGCCACCAATATTTTACCAAATTGCCTATGACTTACCCGTAACCAGAACGCCTATGTTCGAAGGAAGTAAAAACTAAGAACAAATAAATAACGTGAACTGATGAATAGAAAAAGTAAACTCAAGAGAATAACTATTGACCTGAAGGATCTACATGGGGATTTTTAGTATAACTGAGCTTAATGAAAATTTCGAGAATAAAAATGAAGAAAGTAAAATATGAGCGTTCGGCAAGGTGACAGTTTAGATACTTACCTGTGTGAGGTCGAGACTATCGAACAAACTTTGGAGACCACAAATATTGTTACGTTGAAGGCTAATAATTCCGAGACCAATGCTTACTTTGAGATTGCTAGAACCAGGTTGAAATGCAGTTAAGTCGAAGCTATAGCTACCTGGTCAGAATAAAGTCAAGCTGAGAGAAGAATATGTAGATGATGGGGTGATGAAGACAAGACTGAATGGAAATGGTATGGCAGAGTGATGAACGACTGAAAATGAAGGATTTCAGGGTTCGAAAACTCTCTATCGATGGAGATACTCGAGAAAACTAGTTTCTAAAGTTTCTCAATTTTCATGTAAGCTTAGAATGGCAAAGCAGCAAGGCTAAATTAATTTTCAGAGCCTTTCCACTATAACCACCACCACCTCTTTTTTCGTCCGTCCCCTCTACAGTATTGCATGCAGGTATTTATAGGGAACGGGTGTTACTAATGAAGGGTCAGGATCTCCCTTTGGGGAGACAGAAGGTTTGGATTTAAAAGGACATAATATGATGTCTGAGAATTAAAGAGAATCAAAATGGATGGTTGGGATCCCATCCAGAATATCCGTCCTTTTTCTTCCTAATCCAATGGTTCAGGATCCTTCCTTACAAGATGGATCTGAGGGCTGGGAATAAAAAGCCCTAGACCTATCGTCTGTTTTTAATCCAAGGGTTCCAAGTCCATCCTTGCAAGTATGATCAACGCTGGGGATTATGATGTACAGAACTGTTGTAACTATTTTGGTGTCTGTCAGCAATGTGGCCGATTCTGCAAATGAGGCGTGCGGTGAAGATTTGATCACGCCTGCAACGCTTTAACTACCTTGACTCTGATTATGTAGAGAGTTATTGGAATTCGTCTCATCCTTTTCTTGTTTTTCGATCTCCTATTCCTTCCGATCTCTTTATTATGACCCCTTTTTTGATCTCTCATATTGGGCCCCTCTACCGATCTCTCCCATTCTAGAACCTTCCCTTCTATCCGATCTGCCTCAGTCAAAGCATTTAATTCTTCGGTTACCGATGCATCCGCTTCGGTTTTCGTAAGTAATAAATGCTCAGACCCCCCTAATTTCTTCCACATCGGGCATCCCGACTGTGGCTCAGTTCTAGTCGATGACATCGACGATGACTCCTCTTATCATTATGAGAGTCATAGTCACTCTATCTGGGCTGTACATCTATCTGATGCCTATGGCTGGCTTTCTTATCAAACACATCTTTTGATTCAGCCACAAGACTAGGCTTTGGCATAGGTCCCTGCTAGGTAGGATGTAATGCCGATCTTTAAAGATCGCCCAAATGATGTAATCTGACCTTTAACGGTTCTTAATGATGTAATCTGATCTCTTGAGATTGCCCAAATGATATAATCTGACCATTTGGAAATGAAATGAAATTTTATTTGACAGTTATCATTTAATTATTGCATTGGTTATTTTTCGATCTCTAATGTGCATATCCGATCTGGTTCCTAACTAAATCACCCTTAGGCGATCTGTAAGTATGAATATCCACCTTAATCCGACGATCTTAGCCAGCTAATCTCCTTTTATTTTATTTATGGTGTTTCTGGAATCTTCCTGCGATGTGTCAGGAAAGCGGTCGAATTCCACTAACTGATGCGCCGCTTGGGACACTGTGAGCATTGAATGCTCAGACTGGTATAAATACGGGAAGGGTCAGTTAGTTGCTCCCTTATGTCATTTTCAGCACTTTGCAAGTGACTCCAAAATTCTCTCATTTCTTTAAGTTTTTCCGACGCCAATCACATTCTGGTAAGGGTTTTGATCTTTCTCTTAGTTAGACTTCTTTCACTTTTTTGAAAATGAGCAATGCCAAGGTTCAGAGAGCGGCGAGCCCTCCTTCCGTCCGTGTCTCATGGTCATCGGATGAAGTCGAGGTGATTAGGTCGAGTGGGCGCCCTGAGCTTTCTACGACCTCTGTTTCAGCCCGTGGTCAAGCGGCACAATCAAGACGAGCGCATTCCTCTGGGAGAGAAAATCTTCTCGTGGATGAGTTGCTGTCAATCCTCTAAGAAACCGATTTGCAATCGATTAGTCAAGAGTACAACCTTTGAACCGACTCATATGAGCTTATCAGATGCTATGTTGATCTCCGAGACGATCACTTCTTTGAAGAAAATGATGCGATCATGATATATGAAGAGCAATTAAAAGCCAAGCTCTGATTTCCTCTTTACAACTTCTACAAGGACATTTTGGAGTTCCACCATGTATGTATAGCCCAAGTACATCCGAACTCATGGCGAATTCTGGTGGCTTTCAGAGGCTTATGCTGAGCCAAGAAGCTCAAGCCTACAGCAAAGGTTTTTGCAGAGCTGCATAGACTTACTCGTCGAAAGGATGACGAGTATTGGTTCTTCCAAGCCAAACCGCACTATGGGCTCTTTACTGATCTCCCCTCTTCACTAAAAAATTGGAAGAATCGCTTCTTTATGTTGAGAAGTAAGATTCCGAATGATTTTGAGGGTTTCACACGCAGCTGGCAGCATCTGGGCTTGTCAATTCCAAAGTGGATCACCCTGAGCAGGGACGAGGGTGCCATGGTAATGGAATTAAAGGATCAAGCGGCCACTCAAAAGTATTCGTGCCTATATGCTGTTATGGCAAAACTGAGATGGTGGCTGATGCGGATGATCGCCAATGAAGACTATGAACTGTAGCTCTCTGACCTCGGACCTGGGACCGGTATAACCTAAATCTTTAGTCTCTCGATTTTGGTAATCTCACTAACTATTTTTCTAGGCAGAAATGGCTGGAGGCGAAGGCGCAAAGGAGAGCAGGAAGTGGAAAAGAGAAGTCTTACGGAAGGTATGAGAAATGAAGATCACTGCGGCATCACAGACGCCAAGGCGGGATTCGGGAGAAGTGCTGGGAGACTCGTCTCAAGCCTCAAGGCAACCGGTCTCAGAAGTAGAGGTAGCTCATTCTCCCCCTCGACAAGAAGAGCCACCACCTCCACCTGTTCCTTCTAGTATAGAAGGTGGGCCTTCCCAACCTACTGTGAGGACCCTGTTTCGTGGTGCCCAAGTCCTCATTCATTCATTGGAGACGAACCGATCTGTTCGGGAGAATCCGGGCTTGGCCAAAGTTCTGGGTGCTATCATATGCCTCCAGGAGGACCGGAACAGGCTGACCTCGGACAGCATCGACGATCTCCTGGCTTAGACGATGAGTTTGAGCATAGAGAGCTTGGTGAATCAGCATATAATCAGGGAAAAGGCTCATCTTCTGAGGCAGGAGATCTTAAAAGCGGTTCAGGTTGCAGCTTCCTCCAGAGCCCAACTTTCATCCGCCCAAGACTATATTGCTGAGATCGAAAGTCGGATGAAATCCTATGAGGATAAGCTGGCCGAATAGGCTTGTGAACTTGGGAAAGCTCGGTCACTCCAAACTGCCGACATCACTCGCCTTACTGAGGAGATCAGAGCGAAAGAAGAAAAGGCTGTGACGAGGGAAGCTGGTGCCTATGTGAATGCCCACAATGATCTTCTAGCTGAGCTTAAGAGGCATTACCCCGGGGAAGACTTCTCGTGGATGGTGGATCTGGCTCCTCAAGACGAAGAGGAGAGCGAGGAGGAAACTGAGAGAGAGAGAGAGGCTGAGCGAAATGTAGAATAGGCTGGGAGTGATCCTCCAGCCGAATGACTTGTACTTTATTTTAAAATGCAATGAAATCCCTTTTGTTCAATTTCTTGATGAGATCGGAAAGTATCCAAATTGTATGAGTGCTTGATTGTTTGAATGTATTAGGACATCAAACTTAACAGGGATTATGAACCTAAGTATAAGAGGTCGGAAGAACATTGTAACCCTGAGATCGGCCTAAACTGAGACCAAACACCGGATAGAACTTTAGATCATCAAAATTGGAAACTTGATTTGAACACTTAAGATCAAAAACACCATTAAGCCAGACTAAAACCTTTATTAAACGATTTTGCACAATATTTATAAAGGAGAGATCGAAAATAAGACTGGATGGCACGGAGACCTGATATTGGTTTGATTTTCTTTAACGAGAGATTGGAAATGCGATTGAATGACATGGAGACTTGATATTGGTTTGATCTCTTTTGACGAGAGATCGAAAATAAGATAGGATGGCATGGAGACTTGGTATTAGTTTGATCTCTTTTAATGAGAGATTAGAAATGAGATTGGATGGCATGGAGACTTGGTATTGGTGTGATCTCCTTTGTTAGGAGATCAAAAAGCATTCGACTAGATGCGGGATTGGTTTATTTCCTGATCGGGTCACTTGTAATCGAAGAGTGTCGTTGGGGGTCAATTTCAAAGTTCATCGACTTCGGTGATTGGCCAAAATATGGTGTCGACAGTTGCCCCTCTTTACATAATTTTTATTAGAGGGAATAAAGTTTTCCCACATAGGAAATATGTAAAAATTCAGACCCATATTTTGGGCGATTGGGTATCAAAAGTTAAAAACGTTGAGACTCGAAATCTACCTTGGAAGTTAAAGTTGGAGACTAAGATCAACTTGGATCAAGGAACCAGAGGTTGATGACAGGAATTTAAATGTGAAAATTAAAAAAAATCAACTCGAAAAATTAAAATCAACTTGGAAATTTAAATGCACGAAATTAAAATCAACTTGGATCAAGGAATCAATGGTTGATAGCAAGGAATTTAAATGTGAAAATTAAAAAAAATCAACTTGAAAAATTAAAATTAACTTGGAAATTTAAATGCACGAAATTAAAATCAACTTGGATCAAGGAACCAGAGGTTGATAGCAAGGAATTTAAAGGCTGGAATTAAAATCAATTTGGATCGAGGAATCAGAGGTTGATGACCGGAAATTTAAATGCTAAAATTAAAATCAACTTGGATCAAGAAACCAGAGGTTGATGGCTGGAAATTAAAATGCTGGAAATTAAAATCAACTTGGATCAAGGAACCAGAGGTTGATAGCAAGTAATTAAAATGCTGAAAATTAAAATCAACTTGGATCAAGGAACCAGAAGTTGATGGCAGGAAATTTAAATGCTAGGAATTAAAATCAACTTGGATCAAGAAACCAGAGGTTGATGGCAGGAAATTAAAATGTTGGAAAATAAAATCAACTTGGATCAAGGAACCAGAGGTTGATGACAGGAAATTCAAATGCTGGAAATTAAAATTAACTTGGATCAAGGAATCTGAGGTTGATAGCAGGAAATTAAATGCTAAAATTAAAATCAACTTGGATCAAGGAACCAGAGGTTGATGGCAAGAAATTTAAATGCAAGAAATTAAAATCAACTTGGATCAAGGAACCAGAGGTTGATGGCTGGAAATTAAAATGCTGAAAATTAAAATCAACTTGGATCAAGGAACCAGAGGTTGATGACAAGAAATTTAAAGGCTGGAAATTAAAATCAACTTGGATCGAGGAACCAGAGATTGATGACAGGAAATTTAAATGCTAAAATTAAAATCAACTTAGATCAGGAAACTAGAGGTTGATGGCAGGAAATTAAAATATTGGAAATTAAAATCAACTTGGATCAAGGAACTAGAGGTTGATAGCAAGTAATTAAAATGCTGGAAATTGAAATCAACTTGGATCAAGGAACCAGAGGTTGATGGCAGAAAATTTAAATGCTGGGAATTAAAATCAACTTGGATCAAGGAACCAGAGGTTGATGGTAGGAAATTAAAATGTTGGAAATTAAAATCAACTTGGATTAAGGAACTAGAGGTTGATGGCAAGAAATTAAAATCAACTTGGATCAAGGAACCAGAGGTTGATGACAGGAAATTTAAATGCTGGAAATTAAAAATGCTTACAAAGCAAGCCTAACCTGGCACAAGAAGTTCTTCCGCGACAAAGTGTACTTAACAGGATCCCGAAGATAGACGATTATTGAAGGACGAGTTGCAAGACTTAACCTATCACTTTCCATTTCTTACTCACTTTCCAGGATGCTCTTTCTGTCATCGACTTTCTTATTTTGCGAAAAGCGCCCTTGCGGGTTTTCACTATCCCCTCTACCCATTCGACTAGAAGCGCCCTTCCGGGTTTTTACCCTTAGTTTTTTTTTTTTTTTTTTTGCTATCAATCAGTCCCTGCAAATTTCTTAGGAAAGTACATGAGGTTATCAATATCCAAATCCTAATCTTATGACAAAATTTAACAGATTAATAGTGCCCAAAAGACAGCATTAGAG
The DNA here is from genome assembly GCF_030052815.1 of Hevea brasiliensis. NCBI lineage: Eukaryota > Viridiplantae > Streptophyta > Magnoliopsida > Malpighiales > Euphorbiaceae > Hevea > Hevea brasiliensis. The sequence goes on along the minus strand of NC_079497.1, from coordinate 83,752,376 downwards.
TGTGAGTATACAAGAAAGATAAATTTCAGTGTAAGCAAATTAATAAATTAAAATGCAAATGTACGAAGAAGATAGATTTAAGTGAAAGGATGACTTTATTATAGCTCGAGAGAAAAGAAAAAGCTACAGTTTCAAAGAAAAAGAGGTACAAGAATGGATCTCACAGATTCCTTGTAGTTGACTTTGAAGTCCCTTAACGGCCATTATTTCAAGTACTCTATTAACGAACATTCATACCGTGTCAGTTTATTTCCTTCCCTGGTCCAGTATCCCCTCCATTTTCTGGTTCTAAGGGCGCTCTTTCAGGTTTTTGCCCCTAGATTTTCTTTTCCTATTTTTTTTATCGCTTTTTCAGGGTGCCCTTTCGGGTTTTCACCCTTCACTCATTTTATAGAAAGTGCCCTTTCAAATTTTTGCCCTCTTTCACACATTTTACTAGGAGCGCCCTTTCAGGTTTTCATCCCTACCTTTTTTTTTTTTTTTAGGCATAATACCTTTTGACAGTGTCGGCATTCACGGGTTTTGGAAATTCTTCTCCATCCATATGGGTCAAGATTAGGGCCCCATCAGAAAATGCCTTTTTAACCACGTATGGTCCTTCATAAGTTGGTGACCATTTACCCCGGGCATCGTTTTGATTCGGGAGCACCTTTTTTAGGACTAGATCTCCTGGCTAGAATTAGCGCGGGCGAATGCCTTTGTTGAATGCCCTAGCCATTCTCCTCTGGTATAGTTTCCCATGACACGCTGCTGCTAGTCTTTTCTCATCTAGTAAATTCAATTGGTCCAACCTCGATTGGATCCATTCTGACTCATCAATTCCTAATTCTTTCAGAATTCTTAGGGAAGGAATTTCTACTTCAATAGGCAAAACAGCTTCCATCCCATAAACCAGTGAGTATGGAGTTGCCCCAGTTGATGTTCTTACAGAGGTCCGATATGCATGAAGAGCGTAGGGAAGCATATCGTGCCAATCTCTATAGGTAATGGTCATTTTTCGGATGATCCTCTTGAGATTTTTGTTAGTGGTTTCTACCGCTCCATTCATCTGGGGATGGTATGGTGAAGAATTGAGATGTCGGATCTTGTATTGGTCACGCAAACTTTGGGCCTTCGGATTGTTCAAATTCTTAGCGTTGTCAGTGACGATTTCGCTGGGGAGGTCATGTCGGCAGATGACATTATTTCAAAGAAATTTGAGGAACTTATTCTGCGTGATGTGGGCATATGATGCCGCTTCGACCCATTTAGAAAAATAGTCAATAGCTACCAGGATAAACCTATGCCCATTGGATGCCTTAGGGTTAATGGGACCAATCACATCGATTTCCCACATAGCAAAAGGCCATGGTGAGACGAGGTTGAACAATTGGTGAGGCGAAACATTTATCGGATCCGCATAGATTTGACATTTATGACATTTTCGAACGTACGCAGTACAATCTTTCTCCATAGTGGTCCAGAAATATCCTCGTCTCATGATTTGCTTGGCCATCACATGTCCATTAGCATGGGTTGCACAATTTCCCTCATGAGTCTCAAAAAGGATCTTCTTTGCTTCTTTCGCATCCACGCATCTCAACAGTTCGCCATTGGAGCTCCTTTTGTATAGAATTTCACCACTGGGGAAGTATCCCAAAGCTAATCTCTTCATCATTCTCTTTTCGTTTCTGGTTGCCCCTGGAGGGTATTCCCTGGTTTTGGCATAAACCTAGATATCATGGTACCAAGGTTTGCCGCCAATATCTTCCTCGGCCTTGAAATAGTAAGCTGGCTCACTCCTTGCTTTGATCAGAAATACCTGAGTTGTTTGCCCCTCTTCCATTTGAGCCATGACAGCCAGAGTGGCTAAGGCATCTGTGAATTGATTCTTATCCCGACTGAGGTGGGTGAAAGAAATCTCTTCAAATTTCTTGATTAATTCCAACAAGTACTTTTGATACAGGATTAGCTTCGGCTCCTTGGTTTTCCATTCCCCCTTGACTTGATAAATGATCAAGGCCGAATCTCCATATACCTCTAACTTCCTGATTTTCATTTCGACGACAGCCTGCAAACCCAACACACAGGCTTCGTATTCCGTGATATTGTTGGTGCAGTTAAACCTTAACTCGATAGCTATCGGGAAGTGTTTTCCATCAGGGGATACCAGTACAGCTCCGATTCCATTACCAGACAAATTTACCGCTCCGTCAAAATACATTTTCCATAGATAAGCTAGTTCTTTTTCCACGCTGTCAACCTCATTGACATGCTCATCAGGGAACTCAAAATCCAAGGCTTCATAGTCTTGGATAGGGTTTTCTGCTAGGAGATCAGCGATTACGCTACCTTTTACCACCTTTCTGGTCATATAGGCAATGTCATATTGAGAGAGTATGACCTACCATTTGGCTATCCTACCCGGCACAAATGGGCTTTCAAATACATATTTGATGGGATCCATCTGGGAGATGAGCCATGTCTTATGATTCAACATGTAGTGTTTAAGCCGATTTGCCGTCCAGGCCAATGTGCAATAAGTTTTCTCTAGGAAAGAGTACCTTGACTCGCAATCATTGAATTTCTTGCTCAAGTAATAAATGGCCCTCTCCTTTCATCCTGTATCATCATGCTGCCCCAAAACACATCCCATCGAATTCTGCTAGACTACCATGTATAGAATCAGCGGCCTTCCTATCATCGAAGAAACCAATATCGGCAGGTTTGATAGGTACTGCTTAATTTTCTCGAAAGCCTCTTGACAAACTGAATCCCATTAAGAGGTGTTGTTCTTTCTGAGTAGTCTAAAGATGGGCTCAGCTTTAGCAGTGAGGTTGGAAATAAACCTCGAAATGTAGTTCAGCTTCCCCAGGAAACTGTGTACTTCCCTTTCTATTTTTGGGGATAGCATTTCTTGAATGGCTCGAACTTTTTCTGGATCTACTTTGTCACACCCTACCCCTCTGTAAGGCATAACATGATCCCGTAGTATACATAATGAATTACCAACTTCGCCTACTGATAACTCATTAAATATACTACAAGGGATTTTCAAAACTTTTCTTACTTTTTTTTACAGTGGTGAGCACTATTTACAGGTGTTAAAAACCTTTTTGAACTGAAGAGAATTAGCTAACACATTTAGACTATTAGTAATTTCCGTAAAAATTTTGGCAAAGTCCACCCTGTAATTTGGATAAAAAATTTCTTCAAAAACCTGTAAAAAGCACTTCAATATTTTCCTCAATCTCAAACTCCAACAAAATTCAACACAATATGTTTTTCAACTCAATCCACAATAATTTTTCAAAGGCTGAGATAAAGAAATACAGTACAAATTTTACAAGCCAAAATATCTCATAATTTACTTTACAACTTCAATGTACAATTTTAATTTACAATTGCTCAAAACCAAGAACAATATGTACATACAGTGGTCATACATTACAGTACAAAATGCAAAATGTGGTATACTTATTATACCTGATAATCTCTCGCTGGATGTACTAGCAGCTTAGTCTGCTACTCTGTCCGTCTGTCTACCTGCGATAGCAATGAAAAGCTATCGCTGAGACAATCAGTGGTGCACAACATTTACCAAATACAACTTTAAATCACAATTCATAAATCATATAAATAGTGGATACTTAAAACCATAGTTAAATTCAAGACAGTAAATGTCAACAAGAATTTAAACTCCATTTCTCAATATCACAATAATATCAATAAATCAAATCATGATTAAATTCAAAAGACAGTGAATGTCGATAAGAATTTAACTCCATTTCACAATCTCATAATACATATCAATAAATCACACACAGCTTAATCATGTTCCAAAGTTCAATTCGTCCCAAAAGCCGATGGCTAATGAGGTATTCAATTCGTCCCCAAAGTCGATGACTAATGACGAATAACATAGCTAGCTAGCAAAAATATGAGTACTCATTCGATTCATCCTCAACAGGCACACACCTCAACACTTCAGCCAGAGAGGGAATTCAATTCGTCCCACTAGACAAGCTAGCGAGGAATACAATCAATATACATGATAGCTATGGTTTCAAATCATTTCCAATACTTTTCAATCAATAAGTATCCATCAATATCATTCAAACAAATTTTCACAGTTTCAAATCATTTACAATGTTTTTCAAGTAATAAGTATCCATTCAAACACATTTCCACAATTTAAAACAATAATGTATAAATAGTTATAATTCATTTCAATTGAAAAATTCAAAAGAAATAGTTGTTATGCACAAACCTCTGATAACTGTCTCCTGGTCTTGACTCAGTGTTTCCTTCCCTTTCCCTGAGTCTTTGCTAACTGAGAAACACAATTTGAAGTGTTTCAGTACTCAATTAAACTGTCTCTAACGATAATGCTTGATAAGTAATTCATTGAATGCTATTATTTGCTTAATCAACCTAATATGTTGACCCTCGGTGCATTCTAGGTAATTTAGGTTTTAATGTTACAATATGTCACATTCAATAGTCTTTTAGGGTTGGTACATGCTACCAAATTCATTTCTATGTATTTTGCGTTTTCTTGCAATTTGCTGGATTTCAGGATACTTGTTTGACCTAGTCGAACGACCTAGTTCCCTTAGTTTTCGGGTTTTGGTCAAAACTACAAACTTGTAGATCTATGTCTTATGGAACACAGGGCAAAATTTCAGGTCATTCTAAGTTATGTAGACCAAGTTATGGCCATTTTACTATTGCTGGTCAAATTGCATCAAAATTGGTCACTTTAGGTCACTTTAGGTCATTTTAGGTTCGGCCAGTTTTTGGACCCGAATTTGTGCAAGCTGTTTGACTTGCTTATGGTCATTTCTGGGATTTGGTGTCTTCATAAGACTTGTATATATGGGTCTTAACTATTCATGGTCAAAATTTCAGGTCAATTGAACCTGTTTTGAGTGAGTTATGGCCTAAACACTAACTACTGCCCAAATCGTCAATTTTCAGGCCTTACTTGCACTTAATCCGAATTTGGTCATTTTTCAAGCTACCTTGCAAGCAGAATTTTGGCAAGCTTTCTTCATGAAAGTTGGCACATTTTGTGCCTAGTTTCACCTCCAATTGGTCTCATACCAATTGGATCCACACACTTAAAGTTCTAGGCCTAAAACTCAAACTGCCTTATTGCATTTCTTTCATACACATCAAGGATCACTTTTAACACTTACCAAACTCAACATTCAAGCCAATTCTGGTTGTACCATAACCTAAACATAATTCACAACATATTATAGGTCATTTTGGCAGCTTAAATTTACATTCAATGTGCACCATTTAGTATAGAATTTTAAAACCAAATTTACAACAATTCAATCACCTAACCATAACACTTTTACATGTCCAACCTCACACCATCATATATACACTCAAACTGCCCTAACATCCAATACAATTCAACATTAATATACCATAAACCAAGCATGAATTCTAGCATTCTTCAAGAGTTAACAAACTGCCGCAATGATACATTTACATTCCATTAATTTTCAAGCTTCAAATTTTAGTACACATTTACATATACTAAGTATAATCACCCAAATGATTTCCTACACAATATACATTTAATCAATCCTTTAATTCACCATTTACAAGCAAAAATAAACTGTCTTCAAGGTGTTTCCATGGCTACCAAAAGTACACTTCCCCATTCAACATCAAACCTCAAAAATCTCTCCATAAATCAAACACCCATAACATCCTTACAAACTTTAATTAAATAATAATAAAAAATACAAACTTACCACTTTGGAAATTCTTCAAAACTCCACAAAAACTTTCCTTTCTTGCTGCCTATCTACTGCCCATGGTGTGAGGATCAAAATTAATGAAGACAAGTAAACAAAATCTAGCTTGAAAATGGGTGTAATGAACCATGCATTTGGGCGGCCATGGGAGAACCTTGGAACTTCATTTCGGCATTGGGAGTGAATGAAGGTTGAAGATGACTTTAGTGGGTTTACATCTACCCACTTAGTGAATTTTTAATTCCCATAGTGCTCCACTCATGCTAGGATAATAATTTAATAAGTTTTAAGTGATAATTACTCCATTTACACTCCATTTTTGTTATTTATATTAGGTACCACTAAATTAATTTTTCATTATATTTTCCAAGTGTAATATTTTTTATTTTTTATGGACATTTAGGTCAAAAGATAACTCGAGATGTCAAATGACCACAATGCCCTTGTTCGGGTTATATTCCCGATTTTTCGGTAATGCCGGGTTTTGTCCGTTTTTTGATTTCTCACTTTTCTTTGTACTAATTATTAATTTTCATTTAATATTTCTAATGGTATTTGTATTTCAATAGGTGTCTATTTAAGTCCTAAAAATATTTTTCAGGGTTCCCCGCGGTCCAGGGCTAGTCAACGGTCCACGTCGTGACTTCCCGGTGCAGTCACCCATCGCTAGGGTTCTCGGCTCGCTTAACTTGATTGCATTTCTTTGCTATTATTTTTCCTTTGTTTTTCTTGTATTTTCTTTTCTTGTATTTCATTATTTTATGTCTCCTCACTCATATCAAAGTGTAGTTTTAGGCATTCTAGCTGTCCGGACAACACTGGTCACTGGAACAGTAGAACGCACTACCGAACATAAGGGTGTTACATACTTCTATTCCTTTCTCACTCACTATGAATCCCAACAACTTTCCAGATCTAGCTCCAAACACACATTTGGCTGGGTTCAACTTCAGCTGATACTTTCTGAGTCTCTCGAATACTTTCCTCAGCACCTGCACATGACTTTCTCCCTCCCTGGATTTGATGATCATGTCATCCACATACACCTCCACTTCTTTGTGCATCATATTGTGGAATAACGTGACCATAGCGCATTGGTAGGTAGCTGTAGACCCTTATTTTGTGATGAGTATGTGCATTGAGGCCGTGGGAAACCCGATGATGAAAAATTGTATGACTGTAAGATATAATTGAAGGCATGAAACTGAATTATTAATTCCGTGGCATGATCTTGAAAAAATAAAAATAATAATAAAGTTTTGGGGAAATTAATTTAATTAAATTTAAATAAAATTTTGTTTTGTTTAAATTTAATATGGGTAGTTCTTAAATGGATCTAATTAAGTTTAATTGGGCTCTATGGGCCTAAGAAAGCCTAGTTATGAATTTTAAATGGGACCCATTTAATTATTTTCTAAAAATTAAAATAACAAAATATCTCTCTCCTCCTTGGCCCCACTCTCTTCCTCACTCCCTATTGGTGTCACCCCCTTTCCCTCTCTTTCTATTGGTTGGAACACCTTACCCATATTCCAGTCTCATCCAAATTCATCAATCCTAGTCATTTAAGTTATCTGAACCTTATCACACTAAGACTTCAAACCCTATCACACCTCTTCCTCACTCCCTATTGGTGCCTTCCCTTTTCCTTGTCTTCCCATTGGTTGAAACACCTCATCCATATTTTTGTCTCACCCAAATTCTGCAATCTTAGTTGTTTAAGTTATCTAAACTTTATCACGCTAGGACTCCAAACCCTATCACACCTCTCACCCAAAACCCTATAAATACCCCACTGAGAAAAAAAAAAAGGAAGGAAAAAGAAAAAAAAAGGAGGGAAAAAGAAAAAAAAAAAAAAGAAAAAGAATGATGGGAGGAAAGAGGAAGAGAAAATTCAGAGCTATAAGAAATTTAGAGATATTTAAGACTCTTTGAGTTCTTCCTTATTTTTTTTTCTTCAAGAAGATTTTCATACAAGATTTCTGGAAGGTCAGTTTTTATTATTTTCTTTTCAAGATCTATGCCACGCAATATTTTAATTCTATGCTCTTTGTCTTCAATTTATTTTATATGTTCATATAGATCATGTAATCATGTTTAATTTGAGGGGGATACACAACTCTGCACATGTTTAGTTTCTGTCTCTCGTACTTTTATTATTTTTCTTTATTTTCTTTACTTTTTATTACAAACAAATTGGTAAGTAGCCCTAATGTAGGTACCAAAGAGGGCATTTGCGCGGAGCTTATATGGAGCTAAACAGGAGTAAGCCAGGGATATCATTGCCATACTAGAAGAGAAGACCCTTTTTTAAGGGTAGCTTGCCCCAATGGCAACTGTATTTACCAACAAGTAAGTAGCTCTAAACTTCTCGAATAACCATTGGCATGAAATTGTAGTAATAATAGAACTTTCATTTGGTAAATTAAAATTAACTTTGTTTTTAATTTAACTGACTTTTGCATATAATTAATTTAAATAAATACTTTGTAAATTAAAATTAATCTTGTTTGTAAATTAAACTAATATTGGCGTGTAAAATAAATTTAATTTAATACTTGGTAATTGTAAAATAAATTTGCATGCTAGAAATCTTTATTAGGTTGTGATTGTTTGGGACTTATGTGATATTAGAATAAATTACACATGTACATAATTAACTTAGTTCAATTATCCTTAGGGTAACTTGGTGAAAATTAATTATTTAGGTTAAATAGAAACATAGGGTTATTTGAAATTGAATTTGTTTGTAAATTAAATTCCCAATAATAAATTAATTTTAGTCATCTGGTAAATATCATTTAAATAATTAGCAACCCCATAGATAGGAATTACTTGTGCATGAAAATTGTGTGTAAACAACAACCCTTTTTGTGAATTACTTGCGTGTGTAGGATTAGAATTGCATTTTTTAGGATAAAGTTTAATAAAGGAATAATAAACAAGACTTCTAGAAACATTAGTAGAGGACTGGCACTCGAATTAATGAGGTTAGACCAGGCATAAGGGGTGCCTAACACCTTCCCCTTATGCACCCACTATCCCGAACCTAGACATTGGGCTATGGTAATGACGGTTGTGGAAACTCTGCAAGGAGTAAGTTGCCATCCATGACCCTCGAAAAAAACACTGAATATGTCCCGGTTATTACCCGGGTGGCGACTCCTGTCTATCTATGCCTTCGTGGCATAAATCCTTAGTACCGTGGTAGTGTTATGGGAAGACGGTACTTACCAGTGGTTTGATTCTATTAGGATTGTATGAAGTGCATGTCTAGGAAATGCTGTCTAAGGAGGTGGTACTTAAGTGAGACCATTGTGACTCCACCATCTTTCCTGGGCATTCCCTGGTGCTTTTTATATAATTCTAATGGATGATATTTCGCCTCACGCCCCACCCCCACAGTTTGGCGACTCCACTGGGGACTAAATGGATAGTTACTCCAACATGTTTCTATTAGTCTAATATTATTCCTCTGTTAAACTTTTTGCATTGCACTACACTATCACACGGATCACCTTTACCCTTTTTAGCCCCGTTAGTACTAGCCAAGGAGACCATAGTTTCACTCGAGCTATGATGAATTGGTGAATGCTAGCACCCCATGCCCGTACCTTTGAGTATATAAAAGAGCCACAGCTTTGGCCGTTGTGCTTAATGGACAAGCTCTCGCATAGGTGACCCTTTTCCTACCCGATGAAGCCCATGAGCCATAGATTTTAACCCTAGGTACCCCGTAGATTTTTGTTGTGCTAGATTTATAACCTTACTGTTCAAACCATAAGTTCTAGTGGTAGTTGAGATGAACCTAGGCCTATGCATAGGCCCAATGTGTGTATAGGCCCAAGTCCATTTCAAAACCCATGTTAAGCAAGAGGATGCTTACTTATGGTTAAACTTTAAGGATATAAATCCTTTGTTTGTGAGGGAAGGATCGTCCTTGACCACCCCCTATTGGTGTGTCCAGTGTACCATAGCCTATGATAGAATTTTTTTTCTTACCCTGCACGTGAGAGTTGAAGGTATAAGGGGGCGAAGATTCAGTTCTAGAGATTTTTTTTTTTTTCAGTTTTGATTCAGTCTTTAGTCCAATTTTAGTTCAGTTTATATGGTCTGGTTTTGGGTTTAGTTTTGGTTCTATTGGTATGGTTCGGTTTTGGTTTAGTAAAAGTAAAGGCAAAAAAAAAAAAAAGGTCCTTTCATGCATTACATTCATGTACGTAGCATGCTTAGGTTAACTCTTAAATCCTATTTTTTTGAGCAAACATAGCCTCAAAGCACACCAAAGAGACTTCCAATCAGGTCACTTGGGTTAGGGAAGGGAAGAGACTAGTAAGGATTTCACATGTACTACTTAAGATGGAAGAAACTATGGCCGTGCTTGATGAAATATTGAACGCCAAGATGTTTGAGTTAGAAGAGACAATTGTGGTCAACTTTAGAAAGAGGCCCCAAGGTAGGCCAATTAAGTGGCATTAAAGTTATTGAGGTTCAAATTGTGTCTCACACCCCAATGAGACTTTTCCAATTCAGCCAACCCTTATCCAAAGTTTTGGAGCGTCTTAAAGTTCAAGACCTCCTACAGCTCTTAGTACACAAACCACTACCAAATCTACTCTCACCTAGCTATGATATCAACCAATATTGCCAGTTCTACCAAGCCCACAGTCATGACACTGACTGATGCTTTCAACTTAAGCATGGTATCTAAGACCTAATTGATGCCAAAAGGATAATTAACCCAGAAAATCAACCCAAAAGCCCCATGCCTAGCCAAAATTTCTACCTACACCAGGTCTCTACATGATCTCCATCACCCCAAATAACCCTAACAGAATTATTGACTTTATCCAACCCATCCAAAAGCCCAATGAACCTATCCAACCCATCCAAAAGCCCAATGAACCTCAGTTTATAATGGTTGTTGACATTTTTAATAATTCTAGCTATGATGAGGGTCCTTTAGATGTTTGGACCAATTTTGATGAGAAGGTAGTTGCATTACAACGAGATGGTTCAGTTCCACTAGTGTCTGATTTTCAAGTTATTGGGATCTATAAAAACTAGATGGATCTAAAAGTGGCCACTATGAAGAAAGGTATGAAGTTTTTTCTTAGCACAGGCCTAGGAGAAAGTATAGATGGTCTGGTAACTTTTCTTGAGATGAAGGGGCAGATCTGAAGGAACGGAAGCGTGAAAAACACAAGATTATACCATTGAATTCAAAAATTTTCACCTAGGGTCACATGCACCATGCAAGATTTATTTTTATCTATTTGATTTCAATGATAAACAACATATTAAAACTCTTTTAATATGTTTTTGGATCTGTATTTGCCATTTAAGATTTTAAAATTAATCAGATTAATTTTAGAACCCTAGATTAAATCAAGAACGATTACACTAACCTCTTGATGTGCTGCAGCGTGTCTGCGCCTTTGAGATTCGTCTTCAGGACACCAGATGTTGTCCCTCTAGCTTGTCCACACCAAGAACACCTATGGCAGCCCTTGAACAGCTTCTAAAGCCTTTTCTATTAATTAGAAATTCAAGTTCTGCCTTTTAAGAGATTAGAGATGTAAACAGGACATTAGAAACAATTTCTAGTGTTCTTAATTCAAGAGATTGATGGCTAATCTCTTTGAATTGATGAGAGATGAAGAGAATAGCTGGAGAGGCTCAAAGTGGCATGACATATGAGAGGAGAGGCTGCTGGTTATGTTTTCTTTTCATAACCACACTTAAATAGCTAGGTTAACACATTAAACCTAGCCACATGTCACCTTTTGATTAGCTCTAGGTTTAAGTGACCCAATCACATTGTGCCAAGTGTCAAACCTATATTTAATCTTGATTTTAATCATCTTACATGATTAAAAAACATTTGGCAAGCTTATGTGTAATCCCATGTGTCACCATCTCATGGTGCCACGTGTCACACTGTGAAATGACCAAAATGCCCCTGTGTCTTAATTTTGAGTTCTTAACCCAAAATAATTATTTTCTTCTTCTAATTAATTTATATCAAATATAAATTAATTAATTAATCTCTATTAATTAATTTCTCATCAATTAAATTCATATTTAAACATTTTAAATATAAATTTAATTTATACTACACATCCAATAATCTAGATTTGGTTTCAAGTCATGCTAGGGACTTTGCAATTTAATTGCAAACCAAATCTATTTAATTAATCAATTAAACTCTTTAATTAATTAATTAAATCATATTTAAATAGGTGATAACTTGTGTATGTGTGTGACTTACTAGGCTCATCACTAATTGGCAATGAGAAATGATATCAACTCTTAATATCATCAGAACTCTTTCTTACCATAAATGATTTCTCTAAATCATTTTATGAACCTCATAGACCATGGTTAACACCTAGCATAGCATGCCATGGCCACCCAATTAGTAATAAGGTTTACCTTAAATGAACCTATAATCATATGTTACCATGCACTAGAATCTCTCATTACAAAATCCCAACTCAATTTGGAGTCATGGTTTATGTCAAACTCCATTTGCTATGAATATTATGTTCTCTTTTAATTCAGTTCTTGATTAAAAGATTTTTCTCATCGAAAACTCTTTTACGAATAAATCTATCTGTCTGGCAGGAACTTGAAACATCAAGAACAATTAAATGAACATAGGATTTTATCTCTATTTACTTAGAGGAGCAGATTCCTTCTTGATCAACACCTACCTCCATATATAACTAGCTGGAGCCAACACATGCCCATATACCCATACATAGTACAAGTATGAAAGCAGTATCAAACTCAAACCTATATACAAGATAACTGTGCTATCTCAGGTCTAAAGATTATATGCACTGATATGATTTATGACAAAACATTGACAAGAGTAAACTCCATGTGCTTTTCATAAGTGTCCTTGGTTGACCTACTTATCATTTATAAGTGCCTATCATGTTTGTTATATGGCATGAGACTCACCATTCCATCTTATTTATATCTCATATAAATAACTTGGGAACAAACATGAATACAATCTTTCTGGATAAGTCATGTCCTTATTATGAAGTATCCTCGATTGTGAACCTATTTATGATACTTTGTGCTAGAAATATTGTCACTCATATTCTTAACAACTTAAGAATAATATTTCTAACAAAATATCAATGGACCTTTTCTATTACACATAAATATATTATGTAAACGGAAAAGTGGAAATGCCTTTTATTAATAAAAATATGTACAAGATACATACTAAATGATATGCTCTAGGGCATACTACTAACAAGATCACGAGTCATGGTTTGGGCTATGAGCCAACAGAAGAGGAAGAAGAGCCAAAGCCTCCTAAGTTCTTAAAAGAGGGGGCAATTACCTTGACATATGATTAGGGGTTATCACATGTGAAAGAATTAGAGCAGAAAATTAGCACCATTGATCTAAATACTGCATGGAAGCCAAGAATCTAAAGTTACACTCCTAAGTTTGAGTTTGTCTTTTGTAATGCTCATAGTAGTGATATTGATGTTTCCAATTCTGATGTACTTGATAAAGATTTTGAGGCAAAGATCAATAACATAACCAGTCCTTTTACTTACTTATTTGATGTTTATTCTAATAGGCGCATGCATGGCATTCATAATCATTTAGAATTTATTTCTATTAATGCATCAAAATCAATCTCTATTAATTTGGGTACACCAAATAATCCTAAAGACATTAAGTTACCTGAAGATTTAACTAAAGAAGAAAGAGATAAATTTATAGCCTTGTTAACAAAGTACCAAGAAGCACATGCCTTGAGCTTAAAATCAGATGGCCGATTCCCAAGCCACGCTGGTGTCCCCATAGGAAAAGAATGATCAAAAGTTAACTTAGCTAGTTATCCTAATGAGGAGTAAAATTTCATGCTATGAAGAATTAATAGTAGCACATGTGGACTTAGAGGGAGAAGGAAAATGATATGAAGACATAAGGAGGTCTCTAGAAGTAAGAGAATACTCACAATAAGCCTACAAAAGAGATAGAGCAATAATTCATAGATTAGCCACTCAATTTACTTTTAGCTGGGGGGCAATTCTACAAACTCTTATGTGTGATAGAAAAATAGGCTGAGCAAAAAATGAAAGAAGTACATGCAGGAATATGTGGTCTCCATATGAATGGAAAGGTTCTAGTTGAAAAAAGAAATTGTTCAAAACATATAAGGATTGGCCTAAAAAACTCCTTTATGTTCTTTAAGGTTATCGTAGTACTACAAGGACATCCACGAGGGTAACCCCATTCTCTTTAGTGTATGAGAGTAAAGTAGTGCTATCCATTAAGCAAGAGGTCAAATCCTTAAGAGTGATGCTAGAAGCTAAGATCCTAGAAAATGAGCGGGCCTAGAAGAGATATGAGGAACTAGCTTTGATTGATGAAAAGAGGATGTGAGCCTTGTATCATATGCAGGCTTATCAGAGGAAGATAGCTAGAGCCTTTAATAAGAAGGTGAAGCCGCGAAAGTTCAAAGAGGGAGACATGATTTTGAAACAAGCTCGACCCATCCCTTTTGATTTAAGAGGAAAGTTTACCCAAGCTAGGATGGTCCATACATAGTCAACAAGATCTTACCACAGTAAGAATATCAGACTTGGATGGGAATGAATTTCAAGAACCAGTCAATTTAGACAGGCTTAAATGGTACTTTGTGTGAGATAGGCCCGCTAGGTTGAAAACTTACAAAAGATGGTCTAGGCAAAAGTAAGGGTCAAAGAAAAAAAAAAGAAAAGAAAATAAAAAAATACTAGATTGAAAACCTGCAAAAGGCAGTCTAGGCAAAAGGAGAGATGAGAGAAGATCTGGATGGAAAACCTGAAAAGGCCATTCGGCATGTTATAAAGCTTATTTCTAACTTTGGAAGGCTAGAAATTTGGCAAAACTAAATGTAAGAGGGAGTAATGGTGTACCTGAATAAATAAAGAAGTTTTTATTGCATTAACCAGGAATAGGTTTTATTTAATTATGATTGTGAATGTTTGTGTCTTGAGGGATACCTCAAAAGATTAAGTAATTGAATTGCATTGTTTTGATTTAACCTATTTCCTTATGAGCATGATAGAATAGGTGCTTGATATGAATATCCTAGTGATTATCTAATTTCAAAAAAAAAGAAAAGAGAAAAAGAACAAGAAAAAGAAAAGAAAAAATAGAGCTCGCTAAGTGGAAAACCCGAAAGGGCCGCTTAGGCAAAAGTTAGAGCAAGCTCGCTGAAATGAAAACTCAAAAGAGCATTTCAGGCAAAAGTTAGAGCACAAAGAATTGAGTTCATGGAAGATAAAGGAGTCAAGGCAGAAAAGTTTTGAAATAGCTGTAGAATAATGAAGCATGGGGGAGAGAAGAAAAAGAAAAATCAGAGGGAAATTGTATTGTGACCTTGAGGAAGTCTTTTTTGGTGAATAGTTCTTCTCAAAAATTTTGAGGTTATAAGAAAGTTTTTGCAAAAAGAGGCCCCCCAAAGGACTAAGGTTTTTTAGAATCTCTAGCAAAATCAGCATGCCCATGATAGAAAGTAGCATACATGAAGCATAAAAATTAGAGAAAATTTTGAGACCCAGTCATCCTAATTTTTTTTCAAATAATGAATTAGATATTTTTTGGTAAGTCCTTAGACGTTGTTTAGGACGCATGACATAGTTGTGTAAGGCATAGAAGAACATGCATCAACATATCACCTGTGGGTGTGTAAGGCGTAGAATAACATGCATCACCACAGTTTCAATTGTCGAACTACGAGGGGGTCTGATTCTTCCTCAGGATAGCGAGGGGGATACGTAGGTAATTTAGGACCGCGGTCCTAAATACGAACCCACAACATTTCATGACAAATATTTTTTGGTAAGTCCTTAGACGTTGTTTAGGGCATATGGCATAGTTGTGTAAGGCGTAGAAGAACACGCATCAACATGTCACCTATAGGTGTGTAAGGCGTAGAAGAACATTTATCACCACAGTTTCAAATGTCGAACTACGAGTGGGTCTGATTCTTCCTCAGGACAGCGAGGGGGATACGTAGGTAGTTTAGGACCGCGGTCCTAAATACGAACCCACAACATTTCATGACAGATGTTTTTTGGTAAGTCCTTAAACGTTGTTTAGGGCACATGGCATAGTTGTGTAAGGCGTAGAAGAACACGCATCAACATGTCACCTGTAGGTGTGTAAGGCGTAGAAGAACATGCATCACCACAGTTTCAAATGTCGAAGTACGAGTGGGTCTGATTCTTCCTCAGGATAATGAGGGGGATACACAGGTAGTTTAGGACTGCGGTCCTAAATGTGAATCCACAACATTTCAAATCACACAGTTATCACTGTTATGAGACCGTAGCTAGTCTCATGACGCAGAGTGTATCGACAAAGCAAGATACACTTATTTTTCACATGACACAATTATTACTGTTATGAGACCGTAGCTAGTCTCATAACATAGAGTATGTCGACCGAGCAAGATATACTTGATCCTCATAGCCAATGTTTCATAGTTGTTAGAAATTTGAGTTTCACTTTGATGAAACTTGAGCAATGCTTTCGCATTGATTTCAACTTTCGCCAAAGTGGGGGGCAAACTGTAGACCCTTATTTTGTAATGAGTATGTGCATTGAGGCCGTGGGAAACCCAATGATGAAAAATTGTATGACTGTAAGATATAATTGAAGGCATGGAACTGAATTATTAATTCCGTGGCATGATCTTGAAAAAATAAAAATAATAATAAAGTTTTGGGGAAATTAATTTAATTAAATTTAAATAAAATTTTGTTTTGTTTAAATTTAATATGGGTAGTTCTTAAATGGATCTAATTAAGTTTAATTGGGCTCTATGGGCCTAAGAAAGCCTAGTTATGAATTTTAAATGGGACCCATTTAATTATTTTCTAAAAATTAAAATAACAAAATATCTCTCTCCTCCTTGGCCCCACTCTCTTCTTCACTCCCTATTGGTGTCACCCCCTTTCCCTCTCTTTCTATTGGTTGGAACACCTTACCTATATTCCAGTCTCATCCAAATTCATCAATCCTAGTCATTTAAGTTATCTGAACCTTATCACACTAAGACTTTAAACCCTATCACACCTCTTCCTCACTCCCTATTGGTGCCTTCCCTTTTCCTTGTCTTCCCATTGGTTGAAACACCTCATCCATATTTCAGTCTCACCCAAATTTTGCAATCTTAGTTGTTTAAGTTATCTGAACTTTATCACGCTAGGACTCCAAACCCTATCACACCTCTCACCCAAAACCCTATAAATACCCCACTAAGAAAAAAAAAAAAGGAGGGAAAAAGAAAAAAAAAAAAAGAAAAAGAATGATGGGAGGAAAGAGGAAGAGAAAATTCAGAGCTATAAGAAATTTAGAGATATTTAAGACTCTTTGAGTTCTTCCTTATTTTTTTTTCTTCAAGAAGATTTTCATACAAGATTTCTGGAAGGTTAGTTTTTATTGTTTTCTTTTTAAGATCTTTGCCACGCAATATTTTAATTCTATGCTCTTTGTCTTCAATTTATTTTATATGTTCATAGAGATCATGTAATCATGTTTAATTTGAGGGGGATACACAACTCTGCACATGTTTAGTTTCTGTCTCTCATACTTTTATTATTTTTCTTTATTTTCTTTACTTTTTATTACAAACAAAATTGGTAAGTAGCCCTAATGTAGGTACCAAAGAGGGCATTTGCGCGGAGCTTATATGGAGCTAAACGGGAGTAAGCCAGGGATATCATTGCCATACTAGAAGAGAAGACTCTTTTTTAAGGGTAGCTTGCCCCAATGGCAACTGTATTTACCAACAAGTAAGTAGCTCTAAACTTCTCGAATAACCATTGGCATGAAATTGTAGTAATAATAGAACTTTCATTTGGTAAATTAAAATTAACTTTGTTTTTAATTTAACTGACTTTTGCATATAATTAATTTAAATAAATACTTTGTAAATTAAAATTAATCTTGTTTGTAAATTAAACTAATATTGGCATGTAAAATAAATTTAATTTAATACTTGGTAATTGTAAAATAAATTTGCATGTTAGAAATCTTTATTAGGTTGTGATTGTTTGGGACTTATGTGATATTAGAATAAATTACACATGTACATAATTAACTTAGTTCAATTATCCTTAGGGTAACTTGGTGAAAATTAATTATTTAAGTTAAATAGAAACATAGGGTTATTTGAAATTGAATTTGTTTGTAAATTAAATTCCCAATAATAAATTAATTTTAGTCATCTGGTAAATATTATTTAAATAATTAGCAACCCCATAGATAGGAATTACTTGTGCATGAAAATTGTGTGTAAACAACAACCCTTTTTGTGAATTACTTGCGTGTGTAGGATTAGAATTGCATTTTTTAGGATAAAGTTTAATAAAGGAATAATAAACAAGACTTCTAGAAATATTAGTAGAGGACTGGCACTCGAATTAATGAGGTTAGACCAGGCGTAAGGGGTGCCTAACACCTTCCCCTTACGCACCCACTATCCCGAACCTAGACATTGGGCTATGGTAATAACGGTTGTGGAAACTCTGCAAGGAGTAAGTTGCCATCCATGACCCTCGAAAAAAACACTGAATATGTCCCGGTTATTACCCGGGTGGCGACTCCTGTCTATCTATGCCTTCGTGGCATAAATCCTTAGTACCATGGTAGTGTTATGGGAAGACGGTACTTACCAGTGGTTTAATTCTATTAGGATTGTATGAAGTGCATGTCTAGGAAATGCTGTCTAAGGAGGTGGTACTTAAGTGAGACCATTGTGACTCCACCATCTTTCCTGGGCATTACCTGGTGCATTTTATATAATTCTAATGGATGATATTTCGCCTCACGCCCCACCCCCACAGTAGCCTCAGCATTCTTTAACCCAAATGGCATGAACCTATAATAGAATACTCCCCACTGAGTGATGAAAGCGGTGTTCTCTTTGTCTTATTCATCCATGGGGATTTGGTTGTACCCCGATGCCCCATCAATACATGAACATCTACCCAGTCCTGCAGCATTGTCTACTAGCACATCTATGTGTGGGAGAGGGAAATCATCCTTCAAGCTTGCTTTATTGAGATCCCTGTAATCAACACACACCCTGACTCTCCCGTCTTTCTTCATTACTGGGACAACATTGGCTATCCTCTGAGGGTACTTGACCACTTCCAAAAATCTGGCATCATACTGCTTTTTGACTTCATCCCTAACCTTGAGCAAGGTGTTGGGATTCATTATTCTTAACTTCTGCTTTACCAGAATTGTCCTGGGAACTAGGGGAATTTTGTGCGTCACTATGTGAGGGTCTAAGCCGGTCATATCGTTATAGCTCCATGAAAATACATCTAAGAATTCTTTGAGCAAACTGACCATATCTTCTAATTCTCTACTCCCCACAACCCTAAGTTTCCTCCTTATTTCTTCTGTGCCTAGATTTATGGTGTGTGTTTCGTCCCCATAAGGCACCAGGGAAGGTTCATCTCTTTCATCCCTTTCTTCTGCAAGTTCTTCTTCAGAATCACTTGAAGTAATGGCAGTTATGGGAGTTTCAAAATTAACAAGAGGAATTTCTGAGTCTATTGAATTATTAGGCATTAATTGATGAATGGTCCTGAAGAAAGGAAAGTGGAATATATTATAAAAATGGATTTCAAGGAAAAGAGGAAAAGAGAATTGGATGCAAAATGCACTATTAATTCATTAATATTTGTATAAGAAAAGCGTCCATTTATAGCATTGCACTTATCACCATGGAGAAAATGAGTAAGTGTAGATAACAAAATGTACTTTACTCGAGATTAAGCACAGGAAGGTCCTCTGCTTCCCAGTTGTCCAGTTCTTGACCCTCAATAATTGGCGAGATCAGGGCTTCATACAGGGAGTCTAGTTGTATGACATCAACAGATGGTTCTTCGAGTAATTCTTCACCCTTCTCGGGACTCTCAAGGATTGGTTTGGTGAAGACATCTGTGATTTTCAGGACAACCTTCATTTTCCCGACTCTCTGGTCAAATCTCTGATCATGTAGGAGGTTCCTCTTCCAAAATCACCCATCCATAAGAGCATCTTCCTCAAATCCAAGGCCGAAACGGCCAATCTTCTGGATAGCCGGTGTGGGTTCAGCAATCCCCTATAATGTGGCCCCTAGCCCCTTGCCTATCTCATATCCGCTCTTAAGCATCACCTTTGCCACCATAGCTGTGGCCCCTTCATCCCTCAGGATAGTTTCTTGCAACTCTAGAGCCTGGAAAGAACTTTCCAAGGACTTTTCAGCTGCTTCCACATAAGGAAGTGATTGCGGCTTGGTGACCAACATGGCTTCCTCCCCCTTCAAGGTGATGATTATGCCGTCCCTAATGTATTTAATTTTCTGATGTAAGGTCAAAGGTACGGCATTTGATGAATGGATCCAAGGCCTCCCTAGCAGCATGGTGTATGTAGGTTCAATGTCCATCACTTGGAATGTGACATTGAAAGTGCATGCCCCGATTTGAAGTGGCAAGTCAATGTCTCCCAGTACCTCCCTCCTTGTGCTGTCAAAGGCTCTCACCACCATGTCACTTTGACATACGTTTGATCGGTCGATAGGTAGCCTTGCTAAGGTGGCATTGGGCAAGACGTTCAGCACAGATTTGTTGTCAATTAGGACCTTAGCGACTATGCAGCCTTTGCATTTTACTGTCACATGTAAAGATTTGGTGTGCTTTAAGCCAGCCGAGTCTATCTCCTCTTCTGAAAAAGTGACGAAACTGGATGTCTGAATTTGTCCCACTATCTTCTCGAATTGCCCGGTGTGATATCGGGGTTTACAAAGGCCTGATCCAAAATCTTTTGTAAGGCTTGGCGATGGACTTTAGAGCTCAAGATTAACGACAACAACAAAATTCAGGCAGGCGTCTTCCTCAGTTGCTCAACAACGTCATATTCACTTTGCTTCATTATTTGAAGCAACAATTCCTCTTCCCCACTTGATCCAGCAGGTTCTTCTCACTCCACTTTCTTAACCTCCTCTTCCGTGTTCTCCTGTGGTTCTTCCATTTTTACATTCCCTCTTTTCTTTTCCTTTTTGTCATTTCCATAACATCTCCCACTTCAGGTTATAAATTCTACCTCTCGTTCTAGTGGGAAGGAGTTGCTGGTTGTGACAAGTTTGGGGTTTGGTTGGGGAGTAGCATTGCCGGAGGGTCTGGTGTAAGTCATTCTGAAGTGCTCGTGGGGGGCAAAGCACGGTTTAGGAGGTGTCAAGGGTGGAGTATAGGTTAGGTTAGGAGCTAAGGTACTGCTAGATGCTTCTTGAGTGAAGACTTGGAAATTGTAGTTCCAAGGCACAGCATGAGTGTTTGTGACAGGGAGCTGAGGCAGGGTTCGGATGACTGTTACTAGTGGTGGTAGTGATGGTGGATTGGTGGCAAAGAAGGTTAATCTGGGATTGGAGGTAGAGGCATTCTGGCTGAATCTTGCTGCATTTATCTAGCCTTCCACTTTCGACTTCGTTTGGCATCTCAAAACTTTAAGAGACAGCAAGTTCTGGACCTCTTGCTGGAATCCCTCACAGTTGCACAGCTTATGATCAGCTGCCCCTCCATGGTAAGGACATCCCGTACCCCTTTCTGATCCTGATGCCTGAGGGCATAGGTAGCCTTCCCTTACTACCATAACAAAAATTTCCTCAAAGTGAGGAACCAGTCGATCCATCTCCGCGATTGACTTTTCATCCCCGGATTCTATCATGTTCACACCACTGCTTGTACCATGATTGGGCAGAGGGTTTAAGGTGACGTTGGGGAGAGAGCCATTCCCTTCAATCTTCAACCACCCATTTCTAATCAAGGCCTGTACACTTCCCCGAAGGGCCCCATAGTTGTTAGTTGAGTGCCCAAGTGCCCCTCCATGATACTCACATCGGGCACTGGCATCATACCACCTGGGATATGGTGGCTGAATTGAATCAAGGGGGATTAGTACTATTTGATTTATACCGATGAGGTATCGGTATATTTCGCTGAGCGGGAGGGGAAGAGGTGGATCAGGATTTCTCTGTGGTCTAGGATTATTTTGGGGTGGTCTTGATTGAATAGGTTGAGGAGGTGGTCGGGGTTGGTAAGCTGTTTGTGGAGGATATTATGGGCGTGGATGAGGATAATTTGGAAAAGGGGGTGGCATGTTTGCAATCGTCGGGCCATGAGAAGGAGGATATAGCCGAAAATTATTCTGAGGGAATGAAGGTTGGGTTTGTCGGGTGATGGAGTGCACATCACCTTCTTTCTTTTTGCCAAAATTGGCAGTTTTCTTTGCAGGATTCTCAATCAACTCTTGCAATTGTCCTAACCTGAGGTTAGCTTCAATCCTCTCGCCAGCTTGAATGATGTCCGAGAAGCTATTGGAGGTGTTTCCAATCATCAGGTTGAAATACGAAGCCTTCAATGTCTCAATGAACAAAGAGCATAATTCATTATCAGTAATTGCAGGATACACCTCCGCTGCTTTCTCTCTCCATCTCTGGGCATACTCCTTGAAGCTTTCCCTTTCTCTCTGCATCATATTTTGGAGGTCTCTCCTCATGGGGGTGACATCACAATTAAACTTGTACTGTTTCAGAAAGGCATCGGCCAAATGTTTCCAGGAGCACAGTTTGCTCCTGTCTAACTGAATACACCATCTCAGGGCTGCCTCGGAGAGACTCTCATGGAAGAAGTGGACCAGGAGTCTATCATCTTTTGTCAAGGCAGACATCTTGGCAATGTAAGTAGCCAGATGAATGGAGGGTCTAAGTTCTCGGTGTATTTGTCGAAATTCGGGACCTTGAATTTGGGTGGCACTACCACATCTGGTACCAGTCTCAGTGACGATATATCTACTAAACCATACATATTCAGTCCCTCTAATGCTCTTAATCTCTCTTCTAGAGCAGATAACTTCTCATTCTCTCTTATTTTACTTTCTCCTCCTACTGCATGAGATATTCCCCCAGTTGGGAAATGAAAGGCAAAATGAACCGGAGGGATCGGGATTGAAGGGTGTGGCTCAGCATTTGAGACAACCAGTTAGTAAGGGAAGGGTAGGTCATTATTGAAGGAAGTCGGATTGATAGTGATTGTCGAATCCGGAATAGGTGGTTGAAAATTAAAAGAGGTTGAAGCTTGGTGAGAATCAACTGTTGCAGGTGGTGGAGGAGATAGTGGCAAGTTTGGCTCTGATACAGGTTTATTTTGGGACATTTGCCTCATCAATTTCATGAGCTCTAAGACTTGGTCTCTTAACTTGGAAACTTGTCCTTGTAGGTTCTGGATTTGCTCCTGATCTTCTATTAGTTTCTTCGTTCGTGATCTTGTTAAGTACACTCATCTTGGTTGAACTGCTTATTTAGTCAGGCTTGCTTTGCTCGAAGCAATGTTGATTTCTTGTGTGAGAAAAAAAAATGTCTTGTAATGAATTTCGAATTTTGTCAAAATTTAAAAGGTCCTGATTTGGACAAAGGATATGGTGGCATCTGAAAGCCAGGAATGAAATCTGCAGAAGGATAATCGCATCAATTTTATCATGGCATCACTTGATAGTCTGATGATGAATGACTGGATTGAATGCGTGTCTACGATACTTATCCATATGGCGCATTCAACTTTTCGCATAACCCTAGCGAGGATAGTTACTATGGGAGTCATACTATTCATTCACAATTTTGCTAAACAATGGACCAAAGTTATTTTATTGATCGAATAGTTCATACGTAGCACTCTTTACATTGGCCTAGGCTCAGGGAGACTCTTTATAATGTAATGACATCTTTTGAGATACTCATAAAGCCTTTCTTCTTGTCGGTTGGGGTCGAATATCTTCAGGGCATACTCGGATTCTGGCAAGAGCTCTTGTTTCCCCTATGCTATCATTCTCTCCAGCTGGTCAACATTTTCTCTTAGCTCTTGATGGAGAGTAGCTTTTCTTTCTTTTTCCTTTCTTTCTTTAGCACACTCTTTCAGAATATCATTGATAAGCTGTGCTTGCTCCCTCAGTTCGAACTTCTTCTTTTTACCCTCTTGTTTATACTCTTCCATGAGTATCTCTTGGTACTTCATTTTCTCTTGCAATTCATTATTCTGAACTTCTGCCTCCTTTATTGCAGCTTGGAGGGAGGTCTTTTCCCTTTCCGATTGTGCTTCTTGTTCCTCAAACTCTGCTTTTTAGGTCATTGCCTCTCTCCTGAGCCTTTTTACCTCTCTTTTGAGGACCTACTGTTGTAACACCCCTCACCCGTCTACAGTATAGCCGGGCAAGGCATGCTACACGGCGTGCCGGAACACCTAGTCTGTGATTATTTCATTTCATGAACTAAATTTGATTTTAAGAAGTCTTTTATGTAATATTCATATCATGCTGATACTTTTGTCATACTTTGATAAAATCAGTGTTTCAAGATTGGTAATAAAAATTTGGCAAGGTGCCCTCTATATTTAGGACAAACTGTCCTTCCAAACCTGTTGAAAACAGTTTAATATGATGATATCAAAATCTCAAATATTTCACAGTCTCTATTTCTCAGTAAAGTCAATAGTCTTTTACAGTAATTAAACAGTTCCATAATACAGTCCATAATAATTTAAATATATATAGAAAATCTCCATGTCATTTAATATATACAAAATATTACAAACTTTAGAGCTTTCATAACATTACAAAATACAAGGCTGAATTTCAAATATACAACAAAAGTACAAAATACAAGATATCCTAAGTCCTACCATGTATGCAATGCAGTGCGGATGACTCTAGACTCCTGTGCAGATCTGATGTCTCACCCGGTCATAGGTCTGCTGGGCTCCCCAGTTGTATCTCCAATACCTACGCATTACAAAAGCAACGCGCTAAGCAATTTTACTTAGTGGTACCAAATATAAAGAAATATACACTAAAATAAAGTAAATAAAGTGTTTACAAATTTTTGGTGGTCTTTGTATGTCGATGATCGGATTTAGGTATTTGAATTTAATAGTACTTGAATTATAGCCCGTGTAGCCTATATGCTGACCAGACTGGATAAACGGATATACTGGCACTAGGTACCTAGTACCTCGGGCCATCACACCATCGGTCACAAAGTGTCTCCCGGTGTGCAAATAGCGTGGCTAAAAAGCCATATAGTCAATTTGGCGATAAGCCAAAAATAAATACACAATATGTATAGCCGTAGGCTATTAAAGTCACAGTGCGGCATAATAAGCCGTAAAAACACAGTATGGCATAAAGCCATTTACAGAATAGCTGTCAGAATCCTATTGGCATGCCAACCTATCCATACTAGTCAACTAGGCAAACTAGGGAACATTATTAATTAATTGTTTAATTCTTCAATTTTTAGAGTTTACTAACTATTATATAATTCACAAGTCAATGCATATGTTGACCTTTTTAGGTAATATGGTTAAGTTGTTTCTAGCATCAATATGTCACAATTTATATCTCAATATGCTGCCAATATAGTGCAATTTATCATTTTTACAAGTTGGCATTCATTGCCAAAATGCTTCAAGCATCATTGTATGCAAAATGTCAAATTCTCAATTTTTTTGTGCTAGATTGGTCTAGCTTAAAGTCCTATTTTCCTTGGTTTTTAGCTTCTGGTCAAAGAAGCAAAATTGTAGCTCTATGTCTTATTGCACGCGGGGCAAAATTTCAGGTCATTCTGAGTTGTATAGACCAAGATATGGTCAATTTACTAAAGCTGGGCAGATTGCACCTTTAGTGCAAAATTTGGTCAACTTTAGGTCAGTTTTGGTTCGGCAGTTTTTGTACCCGAACTTGTGCAAGCCATTTGACTTGGTTCTAGCCATTTCTGGGCTTTGGTGTCTTCATAAGAATTGTATATCTATGTCTAAACTAACCATGGTAAAAAGTTTAGGTCAATTGGACCTGTTTTCAATGAGTTATGGTCATCACAAGGACTACTGTTCATATGGTCAAAAATCTGGGTTGCAAGGTTGCTAATCCGGATTTGGTCATTTTTAAGGTCAGTTTCTAGGCAGAATTTTAGCAACATTTCTACATGAAAGTTAGCCTATCTAGTGTCTAGTTTCACCCCATATTGGCCTCATACCAATTGGGTTCATAGTTTGGCACTTATGGTCTCATTTAGGTGCTGCCTTCAATACACAACCTGCACAAAACACATACACTCTCAATTTAATGTTCCTTCTCCTCCTCATTACTACAATATTCAATCAACAACACTTCCATACATATATTGTACACCATTCCAGCAACAATTCTGGGCAGAATATTCAAGTGCTCAATGCACACAATTCATCATTAAGTTCAACATTCACTTCCACCAAAATTCAACATACTTCAATGTTAATATTACACATACACTTCAACATAATCATACTTCAATGTCACTTACACTTGCTGCCTACAATTTAACCTTAGCATATATTATTAATAACTACATGTTCACACACAAATTCATGCTATTAGGGGCTGCCAAATATGTCAGTTTGCTCAAGGCATCAAAGTTCCATTTCACACCCTTAATTCAAACACTACATGCATATACTTAGATACAAACTTACTACAACTTTCATTTGAATTAATCAACCTTCATTTCCATTCATTAGAAGTAAAAATAACTCAAGCTCAACAAAGGTTCATGGCTGCCCAAAAATGGACAAGTCCATTTCTCACTATTTCTTTCATTTCTCTTCACCAAAATACTCATTTCAACCTAAAAACAAGGTTTACTAAAGCAAGGGAGAGATTTTGGACACTTACAACTTTTGAAGCTTATCAAAACTTCACCAAATCTTGTTTTTCTTGTTGCCAATATCTTCCCCAAGGTGAATAGGCAAGCTTTTATGAAGGAACCAAGTGAAAATGAGGGCTTGATGATGGAGAGAGAAAGCTTCATGCATGGGCGGCCATGGAGGTTTTTGGGAGGAGCAATTTGGCAAGCTTTCTCTCAAGGTTGAAGATGACCCAATTCTGCCCACTAATGTTTATTTTATATACTTTATAATATAGTTAGTAGAGCACTAATAAATGGTTTAATGTTTAATTATACTAAGTTTCCTTTATGTACACATTTACCTCCTTTCTTTCACAATTTACATAATGTATCACAATTTAATTTTTCATGACATTTCTAAAGTGTAATATCATTTATTTTTAATGGACATTGAGGTCAAAAGGCAACAATATGTGTTAAATGACCAAAATACCCCACTTCGGGTTACATTCCCGATTTTTCGATAATACCGATTTTTGTCTGTTTCTCGATTTTTCATTTTTCTTTGTACTAATCTATTAATTTTTCTTTGATATTTCTAGTGTCAATTAAATTTCAATAAACCTTTATTTATGTCTCAAAATTAGATTCAGAGGGTTTCATGGTCCCGGGTCAAGAACGGCCTTCCCAAAGTCTGGTCACCCATCGCCATGATCACTCGTTTAACTTAGCTTCATTTTCTCTCTTTCATTTTTGTTTGATTTTTCTTGTATTTTCTTTTTATTTATTTCATCATTATATGTTTGTTTACTATCACCGAAGTGTAGTTCCAGACATCCTGACTTGCCTGGACTATTATTTGACTACTGGAGCAATAGAACGTACAAAATATGTACAGTGGGGATGTTACAACTGTTGGTCCTCCAACTACCTTATGCGTTCTTGTAATTACTAGTTTTCGATATCCGCCTTTTGTAGAGAGTCGACCAAATGAGCATTAGCTTCTTCTTAAAAGATGTTCCGATGGAGGATGCTACCTTCGAGTTCGGTTGGATCGGCAGTTAGGTGTCCTTGATCCCTGCTGGCCCTCTATTTAAGATAATCTTCCGTGGCACCTGGACCTTTAGGCGATCTCTCCATCATAATGATGTTCTCCCAAGATTTGCAGGCTACTTTCAATTCTTCCTCACTACCGAGCTCATGATAGAAGTGACCTTGATGGTATTCTTCAATACTGAACACGGACTGGGTTGAGCCGAACTACCTCATTACTAATGCTGGGATGTAACTCGTGTGTCCGGTCATTCCGATTAGAGATACTGAATATTTACCCCCTGTACTGAACAAAAAGGGTTAACCCGACGTCCATAATTTCTTCCAGCAGTAGTCATGGCTGTTGAAGCTTAGAATCTGCTCTTGCCACTGCAGCTCGTCCTTTGGGCTGATTATTAATCTGGTCACTTTCTCAATAAGAGGCTGGTCTGGGTACCAAGTAACCCCTTTGTCTCTATAGGGCATATGTGACTGATGATCTGGAGGTGCAACAATTGAGAACAGCACTTAATGGATCCCCTGCCTTGTTGTCTACAGTAAGTAAGAGTCAATAGAGTCTCTGCAAGGATTGCCGGTATGGGGTTGACCTTCTGCTTCTCTACTACCCAGAATATCTCTGTGACACTGCAGGTTATAATTCCCAAAGGCCCAGGGAATAGGATCAGGCCATAGATTCCCAAAGCTAGTGCTGACGAAGCTTGCTCCCATTATTCCTCTCGGATGTACAGGTCCAACCGCTTTTTGAGGTAGGTCCAATACTACCCGTGTGTGTTCCCTTTGGTAGTTTCTCTTGCCTTTACTATTGATTTGAAGGATCTACATGGGGATTTTTAGTATAACTGAGCTTAATGAAAATTTCGAGAATAAAAATGAAAAAAGTAAAACGCAAACGTTCTGCAAGGTGACAGTTTAGATACTTACCTGTGTGAGGTCGAGACTATCGAACTAACTTTGGAGACCACAAATATTATTACGTTGAAGGCTAATAATTCCGAGACCAATGCTTACTTTGAGATTGCTAGAACCAGGTTGAAATGCAGTTAAGTCAAAGCTACAGCTACTTGGTCAGAATAAGGTCAAGCTGAGAGAAGAATATATAGATGAAGGGGTGATGAAGACAAGACTGAATGGAAATGGTATGGCAGAGTGATGAACGACTAAAAATGAAGGATTTCAGGGTTTAAAAACTCTCTATTGATGGAGATACTTGAGAAGATTAGTTTCTGAAGTTTCTCAATTTTCATGCAAGCTTAGAATGGCAAAGCAACAAGGCTGAATTAATTTTCAGAGCCTTTTCACTATAATCACCACCACCTCTTTTTTCGTCCGTCCCCTCTACAATATTGCATGCAGGTATTTATACGAAACGGGTGCTACTAATGAAAGGTCAGGATCTCCCATTGGGGAGACAGAAGGTTTGGATTTAAAAGGACATAATCCGATGTCTGAGAATTAAAGAGAATCAAAATGGATTGTTGCAATCCCATCCCGAATATCCGTCCTTTTTCTTCCTAATCCAACGATTCAGGATCCTTCCTTACAAGATGGATCCGAGGGCTGGGAATAAAAGGCACTAGACCTGTCGTCTGTTTTTAATTCAAGGGTTCTGAGTCCATCCTTACAAGTATGATCAACGGTGGGGATTGTGATGTACAGAACTATCATAACTATTTTGGCGTCTATCAGCAATGCGGGCGAATCTGCAAATGAGGCTTGCGGTGAAGATTTGATCATGCCTGCAATGCTTTAACTACCTCGGCTCTGATTATGTAGAGAGTTATTGGAAGTCGTCTCATCCTCTTCTTGTTTTACGATCTCCTATTCCTTCCGACCTTTTTATTATGACCCTTTTTCCGATCTCTCATATCATGCCCCTCTACCGATCTCTCCCATTCTAGAACCTTCCCTTCTATCTGATCTGCCTCTGTCAAATCATTTAATTCTTCGGTTACTGATGCATCCGCTTCGATTTTCGCAAGTAATAAATGCTCAGACCCCCCTATATATATATCTCAGTGGGGAATTTCTCCCACACTCCATTTCCCCTTTTTCCATTTCTCTCTTCTTCTGTTCTAGTTTCTCCGGTAACATTCCGACCATGGTGATCGCTCTTGATCTTTTTCCGATTGTTCTCTTTGCTCCCCGACTGAAAATTTATGACCCCAGTGATCGGAGAATCATGATAATCACATCTGATGGCAGTGAGAGAACCAGACTAATTTACCGATCAAGATAAAAAATATCGATCGTGCTGATCTCAGGTTGGTCTACTGATATAATCGGTGAACCGATTTCAGGCGAGAGGACTGCTAATTTCCCTTTTAATATCAGTGACCGCCTTTTGAAGTTTATTTGGCTCCTCACCACATCGGGCGTCCCGATTGCGGCTCGATTCTAGTCGATGACATCGACGATGACTCCTCTCATCATCATGAGAGTCATAGTCACTCCATCTGGGCTATACATCTATCCGATGCCTATGGCTGGCTTTCTAATCAAACACATCTTTTGATTCAGCCACAAGACAAGGCTTTGATATAGGTCCCTGCTAGGTAGGATGTAATGCCGATCTTTAGAGATCACCCAAATGATGTAATATGACCTTTAAAGGTTCTTAATGATGTAATCCGATCTCTTGAGATTGCCCAAATGATGTAATCTGACCTTTTGGAAATGAAATGAAATTTTATTTGACAGTTATCATTTAATTATTGCATTGGTTATTTTCCGATCTCTAATGTGCATATCCGATTTGGTTCTTAACTAAATCACCCTTAGCCGATCTGTAACTCTAAACATCCGCCTTAATCCGACAATCTTAGCCAGCCGATCTCCTTTTATTTTATTTACGGTGTTTCTGGAATCTTCCTGCGACGTGTCAAGAAAGCGGATGAATTTCGCTAACCGATGCACCGCTTGGGACACTGTGAGCATTGAATGCTCAGACGGGTATAAATAGGGGAAGGGTCACTTAGTTGCTCCCTTATGTCATTTTCAGCACTTTGCGAGCGACTCCAAAATTCTCTCATTTCTTCAAGTTTTTCCGACGCCAATCATATTCCGGTAAGGCTTTTGATCTTTCTCTTAGTTAGACTTCTTTCATTTCTTTGAAAATAAGTGGCGCCGAGGGTCAGAGACCGGCAAGCCCTCCTTCCGTCCATGTCTCGTGGTCATCGGATGAAGTCGAGGCGATTAGGTCGAGTGGGCGCCCTAAGCTTCCTACGACCTCTGTTTCAGCCCGTGGTCAAGTAGCACAATCAAGATGAGCACATTCCTCTGGGAGAGAAAATCTTCCCGTGGATGAGTTACCGTCAATCCTCCAAGAAACTGATATGCAGTCGATTAGTCAAGAGTACAACCTTCGGATCAACTCATACGAGCTTATCATGTGACACCCCTTACCCGTCTACAGTATATCCGAGTAAGATATGTCACACAGTGTACCGGAACATCCTATTTTAATTCAATCATTTTTATTCTTCCTAATTTATTTATTTTTTTTTATATAGTTGTGGAGTACAATTTGTGAAATATAATTCATTTCAGTCATTTATTGAAATCATAAATTTATTTAAGGTTCTACAAATTTTATAGAAAATCCGGCAGAGTACCGGCTAAAAATGGAGAAAATAGTTCTTCAGAACCTGTGAAAAACACTTCCAATATTTTCAATCAATCCCAAACTCCATTTCATCATCAAAATCTCAATATTTTTCAACAACATTTCCATTTCTCAATCATTCATTTCTCATGGTATTCATATACAAGCAATAAATAAATACTCAATTTTCCATTCATAAACACAATTTCCACTATTTACATTAACATCAAAATACATTACATAAGTCTCAATTATACATGAGAAAATAAAAGTTAGTTACAAAATACCAAAATGAAACCTAGTGTCCTATCAATGCACTGAAGATGGTGAGGTGACACGGACACTATACAGAGCTGCAGGAGGTCTCACCCAGTCTGTGGTCTACTCGGCTCTCGGTCAGTATCTCCAGAACCTACACATGGCAAAAGCAACGCGCTAAGCAATAATGCTTAGTGGTGCCAATAATAAAATAAAAAGAAATAACAGAAAACAAATATGCAGTGAATGTATTGATGTCTCATTGCAAATAAATTTTCGATGAGTATTTGCAGTCTTACTTATTTTGTACTTGTTATATTCATTATTTCATTAAATTTATCCACTTTCATTTTTTTTTTGGTTGTCCAAGTAACCTATACTGGACGAATAGACTGGATAAATGGGTAAACTGGCACTGGGTATCAAGTATCTCAGGCCGTCACACCATCGGTCACATATGTGTCTCCCGGTGTGCAACAGAACAGCTAATAAGCTGCAATAACATTAGGCACAAGGCCAAGTATCAACATAATGTCAGAATGGCTAAAAGCCATAAAATCATAGAATGGCATAATGCCATGTGCAGTACTGCTAACTGAACCCTATTGGCATGCCAAGCTATCCAAACCAATCTTATTAGGTATACTAGAGCATTTTACACTTTTGAGTTTTTAAATTTTTGAATTTCAAGTTTTGGTGTTACTATTCACTTCATTAGTTAACCAAAATGTTGAATTTTCCATAGAAAATAGGTACATTGGTTTTAATACTCCCAACATACCACATTTTGCATTCAAAATTTGTTGGTATTGCTTGCCAATACCATTTCTAAGCTTAAAGTTAATGGAGCAGAATTTTTAGTTTTCATACCTTATTTTTACTATTCCATTAGTTATTTTTGCAGTAGGAATTTGGCAAAATGATCAACATGAAAGTTGTTCCTTATTTTGTCTAGTTGAATTTCCCTTTTTGAATCACTCCATTTAGAGTTTTGTAGCTCAAGTTATGGTCCAAAAACCACAACTGGCCGGATTGCAATTTTTTTGGACTGACCATATCTATAGTGCAGTGAATAGTGATTGCAACTCACTTGCTGGATAGGTTCTGGTCATAATTTGGGTTAGGTTTCTGCATGAAAGTTGTTGGTCCATATCTCAACTTATTGCTGGTAAAATTTCAGGTCAATTGGACCATTCTACACTGAGTTATGGCCAAATGAACAATCACTGTTCATTTGGTCATTCTGCAGAAACAGACTGCAGGTCGCCGGGATTTGGGCAAGCTTTTGGTCCACTTTCTTTGGTCATATGGGTATGGTTTCTTCACTAAAGTTGTGCCATTATGTGTCTAGTTTCATAACCAATTGGCATTATACCAATTGAACCTCTACAATTCAAGTTATGGCTGCCCAAACCTGTTGGACTCATGTCTAATTCTGCAGGTCACCTAGGGCAGCCACACTAAACCTAAATCCCATCACTAAACACACTTCATTTCTTGTTTACCAATAACCAAATGGTCACTAATTGACCATTAAAACTCACTTTCATCATTACATGATCAAAGTCTCAATTTCATGCTCAAACCCTAACTCCAATTTCCAATTCATGGCATACACACACCAAACTCATACCAAATCACTTTATCCATCATCTATGCTCATAAATAACATAATTAAGCCACTTAATTTCATTAAAAACCAACAATCCTTAAAATTTCTCATGGCTTCCAATTTTAGAGATTTCATTTACTCAAGTTTTTCTTTTAATTTCACATAATTTCTACTTGATTTAGCATGGAGCAGAATTTTTGGGCACTAACCTTGAATGGAGCAGAATTTCAAGCTACCCAACTTCCTTTTTTCTTCCTCTTTTGGCTGCCTAGAGGATGTTCAAGCTGCTTGGCTAATTTTTTGTGAAGCAAGCTTGTGGTTTCAAGGTGAAATAAGGTGAGTTTTGGGAGCTTTAGTGAACTTTCATGGTGGAATGGCTTTGGGAGAGAAAGTGACGCTGGTTTGGGTGAGGAAGAGTAGATGGCTTTTGTTTTTTTTTTTTTGTCTCAATTATCCTCTTTAATAGGTTAATTTAAGTGGTGCTTAATTGTAATTGGTGGATAGGTTTTTAATGATAACATATGATGTCATAATTAGGTATTTTCTTTTATTTTTTTTTCTTCTCTTCTCTACTCATTTCCAATTTAATTTTTAGCAATATTTATTCACATTTTATGTTATAATAATTATTTACTTAACTGGACAAGTTGGCCAAAAATCACCTCTGAAGGCGAAATGACCAAAATGCCCTCCGTTTGGCTTAACTGACCAAAATTGTCTGTACCGAATGAAAAAATTTTCTAAGCATTTCCTTGGCATTCTAATGCCATAGAAACCTCAATGACCCTTCTCTCGAGTCTCAAAAATTATTTTATGAATTTTCCCCTGGGTCTAGGGCTCCTAGTTGCGAGAACCGCAACTTCCCACTAGGTTACCCATCGCTAGGGCACCGACTCATTTAACTTTGTTGTATTTTATTTCTAAAATTTTTCCTAAATTTTTCTTATTAATATTTGAGTTAATTATGGTTCCTCACTTTAGTTTAAATATTTTTTCGGACGTTCTAGCTGTCCGAACCGACACTGGTCACCAGAACAGTAGAATGTACGGAGTTGCTATAGGGAGGGTGTTACAACTCTTCCCCTCTAATTTAAATTTCATCCTCGAAATTTACCTAATGTAAACAGTTGAGGGAACTGTTGCCTCATCGTCTCTTCACTTTCCCAAGTTGCCTCCTCGGTGTTGTGGTGCCTCCAAAGCACTTTCACCAGTGGAATCTGCTTATTCCTCAACTCTTTCACTTCCCGAGCTAGGATCCGTATGGGTTCTTCTTCATATGTCAAATCCGATTGTACTTCAATTTCTTCCATAGAGATGACATGTAAAGGATCTGAGCGGTATCTTCTTAGCATAGATACGTGGAACACATTGTGGATCTTGTCCAGCTCTGGTGGTAAAGCTAGCCTGTAGGCTACTGGTCCCACACGTTCAATGACTTCATATGGGCCAATGAACCTAGGGCTCAACTTACCTTTTCTTCCAAACCTTAGTACCTTCTTCCACGGTGACACCTTGAGGAACACTTTGTCACCAACCGCATATTCTATTTCTTTTCTCTTCAGGTCGGCATAAGATTTTTGTCTGTCTGAGGCAACTTTCAAATTGGCTTTGATTAGTTTTACTTTCTCCTCAGTCTGTTTCAACAGGTTTGGCCCTACTAGTTTGTCTTCGCCCAATTCAGTCCAGCACACTGGAGTTCTACATTTCCTCCCATACAGTGCTTCATACAGGGCCATTTGGATGCTAGCTTGGTAGCTATTATTGTATGCAAATTCTGCCAGTGGGAGGTATCTATCCCAACTTCCCTCAAATTCAATGACACAACTCCTCAGCATATCTTCAAGGACCTGACATATATTTCACATTATTTTTACCATTTCAGTTCAATATGTTTATTAGTTTAATTGGTTTCAATTGTTTACCTGGATTACTCTTTCTGATTGCCCATCCGTCTGAGGATGGAAAGCTGTGCTGAAGTGG
The DNA here is from genome assembly GCF_030052815.1 of Hevea brasiliensis. NCBI lineage: Eukaryota > Viridiplantae > Streptophyta > Magnoliopsida > Malpighiales > Euphorbiaceae > Hevea > Hevea brasiliensis. The sequence goes on along the minus strand of NC_079497.1, from coordinate 83,717,385 downwards.
AGTTGTGTACCCAAGGACTCATGCAACTTCTTCCAGAATCTCGATGTAAACCTTGGGTCTCGATTAGATATGATGGAAAGTGGAATTCCATGAAGTCTAACTATCTCACTGATATACAATTCTGCTAACTTCTCCAGTGAGTAGTCAGTCCTAACTGGCAGAAAATGTGCTGACTTTGTCAATCTATCTACTATCACCCATACTGCATCATGCTTCTTCTGGGTGAGAGGTAGACCACTTACAAAATCCATGGTGACTCGATCCCATTTCCATTCAGGTATGCGTATAGGCTGTAGCAAACCCGATGGAACTTGATGTTCTGCCTTGACTTGCTGACAGGTCAAGCATTTAGTCACATAGTCAGCTATGTTCTTCTTCATACCAGGCCACCAATACTGAAGCTTCGAATCATGATACATTTTTGTACTTCCTGGGTGTATAGCATAAACACTGGAATGTGCCTCTTTCAGAATACTGGCTTTCAATTCCCCATTATCTAGTACACATACTCTTCTTTTGTAGTATAGACACCCATCTGCTTTCACCTCATAGTCAGTTGCTTTTCCCTCTGAGATTTTGCTCATAATAGCCATTAACTTTTCATCTGCCTTTTGCCCATCTAAAATCTGCTGTAGCAGTTTTGGCCTCACTTGCAACTCAGCCAAAATAGCTCCATCTCGAACCAAAGATAGACGGGCATTCAATGATCTCAAAGCTGTGATGGATTTTCTACTCAAAGCATGAGCAACTACATTTGCCTTCCCAGGATGGTAGTCAATTACACAATCATAGTCCTTCAGGAACTCAATCTATCGCCTCTGTCTATGGTTGAGCTCCTTCTGAGTTGGCAAATATTTTAGACTTTTGTGGTCTGTGTAAATGTAGCACTTTTCACCATATAAGTAGTGCCTCCATATCTTTAGTGCGAAGATAATTGTTGCAAGCTCTAGATCATGGGTAGGGTAATTTTGTTCATGTGGCCTTAGCTGCCTGGAAGCATAAGCGACCACCTTCCCCTCTTACATCAATACACACCCCTAACCCATTATGAGAGGCATCACTGTAGACCACAAAGTCCTTTCCTAACACTGGCTGTGTTAACACTGGTGCCTTTGTCAACAAAGCCTTCAACTTCTCAAAACTGGTCTGACACTTGTCATTCCAGTCAAATCTGACATTCTTGTGCAACAACTTGGTCATTGAAGCAGCTATTAAGGAAAATCCCTTCACAAATCTTCTGTAATACCCAGCTAGCCCCAATAAACTTCTGACCTCAGTTGTATTCCTGGGAGGCTTCCATTCCATCACTACTTCTATTTTCTTGGGATCCACTCTAATCCCATCAGCTGACACTATGTGTCCAAGGAATGCAATTTCATTTAACCAGAAGTCACACTTTGACAACTTAGCATACAGCTTCTTTTCTCTCAGGGTTTGCAGAATAATCCTCAAATGCTTATCATGTTCTTCCCTGGTCTTGGAATACACCAAAATATCATCAATAAAGACCACTACAAACCGATCTAGGTATGGATGGAAGATACGGTTAATAAGGCCCATGAATGCTGCGAGTGCATTTGTTAGGCCAAAGGGCATTACCAGGAACTCATAATGCCCATATCGGGTTCTGAATGCAGTCTTTGGCACATCTGTATCCTTCACCCTCAACTGATGATACCCTGATCTAAGATCAATTTTTGAAAATACTCCTGCTCCCTTCAATTGATCAAACAGATCATCAATTCTAGGCAATGGATACTTATTCTTCACTATCACTTTATTCAACTACCGGTAATCAATGCATAACCTCAAAGTCCCATCCTTCTTTTTCACAAACAGCACTGGAGCTCCCCATGGTGACACAGTGGGGCATATGAACCCCTTATCCAGTAACTCCTGTAACTGAATTTTCAATTCTTTCAATTCTGTGGGTGCCATCCTATAAGGAGCAATAGAGATTGGTGTTGTACCTGGCAGTATCTCAATAGCAAATTCGACTTCTCTTTCTGGTGGTAAGCTAGGTAATTCTTCAGGGAACACATCTGGGAAGTTTTTTTACTATGGGTATGTCACACAGATCTGGCTTAACCTGCCTAGTATCCACCACATGTGCTGGCAGGCTTCACAACCTTTTCTCATCAGTTTTCTTGCAACTGTCGCTGAGATGACACTGGACAAGAAATCTGTCCTCTCCCCCACCACTGTGATCTCATTATCCTTAGGAGTTTTCAAAAAAATTCTCTTCAATTTACAATGAACCATTGCCTGATGACGTGACAACCAGTCCATTCCCAAAATCACGTCAAACTCATGGAAAGGCAACTCAATCAAGTCAGCTAAGAATTCATACCCCTGAATCCTTAACGGGCAACCCTTGTATACTTTATTCACCACTACACTATGGCCCAATGGATTAGTGACTAGAATGTCTTGGTCACTCTCCCCTACTAATATCCCCCTTTCTATAGGTAAGTTGATGCAGATGTATGAATGAGTGGATCTTGGATCCACCAACGCATGCACAGATGTATTGTAGAGGGAGAACATACCCCTGATGATGTCCGGGGCATCTTGCTCCTCCTAAGCTCTCATGGCATAGGCTTTGGCAGGTGGTCTACCCTCAGGCCTCTCTGCTGGCTCAGATGCAGGCCTCTGTGATGGTCCCACTGCTTTAGATTTGCTAGATTTCCTACCCCTTTGTGGTGCAAGAGCAAGTCTGTCTGCTTGTGTTGGAGCAGCTGTAGTAGTTCTGCATGGACAGTTCCTCAGCTGATGCTCTGTCGACCCACACCATAAGCAGGCACCAGTCACTCTCCAACACTCCCCCTTATGCCATTTCAGACAATGTGGACATGCAGAAGATGCTGGGGCTGGTCCCCTAAACCCCGTCCTTGGAGAGCTGCCCACTGATGGTGTGGACTGAACTCTCCTAGTGGTGAACTGTGGCCTAGGTCTTTGGGACTGACCCTGACCTTGTGGTTAACTTGAACTCTGTGCAGGTGGACCTTTGAACTTCTTCCCAGGTGTAGGAGATGAACTAGTTTGACCTGGGCCCCTCTTCTGCTTTCTCTCTCTTCTGGTCTGCTCACTTATTCTAACCTTTTCAACTTTTATTGCAGCTTCCACTAACTTGGTGAAGTCTGTGATTCCCAAGGCAGTAATCATGATCTTTATGTTGTCATTTAATCCCTCTTCAAATCTCTTACACCTTTCAGCTTCATTAGGGACTATCTCCCTCCCGTAGCGGCTCATTCTGACAAATTCATTTTCATACTTGGCCACTGTCAGCTGTCTCTGCCTCAGGTTAATGAACTCTCTTCTTCTTTCTTCCAGGTATACACTACCCACATATTTCTTCTTGAATTCTGAGAGGAAGAAGTCCCAAGTTATTACTTCTAGTTGCACTTCACTAGACACCGTATCCCACCATTCATATGCATCATCTTGCAACAGAGGTATGGTAGCTTCTAGGTTTTGCTCTGGAGTGCAGTGGAGTTGTTTTAAAACCCTTCCTGTTCTGTTCAACCAATTTTCAGCTACAACAGAATCATCTTCTCTCTTGCCAAAGAAATCCACTGCTCTAAATTTTCTTAGTCTTTCCAGGTGTGATTTCTGCTATGGAGGTGGTGGTGGCATTTTTGTTTGAAGAATTCGGCCATTTGCTGGAACACGGCCTGTGGAGGTTGAGCAGGCTCTGATGGAGCTAGTGCAGCAGGTTCTCCCCTACCCCTAGTCTCAGCTGGTGCAGGTGGAGCATGACTCTCCACTTCCTCCTCAACTGCTCTCTGTGATGTAGGGTCCATATCCTATTCAAAATAACAAAGACAATCAGATCTGCATTAGTGTCACCTCGACTCTTACAAATGCAAAGCATGGTATGGACTCGATCTAGGCCCAGAAACGCCTAAACCGTGCTCTGATACCACTAAATGTGACACCCCTTACCCGTCTATAGTATATCCGAGTAAGATATGTCACACAGTGTACCGGAACACCCTATTTTAATTCAATCATTTTTATTCTTCCTAATTTATTTATTTATTTTTTTTTATAGTTATGGAGTACAATTTGTGAAATATAATTCATTTCAGTCATTTATTGAAATCATAAATTTATTTGAGGTTCCACAAATTTTATAGAAAATCCGGCAGAGTACCAGCTAAAAATGGAGAAAATAGTTCTTCGGAACCTGTGAAAAACACTTCCAATATTTTCAATCAATCCCAAACTCCATTTCATCATCAAAATCTCAATATTTTTCAACAACATTTCCATTTCTCAATCATTCATTTCTCAATCATTCATTTCTCATGGTATTCATATACAAGCAATAAATAAATACTCAATTTTCCATTCATAAACACAATTTCCACTATTTACATTAACATCAAAATACATTACATAAGTCTCAATTATACATGAGAAAATAAAAGTTAGTTACAAAATACCAAAATGAAACCTAGTGTCCTACCAATGCACTGAAGATGGTGAGGTGACACGGACACTATACAGAGCTGCAGGAGGTCTCACCCAGTCTATAGTCTACTGGGCTCTCGATCAGTATCTCAAGAACCTACGCATGGCAAAAGCAACGCGCTAAGCAATAATGCATAGTGGTGCCAATAATAAAATAAAAAGAAATAACAGAAAATAAATATGCAGTAAATGTATTAATGTATCATTGCAAATAAATTTTCGATAAGTATTTGTAGTCTTACTTATTTTGTACTTGTTATATTCATTATTTCATTAAATTTATCCACTTTCATTTTTTTTTGGTTGCCCAAGTAACCTATACTGGACGACTAGACTGGATAAATGGGTAAACTAGCACTGGGTATCAAGTACCTCGGGCCGTCACACCATCGGTCACATATGTGTCTCCCGGTGTGCAACAGAACAGCTAATAAGCTGTAATAACATTAGGCACAAGGCCAAGTATTAACATAATGTCAGAATGGCTAAAACCCATGAAATCACAGAATGGCATAATGCCATGTGCAGTACTACTAACTGAACCCTATTGGCATGCCAAGCTATCCAAACCAATCTTGTTAGGTATACTAGGGCATTTTACACTTTTGAGTTTTACAAATTTTGAATTTCAAGTTTTGGTGTTACTATTCACTTCATTAGTCAACCAAAATGTTGAATTTTGCATAGAAAATAGGTACATTGGTTTTAATACTCCCAACATACCACATTTTGCATTCAGAATTTGTTGGTATTGGTTGCCAATACCATTTCTAAGCTTAAAGTTAATGGAGCAGAATTTTTAGTTTTCATACCTTATCTTTACTGTTCCATTAGTCATTTTTGCAGTAGGAATTTTGCAAAATGATCAACATGAAAGTTGTTCCTTATTTTGTCTAGTTGAATTTCCTTTTTTGAATCACTCCATTTGGAGTTTTTTTTTTTATCTCAAGTTATGGTCCAAAAACCACAACTGGCCGGATTGGAATTTTTCTGGACTAACCATATCTATAGTGCAGTGAACAGTGATTGCAACTCACTTGTTGGATAGGTTCTGGTCATAATTTGGGTTAGGTTTCTTCATGAAAGTTGTTGGTCTATATCTCAACTTGTTGCTGGTAAAATTTCAGGTCAATTGGACCATTCTACACTGAGTTATGGCCAAATGAATAATCACTATTTATTTGGTCATTCTGCAGAAACAGACTGCAGGTCGCCCGGATTGGGGCAAGCTTTTGGTCCACTTGCTTTGGTCTTATGGGCATGGTTTCTTCACCAAAGTTGTGCCATTATGTGTTTAGTTTCATGTACAATTGGCATTACACCAATTGAACCTCTACAATTCAAGTTATGGTTGCCCAAACCTGTTGGACTCATGTCTAATTCTGCAGGTCACCTAGGGCAGCCACACTAAACCTAAATCCCATCACTAAACACACTTCATTTCTTGTTTACCAATAACCAAATGGTCACTAATTGACCATTAAAACTCACTTTCATCATTACATGATCAAAGTCTCAATTTCATGCTCAAACCCTAACTCCAATTTCCAATTCATCGCATACACACTCCAAACTCATACCAAATCACTTTATCCATCATCTATACTCATAAATAACATAATTAAGCCACTTAATTTCATCAAAAACCAACAATCCTTAAACTTTCTCATGGCTTCCAAATTTAGAGATTTCATTTACTCAAGTTTTTCTTTTAATTCCACACAATTTCTACTTGATTTAGCATGCTTACAAGATTAAAGAAAGAAAAGAAATTGTTTAGGGCACTGACCTTGAATGGAGTAGAATTTCAAGCTACCTAACTTCTTTTTTTCTCCCTCTTTTGAATGCCTAGAGGATGTTCAAGTTGCTTGGTTAATTTTTTGTGAAGCAAGCTTGTGGTTTCAAGGTGAAATAAAGTGAGTTTTGGGAGCTTTAGTGAGCTTTCATGGTGGAATGGCTTTGGGAGAGAAAGTGACGTTGGTTTGGGTGAGGAAGAGCAGATGGCTTTTGTTTTTTATTGTCTCAGTTATCCTCTTTAATAGGTTAATTTAAGTGGTGCTTAATTGTGACTGGTGTATAGGTTTTTAATGACATCATATAATGTCATAATTAGGTATTTTCTTTCATTTTTTTTTCTTCTCTTCTCTACTCATTTCCAATTTAATTTTTAGCAATATTTATTCACATTTTATGTTATAATAATTATTTTACTTAACTGGACAAGTTGGCCAAAAATCACCTCTGAAGGCGAAATGAACAAAATGCCCTCCGTTTGGCTTAACAGACCAAAATTGTCTGTACTAAATGAAAAATTTTTCTAAGCATTTCCTTGGCATTATAATGCCATAGAAACCTCAATGACCCTTCTCTGGAGTCTCAAAAATTATTTTATGAATTTTTCCTTGGGTTTAGGGCTCTTAGTTGCGAGAACCGCAACTTCCCACTAGGTTACCCATCGCTAGGGCACCGACTCATTTAACTTGGTTGTATTTTATTTCTAAAATTTTTCCTAAATTTTTCTTAGTAATATTTGAGTTAATTATGGTTCCTCACTTTAGTTTAAATATTTTTCCAGACGTTCTAGCTGTCCGAACCGACACTGGTCACCGGAATAGTAGAATGTTCGGAGTTGCTACAGGGAGGGTGTTACATATCAAATTCCATATTGATCTCCGAGCTGATCACTTCTTTGAAGAAAATGATGCGATCATGATATATGAAGAGTAATTAAAAGTTGGGCTCCGATTTCCTCTTGACAACTTTTGCAAGAATGTTCTGAAGTTCCACCACGTATGTATAGCCCAAGTACTTCCAAACTCATGGCAAATTCTGGTGGCTTTCAGAGGCTTATGCCGAGCCAAGAAGCTTAGGCCTATAGCAAAGGTTTTTGCAGAGCTACATAGACTTACTCATCGAAAGGACAACGAGTAATGGTTCTTCCAAGCCAAACCGCACTGTGGGCTTTTTACCAATCTCCCCTCTTCACTGAAAAATTGGAAGAATTGCTTCTTTATGTTGAGGAGCAAGATTCCTAATGGTTTTGAGGGTTTTCCATGCAGCTGGCAGCATCTAGGCCCGTCAATTCCAAAGAGGATCGCCCTGAGCAGGGATGAGGGTGCCATGGTAATGGAATTAAAGGATCAGGCGGCCACTCAAAAGTATTCGTGCCTATACACTGTTATGGCCGAACTGAGATGGTGGCTGATGCGGATGATCACCAATGAAGACTATGAACTGCAGCTCTCTGACCTCAGACCTGGGACCGGTATAACCTAAATCTTTAGTCTGCCGGTTTAGGTAATCTCACTAATTGTTTTTCTTTGCAGAAATTGTAACATCCTCCCGGTAGCAATTCCATACATCCTACTGTTCCGGTGACCGGTGTCAGTCCGGACAGCTAGAACGTCCGGAAAAATAATTAAATTTAAGTAAGGGACCATAATTAACTCAAATATTAATGAGAAAAATTTAGTAAAAATTTTAGAAATAAAATACAGTTAAGTTAAAAGAGCCGGTGCCCAAGCAATGGGTAACCAGAGGTAAGTTGCGGTTCTCGCAACGAGGAGCCCTAGACCCAGGGGAAAAATCATAAAATAATTTTTGGGACTCCAGAGAAGGGTTATTGAGGTTCCTATGGCATTAGAATGCCAAGAAAATATTTAGAAAAATTTTTCAATCAGTCTGACCAATTTTGACCCGTTAAGCCAAACGGAGGGCATTTTGGTCATTTCGCTTTCCGAGGTGATTTTTGGCCGACTTGTCCAGTTGAGTAAATAATTAATATAACATAAAATATGAATAAACATTACTAGAAATCAAATTGAAAATGATTAGTGGAGGAAAGGAAAGAAAATGAAGAAAAAGCTCAATTATGACATCTAGATGATGTCATTTACAAATTGTGACCAATCACAAATAAGCTACCATTTGACTAAACTATTAAAAGACATAAATGAAGACCAAAATAACACAAATTACAGCAGCCATTCTTCTTCTTCTTCTTCCCCAAAACGTGACTCTTCCCATCTCCCTCCATTGATGAGCTTGGCAAGCTCATGATACCCTAAACTCTCACCATATTTCCTTGAGTTCCCAACACTAAATTTTACCCTAGAACCTTGCTTAATATTTTGGGAGCTAAAAGAGGAGAAGAAATTGAAGTTTTGGGTTGGCTTGGATTTAAGCTACAAGAGGTTAGTGCACTATATATCAAAAACTCTTTAATTTCATGCATAGGAACTTGAATTTAGCAAGAATTTGTAAATTAAGTGGATGAAATTTATGTATATGTACTCCATAAATTTCGGCTGCCCTAGGGAGAAATAGGATTGAGTGTTTTTGAATGGACTTGGAATGAATTAGAAATCATGAATAAAGTATATAAACATAAGGAAATGAGTTAGTTAGTCAACTAGGGTAACTTGTACAAAATCTTGAATTTGAGCTAGGGTTTTGGGAGTAAAGTGTGGACTTGGATTATGAATTGATTAGAGAACATTTTAATGGTCAATTAGTGACCATTTTAGGTAGATTGACCAACTAATGGACTGAAAAATGAGATTGCAAAGTGAGGTTGCAAACTGCCCTAGGACAGCAGCATAGGGACTAAAAATTCAGTCCCTTTGCACTGCCATAACTTGGGCTGTGCTAGTCCAATTGGTGTTTGGCCAATTGGACATGAAACTAGGCTTATAATGGCACATTTTTGCTGAAGAAACCATGCCCAAAAGACCAAAGCAAGAGGACCAAAACTTGGCCCCAATCCGGATACCCTGAAACTGCCTCTGCAGAATTGACCAAATGAACAGTAACTGTTCATTTGGCCATAACTCACTGTAGATTTGGTCAATTGGCCTGAAATTTTTACAGCAACAAATTAAGACATAGACAAACAACTTTAATGAAGGAACCTACCCCAAATTATGGCCAGAACCCATTCAACCAAGTGACTCAAGTTACTGTTCATGCACTGTAGATATGGTAAATTTCTGCAGAATGCATATCCGGACAGCTTGGGTTTTTGAGCCATATCTGGAGCTACAAAACTCCAAATGGAGTGATTCAAAAAAGTAAATTCAACTAGACAAAATAAGGAACAACTTTCATGTTTTACATTTCTTCAAATTCCAACAGTAACAGTGTCCAATGGAACAGTGAAGTTGACTCACCAAAACTGAAAAATCTGCTCCTTTGGTTTAATGCTTGGAAATGGTATTAACACTTAATGCCAACAAGTTTTAAACACCAAATGTGGTATGTTGGGAGTGCCAAAGTCAGTGTAAACATTTTTATTCTAAAAATCAACATTTTTGTTGACCAATGAGGTGAATAGTGACACCAAAATCAAAAAATTGGCAATTTTGCCGAAATGACCTAAACTTTGAGAAAGTGACCAAAACTAACAAGTTTTGAATACAAAATGTGGTATGTTGGGAGTATTAAAACCAATGTACCTATTGTTTATGCAAAAGTCAACATTTTAGTTGGCTAATGAAATGAATAGTGACATGAAAACTTGAAATTCAAAAATTGTGAAACTTAAAAATGCAAAATGCCCTAGTAGGCCTAATGTAATTGGTTTGGATAGTTTGGCATGCCAATAGGGTATTGTTTAGCAGTACTGCGAAAGGAAAGGCTTTATGCCTGTATTCATGGCTTTATGCCCGTATTCATGGCTTTTATGCCGATTATGTGATATCATGGCTTTTTAGCCATACTGACTGCATACGTGGTTGACGTTCTGCGTCCCATGGTATGACGGCCCGAGGCACCGCGGTGTCCAGTGCCAACGACCCGTTATCCAGTCCAGTCGTTCAGTATAGGTTACTTGGGCATGGAAAAATATAACTGTAACTGAACTGATTGTTAAAGAAAATATGAAAATCAAATATCAGGAATGATTACGATAGAATACAAAGAAACTCAAGATCAGGAAGAAAATAAATAAACAAAATGCATGAAGAAGTTAATATCATAAAACGTAATTAGGCCTCGACTAAACATTAAGTTGGTAATTATTCAGTTCTTATGAACACAATGGCTAAGAAATTATGATTTTTATTTGCATATTATTTCTTTCTATTTTATTATTTGCACCACTAAGCTTTATGCTTAGCGCGTCGCTTTTGCAACGCGTAGGTACTGAAGATTGGACAGGGGGCCCAGTAGACCACAGATTCGGTAAGGCAGTTCACGATTACGCATAGTGTGCATGTCACCTCACTTTATCTGCATTGGTAGGACGCTAGATGTCATTTTGGTATTTTGTAATTGATTTTATTTTCTCATATGTATTTGAAACTTATGTAATGTATTTTGATATTCATGTAAATAATGAAAAGTGTGGTTGTAAATGGAAAAGTGAATGTTTATATATGAATTATGCATGGTATCATATGAGATGGATGAATGGGAACTGAGATTGAACATTGTTGAGAATTTGATAATTGGAGTTGAGATGATGGAAAATGAATATAGGAAGTGTTTTTCACAGGTTCCGAAGAACTGTTTTCTCCATTTTTAGCCGGTATTCTGCCGGATTTTCTTTAAAATTTCCGGAACCTCAAAGAAATAATAATTTCGATAAATGGCTTAAAATGAATTATATTTCACAAGTTATATTCAAATTTATGATAAAAATTAATTAAGATAAAATAGAGTGCTCCGGCACACTGAGTGGCATTGCTTGCTCGGCTACACTGTAGTCGGGTAAGGGGTGTCACATTTAGTGGTATCAGAGCACGGTTTAGGCGTTTCTGGGCCTAGATTGAGTCCATACCATGCATTGCATTTGTAAGAGTCGAGGTGACACTAATGCAGATCTGTTTTCTTGATTATTTTAGGTTAAGGTATGGATTCAGAATCGCAGAGAGCAGTAGAAGAAGAAGTAGTAAGCCGTATTCCGACTGGTAGTAATATTGAAAATCGGGGAGATCCTGCTCCACCACTACAAGAGGTGCCTGTACAACCCCAACAGGCCTTGTTTGAGCAGATGACTGGATTCTTTCGACAGATGACTGGGGTTATTCCACCACTATCTCAGCAGAAATCACCTCTTGGAAAAATTAGGAAATATGGAGCTGTAGATTTCAATGGTAGAAAGGAAGACGATTCTGCAGTGGCTGAGTATTGGTTAGAAAGGACTGAAAGAGTCCTGCAGCAGCTCCATTGCACACCAAAACAGAGTTTGGAGTGTGCAGTTTCTTTGTTACAAGAAGCTGCATATCGGTGGTGGGATGTCGTAACCAAGGTAGTGCCACCAGCCGACGTAACTTGGGAATTCTTTCTGATAGAGTTCAAAAAGAAATATATTACCTGTGTTCATGAAGAGGAACAGAAGAGGAGTGGTGATCAGCAAAAGAGGAAATTTGGACAGTCTAGTAATAAGAGGCCGAGAGAACAGTTAAGTCAGACATATGATCAAAGTAGGAGATCTAGACCCAAGCCTATACCCAGGAGAGATCAACCAGAAACACTAATAGTGAGTGCGCCAGGATTAGCAAGAAAATGAGGCCATTGTAACAAGTGGCATAAAGGTGAATGTAGGGAATTGACTGGAGCCTGTTATAGATGTGGGGCCATAGACCATCGTCTGAAAGATTGTCTTAAGAGGAATATACCACGGACCCAGACAGAGGCCATGGAAGGACCAAGTACAACAGTAACACCACTTCCAAAAGTCACCCAAGCCGGAGAGGAGCAAGAAGCCCCAGATGTGAATTTGAGGTAAAATATTTCTTTTATGATATGCCTAAGTGTATAATGATAGATTCAAAAAGACTAAATGGTACTATATATGCAAAAGAAGTAGATAGATGGAGTAATAGAAAGGTAAAAGAATTATCTTAGAACCAAAAAACATCCAGTAAATTTCGAGGACGAAATTTAAATTAGAGGGGAAGAGTTGTAACATCCTCCCGGTAGCAATTCCGTACATCCTACTGTTCCGGTGACCGGTGTCGGTCCGGACAGCTAGAACGTCCGGAAAAATAATTAAATTTAAGTGAGGGACCATAATTAACTCAAATATTAATGAGAAAAATTTAGTAAAAATTTTAGAAATAAAATACAGTTAAGTTAAAAGAGCTGGTGCCCAAGCGATGGGTAACCAGAGGTAAGTTGCGGTTCTCGCAACGAGGAGCCCTAGACCCGGGGGAAAAATCATAAAATAATTTTTGGGACTCCAGAGAAGGGTTATTGAGGTTCCTATGGCATTAGAATGCCAAGAAAATATTTAGAAAAATTTTTCAATCGGTACAGCCAATTTTGACCCGTTAAGCCAAACGGAGGGCATTTTGGTCATTTCGCTTTTCGAGGTGATTTTTGGCCGACTTGTCCAGTTGAGTAAATAATTAATATAACATAAAATATGAATAAACATTACTAGAAATCAAATTGAAAATGATTAGTGGAGGAAAGGAAAGAAAATGAAGAAAAAGCTCAATTATGACATCTAGATGATGTCATTTACAAATTGTGACCAATCACAAATAAGCTACCATTTGACTAAACTATTAAAAGACATAAATGAAGACCAAAATAACACAAATTATAGCAGCCATTCTTCTTCTTCTTCTTCCCCAAAACGTGACTCTTCCCATCTCCCTCCATTGATGAGCTTGGCAAGCTCATGAAACCCTAAACTCCCACCATATTTCCTTGAGTTCCCAACACTAAATTTTACCCTAGAACCTTGCTTAATATTTTGGGAGCTAAAAGAGGAGAAGAAATTGAAGTTTTGGGTTGGCTTGGATTTAAGCTACAAGATGTTAGTGCACTATATATCAAAAACTCTTTAATTTCATGCATAGGAACTTGAATTTAGCAAGAATTTGTAAGTTAAGTGGATGAAATTTATGTATATGTACTCCATAAATTTCGGCTGCCCTAGGGAGAAATAGGATTGAGTGTTTTTGAATGGACTTGGAATGAATTAGAAATCATGAATAAAGTATATAAACATAAGGAAATGAGTTAGTTAGTCAACTAGGGTAACTTGTACAAAATCTTGAATTTGAGCTAGGGTTTTGGGAGTAAAGTGTGGACTTGGATTATGAATTGATTAGAGAACATTTTAATGGTCAATTAGTGACCATTTTAGGTAGATTGACCAACAAATGGACTGAAAAATGTGATTGCAAAGTGAGGTTGCAAAGCGCCTAGGGCAATGACATAGGGTGAAAATTCAGTCCCTTTGCACCGCCATAACAGGCTGTGCTAGTCCAATTGGTGTTTGGCCAATTGGACATGAAACTAGGCTTATATTGGCACATTTTTGCTGAAGAAACCATGCCCAAAAGACCAAAGCAAGAGGACCAAAACTTGGCCCCAATCCGGATACCACGAAGCGCCTCTGCAGAATTGACCAAATGAACAGACTGTTCATTTGGCCATAACTCACTGTAGATTTGGTCAATTGGCCTGAAATTTTACAGCAACAAGTTAAGACATATACAAACAACTTTCATGAAGGAACCTACCCCAAATTATGGCCAGAACCCATTCAACCAAGTGACTCAAGTTATTGTTCATGCACTGTAGATATGGTAAATTTCTGCAGAATGCATATCCGGACAGCAGGTTTTGAGCCATATCTGGAGCTACAAAACTCCAAATGGAGTGATTCAAAAAAGGAAATTCAACTAGACAAAATAAGAAACAACTTTCATGTTTTACATTTCTTCAAATTCCAACAGTAACAGTGTCCAATGGAACAGTGAAGTTGACTCACCAAAACTGAAAAATCTGCTCCTTTGGTTTAATGCTTGGAAATGGTATTAACACTTAATGCCAACAAGTTTTAAACACCAAATGTGGTATGTTGGGAGTGCCAAAGTCAATGTACACATTTTTATTCTAAAAGTCAATATTTTTGTTGACCAATGAGGTGAATAGTGACACCAAAACCAAAAGATTGGCAATTTTGCCGAAATGACCTAAACTTTGAGAAAGTGACCAAAACTAACAAGTTTTGAATACAAAATGTGGTATGTTGGGAGTATTAAAACCAATGTACCTATTATTTATGCAAAAGTCAACATTTTAGTTGACTAATGAAATGAATAGTGACATGAAAACTTGAAATTCAAAAATTGTGAAACTTAAAAATGCAAAATGCCCTAGTAGGCCTAATGTGATTGGTTTGGATAGTTTGGCATGCCAATAGGGTATTGTTTAGCAGTACTACGAAAGGAAAGGCTTTATGCCTGTATTCATGGCTTTATGCCCGTATTCATGGCTTTTATGCCCGTATTCATAGCTTTTATGCCGATTATGTGATATCATGGCTTTTTAGCCATCTTGTTGCATCGTGGTTGGCGTTACCGTCCCATGGTATGACGGCCCGAGGCACCGCGGTGTCGTGCCAACGACCCGTTATCGATCGATCGTTCAGTATAGGTTACTTGGGCATGGAAAAATATAACTGTAACTGAACTGATTGTTAAAGAAAATATGAAAATCAAATATCAGGAATGATTACGATAGAATACAAAGAAACTCAAGATCAGGAAGAAAATAAATAAACAAAATGCATGAAGAAGTTAATATCATAAAACGTAATTAGGCCTCGACTAAACATTAAATTGGTAATTATTCAGTTCTTATGAACACAATGGCTAAGAAATTATGATTTTTATTTGCATATTATTTCTTTCTATTTTATTATTTGCACCACTAAGCTTTATGTTTAGCGCGTCGCTTTTGCAACGCGTAGGTACTGAAGATTGGACAGGGGGCCCAGTAGACCACAGATTCGGTAAGGCAGTTCACAGTTCTGCATAGTGTCTGTGTCACCTCACTATCTGCAGTGTATTGGTAGGACGCTAGATGTCATTTTGGTATTTTGTAATTGATTTTATTTTCTCATATGTATTTGAAACTTATGTAATGTATTTTGATATTCATGTAAATAATGAAAAGTGTGGTTGTAAATGGAAAAGTGAATGTTTATATATGAATTATGCATGGTATCATATGAGATGGATGAATGAGAACTGAGATTGAACATTGTTGAGAATTTGACAATTGGAGTTGAGATGATGGAAAATGAATATAGGAAGTGTTTTTCACAGGTTCCGAAGAACTGTTTTCTCCATTTTTAGCAGATTCACGGATTTTCTTTAAAATTTCGAACCTCAAAGAAATAATAATTTCGATAAATGGCAAAAAATGAATTATATTTAACAAGATAAATTCAAAATTATCATAAAAATTAATAAAGATAAAATAGAGTGCTCAACTGCTTCGAGTGGCATTGCTTGCTCATTGCCTTGTAGTCGGGTAAGGGGTGTCACAGAAATGGCTGGAGGCAAAGGCGCAAAGGAGAGCCGGCAGCGGAAAAGAGAAGTCTCCCGGAAGGTACAAGAAATAAAGATCGCCACGGCATCACAGAGGCCAAGGCTAGATTCGGGAGAAGTGCCGGGAGACTCGTCCCGACCCTCAAGGCAACTGGTCTTAGAAGTAGAGGTAGCTCCTTCTCCCCCTCGATAAGAAGAGCCACCACCTCCACCTTTTCCTTCTAGTGCGGAAGGTGGGCCTTCCCAACCTACTGTGAGGACCCTGTCTCGTGGTGCCCAAGTCCTCATTCATTCGTTGGAGAAGAACCGATCCGTTCGAGAGAATCCGGGCTTGGCCAAAGTTCTGGGTGCTACCATATGCCTCCAGAAGGACCGAAACAGGCTGACCCTGGACAGCATCGATGATCTCCTGGCTCAGACAATGAGTTTGAGCGTATAGAGCTTGGTGATTCAGCATATAATCAGGGAAAAGGCTCATCTTCTGAGGCAGGAGATCTTGAAAGCGGTTCAGGACCCAGCTTTCGCTCGAGCCCAACTTTCATTCGCCTAAGACTATATTACTGAGATCGAAAGTCAGATGAAATCCTATGAGGATAAGCTGGCCAAATAGGCTCGTGAACTTGGGGAAGCTCGGTCACTCCGAACTGCCGATGTCGCTTGCCTTACTGAGGAGATCAGAGCGAAAGAAGAAAAGGCTGTGGCAAGGGAATCTAGTGCCTATGTGAATGCCCACAGCGATCTTCTGGCTGAGCTTAAGAGGCGTTACCTCAGGGAAGACTTCTCGTGGATGGTGGATCTGGCTCCTCAAGACGAAGAGGAGAGCGAGGAGGAAACCGAGAGAGAGAGAGAGACTGAGCGAAATGTAGAACAAGCTGGGGGTGATCCTCCAGCCAAATGACTTGTACTTTATTTCGAAATGCAATGAAATCCCTTTTGTTCAATTTCTTGATGAGATCAGAAAGTATCCAAATTGTATGAGTGCTTGATTGTTTGAACGTATTAGGATATCAAACTTAACAGCGATTATTAACCTAAGTATAAGAGATCGGAAGAAATTTGTAACCATGAGATCGGCCTAAACCGAGACCAAACACCAGATAGAACTTTAGATCATCAAAATTGGAAACTTGATTTGAACACTTAAGATCAAAAACACCATTAAGCCAGACTGAAACCTTTATTAAACGATTTTACACAATATTTATAAAGGAGAGATCGGAAATAAGACTAGATGGCACGGAGACCTGATATTGGTTTGATTTTCTTTAACGAGAGATCGAAAATGAGATTGGACGACATGGAGAATTGGTATTAGTGTGATCTCCTTTGTTGGGAGATCAGAAAGCATTCGACTAGATGCAGGATTGGTTTATTTCTTGATCGGGTCACTTGTAGCCGAAGAGTGTCGTTAGGGGTCAATTTCAAAGTTCATCGACTTTGGTGATCGGCCAAAATATAGTGTCGACAATAGATGTAAAACATGATTTATAAACTTTTAGTCCAAACAATTTCATTTAAGAATTCTTAAATCAATTTCATAAAAACACACAGTTATATCATGCCATTCGAAACATATTCATCTCAATAGCCGGAGGCTTATGAGAAATCACAAGGCTAGCTAGCTCAATCTATGGGTACCCATTCAATTTCTTCCTCTACTGGCACACACCTCAACACTTCAGCCAGAGAGGGAATCAAAATTCAAAACTAATTTCTCCCACCAGTCATGCTAGTGAGACATTCAAATATATTATCATGACACTGTGGTTTCAAAACTGTCTTAGCAATTTACTAAACATTTATTACCATTTCAAACACATACAAGTAAACTTTCAACAATTTAAATCAAAAGCATAGTAAACATTTCAATACAATTGAGTCACAATTTAATATCTCAATTCATTCAAACAATTTGCAGAAAAAAATTTACAGAAATTCTATGTTGTGTACAAACCTTATACGAGTCACCTCTTGGCCTTGACTCGATGTTTCGGGTTCTTTCCCGGTATTCTTTTCCACTGAAGCACACAATTTCATAGTGTTTCAGTACCATAAATTATCATAAGTCCAAAAATAATTTCAAATCTAACTTTAATATGCTTAATTTAACATTCTTAGAAATTTGTATTTTGGGGTTACTAGTCATGATACTATTTAAGTCACTTTGTTGACTTTCTAATGCTTAATAGGTGTGGGAATTCTAATTTCACCCACACACCACATTTTGGTTACTTAATTTGTTGGTTTTAGTTGTTTTCTCAAACTTCAAGTCCCTTAGGCACAAATTTTAAATTTTCAATTATGGTGTTTAGTTTTGCACTATTCCGTTGGTCATGTTGTTGTGATAATTTGGCTAAGTTTTCTCAATAGAAGTTGTTCCTTATTATCTTAAATTTATTTCCCTTTTTGAATCACTCCATTTGGAGTTTTGTAGTCTAAGTTATAGCCATTTGAACATAGCTGGCTGGATTTAGGGCTACCCAGAATTCTAGGCAAATTCTGGATTTTGGAAATTTTTGTGGTTGATTGCAGGTGGATTTTCAAATAGGTTATGGTCAAAATTTGGGTTTGTTTTCTTCATAAAAGTTGTAGGGCTATGTTTCAGCTTTCTGCTGGTAAAAATTCAGGTCATTTGGACCTTCCTAGGCCAAGTTATGGTCATTTACGTAACTACTCTTCATTTAGTCATTTTTGTACAGGTTAGTGTGCCAATTCTGGATTTGGCCTAATTGTTCACTAAGTTATGGTCACTTTCTAGGCATGATTCATAAATGAAAAATCTGCCAGGTTAGTATTATGCCCTAGAGCATATCATTTAGTATGTATCTTGTATATGTTTTATTAATAAAAGGCATTTCCACTTTTCCGTTTACATAATATATTTATGTGTAATAGAAAAGGTCCATTGATATTTTGTTGGAAATATTATTCTTAAGTTGTTAAGAATATGAGTGACAATATTTCTAGTACAAAGTATCATAAATAGGTTAACAATCGAGGATACTTCATAATAAGGACATGACTTATCCAGAAAGATTGTATTCATGTTTGTTACCAAGTTATTTATATGAGATATAAATAAGATGGAATGGTGAGTCTCATGCCATATGACAAACATGATAGGTACTTATAAATGATAAGTAGGCCAAATTAGTGACACTTATGACAAGCACATGGAGTTTACTCTTGTCAATGTTTTGTTATAAATCATATCAGTGCATATAATCTTTAGACCTGAGATAGCACAGTTATCTTGTATATAGGTAGTTTGAGTTTGATACTGCTTTCATACTTGTACTGTGTATGGGTATATGGGCATGTGTTGGCTCCTACTAGTTATATATGGAGGTAGGTGTTGATCAAGATGGAATCTGTTCCTCTAAGTAAATAGAGATAAAATCCTATGTTCATTTAATTGTTCTTGATGTTTCAAGCTCCTGGCCAGGACAAATAGATTTATTCAGAAAAGAGTTTCTGATGAAAAAATCTTTTTAATCAAGAACTAGAATTAAAAGAGAACATAATATTCATAGCAAAAGCAGTTTGACATAAACCATGACTCCAGCTTGAGTTGGGATTTTGTAACAGAGAGATTCTAGTGCATGGTAACATATGATTATAGGTTCATTTAAGGTAAACCTCATTACTAATTGGGTGGCCATGGCATGCTAGGCTAGGTGTTAACCATGGTCTATGAGGTTCATAAAATGATTTAGAGAAATCATTTATGGTAAGAAAGAGTTCTGATGATATTAAGAGTTGATATCATGTCTCATTGCCAATTAGTGATGAGCCTAGTAAGTCACACACATACACAAGTTATCAACTATTTAAATATGATTGAATTAATTAATTAAAGAGTTTAATTGATTAATTAAATAGGTTTGGTTTGCAATTAAATTGCAAAGTCCATAGCATGACTTGAAACCAAATCAAGATTATTTGATGTATAGTATAAGTTAAATTTATATTTAAAGTGTTTAAATATGAATTTAATTAATGAGAAATTAATTTAATAGAGATTAATTAATTAATTTATATTTGATATAAATTAAATAGAAGAAGAAAAATAATTATTTTGGGTTAAGAACTCAAAATTAAGACACAGGGGCATTTTGGTCATTTCACAGTGTGACACGTGGCACCATGAGATGGTGACATATGGGATTACACATAAGCTTGCCAAATATTTTTTAATCATGTAAGATGATTAAAATCAAGATTAAATATAGGTTTGACACTTGGCACAATGTGATTGGGTCACTTAAACCTAGAGCTAATCAAATGGTGACATATGGCAAGGGTTTAATGTGTTAACCTAGCTATATAAGTGTTGTTATGAAAAAGAAAAACAACCAGCAGCCACTCCTCTCCTTTTTCATGCCATTTTGAGGCTCTTCATCTATTCTTCTTCATCTCTCATCAATTCAAAGAGATTAGCCATCAATCTATTGAATTAAAAACACTAGAAATTGTTTCTAGTGTCCTGTTTATATCTCTAATCTCTTAAAAGGCAGAACTTGAATTTCTAATTAATAGAAAAAAAGCTTTAGAAGCTGTTCAAGGGCTGCCATAGGTGTTTTTGGTGTGGACAAGCTAGAGGGACAACATCTGGTATCCTGAAGACGAATCTCAACGGCGCAGACACGCTGTAATGCATCAAGAGGTTAGTGTAATCATTCTTGATTTAATCTAGGGTTCTAAAATTAATCTGATTAATTTTAAAATCTTAAATGGAAAATACAGATCCAAAAACATATTAAAAGAGTTTTAATATGTTGTTTATCATTGAAATTAAATAGATAAAAATAAATCTTGCATGATGCATGTGACCCTAGGTGAAAATTTTTGAATTCAATGGTATAAACTTGTGTTTTTCATGCTTCCGTTCCTTCAATTGGTATCAGAGCCACTATATTTGCCATTTAGATTGATGTTTATATGATTTAATTGTGTGTTTGATCACTAGATCAAAAAATTCATTACTGGTTGCAAAGCCAAGGTGGCGGCACAAATGATGAACACCATGGTGCGCATGGTTGATGCACCACAATGGTGTGCAAAGGTAAATGGATGGTGAATGTGCAATTATTGTATGATCTAAGATCCATTTTATGTCTAATTAAATTGTTTAATTAGAATTTTTATCACACAATTAAATTATGATTCAAATCAGAATTTTAAAAATTATTTGAATGTGATTCAAATCTAAATTTTAAAAGTTGTTTGAATGTGATTCAAATCTGAATTTTTAAAGTTGTTTGAATCATATTTAAATCTGATTTTTTAAAATTGATCGAATAACATTCAGATCTGATTTTTTTTAAACATGTTTGAATGTGATCCAAATCTGATTTTTTAAAAAATGTTTGAATGTGATTCAAATCTGAATTTTTAAAATTGTTTGAATGTGATTCAAATCTGAATATTTAAATTTGTTTGAATGAGATTCAAATCTGAATTTTTAAATTCATTTGAATCATATTCAAATCTAGATTTTTAAGTTGAATATGAGATATTCAATTTAATTTAAGTATGTATGTTTTATTTAATTGTTAAATAGTGATATGCATGATGGATGATCATGGACTATAAAAGACCAATGTGATTGGATTTATTTCTTTTATGTTTCTTTGGGATTGTAAATTAATTAATTTATTTTAATTTATTTCGGGCATGTATTATTAAGTTTGTAATAATTTTTGGGTTGTAATTTTATTTATTTAAGTTCTTGTAAATTCGCCTTGTTATGTCAAGGATTACTATGTAATATTAGATTGTAAGAAGTTCAAGGAGGTCAGGAGCATTGGTGGGACCAGTGGGAGGAATTTAAGATCAAGTGTTGATTATGTACTCCTTCAGCAACTCTTGTAAAATGAATGAATGAAATGCACCTAGGAATGCCCTGATTCAATTCTTGGTGGCTCAGAATTGAATCCCTTAGAAAGTCCATGATCATACCATATTTATTGCTTATCCATAAATGCATGAGATGTATGGGAATGTATGCTATTATATGATATATGCATGCTAATTGGATAATGTGCAAAGTGAGACATTAATAGTAATTAGAATGACCATAAAATCTTCCAAACAAATGATTAAGTTGGAAATGCTATAATTAAAGTAATTATAATATAGGCCCTCCATTGGGGCAATTATTTTAAGAAATTTTAAATAGTTGCATAAGATGCAATTAATTTAAGAGATTTTCTTAAGAATAATTGTTAAGCATGAGATGTTGTAAATATGTAAATGTTTTAGTGGCCAATATTGGATGTACCTGAGGACATTAAAATTATTTGCATAATTACTGGCTCAATGGGATCAACTTGACTAATGCAAGATAAGTCAATAATGGATGTACCTGAGATTTTGAGCATTAAGGGCTAGGTAAAGGATTGAACCTCACATGAGATGTGATGGGCAATGAGTTGCTCACTTATAGTTTATTGTAATTCCAATAATGGATGTACCTAAGGATGATCAATAGAATTATAAGAATTCAATCACCCACTAGAAATCCATCCAACTAGGATTTCCGTTTTCTACTTTGGAAGTGTAGGATTCGCTAAGTTAGTGGGAGGATCAATTTGATTAAAAGACCATAATCATTTTGGTTAATTACTTGATACATTTACTAATTAATCTTGTTTTTTTTCTGCAATTAATTTTCTGACAATAATGAGCACAGAACAACCACCACCATCCAATATCCTTGCAAGCATACTTGATCGCAATAGGTTGACAGGACCCAATCTCTCTGATTGGCTAAGAAATTTGAAACTTGTCCTGAACCTTGAACATATAGGATATGTTCTAGATTCAAATGTTCCTGGTCCCTTACCTCCAGAGGCCACTCAAGAGGAACATGAAACTTTGGGTAAGTGGAAGGAGCATGATATGAGAGCTAAGTGTTACATGCTTGCTTCCATGAGTAATGAGTTACAAAAGCAGCATGAGAACATGCAGAGTGCAAGTGAGATCCTCCTTGTATGGTGAGCACCATGAAACTTTGGATAAGTGGAAGGAGCATGATATTAAATCTTGCATGATGCATGTGACCCTAGGTGAAAATTTTTGAATTCAATGGTATAAACTTGTTTTTTTCACGCTTCCGTTCCTTCATGCCGAATCTCATAATTTTCTTCTAAGGGAAAAACTTAAAGAATACTTTGTCACCCACTGCATACTCAATATCTCTTCTCTTTAGATCAATATAGGACTTTTGACGGTCTGATGCAGTCTTAAGTCAATCTCTAATCAATCTGACTTTCTCTTCAGTTTGCTGAACAATTTCTGGCCCAATCATCTTTCTTTCGCCTACTCCATCCCAACACAATGGGGTTCTACATTTTCTGCCATACAAAGCTTCATATGGAGGCATTCCAATGATTAATTGGTAGCTATTATTATAAGCAAACTCAATCAAAGGCAAGTGTGTGTCCCAACTGCCCTCACATTCAATCACACAAGCTCGTAGCATGTCCTCCAAGATCTGAATTACCCTCTCAGACTGGCCATTTGTATGTCGGTGGAATGCAATACTGAAGTTCAATCTAGTTCCTAGGGCTCTTTCAAGACTACCCCAAAATCTAGAAGTAAACCTAGGATCTCTGTCTAATACGATGGATACTGGCACTCCATGTAGTCTTACTATCTCATCTATGTACAACTTGGCCAATCTTTCTAAACTGTAGTCCATCCGGATAGGCAGAAAATGAGTAGACTTCATCAGTCTGTCAACTATAACCCATACTGTATCATGGCTCTTCTGTGTCCTCGAAAGTCCCATAAAAAAATCCATAGTTATTCTCTCCCATTTCCATTCCGGTACTGGTAGTGGATGTAACAAACCAGCTGGTACTTAATGCTTTGCCTTCACTTGCTGACAAGTTAGGCATTTGGAAACAAATTCTGCCACATCTCTTTTCATACCCATCCACCAGTAATGCTCCCTTAGCCCTCTATACATTTTTCTTGACAGCTATCCAGTGTTCCAAACCTGGATTAGATTGATACCTGCTAGTCAAATTAATAGCATATGCGATATCCGGCCTAGTACACAACATTGCATACATTAAACTTCCAATAGCCGAAGCATATGGAATACTGGCCATCTTATCTCTTTCTTCAGGTGTCTTTGGAGACATCTCTTTAGAAAGGTGGATACCATGTCTCACTGGTAACAATCCTCTCTTGGAATCAAGCATGTTAAACCTCTTTACCACCTTTTCTAAGTATAGACTTTGGGATAAACCAATTAATCTTTTCGCTCTATCTCTATAGATGCGAATCCCAAGAATATAAGTTGCCCCCTCTAAGTCTTTCATGGAGAATGTATTTGACAACCATACCTTTATAGTTGTCAACATACCTGTGTCATTACCCATCAACAGTATGTCATCCACATATAAGACAAAGAAAGTGATAGCACTGTCACTAACCTTCTTATATACACATGGCTCATCCTCATTTTTGATAAAACCAAAGGATTTAATGGCTTCATCAAAATAGATTTTCCAACTCCTCGAAGCTTATTTCAACCCATAAATGGATCGCTTTAGCTTGCATACCTTTGAACCATCTTGGGATTCAAAACCCCTAGGTTGTTCCATGAAAATGTTTTCTTCAATGTATCCATTAAGAAAAGCTATTTTGACATCCATCTGCCAAATCTCATAATCATAGTATGCAGTTATTGCTAATAAAATCCTAATTAATTTAAGCATGGCAACAGGCGAGAAAGTCTCCTCATAATCGACTCCTTGCCTTTGGCGAAACCCTTTCGCTACTAGCCTTGCCTTATAGGTCTCTACCTTTCCATCAGAACCAATTTTCTTTTTGAAAACCCATTTGTTCCCTATAGGTACAATACCTTCAGGTGGGTTAACAAGATCCCAAACTTGATTCTTATACATGGAATCAATCTCGAATTTCATAGCAT
This sequence comes from Hevea brasiliensis, assembly GCF_030052815.1. Lineage (NCBI taxonomy): Eukaryota > Viridiplantae > Streptophyta > Magnoliopsida > Malpighiales > Euphorbiaceae > Hevea > Hevea brasiliensis. Next base: position 83,692,665 of record NC_079497.1, on the reverse strand, counting down.
CAATCCATTTTGAAGAGTCTATATCTGATATAGCTTCTTCATAGGTAAGTGGATCATATCCATGATCTACTTCTTCATGAGTAGACAAGTCTTGTTCTTCTTTATGAAGAAAACCATATCTCACTGGTGGGTGAGATACCCTAGTTGTTCTACGAAGAACAGCTATAGACGTCTCATCAATGGGTATAGGTTGACTAGATGGATCTATATCCATCTGATCTGTTGGTTGGTCAGAATTCTCCAATTCTAACTCTATTTGCCTTCCTTTGCCTCCTTTTTGAACAAACTGTTGTTCAAGAAATGTGGTATCTCTACTCACCACAACCTTTTGTGATGTAGGCAAATAAAAATAATATCTAAAACTATCTTTTGGATATCCAACAAATTGACTCTTTTCTGATCTGGTTTCCAATTTATCAGTCTTCAGCTCTTTGATGTAAGCTGGACAACCCCAAATCTTAACATGCTTAAGACTTGGTTTTCTTCCATGCCATATCTCATAAGGTGTGGAAGAAACTGATTTTGATGGAATCCTATTCAGAATATACAAAACTGATTCTAATGCAAATCTCCAAAAGGAGATTGGCATATCAGTATAGCTCATCATACTTCGTACCATATCCAATAGGGTATGATTTCTCCTTTCAGATACACCATTCAACTGTGGTGTTCCTGGAGGAGTCAGTTGGAAATAATGCCATACTCTCTCAAGTATTCATCAAATTCAGTACTCAAATATTCTCCTCCACGATCTGATCGAAGAGCTTTAGTACTCTTTCCTGTTTGATTTTCTACTTCAGATTTAAATTCTTTGAACTTTTCAAAGGATTCATGTTTGTATTTCATCAAATACAAATAGCCAAACCTTGATTTATCATCAGTAAAGGTAATAAAGTAATGAAAATCGCCTTTAACCATTTCCTTAAATGGATCACATACATCACTATGTATTAGCTCCAAAATATTTTTAGCCCTTAGCCCTTGTCCAACAAAGGGTGATCTAGTCATTTTGCCCTGAAGGCAAGATTCACAAGTTGGAGTAGGCTTAGAGCCCAATGAGGATAAAATCCCTATTTTCTCCAATTTTGTAATCCTATCTTCTGCAACATAACCTAATCTTAAGTGCCAAATATATTTTGAATTTTGAGTTGACTTTCATCATGGCATTGCATTCTTTTAGATTGCTATACTCTGGACAGTGGAAACACTTTCCTGCTGGCAGTGGAAACACTTTCCTTTACCTTTATCAACTTTGATATTTGTTTTTCTGTTTGGCTATCTTCTTGGAAGGACCAAAAATCTGAGGTTTTTTTTTTCTTATTGCCCTTCTTCTTATTGGACTTTCCAGTAGAAGAAGATGCAATCAAAGCTACCTCTTTTCCTTTATTGCTTGGCATATTCTTTTGGGCAATAACCATCATGTTGAGTAAACCAGCCAAGGTGCATTCCTGTTTAGTCATATGGAAATTTATCACAAAATTCCCAAAAGACTCAGGAAGGGACTGAAGGATCAAATCCATCTGTAGTTGGAAATCCATATTGGAGTCAAGATGTTCCAACTGCTTAATCAACCGAATCATCTTGTGGACATGATCCCTAACATTCTGTCCCTCAGACATCTTCATGCGGATCAGCTGCCTAGATATCTCATACCTAACATTCCTACTGTGCTCACCATACAACTCTTATACTCTGGATAAGTGGAAGGAGCATGATATTAAATCTTGCATGATGCATGTGACCCTAGGTGAAAATTTTTGAATTCAATGGTATAAACTTGTGTTTTTCATGCTTCCGTTCCTTCATGCCGAATCTCATAATTTTCTTCTAAGGGAAAACCTTAAAGAATACTTTGTCACCCACTGCATACTCAATATCTCTTCTCTTTAGATCAATATAGGACTTTTAACGGTCTGATGCAGTCTTAAGTCAATCTCTAATCAATCTGACTTTCTCTTCAGTTTGCTGAACAATTTCTGGCCCAATCATCTTTCTTTCGCCTACTTCATCCCAACACAATGGGGTTCTACATTTTCTGCCATACAAAGCTTCATATGGAGGCATTCCAATGATTGATTGGTAGCTATTATTATAAGCAAACTCAATCAAAGGCAAGTGTGTGTCCCAACTGCCCTCACATTCAATCACACAAGCTCATAGCATGTCCTCCAAGATCTGAATTACCCTCTCAGACTGGCCATTTGTATGTGGGTGGAATGCAATACTGAAGTTCAATCTAGTTCCTAGGGCTCTTTCAAGACTACCCCAGAATCTAGAAGTAAACCTAGGATCTCTGTCTAATACGATGGATACTGGCACTCCATGTAGTCTTACTATCTCATCTATGTACAACTTGGCCAATCTTTCTAAACTGTAGTCCATCCGGATAGGCAGAAAATGAGTAGACTTCATCAGTCTGTCAACTATAACCTATACTGCATCATGGCTCTTCTGTGTTCTCGAAAGTCCCATAAAAAAATTCATAGTTATTCTCTCCCATTTCCATTCCGGTACTGGTAGTGGATGTAACAAACCAGCTGGTACTTGATGCTCTGCCTTCACTTGCTAACAAGTTAGGCATTTAGAAACAAATTCTGCCACATCTCTTTTCATACCCATCCACTAGTAATGCTCCTTTAGCCCTCTATACATTTTTGTGCCACCAGGATGCATAGCAAAGGGAGACTCATGTGCTTCCTTCAAAATGATCTGTCTCAAGTCAACGTCATTAGGAATGCACATTCTGCCCTGGTGAACTAATAGGCCATCATCTCTCACTGAGAATTCATGTTTCTTACCTTGTTGGACTTCTTCTAATAGCTTCTGATACTTCTGATCATTCTGTACAGCCATTCTGATCTGATCAATCAACACTGGCTGTACATGCCATGCAACTGCTGTTTGTCTCTCATCATTAATCTCTAAGCTGGCATGCAATACTCTCAACTCATGTACTATAGACAAAGGAGAAACCCGCAGACTTGCCATAGTCTTGCGACTTAAGGCATCAACCACCATATTAGCTTTCCCCGGCTGATAGTCTATTAGACAATCATAGTCTTTTATCAACTTTAACCATCTCCTCTGTCTCATATTCAACTCCTTCTGAGTGCCCAGATACTTCAAACTCTTATGAACTGTATAGATGTACACTTCTCCCCATACAAATAGTGTCTCCAGATCTTAAGAGCAAACACAATAGCTGCAAGCTCCAAGTCATGTGTCGGATAATTCCTCTCATGCGGTTTCAACTGGCGTGATGTATAGGCAATGACATTCCTCTCTTGCATCAATACATAACCTAACCCATTGTGAGAAGCATCGCTATAAATAATATACTCTTTACCTGGGGTAGGTAAAGTAAGGACTGGAGCCTCAATTAAACATCTCTTTAACTTATCAAAACTCTGTTGGCATTTATCCGTCCACTAAAATTTCACATCTTTTCGAAGTAAGTTGGTCAATGGAGATGCCAACATGGAGAATCCCTTCACAAATCGATGGTAGTATCCAGCTAAACCCAGAAAACTGCGAATCTCCGTGATATTTCTGTGTGGTCTCCAGTTAAGGATAGCTTCTATCTTACTTAGATCTACCTTAATGCCCTCTACCAATACTATGTGCCCCAAGAAGGATATTTCTTTTAGCCAAAACTCACACTTTGACAATTTATCGTATAGCTGTTTCTCCTTCAAAGTCTGCAGTACAATCCGCAGATGTCTATCAAGCTCTTCTGCACTCCTCGAATAGACCAATATATCATCTATGAATACCATAACAAACTAGCCGAGGTATGGTCTGAAGATAGTGTTCATCAGATCCATAAAAATAGCTGGAGCATTAGTTAACCCGAATGGCATAACCAAAAACTCATAATGGCCATAGCGGGTTCTAAAGGCAGTTTTAGGAATACTCTGCTCCTGTACTTTCAGCTGGTAATAACCTGATTTCAGGTTAATTTTGGAAAACACAGTTGCACCCCTCAACTGATCAAACAAGTTATCAATGTGGGGTAATGGATATCTATTCTTTATTGTCACTTTATTCAACTGCCAGTAGTCAATACATACAAGGAGAGTGCCATCCTTTTTCTTAATAAACAACACTAGCGCTCCCCAAGGTGACACACTAGGGCGGATAAAGCCCTTGTCAAGTAGCTCTTGCAACTGCACTTTCAATTCTTTCAATTCTGCTGGTGCCATTCTATATGGTGTTATAGAGATTGGGTCCACACCAGGCATTAACATCAATCTCAAACTGTACTTCTCTTTCTGGTGGTAATCCTGGCAATTCATCAGGAAATACATCCAAAAAGTCACATACTGTAGGGATGTTCCTCATTGTTGGACTCCCCACTTGGGTTTCTATCACATGTGCCAAGTATGCTTCACACCCTTTTCTGATCATCCTTCTGGCTAGTGCAGCCGAAATGATGTTTGATGGCAGTAACTGCCTCTCCCCATGTATTACCACATCAGCATGCAGAGGAGACCAAAAGTAGTATCTTTAGTCTCTGATCAATCATGGCGTGATGCCTAGCTAACCAATCCATGCCCAAGATGATATCATAATCTCTAAAGGGCATTTCAATAAAATCTGACAGAAAAACATGTCCTTGGATCACCAAAGGACAGTCCCTATAGATTTTGTTGACTCGGACCTCTTGTCCTAATGAACTAGTTACTAGCATTTCAAAATCCATTTTGGCACACGGAATCGTAAGGAAACTAACTATGCTAGCACTAACATATGAGTGGGTTGAACCCGGATCAAACAGTATAAATACATCTTGATCAGAGATAGAGAATATACCGGCTACAACATCGAAAGTCTCAGCCTCTTCCCGCTGTCTCATCATGTGAACCCTGGTTAGAGCACTCCCTTATGCTAACTGGCTAACAGTTCCCTGACTGCTAGAAGCATTACCTCTACCTCTGCCTCTTCCCTTGTTAACCGATTGTGAACCTCTAATAGCAGGACTCTGAACATATCCTTCTACAGTAGTAGGATCTGGACTAAATCTAGGGGCAGTAGTGCAGTCTTTAACAAGATGGCCCTTGCCTCCACAATTAAAGTAAGCTCCTATTGCCCAATAGCATTCTCCCCCATGAATCTTGCCATAAGTCTCATAGGGGCAGGGAGGATGTGAACCCCTGGTCGACTGCTGACCAGATCTAGGGGGTTTCTGTCCAGAGAATCTGTCCCTTCCAAACCTTCCTCCTCTACCTCTACTAGGTCCCCCAAATTTCTTCTTTTTTTCAGATGTACCACTGTGACTTTGCTTTACTGACTTTTCCCCTTTATCTTTTTCCGATTTTTCAGTTTTCTCAGATTTTTTTTTTTTTGCTAGGGTCACTTCTAATTCAATCCTTTCCAACTCAAGAGCCTGAGAGATGAGCTCTGAGAAGTTACTGTGTCTGAATCCCACTACTTGCATCCGTAGGCTGGGCTTAAAACCCGTCTCAAATCTCTTACACCTTTCTTTGCTGGTAGATAGGAGACTCCCAGCATAGTGGCTTAAGTGAGAGAACTCCCTCTCATACTCTGTCACTGATTTATTGCCTTGCTTCAGACTCAGAAATTCTTGTAGTTTCTGATCCACATATACATCTAGGACATATTTCTATCTGAACTCTCTGATGAAGTCATCCCAGGTTAATATTGGTGGTTCTGCCAAGCTATGGGGGATGGTCTTCCACCAGTCATATGCGCCCCCTTGCAACAAAAATGCCGAATACTCAAACTTTAGTTCATCCGAGCAGTGCAGTTTCTTGAACACTCCGTCCATCCTCTCTAACCACTACTCTGCCTCTAAAGGGTCTACTGTACCCTTAAATTCTGTCGCCCCATACTTCAACAGCTTGTCATGCTGTCTGACTAGAGCCTGAGGTTGCACCACAAAAGTCTGAGGTGGAGCTTGAGCAGGCATACCCCCAGCCATTTATTGAAACATTGCAGCCAATTGCTAGACGAATTGTGTAGGAAACTGCGGCATTTGTGGGGCTAGTGCCACTGACCCACTGACATTTTGGAGAGTTGGGGCTTCCCCTTGGTCCTCAGCCTCTACAGACTGCTCAACAAAGTGATCCCCTTCTTCCATATCAGTCTGGGGTTAGGATATCTCCTGAACAAATAACACAAGGAGATTCCCTCCGTTAGTTCATATTTATAATGTAATGTACTGTATGTAACAAATAAGGAAATTGAGTAGTTGTACTTATGAAAGAAAAGACACAAATTCATAAATCAAAACATACTTCAAAAATTTTCTCTGATAGCACTAAAACATGTCACATCTTGCCCCTCTGTAAGGCATAACATGATCCCGTAGAATACATAATGAACTATCGAACTTCACCTACCGATAACTCATTAAGTACCCTACAAGGGATTTTAAAACCTTTTTCTTACTTTTTGGAAGTGGTGAGTATTTTCTTACATTTAATATAAGTTTAAAAGCTAGCTAAAATTTTTGTCCATTTTTATTTTTACACAAATTTTGAAAAAATTTCGGCAGAGTGCCGTCTGTATTTTAAAAAAATAGTTCTTCAAAAAACTGTAAAAACACTTCCAATAATTCTTTTTCATCAAACTCACCATTACCTCAACATAATTCAATATCATTTCTCAATTCAGTTGTCATCAAAATAATACTCAATAATTCCATTCATTTTTCATTAATGTGAAAACAATTTATATTCATCAATCAAACTTTACATTAGCAAATCTAAAATAATATTATTACAAATTCTATACAACTGCTCAAAGTCAATTTATAGATGTAAATACAGTTACATACACAAATATAACATTACAATCAGGGTATAAAGTATACCCGACAAAACTTCAGGGATGTGACTCCAAATCATCAACAGCTCACTCTGCTGCTACTTTAGTCTCTATATCTGTGACAGCAATAACAGCCATCGCTGAGTACTATGACTAAGTGGTGCACAATATACTAAAATAAAATTTATGCATAATTAAAATCACATTTATTCAAACACATTACTGAAAATGAAAGACAGATGTAAAACATGATTTATAAAATTTTAGTCCAAACAATTTCATTTAAGAATTCTCAAATCAATTTCATAAAAACACACAGTTATATTATGCCATTCGAAACATATTCATCTCAATAGCCAGAGGTTTATGAGAAATTACAAGGCTAGCTAGCTCAATCTATGGGTACCCATTCAATTTCTTCCTCTACTGGCACACACCTCAACACTTCAGCCAGAGAGGGAATCAAAATTCTAAATTAATTTATTCCACTAGTCATGCTAGTGAGACATTCAAATATATGGTCATGACACTGTGGTTTCAAAACTGTCTTAGCAATTTACTAAACATTTATTGCCATTTCAAACACATATAAGTAAACTTTCAATAATTGAAGTCAAAAGCATAATAAACATTTCAATACAATTGAGTCACAATTTAATATCTCAATTCATTCAAAACAATTTGCAGAAAAAAAATTACAGAAATTCTATGTTGTGCACAAACCTTATACGAGTCACCTCTTGGCCTTGACTGGATGTTTCGGGTTCTTTCCTGGTATTCTTTTCCACTGAAACACACAATTTCATAGTGTTTCAGTACCATAAATTATCATAAGTCCAAAAATAATTTCAAATCTAACTTTAATATGCTTAATTTGATGTTTTTTGAAATTTGTATTTCAGGGTTACTATTCACGACACTATTCAAGTAAATTTTTTGACTTTCTAATGCTTAATAGGTATGGGAATTATAATTTCACCCACATACCACATTTCGGTTACCTAATTTGTTGGTTTTGATTGTTTTCTCAAACTTCAAGTCCCTTAGGCACAAATTTTAAATTTTCAGTTTTGGTATTCAGTTTTACGCTGTTCTATTAGTCATGTTGCTGTGATAATTTGGCTAAGTTTCTTCATAGAAGTTGTTCCTTATTGTCTTAACTTTATTTCCCTTTTGAATCACTCCATTTAGAGTTTTTTAGCCTAAGTTATAGCCATTTGAACATGGCTAGAAGGATTTGGGATTACCCAGAATTTTGGGCAAATTTTGGATTTTGGTAATTTTTGTAGTTGATTACAGGTGGACTTTCAAATAGGTTATGGTCAAAATTTGGGTTTGTTTTCTTCATAAAAGTTGTAGGGCTATCTCTCATCTTTCTACTGGTAAAAATTCAGGTTATTTGGACCTTCCTAGACAAATTTATGGTCATTTATGTAACTACTCTTCATTTGGTTATTTTTTGTATAGGTCAGTGTGCCAATTCCGAATTTGGCCTAATTGTTCACTAAGTTATGGTCACTTTCTAGGCATGATTCCTGAATGAAAAATGTGCCATTTTGTGTCTAGTTTCATTCTCAATTGACCTTACACTAATTGGGTTGCTAAATTTTCAGTTTTGGTCCCTGAAAAGGACCTAGGTCATACTGCCTGTAGATTGACCCTCTCCAATCTGAATTGGAACTTGGTTCCAACATTTCATACACACCCCAAATGGTCACAATTGACCATTTCTCAACTCAAATAAGTCATTTGGCCAATTCTCAAATTTTTCTTCAATTTTTCACATGCTCAAAACCTTAGCTACACCTAGAGTTCCATCTAATGCATTTCAAAGTGTACATGCATGATCTACACACCTAATTCACCTCAAATAACCATTCAAAACCATCAAACTCATTCATATCAAACCCTAACCCTAGCTGTATGAATTTCATGTTTGGTCGTCCAACAAATATTTTCTTTTGATTTTAAGTTAAACTCTAAGTTACTTAAACTAGAACATAAACATTTAACTACAATTTCCCAGTTTAGATGACTAAGCTCAACTTTTGTGTTCAATCTTCAATATTTTTCTTCTTTTCTTCTTTCTTTCTTGATCAATCTTCTTCTCAAGTCACCAAACTAAGGTTTAGTAGCTAATTTGAGGGAAATTGATAGAAAATTGGGAGTTTAAAAGCTTAGACTTAAGCTTTAATGGAGGTTTTTTTTCATGGAGTGGGGGAGAGAAATGGTGGCTGAACCACTTGGGAAGATGACGTCTGATTTCTTTTTTTTTTTCTTAATTTTTATGTATTTTAGGTCTTATTTTGTGTATTTGAATTGGTCAAAAAATGTGGGAAATTAAAAATAAATTTTGACATCATAATTAATGTCATCAACATGAGGTAATAAAACTTTTTCTTTTCTCTTTTTTTTTTCATTTACTTTTCCATTAGTTCTTTAATTTAATTCCTAATTCCAAAATTTTTTTTTTCTCCAATTTTATTGGACAGTTTGGTCAGGTGTCAGCTCTAGGGGTGAATTGACCAGATTGGCCCTCGCTGGTTCAATCTGGTTTGTAAGTTATTCGATATTTCTTCCGGATCCCTGACCTAATTATTTGACCTGCTTAATAATTCTTTTCTGTGATTTTCTCTTTTCCACTGTGTTCGCAATAGTCCTAAGGACCGTAGTGTCACATTTTACAATTCAAAATTTGAGTTTAAATTGACCTCATAGTCCTTCCCGAGAAGGTCACCCATCGCTGTAACTCCCGGCTCATTTAACTTTTTTGTGTTCTATTTTTCTTCTTTATACTTAAGTATTTGGCAATTATTAATTATTTGTGTTCAGGGCTTATCTAAGTATCTTAGATGAGGTTCTAATTCTCTTAATTGTCCAGACCAATACCGATCATCGAAACAGTGAAATATACCAAGCTATGCAAATAGGGATATTATAAAAAGTGGCGACAGCCCATTCTCTCCCTCTTCTCTTCTTGCTTTCTCATCAATTCAAAGTGAATCACTCCATTCCCTTTGAGTTAAAATTGCTAGGAATTGTTTCTAGTGTCCTATACACAAATATAGCCTCTCTAAAAGCAAAACCCTAAATTATAATTGGTTGGCAAAGGCTAGAGAAGCAAAATTAGGGGCTACCATTGGTGATCTTGGTGTGGAGAAGCTAGTGAGACAACACTTGGGGTCCTACGAGCTTCTTAAAGGTGTCAATTGCATCCATAATGCATCAAAGAGGTTAGTTTCCAAATTCCTCTTTTAAACTAGGGTTTTGTGACACCCCTTACCTGTCTATAGTGTAGTCGAGCAAGATATGCCACACAGTGTGCCGGATCACTATATCTTATTTTATTACAATTTACACTTTCTTAATTTGTTTATTTATTTATTTATTTATAACTAAGTGAAATTTATGTCATTTAATTTATTTATTGAAATTATGAATTACTTTAAGGTTCCGAAAATTTTATAGAAAATTCGGCAGAGTGCCGACTAAAAATGAAGAAAACAGTTCTTCGGAACGTGTGAAAAACACTCCCAATTTTTCATTCATTCCCAAACTCCAAATAATTTCAACACAAAGTCATCACAGTTCATCAAATTTCAACACTTCTCAACATTTCAAACTCAAAATTTCAATTTCATTCCATGCATGAATAATTACATACTCATATTTACAAGAAATGTTCAAATTCATTAACTCATAATATGTACAATAATTACATAAATTTATCATTTACATGACAAAATGTAGATCTGATACAAAATGTAAAATACAAATGAAACCTAGCAAAGTAACACCCTTATATTCAGTAGTGCGTTCTACTGTTCTGACAACCAGTGTCTGTCCAAACAGCTAGAATACCTACAATTATACTTAAATATTAGTGAGGAGATATAAAATATTGAAATACAATAGAGGAAAATACAAGAAAAACAAAGAAAAAATAATAGCATTGAAATGTGACCAAGTTAAACGAGCCGAAAACCGTAGCGATGGCTAACCGCACCGAAAAGTTGCGGCATGGACCGTTGACTAGCCCTGGACCGCGAGAACCCTGGGAAATATTTTTAAGACTTAAATAAACATCTATTGAAATATAAATGATATTAGAAATGTCAAAAAAAAATTTAAGTAATTAGTACCAAGAAAAATGAGAAATCGAGAAACCGACAAAACTCGATGTTACCGAAAAATCAGGAATATAATCCGAATAGGGGCATTTTGGTCAATTGACAACCCGAGTTGTCTTTTGACTTAAATTTTCATTAAAAATAAATGAAATTAAACTTTGAAAATATCATAAAAATTAAAAGTGTGGTACCTAATATAATTAATGAAAGTGTGGTGGCAAATTTTCAAAATTGTGAAAACTTTGGATTATAATAAGCTTTAAATGGATTTAGTGGAGCACTAAGGGGTGTTTAAACAACAAATGGACAGGTGTATATCCACTCACCATCTTTTTCTTCATCATTTTTCACTTTGGCTAAATTTCATGTTCCATGAAAACCTCCATTGCCGTCCACACACCAAGCTCTAATCCACCATGATTAAACCATAAAATCCTCAAGTTTTTTCATTAAAAGTTGTCTACACACCTTGGGCAGAAATTAGGGAGCAAGAAAGATAAGTTTTGGTGAGTTTTTGAGAAGCTTCAAAAGAGGTAAGTGGTTGTTTTCATTTCTTGTTTCATAAAATTGTAACTAAGGTTGTGGTGAGTTGATTTATGGAAGAAAAGTTGAAGTTTTGATGAGTTAGGTTGATGCTCCATTTCGGAAGCCATGGAAGTTCAATATGTTAACTTGTTTTCTTCATGTATTTGCTGATTTGGGGTATTGATTTAAGTGTTTAAATGTATTGAAGTTGATTTCCATGTATAAAGTTTGAATGGTAAGCTTGAAAAGTGGAAATGGAAGTTTGATGTGAATGTGTTACTTGGGCAGCCTCATAATGAAGATTGGTAATATTTAAGTTCATGAAATGTTGTTGAAGTATGGTACAAAAAAATGGCAGCATATGTATATGAAATAGTAGTGATAAGGTATGTAATTTGATGATGGAAGTATGTGTAATAATTAGGAGTGTTTATGTGTATATATTGTTGGGTTTGGACTTTGTGAATTATGATTGCATTTGGTGTATTGTGAAGTTGTTATATTCTGTCCAAGTTGACCTATAATGTAAAGTAATGAATGGTTATGGTTAGTACCAAATGCAGAATTGTTTGGAGAAGTGAAGATATAGTTGGTGAATGTGCATTTGATTTGGTGTTTAAGAGGCATGTAGAGGTCAGTGTGCAAATGAGCCTATAACCCTAAGTGTGTGACTCTAATTGGTATGAGGAAAATTGGAGGTGAAACTAGGCACAAAATGTGCCAACTTTCATGAAGAAATCCTACAGAAATTCTGTCCAAAAAGTGACATGAGAATTGACCAAATTCGGATTAGTGACTTTGCAAAACTGAAAAATTGACCATTTGGATAGCAGTCAGTGTTTTGGCCATAACTCGCTCAAAACAGGTCCAATTGACCTGAAATTTATACCATGGATAGCTTAGACATAGAGCTACAACTCTTATGAAGACACCAAAATCCAAAAATGACCATAAGTAAGTCACAATGCTTGCACAACTTCGGGTATAAAAACTGCCAGAACTGGAAATGACCTAAAAATGACCTAAGTTTGTCATTTTAGTGCAATCTGACCAGCAATAGTAAAATGACCATAACTTGGTCTAGTAAACTCCAAATGACCTAAAATTTGTGGCAAAAGTTCACTGTAACATAGACCTACAAGTTTGCAAGTTTGGACTAGAAATCAAAAACCAAGGGAACTAGGTCATCCGGCTAGGTCAAAATAGCATACCAAAATCCGATAAATTGCAATAAAATGCAATATACTTGAAAATGAATTTGGTAACATATATCAACACTAAAGGACTATAAAATGTGATATATTGGTAACATTAAAATTTATTTTCCTAGAGTGCATTAAGGTCAATATTATATGTTGACTAAGGAAAGCAATGGTATTAAATAAATTAATTATTGAACCTTATTTTTAGAGACAGTTTAAATGAGTACTGAAACACCTTAAATTGTGTGTTTTAGTTAGCAATGGCTTAGGGAAGGGGAAGGAAACACTGAGTCAGGGCCAAGAGGTTACTCTTCAGAGGTTTGTGCGCAACAGTTATTTCTTTTGAATTTTCAGTTGAAATAAATTATGACAATTTGTATGTTATTGCTTAAATTGTGGAAAAATTATTTGAATGGAATTTGATGGACACTTATTGCTTGAAAAATATTATAAATGGTTTGAAATCACAACTATCATGTATATTTAATTGAATTCCTCGCTAGCTTGTTTAGGGGGACGAATTGGCTTTGAATTCCCTCTCTGACTGAAGTGTTGAGGTGTGTGTCTATTGAGGACGAATAGGATGAGTACTCATATAATTGCTAGCTAGCTATGTTATTCCTCACTAGCCATCGGCTTTTGGGACGAACTGTGTGTGTGATTTATTGATATTTATTGTGATATTGTGAAATGGAGTTTAATTCTTTATGACATTCACTATCTTTTGAATTCAACTATGATTTTAAGTATCCACAGGTTATATGATTTATGGTTTATGGTTTTAAATTGTATTTTCTTAATGTTGTACACCACTGAGATATTGACTCAGCGATAGCTTTTTCATTGCTGTCGCAAGTAGACAGACGGACAGAGCAGTAGAGTAGGTTGCTTGTGCTACATTTTGAGATTTTGCCGGGTATATTGAGTACACCATATTTTTGTAGTTTTTATTGTAATATATGTGCTCTGTATGTATATATTGTACTGGTCTTGAGCAGTTGTAAACTAAAATTGTAAATTATTTTGGCCTGTAAAAATATTGTGATATATTTCTCTTATATCAGTTTTTGGAAACACTGGAAAATTGATGTTGAATTGAGTTGAGAAATTTATTGTGTTGAACTATTATTGGAGTTTGGAATTGAAGAAATATATTGGAAGTGCTTTTTACAGGTTTTTAAAGAATTATTTTATTCAAAATACAGATGGCACTCTATCAAAATTTTTACAGAAATTATTGATACTTCAGATTTGTTATTTGGTTTCACTTCAGTTAAAAATATTTTAACACCTGTCAAAAGTGCTCACCACTGTAAAAAGAAATAAGAAAAGATTTAAAATTCCTTGTAGTGTATTTAATGGGTTATTAGTAGACGAAGTTTGGTAATTCATTAGGTATACTATGGGATCATGTTATGCCTTACAGAGGGGTATGGTGTAACATGTTTTAGTGGTATCAGAGCTAGTTTTTAAATTATGTTTTCACCTGTAATTAGAATGTTCTTTCTTCATAGTACAACTGCTCAATGTTAGTGTTTGATACATACAGTACATTACATTATAAATATGCACTAACGGGAGGAAATCTCCTTGTGTTATTTGTTCAGGAGGTATAATATCCTCAAATTGACTATGGAAGAAAGGTATCATTCAGTCGATCAATCAAAAGAGGCTGAGGTGCAAGGGGAAGCCCCAGCCCTTCACAATGTGAGTGGATCAGTCGTACCAGCCCCCTTAGTACTGTAGTTCCCTGCTCAGTTTGCTTAGCAGATGGCTATAATGTTCCAACAGATGGCTGGTAACATGCCTACCCAAGCCCCATTGCAGACACCAATGGTACAACCACAGTCTTCAGCTAGGCAGTATGATAAGCTGATTAAATATGGGGCTACTGAGTTCAAGGGGACAGTAAATCCACTAGAGGCAGAACAATGGTTAGAGAGAATGGATAAGGTGTTCAAGAAACTACACAGTACAGAGGAGCTCAGATTTGAGTATTCAGTGTCACTACTACAGGAAAAAGCATATGACTAGTGGAAAACCATTCCTCATAGTTTGGTGGAACCTCCAGTACTAACCTAGGATGACTTTCTACTGGAGTTCAGACAAAAATATGTCCCAGATGCCTATGTGGACCAGAAGCTATAGGAGTTCTTAAGTCTGAAACAGGGAAGTAGGTCAGTGGTAGAATATGAAAGGGAGTTTTCCTGCCTGAGCCACTATGCAGGAAGTCTCCTTTCTACCAGCAGGGAAAGATGTAAGAGGTATGAAATCGGCTTGAAGCTTAGTATCAGATTACAGGTGGTAGGATTCCAACATACTAACTTCTCTGAGCTCATTTCTCAAGCACTGAAATTAGAAAGAATTGAGTCAGAAGTGGCCCTAGAGAAAAAGAAATCAGAGAAGACAGAAAAAGAGAAAGAGGGGAAGTCAATAGATCAGAGTTCCAGTGGTCCTACTGGAAAGAGAAAGAACTTTAGGGGACATAGTAGGGGTGGTAAAAAGTCCAGTAGGGGAAGATTTTCAGGACAGAGACCTCTTCCATCTAGTCAGCAAACTACCAGAAGTTCCTACCCTTCCTGCCAATGTGAAACTTGCAGAAGAAACCATGGTGGGATATGCTATAAGGCCATAGGAGCCTATTATAACTGTGGAGGCATAGGACACTTTGCCAAAAACTGCACTAGTACCCGTAGAGTTGGGCCACCTCCTACTACTGTAGAAGGGTCAGTTCAGAATCCTGCCACCAGAGGTTCACAACCACCTAGCAGAGGTAGAGGCAGAGGTAGAGGTAGTCCAGCAGGCAGCCAAGGCATAGTGAATTAGTCAGAGCAAGGTAGTGCTCCAGTCAGAGTCTACGCAATGAGACAGAGAGAAGAGGCTGAGACATCTGATATTGTGGTTGGTAACTTCTCAACTTTTAATCAAGATGTGTTTGTGTTATTTGATCTGAGTTCTACCCATTCCTATGTGAGTACTAGCATCATTGATTGCATTGCTGTTTCGTGTGTGAAAATGGACTTTGAGGTGCTAGTAACAAGTCTGCTAGGACAAGAGGTTAGGGTTAATAAAATGTATAAGGATTGTCCTTTGGTGATCCAAGGATACACTTTTCTATCTGATCTCATTGAAATGCCCTTCAAAGATTATGATATCATCTTGGGCATGGATTGGTTAGCCAAGCATCATGCCATGATTGACTGTAGACTAAAGACAGTCACTTTTGGTCTCCCTCAGTACAGTGATGTGGTAATACATGGGGAGAGGCAGCTATTGCCATCAAACATCATTTCGACTGCACTAGCAGAAAAATAATCAGAAAGGGGTATGAAGCATACTTAGCACATGTGGTAGACACCTAAGTAGGGAGTCCAGCATTGAGGGACATCCCTATAGTATATGACTTTCCAGATGTGTTTTCTGATGAATTGCCAGGATTACCTCCAGAGAGAGAAGTGCAGTTTGAGATTAATGTTATGCCTGGTGTGGATCCAATCTCCATAACACCATACAGAATGGTACCAGCAGAGTTGAAGGAGTTGAAGGTACAGTTGCAAGATCTACTTGAAAAGGGCTTCATCTGCCCAAGTGTGTCACCTTGGGGAGCACCAGTATTGTTTGTTAAGAAGAAAGATGGCACTCTCCGCTTATGTATTGACTACCGGCAGTTGAATAAGGTGACAATAAAGAACAGATATCCATTGCCTCGCATTGATGATTTATTTGATTAGTTGAAGGGTGCAGCTATGTTCTCTAAAATTGATTTGCAATCTGGTTATTATCAGTTGAAAGTGCAAGAGCAGAGTATTCCAAAAACTACTTTCAGAACTCAATATGGCCACTATGAGTTTCTAGTAATGCCATTCGGGTTAACTAATGCTCCAGTTGCTTTTATGGATCTGATGAACACTATCTTCATACCATATCTCGACCAATTTGTGGTGGTGTTTATTGATGATATTTTGATATATTCGAGGAATGCAGAGGAGCATGATAGACATCTATGGATTGTACTGCAGACTTTGAGGGAGAAACAGCTATATGCCAAATTGTCGAAATGTGAATTTTGGCTGAAATAAATCTCTTTCTTAGGAGATGTTGTGTCAGCTGAAGAGGTCAAGGTAGATTCCAGTAAGGTAGAAGCTATCGTTAATTAGAAGCCACCTAGGAATATCACAAAAATTTGCAGTTTTCTAGGTTTAACTGGATACT
The DNA here is from genome assembly GCF_030052815.1 of Hevea brasiliensis. NCBI lineage: Eukaryota > Viridiplantae > Streptophyta > Magnoliopsida > Malpighiales > Euphorbiaceae > Hevea > Hevea brasiliensis. Next base: position 83,675,807 of record NC_079497.1, on the reverse strand, counting down.
ACCACCGGTTTGTGAAAGGGTTTTCTATGTTAGCTTCTCCACTGACCAAGCTGCTTCAGAAAGATGTGAAATTTCAGTGGATGGATAAATACCAGCAGAGTTTTGATGAGTTGAAGAGGTGTTTGACTGAAGCTCTAGTCCTTACTTTACCTACCCCGGATAAAGAATACACAGTTTATAGTGATGCTTCTCACAATGGGTTAGGCTGTGTGCTTATGCAAGATCGAAATGTCATTGCTTATGCATCACGCTAGCTGAAATCGCACAAGAGGAACTATCTGACACATGACTTGGAGCTAGCAGCTATTGTTTTTGCTCTGAAGATCTGGAGACACTACTTGTATGAGGAGAAATGCTACATTTACACAGATCACAAGGTCTTGAAGTATCTAGGCACCCAGAAGGAATTGAATTTGAGGCAGAGGAGATGGTTAGAACTGATTAAAAACTATGATTGCTTAATAGACTATCAGCCAGGGAAAGCAAATGTGGTGGCTGACACCTTAAGTTGCAAGACTATGGCAAGTCTCAGAGTTTCTCCTTTGTCCATGGTACATGAGTTAAAAGCACAGCATGCCAGTTTGGAGATTGATGATGAGGGACAGACAGTAGTTGCATGGCATATACAGCCAGTGTTGATTGATCAGATCAGAATGGCTGCTCAGAATGATGAAAAATATCAGAAGTTACTGAAAGAAGTCTAGCAGGGTGAGAAACCTGAATTTTTTGTGAGAAATGATAGTTCATTGCTACATCAGGGCAGACTGTGCATTCCTAATAATGTGGAATTGAGACGGATCATTATGAAGGAAGCACATGAGTCTCCCTTTGCTATGCACCCTGGTGGAACTAAAATGTACAGAGGGCTAAAAGAGCATTACTGGTGGATAGGTATGAAAAGGGATGTAGCTGATTTTGTTTCCAAATGCCTAACTTGTCAGCAAGTTAAGGCAGAACATCAAGTACTAGTAGGTTTGTAACATCCATTGCCAGTACCAGAATGGAAATAGGAATAAATAACTATAGATTTTGTGATAGGACTTCTGAGGACACAGAATAGTCATGATGTAGTATGGGTTATAGTTGACAGAATGACAAAGTTTGCTCACTTTTTGCCAATTTGAATGGACTATAGCCTGGAAAGATTGGCCAGATTGTACATAAATGAGATTGTAAGACTACATGGAGTGCCAGTATCGATTGTATCGGACAAGGATCCTAGGTTCACTTCTAGATTTTGGGGTAGTCTTCAGAGAGCCCTAGGAACTAGATTGAACTTCAGCACGACATTCCACCCATAGACAAATGGCCAATCTGAGAGGGTAATTCAGATATTGGAGGATATGCTACGGGCTTATGTGATTGAGTTTGAACGTAGTTGGGATATGCACTTGCCTTTGATTGAGTTTGCTTATTACAACAGCTACCAATCAAGCATTGAGATGCCTCCATATGAAGCTTTGTATGGCAAAAAGTGCAGAAATCCCTTGTAAAGTAGGTGAAAGGAAGATGATTGGGCTAGAAATTATTTAGCAGACAGAGGAAAAGATCAGATTGATCAGAGATCGACTCAAGGCTGCATCAGACCATTAGAAGTCCTATATTGATTTGAAAAGAAGAGATATTGAATATGCAATGGGTAATAAGGTATTCCTCAAAGTTTCTCCTTGGAAGAGGATTATGAGATTTGGCAGAAAGGGGAAATTGAGTCCTCATTTTATTGGACCATATGAGGTTCTGGAAAGAGTGGATCCTTTGGCATATCGGTTGGCATTACCTCCAGAGCTAGAAAGGATGCACAGTGTCTTTCATGTGTCCATGTTAAGGAGGTAAAGATCTGACCCATCTCATGTTCTATCAGTTAAAGAGATTGAGGTAAATCCAGACCTTTCATATGAGGAAGAACCCATAGAGATTCTGGCATATGAGGTGAAGCAACTAAGGAACAAACAGATACCCTTGGTTAAAGTGCTGTGGAACCATCATTCAGGCTAGGAAGCCACTTGGGAACATGAAGAGGATATGAGGAGACAGCACTCACAGCTTTTCAGAAATTGATGCAAGGTAAAATTTTGAGATGAAATTTATTTTAAGGGGTTGGGGGGGAAGAGAATTGTAATACCCCTATATTTAGTAGTGCGTTATACTGTTCCCATGACCAGTGTCTGTCTAGACAGCTAGAATACCTAGAATTATACTTAAATATTAGTGAGGAGATATAAAATATTGAAATACAATAGAGGAAAATACAAGAAAAACAAAAGAAAAATAATAGCAATGAAATGTGACCAAGTTAAACGAGCCGAAAACCGTAGCGATGGGTGACTGCACCGAGAAGTTACAGTGTGGACTGTTGACTAGCCTTGGACCATGAGCAATCCTAGAAAATATTTTTAAGACTTAAATAAACATCTATTGAAGTATAAATGACATTAGAAATGTCAAAGAAAAATTAAGTAATTAGTACTAAGAAAAATGAGAAATCGAGAAACAGACAAAACTCAGTGTTATCGAAAAATCGAGAATATAACTAGAATAGGGGCATTTTGGTCAATTGATACCCTGAGTTGTCTTTTGACCTACATGTCCATTAAAAATAAATAATATTAAACTTTGAAAATGTCATGAAAATTAAAAGTGTGGTACCTAATATAATTAGTGAAAACTTTGGATTATAATAAGCTTTAAATGGATTTAGTGGAGCACTAAAGGGTGTTTAAACAACAAAAGGACAGGTGTATAGCCACTCACCATCTTCTTTTTCATCATTTTTCACTTTGGCTGAATTTCATGTTCCATGAAAGCCTCCATTGCTATCCACACACCAAGCTCTAATCCACCATGATTAAACCATAAAAACCTCAAGTGCTTTCATTAAAAGTTGTCTACACACCTTGGGCAGTAATTAGGGAGCAGGAAAGATAAGTTTTAGTGAGTTTTTAAGAAGCTTCAAAAGATGTAAGTAGTTGTTTTCATTTCTTGTTTCATTAAAATTGTAACTAAGGTTGTGGTGAGTTGATTTATGGAAGAAAAGTTAAAGTTTTGATGAGTTAGGTTGATGCTCCATTTCGGCAGCCATGGAAGTTCAATATGTTAACTTGTTTTCTTCTTGTATTTGGTGATTTGGGGTATTGATTTAAGTGTTTAAATGTATTGAAGTTGATTTCCATTTATAAAGTTTGAATGGTAAGCTTGAAAAGTGAAAATAGAAGTTTGATGTGAATGTGTTACTTGAGCAGCCTCATAATGGAGATTGGTAATGTTTAAGTCCATGAAATATTATTAAAGTATGGTACAAAAAAATGGCAGCATATGTATATGAAATAGCAGTGATAAGGTATGTAATTTGATGATGGAAGTATGTATAATAATTAAAGGAGCAGAAGCGTAAAAAACACAAGTTTATACCATTGAATTCAAAAATTTTCACCTAGGATCACATACATCATGCAAGATTTATTTTTATCTATTTGATTTCAATGATAAACAACATATTAAAAATCTTTTAATATGTTTTTAGATCTGTATTTTCCATTTAAAATTTTAAAATTAATTAGATTAATTTTAGAACCCTAGATTAAATAAAGAATAAACACAGTAACCTCTTGATGCACTGTAGTGTATTTGCGCCTTTAAGATTCGTCTTCAGGACACCAGATGTTGTCCCTCTAGCTTGTCCACACCAAGAACACCTATGGTAACCCTTGAACAGCTTCTAAAGCTTTTTTTATTATTTAGAAAATCAAGTTCTGCCTTTTAAGAGATTAAAGATGTAAACAATACATTATAAACGATTTCTAGTATTTTTAATTCAAGAGATTGATGGCTAATCTCTTTGAATAGATGAGAGATGAAGAAGAAGAGATTGAGAGCCTCAAAATGGCATGACAAAGGAGGAGTAGCTGCTGGTTGTATTTTTTCTCTTCATGACAACATTTATATAGCTAGGTTAACACATTAAACCCTTGCCACATGTCACCCTCTGATTGGTTCTAGGTTTAATTGACCCAATCACATTGTGTCAAGTATCAAACCTATATTTAATCTTAATTTTAATCATCTTACATGATTAAAAGATATTTGGCAAGCTTATGTGTAATGCCATGTGTCGCTATCTCATGGTGCCACATGTCACCCTGTGAAATGACCAAAATGCCTGTCACACCTAACCCACTGTAAGGCATAACATGATCCCGTAGAATACCTAATGAACTGCCGAACTTCACATACCGATAACTCATTAAGTATCCTACAAGGGATTTTAAAATAATTTTCTTATTTTTAATAAGTGATGAACATTTTCTAATAGGTATTACTCATTTATTTCAAGTTGAAAATTAGTTAAAATTTTTGGCCCATTTTATTTTTCTGTAAATTTTATAAAAAATTTGACAAAGTTTCGTTTGTATTTTGGGAAAACAGTTCTTTAAATCCCTGTAAAAAGCACTTTCAATAATTTTTCTCAACAACTTCTTCAAATTCACAATCATCTCAATCAATTTCTCAACACATTTATCCACTTTCAAATTTCAAATCCACTATCCAATGATCATCAAACTACTAGCAATCCATTTCATTCAAATTAAATAAAATAGTTCCATTCATAGTTCATTAAAAATAAAACAATTTATATACATCATTACAAAATTTACATTAAGAGAAATTCAAACTAAAATTTATTAAAACTTTATACAAATTTTATACATGTCACGCCCTACTCCCCTGTAAGATGCAACATGATTCCGTAGTACACCTAATGAATTACCAACTCCGTCTACTGATAACCCATTAAATACACTACAAGGGATTTTAAAAACTTTTCTTACTTCTTTCACAGTGGTGAGCACTATTTACAGGTGTTAAAAACTTTTGTGAACTGAAGTGATAGAACTAACACATTTGAATTATTTGGAATTTCTGTAAAAATTTTGGCAGAGTGCCATCTGTATTTTAGATAAAACAGTTCTTCAGAAAACCTGTAAAAAGCACTTCAATATTTTTCCAAATCTCAACTCCAACAAAATTCAACACAATATTTTTCTCAACTCAATCCACAACAATTTTTCAGTATTTTCAAAGGATGAGATAAAAGAAATATAATACAAATTTTACAAGTCAAAATAACTCTTAATTTACTTTACAACTTCAATGTACAAATTTTAATTTACAACTGCTCAAATAATTTACATACATATTATTACATGCATACATCAGACCTATGTACATGGGTATACCTATAATATACCTGGAGCTGATCTGAAAATGTCTTCAAAGAAACTTACTCACTGCTCTATGCTCTTCTTACCTGCGACAGCATACAAAGCTATCGCTGAGTGGTGAACTCAGTGGTGCACAACTATAATTTAAAACATAGTACAATATACATTGACAAAATTTACAGTAAATAATTTAGGAATTTGTATACTCATTAAATTCCAGAACTCAAAATATTCGTTGCCAATAATGTAAATCATTTGTATAAATGACTTTGATCACAAAATTCAATTTATCAAATCATGACTAACCATTTAAGCAATTCCAACAAAATCAATTATACGTAAACCATAATTGAAATCACAATTCTTTACCATTCAAAAGCCATTCTGTATCTCAAAAATCATTATGTATCTCAAAAATCAATCTTTATCTCAAAACCATGTTGTATCTCAAAAACCATGTCAGAGCTCAAAACCATCTCAGATCTCACAAATCATTCTTTATCTCACTAACTATACAAGACTAATCCGATAGGGCCATCTTCGATGTGATTCTAACTCCCTATGGTCGGGGAGGTCGAATCATCGTGCACAGTACCATCACAATAATGAATCTTCCGCAAGAGCCATAACGATAAAATAAACTTAGATCTAACCTCAAATCAGAGGAAAATCTAAGCCTGTGCACGTACCATGGTAATCAAAACACAACTAACTCCATTGTCTTCTCAACAAATGAGAGAGACAGGTAATAACCTAGTCAAGCATCTATAGTGAGATATAAAACAATATCACAATCCTTTTAGTGAGCATAAATCACAATATAATTCGATTCAAATTCAATTCCAATATCCAATAATTTTTATGCTCATCACAATTCAAATCATAAATTTGCATTTTCCATGAAAATTACCATCACAATTCAAAACATGTTCTACAAAACATAATTTATTCAATCCATAACAATGCTTAATACTTGTGGAAATACCATTTCACAAAGCTAAATTCATACATACTATAACAATTTCAATAATCATTGAATCAAATCCAATGCTTGTTAAACATAATACATAAGGAAAATATGTCATTTAATCATATGAAATATTCAAACAAAATCAGTTAAAACTAGCTGTGCACAAACCTCTGATAACTGTCTCCTGGTCTGGACTCAGTATTTCCTTCCCTTTTTTCTGAGTCTTTGCTAACTGAGAAACACAATTTAAAGTGTTTCAGTACTAAATTAAATTGTCTCTAACGATAATGTTCGATAAGTAATTCACTGAAGGCTATTATTTGCTCAATCACCTAATATACCGACCCTCGATGCGTTTTAGGTAAATTAGGTTTTAGTGTCATTAATATGTCACATTCGATAGGGTTTTAGGGTTGGTACGTTTTACCAAACTCATTTCCTTGTTTAGTGCATTTTAATGCAACTTGTTGGATTCCGGGATACTAGTTTGACATAGCCGGACGACCTAGTTCCCTCGGTTTTCGAGTTTTGGTTAAAACTACAAACTTGTAGATCTATGTCTTATGAAACTCGGGGCAAAAGTTTAGGTCATTCTGAGTTAAGTAGACCAAGTTATGGTCATTATACTATTGCTGGTCAAATGGCATCAAATTAGGTCAATTTTGTCAACTTTGGTTCGGCCAGTTTTTGGACCCGAACTTGTGCAAGCTTTTTGACTTGCTTCTGGTCATTTATGGGCTTTGGTGTCTTCATAAGACTTGTAGGTATGGGTCTTAACTATTCATGGTTAAAATTTCAGGTCAATTGGACCTGTTTTGAGTGAGTTATGGCCTAAACACTAACTGCTGCCCAAATGGTCAATTTTCAGGCCTCACTTGCACTTAATCCGAATTGGTCATTTTTCATATCACCTTGCAAGCAAAATTTTGGTATGCTTTCTCAATGAAAGTTGGCACATTTTGTGCCTAGTTTCACCTTCAATTGGTCTCATACCAATTGAAGCTACACATTTAAAGTTATAGGTTAAAATGCATACTGCCCTTAATTACCTTACTTATACATGTATCCATTACACATTTAATTGCTATATGTCCACTTCCCTTACCAATTCTTTTTTGGTACATTACCAAAACCACATACCTCTTCACTTTAAAGTAACTTTGGGCAGATTACAATTATCCTCAATACACCAATTAAAACTCAAATTTACAAAGTCTAAGTATAATCACATATACACCTAAACATTACTCATTCTTACATACATTTTACACAACCAATCTATATACATATCCATCAATCCTCAATGTCAATATTCTGCCAATACCTTCATGAACTCATACATTTATCAAAGTGTCCCAAGGCTGCTGAAATATTCTACAATACCAAAGTGTCCCATAATTCGTCAATCTCCAATTCAAGTGCACAATCACCACATTTTCATGGAAATAACTTACTAGGATATTAAATCCCTCTACTCAACATGAATTTACATCAAATATATGTAATAATAAATCATAAATACATAACTCCATGGCTGTCCAAAATGGACATATCAATAACTCCTCAAACTTGAAAATTTTCTTCACAAATCCAACACCCATAACATGTACACAAAGTTTAACAAAGCAATATTCAAAAATGTAAACTTACCTATGGTTGGAACTTGCTAAACCTTGATTAAACTTCTTAATTTTGGTATCAAGCTCTTCCTTATGATGTGTAGACAATCTTTAATGAAGAGCCATAAATGATTGGAAGTGAAATGAGGAGGTTAGGTGAGCTTGAGAGAAAACGGCAATGGAGGTTTCATTTCCTTCAATTCGGCAAGGTTAAGGGAAATGGAGAAGATGAACATTTCAGCTTGTATAATGGAATTACAGCTGCCCCATTATGTTTTTATTTTATTCATTAGTGGCCCACTCACACCAATTAATCATATTATAAGTTTAATTTCCCTTTATCCCACATTAAACCCTTAATTCTTATTATTTACTTTAGGTACCACCAAATTAATTTTTCATTTCATTTTCTAAGTGTAATATTATTTTATTTTAATGGACTTTTAGGTCAAAAGACGATTCGAGATGTCAAATGACCATAATGCCCCTGTTCGGGTTGCATTCCCGATTTTTCGGTAACACCGGGTTTTGTCTGTTTTTCGATTTCTCACTTTTCTTTGTACTAATTATTTAATTTTTCTTTGATATTTCTAATGATATTTATACTTCCATTAGGGTCTATTTAAGTCCTAAAAATATTTTCCAGGGTTCCCCGCAGTCCAGGGCTAGTCAACAGTCCACGCCGTGACTTCCTGGTGCGGTCACCCATCGCTAGGGTTCTCGGCTCGCTTAACTTGGTTACATTTCTTTGCTATTATTTTTCTTTTGTTTTTCTTGTATTTTCTTTTTTTGTATTTCATTATTTTATGTCTCCTTAATCATAACAAAGTGTAGTTCTAGGCATCCTAGCTGTCCGAACAACACTGGTCACCGGAACAGTAGTACGCACTACCGAACTTAGGGGTGTTACAATACAAGCTACTCAAGACCAATTTTTACATGTCCATACATTTATGTGCAATACATACATCAAAAGAAATATTTACAGTCTGGGTATAAATTATACTTGATAACTTCAAGATGATAGATCCTCAATCCTCAGCATCTTAGTCTGCTGCTCCTCTAGTCTCTAAATCTGTGACAGCAATAATAGCTATCGCTGAGTACTGGGACTCAGTGGTGCACAACATACTAAAATAATCTTTATGCAGAATTTAAATCACATTTATTCAAAAATTAAACTGAATATGAGAGTTAAATACAAAACATGAATTATGAGATTTTATTCCAAACAATTTCATTTCGAAAAATCAAAGCACATTTCATAAAACCCACAGTTATATCATGCCATTCGAAACAAATATAATCTCAATAGCCAGAGGCTAAGGAGAAATCACATCTCAAGACTAGCTAGCTCATATATATGGATATCCATTCAAATTACTCTTCTACTGGCACACACCTCAACACTTCATCTAGAGAAGGAATCAAAATTCGAAACTGATTACCCCCACTAGTCATGCTAGTGAGGTGTTCAAATATATGGTCATGACACTGTGGTTTCAAAACTTATCTTAATAATTTGCTAAACATTGCCATTTCAAACATACACAATAACTTTCAACAATTTCAATCAAAGCATCATAAATAATGTCACAATTCACTATTTCAAATTATTCAAAACAATATGCAGAAAATAAATTACAGAAATTATAATTTGTGCACAAACCTCAAGCGAGTCACCTCTTGGCCTTGACTCGATTCTTCGGGTTCTTTCATGGTGTTCTTTTCAACTGAAACACACAATTTCACAGTGTTTCAGTACCATAACTTAACATAAATCCAAAAAAAAATTTAACTTCTTTACTGTGCTAAATTTGACGTTCTTTAAATTTTGTGTTTCGGGGTTACTATTCACTATACTATTTAAGTCAAATTGTTGACTTTCTAAGGCTTAATAGGTATGGGAATTCCAACTTCACCAACATACCACATTTTAGTCACCAAACTTGTTGGTTTTGGTCATTTTCTCAAAACTTAAGTTTTTTAGGCAAAATTGCCAATTTTTAGTTTTGGTGTCTAAGGTTGCACTGTTCCATTGGTTATTTTACTGTTGGAATTTGGCAAAACTTTCTTCACAGAAAATGTTCCTTATTGTCTTAAGTTTATTATCCTTTTTGAATCACTCTAATTGGAGCTTTGTAGCTCAAGTTATAGCCATTTGAACCATGGCTGCCGGATTGAACTTAACCCAGATTTTCTGGACAATTTTGGTTCTGGCAGTTTTAGATCACCAACTTTGGGTGGCCAAATGACTTGGTTAATGGCATAATTGCAATTTATGTTCCCCATGAAAGTTTTAGGTCTATATCTCATCTAACCACTGGTAAAATTTTAGGTCATTTAGCCCTGCCTAGCTCAAGTTATGGCCAAATGAACAGATTCATTTGGTCAGTTTGTACAGGGCAGACTGAGATTTTTCAAGTTTGGTCAATTTGTTCACTAGGTTTTGGTCACTTTTTGGGCATGCTTCCTAAATGAAAATTGTGTCATTTAGTGTCTATTTTCATTCCCAATTGGTCTCATACCAATTGGACTTGTAAATTTTTTTTTTTGGTCCCTCAAAGGGAACTTGGTCATGCTACCAGCAGCATGATCACACTTAATCCAAATTTAATCTCAACTCCAACACTTCCAACACACTTCATTTGGTCACCATTGACCGTTTCCCACTTCAAGCTAGGCCAAAGACATCATTTACAAGTTTCTTACATTTTTGTCTTTAAACCCTAATGTCCAAAACCCTAATTCACACTAATTGTTGCATTTAACCAATTTAATGCTTTTAACTATAATCACTCAACTAATTGAGGTTCATATACTCATTCAAATCCATCAAACCATGCAAATCACACTCCCCATCATGCTGGCTAAAATTTCAGTTTGATCCTCCACACATGTTTTCATTTCATTTCCTTAGTTTCTAAGTTCATTTAAGTAACTAAACATGCACTTAAAACATAAAATTGAAAGTTAGAATACCAACCTTTGTGTAGCAATTTCTAACTCCCCTTTTCTCCAAATTTTCTTTTTATTTCTTGCTCCTACTTTCTTCTATACTTCTTGTCTAGGGTTCTTAAGAAGCTTTCTAGGGTTTAGGGTTAATTTTAGTGAAAGAACATTAAGTTATTCTAGGTTGAATAACTCTTTAATGGTGGAAATTCATGGAGGAAGGAGAGAGAGGGATTTTGGCTAGGAAGAAGAAGAAGAAAGAAAAATAATTTTTGTTTCTTTATTTTGGATATTTATCCCTTAATTGACTTAGTCAATTTATTAAGTAAATAAAAATTATTTATGACCTCATAGGTGATGTCACCATGATGATGTCACCACCTTTTTAACTTTTCTTTTTCTTCTTTTTATTTCTATGTATTTTTCTATTAGTTTTTTAATTTAATTCTTGATTCTGAAATTTTCTTTTCTCCAATTTTATTTGACAGTTAGGTTAGGAGTCAGCTCTCGGGGTCAATTGACCAAATTGCCCCTTGCCAGTTTAAACCGATTTGTAAATAATTCAATATTTCTTCTGGCTCTCTGACCTAATTATTTGACTGGCTTAACAATTCTTTTTCGTGATTTTCTCTTTTTTACTGTGTTCCTAATGGTCCTAAGGACCGCAGCGTCACATTTTATGGTTCAAAATTTGAGTTTAAATCGACTTCGTAGCCGTTCCTGAGAAGGTCACCCATCGCTGTGACTCTCGGCTCGATTAAATTCTTGTGTTCTGTTTTTCTTATTTATACTTAACTAATTGGCAATTACTAATTATTTGTGTTTATGGCTTCTCTAGTTGTCTTAAGTATGGTTCTAATCCCTTTAATTGTCTGGACCGACACCGGTCATCGAAACAGTGAAATATACCAGGCTATGCAAATTGGGGTTTTTAAATTCCCCCCCCCCCCCCCCCCCCCCCGCCTTAAATAAATTTTGTCTCAAAATTTTACCTGGTATTAATCTCTGAATAGCTGTGGGTGCTGCCTCCTCTGTTAGTAGTATGCCCTAGAGCATATCATTCAGTATGTATCTTGTACATATTTTATTAATAAAATGCATTTCCACTTTTCCGTTTACATAATATATTTATGTGTAATAGAAAAGGTCCATTGATATTTTGTTAGAAATATAATTCTTAAGTTGTTAAGAATATGAGTGACAATATTTCTAGCACAAGTATCATAAATAGGTTCACAATCGAGGATACTTCATAATAAGGACATGACTTATCCAGAAAGATTGTATTCATATTTGTTCCCAAGTTATTTATATGAGATATAAATAAGATGAAATGGTGAGTCTCATGCCATATAACAAACATGATAGGCACTTATAAATGATAAGTAGGCCGAACCAGTGACACTTATGACAAGCACATGGAGTTTACTCTTGTCAATGTTTTGTCATAAATCATATCAGTGCATATAATCTTTAGACCTGAGATAGAACAGTTATCTTGTATACAGGTAGTTTGAGTTTGATACTGCTTTCATACTTCTACTATGTATGGGTATATGGGCATGTGTTGGCTCCTACTAGTTATATGTGGAGGTAGGTGTTGATCAAGATGGAATCTGTTCCTCTAAGTAAATAGAGATAAAATCCTATGTTCATTTAATTGTTCTTGATGTTTCAAGTTCCTAGCCAGGACAGATAGATTTATTCAGAAAAGAGTTTCTGATGAGAAAATCTTTTTAATTAAGAATTGGAATTAAAAGAGAACATAATATTCATAGCAAATGGAGTTTGACATAATGTGACACCCCTTACCCGACTACAGTGTAGCCGAGCAAGTTATGCCACTCAGTGTGCCGAGCAGTCTATTTTATCTTAATTCATTTTTATTCTTCCTTTTTAATATAACTTGTGAAATATAATTTATTTAAGCCTTTTGTCGAAATTATAATTTATTTGAGGTTCCGAAAATTTTATAGAAAATCCGGCAGAGTACCGGCTAAAAATGGAGAAAACCGTTCTTCGGAACCTGTGAAAAACACTTCCTATATTCTTATTCATTCATCTCAACTCCATTTATCAAAATCTCAATATTTTTCAGTTCACATTCATTTCTCAATCATTCACCTCATTTGATAATCATGTACCAGTTACAGATCAATATTCACTTTTCCATTTACAAACACAAATTTGCATTATTTACATGAAAATCAAAATACATTACATAAGTTTCATTACATATGAGAACATCAAAATTTATTACAAAATGCCAAAATGACACCTAGTGTCCTACCAATGCACTGCAGAAGTTGAGGTGACACGGACACTATGCAGAACTGCAGGATGGACTTACCCAATTTGTGGTCTACTGGCTCTCGATCAGTATCTTCGCACTACGCGTTGCAAAAGCGACGCGCTAAGCATAAAGCTTAGTGGTGCAAATAATAAAATAGAAAGAAATAATATGCAAATAAAAATCATAATTTTTATTTAGCCATTGTGTTCATAAGAACTGAATAATTACCAACTTAATGTTTAGTCGAGGGCTAATTACGTTTTATGATATTAACTTCTTCATGCATTTTATTTATTTATTTTCTTCCTGATCTTGAGTTTCTTTGTATTCTATCGTAATCATTCCTGATATTTAATTTTCGTATTTTCTTTAACAATCAGTTCGATTCTGATTATACTTTTCCATGCCCAAGTAACCTATTGAACGATCGGATCGATAACGGGTCATTGGCACCGACACCGGTGCCTCGTCGTCATACCATGGGACGCAGAACGTCAACCATGTATGTAACAAGATGGCTAAAAAGCCATGATATCACATAATCGGGCATAAAAGCCATGAATACTGGCATAAAAGCCATGAATACGGGCATAAAGCCATGAATACAGGCATAAAGCCTTTCCTTTCGTAGTACTGCTAAAACAATACCCTATTGGCATGCCAAACTATCCAAACCAATCACATTAGGCCTACTAGGGCATTTTGCATTTTTAAGTTTCACAATTTTTTTTGAATTTCAAGTTTTCATGTCACTATTCATTTCATTAGTCAACTAAAATGTTGACTTTTGCATAAACAATAGGTACATTGGTTTTAATACTCCCAACATACCACATTTTGTATTCAAAACTTGTTAGTTTTGGTCACTTTCTCAAAGTTTAGGTCATTTTGGCAAAATTGCCAATTTTTGGTTTTGGTGTCACTATTCACCTCATTGGTCAACAAAAATGTTGAATTTTGGATAGAAAATAGGTGTATTGGTTTTAACACCCCAAACATACCACATTTTGTATTTAAAACTTGTTGGAATTGATTGCCATTTCCATTTCTCAACATAAATCTAAGAGGGCAGAAATTTCAGTTTTGGAGACCCAACTTTACTGTTGCATTGGGCCCTGTGCAGTGGGAATTTGAAGAAATGACAAACATGAAATTTGTTCCTTATTTTGTCTAGTTGAATTTCTTTTTTTGAATCACTCCATTTGGAGTTTTGTAGCTCCAGATATGGTCCAAAAACCACAGCTGGCCGGATTTGCATTCTGCAGAAATTGCCATATCTACAGTAACATGAACAGTGACTGCCACTGCCATTTGGGTTAGGTTCTGGCCATAATTTGGGGTAGGTTCCTTCATGAAAGTTGTTTGTCTATGTCTTAACTTGTTTCTGTAAACATTTCGGGTCAATTGACCAAATCTACAGTGAGTTATGGCCAAATGAACAGTTACTGTTCATTTGGTCAATTCTGCAGGGGCTGTTGCAGGGTGTCCGGATTGGGGCCAAGTTTTGGTCCTCTTGCTTTGGTCTTTTGGGCATGGTTTCTTCAGCAAAAATGTGCCATTATAAGCCTAGTTTCATGTCCAATTGGCCAAACACCAATTGAACCAACACAGCCCAAGTTATGGCAGTGCAAGTGGGCTGAATTTTCAGTCCCTCTGCTGCTGTCTTTAGGCAGCCTTCCATTTCAGTTTTGCCATACATTAACTCACTTCAAATTATGATTAACTTGCCTTAAATGGTCACTAATTGACCACTAGAATTTCCATTAATCAATTCAAATGCCAAGTCCAATTTTCCACTCCCAAACCCTAGCTCAACAATTCAAAACCATGTATAATCATTTCATTTATGAATTCACTTATAAGTTACACTTTAAGGGCAGCCATACTTGCTTATTAGATTCCCAAAAATTATCACCATATCACCTTAACCTTGGCTGCCCAAAATTTAGGGTTAACATACCAATGTCTTTTATCAAAATTTCTTTGTCATTTAATCACCTATATAGCTCTTAAACATGAAATTGAAGTGAGATTTAAAGTTTAGGGCACTAACCATATTAAAGCTCCCACTTGAGCTTGTCAATCTTTAAAATTTCTCCCTCTAATGGCTGTCTAAATATGATTTAGGGTGTGAGGATAAATTTTAGTGAAGTGAGGATGAGGTTTTATGGTGTAAAGGGTGAGGTTTTAGCAAGAAAAAGAGAAAGTTTCAATGGAAATTGTGAGGGAAATAGGGGCTGCCGGAAATGGAAGAAGATGAGCAGAAAAATTTCTCAAATTTTAACTCCTTTTTGACCTTTTTTAATTGGTTTAAGAGTGCTTTTTGAAATTTGATTGGTTGGGAGAAAGTGAATGACATCATGTGATGTCATTATCCTTAATTTCCACTATTTTTCTTTTCTTTTCTTTTCTACCACATTTCAATTTAATTTTTAGCAATATTTATTCATATTTTGAGTCATAATAATTATTTACTTAATTGGACAAGTCGGGCAAAAATCACCTCTGAAGGCGAAATGACCAAAATGCCCTCCGTTTGGCTTAACGAGTCAAAATTGTCTGTACCGATTGAAAAATTTTTCTAAATATTTTCTTGGCATTCTAATGCCATGGGAACCTCAATGACCCTTCTCTGGAGTCCCAAAAATTATTTTATAATTTTTCCCCTGAGTCTAGGGCTCCTCGTTGCTAGAACCGCAACTTCCCTCTGGTTACCCATCGCTAGGGCACCGGCTCGTTTAACTTGGTTGTATTTTATTTCAAAAATTTTTACTAAATTTTTATTATTAATATTTGAGTTAATTATGATTCCCGACTTTAGTTTAAATATTTTTCCGGACGTTCTAGCTGTCCGAACCAACACCAGTCACCGGAACAGTAGAATGTACGGAGTTGCTACGGGGAGGGTGTTACAACTCTTCCCCTCTAATTTAAATTTCGTCCTCGAAATTTACCTAACTTAAGTAATCGAGGAGTTGCTACCTCCTTGCTTCTTCACTTCCTTGTATCGCCTCATCAGTGTCTGGGTTTGCCTCTTCCTGAGCTTCCATAGCATATACTTGTGGTGCCACCCTGACTTCGGGCTTTTCAACTGTCTCAGAAACAATCTTCTGTGTAATGTCAGCCGTTTCTGCTCTACCCGATCTTTTACCCCTTTGAACTATAGGGGAAGGTCTATCAACTTGTACCGGAGCTATTGAACCACTCCTCTGAGGGCAATCTCTTATGAAATGATCCGTAGCCCCACATTTGAAACACTCTCCAGTTAACAGTCGACACTCCCCTCTGTGTCTTCTACCACAATGCATACATTCAGGCTTTGGGGTTGATCCCCTTGTTATTGTGCCCGGGGAACTAGCTATAGATATTCCAATCTGGCCTCTGTGGCCCTGTGTCTGATCTTGTGAACTAGAACCCTTAAACTTCTTACTATCAGTTGGTATACTTGACTGTCCTGGGCCCCTCTTCTGCTGTCTCTCCCTTCTGGTCTGCTCACTGATTCTTACCTTTTCAACCTTTATTGCAGCTTCCACTAGCTTGGTAAATTCTGTGATTCCCAAGGCAGTGAGCTGGATCTTGATGTTGTCATTTAGTCCCTCTTCAAATCTCTTGCACCTTTCGGCTTCATTAGGGACTATCTCCCTTCCATAGCGGCTCAATCTTACGAATTCCTTCTCATATTCGGTCACTGACAACTGTCTTTGCCTCAGGTTAATAAACTCTCTTTTTCTCTCTTCTAGGTATACATTACCCACATATTTCTTCTTAAATTCTGAAAGAAAGAAGTCCCAAGTTACGCTTTCCGCTGCACTTCATCGACACGTGTCCCACCATTCGTAGGCATCGTCTTGTAACAAGGATACAAGACTTCTAAGTTACGCCTGGGTGCAGTGGAGTTGTTCTAAGACTCTGCCCGTTCTGTTCAACCAATTTTCGGCTGCAACAGAGTCATCTTCTCTCTTGCCATAGAAATCCACTGCTCCAAACTTTCTTAGCCTTTCCAGATGTGATTTCTGTTGTGGAGCTGGTGGTGGTGGTGGTGCTGGCATTACCCCGGCCATTTGTCTAAAGAAATCAGCCATTTGTTGAAACACGGCCTATGGAGGCTGAGTAGGCTCTGCTTGAGCTGGCGGAGCAGGGTCTCCCATACCCCCAGTCTCAGCTGCTGCAGGTGGAGCATGACTCTCCACTTCCTCCTCAACTGCCCTCTGAGATGTAGGGTCCATATCCTATTCAAAATAAGAAAGACAAACAGATCTGCATTAGTGTCACCTCGACTCTTACAAATGCAATGCATGGTATGGACTCAATCTAGGCCCAGAAACGCCTAAACCGTGCTCTGATACCACTAAATGTGACACCCCTTACCTGACTACAGTGTAGCCGAGCAAGTTATGCCACTCAGTGTGCCGAGCACTCTATTTTATCTTAATTCATTTTTATTCTTCCTTTTTAATATAACTTGTGAAATATAATTTATTTAAGCCTTTTGTCGAAATTATAATTTATTTGAGGTTCCAAAAATTTTATAGAAAATCCGGCAGAGTACCGGCTAAAAATGGAGAAAGCGTTTCTTGAACTCGTGAAAAACACTTCCTATATTCTTATTCATTCATCTCAACTCCATTTATTAAAATCTCAATATTTTTCAGTTCACATTCATTTCTCAATCATTCACCTCATTTGATAATCATGTACCAGTTACAGATCAATATTCACTTTTCCATTTACAAACACAAATTTGCATTATTTACATGAAAATCAAAATACATTACATAAGTTTCATTACATATGAGAACATCAAAATTTATTACAGAATGCCAAAATGACACCTAGTGTCCTACCAATGCACTGCAGAAGTTGAGGTGACACGGACACTATGCAGAACTGCATGATGGACTTACCCAATTTGTGGTCTACTGGCTCTCGATCAGTATCTTCAGTACCTACGCGTTGTAAAAGCGACGGGCTAAGCATAAAGCTTAGTGGTGCAAATAATAAAATAGAAAGAAATAATATGCAAATAAAAATCATAATTTTTATTTAGCCATTGTGTTCATAAGAACTGAATAATTACCAACTTAATGTTTAGTCGAGGGCTAATTACGTTTTATGATATTAACTTCTTCATGCATTTTATTTATTTATTTTCTTCCTGATCTTGAGTTTCTTTGTATTCTATCGTAATCATTCCTGATATTTAATTTTTGTATTTTCTTTAACAATCAGTTCAGTTACAGTTATACTTTTCCTTTCCCAAGTAACCTATCTTGAGCATTGGATCGATAACGGTCGTTGTACTTTGGACACCGGTGCCTGTTTGTCATACCATGGGGCCTTGAGCGTCAACCATGTATGCAGTCAGTATGGCTAAAAAGCCATGATATCACATAATCGGGCATAAAAGCCATGAATACTGGCATAAAAGCCATGAATACGGGCATAAAGCCATGAATACAGGCATAAAGCCTTTCCTTTCGCAGTACTGCTAAAACAATACCCTATTGGCATGCCAAACTATCCAAACCAATCACATTAGGCCTACTAGGGCATTTTGCATTTTTAAGTTTCACAATTTTTTTGAATTTCAAGTTTTCATGTCACTATTCATTTCATTAGTCAACTAAAATGTTGACTTTTGCATAAACAATAGGTACATTGGTTTTAATACTCCCAACATACCACATTTTGTATTCAAAACTTGTTAGTTTTGGTCACTTTCTCAAAGTTTAGGTCATTTTGGCAAAATTGCCAATTTTTGGTTTTGGTGTCACTATTCACCTCATTGGTCAACAAAAATGTTGAATTTTGGATAGAAAATAGGTGTATTGGTTTTAACACCCCAAACATACCACATTTTGTATTTAAAACTTGTTGGAATTGATTGCCATTTCCATTTCTCAACATAAATCTAAGAGGGCAGAAATTTCAGTTTTGGAGACCCAAATTTACTGTTGCATTGGGCCCTGTGCAGTGGGAATTTGAAGAAATGACAAACATGAAATTTGTTCCTTATTTTGTCTAGTTGAATTTCTTTTTTTGAATCACTCCATTTGGAGTTTTGTAGCTCCAGATATGGTCCAAAAACCACAGCTGGCCGGATTTGCATTCTGCAGAAATTGCCATATCTACAGTAACATGAACAGTGACTGCCACTGCCATTTGGGTTAGGTTCTGGCCATAATTTGGGGTAGGTTCCTTCATGAAAGTTGTTTGTCTATGTCTTAACTTGTTTCTGTAAACATTTCGGGTCAATTGACCAAATCTACAGTGAGTTATGGCCAAATGAACGATTCTTGTTCATTTGGTCAGTCTGCAGGGGCTGTTGCGGTGTCGGATTGGGGCCAAGTTTTGGTCCTCTTGCTTTGGTCTTTTGGGCATGGTTTCTTCAGCAAAAATGTGCCATTATAAGCCAAGTTTCATGTCCAATTGGCCAAACACCAATTGAACCAACACAGCCCAAGTTATGGCAGTGCAAGTGGGCTGAATTTTCAGTCCCTCTGCTGCTGTCTTTAGGCAGCCTTCCATTTCAGTTTTTCCATACATTAACTCACTTCAAATTATGATTAACTTGCCTTAAATGGTCACTAATTGACCACTAGAATTTCCATTAATCAATTCAAATGCCAAGTCCAATTTTCCACTCCCAAACCCTAGCTCAACAATTCAAAACCATGTATAATCATTTCATTTATGAATTCACTTATAAGTTATACTTTAAGGGCAGCCATACTTGCTTATTAGATTCCCAAAAATTATCACCATATCACCTTAACCTTGGCTGCCCAAAATTTAGGGTTAACATACCAATGTCTTTTATCAAAATTTCTTTGTCATTTAATCACCTATATAGCTCTTAAACATGAAATTGAAGTGAGATTTAAAGTTTAGGGCACTAACCATATTAAAGCTCCCACTTGAGCTTGTCAATCTTTAAAATTTCTCCCTCTAATGGCTGTCTAAATATGATTTAGGGTGTGAGGATAAATTTTAGTGAAGTGAGGATGAGGTTTTATGGTGTAAAGGGTGAGGTTTTAGCAAGAAAAAGAGAAAGTTTCAATGGAATTTGTGAGGGAAATAGGGGCTGCCGGAAATGGAAGAAGATGAGCAGAAAAATTTCTCAAATTTTAACTCCTTTTTGACCTTTTTTAATTGGTTTAAGAGTGCTTGTTGAAATTTGATTGGTTGGGAGAAAGTGAATGACATCATGTGATGTCATTATCCTTAATTTCCACTATTTTTCTTTTCTTTTCTTTTCTACCACATTTCAATTTAATTTTTAGCAATATTTATTCATATTTTGAGTCATAATAATTATTTACTTAACTGGACAAGTCGGGCAAAAATCACCTCTGAAGGCGAAATGACCAAAATGCCCTCCGTTTGGCTTAACGGGTCAAAATTGTCTGTACCGATTGAAAAATTTTTCTAAATATTTTCTTGGCATTCTAATGCCATGGGAACCTCAATGACCCTTCTCTGGAGTCCCAAAAATTATTTTATAATTTTTCCTCCGAGTCTAGGGCTCTTCGTTGCGAGAACCGCAACTTCCCTCTGGTTACCCATCGCTAGGGCACCGGCTCGTTTAACTTGGTTGTATTTTATTTCAAAAATTTTTACTAAATTTTTCTTATTAATATTTGAGTTAATTATGATTCCCGACTTTAGTTTAAATATTTTTTCGGACGTTCTAGCTGTCCGAACCGACACCGGTCACCGGAACAGTAGAATGTACGGAGCTGCTACGGGGAGGGTGTTACACATAAACCATGACTCCAGCTTGAGTTGGGATTTTGTAACAGAGAGATTCTAGTGCATGGTAACATATGATTATAGGTTCATTTAAGGTAAACCTTATTACTAATTGGGTGGTCATGGCATGCTATGCTAGGCGTTAACCATGGTCTATGAGGTTCATAAAATGATTTAAAGAAATCATTTATGGTAAGAAAGAGTTCTGATGATATTAAGAGTTGATATCATGTCTCATTGCCAATTAGTGATGAGCCTAGTAAGTCACAGACATACACAAGTTATCACCTATTTAAATATGATTTAATTAATTAATTAAAGAGTTTATTGATTAATTAAATAGGTTTGGTTTGCAATTAAATTGCAAAGTCCCTAGCATGACTTGAAACCAAATCTAGATTATTAGATGTATAGTATAAGTTAAATTTATATTTAATGTGTTTAAATATGAATTTAATTAATGAGAAATTAATTAATAGAGATTAATTAATTAATTAATTTATATTTGATATAAATTGATTAGAAGAAGAAAAATAATTATTTTGGGTTAAGAACTCAAAATTAAGACACAGGGGCATTTTGGTCATTTCACAGTGTGACACGTGGCACCATGAGATGGTGACACATGGGATTACACATAAGCTTGCCAAATGTTTTTTAATCATGTAAGATGATTAAAATCAAGATTAAATATAGGTTTGACACTTGGCACAATGTGATTGGGTCACTTAAACCTAGAGCTAATCAAAGAGTGACATGTGGCAAGGGTTTAATGTGTTAACCTAGCTATATAAGTGTTGTTATGAAAAAGAAAAACAACCAGCAGCCACTCCTCTCCTTTGTCATGCCATTTTGAGGCTCTCTATATATTCTTCTTCATCTCTCATCAGTTCAAAGAGATTAGCCATCAATCTCTTGAATTAAGAACACTAAAAATTGTTTCTAGTGTTCTGTTTACATCTCTAATCTCTTAAAAGGCAGAACTTGAATTTCTAATTAATAGAAAAAGCTTTAGAAGCTGTTCAAGGGCTGCCATAGGTGTTCTTGGTGTGGACAATCTAGAGGGACAACATTTGGTGTCCTGAAGACAAATCTCAAAGGCGAACACATTGCGATTGCATCAAGAGGTTAGTGTAATCGTTCTTGATTTAATCTAGGGTTCTAAAATTAATCTGATTAATTTTAAAATCTTAAATGGCAAATACAGATCCAAAAACATATTAAAAGAGTTTTAATATGTTGTTTATCATTGAAATCAAATAGATAAAAATAAATCTTGCATGATGCATGTGACCCTAGGTGAAAATTTTTGAATTCAATGATATAAACTTGTGTTTTTCACGCATCCATTCCCTCAATTGGTATCAAAGCCACTACATTTGCCATTTAAATTGATATTTATATGATTTAATTGTGTGTTTGATCATGAGATCAAAAGTTCATTGCTGGTTGCAAAACCAAGGTGGTGGCACAAATGATGAACACCATAGTGCGCATCGTTGATGCACCACAATGGTGTGCAAAGGTAAATGGATGGTGAATGTGTAATTGTTGTATGATCTAAGATCCATTTTATGTCTAATTAAATTGTTTAATTAGAATTTTTATAACACAATTAAATTATAATTCAAATCAGAATTTTAAAAATTGTTTGAATGTGATTCAAATCTGAATTTTAAAAGTTGTTTGAATGTGATTCAAAACTGAATTTTTAAAGTTGTTTGAATCATATTTAAATCTGATTTTTTAAAATTGATTGAATAAAATTCAGATCTGATTTTTTAAAAAATGTTTGAATGTGATTCAAATCTGATTTTTTAAAAAAATGTTTGAATGTTATTTAAATCTGATTTTTTAAAAAAATGTTTGAATGTGATTCAAATCTAAATTTTTAAAGTTGTTTGAATGTTATTCAAATTTGAATTTTTAAATTTGTTTGAATGAGATTCAAATCTGAATTTTTAAATTTATTTGAATCATATTCAAATCTGGATTTTTAAGTTGAATATGAGATATTCAATTTAATTTAAGTATGTATGTTTTATTTAATTGTTAAATAGTGAAATGCATGATGGATGATCATGGACTATAAAAGACTAATGTGATTGGATTTATTTCTTTTATGTTTCTTTGGGATTGTAAATTAATTAATTTATTTTGGGCATCTATTATTAAGTTTGCAATAATTTTTGGGTTGTAATTTCATTTATTTAAGTTCTTGTAAATTCGTCTTGGTATGCCAAGGATTACTATGTAATATTGGATTGCAAGAAGTTCAAGGAGGTCAAGAGCATTGGTGGGACCAGTGGGAGGAATTCAAGATCAAGTGTTGATTATGTACTCCTTCAGCAACTCTTGTAAAATGAATGAATGAAATGCACCTAGGAATGTCCTGATTCAATTCTTGGTGGCTCAGAATTGAATCCCTTAGAAAGTCCATGATCATACCATATTTATTGCTTATCCACGAATGCATGAGATATATGAGAATGTATGCTATTATATGATATATGCATGCTAAATGGAAAATGTGCAAAGTGAGACCTAAATAGTAATTAGGATGGCTATAAAATCTTCCAAACAAATGATTACGTTGGAAATGCTATAATTAAAGTAATTATAACATAGGCCCTCCATTGGGGCAATTATTTTAAGAAATTTAAAATAGTTGCATAAGATGTAATTAATTTAAGATATTTTCTTAAGAATAATTGTTAAGCATGAGATGTTGTAAATATGTAAATAGTTTGGTGGCCAATATTGGATGTACCTGAGGACATTAAAATTATTTTCATAATTACTGGCTCAATGGGATCAACTTAACTAATGCAAGATAAGTTAATAATGGATATACCTGAGATTTTGAGCATTAGGGGCTAGGTAAAGGATTGAACCTCACATGAGATGTGATGGGCAAGGAGTTGCTCACTTATAGTTTATTGTAATTCCTATAATGGATGTACCTGAGGATGATCAATAGAATTATAAGAATTCAATCACCCACTAGAAATCCATCCAACTAGGATTTTCGTTTTCTACTTTGGAAGTGTAGGATTCGCTAAGTTAGTGGGAGGACCAATTTGATTAAAAGACCATAATCATTTTGGTTAATTACATGATACATTTACTAATTAATGAGCACAGAACAACCACCATCATCCAATATCCTTGCAAGCATACTTGATCGCAATAGGTTGACAGGACCTAATCTATCTGATTGGCTAAGAAATTTAAAACTTGTCCTGAACCTTGAACATATAAGATATGTTCTAGATTCAAATATTCCTGGTCCCTTACCTCCAGAGGCCACACAAGAGGAACATGAAACTTTGGAAGGAGCATGATATGAGAGCTAAGTGTTACATGCTTGCTTCCATGAGTAATGAGTTACAAAAGCAGCATGAGAACATGTTGAGTGCGAGTGAGATCCTCTTTCACCTACAAGAGTTGTATAATGAGCACAGCAGGAATGCTAGTATGAGGTATCTAGATAGCTATTCCGTATGAGGATGTCTAAGGGACAGAATGTTGGGGATCATGTCCACAAGATGATTCGGCTGATTGAGCAGTTAGAACATCATGACTTCAACATGGATTTCCAACTAGAGGCGGATTTGATCCTTCAATCCCTTCCTGAGTCTTTTGGGAATTTTGTGACAAATTTCCATATGATTCAACTGGAATGCACCTTAGCTGGTTTACTCAACATGCTAGTTATTGTCCAAAAGAATATGCTGGGCAATAAAGGAAAAGAGGTAGCTTTGATTGCATCTTCTTCTGCTGGAAAGTCCAACAAGAAGAAGGGCAATAAGAAAATGAAACCTCAAATTCCTGGTTCTTCCAAGAAAATAGCTAAACAGAAAAGAAAGACTAAAGCTGATGGAGGCAAAGGAAAGTGTTTCCACTGCCAAAAGGATGGGCACTGGAAAAGGAACTGCCTAGAGTATCTTGCTTCTCTGAAGGACAAGAAGGATACACCTTCGGAAGGTATGTCCATATCTTGTTATTTAGATTCTGATGATACTCATAGTTCATCTACAGCTTGGGTTTTAGATACTGGTGCCAGTTCTCACATTTCTAATGATATGCAGAAACTAGCAAATAGTAGCAGCTTGCGTTCTCAAGATATTAGAGTCCGGATTGGCAATGGCTCAACTATTGAAGCTTTAGCCATAGAATCTAAATCTTTTTACATGTTTGGACATGTTTTGTGTTTGGATAATATTTTATATGTACCTGATGCTTTTAAGAACATCAATTCTATATCTAGTTTGACTAGAAAGGCTATGAATTTCAGCTCACAGATGATGTTTTGCAATATTTATTTTGGAAATAAATATGTTGGTTCGGGTTATATGAATGATGGTCTTTATTATTTGGATAATAATGACAAACACAAATTGAATGCAAGTGATCTAAAAGAATGCAATGCCATGTTGAAAACCAACTCAAGTTCAAAATATATTTGGCACTTAAGGTTATGTTATGTTGCAGAAGATAGGATTGCAAAATTGGAGAAAATGGGGATTCTATCCTCATTGGGCTCTAAGCCTACTCCAACTTGTGAATCTTGCCTTCAGGGTAAAATGACTAGATCACCCTTTGTTGGACAAGGGCTAAGAGCTGAAAATATTTTGGAGCTAATACATAGTGATGTATGTGGTCCATTTAAAGAAATGGCTAGAGGGGGCTTTCATTATTTTATTACCTTTACTGATGATGAATCAAGTTTGGGTATTTGTATTTGATGAAATACAAACATGAATCCTTTGAAAATTTCAAAGAATTTAAATTTGAAGTAGAAAATCAAACAGGAAAGAGTATTGAAGCTCTTCGATTAGATCGTAGAGGTGAATATTTGAGTACTGAATTTGATGAATACTTGAGAGAACACGGCATTGTTTCTCAGCTGACTCCTCTAGGAATGCCACAGCTGAATGGTGTATCTGAAAGGAGAAATCGTACCCTATTAGATATGGTACGTAGTATGATGAGCTATACTAATATGCCAATCTTCTTTTGGGGATTTGCATTAGAATCAGCTTTGTATATTCTGAATAGGATTCCATCAAAATCAGTTTCTTCCACACCTTATAAGATACAGTATGGAAGAAAATCAAGTTTTAAGCATGTTAAGATTTGGGGTTGTCCAGCTTATATCAAAAAGCTGAACACTGATAAATTAGAGACCAGATCAGAAAAAGGTCGATTTGTTGGATATCCAAAAGATAGTTTTGGATATTATTTTTATTTGCCTACTTCACAAAAGGTTGTGATAAGTAGAGATGCCACATTTCTTGAACAACAGTTTGTTCAAGAAGGAGGCAAAGGAAGGCAAATAGAGTTAGAATTGGAGAATTCTGACCAACCAACAGATCTGATGGATATAGATCCATCTAGTCAACCTATACCCGTTGATGAAACATCTACAGCTGTTCCTTGTAGAACAACCAGGGTATCTCACCCACCAATGAGATATGATTTTCTTCATGAAGAAGAACAAGAGTTGTCTACTCATGAAGAAGTAGATCATGGAGATGATCCACTTACCTATGAAAAAGCTATATCAGATATAGACTCTTCAAAATGGATTGATGCTATGAAATCCGAGATTGATTCCATGTATAAGAATCAAGTTTGGGATCTTGTTGACCCACCTGAAGGTATTGTACCTATAGGAAACAAATGGGTTTTCAAGAAGAAAATTGGTTCTAATGGAAAGGTATAGACCTATAAGGCAAGGCTAGTAGTGAAAGGGTTTCTCCAAAGGCAAGGAGTCGACTATGAGGAGACTTTCTCGCCTATTGCCATGCTAAAATCAATTAGGTTTTTATTAGCAATAGCTGCATACTATGATTATGAGATTTGGCAGATGGATGTCAAAACAGCTTATCTCAATGGATACATTGAAGAAAACATTTTCATGGAACAACCTAGGGGTTTTGAATCCCAAGATGGTTCTAAGGTATGCAAGCTAAAGCGATCCATTTATGGGTTGAAAGAAGCTTCGAGGAGTTGGAACATCCGTTTTGATGAAGCCATTAAATCCTTTGGTTTTATCAAAAATGAGGATGAGCCATGTATATATAAGAAGGTTAGTGATAGTGCTATCACTTTCCTTGTCTTATATGTGGATGACATACTGCTGATGGGTAATGACATAGGTATGTTGACAACTATAAAGGTATGGTTGTCAAATGCATTCTCCATGAAAGACTTGGGGGAGGCAACCTATATTCTTGGAATTCGCATATATAGAGATAGATCGAAAAGAATAATTGGTTTTTCCCAAAGTCCATACTTGGAAAAGGTGTTAAAGAGGTTTAACATGCTTGATTCCAAGAGAGGATTGTTACCAGTGAGACATGGTATCCACCTTTCTAAAGAGATGTCTCCAAAGACACATGAAGAAAGAGATAAGATGGACAGGATCCCATATGCTTCGGTTATTGGAAGTTTAATGTATGCAATGTTGTGTACTAGGCCGGATATCGCATATGCTGTTAGTTTGACTAGCAAGTATCAATCCAATCCAGGTTTGGAACATTGGATAGCTGTCAAGAATATCCTTAAGTACTTGAGAAGAACTAAGGATTTATTCTTGATTTATGGAGGTGGAGACTTGCAATTGGATGGTTATACTGATTCTGATTTCCAATCAGATATTGATGATAGAAAGTCTACCTCTTCATATGTGTTCATTTGTAATGGAGGTGCAGTCAGTTGGAAGAGTTCCAAACAGATCACGATTACAGATTCCACTACAGAGGCTGAGTATATTGCTGCATCAGATGCTGCAAAGGAAGCTATTTGGATAAAGAAATTCGTGAAAAAACTTACAGTAGTTCCTTCCATTGAGTCAGCAGTTGCACTACACTGTGACAACAATGGAGCAGTCATACAGGCTAAGGAACCAAGGTCTCACCAAAAATCCAAACACATAGAAAGGCGCTACCACATGATCAGAGAAATAGTTGGGCGAGGCGATGTAGCCATGCAGAAAATAGCATCAACTGAAAATCTAGCTGATCCATTCACTAAGCCTATGCCACAGACTCAGTTAGACCGACATCTTGAGAAGATAGGTCTAAGATATTGTAATGAATGGCTCTAGTGCTAGTGGGAGATTGTTACTAGTATGCCCTAGAGCATAAAAGGCATTTCCACTTTTCCATGTACATAATATATTTATGTGTAATAGAACAGGTCCATTGATATTTTGTTAGAAATATTATTCTTAAGTTGTTAAAAATACGAGTAACAATATTTCTAGCACAAAGTATCATAAATAGGTTCACAATCGAGGATACTTCATAATAAGGACATGACTTATCCAGAAAGATTGTATTCATATTTGTTCCTAAGTTATTTATATGAGATATAAATAAGATGAAATGGTGAGTCTCATGCCATATAACAAACATGATAGGCACTTATAAATGATAAGTAGGCCGAACAAGTGACACTTATGACAAGCATATGGAGTTTACTCTTGTCAATGTTTTGTCATAAATCATATCAGTGCATAAAATCTTTAGACCTGAGATAGCACAGTTATCTTGTATATAGGTAGTTTGAGTTTGATATTACTTTCATACTTGTCCTGTGTATGGGTATATGGGCATGTGTTGGCCCCTACTAGTTATATATGGAGGTAGGTGTTGATCAAGATGGAATCTGTTCCTCTAAGTAAATAGAGATAAAATCCTATATTCATTTAATTGTTCTTGATGTTTCAAGTTCCTGGCCAGGACAGATAGATTTATTTAGAAAAGAGTTTCTGATCAGAAAATTTTTTTAATGAAGAACTAAAATTAAAAGAGAACATAATATTTATAGCAAATGGAGTTTAACATAAACCATGACTCCAGCTTGAGTTGGGATTTTGTAACAGAGAGATTCTAGTGCATCGTAACATATGATTATAGGTTTATTTAAGGTAAACCTTATTACAAATTGGATGGCCATGGCATGCTATGCTAGGCATTAACCATGGTCTATGAGGTTCATAAAATGATTTAGAGAAATCATTTATGGTAAGAAAGAGTTCTGATGATATTAAGAGTTGATATCATGTCTCACTACCAATTAGTGATGAGCCTAGTAAGTTACACACATAAACAAGTTATCACCTAATTAAATATGATTTAATTAATTAATTAAAGAGTTTAATTGATTAATTAAATAGGTTTGGTTTGCAATTAGATTGCAAAGTCCTTAGCATGACTTGAAACCAAATCTAGATTATTGGATGTGTAGTACAAGTTAAATTTATATTTAAAGTGTTTAAATATGAATTTAATTAATGAGAAATTAATTAATAGAGATTAATTAATTAATTTATATTTGATATAAATTGATTAGACGAAGGGAAATAATTATTTTGGGTTGAGAACTCAAAATTAAGACACAGGGGCATTTTGGTCATTTCACAGTGTGACACATGGCACCATGAGATGGTGACACATGGGATTACACATAAGCTTTCCAAATGTTTTTAATCATTTAAGATGATTAATATTAAGATTAAATATAGGTTTGACTCTTGGCACAATGTGATTGGGTCACTTAAACCTAGAGCTAATCAAAGGGTGACATGTGGCAAGGGTTTAATGTGTTAACCTAGCTATGTAAGTATTGTTATGAAGAAAGAAAAGAAACCAGCAGCCACACCTCCTTTTTCACGCCATTTTGAGGCTCTCCATCTATTCTTCTTCATCTCACATCAATTCAAAGAGATTAGCCATCAATCTCTTGAATTAAGAACACTAGAAATTGTTTCTAGTGTCCTATTTGCATCTTTAATCTCTTAAAAGGCAGAACTTGAATTTCTAATTAATAGAAAAAGCTTTAGAAGCTGTTCAAGGGCTGCCATAAGTGTTTTTGGTGTGGACAAGCTAGAGGGACAACATCTAGTGTTCTGAAGACAAATCTCAAAGGCACAGACACGTTGCAGTGCATCAAGAGTTTAGTGTAATCGTTCTTGATTTAATCTAGGGTTCTAAAATTAATCTGATTAATTTTAAAATCTTACATGGCAAATACAGATCCAAAAACATATAAAAAGAGTTTTAATATGTTGTTTATCATTGAAATCAAATAGATAAAAATAAATCTTGCATGATGCATGTGACCCTAGGTGAAAATTTTTGAATTCAATGGTATAAACTTGTGTTTTCACGCTTCTGCTCCTTCAATTGGTATTAGAGCCACTATATTTGCCATTTGGATTGTTGATTATATAATTAATTTTGTGTGTTGATCATGAGATGATTTATCAATTGCTGGTTGCAATGGAGGTGTAGCGGCATGCTTGAAAAACACCATCAATGGTGCGCATGGTTTGGCTTCCATGGGTTGTTCAAGGTTTGGCTTTTAATTCTGCAATTGTTGTATGATCTAAGGCCTATTCTTTGACTAATTAATGTGTTTAATTAGTAGTTTTAGTCACACAATTAAATTATGATTCAAATCAGGATTTTAAAAATTGTTTGAATGTGATTCAAATATGAATTTTAAAAGTTGTTTGAATATGATTCAAATCTGAATTTTTAAAGTTGTTTGAATCATATTTAAATCTGATTTTTTAAAGTTGATTGAATAATATTCAGATATGATTTTTTAAAAAAATGTTTGAATGTGATTCAAATCAGATTTTTTAATAAATGTTTGCATGTGATTCAAATCTGAATTTTTAAATTTGTTTGAATGAGATTCAAATTAAATTTATTTGAATTATATTCAAATCTGAATTTTTAAGTTGAATATGAGATATTCAATTTAATTTAAGTATGTATGTTTTATTTAATTGTTAAATAGTGACATGCATGATGGATGATCATGGACTATAAAAGACTAATGTGATTGAATTTATTTTTTTTATGTTTCTTTGGGATTGTAAATTAATTAATTTATTTTAATTTATTTTGGGCATGTATTATTAAGTTTGTAATAATTTTTGGGTTGTAATTTCATTTATTTAAGTTCTTATAAATTCGCCTTAGTATGCCGAGGATTACTATGTAATTGGATTGCAAGAAGTTCAAGAAGGTCAAGAGCATTGGTGGGACCAGTGGGAGGAATTCAAGATCAAGTGTTGATTATGTACTCCTTCAGCAACTCTTGTAAAATGACTGAATGAAATGCACCTATGAATGCCTTGATTCAATTCTTGGTGGCTCATAATTGAATCCCTTAGAAAGTCCATGATCATACCTTATTTACTGCTTATCCATGAATGCATGAGATGTATGGGAATGTATGTAATTATATGATATCTATATGCTAAATGGATAATGTGCAAAGTGAGACCTTAATAGTAATTAGGATGACTATATAATCTTCCAAACAAATTATTAAGTTGAAAATGCTATAATTAAAGTAATTATAACATAAGCCCTCCATTGGGGCAATTATTTTAAGAAATTTTAAATAGTTGCATAAGATGCTGTTAATTTAAGAGATTTTCTTAAGAATAATTGTTAAGCATGAGATGTTGTAAATATGTAAATGGTTCGGTGGCCAATATTAGATGTACCTGAGGGCATTAAAATTATTTTCATAATTACTGGCTTAATGGGATCAACTTAACTAATGCAAGATAATTCAATAATGGATGTACCTAAGATTTTGAGCATTAGGGGCTAGGTAAAGGATTGAACCTCACATGAGATGTGATGGGCAAGGAGTTGCTCACTTATAGTTTATTGTAATTCCAATAATGGATGTACCTGAGGATGATCGATAGAATTATAAGAATTCAATCACCCACTAGAAATTCATCTAACTAGGATTTCTATTTTCTATTTTGGAAGTGCAGGATTCGCTAAGTTAGTGGGAGGACCAATTTGATTAAAAGACCATAATCATTTTGGTTAATTACATGATACATTTACTAATTAATTTGGTTATTTTCTGCAGTTAATTTTCTGATAATAATGAGCACAGAACAACCACCACCATCCAATATCATTGCAAGCATACTTGATCGCAATAGGTTGACAGGACCTAATTTCTCTGATTGGCTAAGAAATTTGAAACTTGTCCTGAACCTTGAACATATAGGATATGTTATAGATTCAAATGTTCCTGGTCCCTTACCTCTAGAGGCCACTCAAGAGGAACATGAAACTTTGAACAAGTGGAAGGAGCATGATATGAGAGCTAAGTGTTAAATGCTTGCTTCTATGAGTAATGAGTTACAGAAGCAGCATGAGAACATGCAGAGTGCGAGTGAGATCCTCCTTCACCTACAAGAGTTGTATGGTGAGCACAGTAGGAATGCTAGGTATGAGATATCTAGGCAGCTATTCCGCATGAGGATGTCTGAGGGACAGAATATTGGGAATCATGTCCACAAGATAATTCGGCTGATTGAGTAGTTGGAACATCTTGACTTTGACATGGATTTCCAACTACAGACGGATTTGATCCTTCAGTTCCTTCCTGAGTCTTTTGGGAATTTTGTGACAAATTTCTGAAGGAACGGAAGCGTGAAAAACACAAGATTATACCATTGAATTCAAAAATTTTCACCTAGGGTCACAAGCACCATGCAAGATTTATTTTTATCTGTTTGATTTCAATGATAAACAACATATTAAAACTCTTTTAATATGTTTTTGGATCTGTATTTGCCATTTAAGATTTTAAAATTAATCAGATTAATTTTAGAACCCTAGATTAAATCAAGAACGATTACACTAACCTCTTGATGTGCTGCAGCGTGTCTGCGCCTTTGAGATTCGTCTTCAGGACACCAGATGTTGTCCCTCTAGCTTGTCCACACCAAGAACACCTATGGCAGCCCTTGAACAGCTTCTAAAGCCTTTTCTATTAATTAGAAATTCAAGTTCTGCCTTTTAAGAGATTAGAGATGCAAACAGGACACTAGAAACAATTTCTAGTGTTCTTAATTCAAGAGATTGATGGCTAATCTCTTTGAATTGATGAGAGATGAAGAGAAATAGCTGGAGAGGCTCAAAGTGGCGTGACATATGAGAGGAGAGGCTGCTGGTTATGTTTTCTTTTCATAACCACACTTAAATAGCTAGGTTAACACATTAAACCCTAGCCACATGTCACCTTTTGATTAGCTCTAGGTTTAAGTGACCCAATCACATTGTGCCAAGTGTCAAACCTATATTTAATCTTGATTTTAATCATCTTACATGATTAAAAATATTTGGCAAGCTTATGTGTTATGCCATGTGTCACCATCTCATGGTGCCACGTGTCACACCGCAAAATGACCAAAATGCCCTGTGTCTTAATTTTGAGTTCTTAACCCAAAATAATTATTTTCTTCTTCTAATTAATTTATATCAAATATAAATTAATTAATTAATCTCTATTAATTAATTTCTCATCAATTAAATTCATATTTAAACACTTTAAATATAAATTTAATTTATACTACACATCCAATAATCTAGATTTGGTTTCAAGTCATGCTAGGGACTTTGCAATTTTATTGCAAACCAAATCTATTTAATTAATCAATTAAACTCTTTAATTAATTAATTAAATCATATTTAAATAGGTGATAACTTGTGTATGTGTGTGACTTACTAGGCTCATCACTAATTGGCAATGAGACATGATATCAACTCTTAATATCATCGAACTCTTTCTTACCATAAATGATTTCTCTAAATCATTTTATGAACCTCATAGACCATGGTTAACACCTAGCATAGCATGCCATGGCCACCCAATTAGTAATAAGATTTACCTTAAATGAACCTATAATCATATGTTACCATGCACTAGAATCTCTCATTACAAAATCCCAACTCAATTTGAGTCATGGTTTATGTCAAACTCCATTTGCTATGAATATTATGTTCTCTTTTAATTCCAGTTCTTGATTAAAAGATTTTCTCATCGAAACTCTTTTACGAATAAATCTATCTGTCTGGCAGGAACTTGAAACATCAAGAACAATTAAATGAACATAGGATTTTATCTCTATTTACTTAGAGGAACAGATTCCATCTTGATCAACACCTACCTCCATATATAACTAGCAGGAGCCAACACATGCCCATATACCCATACATAGTACAAGTATGAAAAGCAGTATCAAACTCAAAATACCTATAAACAAGATAATTCTGCTATCTCAGGTCTAAATATTATATGCACTGATATGATATATGACAAAACATAGACAAGAGTAAAATCCAAGTGCTTATCATAAGTGTCACCGGTTGACCTACTTATCATTTATAAGTGCCTATCATGTTTGTTATATGGCATGAGACTCACCATTCCATCTTATTTATATCTCATATAAATAACTTGGGAACAAACATGAATACAATCTTTCTGGATAAGTCATGTCCTTATTATGAAGTATCCTCGATTGTGAACCTATTTATGATACTTTGTGCTAGAAATATTGTCACTCATATTCTTAACAACTTAAGAATAATATTTCTAACAAAATATCAATGGACCTTTTCTATTACACATAAATATATTATGTAAACGGAAAAGTGGAAATGCCTTTTATTATTAAAATATGTACAAGATACATACTAAATGATATGCTCTAGGGCATACTACTAACAATCTCCCACTAGCACTAGAGCCATTCATTACAATACCTTAGACTTATCTTCTCAAGATGTCGGTCTAATCGAACTTGTGACAAAAGCTTAGTGAATGGATCAATTGAATTTTTAGTCGATGTTATTTTTCTGCATGGCTATAACGCCTTGCCCAACTATATCTCGATAATGTGGTAGTGCCTTTCTATGTGTTTGGATTTTGGGTGAGACCTTGGTTCCTTAGCTCAGTATGATCGCTCCATTGTTGTCACGGTGTAGTGGAGCTGGCGACTCAATGGAAGGAACTCTGTAAGTTCATCACGAACTTCTTTATCCAAAGCGACTTCTTTTGCGACATCGATGCAACAATATACTCGACCTCGATGAGTGGAATCTGCAGTCGAGCTCTGTTTCGAACTCTACCAAAAGAATGCACCAACATTACAAATTAACACATATCAAGAGGTAGACATTCTATCATCGATATCTGATTGGAAATCAGAATCAGTATAACCATCCAATTGCAAGTCTCCACCTCCATAAATCAAGAATAAATCCTTAGTTATTCTCAAGTACTTAAGGATATTCTTGTGACTATCGATGTTCCAAACCTGGATTGGATTGATACCTGCTAGTCAAACTAACAGCATATGCGATATCTGGCCTAGTACACAACATTGCATACATTAAACTTCTAATAGCCGAAGCATATGAAATCTTAGCCATCTTATCTCTTTCTTCAGGTGTCTTTGGAGACATCTCTTTAGAAAGGTGGATACCATGTCTCACTGGTAACAATCCTCTCTTGGAATCAAGCATGTTAAACCTCTTTAACACCTTTTCCAAGTATAGACTTTGGGATAAACCAATTATTCTTTTCTCTCTATCTCTATAGATGCGAATCCCAAGAATATAGGTTGCCTCCCCTAAGTCTTTCATGGAGAATGTATTTGACAACCATACCTTTATAGTCGTCAACATACCTGTATCATTACCCATCAACAGTATGTCATCCACATATAAGACAAGGAAAGTGATAGCACTGTCACTAACCTTCTTATATACACATGGCTCATCCTCATTTTTGATAAAACCAAAAGATTTAATGGCTTCATCAAAACGGATGTTCCAACTCCTCGAAGTTTGTTTCAACCCATAAATGGATCGCTTTAGCTTGCATACCTTGGAACCATCTTGGGATTCAAATCCCTTAGGTTGTTCCATGAAAATTTTTTCTTCAATGTATCCATTGAGAAAAGTTGTTTTGACATCCATCTGCCAAATCTCATAATCATAGTATGCATTATTGCTAATAAAATCCTAATTGATTTAAGCATGGCAACAAAGTAGAAAGTCTCCTCATAGTCTATTCCTTACCTTTGGCGAAACCCTTTCGCTACTAGCCTTGCCTTATAGGTCTCTACCTTTCCATCGAACCAATTTTCTTCTTGAAAACCCATTTGTTCCCTATAGGTACAATACCTTCGGTGGGTCAACAAGATCCCAAACTTGATTCTTATACATGGAATCAATCTCGGATTTCATAGCATCAATCCATTTTGAAGAGTCTATATCTGATATAGCTTCTTCATAGGTAAGTGGATCATCTCCATGATTTACTTCTTCATGAGTAGACAACTCTTGTTCTTCTTCATGAAGAAAACCATATCTCACCGGTGGGTGAGATACCACAGTTGTTCTACGAGGAACAGTGTAGATGTTTCATCAATGGGTATAGGTTGACTAGATGGATCTATATCCATCTGATGCATTGGTTGGTCGAATTTTCCAATTCTAACTCTATTTGCCTTCCCTTGCCTCCTTCTTGAACAAACTGTTGGTCAAGAAATGTGGCATCTCTACTTATCACAACCTTTTGTGAAGTCGGCAAATAAAAATAATATCCAAAACTCTCTTTTGGATATCCAACAAATCGACCTTTTACTGATCAGGTCTCCAATTTATAAGTGATCAGCTTTTCGATATAAGCAGGACAACCCCAAATCTTAACATGCTTAAGAATTGGTTTTCTTCCATGCCATATCTCATAAGGTGTGGAAGAAAGCGATTTTGATGGAATCCTATTCAGAATATACAAAGTGATTCTAATGCATATTCCCTAAAGGAGATCGGCATATTAGTATAGCTCATCATACTACGTACCATATCCAATAGGGTACGATTTCTCCTTTCAGATACACCATTCAGCTGTGGCGTTCCTGGAGGAGTCAGCTGAGAAACAATGCCATACTCTCTCAAGTATTCATCAAATTTAGTACTCAAATATTCACCTCCACGATCTGATCGAAGAGCTTTAATATTCTTTCCTGTTTGATTTTCTACTTCAGATTTAAATTCTTTGAACTTTTCAAAAGATTCATGTTTGTATTTCATCAAATACAAATACCCAAACCTTGATTTATTATCAGTAAAGGTAATAAAATAATGAAAACCCCCTCTAGCCATTTCTTTAAATGGACCACATACATCACTATGTATTAGCTCCAAAATATTTTCAGCTCTTAGCCCTTGTCCAACAAAGGGTGATCTAGTCATTTTGCCTTGAAGGCAAGATTCACAAGTTGGAGTAGGCTCAGAGCACAATGAGGATACTATCCCCTTTTTATACAATTTTGCAATCCTATCTTATTCAACATGACATAACCTTAAGTGCCATATTTATTTTTAACTTGAGTTAGTTTTCACCATGGCATTGCATCCATTGATTGCTATACTCTGGCTAGTGGAAACACTTTCTTACTGGCAATGGAAACACTTTCCTATTGGCAATGGAAACACTTTCCTATTGGCAATGGAAACACTTTCCTGTTGGCAGTGGAAACACTTTCCTTTGCCTTCATCAGCTTTAGTCTTCCTTTTCTGTTTAGCTATTTTCTTGGAAGGACCAGGAATCTGAGGTTTCTTTTTCTTATTGCCTTTCTTCTTGTTGGACTTTCCAGCATAAGAAGATGCAACCAAAGCTACCTCTTTTCCTTTATTACCTGGCATATTCTTTTGGGCAATAACCAGCATGTTGAGTAATTCAGCTAAGGTGCATTCCTGTTTATTCATATGGAAATTTGTCACAAAATTCACAAAAGACTCGGGGAAGGGACTAAAGGATCAAATCCGTTTGTAGTTGGAAATCCATGTTGAAGTCAAGATGTTCCAAGCTGCTCAATCACCGAATCATCTTGTGGACATGATCCCCAACATTACATCCCTTAGACATCCTCATACGGAATAAGCTGTTTAGATATCTCATACCTAGCATTCTGCTTTGTGCTCACCATACAACTCTTGAAGGTGAATGAGGAACTCACTATCACTCTGCATGTTCTCATGTTGATTCTTTAACTCATTAATCATGGAAGCAAGCATGTAACACTTAGCTCTCATATCATGCTCCTTCCACTTGTCCAAAGTATCATGTTCCTCTTGTGTGGACTCTGTAGGTAATGGACCAGGTACTTTTGATTATATAACATATCCTATATGTTCAAGGTTGAGACAAGTTTCAAATTTCTTAGCCAATCAGCATGATTAGGTCTGTCAACCTGTTCTGATCAAGTATGCTTGAAAGGATATTGGATGGTGGTGGTTGTATTGTGCTCATTTTTATCAGAAAATTAACTGCAG
The DNA here is from genome assembly GCF_030052815.1 of Hevea brasiliensis. Classification (NCBI taxonomy): domain Eukaryota; kingdom Viridiplantae; phylum Streptophyta; class Magnoliopsida; order Malpighiales; family Euphorbiaceae; genus Hevea; species Hevea brasiliensis. The sequence goes on along the minus strand of NC_079497.1, from coordinate 83,637,810 downwards.
AAAATAACCAGATTAATTAGTAAATGTATCATGTAATTAACCAAAATGATTATGGTCTTTTAATCAAATTGGTCCTCCCACTAACTTAGTGAATCCTACACTTCCAAAGTAGAAAACGGAAATCCTAGTTGGATGGATTTCTAGTGGGTGATTGAATTCTTATAATTCTATTGATCATCCTCAGGTACATCCATTATTGGAATTACAATAAACTATAAGTGAGAAACTCCTTGCCCATCACATCTCATGTGAGGTTCAATCCTTTTACTAGCCCCTAATGCTCAAAATCTCAGGTACATCCAATATTGACTTATCTTGCATTAGTTAAGTTGATCCCATTGAGCCAGTAATTATGCAAATAATTTTAATGTCCTCAGGTACATCCAATATTGGCCACCAAACCATTTACATATTTACAACATCTCATGCTTAACAATTATTCCTAACAAAATCTCTTAAATTAATTGCATCTCATGCAACTATTTAAAATTTCTTAAAATAATTGCCCCAATGGAGGGCTTATGTTATAATTACTTTAATTATAGCATTTCCAACTTAATCATTTGTTTGGAAGATTTTATAGCCATCCTAATTACTATTAAGGTCTCACTTTGCACATTATCCATTTAGCATGCATATATCATATAATTGCATACATTCCCATACATCTCATGCATTCATGGATAAGCAGTAAATATGGTATGATCATGGACTTTCTAAGGGATTCAATTCTGAGCCACCAAGAATTGAATCAGGGCATTCCTAGGTGCATTTCATTCATTCATTTTACAAGAGTTGCTGAAGGAGTACATAATCAACACTTGATCTTGAATTCCTCCCCTTTGGTCCCACCAATGCTCTTGACCTCCTTGAACTTCTTGCAATCCAATATTACATAGTAATCCTTGGCATACCAAGGCGAATTTACAAGAACTTAAATAAATGAAATTACAACCCAAAAAATATTACAAACTTAATAATATATGCCCAAAATAAATTAAAATAAATTAATTTACAATCCCAAAGAAACATAAAAGAAATAAATCCAATCACATTGGTCTTTTATAGTCCATGATCATCCATCATGCATATCACTATTTAACAATTAAATAAAACATACATACTTATATTAAATTGAATATCTCATATTCAACTTAAAAATCAGATTTGAATATGATTCAAATAAATTTAAAAATTCAGATTTGAATCTCATTCAAACAAATTTAAAAATTCAGATTTGAATCACATTCAAACAACTTCAAAAATTCAGATTTGAATCACATTCAAATATTTTTTAAAAAATCAGATTTGAATCACATTCAAATATTTTTTAAAAAATCAGATCTGAATTTTATTGAATCAATTTTAAAAAATCAGATTTAAATATGATTCAAACAACTTTAAAAATTCAGATTTGAATCACATTCAAACAACTTTTAAAATTCAGATTTGAATCACATTCAAACATTTTTTTAAAATTCTGATTTGAATCATAATTTAATTGTGTGATTAAAACAACTAATTAAACACTTTAATTAGTCAAAGAATAGGCCTTAGATCATACAACAATTGCAGAATTAAAAGCCAAACCTTGAATCACCCATGGAACCATTGTTGCCGCCACCAATGGTGGCTTCACCATGTGTGCCGCCACACCTCATGATCCAACCAGCAATGAATCTCTTGATCTCATGATCAAACACACAATTAAATTATATAATCAACAATCTAAATGGCAAATATAGTGGCTCTGATACCAATTGAAGGAACGGAAGCGTGAAAAACACAAGATTATACCATTGAATTCAAAAATTTTCACCTAGGGTCACAAGCACCATGCAAGATTTATTTTTATCTGTTTGATTTCAATAATAAACAATATATTAAAACTCTTTTAATATGTTTTTGGATCTGTATTTGCCATTTAAGATTTTAAAATTAATCAGATTAATTTTAGAACCCTAGATTAAATCAAGAACGATTACACTAACCTCTTGATGTGCTGCAGCGTGTCTGCGCCTTTGAGATTCGTCTTCAGGACACCAGATGTTGTCCCTCTAGCTTGTCCACACCAAGAACACTTATGGCAGCCCTTGAACAGCTTCTAAAGCCTTTTCTATTAATTAGAAATTCAAGTTCTGCCTTTTAAGAGATTAGAGATGCAAACAGGACACTAGAAACAATTTCTAGTGTTCTTAATTCAAGAGATTGATGGCTAATCTCTTTGAATTGATGAGAGATGAAGAGAAATAGCTGGAGAGGCTCAAAGTGGCGTGACATATGAGAGGAGAGGCTGCTGGTTATGTTTTCTTTTCATAACCACACTTAAATAGCTAGGTTAACACATTAAACCCTAGCCACATGTCACCTTTTGATTAGCTCTAGGTTTAAGTGACCCAATCACATTGTGCCAAGTGTCAAACCTATATTTAATCTTGATTTTAATCATCTTACATGATTAAAAATATTTGTAAGCTTATGTGTTATGCCATGTGTCACCATCTCATGGTGCCACGTGTCCTGTACAAAATGACCAAAATGCCCCTGTGTCTTAATTTTGAGTTCTTAACCCAAAATAATTATTTTCTTCTTCTAATTAATTTATATCAAATATAAATTAATTAATTAATCTCTATTAATTAATTTCTCATCAATTAAATTCATATTTAAACACTTTAAATATAAATTTAATTTATACTACACATCCAATAATCTAGATTTGGTTTCAAGTCATGCTAGGGACTTTGCAATTTTATTGCAAACCAAATCTATTTAATTAATCAATTAAACTCTTTAATTAATTAATTAAATCATATTTAAATAGGTGATAACTTGTGTATGTGTGTGACTTACTAGGCTCATCACTAATTGGCAATGAGACATGATATCAACTCTTAATATCATCATAACTCTTTCTTACCATAAATGATTTCTCTAAATCATTTTATGAACCTCATAGACCATGGTTAACACCTAGCATAGCATGCCATGGCCACCCAATTAGTAATAAGATTTACCTTAAATGAACCTATAATCATATGTTACCATGCACTAGAATCTCTCTGTTACAAAATCCCAACTCACGATTGAGTCATGGTTTATGTCTAACTCCATTTGCTATGAATATTATGTTCTCTTTTAATTCCAGTTCTTGATTAAAAAGATTTTCTCATCAGAAACTCTTTTCCGAATAAATCTATCTGTCCTGGCCAGGAACTTGAAACATCAAGAACAATTAAATGAACATAGGATTTTATCTCTATTTACTTAGAGGAACAGATTCCATCTTGATCAACACCTACCTCCATATATAACTAGCAGGAGCCAACACATGCCCATATACCCATACATAGTACAAGTATGAAAGCGATATCAAACTCAAACTACCTATATACAAGATAAGCTGTGCTATCTCAGTCTAAAGATTATATGCATCGATGTGATTTATGACAAAACATTGACAAGAGTAAACTCCATGTGCTTGTCATAAGTGTCACTGGTTCGGCCTACTTATCATTTATAAGTGCCTATCATGTTTGTTATATGGCATGAGACTCACCATTCCATCTTATTTATATCTCATATAAATAACTTGGGAACAAACATGAATACAATCTTTCTGGATAAGTCATGTCCTTATTATGAAGTATCCTCGATTGTGAACCTATTTATGATACTTTGTGCTAGAAATATTGTCAATCATATTCTTAACAACTTAAGAATAATATTTCTAACAAAATATCAATGGACCTTTTCTATTACACATAAATATATTATGTAACCGGAAAAGTGGAAATGCCTTTTATTATTAAAATATGTACAAGATACATACTAAATGATATGCTCTAGGGCATACTACTAACAATCTCCCACTAGCACTAGAGCCATTCATTACAATACCTTAGACTTATCTTCTCAAGATGTCGGTCTAACTGAACTTGTGACAAAAGCTTAGTGAATGGATCGGTGAATTTTTAGGTGATGTTATTTTTCTGCATGGCTATAACGCCTTGCCCAACTATATCTCACGATAATGTGGTAGTGCCTTTCTATGTGTTTGGATTTTGGGTGAGACCTTAGTTCCTTAGCTTTGTATGTTGCTCCATTGTTGTCACGGTGTAGTGGGCTGGCGACTCAATGGAAGGAACTCTGTAAGTTACATCACGAACTTCTTTATCCAAGCGACTTCTTTTGCGACATCGATGCGACAATATACTCGACCTCGATGAGTGGAATCTGCGATCGTGCTCTGTTTGGAACTCTTCCAACTGACTGCACCTCCATTACAAATGAACACATATCCAGAGGTAGACTTTCTATCATCGATATCTGATTGGAAATCAGAATCAGTATAACCATCCAATTGCAAGTCTCCACCTCCATAAATCAAGAATAAATCCTTAGTTATTCTCAAGTACTTAAGGATATTCTTGTGACTATCGATGTTCCAAACTGGATTGGATTGATACCGCTAGTCAAACTAACGACATATGCGATATCCGGCCTAGTACACAACATTGCATACATTAAACTTCCAATAGCCGAAGCATATGTAATCCTGGCCATCTTATCTCTTTCTTCAGGTGTCTTTGGAGACATCTCTTTAGAAAGGTGGATACCATGTCTCACTGGTAACAATTCTCTCTTGGAATCAAGCATGTTAAACCTCTTTAACACCTTTTCCAAGTATAGACTTTGGGATAAACCAATTATTCTTTTCTCTCTATCTCTATAGATGCGAATCCCAAGAATATAGGTTGCCTCCCCTAAGTCTTTCATGGAGAATGTATTTGACAACCATACCTTTATAGTCGTTAACATACCTGTATCATTACCCATCAACGATTATGTCATCCACATATAAGACAAGGAAAGTGATAGCACTGTCACTAACCTTCTTATATACACATGGCTCATCCTCATTTTTGATAAAACCAAAAGATTTAATGGCTTCATCAAAACGGATGTTCCAACTCCTCGAAGTTTGTTTCAACCCATAAATGGATCGCTTTAGCTTGCATACCTTGGAACCATCTTGGGATTCAAATCCCTTAGGTTGTTCCATGAAAATTTTTTCTTCAATGTATCCATTGAGAAAAGCTGTTTTGACATCCATCTGCCAAATCTCATAATCATAGTATGCATTATTGCTAATAAAATCCTAATTGATTTAAGCATGGCAAGTGAGAAAGTCTGCTCATAGTCTATTGCTTGCCTTTGGCGTATCCCTTTCGCTACTAGGCTTGCGTTATTGGTCTCTACCTTTCGATCAGAACGAATTTTCTTCTTGATAACCCATTTGTTCCCTATAGGTACAATACCTTGGTGGGTCAACAAGATCCCAAACTTGATTCTTATACATGGAATCAATCTCGGATTTCATAGCATCAATCCATTTTGAAGAGTCTATATACGATATAGCTTCTTCATAGGTAAGTGGATCATCTCCATGATTTACTTCTTCATGAGTAGACAACTCTTGTTCTTCTTCATGAAGAAAACCATATCTCACCGGTGGGTGAGATACCTGGTTGTTCTACGAGGAACAGTGTAGATGTTTCATCAATGGGTATAGGTTGACTAGATGGATCTATATCCATCGATGCATTGGTTGGTCAGAATTTTCCAATTCTAACTCTATTTGCCTTCCTTTGCCTCCTTCTTGAACAAACTGTTGTTCAAGAAATGTGGCATCTCTACTTATCACAACCTTTTGTGAAGTAGGCAAATAAAATAATATCCAAAACTATCTTTTGGATATCCAACAAATCGACCTTTTCTGATCTGGTCTCCAATTTATCAGTGTTCGACTTTTGATATAATTTGGACAACCCCAAATCTTAACATGCTTAAGACTTGGTTTTCTTCCATGCCATATCTCATAAGGTGTGGAAGAAAGCGATTTTGATGGAATCCTATTCAGAATATACAAAGTGATTCTAATGCAAATCCCCAAAGGAGATTGGCATATTAGTATAGCTCATCATACTACGTACCATATCCAATAAGTACGATTTCTCCTTCAGATACACCATTCAGCTGTGGCGTTCCTGGAGGAGTCAGCTGAGAAACAATGCCATACTCTCTCAAGTATTCATCAAATTTAGTACTCAAATATTCACCTCCACGATCTGATCGAAGAGCTTTAATATTCTTTCCTGTTTGATTTTCTACTTCAGATTTAAATTCTTTGAACTTTTCAAAAGATTCATGTTTGTATTTCATCAAATACAAATACCCAAAACTTGATTTATTATCAGTAAAGGTAATAAAATAATGAAAACCCCCTCTAGCCATTTCTTTAAATGGACCACATACATCACTATGTATTAGCTCCAAAATATTTTCAGCTCTTAGCCCTTGTCCAACAAAGGGTGATCTAGTCATTTTGCCTTGAAGGCAAGATTCACAAGTTGGAGTAGGCTCAGAGCCCAATGAGGATAGAATCCCCATTTTCTCCAATTTTGCAATCCTATCTTCTGCAACATGACATAACCTTAAGTGCCAAATATATTTTGAACTTGAGTTAGTTTTCACCATGGCATTGCATCCATTCAGATTGCTATACTCTGGCTAGTGGAAACACTTTCTTACTGGCAATGGAAACACTTTCCTATTGGCAATGGAAACACTTTCCTATTGGCAATGGAAACACTTTCCTGTTGGCAGTGGAAACACTTTCCTTTGCCTTCATCAGCTTTAGTCTTCCTTTTCTGTTTAGCTATTTTCTTGGAAGGACCAGGAATCTGAGGTTTCTTTTTCTTATTGCCTTTCTTCTTGTTGGACTTTCCAGCAGAAGAAGATGCAACCAAAGCTACCTCTTTTCCTTTATTACCTGGCATATTCTTTTGGGCAATAACCAGCATGTTGAGTAATTCAGCTAAGGTGCATTCCTGTTTAGTCATATGGAAATTTGTCACAAAATTCCCAAAAGACTCAGGAAGGGACTAAAGGATCAAATCCGTTTGTAGTTGGAAATCCATGTTGAAGTCAAGATGTTCCAACTGCTCAATCAGCCGAATCATCTTGTGGACATGATCCCCAACATTCTGTCCCTTAGACATCCTCATACGGAATAACTGTTTAGATATCTCATACCTAGCATTCCTGCTGTGCTCACCATACAACTCTTGTAGGTGAAGGAGGATCTCACTAGCACTCTGCATGTTCTCATGTTATACGTAACTCATTACTCATGTAAGCAATCTTGTAACACTTAGCTCTCATATCATGCTCCTTCCACTTGTCCAAAGTATCATGTTCCTCTTGTGTGGCCTCTGGAGGTAAGGGACCAGGAACATTTGAATATAGAACATATACTATATGTTCAAGGTTCAGGACAAGTTTCAAATTTCTTAGCCAATCAGACAGATTAGGTCCTGTCAACCTGTTGTGATCAAGTATGCTTGCAAGGATATTGGATGGTGGTGGTTGTTTTGTGCTCATTTTTATCAGAAAATTAACTGCAGAAAATAACCAGATTAATTAGTAAATGTATCATTTTATTTAAAAAAATGATTATGGTCTTTTAATAAAATTGGTCCTCGCACTTACTTAGGGAATCGTACAGTTCCAAAGTAGTAATCTGATATCCTATTTGGATGGATTTCTAGTGGGTTTTTGTATTCTTATAATTCTATTGTTCATCCTCAGGTACATCCATTATTGGAATTACAATAAACTATAAGTGAGCAACTCCTTGCCCATCACATCTCATGTGAGGTTCAATCCTTTACTAGCCCCTAATGCTCAAAATCTCGTACATCCAATATTGTCTTATCTTGCATTAGTTAAGTTGATCCCATTGAGCCAGTAATTATGCAAATAATTTTAGTGTCCTCAGGTACATCCAATATTGGCCACCAAACCATTTACATATTTACAACATCTCATGCTTAACAATTATTCTTAACAAAATCTCTTAAATTAATTGCATCTCATGCAACTATTTAAAATTTCTTAAAATAATTGCCCCAATGGAGGGCTTATGTTATAATTACTTTAATTATAGCATTTCCAACTTAATCATTTGTTTGGAAGATTTTATAGCCATCCTAATTACTATTAAGGTCTCACTTTGCACATTATCCATTTAGCATGCATATATCATATAATTGCATACATTCCCATACATCTCATGCATTCATGGATAAGCGATAAATATGGTATGATCATGGACTTTCTAAGGGATTCAATTCGAGCCACCAAGAATTGAATCGGGGCATTCTAGGTGCATTTCATTCATTCATTTTACAAGAGTTGCTGAAGGAGTACATAATCAACACTTGATCTTGAATTCCTCCCACTGGTCCCACCAATGCTCTTGACCTCCTTGAACTTCTTGCAATCCAATATTACATAGTAATCCTTGGCATACCAAGGCGAATTTACAAGAACTTAAATAAATGAAATTACAACCCAAAAAATATTACAAACTTAATAATATATGCCCAAAATAAATTAAAATAAATTAATTTACAATCCCAAAGAAACATAAAAGAAATAAATCCAATCACATTGGTCTTTTATAGTCCATGATCATCCATCATGCATATCACTATTTAACAATTAAATAAAACATACATACTTATATTAAATTGAATATCTCATATTCAACTTAAAAATCCAGATTTGAATATGATTCAAATAAATTTAAAAATTCAGATTTGAATCTCATTCAAACAAATTTAAAAATTCAGATTTGAATCACATTCAAACAACTTCAAAAATTCAGATTTGAATCACATTCAAATATTTTTTAAAAAATCAGATTTGAATCACATTCAAATATTTTTAAAAATCAGATCTGAATTTTATTGAATCAATTTTAAAAATCAGATTTAAATATGATTCAAACAACTTTAAAAATTCAGATTTGAATCACATTCAAACAACTTTTAAAATTGATTTGAATCACATTCAAACATTTTTTTAAAATTCTGATTTGAATCATAATTTAATTGTGTGATTAAAACAACTAATTAAACACTTTAATTAGTCAAAGAATAGGCCTTAGATCATACAACAATTGCAGAATTAAAAGCCAAACCTTGAATCACCCATGGAACCATTGTTGCCGCCACCAATGGTGGCTTCACCATGTGTGCCGCCACACCTCATGATCCAACCAGCAATGAATCTCTTGATCTCATGATCAAACACACAATTAAATTATATAATCAACAATCTAAATGGCAAATATAGTGGCTCTGATACCAATTGAAGGAACGGAAGCGTGAAAAACACAAGATTATACCATTGAATTCAAAAATTTTCACCTAGGGTCACAAGCACCATGCAAGATTTATTTTTATCTGTTTGATTTCAATAATAAACAATATATTAAAACTCTTTTAATATGTTTTTGGATCTGTATTTGCCATTTAAGATTTTAAAATTAATCAGATTAATTTTAGAACCTAGATTAAATCAAGAACGATTACACTAACCTCTTGATGTCCGCAGGCGTGTCTGCGCTTTGAGATTCGTCTTGAGGACACGGATGTTGTCCCTCTAGCTTGTCCACACCAAGAACACTTATGGCAGCCCTTGAACAGCTTCTAAAGCCTTTTCTATTAATTAGAAATTCAAGTTCTGCCTTTTAAGAGATTAGAGATGCAAACAGGACACTAGAAACAATTTCTAGTGTTCTTAATTCAAGAGATTGATGGCTAATCTCTTTGAATTGATGAGAGATGAAGAGAAATAGCTGGAGAGGCTCAAAGTGGCGTGACATATGAGAGGAGAGGCTGCTGGTTATGTTTTCTTTTCATAACCACACTTAAATAGCTAGGTTAACACATTAAACCCTAGCCACATGTCACCTTTTGATTAGCTCTAGGTTTAAGTGACCCAATCACATTGTGCCAAGTGTCAAACCTATATTTAATCTTGATTTTAATCATCTTACATGGTTAAAAATATTTGGCAAGCTTATGTGTTATGCCATGTGTCACCATCTCATGGTGCCACGTGTCACCCTGCAAAATGAGCAACATGCCCTGTGTCTTAATTTTGAGTTCTTAACCCAAAATAATTATTTTCTTCTTCTAATTAATTTATATCAAATATAAATTAATTAATTAATCTCTATTAATTAATTTCTCATCAATTAAATTCATATTTAAACACTTTAAATATAAATTTAATTTATACTACATCCAATAATCTAGATTTGGTTTCAAGTCATGCTAGGGACTTTGCAATTTTATTGCAAACCAAATCTATTTAATTAATCAATTAAACTCTTTAATTAATTAATTAAATCATATTTAAATAGGTGATAACTTGTGTATGTGTGTGACTTACTAGGCTCATCACTAATTGGCAATGAGACATGATATCAACTCTTAATATCATCAGAACTCTTTCTTACCATAAATGATTTCTCTAAATCATTTTATGAACCTCATAGACCATGGTTAACACCTAGCATAGCATGCCATGGCCACCCAATTAGTAATAAGATTTACCTTAAATGAACCTATAATCATATGTTACCATGCACTAGAATCTCTCTGTTACAAAATCCCAACTCAAGCCGAGTCATGGTTTATGTCAAACTCCATTTGCTATGAATATTATGTTCTCTTTTAATTCCAGTTCTTGATTAAAAGATTTTTCTCATCGAAACTCTTTTACGAATAAATCTATCTGTCTGGCCAGAACTTGAAACATCAAGAACAATTAAATGAACATAGGATTTTATCTCTATTTACTTAGACGAAAAAGATTCCATCTTGATCAACACCTACCTCCATATATAACTAGTAGGAGCCAACACATGCCCATATACCCATACATAGTACAAGTATGAAAGCAGTATCAAACTCAAACTACCTATATACAAGATAACTGTGCTATTTCAGGTCTAAAGATTATATGCACTGATATGATTTATGACAAAACATTGACAAGAGTAAACTCCATGTGCTTGTCATAAGTGTCACTGGTTCGGCCTACTTATCATTTATAAGTGCCTATCATGTTTGTTATATGGCATGAGACTCACCATTCCATCTTATTTATATCTCATATAAATAACTTGGGAACAAACATGAATACAATCTTTCTGGATAAGTCATGTCCTTATTATGAAGTATCCTCGATTGTGAACCTATTTATGATACTTTGTGCTAGAAATATTGTCACTCATATTCTTAACAACTTAAGAATAATATTTCTAACAAAATATCAATGGACCTTTTCTATTACACATAAATATATTATGTAAACGGAAAAGTGGAAATGCCTTTTATTATTAAAATATGTACAAGATACATACTAAATGATATGCTCTAGGGCATACTACTAACAATTTCCATATGACTAAATATGAATGTACCTTAGTTGGTTTACTCAACATGCTGGTTATTGCCCAAAAGAATATGCCGGGCAATAGAGGAAAAGAGGTAGCTTTGATTGCATCTTCTTCTGCTGGAAAGTCGAACAAGAAGAAGGGCAATAAGAAAAAGAAACCTCAGATTCCTATTCCTTCCAAGAAAATAGCTAAACAGAAAAGGAAGACCAAAGCTGACAAAGGCAAAGGAAAGTGTTTCCACTGCCAACAGGAAAGTGTTTCCATTGCCAACAGGAAAGTGTCTGCATTGCCAGTAAGAAAGTGTTTCCACTGGCCAGAGTATAGAAATCTAAATGAATGCAATGCCATGATGAAAATCAATTCAAAATTCAAAATATATTTGGCACTTAAGATTAGGTCATGTTGCAGAAGATAGGATTGCAAAATTGGAGAAAATGGGGATTTTATCCTCATTGGGCTATGAGTCTACTCCAACTTGTGAATCTTGCCTTCAGGGCAAAATGACTAGATCACCATTTGTTGGACAAGGGCTAAGAGCTGAAAATATTTTGGAGCTAATACATAGTGATGTATGTGGTCCATTTAAAGAAATGGCTAGAGGGGGCTTTCATTATTTTATTACCTTTACTGATGATAAATCAAGATTTGGGTATTGTATTTGATGAAATACAAACATGAATCCTTTGAAAAGTTTAAAGAATTTAAATCTGAAGTAGAAAATCAAACAGGAAAGAGTATTAAAGCTCTTCGATCAGATCGTGGCGGTGAATATTTGAGTACTGAATTCGATGAATACTTGAGAGAACATGGCATTGTTTCCCAGCTAACTCCTCCAGGAATGCCACAGCTGAATGGTGTATCTGAAAGGAAAAATCGTACCCTATTGGATATGGTACGTAGTATGATGAGCTATACTGATATGCCAATCTCCTTTTGGGGATTTGCATTAGAATCAGCTTTGAATATTCTGAATAAGATTCCATTAAAATCAGTTTCTTCCACACCTTATGAGATATGGCATGGAAGAAAACTAAGTCTTAAGCATGTTAAGATTTGGGGTTGTCCAGCTTATATCAAAAAGCTGAACACTGATAAATTGGAGACCAGATCAGAAAAAGGTCAATTTGTTGGACATCTAAAATATAGTTTTGGATATTATTTTTATTTTCCTACTTCATAAAAGGTTGTGATAAGTAGAGATGCCACATTTCTTAAATAACAGTTTGTTCAAGAAGGAGGCAAAGGAAGGCAAATAGAGTTAGAATTGGAGAATTCTGATCAACCAACAGATCAGATGGATATAGATCCATCTAGTCAACCTATACCCGTTGATGAAACATCTATAACTGTTCCTCGTAGAACAACCAGGGTATCTCACCCACCAGTGAGATATGGTTTCCTTCATGAAGAAGAATAAGAGTTGTCTACTCATGAAGAAGTAGATCATGGAGATGATCCACTTACCTATGAAGAAGCTATATCAGATATAGACTCTTCAAAATGGATTGATGCTATGAAATCCGAGATTGATTCCATGTATAAGAATCAAGTTTGGGATCTTGTTGACCCACCTAAAGGTATTGTACCTATAGGGAATAAATGGGTTTTCTAGAAGAAAATTGTTCTGATGGAAAGGTAGAGACCTATAAGGCAAGGCTAGTAGCGAAAGGATTTCGCCAAAGGCAAGGAGTCGACTATGAGGAGACTTTCTCACCTATTGCCATGCTGAAATCAATTAGGATTTTATTAGCAATAGCTGCATACTATGATTATGAGATTTGGCAGATGGAAGTCAAAACAGCTTTTCTCAATGGATACATTGAAGAAAACATTTTCATGGAATAACCTAAGGGTTTTGAATCCCAAGATGGTTCCAAGGTATGCAAGCTAAAGCAATCCATTTATGGGTTGAAACAAGCTTTGAGGAGTTGGAATATCCAATTTGATGAAGCCATTAAATCCTTTGGTTTTATAAAAAATGAGGATGAGCCATGTGTACATAAGAAGGTTAGTGACAGTGTTATCACTTTTCTTGTCTTATATGTGGATGACATACTGTTGATGGGTAATCACACAGGTATGTTGACAACCATAAAGGTATGGTTGTCAAATACATTATCCATGAAAGACTTAGGGGAGGCAACCTATATTCTTAGGATTCGCATCTATAGAGATAGAGTGAAAAGAATAATTGGTTTATCCCAAAGTCTATACTTGGAAAAGGTATTAAAGAGGTTTAACATGCTTGATTCCAAGAGAGGATTGTTACTAGTGAGACATGGTATCCACTTTTCTAAAGAGATGTCTCCAAAGACACCTGAAGAAAGAGATATGATGGCCAGGATTCCATATGCTTCGGCTATTTGAAGTTTAATGTATGCAATGTTGTGTACTAGGCCGGATATCGCATATGCTGTTAGTTTGACTAGCAGGTATCAATCCAATCCAGGTTTGGAACACTGGATAACTATCAAGAATATCCTTAAGTACTTGAAAAGAACTAATGATTTATTCTTGATTTATGGAGGTGGAGACTTACAATTGGATGGTTATACTGATTCTGACTTCCAATCAGATATCGATGATAGAAAGTCTACCTTTGGATATGTGTTCATTTGTAATGGTGGTGCAGTTAGTTGGAAGAGTTCCAAACAGAGCACGACTACAGATTCCACTATAGAGGCTGAGTATATTGCTGCATCGGATGTTGCAAAGGAAGCTGTTTGGATAAAGAAGTTCATGATAGAACTTACTGTAGTTCCTTCCATTGAGTCAGCAGTTCCACTACACTATGACAACAATGGAGCAGTCATATAGGCTAAGGAACCAAGGTCTCACCAGAAATCCAAACACATAGAAAGGCACTACCACGTTATCAGACATATAGTTGGGCAAGGCAATATATCCATGCAAAAAAATAACATCAGCTGAAAAATCCAGTTGATCCATTCACTAAGCTTTTGTCACAAGCTCAGTTAGACCGACATCTTGAGAAGATGGGTCTAATGTATTGTAATGAATGGCTCTAGTGCTAGTGGGAGATTGTTAGTAGTATGCTCTAGAGCATATCATTTAGTATGTATCTTATACATATTTTATTAATAAAAGGCATTTTCACTTTTCCATTTACATAATATATTTATGTGTAATAGAAAAGGTCCATTGATATTTTGTTAGAGATTCTATTCTTAAGTTGTTAAAAATATGAGTGATAGTATTTCCAGTACAAAGTATCAAAAATAGGTTCACAATCGAGGATACTTCATAATAAGGACATGACTTATCCAGAAAGATTGTATTCATGTTTGTTACCAAGTTATTTATATGAGATATAAATAAGATGGAATGGTGAGTCTCATGCCATATCACAAACATGATAGGCACTTATAAATGATATGTAGGCCGAACTAGTGACAGTTACGACAAGCACATGGAGTTTACTCTTGTCAATGTTTTTTCATAAATTATATCAGTGCATATAATCTTTAGACCTGAGATAGCACAGTTATCTTGTATATAGGCGGTTTGAGTTTGATACTGCTTTCATACTTGTACTATGTATGGGTATATGGGCATGTGTTAGCTCCTACTAGTTATATATGGAGGTAGGTGTTGATCAAGATGGAATCTATTCCTCTAAGTAAATAGAGATAAAATCCTATGTTCATTTAATTGTTCTTGATGTTTCAAGTTCCTAGCCAGGACAGATAGATTTATTTAGAAAAAAGTTTCTGATGAGAAAAATCTTTTTAATCAAGAACTGGAATTAAAAGAGAACATAATATTCATAGCAAATAGAGTTTGACATAAACCATGACTCTAGCTTGTGTTGGGATTTTGTAATAGAGAGATTCTAGTACATGGTAACATATGATTATAGGTTCATTTAAGATAAACCTTATTACTAATTGGGTGGCCATGGCATGCTATGCTAGGTGTTAACCATGGTCTATGAGGTGCATAAAATGATTTAGAGAAATAATTTATGGTAAGAAAGAGTTTTGATGATATTAAGAGTTGATATCATGTCTCATTGCCAGTTAGTGATGAGCCTAGTAAGTCACACACATGCACAAGTTATCACCTAATTAAATATGATTTAATTAATTAATTAAAGAGTTTAATTGATTAATTAAATAGGTTTGGTTTGCAATTAGATTGCAAAGTCCCTAGCATGACTTGAAACCAAATCTAGATTATTGGATGTATAGTATAAGTTAAATTTATATTTAAAGTGTTTAAATATGAATTTAATTAATAAGAAATTAATTAATAGAGATTAATTAATTAATTTATATTTGATGTAAATTGATTAGAAGAAGAGAAATAATTATTTTGGGTTGAGAACTCAAAATTAAGACACAAGGGCATTTTGGTCATTTCATAGTGTGACACGTGGCACTATGAGATGGTGACACATCGGATTATACGTAAGCTTGCCAAATGTTTTTAATCATGTAAGATGATTAATATTAAGATTAAATATAGGTTTGACACTTGGCACAATGTGATTGGGTCACTTAAACCTAGAGCTAATCAAAGGGTGACATGTGGCAAGGGTTTAATGTGTTAACCTAGCTATATAAGTGTTGTTATGGAAAAAGAAAAGCAACCAGTAGCCACACCTCCTTTTTCATGCCATTTTGAGGCTTTCCATCTATTCTTCTTCATCTCTCATCAATTCAAAGAGATTAGCCATCAATCTCTTGAATTAAGAACACTAGAAATTGTTTCTAGCGTCCTGTTTACATCTTTAATCTCTTAAAAGGCAGAACTTGAATTTCTAATTAATAGAAAAAGCTTTAGAAGCAATTTAAGGGCTTCCATAGGTGTTCTTGGTGTGGACAAGCTAGAGGGACAACATCTGTTGTCCTGAAGATGAATCTCAAAGGCACAGACACGCTGCAGTGTATCAAGAGGTTAGTGTAATCGTTCTTGATTTAATATAGGATTCTAAAATTAATCTGATTAATTTTAAAATCTTGAATGGCAAATACAGGTCCAAAAACATATTAAAATAGTTTTAATATATTGTTTCTCATTAAAATCAAATAGAAAAAAAATAAATCTTGCATGATGCATATGACCCTAGGTGAAATTTTTTGAATTCAATGGTATAAACTTGTATTTTTCACACTTCCGCTCCTTCACCAACTGCCCTCAAATTCAATCACACAAGCCCGTAGCATGTCCTCCATGATCTGAATTACCCTCTCAGACTAGCCATCTGTCTGTGGGTGGAATGCAGTACTGAAGTTCAATCTAGTTCCCAGGGCTCTCTGAAAACTACCCCAGAATCTAGAAGTGAACCTAGGATCTCTGTCTGATATGATGGATACTGGCACTCCATGCAGTCTCACAATCTCATCAATGTACAACCTGGCCAATCTTTCTAAACTGTAGTCCATCCAGACTGGCAGAAAATGAGCAGACTTGGTCAGTCTGTCAATAATGACCCAAACTGCATCATGACTCTTCTGTGTCCTCGGAAGTCCCATCACAAAGTCCATCGTTATTCTCTCCCATTTCCATTCTGGTACTGGTAGTGGATGTAACAACCCAGCGGGTACTTGATGCTCTACCTTTACTTGCTGACAAGTTAGACATTTAGAAACAAACTCTGCCACATCTCTTTTCATACCCATCCACCAGTAATGCTCCTTTAGCCCTCTATACATTTTTGTGCCACTAGGGAGCCTGGCATAAGGAGACTCATGTGTTTCCTTCAAAATGATCTGCCTCAATTCAACATCATTAGGAACACACAATCTACCTTGGTGTAGCAATAGACCATCATCTCTTATTGAGAATTCTGGTTTCTTGCCCTGCCTGACTTCTTGCAATAGCTTCTGATACCTTTCATCATTCTGAGCAGCCATTTTAATATGATCAATCAACACTGGTTGTACATGCCATGCAACTGCTATCTGCCCCTCATCATTAATCTCTAAGCTAGCATGCAATGATCTTAACTTATGTACCATAGACAAAGGAGTAACCCGTAGAATTGCCATAGTCTTGCGACTGAAGGCATCAGCCACAACATTAGCTTTTCCTGTCTGATAGTCCATCAGATAATCATAGTCTTTTATCAACTCTAACCATCTCCTCTGTCTCAAATTGAACTCTTTCTGGGTGCCTAAATACTTCAAACTCTTATGATCTATGTAGATGTAGCATTTCTCCCCATACAAATAATGTCTCCAGATCTTAAGAGCAAACACAATAGCTGCACGCTCCAAATCATGTGTCGGATAATTCCTCTCATGCGATTTCAGCTGGCGTGATGCATAGGCAATGACAATTCGATCTTACATTAATATACAGCCTAACCCATTGTGAGAAGCATCACTATAAACTGTATAATCTTTACCCGGTGTAGGTAAAGCTAAGACTGGAGCTTCAGTCAAATATTTCTTCAATTCATCAAAACTCTGTTGGCATTTATCTGTCCACTAAAATTTCACATCTTTTCTAAGCAGCTTGGTCAATGGAGATGCCAACATGGAGAATCCCTTTATAAATCTACGGTAGTATCCAGCTAAACCCAGAAAACTGCGAATCTCTGTGATATTTATGGGTGGCCTCCAATTAAGGATAGCTTCAATCTTACTTGGATCTACCTTAATGCCCTCTTCTGATACTACATAACACAAAAAAGATATTTCCTTCAGCCAAAATTCACACTTCGACAATTTGGCATATAGCTGTTTCTCCCTCAAAGTCTGCAGTATAATCCGCAGATGTCTATCATGCTCTTCTGCATTCCTTGAATAGACCAATATATCATCTATGAATACTACAACAAACTGGTCGAGGTATGGTCTGAAGATAGTGTTCATCAGATCCATAAAAGTAGCCAGAGCATTAGTTAACCCGGATGGCATAACCAAGAACTCATAATGGCCATAGCGGGTTCTAAAGACAGTTTTAGCAATACTATGCTCTTATACTTTCAGCTGATAATAACTTGATCTCAGGTCAATTTTGGAGAACACAGCTGCACCCCTTAACTGATCAAATAAGTCATCAATGCGGGGCAATAGATATCTATTCTTTATTGTCGCCTTATTCAACTGTCGATAGTCAATGCATAACCAGAGAGTGCCATCCTTCTTCTTTACAAATAATACTGGCGCTCCCCAAGGTGACATACTAGGGCGGATAAAGCCCTTGTCAAGCAATTCTTGCAACTGCACTTTCAACTCTTTCAATTCTGCAGGTGCCATTCTATATGGCGTTATAGAGATTGGGTCCACACCAGGTATAACATCAATCTCAAACTGCACCTCTCTTTCTGGAGATAATCCTGGTAATTCATCAAGAAACACATCCAGAAAGTCACATACAATAGGGATGTCCCTCAATGCTGGGCTCCCCACTTGGGTGTCTATCACATGTGCCAAGTATGCCTCACACCCCTTTCTGATCATTTTTCTGGCTAGTGCAGCCAAAATGATGTTTGATGGTAGTAAATGCCTCTCCCCATGTATTACCACATCACTGTACAAAGGGAGACCAAAAGTGACTGTCTTCAGTCTATAGTCAATCATGGCGTGATGCCTGGCTAACCAATCCATGCCCAAGATAATATCATAATCTCTGAAGGGCATTTTAATCAAATATGTTAGGAAAACATGTCCTTGGATCACCAAAGGATAGTTTCTATAAATTCTGTTGACCTGGACCTCTTATCCTAGTTACTAGCACTTCAAAACCCATTTGGACACATGGAACAACAAGTGAACTGACTATGCTAGCACTAACATATGAATGGTTTGAACCTGGATCAAACAACACAAATACTTCTTGATCAGAGATAGAAAATGTACCGACTACCACATCGGAAGTCTCAGCCTCTTCTCGTTGTCTCATCGTGTAAACTCTGGCTGATGCACTTCCTTGTGCTGACTGACCAACTGTGCCCTGACTGCCAGAAGCAGTGCCTCTACCTCTGCCTCTTCCTCTGCCAAATGATTGTAAACCTCTGGGAGCAGGACTCTGAATAGATCCTTTGGCAGTAGTAGGAGCTGGACCATATTTAGGAGCACTAGTGCAGTCTTTTACTAAATGGCCCTTGCCCCCACAGTTAAAATAGGCTCCAGTGGCACAATAGCATTCCCCCATATGAATCTTGCCACAAGTCTCACAGGGGCGGGCAGAATATGAACCCCTACTCAACTATTGATCAGACCTAGGGGGTCTCTGTCCAGAAAATCTGCCTCTTCCAAATCTTCCATCTCGACCCCTGCTTGGTCCACTAAATTTCTTCTTTTTTCCAGAGGTAGCACCAGAACTCTGTTCAACTGATTTTTCCCCCTTATCTTTCTCTGATTTGTCAACTTTTTTTTTTATTTTTCTTTTGTTGGGGTTGCTTCTGATTCAATTCTCTCCAGCTCAAGTGCTTGAGATATGAATTCTGAAAAATTACTGTGTCTGAATCCCACTACTTGCATTCTCAAACTGGGCTTCAAACCAGTCTCAAATCTCTTACATCTTGCCTTGTTGGTAGAAAGGAGACTCCCCGCATAGTGACTCAAGCGGGAGAACTCCCTCTCATACTCTGCCACTAATCAGTTCTCTTATTCCAAACTCAAAAATTCTAGCAATTTCTGATCAACATATGCATCTGGGATGTATTTTTGTCTGAATTCTCTGATGAAGTCATCCCAGGTCAGTACTGGTGGTTAAGTCAAGCTGTGGGGGATGGTTTTCCACCAATCATACGCATCCCCTTGCAGTAGAGACACAGAGTATTCAAACTTCAGTTCATCTTGGCAGTGCAGCTTCTTAAATACTATGTCCATTCTTTCAAGCCATTGCTCTACCTCTAAAAGGTCCACTGTATCCTTAAATTCTGTAGCCCTATACTTCAGTAATTTATCATACTGTCTAGCTGGATGCAGTGGTTGTGCCACAGGTGTCTGGGGTGGAGCTTGGCGAGCATACCCGACCATTTCTTTGAAATATTACTGACCATCTGTGCAAACTGTGCAGGAAATTGTGGCATTTGCGGGGCTGGTGCTACATATCCACTGACATTCTGTAGAGCTGGGGCTTCCCCTTGTGCCTCAGCTTCAAAAGACTGCTCAACTGAGCGATTCCCTTTTTCCATTTCAGTCTGAAGTTAGGGTATCTCCTGAACAATAACACATGGAGATTTCCCTCCGTTAGTTCATATTTATGATGTAATGCACTGTATGTAACAAATATGGACATTGAGCAGTTGTACTTAACAAAGAAAAGACACAAATTCATAAGTTAAAACATACTTCAAAAATTTTGCTCTGATACAACTAAAACATGTCACACCTTACCCCTCTATAAGGCATAACACGATCCCAAAGAATACCTAATGAACTAACGAACTTCACTTACCGATAACTCATTAAGTACCCTGTAAGGGATTTTAAAACAATTTTCTTATTTTTAATAAGTGGTGAGCATTTTCTAATAGGTATTAATCATTTATTTCAAGTTGAAAACTAGTTAAAATTTTTGGCCCATTTTATTTTTCCACAAATTTTATAAAAATTTTGACAGAGTTCCGTTTGTATTTTGAGAAAACAGTTCTTCAAATCCCTGTAAAAAGCACTTCTAATAATTTTTCTCAACAACTTCAAATTCACAATCATCTCAATCAATTTCTCAACATATTTATCCACTATCCAATGATCATCAAAATACTAGCTGTAACACCCTCACTGTAGCAATTCCACACATTCTACTGTTCCGGTGACCAGTGTCGGTTCGGACAGCTAGAACATCCGGAAAAATATTTAAACTAAAGTCAGGAACCATAATTAACTCAAATATTAATAAGAAAAATTTAGGAAAAATTTTAGAAATAAAATACAACAAAGTTAAACGAGCCGGTGCCCAAGCGATGGGTAACCAGAGGGAAGTTACGGTTCTCGCAACGAGGAGCCCTAGACCCAGGGAAAAATTCGTAAAATAATTTTTGGGACTCCAGAGAAGGGTCATTGAGGTTCCTATGGCATTAGAATGCCAAGAAAATATTTAGAAAAATTTTTCAATCGGTACAGACAATTTTGACCCGTTGAGCCAAACGGAGGGCATTTTGGTCATTTCGCCTTCAGAGACGATTTTTGGCCGACTTGTCCAGTTAAGTAAATAATTATTATGATCTAAAATATGAATAAATATTGCTAAAAATTGAATTGAAAATGAGTAGAGAAAAGAAGAAAAGAAAATGAAAGAAAATACCTAATTATGACATCATATGATGTCATTAAAAACCTATCCACCAATCACAATTTGTTAAACTCATTAAAAGAGATAAAATTGACCAAAAATTTGAAAAACCAATCTGCATCTTTAACCTTTGGGCAGCCTAAAAAACGTTGAGAGAGAGAGAGAGAAGAGGTTCCACCATTAAAGCTCCCTTAAGCTTCATTTCCCACTTCAAACCACCTTAAAACCTTGTCCTCCCTTCACTAAAAATTTCCCTTACCACTAGAGCAAGACTTGGGTAGTAATTAGAAGAAGAGAAAGTGGAAGAAAGTGAGGTGTGAACAAGCTTAGAAAATCACCAAAGAGGTTAGTGCCATAACCTTTGCTTTTACATCTTTCTAATCATGAATTTGAGCTAAGTTAAGTTAAAAATTTGACAAAACTTGAATTAATGAAGCATGGTTATATTCCATGAAGTTTTTGCAGCCTTGACATGAGTTAGGGTTAGGAGAAATCTTTGGTTTAAAGTGACATATTGCTGCCCCTCTTATAAATTATATGATTAGTATAGCAAATTAGGAGTGGGATGCATGAATTGGAGGCTTGGTCAATTAGGGTTAGGGTTTTGGAGAGAAACTTGGACCTTGCTTAGGTAATGGTGAATGAACATTTTAATGGTCAATTAGTGACCATTTGAGGTAAGTTGACCATGACTTAGAGTGAATTATAGCATTGCAAACTGGTTTGGTATGCTGCCTAGAGTAACCAGCAGGGTGGCTGTGATTCCAGCCCACTTGGACAGCCATAACTTGGGCTGTGTAGGTTCAATTGGTATTTGGCCAATTGGACATGAAACTAGACACATAATGGCACAATTTTTCTGAAGAAACCATGCCCAAAAGACCAAAGCAAGTGGACCAAAAACTGGCCCCAATCCGAATACCCTGCAACAGCACCTGCAGAAATGACCAAATGAACAGTAACTGTTCATTTGGCCATAACTCACTGTAGATATGGTCAATTGACTTGAAAGTTTTACAGCAACAAGTTAAGACATAGAAAAACAACTTTCATGAAGAAACCTACCCCAAATTATGATCAGAACCTAACCCAAATGGCAGTGGCAGTCACTATTCATGGTACTGTAGATTTGGTAAATTCTGCAGAATTGAAATCCGGCCAGCTGTGGTTTTTGGACCATATCTAGAACTACAAAACTTCAAATGGAGTGATTCAAAAAAAGAAATTCAACTAGTCAAAATAAGGAACAACTTTCATGTTTACCATTTCCTCAAATTCCCACTGCAACAGGACCCAATGGAACAGTAAAGTTGGGTCACAAAAACTGAATATTCTGCTCTCTTGGTTTTAGGTTTGTTAATGGATTTGGTGGTTAATTCCAACAAGTTTTAAATGTAAAATGTGGTACATTGGGGGTGCTAAAACCAATGTACCTATTTTCTATCCAAAAGTCAACATTTTTGTTGACCAATTAGGTGAATAGTGACACCAAAACTTAAAAATTCAAAATTTGAAATTAGAAATGCATCTAGGGGACTTTAAATTGCAATTGGCAATTAATACTAGCAAATGTAAAACTAAAAATGTGGGATCTTGGTGTAATTAGAATTAATATATCCATTAAGTATAAAAAGGTCAACATTTTGGGTTGACTAGTAAGGTGAATAGTAGTCAAAATGATTAGTAAATTAAGATGAAAACCTAGAACCAATTCTAAGCTTAAATGCTTAGAATTGTGTGACAAATGTAGACTATGCATCCTAGTCAAAATTGTTAAAAAGAAATTAAGGCCATAAATTTAAAATCCATGAAATATTCATGGATTACTTGAAACATGAAAAATAAGTCACCTAATTGATGTGAATAGATAGCTAGGGCTTATATGCCCATCACAAATGGAATTCATAAAATATTAGTAACTCAACTTGAAATATAAAATTTGTAATTACATAAGTAGATTCTTGAATGTATAAATGAGAAAGGAAAAAAAAAATGTTTTGAATACAATGGTACATGTGAACCATTGTTTAGAATTGTGATTAATATGAATAACATAATGAATGAATAAATGAACCATATTAATGTATGAATGAGACATTAGTTCTCATTATTGTAGAAAGGAGAAGCATTTTGAGTACAATGGTATAAAAAGGATAATTGATGTGAATTGTGATCATATAAATGATCAAATGAATGTATGAATTATAATTGAAATTTATAATGAAATAATGAAGTCATAAAACACAATATATTAATATTTAATGATATTATGTGCCCTTGTATTGCCTAGACATATGTGTCAGATTGGATAGTTTGGCATGCAAATAGGGTATTGTTTTAGCAGTACTGCGAAAGGCTTTATGCTTGTATTCATGGCTTTATGCCCGTATTCATGGCTTTATGCCCGCATTCATGGCATCATGCCAACATTTATGGCTTCTACGCCCGATTATGTGTTATCATGGCTTTCTAGCCATACTGACTGCATACGTGGTTGACGTTCTGTGTCCCATGGTATGACGGCCCGAGGCACCAAGGTGTCCAGTGCCAACGACCCGTTATCCAGTTTAATCAGCCTGTCATAGGTTACTTGGACAGTGAAATTTATTTAGATAAGTTAAGAATATTAGCAATTTAAAATATTATAAATTAAATAAAATAAATGAGTAAGATGACCTAAAATAAATTAAAATAGTTATTTATTAGAAAGAATCGAAATGAACTGGACAGATATTAAAATTTACTTATTATGAGATAATCTAAGACAACCTAGCAAGTATTGGGAAAATGCTAAAAGATTAGCAAAGAAAATTATAAAATAAATAAATATTGCAAATGAGACTTATATAATAATATAAGCATAAATTTATTATTTTCAGATCATTTTTTTTTTTGTACATTATTACTGTACATTGGCGAAATAAACGCTTCCAAAGAAGACTAAATTAGGATAAAACATATTAAATTTTAGAAACTGCATGTGAAGTATAAATAGATCTTAATTATTTGAATGATGTTTTATTTCTATCTTTATTTGTATATTATTTCCTTGTTATATTATTGCACCATTAAGCAGCAATGCTTAGCGCAATGGAATTGTTTCCTTCGAGTAGGTACTGAAGCTAGAACCCAATGGATGTCTGAAATGGGAATTTTGAGAGTTCAGATCTGCAGAGTGTCAAAGGTTGTCACCTCCTCAGCAATGCATGTAGATAGGGCTCACATTAAGCATATCATGTATTTTGTGTATGTTAATTATTTCTTATATTGTAATATAAATTAGCAAATTGTAATTAATTTGTATATCATGTAAATTATGAAATTTTGTAATTATTTTGTAAATTATGTAAATTAAGGAAATTTGAAAATTTTGCTTATGTAAATTGAGAATGTTTACATCTGAATTGAGTATGAATGGAAATGTATGGAAATGATTATGAAATTGAAATGTATGGATGAGATTTGAAATATGAGAAAATTATGAAAATAATTGATGAGATTTTATTTGTAAAATATTATTGAAACTTTTTAACAGGTAAATAGTAAAATACGTCAACTGGTAAAAAAATAGGGGAAACTCCGCTGGTTTCTCCGTCAAAAAATTTATTAATATTAAAATATATCGAGATCAAAATATAAAAGGAATAAAGTAAGATAAGATAGGGTGCTCCGGCACCGAATGTAGCACACTTTGCTCGGCTACACTATAGTCAGGTGAGGGGTGTTACATTTATTGGTATCAGAGCACGGTTTAGGCTTTCCTAGCCATAGATAGATAGAATGAGATAGTGTGCATGACATGCATTGCATTCACATGAGTCAAGGTGACACTAAAGCAGATCTATTTTCTTGGTTATTTTAGGTTAAGGTATGGACTCAGAATCGCAGAGGGCAGTAGAAAAAGAAGTATTAGGCCGTATCCCGACTGGGAGTGATATTGGAAATCAGGGAGATCCTGCTCCACCAGTGCAAGAGGTGCCTGTACAACCCCAACAGGCCTTATTTGAGCAGATGACTGAATTCTTCGGGCAGATGACTGGGGTTATTCCACCACCGCTTCAGCGGAAATCACCTCTAGGAAAAATTAGGAAATATGGAGCTGTAAATTTCAATGGTAGAAAGGAAGACGATTCTATAGCAGCTGAGTATTGGTTAGAAAGGACTAAAAGAGTCTTGCAGCAGCTCTATTGCACACCAGAACAGAGTTTGGAGTGTGCTGTTTCATTGTTATAAGAAGCTGCATATCGGTGGTGGGATGTTGTAACCAAGGTAGTGCCACCAGCCGACGTAACTTGGGAATTCTTTCTGATAGAGTTTAGAAAGAAATATATTAGCTGTGTTCATGAAGAGGAACAGAAGAGGAGTGGTGATCAGCAAAAGACGAAATTTGGACAGTCTAGTAATAAGAGACCGAGAGAACAGTTAAGCCAGACATCTGATCAAAGTAGGAGATCCAAACCCAGCCTATACCTAGAAGAGATCAACCAGAAACACTAGTAGTGAGTGCGCTAGGACAAGCAAAAAAATGTGGCCATTGGAACAAGTGGCATAAAGGTGAATGTAGGGGATTGACTGGAGCCTGTTATAGATGTGGGGCCATAGACCATCGTCTGAAAGATTGTCCTAAGAGGAATTTACCACGGACCCAAACAGAGGTCGTGGAAGGACCAAGTACAACAGTAATGCCACCCAAGTCAGAGAGGAGCAAGAAGCCCCAAATGTAAATTTGAGGTAAAGTATCCTTCCCTTATGATATGCCAAAGTGTATAATAATAGATTCAAAAAAAATTAAATAGTACCATATATATAAAAGAAGTAGACAGAGGGAGCAATAGAAAGGTAAAGAAATTATCTCAGATACCTATACTCGGTAAATTTCGAGGACGAAATTTAAATTAGAGGGAAAGAATTGTAACACCCTCACTGTAGCAATTCCACACATTCTACTGTTCCGGTCACCAGTGTCGGTTCGGAGAGCTAGAACGTCCGGAAAAATATTTAAACTAAAGTCAGGAACCATAATTAACTCAAATATTAATAAGAAAAATTTAGAAAAAATTTTATAAATAAAATACAACCAAGTTAAATGAGCCGGTGCCCAGGCGATGGGTAACCAGAGGGAAGTTGCAGTTCTCACAACGAGGAGCCCTAGACCCAGGGAAAAATTCGTAAAATAATTTTTGGGACTCCAGAGAAGGGTCATTGAGGTTCCTATGGCATTAGAATGCCAAGAAAATATTTAGAAAAATTTTTCAATCGGTACAGACAATTTTGACCCGTTGAGCCAAACGGAGGGCATTTTGGTCATTTCGCCTTCAGAGACTATTTTTGGCCGACTTGTCTAGTTAAGTAAATAATTATTATGATCTAAAATATGAATAAATATTGCTAAAAATTGAATTGAAAATTAGTAGAGAAAAGAAGAAAAGAAAATGAAAGAAAATACTTAATTATGACATCATATGATGTCATTAAAAACCTATCCACCAATCACAATTTGTTAAACTCATTAAAAGAGATAAAATTGACCAAAAACTTGAAAAACCAATCTGCATCTTCAACCTTTGGGCAGCCTAAAAAACGTTGAGAGAGAGAGAGAGAAGAGGTTCCACCATTAAAGCTCCCTTAAGCTTCATTTCCCACTTCAAACCACCTCAAAACCTTGTCCTCCCTTCACTAAAAATTTCCCTTACCACTAGAGCAAGACTTGGGCAGCAATTAGAAGAAGAGAAAGTGGAAGAAAGTGAGGTGTGAACAAGCTTAGAAAATCACCAAAGAGGTTAGTGCCATAACCTTTGCTTTTACATCTTTCTAATCATGAATTTGAGCTAAGTTAAGTTAAAAATTTGACAAAAATTGAATTAATGAAGCATGGTTATATTCCATGAAGTTTTGGCAGCCTTGACATGAGTTAGGGTTAGGAGAAATATTTGGTTTAAAGTGACATATTGCTGCCCCTCTTATAAATTATATGATTAGTATAGCAAATTAGGAGTGGGATGCATAATTGGAGGCTTGGTCAATTAGGGTTAGGGTTTTGGAGAGAAACTTAGACCTTGCTTAGGTAATGGTGAATGAACATTTTAATGGTCAATTAGTGACCATTTGAGGTAAGTTGACCATGACTTAGAGTGAATTATAGCATTGCAAACTGGTTTGGTATGCTGCCTAGAGTAACCAGCAGGGTGGCTGTGATTCCAGCCCACTTGGACATCCATAACTTTGGCTGTGTAGGATCAATTGGTATTTGTCCAATTGGACATGAAACTAGACACACAATGGCACAATTTTTCTGAAGAAACTATGCCCAAAAGACCAAAGCAAGTGGACCAAAAACTAGCCCCAATCCGGATACCTGCTGACACTGCGAAATGACCAAATGAGCGATGGCTGTTCATTTGGCCATAACTCACTGTAGATATGGTCAATTGACCTGAAATTTTTACAACAACAAGTTAAGACATAGAAAAACAACCTTTATGAAGAAACCTACCCCAAATTATGACCAGAACCTAACCCAAATGGCAGTGGCAGTCACTGTTTATGGTACTGTAGATTTGGTAAATTCTGCAGAATTGAAATCCGACCAGCTATGGTTTTTGGACCATATCTGGAGCTACAAAACTCCAAATGGAGTGATTCAAAAAAAGAAATTCAACTAAACAAATACCATTTCCTCAAATTCCCACTGCAACAGGACCCAATGGAACAGTATAGTTGGGTCACAAAAACTGAAAATTCTGCTCTCTTGGTTTTAGGTTTGGAAATGGATTTGGTGGTTAATTCCAACAAGTTTTAAATGTAAAATGTGGTACATTGGGGGTGCTAAAACCAATTTACCTATTTTCTATCCAAAAGTCAACATTTTTGTTGACCAATTAGGTGAATAGTGACACCAAAACTTAAAAATTCAAAATTTGAAATTAGAAATGCATCTAGGGGACTTTAAATTGCAATTGGCAATTAATACTAGCAAATGTAAAACTAAAAATGTGGGATCTTGGTGTAATTAGAATTAATATATCCATTAAGTATAAAAAGGTCAACATTTTGGGTTAACTAGTAAGGTGAATAGTAATCAAAATGATTAGTAAATTAAGATGAAAACCTAGAACCAATTCTAAGCTTAAATGCTTAGAATTGTATGACAAATGTAGACTGTGCAACCTAGTCAAAATTGTTAAAAAGAAATTAAGGCCATAAATTTAAAATCCATGAAATATTCATGGATTACTTCAAACATGAAAAATAAGTCACCTAATTGATGTGAATAAATAGCTAGGGCTTATATGCCCATCACAAATGGAATTCATAAAATATTAGTAACTCTACTTGAAATATAAAATTTGTAATTACTTAAGTAGATTCTTAAATGTATAAATGAGAAAGGAAAAAAAAATGTTTTGAATACAATGGTACATGTGAACCATTGTTTAGAATTGTGATTAATATGAATAACATAATGAATGAATAAATGAACCATATTAATGTATGAATGAGACATTAGTTTTCATTATTGTAGAAAGGAGAAGTATTTTGAGTACAATGGTATAAAAAGGATAATTGATGTGAATTGTGATCATATAAATGATCAAATGAATGTATGAATTATAATTGAAATTTATAATGAAATAATGAAGTCATAAAACACAATATATTAATATTTAATGATATTATGTGCCCTTGTATTGCCTAGACATGTGTGTCAGATTGGATAGTTTGGCATGCCAATAGGGTATTGTTTTAGCAGTACTGCGAAAGGCTTTATGCCTGTGTTCATGGCTTTATGCCCGTATTCATGGCTTTATGCCCGCATTCATGGCATTATGCCAACATTTATGGCTTCTACGCCCGATTATGTGTTATCATGGCTTTCTAGCCATACTGACTGCATACGTGGTTGACGTTCTGTGTCCCATGGTATGACGGCCCGAGGCACCAAGGTGTCCAGTGCCAACGACCCGTTATCCAGTTTAGTCAGCCTGTCATAGGTTACTTGGACAGTGAAATTTATTGAGATAAGTTAAGAATATTAGCAATTTAAAATATTAGAAATTAAATAAAATAAATGAGTAAGATGAACTAAAATAAATTAGAATAGTTATTTATTAGAAAGAATCGAAATGAACTGGATAGATATTAAAATTTACTTATTATGAGATAATCTGAGACAACCTAGCAAGTATTGGGAAAATGCTAAAAGATTAGCAAAGAAAATTATAAAATAAATAAATATTGCAAATGAGACTTATATAATAATATAAGCATAAATTTATTATTTTCAGATCATTTTTTTTTCTTGTACATTATTACTGTACATTGGCGAAATAAACGCTTCCAAAGAAGACTAAATTAGGATAAAACATATTAAATTTTAGAAACCGCATGTGAAGTATAAATAGATCTTAATTATTTGAATGATGTTTTATTTCTATCTTTATTTGTATATTATTTCCTTGTTATATTATTGCACCACTAAGCAGCAATGCTTAGCGCGATGGAATTGTTTCCTTCGCGCAGGTACTGAAGCTAGAACCCAATGGATGTCTGAAATGGGAATTTTGAGAGTTCAGATCTGCAGAGTGTCGAAGGTTGTCACCTCCTCAGCAATGCATGTAGATAGGGCTCACATTAAGCATATCATGTATTTTGTGTATGTTAATTATTTCTTATATTGTAATATAAATTAGCAAATTGTAATTAATTTGTATATCATGTAAATTATGAAATTTTGTAATTATTTTGTAAATTATGTAAATTAAGGAAATTTGAAAATTTTGCTTATGTAAATTGAGAATGTTTACATATGAATTGAGTATGAATGGAAATGTATGGAAATGATTATGAAATTGAAATGTATGGATGAGATTTGAAATATGAGAAAATTATGAAAATAATTGATGAGATTTTATTTGTAAAATATTATTGAAACTTTCAAACAGGTAAATAGTAAAATACGTCAACTGGTAAAAAAATAGGGGAAACTCCGCTGGTTTCTCCGTCGAAAAATTTATTAATATTAAAATATATCGAGATCAAAATATGAAAGGAATAAAGTAAGATAAGATAGGGTGCTCCGGCACCGAATGTAGCACACTTTGCTCGGCTACACTGTAGTCGGGTGAGGGGTGTTACACTAGCAATCCAATTCATTGAAATTAAATAAAATAGTTCCATTTATAGTTCATTAAAAATAAAACAATTTATATACATCATTACAAAATTTACATTAAGAGAAATTCAAACTAAAATTTATTACAACTTTATACAAATTTTATACAAGTTGCTCAGACCAATTTTTACATGTCCATACATTTATGTGCAGTACATACATCAAAAGAAATATTTACAGCCAGGGTATAAATTATACCCGATAACTTCAAGCTGATAGATCCTCAATCCTCGTCGACTCATTGCTCCTCTAGTCTCTAAATCTGATGTGAAATAATGCTATCGAGTACTGGGACTCAGTGGTGCACAACATACTAAAATAATCTTTATGCAGAATTAAAATCACATTTACTTAAAAATTAAACTGAATATGAGAGTTAAACACAAAACATGAATTATGAGATTTTATTCCAAACAATTTCAATTCGAAGAATCAGAACACATTTAATAAAACCCACAGTTATATCATGCCATTCGAAACAAATATAATCTCAATAGCCAGAGGCTAAGGAGAAATCACATCTCAAGGCTAGCTAGCTCAAATATATGGATATCCATTCAAATTCCTCTTCTACTGGCACACACCTCAGCACTTCATCCAGAGAAAGAATCAAAATTTGAAACTGATTACCCCCACTAGTCATGCTAGTGAGGTGTTCAAATATATGGTCATGACACTGTGGTTTCAAAACTTATCTTAACAATTTGCTAAACATTGCCATTTCAAACATACACAATAACTTTCAACAATTTCAACCAAAGCATCATAAATAATGTCACAATTCACTATTTCAAATTATTCAAAACAATATGCAGAAAATAATTTACAGAAATTATGCACAAACCTCAAGCGAGTCGCCTCTTGGCCTTGACTCGATTCTTTGGGTTCTTTCTCGGTGTTCTTTTCAACTGAAACACACAATTTCATAGTGTTTCAGTACCATAACTTAACATAAATCCAAAAATAAATTTAACTTCACTTTTACCTAGCTCTAATGTGCTAAATTCGACGTTCTTTAAATTTTGTATTTCAGGGTTACTATTCACTACACTATTTAAGTCAAATTGTTGACTTTCTAAGGCTTAATAGGTATGGGAATTCCAACTTCACCCACTACATTTTAGTCACCAAACTTATTGGTTTTGGTCATTTTCTTAAAACTCAAGTCTTTTAGGTGAAATTGCCAATTTTCAGTTTTGGTGTCTAAGGTTGCACTGTTCCATTGGTCATTTTACTGTTGGAATTTGGCAAAACTTTATTCATAGAAAATGTTCCTTATTGTCTTAAGTTTATTCTCATTTTTTAATCACTCCAATTGGAGTTTTGTAGCTCAAGTTATAGCCATTTCAACCATGGCTGCCGGATTGAACTTAACCCAGATTTTCTGGGCAATTTTTGTTCTAGCAGTTTTAGGTCACCAATTTTGGGTGGCCAAATGACTTGGTTAATGGCATAATTTTGGTTTATATTCTTCATGAAAGTTTTAGGCCTATATCTCATCTAACCACTGATAAAATTTCAGGTCATTTAGACCTTCCTAGCTCATGTTATGGCCAAATGAATAAACATTGTTCATTTGGTCAGTTTGTACAGGGCAGACTGAGATTTTCCAAGTTTGGTCAATTTGTTCACTAGGTTTTGGTCACTTTTTGGGCATGCTTCCTAAATTAAAATTGTGTCATTTAGTGTCTATTTTCATTCCCAACTTGTCTCATACCAATTGGACTTGTAAATTTTCATTTTTGGTACCTCAAAGGGAACTTGGTCATATTGCCAGCAGCATGACCACACTCAATCCGAATTTGATCTCAAGTCCAACACTTCCAACACACTTAATTTGGTCACCATTGACCATTTCCCACTTCAAACTAGGCCAAAGACATCATTTACAAGTTTCTCACATTTTTGTCTCTAAACCCTAATGTCCAAAACCCTAATTCACACTAATTGTTGCATTTAACCAATTCAATACTTTTAACTATAATCACTCAACTAATTGAGGTTCATATACTCGTTCAAATCCATCAAACCATGCAAATCACACTCCCCATCATGCTGGCTGAAATTTCAGTTTGGTCCTCCACACATGTTTTTATTTCATTTCATTAGTTTCTAAGTTCATTTAAGTAACTAAACATGCACTTAAAACAGAAAATTGAAAGTTAGAATACCAACCTTTGTGTAGCAATTTCTAACTCCCCTTTTCTCCAAATTTTCTTTCTATTTCTTGCTCCTACTTTCTTCTATACTTCTTGTCTAGGTTTCTTAAGAAGCTTTCTAGGGTTTAGGGTTAATTTTAGTGAAAGAACATTAAGTTATTCAAGGTTGAATAACTCTTTAATGGTGGAAATTCATGGAGGAAGGAGAGAGAGGGATTTCAGCTAGGAAGAAGAAGAAGAAAGAAAAATAATTTTTTTTTCTTTATTTTGGATATTTATCCCTTAATTGACTTAGTCAATTTATTAAGTAAATAAAAATTATTTATGACCTCATAGGTGATGTCACCATGATGATGTCACTACCTTTTTAACTTTTTTTTTTCTTTTTTTTTTCTATGTATTTTTCTATTAGTTCTTTAATTTGATTCTCGATTCCAAAATTTTCTTTTCTCCGATTTTATTTGACAGTTAGTTTAGGAGTCAGCTCTCGGGGTCAATTGACCAAATTGCCCCTCGCCGGTTTAACCCGGTTTGCAAATAATTCAATATTTCTTTCGGCTCCCTGACCTAATTATTTGACTGGCTTAACAATTCTTTTTTGTGATTTTCTCTTTTCCACTGTGTTCATAATGGTCCTAAGGACCGCAGCGTCACATTTTACGGTTCAAAATTTGAGTTTAAATCGACTTTGCAGTCGTTCCCGAGAAGGTCACTCATCGCTGTGACTCTCGGCTCGTTTAACTTCTTGTGTTCTGTTTTTCTTATTTATATTTAACTAATTGGCAATTACTAATTATTTGTGTTTATAGCTTCTCTAGCCGTCTTAAGTATGTTTCTAATCCCCTTAATTATCCGGACTGACGCCGGTCACCGGAACAGTGAAATATACCAGGCTATGCAAATAGGGGTGTTATAATGCCCCTGTGTCTTAATTTTGAGTTCTCAACCCAAAATAATTATTTCTCTTCTTCTAATGAATTTATATCAAATATAAATCAATTAATTAATCTCTATTAATTAATTTCTCATTAATTAAATTCATATTTAAACACTTTAAATATAAATTTAACTTATACTATACATCCAATAATCTAGATTTGGCTTCAAGTCATGCTAGGGACTTTGCAATCTAATTGCAAACCAAACCTATTTAATTAATCAATTAAAATCTTTAATTAATTAATTAAATCATATTTAATTAGGTGATAACTTGTGTATGTGTGTGACTTACTAGGCTCATCACTAATTGGCAATGAGATATGATATCAACTCTTAATATCATCAGAACTCTTTCTTACCATAAGTGATTTCTCTAAATCATTTTATGCACCTCATAGACCATGGTTAACACCAAGCATAGCATGCCATGGCCACCTAATTAGTAATAAGGTTTACCTTAAATGAACCTATAATCATATGTTACCATGCACTGGAATCTCTCTGTTACAAAATCCTAACTCAAGCTGGAGTCATGGTTTATGTCAAACTCCATTTGCTATGAATATTATGTTCTCTTTTAATTCCAGTTCTTGATTAAAAAGATTTTCTCATCAGAAAATCTTTTTTGATTAAATCTATCTGTCCTGGCCAGGAACTTGAAACATCAAGAATAATTAAATGAACATAGGATTTTATCTCTATTTACTTAGAGGAACAGATTCCATCTTGATCAACACCTACCTCCATATATAACTAGTAGGAGCCAACACATGCCCATATACCCATACACAGTACAAGTATGAAAGCAGTATCAAACTCAAACTACCTATATACAAGATAACTGTGTCTAAAGATTATATACACTGATACGATTTATAACAAAACATTGACAAGAGTAAACTCCATGTGCTTGTCATAAGTGTCACTGGTTCGGCCTACTTATCATTTATAAGTGCCTATCATGTTTGTTATATGGCATGAGACTCACCATTCCATCTTATTTATACCTCATATAAATAACTTGGGAACAAACATGAATACAATCTTTCTAGATAAGTCATGTCCTTATTATGAAGTATCCTCGATTGTGAACCTATTTATGATACTTTGTACTAGAAATACTGTCACTCATATTCTTAACAACTTAAGAATAGAATTTCTAACAAAATATCAATGGACCTTTTCTATTACATATAAATATCTTATGTAAATGGAAAAGTGGAAATGCCTTTTATTAACAAAAATATGTACAAGATACATACTAAATGATATGCTCTAGGGCATACTACTAACAATAATTAGGAGTGTTTATGTGTATATATTATTGGGTTTGGACTTTGTGAATTATGATTGCATTTGGTGTATTGTGAAGTTGTTATATTCTGTCCAAGTTGACCTATAATGTAAAGTAATGAATGGTTATGGTTAGTACCAAATGCAGAATGGTTTGGGGAAGTGAAGATATAGTTGGTGAATGTGTGTTTGATTTGGTGTTTGAGAGGCATGTAGAGGGCAGTGTGCAAATGAGCCTAG
The DNA here is from genome assembly GCF_030052815.1 of Hevea brasiliensis. Taxonomy (NCBI): domain Eukaryota; kingdom Viridiplantae; phylum Streptophyta; class Magnoliopsida; order Malpighiales; family Euphorbiaceae; genus Hevea; species Hevea brasiliensis. The sequence continues at coordinate 83,602,472 of NC_079497.1, read as the reverse complement.
AACCCTAAGCCTATAACCCTAATTAATTTCTCATTGGAGGTGAAACTAGGCACAAAATATGCCAACTTTCATGAAGAAAGCCTTCCTAAATTCTGTCCAAAAAGTGACATGAGAATTGACCAAATCCAGATTAGTGACTTTGCAAACCTGAAAATTGACCATTTGGACCGTAGTCAGTGTTTTGGCCATAACTCACTCAAAACAGGTCCAATTGACTTAAAATTTATACCATGGATAGCTTAGACATAGAGCTACAACTCTTATGAAGATACCAAAACCCATAAATGACCATAAGCAAGTCAAAATGCTTGAAAAAATTTGGGTATAAAAACTGATAGAACCGAAAATTACCTAAAAATGACCTAAGTTTGCCATTTTAGTGCAATCTGACCAGCAATAGTAAAATGACCATAACTTGGTCTAGTAAACTCCAAATGACCTAAAATTTGTGGGAAAAGTTCACTGTGACATAGACCTACAAGTTTGTAAGTCGGATCAGAAACCGAAAGCTGAGGGAACTAGGTCATCCGGCTAGGTCAAAATAACATACTGAAATTTGATAAATTGTAATAAAATGCAATACACTTGAAAATAAATTTGGTAACATATATCAATACTAAAGGACGATAAAATGTGACATATTGGTAACATTAAAATTTATTCCCCTAGAGTGCATTAAGGGTCAATATTATAGGTTGACTAAGGAAAGTAATAGTATTAAATAAATTAATTATTGAATCTTATTATTAGAGACAGTTTAAATGAGTACTGAAACACTTTAAATTGTGTGTTTCAGTTAGCAAAGACTCAGGGAAGGGGAAGGAAACACTGAGTCAGGGCCAAGAGGTTACTCTTTAGAGGTTTTTGCACAACAGTTATTTCTTTTGAATTTTCAATTGAAATAAATTATGACAATTTGTATGTTATTGCTTAAATTGTGGAAAAATTGTTCGAATGGATTTTGATGGATACTTATTGCTTGCAAAATATTGGAAATGGTTTGAAACCATAGCTATCATGTATATTTGATTGAATTCCTCGCTAGCTTGTCTAGTGGGATGAATTGGCTTTGAATTCCCTCTCTGACTGAAGTGTTAAGGTGTGTGTCAATTGAGGACGAATAGGATGAGTACTCATATAATTGCTAGCTAGCTATGTTATTCCTCACTAGTCATTGGCTTTTGGGATGAATTGGACTTTAGGAATATGATTAAGCTGTGTGTGTGATTTATTAATATTTATTGTGATATTGTGAAATGGAGTTTAATTCTTTATAACATTCACCGTCTTTTGAATTCAACTATGATTTTAAGTATCCACAGGTTATATGATTAATGGTTTATGGTTTTAAATTGTATTTTCTTAATGTTGTGCACCACTGAGACATTGGCTCAGCGATAGCTTTTTCATTCTTTGTCGCAGTAGGCAGACAGACAGTGAGGAAGCGTGAGTAGGCTGCTTGTGCTACATTTTGATATTTCGCCGGGTATATTGGGTATACCATAATTTTGTAGTTTTTGTTGTAATGTATGTGCTCTATTTGTATATATTCTACTGGTCTTGAGCAGTTGTAAACTAAAATTGTAAATTATTTTGGCCTGTAAAAATATTGTGATATATTTCTCTTATCTCAGTTTTTGGAAACACTGAAAAATTGATGCTGAATTGAGTTGAGAAATTTATTGTGTTGAACTATTATTGGAGTTTGGAATTGAAGAAATATATTGGAAGTGTTTTTTGCAGGTTTTTGGAGAACTGTTTTATTCAAAATACAGATGGCACTCTGCCAAAATTTTTATAGAAATTATTGATACATCAGATTTGTTATTTGGTTTCACTTTAGTTAAAAATATTTTAACACCTGTCAAAAGTGCTCACCACTGTAAAAAGAAATAATAAAAGGTTTAAAATCCCTTGTAGTGTATTTAATGGGTTATCAGTAGAGGAAGTTTGATAATTCATTAGGTATACTACGGGATCATGTTATGCCTTACAGAGGGGTAGGGTGTGACAAAAAATCCTACCAAATGCACTACTGGTCGAGGTACCACAAAATGCAAAATGCAGATCCAAATCTAATTGCCAGTCTACGGTTTACTGGACTCGTGCTTCGTATCTCCAGTACCTACGCATGGCAAAAGCAACGCGCTAAGCAATACTGCTTAGTGGTGCCAATAATAAAGGAGAAATAAACTAAAATAAGATAAAATAATTGCTTAAGCAGTTCTAATGCTAATGTCTTTTACAGAATGATATTTCAGTAATTTTTACTAAAGTTATTAATTTAATGCTTTTTATGTCTTTATTTGGTAATATTTTATTTAGACTTCATTTAGTTGTACTAAATTTAATCACACTTAATTTAATTGTCTAAGTAACCTATACAACTGACCAAACTGGATTAACGGGTAAACTAGCACTGGGTACCAAGTACCTCGGACTGTCACACCATCGGTCACAAAGTTTCTCCCAGTGTGCAAACAGAATGGCTAATAAGACATATAAGCAATCAGGCATAAAGCCTAGCCTAACAACATAATCAGTATAGTCATAGGCTGTCATATCACAGAATGGCATAATAGGCCATAAAACACAGAATGGCGTGAAGCCATACGCAGTACTGCTATTAAAACCCTATTGACATGCCAACCTATCCAAACTAGTCATACTAGGCAATACTATGGCATTTTACAAGATTTAATGTTTAATTCTTTGTATTTAATTTTCATTGGTTCTTATTCATTTCACTGGTCAACCCAAAATGTTGACTTTTCATACACAATAGATAGGTCAGTTCTATTAGCACCAACTTGTCACAACTTGCATTCTAAAATTGTTGGCATTTGTTGCCAATACTATTTCAAAGCTTATTGTATGTTATTTAAATTTTTTAGATTTCATGCTTTAAGTTTACTGTTTAATTGGTCATTACTACAGTAAAAATTTGATAAAATTCTCCTAATAAAAGTTGTTCCTTTATGTGTCTTCTTTAATTCCCTTTTTGAATCACTCTATTTGGAGTTTTCTAGCTCAAGTTATTCTAATTTTAGCAAGGTTGGCCAGATTGGTATCTACCCAGAATTTTTAGGCAGAATCCCATTCTGGCAGTTTTGGTGTCCTGAATTTGGTGGGCAATTTCATTAAGTTCTGGTCAGAATTTGGAGTTGTGTTCTTCATGAAAGTTGTCCTAAATTGTCTAATCTTTCCATTGATATGGTCAATTTGACTTTTCTGCACTGAGTTATGACTAAATGAACAAACACTATTCATTTAGTCATTTTGCCCAAGGCAGAATGTGTGTTACCCAGATTATGTCAATGTTTAGAGCTACTTAGTTTGGCTTTCTAGGATAGGTTTCTTTATTAAAGTTGTTTCATTTTGTGTCTAGTTTAACCTCCAATTAGCCTTGCATCAATTGGAGTTACATAACGTGAGTTATAACCACAAGAGCACACTGGACATAAAGGGTCCAGAATGCACTCATGAGGCAGCCTAATCTTTACCTTAATTAATGTCACAAATCACTCCAAACTTGGTTCAGACTACACCAAATGGTCACTAATTGACATTACAATATCAATTTGTGCTCAATTGCATCATCCCCCAAATATTAGTTCAAAACCCTAACCCTAATTTATCAAAGTCTCCAATTCATGCATTTCAACCCCAATTATTATGCTAATTATAGAATTCATGTTAAGGGTAGCTTATACACTCATTTAAATCAAAGAAAATCATCACAACCCTAAGATGACCATGGCTGCTGAAAATGTAGAGTGGGCATATCAATGGATTTCATATCAATTCCTTATAATTTTCAACTTAATTCAACTTCCTAGACATGAATTTAAAGAAAGATGAAGATATTGGACACTAACCTTGTTAGTGCTCCAACTTGAGCTTATTAATCTTCAAAATTTTTCCTTCTAATGGCTACCCCAAGCTTGATTTAGTTGCAAGGGTAAATTTTAGTGAAGATAGGAAGGGGTTTTATGGTAATTTAAGTTGGGAATTTAAGCTTGATCAAGAGCTTTAATAGAGGTTTCTCTCTCTCTCTCTCTCTCTCTCTCTCTCTCTCTCTTTGGTTCAGCACCTATGAGGAAGAAGGCTGCTGATTGTTTTATTTTTATCTCATTTTTATTTCTTTTTTTTTATCCCTTTAATTAATTAGTTAAATGGTGATTGGGTGGAGCACATTTTAATTGCATCATAGTGATGTCATAAGTTCCATTTAATTCATTTTCTTTTCTTTTCTTTTCTATTCATTTTTAATTAATTTTTAGCAATATTTATTCATATTTTATGTCATATATTTTATTTACTTAATTGGACAAGTTGGCTAAAAATCATCTCTGAATGTAAAATGACCAAAATGCCCTTCGTTTAGCTTGTTAAACTAAAATTGTCTGTATTGATCTAAAAATTTCTCTGAGCATTTTCTTGGCATTCTAATACAATCGAAATCTCAATGACTCTTCTCTGTAGTACCAAAAATTATTTTACAAAATTTTCCTCGGGTTTAGGGCTACTAGCTGTAAAGACAGTAACTTCCCGTTAGGTCCCCATCGCTAGGGCACCGGCTCATTTAACTTGGTTGTATTTTATTTTTATAATTTTTTCTTAATTTTCCTTACACTTATTTGAATTATTTATGACTCTTCACTCTAGTCTAAATATAATTCCAGACATTCTAGCTGTCCGGACAGACTTTAGTCACCGAAATAGTAGAAAGTACGGTCAGGCTAAAGTGAGGGTGTTACAGGTTTAATTGAATTAATTTGTTAATTCACAATCTTAAATGGAAAATGAAGATCCTAATACATATTAAAAGTATTTTAATATGCAATTGAGCATTGAAATTAATTAGGCACATAAGAGATGTGGCATGATGCATGAAATCTTAGAAGAAAAATTTTTGAAATTCAATGCTCCAATGCACCAATTACCATGCTTCTACTCCTTCAATGTGATCTCCATAACCCTAACTTAATGTGATTTTGGGAAAATGTTTCCTAATAGTAGTTAGGCTATTCTTGCAATAGAAACATGATTTAGTATGGCTAAATGATGTATGTTTCAATGGCTAAAATTTATTGCATTATGCATGAAATCCTGGCTCAAGAAAAATTTGAAATTTCACATATCTTACACCTCTTGATGAATTGGTCATATAATTGGTGCAATTCTCTTTCAAAAGAATATACATTACCTCTCTTTACCTTTCCATTAATTCACCCATTTCCAAACATGATTTATTTTTTTCAATTGTAACCCTCTTCATCGTTCTCCCTTCTTACCTTTTCTTACCATTCCATTGCATACTTTTTTCTCACCCTATCCAAACATGCCCTAATTCCCTCTTTTTATCCTTTCTTACATTTCATTACTTACCCTTTTCTTACTCCATCTAAACATACCCTAGTCACCATCTTGTATTAGGGGTGGCAATTCAGGTTGGTAGGTCAGGTTCATGTCATGTCAGCACATGACATGAATACGATTAGGGTCAATGCAAACACGAAATGCTTAATGAATCATGTCAAAAATCCAAATAGGAACACGAGCCTTCTATTATATGGGTTACATGACACAGTACAAATAATATTAAATTATATTAAGTGTATTCAATACGACATGATCCATTAAATATGGTTTGGCATGACTTAACCATTTAACATGCTTTGATATGACTTAACCTATTTAACATGTTTTGACACGACCCAACATAACTCATTTGTTATATTTTGACAATATCCAACACTTTTAATATGCAAAACACAAAATATTACATAATCCTACATCAAACAAGCAAACTATAAGTTTTAATGAATAAAATTCACTAATAAAGGACTAAAATAGTAAATACAAACCAACTAAAATAAGATAGGAAATTTTGCAAAAACAATATTAAAATAATACACACAAACCAACAAAAATAAAAATAGAAAAATAAAAATCAATCCAACATAATTTTTAACTTTAAAAATTACAAACTTATCACACCAAATCAAAAAGAGTTAGAACAAGCTGAATGAGTTATTTTCATTATTTTCAATTTTAAACTATATAACATCTTGGGTGAGCTCCTCTAAAGCCAATTTTGTATTTTCTATAAAAGCAATAAAATATAAAATATTTAAAAATAAGAGAATATAATTTCATATTTTAATCAAAACTAAAATCATAAATATATTACCTTGTTCACCATAAAGCCAATCTTGAACACAAACTAATGTCCCTATTAAATTAGGTTTAAGAGGCTTCAATATTGATTAAGTACCTTTCCACCAACACTAAAAGAACTTTCGAATGCAACAGTGGAAATCGGAATGCATAAAATCTGATGAGCTACTATAATAACTTTAAGATATCTAAGTTGATTTGCTTTCCAAAACATCAGCACATCCAATTTACTTTTCGTATCCACCCTTGGTTCATCAGAGTACAACTTAAGTTGTGATTTTTTTGGTGGCTTTATGCTATGAAATGAGTTAAATCCCTATATAGATATTCAGACTTATTATTTATCATGCATGAAGATAAATTTCAATAAGTTTATGAACATTAAATGATAACCTAAAACACTTTTTCAATTCTCGACAATGTAAACTTGAAAATGCCAAGAAAATAAATTTAAATTCACATACCCTTAACTCATCCAAACATTCTAGAGAGAAGGGGCCTTCAAGTGCATGTAACACATCTTGAGACCCTTAGCCTTGCTAGCAATTTCTTTCTAATGATGTTGATGATGTTAGGCATGTAGAAGCATTTTCATATGAATTAAAAAGTAAGAACAACTTTCTTTCACATGCATAGCTTTAGAAATCCCTTTTTCCCCATAAACTCTCTTATAGGACCATTCCATGAAGTGGAACTTGTATATAGGATCCAAAGTAACTGCAATAGCTAAAATGTCATAAAAAATTGAACCAATATTTTTCACATTTAGTGAACAATTGACTAACCACTTTCTTCATGTATTAATCTTTATTATTCACTTCTTTCAACAAAGTGACATAAGTTGTATAGACTTCTAGAAAATATAAATTTGCAATTGGATATTTGGTACGAGAAAAGATACAAGTGATGCCATAGAAAATACATAAAAACTTATTCATCTTTTATATTTTATCCCATTCACTCTTAGAGAGGCCATGCTTAAAATTTGAGTCACTTAGTTCAAGGTGCATTAAGGCACGATAATAATAAAGTACATTATCAAGCACAATGAATGTTGTAACACCCACCATTTCCTGACATTGAAAACGCTATCGTTGATGGAATATTCTAACAAATTCGAAGATTCCATAGACAAGGGAGCGATGGTAAGAAATTGCATATGATTGCATATATAATGTTTTCAAAATGTATTTAAAAATGAAAATGTTTTTTGGTTAGACTAAAGAAAAGTTTCAAGTGCTATTGGGCAGAAGGAACTTCGACAGCTAAATTCTTTTTTATAATTTAAATTATTTTTAGGCATAATGGACTCTAATAACTGAAATTATGACTTCCTGCAGCCGAAAGTCCCCTCGATAATAGGGGTAAATAGCCCATTTTAGTAAAATTTCAAAAGGAAAATGAATTTCTCTTCTTTCCCAACTACTTTTACATGCAAAACGAAATCTTCTCCTTGAATACTTGTGGGTTTGATCTTTTCAAAGCTAGAAGTCTTGGATTGGTTAGAGAGTTCAAGAGTTCAAAAGATCTTAAAGATTTCCCTCCAATCTTTCTACCTAGTTCAAGAGGAGAAAGGTGATTTTCTCTTAATTAACTTTTTCCTACATGTTTTTGGTATAAGTTTATGACTATGAGAGTAAGATCAATGCATGTGAGTTTTATATAATTTTTAAGTTTTGATTTCTTTGAGAATAAGGGTTATATGTTACTGAGAAGTATGTTTTTATATTAAGTCTTAACTATTGGATGTGGAATGAAGTATTGCTCTTGCTTTCTGTCAAGTCTAAGTGTTTATGGACCAACAATGGTTAGTTTCCTTAGTTAAACCCAAGGATTTCTTATTTTTGTGTTTACAGAAGTTTGATGGGACATTGAATCCTTGCTTTTTAGTGTTGGATATGAGCTTGGAGTATGGATTCAAGTTATTTTAGCCCATGGGAATGTGTATATGTGTTTGAATTTTATTTTTGAGCCTTATGGTATGTTTTGGAAGAGAATTTCTGCTAGTTTTCAATGTGGGAATTATAGAAATTTTCAGGAATGCCTACTAAAAGCCATTATTTTGGTAGCCAACGCATGAATTTTCTGGAGAAATTTTAGGTTCAGCGGCTGCAATGGCTACTGCCCAAAGTGGGCACTTGGCAATCAAAGGTTTGGTAGCCAAAGTCTAAGACTTTAGCATCGAACTTGGTTCTGCTAACATTATTTCTCCTTTGATTCTAAGGTTCCAAAACATAATTTTATGGTTTCTAAGGGCCTAGAATAAGATGCTTGATATGTGTATAGAGTTTTAGAGCTTCAAACAACTCATTAGGTTCTAATGGTTATAGGATCAGGCTGGAGGGATTCAGGAAGCTAAGGATCTAAGGTTAGCTACCATTCGAGTTAGGTAGTTGATAGGCTACAAGAGGTGAGTAATTTTAACCCTAATAAATGTAAACCTTTTAAATTTAAATTATGATAATCCTCATGCTATTAGTATTATGCCCTAAAGCATATCATTTAGTATGTATCTTGTACATGTTATATTAATAAAAAGGCATTTTCACTTAGTGTAATAAATTTTAGTTTGAATTTCTCTTAGTGTAAATTTTTATAATGATGTATATAAATTGTTTTATCTTTAATGAAATATGAATGGAAATATTTTGCTTAAAATTGAATGAAATTGATTAATTGTATTTTGATGAGTGTTGATTATTGGAAATTGTGGATTTGAGTTTTTGGAAATTGATAAATGATGTTGAAATTGATTGGGATGGTTGTGAATTTGAAGAAGTTGTTGAGACAAATTGTTGGAAGTACTTTTTTTTTTAAAGGCATTTGAAGAACTGTTTTCTCAAAATACAGACGGCACTCTGCCGAAATTTCTATAAAAATTATGGAAAAATAAAATGGGCCAAAAATTTTAACTAGTTTTCAACCTTAATTAAATGTTTTAATACCTATTAGAAAATGCTCACCACTTATAAAAGTAAGAAAATTGTTTTAAAATTCCTTGTAGGGTACTTAATGAGTTATCGGTAGGTAAAGTTCGATAGTTCATTAAGTATTCTACGGGATCATGTTATGCCTTACAGAGGAGTAAGGTGTGACATGCTATGTCTAATTAAATTGTTTAATTAGAGTTTTAAATCACACAATTAAATTTTGATTCAAATCTGAATTTTAAAAATTGTTTGAATGTGATTTAAATCTGAATTTTTAAATTTGTTTGAATGTGATTCAAATCTGAATTTTTAAATTTGTTTGAATCATGTTCAAATCTGGATTTTTATGTTGAATATGAGATATTCAATTTAATTTAAATATGTATGCTTTATTTAATTGTTAAATAGTGATATGCATGATAAATGATCATGGACTATAAAAGACCAATGTGATTGAATTTAAATTCTTTTATGTTTCTTTGGGTTGTAAATTATTTAATTTATTTCGGGCATGTATTATTAAGGTTGTACTAATTTTTGGGTTGTAATTTCATTTATTTAGTTCTTGTAAATTCGCCTTAGTATGCTAAGGATTACTATATAATATTGGATTGCAAGAAGATCAAGGAGGTCAAGAGCATTGGTGGGACCAGTGGGAGGAATTCAAGATCAAGTGTTGATTATGTACTCCTTCAGCAACTCTTGTAATATGAATGAATGAAATGAACCTAGGAAAGCCCTGATTCAATTGTTGGTGGCTCAGAATTGAATCCTTTAGAAATTCCATGATCATACCATATTTACTGTTTATCCATGAATGCATGAGATGTATGGGAATGTATGCAATTATATGATATATGCATGCTAAATGGATAATGTGCAAAGTGAGACCATAATAGTAATTAGGATGACCACAAAATCTTCCAAATAAATGATTAAGTTGGATATGCTATAGTTAAAGTAATTATAACATGGGCCCTGTATTGGGGCAATTATTTTAAGAAATTTTAAATAGTTGCATATGATGCAATTAATTTAAGAGATTTTCTTAAGAATAATTATTAAGCATGAGATGTTGTAAATATCTAAATGGTTTGGTGGCCAATATTGGATGTACCTGAGGACATTAAAATTATTTGCATAATTACTGGCTCAATGGGATCAACTTAACTAATGCAAGATAAGTCAATATTGGATGTACCTGAGATTTTGAGCATTAGGGGCTAGGTAAAGGATTGAACCTCACATGAGATGTGATGGGCAATGAGTTGCTCACTTATAGTTTATTGTAATTCCAATAATGGATATACCTGAGGATGATCAATAGAATTATAAGAATTCAATTACCCACTAGAAATCCATCCAACTAGGATTTCCATTTTCTACTTTGAAAGTGTAGGATTTGCTAAGTTAGTGGGAGGACCAATTTGATTAAAAGACTATAATCATTTTAGTTAATTACATGATACATTTACTGATTGATCTGGCTATTTTCTACAGTTAATTTTCTGATAACAATGAGCATAGAAAAACCACCACTATCTAATATCCTTGCAAGTATACTTGATCGAAATAGGTTGACAGGGCCTAATCTATCTGATTGGCTAAGAAATTTGAAACTTGTCCTGAACCTTGAACATATAGGATATGTTCTAGATTCAAATGTTTTTGGTCCCTTACCTCTAGAGGCCACTCCAGAGAAACATGAAACTTTAGACAAGTGGAAGGAGCATAATATGAGAGCTAAGTGTTACATGCTTGCTTCTATGAGTAATGAGTTACAGAAGCAGCATGAAAATATGCAGAGTGCAAGTGAGATCCTCCTTCACCTACAAGAGTTGTATGGTGAGCACAGCAGGAATGCTAGGTATGAGATATCTAGACAGCCATTCTGCATGAGGATGTGTGAGGGACAGAATGTTGGGGATCATGTCCACAAGATGATTCGGTTGATTGAGCAGCTGGAACACCTTGACTTTGACATGGATTTCCAACTGCAGATGGATTTGATCCTTCAGTCCCTTCTTGAGTCTTTTGGGAATTTTGTGACAAATTTTCATATGACTAAACCTTCGCTGGTTTACTCAACATGCTGGTTATTGCTCAAAAGAATATACCGGGCAATAAAGGAAAAGAGGTAGCTTTGATTGCATCTTCTTCTAGAAAGTCCAACAAGAAGAAGGGTAATAAGAAAAAGAAATTCCTGGTCCTTCTAAGAAAATAGCTAAATAGAAAGGGAAGACTAAAGCTGATGGAGGCAAAGGAAATGGTTTCCACTGCTAGCAGGAAGGCAATGGAAAAGGAACTGCCCAGAGTATCTTGCTTCTCTGAAGGACAAGAAGGATGCACCTTCGGATGGTGTGTCCATATCTTGTTATTTAGATTCTGATAATACTCATAGTTCATCTACAGCTTGAGTTTTAGATACTGGTGCTAGTTCTCACATTTCTTATGATATGCAGGAACTAGCAAATAGTAGCAGCTTGCGTTCTCGAGATGTTAGAGTTTGGATTGGCAATGGCTCAACTGTTAAAGCTTTAGCCATAGGATCTAAATCTTTTTACATGTCTGGACATGTTTTGTGTTTGGATAATATTTTATATGTACCTGATGCTTTTAAGAACATCATTTCTATATCTAGTTTGACTAGAAATGGCTATGAATTTTAGTTCATAGATGATGTTTGCAATATTTATTTTGGAAATAAATATGTTGGTTCGGGTTATATGAATGATGGTCTTTATTATTTGGATAATAATGACAAACACAAAATGAATGCAAGTGATCTAAATGAATGCAATGCCATGGTGAAAATCAACTTTAGTTCAAAATATATTTGACACTTAAGGTTATGTCATGTTGTAGAAGATAGGATTGCAAAACTAGAGAAAATGGGGATTCTATCCTCATTGGGCTCTGAGCGTACTCTAACTTGTGAATCTTACCTTCAAAGCAAAATGACTAGATCACCCTTTGTAGGACAAGGGCTAAGAGCTGAAAATATTTTGGAGCTAATACATAGTGATATATGTGGTCCATTTAAAGAAATGACTAGAGGTGGTTTTCATTACTTTATTACCTTTACTGATGATAAATCAAGGTTTGGGTATTTGTATTTGATGAAATACAAACGTGAATCCTTTGAAAAGTTCAAAGAATTTAAATCTGAAATAGAAAATCAAACAGGAAAGAGTATTAAAGCCCTTCGATCAGATCATGGAGGTGAATGAATACTTGAGTACTGAATTCGATGAATACTAGAGAGAGCACGACATTGTTTCCCAGCTGACTCCTCTAGGAACACCACAGCTGAATGGTGTATCTGAAAGGAGAAATCGTACCCTATTGGATATGGTGCGTAGTATGATGAGCTATACTGATATGCCAATCTTTTTTTGGGGATTTGCATTAGAATCAGCTTTGTATATTCTGAATAGGATTCCATCAAAATCAGTATCTTTCACACCTTATGAGATATGGCATGGAAGAAAACCAAGTTTTAAGTATGTTAAGATTTGGGGTTGTCCAGCTTATGTCAAAAAGCTGAACACTGATAAATTGGAAACCAGATCAGAAAAGGGTCGATTTGTTGGGTATCCAAAAGATAGTTTTTGTGACACCCCTTACCCGTGTACAGTATACCCGAGTAAGTAATGCCACCTGGTGTACCGGCACACTCTAATATTCCTCAATTAATTTAGACAATGCTTTTGCATATAATTTATGAAATACAATTTATTTAAACCATTTATCAAAAGTATCATTCATTTAAGGTTCCGAAAGTTTTAAAGAAAATCCGGCGGAGTACCGGCTAAAAATGGAGAAAACCGTTCTTCGGAACCTGTTAAAAACACTTCCAATATACAATTTCATTCATTCTCAACTCCAATATCATCACAAAACTCAATATCAAGATATCAACAATTTTTCAGTTTCAGGTTTCAACAACCTCTTCATTTCTCAACATCCATTTCTCATATACAAGCAATAAATACATGCTCAAATCTTGCATTCATAGTCATAACTTTCATTATTTACATAAACATCAAAATATATTACATGAGTTCAAATACATATGAGAAAATACAAATCTGCTACAAAATATCAAAATGACAAAATGACACCTAGTGCCCTACCGATGCACTGCAGGTAGTGAGGTGACACGGACACTGAGCAGAACTGTCAGATAGACTCACCCAGTCTGTGGTCTACTGGGCTCACGATCGGGATCTCCAGTACCTACGCGTGGCAAAAGCAACGCGCTAAGCAATAATGCTTAGTGGTGCAATAATATAATAGAAGAAAATAGCAAGAAAATAAATGTGTATACAATGTGTATGCTTTCTTTATTTGATCTTGGTATATTCATTAATTCGTTAACTTTGTTCACTTTTATTCATTTGGTTGCCCCAAGTAACCTACACTAGACGACTGGACTGGATAACGGGTAAACTGGCACTGGGTGCCTAGTACCTCGGGCCGTCACACCATCGGTCACATATGCATCTCCCGGTGTGCAGCAATGAGCCTAACAAGTCAGAATAATGTCAGGCACAAGGCCAAGTCTCAATGCAAAGTCAGAATGGCTAAAAGCCATGAAATCACAGAATGGCATTTTTGCTATGTGCAGTACTGCTAACTGAACCCTATTGGCATGCCAAACTATCCAAACCAATCTTGTTAGGTATACTAGGGCATTTGAAACTCTTAAATTTGTCAATTTGTGAATTTCAATTTTTTTGGTGTCACTATTCATCATTGGTCAACAAAAATGTTGACTTTTAGAATAAAAAGGTGTACATTGACTTTGGCACTCCCAACATACCACATTTGGTGTTTAAAACTTGTTGGCATTAAGTGTTTTTACCATTTCTAAGCATTAAACCAAAGGAGCAGATTTTTCAGATTTTGTACCATAACTTCACTAACACCATTGGACACTGTTACTGTTGGAATTTGAAGAAATGTAAAACATAAAAGTTGTTCCTTATTTTGTCTAGATGAATTTCCTTTTTTGAATCACTCCATTTGGAGTTTTGTAGCTCCAGATATGGTCCAAAAACCCAAGCTGTCCGGATATGCATTCTGCAGAATTTTACCATATCTACAGTGCATGAACAGTGACTTGAGTCACTTGGTTGAATGGGTTCTGGCCATAATTTGGGGTAGGTTCCTTCATGAAAGTTGTTTGTATATATCTTAACTTGTTGCTGTAAAAATTTCAGACCAATTGACCAAATATACAGTGACTTATGGCCAAATGAACAGTTACTGTTCATTTGGTCAAATTCTGCAGAGGCAGTTTCAGGGTTCCGGATTGTGGCTGAGTTTTGACCCTTTTGCTTTGGTCTTTTGGGCATGATTTCTTCAGCAAAAATGTGCCATTATAAGCCTAGTTTCATGTCCAATTGGCCAAACATCAATTGGACAAGCACAGCCCAAGTTATGGCAGTGCAAAGGGACTGAAATTTCAGTCCCTATGCTGCTGTCCATAGGGCAGTTTATACTTTCACTTTACCATCCCATTTTTCAGTTCTAATTAGGGTCAACCTACCTAAAATGGTCACTAATTGACCATTAAAAAGTCCTCTAACCATTTCCAAAGCTAAGTCACCATTTCACCTTCCCAAACCCTAATGTTCAACTAAATTTTCTCATAAACCTTGTCTAACATACTTAGTTCAATCTTCATGCATTTTAATACCTTAACCATGATTTCCAACCTCTCTAAGTTTGTTAAACAATCAAATTCAATCTCCCATAGGGCTGCTGAAATTTGAAGGTGCACTTAACACATGCAATTTACTTTAATTTCCTTAAAGTTTCTTAGCTCAAATAATGTTCTAACTAAAATTAAAAGAAGAAGAATGAAATTTGTAGCACTAACCTCACTTAGGAGTTTTTCAAAAGCTCAATTTCTTCACCTTCTTCTCTTCTTCTTACTATCAATCTTCTTCTCAAGGTGAAACAATTAATTTTTGCACTTAGAGGGTAGGGAAATATGATGGAAATGATGGGAGTTTAAAGCTTGGAAAAGCTTTCATGGAGGTGGCTTAGGAGATAGGGTTTCGGCTGCATGAGGGAAGGGTGGCTGCTGCAAAAATTTCTTTTAATTTGGTCTCCTTTTATGTCTTTTATTAGTTTGGTCAAATGGGAGCTTAATGGTGATTGGTCAAAATTTTTAAATGATGTCATTATTGCCTTATTTTGGATTTTCTCTTCTTTTCTTTCACTACTCATTTCAAATTTCATTTCTAGTAATGTTTCTTCATATTTTATGTTATATTAATTATTTACTCAACTGGGCAAGTCGGCCAAAAATCACCTCGGAAGGCGAAATGACCAAAATGCCCTCCGTTTGGCTTAACGGGTCAAAATTGTCTGTACCGATTGAAAAATTTTTCTAGGTATTTTCTTGGCATTCTAATGCCATGGGAACCTCAATTACCCTTCTCTGGAGTCCCAAAAATTATTTTATAATTTTTCCCCCAGGTCTAGGGCTCCTCGTTGCGAGAACCGCAACTTCCCTCCGGTTACCCATCGCTAGGGCACCGGCTCGTTTAACTTGATTGTATTTTATTTCTAAAATTTTTACTAAATTTTTCTTGTTAATGTTTGAGTTAATTATGGTTCCTGACTTTAGTTTGAATATTTTTCCGGACATTCTAGCTGTCCGGACCGACACCGGTCACCGGAACAGTAGGATGTACGGAGTGGTTACCGGGAGGGTGTTACAGTTTTGGATATTATTTTTATTTTCCTACATCACAAAAGGTTGTGGTAAGTAGAGACGCCACACTTCTTGAACAACAATTTGTTCAAGAAGGAGGCAAAGGAAGGCAAATAGAGTTAGAATTGGAGAATTCTGACCAACCAACAGATCAGATGGATATAGATCCATCTAGTCAACCTACACCCATTGATGAAACATCTATAGCTGTTCCTCGTAGAACAACTAGGGTATCTCTCCCACCAGTGAGATATGGTTTCCTTCATGAAGAAGAACAAGAGTTGTCTACTCATGAAGAAGTAGATCATGGAGATGATCCACTTACCTATGAAGAAGCTATATCAGATATAGACTCTTTAAAATGGATTGATGCTATGAAATCCGAAATTGATTCCATGTATAAGAATTAAGTTTGGGATTTTGTTGACCCACCTGAAGGTATTATACCTATAGGGAACAAATGGGTTGTCAAGAAGAAAATGGGTTCTGATGGAAACATAGAGACCTATAAGGCAAGGCTAGTAGCGAAAGGGTTTCGCCAAAGGCAAGAAATCGACTATCAGGAGACTTTCTTGCCTGTTGCTATGCTTAAATCAATTAGTATTCTATTAGCAATAGCTGCATAATATGATTATGAGATTTGGTAGATGGATGTCAAAACAGCTTTTCTCAATGGATACATTGAAGAAAACATTTTCATGGAACAACTTAGGGGTTTTGAATCCCAAGATGGTTCCAAGGTATGCAAGCTAAAGTGATCCATTTATGGGTTGAAACAAGCTTCAAGGAGTTGGAACTTCCGTTTTGATGAAGCCATTAAGTCATTTGGTTTTATAAAAAATGAGGATGAGCCAGGTGTATATAAGAAGGTTAGTGATTGTGATGTCACTTTTCTTGTCTTATATGTGGATGACATTTTATTGATGGGTAATGACACAGGTATGTTGACAACTATAAAGGTATGATTGTCAAATACATTCTTCATGAAAGACTTAGGGGAGGTAACTTATAGTCTTGGGATTCGCATCTATAGAGATAAAGCAAAAAGAATAATTAGTTTATCCCAAAGTGTATACTTGGAAAAAGGTGTTAAAGAGGTTTAACTTGCTTGATTCCAAGAGAGGATTGTTACCAGTGAGAGATGGTATCCACCTTTCTAAAGAGATGTCTCCAAAGACACTTGAAGAAAGAGATAAAATGGCCAAGATTCCATATGCTTCGGCTATTGGAAGTTTGATGTATGCAATGTTGTGTACTAGGCCGGATATCACATATGTTGTTAGTTTGACTAGCAGGTATCAATCCAATCCAAGTTTGGAACACTGGATAGCTGTCAAAAATATCCTTAAGTACTTGAGAAGATATAAGGATTTATTCTTGATATATGAAGGTGGCGAGTTGCAATTGGATGGTTATAGGGATTCTGATTTCCAATCAGATATCGATGATAGAAAGTCTAACTCTTGGTTTGTGTTCATTTGTAATGGAAGTGTAGTTAGTTAGAAGAGTTCCAAACAGAGTACGACTGTGACACCCCTTATCCGTCTACAGTATAGTTGAGCAAGATATGCCACACAGTGTACCGAAACACCATTTTTTTTTCAATTATTTTAATTATTTTTATTCTTCCTTATTATTTCTTTCATAGTTATGAAATACAATTTGTGAAGTATAATTCATTTAAATCATTTATGAAGAACATAAATTTATTTGAGGTTCCGTAAATTTTATAGAAAATCCGGAAGAGTACCGGCTAAAAATAGAAAAAACAGTTCTTCGGAACCTGTGAAAAACACTTCCAATAACCATTTCCAGTCATTCTCAAACTCCAATAATCATCAACATGGTCTCAACATTAGCAATCATTTCAAGTTCTCAACATTAATCCACAATTTCATTCAAATTCAAAATCAACTAAAATTTCATGAAGATATTCTCAAATTATATCAATTAACAAAATTCTTCAAAATATGTACATCCACATATGATTACATAAATTTACTATTTACATGAGTTCATAATTTACAAATCACAAACTACTACCTAATACAAAATGCAAAAACATAATTTCAAAAGCGACTTAAAGGTCCTACCACTGATGCACTGTAGATGAGAGGTGACTCTGACGCTAGGCAGATCTGTGACCTCACCCGATCGTGGTCTGGGCTTTACATGCGTCTCTCCAGAACCTACGCGTGGCAAAAAGTGATGCACTAAGCAATAATGCTTAGTGGTGCCAATAATAAAATAAAAAGAACTAATAAAAAAAATAAATATGCAGTGAGTGTATTGATGTCTCATGCAGACAAATTTTTTATAATTATTGGTAGTCTTATTTATTTGGTACTGTTATATTTATTATTTCATTAAATTTATTAACTTTCATTTTTGTTTGCCCAAGTAATCTATACTGGATGACTTGACTGGACAAACGGGTAAACTGGCACTGGGTATCAAGTACCTCGGGCCGTCACACCATCGGTCACATGTGTGTCTCCCGGTGTGCAACAGAGCAGCTAATAAGCTGTAATAACATTAGGCACAAGGCCAAGTCTCAACACAAAGTCAGAATGGCTAAAAGTCATGAAATCACTGAATGGCATAATGCCATATGCAGTACTACTAACTGAACCCTATTGGCATGCCAACCTATCCAAACAAATCTTGCTAGGTGTACTAGGGCATGTTACACTTTTAAACTTTACAATTCTTGAAATTTAAGTTTAAATGTTACTATTCATTTCATTAGTCAACTAAAATGTTGACTTTTGCATAGACAATAGGTACATTGGTTCTAATACTCCCAACATACCACATTTTGCATTCTAAAGTTGTTGGTATTGGTTGCCAATACCATTTCTAAGCTTAATGTTAGTTATTCAAAATTTTCATATTTCAAGCCTTGTGTTTACTGTTCTATTGGTCATTTTTACAGTAGGAATTTGGCAAAATTGTCTTCATGAAAGTTGTTCCTTATTTTATCTAGTTACATTTCCTTTTTTGAATTACTCCATTTAGAGTTTTGTAGCTCAAGTTATGGCCTAAACACCATAACTGGTCGGATTAAATAGAATCCAAAATTCTGGGCAAAACTAGTTCTACTAGATTTGGTAACCTAAGTTTGGTTGGCAATTTGACTAGGTTATGGTCAGAATTTGGATTTGTGTTCTTCATAAAAGTTGTAGGTCTATGTCTTAGCTTTCTACTGATAAAAATTTAGGTCAATTGGACCTTTCTATACTAAGTTATGACCAAATAAATAAACACTATTCATTTGGTCATTTTGCCCAGGTAGACTACAGGTCACTCGGATTAGGGCAATCTTTAGGTCAACTTAGTTTGGTTTTCTAGGCATAGTTTCTTCATCAAAGTTGTGCCATTGTGTGTCTTGTTTCATGTCCAATTGGCCTTGCACCAATTGAACCTCTACAACTCCAGTTATTGCTGCCCAAACTTGCTGGACTCATGCTCAGTCCTGCAGGTCAGCCAAGGCAGTAACACTAACTTCAATTCCCACTACGCAAACCACTTAAATTCTCATTCACACATAACCAAATGGTCACTAATTGACCATTAAAACTTAGTTTCACCATTGCATGATCAAAGTCTCAATTTCATACCCAAACCCTAGCTCAACCATCTCAAAACTTGCATTCACTTACCTTTCACTATTCTAAACAACTGATTAATGTTAAAGGCAGCCACAATTGTTAGTAGTATGCCCTAGAGCATATCATTTAGTATGTATCTTGTACATATTTTTATTAATAAAAGGCATTTCTACTTTTCTGTTTACATAATATATTTATGTGTAATAGAAAAGGTCCATTGATATTTTGTTAGAAATATTATTCTTAAATTGTTAAGAATATGAGTGAAAATATTTTTAGCACAAAGTATCATAAATAGGTTCACAATCGAGGATACTTCATAATAAGGACATGACTTATCCAGAAAGATTGTATTCATGTTTGTTCCCAAGTTATTTATATGAGATATAAATAAGATGGAATGGTGAGTCTCATGCCATATAACAAACATGATAGGCACTTATAAATGATAAGTAGGCCGAACCAGTGACACTTATGACAAGCGCATAGAGTTTACTCTTGTCAATGTTTTGTCATAAATCTTATCAGTGCATATAATCTTTAGACCTGAGATAGCACAGTTATCATGTATATAGGTAGTTTGAGTTTGATACTGCTTTCATACTTGTACTGTGTATGGGTATATGGGCATCTGTTGGCTCCTACTAGTTATATATGGAGGTAGGTGTTGATCAAGATGGAATCTGTTCCTCTAAGTAAATAGAGATAAAATCCTATGTTCATTTAATTATTCTTGATGTTTCAAGTTCCTGGCCAGGACAGATAGATTTATTCAGAAAAGAGTTTCTGATGAAAAAATCTTTTTAATCAAGAACTGGAATTAAAAGAGAACATAATATTCATAGCAAATGGAGTTTGACATAAACCATGACTCCAGCTTGAGTTGGGATTTTGTAACAGAGAGATTCTAGTGCATGGTAACATATGATTATAGGTTCATTTAAGGTAAACCTTATTACTAATTGGGTGGCCATGGCATGCTATGCTAGGTGTTAACCATGGTCTATGAGGTGCATAAAATGATTTAGAGAAATCATTTATGGTAAGAAAGAGTTCTGATGATATTAAGAGTTGATATCATGTCTCATTGCCAATTAGTGATGAGCCTAGTAAGTCACACACATACACAAGTTATCACCTATTTAAATATGATTTAATTAATTAATTAAAGAGTTTAATTGATTAATTAAATAGGTTTGGTTTGCAATTAAATTGTAAAGTCCCTAGCATGACTTGAAACCAAATCTAGATTATTGGATGTATAATATAAGTTAAATTTATATTTAAAGTGTTTAAATATGAATTTAATTAATAGGAAATCAATTAATAGAGATTAATTAATTAATTTATATTTGTTATAAATTAATTAGAAGAAGAGAAATAATTATTTTGGGTTGAGAACTCAAAATTAAGACACAGGGGCATTTTGGTCATTTCACAGTGTGACACGTGGCACCATGAGATGGTGACATATGGGATTACACATAAGCTTGCCAAATGTTTTTTAATCATGTAAGATGATTAAAATCAAGATTAAATATAGGTTTGACACTTGGCACAATGTGATTGGGTCACTTAAACCTAGAGCTAATCAAAG
Source organism: Hevea brasiliensis (assembly GCF_030052815.1). Lineage (NCBI taxonomy): Eukaryota > Viridiplantae > Streptophyta > Magnoliopsida > Malpighiales > Euphorbiaceae > Hevea > Hevea brasiliensis. Next base: position 83,581,421 of record NC_079497.1, on the reverse strand, counting down.
GGTAACATGTGGCAAGGGTTTAATGTGTTAACCTAGCTATTTAAGTGTGGTTATGAAAAGAAAAATAACCAGCAGCCACTCCTCTCCTTTGTCACACCACTTTGAGGCTTTTCATCTATTCTTCTTCATCTCTCATCAATTCAAAGAGATTAGCCATCAATCTCTTGAATTAAGAACGTTAGAAATTGTTTCTAGTGTTCTGTTTACATCTCTAATCTCTTAAAACGCAGAACTTGAATTTCTAATTAATAGAAAAAGCTTTAGAAGCTGTTCAAGGGCTGCCATAGGTGTTCTTGGTGTGGACAAGCTAAAGGGACAACATCTGGTGTCCTGAAGATGAATCTCAAAGGCGCAGACACACTGCAGTGTGTCAAGAGGTTAGTGTAATCGTTCTTGATTTAATCTAGGGTTCTAAAATTAATCTGATTAATTTTAAAATCTTAAATGGCAAATACAGATCCAAAAACATATTAAAAGAGTTTTAATATGTTGTTTATCATTGAAATCAAATATATAAAAATAAATCTTGCATGATGCATATGACCCTAGGTAAAAATTTTTGAATTCAATGGTATAAACTTGTGTTTTTCATGCTTCCGTTCCTTCAATTGGTATTAGAGCCACTATATTTGCCATTTAGATTATTGATTATATGATTTAATTGTGTGTTTGATCATGAGATCAAAAGTTCATTGCTGGTTGTAAAGCCAAGGTGGCGGCACAAATGATGAACACCATGGTGCGCATGGTTGATGCACCACAATGGTGTGCAAAGGTAAATGGATGGTGAATGTGCAATTGTTGTTGTCACACCTTACCCCTCTGTAAGGCATAACATGATCCCGTAGTATACCTAATGAATTACCAACTCCGTCTACTGATAACTCATTAAATACACTACAAGGGATTTTAAAAACTTTTCTTACTTCTTTTACAGTGGTGAGCACTATTTACAGGTGTTAAAAACCTTTTTGAACTGAAGTGATAGAACTAACACATTTGAATTATTTGGAGTTTCTGTAAAAATTTTGGCAGAGTGCCATCTGTATTTTGGATAAAACAGTTCTTCAGAAAACCTGTAAAAAAACACTTCAATAGATTTCTAAATCTCAACTCCAACATTTTTCTCAACACAACATATTTCTCAAGTCAAATTCACAGTAATTTTCCAAAGACTGAGATAAAGAAAATATAATACAATCTTTAAAAGCCAAAATAACTCATAATTATTTTACAACTTCAAGGTACAATTTTTATTTACAACTGCTCAAAACCCATAACAATATGTACATACAGTGAACATACATTACATTACAAAATACAAAGTATTGGTATACTCATTATACCCGGTAGTCTCTCGCTGGAGGTATTAGCAGTCTAGTCTGCTGCCCTGTCTGTCTGTCTACCTGCGACAGCATTAAAAAGCTATCGCTGAGACAATGTCTCAGTGATGCACAACATTAACCAAATACAATTTAAATCACAATTCATAAATCATATAAATAGTGGATACTTAAAATCATAGTGAAATTCAAGACAATAATGTCATAAGGAATTTAAACTCATTTTACAATCTTACAATATGCATCAATAAATCACACACAGCTTTAATCATGTTCCCAAGTTCAATTCATCCCAAAAGCCGATGGCTAATGAGGTATTCAATTCATCCCAAAAGTCAATGACTAATGAGGAATAACATAGCTAGCTAGCAAAAATATGAGTACTCATTCTATTCGTCCTCAACAGGCACACACCTCAACACTTCAGCCAGAGAGGGAATTCAATTCATCCCACTAGACAAGCTAGCGAGGAATACAATCAATGTACATGATAGCTGTGGTTTCAAACCAATTACAGTGCTTTTCAATCAATAAGTATCCATCAAATATCATTCAAACCATTTTTCACAATTTCACAACTTAAAACAATAATATGCAAATAGTCATAATTTATTTCAATTGAAAATAATTCGAAAGAAATAGCTGTTGTGCACAAACCTCTGATAATTGTCTCCTGGTCTGGACTCAGTGTTTCTTTCTCTTTCCCTGAGTCTTTAGTAACTGAGAAACACAATTTGAAGTGTTTCAGTACTAAATTAAACTGTCTCTATCGATAATGTTTGATAAATAGTTCACTGAAAGCTATTATTTGCTTAATCACCTAGTATACCGACCTCGATGCGTTCTAGGTAAATTAGGTTTTAGTGTCATTAATATGTCACATTCGATAGGGTTTTAGGGTTGGTACGTTTTACCAAACTCATTTCATTGTTTAGTGCATTTTCTTGCAATTTGCTGGGTTCGAGGATACTAGTTTGACCTAGCCGGACAACCTAGTTCCCTCGGTTTTCGGGTTTCAATCAAAACTACAAACTTGTAGATCTATCTCTTATGGAACGTGGGGCAAAATTTTAGGTCATTCTGAGTTAAGTAGACCAAGTTATGGTCATTATACTATTGCTGGTCAAATGGCATCAAATTAGGTCAATTTTAGGTCAATTTGGTCAACTTTGGTTCAGCCAGTTTTTGGACCCGAACTTGTGCAAGCTGTTTGACTTGCTTATGGTCATTTCTGGGCTTTGGTGTCTTCATAAGACTTGTAGTTATGGGTCTTAACTATTCATGGTTAAAATTTCAGGTCAATTGGACCTGTTTTGAGTGAGTTATGGCCTAAACACTAACTGCTGCCCAATTGGTCAGTTTTTAGGTTTCAATTGCACTTAATCCGAATTGGTCATTTTTCATGCCACCTTGCAAGCAGAATTTTGGTATGCTTTCTCAATGAAAGTTGGCACATTTTGTGCCTAGTTTCACCTCCAATTGGTCTCATACCAATTGAGGTTACACATTTAAAGTTATAGGCTAAAATGCATACTGCCTTAACCACATTGCTTAAACATACATCAATTACACCCTTACCTTACTATATGTTCACTTCCCTTACCAATTCTGTTTTGGTACATTACCAAAACCATATTCCACTTTACATTAACATCACTTTGGGCAGATTACAAACATCCTTAATACACCAATTAAAACTCACATTTACAAAGTCTAAGTACAATCACATATACACCTAACATTACAAATTCTTACATACACTTTACACAATCACTCTATATACATATCCATCAATCCTCAATGTCAATATTCTGCCAATACCTTCATGAACACATACATTTATCCAAGAGTCCCAAGGCTGCCGAAAATGTTCCTCAATACCAAAGTATCATACAATTCATCAATTTCCATCCCAAGTGCAAAATTCACCATATACATATGGAATAATTTACTAGGACATTAAATCACCATAACCAACATAATTTCTCATCAAATATATGCACAAATATTTCATCAAATACATAACTCCATGGCTGTCCAAAATGGACATCTCAATAACTCTTCAAACTTGAAAATTTTCTTCACAAAATCAACACCCATAACATGAACACAAAGTTTAACAAAGCAATCTTCCAAAATACAAACTTACCTTATGGTTGGAACTTGCCAAACCTTGATTAAACTTCTTGATTTTGGTATCAAGCTCTTCCTTATGATGTGTAGACAATCTTTAATGAAGGAACCTAAGTGTTTAGAAGTGAAGTGAGGGGTTAGATGAAGCTTGAATGAAAACAGCAATGGATGTTTTCTTGGTTCTTCAATTCGGCTATGTATAGTGAAATGAAGAAGATGAAGTATTCAGCTTGGATAATGGAATTACAACTGCCATTTAGTGTTTAATTAAATCCCTAGTGGTCCACTCACAAATTTTAAATCATATAATAAGCTTAATTCTCACTTATTCCACATTAAACCCTTAATTCTTACTATTTACTTTAGGTACCACCAATTTAATTTTTCATTTCATTTTCTAAGTGTAATATTATTTATTTTTAATGGACATTTAGGTCAAAAAGACAATTCGGTGTGTCAAATGACCATAATGCCCCTGTTCGGGTTGCATTCCCGATTTTTCGGTAACACCGGGTTTTGTCTGTTTTTCGATTTCTCACTTTTCTTTGTACTAATTATTTAATTTTTCTTTAATCTTTCTAATGAGATTTATTCTTCAATAAGGGTCTATTTAAGTCCTAAAAATGTTTTCCAGGGTTCCCCGCAGTCCAGGGCTAGTCAACGGTCCACGCCGTGACTTCCTGCATGATCCACCCATCGCTAGGGTTCTCGGCTCGCTTAACTTGGTTACATTTCTTTGCTATTATTTTTTCTTTGTTTTTCTTGTATTTTCTTTTCTTGTATTTCATTATTTTATGTCTCCTCCTTCATATCAAAGTGTAGTTCTAGGCATCCTAGCTGTCCGGACAATACTGGTCACCGGAACAGTAGAACGCACTACCGAACTTAGGGGTGTTACAATTCTCCCCCCCCCCCCTTAAATAAATTTCGTCTCGAAATTTTACCTGGTATTAGTCTCTGAACAGCTGTGGGTACTGTCTCCTCATATCCTCTTCACGTTCCCAAGTAGCTTCCTGGCCTGAATGATGGTTCCACAGCACTTTAACCAGGTGTATCTGTTTATTCCTCAGCTGCTTTACCTCATAAGCCAGAATTTCTATGGGTTCTTCCTCGTATGAGAGGTCTGGATTTACCTCAATCTCTTCAACTGATAGTACATGAGATGGGTCGGATCTGTACCTCCTTAACATGGATACATGGAAGACACTGTGTATCTTTGCTAGCTCTGGAGGTAATGCCAACCGATATGCCAAAGGACCCACTCTTTCCAGAACCTCATATGGTCCAATGAAACGAGGACTCAGTTTCCCCTTTCTGCCAAATCTCATAATCCTCTTCCAAGGAGAAACTTTGAGGAATACCTTATCACCCACTGCATATTCAATATCTCTTCTTTTCAAATCAACATAGGACTTCTGACGGCCTGATGCAGCCTTGAGTCTATCTCTAATCAATCTGATCTTTTCCTCTATCTGCTAAACAATTTCTGGCCCAATCATCTTCCTTTCACCTACTTCATCCCAACATAAAGGAGTTCTGCACTTTCTGCCATACAAAGCTTCATATGGAGGCATCCCAATTCTTGATTGGTAGCTGTTGTTATAAGCAAACTCAATCAAAGGCAAGTGTGTATCCCAATTACCTTCAAATTCAATCACACAAGCCCGTAGCATATCCTCCAATATCTGAATGACCCTTCGTGATCGCCATCTGTCGTGGGTGGAATGTCTTTGAAGTACAATCTAGTACCTAGGGCTCACTGAAGACTACCCTAATCTAGAAGTGAACCTAGGATCTCTGTCAGACACAATTGATACTGGCACTCCATGCAATTTTACAATCTCATATATGTACAATCTGGCCAATCTTTCCAGGCTATAGTCCATCCGAACTGGCAAAAAGTGAGCAGACTTGGTCAATCTGTCAACTATAACCCATACTGCATCATGACTACTCTGTGTCCTTGGAAGTCCTGTAATAAAATCCATAGTTATTCGTTCCCATTTCCACTCTGGCACTGACAAGGGATGTAACAAACCAGCTCGAACTTGATGTTCTGCCTTTACTTACTGACAAGTTAGGCATTTGGAAACAAATTCAGCTATATCTCTCTTCATGCCCATCCACCAGTAATGCTCTTTCAGCCCTCTGTACATTTTAGTTCCACCAGGGTGCATAGCAAATGGAGACTCATGTGCTTCCTTCATAATGATTTGTCTCAATTCCACATCACTAGGAACGCACATTCTGCCCTGATGTAGCAATAAACCATCATCTCTCACAGAGAATTCAGGTTTCTTGCCCTGCTGGACTTCTTTCAGTAGCTTCTGATACTTTTCATCACTCTGAGCAGCCATTACGACCGATCAATCAACACCGCTGTGTACATGCCAAGCAACTCTGTCATGCGTAACACCCTCCTGTACCAACTCGTACATTCTCATTCCGTGACCGGTGTCGGTCTGGACAGCTAGAACGTCCGGAAAAATATTTAAACTAAAGTCGGGAATCATAATTAACTCAAATATTAATAAGAAAAATTTAGTAAAAATTTTAGAAATAAAATACAACCGAGTTAAATGAGCCGGTGCCCAAGCGATGGGTAACTAGAGGGAAATTGCGGTTCTCGCAATGAGGAGCCCTAGACCCGGGGGAAAAATTATAAAATAATTTTTGGGACTCCAGAGAAAGATTACTGAGGTTCCCATGGCATTAGAATGCCAAGAAAATACCTAGAAAATATTTTCAATCGGTACAGACAATTTTGACCCGTTAAGCTAAACGGAGGGCATTTTGGTCATTTCGCCTTCAGAGGTGATTTTTGGCCGACTTGTCCAGTTGAGTAAATAATTAATATGACATAAAATATGAATGAATATTACTAGAAATTAAATTGGAAATGAGTAGTGGAGGAAAGAAAAGAAAAATGAGGAAAAAGGCTTAATTATGACATCAAAATGATGTCATTTAAAAGCCACACCCAATCAAAGTTAAACAACTCTTTTATTAACCAATAAAAGAGACAAACCAAGACCAAAAAATTAAAAACACAATCTGCCATCTCCCTCCCTAAACCAGCCGAAACCCAAGCCTTGCCCTAAACCTCCATTAAACCCCACTTCCCAAGCTTGATTCACCCATTTCTACCCAATAAAATCATAACCTAGCTTCACTAAAATTTATCCTAGCACCTTGCATGATCTTTTGGCAGCCAAGAAAAGGAAGAAAAGTGAAGTTTGGGGCTTTGGAAATTCTACCCATTCAAGGTTAGTGCAACTATAAACATAAAACTCTTAAATTTCATGATTTTGGACTTGAAATTTAGTAAGACTTGTAATTTAAATGAACAAAAACCTATGTGTATGAACTCTTGAATTTCGGCTGCCCTAGAAAAGGAATATGTAGGAGTGTTTTTGATGAGCTTGAAGTGAAATAGAAACCATGTTTGAAGTTATAAACATATGAGTAATGCATTAGTAGCTAACCAAGGTAAATGGCATAAATTATGAAATTGAATTAGGGTTTAGGAAGGTGAAAATTTGACTTGGCTTAGGAAATTGTTAGAGAACTTTTTAATGGTCAATTAGTGACTGTTTTAGGTAAGTTGAGCACAATTTGGACTGAAAAATAGAATTGCAAAGAGAAGGAGTAAGCTGCCCTAGGACAGCAGCAATGGACTGAGATTTCAGTCCAATTACACAGCCATAACTTTGGCTGTGTTGGTCCAATTGGTGTTTGGCCAATTGGACATGAAACTAGGCTTACAATGGCACATTTTTGCTGAAGAAACCATGCCCAAAAGACCAAAGCAAGAGGACCAAAACTTGGCCCCAATCCGGATACCCTGCAACTGATTCTGCAGAATTGACCAAATGAACAGTAACTGTTCATTTGGCCATAACTCACTGTAGATATGGTCAATTGACCTGAAAGTTTTACAGCAACAAGTTAAGACATAGAAAAACAACTTTCATGAAGGAACCTACCCCATATTATGGCCAGAACCTAACCCAAATGGCAGTGGAAGTCACTGTTCATGTTACTGTAGATATGGTAATTTCTGCAGAATGGGAATCCGGCCAGCTGTGGTTTTTGGACCATATCTAGAGTTACAAAACTCTAAATGGTGTGATTCAAAAAAGGAAATTCAACTAGACAAAATAAGGAACAACTTTCATGTTTTACATTTCTTCAAATTCCCACAGCAACAGTGTCCAATGGAACAGTGAAGTTGACTCACAAAAATTGAAAATTCTGCTTGTGTTGGTTTAAACTTTGAAATGGTATAAATGCTTAATGCCAACAAGTTTGGAATGCCAAATGTGGTATGTTGGGAGTGCCAAAGTCAATGTACATATTTTTATTCTAAAAGTCAACATTTTTGTTGACCAATAAGATGAATAGTGACACTAAAAATTTGAAATTCACAAATTGAAAAATTTAAAAGTTTCAAATGCCCTAGTATACCTAACAAGATTGGTTTGGATAGTTTTGCATGCCAATAGGGTTCAGTTAGCAGTATTGCACATGGCAAAAATGCCATTCTGTGATTTCATGGCTTTTAGCCATTCTGACTTTGCATTGAGACTTGGCCTTGTGCCTGAGATTATTTACAGCTTGGTAGCTGTTCTGTTGCACACCGGGTGATGCATATGCGACCGATGGTGTGACGGCCCGAGGTATTAGATACCCAATGCCAGTTTACCCATTATCCAGTCCAGTCGTCTAGTGTAGGTTACTTGGGGCAACCAAATGAATAAAAGTGAACAAAGTTAATGAAATAATGAATATACCAATACCAAACAAATAAAACATATACATTCACTACACATTTAATTTCTTGCTATTTTCTTTTATTATATTATTGCACCACTAAGCATTATTGCTTAGCGCGTTGCTTTTGCCACGCGTAGGTACTGGAGATACAGATCGTGAGCTCAGTAGACCGTAGACTGGGTGAGTCCATCCTGCAGTCCTGCACAGTGTCCGTGTCACCTCAACTTCTGCAGTGCATTGGTAGGACACTAGGTGTCATTTTGGTATTTTGTAACTAAATTTCTATTTTCTCATATGTAAATAAACTTATGTAATGTATTTTGAGGTTCATGTAAATAATGAAGATTTATGGTTATGTATAGAAGTAATTTGAGTATTTATTTGTTGTTTATATATGAGTACCCTGAGAAATGATGATTGAAAACATGATGTTGAAAAATATTGAGTTTGTGATGATATTGGAGTTTGAGATGATTGAATATGGTTATTGGAAGTGTTTTTAACAGGTTCCGAAGAACTGTTTTCTCCATTTTTAGTCGGTACTCTGCCGGATTTTCTATAAAATTTTCGGAACCTCAAATAAATAATAATTTTGATAAATGGCTTAAATAAATCATATTTCATAAATTAGCTTCAAAAGCGTGACACAAATTAAGTAAGGTATATTAGAGTGTGCCAGTACACCGTGTGGCATTACTTACTCGGGTATACTGTACACGGGTAAGGGGTGTCACATTTAGTGGTATCAGAGCACGGTTTAGGCGTTTCTGGGCCTAGATTGAGTCCATACCATGCATTGCATTTGTAAGAGTCGAGGTGACACTAACGCAGATCTGTTTATCTTTCTTATTTTGAATAGGATATGGATCCTTCCTCTCAGAGAGCCGTTGAGGAGGAAGTGGAGAGTCATGCTCCACCTGCAGCAGCTGAGACTGGGGGCATGAGAGAATCTGCTCCGCCAGCTCAAGCAGAGCCTGCTCAGCCTCCACAGGCCATGTTCCAACAAATGGCCGACTTCTTTAGACAAATGGCCGGGGTAATGCCAGCACCACCACCACCACCACCACCAGCTCCACAGCAGAAATCACACCTGGAAAGGCTAAGGAAGTTTGGAGCTGTGGACTTCTATGGCAAGAGAGAAGATGACTCTGTTGCAGCCGAGAATTGGTTGAACAGAACAGGCAGAGTACTAAAACAACTTCACTGCACTCCAGAGCAAAACCTGGAAGCTGCCATCTCTTTACTGCAAGATGATGCATATGAGTGGTGGGACACCGTGTCCAGTGAAGTGCAGATAGAAGCTGTAACTTGGGACTTCTTTCTTTCAGAATTTAAGAAGAAATATGTGGGTACTGTATATCTGGAAGAGAGAAGAAGAGAGTTTATTAACCTGAGGCAGAGACAGCTGTCAGTGGCCGAATATGAGAAGGAGTTTGTTCGATTAAGCCGTTATGGAAGGGAGATAGTCCCTAATGAAGCTGAAAGGTGCAAGAGATTTGAAGAGGGACTAAATGACAACATCAAGATCCAGCTCACTGCCTTGGGAATCACAGAATTTACCAAGTTAGTGGAAGCTGCAATAAAGGTGGAAAAAGTAAGAATCAGTGAGCAGACTAGAAGAGAGAGACAACAGAAGAGGGGACCGGGTCAGTCTAGTTCAGCCCCTGCATTTGGGAAGAAGTTCAAGGGTCCTCCTGCATAGAGTTTGGGTCAACCACAGGGTCAGGGTCAGTCTCAGGGGCCCAGGCCACAGTTCACCCCTAGGAGAGGTCAGTCCACACCATCAGTGGGCAGCTCTCCAGGGATGGGGTTCAGGGGACCAGCCCTAACATCTTCTGCATGTCCGCATTGCCTGAAATGGCACAAGGGGGAATGTTGGAGAGTAACTGGTGCTTGCTTGAGGTGTGGGTCAACAGAGCATCAGCTGAGAAACTATCCACGCAGAACTACTACAGCTGCTCCAACACAAGCGCATGCACCGCTCCGCACTACGAGAGGTAGAAAATCTGGTAAATTCGAAGTTGTGGGACCATCTCAGAGGCCTGCATCTGAGCCAGCAGAGAGGCCAGACAACAGACCACCTGCCAGAGCTTATGCCTTGAGAGCTCAGGAGGAGCAAGATGCCCCGGACGTCATCAGGGGTACGTTCTTCCTCTACACTACACCTGTGCATGCATTGGTGGATCCAGGATCCACTCATTCCTACATTTGCATCAACCTACCCGTAGAAAGGGGGATATTGGTAGGGGAGAGTAACCAAGACATTCTGGTCACTAATCCATTGGGCCACAGTGTGGTAGTGAACAAAGTATACAAGGGTTGCCCGTTAAGGATTCAGGGGTATGAATTCTTAGCAGACCTGATTGAGTTGCCTTTCCATGAGTTTGACGTGATTTTGGGAATGGACTGGTTGTCACGTCATCAGGCAATAGTTGATTGCAAATTGAAGAGAATTTCTCTGAAAACTCCTGAAGGAAATGAAATCACTGTTGTGGGGGAAAGGACAGATTTTCTGTCCAATGTCATCTCAGCCACAGCTGTAAGAAGAATGATGAGAAAAGGCTATGAAGCCTACCTAGCACATGTGGTGGATACCAGGCAGGCTAAGCCAAACTTGAGTAATATACCCATAGTAAGAGACTTCCCAGGGGTATTTCCTGAAGAGTTGCCTGGGTTACCACCAGAAAGGGAAGTCGAGTTTGCTATTGAGACACTACTGGGTACAGCACCCATTTCCATTGCTCCTTATAGGATGGCACCCACTGAATTGAGAGAGTTGAAAACTCAGTTGCAAGAGTTGCTGGATAAGGGGTTCATACGCCCCAGTGTGTCACCATGGGGAGCTCCAGTGCTATTTGTGAAAAAGAAGGATGGGACTTTGAGGCTATGCATCGATTACCAGCAGTTGAATAAAGTGACTGTGAAGAACAAATATCCGTTGCCTAGAATTGATGATCTGTTTGATCAGTTGAAGGGAGCAGGAGTATTTTCTAAGATTGATCTCAGATCAGGGTATCATCAGTTGAGGGTGAAGGATGCAGATGTGCCAAAGACTGCATTCAGGACCCGGTATGGGCATTATGAGTTCCTAGTGATGCCCTTTGGCATAACAAATGCACCAGCAGCATTCATGGACCTTATGAACCGTATCTTCCATCCATACCTAGATCGGTTCGTAGTGGTCTTTATTGATGATATTTTGGTGTATTCCAAGACCAAGGAAGAACATGATGAGCATTTGAGGATTGTTCTGCAAACCCTGAGAGAAAAGAAGTCAGATGCTAAGTTGTCCAAGTGTGACTTTTGGTTGAATGAGATTGCATTCCTTGGACACATAGTGTCACTGATGGGATTAGGTGGATCCCAAGAAAATAGAAGCGATGATGGAATGGAAGCCTCCCGAAAACACAACCGAGGTCGAAGCTTCTTGGGGCTATTGGGTATTATAGGAGATTTGTGAAGGGATTTTCCTAATATCTGCTCCAAATACCAAGTTGTAACACAAAAATGTCAGATTTTACTTGAATGACAAGTGTCGCAGCTTTTGAGAAATTGAAGGCTATGTTGACAGAGGCACCAGTGTTAACATAGCCAGTGTCCGGAAAGGACTTTGTGGTCTATAGTGATGCCTCACATAATGGGTTAGGGTGTGTATTGATGCAAGAGGGGAAGGTGGTCGCTTATGCTTCCAGACAGCTAAGGCCACATGAACAGAACTACCCTACCCATGATCTAGAGCTCACAGCAATTATCTTCGCACTGAAGATATGGAGGCATTACTTGTATGGAGAAAAGTGCTACATTTACACAGACCACAAAAGCCTGAAATACTTGCCAACCCAGAAGGAGCTCAACCTTAGACAGAGGTGATGGATTGAGTTCCTGAAGGACTATGACTGTGTAATTGACTACCATCCTGGGAAGGCAAATGTAGTTGCTGATGCTTTGAGCAGAAAATCCATGACAGTCTTGAGATCAATGAATGCCCGTCTATCTTTGGTTCGAGATGGAGCTATTTTGGCTGAGTTGCAAGTAAGGCCAAACATGCTACAGCAAATTTTAGATGAGCAAAAGGCAGATGAAAAGTTAATGGCTATTATGAGCAAAATCTCAGAGGGAAAAGCAACTGACTATGAGGTGAAAGCAGATGGGTGTCTGTACTACAAAGGAAGACTGTGTGTACCAGATGATGGGGAATTGAAGACCAGTATTCTAAAAGAGGCACACACCAGTGTATATGCTATGCACCCAGGAAGTACAAAGATGTATCATGATCCAAGCTTGATTGGTGGCCTGGTATGAAGAAAGACATAGCTGACTATGTGACTAAATGCTTGACATGTCAGCAAGTCAAGGCAGAACATCAAGTTCCATCGGGTTTGCTACAGCCTATACGCATACCTGAATGGAAATGGGATCGGGTCACCATGGATTTTGTAAGTGGTCTACCTCTCACCCGAAAGAAACATGATGCAGCATGGGTGATAGTTGATAGATTGAAAAAGTCAGCACATTTTCTGCCAGTTAGGACTGACTACTCACTAGAGAGGTTAGCAGAATTGTATATCAGTGAGATAGTTAGACTGCATGGAATTCCACTTTCCATCATATCTGATCGAGACCCAAGGTTTACATTGAGATTTTGGAAGAAGTTGCATGAATCCTTGGGTACACAACTCCACTTCAGCACAGCTTTCCATCCTCAGACGGATGGGCAATCAGAAAGAGTAATCCAGGTAAACAATTGAAACTAATGAAATTGATACAAATATTGAATTGAAATGATAACAATAACATGAAATATATGTCAGGTCCTTGAGGATACGCTGAGGAGTTGTGTCATTGAGTTTGAGGGAAGTTGGGATAGATACCTCCCACTGGCAGAATTTGCATACAACAATAGCTACCAAGCTAGTATCCAAATGGCCCCGTATGAAGCGCTGTATGGGAGAAAATGTAGAACTCCAGTGTGCTGGATTGAATTGGGCGAAGACAAATTAGTGGGGCCAGACCTGGTGAAACATACTGAGGAAAAGGTAAAACTAATCAAAGCAAATCTCAAGGTTGCCTCAGACAGACAAAAATCCTATGCCGACCTGAAGAGAAAAGAAATAGAATATGTGGTTGGCGACAAGGTGTTCCTCAAGGTGTCACCGTGGAAGAAAGTATTGAGGTTTGGAAGGAAAGGTAATTTAAGCCCTAGGTTCATTGGCCCATATGAAGTCATTGAACGTGTGGGTCCAGTGGCCTATAGGCTAGCTTTACCACCAGAGCTGGACAAGATCCACAATGTGTTCCACGTGTCTGTGCTCAGAAGATACCGCTCAGATCCTTCACATGTCATCTCTAGAGAAGAAATTGAAATACAACCAGATTTGACATATGAAGAAGAACCTCTACGGATCCTGGCTCGGGAAGTAAAAGAGTTGAGGAACAAGCAGATTCCACTGGTGAAAGTGCTTTGGAGGCACCACAACACCGAGGAGGCAACTTGGGAAAGTGAAGAGACGACGAGGCAACAGTTCCCTCAACTGTTTGCATCAGGTAAATTTTGAGGACGAAATTTAAATTAGAGGGGAAGAGTTGTAACACCCTCCCTGTACCAACTCCGTACATTCTACTGTTCCGATGACCGGTGTCGATCCGGACAGCTAGAACATCCGGAAAAATATTTAAACTAAAGTTGGGAATCATAATTAACTCAAATATTAATAATAAAAATTGAGTAAAAATTTTAGAAATAAAATACAACCGAGTTAAACGAGCCGGTGCCCAAGCGATGGGTAACCAGAGGGAAATTGCGGTTCTCGCAACGAGGAGCCCTAGACCTGGGGGAAAAATTATAAAATAATTTTTGGGACTCCAGAGAAAGATTACTGAGGTTCCCACGGCATTAGAATGCCAAGAAAATACCTAGAAAAATTTTTCAATCGGTACAGACAATTTTGACCCGTTAAGCCAAACGAAGGGCATTTTGGTCATTTCGCCTTCAGAGGTGATTTTTGGCCGACTTGTCCAGTTGAGTAAATAATTAATATGACATAAAATATGAATGAATATTACTAGAAATTAAATTGGAAATGAGTAGTGGAGGAAAGAAAAGAAAAATGAGGAAAAAGGCTTAATTATGACATCAAAACGATGTCATTTAAAAGCCACACCCAATCAAAGTTAAACAACTCTTTTATTAACCAATAAAAGAGACAAACCAAGACCAAAAAATTAAAAACACAATCTGCCATCTCCCTCCCTAAACCAGCCGAAACCCAAGCCTTGCCCTAAACCTCCATTAAACCCCACTTCCCAAGCTTGATTCACCCATTTCTACCCAATAAAATCATAACCTAGCTTCACTAAAATTTATCCTAGCACCTTGCATGATCTTTTGGCAGCCAAGAAAAGGAAGAAAAGTGAAGTTTGGGGCTTTGGAAATTCTGCCCATTCAAGGTTAGTGCAACTATAAACATAAAACTCTTAAATTTCATGATTTTGGACTTGAAATTTAATAAGACTTGTAATTTAAATGAACAAAAACCTATGTGTATGAGCTCTTGAATTTCGGCTGCCCTAGAAAAGGAATATGTAGGAGTGTTTTTGATGAGCTTGAAGTGAAATAGAAACCATGTTTGAAGTTATAAACATATGAGTAATGCATTAGTAGCTAACCAAGGTAAATGGCATAAATTATGAAATTGAATTAGGGTTTAGGAAGGTGAAAATGTGACTTGGCTTAGGAAATTGTTAGAGAACTTTTTAATGGTCAATTAGTGACTGTTTTAGGTAAGTTGAGCACAATTTGGACTGAAAAATAGAATTGCAAAGAGAAGGAGTAAGCTGCCCTAGGACAGCAGCAATGGACTGAGATTTCAGTCCAATTACACAGCTATAACTTTGGCTGTGTTGGTCCAATTGGTGTTTGGCCAATTGGACATGAAACTAGGCTTACAATGGCACATTTTTGCTGAAGAAACCATGCCCAAAAGACCAAAGCAAGAGGGCCAAAACTTGGCCCCAATCTAGATACCCTGCAACTGATTCTGCAGAATTGACCAAATGAACAGTAACTGTTCATTTGGCCATAACTCACTGTAGATATGGTCAATTGACCTGAAATTTTTACAGCAACAAGTTAAGACATAGAAAAACAACTTTCATGAAGGAACCTACCCCATATTATGGCCAGAACCTAACCCAAATGGCAGTGGAAGTCACTGTTCATGTTACTGTAGATATGGTAATTTCTGCAGAATGGGAATCCGGCCAGCTGTGGTTTTTGGACCATATCTGGAGTTAAAAACTCTAAATGGAGTGATTCAAAAAAGGAAATTCAACTAGACAAAATAAGGAACAACTTTCATGTTTTACATTTCTTCAAATTCCCACAGCAACAGTGTCCAATGGAACAGTGAAGTTGACTCACAAAAATTAAAAATTCTACTTGTGTTGGTTTAAACTTTGAAATGGTATAAATGCTTAATGCCAACAAGTTTGGAATGCCAAATGTGGTATGTTGGGAGTGCCAAAGTCAATGTACATATTTTTATTCTAAAAGTCAACATTTTTGTTGACCAATAAGATGAATAGTGACACTAAAAATTTGAAATTCACAAATTGAAAAATTTAAAAGTTTCAAATGCCCTAGTATACCTAACAAGATTGGTTTGGATAGTTTGGCATGCCAATAGGGTTCAGTTAGCAGTACTGCACATGGCAAAAATGCCATTCTGTGATTTCATGGCTTTTAGCCATTCTGACTTTGCATTGAGACTTGGCCTTGTGCCTGAGATTATTTATAGCTTGGTAGCTGTTCTGTTGCACACCGGGTGATGCATATGCGACCGATGGTGTGACGGCCCGAGGTATTAGATACCCAGTGCCAGTTTACCCGTTATCGATCCGATGCGTCTAGTGTAGGTTACTTGGGGCAACCAAATGAATAAAAGTGAACAAAGTTAATGAAATAATGAATATACCAATACCAAACAAATAAAACATATACATTCACTACACATTTAATTTCTTGCTATTTTCTTTTATTATATTATTGCACCACTAAGCATTATTGCTTAGCGCGTTGCTTTTGCCACGCGTAGGTACTGGAGATACAGATCGTGAGCCCAGTGGACCGTAGACTGGGTGAGTCCATCCTGCAGTCCTGCACAGTGTCCGTGTCACCTCAACTTCTGCAGTGCATTGGTAGGACACTAGGTGTCATTTTGGTATTTTGTAACTAAATTTCTATTTTCTCATATGTAAATGAACTTATGTAATGTATTTTGAGGTTCATGTAAATAATGAAGATTTATGGTTATGTATAGAAGTAATTTGAGTATTTATTTGTTGTTTATATATGAGTACCCTGAGAAATGATGATTGAAAACATGATGTTGAAAAATATTGAGTTTGTGATGATATTGGAGTTTGAGATGATTGAATATGGTTATTGGAAGTGTTTTTAACAGGTTCCGAAGAACTATTTTCTCCATTTTTAGCCGGTACTCCGTCGGATTTTCTATAAAATTTTCGGAACCTCAAATAAATAATAATTTTGATAAATGGCTTAAATAAATCATATTTCATAAATTAGCTTCAAAAGCATGACACAAATTAAGTAAGGTATATTAGAGTGTGCCAGTATACCGTGTGGCATTACTTACTCGGGTATACTGTACACGGGTAAGGGGTGTCACACTGTCCCTCATCATCAATCTCTAAACTGGCATGCTGTGCTTTCAATTCACATACCATGGACAAAGGAGAAACTCTGAGACTTGCCATAGTCTTGCGACTTAAGGTGTCAGCCACCACATTTGCTTTCCCTGGCTGATAGTCTATTAAGCAATCATAGTGTTTAATGAGTTCTAACCATCTCCTCTGCCTCAAATTCAATTCCTTCTGGGTGCCCAAATACTTCAAGCTCTTGTGGTCCGTGTAAATGTAGCATTTCTCTCCATACAAATAGAGTCTCCAGATCTTCAGAGCAAAAACAATAGCTGCTAGCTCCAGATCATATGTTGGGTAATTCCTCTCATGCGGTTTCAGCTGGCGTGATGCATAAGCAATGACATTTCGATCTTGCATCAGTACACATCCTAACCCATTGTGAGAAGCATCACTATAAACTGTGTATTCTTTACCTGGAGTAGGTAAAGTGAGAACTGGAGCTTCAGTCAAACACCTCTTCAGCTCATCAAAACTTTGCTGGCATTTATCAGTCCACTGAAATTTTACATCTTTCCGAAGCAGTTTGGTCAGTGGAGAAGATAACATAGAGAACCCCTTCACAAACCGACGGTAATATCCAGCTAAACCCAGAAAACTGTGAATTTCTGTGATATTCCTGGGCGGCTTCCAATTAAGGATAGCTTCTACCTTGCTGGAATCTACCTTGATCCCTTCAGCTGACACAACATGTCCCAAAAAGGAGATTTCTTTCAGCCAAAATTCACATTTCGACAATTTGGCGTATAACTGTTTCTCCCTTAAAGTCTGCAGTACAATCCGCAGATGTCTGTCTGCTCTTCTGCATTCCTTGAATATATCAAAATGTCATCAATAAACACCACCACAAATTGATCAAGATATGGTCTGAAGATAGTGTTCATCAGATCCATAAAAGCAGCTGGAGCATTTGTTAATCCGAATGGCATTACTAGAAACTCATAGTGGCCATACCGAGTTCTGAAAGCAGTTTTTGGAATACTCTGCTCTTGCACCTTGAACTGATAATAACCAGATCGCAAATCAATTTTGGAGAATACAGCTGCACTCTTCAACTGATCAAACAGATCATCAATGCGAGGCAATGGATATCTGTTCTTTATTGTCACCTTATTCAACTGCCGGTAGTCAATGCATAAGCGAAGAGCACCATCCTTCTTCTTAACAAACAACACTGGTGCTCCCCAAGGTGACACACTAGGGCGGATGAAGCCCTTTTCAAGTAGTTCTTGCAGTTGTATCTTCAACTCCTTCAACTCTGCTGGTGCCATTCTGTATGGCATTATGGAGATTGGATCCACACCGGGCATAACATTAATTTCAAACTGCACTTCTCTTTCTAGAGGTAATCCTGGCAATTCATCAGGAAACACATCTGGAAAGTCATATACTGTAGGTGTTAGTAGTATGCCCTAGAGCATATCATTTAGTATGTATCTTGTACATATTTTATTAATAAAAGGCATTTCCACTTTTCCGTTTACATAATATATTTATGTGTAATAGAAAAGGTCCATTGATATTTTGTTAGAAATATTATTCTTAAGTTGTTAAGAATATGAGTGACAATATTTCTAGCACAAAGTATCATAAATAGGTTCACAATCAAGGATACTTCATAATAAGGACATGACTTATCCAGAAAGATTGTATTCTTGTTTGTTCCCAAGTTATTTATATGAGATATAAATAAGATGGAATGGTGAGTCTCATGCCATATAACAAACATGATAGACACTTATAAATGATAAGTAGGTCGAACCAGTGACACTTATGACAAGCACATGGAGTTTACTCTTGTCAATGTTTTGTCATAAATCATATCAGTGCATATAATCTTTAGACCTGAGATAGCACAGTTATCTTGTATATAGGTAGTTTGAGTTTGATACTGCTTTCATACTTGTACTGTGTATGGGTATATGGGCATGTGTTGGCTCCTACTAGTTATATATGGAGGTAGGTGTTGATCAAGATGGAATCTGTTCCTCTAAGTAAATAGAGATAAAATCCTATGTTCATTTAATTGTTCTTGATGTTTCAAGTTCTGGCCAGACAGATAGATTTATTCGTAAAAGAGTTTCTGATGAGAAAAATCTTTTTAATCAAGAACTGAAATTAAAAGAGAACATAATATTCATAGCAAATGGAGTTTGACATAAACCATGACTCCAGCTTGAGTTGGGATTTTGTAACAGAGAGATTCTAGTGCATGGTAATATATGATTATAGGTTCATTTAAGGTAAACCTTATTACTAATTGGGTGGCCATGGCATGCTATGCTAGGTGTTAACCATGGTCTATGAGGTTCATAAAATGATTTAGAGAAATCATTTATGGTAAGAAAGAGTTCTGATGATATTAAGAGTTGATATCATGTCTCATTGCCAATTAGTGATGAGCCTAGTAAGTCACACACATACACAAGTTATCACCTATTTAAATATGATTTAATTAACTAATTAAAGAGTTTAATTGATTAATTAAATAGGTTTGATTTGCAATTAAATTGCAAAGTCCCTAGCATGACTTGAAACCAAATCTAGATTATTGGATGTGTAGTATAAATTAAATTTATATTTAAAGTGTTTAAATATGAATTTAATTGATGAGAAATTAATTAATAGAGATTAATTAATTAATTTATATTTGATATAAATTAATTAGAAGAAGAAAATAATTAATTTGGGTTAAGAACTCAAAATTAAGACACAGGGGCATTTTGGTCATTTTGCAGTGTGACACGTGGCACCATGAGATGGTGACACATGGCATAACACATAAGCTTGCCAAATGTTTTTTAATCATGTAAGATGATTAAAATCAAGATTAAATATAGGTTTGACACTTGGCACAATGTGATTGGGTCACTTAAACCTAGAGCTAATCAAAGGGTGACATGTGGCAAGGGTGACATGTGTTAACCTAGCTATTTAAGTGTTGTTATGAGAAAATAAAACACAACCAGCAGCCACACTCCTTTGTCACGCCACTTTGAGGGTTTTTATCTCTTCTTCTTCATCTCTTATCAATTCAAAGAGATTAGCCATCAATCTCTTGAATTAAGAACACTAGAAATTGTTTCTAGTGTCCTGTTTACATCTTTAATCTCTTAAAAGGAAGAACTTGATTTTCTAATTAATAGAAAAAGCTTTAGAAGCTATTCAAGGGCTGCCATAGGTGTTCTTGGTGTGGACAAGCTAGAGGGACAATATCTGGTGTCCTGAAGACGAATCTCAAAGGCGCAGACACGCTGCAGTGCATCAAGAGGTTAGTGTAATCGTTTTTGATTTAATCTAGGGTTCTAAAATTAATCTGATTAATTTTAAAATCTTAAATGGCAAATACAGATCCAAAAACATATTAAAAGAGTTTTAATATGTTGTTTATCATTGAAATCAAATAGATAAAAATAAATCTTGCATGATGCATGTGACCCTAGGTGAAAATTTTTGAATTCAATGGTATAAACTTGTGTTTTTCACGCTTCCGTTCTTTCAGTAGGGATGTCCTTCAATGCTGGACTCCCCGCTTGGGTGTCTACCACATGTGCCAAGTAGGCTTCACACCCTTTTCTGATGAATTTTCTGGCTAGTGCTACCGAAATGATGTTTGATGGCAATAATTGCCTCTCCCCCTGTATTACCACATCACTGTACTGAGGAAGGCCAAAAGTGACTGTCTTCAGCCTACAGTCAATCATGGCATGATGCCTAGCTAACCAATCCATGTCCAAGATGATATCATAATCTCTGAAGGGCATTTCAATGAGATCGGACAGAAAAGTGTGTCCTTGGATCACCAAAGGACAATCTCTATACATTCTATTAACCCTGACCTCTTGTCCTAGTGAACTTGTTACTAGCACCTCAAAGTCCATTTTTATACATGGAATAGCAATGCAATCAGTGATGCTAGCACTCACATAAGAAAGGGTAGAGCCCGGATCAAATAACACAAACACATTTTGGTTAAAAGTTGAGAAGGTACCAGCCACAACATCAGATGCCTCGGCCTCTTCCCTCTGTCTCATTGCATACATTCTGATTGGAGCACTGTCTTGCTCTGATTGTTTCACTGTGCCTTGGCTGCCTGCTGGGCTACCTCTACCCCTGCCTCTACCTCTGCTAGGTGGTTGTGAACTTCTGGTGACAAGGCTCTGAACTGACCCTTCTGCAGTAGTAGGAGGTGGTCCAACTCTACGACTACTGGTACAATCCTTGGCAAAGTGTCCTGTGCCTCCACAGTTATAACAGGCTCCAATAGCCTTATAGCATATCCCACTATGATTTTTTCCACAAGTTTCACATTGGCGAGGAGGGTAGGAACTTCTGGTACTCTGTTGACCAGATAGGGGAGGTCTCTATCCTGAATATCTTCCCCTACCAGATTTCTTGCCACCTCTGCCATGTCCCCCATGGTTCTTCCTCTTCCCAGTATGACCACTGGAACTCTGTTCTACAGACTTTCCTTCTTTATCTGTCTTCTCTGATTTCTTTTTCTCAGGAGCAGTCTCAATCTCAATTCTTTCCAACTCTAGGGCTTGAGAAATAAGTTCAGAGAAGTTAGTGTGTTTGAAGACGACTACTTGTACTCTGATACTGGGCTTCAAGCCAGTTTCAAACCTCTTGCATCTCTCCCTGCTGGTAGAGAGTAGACTCACTGCATAATGGCTAAGGCGGGAAAATTCCCTTTCATACTCAGCCACTGATCTGCCCCCCTGTTTCAGACTTAGGAACTCTTGCAACTTTTGGTCTACATAAGCATCAGGGACATATTTCATCGAATTACGAGAAAGTCATTCCAGTTAGCACCGCAGTTCTACTGCATCATGGGGAATGGTTTTCCACCAATCATAAGCATCCCCCTATAATAAAGACACTGAGTATTCAAATCTGAGCTCCTCTGTGCAATGCAGTTTCTTGAATACCCTATCCATCCTCTCTAACCACTGTTCAGCTTCTGGAGGATCTATTGTCCCCTTAAACTCTATAGCCCCATACTTCATCAATTTGTCATACTGCCTAGTAGGAGATTGTGGTTGTACCACTAGTGTCTGTATTGGGACTTGAGTAGGTACATTACCAGCCATTTGTTGGAACATTGCAGCCATCTCACGAGCGAGGAGGCGAACTGTGATCATAGGGTGCAGTGAACCATCGACATTTTATAGGCCTGGGGCATCCCCTTACACCTCAGCCTCAATAGATTGATCGACTGAACGATCACCCTCTTCCATAGTCAATGCGAGGATTTTAGATCTCCTGAACCAATAACACAAGGAGATTTCCTCCAGTTAGTGCATATTTATAATGTAATATACTGTATGTATCAAACAACGATATTGAGCAGTTGTACTATGAAGAAAGAATATTCAAGTAACAGGTGAAAACAGAATTTAAAAACTTTGCTCTGATACCACCAAAACATGTCACACCTTACCCCTCTGTAAGGCATAACATGATCCCGTAGTATACCTAATGAATTACCAACTCCGTCTACTGATAACTCATTAAATACACTACAAGGAATTTTAAAAACTTTTCTTACTTCTTTTACAGTGGTGAGCACTATTTACAGGTGTTAAAAACCTTTTTGAACTGAAGTGATAGAACTAACACATTTGAATTATTTGGAGTTTCTGTAAAAATTTTAGCAGAGTGCCATCTGTATTTTGGATAAAATAGTTCTTCAGAAAACCTGTAAAAAAACATTTCAATAGATTTCCAAATCTCAACTCCAACATTTTTCTCAACACAACATATTTCTCAAGTCAAATTCACAGTAATTTTCCAAAGACTCAAATAAAGAAAATATAATACAATCTTTACAAGCCAAAATAACTCATAATTATTTTACAACTTCAAGGTACAATTTTTATTTACAACTGCTCAAAACCCACAACAATATGTACATACAGTGAACATACATTACATTACAAAATACAAAGTATTGGTATACTCATTATACCCGGTAGTCTCTCGCTGGAGGTACTAGCAGCCTAGTCTGCTGCCCTGTCTGTCTGTCTACTCACTGACAAAGAATAAAGCTATCATTTGAGACAATGTCTCAGTGGTGCACAACATTAACCAAATACAATTTAAATCACAATTCATAAATCATATAAATAGTGGATACTTAAAATCATAGTGAAATTCAAGACAATAATGTCATAAGGAATTTAAACTCATTTTACAATCTTACAATATGCATCAATAAATCACACACAGCTTTAATCATGTTCCCAAGTTCAATTCATCCCAAAAGCCGATGGCTAATGAGGTATTCAATTCATCCCAAAAGTCAATGACTAATGAGGAATAACATAGCTAGCTAGCAAAAATATGAGTACTCATTCTATTCGTCCTCAACAGGCACACACCTCAACACTTCAGCCAGAGAGGGAATTCAATTCATCCCACTAGACAAGCTAGCGAGGAATACAATCAATATACATGATAGCTGTGGTTTCAAACCAATTACAATGCTTTTCAATCAATAAGTATCCATCAAATATCATTCAAACCATTTTTCACAATTTCACAACTTAAAAC
Organism: Hevea brasiliensis; assembly: GCF_030052815.1. Taxonomy (NCBI): domain Eukaryota; kingdom Viridiplantae; phylum Streptophyta; class Magnoliopsida; order Malpighiales; family Euphorbiaceae; genus Hevea; species Hevea brasiliensis. The sequence continues at coordinate 83,557,893 of NC_079497.1, read as the reverse complement.
AATAATATGCAAATAGTCATAATTTATTTCAATTGAAAATAATTCGAAAGAAATAGCTGTTGTGCACAAACCTCTGATAATTGTCTCCTGGTCTGGACTCAGTGTTTCTTTCTCTTTCCCTGAGTCTTTAGTAACTGAGAAACACAATTTGAAGTGTTTCAGTACTAAATTAAACTGTCTCTATCGATAATGTTTGATAAATAGTTCACTGAAAGCTATTATTTGCTTAATCACCTAATATACCGACCTCGATGCGTTCTAGGTAAATTAGGTTTTAGTGTCATTAATATGTCACATTCGATAGGGTTTTAGGGTTGGTACATTTTACCAAACTCATTTCCTTGTTTAGTGCATTTTCTTGCAATTTGCTGGGTTCCGGGATACTAGTTTGACCTAGCCGGACGACCTAGTTCCCTCAGTTTTCGGGTTTTGATCAAAACTACAAACTTGTAGATCTATGTCTTATGGAACGCGGGGCAAAATTTTAGGTCATTCTGAGTTAAGTAGACCAAGTTATGGTCATTATACTATTGCTGGTCAAATGGCATCAAATTAGGTCAATTTTAGGTCAATTTGGTCAACTTTGGTTCAGCCAGTTTTTGGACCCGAACTTGTGCAAGCTGTTTGACTTGCTTATGGTCATTTCTAGGCTTTGGTGTCTTCATAAGACTTGTAGGTATGGGTCTTAACTATTCATGGTTAAAATTTCAGGTCAATTGGACCTGTTTTGAGTGAGTTATGGCCTAAACACTAACTGCTGCCCAATTGGTCAGTTTTTAGGTTTCAATTGCACTTAATCCGAATTGGTCATTTTTCATGCCACCTTGCAAGCAGAATTTTGGTATTCTTTCTCAATGAAAGTTGGCACATTTTGTGCCTAGTTTCACCTCCAATTGGTCTCATACCAATACCAATTGAGGTTACACATTTAAAGTTATAGGCTAAAATGCATACTGCCTTAATCACATTGCTTAAACATACATCAATTACACCCTTACCTTACTATATGTTCACTTCCCTTACCAATTCTGTTTTAGTACATTACCAAAACCATATTCCACTTTACATTAACATCACTTTGGGCAGATTACAAACATCCTTAATACACCAATTAAAACTCACATTTACAAAGTCTAAGTACAATCACATATACACCTAACATTACAAATTCTTACATACACTTTACACAATCACTCTATATACATATCCATCAATCCTCAATGTCAATATTCTGCCAATACCTTCATGAACACATACATTTATCCAAGAGTCCCAAGGCTATCGAAAATGTTCCTCAATACCAAAGTATCATACAATTCATCAATTTCCATCCCAAGTGCAAAATTCACCATATACATATGGAATAATTTACTAGGACATTAAATCACCATAACCAACATAATTTCTCATCAAATATATGCACAAATATTTCATCAAATACATAACTCCATGGCTGTCCAAAATGGACATCTCAATAACTCTTCAAACTTGAAAATTTTCTTCACAAAACCAACACCCATAACATGAACACAAAGTTTAACAAAGCAATCTTCCAAATTACAAACTTACCTTATGGTTGGAACTTGCCAAACCTTGATTAAACTTCTTGATTTTGGTATCAAGCTCTTCCTTATGATGTGTAGACAATCTTTAATGAAGGAACCTAAGTATTTAGAAGTGAAGTGAGGGGTTAGATGAAGCTTGAATGAAAACGGCAATAGAGGTTTTCTTGGTTCTTCAATTCGGCTAGGTTTAATGAAATGAAGAAGATGAAGTATTCAGCTTGGATAATGGAATTACAGCTGCCATTTAGTGTTTAATTAAATCCCTAGTGGTCCACTCACAAATTTTAAATCATATAATAAGCTTAATTCTCACTTATTCCACATTAAACCCTTAATTCTTACTATTTACTTTAGGTACCACCAATTTAATTTTTCATTTCATTTTCTAAGTGTAATATTATTTATTTTTAATGGAAATTTAGGTCGAAAGACAATTCGGTGTGTCAAATGACCATAATGCCACTGTTCGGGTTGCATTCCCGATTTTTCGGTAACACCGGGTTTTGTCTGTTTTTCGATTTCTCACTTTTCTTTGTACTAATTATTTAATTTTTCTTTGATCTTCCTAATGAGATTTATTCTTCAATAAGGGTCTATTTAAGTCCTAAAAATGTTTTCCAGGGTTCCCCGCAGTCCAGGGCTAGTCAACGGTCCACGCCGTGACTTCCCGGTGCGGTCATCCATCGCTAGGGTTCTCGGCTCGCTTAACTTGGTTACATTTCTTTGCTATTATTTTTCCTTTATTTTTCTTGTATTTTCTTTTCTTGTATTTCATTATTTTATGTCTCCTCCTTCATATCAAAGTGTAGTTCTAGGCATCCTAGCTGTCCGGACAACACTGGTCACCGGAATAGTAGAACGCACTACCGAACTTAGGGGTGTTACAGTTGTATGATCTAAGATCCATTTTATGTCTAATTAAATTGTTTAATTAGAATTTTTATCACACAATTATATTATGATTCAAATTAGAATTTTAAAAATTATTTGAATGTGATTCAAATCTGAATTTTAAAAGTTGTTTGAATGTGATTCAAATCTAAATTTTTGAAGTTGTTTGAATCATATTTAAATCTGATTTTTTAAAATTTATTGAATAAAATTCAGATCTGATTTTTTAAAAAATGTTTGAATGTGATTCAAATCTGATTTTTTAAAAAATGTTTGAATGTGATCCAAATCAGAATTTTTAAAGTTGTTTGAATGTGATTCAAATCTGAATTTTTAAATTTGTTTAAATGAGATTTAAATCTGAATTTTTAAATTTATTTGAATCATATTCAAATCTGGTTTTTTAAGTTGAATATGAGATATTCAATTTAATTTAAGTATATATGTTTTATTTAATTGTTAAATAGTGATATGCATGATGGATGATCATGGACTATAAAAGACCAATGTGATTGGATTTATTTCTTTTATGTTTCTTTGGGATTATAAATTAATTAATTTATTTTAATTTATTTTGGGCATGTATTATTAAGTTTGTAATAATTTTTGGATTGTAATTTCTTTTATTAAAGTTCTTGTAAATTCGCCTTGGTATGCCAAGGATTACCATGTAATATTGGATTGCAATAAGTTCAAGGAGGTCAAGAGCATTGGTGGGACCAGTGGGAGGAATTCAAGATCAAGTGTTGATTATGTACTCCTTTAGCAACTCTTGTAAAATGAATGAATGAATGAAATGCACCTAGGAATGCCCTGATTCAATTCTTGGTGGCTCAGAATTGAATCCCTTAGAAAGTCCATGATCATACCATATTTATTGCTTATCCATGAATGCATGAGATGTATGGGAATGTATGCTATTATATGATATGTGCATGCTAATTGGATAATGTGTAAAGTGAGACCTTAATAGTAATTAGAATGACCATAAAATCTTCCAAACAAATGATTAAGTTGGAAATGCTATAATTAAAGTAATTATAACATAGGCCCTCCATTGGGGCAATTATTTTAAGAAATTTTAAATAGTTGCATAAGATACAATTAATTTAAGAGATTTTCTTAAGAATAATTGTTAAGCATGAGATGTTGTAAATATGTAAATGGTTTAGTGCCCAATATTGGATGTACCTGAGGACATTAAAATTATTTGCATAATTACTGGCTCAATGGGATCAACTTAACTAATACAAGATAAGTCAATAATGGATGTACCTGAGATTTTGAGCATTAGGGGCGAGGTAAAGGATTGAACCTCACATGAGATGTGATGGGCAAAGAGTTGCTCACTTATAGTTTTGTAATTCCAATAATGGATGTACCTGAGGATGATCAATAGAATTATAAGAATTCAATCACCCACTAGAAATCCATCCAACTAGGATTTCCGTTTTCTACTTTGGAAGTGTAGGATTCGCTAAGTTAGTGGGATGACCAATTTAATTAAAAGACCATAATCATTTTGGTTAATTACATGATACATTTACTAATTAATCTGATTTTCTGCAGTTAATTTTCTGATAAAAATGATCACAAAACAACCACCACCATCCAATATCCTTGCAAGCATACTTGATCACAATAGGTTGACAGGACCTAATCTGTCTGATTGGCTAAGAAATTTGAAACTTGTCCTGAACCTTGAACATATAGGATATGTTCTAGATTCAAATGTTCCTGGTCCCTTGCCTCCAGAGGCCACACAAGAGGAACATGAAACTTTGGATAAGTGGAAGGAGCATGATATGAGAGCTAAGTGTTACATGCTTGCTGCCATGAGTAATGAGTTACAGAAGCAACATGAGAACATGCAGAGTGCGAGTGAGATCCTCCTTCACCTACAAGAGTTGTATGGTGAGCACAGCAGGAATGCTAGGCATGAGATATCTAGACAGCTATTCCGTATGAGGATGTCTGAGGGACAGAATGTTGGGGATCATGTCCACAAGATGATTCGGCTGATTGAGCAGTTGGAACATCTTGACTTCAACATGGATTTCCAACTACAGACAGATTTGATCCTTCAGTCCCTTCCTGAGTCTTTTGGGAATATTGTGACAAATTTCCATATGACTAAACAGGAATGCACCTTAGCCGGTTTACTCAACATGCTGGTTATTGCCCAAAAGAATATGCCAGGCAATAAAGGAAAAGAGGTAGCTTTGGTTGCATCTTCTTCTGCTGGAAAGTCCAACAAGAAGAAGGGCAACAAGAAAAAGAAACCTCAGATTCCTGGTCCTTCCAAGAAAATAGCTAAACAGAAAAGGAAGACTAAAGCTGATGGAGGCAAAGGAAAGTGTTTCCACTGCCAAAAGGATGGGCCTTTGGAAAAGGCGCCTGAGTATCTTGCTTCTCTGAAGGACAAAAAGGATACACCTTCGAAAGGTATGTGCATATCTTGTTATTTAGATTCTGATGATACTCATAGTTCATCTACAGCTTGGGTTTTAGATACTGGTGCCAGTTCTCACATTTCTAATGATATGCAGGAACTAGCAAATAGTAGCAGCTTGCGTTCTCAAGATATTAGAGTCCGGATTGGCAATGGCTCAACTGTTGAAGCTTTAGCCATAGGATCTAAATCTTTTTACATGTTTGGACATGTTTTGTGTTTGGATAATATTTTATATGTACCTGATGCTTTTAAGAACATCATTTCTATATCTAGTTTGACTAGAAATGGCTATGAATTTCAGTTCACAGATGATGTTTGCAATATTTATTTTGGAAATAAATATGTTGGTCCAGGTTATATGAATGATGGTCTTTATTATTTGGATAATAATGACAAACACAAATTGAATGCAAGTGATCTAAAAGAATACAATGCCATGGTGAAAACTAACTCAAGTTCAAAATATATTTGGCACTTAAGGTTATGTCATGTTGCAGAAGATAGGATTGCAAAATTGGAGAAAATGGGGATTCTATCCTCATTGGGCTCTGAACCTACTCCAACTCGTGAATCTTGCCTTCAGGGAAAAATGACTAGATCACCCTTTGTTGGACAAGGGCTAAGAGTTGAAAATATTTTGGAGCTAATACATAGTGATGTATGTGGTCCATTTAAAAAAATCGCTAGAGGGGGCTTTCATTATTTTATTACCTTTACTGATGATAAATCAAGGTTTGGGTATTTGTATTTGATGAAATACAAACATGAATCTTTTGAAAAGTTCAAAAAATTTAAATCTGAAGTAGAAAATCAAATAGGAAAGAGTATTAAAGCTCTTCGATCATATCGTAGAGGTGAATATTTGAGTATTGAATTTGATGAATACTTAAGAGAGCATGGCATTGTTTCTCAGCTAACTCCTCCAGGAACGCCACAGCTGAATGGTGTATCTGAAAGGAGAAATCGTACCCTATTGGATATGGTACGTAGTATGATGAGCTATACTGATATGCCAATCTTCTTTTGGGGATTTGCATTAGAATCAGCTTTGTATATTCTGAATAGGATTCCATGAAAATCAGTTTCTTCCACACCTTATGAGATATGGCATGGAAGAAAACAAAGTCTTAAGCATGTTAAGATTTGGGGTTGTCCAGCTTATATCAAAAAGCTGAACACTGATAAATTGGAGACCAGATCAGAAAAAGGTCGATTTGTTGGATATCCAAAAGATAGTTTTGGATATTATTTTTATTTGCCTACTTTCACAAAAGGTTGTGATAAGTAGAGATGCCACATTTCTTGAACAATAGTTTGTTCAAAAAGGAGGCAAAGGAAGGCAAATAGAGTTAGAATTGGAGAATTCTGACCAACCAACAGATCAGATGGATACAGATCCATCTAGTCAACCTATACTCGTTGATGAAACATCTACAGCTGTTCCTCGTAGAACAACCAGGGTATCTCACCTACCAGTGAGATATGGTTTTCTTCATGAAGAAGAACAAAAGTTGTCTACTCATGAAGAAGTAGATCATGGAGATGATCCACTTACTTATGAAGAAGCTATATCAGATATAGACTCTTCAAAATGGATTGATGCTATGAAATCCGAGATTGATTCCATGTATAAGAATCAAGTTTGGGATCTTGTTAACCCACCTGAAGGTATTGTACCTATAAGGAATAAATGGGTTTTCAAGAAGAAAATTGGTTCTGATGGAAAGGTAGAAACCTATAAGGCAAGGCTAGTAGCGAAAGGGTTTCGACAAAGGTACGGAATCGACTATGAGGAGACTTTCTCGCCTGTTGCCATGCTTAAATCAATTAGGATTTTATTAGCAATAGCTGCATACTATGATTATGAGATTTGGTAGATGGATGTCAAAACAGCTTTTCTCAATGGATACATTGAAGAAAACATTTTCATGGAACAACCTAGGGGTTTTGAATCCCAAGATGGTTCCAAGGTATGCAAGCTAAAGCGATCCATTTATGGGTTGAAACAAGCTTCGAGGAGTTGGAACATCGGTTTTGATGAAGCCATTAAATCCTTTGGTTTTATCAAAAATGAGGATGAGCCATGTGTATATAAGAAGGTTAGTGACAGTGCTATCACTTTCCTTGTCTTATATGTGGATGACATACTGTTGATGGGTAATGACATAGGTATGTTAACGACTATAAAGGTATGGTTGTCAAATACATTCTCCATGAAAGACTTAGGGGAGGCAACCTATATTCTTGGGATTCGCATCTATGGAGATAGAGTGAAAAGAATAATTGGTTTATCCCAAAGTCTATACTTGGAAAAGGTGTTAAAGAGGTTTAACATGCTTCATTCCAAGAGAGGATTGTTACCAGTGAGACATGGTATCCACCTTTCTAAAGAGATGTCTCCAAAGACACCTGAAGAAAGAGATAAGATGGCCAGGATTCCATATGCTTCGGCTATTGGAAGTTTAATGTATGCAATGTTGTGTACTAGGCCGGATATCGCATATGCGATATGTTTGACTAGCAGGTATCAATCCAATCCAGGTTTGGAACACTGGATAGCTGTCAAGAATATCCTTAAGTACTTGAGAAGAACTAAGGATTTATTCTTGATTTATGGAGGTGGAGACTTGCAATTGGATGGTTATACTGATTCTGATTTCCAATCAGATATCGATGATAGAAAGTTTACCTCTGGATATGTGTTCATTTTTAATGGAGGTGCAGTCAGTTGGAAGAGTTTCCAAATAGAGCACGACTGCAGATTCCACTACAGAGGCTGAGTATATTGCTACATCAGATGCTACAAAGGAAGCTGTTTGGATAAAGAAGTTCGTAACAGAGCTTACAGTAGTTCCTTCCATTGAGTCAGCAGTTCCACTACACTGTGACAATAATGGAGCAGTCATACAGGCTAAGGAACCAAGGTCTCACCAGAAATCCAAACACATAGAAAGGCGCTACCACATTATTAGAGAAATAGTTGGGCGAGGCGATGTAACCATGCAAAAAATAGCATCAGCTGAAAATCCAGCTAATCCATTCACTAAGCCTATGTCACAGACTTAGTTAGACCGACATCTTGAGAAGATAGGTCTAAGATATTGTAATGAATGGCTCTAGTGCTAGTGGGAGATTATTAGTAGTATGCCCTAGAGCATATCATTTAGTATGTATCTTGTACATATTTCTATTAATAAAAGGCATTTTCGCTTTTCTATTTACATAATATATTTATGTGTAATAGAAAAGATCCATTGATATTTTGTTAGAAATATTATTCTTAAGTTGTTAAGAATATGAGTGACAATATTTCTAGCACAAAGTATCATAAATAGGTTCACAATCGAGGATACTTCATAATAAGGACATGACTTATCCAGAAAGATTGTATTCATGAGACTCACCATTCCATCTTATTTATATCTCATAATAAGGACATGACTTATCCAGAAAGATTGTATTCATGTTTGTTCCCAAGTTATTTAAATGAGATATAAATAAGATGGAATGGTGAGTCTCATGCCATATGACAAACATGATAGGCACTTATAAATGATAAGTAGGCCGAACCAGTGACACTTATGACAAGCACATGGAGTTTACTCTTGTCAATGTTTTGTCATAAATCATATCAGTGCATATAATCTTTAGACCTGAGATAGCATAGTTATCTTGTATATAGGTAGTTTGAGTTTGATACTGCTTTCATACTTGTACTATGTATGGGTATATGGGCATCTGTTGGCTCCTACTAGTTATATATGGAGGTAGGTGTTGATCAAGATGGAATCTGTTCCTCTAAGTAAATAGAGATAAAATAATATGTTCATTTAATTGTTCTTGATATTTCAAGTACCTGGCCAGGACAGATAGATTTATTCAGAAAAGAGTTTCTGATGAAAAAAATCTTTTTAATCAAGAACTGGAATTAAAAGAGAACATAATATTAATAGCAAATGGAGTTTGACATAAACCATGACTCCAGCTTGAGTTGGGATTTTGTAACAGAGAGATTCTAGTGCATGGTAACATATGATTATAGGTTCATTTAAGGTAAACCTTATTACTAATTGGGTGGCCATGGCATGCTATGCTAGGTGTTAACCATGGTCTATGAGGTGCATAAAATGATTTAGAGAAATCATTTATTGTAAGAAAGAGTTCTGATGATATTAAGAGTTGATATCATGTCTCATTGCCAATTAGTGATGAGCCTAGTAAGTCACTGTCACACCCTACCCCTCAGTAAGGCATAACATGATCCCGTAGTATACCTAATGAATTACCAACTCCGTCTACTGATAACCCATTAAATACACTACAAGGGATTTTAAAAACTTTTCTTACTTCTTTTACAGTGGTGAGCACTATTTACAGGTGTTAAAGACTTTGGTGAACTGAGTGAAATAACTAACTCAATTGGTTTATTTGGAATTTCTGTAAAAATTTTGGCAAAGTGCCATCTGTATTTTGGATAAAACTGTTTCTTGTAAAACTCAGAAAAGTACTTCAATAATTTTCCAAATCTCAACTCCAATACATTTCTCAACACAACAATTTATCAACTTAATTCCATAGAAATTTTTCAAAGTCTGAGATAAGGAAATATAATCTGACTTTTACAAGTCAAAGCATTTCGTAATTATTTTACAACTTCAAGGTACAATTTGAATTTACAACTGCTCAAAACCAAAAACAATATGTACATACAGTGTCATACATTACAGTACAAAATGCAAAATATTGGTATACTCATTATACCCGAAAAATCTCTCGCTGGAGGTATATGCAGCCTAGTCTGCTGCCCTGTCTGTCTCTCTACCTGCGACAGCAATTAAAAAGCTATCGCTGAGACAATGTCTCAGTGGTGCACAACATTAACCAAATACAATTTAAATCACAATTCATAAGTCATGTAAATAGTGGATACTTAAAATCATAGTTAAATTCAAGACAATAAATGTCAACAAGAATTTAAACTCCATTTGTCAATATCACAATAATTTTCAATAAGTCAGATCATGGTTGAATTCAATAGACAGTATATGTCAACAAGAGTTTAAATCAATTTCACAATCTCACAATACATAATAACGCAATTTAGTCGAATAATTTAAGAATACAGTGTTGCCAATTCATTCACAACTTAAGCCATGACACAAATTTTCGATCAATGCCGTGTTGTACACCACGACAAAGCAATCACAACCTCACTAATCGAAATCAATGAGGAAGGGGAGCTAGCTATATAATGAGTACTCATCCGATCACCTCAACTGGTAAACCAGAGAGGGAGAAAAATAAACGATCACGACTCCATAAATGGAGAAGGAAAATAAACGATCACAACCCCATAAATGGAGAAGGAATGATACGATACTGTCATGCTAAGTGTGAACACAAAATCAATTCCAAACATTTTATTCAAATGATTCGTGAGAATCCAATAAATTTCCAAAGTCATAATTTCATTCACAAAATGGCAACACAATTCATAATTAACTTCGATTTTCACAAATCACACTAAACTAATTTTCCCACAATTTCAAACCATTTACAATGCTTTTAAGCAATAAGTATCCATCAATATCATTCAAACAATTTCTCACAGTTTCAAATCATTTACAATGCTTTTCAAGCAATAAATACTCATTCAAAGACATTTCCACAATTTAAAACAATAATGTACAAATAGTCAATATTTATTTCAATTGAAAAATTCAAAAGAAATATTCGTTGTGCACAAACACAATTTAAAACAATAATATACAAATATTCAATATTTATTTCAATTGAAAAATTCAAAAGCAATAGCCGTTGTGCACAAACCTGTGATGACTGTCTCCCTGGTCTGGACTCAGTGTTTCCTTCTCTTTTCCTAAGTCTTTAGTAACTGAGAAACACAATTTGAAGTGTTTTAGTACTAAATTAAATTGTCTCTAACGATAATGTTTGGTAAATAATGCACTGAACTCAATTTTTCACTTAATCACCTAATATACCGACCCTCGTTGCGTTTTAGGTAAATTAGGTTTTAGTGTCGTTAATATGTCACATTCGATAAGGTTTTAGGTTTGGTATGTTTTACCAAAATCATTTCCTTGCTTAGTGCATTTTAATGCAAATTGCTGGATTCTGGGACACTGGTTTGACCTAACCGGACGATCTAGTTCCCTCGGTTTTCGGGTCTCGGTCGAAACTACAAACTTGTAGATGTAGGTCTTATTGCACGCGGGGCAAAATTTCAGGTCAATCCGAGTTAAGTAGACCGAGTTATGGTCATTATACTATTGCTGGTCAAATGGTACCATTTTAGGTCAATTTTAGGTCAAATTGGTCAATTCTGGTTCGGCCAGTTTTTGGACCCGAACTTGTGCAAGTTGTTTGACTTGCTTATGGTCATTTCTGGGCTTTGGTATCTTCATAAGACTTGTAGGTATGGGTCTTAACTATTGATGGTTAAAATTTCAGGTCAATTGGACCTGTTTTGAGTGAGTTATGGCCTAAACACTCACTGCTGCCCAATTGGTCATTTTTCAAGTCCTAATTGCACCTAATCCGAATTGGTCATTTTTTTAGGTCACCTTGCAAGCAGAATTTTGGTATGGTTTCTCAATGAAAGTTGGCACATTTTGTGCCTAGTTTCACCTCAAATTGGTCTCATACCAATTGAGGTTACACATTTAAGGTTATAGGCTAAAATGTACACTACCCTCACTATGCCTTTCACACCCCACTTCAAACACACATTTAACTTGCAAAGTTTACTTCCATACCCTACAAATCTGTTTTGGTACATTACCAAAAGCATTATCTACTTTACATTAACATTATTTTGGGCAGATTACCATTACCCTCAACACACCAAATATCATTCACAATTACAATTTCTAATTACCATTACAAATACACCTAACCATTACAAATTTTACATACACTTTACAATATCAATCTACATACATCTCATCAACCTTCTAGGTCAATATTCTGCCCACACTTCCTTCAATATATACCATTACTCAAGTGTCCCCAAGCTGCCGCAAACCATTCTTCAACATTAAAGTGCCATCCAATTTACCAATTCCCATCCAAGTGCATAAATCACCATATAAACATGAAATAATTCACTAGGTTACTAATTCATCATGATCAACACCATTTCTCATCAATTATATGCACAAATATCTCATAAAAAACGTGACTCATGGCTGTCCAAAATGAAAACAACAATAACCCTTCAAACTCAAAATTTTCCTTCACCAAACCAACACCCATAACATGAACATAAACTTTAACAAAGAAATTCTCAAAAATGCAAACTTACCTTTAATTGTAACTTGCTAAACCTTCACCAAACTTCTCAAAATTGGTATCAATATCTTTCTTGTGATGTGTAGACCATTTTTCATAAAGCTACTTAAGGCATTGGAGTTGAAATGGAGGAGAAGATGAGGTTTGAAGCAAAATGGCTATGGAGTTTTCTTAGGGAGCTTGTTACGGCATTGTTGAAGAACTAAGAGAAAATGAATCTGCAAATGGTATGTTAGGTGTACACCTGCCCCATTAGCTTTAATTTATTCCTTTAGTGGTCCACTTATTTGGATTAAATCATATAATATGTTTACATGTGTTATTTACACATTTTTCACTCCATTTTGGCTATTTGTATTAGGTACCCCCAATTTAATTTTTCATTTTATTTTCTAAGTGTAATATTATTTATTTTTAATGGACATTTAGGTCAAAAGACACTTCGGGATGTCAAATGACCATAATGCCCTTGTTCGGGTTGCATTCCCGATTTTTCGGTAATACCGGGTTTTGTCTGTTTTTCGATTTCTCACTTTTCTTTGTACTAATTATTTAATTTCTCCTTGATATTTCTAATGATATTTATACTTCAATAAGGGTCTATTTAAGTCCTAAAAATAATTTCCAGGGTTCCCCGCAGTCCAGGGCTAGTCAACGGTCCACGCCGTGACTTCCCGGTGCGGTCACCCATCGTTAGGTTTCCCGGCTCGTTTAACTTGGTCACATTTCTTTGCTATGATTTTTCCTTTGTTTTTCTTGTACTTTCTTTTCTTGTATTTCATTATTTTATGTCTCCTCACTCATATTGAAGTGTAGTTCTAAGCATCCTAGCTGTCCGGACAACACTGGTCACCGGTACAGCAGAACGCACTACCGAACTTAGGGGTGTTACAGTCACACACATACACAAGTTATCACCTATTTAAATATGATTTAATTAATTAATTAAAGAGTTTAATTGATTAATTAAATAAGTTTAGTTTGCAATTAAATTGCAAAGTCCCTAGCATGACTTGAAACCAAATCTAGATTATTGGATGTATAATATAAGTTAAATTTATATTTAAAGTGTTTAAATATGAATTTAATTAATGAGAAATTAATTAATAGAGATTAATTAATTAATTTATATTTGATATAAATTAATTAGAAGAAGAGAAATAATTATTTTGGGTCGAGAACTCAAAATTAAGACACAGAGGCATTTTGGTCATTTCACAGTGTGACACGTGGCACCATAAGATGGTGACACATGGGATTACACATAAGCTTGCCAAATGTTTTTTTAATCATGTAAGATGATTAAAATCAAGATTAAATATAGGTTTGACACTTGGCACAATGTGATTGGGTCACTTAAACCTAGAGCTAATCAAAGGGTGACATGTGGCAAGGGTTTAATGTGTTAACCTAGCTATTTAAGTGTGGTTATGAAAAGAAAAATAACCAGCAGCCACTCCTCTCCTTTGTCACGCCACTTTGAGGCTTTTCATCTATTATTCTTCATCTCTCATCAATTCAAAGAGATTAGCCATCAATCTCTTGAATTAAGAACGCTAGAAATTGTTTCTAGTGTCCTGTTTACATCTCTAATCTCTTAAAAGGCAGAACTTGAATTTGTAATTAATAGAAAAAGCTTTAGAAGCTGTTCAAGGGCTGCCATAGGTGTTCTTGGTGTGGACAAGCTAGAGGGATAACATCTGGTGTCCTGAAGACGAATCTCAAAGGCGCAGACACGCTGTAGTGCATCAAGAGGTTAGTGTAATCGTTCTTGATTTAATCTAAGGTTCTAAAATTAATCTGATTAATTTTAAAATCTTAAATGGCAAATACAGATCCAAAAACATATTAAAAGAGTTTTAATATGTTGTTTATCATTGAAATCAAATGGATAAAAATAAATCTTGCATGATGCATGTGACCCTAGGTGAAAATTTTTGAATTCAATGGTATAAACTTGTGTTTTTCACGCTTTCGTTCCTTCAACAATACCATTTTAATTCTAAGAAATCTTTAAAACCCTACCAAGTTTAAGGTTGCTGAAATTTTAAGCAAGACATGTAACACCCTTATGTTCGGTAGTGCGTTCTACTGTTCCGGTAACCAGTGTTGTCCGGACAGCTAGGATGCCTAGAACTACACTTCGATATGAGTGAGGAGACATAAAATAATGAAATACAAGAGAAGAAAACACAAGAAAAACAAAGGAAAAATAATAGCAAAGAAATGTAACCAAGTTAAGCGAGCCGAGAACCCTAGCGATGGGTGACCGCACCGGGAAGTCACGGCGTGGACCGTTGACTAGCCCTGGACCGCGGGGAACCCTGGAAAATATTTTTAAGGCTTAAATAAACACCTATTGAAATACAAATATCATTAGAAATATCAAAGAAAAATTAAATAATTAGTACAAAGAAAAGTGAGAAATCGAAAAATGGACAAAACCCGGTGTTATCGAAAAATCGGGAATGCAACCGGAACAGGGGCATTGTGGTCATTTGACATCCCGAGTTGTCTTTTGACCTAAATGTCCATTAAAAATAAATAATATTACACTTGGAAAATATAATGAAAAATTAATTTAGGGGTACCTAATGTAAATAGTAAAAATGAAGGGTAAATTGACTAATTAACACATTTAAACATATAATATAGTTTATAATTGGTGAGTGGAGCACTAAGGATTATAATAACCATTAAATGGGCAGATTTCTCCACTAACTAACTCATTTTCTTGAAGCTTCCAACAATGGTCGATTGTCACTCCCAATTCTCCATGGAAAATTTTCCATGCAAAGCTTAATTCTCTCCCATTTTCAACATAAAACCATAAATTCTCTTCATTAAACTTGGTCCACACCTCTTGGGCAGATTATAGGGAACAAAAAGGAAGAAATTTAGTGAAGATTTAACAAACCCCAATAATAGGTAAGTGTTTAAATTATGTTTTTTCTTAAGTAAAGTTTATGGGAAGCTTGAGATAAAATGATTGATGAAGAAATTTTGAGTTTTTGGTGAGTTATGATGGTGTGTACTTTTGGTAGCCATGGAAACACCTTGAAGGTAGTTTAATTGTGCTTGTAAATGGTGAATTAAATGATTGATTAAATGTATATTGTGTAGGAAATTGTTTGGGTAATGTATACTTAGTATATGTAAATGTAAAATGAGATTTAAAGCTTGGAAAGTAATGGAATGTGAGTGTACCATTGTGGCAGTTTGCTAACTCTTGAAGAATGCTGGAATTCATGCTTGGTTTATGGAATAATGATGTTAAAATGTGTTGGTTGTTATGGCAGTTTGAGTGTGTGCATGGTGGTGTGAAGTAGGACATGTAAATGAGCATGAATAGGTGATTGAATTGTTGTAAGTTGGATTGAAAAATTCTGCACTTGTTGGTGTATGTTGAATGTAATTGTAAGCTGCCAAAATGACCTATAATATGTTATAAATTATGTTTAGGTTGTGGTACAACCAGAATTGGTTTGAATGTTAAGTTTGGTAAGTGTTAAAAGTGATGCTTGATGTGTAAGCAAGAATTTCAATAAGGCAGTTTGTGTTTTAGGCCTAGAACTTTAATTGTGTGGCTCCAATTGGTATGAGACCAATTGGAGGTTAAACTAGGCCAACTTTCATGAAGAAATCTTGCCAAAATTCTGCTTGCAAGGTAGCTTGAAAAATGACCAAATCCGGATTAAGTGCAAATGAGGCCTGAAAATTGACCATTTGGGCAGTAGTTAGTGTTTAGGCCATAACTCACTCAAAACAGGTCCAATTGACCTGAAATTTTAACCATGAATAGTTAAGACCCATATCTACAAGTCTTATGAAGACACCAAAGCCCAGAAATGAAAATAAGTAAGTCAAACAGCTTGCACTAGTTCGGGTCCAAAAACTGGCCGAACCTAAAATGACCTAAAGTGACCTAAAGTGACCAATTTTGATGCAATTTGACCAGTAATAGTAAAATGACAATAACTTGGTCTACATAACTCTGAATGACCTGAAATTTTGCCCCATCTTCCATAAGACATAGATCTACAAGTTTGTAGTTTTGACCAAAACCCAAAAACCGACGGAACTAGGTCGTCCAGCTAGGTCAAACTAGTATCCCGGAATCCAGCAAATTGCAAGAAAATGCAAGATACATGGAAATGAATTTGGTAACATGTACCAACCCTAAAAGACTATTGAATGTGACATATTAGTGACATTAAAACCGAATTTACCTAGAATGCATCGAGGGTCGACATATTAGGTTGACTAAGGAAATAATAGAATTCGACAAATTAATTATTGAACCTTATTCTTAGAGACAGTTTAAATGAGTACTGAAACACTTCAAATTGTGTTTCTCAGTTAGCAAAGACTCAGGGAAGGGGAAGGAAACACTGAGTCAGAGCCAAGAAACAGTTATCAGAGGTTTGTGCACAACTAGTTTTTAACTGATTTTGTTTGAATATTTCATATGATTAAATGACATACATTGGATTTAATTCAATGATTATTGAAAATTGTTATAGTATGTATGAATTTAGCTTTGTGAAATGGTATTTCCACAAGTATTAAGCATTGTTATGGATTGAATAAATTATGTTTTGAAAAATTGTGATAGAGCATGTTTTGAATTGTGATGGTAATTTTCATGGAAAATGCAAATTTATGATTTGAATTGTGATGAGCATAAAAATTATTGGATATTGGAATTGAATTTGAATCGAATTATATTGTGATTTATGCTCACTAAAAGGATTGTGATATTGTTTTATATCTCACTATAGATGCTTGACTAGGTTATTACCCGTCTCTCTCATTTGTTAAGAAGACAATAGAGTTAGTTGTGTTTTGATTACCATGGTACGTGCACAGGCTTAGATTTTCCTCTGATTTGAGGTTAGATCTAAGTTTATTTTATCGTTATGGCCCTTGCGGAAGATTCATTATTGTGATGGTACTGTGCACGATGATTCGACCTCCCTGACCATAGGGAGTTAGAATCTGATTCGACCTCCCCGACCATAGGGAGTTAGAATCACATCGAATATGGCCCTTTCGGATTAGTCTTGCATAGTTAGTGAGATAAAGAACGATTTTTGAGATACAGAATGATTTTTGAGATACAGAATGGCTTTTGAATGGTAAAGAATTGTGATTTCAATTATGATTTATGTATAATTGATTTTGTTGGAATTACCTAAATGGTTAGTTATGATTTGATAAATTGAATTTCATGATTGAAGTCATTTTATACAAATGATTTACATTATTGGCAATGAATATTTTGAGTTTTAGAATTTGATGAGTATTCAGATTTCCAAATTATTTGCTGTAAATTTTGTTAATATATATTGTACTATGTTTTAAATTATAGTTGTGCACCACTGAGTTCACCACTCAGCGATAGCTTTGTATGCTGTCGCAGGTACGAAGAGCATAGAGCAGTGAGTAAGTTTCTTTGAAGACACTTTCAGTTGAACTCCCGGTATATTATAGGTATACCCATGTACATAGGTTTTGATGTATGCATGTAATAATATATATGTAAATTATTTGAGTAGTTGTATAAAAACTCTTGTAAAACATTTTGGTATGCAATTAAATGTAAATTATTGTAAATATAAATTTGAGATTTCATTTACTTGAATAGTTTTGTATTATAAATTTTGAGTCTTGTAATCAATGAAATGTTTCTTTATGATGAGATTAGTTTGAAAATGAATTGATTGTTTATTGAGAATTGAATTGTGAATTGAAATGAAGTTATTGAAGTTGTATTTGAGAAAACATATTGGGAGCATTTTCTTTTGCAGGATTGAAGAATTATTTTCTCAAAATACAGTCGGCACTTTGCCGAAATTTTGAAAAAAAATTTATAACACCAGATTTTAATCGATGATTTAAATTTCACAAAAATTGTTTTAAAATCCCTTGTAGTATATCTAATGAGTTATCGGTAGGCGAAGTACGGTAATTCATTAGGTGTGCTACGGGATCATATTACATCTTACAGGGGAGTAGGGTGTGAAAAGACATACACATGATGTTTACTCAATTTTCTTGCAAATTTGTATTAAATACCACTCCTTCAACATGAATTGAAAGAGATAAAACAAGTTTGGTCACTAACCTTGTGAGCAGAATTTTTCCACTCAAAATTCCTTCACTTTCTTTGGCTTTCTTGGCAGCCAAACACTTGCTCAAGATGTAGAGACAAATTTTGTTGTAGTGAACTTAGGGTTTCAAGTGAGATTTGGGTGAGTTATAAACCTTAGATAAGCTTTAATGGTGGTAAGGGTTAGGAGAGCTACGGATGGAAGAAGAAAGGAAAAAGAGATCTATTTTTTTTTTCTTTCATTTCTGCCCATTTAACTCATTTTAAGTGAGTTATAGCCATGTGTCACCATGTGATTGGGTGGAGGCACACTAATGACATCATTTGATGTCAAAATTTCTTATTTAATTCATTTTCTTTTTTTTTTCTTTTCTACTCAATTTCAATTTAATTTGTAGCAATATTTATTGACATTTTATGTCATAATAATTATTTACTTAACTGGACAAGTCGGCCAAAAATCATCTCTGAAGGTAAAATGACCAAAATGCCCTCCGTTTGGCTTATTGAGCCAAAATCGTCTGTACCGATTGAAAAATTTTTCTAAGCATTTTCTTGACATTTTAATGCCATAGGAACCTCAATGACCCTTCTCTGGAGTCCCAAAAATTATTTTATGAATTTTCCCTCGGCTCTAGGGCTCCTAGTTGCGAGAATCGCAACTTCCTACTAGGTTACCCATCGCTAGGGCACCGCTCATTTAACTTAATTGTATTTTATTTCTAAAATTTTTTCTAAATTTTTCTTATTAATATTTGAGTTAATTATGGTTCCTCACTTTAGTTTAAATATTTTTCCGGACGTTCTAGCTATCTAGACCGACACCGGTCACCGGAACAGTAGAATGTACAGAATTGCTACAGGGAGGGTGTTACAACTCATCCCCTCTAATTTAAATTTCGTCCTCGAAATTTATCTGATGCAAAAAGTTGAGGGACCTGTTGCCTCATTGTATCTTCAATTTCCCAAGTTGCCTCCTCGGTGTTGTGGTGCCTCCAAAGCACTTTCACTAGTGGAATCTACTTATTCCTCAACTCTTTCACTTCTCGAGCCAGGATCCGTATGGGTTCTTCTTCATATGTCAAATCTAGTTGTTCTTCAATTTCTTCCATGGAGATGACATGTGAAGGATCTGAGCGGTATCTTCTTAGCATAGACACGTGGAACACATTGTGGATCTTGTCCAGCTCTGGTGGTAAAGCTAGCCTGTAGGCCACTGGACCCACACGTTCAATGACTTCATATGGGCCAATGAACCTAGGGCTTAACTTACCTTTTCTTCCAAACCTCAGTACCTTCTTCCATGGTGACACCTTGAGGAACACTTTATCACCAACCGCATATTCTATTTCTTTTCTCTTCAGGTCGGCATGAGATTTGTGTCTATCTAAGGCAACCTTCAAATTGGTTTTGATTAGTTTTACCTTCTCCTTAGTCTGTTTCACCAGGTCTGGCCCTACCAATTTATCTTCGCCCAATTTAGTCCAGCACACTGGAGTTCTACATTTCCTCCCACACAGCGCTTCATACGAGGCCATTTGGATGCTAGCTTGGTAGCTATTGTTGTATGCAAATTCTGCCAGTAGGAGGTATCTATCCTAACTTATTACTCTTTCTGATTGCCCATCTGTCTGAGGATGGAAAGCTATGCTGAAGTGGAGTTGTGTACCCAAGGATTCATGCAACTTCTTCCAAAATCTCAATGTAAACCTTGGGTCTCGATCAGATATGATAGAAAGTGGAATTCCATGCAGTCTAACTATCTCACTGATATACAATTCTGCTAACTTCTCCATTGAGTAGTCAGTCCTAACTGGCAGAAAGTGTGCTGACTTCATCAATCTATCTACTATCACCCATACTGTATCATGCTTCTTCTGGGTGAGAGGTAGACCACTTACAAAATCCATGGTGACCCGATCCCACTTCTATTCTGGTATGCGTATAGGCTGTAGCAAAGCCGATGGAACTTGATGTTCTGCCTTGACTTGCTGACATGTCAAGCATTTAGTCACATAGTCAGCTATGTCCTTCTTCATGCCAGGCCACTAATACTGAAGCTTCAAATCATGATACATTTTTGTACTTCGTGGGTGCATAGCATAAACACTGGTGTGTGCCTCTTTAAGAATACTTGTAACACCCCTATGTTCGGTAGTGCGTTCAACTGTTCTGGTGACCAGTGTTGTTCGGACAGCTAGGATGCCTAGAACTACACTTCGATATGAGTGAGGAGACATAAAATAATGAAATAGAAGAAAAGAAAATACAAGAAAAATAAAGGAAAAATAATAGCAAAGAAATGTAACCAAGTTAAGCGAGCCGCCTAGCGATGGGTGACCGTACTGGGAAGTCACGGCGTGGACCATTGACTAGCCCTGGACTGCGGGAAAGAGACATCAATTGAAGTATAAATATCATGAGAATATCAAAGAAAAATTAATTAATTAGTACAAAGAAAAGTGAGAAATCAAAAAACGGATAAAACCCTGTGTTACCGAAAAATCGGGAATGCAACCCGAACAGGGGCATTTTGGTCAATTAACACTCCGAGTTGGATTTTGACCTAAATTTCCATTAAAAATACATGATATTACACTTGGAAAATATAATGAAAAATTTAATTAAGGGTACCTAATGTAAATAGCAAAAATGGGGTTCAAATTAGGTAATTAACACTTTTAACTTATTAAATCATTAAATATTGATGAGTGGAGCACTTTGTGGATTAAATTAACCTTATGTGGGAAGGTGTAAACCCACTAACATCTTCATCTTCTTTATTAAAACACCATGGCCAAAATGAAAAGCTTGAGAGTCTTCCATGGCCGAAATTGATGAAGCTTCCTAATCTCCTCCATTTTCACACCTCCAACCACCAAAGTTTCTTCACTAATCTTGATCCCCAACTGACAAGAAAGAAGTAGATACTAAATTTAAGGGAGTTTGGTGAAGATTTAACAAGCCTCATCAATAGGTAAGTTTGTGTTTTTTAATATTGTTTAATTAAAGTTTGTAAGGATGTTATGAGTGTTTGATTTATGGAGAGATTTTTGAGGTTTGATGTTTAAAGGGGGAAGTGTACTTTTGGCAGCCATGGAAACACCTTGGAAACAGTTTATTCTTGCTTGTAAATGGTAGATTAAAGGATTGATTAAATATATATTGTGTAGGAAATTATTTGGGTGATGTATAATTAGTATATGTGAATGTGTATTGAAATTTGAGTGCTTAGAAATTAAGGGAATGTAATGCATGAATCGGCAGCCTGGTTTGGTGAACCATAAGTATGTGATTTCATGTTTGGATTATGGAATATTAATGTTGAATTGTGTTAGTTGTTATGGCAGTTTGGGTATATGTGTGATGGTGTGAAGTTGGACATGTAAATGAGCATGAATAGGTGATTAAATTATTATAAATGAGTTTGACAAATTCTGTACTAAATGGTGCACAATGAATGAAATTGTAAGCTGTCAAAATGACCTATAATATGTTGTGAATTATATTTAGGTTATGGTACAAACCAGAATGGGCATGAATGTGAAGTTTGGTAAGTGTTAAAGATGACCTTTGATGAGTATGAACAAAGTGTAATAGAGCAGTTTGTGTTTTGGGCTTAAAACCTTAAGAGTGTGGCTCCAATTGGTATGAGACCAATTGGAGGTGAAACTAGGCACAAAATGTGCCAACTTTCATGAAGGAAACTTACCAAAATTCTTCTTGCAAGGTAGCATGAAAAATGACCAAATCTGGATTAAGTGCAAATAAGGCCTGAAAATTTACCATTTGGGCAGCAGTTAGTGTTTAGGCCATAACTCACTCAAAACAGGTCCAATTGACCTGAAATTTTAACCATGAATAGTAAGACCTATATCTACAAGTCTTATGAAGACACCAAAGCCCAGAAATGACCATAAGCAAGTCAAACAACTTGCATAATTTGGGGTCCAAAAACTGGCCGAACCAAAATTGACCTAAAATGACCTAAAGTGACCAATTTTGATGCACTTTGACCAGCAACAGTAAAACGACCATAATTTGGTCTACATAACTTAGAATGTCCTGAAATTTTGCCCCGCATGCAATAAGACATAGATCTACAAGTTTGTAGTTTTGACCGAAACCCGAAAACAGAGGGAACTAGGTCGTCCCGCTAGGTCAAACTAGTATGCTGGAATCCAGCAAGTTGCAATAAAATTTAGTATACATGGAAATGAAATTGGTAACATGTACCAACCCTAAAAGACTATCGAATGTGACATATTAGTAACATTAAAACCTAATTTACCTAGAACGCATTGAGGGTCGACATATTAGGTGATTAAGCAAATAATAGAATTCAGTAAATTAATTATCAAGCATTATCGTCAGAGACAGTTTAAATGAGTACTGAAACACCTCAAATTGTGTTTCTCAGTTAGCAAAGACTCAAGGAAAGGGAAGGAAACACTGAGTCAAGGCCAGGAGACAGTTATCAGAGGTTTGTGCGCAATAGCTATTCCTTTTGAAATTTTCAATTGAAATAAATTATGATTATTTGTGTGTTATTGTTTTAAATTGTGTTTGTGCACAATAGTTATTTCTTTTGAATTTTTCAATTGAAATAAATTATGAATAATTTTTGATTGCTTTGGTTCTGGGAATATTATTTGGAAATTATTGTGTTGCCAACTTTGCAAATGGAAATTTTGAGATAAAATGTGATTTTATGGTTTGTATGAAATATTATGATTTGAAATTGTTTTGATTCACACTTGGCATGATACTGTTACTATGTTCCTCCTCCATTTATGGGGTGAGAGTGATATATTCCTCCCTCTTTGACCTATCAGTCTGGGGTGAGTGTGATTATGTTCCTCCCTCTTTGACTCGCCAGTCTGAGGTGAGTGTGGATGAGTACTCATTATTCAGCTAGCTTCATCCCTCATTGATTTCGATTATTGGGGTGAGTCTGTCTTGTCGTGGTGTACAACACGGCATGTGTGGAAAAATTGTGTCATGGCTTAAATTGTGATATTGATCGGTAACACTGTATTATTCAGTTATTTGATCAAATTGTGTTATTGATTGGCAAAACTGTGTTACTCAGTTATTTGATCAAATTTGTATTATATGAACTTTGTAAATTGTGAAATGGAATTGTAAACTATTTGATTTGTGAATTGTCAATAAAAGATTTATGTATCGCATTTTAAATTGTTATTGTGCACCACTGAGTAAATTTTACTCAGTGATAGCTTTTCATTGCTGTCGCAGGTAAACAGACTGACAGGGCAGCAGACTAGGCTGCTAGTACTACATTGAGAGATCATCGGGTATATTGAGTATACCACATTTTGCATTTTGTACTGTAATGTATGTTCACTGTATGTATATATTGTTCTTGGTTTTGAGCAATTGTAAATTAAAGTTGTAAAATAAATTATGAGTTATTTTGGCTTGTAAAATTTGTTCTGTATTTCTTTTATCTCAGTCTTTGAAAAATTATTGTGGATTTGAGTTGAAAAATATATTGTGTTGAATTATGTTGGAGTTTGAGATTGAGAAAAATATTGAAGTGCTTTTTACAGGTTTTTGAAGAACTGTTTTGTCCAAAATACAGATGGCACTCTGCTAAAATTTTTACAGAAATTATTAATAGTCCAAGTGTGTTAGCTGTTTCAATTCAGTTCAAAAAGGTTTTTAACATCAGTTAATAGTGCTCACCACTATAAAACGAAGCAAGAAAAGTTTTAAAATCCCTTGTGGTGTATTTAATGGGTTATCAGTAGACGAAGTTGGTAATTCATTAGGTATACTACAAGATCATGTTATGCCTTACAAAGGGGTAGGGTGTGACATGTTTTAGTGGTTTCAAAGCTAGTTTTTAAATTCTGTTTTCACATGTTATTTGAATATTCTTTCTTCATAGTACAACTGCTCAATGTCATTGTTTGATACATACAGTACATTACATTATAAATATGCACTAACGGGAGGAAATCTCCTTGAGTTATTTGTTCAGGAGATCTAAGATCCTCGCATTGACCATGGAAGAGGGTGATCATTCAGTCAATCAATCTATAGAGGCTGAGATGCAAAGGGATGCCCCAGGCCTACACAATGTCAGTGGTTCAGCAGCACTAGCCCCTGCAGTACCGCAGTTTCCTGCTTAGTTCGCTCAGCAGATGGCTGCAATATTCTAATAAATGGCTGGTAATGTGCTTACTCTAGTCCTAATACAGACACCAGTGGTACAACCATAGTCTTCTGCTAGACAGTATTACAAATTGATGAAATATGGGGCTATAGAGTTCAAGGGGACAGTAGATCCTCTAAAGGCAGAACAATGGTTAGAAAGGATGGATAGGGTATTCAAGAAACTGCATTATACGGAGGAGCTCAGATTTGAATACTCAGTATCTTTGCTACAGGGGGATGCTTATGACTGGTGGAAAACCATTTCCCACAGTCTGGTAGAACCTGCAGTGCTAACATGGAATGACTTTCTCAGGGAATTCAGACAAAAATGTGTCCCCGATGCTTATGTAGACCAGAAGCTACAAGAGTTCCTAAGTCTGAAACAGGGGAGTAGATCGGTGGCTGAATATGAAAGGGAATTTTCCCGCCTAAGCCATTATGCAATAAGTCTACTTTCTACCAGTAGGGAGAGATGTAAGAGGTTTGAAACCGGCTTAAAGCCTAGTATCAGATTACAAGTGGTCGGATTCAAACATAACAACTTCTCTGAACTTATTTCTCAAGCACTAGAATTAGAAAGAATTGAATTTGAAGCGGATCCTAAGAAAAAGAAATCAAAGAAGACATAAAAAGAGAGAAAGTCAGTAGAACCGAGTTCTAATGGTCCTACTGGAAAGAGGAAAAACTTTGGAGGATACAAACGAGTTAGTAAGAAGTCTAGTAGAGATAGATCTTCTGGACAGAAACCACCTCGATCCGATCAGCAAACTCAATAGAAACCCAGAAATACGCTGTCAGATCGACTTTGTGAAACTTGTGGTAAACCACATAGTGGGGTATGTTATAGAGCCATAGGAGCATGTTTTAATTGTGGAGAGACTGGTCATTTTACTAGGGATTGTGTAAATCCATGTCGTTCTGGATCATTTACTACACCAAAGGGATCAACCCAAGTTTGTACCCCAAAGAGTTCACCATCAGTTAGTAGAGGCAGAGGTAGAGGTAGGGGTAGTACACCTAGAAGTCAGAGTACTGTGAATCAGCCAGAACAAGGTGATGCTTCAGCTGGAGTATACGCTATACGACAGAGAGAAGAGGCTGAGACTTTTGACATTGTTGCTGGTACTTTCTCAATTTGTAACTAAGATATATATATGTATTGTTTGACCTGGAGTTTGCATACTTTTATGTTAGTGTTAGAACTATATGTTCTGTTGTTATTCCTTTACAGGGGAATAAATTTTGATGCATTAGTGATTAGTCCTTTAAGATAAGGATTGTGATAATAAGTGAAATTAGTTTTGAAAGAGTTTTTCGGCGAAAAGTATTTTCTAACACACCATAAATTATAAAGCTAATTGGCGAGCCTACTTAATGTAAGGCAAGAGGGCGTAAAAGTAAAATGCAGTAATGGAATTGCTCTAGATGAGGGCAAGGATGTTACTGTTAGAAATTGCTAATGGATATTGTAATCAGAATAAAATTCAGATATCAGTGAATTCGAAAAGGATAAAAGATAGGAAAGTTTGTTCTATTAAGATGTATCGTAGTAACTATGCAATGTTCTTGATGTTTATACTGTAAGCTGCAGATTACAGTATTGACTTGAGATTATTGTGTAGAGCTACGTACTACTCGATAATACACCAAGATGAGAATAGTTGCCAGCGGTATCTGTTTTGGCATAGTTATGCCAGGACAGAATTTTATTATTGGAAATAAGTTTGAAAATCCTACTTAGGGATTTAAAACTCAAAAGTTAGAATATCAAAAGGTTATAGTTTAGTACAAAAGGGAAGTAAGTTATAGAATATTGACAGATAAAAGGAGTTATGGAAGTAAAAATTTGAATAGTTGGTTCAGATATAACAAAAAAAAAATGTTATGAATGTGAGGAAGACTATTGACTAGAATGGTCAGAGGACCAACGACTAGATAAATCATTCTAACATGACCTCAAGGCTCATTCAAGAAGGAACATGAGCCGAAATATTAGACAGAACAATAGTAAGAGAAGATTGGTGTTATACAAACAAATGAAACGTTGTATTAGATTGTTAAAAGTCTTATACAAATTGAGGAAAAGAAGATTATACGATCATATAGAAAGGAGAAAATAAACGTATGACTATTGTAAGATGGCTATTGGGTAAAATTTCGCAGAAGAAATTTATTTTAAGGGGGGGGAGAATTGTAACACCCCTATGTTTGGTAGTGCGTTCTACTGTTCCGGTGACCAGTGTTGTCCGGACAGCTAGGATGCCTAGAACTACACTTCGATATGAGTAAGGAGACATAAAATAATGAAATACAAGAAAAGAAAATACAAGAAAAACAAATGAAAAATAATAGCAAAGAAATGTAACCAAGTTAAGCGACCGAGAACCCTAGCGATGGGTGACTGTACCGGGAAGTCACGGCGTGGACCGTTGACTAGCCCTGGACTGTGGGGAAGAGACATCAATTGAAGTATAAATATCATTAGAATATCAAAGAAAAATTAATTAATTAGTACAAAGAAAAGTGAGAAATCGAAAAACGGACAAAACCCGGTGTTATCGAAAAATTGGGAATGCAACCCGAACAGGGGCATTTTGGTCAATTAACACTCCGAGTTGGATTTTGACCTAAATGTCTATTAAAAATACATGATATTACACTTGGAAAATATAATGAAAAATTTAATTAAGGGTACCTTATGTAAATAGGAAAAATTGGGTTCAAATTAGGTAATTAACACTTTTAACTTATTAAATCATTAAATAATTATGAGTGGAGCACTTTGGGGATTAAATTAACCTTATGTGGGCAGGTGTAAACCCACTAACATCTTCATCTTCTTCATTAAAACACCATGGCCAAAATGAAAAGCTTGAGAGTCTTCCATGGCCGAAATTGATGAAGCTTCCTAATCTCCTCCATTTTCACCTCCAACCACCAAAGTTTCTTCACTAATCTTGATCCCCACCTCACAAGGAAGAAGTAGAAACTAAATTTAAGGGAGTTTGGTGAAGATTTAACAAGCCTCATCAATAGGTAAGTTTGTGTTTTTTTATTATTGTTTAATTAAAGTTTGTAAGGATGTTATGGGTGTTTGATTTATGGAGAGATTTTTGAGGTTTGATGTTTAAAGGGGGAAGTGCACTTTTTGCAGCCATGGAAACACCTTGAAGACAGTTTATTTTTTCTTGTAAATGGTAGATTAAAGGATTGATTAAATGTATATTGTGTAGGAAATTATTTGGGTGATGTATACTTAGTATATGTGAATGTGTATTGAAATTTGAGTGCTTGGAAATTAAGGGAATGTAATGCATGAATCGGCAGCCTGGTTTGGTGAACCATAAGTATATTATTTCATGTTTGGATTATGGAATATTAATGTTGAATTGTGTTAGTTGTTATGGCAGTTTGGGTATATCTGTGATGGTGTGAAGTTGGACATGTAAATGAGCATGAATAGGTGATTAAATTATTGTAAATGAGTTTGATAAATTCTGTACAAAATGGTGCACAATGAATGAAATTGTAAGCTGCCAAAATGACCTATCATATGTTGTAAATTATGTTTAGGTTATGGTACAAACCAGAATGGGCATGAATGTGAAGTTTGGTAAGTGTTAAAGGTGACCTTTGATGAGTATGAACAAAGTGTAATAGGGCAGTTTGTGTTTTGGGCTTAAAACCTTAAGAGTGTGGCTCCAATTGGTATGAGACCAATTGGAGGTGAAACTAGGCACAAAATGTGCCAACTTTCATGAAGGAAGCTTGCCAAAATTCTGCTTGCAAGGTAGCTTGAAAAATGACCAAATCCGGATTAAGTGCAAATAAGGCCTGAAAATTTACCATTTGGGCAGCAGTTAGTGTTTAGGCCATAACTCACTCAAAACAAGTCTAATTGACCTGAAATTTTAACCATGAATATTTAAGACCTATATCTACAGGTCTTATGAAGACACCAAAGCCCAGAAATGATCATAAGCAAGTCAAACAGCTTGCACAAATTCGGGTCCAAAAACTGGCCGAACCAAAATTGATCTAAAATGACCTAAAGTGACCAATTTTGATGCACTTTGACCAGAAATAGTAAAATGACCATAACTTGGTCTACATAACTCAGAATGACCTGAAATTTTGCCCCGCGTGCAAAAAGACATAGATCTACAAGTTTGTAGTTTTGACCAAAACTCGAAAACTGAGGGAACTAGGTCGTCCGGCGAGGTCAAACTAGTATCCTGGAATCCGGCAAGTTGCAATAAAACGCAGTATACATGGAAATGAAATTGGTAACATGTACCAACCCTAAAAGACTATCGAATGTGACATATTAGTAACATTAAAACCTAATTTACCTAGAACGCATTGAGGGTCGACATATTAGGTGATTAAGCAAATGATAGAATTTAGTGAATTAATTATCAAGCATTATCGTCACAGACAGTTTAAATGAGTACTAAAACACCTCAAATTGTGTTTCTCAGTTAGCAAAGACTCAGGGAAAGGGAAGGAAACACTAAGTCAAGGCCAGGAGATAGTTATCAGAGGTTTGTGCGCAATAGCTATTCCTTTGAAATTTTCAATTGAAATAAATTATGATTATTTGTGTGTTATTGTTTTAAATTGTGTTTGTGCACAATAGTTATTTCTTTTGAATTTTTCAATTGAAATAAATTATGAATAATTTTTGATTGCTTTGGTTTTGGGAATATTATTTGGAAATTATTGTGTTGCCAACTTTGCAAATGGAAATTTTGAGATAAAATATGATTTATGGTTTGTATGAAATATTATGATTTGAAATTGTTTTGATTCACACTTGGCATGACACTGTTACTATGTTCCTCCTCCATTTATGGGGTGAGTGTGATATATTCCTCCCTCTTTGACCTATCAGTCTGGGGTGAGTGTGATTATGTTCCTTCCTCTTTGACTCGCCAGTCTGAGGTGAGTGTGGATGAGTACTCATTATTTAGCTAGCTTCTTCCCTCATTGATTTCAATTATTAGGGTGAGTGTGTCTTGTCGTGGTGTACAACACGGCATGTGTGGAAAAATTGTGTCATGGCTTAAATTGTGATATTGATCGGCAACACTGTATTATTCAGTTATTTGATCAAATTGTGTTATTGATTGGCAAAACTGTGTTACTTAGTTATTTGATCAAATTTGTATTATATGAAATTTGTAAATTGTGAAATCGAATTGTGAACTATTTGATTTGTGAATTGTCAATAAAAGATTTATGTATCGCATTTCAAATTGTTATTGTGCACCACTGAGTAAATTTTACTCAGCGATAGCTTTTCATTGCTGTCGCAGGTAGACAGACTGACAGGGCAGCAGACTAGGCTGCTAGTACTATATTGAGAGATCATCGGGCATATTGAGTATACCACATTTTGCATTTTGTACTGTAATGTATGTTCACTGTATGTATATATTGTTCTTGGTTTTGAGCAGTTGTAAATTAAAGTTGTAAAATAAATTATGAGTTATTTTGGCTTGTAAAATTTGTATAGTATTTCTTTTATCTCAGTCTTTGAAAAATTATTGTGGATTTGAGTTGAAAAATATATTGTGTTGAATTATGTTGGAGTTTGGGATTGAGAAAAATATTGAAGTGCTTTTTACAGGTTTTTGAAGAACTGTTTTGTCCAAAATACAGATGGCACTCTGCTAAAATTTTTACAGAAATTATTAATAGTCCAAGTGTGTTAGCTGTTTCACTTCAGTTCAAAAAGGTTTTTAACACCTGTAAATAGTGCTCACCACTATAAAAAGAAGCAAGAAAAGTTTTAAAATCCCTTGTAGTGTATTTAATGGGTTATCAGTAGACGAAGTTGGTAATTCATTAGGTATACTACGGGATCATGTTATGCCTTACAGAGAGGTAGGGTGTGAAAATACTGGCCTTCAATTCCCCATCATTTGGTACACATAGTCTTCTTTTGTAGTACAGACACCCATCTGCTTTCACCTCATAGTCACTTGCTTTCCCTTTTGAGATTTTACTCACAGTAGTCATTAATTTTTCATCTACCTTTTGCCCATCTAAAATCTGCTGTAGCAGGTTTGGCCTCACTTGTAACTCAGCCAAAATAGCTCCATCTCGAGCCAAGGATAGACGGGTATTCAATGATCTCAAAGCTGTGATGGATTTTTTGCTCAAAGCATTTGCAATTACATTTGCCTTCTTAGGATGGTAGTCAATTACACATTCATAGTCCTTCACGTACTCAATCCATCGCCTCTGTCTAAGGTTGAGCTCCTTTTGGGTTGGTAAATATTTTAGGCTTTTGTGGTGTGTGTAAATGTAGCTGTGACACCCCTTACCCATC
This sequence comes from Hevea brasiliensis, assembly GCF_030052815.1. Taxonomy (NCBI): domain Eukaryota; kingdom Viridiplantae; phylum Streptophyta; class Magnoliopsida; order Malpighiales; family Euphorbiaceae; genus Hevea; species Hevea brasiliensis. The sequence goes on along the minus strand of NC_079497.1, from coordinate 83,527,039 downwards.
TACAGTGTAGCCGAGTAAGATATGCCACACAGTGTGCCGGAGTACCAAATCATATTTCCATTCAATATACCCTTTTTACTTATTTATTTACAATTTTTTATTAATCTAAATTTTCTGCAAATTTTATAAAAAATCCAGCAGAGTGCCATCTGTAAATTGGAAAAACAGTTCTTCTGAATCTGTTAAAAATACTTCCAGTGAAATCATCACATCATTCTCAGTCAACCACTAATATATTCTCAATAATTTCTCAAATGACTTCAGTATCTCAAAATTCAATTCATTTCATATCACACTCAATTCAATGAGAAATGCTCACATTTATTACTGAACATAGTTCATAGATAATTACATCAAAAACATAATTACATGAGTTTATAATATACATTACAGAAGTTTACAAAATACGAAATACCCAAATACCAAAATACCAAAAGTGGCCTAATGTCCTACCAAATACACTGCAAATGTGAGGTGACTCTGGACTCCGTGTGCAGATCTGAAAGCTCACCCTGTATGAGGTCTGCTGGACTCCCCAGCTATGTCTCAAGTACCTACACATGGCAAAAGCGACGCTCTAAGCAATTCTGCTTAGTGGTGACAATATAAAATAAAATAACTAAAATAAAGTAAATATGCAGAATGTGGGTTTACATTTTTGGTAGACTTAATTCCTGATATTTATTGCAGTATTATTCGATTAAAATTTAGTAAGATTTAGTAACATTGCCTGAGTAACCCATACTAATCGACTGGACTGGATAAACGGGTAAACAGGCACTGGGTACTAAGTACGTCAGACCATCACACCATCGATCACATTGTGTCTCCTGGTGTGCAACAGAATAGCTAATAAGCTATAATAATTATCCGGGATGAAACCCAAGTATAATATCTCAATCAACATAGCCAAAGGCTATTTTATCACAAAATGGCACGTGAGGCCATAAAACACAGAATGGCATGAAGCCATATGCAGTACTACTAACAGAAACCTATTGGCATGCCAACCTATCCAAACCAATCTTGCTAGGTGTACTAGGGCTTGTTACACTTTTAAACTGTACAAATCTAGAAATTTAAGTTTTGGTATTACTATTCATTTCATTAGTCAACTAAAATGTTGACTTTTGCATAGGCAATAGGTACATTGGTTCTAATACTCCTAATATACCACATTTTGCATTCTAAAATTTTTGGTATTGGTTGCCAATTCCATTTCTAAGTTTAATGTTAATTGTTCAAAATTTTCAGTTTTCAAGCTTTGTGTTTACTATTCCATTAGTCATTTTTACTGTGGGAATTTGAAAAAATGATCAACATGAAAGTTGTTTCTTATTTTGTCTAGTTACATTTCCTTTTTTGAATCACTCCATTTGGAGTTTTTTATCTCAAGCTATGGCCCAAAAACTACAACTGGCCGGATTATAATTTTTTCAGAATTTCTGGACTGACCAAATCTATAGTATTTTAAGCAGTGATTGCAGGTCACTTTTTGTATATGTTATGGCCATAATTTGGGTTAGGTTTCTTCATAAAAGTTGTAGGTCTATATCTCAGCTTGTTGCTGGTAAAAGTTCAGGTCAATTGGACCTTTCTACATTAAGTTATGACCAAATAACTAAACACTATTTATTTGGTCATTTTGCCTGGGCAGAATGCAGGTCACCCAGATTTGGGCAATCTTTAGGTCAACTTGGTTTACTTTTCTGGGCATAGTTTCTTCACCAAAGTTGTGCCATTATGTGTATAGTTTCATGTACAATTGGCCTTACACCAATTAAGCCTCTACAACTCTAGTTATTGCTGCCCAAACCTACTGGACTCATGCCTAGTCCTGCAAGTCACCAAGGGCAGCCATACCAACTTCAATTCCCACTAAACCAACCACTTCATTTCTTATTCAAACAAAACAAAATGGTCACTAATTGACCATTAAAACCTAGTTTCACCATTACATGATCAAAGTCTCATTTTCATTCCCAAACCCTAACTCAACTATCTCAAACCAAGCATTATAACTTGCATTTCATTACTCCACTTAAGAGATTAATATTAATGGCAGACATACTACCATTTTAGCTCCATGAAAATCATCAAAATCTTACCCCAACTAAGGTTGCCAAAAGTATGGGATGAGCATACACATGGTATTTATCAAATTTCTTTGTAATTTTGCACTTAATTATACTCCTTCAACATGAATTTAAAGAGAAAATCAAGTTTAAGTCACTAACCTCTAATGGAGCTAATCCAAAGCTTACAAGAACTCTTTCTTTTGATTTCTTTTTGCTCCCAAAAGCTTTATTATGAGGAAAGAACAAGTTTTTGTATTGGGAACATAGGGTTAGGTAAAAACCAAGCAAATCAAGCTTGGTAAAGCTTGGCTATGGAGGCTATGGTGCGGTAAGGAAGAAGAGAGGAAGAGCAAGTGGTTGTTCCAAAAATTTTTGACTTCTTTTTCTGCCCATTTCATGTATTATAAGTATTGTTATTTAATTTGATTGGCTAAGCATTTTAATTACCTCATGCTTACATAAGCATGAGGTAATAAATCTCATTTATTCTCAATTTCTCTTCTTCCTTTTCCTATTCATTTTTAATTAATTTTTCATCAATATTTTTTCATATTTTATGTCATATAGTTCACTTACATAAATGGACAAGTTGGTCAAAAATCATCTCTGAAGACGAAATGATCAAAATGCCTCTGTTTGGCTTAACGAGCCAAAATTGTGTGTACCGATTGATTAAATTTTCCTTGTGTTTTCTTAACATTTTATTGTCATTGGAATCCCAATAATCCTTCCCTAAGGTCCAAAAAATTATTTCATGAAGTTTTCCCTGGGTCTAGGGTTGCTAACAGCCTTCGTCGTCACTTCCCTTTCAGGTTACTCATCCTTGGGGTTTTGGCTCGTTTAACTTTAGTGTATTTCATTCCTATAAATTTTCCTTGATTGTTATGAGCATTATTTAGTTTCTTTATAACTCCTCACTCTAGTCTATTTATAATTTCAAACATTCTAGCTGCACGGACCAACATTGGTCCCTGGAACAGTAGACTATACGGACTAGCTAAAGTGAGGATGTTACAGCAGCATTTTTTCACCATACAAGTAGTGCCTCCATATCTTCAGTGCGAAGATAATTGCTGCAAGTTCTAGATCATGGGTAGGGTAATTCTGTTCATGTGGCCTTAGCTGCCTAGAAGCATAAGTGACCACCTTCCCCTCTTGCATGAATACACACCCTAACCCATTATGAGAGGCATCACTATAGACCATAAAGTCCTTTCCCGACAATGGCTGTATTAATACTGGTGCCTCTGTCAACATAGCCTTCAACTTCTCAAAACTAGTCTGACACTTGTCATTCCAGTCAAATCTAACATTCTTGTGTAACAACTTGGTCATTGGAGCAGCTATTAAAGAAAATCCCTTCACAAATCTTCTGTAATACCTAGCTAGCCCCAAGAAACTTCTGACCTCAGTTGTATTCCTAGGAAGCTTCCATTCCATCACTGCTTCTATCTTCTTGGGATCCACTCTAATCCCATCAACTGACACTATGTCTAAGGAATGAAATTTCATTTAACCAGAAGTCACACTTTGACAACTTAGCATACAGCTTCTTTTCTCTCAGGGTTTACAGAACAATCCTCAAATGCTCATCATGTTCTTCCCTGGTCTTGGAATACACCAAAATATCATCAATAAAGACCACTATGAACTGATCTAGGTATGAATGGAAGATACGGTTCATAAGGTCCATGAATGCCGCTGGTGCATTTGTTAGTCCAAAGGGCATCATCAAGAAAGCATAATGCCCATACCAAGTCCTGAATGTAGTTTTTGGCACATCTGCATCCTTCACCCTCAACTGATGATACCCTAATCTGAGATTAATTTTAGAAAATACTTCTGCTCCCTTTAACTGATCAAACAGATCATCAATTCTAGTCAACAGATATTTATTCTTCACAGTCACTTTATTCAACTGCCGGTAATCAATGCATAACCTCAAAGTCCAATCCTTCTTCTTCACAAATAGCATTGGAGCTCCCCATGCTGACACATTGGGGCGTATGAACCCTTTATCCAGTAACTCCTATAACTGGATTTTCAGTTCTTTCAATTCTATGGGTGCCATCCTATAAGGAGCAATAGAGATTGGTGCTGTACCCGACAGTATCTCAATAGCAAATTCGACTTCCCTTTCTGGTGGCAAGCCAGGCAATTCTTTAGGGAACACATCTGGGAAGTCTTTTACTGTGGGTATGTCACACAGATCTGGCATAGCCTGCCTAGTATCCACAACATGTGCTAGGTAGGCTTCACAGCCTTTTCTCATCAGTTTTCTTGTAACTGTGGCTGAGATGACATCGGATAAGAAATCTATCCTTTCCCGCACAACTGTGATCTCATTACCCTCAGGAGTTTTCAAGGAAATTCTCTTCAATTTACAATCAACCATTGCCTGATGATGTGACAATCAGTCCATTCCCAAAATCATGTCAAACTCAAGGAAAGGCAACTTAATCAGGTCTGCCAAGAATTTATACCCTTGAATCCTTAACGGGCAACCTTTGTACACTTTCTTCACCATTACACTGTGGCCCAATGGATTAGTGACCAGGATGTCTTGGTCACTCTCCCCTACTAGTATCCCCCTTTCTATATGTCACACCTTACCCCTCTGTAAGGCATAACATGATCCCGTAGAATACTTAATGAATTACTGAACTTCACCTACCGATAACTCATTAAGTACCCGACAAGGGATTTTAAAACAATTTTCTTATAATTTGGAAGTGGTGAGCATCTTGGTAGGAATTAAAAACCATTTATTCAAAGTTTAAATACCAGTAAAAATTTTTGTCCATTTTAATTTTGTCGCAAATTTTATAAAAATTTTGACAGAGTTTCGTTTATATTTGGAGAAAACAGTTCTTCAAATACCTGAAAAAAACACTTCCAATAATTTTCTCAACTCCCAACCTCCAATAAATCTCAAATCAACTCAATTCAACTCACTTCAAAATAATTCCATAATCCAATCAAAATTTATCATCTCAAAATATTTAATAACTTCATTCACAAGGCATAAAGTATAAAATTCACAAGTACAAATATTAATTTACAGAAGAAAATCCAAAAATAATATTATTACAATTTATTTTATAACTGCTCAACTTTATATTGATACATAAAACGTTATAATATTTACATCAAAATTAACTACAAGGGTATAAAATTATACCCGTACAAAATGATCATTGAGGTCCTCAATTCAATAGCAGCTTACTCTACTGCTTTCTCCTTGCTCTTATCTGCGACAGTAAAATAAGCTATCGCTGAGTATAAAAATACTCAGTGGTGCACAATAAAAATTTTAAATACAATACATAAATCATTCATTGCCAAAACATAATTTAAATATTTCTCAATCACATTTCACAATTATCAAAACTCAGAATAACACAATTTAGTCAAAGAATTTAATAAACACAGTGTTACCAAAATCATACACAACTTAAGCCATGACACAAAATTTTTGATCAATGCCATGTTGTACACCACGACAAAGCAATCTACAACCCCATTAATCGAAATCAATGAGGGAGGTGGCTAGCTAACTAATGAGTACTCATCCGATCTCGACCTCAACTGGTAAGCCAGAGAGGGAGGAAAATGAACGATCTCAACCCCATAAATGGAGGAGGAATAATGTGATACTATCATGCTAAGTGTGAACACAAAATCAATTCAAAATAATTTATTCAAATAATTTATGAGAAATCTGGTCAATTTTCAAAGTCATATTCACAATCATAAATGGCAACACAATTCATAATTAACTAAAAAAAAATCAAATTTTCAAGAATCATATATTTAAACAAAAATTACTTTGCACAGATCTGACGTGAGTCGCCTCTAGGCCTTGACTCAGTCTCTCCAAGTTTCCAAGTCTTTTTCAGCTGAAACACACAGTTTCATAGTGTTTCAATACCATAACTTATCATAAATCAAAAAATAAATTTAACTTCACTTTTACCTAGCTCTAACATGCTAAATTCGACGTTCTCGAAGTTTTTGTGTTTTGGGTTACTATTCACTACACTATTCAAGTCAAATTGTTGACTTTCTAAGGCTTAATAGGTATGGGAACTCCAACTTTACCCACATTCCACATTTTGGTCATTAAATTTGTTAGTTTTGGTCATTTTCTCAAAGCTTAAGTCCTTTAGGCAAAATTGTCAAATTTTCAGTTTTGGTGTCCTTAGTTGCACTGTTCCATTGGTAATTTTACTATTAGAATTTGGCAAAACTTCCTTCATAGAAAATGTTCCTTATTGTCGTAAGTTTATTCTCATTTTTGAATCACCCAAATTGGAGTTCTGTAACTCAAGTTATAGCCATTTGAACCATAGCTGCCGGATTGGAAACAACCCAGATTTTCTGAGCAACTTTGGTGCTAGCAGTTTTGGGTCACCAACTTGGGGTGGCCAAATGACTTGGTTTCTGGCAGAATTTGGGTTTGTGTTCTTCATTAAAGTTTTAGTTCTATATCTCATCCAACCACTGGTAAAATATCAGGTTATTTTGACCTGCCTAGCTCAAGGTATGACCAAATGAATAAACACTGTTCATTTGGTCAGTTTGTACAAGGCAGCCTGTAATTTTTCAAATTTGGTCAATTTGTTCACTAGGTTTTGGTCACTTTTTGGGCACGGTTCCTAAATGGAAATTGTGTTATTTTGTGTCTATTTTCATCCCCAATTGGTCCCATATCAATTGGACTTGTAAAATTTCATTTTTGGTCCTTCAAAGCTGACTTGGTCATGCTGCCAGCAGCATGACCACACTCCCTCCGAATTTAACTTTAATTCCAATCACTCCAACACAACTCATTTGGTCATAAATGACCATTTTTCACTTCAAAATAGGTCCAAGACACCATTTACTCATTTCTTACTTTTTTGGTTCATGAACCCTAAGTCCCAAAATCCTAACTTACTAAATTGTTGCATTTAACCACATTTAATGCTTTTAATCCTAACTATTCAACTAAATAAAGTTTCTAACTCATTTAAATCCATCAAACCATGCAAATCATACTCCCATCACCTGCTGGCCAAAAATTCAGTTTAGTCTCTCACACATATTTTTATTTCATTTTGAGTTTATTTACAAGTTCTTGATGCCATACATACACTAATTAAAATAAAAATTTGAAGTTTGCATTACTAACCTTGCTTGGAGGGTTTTTAGGCTTCCCTTTCTTCAATTCTTTCTTCTTCTTTTTAGTCTCTAATGTTTCCTCAACATGTAAGGAGAATTTTTTGTGTTGGGACTTTGTGAATTTATGGGATAGAGTAGGGAAATTCAAGCTTCCTTTCCTTAACAATGGTGGAACAAGTGAAAGAATGGGAAGAGAGAGGTGAGGCGGCAAGTTTGGTAAGGAAGATGACTTTATTTTTTTTTTTATTTCTTTATTTATTTTGTCTTATGGAAGACCCCAAAATCCCATTTAATTTAATTTATTAATTATTACTTTTATGACATCATGCATGATGTCATCTCCATACACTTTTTCTTTTTCTTTTTTTTATTTATTTTTTTCTATTAGTTTGTTAATTTAATTCCTGACTCTGAAATTTTCTTTTCTCCGATTTTATTTGACAGTTAGGTCAGGAGTCAGCTCTCGGGGTCAATTGACCAAATTGCCCCTCGCCGGTTCATCCCGATTTGCAAATAATTCAATATTTCTTTCGGCTTCCTGACCTAATTATTTGACTAACTTAACAGTCCTTTTTCATGATTTTCTCTTTTCCACTGTGTTCATAAGGGTCCTAAGGACCGCAGTGTCACATTTTACGGTTCGAAATTTGAGTTTAAAATGACTTCGCAATCATTCCCGAGAAGGTCACCCATCACTGTGACTCTCGGCTCGTTTAACCTCTTATGTTTTGTTTTTCTTATTTATACTTAACTAATTGAACATTACTAATTATTTGTGTTTATGGCTTCTCTAATTGATTTAAGTGTGGTTCTAATCCCCTTAATTATCCAGACCGACTCCGATCACCGGAATAGTGAAATATACCAGGCTGTACCAATAGGGGTGTTACACTATAGGTAGGTTGATACAGATGTATGAATGAGTGGATCCTGGATCCACCAATGCATACACAGATGTATTGTAGAGGGAGAACGTACCCCTGATGATGTCCAGGGCATCTTGCTCCTCCTGAGATCTCATGGCATAGGCTCTGGCAGGTGGTCTATCCTCAAGCCTCTCTGCTGGCTCAGATGCAGGTCTCTGTGATGGTTCCACTGGCTCAGATTTGCCAGATTTCCTACCTCTTTGTGGTGCGGGGCAGTGCATGCGCTTGTGTTGGGGCGGTATGTGATTACGTGTGGACAATTCCTCAACTGATGCTCTGTTGACCCACACCTTAAGTAGGCACCCGTCACTCTCCAACACTCCCCTTTATGCCACTTCAGGCAATGTGGACATGTAGAAGATGCTGGGGCTAGTCCCCTGAACCCCGTCCCTGGAGAGCTGCCCACTGATGGTGTGGACTGACCTCTCCTAGGGGTGAACTATGGCCTGGGCCCCTGAGACTGATCCTGACCTTGAGGTTAACCTGAACTCTATGCAGGTGGACCTTTGAACTTCTTCCCAGGTGCAGGAGATGAACTAGACTGACCCGGGCCCCTGTTCTGCTATCTCTCTCTTCTGGTCTACTCACTTATTCTAACCTTTTCAAATTTTATTATAGCTTCCACTAACTTGGTGAAGTATGTGATTCCCAAGGCAGTGATCATGATCTTTATATTGTCATTTAATCCCTCTTCAAATCTCTTACACCTCTTGGCTTCATTAGGGACTATCTCCCTTCCATAACGACTCAGTCTGACAAATTCCTTTTCATACTCTACCACTGTCAACTGTCTCTGCCTTAGGTTAATGAACTCTCTTCTTCTCTCTTCTAGGTATACACTACCCACATACTTCTTCTTGAATTCTGAGAGGAAGAAGTCCCAAGTTATTAGTTCTGGCTGCACTTCACTAGACACTATATCCCACCGTATACAACAGCTTCTAGATTTTGTTCAGGAGTACAGTGCAGTTGTTTTAAAACTCTACCGGTTCTGTTCAACCAATTTTCGGCTGTAAAATAATCATCTTCTCTCTTGCCAAAGAAATCCACTGCTCCAAATTTTCTTAGTATTTCTAGATGTGATTTCTGTTGTGGAGGTGGTGGTGGTGGTGGCATTACCCAACCATTTGTCTGAAGAATTTGGCCATTTGCTGGAACATGGCTTGTGGAGGCTGAGCAGGCTCTGCTTGAGCTAGCGGAGCAGGTTCTCCCCTACCCCCAGTCTCAGCTGCTGCAGGTGGAGCATGACTCTCCATTTCCTCCTCAACTTCCCTCTGTGATGTAGGGTCCATATCCTATTCAAAATAACAAAGACAAATAGATCTGCATTAGTGTCACCTCGACTCTTACAAATGCAATGCATGGTATGGACTCAATCTAGCCCAAAAACGCCTAAACCGTGCTCTGATACCACAAAATGTGACACCCCTTACCTGTCAACAGTGTAGTTGAGCAAGATATGCCACACAGTGTACCAGAACACCATTTTTTTTTCAATTATTTTAATTATTTTTATCCTTCCTTATTATTTCTTTCATAGTTATTAAATACAATTTGTGAAGTATAATTCATTTAAATCATTTATGAATAACACAAATTTATTTGAGGTTTCGCAAATTTTATAGAAAATTCGGCAGAGTACCGGCTAAAAATGGAGAAAACAGTTCTTCGAAACCTGTGAAAAACACTTCCAATAATCATCTTCAATCATTCTCAAACTCCAATAACCATCAACATGGTCTCAACATTAGCAAACATTTCAAGTTCTCAACACTAATCCACAATTTCATTTAAATTCAAAATCAACTAAAATTTCATGAAGATATTCTCAAATTATATCAATTAACAAAATTCTTTAAAATATGTACATCCACATATGATTACATAAATTTACTAGTTACATGAGTTCATAATTTACAAATCACAAACTACTACCTAATACAAAATGCAAAAACATAATTTCAAAAGGGACCTAAAGGTCCTACTACTGACGCACTGTAGATGAGAGGTGACTCTGACGCTAGGCAGATCTGTGACCTCACCCAGTTTATGGTCTGCTGGGCTCCCTGTCTATCTCTCCAGAACCTACACATGGCAAAAAGCGACGCGCTAAGCAATAATACTTAGTGGTGCCGATAATAAAATAAAAAGAACTAATAAAAAAAATAAATATGCAGTGAGTGTATTGATGTCTCATGCAGACAAATTTTTGATAATTATTGGTAGTCTTATTTATTTGGTACATGTTATATTTATTATTTTATTAAATTTATTAACTTTCATTTTTGGTTGCCCAAGTAACCTATACTGGATGACTGGACTGGATAAATGGGTAAACTGGCACTGGGTATCAAGTACCTCGGGCCGTCACACCATCGGTCACATGTGTGTCTCCCGGTGTGCAATGGAACAACTAATAAGCTATAATAACATTAGGCATAAGGCCAAGTCTCAACACAGTGTCAGAATGGCTAAAAGCCATGAAATCACAGAATGGTATAATGCCATGTGCAGTGCTGCTAACTGAACCCTATTGGCATGCCAACCTATCCAAACTAATCTTGCTGGTATACTAGAGCATGTTACACTTTTAAACTTTACAAATCTTGAAATTTAAGTTTAAGTGTTACTATTCATTTCATTAGTCAACTAAAATATTGAATTTTGCATAGGCAATAGGTATATTGGTTCTAATACTCCTAACATACCACATTTTGCATTCTAAAGTTGTTGGTATTGGTTGCCAATACCATTTCTAAGCTTAATGTTAGTTATTCAAAATTTTCAGATTTCAAGCCTTGTGTTTACTGTTCCATTGGTCATTTTTATAGTAGGAATTTTGAAAAATTGTCTTCATGAAAGTTGTTCCTTATTTTGTCTAGTTACATTTCCTTTTTTGAATCACTCCATTTGGAGTCTTGTAGCTCAAGTTATGGCCTAAACACCATAATTGGCCGGATTATACAGAATCCAAAATTCTGGGCAAAACTGGTTCTACCAGATTTGGTAACCTAAGTTTGATTGGCAATTTGACTAGGTTACGGTCAGAATTTGGATTTGTGTTCTTCATGAAAGTTGTAGGTCTATGTCTCAGCTTTCTGATGGTAAAATTTCATCAATAGGACCTTTCTACACTGAGTTATGACCAAATGAATAAACACTGTTCATTTGGTCATTTTGCCCAGGCAGACTGCAGGTCACCCGAATTAGGGCAATCTTTAGGTCAACTTGGTTTGGTTTTCTGGGCATGGTTTCTTCACCAAAGTTGTGCCATTATGTGTCTAGTTTCATATCCAATTGGCCTTGCACCAATTGAACCTCAACAACTCCAGTTATTGCTACCCAAACCTACTGGACTCATGCTCAGTCCTGCAGGTCAGCCAAGGCAGCAAAACTAACTTTAATTCCCACTGCACAAACCACTTCAATTCTCATTCACACATAACCAAATGGTCACTAATTGACCATTAAAACTTACTTTCACCATTGCATGATCAAAGTCTCAATTTCATACCCAAACCCTAGCTCAACCATCTCAAAACTTGCATTCACTTACCTTTCACTATCCTAAACAATAGATTAATGTTAAGGGCAGCCACAATACCATTTTAATTATAAGAAATCTTCAAAACCCTACCAAGTTCAAGGCTACTGAAATTTCAAGCATGACATACACATGATGTTTACTCAATTTTCTTGCAAATTTGTATTAAATACCACTCCTTCAACATGAATTGAAAGAGATAAAACAAGTTTGGTCACTAACCTTGTGAGTAGAATTTTTCCACTCAAAATTCCTTCACTTTCTTTGGCTTTCTTAGCAGCCAAACACTTGCTCAAGATGTAGAGACAAATTTTGTTGAAGTGGACTTAGGGTTTCAAGTGAGATTTGGGTGGGTTATAAAGCTTGGATAAGCTTTAATGGTGGTAAGGGTTAGGAGAGCTATGGATGGAAGAAGAAAGGAAAAAGAGATCTGATTTTTTTTCTTTCATTTCTGCCCATTTAACTCATTTTAAGTGAGTTATAGCCATGTGTCACCATGTAATTGGGTGGAGGCACACTAATGACATCATGTGATGTCAAAATTTCTTATTTAATTCATTTTTTTTCTTTTTTAATTTGTAGCAATATTTATTGACATTTTATGTCATAATAATTATTTACTTAACTAGACAAGTCGGCCAAAAATCATCTCTGAAGGCAAAATGACCAATATTCTCTCCGTTTGGCTTATTGAGCCAAAATCGTCTGTACCGATTGAAAAATTTTTCTAAGCATTTTCTTGGCATTCTAATGCCATAGAAACCTCAATGACCCTTCTCTGGAGTCCCAAAAATTATTTTATGAATTTTTCCTCAGGTCTAGGGCTCCTAGTTGCGAGAACCGCAACTTCTTACTAGGTTACCCATCGCTAGGGCACTGGCTCATTTAACTTAATTGTATTTTATTTCTAAAATTTTTTCTAAATTTTTCTTATTAATATTTGAGTTAATTATGGTTCCTCACTTTAGTTTAAATATTTTTCCAGACATTCTAGCTGTCCGGACTAACACCGGTCACCGGAACAGTAGAATGTACAGAATTGCTATAGGGAGGGTGTTACAACGACTGCAGATTCCACTACCAAGGCTGAGTATATTGCTGCATCAGATACTGCAAAGGAAGCTGTTTGGATAAAGAAGTTCGTGACAGAACTTACAGTAGTTCCTTCCATTAAGTTAGCAGTTCCACTTTACTGCGACAATAATGGAGCAGTCATGTAACACCCTCACTGTAGCAATTCCGCACATTTTACTATTTTGGTGACCGGTGTCAGTCTAGATAGCTAGAATGCCTGAAAAAATATTTAGACTAGAGTGAGAAATCATAAATAACTCAAATATTGATAAAAAAAATTTAGGAAAAATTTTAGAAATAAAATACAACCAAGTTAAATGAGCCGGTGCCCTAGCAATGGGTAACCCAGTGGGAAGTTGCGGTCCTCGCAACTAGGAGCCCTAGACAGGGGTAAAAATTCATAAAATAATTTTTGGGACTCCAGGGAAGAGTCATTGAGATTTTTATGGCATTAGAATGCTAAGAAAATGATTAGAAAAATTTTTCAATCGATATAGACAATTTTAGTCTGTTAAGCCAAACGAAGGGCATTTTGGTCATTTCGTCTTCGAAAATGATTTTTGACCGACTTATCCAGTTAATTAATTAATTATTATGATCTAAATATGAATAAATATTACTAAAAATTAAATTGAAAATGAGTATAAAAGAAAAGGAAAGAAAAATGAAAGAAATTGGGAATTATGACATCACATGATGTCACTAAAGCACTCCCACCCAATCACATTTTGACACCTCATTACAAACCCAATTAAAAGAGTTAAATGCTCTGAAAAATCAAAAGGAATTCTTCTCACTTCTTCCTCATTCCAGCCGCAACACACCCTTTCCCTCCCTTCCGCCATTAACAAACTTCACCTAAGCTTTATCTCACCTACCAAATCACCTCAAAATCCCATCTTCCCTTCACAAAAACTTATCATTACCACTAGAGCAAGCATAGGGTAGCAATTAGAAGAAGAAAAAAATGAGGTTTACCAAGCTTAGAAGTGAAGCTCCAAAGAGGTTAGTGCACTAACCATACCCTTTATCTTTCCTAAGCATGAAAAGCATGCTTGATTAAGTTGAAATGGCATGAAAAGAAAACAAAACTTGGAATATGTTGAAGTTTCAATTTGTTTCAGCCCTAGGAAGTAAATGAATTTGATGGTTTTGATGATTTTTTTTTCGTTAGTAAAGATGATTAATGAAGTTTAAGGCATTAGAAATCAAATTGCATGGATGTATGATTGAGATCAAAATTAAAAGTTAGGGTTTTAACCTTAGTTTTTGTGTTATTTCTTGGAATTTGATGATGTTGAGATGATATAATGACCATTAGAAGTGCCAAATATGTCAAATGAAGTTTGTGGAGTAGGGAGAATTGAATTTGGGAGTGTTGATTCTTATGCAGGAAATTCAGACCTTTGAGTCCAATGTATTGTTTGAGCCATAAATGGAGTTGTATAGGTTCAATTGGAGCAAGGCCAATTGAACATGAAACGAGACACATAATGGCACAACTTTAGTGAAGAAATCCTGCCCAGAAAACAAAACTAAGTTGACATAAAAATTGCCCTAATCTGGGTGACTTGCATTTTGCCTGGGCAAAATGACCAAATAAATAGTATTTATTCATTTGGTCATAACTCAGTGTGGAAAGTTCCAATTGACCTAAAATTTTACCAAAAGATATATGAGACATAGCCCAACAACTTTCATTAAGAACACAAATCCAAATTCTGACCATAACCTAGTCAAATTTCCAACCAAACTTAGGTTACGAAATCTGGCAGAACCAAATTGCCCAAAAATTCTGGGTACAGGTCAATCCGGCCAGTTAAAGTAAAATGACCATAACTTGAGCTACAAAACTCCAATTGGAGTGATTCAAAAAAGAAATTAAAGAATACACAATAAGGAACAACTTTCATGAAGACAATTTTATCAAATTCCTACTGTAAAAATGACCAATGGAACAGTAAACATAGGGTATGAAATCTGAAAATTTTGAATAACATAAGACAAGCTTTGAAATGGTATTGGAAATCAATACCAACAAAAATAAAATACAAAATATGGTATCTTGGTGAGCATAGGTTCAATAAATTTATTATGCATTAAAAAGTCAATAATTTGAGTGAATAGTAGTGTGAATAATAATACAAAGACACAAAGTGTAATAACTAAATTGGTAAAGGAAATTAAGGTATGAAATTTGGAATCCTTGAAACATTCATGGATTACTTGGAATAGAAATAGTAATTTACCTAAATGACGTAATGAACATTTAAGTTATGTGAATATATAATTAAGATTTGTATTACCATTACTAGTAGGTCTAATAAAACATGAGTGATACCACTTGAATAGGAAAATGAAATTAACCTAGATGGATTGTTGAGACTTATACTCCTATCACCAATGGAATTCATAATATATTAGCAATACAACTTGAAGTATGAAATGTACCATACATGAATAGATTGTTGAATGAATAAATATAATAAAAGTATCATTTGGGATTTAGGTTCCCATCAAGAGAGAAAGGAAAGATGTTTTGAATTTGAATGGTAGATCAAATGAATGTGAATTGTGATCAATATGAATGATGTAAGGAATGTATGAATATTATGATGAATGTATAAATTATGAAATTTTTCATGAAATAATGAAGTCATAAAAGATAATATATTAATATTTAATCATATTATGTGCCTTTGTATTTCCTAGACATTTGTGTCAGATTGGATAGATTGGGATGCCAATAGGGTATTTTTTTAGCAGAACTGCAAAAGGCTTTATGCCTGTATTCATGGCTTTATGCCTACATTCATGGCTTTATGCCCATACTCATGGCTTAATGCCCGATTATGTGTTATCATGGCTTTTAAGCCATACTAGCTGCATACGTGGTTGATGTTCTGCGTCCCATGGTATGACGGCCCGAGGCACCGCGGTGTCCAGTGCCAACGATCCGTTATCCAGTTTAGTCAGCCTGTCGTAGGTTACTTGGGCAGTCTAATTTATTAAAATAAGTTATGAATATTAGCAATTAAAAATGCTAGAAAGTAAATAAGTGAGAAAAATTCGAAAGGTATTAAACTAGTATTGAGAATTTAATTATTATGAAATGATCCATAATAAATAGAAAATACTAAGAGAGTAAATGAAAGACTAGCAAAATAAGTATAACGTAAGTAATTATTAGAAATGCATCCTCCATAATAATATAAACATAAAATAAATATTTAGATTTATTTGTACATTATATAAATGATTATTGTAAACTTATGACAGAAGTGATTCTAGAGAGCAACATAAATGACAAAAGATATATTGTATGTCAAATTTCATATGAACCTAGTAAAATTCTTGAGTATAGAAAATATGCTCCAATTATTTTTATTTGTATATATTATTTCTTGTTATATTATTGCATCACTAAGCAGTAATGCTTAGCGCGATGGATTTGTTTCCTCGCGGAGGTACTGAAGTTAAAGCCCAATGAATGCTAAACAGAGATTTTGGAGTTCTGATCTGCAGAATGTTCAAAGGTTGTCACCTCCTCAACAATGCATGTAGATAGGGTCCATATAGATCATATTATGTATTTTGTATATTATAATTAGTTATTATTTGTAATGTAAACTATAAATTTTATGTTCAAATATAAATTATGGAACTGTAATTAATTTGTAGATCATGTAAATTTTGAATTTATGTAATCAGTCATAAAACATAATATATTAATATTTAATGATATTATGTGCCCTTGTATTACCTAGACATGTGTGTCAGATTGGATATATTGGCATGCCAATAGGGTATTGTTTTAGCAGTACTGTGAAAGGCTTTATGCCCGCACTCATGGCTTAATGCCCGATTATGTGTTATCATGGCTTTTTAGCGATATTGACTGCATACGTGGTTGATGCTCTGCATCCCATGGTATGATGGCCCGAGGCACCGTGGTGTCCATTGCCAACGACCCGTTATCAAGTTTAGTCAGCCTGTCGCAGGTTAATTGGGTAGTCTAATTTATTAAACTAAGTTATGAATATTAGCAATTAAAAATGCTAGAAAGTAAATAAGTGAGAAAAATTCGAAAGGTATTAAACTAGTATTAATAATTTAATTATTATAAAATGATCCATAATGCTTAGAAAATACTAAGAGAGTAAATGAAAGACTAGCAAAATAAGTATAATGTAAGTGATTATTAGAAATGCATCCTCCATAATAATATAAATATAAAATAAATATTTAGATTTATTTGTACATTATATAAATGATTATTGTAAACTTATGAAAAAAGTGATTCTAGAGAGCAACATAAATAACGAAAGATATATTTTATGGCAAATTTCATATGAACCCAGTAAAATTCTTGAGTATAGAAAATATTCTCCAATTATTTTTATTTGTATACATTATTTCTTGTTATATTATTGTACCACTAAGCAGCAATGCTTAGCGCTGTCGACACTATTTTTTGGCCGATCACCCAAGTCAATGAACTTTGAAAATCAGCCCCCAACTGACATTTCCAGTTACAAGTGACTCGATCAGGAAATAAACCGATCCTGCATCTAGTCAAATGCTTTCCGATCTCTCGACAAAGGAGATAACACCAATGTCAGGTCTCCATGCCGTCCATTCTCATTTCCGATCTCTCGTCAAAGGAGATCAGACCAAAATCAGGTCTCCGTGCCATCCAGTCTTATTTCTGATCTCTGCTTTTATAAATATTGTGGAAAATCATTTGATAAAGTTAAGGCTTCAGTCCGACTTAATGGTGTTTTCGATCTTAAGTATTCAAATCAAGTTTCCAATTTTAATGATCTAAAGTTCTATTCGGTGTTTGGTCTCGGCTTAGGCCAATCTCATGGTTACAATGTTTTTCTGACCTCTTATACTTAGATTAATAATCGCTTTCAAGTTTGATGTCCTAATACGTTCAAATAATCAAGCACTCATACAAGTTGGATACTTTCCGATCTCATGAAGAAATTGAACAAAAGGGATTTCATTTCATCTCAAAATAAAAGTACAAGTCATTCGGCTAGAGGGTCACCCCCAGCATATTCTACATTAAAATTTCCCTCATCCTCTCTCTCTCTCTCTCTCGGGCTCCTCATCGGTCTCGTCTTCCGCCTGGGGCGAGCTCGTTCATCCAGGAGAAGTCCTCTTCAGGATATCATTTCTTCAGCTCAACCATAAGGTCATTATGAGTGTTCACATAAGCCTGGCCTCCTTCGTAGTGCTCTTCTCTTCCTTAGCTTGAAGCTCCTCATCCTTGGCTCGGAGCTCTTCCTTCTTTGCCCGAAAGTCTTCAGCATAACGAGCGAGATCGGCAGACCAACCAGCTCAAGAGTCTTCAAGTTCTTGTTCCACTTCAACGATCCTCTCCTCATAACGCTTCATCTGATCCTCTATTCTGGTGATGTACTCATTAGCAAAAAAGAGCTGAGCTTGTGCGACAGAGGCATCTTGGACTGCCTTAAGGATCTCCTTCTTCAAGCCATGGGCCTTCTCTCTGAGTATATGCTGGTTTGCAATGGCCTCTAAGCCTAAGCTCATTGTCTGAGCTAAGATATCATCCAAGCTCTCCTCTGCCAACCTCTTCTGATCTTCTTGGAAGCAAATATAAGCTCCCATGACTTTGGCCAGGCTAGGATTTCCCCTAGTAGAGCAGTTCCTTTCCAATGATTGGATCAGAAGTTGTGCGCCTCGGGAAAGTGTCCTAACCGAGGGATCGGAAAACTCCCCTTCTACGTTGGAAAAGGTCGGAGGAGGAGGGGGAGGTGGAAGCTCGATTTGTTGAGGAGCCGAGGCAACGACTTCTACCTCAGGGATCTGTTGGTCCTAAGGTCAGGGAGGAGAGCTCGGCACCTCTATCGATTCATGATGAGGGGTCTGAGCATCGACAGTGGCGGCCCCCTTCATCGCCCTCACTTTTCTAGAGACCTCCCTTTTTCGTTTGCGGCTCTCCTTGGAAGCATCACCGCCTGCCATACCTACACAAAAAAGAAAGTCAGTGAGTTTGCTAAGATTCAGAGACCAGAGATATGAGTAGTACCTGGGCTGAGGTCAGAGAGCTAAAGCTCGTATTCTTCATCAGTGATCAGCCACATCATCCAATACTTCAATTCGGCCATCACTGCGTCTAAGCAAGAGAATTTCTGAGTGGACGCCTGAGACTTTAACTCTTTCACCATGGCATCTTTGTCCTTATTTAAGGTGATCTTTTTTGGGATCGGAGCGACCAGGTGTTGCCAACTCTGTGGGATGCTCTCAAAGCCGTTCCGAATTTTGCTCCTTAAAGTGAAGAACTGGTTCTTCCAATTCTTCAATGAAGAAGGAAGATCGGTAAAGAGAGAACAATGGGGCTTAGCTTGGAAGAACCAAAACTCATTATCCTTCCTTTGGGAGAGCCTATGCAGCTTGGCAAAGACTTTGGCTGTGGGTTCCAGTCCCTTAGCTCGACAGAGGCCCCGGAAGGCTATTAGAGTCCTCCAGGAGTTTGGATGCACTTGGACTACCGAGACATGGTGGAATTTTAGGACGGCTTTGTAAAATTCGTCCAAGGGAAAATGGAGCCTGGCCTTCAGTTGCTCTTCATACACCATGATGAGATCGCCCTCATCAAAGAAATGGTCAGCTCGATGATCGCCATGGCATTTGATCAGTTCAAAGGAGTTGACCCGCAGAATGTACTCCTGGCTTATAGATTGGAGATCGGTTTCTCTCAAGACTGAAGGCAACTCCTCAATTGGCAAGTTTTCTCTTCTCAAAGATGCCCCTCGCCTCGGTCTGGCACTCGAACTAGTTACCGAGACGAGGGCTCTGCTGGCTTGACCACCCGATCTAATCACGTCGCCATGTTCTGAGGTCTATGAAACGTGGACAAAAGATGGACTCGCAGCTCTCTGACCCTCATCGCCGCTCATTTTTAAAGAAACCAAAGAAGTTTAACTAAGAAAAGATCAAAACCCTTACCAAAATGTGATCGGTGTTAGAAAAACTTGAAGAAACGAGAGAATTTTGAAGTCGCTTGCAAAGTGCTGAAAATGACATAAGGGAGCAACTGACTGACCCTCCCCCTATTTATACCCATCTGAGCATTCACGGTACTTCGGTTAGCGGAATCGACCCGCTTTCTTGACACGTCGTGGGAAGGTTCCAGAAACACAATAATAAAATTAAATAAAATGAGATCGGCTAGTTAGGGTTATCGAATTGTGCAAATTTTCAGGGCCACAAATCAGCTAATGACAATTCAGTTAAAGATCAGATCGGATATGCACATCAGAGATTGAAAATTAACCAATGCAACAATTAAATAATGACCTTCAAGTAAAACTTCATTTCATTTCCAAAAGGTCATATTACATCATTTGGATGATCTCAAGAGATCGGATTACATTATTAAGAGAACCTTTAAAGGTCAGATTACATCATTTGGGCGATCTCTAAAAGATCGGCACTACATCTTACCGAGTAAGGACCTATGTCAAAGCTTAGTCTTGTGGCTGAATCAAAAGATGTGTTTAATCAGAAAGCCAGCCATAGGCATTGGATAGATGTGCAGCTCAGATGGAGTGACTATGACTATCATGATGGTGAGTGGAGTCATCATTGATGTCATCGACCAGAACCGAGCTGCAGTCGGGACGCTTGATGTGGTGAGGAGCCAAATGAATTTCAAGTAGCAGTCATCGATATTAAGATGGAAATTAGCAGTCCTCTCGCCTGAAATTGGTTCACCGATTATATCGGTAGACCGATTCGAGATTGACACGATTGACATTTTCGATCTTGATCGGTAAATTAGTCTGATTCTCTCACTGTCATCAGATGTGGTTCTCATGATTCTCCAATCACTAAGATCATAAATTTTCAGTCAAGGAGCAAAGAGAATAGTCGAAAAAAGATCAAAAGTGATCACCATGGCCGAAATTGTTACCGGAGAAACTAGAACAGGAGAAATGGAAAATGGAAGGAGGATAAATGAAATGTGGAAGATTTTCCCCGCTGAGGCATATATATGTAGGGCCTGAGCATTTATTGCATACGGAAATCGAAGCGGATGCATCGGTAATTGAAGAATTAAATGCTTTGACTAAGGCAGGTCGGGTAAAGAAGAAAGTTCTAGAAGGGGAGAGTTCGGGGAAAGGGGCCCGATATGAGAGATCGAAAAAGGGTCATAATAGAGGGATCGGAAGGAATAAGAGATCGAAAAGCACGAAGAGGATGAGATGACTTCCAATAACTCTCTACATAATCAGGGCCGAGGTAGTTAAAGCGTTGCAGGCGTGATCAAATCTTCACCGCATGCCTCATTTGCAGAATCGCCCACATTGCTGATAGACACCAAAAACAGTTATGACAGTTTTGTACATCACAATCCCCACCGTTGATTATACTTGCAAGGACGAACTCGGAGCCCTTGGATCAAAAATAGACTACAGGTCCAGCGCCTTTTATTCCCAGCCCTCGAATCCATCTTGTAAGGCAGGATCCTAAGCCGTTGGATTAAGAAGAGAAAGGACAAAAAATAACAAAAAAGGAGGTGGTGGTGATTATAATGGAAAGGCTCTGAAATTTAATTCAGTCTTGCTGCTTTGCCATTCTAAGCTTGCATAAAAATTGAGAAATTTCAGAAACTAGTTTTCTCGAGTGTCTCCATGGATAGAGTTTTCGAACCCTGAAATCCTTCATTTTCAGTTTGTTCATCACTCTTTCATACCATTTCCGCTCAGTCTCGTCTTCATCACCCCATCATCTACATATTCTTCTTTCAGCTTGACCTCATTCTGACCAGGTAGCCGTAGCTTCGACTTAACTACATTTCAACCTGGTTCTCGTAATCTCAAAGTAAGCATTGGCCCCGAAACCACTAGCCTTTAACGTAATAATATTTGTGATCTCCAAAGTCAGTTTGATAACCTCGACCTCACACAGGTAAGTATCTAGACTGTCACCTTACCGAACGCTCGCGTTTTACTTTCTCTGTTTTTATTCTCAAAATTCTCATTAAGTTCAGTTATACTAAAAATCCCCATGTGGATCTTTCAGGCCGATAATTATTCTCTTAAGTTTACTTTTTCTATTCTTCAGTTCACGTTATTTATTTGTTCTTAGTTTTTTTATTTCCTTTGAATATAGGTGTTCCGGTTACGAGTAACTTGTAGGTAATTTAGCAAATTGTTGGTAGCAATATCCTAACGTGATAGTGTCTTTTGAAATAAGTAAAAATAATCAAAGAATGAATAGGGAATCAGTAGAAAAGTCATGAGGTCGGGCTACCAAGCGAGTCTAGGAAAAAGCATAATAAAGCGGGAATCGAGATAAGATCCCAGACTAGTAATCGGAAGAGATCAGATGTAGCCAGCCAAAGAGTTCGGACAAGAGACTCATATACGAGATCGGTGAAAGGCTCGATCATAAACCAAACACTTTAAGAGGTCGGGAGAGAGTTCTTACCTGATCCTCATTCAAACAAAACACGGAGATCGAAGGAGAGTTCTTATCCAAGATCCTCCATTCAAAACTTTGAACCAAACACTTTAATAGGTTAGGGGAGAGTTCTTACCTAATCCTTATTCAAATAAAACATGGAGATTGGAGGAGAGTACTTATCCAAGATCCTCCATTCAGAACTTTGAACCAAACACTTTAAGAGGTTGGGGGAGAGTTCTTACCCGATCCTCATTCAAACAAAACACGGAGATCGGAGGAGAGTTCTTATCCAAGATCCTCCATTCAAAACTTTAAACCAAACACTTTAAGAGGTAGGGAGAGAGTTCTTACCTGATCCTCATTCAAATAAAACACGGAGATCGAAGGAGTGTTCTTATCCGAGATCCTCCATTTAAAACTTTGAACCGAATACTTTAAGAGGTCGGGGGAGAGTTCTTACCTGATCCTCATTCAATCGAAACACAGAAATCGGAGGAGAGTCCTTATCTGAGATCCTTTATCAAATTTTAAACCAAACACTTTAAGAGATTGGGGGAAGAATTCTTACCTGATGCTCGTTTAAATCAAATATGAGGAAACCGGAGGAGAATTCTTATCCAAAATCTCTAACTTAAAATTTTAAAACATACTTAGGGATTGGGAGACGCTCCTCCTCAAGTTCTCTTAACAAAATTCAAATTTAACAATACAACTCCAACACACAAGACTACTTTAATTCGAACACCTATTCACTAAAGGGCCATCTTATGAACTCGTGTTCTTGGGCAACCCAAAATGAGTGATATATCAAATATTCCTTATTCTTGCATAAAGGATTAACATCATCACTATCCCAATCCCCTAATTATACTTTTAATTTATGAAAGTGCATAACACTAAAATCTGTTTAGCCTCATTGAGGGATGAGGCAGGGTGCCTAACACCTTCCCCGCCCGTATATGGACCCCGAACCTAGAATCTCTGTTTTCGAAGTGGTTTTTTATTTATTTATTTTCACAAATGGTTTTTGTTTAATTTTCCTCAAAATTAAAGTGGCGACTTCTCACTCTTTCCCACTTCGGTGAGAGCTTTCGTCCCGGCGATCGCAAAATACCTTGCGACAAGCGCGATGGATTTGTTTCCTCGCGCAGGTACTGAAGTTAAAGCCCAGTGAATACTAAACAAAGATTTTTGAGTTCTGATCTGCAGAATATTCAAAGTTTGTCACCTCCTCAACAATGCATGTAGATAGGGTTCATATAGATCATATTATGTATTTTGTATATTATAATTAGTTATTATTTGTAATGTAAACTATGAATTGTATGTTGAAATATAAATTATGGAACTGTAATTAATTTGTAGATCATGTAAATTATAAATTTATGTAATCAGTTTGTAAATCATGTAAATTAATGAAACTTGAGAATTTATATATATAAATTGTGCATGAATGGAAATGCATGGAAATGAATATGAAATTGAGATATATGAACGAGATGTGAATTATGAGATGGTTATGATTAGTATGGATGAGATTTTTATTTTAAAATATTATTGAAATTTTCAAACAGGTGAATAGTAAAATACGTTAAACGATAAATAAATAGGGAAAACTCTATTAGTTTCTTCATCAAAAAATAATCGATATTAAATATGACGAGAACAAAATTTTTAAAGAAATAAAGTAAGATAAGTTAGGGTACTTCGGCACCGAATGTAGCATGCCTTGCTCGGCTACACTGTAGTCGGGTGAGGGGTGTTACAAGTCATACATGCTAAGGAACCCCAGTCTCACTAGAAATCCAAACACATAGAAAGGCATTACCACATTATCAGAGAACTAGTTGGACGAGGCGATGTAGCCATGTAGAAAATAGCATCAGCTGAAAATTCAGCTGATCCATTCACTAAGCTTATGTCACAAACTCAGCTAGACCGACATCTTGAGCAGATGGGTCTAAGATATTGTAATTAATGGCTCTAGTGTTAGTGGGAGATTGTTAGTAGTATGCACTAGACCATATCATTTAGTATATATCTTGTACATATTATATTAATAAAAAGGCATTTTCACTTTTTCGTTTACATAATATATTTATGTGTAATATAAAAGGTCCATTGATATTTTGTTAGAAATATTATTCTTAAGTTGTTAAGAATATGAGTGACAGTATTTCCAGCACAAAGTATCATAAATTGGTTCACAATCGAGGATACTTCACAATAAGGACATGACTTATCCAGAAAGATTGTAATCATGTTTGTTCCCTAGTTATTTATATGAGATGTAAATAAGGTGGAATGGTGAGTCTCATGCCATATAACAAACATGATAGGCACTTATACGTGATAAGTAGGTCGAACCAGTGACATTTATGACAAGCACATGGAGTTTACTCTTGTCAATGTATTGTCATAAATCATATCAGTCCATATAATCTTTAGACCTGAGATAGCACAATTATCTTGTATATAGGTGGTTTGAGTTTGATACTGCTTTCATACTTGTACTTTGTATGGGTATATGGGCATGTGTTGGCTCCTACTAGTTATATATGGAGGTAGGTGTTGATCAAGATGGAATTTGTTACCCTAAGTAAATAGGGATAAAATCCTATGTTCATTTAATTGTTCTTGATGTTTCAAGTTCCTGGCCAGGACAAATAGATTAAATCAGAAAAGAATTTCTGATGAAAAAATCTTTTTAATCAAGAGCTGAAATTAAAAGAAAACATAATATTCATAGCAAATGGGGTTTGACATAAACCATGACTCCAGCTCGAATTGTGATTTTGTAATAGAGAGATTCTAGTGCATGGTAACATATGATTATAGGTTTATTTAAGGTAAACCTTATTACTAATTGGGTGGCCATGGCATGCTATGCTAGGTGTTAACCATGGTATATGAGAATCATTTATGGTAAGAAAGAGTTCTGATAATATTAAGAGTTGATATCTTGTCTCATTACTAATTAGTGATGAGCCTAGTAAGTCACACACATACACAAGTAATCACCAAATTAAATATGATTTAATTAATTAAATAAAGAGTTTAATTGATTAATTAAATAGGTTTGGTTTGCAATTAGATTGCAAAGTCCCTAGCATAGCTTGAAACCAAATCTAGGTTATTGAATGTATAGTATAGGTTAAATTTATATTTAAAGTGTTTAAATATGAATTTAATCAATGAGAAATTAATTAATAGAGATTAATTAATTTATTTATATTTGATATAAATTAATTAGAAGAAGAGAAATAATTATTTTGGGTTGAGAACTCAAAATTAAGACACAGGGATATTTTGGTCATTTCACAGAGTGACATGTGGCACCATGAGATGGTGACACATGGCACTACACATAAGCTTGCCAAATGTCTTTTAATCATGTAAGGTGATTAAAGTCAAGATTAAATATTGGTTTGACACTTAGAACAATGTGATTGGGTCAATTAAAACCTAGAGCCAATCAGAAGGTGACATGTGGCAAGGGTTTTAAGTGGTGACCTAGCTGTATAAATGTAAGGATGAAAGAAAAAAATATACAAGCTGCCATTCTCTGTTTGTGCCACCACCCTTGGCTGCCCTCCCTTCTCTTCTTCTTCATCTCTCATCAATTCAAAGAGATTAGCAAACAATCTCTTGAATTAAAAATACTAGAAATTGTTTCTAGTGTCCTGTTTATATCTATAATCTCTCAAAAGGAAAAATTTGATTTTCTAATTCATATAAAAAGCTTTAGAAGCTATTCAAGGGCTGCCATAGGTGATCTTGGTGTGGACAAGCTAGAGGGACAACATCTGGTGTCCTAAGATGCATCCCAAAGGTGCTAAACACATTGCAGTGCATCAAAAAGTTAGTGCACTTGTTCTTGATCTAATCTAGGATTCTAATGAATTAATCTATTAATTCTAAAATCTTAAATGGCAAATGTAGATCCAAAAATATAATAAAAGAGTTTTAATATGTTGTTTATCATTGAAATTAAATAAATAAAAATAAATCTTGCATGATGCATGTGACCCTAGATGAAAAATTTTGAATTTCAATGATCTAAACTTGTGTTTTTCATGCTTCCACTCCTTCACATGCATCATGTCATATTTATTTAGGCTGTATATATTTAGAACATGAATATATTGCATAATTGTATATTTACTGATGGTGCATGATGGATTATGGATGATCCATTGATTCCCCCCATGTTTATGACCATTTTATCTATAAAATCCAAAGGGAGATCTTATGATGCCTCTTAGTGCATATAAGCAGAAGTCTTGAGGAGCCTCTGTATGAGCTGGGCATAGTGGATATATTAAGCAAAAGTCTTAAGGAGCCTCTATATGGGCTGTTGGATATATTAAGCAAAAGTCTTAAGGAGCCTCTATATGAGCTGGGTGATATATTATGCAAAAGTCTTGAGGATCCTCTATATGAGCTGGGCATATTTGATTAGGGGAGTGTTTATGATATGAAGATTCATATGGATGATGCATCTCATAACTATGAGATAAATGTCATAAATAAATATTGTTGGTTAGTTTATTTATTGAGCTCGTGTAAGCTCACCCCTTTCCCCTAACCCTAGGTGCAGGAGTGCAGGAATAGAGAAGTCCTTTATAGCTTGAGCAGTAGTAGTTATAAAGCATTTTATCTATATATATATATATATATATATATATATTGTTTGATTAATGGACATGTAATATGTAAAGGAATAGTTTCTATGCTGGTAATCAAGTTAGATGTTTTACCTTAAACATAAGAGTTGTAATTCTGTGTGTTTTAAATCTAGGTTAACTCCTCATGTGAGAATGTATGTAAAACTTATTGCATCTTAGTGAATTTATGTATGTAAAGGTTCAAATTCTGAGCTGATTTTATGTTAATGATGAATGAGAAAACTCAAGTGTAATGGCTTGAAGTATGCTTGGATTATGAGATATAGGATTATGTTTATGTTTAAAAGGTTTTAGGCTTGCTATGGGTTCCAGAAGCCTTAAGCTAACCCATTCTTTAGCACGGGTAACGACTCCTAGTTGGGTCATTGTAGAGTTGGTATCAGGGCTCTAGGTTAGATGAGTGGACCTAAATACTAGTAAAGGGATAGAATAGGTATGAAAAGAAAGTATGTTTACCAGCACAGTTAGGGAAATACATGTCCAGTAGGGTTGTCTCCCTATTTATTACATGTTGTATGTTATATGCATGTTATGTTTGAGGATATGTTGTGTGTTCATGTGACTTCACTTGAATGTTATGTGCGCTCAACTCTTTTTGTTTGCTTTCAAAAAATGTGAGGTTCAAGACTATCCAATAGGTTGATTAGTGCCCCACCTAAGAATGAGGGCATTGAAGCACTACTTGCCAACCTTGTTGCTGGGAGAGAGCAAGCAAAAGTGGAAGGGGAGAATCTTTAAGAGGCCCTAGAAGGTCTTTTGAGGTTAACAGGGAAACCTCAAGTGCACCTAGAATGCCAGTAGATGCATAAAAGGTTTCTTATGGTCTTCCACAATAACATAAGAACCCTGAGCCTTCTAGTATGGGAAGGATAGGAGAAGATAGTTTTATGGAGGGAGGAGATGAGTTAGAGTTTGTGTCCCCACCTTAGTAAGGGCCGAATTATGGATTTGGATATGGTTATCCATAATAAGAAAGTTTTGAAAACCTTAGGTTTATTGGCCATCCTTAGTATCCCTCCTTCATGCCCTACCCACCTTACTTCCCATAGTTTAACCCATATTCGATTCCCTAGTAGAATCCCTATAACTCTGCAACCACCATGGGAACTCAAAACCCTATGGAAGGAGTTATAAAAGAGTAAGCACCACCACCATCTCCTATAGTCCTAGTAGTTCTGACATAAGAGACTGGGATAAATGGTAGAAGTACAGCAAAAATGACAAGCTACCTAAAACTAGATGCACCTAAATACAAGGAAGGATACGATCCTTTCCAGTATGTGAAGGCAGTTAAAATGATAGTAGATGAGTTGGGAACCAGTGACAGTAGGGCCATTTAGATGGCCAGCTTTACCTTAAAATGTAAAAAGGCAAAGGAATGGTTAAAGGCTTATGTTACTGATAAAGTTGATAGTATGACCTAATCTTAGGCTAGGACAAAATTTACTAACTGGGCCTTCCTAGAAAGCTCTAGGGAGTTGAAGGTCGTAGAGTTTGAGCAGTTAAGACAGACAGCTAATATGAGTGTGGATGAGCATACAAATAAATTTATGGATCTCTTGCAGTATGTGGGGTAGGAGTATGATACTGATAGAAATAAAGCTAAGAGGTACACTTAAAGGTTGTATTCTAGATACTCTTCCTTGATTTTGGCTGCTGAAACCCACAACTTCCATTTGATAATAGATGCAACAAGGAAGATGGAAGGTGGGGCTATCATTAAAGGGAGTCTAGATTTGAAAAGTACTAAGACTGAACAGTCTGTCATTCTGAAAGCTACAAATGCCAGGAGGTTCAGTCACATGACAAAGGTTATTTTGGAATTCAAAACTAAGAAGGGAAAAAGAGGGAAGTTTGGCAAGAAACAAAAAAAGAATAAGTTTTGAGTAGAATTAAGTTAAGCCTCAGGATGGGAAATGGATCTAGTTCAGGTTTGGATACTTTTAGTTGTGTTAGATGTGGGAAGCCTTATTAGGGACCTTGTAGGTTAGGAACCTTTGAGTGTTACAGATGTGGACAGAAGGGACACATGGCAAGGGAGTGTTCCAATATGGAAAGGGTGGCTTCTCAATAAGCAAAGTCAAGCAATGTGGCCCAACTGATAGTGAGACATTTTTTTATGGGACCCTCATTAAGAAGGGGGTAGAGGCTAAGGTTATTCATCCTCCACAATAGGTTCATAAGGGAGGCGTTCAACATCAGTGGCTTGAATCTTTACCATGACATAACAGGAAGCCAATACCTCTAACACTGTGGTGTCAGGTAATCTTTGCATAGGAAGTTTCAATGTGCATGCTTTGATTGATCCGAGTGCATCACACTCTTTTGTTAGCCCTGATGTAGTAATAAGATTAGGTTTAGTAGTCTCAAGTTTAGAATGTTTGTTGCTTGTTAATGGACCCAAGTGTGACCCTTCAGTAACAGGAAGTATAGTGATAGTTGAAGACAAGTGTTTTCCATTTAACTTAGCAGTTCTAGAATTGATAGATTTTTATGTCATTCTATGAATGGATTGGTTCTCAACCAATTATGCTACCCTAGACTGTAGAAGTAAGATAGTAGAGTTTAGAGGATAGGATGGGTCAGGTGCAGTTTTCTAAAGAGATCAGATAGTACCTATAAATGGTATGATCTTAGCCTTGCAAGCTAGGAAGATGAAGGAATGGAGGCGTGAATAAAGAGCATTAGAACCTTGAATTCAAAAATTATTTCTAAGGTTACATGCACCATACCAAGTGTCTTATGATCCTAATCAATTTTCAATGCCCAATTGTATACCAAAACATATTTTAGCATGCATTAAAATTTATTTGTCATTAAAGATTATGAATTAACATTTAATTCAATTAAACCCTAATTAAAAGAGGAATTTTTAGGTACTAACCTCTTGATGCACAATTGAAGCCTCTTAGGATGTTCTTAGGACCCCAAATGTTGTCCCTCTAGTTTGTCCACCACAAGCATACACCAAAGTTGCAATGGTAGCCCCTAGATTGGCTTCTCAAGCCTTGTCAACCAATTATGAGATGGGGTTTATGCTTGTGAAGGTTGTATGAATGTATTGGGTGTTAGAAACACTTTCTAATAATTTTAATTCAAGAGGAAATCAAAGTTTTTCCCTTTGAATCAATTGAGAAATTGAAGAGGAGAAGAGAACTCCATGTTGCCGTCCAACATAAGAAAAAAGAGAGGAGTAGCTGATTTTTCTTTATAACCTTCCTTTATATACTTAGGTCAAACTCTAACTCCCTTACCACATGTGATCACAAGATCCCATCTTGTTAGTATTTGATATAATCCCATGAAGCCAAGTGTCAAGCTCTATTTAAATCATGACATGTGATCTTCCATCATAGGAAGACAAGTGGCAAGATCATATGGTGCCATGTGTCACCATCTCATGGTGCCATATGTCACCATGTGAAAAGACCAATTTGCCCTTACTCTTTAATTTGAGTTCGCAACCCAAAATCATAATTTCTCCTCTTTAAATCAATTTATATCAAATATAAATTAATTAATTAATTAATCTCCATTAATTAATTTCTCATAATTAAATTCATATTTAATCAAATTAAATATAAATTTAATTTATACTATACATCTAATAACCTAGATTTGGTTTCAAGTCATGCTAGGGACTTTGCAATCTTATTGCAAACCAAACCTCTTTAATTGATTAAATTAATTAAAATCTTTAATTAATCAATTAAATCACATTTTAAATGATGATTAGCTTATGTAGATGTGTGACTTACAAGGCTCATTACTTATTGGCAATGATAAATGATATTAACTCTCAATATCATTAAAACTTTTTCTTACTGTAAATGATTTCTCTAAATCATTTCAGGCATCTCATAGACCATAGTTGACACCTAGCATAGTATGCCATGGCTAACTAATCAGTAATAAGGCATACCTTAAATGAACCTTTAATCATATGTTACCATGCACTAGAATCTCGCCGTTACAAAATCCCAATTTGAGCTAGAGTCATGGTTAATGTCAAACCCCATTTGTTATGAACATTATGTTCTATTTTAATTGTAGTTCTTGATTAATTAGATTTTCTTATCAAAAACTCTTTTCTGACTAAATCTGTCTATCCTTTCCAGGAACTTAAAACATCAAGAATAATTAAATGAACATAGTTATCCCTATTTACTTAGGGTAACGGATTCCATCTTGATTAACACCTATCTCCATATATAACTAGTAGGAGCCAACACATGCCAATATACCCATACACAGTACAAGTATGAAAGCAGTATCAAACTCAAACCACCTATATACAAGATAACTGTGTTATCTTAGGTCTAAAGATTATATGCACTGATATAATATATGACAATGCATGGACAACAGTAAACTCCATGTGCTTATCATAAGCGTAACTGGTTCGGCCTACTTATCATGTATAAGTGCCTATCATGTTTGTTATGTGGCATGAGACTCACCATTCCATCTTATTTATATCTCATATAAATACCTTGGGAGCAAACATGATTATAATCTTTCTGGATAAGTCATGTCCTTTGTGAAGTATCCTTAATTATGAACCAATTTATGATACTTTGTGCTAGATATACTGTCACTTATATTCTTAACAACTTAAGAATAGGATTTTTAACAAAATATTAATGGACTTTTTCTATTACACATAAAAATATTATGTAAACGAAAAAGTGAAATTGCCTTTTATTAATAAAATATGTACAAGATACATACAAAATGATATGCTTTAGGGCATACTACTAATAATCTACCACTAGCACTAGAGCCATTCATTACAATATCTTAGGCCTATCTTCTTAAGATGTTAGTCTAATTGAGTTTGTGATATAGGCTTTGTGAATGGATCAACTAGATTTTCGGCTAATGCTATTTTCTGCATAGCTACATCGCCTCACCTTACTATCTCTCTGATAATGTGGTAGCGCCTTTCTATATGTTTGGATTTATGGTGAGACCGGGGTTCCTTAGCCTATATGACTGCTCTATTATTGTCACAAAAAAGAGGAACTGCTGACTCAATGGAAAGAACTACTGCAAGTTCTGTCACGAACTTCTTTATCCAAACAACCTCTTTTGCAGCATCTGATGCAGCAATGTACTTGGCCTCTATTGTAGAATCGGCAGTCATTCTCTATTTGAAACTCTTCCAACTGACTGTACCTCCATTACAAATGAACATAAACCCAGAGGTAGACTTTCAATCATCACTATCTGATTGAAAATCAGAATCAATATAACCATCCAATTACAAGTCACCACCTCCATAAATCAAGAATAAATCCTTAGTTCTTCTCAAGTACTTAAGGATATTCTTGACAGCTATCCAGTTTTCCAAACCTGGATTGGATTGAAACCTGCTAGTCAAACTAATAGCATACGCGATATCCGACCTAGTACACATCATTGCATACATCAAACTTCCAATAGCCGATGCATATGGAATCATTGCCATTTTATCTCTTTCTTCTGGTGTCTTTGGAGACATCTCTTTAGAAAGGTGGATACCATATCTTACTAGTAACAATCCTCTCTTGGAATCAAGCATGTTAAACTTCTTTAAAACCTTTTCCAAGTATAGACTTTGGGATAAACTAATTATTCTTTTCGCTCTATCTCTACATATGCGAATTCCAAGAATATAGGTTGCCTCCCTTAAGTCTTTCATGGAGAGTGTATTTGACAACCATACCTTGACAGTTGTCAACATACCTATGTCATTACCTATCAACAGAATGTCATCTACATATAAGACAAGAAAAGTGACAGCACTATCACTAACCTTCTTCTATACACATGATCCATCCATATTTTTAATAAAACCAAATGACTTAATGGCTTCATCAAAACGGATGTTCCAATTCCTCGAAGGTTATTTTAACCCATGAATGGATCGCTCTAGCTTGCACACCTTGGAACTATCTTGGGATTCAAAACCCCTAGGTTGTTCCATGAAAATGTTTTCATCAATGTATCCATTGAGAAAAGCTATTTTGACATTTATTTTCTAAATCTCATAATCATAGTATGCAGCTATTGCTAATAAAATTCTAATTAATTTAAGCATGGCAACAGGCGAGAAAGTCTCCTCATAGTCGATTTCTTACCTTTGGCGAAACCCTTTCGCAGCTAGCCTTGCTTTATACGTCTCTACCTTTCCATCAGAATCAATTTTCTTCTTGAAAACCCATTTATTCCCTATAAGTACAATACCTTCAGGTGGGTCAACAAGGTCCCAAACTTGGTTCTTATGCATGGAATCAATTTCGGATTCTATAGCTTGAATCCATTTTGAAGAATTTATATCTGATATAGCTTCTTCCTAGGTAAGAGGATCATCTCCATGATATATTTCTTCATGAGTAAAAACTCTTGTTCATCTTTATGAAGAAAACCATATCTCACTGGTGGGTGAGATATCCTAGTTGATCTGCGAGGAATTATTGTAGATGTTTCATCAATATGTGTAGGTTGACTAAATGGATCTATATCCATTTGATCTGTTGGTTGGTCAAAATTCTCTAATTCTAACTTTATTTGCCTTCCTTTGCCACTTTCTTGAATAAACTATTATTTAAGAAATATGACATCTCTGCTTACCACAACCTTTTGTGATGTAGGAAAATAAAAATAATATTCAAAAATTTCTTTTGGTATGCAACAAATCGACCTTTTTCTGATCTGATTTCCAATTTATCAGTGTTCAGCTTTTTAATATAAGCTGAACAACCCCAAATCTTAACATGCTTAAGACTTAATTTTCTTCCATGCCATATCTCAGAAGGTGTGGAAGAGACTGATTTTGATGGAATCCTATTCAGAATATGCAAAGCTAATTCTAATGCAAATCCCTAAAAGAAGACTGGCATATCAGTATAGCTCATCATACTGCATACCATATCTAATAGGGTATGATTTCTCCTTTCAGATACACCATTCTGTTGTGGCGTTCCTAGAGGAATCAGTTGGGAGATAATTGAACACAGTTTAGCAGAAGTGTGGTTAGGGCCTTAGAAGTTGGATTTGAAAAATTTTCTAGGATTTCATGCAAACATATAAGTGTATTATGATCCTAGCCAATAACTAATGCCCTAAAGCATATCAAAACACTCTTTTAACATGCATTTGATATTCACTTGCCATCAAGGATTATTGATTAACTATTAATCAAACCAAACCCTAGCTTTAATAGAGATTGAAGGAGACTAACCTTAAAGGTGTTGAATCACACTTCTTATTCCTTAGGTAGTCTCCAAGAGCTCCACTAGGAGCTCTTCTAGCATGTCCACCACAAGCCACCACCAAAATCACCTTACGGCAACCCAAGTCCTCTCTTTATGCTTGCCAACCACTAACAATTAGGTTGTTTGCTTTAGGTGACGCTTAATTGGATGTTTTTGGACTAGAAACTCTTTATAGTGATTTTGATTCAAGAAAGAAATAAGCTTTCTTTCTATCATCAATGGAGGAAAAACACAAGAAAGAGAGAGAGAGAAGTTGCCGTCCAAGAGGTTGAAGAAGAAGAAGAGGATTCAATTAATTTGTTCCTCTTCTTATCTTGTATTTATATATACAAGAGACAAAATAGTAGTTAGTGTGCCACATGTCATCATCCAATTCAATCTTGCTTTTATGTTGTCTTAATCTCATTAATCCACTTGTCAAGCCAAGATTAAATCATCTAAATGTCATCTTCCATCACATGGAAGAAATATGGCACACATTAATAGGTGCCACATGTCACCATCTTATGGTGCCACATGTCACCTTGTAAAATTACCATTTTTCTCTTGTATTGAATTTTGAGTTTTCAACCCAAAATAGTAATTTCTCCCTCAAATTAATTTATATCACATATAAATTAATCAATTAATTAATCTCCATTAATTAATCTTACAATTGAATTCATATTTAAATTCTTTAAATATAAATTCAACTTTCATCATACATCCAATATTTAAGATTTGGTTTTAAGTGTCACACCTTACTCCTCTGTAAGGCATAACATGATCCCGTAGAATACCTAATGAACTACCGAACTTCACCTACCGATAACTCATTAAGTACCCTACAAGGGATTTTAAAACCATTTTCGTACTTTTTAGAAGTGGTGAGCATTTTAGTAGGAATTTAAAAAAAAATTTTAATTGAAGTTTCAAAACTAGTAAAAAAATTTTGTCTATTTTTATTTTTCCACAGTTTAGTAAAAATTTCAGCAAAGTGCCGTCTATATTTTGAGAAAACAGTTCTTTAAAAACCTGTAGAAAGCACTTCCAATATTTGTTTTCACAACTTCCAACCACCAAAATAACTTAGTTCATCATAATGCAATTCAAGTCCACAATTCAATCAAAATTTTTCATTTCAAAATATCTCATCAATTCATTCACATTGCATTTAATATTTAATTGACAAATACATATCTTAATTTACAAAAAGAAAGTCCAAAATACTATATTACAATTTACTGTACAACTGCTCAACTTTACATTAATGCATATGACATTACAATATTTACATCAAAATAACTACAAGGGTATAAATAAATACCTATACCAAAAAGATCAATGTAGTCCTCTATCTCAATAGCAGCTCACTCTGCTGCTTTTTCCTTGCCTTTATTTGCGACAGCAAAATAAGCTATCGCTGAGTATAAAAATACTCAGTGGTGCACAATAAAAATTCAAAATGCAGTACATAATGCATTCATTGGTAAATCACAATTTAAATATTTCACAAATTGTCAAAACTCATTATAGCACAATTTTGATCAAATAAGTTAATAAACACAGTGTTGCCAATTCATACACAACTTAGACCATGACACAAAATTTTTGATCAATGCCGCGTTGTACACCACGACAAAGTAATCTACAACCCCACTAATCGAAATCATTGAGAGAGGTGGCTAGCTAGCTAATGAGTACTCATTTGATCTACAACCTCAACTGGTAAGCCAGAGATGGAGGAAAATAAACGATCTCAACCCCATAGATGGAGGAGGAATAATGTGGTACTGTCATGCTAAGTGTGAACACAAATCAATTCAAAACAATGTACTCAAATAATTTAGGAAAGATCCCAAACAATTTCAATAAAAAATCATTTTTTTGCAGTCACAAAGTGGCAACACAATTTATAAATAATACAACATTTCTATAAATCATGACAAGTCAAATTTTCACTTAGAAAATAATTACATAATTTATTGTGCACAAACCTGACATGAGTCGCCTCTAAGTCTTGACTCAGTCCCTTAGACTTTTCGAGTCTTTTTTAGCTGAAACACATAATTGACGGTGTTTCAGTATCTTATCTCTCAATAAATCCAATAATTAAACTCATATATGCTCAACTCTAGCCCCAATATGCTTAAACTTACGTTCTTGAAAATTTTCATGTTGGGGTTACTATTCACGTACTATTCAAGTTAAAATATTGACTTTCTTATGCTTAAAAGGTATGGGAAATCCAATTATATCCACATACCACATTTTGGTTACCAATTTTGTTGGTTTTAGTTGTTCATTCAAATTTTAGTTCTCCTAAGTACAAATTTCAATTTTCTAGATTTGATGTCCTGTTTTGTACTGTTCCATTGGTCATGTTGCTATGGAAATTTGGCTAAGTTTTCTTCATATAAGTTGTTCCTTATTGTCTTAACTTTATTTTCCTTTTTGAATCACTCCATTTGGAGTTTTGTAGCCTAAGTTATAGCCATTTGAACATGCCTGGCCGGATTTGGTGTTACCCAGAATTCTGGGCAAATTCTGGATAATGGCAGTTTTTGTGGGTTGATTGCAGGTGGCTTTTCAAATAAGTTATGATCAAAATTTGGGTTTATTTTCTTCATCAAAGTTATAGGGCTATGTCTCAAATTTCCATTGGTATAAAATTCAGGTCATTTGGACCTTTTTAGACCAAGTTATGTCATTTACGTAACTACTGTTCATTTGGTCATTTTTGTACAGGTCAGTTTGTCAATTCGGATTTGGCCTAATTGTTCACTGAGTTATGGTCACTTTCTGGGCATAATTCCTAAATGAAAAAATGTGCCATTTTGTGTCTAGTTTCATTCCCAATTGGCCTCATACAAATTGGGTTAGTAAATTTCAGTTTTTGTCCCTGAAAGGGACCTAGGTCAAGCTGCCTGCATATCGACCCTAACCAATTTGAATTGAAACTTATTTCTAACAAATCACACACACCACAAATGGTCACAATTGACCATTTCTCAACTCAAATAAGGTCATTTACATTCATTGACCAATTTCTACAATTTTTCTTTTCCAAACCCTAAGTCAAGAACCTTAATTTCCAATTTATCAAAATTCATCAAATCAAAGTGTGCCAATCACATCTACATGCTCAATTAGGCTTGCATACACATTTACTTGAACTAAAACATATCAACACTTCACAACCCCATGGCTAGCTGAAATTTGCACCTTTGTTCTCATTCATAATTTTCTCAATTTTTCATATTATTCCATCCATTTCTACTCTAATTCAAACATTTTTACTTAAAGAAAAGGTTGGATCAACTTACCTCAATTGAAGGTTTTTTTTTTTCAAAAGCTCCAATTCTTCTAATTTCCTTTTTCTTTTTGTCCTCGATAAGCTTGCCAAGATCCAACAATAAGATTTATATAAGAAATTTGTGGGATTTATGGGGTTGATTCAAGATTTGAAAGCTTAAATTTTCATGGCTATGGAGGAACTAAAATGATAAGAGAGAGAGAGTGTGTGGATGGGAAAGTGGGAAATGGAAGATGACGAATTTTTTCTTTTCTTTTTGTGTATTTATCTCTTAATTTGACTTAGTTAAATTAAGTAATTAAATTAAAATTAAATATGAAGTCATGCATGATGTCATCTTGATGAGGTCATTAATTTATTTTTTTTTCTTTTCTTTTTCTCTTGTTTTTTCCATGCTTCTTTAATTTAATTCTATATTTCAAAATTTTCTTTTCTCAAATTTTATTGGACCGTTAGGTCAGGAGTCAGCTCTAGGGGTAAATTGACTGAATTGCCTCTCGCTGGTTCAATCCGGTTTGCAAGTTATTTGATATTTCTTCCGAATCTCTTACCTAATTATTTAACCTGGATAACAATTCTTTTTTGTGATTTTTTCTTTTCCACTGTGTTCGTAATGGTCCTAAGGACCGCAGCGCCCTATTTTACCATTCAAAATTTGAGTTTAGACTAACCTCGCAGTCACTTCCCGGGAAGGTCACCCATCACTGTGACTCCAGGCTCATTTAACTTCTTGTATTCTGTTTTTCTTATTTATACTTAACTATTTGGCAATTAATAATTATTTGCGTTCATGATTTATCTAGGTGTATTAGATGTGGTTCTAATTCTCTTAATTGTCCAGACCAACACCGGTCACCAGAATAGTAAAATATGCCAGGCTATGTAAATAGAGGTGTTATAATTCTTCCCCCCTTAAAATAAATTAAGTCCCAAAATTTTACCTGGTATCAATCTTTAAACAGTTGTGGGTGCTGTCTCCTCATGTCCTACTCTCGTTCTCAAGTAGCCTCTTGGTCCGAATGATGGTTCCACAGCACTTTCACTAACGGTATCTGCTTGTTCCGTAGCTGCTTCACCTCATAAGCCAGAATCTCTATGGGTTCTTCTTCATATGTGAGGTTTGGATTCACTTCAATTTCTTCCATTGGTAGTATGTGAGATGGATCTGATCGATACCTCCTCAACATAGATATATGGAAGATGTTATGTATCTTCTCCAACTCTGGAGGTAGTGCCAAGCGATATGCCAAAGGACTCACTCTCTCCAGAACCTCATATGGCCCAATGAAATGAGAACTCAGTTTCCCCTTTCTGCCTTCCAAGGGGAAACCTTGAGGAATACTTTGTCACCCACTACATACTCAATATCCCTTCTCTTCAAATCAATATAGGACTTCTGACGGTCTGATGTAGTCTTAAGTCAATCTCTGATCAATCTAATTTTCTCTTTAGTTTGCTGAACAATTTCTAGCCCAATCATCTTTCTTTTGCCTACCTCATCCCAACGCAACGGGGTTCTACATTTTCTTTCATACAAAGCTTCATATGGAGGCATCCCAATGCTTAATTGGTAGCTGTTATTGTAAGTAAACTCAATCAAAGGCAAGTGTGTGTCCGAACTGCCCTCAAACTCAATCACACAAGCCCGTAGCATGTCCTCCAAAATCTAAATTACCCTTTCAAACTGGCCATCTGTCTATGGGTGGAATGCCGTGCTAAAGTTCAATCTAGTTCCTAGGGCTCTCTGTAGACTACCCCAGAATCTAGAAGTGAACCTAGGATCTCTGTCTTATACAATGGATACTGGCACTCCATGCAGTCTTACTATCTCATCAATGTACAACTTGGCCAATCTTTCCAAGCTATAGTCCATCCGTACTAGCAGAAAATGAGCAGACTTGGTCAGTCTGTTAACTATAACCCATACTGCATCATGACTCTTCTGTGTCCTTGGAATGCCCATCACAAAATCCATAGTTATTCTCTCCCATTTCCATTCTGGTACTGGTAATGGATATAACAAACCAGCTGGTACTTAATGCTCTACCTTTACTTGTTGACAAGTTAGGCATTTGGATACAAATTCTGCTACATTTTGAAATAAATTCTGCTACATTTCCATCCATCAGTAATGCTCTTTTAGCTCTCTATACATTTTGGTACCACCAGGATACATAGCAAAAGGAGATTCATGTGCTTCCTTCATAATGATCTGTCCCAAGTTAACGTTATTAGGAACACACATTCTGCCCTGGCGTAGCAGTAGACCATCATCTCTAATTGAGAACTCAGGTTTCTTGCT
The DNA here is from genome assembly GCF_030052815.1 of Hevea brasiliensis. Taxonomy (NCBI): domain Eukaryota; kingdom Viridiplantae; phylum Streptophyta; class Magnoliopsida; order Malpighiales; family Euphorbiaceae; genus Hevea; species Hevea brasiliensis. The sequence goes on along the minus strand of NC_079497.1, from coordinate 83,487,266 downwards.
CTGTCTGACTTCTTCTAATAACTTTTGATATCTTTCATCATTCTGAGCTGCCATTCTGATCTGCTCAATCAACACTGGCTATACATGCCATGCAACTGCTGTCTACCCCTCATCATTAATCTCTAGGCTAGCATGCAAGGATCTCAACTCATGTACCATAGACAAAGGAGAAACTCTGAGACTTGCCATAGTCTTGCAACTTAAGGTGTCAGCAACCATATTAGCTTTCCCTGGTTAATAGTCTATTAGATAATCATAGTCTTTTATCAACTCTAACCATCTCCTCTGTCTGAAATTCAACTCCTAAGTATCCAGATACTTCAAACTCTTATGATCTATGTAAATGTAGCATTTCTCCCCATACAAATAGTGTTTTTAGATCTTAAGAGTGAACACAATAGCTGCTAGCTCCAAGTCATGTGTCGGATAATTTCTCTAATGAGGTTTCAGCTAGCGTGATGCATATGCAATCCATTCCGATCTTGCATCAGTACACAACCAAACCCATTATGAGAAGCATCACTATATGCTGTGTATTCTTTACCCGGGGTAGGTAAAGTCAAGACTGGAGCCTCAGTCAAGCACCTCTTCAATTCATCAAAACTTTGCTGGCATTTATCCGTCCACTAAAATTTCACATCTTTTCGAAGTAATTTGGTCAATGGAGATGCCAACATGGAGAACCCTTTCACAAATCGGCGATAGTATCCAACTAAACCCAGAAAACTATGAATCTCAGTGATATTTCTGGGTGGTCTCCAATTAAGGACAGCTTCTATGTCACACCTTACTCCTCTATAAGGCATAACATGATCCCGTAGAATACCTATTGAACTATCGAACTTCACCTATCGATAACTCATTAAGTACCCTACAAGGGATTTTAAAACAATTTTCTTATTTTTGATAAGTGGTGAGCATTTTCTAATAGGTATTAAAACATTTAATTCAAGTTGAAAGAGAGTTGAAATTTTTGGCCTATTTTATTTTTCCGCAAATTTTATATAAATTTTGATAGAGTTCCGTTTGTATTTTGAGGAAACAGTTCTTCAAATACTTGAAAAAAAAAAAAGCACTTCCAATAATTTTTCAACCAGTTCTTCAAATTCACAATCAATCTCAACCATTTTCTCAAATTTCAAAATTCAACAATTCTCAAAATACTGTCAATCAATATCATTCATTCAAATTTCATTAAGATAAACAATTTACATATACATCATACTAAAATTTACATTCAAAAAAATCCGAACTAAAATTTATTACTAATTTTGTACGAACTTTGTATAAGCTGCTCAAGACCCATTTTTATATGTCCATATATTTATACGCAATACATACATCAAAAGAAATATTTATAGTTAGGGTATAAATTATACCCGATAACTTCAAGCTGATAGATCCTCAATCATCAGCAGCTCAGTCTGCTGCTCCTCTAGTCTCTATATCTGCGACAGCAATAATAGCTATCGCTGAGTACTGGGACTCAGTGGTGCACAACATACTAAAATAATCTTTATGCAGAACTAAAATCACATTTATTCAAAAATTGGTCTGAATATGAGGATTAAATACAAAACATGAATTATGAGGTTTTAATCCAGACAAGTTCATTTCAAGTATCAAAACACATTTCACAAAACCCACAGTTATATCATGCCATTCGAAACAAATATAATCTCAATAGCCAAAGGCTAAGGAGAAGTCACATCACAAGGCTAACTAGCTCAAATATATGGATATCCATTCAAATCCTCTTCTACTGGCACACCTCAACACTTCATCCAGAAAAGGAATCAAATTTTGAAACTGATTACCCCCACTAGTCATGCTAGTAAGGTGTTCAAATATATGGTCATGATATTGTGGTTTCAAAACTTATCTTAACAATTTGCTAAATATTGCCGTTTCAAACATACACAATAACTTTCAACAATTTAGATCAAAGCATCACAAATAATATCACAATTCACTTTTTCAAATCATTCAAAATAATATGCAGCAAATAATTTACAAAAATTATACGTTGTGCAAAAAACTCAAACGAGTCGCCTCTTGGCCTTGACTCGATTCCTCAGGTTCTTTCCCTGTGTTCTTTTCAACTGAAACACACAATTTCACAGTGTTTCAGTACCATAACTTAGCATAAATCCAAAAATAAATTTAACTTCACTTTTACCTAGCTCTAATGTGCTAAACTTGGCGTTCTTTAAATTTTGTATTTCGGGGTTACTATTGACTATACCATTCAAGTCAAATTGTTGACTTTTTAAGGCTTAATAGGTATGGAAATTCCAACTTCACCCACATACCACATTTTGGTCACTAAATTTGTTGGTTTTGGTTGTTTACTCAAATTATAAGTCTTTTAGGCAAATTTGATAAATTTTTAGTTTTGGTGTCTAAGGTTGCACTGTTCCATTAATCATTTTACTGTTGGAATTTGGCAAAACTTTCTTCACAGAAAATTTTCCCTATTGTCTTAAGTTTATTCTCCTTTTTGAATCACTCTAATTGGAGTTTTGTAGCTCAAGTTATAGCCATTTGAACCATGGCTGCTGGATTGGACTTAACCCAATTTTCTAGGCAATTTTTTGGTTCTAGCAGTTTTAGGTCACCAAATTGGGGTGGCCAAATGACTTGGTTAATGGCATAATTTGAGTTTGTGTTCTTCATAAAAGTTTTAGATCTACATCTCATCTAACCACTGGTAAAATTTCAGGTCATTTAGACCTGCCTAGCTCACGTTATGGCCAAATGAATTCATTTGGTCAGTTTGTACAGGGTGGATTGTGATTTTCTAAGTTTGGTCAATTTGTTCACTAGGTTTTGGTCACTTTTTGAGCATGCTTCCTCAATGAAAATTGTGTCATTTAGTATCTATTTTCATTCCCAATTGGTCTCATACCAATTTGACTTGTAAAATTTCATTTTTGGTCCCTCAAAGGTAACTTGGTCATGCTGAATCTGAATTTGGTCTCAACTCCAACACTTCTAACATACTTCATTTGGTCACCATTAACCATTTCCCACTTCAAACTAGGTCAAATACATTATTTACAAGTTTCTCACATTTTTGTCTCTAAACCCTAATGTCCAAAACCCTAATTCACACTAATTGTTGCATTTAACTAATTCAATGCTTTTAATTATAATCACCAAACTAATGGAGGTTCATATACTCATTTAAATCAATCAAACCATGCAAAACACCTCCATACACATGCCGGCCGAAATTCAGCTTGGTCCCTCAACAATTTATTTCATTTCATTTTAAGTTTATTTCTAAGTAAATCAAACTATAAACACAACAAATAAACTAATTTTGCATCTCAAATCACTAACCTTGTTAGGTGTCTTTTTCCTCTTCTTATTTCTCCTCCTTTCTTCTTCTTTTTATAGGCAATAGCTAAATCAAAGGTCTAGGTTAAGATTTACTTAAGGACTTTAGGAAAATTTATGGTTACTTTAGGGTGTATGAAGTTTGACTTAAGAGCTCTAATGGAGTTTTGAGAGAGAGAGCTAAGGGAGAGAGAGAGGCCTGCTTGTAAGGAAAGAAGACAATGAATTTTTTTTTCTTTTCCTTTCTTTTTTTATGTCTTAGGAAGACCAAAAAAAAAATCAATTTAATTAATTTATTAATTATAGGTTTTATGGCATCATGCATGATGTAATCTTCCTTCACTTTTTTTCATTTTCTCTCTTTTTTTTTTCTATTAGTTCTTTAATTTAATTCTCGATTCCAAAATTTTCTTTTCTTGAATTTTATTTGACAGTTAGGTCAAGAGTCAGCTCTCGGGGTCAATTGACCAAATTGCCCCTCGCCGGTTCAACCCGGTTTGCAAATAATTCAATATTTCTTCTGGCTCCCTAACCTAATTATTTGACTGGCTTAATAGTTCTTTTTCGTGATTTTCTCTTTTCCATTGTGTTCGTAAGGGTCCTAAGGATCGTTGCGTCACATTTTACGGTTCGAAATTTGAGTTTAAAATGACTTTGCAGTCCTTCCCGAGAAGGTCACCCATCGTTGTGACTCTCGGCTCGTTTAACTTCTTATGTTCTGTTTTTCTTATTTATACTTAACTAATTGGTAATTACTAATTATTTGTGTTTATAGCTTATTTAGTTGTCTTAAGTGTGGTTATAATCCCCTTCATTATCCAAACCGACTCCGATCACCGGAATAGTAAAATATACCAGGCTATACAAATAGGGGTGTTACAATTCTCCCCCCCTTAAATAAATTTCGTATTGAAATTTTACCTGGTATCAATGTTTGAACAGCTGTGGGTGCTATCTCCTCATGTCCTCTTCTCGTTCCCAAGTAGCCTCCTTGCCCGAATGATGGTTCCACAACACTTTTACCAACGGTATCTACTTGTTCTGTAGCTGCTTCACCCCATGAGCCAGAATCTCTATGGGTTCTTCCTCATATGTGAGGTTTGGATTCACTTCAATTTCCTCTATTGGTAGTACATGAGATGGGTCTGATCGATACCTCGTCAACATAGAAACATGGAAGACATTATGTATCTTCTCCAACTCTAGAGGTAGTGCCAAATGATATGCCAAAGGACCCACTCTTTCCAGAACCTCATATGGCCCAATGAAACGAGGACTCAGTTTCCCCTTTCTGCCAAATCTCATAATTCTCTTCCAACGAGAAACTTTGAGGAAAACTTTCTCACCCACTGCATACTCAATATCCCTTCTTTTCAAATCAATGTAGGACTTCTAACAGTCTGATGCAGTATTAAGTCGATCTCTGATCACCCTGATTTTCTCTTCAGTCTGCTGAACAATTTCGGGTCCAATCATCTTTCTTTCACCCATGTCATCCCAACACAATAAGGTTCTACATTTTTTGCCATACAATGCTTCATATGGAGGCATCCCAATGCTTGATTGAAAGCTATTGTTATAAGAAAACTCAATAAAAGGCAAGTGTGTATCCCAACTGCCCTCAAATTCAATCACACAAGCCCGTAGCATGTCCTCCAAGATCTGAATTACCCTCTCAGACTGGCCATCTGTCTGTGGGTGGAATGCAGTACTGAAGTTCAATCTAATTTCTAAGGCTCTCTAAAGACTACCCTAGAATTTAAAAGGGAACTTAGGATCTCTGTCTGATACAATGGATACTGGCACTCCATGCAGTCTCACAATCTCATCAATGTACAACTTCGCCAATCTTTCTAAACTATAGTCCATCTGAACTGGCAGAAAATGAACAGACTTGGTCAGTCTGTCAATAATGGCCCATACTGCATCATGACTCTTCTATGTCCTCGGAAGTCCTATCACAAAATCCATTGTTATTCTCTCCCATTTCCATTCTGGTACTGCTAGTGGATGTAACAACCCAGCGAGTACTTGATGCTCTACCTTCACTTGCTGACAAGTTAGGCATTTAGAAACAAACTATGCCATATCTCTTTTCATAACCATCCACCAGTAATGCTCCTTTAGCCCTTTATACATTTTTGTGCCACCAGGGTTGATGGCAAAAGGAGACTTATGTGCTTCCTTCAAAATGATTTGCCTCAAATCAACATCATTAGGAACACACGTTCTACCCTAGTGTAGCAGTAGACCATCATCTCTGATTGAGAATTTTGGTTTCTTATGCCGGGCTTCTTCCAACAGCTTCTGGTACCTTTCATCATTCTGAGCAGCCATTCTGATCTGATCAATCAACACTGGCTGTACATGCCATGCAACTGCTGTCTGCCCATCATCATTAATCTCTAAGCTGGCATGTAATGATCTCAACTCATGTACCATAGATAAAGGAGTAACCCGTAGACTTGCCATAGTCTTGCGACTTAAGGCGTCAGCCACAACATTAGCTTTCCCTAGCTGATAGTCTATCAGATAATCATAGTTTTTTATCAATTCTTACCATCTCCTCTGTCTCAAATTCAACTCCTTCTGAGTGCCCAAATACTTTAAACTCTTATGATCTGTGTAGATATAGCACTTCTCTCCATACAAATAATGTCTCTAGATCTTAAGAGCAAACACAATAGCAGCAAGCTCCAAGTCATGTGTCGGATAATTCCTCTCATGCGGTTTTAGCTGGCATGATGCATAGGCAATGACATTTCGATCTTGCATCAATACACAGCCTAACCCATTGTTGGAAGCATCACTATAAACTGTATATTCTTTACCCGGAGTAGGTAAAGTCAGGACTGGAGCTTCAGTAAAAATATTTCTTCAATTCATCAAAACTCTATTGGCATTTATCCGTCCACTGAAATTTCACATCTTTTCTAAGCAGCTTGGTTAATGGAGATGCCAACATGGAGAATCCCTTTGCAAATCTACGGTAGTATCCAGCTAAACCTAGAAAACTGTGAATCTCCGTGATATTTCTGGGTGGCCTCCAATTAAGGATAGCTTCAATCTTACTTGGATCTACCTTAATGCCCTCTTTTGATACTACATGCCCCAAGAAAGATATTTCTTTCAGCCAAAATTCACACTTCGATAATTTGGCGTATAGCTGTTTCTCCCTCAAAGGCTGCAGTACAATCCGTAGATGTCTATCATGCTCTTCTGCATTCCTCGAATAGACCAATATATCATCAATAAATACAACAACAAACTGATCGAGGTATGGTATGAAGATAGTGTTCATCAGATCTATAAAAGCATCTAGAGCATTATTTAACCCGAATGGCATGACCAAGAACTCATAATGGCCATCGCGGGTTCTAAAGGCAGTTCTAGAAATACTCTACTCTTGTACTTTCAGCTGATAATAACCTGATCTCAGGTCAATTTTGGAGAGCACAGCTACACCCCTCAACTGATCAAACAAGTCATCAATGCGGGGCAATGGATATCTATTCTTTATTGTCACCTTATTCAACTGTCGATAATCGATACACAAGCGGAGAGTGCCATCCTTCTTCTTTACAAACAACACTAGCGCTCCCCAAGCTGACACACTAGGGCAGATAAAGCCCTTGTCAAGCAATTCTTGCAACTGCACTTTTAACTCTTTCAATTCTGCAGGTGCCATTCTATATGGCGTTATAGAGACTAGGTTCACACCAGGCATAACATCAATCTCAAACTGCACCTCTCTTTCTGGAGGTAATCCTGGCAATTCATGGGGAAACACATCCGGAAAGTCACATACAGTAGGGATGTCCCTTAATACTGGACTTCCCACTTGGGTGTTTATCACATGTGCCAAGTATGCTTCACACCCCTTTTTGATCATCCTTCTGGCTAGTGCAGCCGAAATGATGTTTGATGGCAGTAAATGCCTCTCCCCATGTATTACCACATCACCGTACAGAGGGAGACCAAAAGTGACTGTCTTCAGTCTACAGTCAATCATGGCATGATGCCTGGCTAACCAATCCATGCCCAAGATAATATCATACTCTCTGAAGGGCATTTCAATCAAATCTGATAGGAAAACATGTCCTTGGATCACCAAAGGGTAGTCTCTATAAATTCTGTTGACTAGGACCTCTTTTCCTAATGGACTAGTTACTAGCACTTCAAAACCCATTTGGACACATGGAACAGCAAGTGAACTGACTATGCTAGCACTAACATATGAATGGGTTGAACCCGGATCAAACAACACAAATACTTCTTGATCAGAGATAGAGAATGTACCGGCTACCACATCACAAGTCTCAGCCTCTTCTCGCTGTCTCATTGTGTAGACTCTGGCTGAAGCACTCCCTTGTGCAGACTGACCAGTCGTGCCCTAACTGCTAGAAGCAGTGCCTCTACCTTTGCCTCTTTCTCTGCCAACAGACCGTGAACCTCTGGGAGCAGGACTCTGAATAGATCCCTCGGCAGTAGTAGGAGCTGGAACATATTTAGGAGCACTAGTGTAGTCTTTTGCTAAATGGCCCTTGCCTCCATAGTTAAAACAGGCTCCAGTGGCCCAATAGCATTCCCCCATATGCATCTTGCCACAAGTCTCACAGGGGCAGGCAGAATATGAACCCCTACTCGACTACTGACTAGACCTAGGGGTTCTCTGTCTAGAAAATCGGCCCCTACCAAATCTTCCACCTCGACCCCTGCTGGGTCCACTAAATTTCTTTTTTTTCCCAAAAGTACCACCAGAACTTTGTTCAACTGATTTTTCCCCCTTATCTTTCTCTGATTTTCAAATTTTTCTGATTTTTCTTTTGTTGGGGTCACTTCTGATTCAATCCTTTCTAACTCGAGTGCTTGAGACATGAGTTCTGAAAAGTTACTGTGTCTGAATCCCACTAATTGCATTCTCAAACTAGGCTTCAAACCAGTCTCAAATCTCTTGCATCTTACCTTGCTAGTAGAAAGGAAACTCCCAGCATAATGACTTAAGCAGGAGAACTCCCTCTCATACTCTGCCACTGATCTATTCCCTTGTTTCAAACTCAAAAATTCTTGCAATTTCTGATCAACATATGCGTCTGGGATGTATTTCTGTCTGAACTCTCTGATGAAGTCATCCCAGGTCAGTACTAGTGGTTCAGCCAAGCTATGGGGGATGGTCTTCCACCAATCATATGCATCCCCTTGCAGTAGTGACACAGAGTATTCAAACTTCAATTCATCTTGGCAGTGCAGCTTATTGAACATTCTGTCCATTCTTTTAAGCCATTGCTCTGCCTCTAAAGGATCCACTGTACCCTTAAATTCTATAGCCCCATACTTCAATAATTTATCATATTGTCTGGCTGGAGGCAGTGGTTGTGCCACAGGTGTTTGGGGTGGAGCTTGAGCAGGCATACCCCCAGCCATTTGTTAAAATATCGCAGCCATTTGCTGTGTAAACTGTGCAGGAAACTGTGGCATTTGCGGGGCTGGTGCTACTGATCCACTAACATTCTATAGAGCTGGGGCTTCCTCTTGTGCCTCAGCTTCAATAGATTGCTCGATTGAGCGATCCTCTTCTTCCATTTTAGGCTGAAGTTAGGGTATCTCCTGAACAAATAACACAAGGAGATTTCCCTCTGTTAGTTCATATTTATGATGTAATGCACTGTATGTAACAAGTAAGGACATTGAGCAGTTGCACTTAACAAAGAAAAGACACAAATTCATAAGTTAAAACATACTTCAAAAATTTGCTCTGACACCACTAAAACATGTCACGCCTTACCCCTCTGTAAGGTATAACATGATCCCGTAGAATACCTAATAAAGTACCGAACTTCACATACTGATAACTCATTAAGTACCCTACAAGGGATTTTAAAATAATTTTCTTATTTTTGATAAGTGGTGAACATTTTCTAATAGTTATTAAAACATTTAATTCAAGTTGAAAGCTAGTTGAAATTTTTTGCCCATTTTATTTTTCCGCAAATTTTATAAAAATTTTGATAGAGTTCCGTTTGTATTTTGAGGAAACAGTTCTTCAAATACCTGAAAAAAAAAAAAAGCAATTCCAATAATTTTTCAACCACTTCTTCAAATTCACAATCAATCTCAACCATTTTCTCAAATTTCAAAATTCAACAATTCTCAAAATACTGTCAATCAATATCATTCATTCATATTTCATTAAGATAAACAATTTATATATACATCATACTAAAATTTACATTCAAAAAAATCCAAACTAAAATTTATTACAAATTTTATACCAACTTTGTACAAGCTGCTCAAGACCCATTTTTACATGTCCATACATTTATGTGCAATACATACATCAAAAGAAATATTTAGAGTCAGGGTATAAATTCAAGCTGATAGATCCTCAATCCTCAGCAGCTCAGTCTACTGCTCCTCTAGTCTCTATATCTGCGACAGCAATAACAGTTATCACTGAGTACTGGGACTCAGTGGTGCTCAACATACTAAAATAATCTTTATGCAGAATTAAAATCACATTTATTCAAAAATATAAGGATTAAATACAAAACATGAATTATGAGGTTTTAATCCAGACAAGTTCATTTCAAGTATCAAAACATGTTTCACAAAACCCACAGTTATATCATGCCATTCGAAACAAATATAATCTCAATAGCCAAAAGGCTAAAGAGAAGTCACATCACAAGGCTAGCTAGCTCAAAAATATGGATATCCATTCAAATTCTCTTCTACTGGCACACCTCAACACTTCATCTAGAGAAGGAACCAAAATTTGAAACTGATTACCCCTCACTAGTCATGCTAGTGAGGTGTTCAAATATATGGTCATGACACTGTGGTTTCAAAACTTATCTTAATAATTTGCTAAACATTGCCGTTTCAAACATACACAATAACTTTTAACAATTTAGATAAAAGCATCATAAATAATATCACAATTCACTTTTTTAAATCATTCAAAACAATATGCAGCAAATAATTTACAAAAATTATACATTGTGCACAAACCTCAAGCGAGTCGCCTCTTGGCCTTGACTCTATTCCTCGGGTTTTTTCCCGGTGTTCTTTTCAACTGCAACTCACAATTTTACAGTGTTTCAGTGCCATAACTTAGCATAAATCCAAAAATAAATTTAACTTTACTTTTACCTAGCTCTAATGTGCTAAACTTGGCATTCTTTCAATTTTGAGTTTTGGGGTTACTATTCACTACACTATTCAAGTCAAACTGTTGACTTTTTAAGGCTTAATAGGTATGGAAATTCCAAATTCACCCACATACCACATTTTGGTCACTAAATTTGTTGGCTTTGGTTGTTTACTCAAATTCTAAGTCTCTTAGGCAAATTTGATAAATTTTCAGTTTTGGTGTCTAAGGTTGCCCTATTCCATTGATCAGTTTACTATTGGAATTTGGCAAAACTTCATAAAAAATTATTCCTATTATCTTAAGTTTATTCTTCTTTTTGAATCACTCCAATTGGAATCTTGTAGCTCAAGTTATAGCCATTTGAACCATGGCTGCCAGATTTGACTTAACCCAGATTTTCTGGGCAATTTTTTGGTTCTGACAGTTTTAGGTCACCAAATTGGGGTGGCCAAATGACTTGGTTAATGGCATAATTTGGGTTTATGTTCTCCATGAAAATTTTATGTCTATATCTCATCTAACCACTGGTAACATTTCAGATCATTTAGACCTACCTAGCTCAAGTTATGGCCAAATGAACAAACACTGCTCATTTGGTCAGTTTGTACAGGGCAGACTGTGATTTTCCAAGTTTGGTCAATTTGTTCACTAGGTTTTGGTCACTTTTTGGGCATGCTTCCTAAATGAAAATTGTGTCATTTAGTATCTATTTTCATTCCCAATTGGTCTCATACCAATTGGACTTGTAAAATTTCATTTTCGGTCCCTCAAAGGTAACTTGGTCATGTTGCAAGCAGCATGACCACATTGAATCCAAATTTGGTCTCAACTCCAACACTTCCAACACACTTCATTTGGTCACCATTGACCACTTCCCACTTCAAACTAGGTCAAAGACATCATTTACAAGTTTCTCACATTTTTGTCTCTAAACCCTAATGTCCAAAACCCTAATTCACACTAATTGTTGCATTTAACCAATTCAATGCTTTTAACTATAATCACCCAACTAATGGAGGTTCATATACTCATTTAAATCAATCAAACCATGCAAAACACCCCCATACACATGTTGGCCGAAATTTAGCTTGGTCCCTCAACAATTTATTTCATTTCATTTTTAGTTTATTTCTAAGTAAATCAAACTATAAACACAACAAATAAACTAATTTTGCATCTTAAATCACTAACCTTGTTAGGTGTCTTTTTCCTCTTCTTATTTCTCCTCCTTTCTTCTTCTTTTTGTAGGTAATAGCTAAATCAAAGGTCTAGGTTAAGATTTACTTAAGGACTTTAAGAGAATTTATGGTTAATTTAGGGTGTATGAAGTTTGACTTAAGAGCTCTAATGGAGTTTTGAGAGAGAGAGCTAAGGGAGAGAGAGAGAGGCCGGCTTGGAAGGGAAGAAGACAATGAATTTTTTTTTCTTATCCTTTCTTTATTATATGTCTTAGGAAGACCAAAAAAAAATCAATTTAATTAATTTATTAATTATAGGTTTTATGGCATCATGCATGATGTCATGCATGATGTCATCTTCCTTCACTTTTTTCATTTTTTCTCTTCTTTTTTCTATTAGTTCTTTAATTTAATTATCGATTCCGAAATTTTTTTTTCTCCGATTTTATTTGACAGTTAGGTCAGGAGTTAGCTCTCGGGGTCAATTGACCGAATTGTCCCTCGCCGGTTCAACCCGGTTTGCAAATAATTCAATATTTCTTCTGGCTCCCTGATCTAATTATTTGACTGGCTTAACAGTTCTTTTCGTGATTTTCTTTTTTCCACTGTGTCGTAAGGGTTCTAAGGACCGCAACGTCACATTTTACGGTTCAAAATTTGAGTTTAAAATGACTTTGCAGTCCTTCCCGAGAAGGTCACCCATAGCTGTGACTCTCAGCTCATTTAACTTCTTATGTTTTGTTTTTCTTATTTATGTTTAACTAATTGGCAATTACTAATTATTTGTGTTTATAGCTTATTTAGTTGTCTTAAGTGTGGTTGTAATCCCCTTAATTGTCCGAATCGACTCCGGTCACCGGAATAGTAAAATATACCAGGCTATACAAATAGTGGTGTTACATTCTATCTTACTTGGATCTACCTTGATACCCTCTGCCGATACTATGTGCCCCAAGAAGGATATTTTCTTCAGCCAAAATTCACACTTCGATAATTTGGCGTATAGCTGTTTCTCTCTCAAATTCTGCAGTACAATGTGCAGGTGTTTATCATGCTCCTTTGCACTCCTTGAATAAACCAATATATCATCTATGAACACCACTACAAACTGATCGAGGTATGGTCTGAAGATAGTGTTCATCAGATCTATAAAAGTAGCCGGAGCATTAGTTAACCTGAATGGCATAACTAAGAACTCATAATGGCCATAGCGGGTTCTAAAGGCAGTTTTAGGAATACTCTGCTCTTGTACTTTCAGCTGATAATAACCTTATCTTAGGTCAATTTTGGAGAACATAGCTGCCACCCTCAACTGATCAAACAAATCATCAATAAGGGACAATGGGTATCTATTTTTTATTGTCACCTTATTCAACTGCCGATAGTCAATACATAAGCGGAGAGTGCCATCCTTCTTCTTGAAAAACTCCAAGGTGACACACTAGGGCAGATAAAGCCCTTATCAAGTAGCTCTTGCAACTGTACTTTTAACTCTTTTAATTCTGCTGGTGCCATTCTATATGGTGTTATAGAGATTTGGTCCACACCAGGCATAACATCAATTTCAAACTGCACCTCTCTTTCTGGAGGTAATCCCGGTAATTCATTAGGAAACACATCCAGAAAGTCACATATAGTAGGGATTTCTCTCATTGTCGGACTCCCCACTTGGGTGTCTATCACATGTGCCAAGTATGCTTCACAGCCCTTTCTGATCATCCTTCTAGCTAGTGCAGCCGAAATGATGTTTGATGGCAGTAACTTCCTCTCCCTATGTATTACCACATCACTATATAGAGGGAGACCAAAAGTGATTGTGTTTAGTCTACAGTCAATCATCGCGTGATGCCTGGCTAACCAATCCATGCCCAAGATAATATCATAATCTCTGAAGGGCATTTCAATCAAATATGACAGAAAAACATGTCCTTTGATCACCAAAGGACAGTCTCTATAGATTCTGTTGACCCTAACCTCCTGACGTAATGGACTAGTTACTAGCACATCATAGTCCATTTATACACACTAGATAGCAGTAGAACACATCACACTACCACTGACATATGAATGTGTGGAGCCAGGATCAAATAACACATATGCATCTTAGTCAAGGATAGAGAAAATACCAGCTACTACATTTGATGTTTCAGTCTCTTCCCTCTATCTCATGGTATAGACTCTAGCTGGTGCACCACTTGGTTCTGGCTGATTAACAGTACTCTGACTTCCAGGAGTGCTACCCCTACCTCAGCTTCTACCTCGACCAGCTGGCTGTGACCCTCTAGGTGTAGAGACTTGGGATGATCCCTGCGATGTGGTAGGAGGTCCAGATTGGTGCAGACTAGTACAATCCTTAGCAAAATGTCTACTCCCTCCACAGTTGAAACATGCACCGGTGGCCTTGAAACACACCCCACCGTGTGTTCTACTATAAGTCTCACACTGCTGGACTGATAAAGCTCCTCGAGATGCCTGCTGGGTCTGCTGACCAGACCAAGGTGGTCTTTAGCTAGAGAATCTGCCTCTGCCAGATCTGCGAGAGCTGAATCCCCTAAATGGTTTCCTCTTCCCAGAACCGCTCTCAGTAGCCTAGCCTGTAGCCTTTTCAGTCTTTTCTTTCTCTTGAGTGCCCTTCTTCACCGCCCATTCTGATTATATCCTTTCTAGTTCTAAGGCTTGTGAAATCAGCTCAGAAAAATTTTGGTGTCTGAATCCCACAACTTGCATTCTTAAGCTAGGCCTCAACCCAGCCTCAAACCTCTTGCATCTGTCTCTGGTGGTGGAGACTAAGCTTCCAGCATAGTAACTTAGCATTGAAAAGTCCTGCTCATACTCTGCTATTGTTCTGTTCCCTTGCTTCAAGCTTAAGAATTCTTGCAATTTTATATCTATATAAGCATCGAGAACCCATTTCTGCCTGAATTCCCTTAGGAAGTCTGTCCATGTCAACACAGGTGGCTCAACCAGGCTGTGGGGGATGGTCTTCCACCTTTCATATGCATCCCCTTGTAGAAGAGATACTAAATATTCAAATTTTAATTCTTCGGCACACTGTAGTTTTCTGAATACCCTTTCCATCTATTCTAGCCACTGTTCTGCCTCCAGTGGATCCACAGTGCCTTTAAACTCGGTGGCCCCAAATTTCATTAGTTTTTCATATTGTCGAGCTGGGGACTATGGTTGTACTGCAGGTGCTTACATTTGAACATGGGGTGGCACATTTCCCGTCATTTATTGGAAAAATACAGCCATCTACTGTGCAAACTGAGCAGGAAACTGCGGTGCTTGAGGATGTGCTGGAGTGGCTGACCCACTCACGTTCTGGAGTGCTGGGGCTTCCCCTTAGACCTCAGCCTCGACAGATTGCTCTAAGGAATGATCTCCCTCTTCCATTCCGTTTTCAAAAATTCTCTACTTTTTGAGATCAAACACAAGGAGGTTGACCTCCATTAATGTATATTCATGATGTAAATATGTCATATGTATCAATTAAAAACAGTTGAGCAGTTGTACTTATCAAAGAAATATTCACATACATAGTCAAAATTTATTGCAAAATCATGCTTTGATACCACTAAAACATGTCACACCTTACCCCTCTGTAAGGCATAATATGATCCCGTAGAATACCTAATGAACTACCGAACTTCAACTACCGATAACTCATTAAGTACCCTACAAGGGATTTTAAAACCATTTTCACACTTTTTAGAAGTGGTGAGCATTTTATTAGAAATTAAAAAAAAAAATAATTGAAGTTTCAAAACTAGTAAAAAAATTTTGACTATTTTTATTTTTCCACAATTTAGTAAAAATTTCGACAGAGTGCCGTCTGTATTTTGAGAAAACAGTTCTTCAAAAACCTGTAGAAAGCACTTTTAATATTTATTTTCACAACTTCCAACTGCCAAAAATAACTTAGTTCATCATAATGCAATTCAAGTCCACAATTCAATCAAAATTTGTCATTTCAAAATATCTCATCAATTCATTCACATTGCATTTAATATTTAATTTACAAATACATATCTTAATTTACAAAAAGAAAATCCAAAATACTAGATTACAATTTACTGTACAACTGTTCAACTTTACATTAATACATATGATATTACAATATTTACATCAAAATAACTACAAGGGTATAAGTAAATACTTGTACCAAAAAGGTCAATGTAGTCCTCTATCTCAATAGCAGCTCACTCTGCTGCTTTCTCCTTGCCCTTATCTGCGACAGTAAAATAAGCTATCGCTGTGACACCCCTTACCCGTTTACAGTGTAGCCAAGCAAGATATGCCACCCAGTGTGCCGGAGCACCAATTCATGTTTCAATTACAATTTATCCCTTTTAATTCATTTAATTACAATTTTTGATAAATATGAATTTTTACGCAATTTTTATAGAAAATCCGGCAGAGTGCCGGCTATAATTTGGAAAAATAGTTCTTCTGAACCTATTTAAAAACACTTCCAATATAATTTCTAAATTCAAACTCCATTATACACACATATCTCAACTGAATCTCAAAATTTCAATACTATTTTCAGAACTTTTCTGTTCACTTTATCACTTAAAGCACATTTACACATATTTCTCAACATTTCATTTTTCCACATACATTATACAAAAAATTTCAATAACATCAAATTTCATATCTTTACATTATCACATAATTACAAGAGTTCATAGTTACAATCCAAAACTAATACAAAATACAAAATGCTACCCCAAAGTCCTAATGTCCTACCATGTGCACTACAGATGTGAGGTGACTTTGGACTCCGGATGCAGATTTGAAGGCTCACCCGGTCTGATGTCTGCTGGGCTCCCCAGCTAAGTCTCCAGTACCTGCGCGTGGCAAAAGCGACGTGCTAAGCAATTCTGCTTAGTGGTGACAATATAAAATAAAATAAAATAAGTATGCAGAATGTATGATTACATTTTTGGGTAGACTTAATTTCTGATATTTATTATAATATTATTCGATTAAAATTTGGTAAAATTTATTATCATTGTCCGAGTAACCCATACTAGATGACTGGACTGGATAAATGGGTAAACTAGCATTGGGTACTAAGTACCTCTGAGCATCACACCATCAGTCACATTGTGTCTCCCGGTGTGCAACAGAATAGCTAATAAGCTATAATAATTATCAGGGATAAAATCCGAGTGTAACAACTCAAATAACATAGCCAAAGGCTATTATGTCACAGAATGGCATGGGAAGCCATGAAACACAAAATGGCATGAAGCCATTTGCAGTACTGCTAACAGAATCCTATTGGCATGCCAACCTATCCAAACCAATCTTGCTAGGTATACTAGGGCATATTACACTTTTAAGTTTTACAATTCTTGAAATTTAAGTTTTAGTGTTACTATTTATTTCATTAGTCAACTAAAATATTGACTTTTGCATAGACAATAGGTACATTGGTTCTAATACTCCCAATATACCACATTTCGCATTCTAAATTTGTTGGTATTGGTTACCAATACCATTTCTAAGCTTAATGTTAATTGGATAGAATTTTCAGTTTTCAAGCTTTGTGTTTACTGTTCCATTAGTCATTTTTGCAGTGGGAATTTGGTAAAATGATTAACATGAAAGTTGTTCTTTATTTTGTCTAGTTGCATTTCTTTTTTTGAATCACTCCATTTAGAGTTTCGTAGCTCAAGTTATGGCCCAAAAATCACAATTGGCCGGATTATGATTTTTCCAGAATTTCTGGACTGACCAAATCTATAGTATTAGGAGTAGTGACTTCAAGTCACTTTTTGAATATGTTATCGTCATAATTTGGATTAGGTTTCTTCATGAAAGTTGTTGGCCTATATTGCAGCTTGTTGCTGGTAAAATTTCAGGTCACTTGGAACTTTCTACACTGAGTTATGGCCAAATGAATAAACACTATTCATTTGGTCATTTTGCCCAGGTAGAATACAGGTCACCCAGATTAGGGCAATCTTTTGGTCAACTTGGTTTGGTTTTCTGGGCATAGTTTCTTCACCAAAGTTGTGCTATTATGTCTCTACTTTCATGTCCAATTGGCCTTGCACCAATTAAAACTCTACAATTCCAGTTATTGCTGCCCAAACTTGCTAGACTCATGCCGAGTCTTGTAGGTCACCAAGGGCAGCCACACCAAACTCTAATCCCACTGCACAATTCACTTCATTTTTTATTTAAATAGAATCAAATGGTCACTAATTGACCATTAAAACCTACTTTCATCATCACATGGTCAAAGTCTCATTTTTCACCCAAACCCTAACTCAAACATTACAAATCATGCATTATCATTGCATTTCATTAATCTACTTAAGAAATACATATTGTGGGTAGCCATACCACCACCTTAACTCCATAAAAATCATCACAATCTCACCCCAACCAAGGCTGCCGAAATTATGGGTTGGCATACAAATGATATTCAATAAATTTCTTTATGATTTGAACTCATTCTTAGTCCTTAAACATGAATTTAAAGTGAAAACTAAGGTTAGGTCACAAACCTCTATGGAGTGAGATTTCCCACTTGCTAGAGTTCCTCTTTTCCTTTTCTTTTTGCTCCCAAAAGACTTGCCAAGATATAAGAACATTTTTTTGTGTTGCTAGGTTAGGGTTTTGTTGGGTAGAAGTTAGTGAAATCAAGCTTGAAAAAGCTTACTCATGGTGGCCATGGAGGGTATGGGTGACGGCAAGAAGAAGAAGAAAGAGCGAGTTCTGATTTTTTTACCTTTTTCAGCCCATTTGGTCTCTTTTCAATAAGTTTAAGCCATGTGTCACCATTGGATTGGTTGGGAGAATTTTAATGACATCATTATGAAGTCATAATTCTATTTTCTTTCATTTTCTCTCCATTTCTTGTCTATTTAATTTCAATTAAATTTTTAACAATATTTATTCATATTTTATGTCATAGAAATTATTTATTTAACTGGACAAGTTGGCCAAAAATCATCTCTGAAGACAAAATAACCAAAATGCCCTCCATTTGGCTTAACGAGCCAAAATTGTATGTACTGATAGAAAAATTTTTCTAAGCATTTTCTTGGCATTCTAATGTCATGAGAATCTCAATGACACTTCTCTGGAGTCCCAATAATTATTTTATAATTTTTCCCCTGGGTCTAGGGCTGCTAACGGCCTTCACTGTCACTTCCCCTTAGGGTTGCTCATCTCTAGGGTTTCGGCTCGTTTAACCTTAGTGTATTTGGTTTCTAAAAATTTTCCTTGATTATTATGAGCATTCTTTAGTTTCTTTATAACTCCTCACTCTAGTCTATTTAAAATTTCAAACATTCTAGTTGCCCGGACTGACATTGGTCACTGGAACAGTAGACTGTACTGACTAGCTAAAGTGAGGGTGTTACAACTCTTCTCCTCTAATAAAAATTTCATCCTCGAAATTTACCTGATGCAAACAGTTGAGGAAACTATTGCCTCATCATCTCTTCACTTTCCCAAGTTGCCTCTTCAGTGTTATGGTGCCTCCAAAGCACTTTCACCAGTGGAATTTGTTTATTTCTCAGTTCCTTCACTTCCTGAGCTAGGATCTTTATAGGTTCTTCTGTACATGTCAAGTCCGATTGGATTTCAATCACTTCCATGGAAATGACATGTAAAGGGTCTGAGCGATATCTTCTCAGCATATAAACATGGAACACATTATGAATTTTATCCAGTTCTGGTGGTAAAGCTAGCCGATAGGCCACTGGTCCCACATGTTCAATGACTTCATATGGGCCAATGAACCTAGGGCTTAACTTACACTTTTTTCCAAACCTCAGTACTTTCTTCCATGGTGAGACTTTGGGAAACACTTTATCGCCAACTGCATACTCTATCTCTTTTCTCTTCAAGTCAAAATATGATTTCTATCTATCTGAGGCAACCTTCAGGTTAGCTTTGATTATCTTCACTTTCTCCTCAGTCTGTTTCACCAGGTCTGGTCCTACCAGCTTATCTTCGCCCAATTTAGTCCAACACACTGGGGTTCTACATTTCCTCCCATACAGTGCTTCATACGGAGCCATTTGAATGCTAGCTTGGTAGCTATTGTTATATGCAAATTCTGCCAGTGGGAGATATCTATCCCAACTTTCCTCAAACTCAATGACACAACTCCTCAGCATATCCTCCAGGATCTATCACATAATTCACATTCTTACTATTATTCAATTTATTATTTGTGAAAATTCAATTAGTTCTTGAGTTTACCTGGATTACTCGTTCTAACTGTCCATCCGTCTGAGGATGAAAAGCCGTGCTAAAATGGAGTTGTGTGCCCAAGGCTTCTTGCAACTTTTTCCAGAATCTCAAGGTAAACCTTAGGTCTCGGTCAGATATGATGGAAAGTGGGATTCCATGCTATCTAACTATCTCACTGATATATAATTCTGCGAGCTTCTCCAATGAGTAGTCAGTCCTAACTGGCAAAAAATGTGCTGACTTCGTCAATCTATCCACTATCACCCATACTGCATCATGCTTCTTCTGGGTGAGAGGTAGACCACTAACAAAATCTATAGTGACCCGATCCCATTTCCATTCAGGTATGCTTATAGGCTGTAGCAATCCTAATGGAACTTGATGTTCTGCTTTAACTTGCTGACATGTCAAACACTTAGTCACATAGTCAGCTATATCCTTCTTCATACCAGGCCACCAATAATGAGGCTTCAAATCATTATACATTTTTGTACTTTCTGGGTGCATAGCATAAACACTAGTGTGTGCTTCTTTCAGAATACTAGTATTCAATTCCCCATCATCTGTTACACACACTCTTCCTCTGTAGTACAGACACCCATCTGCTTTAACCTCATATTTAGTTTCCTTTCCCTCTGAAATTTTACCCACAATGGACATTAATTTTTCATCTGCCTTCTACCCATCTTGTATCTGCTGTAGCAGGGTTGGCCTCACTTGTAACTCAGCCAAAATAGCTCCATCTTGAGCTAAGGACAGACAGGCATTTAGTGATCTTAAAGCTGTGATGGACTTCCTAATTAAAGCATCAGCAACTACATTTGCCTTCCCAGGATGATAATCTATCACATAATCATAGTCCTTTAGGAACTTAATCCATCGCCTCTGTCTAAGATTGAGCTCCTTCTAGGTTAGCAAATATTTTAGACTCTTGTGGTCTGTATAGATGTAGCATTTTTCACCATATAAATAATGCCTCCATATCTTCAGTGCGAAGATAATTGCTGCTAACTCCAGGTCATGAGTAGGGTAGTTCTGTTCATGTGGCCTTAATTGCTTGGAAGCATAGGTGACCACTTTCCCCTCTTGCATCAATACACACCCTAACCTATTATGCGAGGTATCACTATAGACCACAAAGTCTTTTCCCGACACTAGCTGTGTTAACACTGGTGCTTCTATCAACATAGCCTTTAGCCTCTCAAAACTAGCTTGGCACTTGTCATTCCAGCCAAATTTCACATTCTTGTGCAACAACTTGGTCATTGGAGTAGCTATAAGAGAGAATCCCTTCACAAATCTTTTGTAGTACCCAGCTAGCCCCAATAAACTTTTGACCTCAGTTGTATTTCTGGGAGGCTTCCATTCCATCACTGCTTCTATCTTTTTGGGATATACTCTAATCCCCTTAGCTGATACTATGTGTCCAAGAAAGGAGATTTCACTCATCCAGAAGTTACATTTGGATAACTTAGCATACAGCTTCTTTTCTCGCAGGGTTTGCAGAACAATCCTCAGATGTTCATCATGTTCTTCCCTAGTCATGGAATACACCAGAATATCATCAATAAAGACCACTACAAACCGATCTAAGTATGGATGGAAGATACGGTTCATATGGTCCATAAATGCTGCTGGTGCATTTGTTAACCCAAACGGCATTACTAAAAATTCATAATGCCCATGTCGGGTTCTAAATGCAGTTTTTGACACATCTGCATCCTTTACCCTCAACTGATGATACCCTGATCTGAGATCAATTTTTGAAAATACACTGGCTCCCTTCAACTGATCAAACAGATTGTCAATTATGGGCAATGGATACTTATTCTTCACAGTTACTTTGTTCAACTGCCGGTAATCAATACACAATCTCAAAGTTCCATCCTTCTTCTTCACAAACATTACCGGAGCTCCCCATGGTGACACATTGGGTTGTATGAACCTCTTATCGAGTAACTCTTGCAATTGAATTTTCAACTCCTTCAATTCAGTGGGTGCCATCCTATAAGGAGCAATTGAAATGGGTGCTGTACCCGGCATTACCTCAATAGCAAACTCGACTTCCCTTTCTGGTGGTAAACCAGGCAACTCTTCAGGAAATACATCTGGGAAGTCTCTTACTGTGGGTATATTACACAGGTTTGGCTTAGCTTGCCTAGTATCAACCACGTGTGCTAGGTAAGCTTCACAGCCTTTTCTCATCAATCTTCTTGCAATTGTAGCTGAGATAACATTGGACAGGAAATCTGTCCTTTCACCCACAACAATAATCTCATTACCCTCAGAAGTTTTCAGAGAAATCCTCTTCAATTTGCAATCAACTATTGCCTGATGACGTGACAACCAGTCCATTCCTAAAATCACGTCAAACTCGTGGAAGGGCAATTCAATTAGGTCTGCCGAGAATTCATACCCCTGAATCCTCAACGGGTAACCCTTATATATTTTATTCACTACCACACTGTGGCCTAGTGGATTTGTGACCAGAATGTCTTGATCACTCTCCTCCACTGGAACTCCCCTCTCTACGGGTAGTTTGATGCAAATGTAGGAATGAGTGGATTCTGGATCCACCAATGCATGCACAGAAGTGTTGTAGAGGGAAAACGTACCCCTGATGACATCCAGGGCATCTTGCTCCTCTTGAGCTCTAATGGCATAGGCCCTGGCAGGTACTCTAGTATCTGGCCTCTCAGCTGACTTGGATGTAGGCCTCAGTGATGGACCAGCTGCCTTAGATTTACCAGGTTTCCTACCCCTTTGTGGTGCAGGAGCAGGTCTGTTAGCTTGTGTTGGAGCAACTATAGTAATCCTCTTCGGACAATTCTTGATTTGATGTTTTTTCAATCCACACCATAAGCATGCACCGGTCACTTACCAACAATCCCTCTTATGCCACTTCTGGCAATACGGACAGGCAAAAGATGCTGGGGCTGGTCCCCTAAACACTGTCCTTGGAGAGCTGCCCACTGATGGTGTGGACTGGCCTCTCCTAGGTGTGAACTGTGGTCTGGGCCCCTGAGACTGACCCTGACCCTATGGTGGTCCTGAACTCTGAGTAGGAGGACCTTTACTCTTCTTACTGGGAGCAGAAAATGTACTGGACTGACCCGTCTTCTGCTGTCTTTCCCTTCTATTTTGTTCATTTATTTGGACTCTTTCTACTTTTGTTGCAGCATCAACTAGCTTAGCAAAGTCCATAATCTCTAATGCTGTGATCATGACTTTGATATTATCATTGAGCCCTTCTTCAAACCTTCTACACCTCTCTACCTCTGTAGGGACTATCTCCCTCCCATATCTACTCAGTCTGACAAACTCACGCTCATATTCTACCACTGACAATTGCCTCTGTCTCAGACTGATAAATTCTCTTCTTCGCTGTTCTAAATACACCTTGCTAACATATTTCTTCCCTAACTCTATGAGAAAGAATTCTCAGGTGATCCGTTCCGGTTGCACCTCACTGGTTACTGTGTCCCACCACTGATATGCATCATCCTGAAGTAGGGACACAGCACCCTTCAGGTTCTGCTCGGGAGTGCAGTTAAGTTGTTTTAGCACTCTGATGGTTCTATCCAACCATTTCTCTGCTGTCATGGGATCATCCTCCCTCTTCCCAAAGAAATCCACAGCCCCATGCTTTCGCAGTTTCTCCAGATGGGACTTCTGTGGTGCTAGTGGAGGTTGTGGTTGTGGTTGTGGTGCTGGAATTGCCCTCATCATTTGCCGGTAGAATTCAGTCATTTGCTAAAATAATGCAAATTGAGGTTGGGCAGGTGCCTCAGCTGCTGGTGGAGTAGATTCTCCCCTGCCCCTAGATTCAGCCCTTGGTGGAGCACGACTCTCCTCTGAAGGAACGGAAGCGTGAAAAACACAAGTTTATACCATTGAATTCAAAAATTTTCACCTAAGGTCACATGCATCATGCAAGATTTATTTTTATCTATTTGATTTCAATTATAAACAACATATTAAAACTCTTTTAATATGTTTTTGGATCTGTATTTTCCATTTAAGATTTTAAAATTAATCAGATTAATTTTAGAACCCTAGATTAAATCAAGAACGATTACACTAACCTCTTGATGCACTACAGCATGTCTACGCCTTTGAGATTTGTCTTCAGGACACCAAATGTTGTTCCTCTAGATTGTCCACACCAAGAATAATTATGGCAGCCCTTGAACAGCTTCTAAAGCTTTTTCTATTAATTAGAAATTCAAGTTCTGCCTTTTAAGAGATTAGAGATGTAAACAGGACACTAGAAACAATTTCTAGTGTTCTTAATTCAAGAGATTGATGGCTAATCTCTTTGAATTGATGAGAGATGAAGAAGAATAGATGAAGAGCCTCAAAATGGCGTGACAAAGGAGAGGAGTGGCTGCTGGTTGTTTTTTTTTTCATAACAACACTTATATAGCTAGGTTAACACATTAAACCCTTGCCACATGTCACCCTTTGATTAGCTCTAGGTTTAAGTGACCCAATCACATTGTGCCAAGTGTCAAACCTATATTTAATCTTGATTTTAATCATCTTACATGATTAAAAAAAAAACATTTGGCAAGCTTATGTGTAATCCCATGTGTCACCATCTCATGGTGCCACGTGTCACACTATGAAATGACCAAAATACTCCTGCGTCTTAATTTTGAGTTCTTAACCCAAAATAATTATTTTTCTTCTTCTAATCAATTTATATCAAATATAAATTAATTAATTAATCTCTATTAATTAATTTCTCATTAATTAAATTCATATTTAAACACTTTAAATATAAATTTAACTTATACTATACATCCAATAATCTAGATTTGGTTTCAAGTCATGCTAGGGACTTTGCAATTTAATTGTAAACCAAACCTGTTTAATTAATCAATTAAACTCTTTAATTAATTAATTAAATCATATTTAAATAGGTGATAACTTGTGTATATGCGTGACTTACTAGGCTCATCACTAATTGGCAATGAGACATGATATCAACTCTTAATATCATCAGAACTCTTTCTTACCATAAATGATTTCTCTAAATCATTTTATGAACCTCATAGACCATGGTTAACGCCTATCATAGCATGCCATGGCCACCCAATTAGTAATAAAATTTACCTTAAATGAACCTATAATCATATGTTACCATGGTATAGAAACTCTCTGTTATAAAATCCCAACTCAAGCTGGAGTCATGGTTTATGTCAAACTCCATTTGCTATGAATATTATGTTCTCTTTTAATTCCAGTTCTTGATTAAAAAGATTTTCTCATTAGAAACTCTTTTCTGAATAAAGCTATCTGTCCTGGCCAGGAACTTCAAACATCAAGAACAATTAAATGATCATAGGATTTTATCTCTATTTACTTAGAGGAACAGATTCCATTTTGATCAACACCTACCTCCATATATAACTAGTAGGAGCCAACACATTCCGATATACCCATACACATTACAAGTATAAAAGCAGTATCAAACTCAAATTACCTATATACAAGATAACTGTACTATCTTAGGTCTAAAGATTATATGCACTGATATGATTTATGATAAAACATTGACAAGAGTAAACTCCATGTGCTTGTCATAAGTGTCACTGGTTTGGCCTACTTATCATTTATAAGTGCCTATCATGTTTGTTATATGGCATGAGACTCACCATTCCATCTTATTTATATCTCATATAAATAACTTGGGAACAAATATGAATACAATCTTTCTGGATAAGTCATGTCCTTATTATGAAGTATCCTCGATTTTGAACCTATTTATGATACTTTGTGCTAGAAATATTGTCACTCATATTCTTAACAACTTAAGAATAATATTTTTAACAAAATATCAATGGACCTTTTCTATTACACATAAATATATTATGTAAATGGAAAAGTGGAAATGCCTTTTATTAATAAAATATGTACAAGATACATACTAAATGATATGCTCTAGGGCATACTACTAACAATCTCCCACTAGCACTAGAGCCATTCATTACAATATATTAGATCTATCTTCTCAAGATGTTAGTCTAACTGAGTCTGTGACATAGGCTTAGTGAATGGATCAGCTGGATTTTCAGCTGATGCTATTTTCTGCATGGCTACATCACCTCGCCCAACTATTTCTCTGATAATGTGGTAGCGCCTTTCTATTTGTTTGGATTTTTGGTGAGACCTTGGTTCCTTAGCCTGTATGACTGCTCCATTGTTGTCACAATGTAGTGGAACTGCTGACTCAATGGAAGGAACTACTGTAAGTTCTGTCACGAACTTCTTTATCCAAGCGACTTCTTTGCAAAGATTCGATGCAAAGAATATACTCACCTACGTAGTGGAATCTGCGGTCATACTCTATTTGGAACTCTTCCAACCGATCGCACCTCCATTACAAATGAACACATATCCAGAGGTAGACTTTCTATCATCGATATCGATTGGAAATCGAATCGTGATAACCATCCAATTGCAAGTCTCCACCTCCATAAATCAAGAATAAATCCTTAGTTCTTCTCAAGTACTTAAGGATATTCTTGATGACTATCGATGTTCCAAACCTGGATTGGATTGATACCTGTTAGTCAAACTAACAGTATATGCGATATCCGGCCTAGTACACAACATTGCATACATTAAACTTCCAATAGCCAAAGCATATGGAATCCTGACCATCTTATCTCTTTCTTCAGGTGTCTTTGGAGACATCTCTTTAGAAAGGTGGATATCATGTCTCACTGGTAATAATCCTCTCTTAGAATCAAGCATGTTAAACCTCTTTAACACCTTTTCCAAGTATAGACTTTGGGATAAACCAATTATTCTTTTCACTCTATCTCTATATATGCGAATCCCAAGAATATAGGTTGCCTCCCCTAAGTCTTTCATAGAGAATGTATTTGACAACCATACCTTTATAGTTGTCAACATACCTGTGTCATTACCCATCAACAGTATGTGGTCATCCATATATAAGACAAGGAATGCAACACCCCTCAGCCGTCTACAGAATAGCCGAGCAAGGCGTGCTACACGGCCCACCCGAACACCTAGTCTGTGATTATTTCATTTACTGAACTCAATTTGATTTTAAGAAGTCTTTTATGTAATATTCATATCATGCTGATATTATTGTCATACTTTGATAAAATCAGTGTTTCAAGATTGGTAATAAAAATTTGGCAAGGTGCCGTCTATATTTAGGACAAACTGTCCTTCCAAACCTGTTGAAAACAGTTTAATATGATGATATCAAAATCTCAAATATTTCACAGTCTCTATTTCTCAGTAAAGTCAATAGACTTTTATAGTCATTAAACTGTTCCATAATACAGTCCATAATAATTTATATATATATAGAAAATCTCCATGTCATTTAATATGTACAAAATATTACAAACTTTAGAGCTTTCATAACATTACAAAATACAAGGCTGAATTTCAAATATACAACAAAAGGACAAAATACAAGATATCCTAAGTCCTACCATGTATGCAATGCAGTGCAGATGACTCTGGACTCCTGTGCAGATCTGATGTCTCACCTGGTCGTAGGTCTGCTAGACTCCCCAGCTGTATCTCCAATACCTACGCGTTACAAAAGCAACGCGCTAAGCAATTTTGCTTAGTGGTGCCAAATATAAAGAAATATGCACTAAAATAAAGTAAATAAAGTGTTTACAAATTTTTGGTGGTGCTGTATGTCAGTAGGCTGGATTTAGGTATTTGAATTTAATAGTACTTGAATTACTGCCTGTGTAGCCTATATACTGACCAGACTGGATAAATGGATATATTGGCACTGGGTACCTAGTACCTCAGGCCGTCACACCATTGGTCACAAAGTGTCTCCCGGTGTGCAAATAGCGTGGCTAAAAAGCCATATAGTCAATCTGGCGATATGCCAAAAATAAATACACAATATGTATAGCCGTAGGCTATTAAAGTGAAGGAACGGAAGCGTGAAAAACACATGTTTATACCATTGAATTCAAAAATTTTCACCTAGGGTCACATGCATCATGCAAGGTTTATTTTTATCTATTTGATTTCAATGATAAACAACATATTAAAACTCTTTTAATATGTTTTTGGATTTGTATTTGCCATTTAAGATTTTAAAATTAATCAGATTAATTTTAGAACCCTAGATTAAATCAAGAACGATTACACTAACCTCTTGATGCAATCGCAAATGTCTGCGCTTTGAGATTCGTCTTGAGGACACGGATGTTGTCCCTCTAGCTTGTCCACACCAAGAACACCTATGGCAGCCCTTGAATAGCTTCTAAAGCTTTTTCTATTAATTAGAAAATCAAGTTCTGCCTTTTAAGAGATTAAAGATGTAAACAGGACACTAGAAACAATTTCTAGTGTTCTTAATTCAAGAGATTGATGGCTAATCTCTTTGAATTGATAAGAGATGAAGAAGAAGAGATAAAAACCCTCAAAGTGGCGTGACAAAGGAGTGTGGCTGCTGGTTGTGTTTTATTTTCTCATAACAACACTTAAATAGCTAGGTTAACACATTAAACCCTTGCCACATGTCACCCTTTGATTAGCTCTAAGTTTAAGTGACCCAATCACATTGTGCCAAGTGTCAAACCTATATTTAATCTTGATTTTAATCATCTTACATGATTAAAAAAAATATTTGGCAAGCTTATGTGTTATGCCATGTGTCACCATCTCATGGTGCCACGTGTCACACTGCAAAATGACCAAAATGCCCCTGTGTCTTAATTTTGAGTTCTTAACTCAAAAATAATTATTTTCTTCTTCTAATTAATTTATATCAAATATAAATTAATTAATTAATCTCTATTAATTAATTTCTCATTAATTAAATTCATATTTAAACACTTTAAATATAAATTTAACTTATATTATACATCCAATAATCTAGATTTGGTTTCAAGTCATGCTAGGGACTTTGCAATCTAATTGCAAACCAAACCTATTTAATTAATCAATTAAACTCTTTAATTAATTAATTAAATCATATTTAAATAGGTGATAACTTGTGTATGTGTGTGACTTACTAGGCTCATCACTAATTGGCAATGAGACATGATATCAACTCTTAATATCATTAGAACTCTTTCTTACCATAAATGATTTCTCTAAATCATTTTATGAACCTCATAGACCATGGTTAACACCTAGCATAGCATGCCATGGCCACCCAATTAGTAATAAGGTTTACCTTAAATGAACCTATAATCATATGTTACCATGCACTAGAATCTCTCTCATACAAAATCCCAACTCAAGCCGAGTCATGGTTTATGTCAAACTCCATTTGCTATGAATATTATGTTCTCTTTTAATTCCAGTTCTTGATTAAAAGATTTTCTCATCGAAACTCTTTTCTGAATAAATCTATCTGTCTGGCCAGAACTTGAAACATCAAGAACAATTAAATGAACATAGGATTTTATCTCTATTTACTTAGAGGAACAGATTCCATCTTGATCAACACCTACCTCCATATATAACTAGTAGGAGCCAACACATGCCTATATACCCATACACAGTACAAGTATGAAAGCAGTATCAAACTTAAACTACCTATATACAAGATAACTGTGCTATCTCAAGTCTAAAGATTATATGCACTGATATGATTTATGAAAAAACATTGACAAGAGTAAACTCCATGTGCTTGTCATAAGTGTCACTGGTTCGGCCTACTTATCATTTATAAGTGCCTATCATGTTTGTTATATGGCATGAGACTCACCATTCCATCTTATTTATATCTCATATAAATAACTTGGGAACAAACATGAATACAATCTTTCTGGATAAGTCATGTCCTTATTATGAAGTATCCTCGATTGTGAACCTATTTATAATACTTTGTGCTAGAAATATTGTCACTCATATTCTTAACAACTTAAGAATAATATTTCTTACAAAATATCAATGGACCTTTTCTATTACACATAAATTTATTATATAAACAGAAAAGTGGAAATGCCATTTATTAATAAAATATGTACAAGATACATATTAAATGATATGCTCTAGGGCATACTACTAACAATCTCCCACTAGCACTAGAGCCATTCATTACAATATCTTAGACCTATCTTCTCAAGATGTCGGTCTAACTGAGTCTGTGACATAGGCTTAGTGAATGGATCAGCTGGATTTTCAGCTTATGCTATTTTCTGCATGGCTAAATCGCCTTGCCCAACTATATCTCTGATAATGTGGTAGTGCCTTTCTATGTGTTTGGATTTTGGGTGAGACCTTAGTTCCTTAGCCTGTATGACTACTCCATTGTTGTCACAGTGTAATGGAACTGTTGTCTCAATGGAAGGAACTACTGTAAGTTCTATCATGAACTTTTTAATCCAAACAGCTTCCTTTGCAGCATCTGATGCAGCAATATACTCAGCCTCTGTAGTGGAATCTGTAGTCGTGCTCTGTTTGGAACTCTTCCAACTGACTGCACCTCCATTACAAATGAACACATATCCAGAGGTAGACTTTCTATCATCGATATCTGATTGGAAATCAGAATCAGTATAACCATTCAATTGCAAGTCTCCACCTCCATAAATCAAGAATAAATCCTTAGTTCTTCTCAAGTACTTAAGAATATTCTTAACAGCTATCCAGTGTTCCAAACCTGGATTGGATTGATACCTGCTAGTCAAACTAACAGCATATGCGATATCCGACCTAGTACACAACATTGCATACATTAAACTTCCAATAGCCGAAGCACATGGAATCCTGGCCATCTTATCTCTTTCTTCAGGTGTCTTTGGAGACATATCTTTAGAAAGATGGATATCATGTCTCACTGGTAACAATCCTCTCTTGGAATCAAGCATGTTAACCTCTTTAACACCTTTTCCAAGTACAGACTTTGGGATAAACCAATTATTCGTTTCGCTCTATCTCTATAGATGCGAATCCCAAGAATATAGGTTGCCTCCCCTAAGTCTTTCATGGAGAATATATTTGACAACCATACCTTTATAGTCGTCAACATACCTGTGTCATTACCCATCACTAGTATGTCATTCACATATAAGACAAGGAAAGTGATAGCACTGTCACTAACCTTCTTATATACACATGGCTCATCCTCATTTTTGATAAAACCAAAGGATTTAATGGCTCCATCAAAACGGATGTTCCAACTCCTCGAAGCTTATTTCAACCCATAAATGGATCGCTTTAGCTTGCATACCTTGGAACCATCTTGGGATTCAAATCCCCTAGGTTGTTCCATGAAAATGTTTTCTTCAATGTATCCATTGAGAAAAGCTGTTTTGACATCCATCTGCCAAATCTCATAATCATAGTACGCAGCTATTGCTAATAAAATCCTAATTGATTTAAGCATGGCAACAGGCGAGAAAGTCTCCTCATAGTTAATTCCTTGCCTTTGGCGAAACCCTTTCGCTACTAGCCTTGCTTTATAGGTCTCTACCTTTCCATCAGAACCAATTTTCTTCTTGAAAACCCATTTGTTCCCTATAGGTACAATACCTTTAGGTGGGTCAACAAGATCCCAAACTTGATTCTTACACATGGAATCAATCTCGGATTTCATAGCATCAATCCATTTTGAAGAGTCTATATCTGATATAGCTTCTTCATAGGTAAGTGGATCATCTCCATGATCTACTTCTTCATGAGTAGACAACTCTTGTTCTTCTTCATGAAGAAAACCATATCTCACTGGTGGGTGAGATACCCTGGTTGTTCTACGAGGAATAGCTGTAGATGTTTCATCAACGGGTATAGGTTGACTAGATGGATCTATATCCATCTGATATGTTGGTTGGTCAGAATTCTCCAGTTCTAACTCTATTTGCCTTCCTTTGCCTCCTTCTTAGACAAATTGTTGTTCAAGAAATGTGGCATCTCTACTTATCACAACTTTTGTGAAGTAGGCAAATAAAATAATATCCAAAACTATCTTTTGGATATCCAACAAATCGACCTTTTTCTGATCTGGTCTCCAATTTATCAGTGTTCAGCTTTTTGATATAAGCTGGACAACCCCAAATCTTAGCATGCTTAAGACTTGGTTTTCTTCCATGCCATATCTCATAAGGTGTGGAAGAAACTGATTTTGATGGAATCCTATTCAGAATATACAAAGCTGATTCTAATGCAAATCCCCAAAAGGAGATTGGCATATCAGTATAGCTCATCATACTACGTACCATATCCAATAGGGTACGATTTCTCCTTTTAGATACACCATTCACCGTATGGCGTTCTGGAGGAGTCACCGAGAAACAATGCCATGCTCTCTCAAGTATTCATCAAATTCAGTACTCAAATATTCACCTCCACGATCTGATCGAAGAGCTTTAATGTTCTTTCCTGTTTGATTTTCTACTTCAGATTTAAATTCTTTGAACTTTTCAAAAGATTCGTGTTTGTATTTCATCAAATACAAATACCCAAACCTTGATTTATCATCAGTAAAGGTAATAAAATAATGAAAGCCCCCTCTAGCCATTTCTTTAAATGGACCACATACATCACTATGTATTAGCTCCAAAATATTTTCACTCTTAGCCTGTCCAACAAAGGGTGATCTAGTCATTTTGCCTCAAGGCAAGATTCACAAGTTGGAGTAGGCTCGAGTCCAATAAGAATAGAATCCCCATTTTCTCCAATTTTGTAATCCTATCTTCCGCAACATGACATAACCTTAAGTGCCAAATATATTTTGAACTTGAGTTGTTTTTCACCACGCATTGCTTTCATTTAGATTGCTATACTCGCCGTGGAAACACTTTCTTCGGTAATGGAAACACTTTCTTATTGGCAATGGAAACACTTTCCTTTGCCTTCATCACTTTAGTCTTCCTTTCTGTTAGCTATTTTCTTAGAAGGATCAGAATCGAGGTTTCTTTTTCTTATTGCCCTTCTTCTTGTTGGACTTTCCAGTAGAAGAAGATGCAACCAAAGCTACCTCTTTTCCTTTATTGCCTGGCATATTCTTTTGGGCAATAACCAGCATGTTGAGTAAACCAGCTAAGGTGCATTCCTGTCTAGTCATATGGAAATTTGTCACAAAATTCCCAAAAGACTCAGGAAGGGACTGAAGGATCAAATCCGTCTGTAGTTGGAAATCCATGTTAAAGTCAAGATGTTCCAACTGCTCAATCATCCGAATCATCTTATGGACATGATCCCCAACATTCTGTCCCTCAGACTTCCTCATACGGAATAGCTGTCTAGATATTTCATACCTAGCATTCCTACTGTGCTCACCATACAACTCTTGTAGGTGAAGGAGGATCTCACTCGCACTCTGCATGTTCTCATGTTGCTTCTGTAACTCATTACTCATGGTAGCAAGCATGTAACACTTAGCTCTCATATCATGCTCCTTCCACTTGTCCAAAGTATCATGTTCCTCTTGTGTGGCCTCTGGAGGTAAGGGACCAGGAACATTTGAATCTAGAACATATCCTATATGTTCAAGGTTCAGGACAAGTTTCAAATTTCTTAGCCAATCGCATGATTAGGTCCTGTCAACCTATTGCGATCAAGTATGCTTGCAAGGATATTGGATGGTGGTGGTTGTTTTGTGATCATTTTTATCAGAAAATTAACTGTAGAAAATAACCAGATTAATTAGTAAATGTATCATGTAATTAACCAAAATGATTATGGTCTTTTAATCAAATTGGTCCTCCCACTAACTTAGCGAATCCTATACTTCCAAAGTAGAAAACGGAAATCCTAGTTGGATGGATTTCTAGTGGGTGATTGAATTCTTATAATTCTATTGATCATCCTCAGGTACATCCATTATTGGAATTACAATAAACTATAAGTGAGCAACTCTTTGCCCATCACATCTCATGTGAGGTTCAATCCTTTACCTAGCCCCTAATGCTCAAAATCTCAGGTACATCCATTATTGACTTATCTTGCATTAGTTAAGTTGATCCCATTGAGCCAGTAATTATGCAAATAATTTTAATGTCCTCAGGTACATCCAATATTGGCCACTAAACCATTTACATATTTACAACATCTCATGCTTAACAATTATTCTTAAGAAAATCTCTTAAATAAATTGCATCTTATGCAACTATTTAAAATTTCTTAAAATAATTGCCCCAATGGAGGGCCTATGTTATAATTACTTTAATTTATAGCATTTCCAACTTAATCATTTGTTTGGAAGATTTATGGTCATTCTATTTACTATTAAGGTCTCACTTTGCACGTTATCCATTTAGCATGCATATATCATATAATTGCATACATTCCCATACATCTCATGCATTCATGGATAAGCAGTAAATATGGTATGATCATGGACTTTCTAAGGGATTCAATTCTGAGCCACCAAGAATTGAATCAGGGCATTCCTAGGTGCATTTCATTCATTCATTTTACAAGAGTTGCTGAAGGAGTACATAATCAACACTTGATCTTGAATTCCTCCCACTGGTCCCACCAATGCTCTTGACCTCCTTGAACTTCTTGCAATCCAATATTACATAGTAATCCTTGGCATACCAAGGCGAATTTACAAGAACTTAAATAAATGAAATTACAAACCAAAAATTATTATAAACTTAATAATACATGCCCAAAAAAAAATTAAAATAAATTAATTAATTTACAATCCCAAAGAAACATAAAAGAAATAAATCCAATCACATTGGTCTTTTATAGTCCATGATCATCCATCATGCATATCACTATTTAACAATTAAATAAAACATACATACTTAAATTAAATTGAATATCTCATATTCAACTTAAAAATCCAGATTTGAATATGATTCAAATAAATTTAAAAATTCAGATTTGAATCTCATTCAAACAAATTTAAAAATTCAGATTTGAATCACATTCAAACAACTTCAAAAATTCATATTTGAATCACATTCAAACATTTTTTAAAAAATCAGATTTGAATCACATTCAAACATTTTTTAAAAAATCAGATCTGAATTTTATTCAATCAATTTTAAAAAATCAGATTTAAATATGATTCAAACAACTTTAAAAATTCAGATTTGAATCACATTCAAACAACTTTTAAAATTCAGATTTGAATCACATTCAAACAATTTTTAAAATTCTGATTTGAATCATAATTTAATTGCGTGATAAAAACTACTAATTAAACACTTTAATTAGTCAAAGAATAGGCCTTAGATCATACAACAATTGCAGAATTAAAAGCCAAACCTTAAACCACCCATGGAAGCCAAACCATGCGCACCATTGATGGTATTTTTTCAAGTATGCCGCCAACTTGCTTTGCAACCAGCAATGAACTTTTGATCTCATGATCAAACACACAATTAAATCATATAATCAACAATCTAAATAGCAAATATAGTGGCTCTGATACCAATTGAAGGAACGGAAGCGTGAAAAACACAAGTTTATACCATTGAATTCAAAAATTTTCACCTAGGGTCACATGCATCATGCAAGATTTATTTTTATCTATTTGATTTCAATGATAAACAACATATTAAAACTCTTTTAATATGTTTTTGGATCTGTATTTGCCATTGAAGATTTTAAAATGAATCAGATTAATTTTAGAACCCTAGATTAAATCAAGAACGATTACACTAACCTCTTGATGCACTGCAGCGTGTCTGCGCCTTTGAGATTCGTCTTCAGGACACCAGATGTTGTCCCTCTAGCTTGTCCACACCAAGAACACCTATGGCAGCCCTTGAATAGCTTCTAAAGCTTTTTCTATTAATTAGAAAATCAAGTTTTGCCTTTTAAGAGATTAAAGATGTAAACAGGACACTAGAAACAATTTCTAGTGTTCTTAATTCAAGAGATTGATGGCTAATCTCTTTGAATTGATAAGAGATGAAGAAGAAGAGATAAAAACCCTCAAAGTGGCGTGACAAAGGAGTGTGGCTGCTGGTTGTGTTTTATTTTCTCATAACAACACTTAAATAGCTAGGTTAACACATTAAACCCTTGCCACATGTCACCCTTTGATTAGCTCTAAGTTTAAGTGACCCAATCACATTGTGCCAAGTGTCAAACCTATATTTAATCTTGATTTTAATCATCTTACATGATTAAAAAAAACATTTGGCAAGCTTATGTGTTATGCCATGTGTCACCATCTCATGGTGCCACGTGTCACACTGCAAAATGACCAAAATGCCCCTGTGTCTTAATTTTGAGTTCTTAATCCAAAATAATTATTTTCTTCTTCTAATTAATTTATATCAAATATAAATTAATTAATTAATCTCTATTAATTAATTTCTCATTAATTAAATTCATATTTAAACACTTTAAATATAAATTTAACTTATATTATACATCCAATAATCTAGATTTGGTTTCAAGTCATGCTAGGGACTTTGTAATCTAATTGCAAACCAAACCTATTTAATTAATCAATTAAACTCTTTAATTAATTGATTAAATCATATTTAAATAGGTGATAACTTGTGTATGTGTGTGACTTACTAGGCTCATCACTAATTGGCAATGAGACATGATATCAACTCTTAATATCATTAGAACTCTTTCTTACCATAAATGATTTCTCTAAATCATTTTATGAACCTCATAGACCATGGTTAACACCTAGCATAGCATGCCATGGCCACCCAATTAGTAATAAGGTTTACCTTAAATGAACCTATAATCATATGTTACCATGCACTAGGATCTCTCATTTACAAAATCCCAACTCAATTTGGAGTCATGGTTTATGTCAAACTCCATTTGCTATGAATATTATGTTCTCTTTTAATTCCAGTTCTTGATTAAAAGATTTTCTCATCGAAACTCTTTTACGAATAAATCTATCTGTCTGGCCAGGAACTTGAAACATCAAGAACAATTAAATGAACATAGGATTTTATCTCTATTTACTTAGAGGAACAGATTCCATCTTGATCAACACCTACCTCCATATATAAATAGTAGGAGCCAACACATGCCCATATACCCATACACAGTATAAGTATGAAAGCAGTATCAAACTTAAACTACCTATATACAAGATAACTGTGCTATCTCAGGTCTAAAGATTATATGCACTGATATGATTTATGACAAAACATTGACAAGAGTAAACTCCATGTGCTTGTCATAAGTGTCACTGGTTCGGCCTACTTATCATTTATAAGTGCCTATCATGTTTGTTATATGGCATGAGACTCACCATTCCATCTTATTTATATCTCATATAAATAACTTGGGAACAAACATGAATACAATCTTTCTGGATAAGTCATGTCCTTATTATGAAGTATCCTCGATTGTGAACCTATTTATGATACTTTGTGCTAGAAATATTGTCACTCACATTCTTAACAACTTAAGAATAATATTTCTAACAAAATATCAATTGACCTTTTCTATTACACATAAATATATTATATAAACAGAAAAGTGGAAATGCCATTTATTAATAAAATATGTACAAGATACATACTAAATGATATGCTCTAGGGCATACTACTAACATAAAGTCATAGTGCGGTATAATAAGTCGTAAAAAACACAGTATGGCATAAAGCCATTTACAGAACAGCTGTCAGAATCCTATTTGCATGCCAACCTATGCATACTAGTCAACTAGGCAAACTAGGGCACATTATTAATTGATTGTTTAATTCTTCAATTTTTGGAGTTTACTAACTATTATATAATTCACAAGTCAATGCATATGTTGACCTTTTTAGGTAATATGGATAAGTTGTTTCTAGCATCAATATGTCACAATTTATATCTCAATATGCTGCCAATATAGTGCAATTTACCATTTTTACAAGTTGGCATTCATTGCCAAAATGCTTCAAGCATCATTGTATGCAAAATGTCAAATTCTCAATTTTTGTGTGCTAGATTAGTCTAGCTTAAAGTCCTATTTACCTTGGATTTTAGCTTCTGGTCAAAGAAGCAAAATTGTAGCTCTATGTCTTATTGCACGCGGGGCAAAATTTCAGGTCATTCTGAGTTGTATAGACCAAGATATGGTCAATTTACTAAAGCTGGACAGATTGCACCTTTAGTGCAAAATTTGGTCAATTTTAGGTCACTTTTGGTTCGGCAGTTTTTGTACCCGAACTTGTGCAAGCCATTTGACTTGGTTCTGGCCATTTCTGGGCTTTGGTGTCTTCATAAGAATTGTAGATCTATGTCTAAACTAACCATGGTAAAAATTTGAGGTCAATTGGACCTGTTTTGAGTGAGTTATGGTCATCCAAAGGACTACTGTTCATATGGTCAAAAATCTGGGTTGCAAGGTTGCTAATCCGGATTTGGTCATTTTTAAGGTCAGTTTCTAGGCAGAATTTTGGCAACATTTATACATGAAAGTTGGCCTATTTGGTGTCTAGTTTCACCCCCTATTGGCCTCATACCAATTGGGTTCATAGTTTGACACTTATAGCCTAATTTATGTACTGCCTTCACACACAACCTGCACAAAGCACATACACTTCCAATTTTA
Source organism: Hevea brasiliensis (assembly GCF_030052815.1). Lineage (NCBI taxonomy): Eukaryota > Viridiplantae > Streptophyta > Magnoliopsida > Malpighiales > Euphorbiaceae > Hevea > Hevea brasiliensis. The sequence continues at coordinate 83,448,916 of NC_079497.1, read as the reverse complement.
TATTCCTTCTCCTCCTCATTTCTTCAATATTAAATCAATAACACTTCCATATATATATTGTACACAATTCCAGTAACAATTTTGGGCAGAATATTCAAGTGCTCAATGCACACAATTCACCATTAATTCAACATTCACTTCCACCAAAATTTAACACATCTCAATGTCAATGTTACACATACACTTGAACATAATCATACTTCAATATCACTTACTCTTGCTGCCCACAATTTAACCTTAGCATATTTCATTAATAACTACATGTTCACACACAAATTCATGCTATTAGGGGCTGCCAAATATGGCAGTTTGCTCAAGGCATCAAAGTCCATTTCACACCCTTAATTCAAACACTACATCCATATACTTAGATACAAACTTACTACAACTTTCATTTAAATTAATCAACCTTCATTTCCATTCATTAGAAGTAAAAATAACTCAAGCTCAACAAAGGTTCATGGATGCCAAAAATGGGCAAGTCCATTTCTCGCTATTTCTTTCATTTCTCTTCACCAAAATACTCACCTCAACCTAAGCACAAGGTTTACTAAAGCAAGGGAGAGGTTTTGGACACTTACCACTTGTGAGCTTCCTTCAAACTTCACCAAATCTTGTTTTTCTTATTGCCAATATCTTCCCCAAGGTGAGCAGGCAAGCTTTAATGAAGGAACTAAGTAGAAAGGAGGACTTGATCAATGGTGCATGGTGATGGAGGGAGTTTGGCCATGGTGGACTTCCACGGAAGTTCAATTCGTCCAAAACTTTAAAGGTTGAAGATGAAGATGATAATAAGTGCAATCTATTGTCCCAAAGCATATTTTAGTGTCCCAATCTTCAAGTTAGTGGAGCACTAAGCTCATTTTAATATTTAATTAGTTAAAGTTTCCTTATTTGCTCATTTAGCGCCATTCTTTTACTATTTACATATTGTATCCCATTTTAATTTTTTTCATGACATTTCCTAAGTGCAATATCATTTATTCTTAATGGACATTGAGGTCAAAAGGCAACACTAGGTGTCAAATGACCAAAATACCCCACTTCAGGTTATATTCCCGATTTTTCGGTAACACCGATTTTTGTCTGTTTCTCGATTTTTCATTTTTCTTTGTACTAATTTACTAATTTTTCTTTGATATTTCTAGTGTCAATTACATTTAAATAAACCTTTATTTATGTCTAAAAATTAAATTCAGAGGGTATTAGTAGTATGCCCTAGAGCATATCATTTAGTATGTATCTTGTACATAATTTTATTAATAAAAGGCATTTCCACTTTTTCGTTTACATAATATATTTATGTGTAATAGAAAAGGTCCATTGATATTTTGTTAGAAATATTATTCTTAAGTTGTTAAGAATATGAGTGACAATATTTCTAGCACAAAGTATCATAAATAGGTTCACAATCGAGGATACTTCATAATAAGGACATGACTTATCCAGAAAGATTGTATTCATGTTTGTTCCCAAGTTATTTATATGAGATATAAATAAGATGGAATGGTGAGTCTCATGCCATATAACAAACATGATAGACACTTATAAATGATAAGTAGGCCGAACCAGTGACACTTATGACAAGCACATGGAGTTTACTCTTATCAATGTTTTGTCATAAATCATATTAGTGCATATAATCTTTAGACCTGAGATAGCACAGTTATCTTGTATATAGGTAGTTTGAGTTTGATACTGCTTTCATACTTGTACTATGTATGGGTGTATGGGCATGTGTTGGCTCCTGCTAGTTATATATGGAGGTAGGTGTTGATCAAGATGGAATCTATTCCTCTAAGTAAATAGAGATAAAATCCTATGTTCATTTAATTGTTCTTGATGTTTCAAGTTCCTGGCCAGGACAGATAGATTTATTCAGAAAAGAGTTTCTGAAGAGAAAAATCTTTTTAATCAAGAACTGGAATTAAAAGAGAACATAATATTCATAGCAAATGGAGTTTGACATAAACCATGACTCCAGCTTGAGTTGGGATTTTGTAACAGAGAGATTCTAGTGCATGGTAACATATGATTATTGGTTCATTTAAGGTAAATCTTATTACTAATTGGGTGGCCATGGCATGCTATGCTAGGTGTTAACCATGGTCTATGAGGTTCATAAAATGATTTAGAGAAATCATTTATGGCAAGAAAGAGTTCTGATGATATTAAGAGTTGATATCATGTCTCATTGCCAATTAGTGATGAGCCTAGTAAGTCACACACATACACAAGTTATCACCTATTTAAATATGATTTAATTAATTAATTAAAGAGTTTAATTGATTAATTAAATAGGTTTGGTTTGCAATTAAATTGCAAAGTCCCTAGCATGACTTGAAACCAAATCTAGATTATTGGATGTGTAGTATAAATTAAATTTATATTTAAAGTGTTTAAATATGAATTTAATTGATGAGAAATTAATTAATAGAGATTAATTAATTAATTTATATTTGATATAAATTAATTAGAAGAAGAAAATAATTATTTTTGGTTAAGAACTCAAAATTAAGACTCTGGGGCATTTTGGTCATTTCACAGTGTGACACGTGGCACCATGAGATGGTGACAGATGTGATTACACATAAGTTTGCCAAATGTTTTTTTTTTAATCATGTAAGATGATTAAAATCAAGATTAAATATAGGTTTGACACTTGGCACAATGTGATTGGGTCACTTAAACCTAGAGCTAATCAAAAGGTGACATGTGGCTAGGGTTTAATGTGTTAGCCTAGCTATTTAAGTGTGGTTATGAAAAGAAAAAATAACCAGCAGCCTCTCCTCTCATTTGTCACGCCACTTTGAGCCTCTCCAGCTATTTCTCTTCATCTCTCATCAATTCAAAGAGATTAGCCATCAATCTCTTGAATTAAGAACACTAGAAATTGTTTCTAGTGTCCTGTTTACATCTCTAATCTCTTAAAAGGCAGAACTTGAATTTCTAATTAATAGAAAAAGCTTTAGAGGCTGTTCAAGGGCTGCCATAGGTGTTCTTGGTGTGGACAAGCTAGAGGGACAACATTTGATGTCCTGAAAACGAATCTCAAAGGCGCAGACACGCTGCAGTGCATCAAGAGGTTAGTGTAATCGTTCTTGATTTAATCTAGGGTTCTAAAATTAATCTGATTAATTTTAAAATCTTAAATGGCAAATACAGATCCAAAAACACATTAAAAGAGTTTTAATATGTTTTTTATCATTGAAATCAAATAGATAAAAATAAATCTTGCATGGTGCATGTGACCCTAGGTGAAAATTTTTGAATTCAATGGTATAATCTTGTGTTTTTCACGCTTCCGTTCCTTCAATTGGTATCAGAGCCACTATATTTTCCATTTAGATTGTTGATTATATGATTTAATTGTGTGATTTGATCATGAGATGATTGATTCATTGCTGGTTGGATCAAGAGGTGTGGCGGCACACATGGTGAAGCCACCATTGGTGGCGGCAACAATGGTTCCATGGGTGGTTCAAGGTTTGGCTTTTAATTCTGCAATTGTTGTATGATCTAAGGCCTATTCTTTGACTAATTAAAGTGTTTAATTAGTAGTTTTAATCACACAATTAAATTATGATTCAAATCAGAATTTTAAAAATTGTTTGAATGTGATTCAAATCTGAATTTTAAAAGTTGTTTGAATGTGCTTCAAATCTGAATTTTTAAAGTTGTTTGAATCATATTTAAATCTGATTTTTTAAAATTGATTCAATAAAATTCAGATCTGATTCTTTAAAAAATATTTGAATGTGATTCAAATCTGATTTTTTAAAAAATGTTTGAATGTGATTCAAATCTGAATTTTTGAAGTTGTTTGAATGTGATTCAAATCTGAATTTTTAAATTTGTTTGAATGAGATTCAAATCTGAATTTTTAAATTTATTTGAATCATATTCAAATCTGGATTTTTAAGTTGAATATGAGATATTCAATTTAATTTAAGTATGTATGTTTTATTTAATTGTTAAATAGTGATATGCATGATGGATGATCATGGACTATAAAAGACCAATGTGATTGGATTTATTTCTTTTATGTTTCTTTGGAATTGTAAATTAATTAATTTATTTTAATTTATTTTGGGCATGTATTATTAAGTTTGTAATATTTTTGGGTTGTAATTTCATTTATTTAAATTCTTGTAAATTCGCCTTGGTATGCCAAGGATTACTATGTAATATTGGATTGCAAGAAGTTCAAGGAGGTCAAGAGCATTGGTGGGACCAGTGGGAGGAATTCAATATCAAGTGTTGATTATGTACTCCTTCAGCAACTCTTGTAAAATGAATGAATGAAATGCACCTAGGAATGCCATGATTCAATTCTTGGTGGCTCAGAATTGAATCCCTTAGAAAGTCCATGATCATACCATATTTACTGCTTATCCATGAATGCATGAGATGTATGGGAATGTATGCAATTATATGATATATGCATGCTAAATGGATAATGTGCAAAGTTAGACCTTAATAGTAATAAGGATGGCTATAAAATCTTCCAAACAAATGATTAAGTTGGAAATGCTATAATTAAAGTAATTATAACATAAGCCCTCCATTGGGGCAATTATTTTAAGAAATTTTAAATAGTTGCATGAGATGCAATTAATTTAAGAGATTTTCTTAAGAATAATTGTTAAGCATGAGATGTTGTAAATATATAAATGGTTTAGTGGCCAATATTGGATGTACCTGAGGACATTAAAATTATTTGCATAATTACTGACTCAATGGGATCAACTTAACTAATGCAAGATAAGTCAATAATGGATGTACCTGAGATTTTGAGCATTAGGGGCTAGGTAAAGGATTGAACCTCACATGAGATGTGATGGGCAAGGAGTTGCTCACTTATAGTTTATTGTAATTCCAATAATGAATGTACCTGAGGATGATCAATAGAATTATAAGAATTCAATCACCCACTAGAAATCCATCCAACTAGGATTTCCGTTTTCTACTTTGGAAGTGTAGGATTCGCTAAGTTAGTGGGAGGACCAATTTGATTAAAAGACTATAATCATATTTGGTTAATTACATGATACATTTACTAATTAATCTGATTATTTTCTGCAGTTAATTTTCTAATAAAAATGAGCAAAAAACAACCACCACCATCCAATATCCTTGCAAGCATACTTGATCACAATAGGTTGACAGGACCTAATCTGTCTGATTGGCTAAGAAATTTGAAACTTTTCCTGAACCTTGAACATATAGGATATGTTCTAGATTCAAATGTTCCTGGTCCCTTACCTCCAGAGGCCACACAAGAGGAACATGAAACTTTGGACAAGTGGAAGGAGCATGATATGAGAGCTAAGTGTTACATGCTTGATTCCATGAGTAATGAGTTACAGAAGCAACATGAGAACATGCAGAGTGCGAGTGAGATCCTCCTTCACCTACAAGAGTTGTATGGTGAGCACAGCATGAATGCTAGGTATGAGATATCTGGACAGCTATTCCGTATGAGGATGTCTGAGGGACAGAATGTTGGGGATCATGTCCACAAGATGATTCGGCTGATTGAGCAGTTGGAACATCTTGACTTCAACATGGATTTCTAACTACAAACGGATTTGATCCTTGATCCTTCCCGAGTCTTTTGGGAATTTTGTGACAAATTTCCATATGACTAAACAGGAATGCACCTTAGTAGTTTACTCAACATGCTGGTTATTGCCCAAAAGAATATGCTGTGCAATAAAGGAAAAGAGGTAGCTTTGGTTGCATCTTCTTCTGTGGAAAGTCCAACAAGAAGAAGGGCAATAAGAAAAAGAAACCTCAGATTCTGGTCCTTCCAAGAAAATAGCTAAGCAGAAAGGAAGACTAAAGGCGATGGAGGCAAAGGAAAGTGTTTCCCTTTGCCAAAAGGATGGGCACTTGAAAAAGGAACCGCTGCAGTATTTTGCTTCTCTGAAGGACAAGAAGGATACACCTTCGGAAGGTATGTCCATATCTTGTTATTTAGATTATGATGATACTCATAATTCATCTACAGCTTGGGTTTTAGATACTGGTGCCAGTTCTCACATTTCTAATGATATGCAGGAACTAGCAAATAGTAGCAGCTTGCGTGCTCAAGATATTGGAGTCCGAATTGGCAATGGCTCAACTGTTGAAGCTTTAGCCATAGGATCTAAATCTTTTTACATGTTTGGACATGTTTTGTGTTTGGATAATATTTTATATGTACCTGATGCTTTTAAGAACATCATTTCTATATCTAGTTTGACTAGAAATGGCTATGAATTTCAGTTCACAGATGATGTTTGCAATATTTATTTTGGAAATAAATATGTTGGTTCGGGTTATATGAATGATGGTCTTTATTATTTGGATAATAATGACAAACACAAATTGAATGCAAGTGATCTAAAAGAATACAATGCCATGGTGAAAACCAACTCAAGTTCAAAATATATTTGGCACTTAAGGTTATGTCATGTTGCAGAAGATAGGATTGCAAAATTGGAGAAAATGGGGATTCTATCCTCATTGGGCTCTGAGCCTACTCCAACTTGTGAATCTTGCCTTCAGGGCAAAATGACTAGATCACCCTTTGTTGGACAAGGGCTAAGAGCTGAAAATATTTTGGAGCTAATACATAGTGATGTATGTGGTCTATTTAAAGAAATGGCTAGAAGGGGTTTTCATTATTTTATTACCTTTACTAATGATAAATCAAAGATTGGATATTTGTATTTGATGAAATACGAACATGAATTCTTTGAAAAGTTTAAGGAATTTAAATCTGAAGTAGAAAATCAAACAGGAAAGAGTATTAAAGCTCTTCGATCAGATCGTGGAGGTGAATATTTGAGTACTAAATTTGATGAATACTTGAGAGAGCATGGCATTGTTTCTCAGCTGACTCCTCCAGGAACGCCACAGCTGAATGGTGTATCTGAAAGGAGAAATCGTACCCTATTGGATATGGTACGTAGTATGATGAGCTATACTGATATGCCAATCTTCTTTTGGGGATTTGCATTAGAATCAGCTTTGTATATTCTGAATAGGATTCCATCAAAATCAGTTTCTTCCACACCTTATGAGATATGGCATGGAAGAAAACCAAGTCTAAAGCATGTTAAGATTTGGGGTTGTCCAGCTTATATCAAAAAGCTGAACACTGATAAATTGGAGACCAGATCAGAAAAAGGTCGATTTGTTGGATATCCAAAAGATAGTTTTGGATATTATTTTTATTTGCCTACTTCACAAAAGGTTGTGATAAGTAGAGATGCCACATTTCTTGAACAAAAGTTTGTTCAAGAAGGAGGCAAAGGAAGGCAAATAGAGTTAGAATTGGAGAATTCTGACCAACCAACATATCAGATGGATATAGATCCATCTAGTCAACCTATACCTATTGATAAAACATCTACAATTTGTTCCTCGTAGAACAACCGGGTATCTCACCCACCGGTGAGATATGGTTTTCTTCATGAAGAAGAACAAGAGTTGTCTACTCATGAAGAAGTAGATCATGGAGATGATCCACTTACCTATGAAGAAGCTATATCAGATATAGAATCTTCAAAATGGATTGATGCTATGAAATCCGAGATTGATTCCATGTATAAGAATCAAGTTTGGGATCTTGTTGACCCACCTGAAGGTATTGTACCTATAGGGAACAAATGGGTTTTCAAGAAGAAAATTGGTTCTGATGGAAAGGTAGAGACCTATAAGGAAAGGCAAGTATAGAAAGGGTATCGCCAAAGGCAAGTAATAGACTATGAGGAGACTTTCTCCCCTGTTGCAATGCTTAAATCAAGAAGGATATTATGAGCAATAGATGCATAGTATGATTATTAGATTTGGCGGATGGATGTCAAAGCGACTTTCTCAATGGATACATCGAAGAAAACATTTTCATGGAACAACCTAGGGGATTTGAATCCCAAGATGGTTCCAAGGTATGCAAGCTAAAGCGATCCATTTATGGGTTGAAACAAGCTTCGAGGAGTTGGAACATCCGTTTTGATGAAGCCATTAAATCCTTTGGTTTTATCAAAAATGAGGATGAGCCATGTGTATATAAGAAGTTTTGTGACAGAGCTATAACTTTCCTTGTCTTACATGTGGATGACATACTGTTAATAGGTAATGACACAGGTATGTTGACAACTATAGAGGTATGGTTGTCAAATACATTCTCCATGAAAGACTTAGGGGAGGCAACCTATATTCTTGGGATTCGCATCTATAGAGATAGAGCGAAAAGAATAATAGGTTTATCCCAAAGTCTATACTTGGAAAAGGTGTTAAAGAGGTTTAACATGCTTGATTCCAAGAGAGGATTGTTACCAGTAAGACATGGTATCCATCTTTCTAAAGAGATGTCTCCAAAGACACCTGAAGAAAGAGATAAGATGGCCAGGATTCCATATGCTTCGGTTATTGGAAGTTTAATGTATGCAATGTTGTGTACTAGGCCAGATATCGCATATCTTTATTAGTTTGACTAGCGGTATCAATCCAATCGGTTTAGAACATCTGGATAGCGATCAATAATATCCTTAAGTACTTGAGAAGAACTAAGGATTTATTCTTGATTTATGGAGGTGGAGACTTGCAATTAGATGGTTATCGATTCGACTTCCAATCGATATCGATGCTATAAAGACTACCTCTGTATATGTGTTCATATGTACTGGAGGTGCGATCGGTTGGAAGAGTTCCAAGCGAGCACGCATTGCAGATTCCACTCGAGGTGAGTATATTCTTTGCATCGAGATCTTTGCAAAGAAGTCATTTGGATAAAGAAGTTCGTGATGTAACTTACGGTAGTTCCTTCCATTGAGTCAGCGTTCCACTACCTTTGTGACAATAATGGAGCGATCATCTGAGCTAAGGAACCAAGGTCTCACAAGAAATCCAAACACATAGAAAGGCGCTACCACATTATCGGAGAAATAGTTGGGCGAGGCGATGTAGCCATGCGAAATAGCATCGGTGAAAATCCAGCTGATCCATTCACTAAGCCTATGTCACAGACTCAGTTAGACCGACATCTTAAGAAGATAGGTCTAAGATATTGTAATGAATGGCTCTAGTGCTAGTTGGAGATTGTTAGTAGTATGCCCTAGAGCATATCATTTAGTATGTATCTTGTACATAATTTTATTAATAAAAGGAATTTCCACTTTTCCGTTTACATAATATATTTATGTGTAATAGAAAAGGTCCATTGATATTTTGTTAGAAATATTATTCTTAAGTTGTTAAGAATATAAGTGACAATATTTCTAGCACAAACTATCATAAATAGGTTCACAATCGAGGATACTTCATAATAAGGACATGACTTATCTAGAAAGATTGTATTCATGTTTGTTCCCAAGTTATTTATATGAGATATAAATAAGATGGAATGGTGAGTCTCATGCCATATAACAAACATGATAGGCACTTATAAATGATAAGTAGGCCGAACCAGTGACACTTATGACAAGCACATGGAGTTTACTCTTGTCAATGTTTTGTCATAAATCATATCAGTGCATATAATCTTTAGACCTGAGATAGCACAGTTATCTTGTATATAGGTAGTTTGAGTTTGATACTGCTTTCATACTTGTACTATGTATGGGTATACGGGCATGTGTTGGCTCCTGCTAGTTATATATGGAGGTAGGTGTTGATCAAGATGGAATCTGTTTCTCTAAGTAAATAGAGATAAAATCCTATGTTCATTTAATTGTTCTTGATGTTTCAAGTTCCTGGCCAGGACAGATAGATTTATTCAGAAAAGAGTTTCTGATAAGAAAAATCTTTTTAATCAAGAACTGGAATTAAAAGAGAACATAATATTCATAGCAAATGGAGTTTGACATAAACCATGACTCCAGCTTGAGTTGGGATTTTGTAACAGAGAGATTCTAGTGCATGGTAACATATGATTATAGGTTCATTTAAGGTAAATCTTATTACTAATTGGGTGGCCATGGCATGCTATGCTAGGTGCTAACCATGGTCTATGAGGTTCATAAAATGATTTAGAGAAATCATTTATGGTAAGAAAGAGTTGTGATGATATTAAGAGTTGATATCATGTCTCATTGCCAATTAGTGATGAGCCTAGTAAGTCACACACATACACAAGTTATCACCTATTTAAATATGATTTAATTAATTAATTAAAGAGTTTAATTGATTAATTAAATAGGTTTGATTTGCAATTAAATTGCAAAGTCCCTAGCATGACTTGAAACCAAATCTAGATTATTGGATGTGTAGTATAAATTAAATTTATATTTAAAGTGTTTAAATATGAATTTAATTTATGAGAAATTAATTAATAGAGATTAATTAATTAATTTATATTTGATATAAATTAATTAGAAGAAGAAAATAATTATTTTGGGTTAAGAAGTCAAAATTAAGACACAAGAGCATTTTGGTCATTTCACAGTGTGACACGTGGCACCATGAGATGGTGACACATGGGATTACACATAAGCTTGCCAAATGTTTTTTTTTAATCATGTAAGATGATTAAAATCAAGATTAAATATAGGTTTGACACTTGGCACAATGTGATTGGGTCACTTAAACCTAGAGCTAATCAAAATGTGACATGTGGCTAGGGTTTAATGTGTTAGCCTAGCTATTTAAGTGTGGTTATGAAAAGAAAAAATAACCAGCAGCCTCTCCTCTCATTTGTCACGCCACTTTGAGCCTCTCCAGCTATTTCTCTTCATCTCTCATCAATTCAAAGAGATTAGCCATCAATCTCTTGAATTAAGAACACTAGAAATTGTTTCTAGTGTCCTATTTACATCTTTAATCTCTTAAAAGGCAGAACTTGAATTTCTAATTAATAGAAAAAGCTTTAGAGGCTGTTCAAGGGCTGCCATAGGTGTTCTTGGTGTGGACAAGCTAGAGGGATAACATTTGGTGTCCTGAAAATGAATCTCAAAGGCGCAGACACGCTGCAGTGCATCAAGAGGTTAGTGTAATCGTTCTTGATTTAATCTAGGGTTCTAAAATTAATCTGATTAATTTTAAAATCTTAAATGGCAAATACAGATCAAAAAACAAATTAAAAGAGTTTTAATATGTTGTTTATCACTGAAATCAAATAGATAAAAATAAATCTTGCATGGTGCATGTGACCCTAGGTGAAAATTTTTGAATTCAATGGTATAATCTTGTGTTTTTCACGCTTTCATTCCTTCAGAGGGTTCCCCGCGGTCCTAGGGTCGGCAACGGCCTTCCCAGTGCAGTCACCCATGGCGGCGGTGCCGGCTCGTTTAACTTAGCATCATTTTCTGTCTTTCATTTTTGTTTGATTTTTCTTGTATTTTCTTTTTATTTCTTTCATCATTATATGTCTGTTCACTATCACCGAAGTGTAGTTCTAGACATCCTGACTTGCCTGGACTGTTATTTGACTACTGGAGCAATAGAACGTACAAAACACGTATAGGGAGGATGTTACAAGGAAAGTGATAGCACTGTCACTAACCTTCTTATATACACATGGCTCATCCTCATTTTTTATAAAACCAAAGGATTTAATGGCTTCATCAAAATGGATGTTCCAACTCCTCGAAGCTTGTTTCAACCCATAAATGGATCACTTTAGCTTGCATACCTTGGAACCATCTTGGGATTCAAAACCCCTAGGTTGTTCCATGAAAATGTTTTCTTCAATGTATCCATTGAGAAAAGCTGTTTTGACATCCATCTGCCAAATCTCATAATCATAGTATGCAGCTATTGCTAATAAAATCCTAATTGATTTAAGCATGGCAACAGGCGAGAAAGTCTCCTCATAGTCGACTCCTTGCCTTTGGCGAAACCCTTTCGCTACTAGCCTTGCCTTATAGGTCTCTACCTTTCCATTATAACCAATTTTCTTCTTGAAAACCCATTTGTTCCCTATAGGTACAATACCTTCAGGTGGGTCAACAAGATCCCAAACTTGATTCTTATACATGGAATCAATATCGGATTTCATAGCATCAATCCATTTTGAAGAGTCTATATCTGATATAGCTTCTTCATAGGTAAGTGGATCATCTCCATGATCTACTTCTTCATGAGTAGACAACTCTTGTTCTTCTTTATGAAGAAAACCATATCTCACTGGTGGGTGAGATACCCTGGTTGTTCTACTAGGAACAGTTGTAGATGTTTCATCAATGGGTATAGGTTGACTAGATGGATTTATATCCATCTGATCTGTTGGTTGGTCAGAATTCTCCAATTCTAACTCTATTTGCCTTCCTTTGCCTCCTTCTTGAACAAACTGTTGTTCAAGAATTGTGGCATCTCTACTTATCACAACCTTTTGTGAAGTAGGCAAATAAAAATAATATCCAAAACTATCTTTTGGATATCCAACAAATCGACCTTTTTCTGATCTGGTCTCCAATTTATTAATGTTCAGCTTTTTGATATAAGCTGGACAACCCCAAATCTTAACATGTTTAAGACTTGGTTTTCTTTCATGCCATATCTCATAAGGTGTGGAAGAAATTGATTTTGATGGAATCCTATTCAGAATATACAAAGCTGATTCTAATGCAAATCCCCAAAAGAAGATTGTCATATCAGTATAGCTCATCATACCATGTACCATATCCAATAGGGTACGATTTCTCCTTTCAGATACACCATTCAGCTGTGGCGTTCCTAGAGGAGTCAGCTGAGAAACAATGCCGTGTTCTCTCAAGTATTCATCAAATTCAGTACTCAAATATTCATCTCCACGATCTGATCGAAGAGCTTTAATACTCTTTCCTATTTGATTTTCTACTTCAGATTTAAATTTTTTGAACTTTTCAAAGGATTCATGTTTGTATTTCATCAAATACAAATACACAAACCTTGATTTATCATCAGTAAAGGTAATAAAATAATGAAAGCCCCCTCTAGCCATTTCTTTAAATGGACCATATACATCACTATGTATTAGCTCCAAAATATTTTCAGCTTTTAGCCCTTGTCCAACAAAGGGTGATCTAGTCATTTTGCCCTGAAGGCAAGATTCATAATTTGGAGTAGGCTCAGAGGCCAATGAGGATAAAATCCCCATTTTCTTCAGTTTTGCAATCCTATCTTCTGCAACATGACATAACCTTAAGTGCCAAATATATTTTGAACTTGAGTTGGTTTTCACCATGGCATTGCATTCTTTTAGATCACTTGCATTCAATTTTTGTTTGTCATTATTATCCAAATATTAAAGACCATCATTCATATAACCCGAACCAACATATTTATTTCCAAAATAAATATTGCAAACATCATCTGTGAACTGAAATTCATAGCCATTTCTAGTTAAACTAGATATAGAAATGATGTTCTTAAAAGCATCAGGTACATATAAAATATTATCCAAACACAAAACATGTCCAAACATGTAAAAGGATTTAGATCCTATGGCTAAAGCTTCAACAGTTGAGCCATTGCCAATCCGGACTCTAATATCTTGAGAACGCAAGCTGCTACTATTTGCTAGTTCCTACATATCATTAGAAATGTGAGAACTGGCACCAGTATCTAAAACCCAAGCTATAGATGAACTATGAGTATCAACAGAATCTAAATAACAAGATATGGATATACCTTCCGAAGGTGTATCCTTCTTGTCCTTCAGAGAAGCAAGATACTCTGGGCAGTTCCTTTTCCAGTGCCCATCCTTTTAGCAGTGGAAACACTTTCCTTTGCCTCCATCAGCTTTAGTCTTCCTTTTTCGTTTAGCTATTTTCTTGGAAGGACCAGGAATCTGAGGTTTCTTTTTCTTATTGCCCTTCTTCTTATTGGACTTTCCTGTAGAAGAAGATGCAATCAAAGCTACCTCTTTTCCTTTATTGCTCGGCATATTCTTTTGGGCAATAACCAGCATGTTGAGTAAACCAGCTAAGGTGCATTCCTGTTGAGTCAAATGGAAATTTGTCACAAAATTCCCAAAAGACTCAGGAAGGGACTGAAGGATCAAATCCGTCTGTAGTTGGAAATCCATGTTAAAGTCAAGATGTTCCGACTGCTTAATCAGCCGAATCATCTTGTGGACATGATCCCCAACATTTTGTCCCTTAGACATCCTCATACGGAATAGCTGTCTAGATATCTCATACCTAGCAGTCCTGCTGTGCTCACCATACAACTCTTGTAGGTGAAGGAGGATCTCACTCGCACTCAACATGTTCTCATGCTGCTTTTGTAACTCATTACTCATGGAAGCAAGCATGTAATACTTAGCTCTCATATCGTGCTCCTTCCACTTATCCAAAGTTTCATGTTCCTCTTGTGTGGCCTCTGGAGGTAAGGGACCAGGAACATTTGAATCTAGAACATATCCTATATGTTCAAGGTTCAGGACAAGTTTCAAATTTCTTAGCCAATAAGACAGATTAGGTCCTGTCAACCTATTGCGATCAAGTATGCTTGCAAGGATATTGGATGGTGGTGGTTGTTCTGTGCTCATTTTTATCAGAAAATTAACTGTAGAAAATAACCAGATTAATTAGTAAATGTATCATGTAATTAACCAAAATGATTATGGTCTTTTAATCAAATTGGTCCTCCCACTAACTTAGCGAATCCTACACTTCCAAAGTAGAAAACGGAAATCCTAGTTGGATGGATTTCTAGTGGGTGATTGAATTCTTATAATTCTATTGATCATCCTCAGGTACATCCATTATTGGAATTACAATAAATGATAAGTGAGCAACTCCTTGCCCATCACATCTCATGTGAAGTTCAATCCTTTACCTAGCCCCTAATGCTCAAAATCTCAGGTACATCCATTATTCACTTATCTTGCATTAGTTAAGTTGATCCCATTGAGCCAGTAATTATGCAAATAATTTTAATGTACTCAGGTACATCAAATATTGGCCACCAAACTATTTACATATTTACAACATCTCATGCTTAACAATTATTCTTAATAAAATCTCTGAAATTAATTGCATCTTATGCAACTATTTAAAATTTCTTAAAATAATTGCCCCGATGGAGGGCCTATGTTATAATTACTTTAATTATAGCATTTCAAACTTAATCATTTATTTGAAAGATTTTATAGTCATCCTAATTATTATTTAGGTCTCACTTTGCACATTATCCATTTAGCATGCATATATCATATAATAGCATACATTCCCATACATCTCATGCATTCATGGATAAGCAATAAATATGGTATGATCATAGACTTTCTAAGGGATTCAATTCTGAGCCACCAAGAATTGAATCAGGGCATTCCTATGTGCATTTCATTCATTCATTCATTTTACAAGAGTTGCTAAAGGAGTACATAATCAACACTTGATCTTGAATTCCTCCCACTGGTCCCACCAATGCTCTTGACCTCCTTGAACTTCTTGCAATCCAATATTACGTTGTAATCCTTGGCATTCCAAGGCGAATTTACAAGAACATAAATAAATGAAATTACAGCCCAAAAATAATTACAAACTTCATAATACATGCCCAAAATAAATTAAAATAAATTAATTAATTTACAATCCCAAAGAAACATAAAAGAAATAAATTCAATCACATTGGTCTTTTATAGTCCATGATCATCCATCATGCATATCACTATTTAACAATTAAATAAAACATACATACTTAAATTAAATTGAATATCTCATATTCAACTTAAAAATCCAGATTTGAATATGATTCAAATAAATTTAAAAATTCAGATTTGAATCTCATTCAAACAAATTTAAAAATTCAAATTTGAATCACATTCAAACAACTTTAAAAATTCATATTTGAATCACATTCAAACATTTTTTAAAAAATTAGTTTTGAATCACATTCAAACATTTTTTTAAAAAAAATCAGATCTGAATTTTATTGAATCAATTTTAAAAAATCAGATTTAAATATGATTCAAACAACTTTTAAAATTCAGATTTGAATCACATTCAAACAATTTTTAAAATTCTGATTTGAATCATAATTTAATTGTGTGATAAAAATTCTAATTAAACAATTTAATTAGACATAAAATGGATCTTAGATCATACAACAATTGCACATTCACTATCCATTTACCTTTGCACACCAATGTGGTGCATCAACCATGCGCACCATGGCGTTCATCATTTGTGCTGCCACCTTGGCTTTGCAACCAGCAATGAACTTTTGATCTCATGATCAAACACATAATTAAATCATATAAACATCAATCTAAATGGCAAATATAGTAGCTTTGATACCAATCGAAGGAAAGGAAGCGTGAAAAACACAAGTTTATACCATTGAATTCAAAAATTTTCACCTAGGGTCACATGCATCATGCAAGATTTATTTTTATCTATTTGATTTCAATGATAAACAACATATTAAAACTCTTTTAATATGTTTTTGGATCTGTTTTTGCCATTTAAGATTTTAAAATTAATCAGATTAATTTTAGAACCCTAGATTAAATCAAGAACGATTACACTAACCTCTTGATGCATTGCAGCGTGTCTGCGCCTTTGAGATTTGTCTTCAGGACACCAAATGTTGTCCCTCTAGATTTTCCACACCAAGAACACCTATGGAAGCTCTTGAACAGCTTCTAAAGCTTTTTCTATTAATTAGAAATTAAAGTTCTGCCTTTTAAGAGATTAGAGATGTAAACAGGACACTAGAAACAATTTCTAATGTTCTTAATTCAAGAGATTGATGGCTAATCTCTTTGAATTGATGAGAGATGAAGAAGAATAGATGAAGAGCCTCAAAATGTCGTGACAAAGGAGAGGAGTGGCTGCTGGTTATTTTTCTTTTCATAACAACACTTATATAGCTAGGTTAACACATTAAACCCTTGCCACATGTCACCCTTTGATTAGCTCTAGGTTTAAGTGACCCAATCACATTATGCCAAGCGTTAAACCTATATTTAATCTTGATTTTAATTATCTTACATGATTAAAAAAAAAAACATTTGGTAGGCTTATGTGTAATCCCATGTGTCACCATCTCATGGTGCCACGTGTCACTGTGAAATGACCAAAATGCCCCTGTGTCTTAATTTTGAGTTCTTAACCCAAAATAATTATTTTTCTTCTTCTAATCAATTTATATCAAATATAAATTAATTAATTAATCTCTATTAATTAATTTCTCATTAATTAAATTCATATTTAAACACTTTAAATATTAATTTAACTTATATTACACATCCAATAATCTAGATTTGGTTTCAAGTCATGCTAGGGACTTTGCCATTTAATTGCAAACCAAACCTATTTAATTAATCAATTAAACTCTTTAATTAATTAATTAAATCATATTTAATTAGGTGATAACTTGTGTATGTGTGTGACTTACTAGGCTCTTCACTAATTGGCAATGAGACACGATATCAACTCTTAATATCATCAGAACTCTTTCTTACCATAAATGATTTCTCTAAATCATTTTATGAACCTCATAGACCATGATTAAAGCCTAGCATAGCATGCCATGGCCACCCAATTAGTAATAAGGTTTACCTTAAATGAACCTATAATCATATGTTACCATGCACTACAATCTCTCTGTTACAAAATCCCAACTCAAACTGGAGTCATGGTTTATGTCAAACTCCATTTGCTATGAATATTATGTTCTCTTTTAATTCAAGTTCTTGATTAAAAAGATTTTCTCATCAGAAACTCTTTTCTGAATGAATCTATCTGTCCTAGCCAGGAACTTGAAACATCAAGAACAATTAAATAAACATAGGATTTTATCTCTATTTACTTAGAGGAACAGATTCCATTTTGATCAACACCTACCTCCATATATAACTAGTAGGAGCCAACACATGCCCATATACCCATACACAGTACAAGTATGAAAGCAGTATCAAACTCAAACTACCTATATACAAGATAACTGTGCTATCTCAGGTCTAAAGATTATATGCACTGATATGATTTATAACAAAACATTGACAAGAGTAAATTCCATGTGCTTATCATAAGTGTCACTGGTTCGGCCTACTTATCATTTATAAGTGCCTATCATGTTTGTTATATGGCATGAAATTCACCATTCCATCTTATTTATATCTCATATAAATAACTTGGGAACAAATATAAATACAATCTTTCTGGATAAGTCATGTCCTTATTATGAAGTATCCTCGATTGTGAACCTATTTATGATACTTTGTGCTAGAAATATTGTCACTCATATTCTTAACAACTTAAGAATAATATTTCTAACAAAATATCAATGGACTTTTTCTATTACACATAAATATATTATGTAAACGGAAAAGTGGAAATGCCTTTTATTAATAAAATATGTACAAGATACATACTAAATGATATGCTCTAGGGCATACTACTAACATCCTCCTCTTCATCAATTACTCTTTGCGAAGCAGGATCCATATCCTATTCAAAATAAGAAAACAAACAAATCTGTATCAGTGTCACCTTAACACTTACAAATGCAATGCAATGGTATGCACTCTATCTAGGCTCATAAACGCCTAAACCTGGCTCTGATACCACTAAATGTGACACCCCTTACCCGTCTACAGTGTAGCTGAGCAAAATATGCCACCCAGTGTGCTGGACCACCAATTCATGTTTCAATTACAATTTATCCCTTTTAATTCATTTAATTACAATTTTTGATAAATCTGAATTTTTACGCAATTTTTATAGAAAATCCGATAGAGTGCCGGCTATAATTTAGAAAAACAGTTCTTCTGAACCTGTTTAAAAACACTTCAATATAATTTCCAAATCCAAACTCCATTATACACACATATCTCAACTCAATCTCAAAATCTAAATACTATTTTCAAAACTTTTCTGTTCACTTCATCACTTGAAGCACATTTATACATATTTCTCAACATTTCATTTTTCCACATACATTATACAGAAAATTTCAATAACATGAAATTTCATATCTTTACATTATCACATAATTACAAGAGTTCATAGTTACAATCCAAAACTAATACAAAATACAAAATATAAAATGCTACCCCAAAGTCCTAATCTCCTACCATGTGCACTGCAGATGTGAGGTGACTCTGGACTCCGGATGCAGATTTGAAGGCTCACCCAGTCTGATGTCTGCTAGGCTCCCCAACTAGGTCTCCAGTACTTGCGCATGGCAAAAGCGACGCGCTAAGCAATTCTGTTTAGTGGTGACAATATAAAATAAAATAAAATAAAATAAAATAAGTATGCAGAATGTATGATTACATTTTTGGGTAGACTTAATTTCTGATATTTATTGCAGTATTATTCGATTAAAATTTGGAAAAATTTATTATCATTGCCCGAGTAACCCATACTAGACGATTGGACTGGATAAATAGGTAAACTGACACTGAGTACTAAGTACCATGGACCATTACACCATCGGTCACATTGTGTCTCCCGGTGTGCAACAGAACAACTAATAAGCTGTAATAATTATCAGGGATAAAACTCGAGTGTAACAACTCAAATAACATAGCCAAAGGCTATTATGTCATAGAATGGCATGAAGCCATATGCAGTACTGCTAACAGAACCCAATTGGCATGCCAATCTATCCAAACCAATCTTGCTAGGTATACTAGGGCATATTACACTTTTAAGTTTCACAATTCTTGAAATTCAAGTTTTAGTGTTACTATTCATTTCAGTAGTCAAAAAAAATGTTGACTTTTGCATAAACAATAGGTACATTGGTTCTAATACTCCCAACATACCACATTTTGCATTCTAAAATTGTTGGTATTGATTACCAATACCATTTCTAAGCTTAATGTTAATTGGACAGAATTTTCAGTTTTCAAGCTCTGTGTTTACTGTTCCATTAGTCATTTTTATAGTGGGAATTTGGCAAAATGATCAACGTGAAAGTTGTTCCTTATTTTGTCTAGTTGCATTTCATTTTTTTAATCACTCCATTTAGAGTTTTATAGCTCAAGTTATGGCCCAAAAACCACAACTAGCTGGATTATGATTTTTCCAGAATTTTTGGACTGACCAAATCTACTGTATTAGGAGCAGTGACTTCAGGTCACTTTTTGAATATGTTATGCCCATAATTTGGGTTAGGTTTCTTCATGAAAGTTGTTGGCCTTTATCTCAGCTTGTTGCTGGTAAACTTTGAGGTCAATTGCACCTTTCTACACTGAGATATGGCCAAATAAATAAACACTGTTCATTTGGTCATTTTGCCCAGGCAGAATGCAGGTCACCTGGATTAGGGCAATCTTTTGGTCAACTTGGTTTGGTTTTCTGAGCATAGTTTCTTCACCAAAGTTGTGCCATTATGTCTCTAGTTTCATGTCCAATTGGCGTTGCACCAATTGAACCTCTACAATTCCAGTTATTGCTGCCCAAACCTGCTGGACTCATGCCCAGTCCTACAGGTCACCAAGGGCAGCCACACCAAACTCTAATCCCACTACACAATTCACTTCATTTTTTATTTAAACAGAATCAAATGGTCACTAATTGACCATTAAAACCTACTTTTATCATCACATGGTCCAAGTCTTATTTTTCACCCCAAACCCTAACTCAAACATTACAAATCATGCATTATCATTGCATTTCATCAATCCACTTAAGAAATACATATTGTGGGCAGCCATACCACCACCTTAACTCCATAAAAATCATCACAATCTCACCCCAACCAAGGCTGCCAAAATTATGGGTTGGCATACAAATGATATTCAATAAATTTCTTTATGATTTGCACTCATTCTTAGTCCTTAAACATGAATTTAAAGTGAAAACTAAGGTTAGGTCACAAACCTCTATGGAGTGAGATTTTCTACTTGCTAGAGTTCCTCTTTTCCTTTTCTTTTTGCTCCCAAAAGACTTGCCAAGATATAAGAACACTTTTTTGTGTTGCTAGGTTAGGGTTTTGTTGGGTGGAAGCTAGTGAAATCAAGCTTGAAAAAGCTTGCTTATAGTGGCCATGGAGGGTATGGGTGATGACAAGAAGAAGAAGAAAGAGAGAGTTCTGATTTTTTTTTTCATTTTTCAGCGCATTTGGTCTCTTTTAAATAAGTTTATGCCATGTGTCACCATTGGATTGGTTGGGAGAATTTTAATGACATCATTATGATGTCATAATTCTATTTTCTTTCATTTTCTCTTCATTTCTTGTCTATTTAATTTCAATTAAATTTTTGACAATATTTATTCATATTTTATGTCATAGAAATTATTTATTTAACTGGACAAGTTAGCCAAAAATTATCTTTGAAGATGAAATGACCAAAATGCCCTCCATTTGGCTTAACGAGCCAAAATTGTGTGTACTAATAGAAAATTTTTTCTAAGCATTTTCTTGGCATTCTAATGCCATGAGAATCTGAATAACACTTCTCTGGAGTCCCAATAATTATTTTATAATTTTTTTCCCTGGTCTAGGGTTGCTAACGGCCTTCACCGTCACTTCCCCTTCGGGTTACTCATCTCTGGGGTTTCGGCTCGTTTAACCTTAGTGTATTTGGTTTCTAAAAATTTTCCTTGATTGTTATGAGCATTATTTAGTTTCTTTATAACTCCTCACTCTAGTCTATTTAAAATCTCAAACATTCTAGCTGCCCAAACTGATATTGGTCACTGGAATAGTAGACTGTACGGACTAGCTAAAGTGAGGATGTTACAATCGCTGAGCATAAAAATACTTAGTGGTGCACAATAAAAATTCAAAATGCAGTACATAAAACATTCATTGATAAATCACAATTTAAATATTTCACAAATTATCAAAACTCATTATAGTATAATTTTGGTCAAATAATTTAATAAACACAGTGTTGCCAATTCATACACAACTTAAGCCATGACACAAAATTTTCGATCAATGCCGCATTGTACACCACGACAAAGCAATCTACAACCCCACTAATTGAAATCAATGAGGGATGTGGCTAGCTAGCTAATGAGTATTCGATCTACAACCTCAACCACTATAAGAAAAAAGGACATTTGAAACCGAATATTCGGTTTCAAATCAGTGAAAATC
Organism: Hevea brasiliensis; assembly: GCF_030052815.1. Lineage (NCBI taxonomy): Eukaryota > Viridiplantae > Streptophyta > Magnoliopsida > Malpighiales > Euphorbiaceae > Hevea > Hevea brasiliensis. The sequence goes on along the minus strand of NC_079497.1, from coordinate 83,426,938 downwards.
GGTTTCTAAATACATTTGGAAACCAATTTGAAACCGAATTATTCAGTTTTAAATTCGCAAGTTTCTAAATAAATTTGAAACGGAAAATGGCGTCTGTTTCAAATTCTGAAGCTGTTTTCATACCACTATTCCATTTCAAATTTAGAAACCACATATATTCGGTTTCAAAATCCGTTTCAATTTAAAAACTGATATTTTGGTTTCAAATTTTTTGAAACAGAAATTCCATTTCAAATCGGTTTCTAAATTCTGAAACCGATCCTTATGCTATTGGATTAGAAATGGAAAAATTCATTTCTAATCCGTTTCAAATTACTAATAGAAAATTTTTAATTTTTTTATTTAATATATTATTTCCTGTATTGAAGCATATAATATAATATTAATTTTAAATGCTCAATATCATAATATTTACAATATCAGGCTATCAAATATCAAATATCAGTCAATATTATATATGAATATGACAGTGAAGGGTTATGAATAATGTACTATATGGAAAAATAAAATATCATAATAACAAAAAAACAAGCTACTTGTCATCAACAAGATCATCACTCATCACCACTATCAGCCTCTCTACCATCGTCTTGATGAGTCGCATCTGGAGTTGGGGCTGTAAATTGCGTACACTGCATCATTTATGCCATCATGTTTTGCATCATTTGTTGCACGCACTCCACCAGTGTCTGCTCATGTTGTCTGTATCTCTCCTCTAGCATCAACTCGCATTGTTGGTATCTCTCCTCCATTGCAACCAAACTATCCTTAAGCGTTGCAACAGTCTGATGCAATTGTTGAATCTCTTCCTCCATTGCCTCCGACTGAGCGCAATAAGATACTTTCCTGTTACCATATCCCTCTCTAACTCAGGTCGATGACAAAACTCTTTCAAATCTTCCCTTGATTTTGCATTATCCTTCGTCATCCCTTCAACATTCATCACAGTATTAAAAATATTTTCAAATACATTTTTCTCTATATGCATGACATCCAGGTTGTGGCGAAGCATGTTAGTACTCCAATATGGCAAATCCCAAAAAATGCTCCGTCTCTTCCAACCCGTGTTTTTTGCTTTGCAACTATTATTCTCATCTGCACCCATATCTGTGACACACATTAATCCTAGATGTTCTATTTTTTCTAAAATTTCCTCACCAGAAAAAATGTGGGGAGCACTTTTTGTAACTATCTTGTTCTTTCTAAAAGCAATTTTATTCCGTCTGAAAGGATGGTTAGCTAGTAAGAATTTACGGCGATTGTCAAACCATAATTGTTTACCACCCTTTGTCAATGCGAATGCATCTGAATCATCCCTATAATATGGACAAGCAGTCTTACCTGCTGTACTCCAACCGGATAACATTGAATATGCAGGGAAATCACTTATTGTCCATAATAACGCAACCCTCATATTAAAATTATTCTTCTTTGATGCATCATATGTCTTAACTCCAACTTCCCACAACTGTTTCAACTCTATAATAAGGGGCTTTAAGTACACATCCAATTTTTCTTTTGGGTTTCTTGGACCAGGAACTATTACCGTTAGGAACATATACTCTTGCTTCATACATAACCAAGTAGGCAAATTGTAAGGAGTGACAATGATTGGCCAAGATGAATATTGTTGTCCAGACTGACCAAATGGTTGAAACCCATCGGTGCGTAGTCCTAGCCTTACATTCCGAACCTCAGCAGCAAATGAAGGATGTGTTTTATTAAAATGCTTCCATGAAGTTGCATCTGAACAATGACACATTACCCCATCTTCATGGTCATGCTCAGCATGCCATCTCATTTCTTTTGCTGTTGCATTCGAAGCATATAATCTTTGCAATCTCTGTGTGAGAGGAAAGTAGTACATTTTCTTATGTGGCACATTGGTTTGAAAATTAGAAGAGCCTTGACTATGTCGCTTGAATCATGGATGGTCACAAAATTTGCAATTCGTTAACTCACTATCTTCAGCCCAATATAACATACATCCATTAGTACAACAATGAATCTTCTCAACAGGTAGGCCCAATACTGTAAAAGTTTCCAGCCATTAAATTTTCATCCGGTAACACCTCTTTCATAAGTTGACAAATGTCATCAAAACACCTTTCTGACAAATGATGTTCTGCCTTGATGTTCAACATCCTTGCAACAACTGAGAGCTGTGAATGGCTTTCACAACCTAGCCACACCTCTTGATTAATAGCTTGTAACATGTCATACAATTTTTGACCTGATGGATTTGGAAGCTCCTCCATTACATCCTGAAAGAAATCAGGACCTGCTGCATCCATTACCAATTGCTCATAGGTATTGCTTGTGCTATTATCAACCTCTTGAACAGACTTCGCTATCATAACATTTATGTTTTGACTGTCAATATTTGTGACACCCCTTACCCGTGTACAGTATATCCGAGTAAGCAATGTCACACGGTGTATCGGCACCCTCTATTTTACCTTAATCAATTTTTGTCATAGTTTTGAATATAGTTTATGAAATATAATTTATTTAAGCCATTTATCAAAATTATTATTTATTTGAGGTTCCGAAAATTTTAAAGAAAATCCGGCAGAGTACCGGCTAAAAATGGAGAAAACAGTTCTTCGGAACCTGTTAAAAACACTTCCAATATTCATATCTCATCACTCTCAAGCTCCAATATCAAAATCTCAACATTTTTCAATCTCATTTCTCAGTCATTCATCTCATGTGATAATCATGTACAAGTCACAGATAAATATTCACTTTTCCATTCTCAAACAATCTCATTATTTACATGAACATCAAAATACATTACATAAGTTCAATTACATATGAGAAAATAAAAGTTAGTTACAAAATACCAAAATGAAACCTAGTGTCCTACCAATGCACTGTGGATGGTGAGGTGACACGGACACTATGCAGAGCTGCAGGATGGACTCACCCAGTCTGCGTTCTACTGGGCTCACGATCAGTATCTCCAGAACCTACGTGTGGCAAAAGCAACGCGCTAAGCAATGATGCTTAGTGGTGCAATAATAAAATAAAAGAAAATAGCAGAAAATAAATATGTATTTAATGTATATGTCTTATTTGTTTTGTATCTGTTATATTCATTTATTTCTTTAAATTTGTCCATTTTCATTCATTTGGTTGCCCAAGTAACCTATACTGAACGACTGGATTGGATAAACGGGTAAACTGGCACTGGGTATCTAGTACCTCGGGCCGTCACACCATCGGTCACATATGCATCTCCCGGCGTGCAACAGAACAGCTAACAAGCTGTAAATAATATTAGGCATGAGGCTAAGTCTCAACACAATATCAAAATGGCTAAAAGCCATAAAATCACAGAATGGCATAATGCCATGTGCAGTACTACTAACTGAACCCTATTGGCATGCTAAACTATCCAAACCAATCTTGTTAGGTATACTAGGGCATTTGATACTTTTGAATTCTTCAAATTTTGAATTTCAAGTTTTGGTGTCACTATTCACCTCATTGGTCAACAAAAATGTTGACTTTTGGATAGAAAATAGGTACATTGGTTTTAACACTCCCAATGTACCACATTTTACATTTAAAACTTGTTGGAATTGATCACCATTACCATTTCTAAACTTAAAACCAAGAGAGCAAAACTTTCAGTTTTTGAAGCCTAACTTTACTGTTCCAGTAAGCACTGTAGCAGTGGGAATTTGAGGAAAAAGTAAACATGAAAGTTGTTCCTTATTTTGTCTAGTTGAATTTATTTTTTTGAATCACTCCATTTGGAGTTTTTTAGCTCCAGATATGGTCCAAAAACCATAGCTGGCCGGATTTCCAATCTGCAAAATTTACCAAATCTATAGTACAATGAACAATGACTGCCACTGCCTTGTTGAATAGGTTCTGGTCATAATTTGGGGTAAGTTTCTTCATAAAAGTTGTTTGTATATATCTTATCTTGTTTCTGTAAAAATTTCAGGTCAATTGAGCCATTCTACAGTGAGTTATGGCCAAATGAACAGTACTGTTCATTTGGTCATTCTGCAGAACCTGTTTGCAGGGTATCCGGATTGGGGCCAACTTTTGGTCCTCTTGCTTTGATCTTTTGGACATGGTTTCTTCAGAAACATTGTGCCATTATAAGTCTAGTTTCATGTCCAATTAACCAAACGCCAATTGAACCTACACAGCCAAAGATATGGCAGTCCAAACAGGCTGGACTCATAGCCTCATTTCTGCTGTCTTTAGGCAGCCTTCCCATTTCAGTTTGCCATGCATTAGCTCACTTCAAATTATGATTAACTTGCCTTAAATGGTCACTAATTGACCATTAGAATGTCCATTAATCATTTCATAAGCCAAGTTCAATTTTTCACTCCCAAAACCCTAATTTCCATTTCAATTCACCCATACACCTAATTAAACACTTTCATTCATTATATATGTGTATATACCCCTCAAACATAATCTCTAATTCATTTTAAGTCCATTAAAACAATCAAACTCATTCCTTCCTTAGGGCTGCCGAAATTCATGTACACATACACATGAGTTTTTGTCCATTTAAATTAAAATTTCTTACTAAATTCAAGTCCCTAATCATGAAATTAAAGTGTTTTAGGTATATAGATGCACTAACCTCTTGTAGGGCAGAATTTTCCAAGTTTAAACTTCACTTCCTTTCCTTTTTTTTGGCTGCCAAAAGGTTATGCAAGGTGCAAGGATAAATTTTTGTGAAAGAAGTAGGAGAATTTATGGTGAAGAGAGGAGGGAAATTGAGCTTGTTGAAGTTGTCAATGGAGGTTGGGCAAGGCAAGGGTTTCGGCTGGTTTTGGGGAAGGAGAAGGCTGCTGCTTTCTTTAATTTTTTTGGTCATATTTATCACTTTTTATTTGTTAGTTGAATGTTTGTTTAAATGTGATTGGTGGTAGCTTTTTAAATGACATCACATTATGTCATAAATGAGCCTTTTTTTTTTATTTTTCTTTTCTTTTCATCACTACTCAATTTCAATTTAATTTTTAGTAATGTTTATTCATATTTTATGTCATAATAATTATTTACTCAACTGGACAAGTCGGCCAAAAATCACCTCTGAAGGCGAAATGACCAAAATGCCCTCCGTTTGGCTTAACGGGTCAAAATTGTCTGTACCGATTGAAAAATTTTTCTAAATATTTTCTTGGCATTCTAATGCCATAGGGACCTCAATGACCCTTCTCCAGAGTCTCAAAAATTATTTTATGATTTTTCCCCCGGGTCTAGGGCTCCTAGTTGCGAGAACCGCAACTTCCCTCTGGGTTACCCATCGCTAGGGCACCGGCTCATTTAACTTGGTTGTATTTTATTTCTAAAATTTTTCCTAAATTTTTCTTATTAATATTTGAGTTAATTATGGTTTCTCACTTTAGTTTAAATATTTTTCCGGAAGTTCTAGCTGTCCGGACTGACACCGGTCACCGGAACAGTAGAATGTACGGAGATGCTACCGGGAGGGTGTTACAATATTACTTGTGCGGGGTTCCCCATGTAGAATCTATTTATAATAATATGGCACGAATCCATGCTTCATCAAATGTAACTGAATTGTATTCTCATCAGCAGAATTATGATTCTGACACTTTCGATGATTACATGGACACTTCAGTTTATCCCCATCCATCCACTCTGGATGTTGCTTAGCAAATGTTATGAATTGTTCAATACCTTCTATGAATTATGAGGTCAATAGACCATCTTTTAACCTAGCATACATCCATCTCCGATCTGATCCCATTTTGCTAATAGCTGTGTAATAATTAAGTGAATATTAGTAATGATATGTCATATATCAGAATTACATCATATCCCCAATCATGCGTTGAAAGGTAAGGCCCTAACCCAATTAGAATTGTATCATCTCTACCGATAATAGACAGATAATGACATGCCATATATTTGTAAAAATTCCGACAACATCTCCCATTAGCTCTCCAAGTGCACAATGTAACACCCTAAGCAAATCCCACATCGACAAAACACGGGAGAGATGCTGAGTTTATAAGTTGGTGGTTCGTAACCCCTAGTGACGCATTTTAAAATCGTGAGGGCTTCGGCCCAGAGCGAACAATATCACTAGTGGGCTGGGCCATTACATTTGTGGTATCAGAGCTGCTCCGCGTGCAACCTTGAACGATGGTGGGGCAAACCTCAGCGAGGACGCTGAGTCCCATAAGGGGTGTGGATTGTAACACCCTAGGCAAATCCCACATCGACAAAACATGGGAGAGATGCTGGGTTTATAAGTTGGTGGTTCGTAACCCCTAGTGACGCGTTTTAAAATCGTGAGGGCTTCATCCCAGAGCGGACAATATCACTAGTGGGTCAGGCCGTTACAAACAACATAAAATTTGCACCCAGAGAATAATGAGAGATGTTACGAAATTTCTACAAATAGAAAAAATTATCACCACAAAAATTGATATGCATGCATCTACAAATTAAAACGCCATATTAAAATATTACTTACCTGTGTGATACTGAAAGCAAGGGACAAAATAACGAGAGATAGTGACCAAAAGAGAGTGAGACAGACTGTAGTTCCAAAAAAAAAAAAAGAAATTCTGCCAGTAAATTCTTGTATAAAATTTAACACCAAAAGTAAATAAATAAATAAATAACTACATTATATGGCATAATAGTATAAAATTAAAAAACATAATAATCATTAAAATTAAAGGACATGAAAAAATAGATATTAGTATAGCAATAAAATAAGCATACAATCTTTTATTTGTAATTAAATATGTAAGTTTGGTTGCTAATTTACATCTGAACTATTTGAGTGTACTCATCCACAACTAATAGCCTACTAAATAACTATAAAAATAATTTTTTATTTTATTTTTAAAAAAACTTAGTTTGCTTTTATAATTTTTTTATATGTATTATTTATTTATTTTTTTATAATGATATGATTAATTTATTATTATTATTATTGTAAATTCATAAATTTTCAAATAATTATTTAATTTCATAATGAAAAATATAGTATAGTTTCAGTTATAAAAAAAGTTATTTGTAAATCAAATAAAAATATGACTTTTATTATAAAGAAAAAGCATAGAAAATAACGTAAAATTGTTTTTTAAATATTAGTTAAATTTTAATATATATATATATATATATATACCTTGGCAAGATATATATAATTAAATATGGGTTATGATGGCAACCCATATCTTGGTTGCTAACGTATTTTTCACTCAATGATGTAAATTTGGGCTCTTAAAACTGCTAAATAGCAAAATTAATGTTCAATATAATACCCAGCACAAAAAACCAATTTGTTCAATCCAAAAGGTGAATAACAAAAAAATAGAAATAAAACCTCCACCCTTTGCAGAAAGATGAAACTAAGTAAGTGTTCAAGGAACCAGACATGATTGAATTTGAATTTTAAAAAACGATGCTAATATAGTATATAAATATTAATTAAAAATATTTAGTTCCAAAACACCTAATCACCTGTCAAATTATAATGGTTTCCAATCAAATGTCCTATGTACATAATACTTCAACCTATGAACGTGAAGCATCCATTCTGCCAACTAGGTCATAAGTTGCCCTCAATTATTGGATATAGCCCAGATTTTCACATTACCAGCAACACCAGAAAACCAATACTAATTCATTCCAGGGAATTCAACGTCCTCACTTTCCCATCCCAGAAAGGGAGTTGAACAAGTATAAAAGACAAAGAAGGTTAGCACAGGTTATTAGCATTCTGTGCTTGCTACCAAAAGTGTTCAAAAAATATTAACCCTCCAACTCCAGCCAGTAGCAAACAGGAATGTGGCACAATGATGTAGATAACACAATAGAATTAAAATCCAACTGCCTACCCAATAAAAATAACATTAAAGTTTGATGAATCTCACACAACCAACCAAACTCACCCCCACTACCATTGCATATATTAATGTTATACTAAGGTTAGTAATCAAATATAGCAATCAAGAAATGAGAATGGGAATAGTCCCTGTTCATAATTTCATATCTCATGCACAAGCTACATATATAGATGAAAATCAAGTAATGAAATTTCTTATTTTCACTCGAGTTTACATGTTAACAAATATACCAATGCAAGAGAAATGAATGCCTGTAACACCCCTAAGTTCGGTAGTGCGTTCTGCTGTTCCAGTGACCAGTGCTGTCCGGACAGCTAGGATGCCTAGAACCACACTTCAATGAGAGTGAGGAGACATAAAATAATGAAATACAAGAAAAGAAAGTACAAGAAAAACAAAGGAAAAATGATAGCAAAGAAATGTGATCAAGTTAAACGAGCCGGGAAACCTAGCGATGGGTGACCACACCGGGAAGTCACGGCGTGGACCGTTGACTAGCTCGGATCATGGGAACCTGGAAAACATTTTTAGGACATAAATAGACCCTTATTGAAGTATAAATCTCATTAGAAAGATTAAAGAAAAATTAAATAATTAGTACAAAGAAAAGTGAGAAATCGAAAAACAGACAAAACCCGGTAATACCGAAAAATTGGGAATGCCACCTGAACAGGGGCATTATGGTCATTTGACATCCCGAAGTGTCTTTTGACCTAAATGTCCATTAAAAATAAATAATATTACACTTAGAAAATGAAATGAAAAATTAATTTGGTGGTACATAAAGTAAATAGCCAAAAATGGAGTGAAAAATGTGTAAATAACACATTTAAGCATTATTATATAATTAAATGAGTAAGTGGACCACTAAAGGATTAAATTAAACATAAAATGTGGCTGATGTAAGTCCACTAAACCCATCAGAATGTTCATCTTCCTCATTTCATAAACATTGCCGAATTGAAGAAAATGGGAACCACCATGGCCATTTTTCATGCAAGCTCATCTAACCACTCATTTCACTTCTAATCACTTGAGTTCCTTCATCAAAAATGGTCTACACATCACAAGGAAGATATTGATACCAAATTTGAGAAGTTTGGTGAAGGTTTAGCAAATTACAATCAAAGGTAAGTTTACATTTTTGAGAATTCCTTTGTTAAACTTTATGTTCATGTAATGGGTGTTAGTTTGGTGAAGGAAATTTTAAAGTTTAAATAGTTATTGAGATAGCCATTTTTGGACAGCCATGGGGTCACGCATTTAATGATTTATTATGCATATAATTGATGAGAAATAATGTTGATCTTGGTGATTTAATATCCTAGTGAATTATTTCACATATATATGGTGATTTATGCACTTGGATGGGAATTGGTAAATTGTAGGGCACTTTGATGTTGAAGGACAATTTTCGGCAGCTTGGGAACACTTGAGTAAATTTATGTATTCATGGAAGTGTAGGCAGAATATTGACCTAGAAGGATTGATGGATATGTATGTAGATTGATATTGTAAAGTGTATGTAAGATTTGTAATGGTTAGGTGTGTATGTAATGGTACTTAGAATTTGTAAATGTGAATTATATTTGGTGTGTTGAGGGTAATTGTAATCTGCCCAAAGTAATGTTAATGTAAAGTAGAATATGCTTTTGGTAATGTACCAAAACAGATTGGTAGGGAAGTGAACAAATTGCAAGGTAAATGTGTGTGATTGATGTGTGTTAAGCAAAGTAACCAAGGGCAGTGTACATTTTAGCTAATAAGTTTAAATGTGTAACCGCAATTGGTATGAGACCAATTGGAGGTGGAACTAGGCACAAAATGTGCCAACTTTCATTGAGAAAACATACCAAAATTCTGCTTGCAAGGTGACCTAAGAAAATGACCAATTCGGATTAGGTGCAATTAGGACCTGAAAAATGACCAATTGGGCAGCAGTGAGTGTTTAGGCCATAACTCACTCAAAACAGATCCAATTGACCTGAAATTTTAACCATGAATAGTTAAGACCCATACCTACAAGTCTTATGAAGACACCAAAGCCCAGAAATGACCATAAGCAAGTCAAACAACTTGCACAAGTTCGGGTCCAAAAACTGGCCGAACCAGAGTTGACCAAATTGACCCAAAATTGACCTAATTTGATACCAATTGACCAGCAATAGTGTAATGACCATAACTTGGTCTACTTAACTCGGATTGACCTAAAATTTTGCACCGCGGTCCATAAGACCTAGATCTACAAGTTTGTAGTTTTGACCGAGACCCGAAAACCGAGGGAACTAGATCGTCCGGCTAGGTCAAACCAGTGTCCCGGAATCCAGCAATTTGCATTAAAATGCACTAAACAAGAAAATGACTTTGGTAAAACGTACCAAACCTAAAACCCTATCGAATGTGACATATTAACGACACTAAAACCTAATTTACCTAAAACGCAACGAGGGTCGGTATATTAGGTGATTAAGTGAATAATTGAGTTCAGTGCATTATTTACCAAACACCATCGATAGAGACAATTTAATTTGGTACTGAAACACTTCGGATTGTGTTTCTCAGTTAACAAGGACTCAGCAAAAGGGAAAGAAATACTGAGTCAGGACCAGGAGACAAATATCAGAGGTTTGTGCACAACAACTGTTTCTTTTGAATTATTTTCAATTGAAATAAATATTGACTATTTGTATATTATTGTTTTAAATTGTGGAAATGTGTTTGATGGACACTTATTGATTGAAAAACATTGTGAATGGTTTGAAACTGTGAAAAATTGTTTGAATGATATTGATGGATACTTATTGATTGAAAAGCACTGTAAATGGTTTTTGTGGAAATTGAAGTGAATTACGAATTGTGTTGCCAATTTTTGAATGAAATTATAACTTTGGAAATTTATTGGATTCTTACGGATCATTTGAATAAAATGTTTGGAATTGTTTTGACTCACAATTGGCATGACACGGATATTATGTTCCTCCTCCATTAATGGGGTGAGTGTGATTATTCCTCCCTCTTTGACTAATCAGTCTGGGGTGAGTATGATTATGTTCCTCCCTTTTTGACTTCCCAGTCTGAGGTGAGTGTGGATGAGTACTCATTAGATAGCTAGCTTCCTCACTCATTGATTTCGATTATTGGGGTGAGTATGTCTTGTCGTGGTGTACAACACGGCATATATGGAAAAATTTGTGTCATGACCTAAATTGTGTTATTGATTGGCAACATTGTATTGTTCAATTATTTGATCGAATGGTGTTATTGATTTGCAAAACGATATTATTCAGTTATTTGATCAATTGTGTTATTGATTTGCAAAACGATATTATTCAGTTATTTGATCAATTGTGTTATTGATTTGCAAAACGATATTATTCAGTTATTTGATTGAATTGTGTTATTGATTTGCAAAACGATATTATTCAGTTATTTGATCGAATTGTGTTATTGATTTGCAAAAAGGTATTATTCAGTTATTTGATCAAATTGTGCATGAATTGGCAATACGGTATTCTTGAACTATTTGACTAAATTGTGTTATTATGAATTTTGATAATTTGAGAATTGGAGTTTAAATTCCTTATGACATTCATTGTCTTGAATTTAATTATGGTTTTAAGTATCCACTATTGATATGATTTATGAATTGTGATTTAAAATTTGTATTTGGTTAATGTTGTGCACCACTAAGACATTGTCTCAGCGATAGCTTTTTATTGTTGTCGCAGGTAGAGAGACAGACAGGGCAGCAGACTAGGCTGCTAGTACCGCCAGCGAGAGATTTTTGGGTATAGTAAGTATACCATATGTGGCATTTTGTACTGTAATGTATATTCACTGTATGTATATTTTGTTCTTGGTTTTGAGCAGTTGTAAATTTAAGTTGTACAGTAAAGTTGTAAAATAATTATGAGTTATTTGGCTTGTAAAAATTGTGTTATATTTTTTGTATCTTAGTCTTTGAAAATCACTGTGGATTTGACTTGAGAAATGTGTTGTATTGAGAAAAATGTTGGAGTTGAGATTTGGAAAATAATTGAAGTGCTTTTTATAGGTTTTCTGAAGAACTGTTTTGTCCAAAATACAAATGGCACCTTGCCAAAATTTTTACAGATATTCCAAATAAATCAAATGAGTTAGTTATTTCACTTCAGTTCACCAAAGTCTTTAACACTGTAAATAGTGCTCACCATCGTAAAAAGAAGAAAGAAAAGTTTTTAAAATCCCTTGTAGTGTATTTAATGGGTTATCGATGAAGCGAGTTGGTAATTCATCAGGTATACTACGGGATCATGTCATGCCTTATAGAGGGGTAGGGTGTGACATGTTTTAGTGGTATCAGAGCAAAGTTTTTAAATTCTGTTTTCACTTGTTACTTGAATATTCTTTCTTCACAGACATAACTCAATATCATTGTTTGATACATACATAAAAATACATTATAAATATGCACTAACTGGAGGAAATCTCCTTGTATTATTGTACAGGAGGTCTAAAATCCTCGAATTGACTATGGAAGAGGGTGATCGTTCAGTCGATCAATCGATAGAGGCTGAGGTGCAAGGGGATGCCCCATGCCTACATAATGTCAGTGGTTCAGTAGCACCAGCCCCTGCAGTACCGCAGTTCTCTGCTCAGTTCGCTCAGCAGACGGCTGCAATGTTCCAACAAATGGATGGTAATGTGCCTACTCAAGCCCCAATACAGACTCCAGTGGTACAACCACAGTCTTCTGCTAGACAATATGACAAATTGATGAAGTATGGGGCTACAGAGTTTAAGGGGACAGTAGATCCTCTAGAAGCTGAACAATGGTTAGAGAGGATGGATAGGGTATTCAAGAAGCTGCATTGTACAGAAGAGCTCAGATTTGAGTACTCAGTATCCTTACTACAGGAAGATGCTTATGACTGGTGGAAAACCATTCCCCACAGTCTGGTAGAACCTACAGTGCTAACATGGAATGACTTCCTCAGGGAATTCAGGCAAAAATATGTCCCTGATGATTATGTAGACCGTAAGTCGCAAGAATTCCTAAGTCCAAACAGGGGCGATCGGTGGTGAGTATGAAAGGGAATTTTCCCGCCTAAGCCATTATGCAGTAAGTCTACTTTCTACCAGTAGGGAGAGATGTAAGAGGTTTGAAACTGGCTTGAAGCCTAGTATCAGATTACAAGTGGTCGGATTCAAACATAACAACTTCTCTGAACTTATTTCTCAAGCACTAGAATTAGAAAGAATTGAATCTGAAGTGGCCCCTGAGAAAAAAAAATCAGAGAAGATAGAAAAAGAGGGAAAGTCAGTAGAGCAGAGTTCTAGTGGTCCTACTGGAAAGAGGAAAAACTTTGGGGGATACGACAGAGATAGTAAGAAGTCCGGTAGAAATAGATTTTTTGGACAGAAACCACCTCGATTCGATCAGCAAACTCAACAGAAACCTAGAAATGCGCTGTCAGATCGACTTTGTAAAACTTGTGGTAAACCACATAGTGGGCTATGTTATAAAGCCGTAGGAGCATGCTTTAACTGTGGAGAGACTGGTCATTTTGCTAGGGATTGTGTAAATCCAGGTCGTTCTGGATCATTTACTACACCAAAGGGATCAACCCAAGTTTCTACCCCAAATAGTTCACCATCAGTTAGTAGAGGCAAAGGTAGAGGTAGGGGTAGTACACCTAGAAGTCGACTCATCGTGAATCAGCCAAAACAGGGTGATGCTTCAACTAGAGTATACGCTATACGACAGAAAAGAGACTGAGACTTTTGACATCATTGCTGGTACTTTCTCAATTAGCAACTAAGATATATATATGTATTGTTCTCAATTAGCTAGCTTCCTCCCTCATTGATTTCGATTATTGGGGTGAGTATGTCTTGTCGTGGTGTACAACACGGCATATATGGAAAAATTTGTGTCATGACCTAAATTGTGTTATTGATTGGCAACATTGTATTGTTCAATTATTTGATCGAATGGTGTTATTGATTTGCAAAACGATATTATTCAGTTATTTGATCAATTGTGTTATTGATTTGCAAAACGATATTATTCAGTTATTTGATCAATTGTGTTATTGATTTGCAAAACGATATTATTCAGTTATTTGATTGAATTGTGTTATTGATTTGCAAAACGATATTATTCAGTTATTTGATCGAATTGTGTTATTGATTTGCAAAAAGGTATTATTCAGTTATTTGATCAAATTGTGCATGAATTGGCAATACGGTATTCTTGAACTATTTGACTAAATTGTGTTATTATGAATTTTGATAATTTGAGAATTGGAGTTTAAATTCCTTATGACATTCATTGTCTTGAATTTAATTATGGTTTTAAGTATCCACTATTGATATGATTTATGAATTGTGATTTAAAATTTGTATTTGGTTAATGTTGTGCACCACTGAGACATTGTCTCAAATGATAGCTTTATTATTGCCGCAGTAGAGAGAGACAGTAGGCAGACTAGGCTGCTAGTACCGCCAGCGAGAGATTTTTGGGTATAGTGAGTATACCATATGTGGCATTTTGTACTGTAATGTATATTCACTGTATGTATATTTTGTTCTTGGTTTTGAGCAGTTGTAAATTTAAGTTGTAGAGTAAAGTTGTAAAATAATTATAAGTTATTTGGCTTGTAAAAATTGTATTATATTTTTTGTATCTTAGTCTTTGAAAATCACTGTGGATTTGACTTGAGAAATGTGTTGTATTGAGAAAAATGTTGGAGTTGAGATTTGGAAAATAATTGAAGTGTTTTTCTGAGTTTCAAAAACTGTTTTGTCCAAAATACAAATGGCACCTTGCCAAAATTTTTACAGATATTCCAAATAAATCAAATGAGTTAGTTGTTTCACTTCAGTTCACCAAAGTCTTTAACACCTGTAAATAGTGCTCACCACTGTAAAAGAAGTAAGAAAAGTTTTTAAAATCCCTTGTAGTGTATTTAATGGGTTATCAGTAGACGGAGTTGGTAATTCATCAGGTATACTACGGGATCATGTCATGCCTTACAGAGGGGTAGGGTGTGACAATGCCTATACTCGGTTCAAGAAATCTAGTAGAACCTATACTCGGCTCAAGAAACCCAGTAGAGCTTTAAACAAAAAGACAAGTTAGACAACTCAGTAACTAAATATAGAAAGAAAACATATGCTCACTAGAAGGCTTATTAGAAGAGAAAACCAAATGACCACCAAGAAAGCTTCAAATTAACACCGGAACTGTAGAATTAAGTTCCAAAAAACTAACAGATAATAAAATCCCACCACAAAAGCCAACAAAAGCAAATCCTATAGTAGATATTTAATAAGCAATTAACTTTTGACTTCAATCCAAAATTTCAACCTGCAATGTTCTAGAAAAACACCTCAAATCTAAAGGTCTAAATTAATACATAAAGAAGCAACAAAACCCAAATCTCCTTTTATAACCATTGTCCCAAAAGAACAAATCTCCCTGCAAATCAATGGTCAATGAACACAAAATAGAAGAAGGAAGCACAAATCAAGCAATTCAAAGAAAAACTCCTAACTACAATATGATAACAGTGGTCCATATAGAGTATAGGAGAAAACAAAAGAGTAAATGCAGAAAGAAGGAATAAAAAAAAACAAATAAACAAAAAAAGAGTAAGAGAGAGGGAAATAGAAAATTACAGGAGCTTGACTTGAAAATAGAGGTAAAAATGCCAAGAAGAATCCGTATAGCAAAGTCTCTGGTCGACTCTCTAGGAGGAAATCAAGACGAAAGAAACCCTAAGCATCAAAGACGACTAGCTAGCATGAAAGACCCAGAAGCAAAGAAACAAAATGACCATCAAATTAAATAGCAAACCTTAAGAGCAGATCCCACTCGTACTTCAATCCACCGAATTGAGGAGATTTGTTCTAGAGAGCAAAGAAAGCTATTTGGGTATTTGGGAGAACAGGCACGGGCAGCTGAGTGATATCAGATGAGATTTTTTTTTCTTAAATAAATAAATGGCAATTAGAAACTGACTAAAATCGGTTTCTAATTTAAGAGTTTTTTGAAACCGAAAATATTCGGTTTCTAAATATACATAGTATATATAAACTTTTGAAACTGCACAAATCGGTTTCTAATTATAACAAAATAATTCCTTTTAATATTTTAATAGATTAATTTTGAAACCAAAATTAATTGGTTTCGAAATATAAATAGAAGAATTAGAAACCGATAAGAATCAGTTTCTAATTTGATTAAATTTGAAATCGAAAATAATTGGTTCTAAATATAATTAAATAACTGTAACATCCTCCCCGTAGCAACTCCGTACATTCTACTGTTCCGGTGACCGGTGTCGGTCCGGACAGCTAGAACGTCCGGAAAAATATTCAAATCAAAGTGAGGGACCATAATTAACTCAAATATTAATAAGAAAAATTTAGAAAAAATTTTAGAAATAAAATGCAACTAAGTCAAATGAGCCGGTGCCCAAGCGATGGGTAACCAGAGGGAAGTTGCGGTTCTCGCAACGAGGAGCCCTAGACCAGGGAAAAAATTCATAAAATAATTTTTGGGACTCCAGAGAAGGGTCATTGAGGTTCCTATGGCATTAGAATGCCAAGAAAATATTTAGAAAAATTTTTCAATCGGTACAGACAATTTTGACCCGTTAAGCCAAACGGAGGGCATTTTGGTCATTTCGCCTTCAGAGGTGATTTTTGGCCGACTTGTCCAGTCGAGTAAATAATTAATATGACATAAAATGTGAATAAATATTGTTGAAAATTGAATTGAAAATGATTAGAAAAGAAAAGGAAAGAAAAATCCATAAAAAGCAATTTATGACATCTTTATGATGTCACTTACAAGTCTCCACCAATTGCATTCAAACAAGCATTTTTAAAACACTTAAAAGAGTCAAAAATGGACCAAAATTTCTGGTCATCTTCTTCTTCTCCTTCACCAAAACGTGAACCTCTCCCTCTTTTCCCTCCATTGATTTTTTTTCAATCAAGCTCCATTTCTCTCTTCTTTTCACCATAAACCCTAAACCCCTTTCATTAAAATTTGTCCACTCATCTTGGGGAAGTGATTGGCAGCCAAGAAAAGGAAAGGAAGTGAAGTTTTAGCTTGGGGAAATCTGCCCTACAAGAGGTTAAAGTGAGGTTAGTACTTACTTATGCTAATATTCCTTTATTTCCATGTTAAGGACTTGAATTTAGTATGAAATTGTAAGTTAAATGGACTAAATTCATGTGTATACATACCATGGATTTCAGTTGCCCTAAGGAAGGAATAGGATTGAGTGTTGTTGATGGACTTAGAATGAATTAGAGCTTATGTTTAAAGTGTATAAACACATATATAATGAATGGAAGTGTGTAACTAAGGTGTATGGGTGAATTGCAATGGGAAATTAGGGTTTTAAGAGTGAAAAATTGGACTTGGCATTTGAATTGATTAAAGAACATTATAATGGTCAATTAGAGACCATTTTAGATAAGTGAAGCACAATTTGGACTGAAAAATAGAATTGCAAAGTGAAGAGGTAGGCTGCCCTAGGGCAGCAGCAGAGGGACTGAAAATTCAGTCCACTTGCACTGCCATAACTTGGGCTGTGTTGGTCCAATTTGTGTTTGGCCAATTGGACATGAAACTAGGCTTGTAATGGCACATTTTTTCTGAAGAAACCATGTCCAAAAGACCAAAGCAAGAGGACCAAAACTTGGCCCCAATCCGGATACCCTGCAAACAGCCCCTACAGAATGACCAAATGAACAGTAACTGTTCATTTGGCCATAACTCACTGTAGAAATGGTCAATTGATCTAAAATTTTTACAGAAACAAGTTAAGACATAGACAAACAACTTTCATGAAGAAACCTACCCCAAATTATGACCAGAACCTAACCCAAATGGCAGTCACAGTTACTGTTCTAACCTGCAACTCTGCAGATTTTCATTTGAGCAGTAATGTTTGGATGGCTATAACTCTCTCTAGAAAACTCGGATTTAGGCGATTCTTGAACCGATAGAAACCAAAGGCATGGTAGAACATTTCATATGAAGAAATTTAGACCAAATTATGAACTTGGTCAATTTACTGACCAAATTTGGACCAAAATCTGCCAAAACCCAAAATCTCAGCAGGAACAGTACACGTGAACAATAAACTTATTTTGGCCATAACTTGAGCTACAAAACTCCAAATGGAGTGATTCAAACAAATAAATTCAACTAGATAAAACAAGGAACATTTTCTATGAAGGAAGTTTTGTCAAATTCCAACAGTAAATTGACCAATGAAACAGTGCAACTTCGGAGCACCAAAACCGAAAATTGGCAATTTTGCCAAAATGACCTAAGCTTTGAGAAAGTGACCAAAACCAACAAGTTTTGAATACAAAATGTGGTATGTTGGGAGTATTAAAACCAATGTACCTATTGTTTATGCAAAAGTTAACATTTTAGTTGACTAATGAAATGAATAGTGACACCAAAACTTGAAATTCAAAATTTGAAATTAGAAATGCATCTAGGGGACTTTAAATTGCAATTGGCAATTAATACTAGCAAATGTAAAACTCAAAATGTGGGATCTTGGTGTAATAAGAATTAATATATTCATTAAGTATAAAAAGGTCAACATTTTGGTTGACTAGTAAGGTGAATAGTAATCAAAATGATTAGTAAATTAAGATGAAGACCTAGAACCAATTCTAAGCTTAAATGCTTAGAATTGTATGACAAATATGGACTATGCATCCTAGTCAAAATTGTTAAAAAGAAATTTAGGCCATAAATTTGAAATCCATGAAATATTCATGGATTACTTGAAACATGAAAAATAAGTCACCTAATTGATGTGAATAGATAGTTAGGGCATATATGCCCATCACAAATGGAATTCATAAAATATTAGTAACTCAACTTGAAATATAAAATTTGTAATTACATAAGTAGATTCTTGAATGTATAAATGAGAAAGGAAAAATGTTTTGAATACAATGGTACATGTGAACCATTGTTTAGAATTGTGATCAATATGAATAACATAATGAATGGATAAATAAACCATATTAATGTATGAATGAGACATTAGTTCTCATTATTGTAAAGAGGAGAAGTATTTTGAGTACAATGGTATAAAAGAATAATTGATGTGAATTGTGATCATATAAATGATCAAATGAATGTATGAATTATGATTGAAATTTATCATGAAATAATGAAGTCATAAAGCATAATATATTAACATTTTAAAATATCAAATGCCCTAGTATACCTAACAAGATTGGTTTGGATAGTTTGGCATGCCAATAGGGTATTGTTTTAGCGATCGCAAAGGCTTTATGCTGTATTCATGGCTTTATGCCCGTATTCATGGCTTTTATGCCCGTATTCATGGCTTTTATGCCGATTATGTGATATCATGGCTTTTTAGCCATACCGATCGCATACATGGTTGGCGTTCGCGTCCCATGGTATGACGCCCGAGGCACCGCGGTCCAAAGCAACGACCGTTATCCAGTCCAGTCATCTAGTATAGGTTACTTGGGCAGTCAATTATAGTATTATTCAATTCATGCGACTAAGTTAAGTTAAGTATAATGAAAATCCAGTACAATTAAATTAAGTATTGAATGAATAAACAAAAGAGATTAGCAAAAGAAACATAACAAAAATATTGCAGAACCGTACAGACTTGAAATACAATACAAATAGAATAAATTATATACCTGCTAGTATTACTGAAAAGTTATAAACTAAGCACTTCCAAAGAGGAACAAACTAGTATATAAGATCGTTGATACTAGAAATACCATACCAAATTAAATTGATTCTTGAGTATCTGAATTATCATTTATTTCTTTCTTTACTTGTATATATTATTTCTGGTTATATTATTGCACCACTAAGCAGAAATGCTTAGCGCGATGGAATTGCTTCCTCGCGCAAGTATCGAAAGGTAAAACCAGAGATCGTCGATCGAGATTTTTGGAGTCCATATCTCAGTATGTCGAAGAGTTCAAGATTGTCACCTCCTCAGCAATGCATGTAGATAGGGCTCATTTTATACATGTTATGTATATTGTTCATTCCTAGCACATTGTAAATTATTTGTATATCTTGTACAAAATAAACTCATGTAATTAACCTATGAATTATGGAAGCTATTCAAAGTAAGTATTTTAGTATGTGAATTGAATTTGAGTTATAATGAGATTATACTTGTGAATATTGAGATATTGAAAATCTAATGAGATTTCGAGAAACTGGATCTCGTATTGAGATACATTATGTTTGAAAATTTTGAGACTATTAAGTTTGAGAAATTGAGTATATATTGAAATTGTCTTTGGCAGTTCGGAAGAACTGTTAGTCCAAATTACAAATTGACACTTTGTCGGATTATCGTTAAAATTTTTGAAATTTCCAATTTAGTTAGATTTTGATAAAAGTAAAAATAGCCTAAATCTTCAATAAAGTTTTTGAATAAATAAATCAAGAACTGTAATGAAATCAGATAAAATAGAGTGCTCCGGCACACTGAGTGGCATAACTTGCTCGGCTACACTGTAGTCGGGTAAGGGGTGTCACAATAACACTTTAATTTTTGAAATAAAAAATAATCAGTTTCTAAAATTAACCAAAAGAATTAGAAACCGATGTGAATCGATTCCTAATTTGACTTTAAATTTAATCGATAAAATTGATGATAGATTTAGTTTGAAACCGAAAATAATCAGTTTCTAAATATTACTGGAAATAGAAACCGATAGAAATCGGTTTCTAAGTTGACTTTAAATATATTAAATAAAATACATAATTCGATAAATTTTGAAACCGAAAACTATCGGTTTCTAAATTTCAAAGAAAAAATAATATTAATTTTGAAACCGACATAAATCGGTTTCCAAATATACCTGTTAGAAATAGAAACCGACATAAATTGGTTTCTAAATTAACTTTAAAATTTATTAAATAAAATATACAATAAATAAATTTTAAAATTGAAAGTTATCGATTTCTACAATAAATTAGAAATCGAAAATAATCGGTTTTTATTTTCACTTTAAAATTTAATAAATAGAATAGAAATTATATTAATTTTGAAACCGATAAAAATCGGTTTCTAAATATAAATAGTAAATAAATTCATTGTGGAAACCGAATACAATTGGTTTCTAAATTAAATTCAATAAATTAGAAACCAACGTTATTTGGTTTCTAATATGACCTAATACAATAGAACTAATTTTGAGCCTTCAAATTAGAAACAGAATATATGTTAGTTTTAGATTTTGGTTTCTAATCGATTTCTAAACTGATGCTATTTTAGAATTTTGAAACCGATGTTATTCTATTTCAAATGTCGGTTTCAAATCCGTTTCTAATCGGTTATTGATAAATTTAACTAGTTCTACTCAATTTCCATTGCAAAAGCTGTTTTAAATTATAAACAGATATAAATCCGTTTCTAAAGTCGGTTTCTGTTCTGATATTTTCTTGTAGTGAACTGGTAAGCCAGAGAGGGAGGAAAATAAACGATCTCAACTTCACAGATGGAGGAGGAATAATGTAGTAGTATCATGCTAAGTGTGAACACAAATCAATTCTGTCACACCCTACTCCTCCGTAAGATGTAACATGATCCCGTAGTACACCTAATGAATTACCGTACTTCGCCTACTAGTAACCCATTAAATATACTACAAGGAATTTTAAATCAATTATCGTAAAATTTAAATCATCGATTAAAATCTGGTGTTATAAAAATTTTTCAAGATTTCGGCAGAGTGTCGTCTGTATTTTGAGAAAACAGTTCTTCAAACCTGAAAAAGAAAAACACTCCCAATATGTTTTCTCAAATACAACTGCAAGAAACTTCATTTCATCTCACAATTCAATCTCAATAATCAATCATTTCATTTTCAAACCAACCTCATCATAAAAGAAATATTTCATTGATTACAAGACTCAAAAATTAATGTTACAAAACTATTCAGGTAAATGAAACCTTAAATTTATATTTACAATAATTTATATTTAATTACATACCAAAATATTTTACCAGAGTTTTTACACAACTACTCAAATAATTTATATACATATTATTACATGCATACATCAAAACCTGTGTACATGGGTAAACCTGGAGCTTATATGAATGTGTCTTCAAAGAAGCTTACTCAATTGCTCTATGCTCTTTTCACCTGTGACAGCATACAAAGCTATCGCTGAGTGGTGAACTCAGTGGTGCACAACTATAATTTAAAACATAGTACAATATACTTTAACAAAAATTACAGCAAATAATTTGGAAATCTGGATACTCATTAAATTCTAAAACTCAAAATATTCATTGCCAATAATATAAATTATTTGTATAAAATGACTTTGATCACGGAATTCAATTTATCAAATCATAACTAACCATTTAAGGTAATTCTAACAAAATTGATTATACATAAATCATAATTAAAATCACAATTCTTTACTATTCAAAACCATTCTTTATCACAAAAACATTCTTTATCTCAAAAACCATTCTTTATCTCACTAACTATGCAAGACTAATCCGAAAGGGCCATCTTCGGGGTAATTCTAACTCCCTATGGTCGGGGAGGTCGAATCGGATTCTAACTCCCTATGGTCGGGGAGGTCGAATCATTGTGCATAGTACACATCACAATAATGAATCTTCTGAAAGGGCCATAACATAAAACGTAGATCTAACCTCTAATAAGAGGAGAATCTAAGCCTGTGCACGTACCATGGTAATCAAAATACAACTAACTCTATTGTCTTCTCAACAAATGAGAGAGACGGATAATAACCTAGTTAAGCATCTATAGTGAGATATAAAACAATATCACAATCCTTTTAGTGAGCATAAATCACAATACAATTCGATTCAAAGTCAATTCCAATATCCAATAATTTTTATGCTCATTACAATTCAAATGATAAATTTGCATTTTTCCATGCAAATTGCCCATCACAATTAAAAACATGTTCTATCACAATTTTCTAAAACATAATTTATTCAATTTACAACAATGCTTAATACTTGTGGAAATACCATTTCACAAAGCTAAATCATACATACTATAACAATTTCAATAATCATTGAACTAAATCCAATGCTTGTTAAACGTAATACATAAGAAAAATATGTCATTTAATCATATGAAATATTCAGAACAAAATCAGTTAAAAACTAGTTGTGCACAAACCTGATTTGAGTTGCTCCTAGGCCTTGACTCAATATTCTTTATGCTTCTCAATATCCTTATCAACTGAAACACACAATTTAAAGTGTTTCAGTACTCAATGAATTTGTTTCTAACAATAAAATCCAATATTTAAATTTTCTTGGTATTATTCCCTTCAATTCATTTCATTAGTCAACTTATAATGTTGACCCTTGATGCACTCTAAGTGAGTCAATTCCAATGTTACCAATATGTCACATTTTAGAGCCCTTTTAGTGTTGGTACATGTTGCCAAATTCATTTTCATATATATTGCATTTTATTGCAATTTGCCAGATTTCGGTATACTAATTTGACCTAACCGGATGACCTAGTTCCCTCGGTTTTCGAGTTTTGGTCCAAACTACAAACTTGTAGGTCTATGTCTTATTGCATGCGGGGCAAAATTTCAGGTCATTCTTAATTGTGTAGACCAAGTTATGGTCAATTTACCAATGTTGGACAGAATGCATCAAAATGGTAACTTTAGGTCATTTTTAGGTCACTTTTGGTTCGGCTAGTTTTTGGACCTAAATTTATGCAAGCTATTTGGCTTAGTTTTGGCCATTTTTGGGCTTTGGTGTCTTCATAAGAATTGTAGATATATGTCTAAACTATTCATGGTAAAAATTTCAGGTCAATTGGACCTGTTTTGAGTGAGTTATGGCCAAAACACTAACTGCTGCCCAAATGGTCAATTTTCAGGCTTTCAATTTACTAATCCGGATTTGTTCATTTTTCAAGTCACCTTCTAGGCAGAATTTTGGTAAGCTTCCTTCATGAAAGTTGGCACATTTTATGCCTAGTTTCACCTCCAATTAGTCTCATATCAATTGGAGTCACACACTTAAGGTTCTAAGCTAAAACACACACTGCCTTGCTACACACTCTTCATCACATACCAAAGGACACATTCAACACTTACCAAGTTACACATCCATGCCAATTCTGGTTTGTACCATAACACTAACACATTTAGCAACACATTTTTGGTCATTTTGGCAGCTTGTAACCACTCTCAACATACACACTATAATACAGAATTTTCCAAGTCCAATTACAACAATTAACCATAAGACATACCTCATTTACATGTCCAAATTCAAACCATTATGCACATATCCAAATTCAAACAATTATTCATATACACATGTTGCCATCAATGACAACATAATTCAACAATATTTTATGAACTCAAACACTTCAATCTTCTTTATGAGGCTGCCACAATTTACACATACCCATCAATTGCCATTTTCACTTTTTAAGCTTCCAAATCATACATTACACATGGAATTCAAGTACAATACAATCAAACATTTAAATCATCATTCCAACTACTATTTACATGCAAGAATAAGCTGTTCATATTGAAGTTCTATGGCTGCCAAAATATACATCTCCATTAATTCATCAAACTTCAAAAATTCTTCCATAAATCAATTACCCACAACCTTGGTTACACTTTTAATGAAACAAAAATTGAAAACACTCACTTACCACTTTTAGACTTCTTCAAAACTCCACCAAAACTTGTCTTTCTTGTTCCCTTATTACTGCCCAAGGTGTGTAATATAATTTTGATGAAGACAACTTGACGATTGGGTGGCTTGATCATGGTGAGTTGGTCCTTGCATGGTGGGCGGCCATGGATGACCCTTGGGAGAAATTTGGCTGGTGTGGTTTCTGAAGGTTGAAGATGATGTTCAACTATCCATTAACCTTATATAATGGTCCCAAATCTGCATTAGTGGAGCACTTACATGATTTTAATGTTTAATTATTCTAAATTTTTAAATTTTCATTTTTATGCCCCAAACTTCCATCATTTATATTATGTACTTTAATTTTAATTTTCATGAAATTTTCAAAGTGTGATATCACTCATTTTTAATAGACATTGAGGTCAAAAGGCAACTCTAGGTGTCAATTGACCACAATGCCCCTATTCTGGTTGCATTCCCGATTTTTCGGTAACAACGAGTTTTTGTTGTTTTCTCGATTTCTCGTCTTTCTTTGTACTAATTAATTAATTTTTCTTTGATATTCCTAATGACACTTATACTTCAATAGATGTTCATTTAAGTCTTAAAAATATTTTCTAGGGTTCCTGACGGTTCAGGGCTAGTCAACGGTCCACGTCGCAACTTCTCGGTGCGGTCACCCATCGCTATGGTTCTCGGCTCGTTTAACTTGGTTACATTTCATTGCTATTATTTTTCCTTTTCTTTTCTTGTATTTTCTTTTCTTGTATTTCATTATTTTATATCTCCTCACTAATATTTAAGTGTAGTTCTAGGCATCCTAGCTATCCGGACCACACTGGTCTCCGGAATAGTAGAACGCACTACCGGACATAGGGGTGTTACAAATTCAAAACATTGTACTCAAATAATTTAGGAAATATCCTAAATAATTTCAAAAAAAAAACATTTTTTTGCAGTCACAAAGTGGCAACATAATTTATAAATAATACAATGTTTCCATAAAGCATAACAAGTCAAATTTTCACTTAGACAATAATTGCATAATTTATTGTGCACAAACCTGACTTGAGTCGCCTCTAAGCCTTGACTCAGTCCCTTAGACTTTTCGGGTCTTTTTCAGCTGAAACACACAATTGATAGTGTTTCAGTATTTTATCTCACAATAAATCCAATAATTAAACTCATATATGCTCAACTCTAGCTCCAATATGCTTAAACATACGTTCTTGGTAATTTTCATGTCAGGGTTACTATTCATGATACTATTCAAGTCAAAATATTGACTTTCTTATGCTTAAAAGGTATGGAAAATCCAATTATACCCACATACCACATTTTGATTACCAATTTTATTGGTTTTAGTTGTTCCTTCAAATTTTAGGTCTCCGAAGTACAAATTTCAATTTTCCAGATTTGTTGTCCTGTTTTGTACTGTTCCATTGGTCATGTTGCTATGGAAATTTGGCTAAGTTTTCTTCATAGAAGTTGTTCCTTATTGTCTTAAATTTATTTCCCTTTTTGAATCACTCCATTTGGAGTTTTGTAGCCTAAGTTATAGCCATTTGAACATGACTGGCTGGATTTGGTGTTACCCAGAATTCTGGGCAAATTCTGGATAATGGTAGTTTTTGTGGGTTAATTGCAGGTGGCTTTTCAAATAGGTTATGATCAAAATTTTAGGTTCGTTTTCTTCATCAAAGTTGTAGGGCTATGTCTTAGCTTTCCATCGGTGTAAAATTCAGGTCATTTGGACCTTCCTAGACCAAGTTATGGTCATTTACGTAACTACTATTCATTTAGTCATTTTTGTACAGGTCAGTTTGCCAATTCCGGATTTAGCCTAATTGTTCACTAAGTTATAGTCACTTTCTGAGCATGATTCCTGAATGAAAAATGTATCATTTTGTGTCTAGTTTCATTTCCAATTAGCTTCACACCAATTGAGTTGGTAAATTTTTAGTTTTGGTCCCTAAAAGGGACCTAGGTCAAGCTGCCTGCAAATTGACCCTAACCAATCCGAATTGAAACTTATTTCTAACAAATCACAAACACCACAAATGGTCACAATTGACCATTTCTCAACTCAAATAAGGTCATTTACATTCATTGACCAATTTTTACAATTTTTCTTTTCCAAACCCTAAGTCAAGAATCCTAATTTCCAATTTATCAAAATTCATCAAATCAAAGTGTGCCAATCACATCTACATGCTCAATTAGGCTTGCATATGCATTTACTTGAACTAAAACATATCAAAACTTCACAAACCCATGGCTGGCTGAAATTTACACCATTTTTCTCATATATAATTTTCTCAATTTTTCATGTTATTCCATCTATTTCTACTTTAATTCAAACATTTTTACTTAAAGAAAAGGTTGGATCAACTTACCTCAATTGAAGATTTTTTCCAAAAGCTCCAATTTTTCTAATTTCTTCTTTCTTTTTGTCCTCAATAAGCATGCCAAGATCCAACAATAAGATTTATACAAGAAATTTGTGGGATATATGGGGTTGATTCAAGCTTTGAAAGCTTGAATTTTCATGGCTATGGAGGAACAAAGGAGAGAAGAGAGAGAGAGAGTGTGGATGAGAAAGTGGATGAGAAGATGACCAATTTTTTCTTTTGCTTTTGTGCATTTATCTCTTAATTTGACTTAGTCAAATTAAGTAATTAAATTAAAATTAAATATGAAGTCATGCATGATGTCATCTTGATGAGGTCATTAATTTATTTTCTTTTTTTTTTCTTTTTCTCTTGTTTTTTCCATACTTCTTTAATTTAATTCTATATTTTAAAATTTTCATTTCTCAAATTTTATTGAACCGTTAGGTCAGGAGTTAGCTTTAGGGGTAAATTAACCAAATTGTCCCTCGCTGGTTCAATATGGTTTGCAAGTTATTTGATATTTCTTTTGGATCCCTGACCTAATTATTTGACCTACTTAACAATTCTTTTTCGTGATTTTCTCTTTTCCACTGTGTTCGCAATGGTCCTAAGGACCGCGGTGCCACATTTTGCTGTTCGAAATTTGAGTTTAGACTCAGTCATTTCCCGGGAAGGTCACCCATCACTGTGACTCCCGACTCATTTAACTTCTTGTATTTTGTTTTTCTTATTTATACTTAACTATTTGGAAATTACTAATTATTTGCGTTCAGGGTTTATCTAGGCGTCTTAGATGTGGTTCTAATTCTCTTAATTATCCCGACCTACACCGATCACCAGAATAGTAAAATATACCAGGCTATGCAAATAGGGGTGTTACATTAAGTCATACTAGAGACTTTGCAATCTTATTGCAAACCAAATCTATTTAATTAATTAATTAAACTCTTTAATTAATCAATTAAATCATAATTTACATGGTGTTTAACTTGTGTAGGTGTGTGACTTACTAAACTCATTACTAATTGATAATGAGAAATGATATTAACTCTTAATATCATTAGAACTCTTCCAACCCATAAATGATTTCCCTAAATCATTTTAAGCATCTCATAGACCATGGTTTACACCTAGCATAGCATGTCATGGCTGCCCAATTAACAACAAGGTTTACTTTAAAATGAACCTTTAATCATACGTTACCATGCACTAAAATTCCTCCGTATTATGTCTCGATTCCATTTAGGGTCATGGTTGAGTCAAACCCCCTTGTATGGAATCTTATGCACTCATTTGAAATCTAATTCTTGACATATAAGACTTTACCATTAGGAAATACCTTTCCTGACAAAGTCATCCATCCTGGCTAGGAACTTAATCTTGTCAAGAATAGCTCAAATCAGCATAGGACTTTTAACCCTATTTACTCAAGGCTATGGATCCCCTCTTGACTGAACACCTGTCCCAATATATGACTAATCTGAGCCAACACACACTGAAGTATCCATACACAGTACAGATATATAAGTGGTATCAAACTCAAAGCACCCATATAAGAGACAACCGTGTCATCTCAGGTCTAACAATTATATGCACTAGTATGACACAGATAACATTTTATTAACTCAAGTAAACGCCAAGTTAATGTTATCTGAACGTCACAAGTTCGACCTACTTATCTTATAAGTGTCCACTATATTTATCCTGATATCTCATATCAGATGGCATGAGGCTCACCATTCCATATTCATCAGTGTCTCATATTGATCAATGGAGATAAAAAGAGATGACAGCTCTTTGGATATAATGTGCCCACCAAAATATCCTTTAGCTGTGAACTCTAATTTATAACAAATATCCCATGTATTCTGCCACTCATATTCTTATCTCATAAGAATAGAACACATAACATATTGTTAATGGACAATTTCAAATAAATATGGTATTAAACACACATAACATTTAAATGAAACATTCATTGCCATTATAATATTTACAATGTCACACCCTACTCCCCCGTAAGATGTAACATGATCCTGTAGTACACCTAATGAATTACCGTACTTCGCCTACCGATAACCCATTAGATATACTACAAGGGATTTTAAAACAATTTTCATAAAATTTAAATCATCGATTAAAATTTGGTGTTATAAAATTTTTTCCAAAATTTCGATAAAGTGCCAACTGTGTTTTGAGAAAACAGTTCTTCAAACCTGAAAAGGAAAACACTCCCAATATGTTTTCTCAAGTACAACTCTAATAACTTCATTTCAACTCACAATTCAAATCTCATTAATCAAATCAATTCATTTTCAAACCAATCTCATCATAAAGAACATTTCATTGATTACAAAACTCAACATTTATATCATAATAATTTATATTTAATTACATACCAAAATATTTTATAAGAGTTTTTATACAAGTACTCAAATAATTTACATACATATTATTACATGCATACATCAAAACCTGTGTACATGGTTATACCTATGATAAACCTGGAGCTGATCTGAATGTGTCTTCAAAGAAACTTACTCAACTGTTCTATGCTCTTTTCACCTACGACAGCATACAAAGCTATCACTGAGTGGTGAACTCAGTGGCGCACGACTATAATTTAATAAAGGAACAGAACCGTGAAAAACACAAGTTTATACCATTGAATTCAAAAATTTTCACTTAGGGTCACATGCATCATGCAAGATTTTTTTTTTATCTATTTGATTTCAATGATAAACAACATATTAAAACTCTTTTAATATGTTTTTGGATCTGTATTTGTCATTTAAGATTTTAAAATTAATCAGATTAATTTTAGAACCCTAGATTAAATCAAGAACGATTACACTAACCTCTTGATGCACTACAGCGTGTCTACGCCTTTGAGATTTGTCTTCAGGACACCAAATGTTGTCACTCTAGATTGTCCACACCAAGAACACCTATGGCAGCCCTTGAACAGCTTCTAAAGCTTTTTCTATTAATTAGAAATTCAAGTTCTACTTTTTAAGAGATTAGAGATGTAAACAGGACACTAGAAATAATTTCTAGTGTTCTTAATTCAAGAGATTGATGGCTAATCCCTTTGAATTGATGAGAGATGAAGAAGAATAGATGGAGAGCCTCAAAATGGCAAGACAAAGGAGAGGAGTGGCTGCTGGTTGTTTTTTCTTTTTCATAACAACACTTATATAGCTAGGTTAACACATTAAACCCTTGCCACATGTCACCCTTTGATTAGCTCTGGGTTTAAGTGACCCAATCACATTGTGCCAAGTGTCAAACCTATATTTAATCTTGATTTTAATCATCTTGCATGATTAAAAAACATTTGGCAAGCTTATGTGTAATCCCATGTGTCACCATCTCATGGTGCCACGTGTCACACTGTGAAATGACCAAAATGCCCCTGTGTCTTAATTTTGAGTTCTTAACCCAAAATAATTATTTTTCTTCTTCTAACCAATTTATATAAAATATAAATTAATTAATTAATCTCTATTAATTAATTTCTCATTAATTAAATTCATATTTAAACACTTTAAATATAAATTTAACTTCCACTACCCATCT
The DNA here is from genome assembly GCF_030052815.1 of Hevea brasiliensis. NCBI lineage: Eukaryota > Viridiplantae > Streptophyta > Magnoliopsida > Malpighiales > Euphorbiaceae > Hevea > Hevea brasiliensis. The sequence continues at coordinate 83,396,380 of NC_079497.1, read as the reverse complement.
AATAATCTAGATTTGGTTTCAAGTCATGCTAGGGACTTTTGAATTTAATTGTAAATTAAACCTATTTAATTAATTAATTAAATCATATTTAAATAGGTGATAACTTGTGTATGTGTGTGACTTACTAGGCTCATCACTAATTGGCAATGAGACATGATATCAACTCTTAATATCATCAGAACTCTTTCTTACCATAAATGATTTCTCTAAATCATTTTATAAACCTCATAGACCATGGTTAACACCTAGCATAGCATGCCATAGCCACCCAATTAGTAATAAGGTTTACCTTAAATGAACCTATAATCATATGTTACCATGCACTAGAATCTCTCTGTTACAAAATCCCAACTCAAGCTGGAGTTACGGTTTATGTCAAACTCCATTTACTATGAATATTATGTTCTCTTTTAATTCCAGTTCTTGATTAAAAAGATTTTCTCATCAGAAACTCTTTTCTGAATAAATCTATCTATCCTGGCCAGGAACTTGAAACATCAAGAACAATTAAATGACCATAGGATTTTATCTCTATTTACTTAGAGGAATAGAATCCATCTTGATCAACACCTACCTCCATATATAACTAGTAGGAGCCAACACATGCCCATATACCCATACACAGTGCAAGTATGAAAGCAGTATCAAACTCAAACTACCTATATACAAGCTAACTGTGCTATCTCAGGTCTAAAAATTATATGCACTGATATGATTTATGATAAAACATTGACAAGAGTAAACTCCATGTGCTTGTCATAAGTGTCACTGGTTTGGCCTACTTATCATTTATAAGTGCCTATCATGTTTGTTATATGGCATGACACTCACTATTCCATCTTATTTATATCTCATATAAATAACTTGGGAACAAATATGAATACAATCTTTCTGGATAAGCCATGTCCTTATTATGAAGTATCCTCGATTGTGAACCTATTTATGATATTTTGTGCCAGAAATATTGTCACTCATATTCTTAACAACTTAAGAATAATATTTCTAAAAAAATATCAATGGACCTTTTCCATTATACATAAATATATTATGTAAACGGAAAAGTGGAAATGCCTTTTATTAATAAAAATATGTACAAGATACATACTAAATGATATGCTCTAGGGCATACTACTAACATTTAAAACATAGTACAACATATATTGATAAAATTTACAGCAAATAATTTGGAAATCTGAATACTCATCAAATTCCAAAACTCAAAATATTAATTTCCAATAATATAAATCATTTGTATAAAATGACTTTGATCATGAAATTCAATTTATCAAATCATAACTAACCATTTAAGGTAATTCCAACAATTTATTGGAAATAAAGATTAATTCCAACAAAATCAATTATACATAAATCATAATTGAAATCACAATTCTTTACTATTCAAAAACCATTCTTTATCTCACTAACTGTGTAAGATTAATCCGAAAGGGCCATCTTCGGGGTGATTCTAACTCCCTATGGTCGAGGAGGTCGAATCGGATTCTAACTCGCTATGGTCGGGAAGGTCGAATCATCATGCACAGTACACATCACAGTAATGAATCTTTCGAAAGGGTTATAACATAAAAAAACTTAGATCTAACCTCCAATAAGAGGAGAATCTAAGCCTGTGCACGTACCATGGTAATCAAAACACAACTAACTCCATGAAGGAACGGAAGCGTGAAAAACACAAGATTATACCATTGAATTCAAAAAAATTTCGCCTAGGGTCACATGCACCATGCAAGATTTATTTTTATCTATTTGATTTCAATGATAAACAACATATTAAAACTCTTTTAATATGTTTTTGGATCTGTATTTGCCATTTAAGATTTTAAAATTAATCAGATTAATTTTAGAACCCTAGATTAAATCAAGAACGATTACACTAACCTCTTGATGCACTGCAGCGTGTCTGCGCCTTTGAGATTCGTCTTCAGGACACCAAATGTTGTCCCTCTAGCTTGTCCACACCAAGAACACCTATGGCAGCCCTTGAACAGCCTCTAAAGCTTTTTCTATTAATTAGAAATTCAAGTTATGCCTTTTAAGAGATTAGAGATGTAAACAGGACACTAGAAACAATTTCTAGTGTTCTTAATTCAAGAGATTGATGGCTAATCTCTTTGAATTGATGAGAGATGAAGAGAAATAGCTGGAGAGGCTCAAAGTGGCGTGACAAATGAGAGGAGAGGCTGCTAGTTATTTTTCTTTTCATAACCACACTTAAATAGCTAGGTTAACACATTAAACCCTAGCCACATGTCACCTTTTGATTAGCTCTAGGTTTAAGTGACCCAATCACATTGTGCCAAGTGTCAAACCTATATTTAATCTTGATTTTAATCATCTTACATGATTAAAAAAACATTTGGCAAGCTTATGTGTAATCCCATGTGTCACCATCTCATGGTGCCACGTGTCACAATGAAATGACCAAAATGCCCCTGTGTCTTAATTTTGAGTTCTTAACCCACAATAATTATTTTCTTCTTCTAATTAATTTATATCAAATATAAATTAATTAATTAATCTCTATTAATTAATTTCTCATCAATTAAATTCATATTTAAACACTTTAAATATAAATTTAATTTATACTACACATCCAATAATCTAGATTTGGTTTCAAGTCATGCTAGGGACTTTGCAATTTAATTGCAAACCAAACCTATTTAATTAATCAATTAAACTCTTTAATTAATTAATTAAATCATATTTAAATAGGTGATAACTTGTGTATGTGTGTGACTTACTAGGCTCATCACTAATTGGCAATGAGACATGATATCAACTCTTAATATCATCAGAACTCTTTCTTACCATAAATGATTTCTCTAAATCATTTTATGAACCTCATAGACCATGGTTATGTTAGTAGTATGCCCTAGAGCATATCATTTAGTATGTATCTTGTACATATTTTTAATAATAAAAGGCATTTCCACTTTTCCGTTTACATAATATATTTATGTGTAATAGAAAAGGTCCATTGATATTTTGTTAAAAATATTATTCTTAAGTTGTTAGGAATATGAGTGACAATATTTCTAGCACAAAGTATCATAAATAGGTTCACAATCGAGGATACTTCATAATAAGGACATGACTTATCCAGAAAGATTGTATTCATGTTTGTTCCCAAGTTATTTATATGAGATATAAATAAGATGGAATGGTGAGTCTCATGCCATATAACAAACTTGATAGGCACTTATAAATGATAAGTAGGCCGAACCAGTGACACTTATGACAAGCACATGGAGTTTACTCTTGTCAATGTTTTGTCATAAATCATATCAGTGCATATAATCTTTAGACCTGAGATAGCACTGTTATCTTGTATATAGGTAGTTTGAGTTTGATACTGCTTTCATACTTGTACTATGTATGGGTATATGGGCATGTGTTGGCTCCTGCTAGTTATATATGGAGGTAGGTGTTGATCAAGATGGAATCTGTTCCTCTAAGTAAATAGAGTTAAAATCCTATGTTCATTTAATTGTTCTTGATGTTTCAAGTTCCTGGCCAGGACAGATAGATTTATTTAGAAAAGAGCTTCTGATGAGAAAAATCTTTTAATCAAGAACTGGAATTAAAAGAGAACATAATATTCATAGCAAATGGAGTTTGACATAAACCATGACTCCAGCTTGAGTTGGGATTTTGTAACAGAGAGATTCTAGTGCATGGTAACATATGATTATAGGTTCATTTAAGGTAAATCTTATTACTAATTGGGTGGCCATGGCATGCTATTCTAGGTGTTAACCATGGTCTATGAGGTTCATAAAATGATTTAGAGAAATCATTTATGGTAAGAAAGAGTTCTGATGATATTAAGAGTTGATATCATGTCTCATTGCCAATTAGTGATGAGCCTAGTAAGTCACACACATACACAAGTTATCACCTATTTAAATATGATTTAATTAATTAATTAAAGCATTTAATTGATTAATTAAATAGATTTAGTTTGCAATTAAATTGCAAAGTCCCTAGCATGACTTGAAACCAAATCTAGGTTATTGGATGTGTAGTATAAATTAAATTTATATTTAAAGTATTTAAATATGAATTTAATTGATGAGAAATTAATTAATAGAGATTAATTAATTAATTTATATTTGATATAAATTAATTAGAAGAAGAAAATAATTATTTTGGGTTAAGAACTCAAAATTAAGACACAGGGGCATTTTGGTCATTTCACAGTGTGACACGTGGCACCATGAGATGGTGACACATGGCATAACACATAAGCTTGCCAAATGTTTTTAATCATGTAAGATGATTAAAATCAAGATTAAATATAGGTTTGACACTTGGCACAATGTGATTGGGTCACTTAAACCTAGAGCTAATCAAAAGGTGACATGTGGCTAGGGTTTAATGTGTTAACCTAGCTATTTAAGTGTGGTTATGAAAAGAAAACGTAACCAGCAGCCTCTCCTCTCAATTGTCACGCCACTTTGAGCCTCTCCAGCTATTTTTCTTCATCTCTCATCAATTCAAAGAGATTAGCCATCAATCTCTTGAATTAAGAACACTAGAAATTGTTTCTAGTGTCCTGTTTACATCTCTAATCTCTTAAAAGGCAGAACTTGAATTTCTAATTAATAGAAAAGGCTTTAGAAGCTGTTCAAGGGCTGCCATAGGTGTTCTTGGTGTGGACAAGCTAGAGGGACAACATCTGGTGTCCTGAAGACGAATCTCAAAGGCGCAGACACGCTGCAGAGCATCAAGAGGTTAGTGTAATCGTTCTTGATTTAATCTAGGTTTCTAAAATTAATCTGATTAATTTTAAAATCTTAAATGGCAAATACAGATCCAAAAACATATTAAAAGAGTTTTAATATGTTGTTTATCATTGAAATCAAATAGATAAAAATAAATCTTGCATGGTGCATGTGACCCTAGGTGAAAATTTTTGAATTCAATGGTATAATCTTGTGTTTTTCACGCCTGCCTTCAATTGGTATCAGAGCCACTATATTTGCCATTTAGATTGTTGATTATATAATTTAATTGTGTGTTTGATCATGAGATCAAGAGATTCATTGCTGGTTGGATCATGAGGTGTGGCGGCACACATGGTGAAGCCATCATTGGTGGCGGCATCAATGGTTCCTTGGGTGGTTCAAGGTTTGGCTTTTAATTCTGCAATTGTTGTATGATCTAAGGCCTATTCTTTGACTAATTAAAGTGTTTAATTAGTTGCTTTAATCACACAATTAAATTATGATTCAAATCAAAATTTTAAAAATTGTTTGAGTGTGATTCAAATCTGAATTTTAAAAGTTGTTTGAATGTGATTCAAATCTGAATTTTTAAAGTTGTTTGAATCATATTTAAATCTGATTTTTTAAAATTGATTCAATAAAATTCAGATCTGATTTTTTAAAAAAATATTTGAATGTGATTCAAATCAGATTTTTTAAAAAATGTTTGAATGTGATTCAAATCTGAATTTTTGAAGTTGTTTGAATGTGATTCAAATCTGAATTTTTAAATTTGTTTGAATGAGATTCAAATCTGAATTTTTAAATTTATTTGAATCATATTCAAATCTGGATTTTTAAGTTGAATATGAGATATTCAATTTAATTTAAGTATGTATGTTTTATTTAATTGTTAAATAGTGATATGCATGATGGATGATCATGGACTATAAAAGACCAATGTGATTGGATTTATTTCTTTTATGTTTCTTTGGGATTGTAAATTAATTAATTAATTTTAATTTATTTTGGGCATGTATTATTAAGTTTGTAATTTTGGGTTGTAATTTCATTTATTTAAGTTCTTGTAAATTCGCCTTGGTATGCCAAGGATTACTATGTAATATTGGATTGCAAGAAGTTCAAGGAGGTCAAGAGCATTGGTGGGACCAGTGGGAGGAATTCAATATCAAGTGTTGATTATGTACTCCTTCAGCAACTCTTGTAAAATGAATGAATGAAATGCACCTAGGAATGCCCAGATTCAATTCTTGGTGGCTCAGAATTGAATCCCTTAGAAAGTCCATGATCATACCATATTTACTGCTTATCCATGAATGCATGAGATGTATGGGAATGTATGCAATTATATGATATATGCATGCTAAATGGATAATGTGCAAAGTGAGACCTTAATAGTAATTAGGATGGCTATAAAATCTTCCAAACAAATGATTAAGTTGGAAATGCTATAATTAAAGTAATTATAACATAAGCCCTCCATTGGGGCAATTATTTTAAGAAATTTTAAATAGTTGCATGAGATGCAATTAATTTAAGAGATTTTCTTAAGAATAATTGTTAAGCATGAGATGTTGTAAATATGTAAATGGTTTGGTGGCCAATATTGGATGTACCTGAGGACATTAAAATTATTTGCATAATTACTGGCTCAATGGGATCAACTTAACTAATGCAAGATAAGTCAATAATGGATGTACCTGAGATTTTGAGCATTAGGGGCTAGGTAAAGGATTGAACCTCACATGAGATGTGATGGGCAAGGAGTTGCTCACTTATAGTTTATTGTAATTCCAATAATGGATGTACCTGAGGATGATCAATAGAATTATAAGAATTCAATCACCCACTAGAAATCCATCCAACTAGGATTTCCGTTTTCTACTTTGGAAGTGTAGGATTCGCTAAGTTAGTGGGAGGACCAATTTGATTAAAAGACCATAATCATTTTGGTTAAATACATGATACATTTACTAATTAATCTGGTTATTTCTGCAATTAATTTTCTGATAATAATGAGCACAGAACAACTACCACCATCCAATATCCTTGCAAGCATACTTGATCGCAATAGGTTGACAGGACCTAATATGTCTGATTGGCTAAGAAATTTGAAACTTGTCTTGAACCTTGAACATATAGGATATGTTCTAGATTCAAATGTTCCTGGTCCCTTACCTCCAGAGGCCACACATAAGGAACATGAAATTTTGGACAAGTGGAAGGAGCATGTTATGAGAGCTAAGTGTTACATGTTTGCTTCCATGAGTAATGAGTTACAGAAGCAACATGAGAACATGCAGAGTGCGAGTGAGATCCTCCTTCACCTACAAGAGTTATATGGTGAGCACAGCAGGAATGCTAGGTATAAGATATCTAGACAGCTATTCCGTATGAGGATGTCTGAGGGACAGAATGTTGGGGATCATGTCCACAAGATGATTCGGCTGATTGAGCAGTTGGAACATCTTGACTTCAACTTGGATTTCCAACTACAAATGGATTTGATCCTTCAGTCCCTTCCTGAGTCTTTTGGAAATTTTGTGACAAATTTCCATATGACTAAAGAGGAATGCACCTTAGCTGGTTTACTCAACATGCTGGTTATTGCCCAAAAGAATATGCCAGGCAATAAAGGAAAAGAGGTAGCTTTGGTTGCATCTTCTTCTGCTGGAAAGTCCATCAAGAAGAAGGGCAATAAGAAAAAGAAACCTCAGATTCCTGGTCCTTCCAAGAAAATAGCTAAAGAGAAAAAGGAAGAGTAAAGCTGATAAAGGCAAAGGAAAGTGTCTCCACTGCCAACAGGAAAGTGTTTCCATTACCAACAGGAAAGTGTTTCCATTGCCAGTAAGAAAGTGTTTCCATTGGCCAGAGTATAGCAATCTAAATGAATGCAATGCCATGGTGAAAACCAACTCAAGTTCAAAATATATTTGGCACTTAAGGTTATGTCATGTTGCAGAAGATAGGATTGCAAAATTGGAGAAAATGGGGATTCTATCCTCATTGGGCTCTGAGCCTACTCCAACTTGTGAATCTTGCCTTCAAGGCAAAATGACTAGATCACCCTTTGTTGGACAAGGGCTAAGGGCTGAAAATATTTTGGAACTAATACATAGTGATGTATGTGGTCCGTTTAAAGAAATGGCTAGAGGGGGCTTTCATTATTTTATTACCTTTACTGATGATAAATCAAGGTTTGGGTATTTGTATTTGATGAAATACAAACATGAATCCTTTGAAAAGTTTAAGGAATTTAAATCTGAAGTAGAAAATCAAACAGGAAAAAATATTAAAGCTCTTCGATCAGATCGTGGAGGTGAATATTTGAGTACTGAATTTGATGAATACTTAAGAGAGCATGGCATTTTTTCTCAGCTGACTCCTCCAGGAACGCCACAGCTGAATGGTGTATCTGAAAGGAGAAATCGTACCCTATTGGATATGGTACGTAGTATGATGAGCTATACTGATATTCCAATCTCCTTTTGGGGATTTGCATTAGAATCAGCTTTGTATATTCTGAATAGGATTCCATCAAAATCAGTTTCTTCCACACCTTATGAGATATGGCATGGAAGAAAACCAAGTCTTAAGTATGTTAAGATTTGGGGTTGTCCAGCTTATATCAAAAAGCTGAACACTGATAAATTGGAGACCAGATCAGAAAGAGGTCGATTTGTTGGATATCCAAAAGATAGTTTTGGATATTATTTTTATTTGCCTACTTCACAAAAGGTTGTGATAAGTAGAGATGCCACATTTCTTGAACAACAGTTTGTTCAAGAAGGAGGCAAAGGAAGGCAAATAGAGTTAGAATTGGAGAATTCTGACCAACCAACAGATCAGATGGATATAGATCCATCTAGTCAACCTATACCCATTGATGAAATATCTACAGCTGTTCCTCGTAGAACAACCAGGGTATCTCACCCACCAGTGAGATATGGTTTTCTTCATGAAGAAGAACAAGAGTTGTCTACTCATGAAGAAGTAGATCATGGAGATGATCCACTTACCTATGAAGAAGCTATATCAGATATAGACTCTTCAAAATGGATTGATGCTATGAAATCCGATATTGATTCCATGTATAAGAATCAAGTTTGGGATCTTGTTGACCCACCTGAAGGTATTGTACCTATAAGGAACAAATGGGTTTTCAAGAAGAAAATTGGTTCTGATGGAAAGGTAGAGACCTATAAGGCAAGGCTAGTAGCGAAAGGGTTTCGCCAAAGGCAAGGAATAGATTATGAGGAGACTTTCTCGCCTGTTGCCATGCTTAAATCAATTAGGATTTTATTAGCAATAGCTGCATACTATGATTATGAGATTTGGCAGATGGATGTCAAAACAGCCTTTCTCAATGGATACATTGAAGAAAACATTTTCATGGAACAACCTAGGGGATTTGAATCCCAAGATGGTTCCAAGGTATGCAAGCTAAAGCGATCCATTTATGGGTTGAAACAAGCTTCGAGGAGTTGGAACATCCGTTTTGATGAAGCCATTAAATCTTTTGGTTTTATAAAAAATGAGGATGAGCCATGTGTATATAAGAAGGTTAGTGACAGTGCTATCACTTTCCTTGTCTTATATGTGGATGACATCTCGTTGATGGGTAATGATACAGGTATGTTGACGACTATAAAGGTATGGTTGTCAAATACATTCTCCATGAAAGACTTAGGGGAGGCAACCTATATTCTTGGGATTTGCATCTATAGAGATAGAGCGAAAAGAATAATTGGTTTATCCCAAAGTCTATACTTGGAAAAGGTGTTAAAGAGGTTTAACATGCTTGATTCCAAGAGAGGATTGTTACCAGTGAGACATGGTATCCACCTTTCTAAAGAGATGTCTCCAAAAACACCTGAAGAAAGAGATAAGATGGCCAGGATTCCATATGCTTCGGCTATTGGAAGTTTAATGTATGCAATGTTGTGTACTAGGCGGATATCGCATATCTGTTAGTTTGACTAGCGTATCAATCCAATCCGGTTTGGAACCTCGATAGTCATCAAGAATATCCTTAAGTACTTGAGAAGAACTAAGGATTTATTCTTGATTTATGGAGGTGGAGACTTGCAATTGGATGGTTATACTGATTCTGATTTCCAATCAGATATCGATGATAGAAAGTCTACCTCTGGATATGTGTTCATTTGTAATGGAGGTGCAGTCAGTTGGAAGAGTTCCAAACAGAGCACGACTGTAGATTTCACCATCGAGGTGAGTATATTCTCGCATCGATGTCGCAAAGGAAGCTGTTTGGATAAAAAAGTTCGTGACAGAACTTACAGTAGTTCCTTCCATTGAGTCAGCAGTTCCATTACACTGTGACAACAATGGAGTAGTCATACAGGCTAAGGAACCAAGGTCTCACCAGAAATCCAAACACATAGAAAGGCGCTACCACATTATCAGAGAAATAGTTGGGCGAGGCGATATAGCCATGCAGAAAATAGCATCAGCTGAAAATCTAGCTGATCCATTCACTAAGCCTATGTCACAGACTCAGTTAAACCGACATCTTGAGAAGATAGGTCTAAGATATTGTAATGAATGGCTCTAGTGCTAGTGGGAGATTGTTAGTAGTATGCCCTAGAGCATATCATTTAGTATGTATCTTGTACATATTTTTAATAATAAAAGGCATTTCCACTTTTCCGTTTACATAATATATTTATGTGTAATAGAAAAGGTCCATTGATATTTTGTTAGAAATATTATTCTTAAGTTGTTAGGAATATGAGTGACAATATTTCTAGCACAAAGTATCATAAATAGGTTCACAATCGAGGATACTTCATAATAAGGACATGACTTATCTAGAAAGATTGTATTCATGTTTGTTCCCAAGTTATTTATATGAGATATAAATAAGATGGAATGGTGAGTCTCATGCCATATAACAAACTTGATAGGCACTTATAAATGATAAGTAGGCCGAACCAGTGACGCTTATGACAAGCACATGGAGTTTACTCTTGTCAATGTTTTGTCATGAATCATATCAGTGCATATAATCTTTAGACCTGAGATAGCACAGTTATCTTGTATATAGGTAGTTTGAGTTTGATACTGCTTTCATACTTGTACTATGTATGGGTATATGGGCATGTGTTGGCTCCTGCTAGTTATATATGGAGGTAGGTGTTGATCAAGATGGAATCTGTTCCTCTAAGTAAATAGAGTTAAAATCCTATGTTCATTTAATTGTTCTTGATGTTTCAAGTTCTGGCCAGACAGATAGATTTATTCGTAAAAGAGTTTCGATGAGAAAATCTTTTAATCAAGAACTTGATTTAAAATAGAACATAATATTCATAGCAAATGGAGTTTGACATAAACCATGACTCCAGCTTGAGTTGGGATTTTGTAACAGAGAGATTCTAGTGCATGGTAACATATGATTATAGGTTCATTTAAGGTAAATCTTATTACTAATTGCGTGGCCATGGCATGCTATGCTAGGTGTTAACCATGGTCTATGAGGTTCATAAAATGATTTAGAGAAATCATTTATGGTAAGAAAGAGTTCTGATGATATTAAGAGTTGATATCATGTCTCATTGCCAATTAGTGATGAGCCTAGTAAGTCACACACATACACAAGTTATCACCTATTTAAATATGATTTAATTAATTAATTAAATAGTTTAATTGATTAATTAAATAGATTTGGTTTGCAATTAAATTGCAAAGTCCCTAGCATGACTTGAAACCAAATCTAGGTTGTTGGATGTGTAGTATAAATTAAATTTATATTTAAAGTGTTTAAATATGAATTTAATTGATGAGAAATTAATTAATAGAGATTAATTAATTAATTTATATTTGATATAAATTAATTAGAAGAAGAAAATAATTATTTTGGGTTAAGAACTCAAAATTAAGACACAGGCATTTTGGTCATTTCATTGTGACACGTGGCACCATGAGATGGTGACACATGGCATAACACATAAGCTTGCCAAATGTTTTTAATCATGTAAGATGATTAAAATCAAGATTAAATATAGGTTTGACACTTGGCACAATGTGATTGGGTCACTTAAACCTAGAGCTAATCAAAAGGTGACATGTGGCTAGGGTTTAATGTGTTAACCTAGCTATTTAAGTGTGGTTATGAAAAGAAAACATAACCAGCAGCCTCTCCTCTCAATTGTCACGCCACTTTGAGCCTCTCCAGCTATTTTTCTTCATCTCTCATCAATTCAAAGAGATTAGCCATCAATCTCTTGAATTAAGAACACTAGAAATTGTTTCTAGTGTCCTGTTTACATCTCTAATCTCTTAAAAGGCAGAACTTGAATTTCTAATTAATAGAAAAGGCTTTAGAAGCTGTTCAAGGGCTGCCATAGGTGTTCTTGGTGTGGACAAGCTAGAGGGACAACATCTGGTGTCCTGAAGACAAATCTCAAAGGCGCAGACACGCTGCAGCACATCAAGAGGTTAGTGTAATCGTTCTTGATTTAATCTAGGGTTCTAAAATTAATCTGATTAATTTTAAAATCTTAAATGGAAAATACAGATCCAAAAACATATTAAAAGAGTTTTAATATGTTGTTTATCATTGAAATCAAATAGATAAAAATAAATCTTGCATGGTGCATGTGACCCTAGGTGAAAATTTTTGAATTCAATGGTATAATCTTGTGTTTTTCACGCTTCCGTTCCTTCAGGTTAACACCTAGCATAGCATGCCATGGCCACCCAATTAGTAATAAGGTTTACCTTATATGAACCTATAATCATATGTTACCATGCACTAGAATCTCTCTGTTACAAAATCCCAACTCAAGCTGGAGTCATGGTTTATGTCAAACTCCATTTGGTATGAATATTATGTTCTATTTTAATTCCAGTTCTTGATTAAAAAGATTTTTCTCATCAGAAACTCTTTTTTGAATAAATCTATCTGTCCTGGCCAGGAACTTGAAACATCAAGAACAATTAAATGAACATAGGATTTTATCTCTATTTACTTAGAGGAATAGATTCCATCTTGATCAACACCTACCTCCATATATAACTAGCAGGAGCCAACACATGCCCATATACCCATACATAGTACAAGTATGAAAGCAGTATCAAACTCAAACTACCTATATACAAGATAACTGTGCTATCTCAGGTCTAAAGATTATATGCACTGATATGATTTATGACAAAACATTGACACGAGTAAACTCCATGTGCTTGTCATAAGTGTCACTGGTTCGGCCTACTTATCATTTATAAGTGCCTATCATGTTTGTTATATGGCATGAGACTCACCATTTCATCTTATTTATATCTCATATAAATAACTTGGGAACAAACATGAATACAATCTTTCTGGATAAGTCATGTCCTTATTATTAAGTATCCTCGATTGTGAACCTATTTATGATACTTCGTGCTAGAAATATTGTCACTTATATTCTTAACAACTTAAGAATAATATTTCTAACAAAATATCAATGGACCTTTTCTATTACACATAAATATATTATGTAAACGGAAAAGTGGAAATGCCTTTTATTAATAAAATTATGTACAAGATACATACTAAATGATATGCTCTAGGGCATACTACTAACAATCTCCCACTAGCACTAGAGTCATTCATTACAATATTTTAGACCCATCTTCTCAAGATGTCAGTCTAACTGAGCTTGTGACAAAGGCTTAGTGAATGGATCAGCTGGTTTTTAGCTGATGTTATATTTTCTGCATGGCTATATCGCCTTGCCCAACTATATCCCTGATAATATGGTAGTGCCTTTCTATGTGTTTGGATTTTAGTGAGACCTTAGTTCCTTAGTCTGTATGACTGCTCCATTATTGTCACAGTGTAGTGGAACTGCTGACTCAATAGAAGGAACTACTGTAAGTTCTGTCACGAACTTCTTTATCCAAACAGCTTCTTTTGCAAAGATTCGATGCAAAGAATATACTCGACCTCATTAGTGGAATCTGCAATGTGCTCGCTTGGAACTCTTCCAACTGACTGCACCTCCATTACAAATGAACACATATCCAGAGGTAGACTTTCTATCATCGATATCTGATTGGAAATCAGAATCAGTATAACCATCTAATTGCAAGTCTCCACCTCTATAAATCAAGAATAAATCCTTAGTTCTTCTCAAGTACTTAAGAATATTCTTGACAGTTATCGATGTTCCAAACACGATTGGATTGATACCGCTAGTCAAACTAACAAAGATATGCGATATCTGGCCTAGTACACAACATTGCATACATTAAACTTCCAATAGCCGAGCATATGGAATCCCTGACATCTTATCTCTTTCTTCGGGTGCATTTGGAGACATCTCTTTAGAAAGATGGATACCATGTCTCACTGGTAACAATCCTCTCTTGGAATCAAGCATGTTAAACCTCTTTAACACCTTTTCCAAGTATAGACTTTGGGATAAACCTATTATTCTTTTCACTCTATCTCTATAGATGCAAATCCCAAGAATATAGGTTGCCTCCCCTAAGTCTTTCATGGAGAATGTATTTGACAACCATACCTTTATAGTTGTCAACATACCTGTTTCATTACCTATCAACAGTATGTCATCCACATATAAGACAAGGAAAGTGATAGCACTGTCACTAACCTTCTTATATACACATGGCTCATCCTCATTTTTTATAAAACCAAAGGATTTAATGGCTTTATCAAAACGGATGTTCCAACTCCTCGAAGCTTGTTTCAACCCATAAATGGATCGCTTTAGCTTGCATACCTTGGAACCATCTTGGGATTCAAATCCCTAGGTTGTTCCATGAAAATGTTTTCTTCAATGTATCCATTGAGAAAAGTCGCTTTGACATCCATCCGCCAAATCTCATAATCATAGTATGCACTATTGCTAATAAAATCCTAATTAATTTAAGCACGGCAACAAAGTAGAAAGTCTCCTCAGAGTCTAGTCCGTGCCTTGGGCGACACCCGGTCGCTACTAGCCTTGCCTTATAGGTCTCTACTGTCCATCGTAACCAATTTTCTTCTTGAAAACCCATTTGTTCCCTATAGGTACAATACCTTCAAAGTGTCAACAAGATCCCAAACTTGATTCTTATACATGGAATCAATCTCGGATTTCATAGCATCAATCCATTTTAAAGAGTCTATATCTGATATAGCTTCTTCATAGGTAAGTGGATCATCTCAATGATCTACTTCTTCATGAGTATACAACTCTTGTTCTTCTTCATGAAGAAAACCATATCTCACCGTGGGTGAGATACCTCGTTGTTCTACGAGGAACAGCTGTAGATGTTTCATCAATAGGTATAGGTTGACTAGATGGATTTATATCCATCTGATCTGTTGGTTGGTCAGAATTCTTCAATTCTAACTCTATTTGCCTTCCTTTGCCTCCTTCTTAAACAAACTGTTGTTCAAGAAATGTGGCATCTCTACTTATCACAACCTTTTGTGAAGTAGGCAAATAAAAATAATATCCAAAACTATCTTTTGGATATCTAACAAATCGACCTTTTACGATCGGTCTCCAATTTATCGGTGTTCACTTTTGATATAAGTGGACAACCCCAAATCTTAACATGCTTTAGACTTGGTTTTCTTCCATGCCATATCTCATAAGGTGTGGAAAAGCGATTTTGATGGAATCCTATTGAATATACAAAGTCGATTCTAATGCAAATCCCCAAAAGAAGATTGGCATATCAAGAGAGCTCATCATACTACGTACCATATCCAATAGGGTACGATTTCTCCTTCAGATACACCATTCGGTTGTGGCGTTCTGGAGGAGTCACCTGAAAACAATGCCATGCTCTCTCAAGTATTCATCAAATTCAGTACTCAAATATTCACCTCCACGATCTGATCGAAGAGCTTTAATACTCTTTCCTGTTTGATTTTCTACTTCAGATTTAAATTCCTTAAACTTTTCAAAGGATTCATATTTGTATTTCATCAAATACAAATACCCAAACCTTGATTTATCATCAGTAAAGGTAATAAAATAATGAAAGCCCCCTCTAGCCATTTCTTTAAACGGACCACATACATCACTATGTATTAGCTCCAAAACATTTTCAGCTCTTAGCCCCTGTCCAACAAAGGGTGATCTAGTCGTTTTGCCTTGAAGGCAAGATTCATAAGTTGGAGTAGGCTCAGAGCCCAATGAGGATAGAATCCCCATTTTCTCCAATTTTGTAATCCTATCTTCTGCAACATGACATAACCTTAAGTGCCAAATATATTTTGAACTTGAGTTGGTTTTCACCACGGCATTGCATTCATTTAGATTGCTATACTCGGCGGTGGAAACACTTTCTTCTTGGCAATGGAAACACTTTCCTGGCGATGGAAACACTTTCCTTTGCCTTCATCGCCTTTAGTCTTCCTTTTCTGTTTAGCTATTTTCTTAGAAGGACCAGAATGAGGTTTCTTTCTTATTGCCCTTCTTCTTGTTGGACTTTCCAGCAGAAGAAGATGCAACCAAAGCTACCTCTTTTCCTTTATTGCTTGGCATATTCTTTTGGGCAATAACCAGCATGTTGAGTAAACCAGCTAAGGTGCATTCCTGTTTAGTCATATGGAAATTTGTCATAAAATTCCCAAAAGACTCAGGAAGGGACTGAAGGATCAAATCCGTTTGTAGTTGGAAATCCATGTTGAAGTCAAGATGTTCCAACTGCTCAATCAGCCGAATCATCTTGTGGACATGATCCCCAACATTCTGTCCCTCAGACATCCTCATACGGAATAGCTGTCTAGATATCTCATACATAGCATTCCTGCTGTGCTCACCATACAACTCTTATAGGTGAAGGAGGATCTCACTCGCACTCTGCATGTTCTCATGTTGCTTCTGCAACTCATTACTCATGGAAGCAAGCATGTAACACTTAGCTCTCATATCATGCTCCTTCCACTTGTCCAAAGTTTCATGTTCCTCTTGTGTGGCCTCTGGAGGTAAGGGACCAGGAACATTTGAATCTAGAACATATCCTATATGTTCAAGGTTTAGACAAGTTTCAAATTTCTTAGCCAATCGCATGATTAGGTCCTGTCAACCTGTTGTGATCAAGTATGCTTGCAAGGATATTGGATGGTGGTGGTTGTTTTGTGCTCATTTTTATCAGAAAATTAACTGCAGAAAATAACCAGATTAATTAGTAAATGTATCATGTAATTAACCAAAATGATTATGGTCTTTTAATCAAATTGGTCCTCCCACTAACTTAGCGAATCCTACACTTCCAGAGTAGAAAACGGAAATCCTAGTTGGATGGATTTCTAGTGGGTGATTGAATTCTTATAATTCTATTGATCATCCTCAGGTACATCCATTATTAGAATTACAATAAACTATAAGTGAGCAACTCCTTGCCCATCACATCTCATGTGAGGTTCAATCCTTTACCTAGCCCCTAATGCTCAAAATCTCAGGTACATCCATTATTGACTTATCTTGCATTAGTTAAGTTGATCCCATTGAGTCAGTAATTATGCAAATAATTTTAATGTCCTCAGGTACATCCAATATTGGCCACCAAACCATTTACATATTTACAACATCTCATGCTTAACAATTATTCTTAAGAAAATCTCTTAAATTAATTGCATCTCATGCAACTATTTAAAATTTCTTAAAATAATTACCCCAATGGAGGGCTTAAGTTATAATTACTTTAATTATAGCATTTCCAACTTAATCATTTGTTTGGAAGATTTTATAGCCATCCTTATTACTATTATGGTCTCACTTTGCACATTATCCATTTAGCATGCATATATCATATAATTGCATACATTCCCATACATCTCATGCATTCATGGGTAAGCAGTAAATATGGTATGATCATGGACTTTCTAAGGGATTCAATTCTGAGCCACCAAGAATTGAATCAGGGCATTCCTAGGTGCATTTCATTCATTCATTTTACAAGAGTTGCTGAAGGAGTACATAATCAACACTTGATATTGAATTCCTCCCACTGGTCCCACCAATGCTCTTGACCTCCTTGAACTTCTTGCAATCCAATATTACATAGTAATCATTGGCATACCAAGGCGAATTTACAAGAACTTAAATAAATGAAATTACAACCCAAAAATATTACAAACTTAATAATACATGCCCAAAATAAATTAAAATAAATTAATTAATTTACAATCCCAAAGAAACATAAAAGAAATAAATCCAATCACATTGGTCTTTTATAGTCCATGATCATCCATCATGCATATCACTATTTAACAATTAAATAAAACATACATACTTAAATTAAATTGAATATCTCATATTCAACTTAAAAATCCAGATTTGAATATGATTCAAATAAATTTAAAAATTCAGATTTGAATCTCATTCAAACAAATTTAAAAATTCAGATTTGAATCACATTCAAACAACTTCAAAAATTCAGATTTGAATCACATTCAAACATTTTTTAAAAAATCAGATTTGAATCACATTCAAATATTTTTTTAAAAAATCAGATCTGAATTTTATTGAATCAATTTTAAAAATCAGATTTAAATATGATTCAAACAACTTTAAAAATTCAGATTTGAATCACATTCAAACAACTTTTAAAATTCAGATTTGAATCACATTCAAACAATTTTTAAAATTCTGATTTGAATCATAATTTAATTGTGTGGTTAAAACTACTAATTAAACACTTTAATTAGTCAAAGAATAGGCCTTAGATCATACAACAATTGCTGAATTAAAAGCCAAACCTTGAACCACCCATGGAACCAATGTTGCCGCCACCAATGGTGGCTTCACCATATGTTCCGCCACACCTCTTGATCCAACCAGCAATGAATCAATCATCTCATGATCAAATCACACAATTAAATCATATAATCAACAATCTAAATGGCAAATATAGTGGCTCTGATACCAATTGAAGGAACGGCGTGAAAACACAAGATTATACCATTGAATTCAAAAAATTTCCTAGGGTCACATGCACCATGCAAGATTTATTTTTATCTATTTGATTTCAATGATAAACAACATATTAAAACTCTTTTAATATGTTTTTGGATCTGTATTTGCCATTTAAGATTTTAAAATTAATCAGATTAATTTTAGAACCCTAGATTAAATCAAGATCGATTACACTAACCTCTTGATGCACTGCAGCGTGTCTGCGCCTTTGAGATTCGTCTTCAGGACACCAAATGTTGTCCCTCTAGCTTGTCCACACCAAGAACACCTATGGAAGCCCTTGAACAGCCTCTAAAGCTTTTTCTATTAATTAGAAATTCAAGTTCTGCCTTTTAAGAGATTAAAGATGTAAACAGGACACTAGAAACAATTTCTAGTGTTCTTAATTCAAGAGATTGATGGCTAATCTCTTTGAATTGATGAGAGATGAAGAGAAATAGCTGGAGAGGCTCAAAGTGGCGTGAAAAATGAGAGGAGAGGCTGTTGGTTATTTTTTCTTTTCATAACCACACTTAAATAGCTAGGTTAACACATTAAACCCTAGCCACATGTCACCTTTTGATTAGCTCTAGGTTTAAGTGACCCAATCACATTGTGCCAAGTGTCAAACCTATATTTAATCTTGATTTTAATCATCTTACATGATTAAAAAAACATTTGCAAGCTTATGTGTAATCCCATGTGTCACCATCTCATGGTGCCACGTGTCACAATCGTGAAATGACCAAAATGCCCCTGTGTCTTAATTTTGAGTTCTTAACCCAAAATAATTATTTTCTTCTTCTAATTAATTTATATCAAATATAAATTAATTAATTAATCTCTATTAATTAATTTCTCATCAATTAAATTCATATTTAAACACTTTAAATATAAATTTAATTTATACTACACATCCAATAATCTAGATTTGGTTTCAAGTCATGCTAGGAACTTTGCAATTTAATTGCAAACCAAACCTATTTAATTAATCAATTAAACTCTTTAATTAATTAATTAAATCATATTTAAATATGTGATAACTTGTGTATGTGTGTGACTTACTAGGCTCATCACTAATTGGCAATGAGACATGATATCAACTCTTAATATCATCAGAACTCTTTCTTACCATAAATGATTTCTCTAAATCATTTTATGAACCTCATAGACCATGGTTAACACCTAGCATAGCATGCCATGGCCACCCAATTAGTAATAAGGTTTACCTTATATGAACCTATAATCATATGTTACCATGCACTAGAATCTCTCTGTTACAAAATCCCAACTCAAGCTGGAGTCATGGTTTATGTCAAACTCCATTTGCTATGAATATTATGTTCTCTTTTAATTCCAGTTCTTGATTAAAAAGATTTTTCTTATCAGAAACTATTTTTTGAATAAATCTATCTGTCCTGGCCAGGAACTTGAAACATCAAGAACAATTAAATGAAAATAGGATTTTATCTCTATTTACTTAGAGGAACAGATTCCATCTTGATCAACACCTACCTCCATATATAACTAGCAGGAGCCAACACATGCCCATATACCCATACATAGTACAAGTATGAAAGCAGTATCAAACTCAAACTACCTATATACAAGATAACGTGCTATCTCAGGTCTAAAGATTATATGCACTGATATGATTTATGACAAAACATTGACAAGAGTAAACTCCATGTGCTTGTCATAAGTGTCACTAGTTCGGCCTACTTATCATTTATAAGTGCCTATCATGTTTGTTATATGGCATGAGACTCACCATTTCATCTTATTTATATCTCATATAAATAACTTGGGAACAAACATGAATACAATCTTTCTGGATAAGTCATGTCCTTATTATGAAGTATCCTCGATTGTGAACCTATTTATGATACTTCGTGCTAGAAATATTGTCACTCATATTCTTAACAACTTAAGAATAATATTTCTAACAAAATATCAATGGACCTTTTCTATTACACATAAATATATTATGTAAACGGAAAAGTGGAAATGCCTTTTATTAATAAAATTATGTACAAGATACATACTAAATGATATGCTCTAGGGCATACTACTAACACTCCATTGTCTTCTCAACAAATGAGAGAGACGGGTAATAACCTAGTCAAGAATCTATAGTGAGATATAAAACAATATCAGAATCCTTTTAGTGAGCATAAATCACAATACAATTCGATTCAAAGTCAATTCTGATATCTAATAATTTTTATGCTCCTTACAACTCAAATCATAAATTTGCATTTTTCCATGCAAATTATCCATCGCAATTGAAAACATGTTCTATCACAATTTTCCAAAACATAATTTATTCAATCTACAACAATGCTTAATACTTGTGGAAATACCATTTCACAAAGCTAAATTCATACATACTATAACAATTTCAATAATCATTGAATTAAAACCAATGCTTGTTAAACATAATACATAAGAAAAATATGTCGTTTAATCATATGTAATATTCAGAACAAAATCAGTTAAAACTAGTTTTGCACAAACCTGATTTGAGTCGCTCCTAGGCCTTGACTCAATGTTCTTTATGCTTTTCAATATCCTTATCAACTGAAACACATAATTTAAAGTGTTTCAATACTCAAAGAATTTGTTTCTAACCATAAAATCCAATATCTAAATTTTCTTGGTACTATTCCTTTCAATTCATTTCATTAGTCAACTTATAATGTTGACCCTTGATGTACTCTAAGTGAGTTAATTCTAATGTTACCAATATATCACATTTTATAGCCCTTTAGTGTTGGTATATGTTACTAATTTCATTTCCAAGTGTATTGCATTTTATTGCAATTTACCTGATTTCAGTGTACTATTTTGACCTAGCCGGACGACCTAGTTTCCTCGATTTTCGGGTTTTGGTCCAAACTACAAACTTGTAGGTCTATGTCTTATTTCATGCGGGGCAAAATTTCAGGTCATTATGAGTTGTGTTGACCAAGATATGGTCAATTTACCAATGCTGGACAGAATGCACTAAAATGGGACGCTTAGGTCATTTTTAGGTCATTTTCACTTCGGCCAGTTTTGATATCCGTACTTGTGCAAGCTATTTGGCTTGGTTCTGGCCATTTATGGGCTTTGGTATCTTCACAAGAATTGTAGATATATGTCTAAACTATTTATGGTAAAAATTTCAGGTCATTTGGACCTATTTTGAGTGAGTTATGGCTAAAACACTAACTGCTGCCCAAATGGTCAATTTTCAGGCTTTCAAGTCACTAATCCAGATTTGGTCATTTTTCAAGTCACCTTCTAGACAGAATTTAGGTAAGCTTCCTTCATGAAAGTTAGCACATTTTGTGCTTAGTTTCACCTCCAATTGGTCTCATACCAATTGGAGTCACACACTTAAGGTTCTAAGCTAAAATGTACACTACCCTATTACACATTGTTCATCACTTACCAATTACACATTCTATACTTACCAAGTTAACCTTTCATGCCAATTCTGATTTGGTACCATACCATTAGCACACATTACATCACATTTTGGTCATTTTGGGTAGCTTGTAACCATTCTCAATGTACAGATTATAACTCAGAATTTTCAAAGTCCAATTGCAATAATTTAACCACATG
The DNA here is from genome assembly GCF_030052815.1 of Hevea brasiliensis. Taxonomy (NCBI): domain Eukaryota; kingdom Viridiplantae; phylum Streptophyta; class Magnoliopsida; order Malpighiales; family Euphorbiaceae; genus Hevea; species Hevea brasiliensis. Next base: position 83,374,098 of record NC_079497.1, on the reverse strand, counting down.
ACATACCTCATTTACATGTCTAAATCCAAACAATTATACACATACACATGCTATCACCATAAGCACCATAATTCAACAATATTTCATGAACTTAAACACTTCAATCTTCTTCATGAGGCTACCACAAGTTTACACATACCCATCAACTTCCATTTTCACTTTTCAAGCTTACAAATCAAACTTTACATAAGGAATTCAATTTCAATACAATTAAACATTTAAATCAACATCCAAACAACCATTTACATGCAAGGACAAGCTGTTCATAGCGAGGTTTCATGGCTGCCAAAATGCTCCATCACCAATAATTCATCAAACCTCAAATTTCTTCCATAATTCAACTCACCCAAAGCTCAAAACAAGATCTAATAAAATAAAATGGGGAGATTAAGCACTAACCTCAACTTGAGCTTCACAAATCCATGGAATTTCCTCTTTTTTTTACTGCCCACATACTGCCCATGGTGTGAGGACCACTTTTAATAAAGGGAGTTTGAAGAAATATGGCTTGAATTATGGTAGATTTGAGCTTATGCATGAATGGCCATGGAGGAAGCTTGAAGGAAAATCAGATTCGGCAAAGAAAGAATGAAGAAGAAGATGAATCTTTTAGTGGAAAAATCTGTCCTAGTGGTCCTTATATACTCCACTAATGCCCCATTAATCACAATTAAAAATTTGATTAATTTAAGATTTCCTTTAATTACAATTATGCCCTCCAATTCCTTTAAATTGCATGTTATTTTGAATTTCATTTTTCATTAAATTTTCAAAATATAATACCACTTATTTTTTATGGACATTTAGGTCAAAAGTCAACTCTATGTGTCAAATGGCCAAAATGCCCCTCTTCGGGTCAAATTCAGACTTTTTTGGTAACACCGATTTAATCCTTGTCCCGCCGATTTTATTAAATTTTCGTTTTTATTTGTACTGACTTACTAATTTTTCTTTGACATTTCCAAAGTCAATTATACCTCAGTAGACCTTTAATTATGTCCCGAAAATATTTTCCCAGGTTTCCTACAGTCCAGGGCTAGTCAACGGTCATCGCCGTAACTTCCCAATGCGGTCACCCATCGCTATGGGTTCAGCTCATTTAACTTAGTCACATTTTATCTCTTTTATTTTTCCTTAATTTTTCTTATCACATTTTTCATTATTTTATACTTCCTCACTGTCATTACAATGTAGTTCCAGACATTCCGACTTTCCGAGGTAGATATTAGCTGTTGGGACAGTAAGACGTATGGACTACGAAATTTAGGATGTTACATACAATGTTATTTATAAGTTACAAGATTAGTGCACGCCCTAGGGCACACATAACTAACAATCTCCCACTTGGCCTAGAGCCATTCACTACAGTATCTAAGACCCATATTCTCAAGATGTTTGTCTAACTGTTGCTATGCCATGGCCTTGGTCAGTGGAGCAGCCGGGTTATTAGCCAAAGCTATTTTTTGCGTGGCGATGTTGCCTCTTCCAACTATCTCTCTGATAATATGAAATCGTCACTCTATGTGTTTGGATCACTGGTGAGACCTAGACTCCTTTGCCTGAGTAATGGCTCTATTGTTGTCACAGTAGCGAGCAACTGCTGACTCAACGGAAGGAACCACTTCCAGTTCTGAAATGAACTTATTGATCCAAAAAGCGTCTTTTGCAGCATCACATGCAGCAACATACTCGGCATCAGTCATGGAGTCTGCTGTAGTTGTCTATTTGGAACTCTTCCAACAAATAGCGCCTCCATTACACAAAAATACAAACCCTGAGATAGACTTTTCATCATCAATATCTGGTTGAAAATCAGAATATGTAAATCCTTCTAGTTGAAGTTCACCTCCTCCATATATCAAGAATAAATCCTTACTCCTTCTCAAGTATTTAAGGATATTCTTGACAGCTATCCAGTGTTCCAAACCTGGATTGGATTGAAACCTGCTAGTCACACTAACAGCGTAGGCAATATTAGGCCTAGTACACAGCATGGCATACATTAGGCTTCCTATAGTTGAAACATAAGGAACCTTGGCCATCTTTTCCCTTTCTTTAGGAGTCTTGGGATACTGTTCCTTAGAAAGGTGAATCCCATGCTGATAAGTGCATAATTTATTAATTTTACTTCCATTACATTTAGTGTTTCTAAGGTATCTTTATGCCTAATTTAGTTGATTAAAATATAATTATCTATTAGGCACATGTTTAGAGAGTTGTTGGAATAATTGTGTTAAATGGAGAAATTTTTAGCATTTGCATTAATTTTACTCTTTCTGTAATTTTTCAAGGTTTTGGTGAAGTTCCAGAGCATAGAAGTGTGGAAGGAAGCTTGAAAAGGGCAAAGGATTGAGATGTGTTGTTGATATAAAGTACATGGGTCATGTAAGCACAACCACAGACCTGTGTAACATTTTGCCAGAAGAAATCTAGAGAACTGAGGAAGAAACAAAGTACACGGGCTGTGTAACTTGATCCGTGTAAATCCTAGAGACCCGTGTAACGTTCTGTGCCAATACAAAACATACCCACTCAGCTCCAATAAGTTACACGACCCTGGGCCATGTAGTGATACATGAGCTGTGTATCCATCAACAATTTATTTCTTGATTTTGCTCAAGTTGCTATTTTTAATAGCGAGAAAGACTCTTAAACCTAACCCCAGGCCATTTATTATATATAGAAGAGGCAGCAGCTAAAAAAAAGAACATTGAGCAGCCTCTCAAAAAGAAGAGAATTAGACTTTCGTTCTCCATTCACATTCTAGATTTCTTCAATTTTCTTCTTTAATTTTTTGTAAGCCATGAACATGAGTGGCTAAGTTTTTAATTCAGTTCAAGGGATTCTAGTTCTTATGCGTGATTTGTGAGACTAGGTTCTTAATTTAATTTATGTCTTTTTGAATATCTATTGTTTTTTGATTTCATTATTTTTTATCTATTGAATGATTTGCTAAAAAGGCCTATTAGTTAATTGTTTAATGTGATCAATTGCTAGTTCATCTTCATAATCCATAATTATTGTGTAAGATTGAACATGAGTAGCAATTAGGTTTTATTGATTATGATCACAGTTTTCAATAATAACCTAAGGAAACAATAGAGTGAATTAAATGATTTATGCTTCATAAATTATTGTTCAGCTTAACTACTTTCTATTCTTAAAGCAGTTATTAATTTGATGAGGATTGCTTAATACCAATTCAGTTAATAATTAGAGTCAACAATAGTACTGGGCTCGAATTGATGAGTATAGGAAAGTTAGGGATTTTACCTCGCTGTTTGGTAAATCTACGTTAAGTATTCAATAAGAGATAATTGTATTTCTTTTATCTATGATCAAATCAATGCATTGGAATGCAAATTACCTTGGACTGAAGTTTGTTTAATTTAAGAGTTTCATATTTAATTTTAGTTCTTAATTTCTGATTTTTGATTTCTTATTTGGATTGTAAATTAAACCCCCCCCCAACCTTTATTTCTTTTTCCATTACACAAGCGCACGAAATTTAATAATTCAGTCTCTAAGGTTCAACCTGGATTTACCACTTACTGCAAAAAAACATTTCATAATTGATAATTTTAGTTAATTTAATTTCTAGTGGATTTGACAGCCATCAAGAATTTTAGCGTCGTTGCCAGGGATTGAAATTTATTGGATTTCATGTTTTTAGTGTTAGGATATTCTGTTATTAATTTTGTTTGTGAGCTGTTGCTATTTTTAGGTTTTTGAAAAAAAAAATTACAGTGTTACTATTTATTAAGAATTTTGGTTGAATTAGGAGGGTGGCCCATAACTATTTTGAAGGAAATGACGTTCTGATCAAGACTAATAAAATCCATAGGATTCCTTGGCCCCACCCTGTTGAGGCCAAATTCCATCATTTTCTAGGGTTTTGAGACATTTTTTGTTTTTACTTTGAATTCTTTTAGTATATGACAAGAATTTCTCAATCTGGTGGGTTGATCTTTGATCCAGAAGTAGTGAAAACAGCTAAACAGTTGAAAAAATTGGCTAAGCAGGCTAAGCAGATTCCGAGTACATCTGAAGGAGTCCAATCTCCAAGAGAGTTAATTTTGGATTCGAATTTGGATTCAAATTCCAAAAATGAAACCATGGCTGCTAGGACTTTGAAAGAGTTGGCTGCTCCTGATCTAACCAACAGCCTTTGTGTATTCAATACCCTGCTTTAAATGTTGCTTTTGAGTTAAAATCTAGACTAATCCATTTATTGCCTAAGTTTCATGGTCTTGTAAGTGAGGATCCACATAAGCATTTAAAAGAATTTCATGTTGTGTGTTCCAACATGAAACCTCAAGGAGTTTCAAAGGATCAAATCAAGCTTCGAGCTTTCCCTTTCTCACTAAAAGGCACAGCTAAGGATTGGTTGTATTACCTTCCTTCTGGATCTATCAACTCATGGAATGGGATGAACCATATATTTCTGGAGAAGTATTTTCCTGCTTCCCGTGCTACTAATATAAGAAAAGAAATTTGTGGCATCCGACAGTATAATGGAGAGAGTTTGTATGAGTATTGGGAATGATTTAAGAAACTGTGTGCAAGCTGTCTCCATCATCAAATAAGTGAGCAGCTTCTGATTCAGTATTTCTATGAGGGATTTCTACCAATGGACCGCAGTATAATAGATGCTACTAGTGAAGGAGCTTTGATTGACAAGACACCAGAAGAGGCAAGGATGCTGATTGCTAACATGGAAGCAAATTCTCAGTAGTTTGGAATGAGAATGGATCACACACCTATGAAGGTTAATGAGGTAAGTACATCTAACCTTGAGAAATAAATTTCTAATTTAACTTCTTTGGTGAGGCAGTTGGCTGTAGGGAACATGCAAACTGTTAAGGTATGTGGAATTTATTCGGGTTCAAGTCATGCTACTGATGTGTCCTGCGTTATAAGAGGATGAATTAATGCAACATGCTAATGCAGTAGGACATTATGGACAGCCACGACGCAAGTATGATCCCTTTTCAAGTACTTATAATCCAGGATGGCGAGATCATCCCAATTTGAGTTATGGGAATCAACCTATGCAAAACTGATACCAGCAGCAGAGACAAGTGAATCAACCACCTCCACCTCCACCACCCTCAAATGTAGGTATGTCACTTGATGAAATTGTTAAGGCTTTGGCTAACAATACACAATAGTTTCAATAGGAGACTAGAAATAGCATGCAAAATATAGAGAGGTAGATTGGTCAGTTAGCCTCATCTGTGAGTAAGCTTGAAGCTCAAGGTTCAGGAAAGCTTCCATCCCAAATAGTCATGAACCCCAGAGAAAATGCGAGTGCTATAGTGTTGCAGAGTGGGAAAGAAGTTGATAACTAGACTCCACATGAGCCAACGAAAAAGAAGAAGCAAGGAGCAAAAGAGTCTAAAGTTCCTGAAGTTGAGGTAAATACTGAACCTAAACTGAATAAGGTTAATAATTCTATTCTTCCTCCATTCCCATGCAGGTTGGCTAAGACTAAGAAAAAAGAACAAGAGAAAGAAATTTTGGAGACTTTCAAAAAGGTAAAGGTTAGTATACCTTTACTTGATGCGATCAAACAAGTTCCTAAGTATGCTAAATTCCTTAAGGAACTATGCACTATAAAGCACAAGTTGAGGAATAATGAGAAGATTAGTGTGGGGGAAAATGTGTTGGCATTAATTCAACAAAAATTACCCCCTAAGTGTAAGGATCCAGGTTCATTTTCTATTCCCTGCAGAATAGGTGATTCTAAATTTGAACTTGCAATGGCAGATTTAGGAGCATCTATTAATGTTATGTCAAATTCAGTTTTTCAAACTTTAAATTTAGGTCCTTTGAAAGAAACCAGTGTCATTATTCAGTTAGTTGATCATTCTAATGCTTACCCATTGGGAGTAATTGAGGATGTGTTGGTGCAAGTTGGAGAATTGATTTTTCATGTAGATTTTTACATTTTGGATATGGAGAATAGTGTTCCCACATCAAATTCAGCTTTGATTTTGTTTGGAAGACCTTTCCTAAAAACTGCCAAGACAAAAATTAATGTGGATGATGGTACCTTAACTATGGAGTTTGATGGAGAGACTGTCAAATTTAATATCTTTGATGCCATGAAGCATCCTGCTGATGACCATTCTATTTTTTCTATTGATGTTGTTGATTCATTTGTGCAGGATGTTTTTGAGTTAAGCATGGAGCATGAGTTAGAAGTGGTGATTAGTCAAGGAATTCAAGAAATCAATATCAATCCACCACTAAGTGTAGAGGTTTAAGATACAGTAATGGCATTGCAGTCATTACCTCCTATTCCAAAAAGGTATGGAGTATCAAAGATTGAATTACCTGTATCTCACATAAAATTATTACCATATGTAGTGCAGGCACCATTACTTGAACTCAAGCCTTTACCTAAGCATTTGAAGTATGTTTACTTGGGAGACAATGAGACACTTCTAGTTATCATCTCAAGTAATTTAACAAAGATTCAAAAAGATAGATTGATTAGAGTTCTGAGAATACACAAGGAAGTAATTGGATGGACAATAGCTGACATCAAAGGTATAAGTCCATCAGTGTGCATGCACAAGATTTTACTGGAGGATGAGGCTAAACCAAGTAAAGAAGCTCAAAGGAGATTGAACCCACAGATGATGGAGGTTGTGAAGAAGGAGATTTTAAAGCTACTGGATGCAGAAGTTATTTACCCAATTTCAGATAGCAAATGGGTAAGTCCAATCCAAGTAGTGCCAAAAAAAATCATGAGTCACTGTGGTAGCAAATCCATATAATGAACTTGTTCCAATAAGGATTCAGAGTGGATGGCGAATGTGCATAGACTACCACAAGCTGAATTCAACAACAAGGAAGGACCACTTCCCACTACCATTCATTGATCAGATGCTTGAGCAGTTAGCAAGTAAATCTTATTTCTGTTTTCTCGATGGCTTTTCTGGATATAATCAAATTGTGATTGCACCGGAGGATCAAGAGAATACTACCTTCACTTGCCTTTTTGCAACTTTTGCTTTTAAAAGGATGCCCTTCGGGCTTTGTAATGCACCTGTCACATTTCAGAAATGCATGATGAGCATATTTTCAGATTATATTGATACTTGATTGAGGTGTTCATGGATGATTTTACTGTGTATGGTGATTCATTTGATGCATGTTTACATCATTTAACTTCTGTTCTTGAGAGATGCATTGAGAAAAATCTTGTTTTGAATTATGAGAAGTGTCATTTTATGGTGGAACAGGGGATTGTTTTGGGTCATGTTGTCTCTAATAGGGGTATTGAGGTGGATAATTCTAAAATTGATTTAATTGTGAACTTACCCTACCCCACAACTGTGAGGGAAGTACGCTCTTTTCTTGTTCATGCAGGTTTCTATCGCAGGTTCATTAAGGATTTCTCTAAGATAGCATTGCCTTTGTCTAGACTCTTACGAAAAGATGTTCCTTTTGAGTTCAGTGAGGAGTGCAAGGAGGCTTTTGACAAATTAAAATCTGCATTGACATCACCCCCTATTATCCAGGCTCCTGATTGGAATATACCATTTGATATTATGTGTGACGCGAGTAATTATGCAGTGGGAGCAGTTTTAGGGCATCATGTTGGGAAGCTCTTTCATGTGATTTACTATGCATCCAGAACACTCAATTAAGCTCAGCGTAATTATTCTATGACCAAAAAAGAGTTTTTGGCTATAGTTTTTCTTTAGATAAATTTTGATCGTATTTGCTTGGTTCTAAAATAATTATCTTCTCTGATCATGTAGTGTTGAAGTATCTCTTGGTAAAGAAGGAAGCAAAAACAAGGTTGATTAGATGGATCCTTCTGCTACAAGAATTTGATCTTCAAATCAAGGATAAGAAAGGAGCCAAGAACCTGGTAGCAGATCATTTGAGCAGGTTAGTAGCACAAGAAGATCTACTTCCTTTGTAGGAACTTTTTCCTGATGAGCAGTTATTTAAATTATAAAGTATGATACATTGGTATGCTGATTTGGTGAATTATTTGGTTACTAAGGTTGTGCCTTTTGATTTGAGTAGAGCTAAGAAAGAGAAATTGAAAAGTGAGGCTAAGTATTATGTGTGGGATGACCTGTATTTGTGGAAATTTTATTCAGATAAAATTATTAGGAGATGTGTTCCTAATAATGAGATTCAATCTATTCTTGCTTTTTGTCATGCCTATGCATGTGGAGGTCATTTTGGACCCAAGAGAACAGGTAGAAAAATATTAGATTGTGATTTTATTGGCCCACTATATTTTGTGATTCATATTTAATTTACAAAAATTATGAACAATGTCAAAGAACAGGAAGTTTTACCTGTAGGAATGAGATGATTCAGAATCCAATACTTATTTGTGAGATTTTTGATGCGTGGGGTATTGATTTTATGGGTCCATTTTCTTCTTCTTTTGGCTTTGTTTATATATTACTTTGCTATTGATTATGTTTTGAAATGGGTGGAAGCCAAAGCCACCAGGACTGATGATTCTAAAGCTGTTGTAGGTTTTATAAAGTCAAACATTTTTAGCAGGTTTGGAGTTCGTAGAGCTTTAATCAGTGATCGGGGCACACATTTTTGTAATAGAACTTTTGAGGCATTGTTGAGGAGATATGGTGTTTTCCATAGAGTATCTACAGCTTATCATCCTCAAATAAGTGGGCAAGGAGAGGTGTCTAACAGAGAGATCAAGTCTATTTTGGAAAAAGAAGTGAAGCTAAATAGAAAAGATTGGAGACGTAGACTTGATGATGCTTTGTGGGCTTACAGGATAGCTTATAAGACACCCATAGGTATGTCCCCTACAGATTGGTATTTGGTAAGTTGTTTCACTTTCCTGTTGAGTTAGAACATAAGGCATATTGGGCTAGGCTGTTAGACATTGTAATTTGGATTTGGATACTGTTGGTGTGGAAAGAAAATTACAATTGCAGGAATTAGAAGAAATTTGACTTGAGGCTTATGAGCACTCTAAGATCTATAAAGAAAAGACCAAGGCATTCCATGATTAACTAATTCTAAGGAAGTAGTTTGTGGTTGGACAAAAAGTTTTTATTATATAATTCCATATTGAAGCTGATGACTGGTAAGTTGCGTTCTCGTTGGATTGGACCCTTTGTTGTTACTAATGTGTTTCCTTATGGTGCAGTTGAAATTCAAAGTTTAGGAACTATTAAGGTATTCAAGGTCAATGGTTATAGACTCAAGCCATTTTATGAGGGGTTTTAGGAGCATACAGTGGAGATTGAGTAACCCAATTTATGTGGATTAAGGAGCTTTGCCATATCAAGCTAATGACGATAAACAAAAGCACTTCTTGGGAGGCAACCCATGGTTGGCCTGTTAGCCACAACCAGATTTGTTTTCTTTCCTTTATCTTAATTTATTTTCTAGAATTTTTTTTTTTCCTTTTCTTTTGCATTTGGGCTTTACATTGGGGACAATATAAGTTTTAAGTATGGGAGAGGAGAAATTTGTTGTTGTAATCTTTTTGAATATTAAAATAATAATAATAATAATAAATAAATAAATTTGTTCTTATAAGCTTGATTCATGATTTTATATTAACTTCCAGAGAGAAGTGCTTTGTTCTTGAAATGACTTTTCTATTTTAGATTGAATTTTTGAAATTTTAGGCAAGGTAATAGTAACTTTAATGATGGATTTTCCCTCTTCTCCATATCATAGAACAATTTTTTGTCCTGCATAAATCATTTAGGCTTGATTTAATAGTAAACTGATTAGTTATGTGCGCTTTAAACTAGTGTCATTCATATTTCATAACTTTGTTTAATCTATCAGGGCACTTTATAATATGTAGATACATAAATTGGGGGAAATAAAAGGCTGAACTTGAAAATTGCTCCGCTATTTAGTTAAGCAAAGTAACCAAGAGTCTTCATGAACACCATGTCGATTCTCACGCCAAAAGCTAGCTAGGATATGAGCAAGGTACTTTTCTGAAGGTGACGGTTAAAAAAAAAATTAAAATAACTGTGACGAGAGAGAAGTACCAATTTCAAAAACAAAAAAAAAAAAAGCCCATTTCTATCTCCCCTAAGATTTGCAAGGAGCTATAATTATTGTGCCTTGATAAATTAACCTTGTGTTTTGGTATGTATTGATTTAAAATTTTATGGAACTTTAATTATGTGAGCTTAATTGATTTCAAGCTTTTTGTTTTGTGTTGGAGAATTGTTGATATAGTGGTATGGTGTTGATAGAATTTATTATGATGGTTATTACCTAACTTGTCTCTTCTTTCAAACTTTTAATCTTTTGTTAGAGAATGTTGTGATAAGGTGAAGTTAAAGAACTTCTAAGTGAAGTTGATTGAGAGTTTAAGTTATGCTTAAGGATAAGCATAGAATAAGTGTGAGGAAATTTGATAAGTGCATAATTTATTAATTTTACTCCCATCACATTTAGTGTTTCTAGGGTATCTTTATGCCTAATTCAGTTGATTAAAGTATAATTATCTATTAGGCATATATTTAGAGTTGTTGAAATAATTATGTTAAATGGAGAAATTTTTAGTATTTGCATTAATATGACTTTTTCTGTATTTTTTAGGGTTTTGGTGAAGTTCCAAAGCATAGAAGTGTGGAAGGAAGCTTCAAAAGGGCGAAGGATTGAGAAGCGTTGTTGATACAAAGTACACGGGTCGTGTAAGCACAACCACAGACCCATGTAACATTCTTCCAGAAGAAATCCAGAGAACCGAGGAAGAAAAGAAGTACACGGGCCGTGTAACTTAACCCGTGTAAATCCTGGAGACCCATGCAACCTTCTGTGCCAATACAAAACATACCCACTTAGCTCCAGTAAGTTACATGGCCCTGGGCCGTGTAGTGATACACAGGTCGTGTATCCATCGACAACCAATTTCCTGATTTTGCTCCAGTTACAGTTTTTTATAGAGACTCTAAAAACCTAACCCTAGGCCATATATTTTTTTATAAATAGAAGAGGTAGCAGCCGACACAAGAGGATATGAAGCAGCCTCTCTACAGAGGAGGATCAGACTTTCATTCTCCATTCACATTCTAGATTTCTTCAATTTTCTTCTTTAATTTTCTGTAATCCATGAACATGAGTGGCTAAGTTTTTAATTCAGTTCAAGGGATTCTAGTTCTTATGCGTGATTTGTGAGACCAGGTTCTTAATTTAATTTATGTCTTTTTGAATATTTATTATTTTCTGATTTTATTGTCTTTGATCTATTGAATAATTTGATAAAAAGGCCTATTAGTTAATTGTTTGATGTAATCAATTGCTAGTTCATCTTCATAATCCGTAATTGTTGTATAAGATTGAACATGAGTAGTAATCAGGTTTTATTGATTATGATCCTAGTTTTTGATAATAACCTAAGGAAACAATAGAGTGAATTAAATGATTTATGATTTATAAATTATTGTTCAGCTTAACTACTTCCTATTCTTAAAGTAGTTATTAATTTGATGAGGATTGTTTAATACCAATTCAATTAATAATTAGAGTCAACAATGGTGCTAGGCTCGAATTGATGAGTATAGGGAAGTTAGGGATTTTACCTCGTTGTTTGGTAAATCTATGTTAAGTATTCAATAAGAGATAATTGTATTTCTTTTGTCTATTATCAAATTAATGCATTGGAATGCGAATTACCTTGGACTGAACTTTGTTTGAATTGAGAGTCTCATATTTAATTTTAGTTCTTAATTTCTGATTTTTTATTTCTTCTTTGGATTGTGAATTAACCCCCCTCAACCCCCCCCCCCCCCGCCCTGTTAGTAGTATGCTCTAAAGCATATCATTTAGTATGTACCTTATACATCTTTTATTAATAAAAGGCATTTCCACTTTTCTATTTACATAATATATTTATGTGTAATAGAAAAAGTCCATTAATATTTTATTAGAAATTCTATTCTTAAGTTATTAAGAATATGAGTGACAGTATCTCTAGCATAAAGTATCATAAATAGGTTCACAATCGAGGACACTTCATAATAAGGATATAACTTATCCAGAAAGATTGTATTCATGTTTGTTCCCAAGTTATTTGTATGAGATATAAATAAGATGGAATGGTGAGTCTCATGCCATATAACAAACATGATAGGCACTCATACATGATAAGTAGGCCGAACCAGTGACACTTATGACAAGCACATGAAGTTTACTCTTGTTAATATATTGTCATAAATCATATCAGTGCATATAATCTTTAGACCTGAGGTAGCACAGTTATCTTGTATATAGGTGGTTTGAGTTTGATATTGCTTTTCATACTTGTACTGTGTATGGGTATATGGGCATGTGCTGGCTCCTACTAGTTATATATGGAGGTAGGTGTTGATCAAGATGGAATATGTTCCTCTAAGTAAATAGGGATAAAACCCTATGTTCATTTAATTGTTCTTGATGTTTCAAGTTCCTGGCCAGGACACATATATTTAATCAGAAAAGAGTTTCTGATGAGAAAATCTTTTAATCAAGAACTGGAATTAAAAGAGAACATAATATTCATAGCAAATGGGGTTTGACATAAACCATGACTCCAGCTTGAATTGGGATTTTGTAACAGAGAGATTCTAGTGCATGGCAACATATGATTATAGGTTCATTTAAGGTAAACCTTATTACTGATTGGGTGGCCATGGCATGCTATGCTAGGTGTTAACCATGGTTTATGAGGTGCATAAAATGATGTAGAGAAATCATTTATGATAAGAAAGAGTTCTTATGATATTAAGAGTTGATATCATGTCTCATTGCCAATTAGTGATTAGCCTAGTAAGTTACACACATACACAAGTAATCACCAAATTAAATATGATTTAATTAATTAATTAAAGAGTTTAATTGATTAATTAAATAGGTTTGATTTGCAATTAGATTGCAAAGTCCCTAGCATGGCTTGAAACCAAATCTAGATTATTGGATGTATAGTATAAGTTTATATTTAAAGTGTTTAAATATGAATTTAATTAATGAAAAATTAATTAATAAAGATTAATTAATTGATTTATATTTGATATAAATTGATTAGAAGAAGAGAAATAATTATTTTGGGTTGAGAACTCAAAATTAAGACACAGGGGCATTTTGGTCATTTCACAGGGTGACATGTGGCACCATGAGATGGTGACACATGGTATTACACATAAGCTTGCCAAATGTGTAACACCCCTAAGTTCGGTAGTGCATTCTACTGTTCCGGTGACCAGTGTTGTCCAGACAGCTAGGATGCCTAGAACTACACTTCAATATGAGTGAGGAGACATAAAATAATGAAATAAAAGAAAAGAAAATACAAGAAAAACAAAGAAAAAATAATAGCAAAGAAATGTGATCAAGTTAAGCGAGCCGGGAACCCTAGCGATGGGTGATCAAGATCGGAAGTCACGGCGTGGACCGTTGACTAGCTCGGATCATGGAACCCTGGAAAACATTTTTAGGACTTAAATAGACCCTTATTGAAGAATAAATATCATTAGGAAGATCAAAGAAAAATTAAATAATTAGTACAAAGAAAAGTGAGAAATCGAAAAACAAACAAAACCCGGTGTTACCGAAAAATCGAGAATGGAACCCGAACAGGGGCATTATGGTCATTTGACATCCCGAATTGTCTTTTGACCTAAATGTCCACTAAAAATAAATAATATTACACTTAGAAAATAAAATGAAAAATTAAATTGGGGGTACCTAATACAAATAGCCAAAAATGGAGTGAAAAATGTGTAAATAACACATGTAAGCTTATTATATAATTAAATTTGAGTGAGTGGGCCACTAAAGGAATAAAATAGAAACATAGTGGGGTAGATGTAAGTCCACTATACCAAGCAGAAACTTCATCTTCTTCATTTCACTAAACCTAGCCGAATTGAAGGAAAGGAGAAACCACCATTGCCGTTTTCATGCAAGCTTCAAGTGGGGAGTCCAGCATTGAAGGAAATCCCTACAGTACATGACTTTCCAGATGTGTTTCCTGATGAATTGCCAGGATTACCTCCGAAAAGAGAAGTGCAGTTTGAAATTAATGTTATGCCTGGTGTGGATCCAATCTCCATAACGCCATACAGAATGGCACCATCAGAGTTGAAGGAGTTGAAGATACAATTGCAAGAACTACTTGAAAAGGGCTTCATCCGCCCTAGTGTGTCACCTTGGGGAGCACCAGTGTTGTTTGTTAAGAAGAAGGATGGTACTCTCCGCTTATGTATTGACTACCGACAGTTGAATAAGGTGACAATAAAGAACAAATATCCATTGCCTCGCATTGATGATCTGTTTGATAAGTTGAAGGGTGCAGCTGTATTCTCCAAAATTGATTTGCGATCTGGTTATTATCAGTTGAAGGTGCAAGAGCAGAGTATTCCAAAAACTGCTTTCAGAACTCGGTATGGCCACTATGAGTTTCTAGTAATTCCATTCGGGTTAACAAATGCTCCAGCTGCTTTCATGGATCTGATGAACACTATCTTCAGACCATATCTTGATCAATTTGTGGTGGTGTTTATTGATGACATTTTGATATATTCAAGGAATGCAGAAGAGGATGACAGACATCTGCGGATTGTACTGCAGACTTTAAGGGAGAAACAACTATACGCCAAATTATCGAAATGTGAATTTTGGCTGAAAGAAATCTCCTTTTTGGGACATGTTGTGTCAGCTGAAGGGATCAAGGTAGATTCCAGCAAGGTAGAAGCTATCCTTAATTGGAAGCCGCCAGAACATCACGTAAATTCGATTTTCTAGGTTTAGCTGGATATTACCGTCGGTTTGTGAAGGATTTTCTATGTTATCTTCTCCATGACCAAGTGCCGGAAAGATGTAAAATTTCAGTGGACAGATAAATGCCAGCAAAGTTTTGATGAGTTAAAGAGGTGTTTGACTGAAGCTCCAGTCCTCACTTTACCTACTCCGGGTAAAGAATACACAGTTTATAGTGATTCTTCTCACAATGGGTTAGGCTGTGTACTGATGCAAGATCGGAATGTCATTGCTTATGCATCACGCCAGCTGAAACCGCATGAGAGGAATTACCCAACACATGACCTGGAGCTAGCAGCTATTGTTTTTGCTCTGAAGATCTGGAGACACTATTTGTATGGGGAGAAATGTTACATTTACACAGATCACAAGAGCTTGAAGTATTTGGGCACCCAGAAGGAATTGAATTTGAGGTAGAAGAGATGGTTAGAACTCATTAAAGACTATGATTGCTTAATAGACTATCAACCAGGGAAAGAAAATGTGGTGGCTGACGCCTTAAGTCGCAAGACTATGGCAAGTCTCAGAGTTTCTCCTTTGTCCATGGTATGTGAATTGAAAGCACAACATGCCAGTTTAGAGATTGATGATAAGGGACAGACAGTAGTTACTTGGCATGTATAGCCAGTGTTGATTGATCAGATCAGAATGGCTGCTTAGAGTGATGAAAAATATCAGAAGCTACTGAAAGAAGTCTAGCAGGGCAAGAAACCTGAATTCTCTGTAAGAGATGATGGTTTATTGCTACATCAGGGCAGAATGTGCGTTCCTAATGATGCTGAATTGAGACAGATCATGATGAAGGAAGCACATGAGTCTCCATTTGCTATGCACCCTGGTGGAACTAAAATGTACAGAGGGCTGAAAGAGCATTACTGGTGGATGGGCATGAAGAGAGATATAGCTGAGTTTGTTTCCAAATGCCTAACTTGTCAGTAAGTAAAGGCAGAACATCAAGTTTCAGCTGGTCTGTTACATCCTTTGTCAGTACCAGAGTGGAAATGGGAACAAATAACTATGGATTTTGTTACAGGACTTCCAAGGACATAGAGTAGTCATGATGCAGTATGGGTTATAGTTGACAGATTGACCAAGTCTGCTCACTTTTTGCCAGTTCGGATGGACTATAGCCTAGAAAGATTGGCCAGATTGTACATATATGAGATTGTAAAATTGCATGGAGTGCCAGTATCAGTTGTATCTGACAGAGATCCTAGGTTCATTTCTAGATTCTGGGGTAGTCTTCAGAGAGCCCTAGGAACTAGATTGAACTTCAGCACAGCATTCCACCCACAGACAGATGGCCAGTCTGAAAGGGTCATTCAGATATTGGAGGATATGCTACGGGCTTGTGTGATTGAATTTGAAGGTAGTTGGGATACACACTTGCCTTTGATTGAGTTTGCTTATAACAACAGCTACCAATCAAGCATTGGGATGCCTCCATATGAAGCTTTGTATGGCAGAAAGTGCAGAACTCCCCTATGTTGGGATGAGGTAGGTGAAAGGAAGATGATTGGGCTAGAAATTGTTCAGCAGACAGAGGAAAAGATCAGATTGATTAGAGATAGACTCAAGGCTGCATCAGACCGTCAGAAGTCCTATGTTGATCTGAAAAGAAGAGATATTGAGTACGCAGTGGGTGATAAGGTATTCCTCAAAGTTTATCCTTGGAAGAGGATTATGAGATTTGGCAGAAAAGGGAAACTAAGTCCTCGTTTCATCGGACCATATGAGGTTCTGGAAAGAATGGGTCCTCTGGCATATCGGTTGGCATTACCTCCAGAGCTAGTAAGGATACACAGTGTCTTCCATGTGTCCATGTTAAGGAGGTACAAATCTGAAGAAACGGAAGCGTGAAAAACACAAGTTTATACCATTGAATTCAAAAATTTTCACCTAGGGTCACATGCATCATGCAAGATTTATTTTTATCTATTTGATTTCAATGATAAACAACATATTAAAACTCTTTTAATATGTTTTTGGATCTGTATTTGCCATTTAAGATTTTAAAATTAATCAGATTAATTTTAGAACCCTAGATTAAATCAAGAACGATTACACTAACCTCTTGATGCACTGCAGCGTGTCTGCGCCTTTGAGATTCGTCTTGAGGACACGGATGTTGTCTCTCTAGCTTGTCCACCAAGAACACCTCTGGCAGCCCTTGAATAGCTTCTAAAGCTTTTTCTATTAATTAGAAAATCAAGTTCTGCCTTTTAAGAGATTAAAGATGTAAACAGGACACTAGAAACAATTTCTAGTGTTCTTAATTCAAGAGATTGATGGCTAATCTCTTTGAATTGATGAGAGATGAAGAAGAATAGAGGGAGGGCTGCAAAATGGCGTGACAAAGGAGTGTGGCTGCTGGTTGTGTTTTATTTTCTCATAACAACACTTAAATAGCTAGGTTAACACATTAAACCCTTGCCACATGTCACCCTTTGATTAGCTCTAGGTTTAAGTGACCCAATCACATTTTGCCAAGTGTCAAACCTATATTTAATCTTGATTTTAATCATCTTACATGATTAAAAAACATTTGGCAAGCTTATGTGTTATGCCATGTGTCACCATCTCATGGTGCCACGTGTCACACTGCAAAATGACCAAAATGCCCTTGTGTCTTAATTTTGAGTTCTCAACCCAAAATAATTATTTTTCTTCTTCTAATTAATTTATATCAAATATAAATTAATTAATTGATCTCTATTAATTAATTTCTCATTAATTAAATTCATATTTAAACACTTTAAATATAAATTTAACTTATATTATACATCCAATAATCTAGATTTGGTTTCAAGTCATGCTAGGGACTTTGCAATCTAATTGCAAACCAAACCTATTTAATTAATCAATTAAACTCTTTAATTAATTAATTAAATCATATTTAATTAGGTGATAACTTGTGTATGTGTGTGACTTACTAGGCTCATCACTAATTGGCAATGAGACATGATATCAACTCTTAATATCATCAGAACTCTTTCTTACCATAAATGATTTCTCTAAATCATTTTATGAACCTCATAGACCATGGTTAACACCTAGCATAGCATGCCATGGCCACCCAATTAGTAATAAGGTTTACCTTAAATGAACCCATAATCATATGTTACCATGCACTAGAATCTCTGTTACACAAAATCCTAACTCAAGCCGAGTCATGGCTTATGTCAAACTCCATTTGCTATGAATATTATGTTCTCTTTTAATTCCAGTTCTTGATTAAAAGATTTTCTCATCGAAACTCTTTTACGAATAAATCTATCTGTCTGCCAGAACTTGAAACATCAAGAACAATTAAATGAACATAGGATTTTATCTCTATTTACTTAGAGGAACAGATTCCATCTTGATCAACACCTACCTCCATATATAACTAGTAGGAGCCAACACATGCCCATATACCCATACACAGTACAAGTATGAAAGCAGTATCAAACTCAAACTACCTATATACAAGATAACTATGCTATCTCAGTCTAAAGATTATATGCCTCGATATGATTTATGACAAAACATTGACAAGAGTAAACTCCATGTGCTTGTCATAAGTGTCACTGGGTCGGCCTACTTATCATTTATAAGTGCCTATCATGTTTGTTATATGGCATGAGACTCACCATTCCATCTTATTTATATCTCATATAAATAACTTGGGAACAAACATGAATACAATCTTTCTGGATAAGTCATGTCCTTATTATGAAGTATCCTCGATTGTGAACCTATTTATGATACTTTGTGCTAGAAATATTGTCACTCATATTCTTAACAACTTAAGAATAATATTTCTAACAAAATATCAATGGACCTTTTCTATTACACATAAATATATTATGTAAACGGAAAAGTGAAAATGCCTTTTATTAATAAAAATATGTACAAGATACATACTAAATGATATGCTCTAGGGCATACTACTAACAATCTCCCACTAGCACTAGAGCCATTCATTACAATATCTTAGACCTATCTTCTCAAGATGTCGGTCTAACTGAGTCTGTAACATAGGCTTAGTGAATGGATCAGCTGGATTTTTTCAGCTGATGTTATTTTTTCTGCATGGCTATATCGCCTTGCCCAACTATATTTCTGATAATGTGGTAGTGCCTTTCTATGTGTTTGGATTTTGGTTGAGACCTTAGTTCCTTAGCCTGTATGACTGCTCCATTGTTGTCACAGTGTAGTGGAACTGCTGACTCAATGGAAGGAACTACTGTAAGTTCTGTCATGAACTTCTTTATCCAAACAACTTCCTTTGCAAGATTCGATGCAAAGAATATACTCGACCTACGTAGTGGAATCTGCAATCGTGCTCGCTTGGAACTCTTCCAACCGATCGCACCTCCATTACAAATGAACACATATCCAGAGGTAGACTTTCTATCATCGATATCCGATTGGAAATCGAATCGGTATAACCATCTAGTTGCAAGTCTCCACTCCATAAATCAAGAATAAATCCTTAGTTCTTCTCAAGTACTTAAGGATATTCTTGTGACTATCGATGTTCCAAACCTGGATTGGATTGATACCTGCTAGTCAAACTAACAGCATATGCGATATCCGGCCTAGTACACAACATTGCATACATCAAACTTCCAATAGCCGAAGCATATGGAATCCTAGCATCTTATCTCTTTCTTCAGGTGTCTTTGGAGACATCTCTTTAGAAAGATGGATACCATGTCTCACTGGTAACAATCCTCTCTTGGAATCAAGCATGTTAAACCTCTTTAACACCTTTTCCAAGTATAGACTTTGGGATAAACCAATTATTCTTTTCGCTCTATCTCTATAGATGCGAATCCCAAGAATATAGGTTGCCTCCCTAAGTCTTTCATGGAGAATGTATTTGACAACCATACCTTTATAGTCGTCAACATACCCGTGTCATTACCCATCAACGATGTCATCCACATATAAGACAAGGAAAGTGATAGCACGGTCACTAACCTTCTTATATACACATGGCTCATCCTCATTTTTGATAAAACCAAAGGATTTAATGGCTTCATCAAAACGGATGTTCCAACTCCTCGAAGCTTGTTTCAACCCATAAATGGATCGCTTTAGCTTGCATACCTTGGAACCATCTTGGGATTCAAATCCCTAGGTTGTTCCATGAAAATGTTTTCTTCAATGTATCCATTGAGAAAAGTCGCTTTTGACATCCATCCGCCAAATCTCATAATCATAGTACGCAGCTATTGCTAATAAAATCCTAATTGATTTAAGCATGGCAACAAAGCAGAAAGTCTCCTCATAGTCGATTCCTTGCCTTTGGCGAAACCCTTTCGCTACTAGCCTTGCCTTATAGGTCTCTACCTTTCCATCAGAACCAATTTTCTTCTTGAAAACCCATTTGTTCCCTATAGGTATAATACCTTCAGGTGGGTCAACAAGATCCCAAACTTGATTCTTATACATGGAATCAATCTCGGATTTCATAGCATCAATCCATTTTGAAGAGTCTATATCTGATATAGCTTCTTCATAGGTAAGTGGATCATCTCCATGATCTACTTCTTCATGAGTGGACAACTCTTGTTCTTCTTCATGAAGAAAACCATATCTCACCGGGTGGGTGAGATACCTGGTTGTTCTACGAGGAATAGGCGTAGATGTTTCATCAACGGGTATTGGTTGACTAAATGGATCTATATCCATCGATGCATTGGTTGGTCAGAATTCTCCAATTCTAACTCTATTTGCCTTCCTTTGCCTCCTTCTTGAACAAACTATTGTTCAAGAAATGTGGCATCTCTACTTATCACAACCTTTTGTGAAATAGGCAAATAAAAATAATATCCAAAACTATCTTTTGGATATCCAACAAATCGACCTTTTTCTGATCTGGTCTCCAATTTATCAGTGTTCAGCTTTTTGATATAAGCTGGACAACCCCAAATCTTAACATGCTTAAGACTTGGTTTTCTTCCATGCCATATCTCATAAGATGTGGAAGAAACTGATTTTGATGGAATCCTATTCAGAATATACAAAGCTGATTCTAATGCAAATCTCCAAAAGGAGATTGGCATATCAGTATAGCTCATCATACTACGTACCATATCCAATAGGGTACGATTTCTCCTTTCAGATACACCATTCAACTGTGGCGTTCCTGGAGGAGTCAGCTTAGAAACAATGCCATGCTCTCTCAAGTATTCATCAAATTCAGTACTCAAATATTCACTTCCACGATCTGATCGAAGAGCTTTAATATTCTTTCCTGTTTGATTTTCTACTTCAGATTTAAATTCTTTGAACTTTTCAAAAGATTCATGTTTGTATTTCATCAAATACAAATACCCAAACCTTGATTTATCATCAGTAAAGGTAATAAAATAATGAAAACCCCCTCTAGCCATTTATTTAATTGTACAACATACATAACTATTTATTTGCTCCAAAATATTTTCACTCTTAGCCCCTGTCCAACAAAGGGTGATCTAGTCATTTTGCCCTGAAGGCAAGATTCACAAGTTGGAGTAGGCTCAGAGCCCAATGAGGATAGAATCCCCATTTTCTCCAGTTTTGCAATCCTATCTTCTGCAACATGACATAACCTTAAGTGCCAAATATATTTTGAACTTGAGTTGGTTTTCACCATGGCATTGCATTCTTTTAGATTACTATACTCTGGCCAGTGGAAACACTTTCTTACTGGCAATGGAAACACTTTCCTGTTGGCAGTGGAAACACTTTCCTTTGCCTTTGTCAGCTTTGGTTTTCCTTTTCTGTTTAGCTATTTTCTTGGAAGGACCAAGAATCTGAGGTTTCTTTTTCTTGTTGCCCTTCTTCTTGTTGGACTTTCCAGCAGAAGAAGATGCAACCAAAGCTACCTCTTTTCCTTTATTGCCCAACATATTCTTTTGGTCAATAACCAGCATGTTGAGTAAACCAGCTAAGGTGCATTCCTGTTGAGTCATATGGAAATTTGTCACAAAATTCCCAAAAGACTCAGGAAGGGACTGAAGGATCAAATCCGTCTGTAGTTGGAAATCCATGTTGAAGTCAAGATGTTCCAACTGCTCAATCAGCCAAATCATCTTGTGGACATGATCCCTAAAATTTTGTCTCTCAGACATCCTCATACGGAATAGCTGTCTAGATATCTCATACCTAGCATTCCTACTGTGCTCACCATACAACTCTTGTAGGTGAAGGAGGATCTCACTCACACTCTACATGTTCTCATGTTGCTTCTGTAACTCATTACTCATGGAAGCAAGCATGCAACACTTAGCTCTCATATCATGCTCCTTCCACTTGCCAAAAGTTTCATGTTCCTCTTGAGTGGCCTCTGGAGGTAAGGGACCAGGAACATTTGAATCTAGAACATATCCTATATGTTCAAGGTTCAGGAAAAGTTTCAAATTTCTTAGCCAATCAATGAGATTAGGTCCTGTCAACCTATTGCGATCAAGTATGCTTGCAAGCATATTGGATGGTGGTGGTTGTTCTGTGCTCATTATTATCAGAAAATTAATTGCAGAAATAACCAGATTAATTAGTAAATGTATCATGTAATTAACCAAAATGATTATGGTCTTTTAATCAAATTGGTCCTCCCACTAACTTAGCGAATCCTACACTTCCAAAGTAGAAAACGGAAATCCTAGTTGGATGGATTTCTAGTGGGTGATTGAATTCTTATAATTCTATTGATCATCCTCAGGTACATCCATTATTGGAATTACAATAAACTATAAGTGAGCAACTCCTTGCCCATCACATCTCATGTGAGGTTCAATCCTTTACCTAGCCCCTAATGCTCAAAATCTCAGGTACATCCATTATTGACTTATCTTGCATTAGTTAAGTTGATCCCATTGAGCCAGTAATTATGTAAATAATTTTAATGTCCTCAGGTACATCCAATATTGGCCACCAAACCATTTACATATTTACAACATCTCATGCTTAACAATTATTCTTAAGAAAATCTCTTAAATTAATTGCATCTCATGCAACTATTTAAAACTTCTTAAAATAATTGCCCCAATGGAGGGCCTATGTTATAATTACTTTAATTATAGCATTTCCAACTTAATCATTTGTTTGGAAGATTTTATGGTCATTCTATTTACTATTAAGGTCTCACTTTGCACATTATCCATTTGGCATGCATATATCATATAATTGCATACATTCCCATACATCTCATGCATTCATGGATAAGAAGTAAATATGGTATGATCATGGACTTTCTAAGGGATTCAATTCTGAGCCACCAAGAATTGAATCAGGGCATTCCTAGGTGCATTTCATTCATTCATTTTACAAGAGATGCTGAAGGAGTACATAATCAACACTTGATCTTGAATTCCTCCCACTGGTCCCACCAATGCTCTTGACCTCCTTGAACTTCTTGCAATCCAATATTACATAGTAATCCTTGGCATACCAAGGTGAATTTACAAGAACTTAAATAAATGAAATTACAACCCAAAAATTATTACAAACTTAATAATATATGCCCAAAATAAATTAAAATAAATTAATTAATTTACAATCCCAAAGAAACATAAAAGAAATAAATCCAATCACATTGGTCTTTTATAGTCCATGATCATCCATCATGCATATCACTATTTAACAATTAAATAAAACATACATACTTAAATTAAATTGAATATCTCATATTCAACTTAAAATTTCAGATTTGAATATGATTCAAATAAATTTAAAAATTCAGATTTGAATCTCATTCAAACAAATTTAAAAATTCAGATTTGAATCACATTCAAACAACTTTAAAAATTTAGATTTGAATCACATTCAAACATTTTTTAAAAAATCAAATTTGAATCACATTCAAATATTTTTTAAAAAATCAGATCTGAATTTTATTCAATCAATTTTTAAAAATCAGATTTAAATATGATTCAAACAACTTTAAAAATTCAGATTTGAATCACATTCAAACAACTTTTAAAATTCAGATTTGAATCACATTCAAACAATTTTTAAAATTCTGATTTGAATCATAATTTAATTGTGTGATTAAAACTACTAATTAAACACTTTAATTAGTCAAAAAATAGGCCTTAGATCATACAACAATTGCAAAATTAAAAGCCAAACCTTGAACCACCCATGAAAGCCAAACCATGTGCACCATTGATGGTGTTTTTCAAGCATGCCGCCACACCTCCATTACAACCAGCAATTGATAAATCATCTCATGATCAAAACACACAATTAAATATATAATCAACAATCTAAATGGCAAATATAGTGGCTCTGATACCAATTGAAGAAACGGAAGCGTGAAAAACACAAGTTTATACCATTGAATTCAAAAATTTTCACCTAGGGTCACATGCATCATGCAAGATTTATTTTTATCTATTTGATTTCAATGATAAACAACATATTAAAACTCTTTTAATATGTTTTTGGATCTGTATTTGCCATTTAAGATTTTAAAATTAATCAGATTAATTTTAGAACCCTAGATTAAATCAAGAACGATTACACTAACCTCTTGATGCACTGCAGCGTGTCTGCGCCTTTGAGATTCGTCTTCAGGACACCAGATGTTGTCCCTCTAGCTTGTCCACACCAAGAACACCTATGGCAGCCCTTGAATAGCTTCTAAAGCTTTTTCTATTAATTAGAAAATCAAGTTCTGCCTTTTAAGAGATTAAAGATGTAAACAGGACACTAGAAACAATTTCTAGTGTTCTTAATTCAAGAGATTGATGGCTAATCTCTTTGAATTGATGAGAGATGAAGAAGAATAGAGGGAGGGCTGCAAAATGGTGTGACAAAGGAGTGTGGCTGCTGGTTGTGTTTTATTTTCTCATAACAACACTTAAATAGCTAGGTTAACACATTAAACCCTTGCCACATGTCACCCTTTGATTAGCTCTAGGTTTAAGTGACCCAATCACATTGTGCCAAGTATCAAACCTATATTTAATCTTGATTTTAATCATCTTACATGATTAAAAAACATTTGGCAAGCTTATGTGTTATGCCATGTGTCACCATCTCATGGTGCCACGTGTCACACTGCAAAATGACCAAAATGCCCTTGTGTCTTAATTTTGAGTTCTCAACCCAAAATAATTATTTTTCTTCTTCTAATTAATTTATATCAAATATAAATTAATTAATTAATCTCTATTAATTAATTTCTCATTAATTAAATTCATATTTAAACACTTTAAATATAAATTTAACTTATATTATACATCCAATAATCTAGATTTGGTTTCAAGTCATGCTAGGGACTTTGCAATCTAATTGCAAACCAAACCTATTTAATTAATCAATTAAACTCTTTAATTAATTAATTAAATCATATTTAATTAGGTGATAACTTGTGTATGTGTGTGACTTACTAGGCTCATCACTAATTGGCAATGAGACATGATATCAACTCTTAATATCATCAGAACTCTTTCTTACCATAAATGATTTCTCTAAATCATTTTATGAACCTCATAGACCATGGTTAACACCTAGCATAGCATGCCATGGCCACCCAATTAGTAATAAGGTTTACCTTAAATGAACCCATAATCATATGTTACCATGCACTAGAATCTCTCTCTAACAAAATCCCAACTCAAGCTGGAGTTATGGTTTATGTCACACTCCATTTGCTATGAATATAATGTTCTCTTTTAATTCCAGTTCTTGATTAAACAGATTTTCTCATCAGAACCTCTTTTCTGAATAAATCTATCTGTCCTGGCCAGGAACTTGAAACATCAAGAACAATTAAATGAACATAGGATTTTATCTCTATTTACTTAGAGGAACAGATTCCATCTTGATCAACACCTACCTCCATATATAACTAGTAGGAGCCAACACATGCCCATATACCCATACACAGTACAAGTATGAAAGCAGATCAAACTCAAACTACCTATATACAAGATAAGCGTGCTATCTCAGTGTCTAAAGATTATATGCCTCGATATGATTTATGACAAAACATTGACAAGAGTAAACTCCATGTGCTTGTCATAAGTGTCACTGGTTCGGCCTACTTATCATTTATAAGTGCCTATCATGTTTGTTATATGGCATGAGACTCACCATTCCATCTTATTTATATCTCATATAAATAACTTGGGAACAAACATGAATACAATCTTTCTGGATAAGTCATGTCCTTATTATGAAGTATCCTCGATTGTGAACCTATTTATGATACTTTGTGCTAGAAATATTGTCACTCATATTCTTAACAACTTAAGAATAATATTTCTAACAAAATATCAATGGACCTTTTCTATTACACATAAATATATTATGTAAACGGAAAAGTGGAAATGCCTTTTATTAATAAAAATATGTACAAGATACATACTAAATGATATGCTCTAGGGCATACTACTAACAAAATCTGACCCATCTCATGCACTATCAGTTGAAGAGATTGAAGTAAATCCAGACCTCTCATATGAGGAAGAACCCATAAAAATTCTGGCATATGAGGTGAAGCAGCTGAGGAATAAACAGATACACCTGGTTAAAGTGCTGTGGAACCATCATTCAGGCCAGGAAGCTACTTGGGAACGTGAAGAGGATATGAGGAGACAACACCCACAGTTGTTCAGAGACTAATACCAGGTAAAAATTTCGAGACGAAATTTATTTAAGGGGGGGAGAATTGTAACACCCCTAAGTTCGGTAGTGCGTTCTACTGTTCCGGTGACCAGTGTTGTCCAGACAGCTAGGATGCCTAGAACTACACTTCAATATGAGTGAGGAGACATAAAATAATGAAATAAAAGAAAAGAAAATACAAGAAAAACAAAGGAAAAATAATAGCAAAGAAATGTGATCAAGTTAAGCGAGCCGGGAACCCTAGCGATGGGTGACCGCACCGGGAAGTCACGGCGTAGACCGTTGACTAGCCCTGGACTACGGGGAACCCTGGA
Source organism: Hevea brasiliensis (assembly GCF_030052815.1). NCBI lineage: Eukaryota > Viridiplantae > Streptophyta > Magnoliopsida > Malpighiales > Euphorbiaceae > Hevea > Hevea brasiliensis. Next base: position 83,347,393 of record NC_079497.1, on the reverse strand, counting down.
AAACATTTTTAGGACTTAAATAGACCCTTATTGAAGAATAAATATCATTAGGAAGATCAAAGAAAAATTAAATAATTAGTACAAAGAAAAGTGAGAAATCGAAAAACAGACAAAACCCGGTGTTATCGAAAAATCGGGAATGCAACCCGAATAGGGTCATTATAGTCATTTGACATCCCGAATTGTCTTTTGACCTAAATTTCCACTAAAAATAAATAATATTACACTTAGAAAATAAAATGAAAAATTAAATTGGGGGTACCTAATACAAATAGCCAAAAATGGAGTGAAAAATGTGTAAATAACACATGTAAGCTTATTATATAATTAAATTTGAGTGAGTGGGCCACTAAAGGAATAAAATAGAAACATAGTGGGGCAGATGTAAGTCCACTATACCAAGCAAAAACTTCATCTTCTTCATTTCACTAAACCTAGCGGAATTGAAGGAAAGGAGAAACCACCATTGCCGTTTTCATGCAAGCTTCATCTAACCCCTCACTTCACTTCTAATCACTTAGGTTCCTTCATTAAAGATTGTCTACACATCATAAGGAAGAGCTTGATACCAAAATCAAGAAGTTTAATCAAGGTTTGGCAAGTTCCAACCATAAGGTAAGTTTGTATTTTGGAAGATTGCTTTGTTAAACTTTGTGTTTATGTTATGGGTGTTGGTTTTGTGAAGAAAAATTTCAAGTTTGAGAAGCTATTGATATGTTCATTTTGGACAGCCATGGAGTTATGTATTTGATGAAATATTTGTACATATATTTGATGAGAAATGATGTTGGTTAGGGTGATTTAATATCCTAGTAAATTATTCCATATGTATATGGTGATTTTTGCACTTGGATGGAAATTGATGAATTGTAGGACACTTTGGTGTTGAGGAAGCTTTTCAGCAGCCTTGGGATTCTTGGATAAATGTATGTGTTCATGAAGGAGTTAGCAGAAATATTGACATTAAGGTTGATGGATATGTATATAGATTGATTGTGTAAAGTGTATGTAAGAACTAGTAAGGTTTAGGTGTATATGTGATTGTACTTAGACTTTGTAAATGTGAGTTTTAATTGGTGTATTAAGGATGTTTGTAATCTACCCAAAGTGATGTTAATGTAAAGTGGAATATGGTTTTGGTAATGAACCAAAACAGAATTGGTAAGGGAAGTAGACATATAGTAATGTAAGTGTGTAATTGATGTATGTTTAAGTAAGGTAGTTAAGGGCAGTATGCATTTTAGTCAATAACTTTAAATGTGTAACCTCAGTTGGTATGAGACCAATTGGAGGTGAAACTAGGCACAAAATGTGCCAACTTTCATTGAGAAAGCATACCAAAATTCTGCTTGCAAGGTGACATAAGAAAATGACCAATTCGGATTAAGTGCAATTGAAACCTGAAATCTGACCAATTGGGCAGTAGTTAGTGTTTAGGCCATAACTCACTCAAAACAGGTCCAATTGACCTGAAATTTTAACCATGAATAGTTAAGACCCATACCTACAAGTCTTATGAAGACACCAAAGCCCAGAAATGACCATAAGCAAGTCAAACAGCTTGCACAAGTTCGGGTCCAAAAACTGGCCGAACCAAAGTTGACCAAATTGACCTAAAATTGACCTAAAATTGACCTAATTTGATGCCATTTGACCAGCAATAGTATAATGACCATAACTTTGTCTACATAACTTGAATTGACCTAAAATTTTTCCCCGCTTGCAATAAGACATAGATCTACAAGTTTGTAGTTTTGACCAAAATCTGAAAACCGAAGGAACTAGGTCGTCCGGCTAGGTCAAACTAGTATTCCGGAATCCAGCAAGTTGCATTAAAATGCACTAAACAAGGAAATGAGTTTGGTAAAACATACCAACCCTAAAACCCTATCGAATGTGACATATTAATGACACTAAAACCTAATTTACCTAAAACGCATCGAGGGTCGGTATATTAGGTAATTGAGCAAATAATAGCCTTCAGTGAATTACTTATCGAACATTATCATTAGAGACAGTTTAATTTAGTACTGAAACACTTCAAATTGTGTTTCTCAGTTACCAAAGACTCAGGAAAAGGGAAGGAAATACTGAGTCCAGACCCGGAGACAGTTATCAGAGGTTTGTGCACAACAACTATTTCTTTTGAATTATTTTCAATTGAAATAAATTTTGACTATTTGTATATTATTATTTTAAATTGTGAAACTGTGAAAAATTATTTGAATAATATTTGATGGATACTTATTGATTGAAAAGCACTGTAAATGGTTTGAAACCACAGCTATCATGTATATTGATTGTATTCCTCGCTAGCTTGTCTAGTGGGATGAATTGAATTCCCTCTCTGGCTGAAGTGTTGAGGTGTGTGCCTGTTGAGGATGAATTGGATGAGTACTCATATTTTTGCTAGCTAGCTATGTTATTCCTCATTAGTCATTGACTTTTGGGATGAATTGAATACCTCATTAGCCATCGGCTTTTGGGATGAATTGAACTTGGGAACATGATTAAAGCTGTGTGTAATTTATTGATGCATATTGTAAGATTGTAAAATGAGTTTAAATTCTTATTGACATTCACTGTCTTTTGAATTTAGCTATGTTTTGATTACTGAGATTTATTGTAAGATTGTGTTAAATTTCTTATGACATTATTGTCTTGAATTTAACTATAGTTTTAAGTATCCACTATTTATATGATTTATGAATTGTGATTTAAATTATATTTGGTTAATGTTGTGCACCACTGAGACATTGTCTCAGCGATAGCTTTTTATTGCTGTCGCAGGTAGACAGACAGACAGTGCAGCAGACTAGGCTGCTAGTACCTTCAGCGAGAGACTACTGGGTATAATGAGTATACCAATATTTTGTATTTTGTAATTTAATGATGTTCACTATATGTACATATTGTTCTTGGTTTTGAGCAGTTGTAAATTAAAATTGTACATTGAAGTTGTAAAGTAAATTATGAGATATTTTGACTTGTAAAAATTGTATTATATTTTCTCTATCTCAGTCCTTGAAAAATTACTGTGAATTTGACTTGAGAAATATGTTGTGTTGAGAAAAATGTTGAAGTTGAGTCTTGGAAATATATTGAAGTGCTTTTATAGGTTTTCTGAAGAACTGTTTTATCCAAAATACAGATGGCACTCTACCAAAATTTTTACAGAAATTCCAAATAATCCAAATGAGTTAGCTGTTTCACTTCAGTTCATAAAAGTTTTTAACACCTGTAAATAGTGCTCACCACTGTAAAAGAAGTAAGAAAAGTTTTTAAAATCCCTTGTAGTGTATTTAATGGATTATCAGTAGACGGAGTTGGTAATTCATTAGGTATACTACGGGATTATGTTATGCCTTACAGAGGGGTAGGGTGTGACAAAATGTCTTTTAATCATGTAAGATGATTAAAATTAAGATTAAATATAGGTTTAACATTTGGCACAATGTGATTGGGTCAATTAAATCTAGAACCAATCAGAAGGTGACATGTGGCAAGGGTTTTAAGTGGTGACCTAGCTATATAAGTGTTGTTATGAAAAGAAAAAGTAACAATCAGCTGCTACCTCCTTTGTGCCACCACCCTTAAAGCTCCCATTCTCTCTTCTTTTTCATCTCTCATTAATTCCAAGAGATTAGCAAACAATCTCTTGAATTAAAAATACTAGAAATTGTTTCTAGTGTCCTGTTTACATCTTTAATATCTTAAAAGGAAAAACTTGATTTTCTGATTAATAGAAAAAGCTTTAGAAGCTGTTCAAGGGCTGCCATGGGTGAACTTGGTGTGGACAGGCTAGAGGGACAATATCTGGTATCGTAAAGACGCATCCCAAAGGTACAAATACGTTACAGTGCATCAAGAGGTTAGTGTATTTATTCTTGATCTAATCTAGGGTTCTAAAATTAATCTAATTAATTCTAAAATCTTAAATGGCAAATACAAATCCAAAGACATATTAAAAGAGTTTTAATATGTTGTTTATCATTGAAATCAAATAGATAAAAATAAATCTTGCTTAATGCATGTGACCCTAGGTGAAAATTTTTTGAATTCAATGGTATAAACTTGTGTTTTTCATGCTTCTGCTCCTTCAATTGGTATCAGAGCCACTATATTTGCCATTTAGATTATTGATTATATGATTTACTTATGTGTTTAGATCATGAGATGATTTATCCATTGCTAGTTGCAATGGATATGTGGCGGCATGCTTGATGAACTCCAACATGGTGCGCATGGTTTGGGAAGATCATGGTGCGCATGGTTGTTTTTAAATTTTGCAATTGTTGCATGATCAAAGGTTCATCATATGACTAATTAAAATGTTTAATTAGGAGTTTTAATCTCACAATTAAATTTTGATTCAAATCAGATTTTTAAAAATTGTTTGAATGTGATTCAAATTTGAATTTTAAAAGTTGTTTGAATGTGATTCAAATATGAATTTTTAAAGTTGTTTGAATCATATTCAAATCTGAATTTTTAAAGTTGTTTGAATAATTTTCAAATCTGAATTTTTAAAAATTATTTGAATGTGATTCAAATCTGATTTTTTAAAAATTGTTTGAATGTGATTCAAATTTGAATTTTTAAAAATTGTTTGAATGTGATTCAAATATGAATTTTTAAATTTGTTTGAATGTGATTCAAATCTGAATTTTTAAATTTGTTTGAATCATATTCAAATCTGGATTTTTAAGTTAAATATGAGATATTTAATTTAATTTAAGTATGTATGTTTTATTTAATTGTTAAATAGTGATATGCACGATGGATGATCATGAACTATAAAAGACCAATGAAATTGGATTTATTTCTTTTATGTTTCTTTGGGATTGTAAATTAATTAATTTATTTTAATTTATTTTGGGCATGTATTATTAAGGTTGTAATAATTTTTGGGTTGTAATTTCATTTATTTATGTTCTTGTAAATTCGCCTTGGTATGCCAAGGATTACTATGTAATTGGATTGCAAGAAGTTCAAGGAGGTCAAGAGCATTGGTGGGACCAGTGTTGATTATGTACTCCTTCAGTAACTCTTGTAAAATGAATGAATGAAATGTACCTAGGAATGTCTTGATTCAATTCTTGGTGGCTCAGAATTGAATCCCTTAGAAAGTCCATGATCATACCATATTTACTGTTTATCCTTGAATGCATGAGATGTATGGGAATGTATGCAATTATATGATATATGCATGCTAAATGGATAATGTGCAAAGTGAGACCTTAATAGTAATTAGGATGATTATAAAATCTTCTAAACAAATGATTAAGTTGAAAATGTTGTAATTAAAGTAATTATAACATAGGCCCTCCATTGATGAATTATTTTAAGAAATTTTAATTACTTACATAAGATGCAATTAATTTAAGAGATTTTTTTAAGAATAATTGTTAAGTATGAGATGTTGTAAATATGTAAATGGTTTGGTAGCCAATATTGGATGTACCTGAGGACATTAAAATTATTTGCATAATTGCTGGCTCAATGGGATCAACTTAACTAATGCAAGATAAGTCAATAATGGATGTACTTGAGATTTTGAGCTTTAGGGGCTAGGTAAAGGATTGAACCTCACATGAGATGTGATGGGCAAGGAGTTGCTCACTTATAGTTTATTGTAATTACAATAATGGATGTACCTAAGGATGATCAATAGAATTATAAGAATTCAATCACCTACTAGAAATCCATCCAACTAGGATTTTCGTTTTCTACTTTGGAAGTGTAGGATTTGCTAAGTTAGTGGGAGGACCAATTTGATTAAAAAACCATAATTATTTTGGATAATTACATGATATATTTACTAATTAATCTGGTTATTTTCTGCAGTTAATTTTCTGATAATAATGAGCACAGAACAACCACCACCATCCAATATCCTTGTAAGCATACTTGATCGCAATAGGTTGGCAGAACCTAATCTCTCTGATTGGCTAAGAAATTTGAAACTTGTCCTGAACCTTGAACATATAGGATATGTTCTAGACTCAAATGTTCCTGGTCCCTTACCTCTAGAGGCCACTCAAGAGGAACATGAAACTTTGGACAAGTGGAAGGAGCATGATATGAGAGCAATGTGTTACATGCTTACTTCCATGAGTAATGAGTTACAAAAGCAGCATGAGAACATGCAGAGTGCGAGTGAGATCCTCCTTTACCTACAAGAGTTGTATGGTGAGCACAACAGGAATACTAGGTATGAGATATCTAGACAGCTGTTCCGCATGAGGATGTCTGATGGACAGAATGTTGGGGATCATGTCTACATGATGATTCAGTTGATTGAGCAGTTGGAACATCTTGACTTCAACATGGATTTCCAAATGTAGATGGATTTGATCCTTTAGTCCCTTCCTGAGTCTTTTGGGAATTTTGTGACAAATTTCCACATGACTAAACAGGAATGCACCTTGGTTGGTTTACTCAACATGTTGGTTATTGCCCAAAAGAATATGCCTGGCAATAAAGGAAAAGAGGTAGCTTTGATTGCATCTTCTTCTGCTAGAAAATCCAACAAGAAGAAGGGCAATAAGAAAAAGAAACCTCAGATTCATGGTTCTTCCAAGAAAATAGCTAAACAGAAAGGGAAGACTAAAACTGATGGAGGCAAAGGAAAGTGTTTCCACTGCCAGAAGGATGGGCACTGGAAGAGGAACTGCCCAGAGTATCTTGCTTCTCTAAAGGACAATAAGGATAGACCTTCGGAAGGTATGTCCATATCTTGTTATTTAGATTCTGATAATACTCATAATTCATCTACAGCTTAGGTTTTAGATACTAGTGCCAGTTCTCACATTTCTCATGATATGCAGGAACTAGCAAATAGTAGCAGCTTGCGTTCTCAAGATGTTAGAGTCTGGATTGGCAATGGCTCAATTGTTGAAACTTTAGCCATAGGATCTAAATCTTTTTACATGTCTGGACATGTTTTGTGTTTGGATAATATTTTATATGTACCTGATGCTTTTAAGAACATCATTTCTATATCTAGTTTGACTAGAAATGGCTATGAATTTCAGTTCACAGATGATGTTTGCAATATTTATTTTAGAAATAAATATGTTAGTTCGGGTTATATGAATGATGGTCTTTATTATTTAGATAATAATGACAAACACAAAATGAATGCAAGTGATCTAAATGAATGCAATGCCATGGTGAAAAACAACTCAAGTTCAAAATATATTTGGCACTTAAGGTTATATCATGTTACAGAAGATAGGATTGCAAAATTGGAGAAAATAGGGATTCTATCCTCATTGGGCTCTGAGCCTACTCCAACTTGTGAATCTTGCCTTCAGGGCAAAATGACTAGATCACCTTTTGTTGGACAAGGGCTAAGGGCTGAAAATATTTTGGAGCTAATACAGAGTGATGTATGTGGTCCATTTAAGAAAATGGCTAGAGGTGGTTTTCATTACTTTATTACCTTTACTGATGATAAATCAAGGTTTGGATATTTGTATTTGACGAAATACAAACACAAATCCTTTGAAAAGTTCAAAGAATTTAAATCTGAAGTAGAAAATCAAACAGGAAAGAGTATTAAAGCTCTTTGATTAGATCGTGGAGGTGAATATTTGAGTACTGAATTTGATGAATACTTGAGAGAGCACGGCGTTGTTTCCCAGCTGAATCCTCTAGGAACACCATAGCTAAATGGTGTATCTAAAAGGAGAAATCGTACCCTATTGGATATGTTATGTAGTATGATGAGTTATACTGATATGCCAATCTCCTTTTGGGGATTTGCATTAAAATCAGCTTTGTATATTCTGAATAGGATTCCATCAAAATCAGTTTCTTCCACATCTGATGAGATATGGCATGGAAGAAAACCAAGTTTTAAGCATGTTAAGATTTGGGGTTGTCCAGCTTATATCAAAAAGCTAAACACTGATAAATTGGAAACCAGATTAGAAAAGGGTCGATTTGTTGGATATCCAAAAGATAGTTTTGGATATTATTTTTATTTGCCTACTTCAGAAAAGGTTGTGTTAAGCAGAGATGCCACATTTCTTGAACAACAGTTTGTTCAAGAAGGAGGCAAAGGAAGGCAAATAGAGTTAGAATTGGAGAATTTTGACCAACCAACAGATCAGATGGATATAGATCCATCTAGTCAACCTACACCCATTGATGAAACATCTACAGCTATTCCTCGTAGAACAACCAACGTATCTCACCCACCTGTGAGATATTGTTTTTTTCATGAAGAAGAACAATAGTTGTCTACTCATAAAAAAGTAGATCATGGAGATGATCCACTTACCTATGAAGAAGCTATATTAGATATAGACTCTTCAAAATGGATTGATGCTATGAAATCCAAAATTGATTCCATGTATAAGAATCAAGTTTGGGATCTTGTTGACGCACCTGAAGGTATTGTACCTATAGGAAACAAATGGGTTTTCAAGAAGAAAATTGGTTCTGATGGAAAGGTAGAGACCTATAAGGCAAAGCTAGTAGCGAAAGGGTTTCGCCAAAGGCAAGGAATCAACTATGAGGAGACTTTCTCGCCTGTTGCCATGCTTAAATCAATTAGGATTTTATTAGCAATAGCTGCATACTATGATTATGAGATTTGGCAGATGGATGTCAAAACAACTTTTCTCAATGGATACATTGAAGAAAACATTTTCATGGAACAACCTAGGGGTTTTGAATCCCAAGATGGTTTTAAGGTATGCAAGCTAAAGCGATCCATTTATGGGTTGAAACAAGCTTCGAGGAGTTGGAACATCCATTTTGATGAAGCCATTAAATCATTTGGTTTTATCAAAAATGAGGATGAGCCATGTGTATATAAGAAGGTTAGTGACAGTACTATCACTTTCCTTGTCTTATATGTGGATGACATACTGTTGATGGGTAATGATATAGGTATGTTGACAACTATAAAGGTATGGTTATCAAATACATTCTCCATGAAAAACTTAGGGGAGGTAACTTGTATTCTTGGGATTCGCATCTATAGAGATAGAGCGAAAAAAATAATTGGTTTATCTCAAAGTTTATACTTGGAAAAGGTGTTAAAGAGGTTCAACATGCTTGATTCCAAGATAGGATTGTTGCCAGTGAGACATGTGAAGGAACGAAAGCGTGAAAAACACAAGTTTATACCATTGAATTCAAAAATTTTCACCTAGGGTCACATGCATCATGCAAGATTTATTTTTATCTATTTGATTTCAATGATAAACAACATATTAAAACTCTTTTAATATGTTTTTGGATCTGTATTTGCCATTTAAGATTTTAAAATTAATCAGATTAATTTTAGAACCCTAGATTAAATCAAGAACGATTACACTAACCTCTTGATACACTGCAGCGTGTCTGCGCCTTTGAGATTCGTCTTCAGGACACCAGATGTTGTCCTTCTAGCTTGTCCACACCAAGAACACCTATGGCAGCCCTTGAACAGCCTCTAAAGCTTTTTCTATTAATTAGAAATTCAAGTTCTGCCTTTTAAGAGATTAGAGATGTAAACAGGACATTAGAAACAATTTCTAGCATTCTTAATTCAAGAGAATGATGGCTAATCTCTTTGAATTGATGAGAGATGAAGAGAAATAGCTGGAGAGGCTCAAAGTGGCGTGACATATGAGAGGAGAGGCTGCTGGTTATGTTTTCTTTTCATAACCACACTTAAATAGCTAGGTTAACACATTAAACCCTAGCCACATGTCACCTTTTTATTAGCTCTAGGTTTAAGTGACCCAATCACATTGTGCCAAGTGTCAAACCTATATTTAATCTTGATTTTAATCATCTTACATGATTAAAAAACATTTGGCAAGCTTATGTGTTATGCCATGTGTCACCATCTCATGGTGCCACCTGTCACACTGTGAAATGACCAAAATGCCCCTGTGTCTTAATTTTGAGTTCTTAACCCAAAATAAATATTTTCTTCTTCTAATTAATTTATATCAAATATAAATTAATTAATTAATCTCTATTAATTAATTTCTCATCAATTAAATTCATATTTAAACACTTTAAATATAAATTTAATTTATACTACACATCCAATAATCTAGATTTGGTTTCAAGTCATGCTAGGGACTTTGCAATTTAAATGCAAACCAAACCTATTTAATTAATCAATTAAACTCTTTAATTAATTAATTAAATCATATTTAAATAGGTGATAACTTGTGTATGTGTGTGACTTACTAGGCTCATCACTAATTGGCAATGAGACATGATATCAACTCTTAATATCATTAGAACTCTTTCTTACCATAAATGATTTCTCTAAATCATTTTATGAACCTCATAGACCATGGTTAACACCTAGCATAGCATGTCATGGCCACCCAATTAGTAATAAGGTTTACCTTAAATGAACCCATAATCATATGTTACCATGCACTAGAATCTCTCTGTTACAAAATCCCAACTCAAGCTGGAGTCATGGTTTATGTCAAACTCCATTTGCTATGAATATTATGTTCTCTTTTAATTCCAGTTCTTGATTAAAAGATTTTTCTCATCAGAAACTCTTTTACAATAAATCTATCTGTCTGGCCAGAACTTGAAACATCAAGAACAATTAAATGAACATAGGATTTTATCTCTATTTACTTAGAGGAACAGATTCCATCTTGATCAACACCTACCTCCATATATAACTAGTAGGAGCCAACACATGCCCATATACCCATACACAGTACAAGTATGAAAGCAGTATCAAACTCAAACTACCTATATACAAGATAACTATGCTATCTCAGGTCTAAAGATTATATGCTCTGATATGATTTATGACAAAACATTGACAAGAGTAAACTCCATGTGCTTGTCATAAGTGTCACTGGTTCGGCCTACTTATCATTTATAAGTGCCTATCATATTTGTTATATGGCATGAGACTCACCATTCCATCTTATTTATATCTCATATAAATAACTTGGGAACAAATATGAATACAATCTTTCTGGATAAGTCATGTCCTTATTATGAAGTATCCTCGATTGTGAACCTATTTATGATACTTTGTGCTAGAAATATTGTCACTCATATTCTTAACAACTTAAGAATAATATTTCTAACAAAATATCAATGGACCTTTTCTATTACACATAAATATATTATGTAAACGGAAAAGTGGAAATGCCTTTTATTATTAAAAATATGTACAAGATACATACTAAATGATATGCTCTAGGGCATACTACTAACAACATGGTGTCCACCTTTCTAAAGAAATGTCTCCAAAGACACCTGAAGAAAGAGATAAAATGGCCAAGATTCCATATGCTTCGGCTATTGGAAGTTTAATGTACGCACTGTTGTGTACTAGTCCGGATATCGCATATGTTGTTAGTTTGAATAGCAAGTATCAATCCAATCTAGGTTTGGAACACTAGATAGCTGTCAAAAATATCCTTAAGTACTTGAGAAGAACTAAGGATTTATTCTTGATTTATGGAGGTGGAGACTTGCAATTGGATGGTTATATTGATTGTAATTTTCAATCAGATATCGATGATAGAAAGTCTACCTCTGGGTATGTGTTCATTTGTAATAGAGGTACAGTTAGTTGGAAGAGTTCCAAACAGAGTACAACTACAGATTCCACTACCGAGGCTGAGTATATTGCTGCATCAGATGTTGCAAAGGAAGTTGTTTAGATAAAGAAGTTCGTGACAGAACTTACAGTAGTTCTTTCAATTGAGTCAGCAGTTCCACTACACTGTGACAACAATGGAGTAGTCATACAGGCTAAAGAACCCAGGTCTCATTAGAAATCGAAACACATAGAAAGGCGCTACCACATTATCAGAGAAATAGTTGGACGAGGCGATGTAGCCATGCAGAAAATAGCATTAGCAGAAAATCCAGCTGATCCATTCACTAAGCCTATGTCACAGACTCAGCTAGACCGACATCTTGAGAAGATGGGTCTACGATATTGTAATGAATGGCTCTAGTGCTAGTGGGAGATTGCTATTAGTATACCCTAGAGCATATCATTTAGTATGTATCTTGAACATCTTTTATTAATAAAAGACATTTCCACTTTTCTGTTTACATAATATATTTATGTGTAATAGAAAAGGTCCATTGATATTTTGTTAGAAATTCTATTATTAAGTTGTTAAGAATATGAGTGACAGTATCTCTAGTACAAAGTATCATAAATAGGTTTATAATCGAGGATACTTCATAATAAGGACATGACTTATCTAGAAAGATTGTATTCATGTTTATTCCCAAGTTATTTGTATGAGATATAAATAAGATGGAATGGTGAGTCTCATGCCATATAACAAACATGATAGGCACTTATACATGATAAGTAGACCGAACCAATGGCACTTATGACAAGCACATGGAGTTTACTCTTGTCAATATATTGTCATAAATCATATCAGTGCATATAATCTTTAAACCTGAGGTAGCACAGTTGTTTTGTATATAGGTGGTTTGAGTTTGATACTACTTTCATACTTGTACTGTGTATGGGTATATGGGCATGTGTTGGCTCCTACTAGTTATATATGGAGGTAGGTGTTGATCAAGATAGAATCTGTTCCTCTAAGTAAATAGGGATAAAATCCTATGTTCATTTAATTATTCTTGATGTTTCAAGTTCCTGGCTAGGACAGATAGATTTATTTAGAAAACAGTTTCTGATAGAAAATCTTTTAATCAAGAATTGGAATTAAAAGAGAACATAATATTCATAGCAAATGGGGTTTGACATAAACCATGACTCCAGCTTGAATTGGGATTTTGTAACAGAGAGATTCTAGTGCATGGTAATATATGATTATAGGTTCATTTAAGGTAAACCTTATTACTGATTGGGTGACCATGGCATGCTATGCTAGATGTTAACCATGGTCTATGAGGTGCATAAAATGATTTAGAGAAATCATTTATGATAAGAAAGAGTTGTAATGATATTAAGAGTTGATATCATGTCTCATTGCCAATTAGTGATGAGCCTAGTAAGTTACACATATACACAAGTAATCACTAAATTAAATATGATTTAATTAATTAATTAAAGAGTTTAATTGATTAATTAAATAGGTTTGGTTTGCAATTAGATTGCAAAGTCCCTAGCATGGCTTGAAACCAAATCTAGATTATTGGATGTATAGTATAAGTTAAATTTATATTTAAAGTGTTTAAATATGAATTTAATTAATGAAAAATTAATTAATTAATAAAGATTAATTAATTGATTTATATTTGATATAAATTGATTAGAAGAAGAGAAATAATTATTATGGGTTGAGAACTCAAAATTAAGACACAGGTGCATTTTGGTCATTTCACAGGGTAACATATGGCACCATGAGATGGTGACACATGGTATTACACATAAGCTTGCCAAATGTCTTTTAATCATGTAAAATGATTAAAATTAAGATTAAATATAGGTTTGATAGATGGCACAATGTGATTGGTTCAATTAAACCTAGAACCAATCAGAAGGTGACATGTGGCAAGGGTTTTAAGTGGTGACCTAGCTATATAAGTGTTGTAATGAAAAAAAAAAAAACAATCAGCTACTGCTTCCTTTGTGCCTCTACCCTTGAAGCTCCTATTCTCTCTTCTTCTTATTCATCTCTCATCAATCCCAAGAGATTAATAAACAATCTCTTGATTTAAAAATACTAGAAATTTTTTCTAGTGTCCTATTTACATCTTTAATCTCTTAAAAGGCAAAACTTGATTTTCTAATTAATAGAAAAAGCTTTAAAAGCTGTTCAAGGGCTGCCATAGGTGAACTTGGTGTGGACAGGCTAGAGGGACAACATCTGGTGTCCTAAAGATGCATCCTAAAAGTACAAATACGTTGTAGTGCATCAGGAGGTTAGTGTATTTGTTCTTGATCTAATCTAGGGTTCTAAAATTTATCTGATTAATTCTAAAATCTTAAATGGAAAATACAAATTCAAAGACATATTAAAAGAGTTTTAATATGTTGTTTATCATTGAAATCGAATAGACAAAAATAAATCTTGCATAATGCATGTGACCCTAGGTAAAAAAATTTTGAATTCAATGGTATAAACTTGTGTTTTTCATGCTTCCGCTCCTTCACCCACCCCCCACCCCCCCTCGGTGCCCCCCCAACCTTTGTTTCTTTTTCCATTACACAAGTGCATGAAATTTAATAATTCAGTCTCTAGGGTTCGACCTGGATTTACCACTTACTGCAGAAAACATTTTATAATTGGTAATTTCAGTAAATTTAATTTCTGGTGGATTCGAAATCCACCAGTCCAGCTTATATCAAAAAGCTGAACACTGATAAATTGGAAACCAGATCGAAAAAGGGTCGATTTGTTGGTTATCCAAAACAAAGTTTTGGATATTATTTTTATTTGCCTATATCACAAAAGGTTGTGGTAAGTAGAGATACCACATTTCTTGAACAACAGTTTATTCAAGAAGGAGGCAAAGGAAGGCAAATAGAGTTAGAATTGGAGAATTCTGACCAACCAACAAATTAGATGGATATAGATCCATCTAGTCAACCTACACCTATTAATGAAACATTTATAGTTATTCCTCGCAGATCAACCAGGATATCTCACCCACCAGTGAGATATGGTTTTCTTCATGAAGATGAATAAGAGTTGTTTACTCATGAAGAAGTAGATCATGGAGATGATCCACTTACCTATGAAGAAGCTATATCAGATATAGACTCTTCAAAATGGATTGAGGTTATAAAATCTGAAATTGAGTCCATGCATAAGAACCAAGTTTGGGATCTTGTTGACCCACCTGAAGTTATTATACTTATAGGGAATAAATGGGTTTTCAAGAAGAAAATTAGTTCTGATGGAAAGGTAGAGACCTATAAAAGAAGGCTAGTAGCAAAAGGGCTTCATCAAAGGTAAGGAATCGACTATGAGGAGACTTTCTCGCCTGTTGCCATGCTTAAATCAATTAGGATTCTATTAGCAATAGCTGCACACTATGAATATGAGATTTGGCAAATGGATGTCAAAACAGCTTTTCTCAATGGATACATTGAAGAAAACATTTTTATGGAACAACTAAGGGTTTTTGAATCCCAAGATAGTTCCATGGTGTGCAAGCTAAAGTGATCCATTTATGGGTTGAATAAGCTTCGAGGAGTTGGAACATCCATTTTGATGAAGCCATTAAGTCATTTGGTTTTATCAAAAATGAGGATGAGCCATGTGTATATAAGAAGGTTAGTGATAGTGCTGTCACTTTCCTTGTCTTACATGTGGATGACATTTTGTTGATGGGTAATGACATAGGTATGTTGACAGCTATAAATGTATGATTGTCAAATACATTCTCCATAAAAAGACTTAAGGGAGGCAACCTATATTCTTAGAATTTGTATCTATAGAGATAGAGCGAAAAGAATAATTAGTTTATTCCAAAGTCTATACATGGAAAAGGTGTTAAAGAGGTTTAACATGCTTGATTCCAAGAGAGGATTATTACCAGTGAGACATGGTATCCACCTTTCTAAAGAGATGTCTCCAAAGACACTTAATGAAAGAGATAAAATGGTCGGATATTGGAAGTTTGATGTATGCAATGTTATGTACTAGGCCAGATGTTGAAGGAGCGGAAGCATGAAAATTGATAGATTATAACATTAAAATTCAAAAATTTTCTTCTAGGGTCTCATGCATCATGCAATATTCATTGTTTGCCTAATTGATTTCAATGTTCAATTGCATATTAAAACACCTTTTAATATGTATTAGGATCTACATTTGCCATTTAAGATTTTTGAATTAATAAATTAATTCATTAGAACCCTAGATTAATACAAGAATATGTGCACTAACCTTTTGATGCACTGTAGATATGATTGGTACCTTTAGGAAGCACCAAGGACCCCAAATGTTGTCCCTCTAGTTTGTCCACACTAAGATCACCAATGATAGCCCCTTGAACAGCTTCTCAAGCCTTGTCAACCAATTAGAAAATAGGGATTTGCCTTAGAGAGGTTATAGATGTATATAGGACACTAGAAACAATTTCTAGCAATTTTAATTCAAGAGAATATGGACAATTCTCTTTAAATTGATGAGAAAAGGTAAAGAGGAGAGCATAAGGGTGGTGGCACTGTAACACCCCTCACCCGTCTACAGTGTAGCCGAGCAAAGTGTGTCACACGGAGTGCCGAAGCACCTGATCATATCTGATTTCATTACAGTTCTTGATTTATTTATTCAAAAACTTTATTCAAGGTTTAGGCTATTTTTACTTTTATCAAAATCTAACTAATTTGGAAATTTCAAAAATTTTAATGATAATCCGGTAGAGTACAGGCTGTAATTTGGACTAATAGTTTTTCTCAACCTGCCAAAAACAATTTCAATATATACTCAAATTCATAACTCAGATTATCTCAAAGCATTCTCAACAGTTTCTCAAATTCAGATTCAGTCTCAAAATTTCTCAAACTCAATCTCATTCAGAATCATTATGATTAGATATTCAACACAAATATCAGAATTCTTATATTTCATTAACTTATACAAATTTGCCAATTAAGTACATAAATTTATCAAGTATAGGATAGACAAATGAAATTACAGTTACTAATTCACATTACAATATAAGCAGTAATTATAATGTACAGATTAGAAAATATGCTTAAAATGAGCCCTATCTACATGCATTGCTGAGGAGGTGACAACCTTGAACTCTTCTGACAGTTCTATAGATTTGGACTCCTAAAATCTCAGTCGACAGTCTACTGGTTTTACCTTCAGTGCCTGCGCGAGGAAGTAATTCCATCGCGCTAAGCATTTCTGGTTAGTGGTGCAATAGTATAACAAGAAATAATATATACAAATAAAGAAAGAAATAAATCATAATTTAAATATCCAGGATTTCATTATTCTAACTGTATTGCATTTTAAGTCTCTATGGTTCTGCAAATTGTATCTTTGTTATGTTTCTATTGCTAATCTCTTTTGCTCATTTCATTCAATGCTTAATTTAATTGTACTAAAATTTCCGTATACTTAACTTAACTTAACTGCCTGAATTAAATAATATTTTGATTAACTGCACGTGTAGCTTATACACTGACCAGACTAGATAAATGGATATACTAGCACCGGGTACCTAGTACCTCAGGCTGTCACACCATCGGTCACAAAGTGTCTCCCAGTGTGCAAACAGTATGGCTAAAAGCCATATAATAAATCAGGCATTAAGCCGAGTATAATAACACAATCTGTATAGCCATAGGCTATTAAAATCATAGTATGACATAATAAGTCATAAAATACAATATGACGTAAAGCCATTTATAGAATAGCTATCAGAATCCTATTGGCATGCCAACCTATCCAAACTAGTCAACTAGGGCATATTACAAGATTAAATATTTATTTCTTTATTTTCAGGGTTTACTGGTTATTATACAATTCACTGGTCAATGAAAATGTTGACCTTTTTATACATCATAGATAAGTTGATTCTAGTATCAACATGTCACAATTTGCATTTCAATATGCTACCAATATAGTGCAATTTACCATTTTTACAAGTTGGTATTCATTGCCAAATTACTTTAAGCATCATTGTATGTAAATGTCAAATTCTCAATTTTTGTGTGCTAGATTAGTCTAGCTTAAAGTCCTATTTCTCTTAGTTTTTAGCTTCTGGTCAAAGAAGAAAAATTGTAGATCTATGTCTCATTGCACTCTGGGCAAACTTTTAGGTCATTCTGAGTTGTATAGACTAAGATATGGTCAATTTACTAAAGCTGGACAGATTGTACTTTTAGTGCAAAATTTGGTTAATTTTAGGTCACATTTAGTTCTGGCAGTTTTGGTACCCAAAATTTTGCAAGCTATTTGACTTGGTTCTGACCATTTTTGGGCTTTGGTGTCTCCATAAGAATTGTAGCTCTATGTCTAAACTATCCATGGTAAAAATTTCAGGTCATTTGGACCTATTTTGAGTGAGTTATGGTCATCTTAATAACTATTGTTCATATGGTCAAAAATCTGCGTTTGCAAAGTTGCCATTCCGGATTTAGTCATTTTTAAGGTCAATTTTTAGGTAGAATTTTGACAACATTTCTACATAAAAGTTGGCCTATTTGGTGTCTAGTTTCACCCCCCATTAGCCTCATACCAATTAGGTTCACAGTTTTGCACTTATGACCTAATTTAAGTGCTGCCAACATACATAACCTGTACTTGAATATCACACTTCCAATTTTGACAATCCTCCTCCTCCCAATACTTCAACATTTAATCATGGCACTTCTATATATATTGTACACAATTTTAGCAAGCATTTTGGGCAGAATACTCAAGTGCTCAATGTACACAATACACCATTAATGTTTAACATTTACTTTAACCCAAATTGAATGTACAACAACACTTATATCACACATACACTTCCATGGCAATTACACGAACTGCCCACCATTCAACACCATCATATTTCACTGATAAATTTCATAAACTCACACACAAATTCATGATATTTAAGGCTACCCAACATGGCAGTTTACTAAAGCATCAAAGTCCCACTATTAAACCCTTAATTCAAGCACTAACATACACATACTTGAATATTAACTTACTACAACTTCCATTTGAGTTAATCAACCTTAATTCCCATCCATTAAATATAAGAATAAGTCACTAACCATGCATTTTCATGGTTTCCAAAACTAAGGTTCACCAATACTCAATCATTTCCTCAATTTTTCTTAACAATTCAACTTACCCAAAGCTCAACACAAGGATTAGTAAAGGAAAATGTGAAGATTAAGCACTAACCTTTTTTGAGCTTCACCAAAACTTCATCAAATCCTCTTCTTTTGCTTCCAACATGCTACCCAAGGTGTGTGTGCAAGCTTTAATGAAGAAAAAGGAGGCTTGAATCAAGAGTGCATGGTGGTGGAGTGAGGTTTGGACATGGAGGATTTCCATGGTGTTTCTCTCGGCTGGTTTGTTTCCAAGGTTGAAGATGAACATTTCTATCCCAAATTGGCTTATATATATGTCCCAAAATCTGTGTTAGTGGATCACTAACCATAAATTAATGATTTAATTACTTAAAGTTCCATAATTTGCACATTTGCCTCATTTCTTCCATTATTTATATAATGTATCTCATTTTTATTTTTTATGACATTTTCAAAGTGTAATACCACTTATTTTTAATGGACATTGAGGTTAAAAGTTAACTCTAGGTGTCAATTGACCAAAATGCCCCTCTTTGGGTCAAATTCGGACTTTTTCGGTAACACCGATTTACCCCTTGTACCGTAGATTTCTTTAATTTTTATTTTTCGTTTATACTAATTTACTAATTTTTCTTTGACATTTCCAATGTCAATTAATTATGCCTCAAAAATATTTCTCGGGGTCTGCTGCGGTCCAGGGCTAGTCAACAGTCCTCGCCGTAACTTTCCGGTGCGGTCACCCATCGCTATGGGTTCGGCTCGTTTAACTTAGTCACATTTCATCTCTTTTATTTTTTTCTTAATTTTTCTCATTACATATTTCATTATTTTATACTTCCTCACTGTCGTTACAGTGTAGTTCCAGACATTCTGACTTTTTGAGGCAGACATTAGCTGTTGGAATAGTAGGATGTACGGATTACGAAAATGAGGGTGTTACAGGCACCTTGAAGAAAATAAGAAGAGAGTGGCTGATTTTTATTTTCTCATAACATCACATTATATAATTAGGTCATCACTTAAAACCCTTGCCACATGTCATCACCTGATTGCATCTTAATTTTAATTGACCTAATCACATTAAGCCAAGTGTCAAAGGTAGACTTAACCTTAACTTTAATCATTTTGCATGATAGAAAGACAAATGACAAATCATGGTGACACACCATGATGCCATGTGTCACCATCTCATAGTGCCACATGTCACCCTATGAAATGACCAAATTACCCTTGTGTTGTAATTTTGAGTTCTCAACCCAAAATAATTATTTCTCCTCTACTAATTAATGTATATCAAATATAAATTAATTAATTAATCTCTATTAAATAATTTCTCATAATTAAATTTATATTTAAATACTTTAAATATAAATTTAACTTATACTATACATCTAATAACCTAGATTTGGTTTCAAGCCATGCTAGGGACTTTGTAATCTTATTGCAAACCAAACCTATTTAATTAATCAATTAAACTCTTTAATTAAATCACATTTAACTTGGTGATTACTTGTGTATGTGTGTGACTTACTAGGCTCATCACTAATTGGCAATGAGATATGATATCAACTCTTAATATCATCAGAACCTTTTCTTACCGTAAATGATTTCTCTAAATCATTTTAGGCACCTCATAGACCATGGTTAACACCTAGCATAGCATGCCATGACTACCCAATCAGTAATAAGGAATACCTTAAAAGAATATATTATCATATGTTACCATGCACTAGAATCTCTTTGTTACAAAATCCCAATTTGAGCTAGAGTCATAGTTTATGTTAAACTCCATTTGC
Organism: Hevea brasiliensis; assembly: GCF_030052815.1. NCBI lineage: Eukaryota > Viridiplantae > Streptophyta > Magnoliopsida > Malpighiales > Euphorbiaceae > Hevea > Hevea brasiliensis. Next base: position 83,326,885 of record NC_079497.1, on the reverse strand, counting down.
TATGAATATTATGTTCTCTTTTAATTCCAGTTCTTGATTAAAATGATTTTCTTATTAGAAACTCTTTTCTGATTAAATCTGTCTGTCCTGGCTAGGAACTTGAAACATCAAGAATAATTAAATGAACATAGGATTTTATCCCTATTTACTTAGGGTAATTGATTCCATCTTGATCAACACCTATCTCTATATATAACTGGTAGGAGCCAACACATGCCCATATACCCATACACAGTACAAGTATGAAAGCAGTATCAAACTTAGACCACCTATATATAAGATAACTATGCTATCTCAGGTCTAAAGATTGTATGCACTAATATGATTTATGACAATGCATTGACAAGAGTAAACTCCACGTGCTTGTCATAAGTGTCACTGGTTCGGCCTACTTATCATGCATAAGTGCCTATCATGTTTGTTATATGGCATGAGACTCACCATTCCATCTTATTTACATCTCATATAAATAACTTGGGAACAGATATGATTACAATCTTTCTGGATAAGTCATCTCTTGTGTGAAGTATCCTTGATTGTGAACCAATTTATGATACTTTATGCTAGAAATGCTGTTACTCATATTCTTAAAAACTTAAGAATAGAATTTCTAACAAAATATCAATAGACCTTTTCTATTACACATAAATACATTATGTAAATAGAAAAGTGAAATTGCCTTTTATTAATAAAATATGTACTAGATACATACTAAATGATATGCTCTAGGGCATACTACTAACAATCTCCCACTAGCACTAGAGCCATTCATTACAGTATCTCAGACCCATCTTCTCAAGATTTCGGTCTAACTGAACTTGTGATATAGCCTTAGTGAATGGATCAGCTGGATTTTTAGCTGATGCTACTTTCTGCATGGCTACATCGCCTTGCCCAACTATCTCTCTGATAATGTGATAGTGCCTTTCTATGTGTTTGGATTTTTGGTGAGACCGGGGTTCCTTATATCCAAACAGCCTCTTTTGCAGCATTTGATGTAGCAATATACTCAGCCTCTATAGTAGAATTAGTAGTCGTACTCTGTTTGGAACTCTTTCAACTAATTGCACTTCCATTATAAATGAACACAAACCCAAAGGTAGACTTTCTATCATCGATATCTGATTGGAAATCAGAATCAGTATAACCATCCAATTGCAAGTCAACTTCTCTATAAAGCAAGAATAAATCCTTAGTTCTTCTTAAGTATTTAAGGATATTCTTGATAGCTATCCAGTGTTTTAAACCTGGATTGGATTAAAACCTGCTAGTTAAACTAACAGGATATGCAATATCCAGCCTAGTACATAACATTGCATACATCAAACTTCCAATAGCTGAAGCATATGGAATCCTAGCTATTTTATCTCTTTCTTCAGGTGCCTTTGGAGACATCTCTTTAGAAAGGTGGATGCCATGTCTCACTGGTAACAATCCTCTCTTGGAATCAAGCATGTTAAACCTCTTTAACGCCTTTTCCAAGTATAGACTTTGGGATAAACCAATTATTCTTTTTGCTCTATCTCTATAGATGCAAATTCTAAGAATATAGGTTCCCTCCCCTAAGTCTTTCATGGAGAATGTATTTGACAACCATACCTTTACAGCTGTCAACATACCTATGTCATTACCTATCAACAGAATATCATCCACATATAAGACAAGGAAAGTGACAGCATTATCACTAACCTCCTCATTTTTGATAAAATCAAATGACTTAATGGCTTCATCAAAGCGGATGTTCCAACTCCTCGAAGCTTGTTTCAACCCATAAATCGATCGCTTTAGCTTGCATACTTTGGAACCATCTTGGGATTTAAAACCCGTAGGTTGTTCATGAAAATGTTTTCTTCAATGTATCCATTGAGAAAAGCTGTTTTGACATCCATCTGCCAAATCTCATAATCATAGAATGCAGCTATTGCTAATAGAATCCTAATTGATTAAAGCATGGCAATAGGTGAGAAAGTCTCCTCATAGTCGATTCCTTGCCTTTGGCGAAACCCTTTCACTACTAGCCTTGCTTTATAGGTCTCTACCTCCCCATCAGAACCAATTTTCTTCTTGAAAAAACCCATTTATTCCCTATAGGTACAATACCTTCAGGTGGGTCAACAAGATCCCAAACTTGATTCTTATACATGGAATCAATTTTAGATTTCATAGCATCAATCCATTTTGAAGAGTCTATATCTGATATAGCTTCTTCATAGGTAAGTGGATCATCTCCATGATCTACTTCTTCATGAGTAAACAACTCTTGTTCATCTTCATGAAGAAAACCATATCTCACTGGTGGGTGAGATATCCTGGTTGTTTTGCGATGAATTACTGTAGATGTTTCATTAATAGGTGTAGGTTGACTAGATAGATCTATATCCATCTGATCTGTTGGTTGGTTAAAATTCTCTAATTCTAACTCTATTTGCCTTCTTTTGCCTCCTTCTTGAATAAACAGTTGTCCAAGAAATGTGGCATCTCTACTTACCACAACCTTTTGTGATGTAGGCAAATAAAAATAATATCCAAAACTTTCTTTTGGATATCCAACAAATCGACCTTTTCTGATTTGGTTTCCAATTTATTAATGTTCAGCTTTTTGATATAAGCTGGATAACCCCAAATTTTAACATGCTTAAGACTTGATTTTCTTCCATGCCATATCTCATAAGCTGTGGAAGTTACTGATTTTGATGGAATCCTATTCAGAATATGCAAAGCTGATTCTAATACAAATCCCCAAAAGGAGATTGGCATATCAGTATAGCTCATCATACTTCGTACCATATCTAATAGGGTATGATTTCTCCTTTCAGATACATTATTCAATTGTGGCATTCCTGGAGGAGTTAGCTGGGAAACAATGCCATGCTCTTTCAAGTATTCATCAAATTCAGTACTCAAGTATTCACCTCCACAATCTGATCAAAGAGCTTTAATACTTTTTCCTATTTGTTTTTATACTTCAGATTTAAATTCTTTAAACTTTTCAAAGGATTCATGTTTGTATTTCATCAAATACAAATACCCAAACCTTGATTTATCATCAGTAAAGGTAATAAAGTAATGAAAATCGCCTCTAGCCATTTCTTTAAATGGACCACATACATCACTATGTATTAGCTCCAAAATATTTTCAGCTCTTAGTCCTTGTCCATTTTACCTTGAAGGCAGGATTCATAAGTTAGAGTAGGTTCAGAACCCAATGAGGATAAAATCCCCATTTTCTCCAGTTTTGCAATCCTATCTTCTACAACATAACCTAATCTTAAGTTCCAAAGATATTTTGAACTTAAGTTGATTTCATCATGGCATTCATTCTTTTAGATTGCTTGCATTAGATTTGTATTTAACATTATTATCTAAATAATAAAAGTCCATCATACATATAACCCAAACCAACATATTTATTTCCAAAATAAATATTGTAAACATCATTTATGAATTAAAATTCATAACCATCTCTAATCAAACTAGATATAGAAATGATGTTCTTCAAAGCATCAGGTGCATGCAAAACCTTTTTTAAATACAAAAACATGTCCACACATGTATAAAGATTTAGATCCTATGGCTAAAGCTTCAACAGTTGAGCCATTGCCAACCCAGAGTCTAATATCTTGTTACTGCAAGCTACTACTACTCGCTATACTCTGGGCAGTTCTTTTTCTAGTGCCCATCCTTCTGGCAGTAGAAACGCATTCCTTTGCCTCCATCAGCTTTGGTCTTCCCTTTTTGTTTAGCTATCTTCTTGGAAGGACCAGGAATTTGAGGTTTCTTTTTTTATTGCCCTTCTTCTTGTTGGACTTTCCAGCAGAAGAAGATGCAATCAAAGCTACCTCTTTTCCTTTATTGTCTGGCATATTCTTTTGGGTAATAACCAGCATGTTAAGTAAACCAGCCAAGGTGTACTCCTGCTTAGTCATATGGAAATTTGTCACAAAATTCCCAAATGACTCAAGTAGGGACTGAAGGATCAAATCTATTGACAGTTAGAAATCCATGTAAAAGTCAAGATGTTCCAGTTGCTCAATCAGCTGAATCATCTTATGGACATGATCCCCAACATTCTGTCCCTTAGACATCCTCATTTAAAATAGCTGCCTAGATATCTCATACTTGGCATTCCTGCTATGTTCAACATATAACTCTTATAAGTGAAGAAGGATTTCACTTGCATTTTGCATGTTCTCATGCTGCTTCTATAACTTTTACTCATAGAAGCAAGCATGTAACACTTGGCTCTCATATCATGCTCCTTCCACTTGTCCAAAGTATCATGTTCCTCTTGAGTGGCCTCTGGAGGTAAGAGACCAGGAACATTTGAGTCTAGAACATATCCTATATGTTCAAGGTTCAGGACAAGTTTCAAATTTCTGAAAGGAGCGGTAGCATGAAAAACATAAGTTTAGATCATTGAATTCAAAATTTTTCATCTAGGGTCTCATGCATCATACAAGATTTATTATTTATCTATTTGATTTCAGTGATAAACAGCATATTAAAACACTTTTAATATATTTTTGGATCTATATTTGCCATTTAAGATTTTAGAATTAACAGATTAATTCATTATAACCCTATATTAAATCAAGAACAAGTGTACTAACCTTTTGATGCACTGTAGTTGTGTTTGGCAATTTTGGGATGTGCATAGGACACCAGATGTTGTCCCTCTAGCTTGTCCACACCAAGATCACCAATGGCAGCCCTTTTAACAACTTCTCAAGCCTTTATAATTAATTAGAAATTCAGGTTTTGCCTTTAAAGAGATTACAGATATATATAGGACACTAGAAATGATTTCTAGCAATTTTAATTCAAGAGAATGTTGGCGATTCTCTTTGAATTAATGAGAAATGAGCAAGAAGAGAGGAAGAACAAGGCAAGAGTGGCGGCACAAAAGAAAGAATGGTAGCCCATTATTTTGTTCTTTCATCATTTCCTTTATATAGCTAGGTCACCACTTAAAACCCTTGCCACATGTCAACTTCTTATTAGCTCTTAGTTTAATTGACCCAATCACATTGTGCCAAGTGTCAAACTTAGATTTAATCTTGACTTTGATCATCTTACATGATTAAAAGACAAATGGCAAGCTTATGTGTAGTGCCATGTGTCACCATCTCATGGTGCCACATGTCACCCTGTGAAATGACCAAAATACCCTTGTGTTTTAATTTTGAGTTCTCAACTCAAAATAATTATTTCTCTTCTTCTAATCAATTTATATCAAATATAAATGAATTAATTAATCAATTAATTTCTATGAATTAATTTTTCATAATTAAATTCATATTTAAACACTTTAAATATAAATTTAACTTATACTATACATCCAATAACCTAGATTTGGTTTCAAGCCATGCTAGGGACTTTGCAATCTAATTGCAAACCAAACCTATTTAATTAATCAATTAAACCCTTTAACTAATTAATTAAATCACATTTAACTTGGTAGTTACTTGTGTATGTGTGTGACTCACTAGGGTCATCACTAATTGGCAATGAGATATGATATTAACTCTTAATATCATCAGAACTCTTTCTTACTATAAATGATTTCTCTAAATCATTTTATGCACCTCATAGACCATAGTTAACACCTAGCATAGCATGTCATGGCCACCTAATTAGTAATAAGGAATACCTTAAATGAACCTATATTCATATGTTACCATGCACTAGAATCTCTCTGTTACAAAATCCCAATTCGAGCTGGAGTTATAGTTTATGTCAAACCCCATTTGCGATGAATATGATGTTCTCTTTTAATTTCGGTTCTTGATTAAAAAGATTTTCTCATCAAAAACTCTTTTCTGAATAAATCTATTGTTAGTAGTATGCTTAGAGCATATCATTTAGTATGTATCTTGCACATATTTTTATTAATAAAAGGCATTTCTACTTTTCCGTTTACATAATATATTTATGTGTAATAGAAAAGGTCCATTGATATTTTGTTAGAAATATTATTCTTAAGTTGTTAAGAATATGAGTGACAATGTGATTGTTATCTTGCACAATGTGATTGGGTCACTTAAACCTAGAGCTAATAAAAAGGTGACATGTGGCAAGGGTTTAATGTGTTAACCTAGCTATATAAGTGTTGTTATGAAAAAGAAAAACAACCAGCAGCTGCTCCTCTTCTTTGTCACTCCATTTTAAGGCTCTCCATCTATTCTTCTTCATCTCTCATCAATTCAAAGAGATTAGCCATCAATCTCTTGAATTAAGAACACTAGAAATTGTTTCTAGTGTCTTGTTTACATCTCTAATCTCTTAAAAGGTAGAACTTGAATTTCTAATTAATAGGAAAAGCTTTAGAAGCTGTTGAAGGGCTACCATAGGTGTTCTTGGTGTGGACAATCCAGAGGGACAACATTTGGTGTCCTGAAGACAAATCTCAAAGGCACAGACACGCTACAGTGCATCAAGAGGTTAATGTAATCGTTCTTGAATTAATCTAGGGTTTTAAAATTAATCTGATTAATTTTAAAATCTTAAATGGCAAATACAGATCCAAAAACATATTAAAAGAGTTTTAATATGTTGTTTATCATTGAAATCAAATAGATAAAAATAAATCTTGCATGATGCATGTGACCCTAGGTGAAAATTTTTTGAATTCAATGGTATAAACTTGTGTTTTTCATGCTTCCGTTCCTTCATCTATCTATCCTGACCAGGAACTTGAAACATCAAGAACAACTAAATGAACATAGGATTTTATCCCTATTTTCTTAGGGCAACAGATTCTATCTTGATCAACACCTACCTCCATATATAACTAGTAGGAGCCAACACGTGCCCATATACCCATACACAGTACAAGTATGAAAGCAGTATCAAACTCAAACCACCTATATACAAGATAACTGTGTTATCTCAGCTCTAAAGATTATATGTACTAATATGATTTATGACAATATATTAGCAAGAGTAAACTCCATGTGCTTGTCATAAATATCACTGGTTCGGCCTACTTATCATGCATAAGTGTCTATCATGTTTGTTATATGGCATGAGACTTACCATTCCATCTTATTTGCATCTCATGTAAATAACTTGGGAACAAACATGATTACAATCTTTTTGGATAAGTCATGTCCTTATTATGAAGTATCCTCGATTGTGAACCCCTTTATGATACTTTGTGCTAGAAATACTGTCACTCATATTCTTAACAACTTAAGAATAGAATTTCTAACAAAATATCAATGGACCTTTTCTATTACACATAAATATATTATGTAAATGGAAAAGTGAAAATGCCTTTTATTAATAAAACATGTACAAGATACATACTAAATGATATGCTCTAGGGCACACTACTAACAATCTCCCACTAGCACTTGAGCCATTCTGTAACACCCTCCCTGTAGCAACTCTGTACATTCTACTGTTTTGGTGACCAGTGTCAGTCCGGATAGCTAGAACGTCCGAAAAAATATTTAAACTAAAGTGAGAAACCATAATTAACTCAAATATTAATAAGAAAAATTTAGAAAAAATTTTAGAAATAAAATACAACTAAGTTAAATGAGCCGGTGCCCTAGCAATGGGTAACCTAGTGGGAAGTTGCGGTTCTCGCAACTAGGAGCCCTAGACCTGAGGGAAAATTCATAAAATAATTTTTGGGACTCCAGAGAAGGGTCATTGAGGTTCATATGGCATTAGAATGCCAAGAAAATGCTTAGAAAAAATTTTCAATTGGTACAAACAATTTTGGTCTATTAAGACAAACGGAGGGCATTTTGGTCATTTTGCCTTCAGAGGTGATTTTTGGCTGACTTGTCCAGTTTAGTTAATAATTATTATGACACAAAATATGAATAAATATTGCTAAAAATTAAATTGAAATGAAGTGAACAAGAAAAGGAAAAATAATGAAAGAAATTTGAATTATGACATCATTATGATGTCATTAAACATCCTCCCACCCAACCAAATTTTGATACATCATTATAAACTACTTAAAAATGAATAAAAGGAGATAAAAATTAAAGAACTAAAAAGCTATCTTCAACCTTTGGGGCAGCCAAAAACGTGGAGAGAGAGAGGAAGGAAAACTCCATTAAAGCTTCACCAAGCTTGAGTTCACCACCCAAATCACCTCAAAACCCTAGCTTCCCTTCACAAATATTTACCCTTACACCTAGAGCAAGTCTTGGGCAACAAAAAGAAAGAGAAAAAGAGGAGTTCTCAAGCTTTGGGAATTAGCTAAATTATGGTTAGTGTCCAAACTTTTGCTATTTTGATTAAATTCATGTTTAATGGCATGAAGTGAGTAGGAAATGTAAGAAAACAAGATAAAAACGTGTGTGTGTGCACTCTAAAAATTTTGGCAGAAAGGGTTAGCTAGGGTTTGATGATTTTGCTTGGTAGAAAAATGGTTATGAGCAGCCCTTGGTATTAAATGAGTGATTGAACCTAGTTGTGTAAGTGAAATGCAAAGTTTAGGCATGTATGAACATGGAAAATGTGGACACTTAACAACATTAGGGTTTGCTCATGTAATGGGTTATTAATCTTGTAATGGTTAATTAGTGACCATTTGAATGTGTATGAGAAGGAATTGAAGTGAGTAAGGATGTTGGAATTGAGTTTAGGTGAGCTGCCTTGGCTGACCTGCAAGACTGAGTATGAGTCCATCAGGTTTGGACAGTAATAACTGGAGTTGTAGAGGTTCAATTGGTTCAAGGCTAATTAGACATGAAACTAGACACATAATGGCACAATTTTGGTGAAGAAACCTTGCCAAGAAAACCAAGCCAAGTTGACCTAAAAAATATCCTAATTCGGGTGGCTTGCATTCTGCCTGGGCAAAATGACCAAATAAACAGTGCTTATTCATTTGGTCATAACTCAATGTAGAAAGGTCCAATTGACCTGAAATTTTGCCATAATAAAGCTGCGATATAGACCTAAAACTTTCATGAAGAACACAAATTCAAATTCTGGCCATAACCTAGTCAAATTGCTAACCAAACTTAGGTTACCAAATATGGCAAAACTAGTTTTGTCCAGAATTTTGGATTCTATCTAATCCAGCCAATTATGGTATTTAAGCCATAACTTCAGCCACAAAACACCAAACGGAGTGATTCAAAAAAGGAAATGTAACTAGACAAAATAAGGAACAACTTTCATGAGGAAAATTTTGCCATATTCCTAATGAAAAAATGACCAATAGAATAGTAAACACAAGGCTTGAAATCTGAAAATTTTGAACAACTAGCACTGAGCTTAGAAATGGTATTGGCAACCAATACCAACAATTTTAGAATGCAAAATGTGGTATGTTGGGAGTATTAGAACCAATGTACCTATGGTATATGTAAAAGTCAATATTTTAGTTGACTAATGAAATGAATAGTAACACCTAAACTTAAATTTCAAGAATTGTAAAGTTTAAAAGTGTAACATACCCTAGTATACCTAGCAAGATTGGTTTGGATAGGTTGGCATGCCAATAGGGTTCAATTAGTAATACTGCACATGGCATTATGCCATTCTGTGATTTCATGGCTTTTAGCCATTCTGACATTGTGTTGAGACTTGGCTTTGTGCCTAATGTTATTACAGCTTATTAGCTGTTCTATTGCACACCGGGAGACACACATGTGAAATTTGGTGTGACGACATGAGGTACTTGATACCCAGTGCCAGTTTACCTGTTTATCCAGTGCAGTAATCCAGTATAGCTTACTTGGGCAACCAAAAATGAAAGTTGATAAATTTAATGATATAATGAATATAACAAGTGCCAAATAAATAAGACTACCAATAATTATCAAAAATTTGTCTGCATGAGACATCAATACACTCACTGCATATTTATTTATTTTTTATTAGTTCTTTTTATTTTATTATTGGCACCACTAAGCATTATTGCTTAGCGCGTCACTTTTTGTCATGCGTAGGTTCTGGAGAGACAGACAGAGAGCCCAACAGAACACAGACTGTGTGAGGTCACAGATCTGCCTAGCGTCAGAGTCACCTCTCATCTACAGTGCATCAGTGGTAGGACGTTTAGGTCCCTTTTGAAATTTTGTTTTTGCATTTTGTATTAGGTAGTAATTTGTGATTTGTAAGTTATGAACTCATGTAAATAGCAAATTTATGTAATCATATGTTGATGTACATATTTTGAAGAATTTTGTTAATTAATATAATTTGAGAATATCTTCATGAAATTTTAGTTGATTTTGAATTTGAATGAAACTATGGATTAATGTTGAGAACTTAAAATGATTGCTAATGTTGTGACCATGTTGATGGTTATTGGAGTTTGAGAATGATTGGAAATGATTATTGAAAGTGTTTTTCACAGGTTTCGAAGAGCTGTTTTCTCCATTTTTAGCCGGTACTCTGCCGGATTTTCTATAAAATTTTCGGAACCTCAAATAAATTATAATTTCAATAAATGACTTAAATGAATTATATTTCATAAATTGTACTTCATAACTATGAAAAAAAATAAATTAGGAAGAATAAAAAAATGATTAAATTGAAATAGGGTATTTCGGTACACTGCATGGCATATCTTGCTCGGCTACACTGTAGACGGGTAAGGGGTGTCACATTTAGTGGTATCAGAGCATGGTTTAGGTGTTTCTGGGCCTAGATAGAGTCCATACCATGCATTGCATTTGTAAGAGTTGATGTGACACTAATACAGATCTGTTTGTCTTTGTTATTTTGATTAGGATATGGACCCCACATCTCAGAGGGCAGTTGAGGAGGAAGTGGGGAGTCATGCTGCACCTGCAGCAGCTGAGACTGGGGGTAGGGGAGAACCTGCTCCGCTAGCTCCAACAGAGCTTGCTCAGCCTCCACAGGCCATGTTCCAGCAAATGGCCAAATTCTTCAGACAAATGGCTGGGGTAATGCCACCACCACCACCACCTGCACAACAGAAATCACACCTGAAAAGACTAAGAAAATTTGGAGCAGTGGACTTCTTTGGCAAGAGAGAAGATGATTCTGTTGCAGCCGAGAACTGGTTGAACAGAACAGGAAGGGTTTTAAAACAACTCCACTGCACTCCAGAGCAAAATCTAAAAGCTACTATATCTCTGTTGCAAGATGATACCTACCAATGATAGGATATAATGTCTAGTGAAGTGCAACCAGAAGTAATAACTTAGGACTTCTTCCTCTCAGAATTCAAGAAGAAATATATGGGTAGTGTATACCTAGAAGAGAGAAGAAGAGAGTTCATTAACCTGAGGCAAAGATAGCTGACAATGGCTGAGTATGAAAAGGAATTTGTCAAATTGAGTCGTTATGGAAGGGAGAAAGTCCTTAATGAAGCTGAGAGATGCAAGAGATTTGAAGAGGGATTAAATGATAACATAAAGATCATGATTACTGCCTTGGGAACTACAGACTTCACCAAGTTAGTGGAAGCTGCATTAAAAGTTGAAAAGGTTAGAATAAGTGAGCAGACCAGAAGGGAGAGACAGTAAAAGAGGGGCTTGGGTCTGTCTAGTTCATCTCCTGCACCTAGGAAGAAGTTCAAAGGTCCACCTGCACAGAGTTTAGGTTAACCACAAGGTCAGGGTCAGTCTTAGGAGCCCAGGCCACAGTTCACCCCTAGGAGAGGTCAGTCCACACCATCAGTGGGCAGCTCTCCAGGGACGGGGTTCAGGAGACCAGCCCCAGCATCTTCTGCATGTCCACATTGCCTGAAGTGGCATAAGGGGGAGTGTTGGAGAGTGACTGGTGCCTGCTTAAGGTGTGGATTGATAGAGCATCAGCTGAGGAACTGTCCACGCAGAACTACTATAACTGCTCTAACACAAGTAGATAGACCTGCTCCTGCACCACAAAGGGGTAGGAAATCTGGCAAATCTGAGGCAGTGGGACCATCACAGAGGCCTGCATCTAAGCCAGCAGAGAGGCCTGAGGGCAGACCCCCTGCCAGAGCCTATTCCATGAGAGCAAGATGCCTTGGACATCATCAGGGGTACGTTCTCCCTCTACAATACATCTGTGCATGCATTGGTAGATCCAGGATCCACTCATTCATACATCTGCATCAACTTACCCGTAGAAAGGGGGATACTAGTAGGGGAGAGTGACCAAGACATCTTGGTCACTAATCCTGTAACATCCCCACTGTACGTATTCTATATGTTCTATTGCTCTAATGGCCAAATAACAATCCAGGCAAGTTAGGATGTCTGGAATTATACTTCGGTGATAGTGAACAGACATATAATGATGAAATAAATAAAAAGAAATACAAGAAAAATCAAAGAAAAATGAAAGAGAGAAAATGAAGCTAAGTTAAACGAGCCGGCACCACAGCGATGGGTGACCGCACTGGGAAGGCCGTTGCCAACCCCAAGACTATGGGGAACCCTCGAAATTTAATTTTGAAGTATAAATAAAGGTTTATTGAAATATAATTGGCACTAGAAATATCAAAGAAAAAAAAATTAATAAATTAGTACAAAGAAAAATAAAAAATCGAGAAACAGACAAAAATCGATGTTACCAAAAAATTAGAAATATAGCTCGAAGTGGGGTATTTTGGTCATTTGACATCTAGAGTTGTCTTTTGACCTCAATGTCCATTAAAAAAAATGATATTACACTTTATAAATGTCATGAAAAATTAAATGGTGGTACATTATGTAAATAGTGAATGAAATGAGATAAATGTGCAAATTAGGAAAATTGGAATAATTAAACATTAAGTTAAAGTGAGTGCTCCACTAACTCAAGTCTTGGGACACTTAATTAAGTCATTTTGGATAGAAATTCAATCCATCTTCTTCCTCCCAAATGACTAGCCGAATTGATCCTCCCGAAACCTCCATGGAAGTCCACCATGGCCAAACTCCCTCCATCACCACGCACCATTAATCAAGCCATCCTTTCCTCTTGATTCATGCATTAAAGCTTGCCTTCTCACCTTGGGGAAGGTATTGGCAACAAGAAAAACAAGATTTAGTGAAGTTTTGATAAGCTTCAAAAGTGGTAAGTGTCCAAAACCTCTCCCTTACTTTAGTAAACCTTGTGTTTAGGTTGAGGTGAGTATTTTGGTTAAGAGAAATGAAGAAAATCTTGAGAAATGAAATGGTCCATTTTTGGTAGCCATGAATATCTGTTGTAGTTGAATTTTTCTTACTTCTAATGGATGGAAACTAAGGTTGAATAACTTAAATGGAGGAAGTAGTAAGTTAAAATATAAATATGTGCATGTAGTGCTTGAATTAAGGGTGTGTTATAGAACCTTAATGTTTTGGGCAAACTGCCATTTTTGGCAGCCTATTAAACCATGAATTTGTGTGTGAACATATAGTTATTAATGAAATATGCTAATGTTAAATTGTGGGCAGCAAGTGTAAGTGATATTGAAGTATGATTATGTTGAAGTGTATGTGTAATATTGACATTGAGATATGTTGAATTTTGGTGGAAGTGAATGTTGAACTTAATGGTGAATTGTGTGCATTGAGCACTTGAATATTCTGCTCAAAATTGTTACTGGAATTGTGTACAATATATATATATATATATATATATATATATATATATATATATATATATATATATATGGAAGTGTTATTGATTGAATATTGAAGTAATGAGGAGGAGAAGGAATATCAAATTGGAAGTGAATGTGCTTTGTGCAGGTTGTGTATTGAAGGCAGTACCTAAATTAGGCCATAAGTGCCAAACTATGAACCCAATTGGTATGAGGCCAATGGGTTGGTGAAACTAGACACCAAATAGGCTAACTTTCATGTAGAAATGTTGCCAAAATTCTGCCTAGAAATTGACCTTAAAAATGACCAAATCCGGAATAGCAACCTTGCAACCCAAATTTTTGACCATATGAACAATAGTCCTTGGGATGACCATAACTCACTCAAAACAGGTCCAATTGACCTGAAATTCTTACCATGGTTAGTTTAGACATAGATCTACAATTCTTATGAAGACACCAAAGCCAAGAAATGGCCAGAACCAAGTCAAATGGCTTGCACCAGTTCGGGTACAAAAATTGCCGAACCAAAAGTGACCTAAAATTAACCAAATTTTGCACTAAAGGTGCAATTTGTGCAGCTTTAGTAAATTGACCATATCTTGGCTTATACAGCTTAGAATGACCTGAAATTTTGCCCGTGTGCAATAAGACATAGAGCTATAATTTTGCTTCTTTGACCATAAGCTAAAAACCAAGAGAAATAGGACTTTAAGCTAGACCAATCTAGCACACAAAAATTAAGAATTTGACATTTTACATACAATGATGCTCGAAGCATTTTGGCAATGAATGCCAACTTGTAAAAATGGTAAATTGCACTATATTGGCAGCATATTGAGATATAAATTGTGATATATTGATGCTAGAAACAACTTATCCATATTACCTAAAAAGGTCAACATATGCATTGACTTGTGAATTATATAATAGTTAGTAAACTCCAAAAATTGAAGAATTAAACAATTAATTTATAATGTGCCCTAGTTTGCCTAGTTGACTAGTATGGATAGGTTGGCATACCAATAGGATTCTGACAGCTGTTCTGTAAATGGCTTCATGCCATACTGTGTTTCTACGGCTTATTATGCCACACTGTGACTTTAATAGCCTACAGCTATATATATTGTGTATTTATTCTTGGCTTATCGCCAGATTGACTATATGGCTTCTTAGCCACACTAATTACACACCGAGAGACACTTTGTGACCGATGGTGTGACAGCTCGAGGTACTAGGTACCTAGTACCAGTATATCCATTTTTCCAGTCTGGTCAGTATATAGGCTACACGGGCAATAATTCAAGTATTATTAAATTCAAATAGCTAAATCCAATCTACTAACATACAGCACCACCAAAAATTCGTAAATACTTTATTTACTTTATTTTAATTTATATTTCTTTACATTTGGCACCACTAAGCAAAATTGCTTAGCGCGTTGCTTTTGTAAAGCGTAGGTATTGGAGACACAGCTGGGGAGCCCAGTAGACCTACGACCGGGTGAGACATCGGATCTTTACAGGAGTCCAGAGTCATCTGTACTGCATTGCATACATGGTAGGACTTAGGATATCTTGTATTTTGTACTTTTATTATATTTTTGAAATTCGGCCTTTTATTTTGTAATATTATGAAAGCCCTAAAGTTTGTAATATCTTGTACATATTAAATAACATGGAGATTTTTTAGATATATTTAAATTATTATGGACTGTATTATGGAACTGTTTAATGACTGTAAAAGTCTATTGACTTTACTGAGAAATAGAGACTGTGAAATATTTGAGATTTTGATATTATCATATTGAACTGTTTTCAACAGGTTTGGAAGGACAGTTTGTCCGAAATACAGCCAGCACCTTACCAAATTTTTATTACCAATCTTGAAATACTGATTTTATTAAAGTATGAAAATAGTATGAGCATGATATGAATATTACATAAAAGACATCTTAAAATCAAATTGAGCTCAGGAAAAGAGATAATCACATACTAGGTTTTTTGGCACGCCTTGCAGCACGCCTTGCTCGGCTATTCTGTAGACGAGTGAGGGGTGTTACAAATCCATTGGGCCACAGTGTAGTGGTGAACAAAGTGTACAAATGTTGCCCATTAAGGATTTAGGGGTATGAATTCTTGCAGACCTGATTGAGTTGCCTTTCCATGAGTTTGATGCGATTTTGGGAATGGACTAGTTGTCATGTCATTAGGCAATGGTTGATTGTAAATTGAAGAGAATTTCTTTGAAAAATCCTGAGGGTAATGAGATCATGGTTGTGGGGGAAAGGAAAAATTTCTTGTCCAATGTCATCTCAGCCATAGTTGCAAGAAAACTGATGAGAAAAGGCTATGAAGCCTACCTAGCGCATGTGGTGGATACTAGGCAGGCTAAGCCAGATCTGTGTGACATACCCACAGTAACAGACTTCCCAGATGTGTTTCCTAAAGAATTGCATGGATTGCCACTAGCAAGGGAAGTCAAATTTGCTATTGAAACACTATCGGGTATAGCACTAATCTCTATTGCTCCTTATAGGATAGCGCCCACAGAATTGAAGGAACTGAAAATTCAGTTACAGGAGTTACTGGATAAGGGGTTCATACGCCCCAGTGTGTCACCATGGGGAGCTCCAGTGCTTTTTGTAAAGAAGAAGGATGGGACTTTAAGGTTGTGCATCGATTACCGGCAGTTGAATAAAGTGACAGTAAAGAGCAAATATCTGTTGCCTAGAATTGACGATCTGTTTGATCAGTTGAAGGGAGCAGCAATATTTTCCAAAATTGATCTCAGATCAGGGTATCATCAATTGAGGGTGAAGGATGCAGATGTACCAAAGACTGCATTCAGGACCCAGTATGGGCATTATGAGTTTCTGGTGATGCCCTTTGGCCTAACAAATGCACCAGTAGCATTTATGGACCTTATGAATCGTATCTTCCATCCATACTTAGAACAGTTCGTAGTGGTCTTTATTGATGATATTTTAGTATATTCTAAGACCAGTGAAGAACATGATGAACATTTGAGGATTGTTCTGCAAACCCTAAGAGAAAAGAAGCTATATGCTAAGTTGTCCAAGTGTGACTTTTGGTTGAATAAGATTGCATTCCTTGGACACAGAGTGTCAGCTGATGGGATTAGAGTGGATTCCAAGAAAATAAAAGCAGTGATGGAATGGAAGCCTCCCAAGAATACAACTGAGGTCAGAAGCTTCTTGGGGCTAGCTGGGTATTACAGAAGATTTGTGAAGGGATTTTCCTTAATAGCTGCTCCAATGACCAAGTTGTTACACAAGAATGTCAAATTTGACTAGAATGACAAGTGTCAGACCAGTTTAGAGAAGTTGAAGGCTATGTTGATAGAGGCATCAGTGTTAACACAGCCAGTGTCAGGAAAGGACTTTGTGGTCTACAGTGATGCCTCTCATAATGGGTTAGGGTGTGTATTGATGCAAGAGGGAAAAGTGGTCGCTTATGCTTCTAGGCAGCTAAGGCCATATGAACAGAATTACACTACCCATGATCTAGAACTTGCAGCAATTATCTTCACACTGAAGATATGGAGGCACTACTTGTATGGTGAAAAGTGCTACATTTACATAGACCACAAAAGCCTGAAATACTTGCCAACCCAGAAAGAGCTCAACCTTAGACAGAGGCGATGGATTGAGTTCCTGAAGGACTATGATTGTGTGATTGATTACCATCCTGGGAAGGCAAATGTAGTTGCTGATACTTTGAGCCGAAAATCATCACAGCTTTGAGATCATTGAATGCTCATCTATCTTTGGTTCGAGATGGAGCTATTTTGGCTGAGTTGCAAGTGAGGCCAAACCTGTTACAATATATTTTAGATGGGCAGAAGGTAGATGAGAAGCTAAAGGCTATTATGAGAAAAATCCTAGAAGGGAAAGAAACTGACTATGAAGTGAAAATAGATGGGTGTCTGTACTACAAAGGAAGATTATGTGTACCAGATGATGGGGAATTGAAGGCCAGTATTCTAAAGGAGGCACACACCAGTGTTTATGCTATACACCCAGGAAATACAAAAATATATCATGATCTGAAACTTCAGTATTGGTGGCCTGGTATGAAGAAGGACATAGCTGACTATGTGACTAAATGCTTAACATGTCAGCAAGTCAAGGCGGAACATCAAGTTCCATCAGGTTTGCTACAGCCTATACACATACCTGAATGGAAATGGAATCGGGTCACCATGGATTTTGTAAGTGGTCTACCTCTAACCTAGAAGAAGCATGATGCAGTATGGGTGATAGTAGATAGATTGACGAAGTCAGCACATTTTCTGCCAGTTAGGACTTACTACTTACTGGAGAAGTTAGCAGAATTGTATATCAGTGAGATAGTTAGACTGCATGGAATTCCACTTTCCATCATATCTGATCGAGACCCAAGGTTTACAACGGGATTTTGGAAGAAGTTGCATGAATCCTTGGGCACACAACTCCAATTCAGCACAGCTTTCTATCCTCAAACAGATGGGTAATCAGAAAGAGTAATCCAGGTAAACAATTGAAACCAATTGAACTAATACAAATATTGAACTGAAATTATAATAATAACAAGAAATATATGGCAGGTCCTTGAGGTTATGCTGAGGAGTTGTGTCATTGAGTTTGAGGGAAGTTGGGATAGATACCTCCCACTGGTAGAATTTGCATACAACAATAGCTACCAAGCCAGTATCCAAATGGCCCCGTTTGAAGCACTGTATGGGAGGAAATGTAGAACTCCAGTGTGCTGGACTGAATTAGGCAAAGATAAACTGGTAGGGCCAGACCTGGTGAAACAGACTAAGGAGAAGGTAAAGCTAATCAAAGCCAATCTGAAGGTTGCCTCAGACAGACAAAAATCTTATGCCAACTTGAAGAGAAAAGAAATAAAATATACGGTTGGCGACAAAGTATTTCTCAAGGTGTCACCATTGAAGAAGGTACTGAGGTTTGGAAGAAAAGGTAAGTTAAGCCCTAGGTTCATTAGCCCATATGAAGTCATTGAATGTATGGGTCCAGTGGCCTATAGGCTAGCTTTACCACCAGAGCTGGACAAGATCCACAATGTGTTCCACGTATCAATGCTAAGAAGATACTGCTCAGATCCTTCACATGTCATCTCCATAGAAGAAATTGAAGTACAATCGGATTTGACATATGAAGAAGAACCCATACGGATCCTGGCAGGGGAAGTGAAAGAGTTGAGGAATAAGCAGATTCCACTGGTGAAGTGCTTTGGAGGCACCACAACACCGAGGAGGTAACTTGGGAAAGTGAAGAGATGATGAGGCAACAGTTCCCTTAACTGTTTGCATCAGGTAAATTTCAAGGACGAAATTTAAATTAGAGGGGAAGAGTTGTAACACCCTCCCTGCAGCAACTCTGTACATTCTACTGTTCTGGTGACCAGTGTCGGTCCGGGCAGCTAGAACGTCTGGAAAAATATTTAAACTAAAGTGAGGAACCATAATTAACTCAAATATTAATACGAAAAATTTAGAAAAAATTTTAGAAATAAAATACAACTAAGTTAAATGAGCCGGTGCCCTAGCGATGGGTAACCTAGTGGGAAGTTGCGGTTCTCGCAACTAGGAGCCCTAGACCCGAGGGAAAATTCGTAAAATAATTTTTGGAACTGCAGAGAAGGGTCATTGAGGTTCCTATGGCATTAGAATGCCAAGAAAATGCTTAGAAAAATTTTTCAATTGGTGCAGACAATTTTGGTCTGTTAAGCTAAACGGAGGGCATTTTGGTCATTTTGCCTTCAGAGGTGATTTTTTATTGACTTGTCCAGTTAAGTAAATAATTATTATGACACAAAATATGAATAAATATTGCTAAAAAATAAATTGAAATTAAGTAGACAAGAAAAGGAAAGAAAATGAAAGAAATTTAAATTGTGACATCATTATAATGTCATTAAATAACCTCCCACCCAACCAAATTTTGACACATTATTATAAACTACTTAAAAATGAATAAAAGGAGATAAAAATTAAAGAACTAAATAGCTATCTTCAACCTTTGGGGCAGCCAAAAACGTGGAGAGAGAGAGAGAGGAAGGAAAACTCCATTAAAGCTTTACCAAGCTTGAGTTCACCACACAAATCACCCCAAAACCCTAGCTTCCCTTCACAAATATTTACACTTACACCTAGAGAAAGTCTTGGGTAGCAAAACGAAAGAGAAAAAGAGGAGTTCTCAGGCTTTGGGAATTAGCTAAATCAAGGTTAGTGTCCAAACTTTTGCTATTTTGATTAAATTCATGTTTAATGGCATGAAGTAAGTAGGAAATGTAAGAAAACAAGATAAAAATGTGTGTGTGTGCACTCTAAAAATTTTGGCAGCAAGGGTTAGCTAGGGTTTGATGATTTTGCTTAGTAGAAAAATGGTTATGAGTAGCCCTTGGTATTAAATGATTGATTGAACCTAGTTGTGTAAGTGAAATGCAAAGTTTAGGCATGTATGAACATGGAAAATGTGGATACTTAACAACATTAGGGTTTGCTCATGTAATGGGTTATTAACCTTGTAATGGTTAATTAGTGACCATTTGAATATGTGTGAGAAGGAATTGAAGTGAGTAAGGATGTTGGAATGGAGTTTAGGTGAGCTGCCTTGGCTGACCTGTAGGACTGAGTATGAGTCCATCAGGTTTGGGCAGCAATAACTGGAGTTGTAGAGGTTCAATTGGTGCAAGGCCAATTAGACATGAAAGTAGACACATAATGGCACAATTTTGGTGAAGAACCTTGACCAGAAAACCAAGCCAAGTTAACCTAAAAATTGCCCTAATCTAGGTGACTTGTATTCTGCCTGGGCAAAATGACCAAATGAATAGTGCTTATTCATTTGGCCATAACTCAGTGTAGAAAGGTCCAATTAACTGAACGTTTACCAGAAGAAATCTGAGACATAGACCTACAACTTTCATGAAGAACACAAATTCAAATTTTGACTATAACCTAGTCAAATTGCCAACCAAACTTAGGTTACCAAATCTGGCAAAACCAGTTTTGCCTTGAATTTTGGATTCTATCCAATCCGGCCAGTTATGGAATTTAGGCCATAACTTGAGCTACAAAACTCCAAATGGAGTAATTCAAAGAAGGAAATGTAACTAGACAAAATAAAGAACAACTTTCATGAAGACAATTTTTCCAAATTCCTACTGTAAAAATGACCAATGGAATAGTAAACACAAGGCTTGAAATCTGAAAATTTTGAACAACTAGCACTAAGCTTAGAAATGGTATTGGCAACCAATACCAACAATTTTAGAATGTAAAATGTGGTATGTAACACCCTCCCTGTAGTAACTCCATACATTCTACTGTTTTGGTGACCAGTGTCGGTCCGGACAGTTAGAACGTCCAGAAAAATATTTAAACTAAAGTGAGGAACCATTATTAACTCAAATATTAATAAGAAAAATTTAGAAATAATTTTAGAAATAAAATACAACCAAGTTAAATGAGCCGGTGCGCAAGCAATGGATAACCTAGCAGGAAGTTGCGGTTCTCGCAACTAGGAGCCCTAGACCTGGGAGAAAATTCATAAAATAAATTTTGAGACTCCAGAGAAGGGTCATTGAGGTTTCTATGGCATTAGAATGCCAAGAAAATGCTTAGAAAAATTTTTCAATCGGTACAGACAATTTTAGTCTGTTAAGCCAAACGGAGGGCATTTTGGTCATTTCGTCTTCAGAGATGATTTTTGGCCGACTTGTCCAGTTAAGTAAATAATTATTATGACACAAAATGTGAATAAATATTGCTAAAAATTAAATTGAAAATAAGTAGAGAAGAAAAGGAAAGAAAATGAGATTAAATGACAATTTTGACATCATATGATGTCATCAATCCTTTCCCCACCAATCACAATTAAGCTAGCCTATTAAAAAGGGATAATTGAGACAAAAATAAATAAAAGCAATCAGATTCATCTCCTTCCCCATTTCTAGCCGTTTCCTCTTCCACACCCAAACCACCATTGAAAGCTTATCAAAGCTTCAATTCCCACCTTAAACCACCTCAAAACCCTAACTTGCCTTCATTAAAAATTATCCCTACCACTAAAGCAAGCTTTGGGCAACAATTTGAAAGGAAGAAAATGAAGTTTTTAAGCCTTGGAAAGTGCCTAAGTCAAGGTTAGCGCCAATTTATTCTAAAAATTTTGTGTATGGCTGCCATTGAACATGATGTTGGTGTTGTAAACTATGGATTGTATGTGTATGAAAATTTTAGTTGTTAGAGTTAGGGTTTGAGGCATAAACTTAAATTTTGTTCATGTGTTGGTGAATGAAAGTTTAAATGGTCAATTAGTGGCCATTTGGCTGTGTATAATGAGGAAATGAAGAGAGTTGTGGCTTGGTATTTGAGATTGGTAAGCTGCCTTGGCTGACCTGCAGGACTGACCATGAGTCCTATAGGTTTGGGTAGCAATAAATGGAGTTGTATAGGTTTAATTGGTACAAGGCCAATTGAGCATGAAACTAGACACATAATGGCACAACTTTGGTGAAGAAACCCTACCCAAAAAACCAAACCAATTTGGCCTAAAAATTGTCCTAATCTGGGTGACTTGCGCTGCCTAGGCAAAATGACCAAATAAACAGTGTTTATTCAGTGTGGAAATGTCCAATTGATCTGAAATTTTACCAGCAGAAAGCTGAGACATATACCTATAACTTTCATGAGGAACACAAATTCAAATTCTGATCATAACCTAGTCAAATTGCCAACCAAACTTAGGCTACCAAATCTGGCAGAACCAGTTTTGCTCAGAATTTTGGATTCTGTCCAATCCAGTCAGTTATGGTTTTTAGGCCATAACTTGAGCTACAAAACTCCAAATGGTGTGATTCAAAAAAGGAAATATAACTAGACAAAATAAGGAACAACTTTCATGAAGACAACTTTGCCAAATTCCTACTGTACAAATGACCAATGGAACAGTAAACATAAGGCTTGAAATCTGAAAATTGTGAATAATTAATACTAAGCTTAAAAATGGTATTGGCAACCAATACCAATAACTTTAGAATGCAAAATGTGGTATGTTGAGAGTATTAGAACCAATGTACCTATTGTCTATACAAAAGTCAACATTTTAGTTGACCAATGAAATGAATAGTAACACCTAAACTTAAATTTCAAGAATTTTAAAGTTTAAAAGAGTAACATGCCCTAGTACACCTACCAAGATTGGTTTGGATAGGTTGGCATGCCAATAGGGTTCAGTTAGCAGTACTGTACATGACATTATGCCATTCTGTG
Source organism: Hevea brasiliensis (assembly GCF_030052815.1). NCBI lineage: Eukaryota > Viridiplantae > Streptophyta > Magnoliopsida > Malpighiales > Euphorbiaceae > Hevea > Hevea brasiliensis. The sequence goes on along the minus strand of NC_079497.1, from coordinate 83,304,081 downwards.
ATTTCATGGCTTTTAGCCATTCTGACATTATGTTGAGACTTGGCCTTGTGCCTAATGTTATTACAGCTTATTAGCTGTTCTGTTGCACACCGGGAGACACACATGTGACCAATGGTGTGACGCCCTGAGGTATTTGATACCCAGTACCAGTTTACCCGTTTATCCAGTCTAGTCACCCAGTATAGGTTACTTGGGCAACCAAAAATGAAAATTAATAAATTTAATGAAATAATGAATATAACAAGTACCAAATAAATAAGACTACCAATAATTATTAAAAACTTGTCTGCATGAGACATCAATACACTCACTGCATATTTTTTTTATTAGTTCTTTTTATTTTATTATTGGTACAACTAAGCATTATTGCTTAGCATGTCGCTTTTTGCCACACGTAGGTTCTGGAGAGACAGACAGAGAGCCTAGCAGACCACAGACTGGGTGAGGTCACAGATCTGCCTAGCTTCAGAGTCACCTATCATCTACAGTGCATCAGTGGTAGGACCTTTAGGTCCCTTTTGAAATTATGTTTTTGCATTTTGTAATAGGTAGTAGTTTGTGATTTGTAAATTATGAACTCATGTAAATTAGAAAATTTATGTAATCATATGTTGATGTACATATTTGAAGAATTTTGTTAATTAATATATTTTGAGAATATCTTCATGAAATTTTAGTTGATTTTGAATTTGAATGAAATTGTGGATTAATGTTGAGAACTTCAAATGATTGCTAATGTTAAGACCATGTTGATGGTTATTGGAGTTTGAGAATGATTGGAAATGATTATTGGAAGTGTTTTTCACAGGTTCTGAAGAACTCTTTTCTCCATTTTTAGCCGATACTCTGCCGGATTTTCTATAAAATTTTCAGAACCTCAAAAAAATTATAATTTCAATAAATAACTTAAATAAATTATATTTCATAAATTGTAATTCATAACTATGAAAAAAATAAATTAGGAAGAATAAAAAAATGATCGAATTAAAATAGGATATTCCGGTACACTGCGTGGCATATCTTCCTTGGCTACACTGTAGATGGGTAAGGGGTGTCACATGGTATGTTGGGAATATTAGAACCAATGTACCTATGGTCTATGCAAAAGTTTACATTTTAGTTGACTAATGAAATGAATAGTAATACCTAAACTTAAATTTCAAGAATTGTAAAGTTTAAAAGTGTAACATGCCCTAGTACACCTAGCAAGATTGGTTTGGATACATTGGCATGCCAATAGGGTTCAGTTAGCAGTACTGCACATGGCATTATGTCATTCTGTGATTTCATGGCTTTTAGCCATTCTGACATTATGTTGAGACTTGGCCTTGTCCCTAATGTTATTACAGCTTATTAGCTATTCTATTGCACACCGGGAGACACACGTGACCAATGGTGTGACGGCCCGAGGTACTTGATACCCAGTGCCAGTTTATCCATTTATCCAGTCCAGTCATCTAGTATAGCTTACTTGGGCAACCAAAAATGAAAGTTGATAAATTTAATGAAATAATGAATATAACAAGTACCAAATAAATAAAACTACCAATAATTATAAAAAATTTGTCTGCATGAGACATCAATACACTCACCGCATATTTATATTTTATTATTTGTTCTTTTTATTTTATTATTAGCACCACTAAGCATTATTGCCTAGCACGTCACTTTTTTCCATGCGTAGGTTCTGGAGAGACAGACAGAGAGTCCAGCAAACCACAGACTTGGTGAGGTCACAGATCTGCCTAGCGTCAGAGTCACCTCTCATCTGCAGTGCATTAGTGGTAAGACCTTTAGGTCCCTTTTGAAATTATGTGTTTGCATTTTGTATTAGGTAGTAATTTGTGATTTGTAAATTATGAACTCGTATAAATAGTAAATTTATGTAATCATATGTTGATGTACATATTTTGAAGAATTTTGTTAATTAATATAATTTGAGAATATCATCATGAAATTTTAGTTGATTTTGAATTTGAATGAAATTGTGGATTAATGTTGAGAACTTGAAATGATTGCTAATGTTGAGACCATGTTGATGGTTATTGGAGTTTGAGAATGATTGGAAATGATTATTGGTAGTGTTTTTCACAGGTTTCGAAGAATTATTTTCTCCATTTTTAGCCGGTACTCTGCCGGATTTTCTATAAAATTTTCGGAACCTCAAATAAATTATAATTTCAATAAATGACTTAAGTGAATTATATTTCATAAATTGTACTTCATAACTATGAAAAAAATAAATTAGGAAGAATAAAAAAATGATTGAATTAAAATAAGCTATTCTGGTACACTGCGTGGCATATCTTGCTCGGCTACACTGTAGACGGATAAGGGGTGTCACACATTCATTACAATATCTTAGACCCATCTTCTCAAGATGTCTGTCTAGCTGAGTTTGTGACATAGGCTTAGTGAATGGATCAGTTGGATTTTCAGCTGATGCTATTTTCTATATGGCTACATGGCCTTGCCCAACTATCTCTCTTATAATGTGGTAGCGCCTTTCTATGTGCTTGGATTTCTGGTGAGACCGAGGTTCCTTATATCCAAACAACTTCTTTTGCAGCATTTGATGTAGCAATATACTCATCCTCTGTAGTGGAATCTGCAGCTGTACTCTGTTTGGAACTCTTCCAACTGACTGCACCTCCATTACAATTGAACACATATCCAAAGGTAGACTTTCTATCATCGATTGGAAATCAGAATCAGTATAACCATGTAATTGCAAGTCACCACCTCCATAAATCAAGAACAAATCCTTAGTTCTTCTCAAGTACTTAAGGATATTCTTGACAGCTATCCAGTGTTCCAAACCTAGATTGTATTGATACCAACTAGTCAAACTAACAACATATACGGTATCCGGCCTAGTATACAACATTGCATACATCAAACTTTCAATAGCCAAAGCATATGGAATCCTAGCCATTTTATCTCTTTCTTCAGGTGTCTTTGGAGGCATCTCTTTAGAAAGGTGGATACCATGTCTCACTGGTAAAAATCCTCTCTTGGAGTCAAGCATGTTAAACCTCTTTAACATCTTTTCCAAGTATAGACTTTGGGATAAACCAATTATTCTTTTTGCTCTATCTCTATAGATATGAATCTCAAGAATATAGGTTGCCTCCCCTAAGTCTTTCATGGAGAATGTGTTTGACAACCATACCTTTATAGTTGTCAACATACCTGTGTCATTACCCATCAACAAAATGTCATCCACATATAAGACAAGGAAAGTGATAGCACTATCACTAACTTTTTTATATACACATGGCTCATCCTCATTTTTTTGATAAAATCAAATGACTTAATGGCTTCATGAAAACATATGTTCCAACTCCTCGAAGCTTGTTTTAACCCATAAATGGATCGTTTTAGCTTGCGCACTTTGGAACCATCTTGGGATTCAAAACCCCTAGGTTGTTCCATGAAAATGTTTTCTTCAATGTATCCATTGAGAAAAGCTATTTTGACATCCATCTGCCAAATCTCATTATCACAGTATGCAACTATTGCTAATAGAATCCTAATTGATTTAAGCATGGCAACAGGCGAGAAAGTATCCTCATAGTCGATTCCTTACCTTTGGCGAAACCCTTTCGCTACTAGCCTTGCTTTATAGGTCTCTACCTTTCCATCAGAACTAATTTTCTTCTTGAAAACCCATTTGTTCCCTATAGGTACAATACCTTTAGGTGGGTTAACAAGATCCCAAACTTGATTCTTATACATGGAATCAATCTCAGATTTCATAGCATCAATCCATTTTAAAGAGTTTATATCTGATATAGCTTCTTTATAGGTAAGTGGATCATCTCCATGATCTACTTCTTCATGAGTAGACAACTCTTGTTCTTCTTCATGAAGGAAACCATATCTCACTGGCGGGTGAGATACCCTGGTTGTTCTACGAGGAATAGCTGTAGATGTTTCATCAATAGGTGTAGGTTGAGTAGATGGATCTATATCCATCTGATCTGTTGGTTGGTCAGAATTCTCCAATTCTAACTCTATTTGCCTTCCATTGCCTCCTTATTGACAAACTATTATTCAAGTAATGTGGCATCTCTTGTCACACCCTACCCCTCTGTAAGGCATAATATGATCCCGTAGTATATCTAATGAATTACCAACTCCATCTACTGATAACCCATTAAATACACTACAAGGGATTTTAAAAACTTTTCTTACTTCTTTTACAGTGGTGAGCACTATTTACAGGCGTTAAAAACTTTTGTGAACTGAAGTGATAGAACTAACACATTTGAATTATTTGGAATTTCTGTAAAAATTTTGGCAGAGTGCTCCAGCACAGAGTGTGACATATCTTACTCAGCTACACTGTAGACTGGATAAGGAGTGTTACATTTAGTGGTATCAGAGCACGGTTTAGGCATTTCTGGACCTAGATAGAGTGCATACCATGCATTGCATTTGTAAGAGTCGAGGTGACACTAATGCAGATATGTTTCTCTGTTGTTATAGGTTAAGGTAAGGACCCAGAGTCCCAGAAGGCAATAGAGGAAGAGGTGGAGATTCATGCTCCACCCATAGCTAAAGCTGGAAGCAGGGGAGCTCCTGCTTCACCAGTACCAAAGGGGCTTGCACAACCCCAACAGGCATTATTTGAGCTGATGACAATATTTATCAAACAGATGACAGGGGAAATCCCAACAATCCCACTACCACAGCCACCACCACAGAAGTCTCATCTAGAGAAGCTCCGAAAGTATGGAGTTGTAGACTTCAAGGGGAAAAAGGAGGATAATCCTGTTGTTGCTGAGTAATGGTTAGAAAGGACAGAGAGGGTCCTTCAGCAACTTCACTGTACTCCTGGGGAGAGTTTGGAGTGTGCAGTATATCTGCTCTAGGAGGGTGCATTTCAGTGGTGGGATATGGTCTCTCGTGTAGTTCAGCCAGAGCAGATCACTTGGGATTTCTTCTTGGCAGAGTTCAGGAAGAAATATATCAGTCAGGTATATCTAAAGCAAAAAGGAGAGAGTTTATTAATTATAGTCAGAGACAGCTATCTGTGGCAGAGTATGAGTGGGAGTTTGTGAGGCTCAGTCACTATGGCAGGGAAATAGTCCCAACGAAGGCTGAAAGATGCAGAAGGTTCGAAGAGGGGCTAAATAATAACATCAAGATCCTAATAACAGCTTTGAGGATCACAGACTTCGCACAGTTGATTGAGGTTGCACTGAAGGTTGAGAGGGTTAGAAATGATGAGCAGGGCAGAAGAGACAGGTAGCAAAGAGGGGTCTAGGTCAAGCTAGTTCCTCATCTGCACCCAGTAATAAGTTCAGAGGTCCCCAGGGTCAGGGGCACAGCCAGACATAGAGTTAGGGCCAGTCATAGAGGCCCAGATCTTAGTTTCCACCTAGGAGAGGTCAGCCCACTCCATCTGTAGGCAGCTCTCCAGGGACGGTGTTTAGGGGACCAACCCTAGCAATTTCTACAGCGTGCCCACATTGTAATAAGTGGCACAAAGGTGAGTGTTGATTGATGGGAGGATGCTTCCAGTGTGGATCTACTGAACATCAAGTGAGAGATTGCCCGAGGAGAAATGTTTCTGCTGCTTTAGTGTAAGCAGATATACCTGCCCCTGTAGCTCAAAAGGGTCAGAGACTGGGTAAATTACAGGCAGCTGGTACTTCATAGAGGCCTATATCAGAGAAAGTTGAGAGGTCAGAGGCAAGGGCACTAGCTAAAGTAGGCACAGGAGGAGCAAGATGCTCTGGATGTAATCAGGGGTATGTTCTCACTTTATGATATGCCTGTGAATGCATTAATGGATCCAGGATCCAATCATTCATACATTTGTGTTGCATTTCCTATGGAAAGGGGAATTTAAATAGAGAAAAGTGACGAAGACATTCTAGTCACTAACCCACTAGGCCACAGTGTGATGATAAATAAAGTGTATGAGGTTACCCATTGAGGATTCAGGAGTATGAGTTCTTGGCAGACCTAATTGAATTACCCTTCCATAAGTTTGATGTCATCCTTAGGATGGATTGGTTGTCACATCATCAGGCAATAGTATTGTAAATTGAAGAGAATTACTTTGAAAACTCCTGATAATGAAGATATCACAATTTTGGGTAAAAGGATAGATTTCCTGTCCAATGTTATGTCAGCTACTATTGTAAGAAAATTGATCAGAAAGGGCTATAAAGCCTATCTGGCTCATGTTGTTGATACTAGAAAAGCTGGGTCTAGTCTCCATGACATTCCCACTATATGTGACTTCCTTGATGTCTTCCCTAAGGAGTTACCTGGTTTTCCATTAGAAAGGGAAGTAGAATTTGTAATTGAGGTAATACCGGGTACATCGCCGATCTCGATTGCTCCTCACAGGATGACACCCACTGAATTGAAAGAGCTGAAAATCCAATTACAGGAGTTACTAGATAAGAGTTTTATATGCCCCAATGTGTCACAGTGGGGAGCTCCGGTGCTGCTTGTTAAGAAGAAAGACGGGACACTAAGATTGTGTATTGATTACTGGCAATTGAATAAAGTGACTGTGAATAATAAGTACCCGTTGCCTAGAATTGATGATCTATTTGATCAATTAAAGGGAGCAGGTGTATTTTCTAAGATTGATCTCAGATCAGGTTATCATCAGCTAAGGGTAAAGGATGCAAATATGCCTAAGACCGCATTCAGGACCCAGTATGAGCGCTATGAATTTCTGGTGATGCCGTTTGGGTTAACAAATGCACTAATAGCTTTCATGGACTTATGAACTGTATCTTTCATTCATATTTAGATCGATTTATAGTGGTCTTTATTAATGACATCCTGGTGTATTCTAAGAACAAAGAGGAGCATGATGAGCATTTAAGGATTGTTCTATAGACTCTAATGGAGAAGAAGCTGCATGCTAAGCTATCCAAGTGTGAATTCTGGTTGAATGAGACTGCTTTCCTTAGACACATAGTATTAGCTGATGGGATTAGAGTGGATCCTAAGAAGATTGAAGCTGTAATGGAATGGAAGCCTCCCAAAAATGCAACTGAAGTCAGAAATTCCTTGGGACTAGTTGGGTATTATAGAAGGTTTGTAAAGGGGTTTTCTTTAATAGCTGCTCTACTGACCAAGTTACTGCATAAGAATGCAAAATTTGATTGGAATAATAAGTGTCAAGCTAGTTTTGTAACGATCGGGCTCTAACCACTAGAGGAATTGTTTGCTTTGGCCATAAGCCTCATGGTTTTGTCCCATAGGTGGAATGGAGAACTTTCCAGGAGGTCACCCATCCTAGGATTTCTCTCAAGCAAGCACGCTTAACCCTGGAGTTCTTCCAACTCTCCAGGCCATTCCACCAAAAAGCGCCTCTTGTGATTAGTTCCCCCATTTTATATATCATTACTTTTTGAACCCAAGACCAACTCCGTGCTTTGCCAATGTGGGATTTGCCTAAGGGACCTTTCTCCCCCCCTTTCGGGACTCAGCGTCCTCGCTGAGGTTTGCCCCACCATCGCCTAAGAAGACACGCGAGCGGCTCTAATACCAATTGTAACGATCTGGCTCTGACCACTAGAGGAATTTTCTGCTTTGGCCATAAGCCTCACGGTTTTGTCCCATAGGTGGAATGGAGAACTTCCCAAAGCGGACAATTCCTGTAGTGGTCAGAGCCCAATCATTAAAATTGGTATCAGAGCTGCTCGCGTGTACTCTTGGGCGATGGTGGGCAAACCTCAGCGAGGACGCTGAGTCTCGAAAAGGGGGGAGAAAGGTCCCTTAAGCAAATCCCACATTGGCAAAGCACAGAGATGGTCTTGGGTTCAAAAAGGTAATGATATATAAAATAAGGGAACTAATCACAAGAGGCGCCTTTTGGTGGAATGGCCTGGAGAGTTGGAAGAACTCCAGGGTTAAGCGTGCTCGCTTAAGAGAAATCCTAGGATGGGTGACCTCTTAGGGAGTTCTCCATTCCACTAATGGGACAAAACCATGAGGCTTATGGCCAAAGCGGATAATTCCTCTAGTGGTTGGAGCCCGATCGTTACAAGTTTTGAGAAGTTAAAGGCTATGTTGATAGAGGCACCAGTGTTAACACAGCTAGTATCTAGGAAGAACTTTATAGTCTACAGTGATGCCTCTCACAATGGGTTAGGGTGTGTTTTGATGCAGGAAGGAAAAGTGATTTCCTATCCTTCCAGACAACTAAGGCGCCATGAAAAGAATTACTCTACCCATGATCTGGAGTTAGCAGCAATTATCTTTGCATTGAAGATATGGATGCACTACTTGTATGGTGAACAATGCTACATATACACAGACTATAAAAGTCTAAAATATTTGCCAACTCAAAAAGAACTCAATTTTAGGGAGAGACAATGGATTGAGTTCTTGAAGGATTATGACTGTGTGATAGATTATCATCCTAAAAAGGCAAATGTGGTTACTGATGCTCTGAGTAGAAAGTCTATTATAGCACTAAGATCCTTAAATGCCCGTTTGTCCTTAGCTTAAGATGGAGCTATTTTGGTTGAGTTGCAAGTAAAGCCAAACCTATTACAGCAGATACTGGAGGGACATAAGCAGGATGAGAAATTAATAATTGTTATGGGAAAGATTAAAGAGGAGAAGGAGACTGAGTATGAGATGAAAGAGGATGGATGCTTGTACTACAAGGGAAGAATATGTGTGCCTAATGATGGGGAACTAAAGAAGAGTATACTAAAAGAGGCATATAGTAGCTTTTATACCATGCATCCAGGGAGTACAAAAATGTACCACAATTTGAAGTCTTAGTATTGGTGGCCTAGTATGAAGAAGGATATTTCTGAATATGTGACTAGATGTCTGACGTGCCACCAAGTCAAAGCAGAGCACCAAGTTCCATCAGGTTTATTACAGCCCATAAACATACCTGAATGGAAATGTGACTGAATTACCATGGATTTTGTTAGTGGTCTTCCTCTCACCCAGAAGAAACATGATGCAATATGGGTGATAGTGGATAGATTAACCAAATCAATACATTTTCTGCCAGTCAGAACCGACTATTCACTAGAGAAACTAGCAGAGTTGTATATCAGTGAGATAGTTCAACTATATGGAGTCCCAATTTCCATTATATCCAATAGAGACCCGAGGTTCACATATAGATTTTGGAAAATGTTACAGGAAGCCTTGGGTACACAACTCCATTATAGCATAGCTTTTCATCCTTAAACGGATGGACAGTCGAAACGGATGATTCAAGTGCTTAAGGATATGATGAGGAGTTGTGTCATAGAGTTTGAGGGAAGTTGGAACAGATACCTCCCACTGGCAAAATTTGCTTACAATAATAGCTACCAAGCTAGTATTCAGATGGCTCCTTATGAAGCCTTACATGGGAGGAAGTGCAGAACACCGCTATGTTGGACAAAACTTGGTGAGGATAAGGTTATGGGACCAAACCTAGTGAAATAGACTGAGGAGAAGGTGAAATTGATTAAAGCCAATTTGAAAGCTGCCTCAGATAGACAGAAGTCCTATGCTAGCCTAAGGAGAAAAGACATAGAAATGAAGTTGGCAACAAGGTATTTCTCAAAGTATCACCATGGAAGAAAGTATTGAGGTTTGGGAGAAAGGGTATGTTAAGCCCTAGGTTTGTTGGCCCATATGATGTAACACCCCTATATGCATAGCCTGGTATATTTTATTATTCCGGTGATCGGTGTCAGTCCAGATAATGAAGAGAATTAGAACTATGTTTAAGTCACCTAGAAAAGCCCTGAATGAAAATAAATAGTAATTACAAGATAGTGAAGTATAAATAAGAAAAACAAAGCATAAAACGTTAAATGAGTCGGGGGTCACAGCGATGGGTGACCTTACCAGGAAGTGACTGCGTTGTCAATTTTAACCCTAATTTTAAACGAAAAATTGTGACACTGCGGTCCTAAGGACTATGGCAAAGCTAGTGAAAAAGAGAAAATCACAGAAAATAATTGATAAGTAGGTCAAATAATTAGGTCAAGGTTCCGGAAGAAATACCGAATTTTTTTCAAACTGGATCAAACCAGCGAAGGGCAAATTGGTCAATTCACCCCTAGAGGTGACTCACGACCTAATTGTCCAATGGAATCAGAGAAATGAAACTTTCAGAATATAAAATTAAATTAAAGAACTATGAAAAAATAAAGGAAAAAGGAAAAAGAAAAGAAAATGAATTATGACCTCATCTTAATGACCTCACCCATGATGTCAAAAATAAAATTTAATTATTCTAATTTTTTACTAAGTCAAAATGCAAGATAAATACATAAAATTAGAAGAAAAAAAATGGTCATCTTCATTTTCTAGTTGCTGTCCCTGACTCCCTCATTCATCTTTCTCTCTAGACTCCATGAAAGTTTGATTTCAAGTTTTTCTAAACCCTCAAAAATTAACCATAAAATCTCCTAAATTTCTAAAGAAACCTTACTATTACCAGTAGATAAGAAGATTGAAGGAGAAAAGAAAGAGAAAAAGATAAAGAATTGAAGGATTTGAAATTCAAAGAAAGGTTAGTAAGCTAAACTTGAAATTTCTAGTTAAATTATTGTGTTTATAGTTGAATAAACATAGAAATTATGGAAAATGGAAACAAAACAAACTTGTGGAACTAATTGTGAATTTTGGCCAACCTATATGGGAGTGGAAATTGTTTGAGTTTAATGAAATTAAAGTGATATAGAAGTGTAATTAAGTGTGTAGAACATAGTGAGATACTTTATTTGCACTAAATGAATGAATTACAAAATTAGGGTTCTTGAGCCTCTTGAATTTGGGGGAAAAATTCAAGGAAATTGTCAATTGATGAAATTGACCCTAATTGAGGTTAGAAATGGTCAATTGTGACCAATGGAGATGTGTTGGAGTGATTAGAAGTGCAATGCAATTCGTATTAGAGAAGGGTCAATTTTAGGCAGTATGACCTAGGTCCCTTTTATGGACCAAAACTATAATTCTGCCAACCTAATTAGTGTGAGACTAATTAGATATGAAAGTAGACACATAATAACACAATTTTCATGGAGAAACCATGCCTAGAAAATGACATTAAGGTAGTGATCAATTAGGTCAAATCCGGATAATGTGCACTACCACTGTACTAAAATGACCAAATGAACAGTGTTTGTTCATTTAGCCATAACTTGGTGTAGGAAGGTCCAAATGACCTGAATTTTATACCGATAAAAAGCTGAGATATAGCACTACAATTTTATGAAGAACACAAACCCAAATTCTGACCATAACCCATCTAGAAAGTGAGCTACAATCAGCACACCAAAACTTCCAGAACCAAGGAAGTGCCCAGAATTCTGGGTTTTAATTAATCTAGCCAGCCTTAGAAAAATGACCATATCTTGGGCTAAAAAACTCCAAATGGAGTGATTCAAAAATGAAATTAAAGATAAGACAATAAGGAACAACTTTTATGAAGAACACTTAGCCAAATTCCTGCAGTAACTAGACCAATGGAACAGTGCAAAATAGGGCACCAAAATTGGAAAATTAAAATTTCTCTTAGGAGACCTAGAAATTGAAATGGCAACCAAGACCAACAAATTAGGCACTCAAAATGTGGTATGTGGGTGTAATTAGAATTCACATACCTATTAAGCATGAGAAAGTCAATATTTTGACTTAAATAGTATCATGAATAGTAACCCCAAAATGCAAATTTCAAAGAACATTAATTTGAGCATATTAGGGCTAGAATTTAGTAGACATGAATTTATTTATTAGATTTATTATAAGTTATGATACTGAAACACTGTAAATTGTGTGTTTAGTTAAAAAGAATACTGAGAAAGAAAAGGAAACATTAAGTGAAGGCCAAGAGGTGACTCGTACGAGGTTTGTGCATAACATAAAAACTTCTTTGAATTTTCTTTTGCAAATTGTGTGGAATGGACTATGAAAATTAAATTGTGACTTATTTATATAGAAAATTTTGATTTAAAGGAACAATACGCTATTGGCCTAAACTATTGAAAAAATAAATTATATGTGTTTGATTTGCAAATTACTGTTTAGAAAATTGTTAAAATAGTTTGAAACTGTAGTATCATCACCAAATGTTTGAATGCCTCACTAGCTTCACTAGTGGGAGGAATTAGTTTTGTATTCCCTCTCTGGCTGAAGTATTGAGGTGTGTGCCAGTAGAGGAAGAAATTTGAATGGCTACCCATAGATTGAGCTAGCTAGACTTGGTATTCCTCATAAGCCTTTGGCTATTAAGATAAAAAATATATTGATGGCATGATATAACTGTGTGAGTTTATAAAAATTGTTTTTGTGACTTCTGTAATGAAAATTTCTTCGACTAAAATTTTAAATAGTGATTTGTATCTGGTTAACAATTTCAATATCATACTTGGAACAATTGTGATTTAATATATACATAAATTAGTATTTTTGTTATATTGTGCACCACTTAGTAATTGTACTCAGCGATGGCTTTTTATTGCTGTCACAGGTAGAGAGACTAGTAAAGCATCCGAGTGAGCTGCTAAGGATCACAGTACTACCTTTGGATTTTTATCGAGTATTAATTTATATCCCTTTTTGTACATATTTATTTTGATGTATAGGACTGTATGTATGCTTTGCAATTTGATCTTGAGCAGTTGTACAGTAACTTGTAATAATATTAGTTTGGATTTTCTATTTGTAAATTGAGACTAGTGAATGTAAGAAAATTTTTTCTTAATGCAATGTGTATTAAATTATTTAATATTATTTTTGAAAATATTTGATCTGAGAATTGTGAACTGTGAAATTTTGAATGTAATTGTAGAAGTTGAGTAAATTTTATTGATTTGTGTAACACCCCTATTTGCATAGCCTGGTATATTTCACTATTCCGGTGACCAGAGTCAGTCTAGACAATTAAAACGATTAGAATCACACTTAAGACAACTAAATAAGCCCTGAACAAAAATAATTAGTAATTACCAATTAGTTAAGTATAAATAAGAAAAATAGAACATAAGAAGTTAAATGAGCTGAGAGTCACATAATGGGTGACCTTCTCGGGAAGTATTGCAAAGTCAATTTAAACTCAAATTTCGAACCGTAAAATGTGACGCCGCGATCCTTAGGAATATTGCAAATACAGTGGAAAAGAGAAAATCACAAAAAGGAATTGTTAAGCCAGTCAAATAATTAGGTCAGGGATCCGGAAGAAATATTGAATTATTTACAAATCGGGTCGAACCGGCGAGGGGCAATTTGGTCAATTGACCTCGAGAGCTGACTCCTGACCTAACTATCAAATAAAATCAGAAAAAGAAAATTTCAGAATTGGAAATTAAATTAAAGAACTAATGGAAAAATAAATAAAAAAAAAGAAAAAAGAAAAAGTAAAAAGTGATGACATCATGCATGACCTCATGCATGATGCAATAATTATTATAATTAAAATTTATTTAATTAAAATTTGTGGTCTTCCTAAAGACATAAAAGAAAAGAAAGAAAGAAAGAAAAAATCAAAAGTCTTCTTCATTACCATCCCTCTCACTCTCACCCTCTCCCTCTCAAAACCTCCATTAGAGCTCTTTTGTGAGCTTGAAGAAACTAAATTTCAGCCATAGAAATTGCAAGTTCCATAATTAAAGTTTGTTTGGGCAACTAGAAAACAAGAGTTAAGGAGAAAGAAAGAAGAAAGGAAGGAGTTAAAGAGGAAGAAAATTCTGCAATTCAAGGTTAGTGAGTTCACTTTAAATTTTTAGTTTAATTAAAGTATTTATAACATGAAGAACTTGGAAATATGCTTAAAATGAAATGAAAATAATTTTTAGAGGACTAGAAGCAAATTTGGCCAGCTAGGGTTTGATGGGTGTATACATGTGTTTTGATTGAATTAAAAGTGTAGGTAAGTTTGTATGAGTGTGGAAGTGATGTTGGTATGCTTAGAATTAATTAAGTGTAACAAATTGGTGAATTAAGGTTTGGCACCTAGGGTTAGAAGACAAAAATGTGAGCATGTGTTAAATGGTGTATTTGACTTGGTTTGAGGTGAGAAATGGTCATTTGTGACCAATTGGAGTATATTAGAAGTATTGAAACCAAATGCAAATTCGGATTGCTTAGGGTCATGCTGCAGGCAACAGGACCAAGGTCCCTTTCAGGGATCAAAATTGAAAATTTACAAGTCCAATTGGTGTGAGGCCAATTGGGAATGAAAATAGACACAAAATGGAACATTTTTCATTTAGGAATCGTGCCCAGAAAGTGACCATAGCATAGTGAACAAATTGACCAAATCCGTAATTGGCAATCTAACCTGTACAAAAATGACTAAATGAATAGTATTTGTTCATTTGGCTATAACTTGGGCTAGACAGGTCTACATGACCTGAAATTTTACCAGTAGAAAGCTGAGATATATACCTAAAACTTTCATGAAGAACACAAACCCAAATTATGCTCTTAACCAAGTCATTTAGCCACCCAAATTCGGTGACCTAAAACTGTTAGAACCAGTTTGGTGTCCAGAAATCTGGGTTAAGTCCAATCCTGCATCCATGATTCAAATGGCTATAACTTGAGCTACAAAACTCCAAATGGAGTGATTCAAAAAGGAGAATAAAGCTAAGACAATAAGGAACAATTTCTATGAACTTAGCCCAATTCTAACAGCAAAATGACCAATGGAACAGTGCAACATAAGACACTAAAACTGACAATTTGCAAGTTTGCCTAAAAGACCTAAGTTTTGAGAAAATAAGCAAAACCAACAAAATTGGTGACCAAAATGTGGTATGTCAGTATAGTTGGAGTTCCCATACCTTTTAAGTATAAGAAAGTCAATATTTTGACTTGAATAGTAGTATGAATAGTAACCTCAACATGAAATTTGCAAGAATGTAAGTTTAAACATATTGGAATTGTTATGAAGTAAAGATACTGAGACACTATCAATTTTGTGATTCAGCAGAAAAAGACTCGGAAAGTCTGAAAGATTAAGTCAAGGCCTAGAGGTGACTTACATCAGGTTTGTGCACAATAAACCCTATTTCAGCATTTTATCCTTGAAAAATTGATTTAGTACGCATTATGAGTTTAAGAACTTTTGTGTTGCCACTTTGTGAAGAAATTGTAACTTTGGAAATTGATTTGATTTTTGTATGCAATATTTGAATAAAATGTTTGAAATGGATTTCTGATTCATACTTAGCATGACAGTGCCTTATTATTCCTCCTACATTTATGGGGTTGATATCGATTATTTTCCTCCCTCTCTGGTTTACCAGTTGAGGTTGTAGATCAGGTGAGTACTCATTAGCTAGCTAGCCACCTCCCTCATTGATTTCGATTAGTGGGGTTGTAAATTGCGTTGTCGTGGTGTACAACACGGCATTGATCAGAAATTTTGTGTCATGGCTTAAGTTGTGTATGAATTGGCAACACTGTAACATCCTCTTTTTAGCTAGTCCGTACAGTCTACTGTTCTGGTGACTAGTGTCGGTCTGGACAGCTAAAATGTTCAGAAAAATATTTAAACTAAAGTGAGGAACCAAAAATTTACTCAAATATTAATAAGAAAAAAATTTACAAAAAATTATAAAATAATTCTTGGGACTCCACAGAAGGGTCATTGAGGTTCTTATGGCATTAGAATGCCAAGAAAATACTTAGAAAAATGTTTCAATCGGTACAGACAATTTTGACCCGTTAAGCCAAACGGAGGGCATTTTCGGCATTTCGTCTTTCGAAATGATTTTTGGGCCAACTTGTCTAGTTAAATAAATAATTTATATAATATAAAATATAAATAAATATTGTCAAAAATTTAATTGTAATTAAATAGACAATAAATGAAGAGAAAAATGAAAGAAAAAGGATTTATGACATCATCATGATGTCATTAAAGTTCTCCCACCCAATCTAACATTGACACATGGCATAACTCTATTTAAAGAGATAGAATGGGCTGGAAAAGAAAACAAAAATTAGAACCTCTCTTCTCTTTTCTCTCTTTGCCGTCACACACACGTCCACCATTGCCCTCCATAACCAAGCTTTACCCAAGCTTGATTTCTTGGGTTTCCTTCCATTAAAACTTAAATTTTTCAACACAAAAACTTGCTCCTACACCTTGGTGATCCTTTTGGGAAGCAAAAAGAAGAAGAAAACAAGAGCTTTAGCAAGTGGGAAAATCTCACTCCTTTGAGGTTAGTGACCTAACCATGAATTTTACTTTAAATTCATGTTAAGGACTTTGAATAAGTGTAAATTACAAAGAAAAAAAATTGTTGAATACCATTTGTATGTAAACCCTAGATTTTTGGTAGCCATGGTTAGGGTTTGATTGTATTTAGTTTAATGAAATTAAAAGACTATCATGGCTGCCCATAATATGTATTTACTAAGTGGATTGATGAAATGAAGTGAAAATGCATGAATGGTAATGTGTGAGTTAGGGTTTGGAGTGGAAAAATAGGATTTTGATCATGTAATGATGAAAATAGGTTTTAATGGTCAATTAGTGACCATTTAGTTCTGTTTAAATTAAAAATGAAGTGTGTTGAGTGATGGGATTGGGTTTGGTGTGGCTGCCATTAGAGTGACCTGCAGAATTGGACTTGAGTCCAGCAGGTTTGGACAGCCATAACTTAAATTGGAGAGGTTCAATTGGTGCAAGGCCAATTGGACATGAAACTAGACACATAATGACACAACTTTGGTGAAGAAACCATGCCCATAAAACCAAACTAAGTGGACCAAAAGCTTGCCCTAATCCGGGTGATCTGCAGTCTGCCTGGGCAAAATGACTTGGCCATAACTCAATGTAGAAAGGTCCAATTGACCTGAAATTTTACCAGAAACAAGCTGAGATATAGACCAATAACTTTCATGAAGGAACCTAACCCAAATTATGACCAGAACCTATCCAACAAGTGAGTTGCAGTCACTATTCACTGCACTATAGATATGGTCAGTCCAGAAAAATTTCAATCCGGCCAGTTGTGGTTTTTGGACCATAACTTGAGCTACAAAACTTCAAATAGAGTGATTCAAAAAAGGAAATTCAACTAGACAAAATAAGGAATAACTTTCACGTTGATCATTTTGCCAAATTTCCACTGCAAAAATGACAAATGGAACAGTAAATATGAAGCATGAAAACTAAAAATTCTGCTTAATTAACATTAAGCTTAAAAATGGTATTGGCAACCAATACCAACAAATTTTAAATGCAAAATGTGGTATGTTGGGAGTATTAAAACCAATGTACCTATTGTCTATGCAAAAGTCAACATTTTGGTTGACTAATGAAGTGAATAGTAACACCAAAACTTGAAATTCAAAAATTGTAAAACTCAAAAGTGTAAAATGCCCTAGTATATCTAACAAGATTGGTTTGTATAGCTTGGCATGCCAATAGGGTTCTGTTAGCAGTACTGCATATGGCTTCATGCCATTATGTGTTTCATGGCTCCCATGCCATTCTGTGACATAATAGCCTTTGGCTATATTATTTGAGTTGATATACTTGGGTTTTAACCTTGATAATTGTTACAGCTTATTAGCTATTCTGTTGCACACCGAGAGACACAATGTGACCGATGGTGTGATGGTCCGAGGTACTTAGTAACCAGTGTCAGTTTACCCGTTTATCTAGTCCAGTCAACTAGTATGGGTTAATCGGACAATGATAATAAACCTTACCAAAGTTTAATCAAATAATAATGAAATTAATATCAGAAGTTAAGTCTACCAAAAATGTAAACACACATTCTGCATATTTGTTTCATTTTATGTTATTTTATATTATTTTATATTATTACCACTAAGCAGAATTGCTTAGCGCGTCCCTTTTGCCACGCGCAGGTACTGGAGACCTAGCTGGGGAGCCCAGCAGACATCAGACGGGGTGAGCCTTCAGAGCTGCATCCGGGGTCTAGAGTCACCTCACATCTGCACTGCATATGGTAGGACATTAGGATTATAGGTGGCCCTTTTGTATTTTTGCATTTTTTATTAGTTTGGACTGTAACTATAAACTCCTGTAATTATGTATTAATGTCTATGAAATTTCATATTATTGAGATTTTCTGCATAATGTATGTTGATAAATGAAATATTGAAAATTATTTGTGAATATGCTTCAAGTGATGAAGTGAACAGAAAAGTTTTGAAAATAGTATTGTGATTTGAGATTGAGATTTTGAGATTGACTTGAATGTGTATAATGGAGTTTGGATTTGGAAATTATTTTGCAAGTATTTTAAACAGGTTCAGAAGAACTGTTTTTCCAATTTACAGCCGGCACTCTGCCGGATTTTCTATAAAATTTGCGGATAAATTCAGATTTATCAAAATTGAAAATAAATGAATTAAAAGGAATAAATTGTAATAGAAATATAAATTGGTGCTTCGGCACACTGAGTGGCATAACTTGCTCGGCTACACTGTAGACGGGTAAGGCGTTTCACATTTAGTGGTATCAGAGCATCAGTTTAGGTGTTTCTGGGCCTAGATAGAGTACATACCATTGCATTGCATTCGTAAGTGTTGAGGTGACACTGATGCAGATCTGTTTGTTTTCTTATTTTGAATAGGATATGGATCCTGCTTCTCAAAGAGCAGTAGAGGAAGAGGTGGAGAGTCGTGCTCCACCAAGGGCTGAATCTGGAGACAGGGTAGAATCTACTCCACCAGCAGCTGAGGCACCTGCCCAACCTCAGTTTGCGTTATTTCAGCAAATGACTGAATTCTACAGACAAATGATGGGGGTAATTCCACCACCACAACCACAGCTACAACCTCCACCAACACCACAGAAATCTCATCTGGAGAAATTGAGAAAGCATGGGGCTGTGGACTTTTTTGGGAAGAGGGAAGATGATCCCATGGCCGCAGAAAATTGGTTGGATAGAACCATCAGAGTGCTGAAATAGCTAAATTGCACCCCCCGAGCAGAACCTGGTGGGTGCTGTGTCCCTACTTCAGGATGATGCATATCAGTGGTGGGGCACAGTAACCAGTGAGGTGCAACCTGAACGGATCACCTGGGAATTCTTCCTCATATAGTTCAGGAAGAAATATATTAGCAAAGTGTATTTAGAAGAATGAAGAAGGGAATTTATCAGTTTGAGACAGAGACAGTTGTCAGTGGCTGAGTATGAGCGTGAGTTTGTCAGATTGAGCCAGTATGGGAGGGAGATAGTCCCTACAAAGGTAGAGAGGTGCAGACGGTTTGAAGAAGGGCTCAATGACAACATCAAAGTCATGATCACAGCACTGGAGATCACGGTTTTTTCTAAACTGGTAGATATAGCATCAAAAGTGGAAAGGGTCAGAATCAATGAACAAAGTAGAAGGGAAAAATAGCAGAAGAGGGGTCCAGGTCAGTCCAGTACATTTTCTGCTCCCAGTAAGAAGAGTAAGGGTCCTCCTGCTCAGAGTTCAGGACCACCACAGGATCAGGGTCAGTCTCAGGGGCCCAGACCATAGTTCACACCTAGGAGAGGCCAGTCCACACCATCAATGGGCAGCTCTCCAGGGACAGTGTTTAGGGGACCAGCCCCTGCATCTTCTGCTTTTCAGTACTGTTAGAAGTGGCATAAGGGGGAATGTTGGCGAGTGACAGGTGCATGCTTACGGTGTGGATCGACAGAACACCAGATCAAGAATTGTCCAAAGAGGACTACTACTATTGCTCCAACACAAACTGACAGACCTGCTCCTGCACTACAAAGGGGTAGGAAGCTCGGTAAACCTGAGGCAACTGGTCCATCACTGAGGCTTGCATCCGAGTCAACTGAGAGGCCAAACACTATAATACCAGCTAGGGCCTATACCATTAGAGCTTAGGAGGAGTAAGATGCCCTGGATGTCATCAGGGGTACATTTTCCCTCTACAACACTTCTGTGCATGCATTGGTGGATCCAGGATCCACTCATTCCTACATTTGCATCAAATTACCCGTGAAGAGGGGAGTTCCAGTAGAGGAGTGTGATCAAGACATTCTGGTTACAAATCCACTAGGCCACAGTGTGGTAGTGAATAAAGTGTATAAAGGTTGCCCGTTGAGGATTCAGAGGTATGAATTCTCGGCAGACCTAATTGACTTGCCCGTCCACGAGTTTGACGTGATTTTGGGAATGGACTGGTTATCACATCATCAGGCAATAGTTGATTACAAATTGAAGAGGATTTCTCTGAAAACTTTTGAGGGTAATGAGATCACTATTGTGGGTGAAAGGACAGATTTCCTGTCCAATGTTATCTCAGCCACGGTTGCAAGAAGATTAATGAGAAAAGGCTGTGAAGCTTACCTAGCATACGTGGTTGATACTAGACAGGCTAAGCCAAACTTTGGTGATATACCCACAGTAAGAGACTTCCCAGATGTATTTCCTAAAGAGTTGCCTGGTTTACCACCGGAAAGGGAAGTCGAGTTTTCTATTGAGGTAATGCCGGGTACAACACCCATTTTTATTGGTCCTTATAGGATGGCACCCACTGAATTGAGGGAGTTGAAAACTCAATTGCAAGAGTTGCTTGATAAGGGGTTCATACGCCCGAGTGTGTCACCATGGGGAGCTCCGGTGTTATTTGTGAAGAAGAAGGATGGAACCTTGAGATTGTGTATTGATTATCGGTAGTTGAACAAGGTAACTGTGAAGAATAAATATCCATTACTCAGAATTGATGATCTATTTGAGGGTAAAGGATGCAGATGTGTCAAAAACTGCATTCGGAACCCGGTATGGGCATTATGAATTTCTAGTGATGCCGTTTGGGTTAACAAATGCACCAGCAGCATTTATGGACCTTATGAACCATATCTTCCATCCATATTAGATCGGTTGTAGTGGTATTTATTGATGATATTCTGGTGTATTCCAAGACCAGGGAAGAACATGATGAACACTTGAGGATTGTTCTACAAACCCTGCGAAAAAAGGAGCTGTATGCTAAGTTGTCCAAGTGTGACTTCTGGATGAGTGAAATCTCTTTCCTTGGACACATAGTTGTTAGTAGTATGCCCTAGAGCATATCATTTAGTATGTATCTTGTACATAATTTTATTAATAAAAGGCATTTCCACTTTTCCATTTACATAATATATTTATGTGTAATAGAAAAGGTCCATTGATATTTTGTTAGAAATATTATTCTTAAGTTGTTAAGAATATGAGTGACAATATTTCTAGCACAAAGTATCATAAATAGGTTCACAATCGAGGATACTTCATAATAAGGACATGACTTATCCAGAAAGATTGTATTCATGTTTGTTCCCAAGTTATTTATATAAGATATAAATAAGATGGAATGGTGAGTCTCATGCCATATAACAAACATGATAGGCACTTATAAATGATAAGTAGGCCGAACCAGTGACACTTATGACAAGCACATGGAGTTTACTCTTGTCAATGTTTTGTCATAAATCATATCAGTGCATATAATCTTTAGACCTGAGATAGCACAGTTATCTTGTATATAGGTAGTTTGAGTTTGATACTGCTTTCATACTTGTACTATGTATGGGTATATGGGCATGTGTTGGCTCCTGCTAGTTATATATGGAGGTAGGTGTTGATCAAGATGGAATCTGTTCCTTTAAGTAAATAGAGATAAAATCCTATGTTCATTTAATTGTTCTTGATGTTTCAAGTTCCTGGCCAGGACAGATAGATTTATTCAGAAAAGAGTTTCTGATGAGAAAAATCTTTTTAATTAAGAACTGGAATTAAAAGAGAACATAATATTCATAGCAAATGGAGTTTGACATAAACCATGACTCCAGCTTGAGTTGGGATTTTGTAACAGAGAGATTCTAGTGCATGGTAACATATGATTATAGGTTCATTTAAGGTAAACCTTATTACTAATTGGGTGGCCATGGCATGCTATGCTAGGTGTTAACCATGGTCTATGAGGTTCATAAAATGATTTAGAGAAATCATATATGGTAAGAAAGAGTTTTGATGATATTAAGAGTTGATATCATATCTCATTGCCAATTAGTAATGAGCCTAGTAAGTCACACACATACACAAGTTATCACCTATTTAAATATGATTTAATTAATTAATTAAAGAGTTTAATTGATTAATTAAATAGGTTTGGTTTACAATTAAATTGCAAAGTCCCTAGCATGACTTGAAACCAAATCTAGATTATTAGATGTATAATATAAGTTAAATTTATATTTAAAGTGTTTAAATATGAATTTAATTAATGAGAAATTAATTAATAGAGATTAATTAATTAATTTATATTTGATATAAATTAATTAGAAGAAGAAAAATAGTTATTTTGGGTTGAGAACTCAAAATTAAGACACAGGGGCATTTTGGTCATTTTGCAGTGTGACACGTGGCACCATGAGATGGTGACACATGGGATTACACATAAGCTTACCAAATGTTTTTTAATCATGTAAGATGATTAAAATCAAGATTAAATATAGGTTTGACACTTGGCACAATGTGATTGGGTCACTTAAACCTAGAGCTAATCAAAGGGTGACATGTGGCAGGGGTTTAATGTGTTAACCTAGCTATTTAAGTGTTGTTATGAGAAAATAAAACACAACCAGCAGCCACACTCCTTTGTCACGCCACTTTGAGGGTTTTTATCTCTTCTTCTTCATCTCTTATCAATTCAAAGAGATTAGCCATCAATCTCTTGAATTAAGAACACTAGAAATTGTTTCTAGTGTCCTGTTTACATCTTTAATCTCTTAAAAGGCAGAACTTGATTTTCTAATTAATAGAAAAAGCTTTAGAGGCTGTTCAAGGGCTACCATAGGTGTTCTTGGTGTGGACAAGCTAGAGGGACAACATCTGGTGTCCTAAAGACGAATCTCAAAGGCGCAGACACGTTGCAGTGCATCAAGAGGTTAGTGTAATCGTTCTTGATTTAATCTAGGGTTCTAAAATTAATCTGATTAATTTTAAAATCTTAAATGGAAAATACAGATCCAAAAATATATTAAAAGAGTTTTAATATGTTGTTTATCATTGAAATCAAATAGATAAAAATAAATCTTGCACGGTGCATGTGACCCTAGGCGAAATTTTTTGAATTCAATGGTATAATCTTGTGTTTTTCACGCTTCCATTCCTTCAATTGGTGTCAGAGCCACTATATTTGCCATTTAGATTGATGTTTATATGATTTAATTGTGTGTTTGATCATGAGATCAAGAGTTTATTGCTGGTTGCAAAGTCAAAGTGGCGGCACAAATGATGAACACCATGGTGTGCATGGTTGATGCATCACAATGGTGTGCAAAGGTAAATGGATGGTGAATGTGCAATTGTTGTCACACCTTACCCCTCCGTAAGGCATAACATGATCCCGTAGAATACTTAATGAACTACCGAACTTCACCTACCGATAACTCATTAAGTACCCTACAAGGGATTTTAAAACAATTTTCTTACATTTTGGAAGTGGTGAGCATTTTGGTAGGAATTAAAAACCATTTATTCAAAGCTTAAGGACTAGTAAAAATTTTTGTGCATTTAAATTTTGCCGCAAATTTTATAAAAATTTTGACAGAGTTCCCTCTGTATTTTGAGAAACTAATTCTTCAAATACCTGTAAAAAGCACTTCCAAAAAATATTTCACAACTCCCAACCACCAATAATTCTCAAATCAACTCAAATCAATTTATTCCAAAACAGTTACATAATCCAAGTCAAATTTGTCAACTCAGCATATTCAATAATTCCATTCACAAAACATAAGGCAGAAAATCCATATGTACAAATATCAAATTTACAGAAGAAAATCTAAAATAATATTATTATAGTTTATTTACAACTGCTCAATTTACATTGATACTTATGACATTACAGTATTTACATCAAAATAACCATAAGGGTATAAAACAATACCCGTACGAAAAGGGATCAAAAAGATCTTGTCAATCCCGCAGCTCACTCTGCTGCTTTCTCCTTGCTTTTATCTGCGACGATAGAATTAAACTATCACGAGTATAAACATACTCAGTGGTGCACAATAAAGATTTAAAATGCGATACATAAATCATTTATTGATGAAACATAATTTGAATACTTCACAATCACATTTCGCAAATATCAAAGCTCATAACAACTCATTTTGTCAAATAATATATTAAACAACAGTTTAGTCAAACAATTGCATAAACACAGTGTTGCCAAAGTCGTACACAACTTAAGCCATGACACAAAATTTCCGATCAATGCCGTGTTGTACACCACGACAAAGCAATCTCAACCCCATTAATCGAAACCAATGAGGGAGGTGGCTAGCTAGCTAATGAGTACTCATCCGATCTACAACCTCAATCGGCAAGCCGAGAGGAGGAAAATAAACGATCTCAACCCCATAAATGGAGGAGGAATAATAAGTAACTGTCATGCTAAGTGTGAATCAAAAATTCGTTTCAAACATTTCATTCAAATATTGCATACAAAAATCAATCCATTTCTAAAGTTACAATTTGATCACAAGGTGGCAACACAAAAGTTCATAAATTCATAATGCGTAATAAATCAATTTTTCAAGGATAAAATGCTTAAATAGGGTTTATTATGCACAAACCTCAAGCGAGTCGTCCCTTAGCCTCGACTCGTTTCCTCGGGTTCCTTCCCGATATTCTTTTCAACTGAAACACAAAATTTTACAATGTTTCAGTACTAGAACTTAACATAAATCCCAAAATAAATTTTAACTTCGCATTTACCTATTTCTAACGTGTTAAATTCGACGTTTTCGAAATTTTGTGTTTCGGTTACTATTCACTGCACTATTTAAGTCAAATAATTGACTTTCTAAGGATTAATAGGTATGGGAACTCCAACTTCACCCAAATACCACATTTTGTTCATTAAACTTGTTGGTTTTGGTCACTTTTTCAAAGCATAGGTCATTTTGGCAAAATTGCCAATTTTCGGTTTTGTGCTCCGAAGTTGCACTATTCCATTGGTCGATCTACTGTTGGAATTTGACAAAACTTCCTTCATAGAAAATGTTCCTTATTGTCTTAAGTGTATTCTCATTTTTGGATCACCTCAATCGGAGTTTTTTAGCTCAAGTTATGACCAAAATAAGTTTCTTTGTTTCGTGTCTTATTCATACTGAGATTTTGGTGCTGGCAGATTTTTGGTCCAATTTTGGTTAATAATTTGATCAAGTTAACTTCATAATTTTGTCTCACTTTCTTCATATGAAATGTTTTACTATGTCTTAGGTTTCCATCGGTTCAAGAATCGCCTAAATCCGAGTTTTCTAGAGAGAGTTATAACCATCCAAACATTGCTGCTCAATGAAAAATCTGCAGAATCTCAGTACAGTAAATTTAACTTTGCTCAATGATTTGAATGAGTTAATGGCATAATTTGGGTTGGTGTTCTTCATGAAATTTTTAGGTCTATATCATATCTAATTGCTGGTAAAATTTCAGGTCAATTTGACCTACCTAGCTCGAGTTATGACCAAATGAACAGTTACTGTTCATTTGGTCAGTTTTTGGTCATGGTTCCTTAATGAAAATTGTGCTCTTTTATGTCTATTTTAATCTCCAATTGGTGGAATATCAATTGGACTTGTAAAATTTGAGTTTTGGTCCTTCAAAGTGGGTTTGGTCATGCTGCCAGCAGCATGACCATTTACCTCCGAATTTAGTTTTCATTCCTATCATTCCCACACAAGTTATTTGGTTATAATTGACCATTATTTCACTTCACAATAGGTCAAACATGCCATTTATGCATTTCTCCAAATTTTGCCTCAAAACCCTAGGCCTCCAAACCCTAATCACACTAAATTGTTGCATTTAACTAATTCAAAACATTTAATCATGATCATTCAACACCAATAAGCTCACATACACCTTTAATTTCACCAAGTTCATGCATACACATCCTCAAACCCTAGTTGACTAAAATTTAGGTTTGGCCCTTCAACAATTTATTTCATTTCATTTTTCAACAATTTCTAAAGTAATTCAACTACTTAATAATGAATTTAAACATAATATTAAAAACTAACCACTAACCTCTTTTGTTGAATTTCTCCCTCTTCAAATCTTCTTTCTTTCCTCTTCTTTTTGTTGTCAAGATGCTTGTTAAAGTCCAAGAACAAGACTTACTTAAAGGAGTTAGGGAGTTTATAACATAAAATCAAGCTTTTGAAAGCTTGAGAAGGGTGTTAATGGTGGAAATGAAATGAGATGAATGAGGGAGAAGGAGTGACGGGAATGGAGAATGGAGAAGTAATCAAAATTTTTTTTCTTTTCTTTTATCTCTTTTGGCTTATGGAAGACCACAAATTCCAATTTAATAATTCACTTAATTAATTTGTTTATGACATCATTCATGATGTCATCAACTTTGACTTTTCCATCTTTTTCTTTTTTTTTTTTTCTATTAGTTCTTTAATTTAATTCTCGATTCCGAAATTTTCTTTTCTCCGATTTTATTTGACAGTTAGGTCAGGAGTCAGCTCTCGGGGTCAATTGACCAAATTGCCCCTCATGGTTCGTCGGTTTGCAAATAATCCAATATTTCTTCGGTTCTCGACCTAATTATTTGGTGACTTAACAGTTCTTTTTCGTGATTTTCTCTTTTCCATTGTGTTCATAAGGGTCCTAAGGACCGCAACGTCACTTTTACGATTGAAATTTGAGTTTAAAATGACTTGTGATGCGTTCAGGAGGTCACTCATCGCTGTGACTCTCGGCTCGTTTAACCTCTTATGTTCTGTTTTTCTTATTTATAGTTAACTAATTAAACATTACTAATTATTTGTGTTTATGGCTTCTCAAGTTGTCTTAAGTGTGGCCCTAATCCCATTAATTATCCGGACAGACACCGATCAGGACGATGAAATATACTGGAGCTATGCAACAGGGTGTTACAATTCTCCCCCTTAAATAAATTTCGTCTCAAATTTTTACACGTATCAATCTTTGAACAGTGTGGGTGTTGTCTCCTCATGTCCTCCTCTCGTTCCCAAGTAGCTTCTTGGCCCGAATGATGGTTCCACAAAGACTTTTACCAATGGTATCCGCTTATTCCGTAGTCGCTTCACCTCATAAGCGTAATCTTTATGGGTTCTTCTTCATATGTGAGGTCCGGATTCACTTCTATTTCTTCTCTTTGGTAGTACATGAGATGGGTCGATCGATACCTCCTCAACATAGACACATGGAAGAAATTATGTATCTTCTCCAACTCTGGAGGTAGTGATAACCGATATGCCAAAGGACCCACTCTTTCCGAGAACCTCATATGGCCCGATAAAGCGAGGACTTAGTTTCCCTTTCTGCCGAATCTCATAATTCTCTTCCAAGGAGAAACCTTGAGGAAAACTTTCTCACCACTGCATACTCAATATCCCTTCTTTTCAAATCAACATAGGACTTTTGACGGTCGATGCGCTTTTAAGTCGACCCACGATCACTTTGATTTTCTCTTGATCTGTTGAACAATTTCGGGTCCAATCATTTTTCTTTCACCCACGTCATCCCAACACAACGGGGTTCTATATTTCCTGCCATACAAAGCTTCATATGGAGGCATCCCAATACTTGATTGGTAGCTGTTGTTGTAAGCAAACTCAATCAAAGGCAAGTGTGTATCCCAACTACCCTCAAACTCAATCACACAAGCCCGTAGCATGTCCTCCAAGATCTGAATTACCCTCTCGGTGGCCATGCATGCGTGGGTGGAATGCGATCTTGAAGTTCAATCTAGTTCCCAGGGCTCTCTGAAGACTACCCCAGAATCTAGAAGTGAACCTAGGATCTCTGTCTGATACAATGGATACTGGCACTCCATGCAGTCTCACAATCTCATCAATGTACAACCTAGCCAATCTGTCTAAACTGTAGTCCATCCGGACTGGCAGAAAATGAGCAGACTTAGTCAGTCTGTCGACAATGACCCATACTGCATCATGACTCTTCTGTCTCCGCGGAAGTCCCATTACAAAATCCATTGTTATTCTTTCCCATTTCCATTCCGGCACTGGCAGTGGATGTAACAACCCAGCGAGTACTTGATGCTCTGCCTTTACTTGCTGACAAGTTAGGCATTTAGAAATAAACTCTGCCACATCTCTCTTCATACCCATCCACCAGTAATGCTCCTTTAACCTTTTATACATTTTTGTGCCACCAGGGTGCATGGCAAAAGGAGACTCATGTGCTTCCATCAAAATGATCTTCCTCAATTCAACATCAATAGGAACACATATTTTGCCCTGGTGTAGCAGTAAACCATCATCTCTAACTGAGAACTCTAGTTTCTTGCCCTGCCGGACTTCTCCCAACAGCTTCTGATACTTCTGATCATTCTGAGTAGCCATTCTAATCTGATCAATCAACACTGGCTGTACATGCCATGCAACTGCTGCTTGCCCATCATCATTAACCTCTAAGCTGGCAT
Source organism: Hevea brasiliensis (assembly GCF_030052815.1). Lineage (NCBI taxonomy): Eukaryota > Viridiplantae > Streptophyta > Magnoliopsida > Malpighiales > Euphorbiaceae > Hevea > Hevea brasiliensis. Next base: position 83,275,673 of record NC_079497.1, on the reverse strand, counting down.
GCAATGATCTTAACTCATGTACCAAAGACAAATGAGTAACCCGTAGACTTGCCATAGTCTTGCGACTTAAGGCATCAGCCACAACATTAGCTTTCCCTGGCTGATAGTCTATCAGACAATCATAGTCTTTTATCAATTCTAACCATCTCCTTTGTCTCAAATTCAACTCTTTCTGGGTGCCCAAATACTTCAAACTCTTATGATCTGTGTAAATGTAACACTTCTCCCCATACAAATAATGTCTCCAGATCTTAAGAGCAAACACAATGGCTGCAAGCTCCAAATCATGCGTCGGATAATTCCTCTCATGCGGTTTTAGCTGGCGTGATGCATAGGCAATAACATTTCGATCTTGCATCAACACACAACCTAATCTGTTATGAGAAGCATCGCTGTAAACTGTATATTCTTTACCCGGTGTAGGTAAAGTCAGGACTGGAGCCTCTGTCAAACATCTTTTCAATTCATCAAAACTTTGCTGACATTTGTCCGTCCACTGAAATTTCACATCCTTTCTAAGCAGCTTGGTCAATGGAGATGCCAACATGGAGAATCCCTTCACAAATCGACGGTAGTATCCAGCTAACCCCAGAAAACTGCGAATCTCTGTGACATTTCTGGGTGGCTTCCAATTAAGGACAGCTTCAATCTTGCTAGGATCTACCTTAAAGCCCTCTTCTGATACTACATGCCCCAAAAAGGATATCTCATTCAGCCAAAATTCACATTTCGACAATTTGGCATATAGTTGTTTCTCCCTCAAAGTTTGTAGTACAATCCGCAGATGTATATCATGCTCTTCTGCATTCCTCGAATAGACCAATATATCATCAATAAATACCACAACAAACTGGTCGAGGTATGGTCTGAAGATAGTGTTCATCAGATCCATAAAAGCAGCCGGAGCATTAGTTAACCCGAATGGCATAACCAAAAACTCATAATGGCCATAGCGGGTTACGAAGCGCTTTTAGAAATACTCGCTCTTGTACTTTGGTGATAATAACCTGATCTCAGGTCAATTTTGGAGAACACAGCTGCACCCCTCAACTGATCAAACAAGTCATCAATGCGGGGCAATGGATATCTATTCTTTATTGTCACCTTATTCAACTGCCGATAATCAATACACAAACGGAGAGTTCCATCTTTCTTCTTTACAAACAACACTGGCGCTCCCCAAGGTGACACACTAGGGCGGATAAAGCCCTTGTCAAGCAGTTCTTGCAACTGCACTTTCAACTCTTTCAATTCTGCAGGTGCCATTCTGTATGGTGTTATGGAGATTGGGTCCACACCAGGCATAACATCAATTTCAAACTGCACTTCTCTTTCTGGAGGTAATCCTGGCAATTCATCAGGAAACACATCCGGAAAGTCACATACAGTAGGAATGTCCTTCAGTGCTGGACTCCCCACTTGGGTGTCTATCACATGTGCCAAGTACGCCTCACACCCTTTTCTAATCATTTTTCTAGCCAGTGCAGCTGAAATGATGTTTGAAGGCAATAACTGCCTCTCCCCCTGTATTACTACATCACCATACTGAGGAAGACCAAAAGTGACTGTCTTCAGTCTACAGTCAATCATAGCATGATGCCTGGCTAACCAATCCATGCCCAAGATAATGTCATAATCTCTGAAGGGCATTTCAATTAAATCAGACAAAAAAGTGTGTCCTTGGATCACCAAAGGACAGTCTCTATATAGCCTATTTACCCTGACCTCCTGGCCTAATGGACTAGTTACTAACACATCATAGTCCATTGGTACACACGGAATAGTAGTAGAACACATCATACTAGCACTAACATATGAATGTGTGGAGCCAGGATCAAATAACACATGCACATCTTTGTCAAGGATGGAGAAATTACCAGCTACAACATCTGATGTTTCAGCCTCTTCCCTTTGACGCATGGTATATACTCTAACTGGTGCGCCACTGGATGCTGGCTGGTTAACAGTGCTCTGACTTCTAGGGGTGTTACCAGGACCCCTACCTCTGCCTCTAGCAGCTGATTGTGACCCTCTGGGTGCAGAGACTTGAGCTGATCCTTCAGATGTAGTGAAAGATCCAGACCGGCGCGGACTAGTGCAATCCTTAGCGAAATGTCCGCTTCCTCCACAGTTAAAGCATGCACCAGTAGCCTTGAAACAAACCCCACCATGAGTTCTACCACAAGTTTCACATTGTCGGACTGATAGAGCTCCTCGGGGTGCTTGCTGGGTCTGCTGACCAGACCAGGGTGGTCGTTGGCCAGAAAATCTGCCTCTGCCTCTACGGGAGCTAGATCCCCCAAATTGTTTCCTCTTCCCAGAACCACTTCCAGATGCTTGTTCAGTAGTCTTTTCAGTTTTCTCTTTCTCTTGTGAACCCTTCTTCACTGCCCCTTCGGATTCTATCCTTTCTAATTCCAAGGCTTGTGAGATCAATTCAGCAAAATTCTGATGTCTGAAACCCACAACTTGCATTCTCAGACTCTGCCTTAGCCCGAACTCAAACCTCTTGCATCTGTCTCTGGAGGTGGAGACTAAGCTTCTAGCATAGTGGCTTAGCCTTGAGAAATCTCTCTCATATTCTGCTACAGTTCGGTTCCCTTGTTTCAAACTCAAGAATTCTTGCAACTTCATGTCCACATATGCATCGGGAACCCATTTCTGTCGGAACTCCCTCAAGAAGTCTGACCAGGTTAACACAGGTGGCTCCACCAGGCTGTGTGGGATGGTCTTCCACCATTCATAGGCATCCCCTTGTAATAAGGAGACAGAATACTCAAACTTCATTTCTTCTGTACACTGTAGCTTTCTAAAAACCCGTTCCATTCTTTCCAACCACTGTTCTGCTTCCAGTGGATCCACAGTGCCTTTAAACTCGGTGGCCCCAAATCTCATCAATTTTTCATACTGCCGAGCTGAGGGCTGTGGTTGTGCTGCAGGTACTGGCATTTGAGCTTGAGGTGGCACATTACCCGCCATTTGCTGAAAGAACGTAGCCATCTGTTGTACAAATTGAGCAGGAAACTGCGGTGCTGGAGCAGGAGCTGGAGTGGCTGACCCACTCACGTTCTGGAGTGCTGGGGCTTCCCCTTGAACCTCAGCCTCAACAGATTGTTCTTCGGAATGATCTCCTCCTTCCATTCCGTTTTTCACAATTTTCTACTTCCTGAGACCAAACACAAGGAGGTTGGCCTCCGTTAGTGCATATTCATGATGTAAATATGTCATATGTATCAATTAAAGACACTTGAGCAGTTGTACTTATCAATAAAATGTTCATACATATAATAAAAATTTATTGAAAAACCAGGCTCTGATACCACTAAAACATGTCACACCTTACCCCTCCGTAAGGCATAACATGATCCCGTAGAATACTTAATGAACTACCGAACTTCACCTACCGATAACTCATTAAGTACCCTACAAGGGATTTTAAAACAATTTTCTTACATTTTGGAAGTGGTGAGCATTTTGGTAGGAATTAAAAACCATTTATTCAAAGCTTAAGGACTAGTAAAAATTTTTGTGCATTTAAATTTTGCATAAATTTTATAAAAATTTTGTGAGTTCCTCTGTATTTTGAGAAACCAGTTCTTCAAATACCTGTAAAAAGCACTTCCAAAAAATATTTCACAACTCCCAACCACCAATAATTCTCAAATCAACTCAAATCAATTTATTCCAAAACAGTTCCATAATCCAAGTCAAATTTGTCAACTCAGCATATTCAATAATTCCATTCACAAAACATAAGGCAGAAAATCCATATGTACAAATATCAAATTTACAGAAGAAAATCTAAAATAATATTATTATAGTTTATTTACAACTGCTCAATTTACATTGATACTTATGACATTACAGTATTTACATCAAAATAACCATAAGGGTATAAAACAATACCCGTTAAAAGGGATCAAAAGATCTTGTCAATCCATGACTCACTCTGCTGCTTTCTCCTTGCTTTTATCTGCGACAGTAAATTAAACTATCGCTGAGTATAAACATACTCAGTGGTGCACAATAAAGATTTAAAATGCGATACATAAATCATTTATTGATGAAACATAATTTGAATACTTCACAATCACATTTCGCAAATATCAAAGCTCATAACAACTCATTTTGTCAAATAATATATTAAACAACAGTTTAGTCAAACAATTGCATAAACATAGTGTTGCCAAAGTCGTACACAACTTAAGCCATGACACAAAATTTCCGATCAATGCCGTGTTGTACACCACGACAAAGCAATCTCAACCCCATTAATCGAAACCAATGAGGGAAGTGGCTAGCTAGCTAATGAGTACTCATCCAATCTACAACCTCAACTGGCAAGCCAAAGAGGGAGGAAAATAAACGATCTCAACCCCATAAATGGAGGAGGAATAATAAGTAACTGTCATGCTAAGTGTGAATCAAAAATTCATTTCAAACATTTCATTCAAATATTGCATACAAAAATCAATCCATTTCTAAAGTTACAATTTGATCACAAGGTGGCAACACAAAAGTTCATAAATTCATAATGCGTAATAAATCAATTTTTCAAGGATAAAATGCTTAAATAGGGTTTATTATGCACAAACCTCAAGCGAGTCGTCCCTTAGCCTCGACTCGTTTCCTCGGGTTCCTTCCCGATATTCTTTTCAACTGAAACACAAAATTTTACAATGTTTCAGTACTAGAACTTAACATAAATCCCAAAATAAATTTTAACTTCGCATTTACCTATTTCTAACGTGTTAAATTCGACGTTTTCGAAATTTTGTGTTTCGGGTTACTATTCACTGCACTATTTAAGTCAAATAATTGACTTTCTAAGGATTAATAGGTATGGGAACTCCAAATTCACCCACATACCACATTTTGTTCATTAAACTTGTTGGTTTTGGTCACTTTTTCAAAGCATAGGTCATTTTGGCAAAATTGCCAATTTTCGGTTTTGTGCTCCGAAGTTGCACTATTCCATTGGTCAATCTACTGTTGGAATTTGACAAAACTTCCTTCATAGAAAATGTTCCTTATTGTCTTAAGTGTATTCTCATTTTTGGATCACCTCAATCGGAGTTTTGTAGCTCAAGTTATGACCAAAATAAGTTTACTGTTTACGTGTACTGTTCATACTGAGATTTTGGTGCTGGCATATTTTTTGTCCAACTTTGGTTAATAATTTGATCAAGTTAACTTCATAATTTGGTCTCACTTTCTTCATATGAAATGTTTTACTATGTCTCAGTTTTCCATCGGTTCAAGAATCGCCTAAATCCGAGTTTTCTAGAGAGAGTTATAACCATCCAAACATTGCTGCTCAATGAAAAATCTGCAGAATCTTAGTACAGTAAATTTAACTTTGCTCAATGATTTGAATGAGTTAATGGCATAATTTGGGTTGGTGTTCTTCATGAACGTTTTAGGTCTATATCATATCTAATTGCTGGTAAAATTTCAGGTCAATTTGACCTACCTAGCTCGAGTTATGACCAAATGAACAGTTACTGTTCATTTGGTCAGTTTGGTGCAGGGCAGCCTGCTATCAATTCACTTTGGTCAATTGTTTCACCAAGTTTTGGTCAGTTTTTGGTCATGGTTCCTTAATGAAAATTGTGCTCTTTTATGTCTATTTTCATCTCCAATTGGTGGCATATCAATTGGACTTGTAAAATTTGAGTTTTGGTCCTTCAAAGTGGGTTTGGTCATGCTGCCAGCAGCATGACCATTTACCTCCGAATTTAGTTTTCATTCCTATCATTCCCACACAAGTTATTTAGTTATAATTGACCATTATTTCACTTCACAATAGGTCAAACATGCCATTTATGCATTTCTCCAAATTTTGTCTCAAAACCCTAGGCCTCCAAACCCTAATCACACTAAATTGTTGCATTTAACTAATTCAAAACATTTAATCATGATCATTCAATACCAATAAGCTCACATACACCTTTAATTTCACCAAGTTCATGCATACACATCCTCAAACCCTAGTTGACTAAAATTTAGGTTTGGCCCTTCAACAATTTATTTCATTTCATTTTTCAACAATTTCTAAAGTAATTCAACTACTTAATAATGAATTTAAACATAATATTAAAAACTAACCACTAACCTCTTTTGTTGAATTTCTCCCTCTTCAAATCTTCTTTCTTTCCTCTTCTTTTTGTTGTCAAAATGCTTGTTAAAGTCCAAGAACAAGACTTACTTAAAGGAGTTAGGGAGTTTATAACATAAAATCAAGCTTTTGAAAGCTTGAGAAGGGTGTTAATGGTGGAAATGAAATGAGATGAATGAGGGAGAAGGAGTGACGGGAATGGAGAATGGAGAAGTAATCAAAATTTTTTTTCTTTTCTTTTATCTCTTTTGGCTTATGGAAGACCACAAATTCCAATTTAATAATTCACTTAATTAATTTGTTTATGACATCATTCATGATGTCATCAACTTTGACTTTTCCATCTTTTTCTTTTTTTTTTTCTTTTTTTTTCTATTAGTTCTTTAATTTAATTCTCGATTCCGAAATTTTCTTTTCTCCGATTTTATTTGACAGTTAGGTCAGGAGTCAGCTCTCGGGGTCAATTGACCAAATCGCCCCTCGCCGGTTCGTCCCGGTTTGCAAATAATCCAATATTTCTTCCGGTTCCCTGACCTAATTATTTGACTGACTTAACAGTTCTTTTTCGTGATTTTCTCTTTTCCACTGTGTTCATAAGGGTCCTAAGGACCGCAACGTCACTTTTTACGGTTCGAAATTTGAGTTTAAAATGACTTCGCAGTCGTTCCCGAGGAGGTCACTCATCGCTGTGACTCTCGGCTCGTTTAACCTCTTATGTTATGTTTTTCTTATTTATAGTTAACTAATTAAACATTACTAATTATTTGTGTTTATGGCTTCTCAAGTTGTCTTAAGTGTGGCCCTAATCCCATTAATTATCCGGACAGACACCGATCACCGGAACAGTGAAATATACCAGGCTATGCAACGGGGGTGTTACAATTGTTGTATGATTTAAGATCCATTTTATGTCTAATTAAATTGTTTAATTAGAATTTTTATCACACAATTAAATTATGATTCAAATCAGAATTTTAAAAATTGTTTGAATGTGATTCAAATCTGAATTTTAAAAGTTGTTTGAATGTGATTCAAATCTGAATTTTTAAAGTTGTTTGAATCATATTTAAATCTGATTTTTTTAAATTGATTGAATAAAATTCAGATCTGTTTTTTAAAAAAATATTTGAATGTGATTCAAATCTGATTTTTTAAAAAATGTTTGAATGTGATTCAAATCTGAATTTTTAAAGTTGTTTGAATGTGATTCAAATCTGAATTTTTAAATTTGTTTGAATGAGATTCAAATCTGAATTTTTAAATTTATTTGAATTATATTCAAATCTGAATTTTTAAGTTGAATATGAGATATTCAATTTAATTTAAGTATGTATGTTTTATTTAATTGTTAAATAGTGATATGCATGATGGATGATCATGGACTATAAAAGACCAATGTGATTGAATTTATTTCTTTTATGTTTCTTTGGGATTGTAAATTAATTAATTTATTTTAATTTATTTTGGGCATGTATTATTAAGTTTGTAATAATTTTTGGGTTGTAATTTCATTTATTTAAGTTCTTGTAAATTCGCCTTGGTATGCCAAGGATTACTATGTAATATTGGATTGCAAGAAGTTCAAGGAGGTCAAGAGCATTGGTGGGACCAGTGGGAGGAATTCAAGATCAAGTGTTGATTATGTACTCCTTCAGCAACTCTTGTAAAATGAATGAATGAAATGCACCTAGGAATGCCCTGATTCAATTCTTGGTGGCTCGAATTGAATCCCTTAGAAAGTCCATGATCATACCATATTTACTGCTTATCCATGAATGCATGAGATGTATGGGAATGTATGCAATTATATGATATATGCATGCTAAATGGATAATGTGCAAAGTGAGACCTTAATAGTAATTAGAATGACCATAAAATCTTCCAAACAAATGATTAAGTTGGAAATGCTATAATTAAAGTAATTATAACATAGGCCCTCCATTGGGGCAATTATTTTAAGAAATTTTAAATAGTTACATAAGATGCAATTTATTTAAGAGATTTTCTTAAGAATAATTGTTAAGCATGAGATGTTGTAAATATGTAAATGGTTTAGTGGCCAATATTGGATGTACCTGAGGACATTAAAATTATTTGCATAATTACTGGCTCAATGGGATCAACTTAACTAATGCAAGATAAGTCAATAATGGATGTACCTGAGATTTTGAGCATTAGGGGCTAGATAAAGAATTGAACCTCACATGAGATGTGATGGGCAAAGAGTTGCTCACTTATAGTTTATTGTAATTCCAATAATGGATGTACCTGAGGATGGTCAATAGAATTATAAGAATTCAATCACCCACTAGAAATCCATCCAACTAGGATTTCCGTTTTCTACTTTGGAAGTGTAGGATTCGCTAAGTTAGTGGGAGGACCAATTTGATTAAAAGACCATAATCATTTTGGTTAATTACATGATACATTTACTAATTAATCTGGTTATTTTCTGCAGTTAATTTTCTAATAAAAATGATCACAAAACAACCACCACCATCCAATATCCTTGTAAGCATACTTGATCACAATAGGTTGACAGGACCTAATCTGTCTGATTGGCTAAGAAATTTGAAACTTGTCCTGAACCTTGAACATATAGGATATGTTCTAGATTCAAATGTTCCTGGTCCCTTACCTCTAGAGGCCACACAAGAGGAATATGAAACTTTGGACAAGTGGAAGGAGCATGATATGAGAGCTAAGTGTTACATGCTTGCTTCCATGAGTAACGAGTTACAGAAGCAACATGAGAACATGCAGAGTGCGAGTAAGATCCTCCTTCACCTACAAGAGTTGTATGGTGAGCACAGCAAGAATGCTAGGTATGAGATATCTAGACAGCTATTCCGTATGAGGATGTCTGAGGGACAGAATGTTGGGGATCATGTCCACAAGATGATTCGGCTGATTGAGCAGTTGGAATATCTTGACTTCAACATGGATTTCCAACTACAGAAGGATTTGATCCTTCAGTCCCTTCCTGGGTCTTTTGGGAAATTTTGTGACAAATTTCCATATGACTCAACAGGAATGCACCTTAGCTGGTTTACTCAACATGCTGGTTATTGCCCAAAAGAATATGCCAGGCAATAAAGGAAAAGAGGTTGCTTTGGGTGCATCTTCTTCACTGGAAAGTCCAACAAGAAGAAGGGCAATAAGAAAAAGAAACCTCAGTTCTGGTCCTTCTAAGAAAATAGCTAAACAGAAAAGGAAGACTAAAGCTGATGAAGGCAAAGGAAAGTGTTTCCACTGCCAACAGGAAAGTGTTTCCATTGCCAATAAGAAAGTGTTTCCATTACCAGTAAGAAAGTGTTTCCACTGGCCAGAGTATAGCAATCTAAATGAAAGCAATGCCATGGTGAAAAACAACTCAAGTTCAAAATATATTTGGCACTTAAGGTTATGTCATGTTGCAGAAGATAGGATTACAAAATTGGAGAAAATGGGGATTCTATCCTCATTGGGCTCTGAGCCTACTCCAACTTGTGAATCTTGCCTTGAGGCAAAATGACTAGATCACCCTTTGTTGGACGGGGCTAAGAGTGAAAATATTTTGGAGCTAATACATAGTGATGTATGTGGTCCATTTAAAGAAATGGCTAGAGGGGTTTTCATTATTTTATTACCTTTCTTGATGATAAATCAAGGTTTGGGTATTTGTATTTGATGAAATACAAACATGAATATTTTGAAAAGTTCAAAGAATTTAAATCAAATAGAAAATCAAACAGAAAGAGTATTAAAGCTCTTGATCGGATCGTGGAGGTGAATATTTGAGTCTTGAATTTGATGAATACTTGAGAGAGCATGGCATTGTTTCTCGGTGACTCCTCCAGAACACCACAACCGAATGGTGTATCTGAAAGGAGAAATCGTACCCTATTGGATATGGTACGTAGTATGATGAGCTATCTTGATATGCCAATCTCCTTTTGGGATTTGCATTAGAATCGACTTTGTATAATCTGAATAGGAATCCATCAAAATCAATTTCTTCCACACCTTATGAGATATGGCATGGAAGAAAACCAAGTCTTAAGCATGTTAAGATTTGGGGTTGTCCACTTATATCAAAAGTGAACACCGATAAATTGGAGACGGATCGAGAAAAGGGTCGATTTGTTGGATATCCAAAAGATAGTTTTGGATATTATTTTTATTTGCCTACTTCACAAAAGGTTGTGATAAGTAGAGATGCCACATTTCTTGAACAACAGTTTGTTCAAGAAGGAGGCAAAGGAAGGCAAATAGAGTTAGAATTGGAGAATTCTGACCAACCAACAGATCAGATGGATATAGATCCATATAGTCAACCAATACCCGTTGATGAAACATCTACAGCTGTTCCTCGTAGAACAACCAGGGTATCTCACCCACCAGTGAGATATGGTTTTCTTCATGAAGAAGAACAAGAGTTGTCTACTCATGAAGAAGTAGATCATGGAGATGATCCACTTACCTATGAAGAAGCTATATCAGATATAGACTCTTCAAAATGGATTGCGCTATGAAATCCGAGATTGATTCCATGTATAAGAATCAAGTTTGGGATCTTGTTGACCCACCTGAAGGTATTGTACCTATAGGGAACAAATGGGTTTTCAAGAAGAAAATTGGTTCTGATGGAAAGGTAGAGACCTATAAAGCAAGGCTAGTAGCGAAAGGGTTTCGCCAAAGGCAAGGAATCGACTATGAGGAGATTTTCTCGCCTGTTGCCATGCTTAAATCAATTAGGATTTTATTAGCAATAGCTGCGTACTATGATTATGAGATTTGGCAGATGGATGTCAAAACAGCTTTTCTCAACGGATACATTGAAGAAAACATTTTCATGGAACAACCTAAGGGATTTGAATCCCAAGATGGTTCCAAGGTATGCAAGCTAAAGCGATCCATTTATGGGTTGAAACAAGCTTCGAGGAGTTGGAACATCCGTTTTGATGAAGCCATTAAATCCTTTGGTTTTATCAAAAATGAGGATGAGCCATGTGTATATAAGAAGGTTAGTGACAGAGCTATCACTTTCCTTGTCTTATATGTGGATGACATCTTCGTTGATAGGTAATGACACGGTATGTTGACAACTATAAAGGTATGGTTGTCAAATACATTCTCCATGAAAGACTTAGGGAGGCAACCTATATTCTTGGGATTCGCATCTATAGAGATAGAGAAAAGAATAATAGGTTTATCCCAAAGTCTATACTTGGAAAAGGTGTTAAAGAGGTTTAACATGCTTGATTCCAAGAGAGGATTGTTACCAAGAAAGACATGGTATCCATCTTTCTAAAGAGATGTCTCCAAAGACACCCGAAGAAAGAGATAAGATGGCCAGGATTCCATATGCTTCGGCTATTGGAAGTTTAATGTATGCAATGTTGTGTACTAGGCCAGATATCACATATGCTGTTAGTTTGACTAGCAGGTATCAATCCAATCCAGGTTTAGAACACTGGATAGCAGTCAAGAATATCCTTAAGTAGTTGAGAAGAACTAAGGATTTATTTTTGATTTATGGAGGTGGAGACTTGCAATTAGATGGTTATACTGATTCTGACTTCCAATCAGATATCGATGATAGAAAGTCTACCTCTGGATATGTGTTCATTTGTAATGGAGGTGCAGTTAGTTGGAAGAGTTCCAAACAGAGCACGATCGCAGATTCCACCATCGAGGTCGAGTATATTCTCGCATCGATGTCGCAAAAGAAGTCGCTTTGGATAAAGAAGTTCGTGATGTAACTTATAGTAGTTCCTTCCATTGAGTCAGCTCCACTACACCGCGTGACAATAATGGAGCGATCATCTGAGCTAAGGAACCAAGGTCTCACCAGAAATCCAAACACATAGAAAGGCGCTACCACATTATTAGAGAAATAGTTGGGCGAGGTGGTGTAGCCATGCAGAAAATAGCATCAGCTGAAAATACAACTGATCCATTCACTAAGCCTATGTCACAGACTCAGTTAGATCGACATCTTGAGAAGATAGGTCTAAGATATTGTAATGAATGGCTCTAATGCTAGTGGGAGATTGTTAGTAGTATGCCCTAGAGCATATCATTTAGTATGTATCTTGTACATAATTTTATTAATAAAAGGCATTTCCACTTTTCCGTTTACATAATATATTTATGTGTAATAGAAAAGGTCCATTGATATTTTGTTAGAAATATTATTCTTAAGTTGTTAAGAATATGAGTGACAATATTTCTAGCACAAAGTATCATAAATAGGTTCACAATCGAGGATACTTCATAATAAGGACATGACTTATCCAGAAAGATTGTATTCATTTTTGTTCCCAAGTTATTTATATAAGATATAAATAAGATGGAATGGTGAGTCTCATGCCATATAACAAACATGATAGGCACTTATAAATGATAAGTAGGCCGAACCAGTGACACTTATTACAAGCACATGGAGTTTACTCTTGTCAATGTTTTGTCATAAATCATATCAGTGCATATAATCTTTAGACCTGAGATAGCACAGTTATCTTGTATATAGGTAGTTTGAGTTTGATACTGCTTTCATACTTATACTATGTATGGGTATATGGGCATGTGTTGGCTCCTGCTAGTTATATATGGAGGTAGGTGTTGATCAAGATGGAATCTGTTCCTTTAAGTAAATAGAGATAAAATCCTATGTTCATTTAATTGTTCTTGATGTTTCAAGTTCCTGGCCAGGACAGATAGATTTATTCAGAAAAGAGTTTCTGATGAGAAAAATCTTTTTAATTAAGAACTGGAATTAAAAGAGAACATAATATTCATAGCAAATGGAGTTTGACATAAACCATGACTCCAGCTTGAGTTGGGATTTTGTAACAGAGAGATTCTAGTGCATTGTCACACCCTACCCCTCTGTAAGGCATAACATGATCCCGTAGTATACCTAATGAATTACCAACTCCGTCTACTGATAACCCATTAAATACACTACAAGGGATTTTAAAAACTTTTCTTACTTCTTTTACAGTGGTGAGCACTATTTACAGGTGTTAAAGACTTTGGTGAACTGAAGTGAAATAACTAACTCATTTGTTTTATTTGGAATTTCTGTAAAAATTTTGGCAGAGTGCCATCTGTATTTTGGATAAAACAGTTCTTCAGAAAACCTATAAAAAAAAACACTACAATAATTTTCCAAATCTCAACTCCAATACATTTCTCAACACAACAATTTATCAACTCAATTCCATAGAAATTTTTCATAGTCTGAGATAAGGAAATATAATACAGCTTTTACAAGTCAAAACAGCTCGTAATTATTTTACAACTTCAAGGTACAATTTGAATTTACAACTGCTCAAAACCAAAAACAATATGTACATACAGTGTCATACATTACAGTACAAAATGCAAAATATTGGTATACTCATTATACCCGAAAAATCTCTCATTGGAGGTATATGCGGCCTAGTCCGCCTGCTCTGTCTCTCTACTGCGACAAAGAATAAAGCTATCATTTGAGACAATGTCTCAGCAGTACAAGATTAACCAAATACAATTTCAAATCACAATTCATAAGTCATGTAAATAGTGGATACTTAAAATCATAGTTAAATTCAAGACAATAAATGTCAACAAGAATTTAAACTCCATTTGTCAATATCACAATAATTTTCCATAAGTCAGATCATGTTTGAATTCAAAAGACAGTATATGTCAATGAGAATTTAAATCAATTTCACAATCTCACAATACATAATAATGCAATTTAGTCGAATAATTTAAGAATACAGTGTTGCCATTTCATTCACAACTTAAGTCATGACACAAATTTCCAATCAATGCCGTGTTGTACACCACGACAAAGCAATCACAACCTCACTAATCGAAATCAATGAGGAAGGGGAGCTAGCTATATAATGAGTACTCATCCGATCACCTCAACTGGTAAACCAGAGAGGGAGAAAAATAAACGATCACGACTCCATAAATGGAGAAGGAAAATAAACGATCACAACCCCATAAATGGAGAAGGAATGATACAATACTGTTATGCTAAGTGTGAACACAAAATCAATTCCAAACATTTTATTCAAATGATTCGTGAGAATCCAATAAATTTCCAAAGTCATAATTTCATTCACAAAATGGCAACACAATTCATAATTAACTTCGATTTTCACAAATCACACTAAACTAATTTTCCCACAATTTCAAACCATTTACAATGCTTTTAAGCAATAAGTATCCATCAATATCATTCAAACAATTTCTCAGCTTTCAAATCATTTACAATGCTTTTCAAGCAATAAATACCCATTCAAAGACATTTCCACAATTTAAAACAATAATGTACAAATAGTCAATATTTATTTCAATTGAAAAATTCAAAAGAAATATTCGTTGTGCACAAACACAATTTAAAACAATAATATACAAATATTCAATATTTATCTCAATTGAAAATTTCAAAAGCAATAGCCGTTGTGCACAAACACAATTTAAAACAATAATATACAAATATTCAATATTTATTTCAATTGAAAAATTCAAAAGCAATAGCCGTTGTGCACAAACCTCTGATGACTGTCTCCCTGGTCTGGACTCAGTGTTTCCTTCTCTTTTCCTGAGTCTTTAGTAACTGAGAAACACAATTTGAAGTGTTTCAGTACCAAATTAAACTGTCTCTATCGATGGGGTTTGGTAAATAATGCACTGAATTCAATTATTCACTAAGTCACCTAATATACCGACTCGCTATGCTTTTAGGTAAATTAGGTTTTAGTGTCGTTAATATGTCACATTTGATAGGGTTTTAGGTTTGGTATGTTTTACCAAAGTCATTTCCTTGCTTAGTGCATTTTAATGCAAATTGCTGGATTCCGGGACACTGGTTTGACCTAACCGGACGATCTAGTTCCCTCGGTTTTCGGGTCTCGGTCGAAACTACAAACTTGTAGATCTAGGTCTTATTGCACGCGGTGCAAAATTTTAGGTCAATCCGAGTTAAGTAGACCAAGTTATGGTCATTACACTATTGCTGGTCAAGTGGTACCATTTTAGGTCAATTTTAGGTCAAATTGGTCAATTCTGGTTCGGCCAGTTTTTGGACCCGAACTTGTGCAAGTTGTTTGACTTGCTTATGGTCATTTCTGGGCTTTTGTGTCTTCATAAGACTTGTAGGTATGGGTTCTTGGTCAAAATTTCAGGTCAATTGGACCTGGTTTGAGTGAGTTATGGCCTAAACACTCACTGCTGCCCAATTGGTCATTTTTCAGGTCCTAATTGCACCTAATCCGAATTGGTCATTTTTTTAGGTCACCTTGCAAGCAGAATTTTGGCATGGTTTCTCAATGAAAGTTGGCACATTTTGTGCCTAGTTTCACCTCAAATTGGTCTCATACCAATTGAGGTTACACATTCAAGGTTATAGGCTAAAATATACACTGCCCTCAATATGCATTTCACACCCCAACTTCAAACACACACTTATCTTTGCCATTTGTTTACTTACCTACCAAACTGTTTTGGCACATTACCAAAAACATTTTCTACATTACATTAACATTATTTTGGGCAGATTCCAATCACCCTTAACACACCAAATATCATTCACAATTACAATTTCTAAGTACCATTACAAACACACCTAAACATTACAAACTTTACATACACTTTACAACATTAATTTACATACATATCATCAATCCTTCTAGGTCAATATTCTGCCCACACTTCCTTCAATATACACCATTACTCAAGTGTCCACAAGCTGCCACAAACCATTCTTCAACATCCCATTGCCGTACCAATATACAATTTCCCATCCAAGTGCATAAATCACCATATAAACATGAAGTAAATCACTAGGTTACTAAATCACCATGATCAACATTATTTCTCATCAATTATGTGCATATTAAATCATCAAAAACGTGACCCCATGGCTGTCCAAAATGGAAACAATAATAACCCTTCAAACTCAAAATTTTCCTCCACCAAACTAACACCCATAACATAAACATAAACTTTAACAAAGAACTTCTCAAAAATGCAAACTTACCTTTAATTGTAAATTGCTAAACCTTCACCAAACTTCTCAAAATTGGTATCAATATCTTCCTTGTGGTGTTTAGACCATTTTTCATGAAAGAACCTAAGTGAATGGAGTTGAAATGGAGGGAGGAAATCAAGCTCAAAGAAAACGTTCATGGAGATTTCAAGGGTTCTTCAATTCGGCCATTTGAGAGGATTTGAGGGAGATGGAATTTCAGATGGCATTTTTGAGTTACACCTGCCCCATTACATGTTTAATTTATTCATTAGTGGACCACTCACCCATTTAACAATATAATAAGCCAAATTCCCATTTATTCCACATTTAACCCATTATTTCCGCTATTTATTTTAGGTACCACCAATTTAATTTTTCATTTTATTTTCTAAGTGTAATACTATTTATTTTTAATGGACATTTAGGTCAAAAGATACTTCGGGATGTCAAATGACCATAATGCCCCTGTTCGGGTTGCATTCCCGATTTTTCGGTAAAACCGTATTTTGTCTGTTTTTCGATTTCTCACTTTTCTTTGTACTAATTATTTAATTTTTCTTTAATCTTTCTAATGAGATTTATACTTCAATAAGGTTCTATTTATGTCCTAAAAATGTTTTCCAAGGTTCCCCGCAGTCCAGGGTTAGTCAACGGTCCACGCCGTGACTTCCCGGTGCGGTCACCCATCGCTAGGTTTTTCGGCTCGCTTAACTTGGTTACATTTCTTTGCTATGATTTTTCCTTTGTTTTTCTTGTATTTCCTTTTCTTGTATTTCATTATTTTATGTCTCCTCACCCATATCGAAGTATGGTTCTAGGCATCCTAGCTGTCCGGACAACACTGGTCACTGGAGCAGTAGAACGCACTATCGAACTTAGGGGTGTTACATGCATGGTAACATATGATTATAGGTTCATTTAAGGTAAACCTTATTACTAATTGGGTGGCCATGGCATGCTATGCTAGGTGTTAACCATGGTCTATGAGGTTCATAAAATGATTTAGAGAAATCATATATGGTAAGAAAGAGTTTTGATGATATTAAGAGTTGATATCATATCTCATTGCCAATTAGTGATGAGCCTAGTAAGTCACACATATACACAAGTTATCATCTATTTAAATATGATTTAATTAATTAATTAAAGAGTTTAATTGATTAATTAAATAGGTTTGGTTTGCAATTAAATTGCAAAGTCCCTAGCATGACTTGAAACCAAATCTAGATTATTAGATGTATAATATAAGTTAAATTTATATTTAAAGTGTTTAAATATGAATTTAATTAATGAGAAATTAATTAATAGAGATTAATTAATTAATTTATATTTGATATAAATTAATTAGAAGAAGAAAAATAATTATTTTGGGTTGAGAACTCAAAATTAAGACACAGGGGCATTTTGGTCATTTTGCAGTGTGACACGTGGCACCATGAGATGGTGACACATGGGATTACACATAAGCTTGCCAAATGTTTTTTAATCATGTAAGATGATTAAAATCAAGATTAAATATAGGTTTGACACTTGGCACAATGTGATTGGGTCACTTAAACCTAGAGCTAATCAAAGGGTGACATGGGTTTAATGTGTTAACCTAGCTATTTAAGTGTTGTTATGAGAAAATAAAACACAACCAGCAGCCACACTCCTTTGTCACGCCACTTTGAGGGTTTTTATCTCTTCTTCTTCATCTCTTATCAATTCAAAGAGATTAGCCATCAATCTCTTGAATTAAGAACACTAGAAATTGTTTCTAGTGTCCTGTTTACATCTTTAATCTCTTAAAAGGCAGAACTTGATTTTCTAATTAATAGAAAAAGCTTTAGAGGCTGTTCAAGGGCTGCCATAGGTGTTCTTGGTGTGGACAAGCTAGAGGGACAACATCTGGTGTCCTGAAGACGAATCTCAAAGGCGCAGACACGCTGCAGTGCATCAAGAGGTTAGTGTAATCGTTCTTGATTTAATCTAGGGTTCTAAAATTAATCTGATTAATTTTAAAATCTTAAATGGCAAATACAGATCCAAAAACATATTAAAAGAGTTTTAATATATTGTTTATCATTGAAATCAAATAGATAAAAATAAATCTTGCATGGTGCATGTGACCCTAGGCGAAATTTTTTGAATTCAATGGTATAATCTTGTGTTTTTCACGCTTCCGTTCCTTCAATAGTATCAGCAGAGGGGATTAGAGTAGATCCCAAAAAGATAGAAGCAGTGATGGAATGGAAGCCTCCCCGAAATACAACTGAGGTCAGAAGTTTCTTGGGGTTAGCTGGGTATTACAGAAGATTTGTGAAGGGGTTCTCTCTTATAGGTGCTCTAATGACCAAGTTATTGCACAAGAACGTGAAATTTGGCTGGAATGACAAGTGCCAAGCCAGTTTTGAGAGGCTAAAGCCTATGTTGACAGAAGCACCAGTGTTAACATAGCCAGTGTCGGGAAAAGACTTTGTGGTTTACAGTGATGCCTCACATAATGGGCTAGGGTGTGTATTGATGCAAGAGGGAAAAGTAGTCGCCTATGCTTCCAGGCAGTTAAGGCCACATGAACAGAACTACCCTACTCATTACCTAGAGTTAGCAGCAATTATCTTCGCACTGAAGATATGGAGCCATTATTTATGTGGCGAAAAATGCTACATCTATACAAACCACAAGAGTCTAAAATATTTGCCAACCCAGAAGGAGCTCAATCTTAGACAGAGGCGATGGATTGAGTTCCTTAAGGACTATGATTGCGTGATAGATTATCATCCTGGGAAGGCAAATGTAGTTGTTGATGTCTTGAGCAGAAAGTCCATCATAGCTTTAAGATCACTAAATGCTTGTCTGTCCTTAGCTCAAGATGGAGCTATTTTGGCTGAGTTGCAAGTGAGGCCAACCCTGCTACAATAGATACAAGATGGGCAGAGGGTCGATGAAAAATTAATGGCCATTGTGGGTAAAATTCCAGAGGGAAAGGAAACTGAATATGAGGTGAAAACAGATGGGTATCTGTACTACAGAGGAAGAGTGTGTGTACTAGATGATGGGGAACTGAAGACTAATATTCTAAAAGAAGCACACACTAGTGTTTATGCTATGCATCCGAGGAGCACAAAAATGTATAATGATTTGAAGCTTCATTATTGGTGGCCTGGTATAAAGAGGGATATAGCTGACTATGTGACTAAGTGTTTGACATGTCAGCAAGTTAAAGCAGAACATCAAGTTCCATCAGGATTGCTACAGCCTATAAGCATACCTGAATGGAAATGGGACCGGGTCACTATGGATTTTGTTAGTGGTCTACCTCTCACCCAAAAGAAGTATGATGCAGTGTGGGTGATAGTGGATAGATTGACGAAGTCAGTGCATTTTCTGCCAGTTAGGACTGACTACTCACTGGAGAAGCTAGCAAAATTGTATATCAGTGAGATAGTTAAACTACGTGGAATCCCACTTTCCATCATATCTGACCGAGACCCAAGGTTTACATCGAGATTCTGGAAAAAGTTATAAGAAGCCTTGGGCACACAACTCCATTTTAGCACGGCTTTTCATCCCCAGACGGATGGACAGTCAGAACGAGTAATCCAGGTAAACCTAAGAACTAATTGAATTTTTATAGTTAATAAATTGAAATGATAGTAACAATGTGAATTATGTGATAGATCCTGAAAGATATGCTAAGGAGTTGTGTCATTAAGTTTGAGGGGAGTAGTGATAGATACCTCCTACTGGCAGAATTCGCATATAACAATAGCTACCAAGCTAGCATTCAAATAGCTTTGTATGAAGCACTGTATGGGAGGAAATGTAGAACCCCAGTGTGTTGGACTGAATTGGGCGAAGATAAGCTGGAAGGACCAGACCTGGTGAAACAAACTGAGGAGAAAGTGAAGATAATCAAAGCTAACTTGAAGGTTGCCTCAGATAGACAAAAATCTTATGCCGACTTGAAGAGAAAAGAGATAGAGTATGCAGTTGCCAATAAAGTGTTTCTCAAAGTCTCACTGTGGAAGAAAGTTCTGAGGTTTGGGAGAAAGGGTAAGTTAAGCCCTAGGTTCATTGGCCCATATGAAGTCATTGAACGTGTGGGACCAGTGGCCTATCGGCTAGCTTTACCACCAGAACTGGATAAAATTCATAATGTATTCCATGTTTCTATGCTGAGAAGGTATCACTCAGACCCTTCACATGTCATTTCCATGGAAGAGATTGAAATCCAGCCGGACTTGACATATACAGAAGAACCTATACAAATCCTAGCTCGGGAAGTGAAGGAACTAAAAAATAAATAAATTCCACTGGTGAAAGTGCTCTGGAGGCACCACAACACTGAAGAGGCAACTTGGAAAAGTGAAGAGATAATGAGACAACAGTTCCCTCAACTATTTGCATTAGGTAAATTTCGAGGATGAAATTTTTATTAGAGGGGAAAAGTTGTAACATCTTCATTTTAGCTAGTCCATACAGTCTACTGTTTCGGTGACCAGTGTCGGTCCGGACAGCTAGAACGTTCGGAAAAATATTTAAACTAAAGTGAGGAACCAAAAATTTACTCAAATATTAATAAGAAAAAAATTTAGAAAAAATTATAAAATAATTCTTGGGACTCCAGAGAAGGGTTATTGAGGTTCTTATGGCATTAGAATGCTAAGAAAATATTTAGAAAAATTTTTCAATCGGTACAGACAATTTTGACTCGTTAAGCCAAACGGAAGGTATTTTGGTCATTTCGTCTTTATAGATAATTTTTTGGCTAACTTGTCTAGTTAAATAAATAATTTATATAACATAAAATATAAATAAATATTGTAACATCCTCTCTATAGCAACTCCGTACATTCTACTGTTCCGGTGACCAGTGTCGGTCCAGACAGTTAGAACGTCCGGAAAAATATTTAAACTAAAGTGAGGAACCATAATTAACTCAAATATTAATAAGAAAAATTTTAAAAAAAAATTAGAAATAAAATACAACCAAGTTAAATAACCCGGTGCCCTAGCGATGGGTAACCTAGTAGGAAGTTGCGGTTCTCGCAACTAGGAGCCTTAGACCTAAGGGAAAATTCATAAAATAATTTTTGGGACTCCAGAGAAGGGTCATTGAGGTTTCTATGGCATTAGAATGCTAAGAAAATTCTTAGAAAAATTTTCAACCGGTATAGACAATTTTAGTCTGTTAAGCTAAATGGAGGGCATTTTAGTCATTTCGTCTTCAGAGATGATTTTTGGCCGACTTGTCCAGTTAAGTAAATAATTATTATGACATAATATGTGAATAAATATTGCTAAAAATTAAATTGAAATTTAGTAGACAAGAAAAGGAAAGAAAATTAAAGGAATTAGAGTTATGACATCATTATGATGTCATTAAAAATCCTCCCACCCAATCAAACTTTGACTCATGGCATTAACTTATTTAAAATGACTTAATGGGCAGAAAAAAAAAAAGAAAAATCAGTTGCTTCTTCAACCTTTGGGCAGCGAAAAAACGTGGAGAGAGAGAGAGAGGAAGGAAAACTCCATTAAAGCTTTTCCAAGCTTTGGTTCACCCATCAAACTACCTCAAAACCCTAGCCTCCCTTCACAAGAACTCATCCTCACACCTAGAGCAAGCTTTGGACAGCAAAAAGAAGAGAAGAAAGTGAAGTTTTGAAGCCTTGGAAAGTGCCTAAGTCAAGGTTAGTGCTAATTTCTTCTAAAAATTTTGGGTATGGCTGCCATTGAACATGATTTTGGTGTTGAAATTCATGGATTGTATGTGTATAAAAATTTTAGTTATTGGAGTTAGGGTTTGAGGCACAAAACTTAGATTTTGTTCATGTGTTGGTGAATGAAAGTTTAAATGGTCAATTAGTGACCATTTGGCTGTGTATGATGAGGAATTGAAGTGAGTTGAGGCTTGGCATTTGTGCATGAGTGAGCTGCCTTGGCTGACCTACAAGACTGAGCATGAGTCCGGTAGGTTTGGGCAGCTATAAATGGAGTTGTAGAGGTTTAATTGGTGCAAGACTAATTGGACATGAAACTAGACACATAATGGCACAACTTTGGTGAAGAAACCCTACCTAGAAAACCAAACTAAGTTAACCTAAAAATTGCCCTAAATCGGGTGACTTGCATTCTGCCTGGGCAAAATGACTAAATGAATAGTGCTTATGCATTTGGTCATAACTCAGTGTAGAAAGGTCCAATTGACCTGAAATTTTACCAGAAGAAAGCTGAGACATAGATCTAAAACTTTCATGAAGAACACAAATCCAAATTATGATCATAACCTAGTCAAATTGCCAACCAAACTTAGGTTACCAAATCTGGCAGAACTAGTTTTGCCTAGAATTTTGGATTCTGTCTAATCCGGCCAGTTATGGTGTTTAGGCCATAACTTGAGCTACAAAACTCCATATGGAGTGATTCAAAAAAGGAAATGTAACTAGACAAAATAAGGAACAACTTTCATGAAGACAATTTTACCAAATTCCGACTGTAAAAATGAATAATGGAACAGTAAACACAAGACTTGAAATCTAAAAATTTTGAACAACTAACACTAAGCTTAGAAATGGTATTGGCAACCAATACCAACAATTTTACAATGCAAAATATGGTATGTTGGGAGTATTAGAACCAATGTACCTATTGTCTATACAAAAGTCAACATTTTAGTTGACCAATGAAATGAATAGTAACACCTAAACTTAAATTTCAAGAATTGTAAAGTTTAAAAGTGTAACATGCCTTAGTACACCTAGCAAGATTGGTTTGGATAGGTTGGCATGCCAATTGGGTTCAGTTAGCAGTACTGCACATGGCATTATGCCATTCTATGATTTTATGGCTTTTCCCATTCCAACATTGTGTTGAGACTTGGCCTTGTGCCTAATGTTATTACAGCTTATTAGCTGTTCTGTTGCACACCGGGAGACACATATGTGACCGATGGTGTGACGGCCCGAGGTACTTAATACCCAGTGCCAGTTTATCCATTTATCCAGTCTAGTCATCCAGTATAGGTTACTTGGGCAACCAAAAATGAAAGTGGATAAATTTAATGAAATAATGAATATAACAAGTACAAAATAAGTAAGACTACAAATACTCATCGAAAATTTGTTTGAAATGAGACATCAATACATTCACTGCATATTTATTTTTTGTTATTTCTTTTTATTTTATTTTGTTATTGCTTTTGCCACGCGTAGGTTCTGGAGAGACAGACCAAGAGCCCAGGAGACCACAGACTGGGTGAGACCTTCGGTAGCTCTGCGTAGTGTCCGTGTCACCTCACCGACATCAGTGCATTGGTAGGACACTAGGTTTCATTTTGGGTATTTTGTAATTAACTTTTATTTTCTCATATGTAATTAAAACTTATGTAATGTATTTTAGTATTAATGTAAATAGTGGAAATTGTGTTTATGAATGAAAAAGTGAATATTTATTTATGACTTTTATATGATTATCCTATGA
The DNA here is from genome assembly GCF_030052815.1 of Hevea brasiliensis. Lineage (NCBI taxonomy): Eukaryota > Viridiplantae > Streptophyta > Magnoliopsida > Malpighiales > Euphorbiaceae > Hevea > Hevea brasiliensis. The sequence goes on along the minus strand of NC_079497.1, from coordinate 83,252,073 downwards.
GATGAATGATTGAGAAATGGAAATGTTGTTGAAAAGCATATTCAGATTTTGTTGATGAAATGGAGTTTGGGATTGATTGAAAATATTGGAAGTGTTTTTCACAGGTTTCGAAGAACTGTTTTCTCCATTTTTAGCCGATACTCTGTCGGATTTTCTATAAAATTTGTGGAACCTCAAATAAATTTATGATTTCAATAAATGACTGAAATGAATTATATTTCACAAATTGTACTCCATAACTATGAAAAAAAAAATAAATTAGGAAGAATAAAAATGATTGAATTAAAATAGGGTGTTCCGGTACACTATGTGGCATATCTTGCTCGGCTACATTGTAGACGGGTAAGGGGTGTCACATTTAGTGGTATCAAAGCACGGTTTAGGCGTTTCTTGGCTAGATCGAGTCCATACCATGCATTGCATTTGTAAGAGTCGAGGTGACACTAATGCAGATCTGTTTGTCTTTGTTATTTTGAATAGGATATGGACCCTACATCACAGAGGGCAATTGAGGAGGAAGTGGAGAGTCTTGCTCCACTGCAGATGGCGAGGCGGGGTAGGGAGAACCTTCGCCCGGCTCAAACAGAGCACCTTTCGGCCTCCACAGGCCATTTTCCAGCAAATGGCTGAATTCTTCAGACAAATGGCTGGGGTAATGCCACCACCACCACTACCTCCACAGTAGAAATTACATCTGGAAAGACTGAGAAAATTCAGAGCAGTAGATTTCTATGGCAAGAGAGAAGATGATTCTGTTACAGCCAAAAATTGATTGAACAGAACAGGCAGAGTTTTAAAATAACTCCACTACACTCCAGAACAAAATCTATGAGCTGTTGTATCTCTGTTGCAAGATAATGAATATGAATGGTGGGATACAGTGTCCAGTGAAGTACAGCCAGAAGTAATAATATGGGACTTCTTCTGTGACACCCCTTACCCGACTATAGTATAGCCGAGCAAGTTATGCCACTCAGTGTGCCGGAGCACTCTATTTTATCTTAATTTATTTTTATTCTTCCTTTTGAATATAACTTGTGAAATATAATTTATTTAAGCCATTTATCGAAATTATAATTCATTTGAGGTTCCGAGAATTTTAAAGAAAATCCGGCAGAATACCGGCTAAAAATGGAGAAAACCATTCTTCGGAACCTGTGAAAAACACTTCCAATATTCATATATTCATATTCAATTACTCTCAAACTCCAATAATCATCATCTCAACATTTGTCAACCATTCATTTCTCAATTTCAGTTCTCAACAACCTTTTCATTTCTCAATCATTCATCCATCTCATATGATACCATGCATATATCATAGATAAACATTCACTTTTCCATTTACAACCACACTTTTCATTATTTACATGAATATCAAAATACATTACATAAGTTCGAATACATATGAGAAAATAGAAATTAGTTACAAAATATCAAAATGAAATCTAGCGTCCTACCAATGCACTGCTGACAGTGAGGTGACACAGACACTATGCAGAACTGTGAGCTGCCTTACCAAATCTGTGGTCTACTGGGCCCTCTGTCCAATCTTCAGTACCTACGCGTTGCAAAAGCGACGCGCTAAGCATAAAGCTTAGTGGTGCAAATAATAATATAGAAAGAAATAATATGCAAATAAAAATCATAATTTCTTAGCCATTGTGTTCATAAGAACTGAATAATTACCAACTTAATGTTTAGTCGAGGGCTAATTACGTTTTATGATATTAACTTCTTCATGCATTTTGTTAATTATTTTCTTCATGATCTTGAATTTCTTTGTATTCTATCATAATCATTCCTGATATTTAATTTTCGTATTTTCTTTAACAATCAGTTCAATTACAGTTATACTTTTCCATGCCCAAGTAACCTATACTGAACGACTGGACTGGATAACGGGTCGTTGGCACTGGACACCGCGGTGCCTCGGGCCGTCATACCATGGGACGCAGAACGTCAACCATGTATGCAGTCAGTATGGCTAAAAAGCCATGATATCACATAATCGGCATAAAAGCCATGAATACGGGCATAAAAGCCATGGATACGGGCTAAAAGCCATGAATACAGGCATAAAGCCTTTCCTTTCGCAGTACTGCTAAAACAATACCCTATTGGCATGCCAATCTATCCAAACCAATCACATTAGGCCTACTAGGGCATTTTGCACTTTTAAGTTTCACAATTTTTGAATTTCAAGTTTTCATGTCACTATTCATTTCATTAGTCAACTAAAATGTTGACTTTTGCATAAACAATAGGTACATTGGTTTTAGTACTCCCAACATACCACATTTTGTATTTAAAACTTGTTGGTTTTGGTCACTTTCTCATAGCTTAGGTTATTTTGGCAAAATTGCCAATTTTTAGTTTTAGTGTCACTATTCACCTCATTGGTCAACAAAAATGTTGACTTTTGGATAGAAAATAGGTGTATTGGTCTTAACACCTCAAACATACCACATTTTGTGTTTAAAACTTGTTGGCATTAAGTGTTAATACCATTCCAAAGTGTAACTCAACACAAGCAGAATTTTCAGTTTTGGTGAGTCAACTTCACTGTTCCATTGGACACTGTTACTGTGGGAATTTGAAGAAATGTAAAACATGAAAGTTGTTCCTTATTTTGTCTAGTTGAATTTCCTTTTTTGAATCACTCCATTTGGAGTTTTGTAGCTCCAGATATGGTCCAAAAACCACAGCTGGCCGGATTTGCATTCTGCAGAAAATACCATATCTACAGTAGCATGAACAGTGACTGCCATAGCCATTTGGGTTAGGTTCTGGCCATAATTTGGGGTAGGTTCCTGCATGAAAGTTGTTTGTCTATGTCTTAACTTGTTGCTGTAAAAATTTCAGGTCAATTGACCAAATCTACAGTGAGTTATGACCAAATGAACAGTTACTGTTCATTTGGTCATTCTGCAGGGGCTGTTTGCAGGGTATCCGGATTGGGGCCAACTTTTGGTCCACTTGCTTTGGTCTTTTGGGCATGGTTTCTTCAGCAAAAATGTGCCATTATAAGCCTAGTTTCATGTCCAATTGGCCAAACACCAATTGGACCTACACAGCCAAAGTTATGGCTGTGCAAATGGACTGAATTTTCAGTCACCATTCTGCACCCTCTAGGCAGTACACACCTTCCCTTTGCCATGCTTTATTCCAGTCCCAATTAAGGTCAAATTCCTTCAAATGGTCACTAATTGACCTTTAGGATGTACTTTAACAATTTCATAAGCCAAGCTAATTTTTACTCCCCAAAACCCTAGTTTTCATATTCATTTCATGCAACCTATACTTTATCAACCCATCCATCACATATATACATATCTCATACCATCTCTAGGCAAGTTTAATATCAATTAAACTCATCATACCCTTATACATCAAAGCTGCCGAAATTCATGCACACTCCCACATATATGTTTTGTTCAATTTTTTCATCAATTTCTCATTCAATTTAACTTCCTAACAAAATTTAAGAAAGGAAGATAAGTATATGCACTAACCTTTTTGAAACCAACCTTGAGCTTGTTATTCTTCAAGATTTCTCCTAGAACCATAATAATCATAATCAATTATAACTTCACTTTCTTAAATTAAATATCCAATAAAAATTCAATAGCATTTCCCCTTAAATTGGACTAAACTCCCATCATAAATCTTAAATCCACAACCCATTAATACCCAATCTGGCAGCTTGTGCATTCAAATTTATATATAATGATCTAACCGTTAGATAAATCCCAAATTTATACCATATATTCAAGACATCCCTATACAATATCAGTAAAAATTTCAGCATCAAATCTTCTCTATATCATGAGATATCAAAACATTCATTCAACCCTTCACAATCTGAATTTTTGCAGAAATCAGTCTTACTCAGACAGCTCATGCAAAACAATTTATATCTCATAAACCACAAGTCTAAAATTCACCAAATTTTAACACAGCAGCCTCAACATCCCAAATATCATTTGTACCAAATTTCATAATTTCATAAGCATCCTAACTATTTATTTTTCTCAAATTTCAGTAGCCAAAATTCAGAATTCAACCTACAGACAGCCTGTGTTCAACAATATGTTTCTCCAAATCCAACCGTTGAACAATCACCAAAATTTTACCATAACTTCCACACATACATAGCTTAAACATATCCAAAAATCAGCCTTAGATGTTGAGCCAAACTCACCTGGACGGAAAAGAAATATGCTGCCCTGCTGAACCCCTATTTCTGCTACTTCTCCTTCTCCTTCTTCCTTTCTTTCTTTCTTTCTTTTCCTTTTCTCTCTCTTTCTCTCTTATTCCAGCCCGTATGAAGAAGGAAACTGCTGGTTCTTTTGTTTTTTTATCTCATTTTAAGTTCATTTTATCTCTTTTTATTAGTTTTGTCAAGTGGTGATTGGGTGGGAGTAAGTGAGTGACATCATGTGATGTCATTATTTGCTTAATTTTTGATTTTTCTTTTCTTTTCTTTTCTACCACATTTCAATTTAATTTTTAGCAATATTTATTCATATTTAAGATCATAATAATTATTTACTTAACTGGACAAGTCGGCCAAAAATCACCTCTGAAGGCGAAATGACCAAAATGCCCTCCGTTTGGCTTAACGGGTCAAAATTGTCTGTACCGATTAAAAAATTTTTCTAAATATTTTCTTGGCATTCTAATGCCATAGGAACCTCAATGTCCCTTCTCTGGAGTCCCAAAAATTATTTTATAATTTTTCCCCCGGGTCTAGGGCTCCTCGTTGCGAGAACCGCAACTTACCTCTGGTTACCCATCGCTTGGGCACCGGCTCTTTTGACTTAACTGTATTTTATTTCTAAAATTTTTACTAAATTTTTCTCATTAATATTTGAGTTAATTATGGTCCCTGACTTTAGTTTAATATTTTTCCGGACGTTCTAGCTGTCCGGACCGACACCGGTCACCGGAACAGTAGAATGTACGGAGTTGCTACCGGGAGGGTGTTACAACTCTTCCCCTCTTATTTAAATTTCGTCCTCGAAATTTACCCAATGTAAATAGCCAAGGAGCTAATACCTCTTTATTTCTTCACCTTTCCGTGTTATCCTACTTCACTTTCTCCTTAGCCTCAATCCTATCCTCAAACAGTTATGTACTCATCCTTTTTCATCTTAAATACAGTCTCCTTCTCATCTCCATTCACTATCTCATTGTCTCTTCACTCTCTTATTCCATACCTTAACCTAAAATAAACAAGAAATACAGATCTGCAATTGTGTCACCTCGACTCTTATGAATGCAATGCATGATATGCAATCTATCTAGGTCCAGAAACGCCTAAACCGCGCTCTGATACCACTAAATGTGACACCCCTTACCCGACTACAGTGTAGCCGAGCAAGTTATGCCACTCAGTGTGCCGGAGCACTCTATTTTATCTTAATTTATTTTTATTCTTCCTTTTGAATATAACTTGTGAAATATAATTTATTTAAGCCATTTATCGAAATTATAATTCATTTGAGGTTCCGAGAATTTTAAAGAAAATCCGGCAGAATACCGGCTAAAAATGGAGAAAACCGTTCTTCGGAACCTGTGAAAAACACTTCCAATATTCATATATTCATATTCAATTACTCTCAAACTCCAATAATCATCATCTCAACATTTGTCAACCATTCATTTCTCAATTTCAGTTCTCAACAACCTTTTCATTTCTCAATCATTCATCCATCTCATATGATACCAAGCATATATCATAGATAAACATTCACTTTTCCATTTACAACCACACTTTTCATTATTTACATGAATATCAAAATACATTACATAAGTTCGAATACATATGAGAAAATAGAAATTAGTTACAAAATATCAAAATGAAATCTAGCGTCCTACCAATGCACTGCTGACAGTGAGGTGACACAGACACTATGCAGAACTGTGAGCTGCCTTACCAAATCTGTGGTCTACTGGGCCCTCTGTCCAATCTTCAGTACCTACGCGTTGCAAAAGCGACACGCTAAGCATAAAGCTTAGTGGTGCAAATAATAATATAGAAAGAAATAATATACAAATAAAAATCATAATTTCTTAGCCATTGTGTTCATAAGAACTGAATAATTACCAACTTAATGTTTAGTCGAGGGCTAATTACGTTTTATGATATTAACTTCTTCATGCATTTTGTTAATTATTTTCTTCATGATCTTGAATTTCTTTGTATTCTATCATAATCATTCCTGATATTTAATTTTCGTATTTTCTTTAACAATCAGTTCAATTACAGTTATACTTTTCCATGCCCAAGTAACCTATACTGAACGACTGGACTGGATAACGAGTCGTTGGCACTGGACACCGCGGTGCCTCGGGCCGTCATACCATGGGACGCAGAACGTCAACCATGTATGCAGTCAGTATGGCTAAAAAGCCATGATATCACATAATCGGCATAAAAGCCATGAATACGGGCATAAAAGCCATGGATACGGGCTAAAAGCCATGAATACAGGCATAAAGCCTTTCCTTTCGCAGTACTGCTAAAACAATACCCTATTGGCATGCCAATCTATCCAAACCAATCACATTAGGCCTACTAGGGCATTTTGCACTTTTAAGTTTCACAATTTTTGAATTTCAAGTTTTCATGTCACTATTCATTTCATTAGTCAACTAAATTGTTGACTTTTGCATAAACAATAGGTACATTGGTTTTAGTACTCCCAACATACCACATTTTGTATTTAAAACTTGTTGGTTTTGGTCACTTTCTCATAGCTTAGGTTATTTTGGCAAAATTGCCAATTTTTGGTTTTAGTGTCACTATTCACCTCATTGGTCAACAAAAATGTTGACTTTTGGATAGAAAATAGGTGTATTGGTCTTAACACCTCAAACATACCACATTTTGTGTTTAAAACTTGTTGGCATTAAGTGTTAATACCATTCCAAAGTGTAACTCAACACAAGCAGAATTTTCAGTTTTGGTGAGTCAACTTCACTGTTCCATTGGACACTGTTACTGTGGGAATTTGAAGAAATGTAAAACATGAAAGTTGTTCCTTATTTTGTCTAGTTGAATTTCCTTTTTTGAATCACTCCATTTGGAGTTTTGTAGCTCCAGATATGGTCCAAAAACCACAGCTGGCCGGATTTGCATTCTGCAGAAAATACCATATCTACAGTAGCATAAACAGTGACTGCCATAGCCATTTGGGTTAGGTTCTGGCCATAATTTGGGATAGGTTCCTTCATGAAAGTTGTTTGTCTATGTCTTAACTTGTTGCTGTATAAATTTCAGGTCAATTGACCAAATCTACAGTGAGTTATGACCAAATGAACAGTTACTGTTCATTTGGTCATTCTGCAGGGGCTGTTTGCAGGGTATCCGGATTGGGGCCAACTTTTGGTCCACTTGCTTTGGTCTTTTGGGCATGGTTTCTTCAGCAAAAATGTGCCATTATAAGCCTAGTTTCATGTCCAATTGGCTAAACACCAATTGGACCTACACAGCCAAAGTTATGGCTGTGCAAATGGACTGAATTTTCAGTCACCATTCTGCACCCTCTAGGCAGTACACACCTTCCCTTTGCCATGCTTTATTCCAGTCCCAATTAAGGTCAAATTCCTTCAAATGGTCACTAATTGACCTTTAGGATGTACTTTAACAATTTCATAAGCCAAGCTAATTTTTACTCCCCAAAACCCTAGTTTTCATATTCATTTCATGCAACCTATACTTTATCAACCCATCCATCACATATATACATATCTCATACCATCTCTAGGCAAGTTTAATATCAATTAAACTCATCATACCCTTATACATCAAAGCTGCCGAAATTCATGCACACTCCCACATATATGTTTTGTTCAATTTTTTCATCAATTTCTCATTCAATTTAACTTCCTAACAAAATTTAAGAAAGGAAGATAAGTATATGCACTAACCTTTTTGAAACCAACCTTGAGCTTGTTATTCTTCAAGATTTCTCCTAGAACCATAATAATCATAATCAATTATAACTTCACTTTCCTAAATTAAATATCCAATAAAAATTCAATAGCATTTCCCCTTAAATTGGACTAAACTCCCATCATAAATCTTAAATCCACAACCCATTAATACCCAATCTGGCAGCTTGTGCATTCAAATTTATATATAATGATCTAACCGTTAGATAATTCCTAAATTTATACCATATATTCAAGACATCCCTATACAATATCAGTAAAAATTTCAGCATCAAATCATCTCTATATCATGAGATATCAAAACATTCATTCAACCCTTCACAATATGAATTTTTGCAGAAATCAGTCTTACTCAGACAGCTCATGCAAAACAATTTATATCTCATAAACCACAAGTCTAAAATTCACCAAATTTTAACACAGCAGCCTCAACATCCCAAATATCATTTGTACCAAATTTCATAATTTTATAAGCATCCTAACTATTTAGTTTTCTCAAATTTCAGTAGCCAAAATTCAGAATTCAACCTACAAACAGCCTGTGTTCAACAATATGTTTCTCCAAATCCAACCGTTGAACAATCACCAAATTTTTACCATAACTTCCACACATACATAGCTTAAACATATCCAAAAATCAGCCTTAGATGTTGAGCCAAACTCACCTGGACGGAAAAGAAATATGCTGCCCTGCTGAACCCCTATTTCTGCTACTTCTCCTTCTCCTTCTTCCTTTCTTTCTTTCTTTCTTTTCCTTTTCTCTCTCTTTCTCTCTTATTCCAGCCCGTATGAAGAAGGAAACTGCTGGTTCTTTTGTTTTTTTATCTCATTTTAAGTTCATTTTATCTCTTTTTATTAGTTTTGTCAAGTGGTGATTGGGTGGGAGTAAGTGAGTGACATCATGTGATGTCATTATTTGCTTAATTTTTGATTTTTCTTTTCTTTTCTTTTCTACCACATTTCAATTTAATTTTTAGCAATATTTATTCATATTTAAGATCATAATAATTATTTACTTAACTGGACAAGTCGGCCAAAAATCACCTCTGAAGGCGAAATGACCAAAATGCCCTCCGTTTGGCTTAACGGGTCAAAATTGTCTGTACCGATTAAAAAATTTTTCTAAATATTTTCTTGGCATTCTAATGCCATAGGAACCTCAATGTCCCTTCTCTGGAGTCCCAAAAATTATTTTATAATTTTTCCCCCGGGTCTAGGGCTCCTCGTTGCGAGAACCGCAACTTACCTCTGGTTACCCATCGCTTGGGCACCGGCTCTTTTGACTTAACTGTATTTTATTTCTAAAATTTTTACTAAATTTTTCTCATTAATATTTGAGTTAATTATGATCCCTGACTTTAGTTTAATATTTTTTCGGACGTTCTAGCTGTCCGGACCGACACCGGTCACCGGAACAGTAGAATGTACGGAGTTGCTACCGGGAGGGTGTTACATCTTCCTCTCAGAATTCAAGAAGAAATATATGGGTAGTGTATACCTGGAAAAGAGAAGAAGAGAGTTCATTAATTTGAGGCAGAGACAGCTACCAGTGGCAGAGTATGAAAAGGAATTTGTCAGACTGAGTCGTTATGGAAAGGAGATAGTCCCTAATGAAGCCAAAAGGTGTAAGAGATTTGAAGAGGGATTAAATGACAATATAAAAATCATGATCACTGCCTTGGGAATCACAGAGTTCACCAAGTTAGTGGAAGCTGCAATAAAAGTTTAAAAAGTAAGAATAAGTGAGCAGACTAGAGGAGAGAGACAGCAGAAGAGGGGCTCAGGTTAGTCTAGTTTATCTCCTGCACCTAAAAAGAAGTTTAAGGGTCCACCTGCACTGAGTTCAGGTCAACCACAAAGTCAGGGTCAGACCCAAGGGCCCAGGCCACAGTTCACCCCTAGGAAAGGTCAGTCCACACCATCAGTGGGCAGCTCTCCAGGGACAGGGTTCAAGGGACCAGCCCCAGCATCTTCTGCATGTCCACATTATCTAAATTGGCATAAGGGGGAGTATTAGAGAGTGACTGGTGCCTGCTTAAGGTGTGGGTCGACAGAGCATCAGTTGAGGAATTGTCCATGCAAAACTGCTGCATCTGCTCCAACACAAGCAGACAGACTTGCTCCTACACCACAAAGGTCTAGGAAATCTGGCAAATCTAAGGCAGTGGGACCATCACAGAGGCCTGCATCTGAGTCAGCAGAGAGGCCTGAGAGCAGACCACCTACCAGAGCCTATGCCATGAGAGCTCAGGAGGAGCAAGATGCCCCAAACGTCATCAGGGGTACGTTCTCCCTCTACAATACATCTGTGCATGCATTGGTGGATCCAGGATCCACTCATTCATGCATCTGCATCAACCTACCTGTAGAAAGGGGGATATTAGTAGGGGAGAATGACCAAGACATTCTGGTCACTAATCCATTGGGCTATAGTGTAGTGGTGAACAAAGTATACAAGGGTTACCCATTAAGGATTCAGAGGTATGAATTCTTGGCAAACCTGATTGAGTTGCCTTCCATGAGTTTGACGTGATTTTAAGAATGGGTTGGTTGTCACGTCATCAGGCAATGGTTGATTGTAAACTGAATAGGATTTCTTTGAAAACTCCTGAGGGTAATGAGATCACAGTTGTGGGGGAAAGGACAGATTCCTTGTCCAATGTCATCTCAGCCACAGTTGTAAAAAAACTGATGAGAAAAGGCTGTGAAGCCTACCTAGCACATGTGGTGGATACTAGGCAGGCTAAGCCAGATCTGTGTGACATACCCCCAGTAAAAGACTTCCCAGATGTGTTCCCTGAAGAATTGCCTAGTTTGCCACCAGAAAGAGAAGTTGAATTTGCTATTAAGATATCAAGATCTGACACCAATCTCTATTGCTCCTTATAGGATAGCGCCCACAGAATTGAAGGAACTGAAAATCTAGTTACAGGAGTTACTGGATAAGGGGTTTATACGCCCCAGCGTGCCACCATGGGGAGCTCCAGTGCTGTTTGTGAAGAAGAAGGATGGGACTTTGAGGTTATGCATTGATTACCGGCAGTTGAATAAAGTGTCAGTGAAGAATAAGTATCCATTGCCTAGAATTGATGATCTGTTTAATCAATTGAAGGGAGCAGGAGTATTTTCAAAAATTGATCTCAGATCAGGGTATCATCAGTTGAGGGTGAAGGATGCAGATGTGCCAAAGACTGCATTCAGGACCCAGTATGGGCATTATGAGTTTCTGGTGATGCCCTTTGGCCTAACAAATGCACCAGCGGCATTCATGGACCTTATGAACCGTATCTTCCATCCATACCTAGATTGGTTTGTAGTGGTCTTTATTGATGATATTTTGGTGTATTCCAAGACCAGGGAAGAACATGATGAACATTTGAGGATTGTTCTGCAAACCCTGAAAGAAAAGAAGCTGTATGCTAAGTTGTCAAAGTGTGACTTCTGGTTAAATGAAATTGCATTCCTTAGACACATAGTGTCAGCTAATGGGATTAGAGTGGATCCCAAAAAAATAGAAGTAGTGATGGAATGGAAGCCTCCCAGTAATACAACTGAGGCCAGAAGTTTCTTGGAGCTAGCTGAGTATTACAGAAGATTTGTGAAGGGGTTCTCTCTTATAGCTGCTCCAATGACCAAGTTGTTGCACAAAAATGTGAAATTTGGCTGGAACGACGAGTGCTAAGCAAGTTTTGAGAGGCTAAAGGCTATGTTGATAGAAGCACCAGTGTTAACACAACCAGTGTTGGGGAAAGACTTTGTGGTCTACAGTGATGCCTCACATAATGGGCTAGGGTGTGTATTAATGCAAGAGGGGAAAGTGGTCGCCTATGCTTCCAGGCAGTTAAGGCCACATGAACAGAACTACCCTACTCATGACCTGGAGTTAGCAGTGATTATCTTCACACGGAAGATATGGAGGCATTATTTATATGGCGAAAAATGTTACATCTATACAGACCACAAGAGTCTAAAATATTTGCCAACCCAAAAGGAGCTCAATCTTAGACAGAGACGATGGATTGAGTTCCTAAAGGACTATGATTGTGTGACAGATTATCATCCTGGGAAGGCAAATGTAGTTGTTGATGCTTTAAGCAGGAAGTCCATCACAGCTTTTGAAGGAACGGAAGCGTGAAAAACACAAGTTTATACCATTGAACTCAAAAATTTTCACCTATGGTCACATGCATCATGCAAGATTTATTTTTATCTATTTGATTTCAATGATAAACAACATATTAAAACTCTTTTAATATGTTTTTGGATCTGTATTTTCCATTTAAGATTTTAAAATTAATCAGATTAATTTTAGAACCCTAGATTAAATCAAGAACGATTACACTAACCTCTTGATGCACTGCAGCGTGTCTGCGCCTTTGAGATTCGTCTTCAGGACACTAGATGTTGTCCCTTTAGCTTGTCCACACCAAGAACACCTATGGCAGCCCTTGAACAGCTTCTAAAGCCTTTTCTATTAATTAGAAATTCAAGTTCTGCCTTTTAAGAGATTAGAGATGTAAACAGGACACTAGAAACAATTTCTAGTGTTCTTCATTCAAGAGATTGATGGCTAATCTCTTTGAATTGATGAGAGATGAAGAAGAATAGAGGGAGGGCTGCAAAATGGCGTGACCAAAGAGTGTGGCTGCTGGTTGTATTTTATTTTCTCATAACAACACTTAAATAGCTAGGTTAACACATTAAACCCTTGCCATATGTCACCCTTTGATTAGCTCTAGGTTTAAGTGACCCAATCACATTGTGCCAAGTGTCAAACCTATATGTAATCTTGATTTTAATCATCTTACATGATTAAAAAAACATTTGGCAAGCTTATATGTTATGCCATGTGTCACCATCTCATGGTGCCACGTGTCACACAAGAAATGACCAAAATGCCCTCGTGTCTTAATTTTGAGTTCTCAACCCAAAATAATTATTTTTCTTCTTCTAATTAATTTATATCAAATATAAATTAATTAATTAATCTCTATTAATTAATTTCTCATTAATTAAATTCATATTTAAACACTTTAAATATAAATTTAACTTATATTATACATCCAATAATCTAGATTTGGTTTCAAGTCATGCTAGGGACTTTGCAAACTAATTGCAAACCAAACCTATTTAATTAATCAATTAAACTCTTTAATTAATTAATTAAATCATATTTAATTAGGTGATAACTTGTGTATGTGTGTGACTTACTAGCCTCATCACTAATTGGCAATGAGACATGATATCAACTCTTAATATCATCAGAACTCTTTCTTACCATAAATGATTTCTCTAAATCATTTTATGAACCTCATAGACCATGGTTAACACCTAGCATAGCATGTCATGGCCACCCAATTAGTAATAAGGTTTACCTTAAATGAACCTATAATCATATGTTACCATGCACTAGAATCTCTCTGTTACAAAATCCCAACTCAAGCTCGAGTCATGGTTTATGTCAAACTCCATTTGCTATGAATATTATGTTCTCTTTTAATTCCAGTTCTTGATTAAAAAGATTTTCTCATCAGAAACACTTTTCTGAATAAATCTATCTGTCCTGGCCAGGAACTTGAAACATCAAGAACAATTAAATGAACATAGGATTTTATCTCTATTTACTTAGAGGAACAGATTCCATCTTGATCAACACCTACCTCCATATATAACTAGTAGGAGCCAACACATGCCCATATACCCATACACAGTACAAGTATGAAAGCAGTATCAAGCTCAAACTACGTATATACAAGATAACTGTGCTATCTTAGGTCTAAAGATTATATGCACTTATATGATTTATGACAAAACATTGACAAGAGTAAACTCCATGTGCTTGTCATAAGTGTCACTGGTTCGGCCTACTTATCATTTATAAGTGCCTATCATGTTTGTTATATGGCATGAGACTCACCATTCCATCTTATTTATATCTCATATAAATAACTTGGGAACAAACATGAATACAATCTTTCTGGATAAGTCATGTCCTTATTATGAAGTATCCTCGATTGTGAACCTATTTATGATACTTCGTGCTAGAAATATTGTCACTCATATTCTTAACAACTTAAGAATAATATTTCTAACAAAATATCAATGGACCTTGTAACACCCTCATTGTAGCAATTACGTACATTCTACTGTTCCGGTGACCGGTGTCTGTCCGGACAGCTAGAACGTTCGGAAAAATATTTAAACTAAAGTCAGGAACCATAATTAACTCAAATATTAATAAGAAAAATTTAGGAAAAATTTTTGAAATAAAATACAACCAAGTTAAACGAGCCGGTGCCCAAGCGATGGGTAACCAGAGTGTAGTTGCGGTTCTCGCAACGAGGAGCCCTAGACCCGGGGAAAAATTCATAAAATAATTTTTGGGACTCCAGAGAAGGGTCATTGAGGTTCCTATGGCATTAGAATGCCAAGAAAATATTAAGAAAAATTTTTCAATCGGTACAGACAATTTTGACCCGTTAAGCCAAACGGAGGGCATTTTGGTCATTTCGCCTTCAGAGGTGTCCAGTTAAGTAAATAATTATTATGATCTAAAATATGAATAAATATTGGTAAAAATTTAATTAGAAATGAGTTAAAAAAAAGAAGAAAGAAAAATCAAATAAAAAGGCATTTATGACATAAGCTTGATGTAATTAAAACCCCTTAGCCAATCAAAACTTAACAAATGCATTTATAAGACATTAAATAAGAGAAAAGAAGTCAAAATATGAAAAAGCAATCTGCTCACCTTCACCTTCTTCACTGAATCTCCATGGCCATTTTTCTTCATCAAATTTTCAAGCTTTAAGCTTGCAATATCTCTTTATCTATCCACCAAAATCCCTAAGCCCCTTTACTAAAATTTATCCCCACATCAAGAGAAATATTTTGATTATCAAAAAGTGAGGAAATTCCAAAGTTTCTACAAGTGCAAGAAGTGGTTAAAGTGAGGTTAGTGCTTACTTTTACAAATATTTCTTTATTTCTATGTTAAGGGACTTGAAATAAGTAAGGAATTGTAACTAAAATGAATAACAATTATGTGTACGAATGCCATGAATTTCGGCAGCCCTATTGAAGGAATAGAAATGAGTGTTTTGTTGGACTTAGAGTAGATTAGAAATGATGTTTAAGGTACATATACACAAGTATAATGAATTGGTATGCTAACTAAGGTAATTGGTGTAACCCTTGAATTTGAGCTAGGGTTTTAAGAATGAAAGTTTGACTTGGCTTAGGAAATTGTTAGAGAACATTTTAATGGTCAATTAGTGACCATTTTAGGTAAGATGACCACAATTTGGATTGAAATATAGCATGGCCAAGTGAATGTGTAGGCTGCCTGAGGACAGCAGCAGAGTGACTGAAATTTCAGTCCACTTGGACTGCCATATCCTTGGCTGTGTTGGTCCAATTGGTGTTTGGCCAATTGGACATGAAACTAGGCTTATAATGGCACATTTTTGTTGAAGAAACCATGCCCAAAAGACCAAAGCAAGAGGACCAAAAGTTGGCCCCAATAGGGTATTGCCTAGACACGTGTGTCAGATTGGATAGATTGGCATGCCAATAGGGTATTGTTTTAGCAGTACTGCGAAAGGCTTTATGCCTGTATTCATGGCTTTGTGCCCGTATTCATGGCTTTATGCCAACATTCATGGCTTTTATGCCCGATTATGTGTTATCATGGCTTTTTAGCCATACTGACCGCATACGTGGTTGACGTTCTGCGTCCCATGGTATGACGGCCCGAGGCAATCATGGTTCAAAGGCCAACGAAGTTGTCGATTTAGTCAGCCTGTCGTAGGTTACTTGGGCAGTGTAATTTATTGAGATAAGTTAAGAATATTAGCAATTAAAAAAATTAGAAATTAAATAAAATAAATGAGTAAGATGACCTAAAATAAATTAGGATAGTTATTTATTAGAAAGAATCGAAATGAACTGGACAGATATCAAAATTTACTTATTATGAAATAATCTGAGACAACCTAGCAAGTATAGAGAAAATGCTAAAAGATTAGCAAAGAAAATTATAACATAAATAAATATTGCAAATGTGCTTATATAACAATATAAGCATAAATTTATTATTTTCAAATCATTTTTCTTTGTACATTATTACTGTACAAACACTTTAAATTATGATATAACACATTGAATTTTAGAAACCGCATGTGAAGTATAAATAAATCTTGATTATTTGAATTATGTTTTATGTCTATCTTTATTTGTATATTATTTCCTTGTTATATTATTGCACCACTAAGCAGCAATGCTTAGCGCGATGGAATTGTTTCCTCGCGCAGGTACTGAAGCTAGAACCCACTGGACATTTGACTGGAAATTTTGAGAGTTCAGATCTGCAGAGTGTCAAAGGTTGTCACTTCCTCAGCAATGCATGTAGATAGGGCTCACATTAAGCATATCATGTATTTTGTGTATGTTAATTATTTCTTATATTGTAATATAAATTAGCAAATTGTAATTAATTTGTATATCATGTAAATTATGAAATTTTGTAATTATTTTGTAAATTAAGGAAATTTGAAAATTTTACTTATGTAATTTGAGAATGTTTACATACGAATTGAGTATGCATGGAAATGATTATGAAATTGAAATGTATGAATGAGATTTGAAATATGAGAAAATTATGAGAATGATTGATGAGATAATTATGATTAGCATGGATAAGACTTTATTCTGAAAATATTGTTGAAACTTTCAAACTGTTAAATAGTAAAACACGTCAACTGGTTATTAAATAGGGGAACTCACTGGTTTCTCCACAAAAAATAATTAATATTAAAATATAATGAGATCAAATTATGAAAGGAATAAAGTAAGATAAGATAGGGTACTCCGGCACCGAATGTAGCACACTTTGCTCGGCTACACTATAGTCGGGTGAGGGGTGTTACATTTATTGGTATCAGAGCGCAGTTTAGGCGTTCCTAGGCATAGATAGATAAAATAAGATTGTGTGCATGGCATGCATTGCATTCACATGAGTCGAGGTGAAACTAATGCAGATCTTCTTTCGTGGTTATTTTAGGTTAAGGTATGGACTCAGAATCGCAGAGGGCAATAGAAGAAGAAGTAGTAAGCCGTATCCCGACTGGGAGTGATATTGGAAATCGGGGAAATCCTGCTCCACCAGTGCAAGAGATGCCTGTACAACCCCAACAGGCCTTGTTTGAGCAGATGACTGAATTCTTCGGACAGATGACTGGGGTTATTCCACCACCGCTTTAGCGGAAATCACCTCTAGGAAAAATTAGGAAATATGGAGCTGTAGATTTCAATGGTAGAAAGGAAGACGATTCTGTAGCAGCTGAGTATTGGTTAGAAAGGACTAAAAGAGTCTTGCAGTAGCTCTATTGCACAACAGAACAGAGTTTGGAGTGTGCAGTTTCATTGTTACAAGAAGCTGCATATCGGTGGTGGGATGTTGTAACCAAGGCAGTGGAACCAGCCGACGTAACTTGGGAATTCTTTTTGATAGAGTTCAGAAAGAAATATATTAGTTGTGTTCATGAAGAGGAACAGAAGAGGAGTGGTGATCAGTAAAAGAGGAAATTTGGATAGTCTAGTAATAAGAGGCCGAGAGAACAGTTAAGTCAGACATCTGATCAAAGTAGGAGATCTAGACCCAGGCCTATACATAGAAGAGATCAACCAAAAACACTAGTAGTGAGTGCGACATGACTAGCAAGAAAATGTAGCCATTGTAACAAGTGGCATAAAGGTGAATGTAAGGGATTGACTGGAGCCTGTTATAGATGTGGGGCCATAGACCATCATCTGAAGGATTGTCCTAAGAGGAATTTACCACGGACCTGCATGCAGGTCGTGGAAGGACCAAGTACAACAGTAACACCACTTCCAAAAGTCACCCAAGCCGGAGAGGAGCAAGAAGCCCCAGATGTGAATTTGAGGTAAAGTATTTCCTTTATGATATGCCTAAGTGTATAATGATAGATTCGAAAAGACTAAATAGTACCATATATATAAAAGAAGTAGACAGAGGGAGCAATAGGAAGGTAAAAGAATTATCCTAAATACCTAAACCCAGTAAATTTCGAGGACGAAATTTAAATTAGAGGGGAAGAATTGTAACACCCTCATTGTAGCAATTACGTACATTCTACTGTTCCGGTGACCGGTGTCGGTCCGGACAGCTAGAACGTTCGGAAAAATATTTAAACTAAAGTTAGGAACCATAATTAACTCAAATATTAATAAGAAAAATTTAGGAAAATTTTTTGAAATAAAATACAACCAAGTTAAACGAGCCGGTGCCCAAGCGATGGGTAACCAGAGTAAAGTTGCGGTTCTCGCAACGAGGAGCCTTAGAGCCGGGGAAAAATTCATAAAATAATTTTTGGGACTCCAGAGAAGGGTCATTGAGGTTCTTATGGCATTAGAATTCCAAGAAAATATTTAGAAAAATTTTTCAATCGGTACAGACAATTTTGACCCGTTAAGCCAAACGGAGGGCATTTTGGTCATTTCGCCTTCAGAGATGATTTTTGGCCGACTTGTCCAGTTAAGTAAATAATTATTATGATCTAAAATATGAATAAATATTGGTAAAAATTTAATTAGAAATGAGTTAAAGAAAGAAGAAAGAAAAATCAAATAAAAAGGCATTTATGACATAAGCTTGATGTAATTAAAACCCCTTAGCCAATCAAAACTTAACAAATGCATTTATAAGACATTAAATAAGAGAAAAGAAGTCAAAATATGAAAAAGCAATCTGCTCACCTTCACCTTCTTCACCGAATCTCCATGGCCATTTTTCTTCATCAAATTTTCAAGCTTTAAGCTTGCAATATCTCTTTATCTATCCACCAAAATCCCTAAGCCCCTTTACTAAAATTTATCCCCACATCAAGAGGAATATTTTGATTATCAAAAAGTGAGGAAATTCCAAAGTTTCTACAAGTGCAAGAAGTGGTTAAAGTGAGGTTAGTGCTTACTTTTACAAATATTTCTTTATTTCTATGTTAAGGGACTTGAAATAAGTAAGGAATTGTAACTAAAATGAATAACAATTATGTGTATGAATGCCATGAATTTCGGCAGCCCTATTGAAGGAATAGAAATGAGTGTTTTGTTGGACTTAGAGTAGATTAGAAATGATGTTTAAGGTACATATACACAAGTATAATGAATTGGTATGCTAACTAAGGTAATTGGTGTAACCCTTGAATTTGAGCTAGGGTTTAAGAATGAAAGTTTGACTTGGCTTAGGAAATTGTTAGAGAACATTTTAATGGTCAATTAGTGACCATTTTAGGTAAGTTGACCACAATTTGGACTGAAATATAG